>NW_027094086.1:10038716-12537466 GCF_029207755.1 Chamaea fasciata | reverse complement strand
CATTCAACCCTAGAAAACATGACTTGTTCAGGAGAGACCCTTACATCTGAGCATAAAACAGATCATGTCAATATTGCCTCTTGGGAGCAGGAGAGCCCTGTGAATGTGGCCCTGTTCCTTAAGGTGGTTTAAGCATTATTTTATAGACTCAATCGCCATGAAGTGCTGGAAGCTCTGTCATACTTATAAGAAGCACAAATTTGCCCTTGAATTGGATCTGGGTTTGTTATTAAAGACTGAATATCAGCTGTTCCTTTCCACTGATAGTCTTTGAGCTGGAAGGCTCCTCTCTTCTTTCACCCAATGTATGGGCCACAGAGAGTAGGAGATTGTATATAGGTTACACAGCCTCTCCACAAAGAGGCTCTCAAAAAATGACTGAAGAGATTTCTACCCTTCCTCACCATCACTCCTTTTCCTCGCTGGGGAACTATAACCATTCTGATTTATTAATTCAAACTAAAGAAAAATCTTGTCCATAATTTGCAAGGTCTGGATTTTGAAACAATATTTTTAATGAATCCCCAAAGTTTCTTCAGTTCCTCTTAGCTGCACAAAAATAACTATTTTACAAACCACTTGTGAATCAAAAATAGAACATTTTGCCAGATCATACACAGTATCAGGAAGAACAGTTGAAATAGCTGACAAACCAAATTGCAGCATGAATATCTAAAAGCAAAAATACTCAAACAATACAGACATTGATGAAGCTATAACCAGGCTTACACGTAAATTATTTCCAAGCCAAATATAAGTAAAAGTTGATACATCCTAAATTAGCCAGTCAGCTCCAGTCCTTGCAGGAGCCCTTTTTGTTCATTGCCTTGGGCTCCCTCTGAAAGAGGATTGATATATGTTACAAGAGATATTGCTAGTGATTTTACTATCAAATAACATGTGTGGACAAAAGTGCCTGTAGACTGTGGTGGCAAAGGCTCAGTCTGACAAGGACCTTTAGGGCAGCAAGAATATTATCGTTGTCACCTGGCCAAGTTCTCACAGAACAGCAGTCCACTTCTCTCTGTCTTTTTTATCTAAAGCCGTGTGTGAGCACCATTTGTGAGTTGGCTTTAGGGAAAACAAGGCATGCATGAGAAGGGCTGCCTGCTCTGTGTTTCAATAACAGTTTAAATTTTCAGCATCTAAGCATCTATTCCTTTTAAGCCTCAGAAAATTACAGAAATAAAAAAAAAAAAAAAAAAACCAAAAACACAAAATCTCAGGCAAGAGCACTATCATCTTTTGTAAGCTCTGACAACAGAATTAAGATTTATCAGCTCCTCTTTGACTCAGTGTCAGTGAGTACCAGGTACAAAAACTTTAGAAATAATCCTATTTAGAGCCAATATTTCAAGCCCATCTCAGCTGCATAACATAGCAACACTTCTTGAATTAGCATTGAAATAAAGGTTATGTTACAATATGAATACATGGAGTAACATCTATCATTGAGTCAAATATGCTTGCATGATTAGTGAAAATATCTAATTCTCTTTCTGATCATCACATAAAAACACAACCATAAAATCCTGATTGTTATTTACACCCATTAGGATTGTGTTAAACAAGACAACAAACATCCACTAACACAGAGGGATTGCATGTCAGTGTTATTATTAAAACCATAGTATGAACTCTTTCCTAGTAATTTGCTTGAAATAAAATGCCCTTATAATAAGAGTATTATTAAAATAATATTAGGGTTAAAGCAAGAACTGGCACAGATGCCTATTCCTCTTTTATACAGTATGAAACAGAGATTGTGTGACACAGCATGTAGCTCCTCTGACACAGCCTAGCACAAAATTGGTAGGGATTCACTGGTTTCCCATGTCTTACCATCACAGTTGTATTATCCCAGAATAAAGCATAGCTTACAGGTGACGATATTGTTTGTTATTACCCTTGAGCCTTGGCCAAGACAAAGAGAACAAGACAGAAGTAAGATGTGGATCTCTTGAGTTGCTATGTCTTCCTGCACATTTCTGTCACTCTCTGGAGTTTAGTCATGAGATGTTCTTTGCCTTTCTGATGACTTCTTCCCCTTTACCTAGACCTGTTCTTTGTTAGGCTACCTGCATATCACCAAAATCAACTCAGTAAGAAAATGCTGCTGACCATATGGCAGTGGTAATTCCGATGCACTTGGTATATCCAAGAATAAAGTACATGCAGCAGATTAGGAGTATTTAAACTTTGCTTGCCTCCCTCCCTTCCCTCTTCCTTCCTGCTGCTTCTCAGGATGCTTCTGTTGAACATCTCATTCTCTTCATCATAGAAATTATCTCTTAGAACATCATTAAATGGTGTCGCCACATGTCACTGTGATCCGATGATACGAGGATACCCAATAGTCTAAGTCTTCCTCTTTCCCTTCCCTGAAGTGGAACTGTGTCAGTGCTTCTCACACCTTGTCCAGGTTGTACCCAGCCCTGAGGAAATCATGTAGCACCAATCATGCATTTTTTTGTCAGAGGAATTATTCTAGAGAGGCTAAAGTTATCTTTTTTAAATTAAATTAATATATCAGGTATGTTTTTAAAACAAAAAATATAAACAAACAATATACACGGGCATCTAAGTTTAGGACACAGATTCAAGATGGCTTATATTAATGCTAAAAAATCAAAACACTCTAGAACAGTTACACTACAGTGGCGAAAGAATTTATGGATGCATTAATGCAGAAGTTTAATCCACTTCTGTGCTGGGAAACCCACTACACCAACACAGAAGTGGTTCTTCTGGTGGAAAAAATAATCTATTTCTAAACAAGATCCCCTAGCTACAAATCTGTGGTGGGAGCAAGATTTTAAATAAATCCTTGGTATAAGATGTGTTGCCTCATAAAAAACATATTTTCTTGAAATAATCATTTTATAGCTAAATAATATGTCTGAAAAACATTACTTGTGGGGTTGATTTTTTTTGTGTCTGTGTGTTTTACTGGGTAATATGCTAACAATTAGTTCCATATGGTCTCCAGATACTCAATGATTTACAGTTTCTGGAGTTTTCTATTTTACTTTCCTGCATACATACAAAAACACACTATAACATGCGTATTTTTCTATCCCCTAAAATCATGTGTGGAATTACATTTTACTACTATGAACTTACATAGATAAGTATAATAAATAGATAAATGTTCAGTATTAGATGTAAATACTAAACCATTTTCTGAAGTTCATTTGAAGTATAATATAGTCAGGGTGAAAATTTCTATGCATTTATAACCTCCTTATACTTTCAGCTTAATTAAGCTGTCCCACATACTATAGTATAGATAAAGCAGAAAAAGGAAAAAAAAGTTTTAGACTATGATGTTCCATCTGCAGTCATGGCTTTTTGTTTAACACAGGAATATGCTTTTGAAGTCACCATGCAGACAGAGGCTGTTTGTGAAAATCTTTCAGAGCCAAGTCAGCAAGTCTGTGACTACCTGGGTGCACTGAGTAAAACCTCAAATGGAGAGAAAGCAGAGTGTAGTGGGCAGAGAGGTGAGAGGGGAACTTCAGGTTTGCCCTACCATTTCCACTGGTTTAAAAAAGAGATATATCCCAGCAGGGAGATTTTGACACTCTCAGAGGCCTGTTCATCCCACCCTAAAACTGATCTAAGTGGGACTGCTGGAAAAGGGCTTTCTCACCCCACATCTCCAGGGAAACACATTTGGTGGTTTTGCCTATGGAATGATTTGTTGTAAACTAGGGACTAAACTTTCAGCTGCTGCTCCTCAAGAAGATGTTAGGGACCCCATTTGCCTCCATACCAAATAAAGAACAAAGCAGAGTGCTGGGTCTGGCTGGGGCAGCAAGTCGCCACCAACAGGGTGACCCATGGTGGTACAATTAGGGTCCAACTAGTGCTTCAGCAGTTTCCTCTTTGGGCTCTTTCCCCACATCACAACTGTCTTTTCTTCTTTATTTATTTTCAAGCTGACTCCTTCTTTGTTCAAAAAGTAATCAAAGTCTTTGTAATTGGCCAGCTACTGTTTAATCTAGCTGACATTCATTGTCTTTAGTGTTAACACATTTGGGCAACCCATCCCAGATATCTGTACTCCATGAATGCACACAGTCTGCATTCCAGGCTTAGCAAGTATTTTTATCCAGGACATCCAGCAAGGCTGAGATGTGTGAGCTCCCTTTCAGTCATCCTCTCTAGTGATCTTCCCAAGTTTGCCTTCCCAATCTTCCTCAGCAAGCTTTTTTTAATTCAGAATTTAAGATATTTCCCATGAAGGCAGACCAAGAGGTCTTCTAGCCCAGTGACAACAGGACATGCTCCTTCAAAGCGCACTATTAGTAATTTTTCCTAGTCTCAGAGACTCATGAATTTTTTTCTGAGCCTTTTCTGATTTCCTAATGTCATGCTTAGGCTGCAGGTAAGAGGCTTGACAGTGGCTTTCAAGCAATGTTGCACAGCGCCTGTGCCAGTCACTCAGCTACACCATTCTCCAAGTGTAAGATTCAAGTAATTTTTCTTGAAATCTTGATTGTGACAGATCAGTAAATACAATACAATATAAACTTAGATGGATAAACATGTCCAGGCATACTAACTCATTAATCTTGTATGGCTGAGATATTTATGACCCATTGACACAAAACTGCACTGTCTGTGAACATGCTGAGAAAGTGAAGAGCTGGTGC
Source organism: Chamaea fasciata (assembly GCF_029207755.1). Classification (NCBI taxonomy): domain Eukaryota; kingdom Metazoa; phylum Chordata; class Aves; order Passeriformes; family Sylviidae; genus Chamaea; species Chamaea fasciata. Next base: position 12,532,808 of record NW_027094086.1, on the reverse strand, counting down.
TGAATCAATGTAAGTGCTGCTGAATCAGCCTTAGAGGAGTTCAGCACATTGCATCATCCTTTATGATCAAAGAAAGTGAGGGGAGCTGACAAGCAGCTAGCACTGCCACCATCCCACACACATCAACCCTCCCACCACACACCACAGAGCACTGTTGGGCAGACAGATAATATTCCATGGGAAACAAGAAGTTTCTGCTCACCACAAGCAGCACTGTGATTAGTGGTAGTATCAGAAAAATCCCTGCCAGGGAATGAACTCCTAATCTATACTCTTTCCTAAGTAGATTTTTTTTAAGTACCACTTAAACAAACAAACCACTGTTCCTGGTTTGTCATATGAATAAGGGAAAATACCTCAAATATTATGCACACCAACTTCACTCCTGGGACTGCATCTAAATGCATCCTAGCTTTGACGGGCACTTTTATGTTCATCACATCCATACCATTATCAACCAGAGGTTTTCTGCCCTACAAACTTCCTTTCCCAGATTCTGAGCAGGCAGCAGTAGCTCAGTGTCACCAGTTTAACTCTGCCACTTTTGTCCAAATTGTCTGTTGTAGCAGCAAAGCAAGAGCAAAATTAGAAAAAGACACTTCCTTCCAAAGCAAGTTGTTGTTTTAGACATCATGACCGTCTGCTACTTCCTCCTGCCATGGATAGTGCTTCTGTACACAGAAAAGGGTGTGGGACCATGGCAGTGGAGGGGCAGGAGCCTGAGGAGGGTGGGGAAAGGTGGGAAATTCTCTGGGACTTGGAAGAAGTACAAGAAAAAAGTAAAACTAGAGGCTAGTGCCTGGGAGAGTATAGGATGCAGCTAGCAAACCAGGAGCAAATTAGAAGATCTGGAATCAACATTCAAACCAAAGAGCTCCTCAGGTTCTCCCTGCAGAAGCTGGTGGGAGCTAGCTAACAAAGGGGATCAGAAGCACAGAAAGCAGGGACACAGATAAAATGGCAATCTAGGACTTAGTTTTACAAAAACTAAGCAATATTTTTACTTGTATTGTTCCTTATTCTCTTAGGTGGTTTCTTAGGAAATTCTGTTCTTCTGATCTTCAGCATATTCATTGGCTTTTGTGGTCCAGTCATGGAGGGAAACTGGAAGCTGCATGTGAATATCTGATGCCAGCAATGACAAAAGACAAATGCAAGGGGAGTCTCCATTTCCCACAGGATAGACCTAAAGCCTGTGCTGAACAGCACCATCTACCTATTAAGCTCTATCAAAGATTTGAGACTTCAATGTAGTGCCTTGAGTCCCCCCACAACCACACAATTGGCTAAAAGCTCAGCGGTGTTTGAAAAATGGGAATTCATTTGGAAGAAAAATAAAAACATTGTTTTTCAGGTAATGTACTCTTGGTTTCACCCTGATCACTGTTATTCATGTTCTAGATGCTGAAAGAAAGCAAAAACCTTTACTCAGATAAAATAATCTAGGTAAATTTTTACTTATGACTGAATATACACTCTGTCAAAATTAGAAGCTAGTGCCACAGAGAAAAGTGCTGTTCCAAATAGATTTACAGTTACCAGATTCTCTGAATAAATAACAAAGGAACAATAAACTGTCAGACAGCAGCTAATCAGCACTTGGGAAAGCCTCCATTCCCAGACATGTCTCATGGGTGGCTACAGGTGTAGCTATGGAAGGGCAAACCCCAGCAAACCTCCAGACATGCAAACACACAGCAACGCTCCCATAAACAAGACAGGCAGAATAAGGAGTGAGAAAGGAAAAACAAGTCAGGAGTTGTAGTAATTTTCCCAAGAGCCAAGAAAAAAATATAGATCTTCCAAACTCCTTACTGAAGCCTTTTCCACTTTCCACTAGGATCTTGTTGGTTGCTGCATTTTAAATTCTAAAGCCCAACCTTAGCATGACTTCCTGAAAAAGGGCTGATTTTTCTTTTCTGTTACTAGCACTCAGAGCAATAGGCAATACCACTTGAAGTATGTCCTATTATCACTTCCTGACCTGAGAACGAGACCTGAAACCCCTCAGCTTGGCATAAGAAAATTAATCCAGTCAAAGATTTTTAAGTGGGATACTTTCCAATTCCTTCTTGACAGGGAGGAGCAAAAATAGCAAATATTTCAATTCCCATAACCCATGTATCCTAATGTATTACTGGCTTTGCTCTAATCTTCAGCCATAAATAGCATGATTAATTGCAGTGGCAAGAACAGCAGGTCTTCCTCACCAAATCTCCTGCATGACAACATTTTGTTAATTTGTGAGAATGAAACAACAGCTGTTTATAGAAGAGTGACCATTCTTGTGCACATGTTTCAGCTGGGACCACACAATAAAGTTAAATCATGAAAGAACTCAATATTTTTGTCTATTTCCACATATGCTTTGTGTGTAACTTCACCCTCTGTATGTATATGTAATACCTTTTGCCCTATTTCTCTTCTGCACAGAGCTGTACGATTTTAACTCTCACCACTAATTGGAGAAGATTACTGATAGAAGTATTTTTATATACTTACCCTTTTTATTACTAGGAAAGGAAAAGACAAAATATCAAGACTCTTCATTTCACCAAATGTTTGATTTCAATCGTCCCGGTCATTGAATCCTTAATAAGGTTCCCTTGCCTCTGATGGACAACTTGAGACCGGAGTTCAACCCTCAGTATGGACCTCGTGCACTTCATGACAAATTATTTAAAATCTGCCCTGTTTCAGAATTCTCCCTTCTTCTGTGCCTTGACAGTTCCAAGGAAAGGAGGAATTTGTAACAAACAGACACCATTTCAGTGAAATATTTAGTCAGTTATGCCAGAAGTCCAAAAGATATTTAGCAGCCATCTACTACTCCCATCACCAGAAGTCAGGAGCTGGTACTCCAAACAGGATTTCAGTTTCTGCCAAATCCAGAGTCCTCCACACCACCTGGGCAGCAGCTTGTGCAGCCCTCAGACCACATCCCACTGGCCTCCTGTGGCCCATGAAGCCTCTCCACCGTGTCTCCAAATAGAAAGTGTCTGCTCCACATTGTTGTGTTGGCAGCTCTCTCTCCTTGTGGGATAGCATATGGGGGTCTCTCAGAGCTGGACAGAAGTCATCACCCTAATTGTCAACACCTGCAACAGTGCGGACAGGAAAAGGCAAGGATAAGCAAGGAGAGGGGAGGATTGAGTCAGCACAGTCAAATTCCTTCAACACTAGTGGGGGAAGCCTATCCTTGGCCTTATGACTGCACATGCAGTAGTAAACTTAAACCAGGCAGGGCACAGGTTTGACTGATACGTCGTGGCCACCTTTACCATCAACTCCAAATAACAGTGCTGGCCGCAATGGAGATTCATCCCAGTATGCATCTTTGACCCACTTCATTTAAAGAGAAGAGTTTAGACATACGCTCATGAGTCATACTGTGAGGATATGCCCAAGTCAGAGAACAGTCCTGACTTGTTGTCTTTAGTAGCAGAGGTGGGGCCAAAGGGTGAAAACACTGCATTCCTATCTCTATTTTTCTTGTAGCCTGTGTCTAAAATGTATTTGAATGATTGCATCTCTTGCTCTTCACGCAGCACACAATAAAAACACACTAAACTAAATTGTCTTCAAATCCATTCTGGAAGTGCATTTGGGATTAAAAGCTTGTTTGGAGAAGCACTGGACAGTCAGATTCAGTTGCTGCATTGGCATTGTTTCTTCCCTTGTGAGCCCACGCACTCCCCAACACATTGCATGTACACCAACACGTGTGCAGCTCACAGTGCCTCACTGGCAGCCACAGCTGAGACATTTGGATGTTGCAGTCAGAGGTCCACTGAGAAGCTGACAAGGAGGGGGAAGTAGATCTTGCCATTTAAAGTCTGCTAAATCAGTGTTGAACCCATGAGTGCTTTTCTGTATCTCATACGCCTCCATGTGGCATTCAAAGTGCAGATTATCTTTTCCGTTTCAGAAATGAAAGCTTCAGTAATCAGCAAGCCATTATTTGAGTAGGCATAAGATGAATTCATGCAGCTGACTTTTTGAATCTCTAATTTCCTCCTTGGTAGCTTTCATAAATGATAGCGAGACTGAAATGGATAGGTACCCTTCCTTGGAGGTTATTAAAGTAAATATAGCATTAACTGGATTTGGTCCCAGTGGAAGTGTACTTTGATCTCCAGTCTAGGTAATATTTCTCTTCCTGTCTTCAGATGTACTCTATCTGCTCTCTTTAGAAGTGACAATTGCAAGACCATCAGTTATTTAAAAGGTCTGCCATGGCAGGATTTTAAAAGCAGACTCCAATGCAAAAGCTGATCTTTCTGAGGCTAAAGCTACACAACACCCACAACCTTTTATTACATTAAGAAATGGATATTTCCAAGAAAAAATAAGGTAGACCCCCTCTGTCTAGATACCCTTTATCTACTCCTTCCTGGGAAAACAAGATTCATGACTCCAAACTGAGCACAAAGGAAAATGAAGCACTGGCAAAGATTCAAGACTTTCTGTTGCACAGAGAGACAGTGTAATGTTGTGTCCTTAAAAATATTTGATATTTGTGAGCTAACCCTCACTAAAGATTAAATAATTCTCATTAAATTAAGCAGTGTTCAGTGTTGGACATGAGGTTGCTTGAAAGATTAGGATTCAGCACCTCCCTACTACCTCTATTCACAGACCATTCCTTCACATGAGCATCATGTTTCCTTGCATGTAGTTTGTTTCATTGAGCCTCCTCTCAGTATTTTCCTATCACTTGCAAGATCACAGCTTTCAAATCTTCCCTAAGTGCATACAATCTTAAACCCTTGGTTTTCATAATGAAAATGTTTCGAAAATGTTTCAGAAATGTTACAGAAACACATCATAATATGCTACGTCAGTTCCTCCCCAAGACAGTGATTCTTTCCAACTCCCTAAATATGGTGGAAGAACAAATTCATGACACAACATGTGTGCAAATCAGCAGGCTGGTGGATGCAGGAAAACAACTCATAGTGATGCCTTAAGGTTTTAGCCTTTAAATTTTTTAAATCCTGTGTTGCATTACTGCATAACGCTAAACTTCATATAAAGTGTTAACTACTGTCTTTACACTTTGGTCAGACAAAACAATTCCTCTGGGCCTGGAACCCAAGGACACCCTACAGCCTCAGGCCCCAAAAATATAAACAAAAGTGAATTGGGGGGAAAGTGAACTGGGGGAATATGACTTCATAACCTGAACCTTTAATTGGAGAATTAACCCCTGATATGCAAATAGACCAAACTTGTATCTGCCTGAAAAACTTGTGACTGTTGTCCATCTTGGGTGCAGTCTCTGGGAAGCTTTTGACTGCCCAGGGTGCATCTGTTGAAGGCCTTTAATAAATACCCACTTTATTCTCTGAACTTTGCCTAGCCTCTGTTCTAGGTAGCCACTCCAAGGCATCAATGGAAAGGCTTCTACATCTCATGAGTGACCAGCTAAAATCAGTCAAGATACCTTCACCTTTTTCCATTTACCTCCCTGGGTGAAAAAGTCACAGATGTCTATCAGGGAACATGATATGATGTTCAGCCAAATCATACAACACTGACATTCAGTTTGAGCCAGAAGGATGATGTGTCACATGTGCACAGCAGAAAAAGGAACTTTCCCCAAATCTGCAGTGTGAAATTTTGTGACCAGAGTTTAGAATAATTGCATTTTACAATGCTGCATCACTGAGTATCTCTGACTGGCAACAGATGATGTGAATTAAACAATAGATTACGTCAACAGTAGATTACGTCACAAACACTGCCAGATGTTATGCTAACCATGGCTTCTTCCCTTTGAGGAAATTTTGTGTCATGAAACTCCTGACTTGCTTATTGAAACAGTGATGAGTACAGAGCCATACTACATAGCTTGGGTCAGGAGCTTGAATTTTCTCTTCATCCAAAAGGACTGCAGATGTAAGTGGAGAAGAATATATGGAGTTTTCCACACTAAAAGAATGGTGACTTCCCAAAATGTATCCTAGCAACAGCCAGGTCAGGTGATAGGTTGTTGCAAGTCAGACTGACCAGTCCTGCCTCTAGATTTGCATTTGCTACTGCTTTTGTTTATCTGAAATTGGTCATTGTGAGAAATTTTAAGTTATTTAATATATTGTCCATTTTCTTCTCTTTCCATATGGTGCCTTGCAGGTGGGAGGGGGGCATGTGTACATGCTCCTAGGTTCAAATAATTACAGTATTTCTATTCTTCAACACCAGTGGAGGACCAAGAGGAGAGGAGATTTCCTCTCCACACACAGCACGCACATGATCTGTCCAGTAAAGAAAAACAGAATCTCAATACCCACCTGGTGATGTCCTCCATGGCAGCACTTACCCCAGTGGTGCTACAAGAACTTACCTCATCCGTCCTCGTCTGTGAAGTGAAACAGAGCCCACAAAGGAGACAGAAAGTTAAATCTGGAATGCATTTAGGCAGCATTACAGAAAGGAACTAAGCACAGCTGAAATGTAATGAGCACTCCAAAAACCAGCCCAACAGCATTGATTAATTGCTCTCAGCCTTTTTAAAATGAGATCTTCAGAAAATCATATCATCTCCAAATGGAGAAAAAACAACCAGCAACGAATAAAACAGCCAAGACAGTAGTAAGCTAGCTTCTAAAAACTGTTGGGATTTGAAAGAATTATACATTAACTCTGCTATTTAAGTGATTATTTTAACTGTGGCTCCCCATGGGTCTTATCCAAAGCCGAAAAAGTCATCATCCAGAAACAAAGGCCTGTGGCTCCACTCTGAACTGGTGTGCCTTTGTAAGCTCTGCTGTGTATGTGCCTCATAAATTACATCTGCACAGTTTTCTTACTAGCAAGGATGAGAAACATCACCAAGGCTGAAGGTTGGAGGAAGAAAAAAATGTAGCTTATGGCTGTTCCATTGATAGCAAGATGCAACAGGGTAAAACCTAAGTCAAAAAAAATTCAGACTAAATCTCTGGGGAAAAAAAAAAAAAATCATCCAATAGTATGTGTCAGACTGTTAAATATCCTCCCCAGACCAGAGAGAAAAATTTCTCTAAGCATTAAGAACCATATTAGACAAGAAATTTGCCAATATGCTGCAGACAATAATTCTTCTCAATGGAGTAAGTAGTCTGAAAGGGTGCTTTACATCACACTTTTGTGACGTGGTTATATATAACCCATCTCCCAGACGGTCCCTCGAGAGAAACCCATCTTCTCCAAGGGAGTCTCCTCTAATTTTGGAGGCCAGTTTCAAGAATTTGCCTTCCCTGCACACCATCTTACAGCACAGAGATGACAATCCGCTGCTGCCCCTTTGCTGCTGCTTGGAGGGGTGAGCTCTGAGAAACCCTGCACTTCCCTTATTACCATGTGCACACATCATTGACTCACTAGCTAAGGTGCCATGCTAGCACATCTCAAGCCAACTTTGGCACCCAAGCAGCAAGTACACTCCCCTTTGCTGAAACACTGGTAGAGGATGGAATAGTTGTTTTTCTTCATAGTAGTTCATATGGTGATGTGTTTTAGATTTGTGCTTGAAAGCAGTGTTGATGACACCCTGATGTTTTTGTTATTGCTGAGCAGGGCTTACAGAGCATCAAGGCCTTTTCTGCTTCTCATGCTGCCCTGACAGGGAGGAGGCTGAGGGTACACCAGGAGCTGGGAGGGAACACAGCCAAGATAGCTGACTCAACTGACCAAAAGGATATTCCATACCATACAGTGCCATGCTGTGCATATAAACCTGGGGAAAGAGGGAGGAAAAATGCAATGTTTAAAGGTATGATATTTTTTCTTCCCAAGTAACCATTGCACACAATGAAGCCCCGTGCTCCTGGAAATGGCTAAACATCATTCTGCACGTGAGAAATGGCAAAGGAATTCCTTGGTTTACTTTGTATTGCTTACTTGTATGCACAGATTTTGCTTAACTTATTAAATTTCTTTATCTTAACCCATGAATTTTCTTCATTTTACCCATTCAATTCTCTCCCCCATCACACTGAGGGAAGAATGAGCAAGCAACTCTGTGAGGCTGAGTTGTCTACCAGCACTAAAACCCAATAACTGATTACTCTGACCTGACCCAGAACGGATGTCATTCCACCCAATGAGCAGAGTCCCCACCAGTGTCCCTAATGAACATTGCAGGAAATGAAAGAATATGGGAAAATTTGTTTCCTGGGAGAACACCAATTCTAAAATAAAAAGCAGATTATAAACTTCAAACACATGTGACGAGCTTTGTGAGAACAGGAAATCTTGGTAATAACCATCAATACCACAGGAAGAAACTTCTATGTCACACAGACACAGCAGATTACAAAAGAGGCAGCAAAAGAGAGTAACACATCAAGAGCCTTTTGGGGCCATTTCCATGCTTATCCATGTATCATGGAACCCACAGTTCCTGTAATTAGGCACATAACTGTAGTGTTTATGGCAGCCTGAAATAGAGAAGGTTTTGGGGTGACCTAATTGCAGCCTTCCAGTACCACAAGAAACACATAGAGAGAGACTGTTTATAAGGGCATGCAGTGACAGGACAATGGGGAATGGCTTTACTCTGGAAGAGACTAGGTTTAGATTAGACATTAGAAAGAAATATCTTCACCCTTAGAGCTGTGAGACACTGCAACACGTCACCCAGAGTATTTGTGGATGCCCCATCCCTGGAAGTTCTCAAAGGCAGATTGGATGGGATTCTGAAAGACGTGGTATAGTGGAAGGCGGCCCTCATGATGGCAGAAGGCTTAGAACTAGAAGATCTCTGTGGTCCCTTCCAACTCATGACTTTTTTTTTGATTCTATGGTGCTTTCCCTCTGTAGTTACAGGAAAAGAGGCAGCTTCAGAAGGAAATTCATTGCAATAGCAATTACAAAAGACTATTGCCACTTTTCCTCGACTTATATGTCAATTTAACATGTTAACTGGGGCATTACAGCAGACATTCCAAGTTAGATGGCCAAAATCAAGGCCAGGTAGTCTACTGCAGATATTCAAGACAATGAATTCAATAGAAAGAACTGCCCTTAGACCATTGAAAGGTGCTAGACATCTGTCAAAGCGAAGAAACATTCATGACGATTTCATTAGGAACCTGCCATCATGGCTAAGCCAGTGTCAACTACAACTCTCCAAAACTGATCACTTATGGTGGGTATCATATAGGAGCCACACCTACAGAATGTGCAACTGTTTTGGACTTTGGGTCCATCAAGAGAATGTATGGAGCTCTCCACATGCAGATGGAGATCACAGCTTCCATTGCCTTCAGAGCAAGGAAGACTACTTTGGTCTTTCATATCTCACCTGCAAACTGGTCATCAACATGGACCCGCCATGTCTTTCTTGTGTTGGGGGTCCCAGAGTTGGACACAGTACTACAGGAGTAATATCACAAGAGCAGAGTAGAGGGGGAGAATCACCTCCTTCAACCATGATTGTTGGCTGTGAATCCTTTCAATGCAGCCCAGGGTGCAGCTGCCTTTCTGGGCTACAAGCATGCATTGCCACTTCCTCCCATTTCCCATGTGCAGTTCACACAGAGCCCTGCGTGCTCTGGTTTCAGCAGGTTTGCTAAAACATTGCTCTCTGATTTCCAGCTCATGCTCTGCATTGCATTAGCAGGCTCTACTCTAAACAACCAGCTTATTCCGCTTTCCCTCCTGGGAATCCCTCCATGGGTATATGAGGGTCTCACGGCCAGACAATTTATCATTAAAATACAGTATCCCATAATCATGCCAGCAGTAAGTGAAACCATGATACATAACTGTTGAAAAGACTCAGAGCTTCATCTCACTACACTGGGTGAGAATTAATTCAAAGGCTGTAAGCAATCAACATGTGGTATTGTTCTAATAAATATTCAAAATGACAACCATAAGGCCCAGCCAATGCCAGGAAAGCAAATGTCCATACAAATTTTCTGTGGTAAGCACTCTCCACACTTAATACATCCCTAGAGGCTACTGTTGTCATTACTTCATGTTCCTGTTATTTTGAGTTTTTCCACTTTTATACACTTCTTCACTAAATCCCTGTGATTCACTAAAGCCCTGTGAACAGATCTATCCACTGCTCAACTTAAAGGTATGTCTAAGGCATAGATACACTGGACACTATTAAATGGGAGCAGCATTACGGCTTCATTCCTATTAGAGCACGGGCATTGTGCACAAGAGGGTTTCTAGTTGTGTAGGATTTGCATAAGCATTTTCCACTCTATTTTGTTCCAGTGATACCGGAGTAATGAATTCTTCTAGCTTTGAAATGGAACTTATTGATCATTTTAATTTTTTTACCATCTGTAGCAGCAACATTAGGATTTGTAGAAAATTTGCAGCAACAAGCCATGGCATCTAAGGGGGATAAGATCTCAGCTGTCCTTCACACTTCAGAACAGCGGCATGTAATGTACTCACACAGAGAAATAAAAGGCTTTAAATATTGAGAATCTCAAGTTGTTTTTCAAAGGTACATCCATTAATATAAATTGAACACAAGGAAAGACAGGTTAGAAGTTTAAACATTATGTGAAATTTGGGAGACCTGAAGGGATGTATGCAAATAATGTGTCTAAGAACAAAAAATCCAATCCATCTGTAATCAAAGAACCACAAACTATCTCAGAAGGACCTGTCCCCAAACTTTTTACAGGTTTCATATGGAAATTGAGAATTACACAGGAAGTAAAAAAAAAAATCCTCAAAAAGGAAAATACTATATATCAAACTTTCTATCTACTTATACAAGTGTGATTCAAGACTTCTCTGCTAAGTCCCTGTGAGGGCAGTGGTGTGGCAGCAGCAGAGACAAGAGCAGATCAAAGCCCTGCTTTTTATCCTAAACAGGCATGGTTTGAGTTTACCATGATATGGAGCAAGAGCAGATGCAAACTTGTAACAAGCTTTTTTCACAGACTGTCTTCTGGAAGAGAGAGAATAGCTATTCTCCTTATTTCACAAATCAGAAACTAAAGTCTAAAGATGTATTCTCAATGATATATTTGTGCTTAAAATATCTGATGCACACACCAGATATAGAATGAGATCACATGCACAAAGAATCTTTTGTGCATGATTCCATGCACAAAGGATTCTATCACATATAGGATAAATCCTGTAATATGACAAAACTTACAGTCAGCATGGAGAAAATAGGGCACAAAGATTGTATAAAGAACAGTAGTAATAAGGGCTTTAGCAATTATAGATGTACCTTTGTATGCCTGGAAAAAAAACTGTAACTTTGCCAAAACATTCAAATTTGCAAAACTCAAGGGTAGTCTCAGCAGCCTAGCTTGAAAGCAGGGTTTTACTTGGTATCACAAATGCCAAATAGTTTAGAAAAGCAAAACTATTTTCCGTAGGTGTCTGAACCAGAAAAATGTTACTCAGTCTTTTTTTCATTTGGATGATCTTCTAGTTCTACCCACACATTGTACTCTTAATCCTGCTGTGCAGTTTAGCTAAGGAGGCCACAGAGATTGCATTACATGGGGTGAACTCCAGAATATGTGGGGAAACACATGAACTTTGCCATATTGGTGATGTGGGCTTGGACTTAAAATAAAGTTAGTTATTCTTGCTGTAGCAAATTTCCTTTTTTTTTAATCCATCACAACCATTTAAAAACAGCTTTCTACAACTCACAGAATCTCGCCATGTTTGCTATTTTAAAACAGATGCTTTTTTACACGGACTGAAGCAAGACCTATTTTTAAAAATACATCATTGTCCTTGACTTTCTGTCTAAAAGTATCTGTCTCCACAAAGGCAGGAATTCTGCCCCCAACACTGTTTATGACTGGGTGTTCATAGTTAAGCCAGGATGAAGACTTATCCTTTGGTGCAGTTGGTAAAAGCTTTTCCTTTCACACCATAAACACAACCATCTAGTCAGGTCTAAGGATTTGAATCACAGATATTTGTACCAAAAACCACATTCCCCAAAAAATGGCTTTCAGCTTTTATCTGTTGTAAAGCATGCCTTCACTGCTCTCTGCAGGCCTGGGTAAGGCAAGTCCTGAAGAAAAGTTTGGCTCTGGACAAAGGCTGGTCAGGACCTTTAATTATTCTCCTGGCCTGGGCAGATCCAACATCTCAATTAGGCACACACAGATCAGCAGATGATCTGGAAACCCTCTTCACGTCATAAAAAGATGGTATGAGTTCTAGAAATGCTTAACACAAAATAAACAGCCCAGTAGAATATGAAGAATCAGTCTGGCTTAACTGCTTCAGCCTGTGAATTTGTGCTAAACTGAGCATGTACTACTTTCTAATCTAAGCAAGCACCTAATTGACTTGGATGTTTTCAAATAAACCTGAAGCTTGGAAAAGTTAATGCTGGACTATTCAGACAGCAACCTTAGACCATGAATGCCTTACAGATCATGATCATGTCTGTTTTAAACCAAAAAGAATCATGACCATGTACACCTTGGATGAGAAAAACTTGGGACCATGACTTGCTTAGACTTAGACCAGCTCTAAAATATAAAATAAAACTACTTCTTTTCTGTGTCCACTGTAGCTAACATAAGGAACAGCAGACTTCAAAAATAAAAGGAAATATAGTCTAGCTATCACAAAGTATGTTCTGACTTCGGGGCTATTTAGGACCTAGAATAAATTAGAGACAAAACTATACAACGCAGGGAAAGTTGTGATATTAGCAGACCTCTGCAAAGACAGCAACACAATTCCAGAAGCAACTAATCACACTCAGGTGTCTGTCAATATTTCATTTAAATCCAACCTCTGGACTACCTGGAACCACAGCACCCCACATCTGGTCCTTAGCAGTCACACTGAGGCTCCTCTGGCACAGTCACATCATGGCAATAAACACCTGAACATTTGCAGTAGGCACCCATGCCCCCCACACAGGGGTCACTGTTGCACAGGTCACTGGAGAAACGGGAAGCAAATAACATAAACAAACTCCATTTAATTTTATTACTCTCAGTTGATGTGTATATTTGGGGTTCAAGCTTATTCTTCTTCCAGGTGTGCTCTGTCTCCCAGATCCAACCAAGTCTTTGAAGCAAGTGGAGACCTTACCTTTTCCTTGTTTTTCCTTTTCCCCATCACAGTCTGTTAAGTATTACCCCATGACCTTTCACTGATTGGCTTCAATTAAGGCCATGGATTTCCTCTTCCTGAACCAAAGTCAGGTTACAGTGCAAGAATAATAAAGGCAAAACGAATGTGTTGCAGTCATCCATGTACAGTCCCCAGACAGCATTTGGAGTAAAACTTTACTTGGAACTCCCACATTTCAAGAGCCTCAAGACACCAATTTGCTGATTTGGAAATCTCAGTGCTTCTCTGTAGAAAAAATTTCTTGGGACTTTGTTTTTCTTTTTTTTTTTTTTCCTTTTTCTTTTCCTTTTTAATTTTTTTAAATAAAAAGACAATCCAGAGAGAGTGGCTACAAGGAAAAATTTATTGGTTTTGCTTATGCTCAAGCAAAACTAGACAAATTTTGGACACTGATTAATATGAAGTTTTACAGCATATACCCTGTACATTTTTATCATAATGAAGGATTCATTGTATTTCAGTAGTGACAAAGGAACCCAGGTGGGATCGGGGGCCTGCATTAGCTGTCGGCTGCTGGAAAATAAATAAAAACCCTTGCTCTTTCACTGAAAATTATTCTTCACAAAATCGTCCAGCTTCCATTAATTTATTACAAAAATTTATTGTCCTGAAGCAAAAGGCTTTTTGTGGTGAAAGATTGTGTTTTATTCTGGGTTCTACTTAATATGAAGTAGTGGCTATATTTTCTTGATGCTGTTGAGATATCAACTTTTTGTTTCATGTGAGTTTTTATTTTGCTTTCTTTTTTTTTTTTTATTTAATCACATTCTTCCTGGAAGCATGGACCTCATGGCACACCACAGTATTCATCCTTTATGAGAAAAATCTTTGGACCATGGCAATTTGTGCAGAGAAAATGCCCATTCACTGAAATGTATGTCAAGACTAAAATTTGACGAGGAGATTTAGCTTGTAGTTCTCAAACCAAACCCCTCTCACCTTACAGCACCAAAAGCCAACTTTTTTGCTTCTGAGTACCACCAGAAGATGTATGTATATAAACCTAAGTGTCTTTTATAAAAATTTTCCCCAGAAAGTCAGAAAGCAGCTGCACATAAAGGCTCTCAGTCATTCTTTATTTAAGCACCACTCTCAGTATGCCTCTAATATGAGGAAGGTAGGTTTACAGCATAAAACATCACCATACAGACTTCCTGCAACACTGAAGGTTGACCCAAGCATCACATTTCAGGGCTGAAGGCTAAAGGATTTCATTCATTTTCAAGACCATTGCTCCGTCTAACTGGAGGGCAACAAAGTTTATATGACTTTCTCAAGTTGAAAGGCAGAAGACGTCACAAGCGTCAGTCTGCATCTGACAACTACTGACATAACCAAAAGCCCTCATGAAAGCAAATCAAACAAATGATGGTTATTTGGAAAAGTGATTTAACTTAATCTTGCTCCACTGTTAAAATTGGATTATATCCAAGTTGCTGGGGCTATGGTGGGTTCCACAATCACTCTTTTATGGGGCACAATCAACTTATCAAAAATGATCCTAACTAATTATTTATAATACTGGCTTTCAGATGGTGTCAGTTTTCCTCAGGTTTGAAATCCAGCCAACACCTATATTGCTTCCTTCTACCCCAGGCTTCCTCTGCAGAGGAAATTTCATACACTTTTGAATGCAGCAGACAAAGCAGCTTCTCCTGAGCTCAGGAAAGGCCAGTGTGTTTTTAGATCAGTCTGTTCCACTTTAAACATTCCATCCAAGATAATTTAAAGTCTGTCATGAAATTTATGATGTCCTACTGGACAAATATTTTCCTTTACTTCATAAGGCACTGGCTACTGTAATATAACAAAGTGAAAATTGCTTTCCAGGGAAACGTGTAGAGATTTATCAGAGATAGCTCATTTAATTACATTCCAGTAAGCCAGGCTCAGTCACTCATCTTTGGCAAGTAGAAAGGTGTGGGTTAAATTATAATTTAAGCCATTATCAGGGCTGTTGTTAAAGACTTTTTGACAATGAAGTACCTGCATCGTACCCCTAACAGGAAATTATGAAAATATTTAGATGAGCTCTCTGTGCACTTCGTAAGCATCAGAGCAATTGAAAAATTCAGCGACAACAAAGTGCTGAATAGGTACAACTCGTTCTGGTCCTCAAGGAACATGCATAACTGGGAACTGCTGAACTTCAGCTGTAAAAATATTCTCTTGTGTTACACAGTCAGTCCAATGACCCAGCAAATAACCATACAGATTAAGAAAGTCAGGGACCCTCTGTAACCCCAAGCAGCAAAACTCTCTGCATGGCAGAGAAGATCCTTGCACTGACATGCCAGATCAACAGATGAGGGACAGTTTACACCAACTGGCCAGTCATTCCACGCGCTGGAAGGTTGCAGGATGATCAAATACTGTGTTGGCTGAGAATGCACTGTCAGGAAGAGCATGGGAGAGAAAGACAAGGGCCATTGCCCTTGAGTGTAAAGGTGGCAGCACTAATTGGCCATGAGGATGGGAACAGTGCTTTGGTGGGGAAGTAGTCAAGCTTGTTATTAAGTTCAAATCTTTAATAGCTCACTAATTCTTTTGAGTCTCCAGCCTGCTTTGTAATTACTTTTAAAATCTCTATGCTTCTCTGCCTATTAGAGCAAGACCAACCTGCCAGGGCCACTCTCCCCGGCACACAAGCAAGATCGGCAGTTTTATCAGTTCCCTCTGTGACAGAATTTAAAAAGAGCAAGGCTGGTTCATTGGCTCAAAGGACACAAGCATCACAGCATGACTTCCTCCAACAGTGGGAAACACTCTCCCTTCCAAAACCAAGCCACTTTCAACCTTAAGGCCTGCATAAGGAGAGTGTCCGGACAGGCCACTGCCTCCAGCCCTTCCTGGGCACTGCTAAAGGCTAAAAGCTCTCCTGGGGGCCCTGTGAGCAGGCAGAAAGGATGGTCCCAATGAGAGCTCAAACCCCCGCTTAGGAGAGGCACACGAATGCAA
Organism: Chamaea fasciata; assembly: GCF_029207755.1. Classification (NCBI taxonomy): domain Eukaryota; kingdom Metazoa; phylum Chordata; class Aves; order Passeriformes; family Sylviidae; genus Chamaea; species Chamaea fasciata. Next base: position 12,516,764 of record NW_027094086.1, on the reverse strand, counting down.
TCCTGGGCTCTGGGGGGCACCTTTGCTTCCCAGCAAAGGAACAAGCGAGGAACAAACCAAGGCAGCGCTCTAAGCCTGTGTAGCTCTAGAGCTCGGAGCTCTCAGCCTGCCCAAGTGTGTCTGCACCAACACATCCTGCTGGCGCCTTTGGGGTGTGCTGAGGGGATCAGCACAGCCCTGGACACAAGTTAGAGGACCTGGAGTGCCACCTTCTGGCACGGCGTCCCTGCACATTCCCAGCACGAGCATGAATGCAGCCAGAGGCGTGGGGCTGCTGGGGAACACACACACACACACACACACACACACCCAGCAACACCCCCACCAGGCTCCTGCCTCTGTTCTGGCCCTGGATGGGTGCAAAGTCGCTCCCTAACTCAAGGACCACCATCTGCCTGCATGCAGAATGGAATGGAGAACAGCCCTCGGACACTCCAGAATTCAAAGAACAAGTTTGCCTTGTCAGCTCAGGTTCACCCTTGACATAGGTCTCAAAGCAAGAAACTTTGCAATAAAATACAGACATTTTCACATAAAAGAAACACAAACACGGCCCAAACCTCAAAACTATGAAAAGGAGTGAACAACAATTCAAAATATTCAGGCCTTTCCCTGAATTACACAGAAAATTGGCATAATTCCATCCTTTTCCAGTCACTGTAAGTGCAAGGCAATAGATGCTCTGTGCAGACAATCCATTTGTGAAAATAATCTGTGATGCACAGCTTAGTGCTCTGTGTGAACTCCTCAGCAACATATAACAGGAGCATTGACAACTACCCACAATATGTTGTCATCTCCCTAGAAACTTTTCATCCAGCTGTGATCCCAGCAATCTATAGTTGACGTGAGGTGAATGGTTTGTACTACACAGAGTTCCTGAGAGAACAAGAGGAAAATGAACCACAGAGAAAGATGAGCAATGACAAATAAAAGAACAAATCCTTATGGACATTTCCTGAAACACTCCCTTCATGTTCCCACCACTGATCTGGGGAACAAGCCAGATGCAAAGTGGCATGTACAGTTTCAGTTATCTGATGTGAAGCAATTCTGTGCCAACACCAAGATATCTAATATGATGAAATTTTATCTACCAGTCTAACAATTGGCTGTCTGTGTAGTGATGTGTCCTTCCCCTTCTCCCAAGCAGTGTGTGCAGACTGAACTCTGAAGCCATGGACTTTGCTTCCTGTCACATTTGGGGAGTTCAGATCTGTAGTAGAACTTGCTAAGGTTCACAGGAACCTGTTACTGGCACTTTCTACCACAGCTGATGAACAGAAAGGATGGCCAACACAATAGAGGACAGCTGCTGGAGATTCTGCCTTTGTTCCTGAAGGGTCTCACCTCAGTTCCCAGCTCTCCCACAAGTGTGTTAAGCTGGACAAGCCACTGAGGGTGGCATTTGTCTCCTCTTGTGTATGAGAGTCATGAATCTTCCCTGTAGGCTCAAAGCTGAAATGGTGATGCCTATGGTGATGTACAAGGTAAACCTGCCTCTTCTCACCACTGGCTGCTGGGAGAACCCACACAGCCAGGTCATTGCTGAAGAGGATTGAAGGGATGGAGCCTCTCCTGTGAGGAAAGGCTGAGTTGGGGCTGTTCAGCCTGGAGAAAAGGCTCCCAAAAGACCTTACTGCAGGGTTTGTAAGTAATATAGGGACAGACTTCTTGGTAGGGCCTGTTGCAATAGGACAAGAGGTAAGGATTTTAAACCAAAAAAGTGTCAGTTTAGATTAGATATAAGGAAGAAAGTTGGTTTTTTTGTTGTTGTTGTTTTTTAATGAAGTTCATAAAACATTGAAACAGATTGCCCAAAAAGGTGGTGAATGCCTTATCCCTGGAAATATCCAGGATCAGGCTGGATAGAACTTTGAGCAATCTTACCTGGCTAAAGATGTCCCTGCTTATTGGAGGGAGATTGGACTAGACGACCTTTAAAGGTCCCTTCCAAACCAAAGTATTTTGTGATTCTATGATTATATGGCAGGGCACCCCACTTGTGCCTATCTGCAAAAGGGTGAGGTGATTACCGCCTTACATATCCATTCTGCATCTATCCTGGGTGAAGAATCATCCCTTCTTTTGTCTTTTCTAGATGATAATACACTTAGTGGCAGTCAGAAGGCTCTTCAAGCACACGCACAGGTAGGCACCCACAGAGGTGGGGCAAACATGTACCACAATCAGAAAATGAATAACCGTAGGCTTACCCTTAACTTGCAGACTTCAGTCACAACCCTTCAATGCACCTAGTTAGCATGAGTAAGCTTGCAAGTGTCATGTAAGATTCTGGGTTTGACAAAGCCTGAGCTTTGTGCTTGTGAATGTAAACTTAGTTTGTGGAGACTAAATATCCTGTATTAATTCACAGGAACTGATAAGAACAGCCAGAGACATCTGATAAAGTCTGTGAAATATTTTACATCTTCACTCTCCTTTTTAGGAAACCAGGAAAACTGCCACCTCTACCCTAGCACATCGTCCCACTTCCAGACCTCGTCTAGAAAAGGCATGCTTATAAAAATACTCCAACATCAAGTCATCATCATCATCATATCTTGCCATTGTGAAAAGACAGAAATCTTCACCAAAGGCCTAAACCTGCCAAGTGCTGATGGCCTTCACATCAGAGTAAGACAGCAGGTCTTACTCTGAGAAATGACTAAAACTTCCAGTGGTATTCCCCCCCACACACACTGCCTTTTCGCTTGCCTCTTTTCAACACCTGCATCTTTATGCAGCCCTTGACATCCTTCCTCTGCTCCCAGCAGAGTAACCAATTTTCTGTGGTCTGTGTCTGTCTTTAGCACACAGCCCTTAAAAGTTTAACAGCCATCTACTGACATGATTACATGATTTGGATGGGCCTGTCCACAAAATGAAGAGTGCTCTTTTTGCCTTGTCCAATTGGGTCAGTTGGTCTAATATCAGATATTGCCTGCCCTTGCAGTTGAAAGAGAGTTGTTCATCATAAAATAGTATTAATTTTAATAATTGGCTCCAGACTTTCACCCAAATTTCTTAGCCAGCAATAAAAGCTCACAAGATTTCAGCAGCAGCTCTAATTACCAGCAACGTAAAGAACATCTTTTTCTTAGTAGATTGAGTCACTACCTTTATGTTTTTATACTGAAAGCAACTATGCAAACTCCAGCCCACCCTAGAGAAATTTAGGGAGTATTGGAAACCTCACAGCCTTTCACAGCAGTTCAGCACAATGCTATTTCACTCACCCTTTCCTGTCATTTGATACAGGGTAAATATTCTGTGTTCAGTGGCCTCAACACACACATTTCCACCTGTGTGGCAGACCAGTGCTCGCCTGCTGGTTTGTAACGCAAAACATGTGGGAATACTGAAGGTCTCAAGAGGTCTGTCTTACACTTCCTGTTCTTTATTTACCTTGCTGTGCTCAGTTTGTTTTTCCATTTATATTTAGCACAGATAAAAGCAGGGCAACCAAGCTCATATGTCTTAGTGAAATAATGGGAAGAACTGAACACAAAAGCCATCAAAAGGCAGGATGAGGCACCTCCACCACCCAAACAAAGGACAAAACTTAAAGCCAGCTTTGAGCCATAATGCATACAACCAAGTGCTTTATTCCAAGCCTGCATAAGCAGGTGAAAATCTCTCACGCATTCACTCCTCACAGGTTGAATAGGTTTGTTATTTTCAGTCTAAGTGTTGGGGAACTGCATGATTAGGAGACTGCTTTGATCACACCATGCAAAATCCTGCTCTCAGAGCTGGGCAATTACAGACTGCCCCTTGCAGAGGACTTGAGGCAAAGCTACCTGCAAGCCCCTCAAATGTTCATTCAGAGCCAGAATCAGCACTAGCTCCAGTTCAATTTGTCCAAATGAAGTATGACGGGACTATTAAAGGGCCTTTGTCTGCGTTTGCATAATCCGTGTGCTCATTATTTCACAACTCTATCCACATGTAAAGCCATGCTGCCTTCCACCATGCTCTGTCTCCTCCACACTACAAGCACTGGCCCCCAGATGGTGAACAGACTTGAGATGAAAATGCCAAAATTTTGAAAAGAAGCTCAACAAAGCCTGGACCTATATGTTCAAAAAGCACATCAATGGGTCAGCAAAGCCCTGTGCATAGTAAACCGAATGCATGCACCAGGCTCACTGAGACACTTATAAATATGATATGTATCTAAAACTCTAAAATAAGGAGGAAACCCACCCAAAATATACAATCCAGCTAATTCTTAAGAAAAGCTCAAAAAAACCTTTATTAACTGTAAAAATAGAATGAGGGAGTAAAAGGAAAAGCAATTCTTAATTCAAAAATACAGTTGTTAGAGACACCACCTTAATGCTCCCAGGTACTGTCCATCAGACAAACAAAACAAAATGACAATGTTTGATTTACTTCCACTGTTGCAACAATGAAGCTTTGGAATCATATGTTCATTTTCTAAAAATAAGCACTTTCTGGTCTGGCAGCACTTCAAGACTGAAATCATAAATGTAATCAATGTAAACACATATTTTTGTATGGGTGATAGGTAAGAGGCACTTATTTTGGGGACTTTACGCATGAGTGTTCATCAGGGTATCATCTTGTGACACTGCAGGTCTCTCCCATGATCATACATCACTCTTCAACAGCTTAGCCAACCTGCCCAATGAAAGCAAAGCTGGGCTGACAGTGAGACTCTGCAGGATGGAGCAAAGCCTGAGGCTGCCACAAGACCCTGGTTACCATACTCAGCCCAACAGTCTCTTGGGCACATGCAGGAATGGCTGTAACCATGATGCGGAAGGATCCAAGAGGTCGTCACACATCACAGAAGCCACAACAGAGTCTGCTGATCAGGAGTGGGGACAATAGCCACAACAGTCATGCTTACTCTGGTGCATATCATGTTGTGATGTACTTCTACCACAACAAAAATCAGATGTGTGTTTTTAGAGTGCATTTTTGTGCACTGGCTACCAGCCATAATCATCTTATGAACAACTTCTTATCTAGTTACTGTTTCTTCACATAAAACCATGAGTTTTGAGACTTAGCGAGTGGCTGTGATAGAGCACAGAGTGGACACTAAGTGAAAAACTACCATGAGAAACTGGTAGCCAAACATGGCACAGGATGGGATGTGACAAACCCAGGCAGCAGTGATAGGGACAGTGAACTACAATGATAACACTGTAGAATGAACCCCAGAATCAGCTATGCACACAGCACAGTGACTTTCCTTCACCTTTCCTTTTCAAAAGAAATTAATACCTTTCAAGAGAATACTTATTTCCAACAAATAACCTCAGGATTTTTCCACAGGTCAGAATTAGCCACTATTTCCTGAGACTATCTAGAATTATTGACCAAAAATAAAGTGAATAAGAATAGGTTCCAAGTAAAAAGATGGTTGAGCACCACGAAGACACTAAATATCCCCAGAATACCAAGTTATGTAGATGCAATTCTTTATGAGAAAGCACTGACAACTTCAAGAAAACTACCGTTTGAAGAAAGAGGGACTCAGTAACAGCAATGATTTTACTCTGCCCCCCAAGTCCCTATGACAGTTTTTAACCCATTAGGGCCTGTGCATCCAGGGGCAGATTTGTCCACTGATTTGAATTTCTCTTTTAGCTTTTCTTTGTCAAGATATTCAGCACTTCTGCTTTTGGTTATTGTCACACCCAAAGACACAACTCACCAGCCATGACCTGGAAGGTTTATTGGTAGGGTATTTATTTTGAGATCATTCTTGTCCCAGCTGTCACCAGAGGTATTTTTATGGTGTTCCATGAACAGAGCAGAATGGGGCTTTTTACAAGGTGTGTGTTGGCTTTCCATTGAACCCTGACAGTAGCACTCCTTTACTGGGGCAAGGGGAAATTATGATAAACCCTAGAGCACTGTGGTAACTTATAGATCTGGCTGTGCCTTCTATGGAAGGTAAAGGGCAATCAACAGCTTTTTGTGGTGGGAAGAGATACCACAGATCTCTGATCTCCCTATACTGCTGCCCTATCATGAGGCACAGCACATCAAATAAACACACTGCCATGGGAAAGTAGGCATTTGGGAGGATTGATGCCTTTACCTCTCCTCACTTTCTGGGGGAAGGGACAACTTGGAATGACTCTTTCAGGTCAGCCACATAGTTTTGCTGTGCCCAACAGACCTCTACGAAGGAGTATGGCCAAGTAAGAGTCAGCAGATGTGGTGAGGACCAAGAGTGCCTACTGGCAAAGCACGTGGCAAGACCGATATGTTGTTCTGATTTTCAGCCTTCAGATTGTTTTACATTCTTGTATTGGAGTTCTCACACATTGGAACATGAACAAAGTAGATTGTTTTCACATTCCTGTCTGTGATGGACTGCTAGTTTGACCACTGAAGTCAGAAGGGTGTTCCTCTCGTCCCCCAATCCTTAACCAAATCCCAAAAACTATATAAGTTAAAATTCCCAAAATAAAGTCCTTTTTCTCGCTCTCGAGCTGACAAGTAAGTGTCCCTCTTTTCGTGTTCTCTTACAACACCCATATACACCTGCTCTGGTTCTGGGTTCAATTGTCTAACTCCAGCAAATCCAGTTCAAGGAAAAATCCCACGTTCACAACATCATTCAGCAGCAGCCACTTGGCTGGGATAGCATTTCATTCCTGGGTTCTGTGCATTTGCTGTGAGATGCACTCATGACTGCAGAAGTCACCAGAGGAAGGGCTTTGTGTGCCACCAACAGAAGTGATTTTCAGGAAAGTGTTGTCTCATCCACATCATACCCCAGTGTGAACACACAGCAAGGAGCATTTCAGCTCGTGCTGCAGGTCTCTGCTTGTGAACCAGGACTGGCAAAGCAATTGCTCAGGGGGCTTCATAAAGTGGAGTGGAGCACAGGGCCGTGGGGATTTGCTTTGAACCCCTGAGTCACGCTACACTTGGCTCAAGTCAATGACTCACTCCAGTGAATGCTAATGTCATTCATGATTTCTCTTTCTTAAACAACAAAAGTAACATTTTATGTGCTCAGAAAGGGTAATAAAATGTAATGGACACTGTGAGCCTAAATCAAAACCCAGTGAAGGCAATGGAAGGAGCTCTGTGGCTTACACACACTTTCAATCATGTTGCCTTCAGTTTTTCTTCAAGAGGGCTTTCCATTTACCAACAGGAAAGATCTTTCTTTTATAGCACTAATCTCCACCTCTCTTTGAAGCAGTTTCATTTGCCAGTGTTATTAAAGCAAGAAGTTTAAAAAAATTGATTCCTTCTTTTCCTCTTAATGTAAAATGCAGTGATATCTTAACTCTGGGCTTCAAAATACTGTACTAACATCACCAAGGGGTCCTAGGGAAAAAAATCAGATTCAAACCTGTGGGAGGTAAAGATTACCCAAAGCCTGGATGAAAGAGGAGGAGTCTTTATCTTATGACAATATTCTCTTCCAATCAGCAATGTTTATATAGTATTAAGCATAGGACATTTTTACCTTCTTTTGGGATGTCACGTTACAAAAAAAAAAAAAAAAAATCCCACAGAATTAGAAAAAAAAATAAAATTAAAAGCTCATGAGTACAGTCAGGTCTCACTGACTTATCCAAGTAATTGTTATTTATACCCATTGTTAAAGCTGTTAGTAAGCACTGGGGGCCAAAGGTCCCCTTACTGTAAATAGGAAAGTTGTGCAGCAGTTCAAGATGTCCCTGACTAACACATATGTTCCAGATATGCCTCAGCTAAGGTACTTGCATAGAAAAATATAACTTTTCAGCCAATCTATACCTTAAAAAAAAATCTTTTTGTGAACACCATTTCTAAAAGGAGTTAGGTATATAAATGTCTGAGAAAAAAAAACCCACAACATTAAGACATATGTCCTTGAATTTGAAAAGGAACTACTAAATTTGTAATTGAGCAGTAGTGGATGCTACTAACATACTTCTCTGTTCAGTTTCATCTTGCTGCAATCCAGGTCCTTTCAGTCAGAGCTGGAACTTCACAAAGACTTCTGCAAGGGTGTGAAGAAGTCACTAATTTTTAACAAACTGTAATGAGGGGCAGGTGCCTGCAGCCTGCTTCAGAAGAGCTTCTCAGCCAGCAGGATGAATTAAGGGATCCCCTTCTGAAACATGACTTTGACAGGACCACAATTATTTAAATACTTACTCCAGAATGCCTCTTACTCACAAGCTGCACACAGGTTACAGATCTCTCAGTTCTGAAAGAGCCCAGCATTGGTTAGCTATCCCTAACTTCATATTAACTACTCTTTAGCTATATTCCTTATTCATATAGGTCAAGGTAGTGTTGGGTTAACAACTTTATAATTAAAATGTAACATCATCACACATAATTAGAGTCAACCCCTGCATCTGACCCAGCCTTGAATCTATGACTCTGAGCAGCAGCCTTAAAAAGGATTATTCCCTTTTCTTTGGAAGATGTCCCTCTTTTTTTTTTTTTCTTTAAAGCTGGGTTTTATCAGGGCAGCTTTCCAGTCTGCGTAGCTTCCCTTCCAGACTTTTTCAAAACAGCCCTTTAGTCCCTTGCTCTGTGGTTTCTTTCACATTTAAGACAAGTACTGTTCTAAAACCCACATGTTAGAATTTGGGATTAAAAATAGCCATTGCAGACTGGTTAGCATGAAGCAGCCATTCATGGCACACAATAGCCACAGCCGCGCCAGTTCTCAGCACAGCCCCAGCGATGGGCACAGTGCTGGGCTGCTGCCTTTCCCAGGCAGCCTCAGCCCTTCTGGCTCTTCCCGTCTGACAGCCTTGCAAACCTCCCAGAGTACATTGGCTCTTCCAGAGGAGAGCCACAGCACTCAGAAACCTCAATGAGTCTCATGTTCAGTAACCACAAGCAAATTTCTAGGATAAATTCCTCAAGCCAGCATTAAACACTGACTTGCAATGCACATAATCTGATAATATAGCATATTTCACAAGATCCCTGTGAAACTCTGCAATGTGCCATTACATACGAATAGTTCTAGCAAACTTAGAGGAACATCTATAATTTCTAAAAACTGAAAACACTTTCGTTTTCTCACCATAAAGTAATGGTTTTCCTATTTATGCTTCATGCACATCCCACCTCTTTATAGTTCTGCCTCATTTATATACTTATTAATCCCTTTCCCTGGCCAGCTCTCACCCCCTTCATCTCATTGCCTCTCCCACCTTATGCAGCTCTCCTCCCTGCTTCAAAAGCAGGGAGAAGAGCACTTCAGTAAACCTTAGTCTCCCAACCTGACAATGTATTGCCAAGATTTGCCAAGTTTAAAACAGGTATATCACTCTGTCCAACCACAGTAAAATATTTTTAGAATCATTTTACACATAAGCAAGAGGAGCAGCAAAAACTTCAGTTGGGCTAAAAGGTGAAGCTGGAAAAGCTTCCAATCCTTCAGTTGGCAGTGCCTCACTACCGGCTTCAGTAAGTGCAAGATGAAAACCCAGCTCCTAAGCAGGTTCCTAAGCCAGTTTTCCTGTCAAAGCACAGCTACTGCTAATGCTAGGTCAGGTGTGCTACAGCTTCAAAACCTCCAAGGATGGTGCTCCCCAGGTCCCTGCTCCACTGCTTTCCTGCTGAACCAGTGTTTTGCTCATAACTGATGTGAACTCCCACAAAGGCTGTGCTGGGCATTCCTCATGCTGTATCAGAGAGCAGTTTGGCTCTGTCATCCCTGTAACTCCTCCTGGAGCAGCTGTGGTCTGCTGGCTGATCACCCTGAAGCCACCACTGCATCAAACAAGCTCAGCTCATAGGTCCCAGCCTCTCCTCAAAGCCTCTGACCACCTTGGGAGCTCTGCTCTGGAGCCTCTCCAGTTCATCCAAATCCCTGTTTAGCTGGGGAGCCCTCCGCTCCGTGTGCGGTGCTAAACAAACGGGAACATAGACTCCCCTTGATCTGCTGGCCACACTACCACTGATGGAGTCAAGTGGGCAGCTTGCTTTGTTCCCTGTGTGTCATTTTGACTGGTATATTCCATGTGGTGTCCATCACAGCCCTGGGTCCTTTCTCACAGTGTGGCTTTTCAGACAGTCAGGTCAACTGGTGCAGGGGATCATCCTGCAGAGTTTCTATCCCTCTGTTGAACTTTTTCAAACCTCACAATCATTTGCATTCTTCTTGAGTCTTTTCCATTAAACATATCAATCCATCCTTCTAATTTAGTGCTATCTCCCTACTTTCTAAAATTGCACTCCATTTCCTCATGCAGAGCTCAGAAAATATGACCAGCATCAGGGTCACTGTGAATCCCCACATCTGATGTTCTGTGAAGTGCTTCAAGTCTTATTAATTATGTCTTTGCTTCATGCCTTATTAGCCAAATGGACTTTGACACATTGATTAAGACCCTGTGAGCCTGGTAGTCCATCACGTTTTTCACCCATCCAACAGCCCATTTTCCCAGCTGGAAACAGGTAGATCCTGATTTCCCTCTGTTCCATTCTCTCTGCAAATCTTTCAGGCAGTGCAAAAAATGGGTTTTAGTAATGTGATACTATGCATTTTAATTAAAATTCCTAGTTCCACTAGCCCAGAATTGAAAAAAATTTAGATAAGAGCATGGTGAAAATTGATGCTTTTTTCTCTATATTAAGTTGCATCCACTGATTTTGTCTTGGTTTGACTAAAGCCAGGAAACATCTTTTGCATTGCACAGAGAAGAGGGAGTTGGCAACACAGAAACTGGGAAGAGCCAATCCTCCTGCTCCCACAAGCTACACAACAACAGCTTCATATGGCTCAAAGCCATCAGGCACAAAGCACCATACACAGGCTTGTAGAAGTCAAACCTCTCGGAGGAGGTCACAGGCAGGAGGCACCAGGATCCTGTCAGAGACCCACCACTCCATTACAGAGCAAAACTGGCTTCCAGCTGGCTTCCAGGGAGAGCTGGCTCTATCTCCCTTCAGTTGAGCAATTTTCTGATTTCATTGTTGAAATCTTTGCCCCTCATTTTGAACTAATAGCTCTGTTCACTCAACTTTACTTTTACAATGGAATAATAAACTTCTGGGGGAAAAGCCAAGCATTTCAATCTTTACTGCACAAAACACAAAAATAAATAACAGTGTGTGACTGTTCTTCAGTGGCTTTTAAATTCTCAGGAAACGAGCTCTCCATGTGCAGGTAAGTTAGGGGGTTTTGATGATTTCTTATGAATCAGATGACACACAAGGGAAGCAAAGGAAAGGGAGAAAAATATTCTTGTAATCTGTTCTCAAACAAAATGTTGAAATGTGCTCCTGCTGAAGCCAAGTATTTTACAATTTAAATGACTGGACACAAATCTGGTTCCAATAAGAACTGACAACATGTGAACCCCTGAGGGCTAAAACACAGTGGACAGTACCAGGAACCAGCACTGGATCTCTCCCACAACCACCATCCAGGTGAGAACAAGTGAGTCAAGAGAACGAGACTCTGTACCTTCTCAGGTACAGAGCTCACACAAACGAACTTTCAAAAATCAGATTGCAAAAAGGCAGTTGGTCCTAAAAGACATCAGTCGCCAAAGCAAAAAGATCAATTTCAGAACACTTGTCTTTCTCTGCAATGACAAGGGACATTGAACCCATCCCATGGTAGTTAGGTGGCCTTGGCACACCATAGATAGTAAAAAGATTAAATTAATATCCAGGTATGATAAAAGAATTGCAAAAAAATCCCGGACAATTCATTTAAGGGTCTGGCTGCCAACCTGTGACATGAGAAAGAGAAATTTCCCAGGGGCAAGACCACTTCCCACAGGATTTGTGGACCCTCCAAGTGACTTCACTGACCTAGGGGATCGGGGAGGAAGGAACCCTCACCTTTCTGCAGTCAGTAGCTGAGCATCCCCTATGCTCTCATGGACCAGAACTCCCAAAGGCAACAGCTGTGGAGGGGCACAGGACCATCACGAGGTGTCAAATTCTGACCCAAATACTGTGAGTCCCCAAGCACCCTCCATCCCATGTTGGGCACTCACAACATGCACAGGCTTCACCTCATTATAAAATAATGCCTGGACCAGCAAATGGCACCACATCTACTTGTGACCTGCAGGTTGCAGCTCAGTCCAGGTTGTCTTTTTTGGTCAGCATTGCATTGCACATGTCTGGACAGTAGTAGAAGCTCACAGATATGAACTATTAAAACTAAGAAAACATTTTCTGCATGATTTCTCTTCAGATAAATAACCTAGATACAGTGGAAACACATTCAGTTATTAATCCCCACAATTTTTTCTCAGACTACCAGAAGTCACTGAGAGTTTTCTCTGGATTAATTTCCTTTCCTCCTACTACAGTACATTATTACATTCTGTTTTTCTATAAGTACTCATTCATTTAATTTTCATTCATGTCTATCTGTAAGTACAAAGATAAAGAGAACAGTTCATGAGAAGACACGAATACTAAAATCAGATTCAATTCCTCTGGTGTGGCTTCAGAAGTGAAAAATCAAAGGCTCCCTTTGGGAAATTTTCATGGTGAATATTGTTATAATAAATGATTGCATGATGGAGTGGTTACTTGATACCTATGGAGACGGAATCCGTCTGTCAGATTGCCTGTGAAAATGGTGGAATTTTTTCATATATAAATGGGTCTTCATGGGGACTGAGCTTCAAACATCCCCAAAGTGCAATAACCACATGATTTATGGCAGCACAGAGCTGTTAGCAGGGGAGACTTTGTTGACATTTGAGATCAGCTGTGCAAAGAAAAGTTCTTTTAACATGAAGTGAAATCGGTGTTAAAAAGAGATGCCAAAACTGAGAGAATGTATAATTCTTACAATCCTACCTGATCTTCCACTGTGTGAAAGAGACTTTAAAGATTATGACAGAAATTTTCCTGAGAGAAATAATTTGATTTGTTCTGTAAATCTGCTCACTTGATTCATAATCTCTCAGATATCTCTCAGATGAGGGACCTCCCAGAGGCAGCGCTGTGCTTTTGTTTGCCCTGCTGTTTGAACTGACAGCCCAACTGAGAGTTAGTACTAAAATGGTAACAAGAAGATCTTATTTCCACTCTAACAGAAAAGTATTTCACCATGTGATAAGAATAAAATAATAGAAATATCACAGGCTTCTTAAACCTTTTGTAAAAGGCCCTATTAAAAAAAATGGTTTGTAATTCCCTTAAAGCCTTCTGCAGTCCTGTAGTAGAGACACAATCATTTTTAATCTTTCCAGGGATTGAAACTCTCCAGAAAAAAAAATCACAAACCATTACACTCAAATTAACTGTCCTTTTTCCGCACAACAGTGACTTGTGTTTGGACATTTCTCTGCTGTTTGCTGAAAAGGAGGGCACCATGAGGGCAACAGAAAGCTGCTGATGTTTTTATTGGCTCATTCAGCACAAAATGACTAGCAGAGAGTTTACCCTCTTGATGGTTGATGCTAGTATGAAAAATGACCTTTCTCTTTTTCAATTAAAATAATTTGGCATCAATCATCCAGTGCCAGGCTGACAATACAATGCAGGAAATAGCCTTTCTCAGATGCTGCCAGTGTGCCCCAGTGTTGGTCCTCATTGTTTTCTGTAGGGAAGTGACAGTGAGGACAGATGTCTGCAGGACTCTGCAAGAAAACATGCAATGATCAAAAACAAAGTTTTACTATTACAGTGTCACAGTCAAGCTAGGTCTCCCAAAGGAGTCCAAAAGCAATCATTTCTTCTTTTTGTTTTTACTGGTACTGAAATGGACAGGTAATTGGCCTAGATACCAATCACAGAGGTGTTGCCATCATTTCTAATTGGCCCAGCCTTGGCCAGTGGCACATCCATCTTTGGAGCCACCAGGGATTGGCTCTGCTGGACATGGTGGAAGCTTCTGCAACTTCTCACAGAAACCACCTCTGTGTGCCCTCCTCCACCCACCCCCCAACCCTCTCCAAAAAATAAACCAGGCCATGCAAACCCAATACACTGGTACAGAAAACATTATGAGATCCACCAAAAAGAGAAGCAGCAAGTGACAATTAGAAATGCATTAGATACAGAATACTACATCCAGTTGCTGCTGTCTCTGGGCTATTTGCAGACAGTTTCAACCTGTATTACTCATATTTTACTGCATGACCTCCCACCAGCTGCCTTCCCAGAGCCTTTGGTTATCTCACACAAAAGGCATTTGAGACCACCACTGATGGTGAGATGAAATAAAGATTATTCTGATTTCAGGCTTGCTGCTGCCTGGAAATGCTCTAACAGTGGCATAAATTAAATCTTCTCCAAGGAGTACAGAATAGGCTCCAGAGTCACTTGTTCACCCTTTTCCTCTAAGTAGTGTTGGCCAAGTTCTTTATACAACTGCCCTGTGTTTTCCTCTGGTGGACACCTGGTTCTTGCCTCTCATGTACACCTGGCTCTTGCCAGCTCCAAGTGAACTCACCTGTTCCCAGTGGAGGAGAGCCAGCAGGGCCACTTGTATTTCTGGATAGCTGAATGTCAGCCAGATCTCATTTTAGCCTGTAAGCAAGAAAAAAGCACCCACCTGAGTCTCACTTAGATTTCCTTCCAACTATTTGTAAGGCTTATTAACTATCCTGAGAGGCCTGTGTTGAAACAAGATTTTGCAAAAGCTACACTTTTCTTAAAAAGGCAGGTTTTCCTTGTGTATTCACTAATAATAACTTCCTCACCTGGGTATTTTACAACGAAGACTAATCACACTGTGTTTCTTCAAGGTTTTCCTGTTGTTATGCAGCTTCCATGAGGGAGCAGACAGATCTATTGTTGTGAGTCGCGTCAACAATTTCCAGAAACACTCCCTTCATGGGTTCTTCACCAATATCTGGTTGCCACAGGAAAATGGTACAGGGGTCTTCCCAGAGGGAGCTCTGAAAATCATACTGCATGCTGCATGATTTGAGGTTATTACTGTGACTTTCTTAAGTTATAAAAAGGGAACAAAACCACATTGTGAAACACAGAGCCTTTCTTACTGAACCCCAACAAAGCCTTCATTTTGGAACTGCTCCCAGAACTATCTCATCAGGTCTAGAAAGCAAAGGAAACGATTGCTAAACATAACATCCCAGAACTGTATAGCACTTATCTCCTTTCTACAAGCTGGATTTTCCAAGCACATCATGAAACTGCAGGTGGATGTGATGGGAGCCACTGTGGGAGGCCATTGTGGGAGGCCCTCTCAACTGAGGGACAGCACATCCAGGAATTCTGCATCCACACCAATCTTAGCCTTTCTGTTACAAAGGCCTGGGGGAGGAGGGGGGAAAGGCAGAGGTAAAATAATCTTTCGTGACACAGAAAAATTACTGCAAAATCATTTGGCAGATAAAAATAAGTAAAAATTCATCTACGGCATGCAGCAAAGCCTAACTTGCAGCAAAAGGGAAGACAATGAAGTATCTGAATTTAAAATAATTTTGTGTGGAAACTCCTGTTCCAACAGAAAGTTCTGAAGAGTAGCAGGCAGATTATAGACAAAAAGATTAGGAAGGAAGCTTATATCACTGGGCTAAAGCAAGGAAGAATGCAAAAGGGAATGACTTAATTTTTTAATAAATTTTATCATTAATTGAATAATTTAAAATGTTTTGCTCATTTTCCAAATGCATGTTTTTCCTTTTATATACAAGAAAGGCAAAGTTGGGGAACTTTGTGCTTGGAACATAGCCTGGTAAGAGATGCAATGGTCATCTGTGTCCACAGAGTTTGCTTACAGTTTGGACACCTCATTGAACAATTATGACTCCTAAGTTTTACCAAGAGCTGCTGGAGATCATAGAGGGTTTTTTCTAGAGTTGCTGGGATAAATTGATTAATATCTTTTTAAATCGCATAATCCTTATGACCTGAATTATAGCAATCCTGTGCAAGAAAGGAAGGAACATAATTTTGTGAACAATTTTTTCTCTTACTAGTATAGCTCTTTCACAACCATGGTAGATTCATCTCACCTTAGAAGGGATAGCTACCTATTAGACCTCTGAAGTTGGATGAGACTTTGAAAGTGCAATTAATTTTGTCAATAATTACATCTTTGCAGTCAGTAACATGCATCCTGTGTGAATGGGGGTTTTTTTGTCCAAGTGAAACCACAGAAGAGAATGTACGGAATATCTCAAGAAGGAGTTAGGAATAAAAAATAGAAGAAAAGGGGAAGAAGAAATTTTAGAAACTCAGGACAGAAAGAGTAGCAGCTTCTAAGTCCTAACTGCTTGCGATGTAGCATGTTTGAAGAAGCAGGAGACAGCCTATGTCCTGAAGACAACACTGGTCAGCAGTACATGATGCCAAAATACAGTTTTACAAGAGAAGAGCCAGGAAAAGTGTGATTTTGATTGAGGGGAAAGAAATATTGCCTTGAAGAAAGATCAGAGCCAGGATGGCTGGACTAAAGAGGGAACAGGAGAGCTTGAGAGCAGCATCAGGAAAGGTTACACAAGCCTTTAGAGGAGGGGGAAAGTGCACAATAGAAAGCACATGACAAGAGAACAGTCCCAAAAGGAGATGAGGTATTAATGAAAATATAAGCATATGGATCTCTACCTGCAGCACGCAGACAGAATCTGTGTGTGTATGATCCTGCATATAGAAATGAACAAAAATGTAAAAGCTGAAGTTCTGAACAAAGAATATAAAGAGAATGTCCAGATATAATCTACATTTTGAAATGCACATTTCTCTGAATGTCTTCCTTTTTCAGTTTAAAGTTCACCCATCAGCCAGCTTGCATTGATATTTGCAGTATAACCAGGTGTGTTTTATCAATTCAAAAGAGAGGAATCCATGTTGAAATTTGTGGAGAAAGAAAAGCTATGAGCAAATCATATCACAGGAGTCAAAGAAGGGAAAAAACTTTTTTTTTTTCTGGCTTTAAAGAGACCTAGACATTATGAACACAAAATGTGCACTAAGAATTGTTAGAAAGGGAAAAATATATAAGTAGGGAATGCCCCACTTGTTAATGCTATGCAAAGTGTTTAGAAGACAAAATATGTTATGGACAGATTGGCCCTTTTTGGAAAATACAGATTATAGGGAAATCTTGTTTAAGTAGGTAGCTAATCTGCAGAGCAACATTTCAAGTTGCCTGAAGAATTCTGCTTTTGGAGACATTTCTTCATGAATTTTGTTTTTCACCTTAAATTGTGAGGATTTGTATTTTTTTACATCAGATGAGGTTCATATTCAGTACACAAATTTATCCAATCAGGTTTTTTCTATGAGAAGCTAGTAGATAATGCTACAATTGATAAGTAGCACTCATTCACACTCATGGTGAGAGCACTCTGTCAGGAGCAGAGCCAAGTGAAAAGCAATCCTATGCTGCAGGGTGTGTGCAAGATGGCATTTAATGTCAGGGCATAATTAAGCACAAGTAGAGATTTATTGCTGGTAATGATGGCCAGCAGTACTTCAGATTATTCTGGGTTTTATTTTTGGATAAAGGAAATGTTATCCATCATTCTTTCCTTGTGTCACACAGTTCAGACACACTTTTCAACTAAATTAGCCATAACTGTTGACACAGTCTTCATAAATGCCTCAAACTTAAGGGAAAAAAAAACAGGAATTAATTGTGTTCATTATTGTTCTGATTGATCTGGCAGCTTTCACAGCTATAAAAAAAATGTTCTCATCTTTTCTTATTCTTGTATTTTCATCTGACAGTCTTTTAGCCAACCCTTTGCTAATGTACGTAGCAGCATTGCATAAACGATTTCAGAAACTGCCAGCTCCATCTAAAGACTCATACAGGTTTTTAATGATTTCTCAGAGTTCAGCACCTCTTAGGGTTAGGAATTCATTCCCATTTTCCAGGGAAAAGATATTCATTATACTCACTTGATCCCCATTTTCATGCTTTTAGCAAAGCTGTTGAGGGTTTTTTTCAATCTCTCTTATGGAGGGTCCTCTCCCAAGCTTTCAATGTTTCATACTAAGCAGGACAATTTCTTTTAGCTTTTTTTTTACATCAGATGCCCCTTTAGTCAATTTTCTTTAGCAATCCTCCTCTACAGCTCAGCTCTGAATGTCCATGGCCAGAACGTCCCACCTAAAGGTCTCTTTATTGTCTTCTGTTGTGATCCTGTGTGTATAATAAGTCACTTGAAAATATTTCCCCTAATGCCTTTTAGGACAAGTTTTTTTGGGGTTTTTTTTGTTTGTTTTTTGTGGGCTTTGGTTTTTTGGGGGTTTTGGGGGGGGGGGTGTTTTTTGTGTTGGTTTTTTTTTTTGTGGGGTGTTTTTGTTTTTGTTTTGTTTTTAGTTTAGCAGATTATCTGTATGTGAGCATCCTGTAAGTTATATATGAACGCACACATGTAACAAATTCCCAGTTCATTAGCAGAAGTTTCACTTAGCTTGCAAGGACAAAGGTTTGAATTTTGTCTAGTTGAGTAGTTGAGTGTTACTTCTGTAATTCTAGTCTGCCAGGGCACCCAGCTCTTCTTGAAGGTAACAATGTGCCCTGCAACACTGGACATACCTCTCAGCTTCAAGAAACTACAAAAATGTCACCAGCACAACCTTACTTTTAATCCTCTTGTCATTAATACAAATACATTGCATGGTGTCACTGCCTAGGCACTACCCTTTCTGCCAGTGCTCCCTCCTCTCTTGCTTGCCTGAGTGTTCACCCACCCCAGAAACCCTCTGTTCATCCCTCCATCCTGCAGCATGCCTGTGTTTCCCATATAGATCCCTAAGAAACCTGAAATCTGGGATATACTGCATTTCTTCTTTCTGAAAAAGGAGCCTATGCATTTCTACAACTGCTGTACATCCCGGCAAATCAATTTGCACAGCTGTTACTGCATTTTCTCCCATCCTCAGTATTATCAGAGCTGTAGATTTTAGTAGCAAAACTTCTTCTCTTGTTTTCTTTCCCATTGGTTGTTATACTTTACCTCATCATCAGTGCCATAGTTGTTATTGAAAACTTAATCCAAGTAACCCTTTAATTTTGGTGTCACATTCTGTATCCTTAACCTTTGTGCAATTCTCACTGCATAGCAGAGTAATTTCTCATCCTATACCACTAAAGAACTTTCTGTATTTGTTTTAATATCCTCTCCTGGTGAGTCTCAGTTAGGTGTGTTTGGCAATTTGCACTTCATCCCATCCCATTTTGTCCTCTTTGAGTGCTGATGGCCTTTTTCCCACACGTTGAAATCTATCTCACCTCTATTTAAGGCAGTTATTTATCTTACTGAACCTGGAGAGCTTCTCTGTAAGATTTTCCTCGTGTCTGGAATGGAGAATTCTTCACTTCAGCAGAGGAATTTGTGGCCACCCACACCCTGGAATACCTGGGTACTGCTGTCATCAGTACCACTTGTCCTTCAGCCTATTCCAGACAAATCAGGGTATCTCGTAAAGCTTAACGCAATCCCCAGTAATCTGCATCTCCTTAACCCTGTTACAATATCTGCACATACCTCTTGCTATCCCTGATACTCTTCTCTCACCCTTAAGATCCAGGGGTAAGGCTAATTAAAGATCCCTGTCAATCATAATTGATATTTAGGAACTCTAAAGTTCCTTTCAAAGGCAGGGTTTGTTCTTAGTTTGCTTTTGCTTCAGTTTAATGCTTGGTCTGGCACATACCTCCTCTGACACTTCTTTTTTTCCTGTGTTGTCTATATATCTTCTGTATTGTCTCTGCAGTTGTTTCACTTCCTTTCACTGAAGCATTTCCTGTGCTACTTCAGTATGGGAAACTTAGTAAAACATTTAACATTTCTGTAATGCTCAACACACTTAGGCACAGAATTCACATGTACATGAACAGAATCCCATCGAGAAACATGGATTTGATTTTAAATGACCATATGCCAGGCTTTCTCATAATTTTTCCATTCCATTACATCATCTAAAGGAATAATAAGACAGTATTTTAATTCTGTAACAAAGCAAATATAAAACATGGTAATTTCACTGATACAACCAAAAAATTATTGTCACTATGGAACACAAGCCAAAATTCATATGAGAAATGTAATTTCCATAATATGCCAACTACTCTTCTCAAAACAAGAAACCCTTCTCCAATACATGAACTGATGCTTTATTTTTACTACATTCTCAACAAAGCAACCTGATTCCAAAGTTACCAGAGCAATTTTGATCAGAAAAATGTTTTCATCTTTCAATTCCTCTATAGCTGAGGTTGAAAAAATGAGGAATTAAAAAAAAAAAAAAGAAGAAAACTTATGAGAATTACATCATACTTTTAAAAAGACAGTCATAATCTCAGTCATATTCCCTGGGTAAATTAATGTAGAATCTCCCCTCCTTCTTTCATTTTTCTTCACTTGACACCTCTTCACAATGCTGATTTCACCATCTGGCTGTGGTTTTTTAATCAAGTCTTACGTTAAAAACTCAAGAACGAACAGGGAGTGGGAGACACCAGTATAAGGAACTCTAAGAGATTTCTCAAGCAACTACACTTAAGTTTTTTTTTTTTCATTGGCTCCAATAGTTTTCCCTGTAGGAAAGATTTCCTATCTAAACTTTATTATTTCCATAACCCTACATGTAACTCGGAAGTTATAAGCACCACTTTGAAGGGTGCCCATTTCCCCAGAAGCTGCCTGTGCCCCCAGGAATTGCTTTTTCTGCTGCTGGGCACCTTCCTACCTCTCGCCAGATTTGCTCAGGCTGGAGTTAACCCCAACAACAGCTACCCACAAGCTCTACCTTTGCATCCCAAAGGAAATGTTCCTCTGACCAAGAAGTAACAGCTCCTCCCCTGCCTGATTTTTCCTCCTTCCTTGTGTTTCTCTTTAGAGCAAAGGTAAGTGCCCTTCATCTCCTACAAGCCAGAAGCAAATCTAAGATCTGAAGGCAAATTTCAAAGAATTGCATGGAAGGAATAAAGTACTAATAAAGGAATAAAGTAGCTAATAAGTTAGCTACCCTAATTCTTCTGGAAAAAATAAATCTAAATAGTTGTAAATGTATTATTCTTACTCCTGGGTTAACAGCTCCAAGAATAGATGTGGGAAACTGGCTGAAGCATTGAAAAAAAATTTTCAGACACAGACCTGGGTAAGAGAGAAAGCTCACACAGTTACCTGTTCCCAGACAATTTTGTAAGAACACCATGAGCTCCAACAGTGATTCCCAAAGATTTTGGGCTTCCTGCCCTGGAACAATGGTCATTTTTGGTCATTAGGTCTGAGTAGAGCTTAATCAAGGCTTGAATGTTTAAGAAATTTGGGAAGACTTACTTTTACCTTCAAAGACATCCCTGAAATTAGTGCAGGGTTTCACTTCTGTCAGCCCCCTTGCCCATCTTATAGGCCACAACTGCTCAAACTGCCAAATCCAGCAAGAATAAGAGCAGCCACAGCATGTTGCCATTTCTGTAAGCTCTGGTGGTCACAAGAATCTTAATAAATCAAGGAAAACACCTTAAAAACATGTACCGAGCACACAAGTTTGAGGAAAAAAAAAGAAAAAAAGGAGGTGGGTGGGACAATCTTTTGGTACAGAGTGAATATCATCTGAGTAATGCAGGAAACTTGCACTATATAATATACCCAAGGACAGAAAATGTAGACATCTACCTCTACCAGGTGCAACTTTGAAGGAGTTTTGGGATCATGCAGGATAGAGCTTCTGCTGTTCTGCTCATCAGTGTGATCATTTAATTGCATTAGTAACAACCACCGTGAGGAGCAAGAGCAGATGATGGAAACTTCCTCAGGTGTTTAACAAAGTTCTGATAGCTTCAAGCTTACTAGACAAGCTAGAAAACAAATACATGGATTTTTCACCAGAAAACCAAGTAGCTATTGAAAAACTAAACACAGTTCACCGGATTTCTTTCACTGGGAACATTTCCATCACGATTTGATGGAAATCAAAAGAGATGAGGGAAAATGAGAATGAATTCAGGGAAGTCCTGCAGTGTGTGTTACATAGGACATCGGTCCAGATCAGCACTATTGTGCCTTCCAAACTTGTAACCTATGAATCTCAAGGAAAAAAGTAAGAAAGACAAGACACTTTCAACAGGCACTGACTTTCTGACAAACATAGTTATCAACATTTCCAAACAATTAGATCCAGTTGTCCTTTTCTGCCCTGGAAAAGTTCATTAAGCTGTTATTTGTTTGTGCAACAAAGAGCCCTAGTGACCTGAAACACTCAGCTGTTTTGTTTTGCTGTGTGGAGGTCCAGTGGAGACATCAGCAGTAGAAATGCCCCACTCTAACCAATGCCAGAGAAAATACAACTGGAAAAGCATCCATTGAGCTCATCCATTCTCCCAGGGCCCTGGCTGGATTACATCATGTGTGCTCTGTATAAAGGTGACTACAGTAGAGATGTAGTAGGGAAAATTGAGAGACTGAACGTAGTGACCTAACTCCCAAAGTATGCCCCCTTCAGTTACCTTTTCTCCTTCTCTCAACTGTCAAACTGACTACTTACAAAACCTTTTGTAATTTTCCTCTTCCAATTTTTAACATATTTTTATCTGAATCCCACTATGGAGAAATATTTGTTGACTTTCTTATAGGTGGCTTTGTGGCACTACTACTGACCAAGACGACAAGGCTACAACTTAGACAACCCAGGAAATTACACATACACACACACAAAACAAAAGAAGGTTAATATAATAAATTTTGGAAGGGACATCTGCAGATCATTTAGTCCAGCACCTGGCTGAAAAACAGGGCTAAATTCAAATTTGGATCCAGAGAACTCTCCAGTCAAGTTCTGAATATCTCCAGAGGATGGAAAACCAGAGTCTCTCTAGAGTCTACATTTAGAGCCACATAGATTCCAAAGCCACCACATATTTGCAGTAACTCCTTCAGGATGTGCACATTTCCATCTGTCACACCACTTTGGGAATCCCTATGCTGGCTTGGCATCAGACTGTGATCCTCATTAAAATAGCTCCTCAGCCCTTGACCGTTTGGCCCACATCACTTCCTGGCTTATTGGAAATCAGGAAGAAAAGCTGGACCCCGAATCAGTAGTTTCTGTCTTCAGGCAGGAGGCAATCACATGTTACTGATTGGATCATAAGTTTTGGAAGCCTTCCATGGAAATCTCACAGCACAGCGGATTGTTCTGGCACCTTACAATCTCAGCCTTTCTGAATCAATGCTTTAGCTTTCTTCTGTCAAGTATTTTCCAGAGAAATCTTATTAAAAAAAATTATATGATTTCAAAAACTTCACCGCATGCATCCCATTTGCACCGTGGCAAAACCCTTTCTAGCTATACCAATCCCCCCATTAGCTATGTCCATGAAGTAATTGTGGCAGACCATAAAGTTTTGGGTAGATTTGGATTGTCTGTTAAGTTGGGTAAAACAGGTTTCTAGTTTGTACTGCAAACAGATCATGCTTTTTTCACCCTGATGAAAAGTTGTTATGATGAAAGTTACAGGGAAATGTACAGCACTTGAGCAGCTAAAAGAAGGTGATATGGAAAACTGAGAATAAAGCCGAAGATCTGAAAGCTTTTATTTCCTTATTGGAACAGAATTGGAATTAATCAATTCTAGACCATGATTTTAGCATGATCTTAGCATCAGACTCGTGACTCTGGCAGCTGGAATATAAACCTACCTATTAGACTGTGTGAAATAAAACAATGGCCAGGATTTTAAACGTACACACTCAGTGCACACACATCTTCCTTTAGACCCATGCATGTAGCTAAAACTCTCTGTTTTTCTTAGCAACTGAGCACTCAAAACCATCAACCTTAAACACAGCTGCTGGGAGACATTCAGCATTTTTTTACACATATTTATTTATTTATTAGCCTAAATAAAAATGTCAGAGACAAATATTAATCTCCTAATTATGGAAACTTTTGGCTTATGCCTGTTTCATTTCATTAGTATCTCAGCAAAGAAATAAATCAGTCTGACAACTCAAGTCTTTCTGATTGTTTCAGAATTTGGATACCATCAGGTAATAAGGAAAAACAGTTTGAAAGGAAACCCATACCAGGATCATGTGTAGGAAACCACTGTCAGCTTCAGAAGAGGCAAAGACTATGCATTGTCAGGTAGAGGAAAATATAGCGGTGTATTTATTTTCAAAGTACAGGCAGTGAGGAATGGGAGACTCCTTCCAAATTTCCACAAAACTTTGTAAAATGTTTTGTTTGTAGTCAGCTGAAGTGCAACTGGTGTCAAAGGAACCAGCTTTAAAAATCAGTAATGGCTTGATGCTTTCCTCCTATGCAAGAGTTCAAGCAGAGAATTAGACAGGAGAGTGAATGCCAACTGGAAGCAGGAACCTGTCCAAAACATTGCTGGAATTCATTCACTGATTGTTACAGCCCTGGCACCTCCACTAAACTGACAAGTGTTCATTGTCTGAAATGGCCCAGGCTGCAAAAGTCATTAGATGATGTTGGTTTTATAATATCTTCTTGGAAAAAACTGAATCTCTATACCAGATGCAGGAAAATATTTATCCTATTATGGAAGAGAAGCTATCATATAACTCAAGGAAGAGAGAAAATGAAAAAAGAATAGTTGTTCTCCCTATCTTATCTTTCCCTCATCACATCCTTTCTGGTATTTCTACACTTATTTTGAATAAAAGTGGCCTTAAGTTACTTAATTTCACCTGTTTATGTTCACTGATGAAATAAAAGGCTTACTGACTGTATTTCCACCCTAAATCTCAGCTTCATGTCCTTTTCTTCTGCAACAACTTTTCAGGCAGAAGCAGCATCTGCTGCCAGTGCTCTGACACCCTCCAGTCCATACCTGCCACTTTGCTACCCAGCTGCTGCCAAGCAGAGAAGACCATGACTGAGCTCTTCAGATTTTATCTGGATCAAATCAGCTCTCAGCTTCAGGAATTACAGACAGACAGTGTAATTCCACAGCCTTTTCATCATCGGAAACTATAATAACAACTTGCACCGGACACTTTAACAAAACAAAAATAACCTAAGATCTCAAAAAATCCTCTGGGATACTCAAGACAGCCTGTAACTAACTCTCAGATTTTGTGTGGATGGAAAAGATGCAAGGATCTGGCATAAAGGTGATTGCATGCTAGATCTACAAAGATTTTGGTGATTTAGCAAATTTTCTCTAAACTGTGCCTGCTGTGGGAGATTTTGGGATGTTGTACCCAGAAGGCTGCTCTATGCTTCAGCCATAGAATTCATCCTCTATGAAGAGAAATGTGGAGCCTACAGCATTCAGGTGCCTAAAAGGTACTAGTTAGAGCTGAACCCCATGAAATAAAAAACCCCATGAAATAAAATAATAATAATAATAATAATAATAATAATAATAATAATAATAATAATAATAATAATAACCAGCACTGTCCTAATGAATGGTAGATTCATCCCACAAAACCAGACATACCTGACTGGAAGCATTTTCTGGAGTACCTCTCTCTTTACCCCTCCTACATTTACAATGGTGCCCCCTCTCCAGCAGGGTTTGGCACCTGAAAATCAAACTAATTCAAACCACCAAGCAGAGGCTAAAAGGAACAATTTTCTTCCCATTGCAGAGCTACCCAAGCAGCAAGCAAAACCACCTGGCTCCATACCAGTTCATGCTCTTGGACAGGTCTCCAGACTCTCTTTTTCTTCTCCTTTCATGTGCACACAGTAGCCAGAATTTGTCACCTTGCAGGCATGTAATAGTTACCCATTCTTGCAACACCTTCCTCTGAATGTTTTTCATTTGTTCTTTTACAATCAATAGATCTACAAAATATGGTCAAAATCAGGGACTTCTTCAGAAGTTTTCTCTGAAAGAAAAAAAAAGAAAAAAAAAAGAAAAAAGGAAAAAAAAAGCAATGACTTATGGTTATTAAAATAAGATGTAGTACTGTCTTGTAGACAGTCTGGCTTTGTTATTTCAGGCACTCAGCCAACAGAGAGGCAAAGCAATGAGCAAATCTGCAGAGTGCAAAGTCTAATTTGAAGAATAATTATTATCATTATATTGTGAGACCATGTTCCCTCGCTAGGACCAGCA
Source organism: Chamaea fasciata (assembly GCF_029207755.1). Classification (NCBI taxonomy): domain Eukaryota; kingdom Metazoa; phylum Chordata; class Aves; order Passeriformes; family Sylviidae; genus Chamaea; species Chamaea fasciata. Next base: position 12,490,801 of record NW_027094086.1, on the reverse strand, counting down.
CAAGGAGTTTCAGCCTCCAACTAACATTTGGCAGTAGGTTCAGGAGGTAGGGATCTGCAAGGGTCTTGCAAAAGTTGCCAGTTGCAAAAGAGATAGAGCAGAAGGAGGGAGATCTCTGGCTTTCAAATAATGTGTGGAGGACAGTGAGGGACACCCTGTCTCCAAAGAGCATGAAAAATGAGAGCTGTCACTGGAGCAGGGCAGGAGCGGAGCGTGTTTATGGAAATGATGATAGTCCATATTCCACCTCCAGGCAAGTCAGGCAAAATACTTGCTAACTTTGTAAAACTGCAGTTTCATCCTATTAACGCTCCTTCAATTTTTTCTGTCTGTAAAGAGGAAAGGCTCCAAATCCAGCTAAGCACCACTTCTGTGAGAGATCCTGGGCCCAGACTGGGCAAGCTGTCTTGTGTCATCACCCTCCATCCTGGGCAATGCCATACTGTCAGAGGACAATCACCAGAGTGACACCCAAAATCAGTGCTGAGCACTCAGGCAGCCCCTATAAGGCTAGATATCTAAGCACGTCAAAAGCTGATAGGAAGCATTAAATTTAGGGCAATGTGTAAATCTCCCCCTCCCACTCCTATTTGGAGCACAGGACTTGAGTCCTTTCTAAGAACTAAAGCACTGTAGACCCAGTTTCACAAAATGTGTTATAAGCAGTGGGAGTCAGGTTTTGGGTACATTTGGAAATCCTGTGTATTTAAGCCCTCAGCCCAAAGTGATGGAGACATTTAGGTGAGTCTGACACTTGCAGGCTGCAACTTTTGCGAAGTGCACTGAGCTCCTTTGTCCACATCATAAGATTCATTTAAATTGTATTTAATACCCTCAAAACAGGAATGCCAGCCCTTGTGCACAGAGGGGACCTCTCATTTTAAAGTCTGGCAAAAATAAAACCTAAAGAAAACAAGAGGGTGATCCCACAAAGCAATGCAATATAACTGTACTGCAACAGCAACTCATCTGTATCAACAGCTGATAGGAAAAAAGATAAATGTTGGCCACAGACACCAGGAGTTACCAGAAAACATGAGAAAAAAAAAAACTCCAATAACAATAATAATAATAATTTTTTAATTATATCCTTTAAAAGACAAGAGCCATGGAAGGAATGCAGTAATATTCCTTTTTAACACTGATCAGGAAAGATACAAGCTGTAAATAAAATCATTTCAGGAGCCTGGTCTGAGCTGCCACACTGAGCCCCTCTCAGACAGATGGACGGATAGTGTCTGGTAAGTGGGTCACTTTGGAAAGGCTTGAGCTTTGTAGACATGTCCATGAGCTTTGACATATCCTTGACACATGTCTACACATCCTCAAAGCACCTGGGCAGAGACAAATATATGGCTCTGAAATATCCCAGTGACCTCATTATCCAAGGGTCACTGACTGGGGCGGCTCTCGCAGCTCCTGTCTGCCTGGGGAGGTTTTAACCCATGACTGCTCATGTGCTCTGAAATGTTGAAGACAAAGGATTCCTCTCAGGCATTTAATTGAAAGCAGTCAAAGGCAGAAGCTTTGAGATTTTCACTTGTTCTGAATGAAGTAGTATGAATGGGCGAAGCCAAAAAATTTGCAATATAGCTGTCCAACCCAGAGAGTGGGAGAGGAAAACTTGCCACCCCACTGCCCGAGCAGTGAGGCAGTGGGACTCCTGCATTTCACTCCTGATGGCCCTTTCATCTTTGGCCTTAAACCCCGCTAAGCCACCTGCTATCAGCAACTAAGAGGAGAGAGTAGCATGCTGATGAGAAATCACAAAACACAGCAGCTCCTGGGAAAACAGTGTTTTCAGTGAGGGAAGCTCCCTTCTGAAGTGGAAGAGGCAATGGTTCATCTTGGGCAGCTGACTGCTGATAAGCAGCAGGTGGGAGGGAGGACAGCAACCCCCTCCCATACCCAACACTTCTGCTGAGAGGTGCTGGCAGAGCTTGTGGGGACAGGGACAGAAATAGATGTGTCCAACTGCAGCAAAAGCTGCAGGATGCTGAGGTTTGTGCCAGCACGTCAGTGCCAAGGCAGAGAGCACTACAGAGCAGGCAAAATCACAGCCACCAAGGCAAGGTCTGGCACTCACCAGCAACCTGTTTTAGTGGAGAAACCTGTAGAAAGGCTGGATGAAGCAAACAAACAAACCAACAAAACAAAACAAAACAAAACAAAACAAAACAAAACAAAACAAAAAAACCCAAAAAAAAAAACCCAACACCCAAAGCCAGGAATTGCACTAAACCACATACTCTTGTTCCCCTTGGGTGGCAAAGGTGAGTATTCACCCACACGTAAGCTGCAGAGCAGCCTGCTGGCCAGCTCCTACTTCCAGACCTCTTGTTCATTTCTCCTTCCCCACAGCAGCTATACTATTTGATTACTTACAAAAATAATATCATTTTTATATGAATATATATGAACATCTGGAGAAAAAACACTGTAGTAGTGTTTTAGTATAGAACTGTAATAGTTCTCTTTATGGGCTTATCTAGCCCATTTATTTTAGTAATTTCCCCAAAGCTGGACTTTAGAGGATAAGTCTCCATTTTTTCAGCACTTCAATATCTGAAATTTTCACGATATCTTGCAATTTGACATTGGTTTCCCCTGAACTTGCTGCCATCTGTAAACTGAACACTGCTGGGATTCATGGACCCAAAATGCCTGTGAAAGAGTAAGACTGCACCAGATCATGGAGAGGTGGTCCCTGACAGGTGGGGTAGGACAACAGCTGTCAGGAGAGGTCCTCCCCTAAAGCCTGGTTCAGCAGTGGGTGACAATAATCTAGAAGTGCTGTCAGTAAAAACAAGGGTCAAAGAAAGAAAAATGCTCAAGTTATCAGTGTACCTGACTATGTTCTATAAAAATTTCCTCCGTGTTTCTATAAGAAAGAATATAATTCTGAAGACAATGAAGAACAGTGTTGCTACCATATCCTGGGCTGACAGTGGCATCAGCCCAAGCAAGAGGACATAGTTAAGATCTTCCAGAAAATTGCCCAAGTTACTCTAAGTCTGGTACAGCCTCCAAGTGAATTCCTCTCTAACATTACAAAGAGATCTGCTATTAACCTCATCCAGGCCAAAGTTTTACCCAATATTTTGATTATGAAGTCCTCCTTTATTGCAGTATTCTGAATACAACATTACTTTATCTTGGCTTCTGGGGCCCACAAAATCCCATTATAATTAATCTTACTTCTCGATAACTCTGGCTCAAAGGATGCTGTCATAATGACCATGAGTATAATTGCCTCACCATGCTGCAAGCTGTAGTAAATCATCAGCCACTACAGAAAAGATCAAAGTAGGCTAATTAAACTGTATCCTCAGCTGTCTGCTGCAGACATTTCAAACTGCTTTGGCTCCCAGCTGGAAATCAGTTCTTCACAAGAGCTAAAGCAACTCTGAACAAAGACCAAGAAAAATATATACTTGTACTTAAACAGCTGTTTAGTCTGTCAAACTGTAATAAAATGCTGAAAACGCAACTGGTAGATAATGAATAATACAGTCAAAAGCATCTATAAGAATCATCCAACTAGTGAGAAACAGGAAAGTAGGTACATAATGTATTAAATGGTCTTGATTTCAGTCATGTAGAAACAGCATACCCTAATTTTCTTAATTAGAAAAGTATAAAACATAGAAGTTCTTGGCAAACCTCTTAGGGTTATCAACAAGTACAATTAGTTTCCCAAGGAAGAAATTACAGTGTTTGCTAAGGACATCTATTAATTTTAGAACAACTGGGATTGAATGAAGGAGCTGATCCTTGATCCCTCTGCCTGGAGTTAGGAGTCAGATGAACTTGAAGGAAACTATCCCTCTCACCCAAAGACTTCCTAAATTAACAAAAACGAAGAGCAGATAATTTCACAGTTTTAATTCACAAACAGACTTGGATTTTAAAAGTGATTTATCTGAATCATAGAATTTGTTCCATGTCAATGCAAAACATCTGATGTTTCTAAGGAATTAAGATTTGGCACTAAGATGCTCTTTGGGCTTTACGGTGTGGAGATGAATTCTGGCTGGCCATCACAAACTGCAGTGGATTGGCCCTGGCCTGTTTCCCACCAAATATGTTTCTGAGTGGTATCAGTGACTGATGCAGATGAAGCTGCCCTGACTGACTCAACCAGAGTTCAGTATAAACCTCAAAAGGTCTGTGGAGTTTTAAGAACTGTTGTTATTCTACATTTCTTCACAGAAAAATGAAGGAGGTTCACCACTTCATTACTGCAGAAAGAACCACTGTTGAGGTGTGATAGGAATAATCTTTCACACAGACTCCTGCTCAGCACCAGAAAGAGCTCTACTGCCTTCCCCATTATGAAAAGTGCAGAAGCCCCTATTATGAATTATAACCTAAAAATGGAGCTAGAGAAAAAAGGGGGAAAAGCATACATCTGAAATAGTGATTAAAAGATTAAATACTTTGGTGAAGAATGAATATTTTATTTACAAAAGCAATCTTGATGCAGTTTAATCCTCATCCTATGAATTTCTTTTAATACCACATTTTTCTACATGCACAACCACCTCCATCACTCACAGTGATCTGCTTTCTCCCCTCCCCTCTTCAGATTCAGGGAGGCAATGCCACAGACTTTGCAGGGAGTGGTGAGGAAAGAGAGAGCCCAGCAGGGGTGCTCAGCACAAAAAGAAAGGAGAAACTATGCATTTCACCTGCAAAATCTGACAAGACAACCAAGCAGCATTCCTAAATCAACGTATTTCTGGGTTTGGATATAACCCAAAATGCTTGTTGGTTTTAATTTTTTCCCTCCAGGAGGTGGAAGTTTTGAAAAATTGTTTTCCAGAAAACACAATTCTAAAAAACTCTATTTAAAAATATTTCCCTTCCAAAGATAAACCCCATCTTCATATCAGTGTTTAATTTTTTAACTCTAAAAATTCTAGATGAAGGATTCTTCTGTTTAATTTCATAAGACATTAGCAAAACAAATTTTTGGCAAATTATATTTTACTTATACCACCAAAATATTGCTTTTTGTGTTGAAAGTCAGCAGGATTCAAAATACGTCAAGGACAACTGTCCACACTACATCTCTATTTCCATGCCAGAGGCAGAAACGGAAAATCCAGAGAAAAGCTGCTGTGATGAATTGATCTCAACTCCTAAGAATCCTTCCAGAGCTGCACCCTTTTCCCTCAAATGTGCACTTGACAGGGACTCCTGTGTGACAATTTAAAAAATCTACACATGAGGTAGGGCAAAAAGGAGGCATCAAGGACATTGCAGGGAGATTGGGGCCCCAGTATGGCAATATCTTTATCATGAGAAGCAAAAGCAGAAAATAAGTTATTACCCTTGTAATAACAGCTATTTCCCACAGCAGTAGGAAAATTAATGTCTCAAAGCAAGTAAAAGCTTGGGACATTTTTTTCTATTTGGTGTGGTGATTAAGTCCAAACAATCACCTCAGTGTGGCTCAGCCCAAATACTATTTTATTTTTATTAGGAGAAATGAAATTAGAAAAGTGAGCTTTTGAATGAATGGGCCAAATGAGAAGAATTACTCAGCCTAAGTGGGAACATTACTCTCTTTTCAGGCTCTTTCACTCCTTTTATAAACCTCTTTCTATACATGTTTATTTTGAAATGGAAATACTGCCTAAAAATCGCAAGCCTAAAAATTAGATTTTCAACACATGGAAAGGAATCTTGGTGCTATTTTCCATGGCCATTTTATCTTGTCTCTCCCTACTTTTGCTATATCCAATGGACACTGTTGACTCAGTCCTCAGAGCAGAGATTTCTCTGGCCAAGCCATAGGCACCCCTCAGGCAGACTTCTCCCTCTCCAAAAGGCTCAACTCAGCAGAAAAGTGGGAAGTACCTTGGACGAATTACACCTCAGAAGCACCTATTTCTCCCACTGACTATAAAAGGCCTCTAAGCAGCTAGCTCAGATGGCTCCTTCCAACATGCCAGAGTTTCAAAGCAGGCAAGCTAAATACCATCCCTGTGACCTGCCCTTACTACAGAATTTGTATTTCTGCAGCAAGAGGAGTTACCCAGCTGCACTGCAGCACCTTTGAGTAATAGTTGACATGTATGGCCTTTGTGGTCTGGATTATTCCAGATTTATTTCCACTCCAACCAAATAAACCTCTTTAGTTCAGCTCTAGTTATTCCAGTTTTGGCCATAAAACAGGAGTGTCCCTTAAGTGGCTCTTTGTTCTTTACAAAGCATTAGTAATAAGCGCTGTGCTTATTAACTCTCTGGAAGAAAAATTCAAGGCTGGGTATAATATTCAAACCTGGTAAGTAGTAAACTTTCCCAGTCATCAGTACTACAAAATATCATTCTTTTATAACTGATTAAAACAACATTTAGATGTTTTTCCAAGCAGAGCAACTTCAGAGAATATCCTAGAAGTAAAAGACAAAAAAAAAAAACAGTGTCTGTTGTTTAGTAAGGTCTGTTCATCAATTCTCACTTGCCCTCATGTCCTAGTCTCTGTATTTTCCCTGTGACATGTCCAGGAGTGTTGAACGTGGAAGGGTGAGCAGGAGAGAGAGCAGTACGCAGAGCCAAGTGGAAATGGAGTAGTAAAGCCTGGAGCCACAGGCAGGATTGGAGTACAAGAAACATCCTTTGGAGTGCAGCGCTTTTTTGCAGCACTAGAAGATGCTGCTGGGAAAAGCTCTGGACATTTTCTGCAAGCCACTGCTCTTGCAGAAAAGTGTCCAAGGTCACTGGGGACAGTGGAAGATACAATCCTGACCATTCCCTGTAACATCCATTTTGTCCATAAATTCATCTAAGCCTTTACTCTGCTTGCAGACACTGTGTGCAATGGCAGCATGTTCCTGAGGTTCATTGTACAGCCTGTAAAATTTGCCTCCCTATTTTTTTTCCAAAAGGTAGATCAGATTTATTGAATGCTGTAAGTATTCCTTTCTCTCCACTGACTTGAAAGGGCACTTACATGCATTGTTCAGATGACTAAGGAAGATGAGTCAGTGTACACTTCTTAAAGAAATTTCTTAAGCTTGTGATTGCATACAACAATATTTTTAATTGTTTCTCTTTAATTACTAGTTATAACTCAAAGCCAAAAATTCCTGCATATGTATGCACAGACCTATGTAGGGAGGCATGTTTCCCTCTTTGTGCTTCCACCAGAGCTTACATGAGTCATGTCCTTCCTGTCCCAGGGACATTCACAAAATGAAGTGCAGCCGTAAGAACCTCTGTGTCCAGAAGTTTTTTTGCATATGACAATTTAATCTAATCTCCCATCTCCCAGTCCACAAATCTGAATTAACTTTTCAGAATTTCTTATGGAGATTGCTAGTACAAACCTCAGGGAGCATATGGATGGCTGTGGCGGATCAGCTACAGTTAACTTCCAGGGGCCACACAGCCCCCAGTTCTCTCTCACTCCCCCTCCTCAACAGGGATGGGGAACAGTTAAAGCTTAAAAATTTCATGGCTTGAGATAAGGACAGGGAGATCATTTACCAATTATTGTCACATTAAAAAAAAATCCTGACTCAGTTTGGGGAAAAATAAGTTTGATGCATTGTCGATTTAAAAATAGGGTAGGATAATGAGAAACAAAAACAAAACTAAAAACACCTTTCTCCTTGCTCCCCTTCTTCCAGCCTCAGCTTCACTCCTTCATTCCCAGCTCTTCTGCGTCCTCCTAAAAATGTCTCTGTCAGTCTTAGAAAGCACTTGACTGCATTTCGGTTCATGGTTTTTGCATTTCAAGTCCATAAATCTCATGTATTCCACTTCAAGACAGTTTGTGATAGTCTCCCTCATGCGGAACAATACTTTCTCTTAGCTACATTAACAGGCCTATTTGAGTAAGTTGTTTATGAGAGGTGAGAAGAGTGAGAGGAGACCTGCTGGCTTTTAAACTGAGACTTCAAGTGAGAGAAAAACAGGTTTGAACTGTCCCAGTCTTTTCCCCACCTCAAATAAATACAACTAGAGCAGGGGGAAAAAAGCAGATTCCTACAGTTTGAAGAGGACATTCCCTTTAACCTCTTAATGGACTGCATCCTGGAGTCTGTCAGTAGCATCACACACACATCCCCATTATCCACCATGAAAGATCAAGCAGAGAATGGGGGAGAGAATTGATTTCCTGTCCAGAGTGGCAGCTCCAGCACAAGTCAGTGTTATCAGGAGCACTAAAGTGGAGTAGGGCACTTTAGGATAGAGGCTTAATGCTTTATCTGCTCACATAAATATGTTCAGATAAAAAAAAATGGATTGAAATAACATTCCAACTGTGACACCAACTGACAGGAGTCAGGGAGTGCCCAAGATAAGGCCACATCTTTTACCGTCTGCAAAAAAAGGAGAGAAAAGGCCGTGTTCAAGTTAAGACTGATACATCAGCTTCACCTGTGAGTTATCACCCCATGAGCCTTGTGTACAGATCCACATGGACATGTGGAGGCAAGAGGCAGATTCACTGGAAGAGTCATATTTCAACACCACAGAATTTTGTTGATCATGAGCTCTTCCTTCAAAGACACCAGTGTAGGTACCAGTTCAGCAAAATACCTGAGCAGGCCCTTCAGATGCTCTGCTGTGTGCAGAGTTTGTGAAACCACACTGACCACCTCTGAGTTTTGTCTAGAGGAACAGGCTCTTCTTCTTTCAAATTTGCCCCTTTGGGTTGCCTCTCTGGAAGCATTGTTCCATTGCTCCTCCCACTGCCCATTTCTGGGCAGCTCCTGCTGGCAAAAATTCCAGCTGGCTTTACTTGACTTTTTTGACTTAAAAAGAAGGAACAGATCCCCAGTTTTTATCCCTGCATCATCTGGAAAATGTCAAATTGTCATTCACTGAGAATTTGTACAAGGGAATATTTTATTAAGCTGAAATGAGAAAAAGGAAAAATGCATCAGTTTGCTCCCAAAACTTACCACGGATTTTGGCTGGATGCTGTGAGGTTCTGTTAGTCTTGACCTCCTAGACCAAGAGAAGAAAACAAAAAATGCAGCAGGTAGGGGTAACTTTAAAAAGATGAGGGTAGAGAGGACTCTGCTTTGAACATGCTTTTATGACCAAATACCAAGGATGCGGATAGCCAGAGGTAAGACAAATTGCCTTACATAGTGTACTACATACATACATAGGGATCTGACTTAGATATAATCATAACGAATTTTCAATAACTCCCAAAGGTTGTCCCTGACAGGTCTCCAAGCAAAGACTGATTCAGAAGAACATCTGAGCACATGCTTAACTCTTAGCAGGTGTCTGGTCCTGTTGAAATAAATAGCTGACTGAATAGCTTTAATGAATTGGAATTCAGTAGCTGTGTGAAATAAAAAGGGAATTCTCATAACCAGCAAACACAATAACAAATAAACCCTGAAATAACCGAGACAATTTGTCTGACTTCTCTTACATTTCAAAGGTAGCATTAAAGGCATAAACTTTATCAGTGCAAGATAAATGCTCCATTTCTAAGACTACATCTTGACTCTGTCAAGTCAACATGAAAAATGGGTGCAGACAAAAATTAAAACAGAAGGAGGGACTTGATACAAATTGCAAGTGTATAATATCTCAACTAAGTGCTCTGCAACTCAGAGCTACTACTGTTCAACAACATTAACAAAGGTTCCACTCAAATATTTTTAAAATAAAAGCATTCATGTTTTTTTCCTTTTATCAATGGGGAAAAAAAGTAATCCAAATCACAAAGATAACGTTCCCTTTAAATGTTATTCTTTCCTGGAACATGAAAAACAGCAAACTCTTGCACAACAGATAGATTATGGGCAGTCCAGCTTCCTACAAAGCCTGGCACCCTAAGTCTGTGACCATCTGGAGGTCAGAAGACATACTTGAAATCTGAATTTTAAATACTACTAAATAATATCCACATACATGATTGTTAAGGTGTCAGCTGACTACAGTGTGTTAATAAATGGCTTTCAGTCATTTTGGTACAGACTGTAATACGTAAACTTCCCAAAGGTAATAGACAAATTTACAGGAATCAGGTCTATGAAGTGAAACTAAAAAGACTAACCAGGATATTAAAAGGACTAGACTTAAATGCTCTCCCAATAAACCATCTTAGTTTCCACTGCTGGAGATTAAACACTAGACTGGAATGACCATTGGTCTGAACAGTATGGTGTTTCTTACATTATCATTTATAACTATTTGGGGTTAGTTAAGCCTAACAAAACAATTCCATGCTGCCAAAACCTCTGTCTTCAAAAGTTTGTCAAGGGAAAGGCTACAGCATGCACACCCACACACTCTGGTGTCTAAAACTGCAATACAAGTTTTGTAAGCACTTCAACATGTGGAGCCCTACTGAACCTCCAGTGTTGGTGCAGAGAATTTCAAAATTTCACATACCTGCTCAGCTTTCTGGCATACACACGCCTGTTTTACTAAGTCATCTCTTGCAGACCTGTCAGGACCAATCTACAAACCACCATGTGCCTCAGATTGAAAAGCAGCATATCTTGGGAGAATGAGACTCAAAACCTGACCCTCTGGGCAAATAGCAATTCAAGAATAAGACCCCAGATATCTGAATACAGTTACCTACTTGTGACCCAGCAATTCCAGTACAGAGAGAAACAGTCATCAGTTCAGTTGCCTAAACACTAGGGGTTTCTGCCATCAAAGGCACCTATATCTGGGCCCACGTGGGCTTAGAGAGTCAACACTAAGTTTGTAGGAGACCCATACTTGCTTGGAGCAACAGTAGAGCCAGAAAAATTCTGGATGCCTGTGGTCACATAAAATGATACTGAATGCCTGAAACAACTGAGTCAGTTTAGAGAACAGTTCACCTTAGCAGTAAGAGACAGTTACTGCCTAGATAACTGAATGGTGCCTCAAAGTTTAATGGCACATTTGAGTCAGCTGGTGATTCAATTGCCCAAGCACAAGTATCTGGTGCCACTTGAATTGTCCAGAGTGTCTGAGACAACCACACAGGACTGATGAACAGATAAGTGTCTATCCAGAGTACCAGCCATACACCAAGACTACCCCGGACATCTCAGGTATGCTCAGAACCCCTAGAAGAAGCAACTGACCCCCGCTTTCAGTCTCCTATAACAGCAGTTGGACACTTCATTCTACAAATACACACCAAAGTCCACATATTATCATACTGAGAAGAAACCTGCCCCCAGACTTCTTTCTTGGTGATGAATGTACACCCAAAGAAACAGCATTTGTGACCCACAGGCCTTGATGAGTTAATCTCTGCTGCTCCTAAATGGAACATGTGTCCTCACAATGTATTTTAAATGTGGTGATTACAGGCAAGAAAGCACTTCCTCCATCTCACTAAGGCACATTACGTTAGCAGCATCAAATGATAGATAAGATGGGGCACTGGGGCTTTGGGGAGGAAATAACACTTACATGTAGAGCAGATTTCCGTGCATATAGAAGAATGGGTGCATATTTATCAATAGAGTTTGATCAGTCTGACTGATCGCACAGAGTTAGTGTTCTGCATCTTTATTTTTGACTGTGCTGACACTATGGCAGTGAGCTGCCACTGCACAGCAGTTCTGGTTTCAGGTTAGGCACAGTTTAGTCACAGCCAAATACTTCAAGATAACTTCAGAAAAAGATTTAGTGATGCAATCTATCATAGGAGATCAAGCCTAAATCCATAATACATAACCCAAGGCCCAGCCTTTATCATATGAAGTATCATTCAGGGTATGATCAGTTTAGCAAAGATGGTCATTCTTTACAGCCTTGTCCTTTTCTGTTGATTGCATTGACGGAAGCTGTGTCACTGAAGGCTCAGCTGTCCTGATTTTTTTTTTTTTTTTTTGCACTTCTCTGCTTCAATTAGCTGCTTCTCCACAGAGAAACAACTTAGCTAGCACACCACTAGCTTTTGTTTTACATCCATTTTCCACTGTGAAAAACAAATAAGAGTTTTCTATCAAAGACGATGAATATTGCACACTATGTTCCATCATCTTTAAAATGGGCCACAATTTCGGACTGTCTCAGTCTCGCCTTTTCCGTGGGAAGAGAAATAGAGGGAAGACTGACCTTGCGAGGCTCCAAATGCAAGTGTGTTTGTAGAAAAGGGGCAGTTGCTTATTATGACTTTCCTGATCTGTCAGAGAAGAGCACATGGTCAGAACAAGGGAAGTCTAGCCAGGCAATAAATATGGAGTGAAAAAATACATTAAAACACTCACTTGCCACACACAGTGTCACATAAATCACATGGAGTACCATTCTCTCTGGCTGAACTGTAGCTGAGTGCAGTGAGTTTAGCTTTCTAGTCCTTAAGACTGTTTGCATGTCTAAGAGCCTGTAAAGGCCTGAGATGTGCGGTTGACCTCTTTTCTGTACAGATCTCTACTGAGGCCAGAAACAGCCACATTTTCACCCAGTGCTGGGCAGAGGGTTGCAGACAGGGCACACTTAAATGCTGAGCTCTCATTTGCACATCATACCCTATTTTCTAGATTTGTTCCTTCCTACATGCAAATTTATGTAGGTTGAAAATAATTATTTATACTTTCTGTTTATGGAATCTCAGCACCAAGACTCTGCAAACACAGCTTCTTTCCAACCGTAGAAGGAAGTAAGAGCCAGTGCAGTAATGAAAGTAAGAAAGGTTCCCTTGCTAGTACTTGGAAGTGAACTTGCCTTCTGATTGTGGCTCCAGCCAAAATCCTGCTTTCATTCACAACTACAATTATTTTCTATTTTGAATTCTCCTTCTTTTTTATTTTTCCCTAAACAAGTCAGACCTCCTGTTCATTCTTTCTTTGAACAGAGAAAAGAATGGCTGAAGCTTCCTTTCTCCTAACATCTCTTCTATAGCTTTATACCCTCTCTGTAAAGCACCTGGTACATCAGCAGATATCTCCCATCTTATGGAGGAAAGCTTCCTTAAGACTAATATCAGAAAACTACTAGTGTCAATGAGCCATGAGATGGCTCTCAAAAATACATTAACAATATACATGGATTTACAACTGAAACATAATGCCCAAGAGTGTCTGCTTGTTCTAAGAATCTTAACCTTTCCTATACTCTGGTAAAATCTTACTTAGCCACCATCTGCCACATTCAGTTTCATTTCTGAGTTCTCTAAGTGGAAATTTGGAAAAATCACCTGGAATTAAGTAAGTTCCTTCTTATGTTCAGTGAAAGCATAAAAGCCAAAGAAAAGCAACAGAACTATGAGTAAGATAAGATTAAAATTGCTTTAGTGACCTTTTTCTCGAGGGTGAAGGAAAGTTGAGAGGAAAAGAAGCTCTGGCAATTCATTTTCACATGCACCCTGCCCTTATTTCTACATAACCTGAATTTCTGGGAGGCTACAAAAGTGTGCTGTTAACAACACGGAGGTAGGCTCAGAATAAAATGCATAGGGCACCATTAAGATTCAAGCACCCTCTGCTTCCTGATATTCTGTATCTCCAATCTGTACCAATGCAATTCCTGTTCGCATTCCCAAAGAATAATCCTACTTTTTTTACACATAAATTATGATGGGGTGAGTTATTATTACACAAATGACTGAGGCTTCCAGGAATATGTCTTTAAAAATCGTAGTAACTGTATTATGGTACATGGATAATACCATGCTATTTAGTGATAGACCATAATCCTCATTCCGAATCATTGTGGTCTATCATATCAATTGAGCCTTAAAGCCTTGGGAAAGAAGAGACCACAGTGGTTTCCCTGGAGCCAGTCTGTAGTACTGCAAAATACAGCTGTTACATGAAGACAGCTTCAGGCCAGATATTCATAATTGCTGAAACTGTTTTGGAAAGAAATCACTGAAAAAAATATAGTAAGTATCCTTGCGAAAGAAAAACTGCATGTTTTTATATAAACATATCACTGCAATAGCCTACCTCATGGAATAATGGGATTTCAGACTCATAAAATCCAAACAATATTTGCTGCATTTTTTTTTTTTTGTGTAGGTATCCAAATAATACTTGAATGCAGTTTCTCCTGCAAGACAAAAATTTGGGGCCCAATTTTGATGTTTGGCAGTATTTCATGGCACAGCTTTATAAAGTGTTGCAAGTGCTTGCCTGTCCTAAGGGATGAGGATAGCCTTAATTTTGCAAGACAAAACTGCCCAGCATGCAATAATTGTAAAAGTGAGTTTGGCAATTGTACTTTAAAAACAGAAATGTGGTGATGAAATCTGATGATTGATCACTCTACCCAGATGTTTGGATCAGTAAAATCAAGTCCTAAAATTAATTGATTTTTCTCATGGAACTCACAACAACAATACTCCATTGCTACAATACAGCAAAGATTAACATACAAGTTTTTAGCTTGAGCACAACTGTACATGTGTGTTAATATGTTCATTCCTGAAACTTAAATTTTCTTTGACTGTTGATCCATCAAGTGACAGAACACACAGAATTTAAGACTTCTTTCTCTGTAGGAAAGTCATCATTGTTACACTTCAGCTGCTTATTAAGCAAATGTTACGTACCACTGCATCCTGGCACATCAAGATTCCTTCTATTTCCTAACAAGCTGTCCATATTCCTGGTGACTACAGCCCTGGTGATTGTGCCAGGAGCATGTCTTGCAATGAGACATCCTGGCGAGGCTTTGTTTTCAAAGAAATTTATTTCCTCATTTTATAGCCTTATGCCTCAATCTTCATTTTACAAGAAGGGTGGAGACCCCCAAGAAGATGAGATGGGCATCTCAGGAGACTCTCCTAATGAGCAGTGTTTGCAAATAAATAAATCACCCTGGACTCAGAGGGTTTTTTTGCTGATACATGAGTGCACACATGTGCTCACAGTTCCTCCTATCTAAGACTTTCTTTGTTCTCCATCATTTCTCAGAGACTGCAGTATATCAGTTCCTACCCAGTTTTTCTACCCACTAGATCACAAGAAGTTGCTTTCTCTTGACCTTCAGGAAGCTCACGAACAGTGACCCCTTCCTTCATTTTTTTAGTAGGTTTAGTGGTTTTTTTACTATTCACAACCAAAAACAAGCAATGAGAAGGAAATCAAAGGAAGGCAACATCCACCACTGAAAAACACAGTTTTTAATGTCATTACAAAACAACACAAAACCTGTCACTATGCTCATATTCAACATGTTCCTTTAGGTCCATTTTCCTAAACTTGGATTTTCCATAGCTACGTATTTTAGCTAGAAAAATGGCAATAAGCTTCCAAATTTCCCAAACTAAACCCCCCTTCCACACACACATACACCTGCTGGTTTCTTTCCACACAAGCTGTGAAATTTGGGCATCACAGGCCCATCACAGCCCATCCCCCTGCAGATGGGGGGAGCTTTTCTCTTACCAAGCAACACAGAAGATCCAGAAGTGCTGGATTCTGAGCTAACACTCGTCTAACAGCAGACTAGACTATGAATAAGGGTCTATAATGTCTAAAAGGAAGAATATGCTGCTCATTTGTCATAGTGCAATCACTTTGGGGTGCCTAAGGAAGCCAGCAAACACCAGGCTTAAAACAAACCCAAAGAAAGCAACTTCTACCTTGAGCACATGCACAGCGAGGGATTTCTACCAAAGAGCACTGTGGAGCCGAAAAGCACTAACTGGACCCTCAAAAGACATGCTTCAATCATCCTGAATCTATCCATGGCTGCTAAAATCCATCTTTTCTTGGATGGGGGAATCTCCAAACTCCTGCTCATGAGAAGTGGGGAGGATAAACTGCAGAAATAATCACATGAAATAGTCAAGAACTTAGTTCTCTAGTGCAGCAGCAGCTTCTATCATCAGTGGTGGTGGGAGATACGTGTTCCATGTTATTTTTAATCCTTTCATTACCAGCAAAATTGCAAAACTTTAAAATCAAGTTATGGCTGGTAAGTAGAGGCACAGTTTCAGTTACTTAGCTTTTAAGTCCTTCAATAGAATGTATTCTACTTCAGTTCCCAATCCCTAAAAAAAACCCCCACATAATAGTAATCTTCAACAGAACAATTTATTAACAACAGTTTAAGAAGTTTATTTATGTATGCATATGGTTTTTTGCAAAGATTTTAGAACCAACATGTTCTTCTTCTTAGTATTAGCTAATACTTTACTAAGTTTATTAGACTAATAATTTATAGAGATCTCTGATTGAAAAAACAGTATCAAAACAAAAAGTCCGTGAAAATTTTCATCAATAATCTTTTTTTTCTGATTGCATTTCTTGGTCCAACAAAAGTTTTTGCACTGGCTAACTTACTATAATTCCTGCCTTCATTTTCATACTTTGGTTTTCTACTCATCATGTGATTCCCATTTTCTGAAATATGATTAATGTGTGAAAAGTATTGCTTTCTTACTACATCATACATCATTTGAACCACAAAAATATGAAAATATCGCTGACCAAGATCTCAGACAGACTCTACAGTTAATCAGACTCTCTCTGCCCTGGAGGTGGGCCCAAACCAAAATCTCAGCTTCAGACAATATGAGACTTCTGGAAATTTGCAATGCAAAGTTAAATACCAGCATTTAAACTCACTCCTAATTATAACAGCCTGGACTCATAATGCAAATGTACTGTATATCCTGAATCTACATTGTGTGAGTCAATGGCAAAAGTCCCACTGACTCCCACAACATCCAGCATCATCTTCAGAATGAAATCAACAAAAATAGTAACACATTTGTGCTTATTTTTGTTTAAGTGAAAAGCCTGCAAATCCTTTCTGTATTTCCTTGCAAAGTAAAAGACTTTTAATATAGAATCAATCGTATAGTTCTTAATCCACTAATAGTAGCAATGTTAAAAAACCTGCAGCTTCCTTTTACCGCAATAACATTTTCCTTCTATATCTCAATTTTTGTATGAGGCTTGTTTCACTTCTTCTGAGCTCTAGAAAATGCCTTGGAATTTGCTATCACAAGCAAGTCCCATAACAAGCTGGACAAGTATGTGCATTCTTAAAGCCATGCAGTCATCCCCACATTGATTTTGTTAGTCTGCTCTAGGTACACGTAGGGAAAGTAGAAAATCTTCTGAGCTCAGGGAAAGCCTCAGATACACGTGGTTGTTAACTCTCAGGGCCCACATTTATTTCAATCCATATCCCAATGTCTGGGCCATGAGTCTATCATACCACTGAATTCCCATTCTCCTTCCTGCCTTCTCAGTCTTTACAGTATCCCCCAAATAAGTAGGTTTTACTCATCCTTTAAGAAGCCCACAGTGTATATGGAAAATGTACATCATTTTCCAGTACTAAAATATCCCAGCACACAAGCCAAGAAATGTACATCTTGAAGCCTTAAAGGATTAAATCTGTTTTGACAGTTACTGTAAATACAAAGGAATTCCACAAAATTTATAACCGCAGTGCAGTTTAACAAGCCTTCAGGTTAAGATCATGTTCTCCCCTTCCAGTTCAGATAGTGTGATCCTTTTAAGAGGGACAAATAAGTTGCAAAATCATGTAGTGAAATTAAGATTGTTCACAAACAAAGTGATAAACATGGCATTACTAACTGTCTGTAATGCATCTTCAGTGTTTCCTAAATGCACATAGGCCTTCTTGGACTTCCAAAGGTGTGGGCTTTGTAAAGTGTCAAAACTGAGTGGGAAGAAGAAGTCTAGAACCATGAACACTGACTTCATAGCTGACTGCAGGAAATTGGGTTGTAGGGTTTGTAAAATACGGAAAATTTTTGTACTTGAAGTTTGAAAGTCTTAATGAAATTCCATTAGTTTCACTAATAATTATCACATTCTGGATGTTGAGGTTAGGGAAAATATATATAACCTAAAATTCATGTGTGTGAATTCTGTAAGAAACTGCGAAAGGGAAAGTTGTGCCCTCAAACAGCACATGGAAACTAGGTGAAACTGAGCAGAAAATAACAATTTAGAATATCAGAGCTTTACAGCCTAGAGTGGTGAAAAAACCTCTCCCCACTGGCAAAACTGGAGTTCTGTAAAGGTGGAACATCTCCTGATGCCGTGGTTTAAAATTCACCTTCTGTAAACTCACCAAGTGTCCAGTGTTACACCAACAACCGTGCTGGAAGAGGTCAAAACCAAAGACACTGTGAGAAAAGAATGAGACTTAGTGCTGAAACCAAGTCAAACCAACAAGTTAGTGGCTGATTTTCCATGCGGAAAATCCATTTTGGCATGTGTTATTGTAATAGGCAGTCATGTCAATGGTGAATTTATGGCAAATTTTAAAGACATCTAACATACTTGCCAAGTATTGAAGCACATGGTTTTGCAGCTAAATTCAAGATATAATTTTTTTGGCAAAAACAATCAGAAAAATTTCTCAGTAATTCTAACAGTTTCTTTCAGCATTTTCTGATTAGCCTTTTTTTTAACCTTTTACTGTTGAATATTGTTCTAATTCCAGCAATAGCCTAAATTTTTTTCACAGGTTTTTGAAGAAGGGAAAAACCAGGAGGTTTTCTTACATACTCCATATTTGCTATATTCCATATATTTGTTTAAAAAGAAAACAAATCTAGAAAGATATGGGCACAGCAATGAGATTAAAAAATACAGTCAAAATTCAGTCATTTACACATCTCAGTCAATAGCAAGATTATCATTTAGGGGCTTAGTTCATCCCAACTCAGATGTTAATGCCTAGCCAGAAGTATAGCAGTGGTCACAAGTAATTTTTATTTGGATTACTCAATCTTTAGCACCATACACGTAGTGAAGAAATTTTCTTTAAAAGACAAAATATTTAGAAAGTATAATTAGGTTTAGAAAATTGAGTTCCTTTGGTACTTTTAAGTACCGATTTTAGCAAAGGTACAATCCATTTTAATTAATCCAGGCTGGGAATATTCCAGTCTTTCCAGGTACATCACAGCAGAGGGAAAACAAAAACAAAACCCCAAGCAAACAAAATGAACCCAAAACACAACAAAACACCTCAGCCATTACATCAAATTGCTGACATTGAAAGGAAAAAGGGAAACATTGCAGAATCAGGAAGTTGAAAGCACAGTTTTAAGTTTGCCTCCCAGTGCTACATCTAATAAAATAGCTTTTGTTTTTAGACCATTCTAAAGTCAACATCAATTCAGGCAGGATAGAATTACTTTTAAAACTTTACATACTGTAAATTTAATTTTAAAAACACTAGCAAATAACAACAACTTCTAATTCAGCTTTTATGGTTAGACTAGGCTATTTTTAATTTTTTTTCAACCATGTCAATCAAAAATTTTTCCAGGATTTTGTATATTGCTCTGTTGAAATCAATGGACTTTTTCACCATAGGCAGAGGTTCCTGTGTGGCATTTTCATGGAACGGTTTTGTGAATTGCTCTGACATTTTTGTGGGGAACACACAAGAATATTCTTATTAGCATGTGGAAGGGACATTTCACAATTAGTTGAAGTAGTTCATTGAAGTGCTCCAAAAAACATCCCATTTGGCCAACCTTTGGTATGTATTCCCATTGCAACGCTGCTAGAAAGTCACAAGCTATTCAAGGTAGAATAAGCCCTTGCCAAGATCCCTGCAAGAGGATGAAATGGTATTTTACTTTCCTTGGTTGTCTTTCTAGGGACCTAAATCTGTGGTGGAGAAAGAGCAATGAGTTTGAGGCACAAGTATTAGCCATCTGTCTTCTTCCTCTTGGGACATCAAAGTTGCACAAATATCTCCGGGTCTAAATTCTCCTTTCAGGCAACTTTTTAAAATTAGTCTAATGTCTGTAAGAAAAAGTGGTTGTTCTGCATCATATGGGTTATACCCATCTGGGGTAAATGGGAGGGGCAATTCACTCCTCAGCCCTGCCTTCCCTCTCTTTACTCTCTTTTTCCCAGGTTCTGCCTGGAGCTCCCATTGAGCTCTCCTGACCCAGAGATGCCTCGTTTCTTCCATCTGTGATTTTGTGCAGCAGCTCTGGAGGCATGGAGGTTATCCAGAGGTTTTCTGTGGGTGCAGGTTATGTGATCACTTCTTTAGAATTGTAGGCCCTTTAGAACAGGGTGAATTATCTGAAAGCTGGGTCATTTACAATATCTGATCCACACCCTGGTGAAGTCAAGGACCTTTGGTTTCCCATCTGACAGCTGCAGCTCTCCAAAATACTTTTATCTTCCTCCTTGTTAGTTCAGTTTAGTTCATGCCAATGCTGCATCTTTGATACATGCCTAGTCACTGTCTCCAGGTCAGAAAACATGGGATTTGGGAACTAAAGCCATGACTGTACAAGGGATATGAGCATAGGAAAAAAAGTGGTCCCTGCTCCACTTGCTTCCTCGGCTCTTTTTCAGAGCCAATGAAGTACCCACTAGACAGGGCAGTGGCAGTGCACAAGGCAGCCCCTTGGTGCAGCCCTGCAGGCCAGGGTAAGCTGCCATTAAAATGAGTCTTAAAACCTATACGGAGCTCTTCGACATCTGCCAAGGACTAAGTGAGCAACCACGTCAGAATCTGAGAAGCAGAAACCTTCCTCTTCAAGGGGCTTAATTTAGCTTCTGGCTACTCTAAAAGTCACAGAAGGAGGAGTCTCCCTCTCAAATGGGAAGATATCATTACTAAACAGCCTCCAAAATAATGTTGTTTCTTCTTTCTTGTGATGGCCAACTCAGATGCCTGGTTGAGTTCTCTTCCCTTCAGCTTAGATTTCTAAAGAAAACAAGGCAACTCTCTTTGAACAAAGAAGGCCAGGATCGACACGGTTGTCATTTAATCATGACTGGAAAGAGGCATTCCAGCTGTAGTTTAGATGCATAAATAAATATAGAGAGAAAGCGAGAAAGAACAACCGTGTTTGTTGGTTCTGCCTGTACCTAGACTCATCCTTGACAACTGTCTCCACCAGTCTAGCGATGGATGGGGGTGCTTCATGCAGGACTGCTGTGGGGTCCCACCAAGAGCTTTCTCACACAGATTTGTATGGCACTTGTCAGCCATCTGACAATCCATTTGCAAAGGAGCGCTCTCCCTCCCTCCATCCCTCCCTCCCTCTGCCTTCTCACCCCAAGGACCTCCCATCACTGGTCACCTCTATGCATTGTCTGAAGGCCCCTCGCCATCTGGACCACCTAGGAGCAAATGTTTTCTTAAAGAGGGGAAGATTAAGGAACAGGGATTTACACCTCTGTCCCCAAGGTAATTACCAGATGGCAAAAGGCTTGTTTTCACTTGATGAATCAGAGCAACTGAACCAGGCCTACCGAAGTGGCTTGGATTTCATTTCCAACCAATCCTTTTGCTTTACAGGCTGAAGAGGTTTTTTCTCACCCTTTAGAAAATGATTTTAAGGTAAAGCTAACATTAAAGCAAAAGCCTGCCATTAGAGGGGTGGATTTCAGTGCGCTGGGACTTCAGCCATACCGTTTCTCACAACATTTTAACCCTTTGCTTACCACTGCTGGGTCTTGCCAAGAGCTTATGGCAAGGGTTTATTCACCTGAGTAAGCAAAACAAAATAAAGCCATGTCTCCCAGGGCTCCAGAAAGAGACTATAAACTTGAGGACTGTCAGCAGCCTTTTGCTTCAAGCATTCTACTCTGGTAAGAAAGATGAAATTAAAGCCATTGCCTTTTGAGGAATTAAATCTTTGCTTTTTATTTTCACCTTTTCAAAAACAGCTGTAGAAATAAGCAGTGTTTGAACTAAGTATTAACAATAAAAAAAAGTAACAGAAGAAACATACTCAATGGAAATTTATAGTCTGCCTTTTGCTTTGTTTTGTTTCCTTCAAAAAATAGAGAGCAGGAAATTTAAACAAACCTAAAATGAATGCTCTGTTTAAGGTCTTCTTGTAAATATATGCTCCCACTCCTGAATTGAAGTAATATGACATTTAAATGTTGTCTTCAAAACAGTAAAGACAACTAAACTACGAATCTAATGTCTTACTTGGCATTCATATTGTTCCTAAATCTTCTGCTGACTTTCTATATATTAGCTGGAATTAAAAGCAGTGTTTGCTTTGTTTGTTTGGATTTTTTTGATTTTTGTTCCAAGAGTTTTTTGAAGTTAACAACAAATGCAGGCAATCAGCAAACAGAAGGCCAAGTAGGGACCCTCTTCAGTTTCATGTTGCAGTTTCCTTATGAATTTGTTGTAGCAATTGTCCTAGCCATTTACTCAATTTTCCTATGGCCTTTTCTCATTCACTGTCCTGCCTCGTAACTATGGAAAAATTGGATTATATTATGTGGTTTTTTACTTTGCTCTGGTTTACAGCGCTCATTTTCTCTCTTTGATGGATTTTATTTCTATCAAGGATTTAGATGTTTCTGTTTTAATTTCAAGATTTCAGAG
Organism: Chamaea fasciata; assembly: GCF_029207755.1. Lineage (NCBI taxonomy): Eukaryota > Metazoa > Chordata > Aves > Passeriformes > Sylviidae > Chamaea > Chamaea fasciata. Next base: position 12,468,538 of record NW_027094086.1, on the reverse strand, counting down.
TGCCTTCTTCCATGTGCTGGAAAGTTCCTGTTATCCTATCTTCTCCATGGAAGCTTATGAATGAAAATACTGCCTTTTCTTTTATATCCATTTCTAAGCACAACTATGCTTATGGAATGATATTTTTAATCAACAGTAGTCTCTAAATCCGAGGACTAATAGAGAACAACCTTTCTAATTAGAAAGACCTTTTCAGTGTTGGCCCAAAAAGAAGTTTTTGTTTTCATTGTATGGTCTAACGCCCCACAGCTGTTTGCAGCAGAACAGAAGGCATGGAAAACCCTTTAACAAGAAAATTACTTAACAGTGGTATGTGATCCAGACAGAATCCACCAATCTGTACGCATTTCTTTTGCTTGCAAAAATTTAGAGTGAGGTAGACAAGCAAAAGGACCCAACCCACCTAACCCTAAACCAGGCAACACTAGGAGGACAAAATGATAATTCCTTGTAAAGGAGGGCTCCCTGCTGGGGGAGGCAGAGAGTAAGACAAAGACATGTAAGATAAGTAGAATCAAAGATGAAAAAGAAATATCTGGGCTTGTGACAGGGAAAAATATATATAAAGCACTGATAAAAGAGCAAGTAAATGATGAATAAATTATTCCTGGGTGACAGCAACCCAAAAAGCTGGTATCTGGGTTCAGCAGAGCACAATACGTCTGCCCTGCCTCTCTGAGCATGGCATGAATCAGCCTCTAGAGGTGATAACTGGACTGGAAAGTTGGAATGAGCACCTACTATTTAGGTGAGAAAATTTACATGAGATTCATCTTACCCCCTATGCAAATGTACTGGAAATTGTAGTTCTAGCTTGCATCGTTATTAAGCTATGACTTGTTACACTTGCCAGTCAGATGCTGGACTGATGCAAATCAGACAACTCTCCCATTCCATTTATCTCCTCAGGAGACCAATGTGAAAGAGTATGACAGTGATAGTTTAATCTTAACTATCACAAGACAAGTAGGCAGCACAATACTAATTATGCTGGTCTGTTAGTAAAACACAGATCATATGCTATTACTGATGGAGTTCTGCTTTAGGTACAAGTTTGATTATATCAGATTGCTCATTGCATGTGGGGTTCTGCTGGCAACAGAAATTATTCCAGGTTTGTTTGACAAAAAATGCGGTATTCCATTTAGTTTCATTTAGTACCACATAATACGGGATTGAAGAAATCAAAAAAGAGCCTGGCCCATGCTCCACAGATTGCAACTGTCTGCCTCTTAGGCATCAAAAGCTACATCTAAACAAATTTAAAAAATGCTCAAGGGCTGTTTTCTGGCATTGCATGCAGTAGTATAACACAGTTTGCATCCATATGGCTACAGTGTTCTCCCCCCTGCCCCCCACCCCTCCCAAAAAAAAAAAAAAAAAAAAAAAAGAAAGAAAAAAAAAAAAAAAGAAGAGAGATAGAGAGAAATTAATCCAAATTTCTTATTACAAACAGTGCCTGCCTGACCTGTTCCTGAACCACACCAGGGTTCTGTCTGGATGAATATTATCTTGCATGGGCCAACGCCATACCAACAAGCATGCCAACAAATACACAATATGGGCTATTGACAGACAGTCCTCATCCTATGCCCCAGCCTTGTTTAGTTTAGTTACTAGTATAGACACAGACAAAATAGCCAGAATATAAAGCAATGATTTTCCCTAAACTCAAAAGCTGAAAAATCCAACTCAGCCTTTGTTTGTAGACCACATTATTTACAGGATCTTTAACTACCCCTAGCAACAGACACTTGGAAGACTGGTTGAAACTTAGAAGTGACAGGAACAGCATGTACTGGGAGGGAGAAAGTCGGCAATGATAGAGTGTGTCTCTCTGTCCTGGTCCTACGTGTCAAGAGCTGCCCAGCCCTGAAGTTAATGCCCTCCATAGCATGAGCTCTAGGCAGGCATAGCAGACTTGTCAGCCTCTGAAGAGCACCCCTGGGGCTCCTCAGGGCCCACACAAAACTATGATTTTTTTTTTTTTTCACTCTGTCCTTGTCAAAAAACATGTCCCCACGTATGCTGTGTGGCCACGGCTACACAGGATGCTGCACAACTACATCTCATGATGTCTAATATGCCAAACACTGAATGATGTTAATGGGACACCCAAAATGAAAAAATTACCTCTGGGACAGAACCACTGACAGCAGAAAGCTCCTTGCTTAGGCAGAAAAGATATGGTGAGACCTGATATTTGGCAGAAGTCAGGACTAGAAAACATTATGACACTACAGACAATGATAATGTAAAGGACATGCAAGTCCTTCCTTTGTCTCCATACTTCAGGAAGAAGGGTGGGTTGATAATGTCTAATATAGGTTTAATTGTTCCTATGCCTTTTAGGAATACCTGTCATTATACGTACATTATTTATTTAGATATAAAAATTAACTCCCCCAATCCCACTAGACCAAGGGAGACAATTGTGGCAGAAACTGGAGCCCTGAAGGCTGGCTGTATCTCCATTTGGCAAAGGAAAACAGCAATATTAATTCTGGATTTGAAGAATGACCTCTAATGAATGTTATGTTTGCTAATGACAGACACTTTGGAGGCCTTCAAGTGTCAGGGATTACTCAGCTAGCCAAAACAAATAATCAAAAATCAGATTTCTTGAAAATAATGCTAATAATAAACAGAAAGGAGTAATTTCTCAAGTCCTGCATACGTGGATGGTTTCTTCCTCCAGTTCAGAGGAAAGCTGAAATTCAGAACATGAAGTTTACCTTCTTCTTCTTCTTACAAATCTGCTTACTTTTCTGTCACAGTTCTCATTGGAAATCAAACCTTCACAAATTGACTATTGCAACATTGTTCATTGTAGCTAATCTACTTTAGGCAATGGTTATTTTAAACTGATTTATACTATGATATTACCATCTATTCTCCTTAATAACTTATGAGTCTAAAAGCCAAATTGCACAGAAGGAAGGAAATCTCAAAACTGTTCCATTCCAACAATATTTGTGTGACTAGACAAGCCTGCCCCCACAGTGTTGTCACTTGACCCACTGCCACCAGATGACCACAGGGAGCAGCCTGTGCTTAATATTACTGTGTCAGGTGACACTAATAGGTATTTGACTATGGAGTTTAGAGCACAGGATGTTATCTTTATTACAGTCTGTTGTATAGCAGGCCACGTCCCCATCCTGTGAATTCCTTCTGACCACCTGCCATCTCCTTAAAAATTCCCATTGCTGTTTATTAGACCTCAGCCTTCTTCACAAGGTAGATGAGCAACTCTGTGAAAACACAAGAGGAGTTGAATGAGATCTGCTTGGTTCCCTGGCAGTCTAGAGCTCAGCTGAGATGCTTGCGTGATACCTTCACAGCTGGATTTGATTTCTTCCAAATCTCTAAGGACAGCTGGTCTTCACAGCTTATCTCTTTCATTTTGAAAAATAGCTTGGTCAAGTTTTGTCTCCTTATAAAGTACTAAATACAATTTTTTAAAGGTCCAGTCATATTCTAGCTTTTCATGTCTCAAATGGCATTTCTGTATTTATGGACCTTTGGACTAAAGTTCACCGCCATTAAACAGGAACAGGCTGCCTGGGACACTGAGGTGCTGCTGCTGCATCCTACAATCACTGGAGCATTTTCAGATTGTGGTTATTAGTTGCTTGAGACAGAAAAAATTGCCAAACACAGTGGTGAAAATAATTATATTTCCTATTGATCTTGATTCATATTCACTGTTCATCATGAATCTAAAATAATTTTGTATTTCTGGACCAATATGCCACTCACATCCCTACCAGTAGGGCTCAGTCAGGAGCAGCGCAGGCCTTGTTTCAGGCTAAATAACACCACTGCCTCCAGCAAAAAACACTTCATGACTGGGATGCAGAAGTCAAAGGCAAAGATGCATTTCAAGCTTTATTCCTGTAGTTATTACTTACAGAACCAGACCTCTGGACCAATAATATACCAAATATCTTTGGTAGACTTTGTCTTTATGCTTCATTAGAAAACTTAGAATAGCTGGAGAGAGACTTGAAATTCACAGAGGATTCAGTCCATGAACAATCTAACTATATATATTATGTTAAAAGCACTTTGTATACACAGAGAAAGCTGAATCCAGCCCCAGACTACTTTTGTTTAAAATACAGTGCAGCTTATATCCTAATAAACAATTTACAGTGCAGTTACTATGATTTGAGTTTTGGATATCTGAAACACCTTTTTTTCAGATGGAACTGGATCATGTTCAGGATTGCCTGTTAATTGCTTCAAAGTATCTCAGCCTTTTTAAAATACCTAATTGTCTGAATTTATATCAGCTTCTCTTAGAGATTTGGTTAATCTGATTTGCACCACATACTAGTTATTATCAGTGTGTATACTGAAAATGCAGAGCAAGATAATGATGATAATGAATCTCAGGCAAGTTTTGTGTTTGCCATTTCTTCTCCCCAGCTGGTTCACCCAGCTCAAAACCTTACAAATACATAACACCATTCCTTAGAGTAAACATACTGTAACTCAATTTTCTTCCCCCAAGCAAGCAACCAGATGAATGGCCTTGGTGGATTATTCTGTAACAGAAACACTCATAAGGGGTCTGTGATAAGCAAGTGAATGGAAATGGAGAAGTATCCTGTTTAAAATCATCTAAACATTTTCTCTTAACATGAAACATTTGAAAATGTGTAGCTCAGTGTTTGACGAAACACAGTACCCTGTTGTCTGTAGCTCAGTTCTAGTCCCTTCTTTAAATGTAATCTTTTATCCAAATCACATGTGTTTTCAATAACTTCACATGTGGATGTAGTTACACCAGAAAACTGATTCACAAGTACTTTAGAGGCTCCTCTATCTTTCAGACCCACCTAAAGTTTCTTTCCATTTTTCAAAGTATTTTTTTAGAAAGCATATGAAGGGGAATAATCAGTTTTGCTTGCTTACGACACAACTGCCCTGGTCTGAATCATAAATACAGCATTGTTCAAAGGAACAGCTGGTACCAACGCCAGAAGTTTAAGCACTCCCCTCCAAACAAAAAACTCTGTTGGGTCTGTTAGTCATCATCTCCCACAGGTATAGATTCAAGGCTACACTTCTTCCTACTCCTGCAATGGCTGAAAAGATTTGTTACAAGGTTTTCAGAAAGGAGCATTTTCATGTACAAGCAAACATACAACTATTTCTTTCTTGTCTGCTAATCTCCATGATTATTGTGCCTTCTTGAAACATTTTTAACCACATAAAGGGCAATCACATTTTAATGATAACAAGAGAGCACTAAAAAGTTGTTTCTGCAGAAAAGCACATACATACATTTTTGCCCTCAGACACTGCAACTATATAAACAGACAACTTTGCTATAAATCTGAATCAATTCTGCCAGCTTTTTCTATCAGGAAACACAATTTTAGGGATAGGATCTGTTTGAAATGTATTCTCAGGAACTGGACTCCTATTGCACCTTATTTTCAAAGCAAGCTTAACACAGGTCACCTCCTTATTTCCAGGAGTATAGTTTTACTGCTTCTTCTAAGCTATGCCCAGAGGTGGGAGCTCTGAAAAGCACTTTAACCACTTTGGGAACTGTACTTACATTGTGCTTTCAAGAAAATTCTGCTAACAAGCAAATGGTAAACTCTGAACTTCCTTGACAGTTTTCTAGAACATCTTGACAGTCAGTTTTCAAAGAGTTTGTGTTCAGTTATGGTACTTATTGCCTTCATTCATATCATAGCCCATTTTGTCCTGGAATACACAGGTATTCAAAAACAGAAGTTTGCATATAAATCCCTCCATAGCCTGTGGACTGGTGGTTTGAGCCTAGATACCAAAGTAATGTAACTCCTTCAGTTTCATGGGAACCTCTAACGCCATGGAGAAATCAAGCAGGACATGAGGATTTAGATGTCATGCTTACGTGGCCTGGGTTTGGTGTGACCAGAATATTTCATCTGCAATGAATCAAAAGCTGTGAGGGATGAGGAGCTTTAGGATTTTGAGTTCCAGCCACCTTACTACAATCAGGGACGTTACCTAGAGAAAGCAAAAGGAGTTATTGTTGGTACAGGAAAGTTGAGGTTGTCCAAATCTTTTCAGTCAGAGAGCTGTATTTGCAGATTTATTGGACTTTTTAAAAAGGTATTCTTAGATCTTTGTCTGGCCTTTCTACCATAAAATAACAGGCAAATATATACCAAGATGTTTCAAATACGCGTTTATCACATGTCAGTCTCAGGATCACCCAGACCTTTTTCCCCCAGTAAGAGCACTCCTTCATTCCCACAGGATCCAATGCCAAGTGAAGGGCTGTCTCACACACTGTGGATTGGGATTTACCTGGCTGTGCCTCTGGGGAGCTCTGGGAATGGCAGCAGTACACCACATCATTCAACACAACACCGGGGCAGAGATGGGTGAATTTCAACCCTAACCAATGCATTTTTCTGACTCTTCTGCTGCCTGTGTAAAACCTGTGTGTGGTCTCAAAAATTATCAGTATGGTACAGGCAGAGGAGTGAAGTGTCTGTCCTTTCAGGGGATTAAGTTTCCAAAGTCCACATTATTCTCTCTGACCTCTCCTCAGTGACTAATGCCAGAAGCTGAGGTTCATCACAGCTAAAGATAAATGGTGATTCATTCAACATTCATTCAACATTCAATAATATGTATGGTGATTCACTAATGATAAAATATGTTCAGACTTTCAAAGTCTGAGCATTGTGGGCAGGATCCACAAAAATGCTTAAATGCATGTTTACATGTTATTCGTGTAGAATCTATGGGACAAAAAATGTTGTGCAATTAAATGTTGTGCATGTACCTCATCAAGGGCAGGGTGTTTGTGCTTTGGAAGACCAGGCTTTACATAGCACAGCCTTGTTCCCAAAGCTACAGGCATATCTCACAGTAAAAAACAGAAAGTACAGCATGCTGGCAGTGTCAAGGTCAAAACCTGGGGACAAAGTCTTCAGAATAAGACCAAGGGACACAGAAACCATGCTCCTCACAGAGGGCTGGCATCAAAGAGGGCGGTCAGCCCATCATCTTTACCAGAAATCATTTGTGGTGTCTTAGACTGTTAATTAGACTTAGAGTGTTTATTCTGTCCTCCAAGGCTTTTTTCACATTTTTGAGAGAATTATAAAATTTTAAAGTATAGGTGTTACCTTAAAATATGCCTGCCTGAATTAGTCTAGCTTAGCCTTTTGCTAAGTGCATTTATCTGAAGAATTATTGGAGGAAAATTTTATAAAATTAAAAAGTTAATCAGAAGTCAACCGCAGTTTTCTCTCATACAGTTTTGTTGGACATTTCAGGCAGGTTTAAATATTTGATTGGATAATTTTATCTTTTGAGGACTGGCAGTGGTAGAAACTATCTGAATGCCCTTGCCTTTCATTGCATGTAACCTATGCTTCCTCTTAGCCAAAAGCCCCACTATGTTCAAATGTAAAGTTTATATACAGTTGCATTTATGACATAAAACTCAGAAGACACAAATTAAGTCTGCCTATTACAGTCAAGGAAAAATGAGCAAAATCTACATAACAGTAACCCTGAGGTCTATTAGAAAACAGCTTCCAGATCTTGTGCCTTAAAATATCAGCATCAGAATATAAATTCATTTAACCTGAGTTTTAAAAGATTTATAACCACTGTGGTTATTCACTGTGGTGAAATAAATCTACACAATAAATTTCTTTACAGTTATATTTAACTTATCCAGTGCAAATCCAAAATACTTCAAGTGAATCACAAATTTCATAGATGTGGGTGGAGATATAAAATATTAGGGTTTCAGAGCAAGTGCTGTGGTTTTAAACTGAAATAACAAAACGGGATCTGGTCTGGAGAACACAAGTCCCATGGAAATCTTTATGACAAATTCAGGAGGAGTATAGGTTACATGTCAAGTATAGGTTGATCAGAAATTGTATAAACGCTGAAGTAGTAGTGGTAAGCAAGATCTTGAGTTAATTTATCCCCCAGTGACTACAAAAAAAAAGCAGGTACTGTATGTGATGAGCAACACAAAGTAGAAACTAAAATGAGAAATTAAGATAAAGTAAGCCAGTCTGCTCTCTTGGTTGAAATTCCCCTTACTCTTCAGAGATGAGGAGATACTGACTTCATTACAGAGACTGAGCCTTTTCTCATTCCATGCTATTCAGTAGTCATGGTGGTATGAAAAGAGAAACTGCTGCCTTACACAGTAAAAACAACTTCATTGTCTCAGTGTCCTATTACTCTTCACACACTAGAAGCAATGAGATGGTAGAACTTTCTGGCAAGGGAGTTCAGCGGCAAGAACAACTCATCCTCTGGGGAGAAAAATGAAAGAATCTTATGTAAACCTTTATCAAGAGAAATACTTCCAAAAACAGGGGAGACTATCAAAATGTGAGCATGTCTATTTGTAAAGGGAGGTCAGAAGTACGTAAAATTAGAAAAATATCATGTGGTCTCACCAGTAATTTAGTTTCTATGGGGAAAGTTTGCTGAACTCTTCCTCTTCCCTTCTCAGCCTCAACCATGTCCGGTTCTCCGGTTTAAAATTCAGTTCAGTACCTCCCAGACAGGGAACATAATTTCCTCCCTTCTTTATAGATTTCTCTGGTTTACATTACCATTCAATAAATATATTACAAAATGTTATTTGCATCTGTCCACAGCTTCTGAGTAGTTGCAGTGATCTAAAAGATATCACAAATTAAATTGCTGTATCCCACTCCAAATTCATCAGAGCACATTGAGGAAGAGAAAAATCAAGCAACATTATTGCATCTGGAGCTCAGTGTTTATGCATTTCAGCAACATACATTCCATTGTGCTAATACCCTTCTTGAAAAGAATCAGTGAGAAAGAAACTGTCCAGTTAAGTGCATGGACTAGTGCCATTCTCCCAGCCAGCCTGGCAGTCAACACTGTGCTTGAGGGATTTTAATGTACATAAGCGTGGTTTTGATTTCATGACCTTCACTTTTAGCAGGAACTTCTGAAGTTGGTCCATGTAAATGACCAGAATCTGGAATGAAATCTAAGAACTGTATGCATGTGTCCAGGATCACTAGTGAATTCAAACAAGGGCTCTCCAGAGGCGTAACAAGCTCTTTAATTGGTCAACCGAGCTGTCAACATCTGCTATAACTTCCTTAGGAAATAAAACCTCACCTCCGTGCTAAACTACCACACTGCAGAAAAGGGATAGTCTTATATAGGAATGTATTTTTAAGGTTAAATATATTCTGCAGAAGCAAATAAAGAAAATCAGTTCTGTATTTATTGTCAGCAGATACTTTAGAGCAGCATTAACTGCACAAAGACAGTGCAACTGCTGAGTTAATTTTACTGAGACCCTTCAGGCATCAAATCACCCCCAAAATTACACCCTCGCAAAAAAAAATTTAAAAAAATAATTTTTTTAAAAAAAAGTGTCCACTGTAGCAACATTCCCTTACTGCATTTGCGTTTCTATCACAGGGCAGATACTCGAGGGCCGGGACCATGTGAGCCATTCCTGGAATGTTCCTGACTTGGATGATGTTGGGTCTGAAAGCAGCACAAGCACTTCAGAGGTGAAACTTCCCAAGCAATTGGTCAAAATTGCTAAAAATAAACAGATATTGAAGTAGGGTCAGAAGCAAATCCACTGTTACAACCACCTGGGTCTCTTCAAGGGAGTTTAGGCATCTATTTAGACCCAATCTTTTCACCCAGCTTTCCCATGATCCATCCCAAAGCTGGGGTGGGAACGTGAAATATGAAAACTGTTATTGGAAAGTAGTCTGAAATATTTCAAAACTAAAATTTTTTATTTGAATGGGATTTCTTGTGAGATCAGTGCTGGTACACTCACTGACTTTGCCAAAAAGTCACCCACAGCAGTAAAAATACAAGCTGCATAAGTTAAAAGGAGGCCAATAGTATTCTGTTACATTTGTTTAGTTCTGTGAGTCCCTTTAAAACAATAGGCATTTCTCTTGTTCATCCTATTGTTCTAGTACAAATCTTCATCTGTATTCCTTATTTCCTGATCAAGCACAAGCTTTGTCTCTTTGCTTTGAGAGTCCTCCAAAGCACTGTCCTGTCCTACAAGCCAAATCCATTACTGCAAGATCAGCTAAAATCCATGCTTTGCCAATTGCAACAGCCCCATCCCATTTTCTCCAGGAAGCCCTTTAGTGCACCAGTACATTGAGATGTTCAGAACCACTACCCCTAATGGTGCTATTTCTGTGCAGGGCATTAAAATAACTCTGTGGCCACTTGGACCATAGATTCCCTGTGTTGTATACTCTCCCACCCTGCCATTAACAAGCAATAAAAATGTGCAGTATAACCCCCAGCCATCCCTCCAACATGCACCCCGCAGCCTTTAACCAAGTAAGCAGGTGTGCAGAGCTGTGGAACAGAACTGCTATTAAAGCAGTGAGAGTTCTGTGCATCCTCTTCGGCTTACCTAATGATTTGTGTCCCAAACCCCAGGCCAGATAATCTGCTTGATCCAGCTGTTGCAACTAATCTTTTATCTGGGAAAACCTCTGTGGAGGGCATTTGAGAACACCAGCACAAATAAACTTGCTTAACTGAAATCTTAATACACCATCAAAGTACATTTGACTTAGACTTCTAGGAGAAGTCATGTTGGAAGGCACTTTCCTAGATTTCTAGCCCAAATTCCTGCTCAAAGCAGGGACACTCATAAGACCAGACCACATTGCTCAGTGTTTTATCCAGTTTGGAAATGGCACAACCTCTCTGGGAAACCTGCTCCCATGTCTGATTGTCTTCATGCTGAAAATATTTTTGTCTTATTCAAGTCAAAACCTCAGTGTTTCAACTTCAGAGTTTATTTAATAAAAATGTATATAATTACTATTTTTAAGTATTAATATTATATAATGATGCAGGGCTTTTCACTCAGCTTTGCCCTTAAAACTTAAAGGCTAGATAAATATGTTAGCCCATCTTAAAAGTACACCAGCTGTTGCTTGTTTAATGTCTTGGGGAACAACTAAGAGACATTCAGAGCCATTCTATAACCAGATAGGACATCTTGCATTTAAATGCTCCTTACAGGAGAATAGATCCCCCATGCACTTAAACATATATCAAATAACCCTGCCTTAACCAGTGGTTGTTTCTTTGGTAAAGCCTGGCAGCTGTTTAAGCACAAGCAGAAAATAAGGAAAAAGTAGTTCAGGATAAGACATGAGAAGTTCTGCAGGAATGTGGCTTGTCCTTATGCATTGATATTTCACTAGGAAGAGTCATCATCAGCGTTTCTGTCAGAAAAGGTTGCTTGGAAAGAAACTCCTAATTCATTCCAGTACACCTAAATGGCACAGCTCAGCAACTTCAAGTGATGTTACTAGAAACTCTTGGTTTCTCAATGTGATTGGGAAGCAGAAAAATTACTGTTAGTTAATGAAATCTGTATTTAGAGACTTCATAGAAAGTTCCTGTAATTCAAAATATTTTTTATTCTATTTAAAGTTCTGATCTATGACACATCACTTCACTAAACTAAACAGGGGCTACACGACAAATCAAACCACAATGAAGCACAGCCTGCTTCTTGAACTGGGGTCTGACATGATATCCCTTGCAATATGCCTCAGGATATCTTCATTGGCCAGGAGTGATGAAGAGAACAGCTCTGCACCACTTCAAAAGCAGTCACACTCCCTGAACATGGTCAGGGCTAAAATGTTTTAACCTGCTAACGACCCATCAGCAGCGAGGGTTGCTCTTTGCTCCAGAGGGTGTTCAAGTTCTTGTCTTGCAAACATGACTTTCCAGCACTTGCTAAGTTATCTCAGCCTCTGCTAAAGGAAAACACTAGGTACAGCAAACGGTAAACCAACCTCAAGCTCTGTTTTACCTTCATATTATCTGAATGAGTTACAACAACAAGAAGGTATTTTTTCCCCCCTAGGATTGTTTAAGTCCACAGATTATAACTATTATTTTCTGGCAAGGTATTCAGCTGCTATTAAGCACTTTGACAAGAAACACTGTTCTACAACTCATCTGTACCTTTACCATCCCTAGATAGTGTGTTGGGAGAGGAAATCGGTGTAACAGATTTGGATGTGTTTTTTGCTTTTATGGACAATTTATTACAATGAGGTAGAGCAAGAAATGGAAACAATGAACATCAACCTACATAAATAGCATAGAGAATCAGCCTGGTGACAGGATGAGCAGAGAGGCTTCAATGATTGTGCTTTGACATTTCAGGTTAATTTCTCTCCAAGGGTAGAAGAGACAATTTTGTCTTCAGAGCAATTTGCAGCACTCACTAAATAATGTCAGCACATCGCCAATATCTTTCAGGAGTGAACCCATTTTCCCCACCAAACTCACACCACATTGACTGTGAGACACAATCTCCATAATCCATGGCCAAAGGAATGCTCTGGCCAACCTTCAGAAGGCTGGGCCACTGATTAAAGCAACAGAGTGGCACAAAAGTCAGGCCCCTCAAAACTCCTGTGACTGGGAGATGAGACCTACCCACACTTATTCAAGATGCTTTGACCCTCCTGCCATGACTGAAGTGGTGTGAAATGTTCACAAAAATCTTTGCCAAAATTATTCACATTCGTCAAGAATAAAGATCCACGTGGTATCTGCCAGAAATTCCACCTTACCCTCATAAATAGCAGTCATTTGACAATTTTCCCTTCCTTGAACAAAGCAAAACTGCAAACATAGACTTTTGTGCCCAGACAAAAAGAGTAATTATAATAATAATAATAAATGGATACACTATATTGAACACAGAAGGAAAAGTGTTTCTTTCTTGTGTGACTAATACACCAATCCATCAGTGACCTCCAGACAATGATTTCAGGGAAGCTCCCTGCTGCACAGCATCCCAGACCTATGAAAAAAAAACCTGCAAAGAGATGAACTCAGTAGCAGGGAGACCATAAAATGTCAGCAGCCTTTATAGCGACATTTAGGGGTGATTCCAAACATTCATTGCAAAGCGTTCAAATAGCAGATTTACATCTTCAGTTTAAAAGCTTGCAATTCTTCCCTGTCTCCTGTAAGTGATTTTTTCTTCTTCTCTGCTTGATACAGATTAGTGTTTCACAAATAAAAGAGTTCCTTATAACCAAAGTTAAGTCATATAAAATCAGGGCCACAGAAAATATTTCAGTAAGCAAAAAACTAATTCTGCTAATGCCCCATGAATAAAATGTTATCTGTCAATTAAAGAAGAAATACTTCCTCTTCCTTTTAATGCCAGAGAGCAGAGTTAATACCACAGCCCAATTTCTATCATATAATGTAATAACACAATTATGAAGCTGAGAAAGTCCTGAAACTTATTTGGCTTGGCTTCTAGCCTGACAATTTTCAGAACTGTATGCAATGCACAGATTTGTTTCCCATTAAAAAATTATTTGTTAAGCCCCATTCATTCAAGATGCAGGAAGAGACAACTCAAAGCCTTATAAATTAAATCTGAATGTCACTTGACTTTTCTGCTTGGCCTGCACTCACATTACAGTTTCCCTAAGTAGTTTCAATGGCCCATACTGAAATAGAGTTTTGTGCCAGACAACAATAAATTACAGGCCCGCCAAGTCTCTGGTGCCAAGCACGGTACTCCCACACCCTCCCCTCCACAGCTGGGCTGTTCCCTTGGACATTTCCTGTGCAGCATCATACCAAGGTGATCCAGTCTGTGCCCTGAGAATCCATGTCATCTAGTGTAGGAGAAGGGAATACAGGTGACTTCACCCCTGATAAGTAACAGCTGTGTTTATTACCCAGTACAGCCTTGCCTCTGATGAGTAACAGCTATATCCAAGAAGGATGAATGATATTTAAGAGGGGGTTAGTAGATAAGGAGAGGATCATCATGAAGAAGAAACCTTAAGGAGCATGAAGGAGAGAATCATGAAGAAGGATTCTGAGGAGGGAGAATCACTGCTGTGAGGTCAGTCTGGGTCTGCAGTTAGAGCCTGTTGTTGGAACTTGCAGTCATAGTCTAGCCAGGTTAAAGCCTGCATTCAGAGTCTGCAAACTAATAGCTGCAGTCATAGTTAAGCAGGAAAGAACGAGCAGTCAGAAGCTGCAAGGGAAACCTACACTAGGAGCTTGCTGCAGCCAGAGTCAGTGAATAGTTGGAGTAAAGATGAAAAAGTTGTGAACAGGAATAAACCAGGACCCTTTTTATGCTGTATTTAACAAGAAGTCTTTGCCTTGGCTCATTTTTACCCTCTAATAAGAGGGCTGCTGCAACAATCTAGCGCAAAGGAGATTCAGCTCCAAACTGGCATACCTAAAGATAAGTGTCCCCATCTGGTTACGTGCACACTAGGCATCTTCAGTCAGGAATGATCTAGGGCTGACTTTGTTGCCACCAGAAATGCCCTAGGAGATCCCACTTGACCTTCAGACACCACTGCACAACAGCCTGAGTCTCTCCTAAGACCATATTTTGCAGATCTATCCAAAAACCTTGAGTATTTAAAAGTATCTCACATGTTATGAACCCAAGCCTTGCCCTTCACCTTGACTTAATCCCATGCAGAAGTATGGAGGATCAGAGGTTTTCAGCTAGAGAAGGAATCCAAACTGCACCTGGCAATGCCCATTTTCCTTGCAGCAAAGTGTTAGATTTATTACACCTCATAGGACTGTGATCATACACACACACATGAGAGAGAAAAGGAAGGACTTATGCTGTAAGTTAGTCACATTCAGAGCTGCCTCAACATTTGGAACTCTTCAAGACTGAAGTCTGGCTCTGGAATGCTGCCTCACTCCCATGGAAAGGTGGGGTCTTTTGGAAAACCAGAAATTAGATGTAGATTCATAATATTGCTTAAATTGTGGGAATGTTGGAATATAAGGATTGGACGAGGCTTGTTTCCCAGTATTATAAAAATATTAAAGACAGAATTCATAAACAGAAAAATCTGTTCAATGAAGTGCATAGAAAATGAGTAATAATAAATCAGCTGCTGTATTTGAGATGGCTAAAATTTTTTTCCAAAGTTGCTCAGTTTATCTCCGTTTTGGCTGCTGTGTTGCCCCACTGAGTGTCATTTGTGATTAAAGCTGCTTGTGGTACTTGTCTTCAGGCCAATGCTTTTGGTGTGGCCATTTATAGGATAGCTTATTTTCATTGACAAATGGACCCCAACACTGGCTTAAACCAAACAGCAAAGACTTGAACTGGGGGAGCAGAGTGGGTCCAGGCCACACTGGGATCTCAGGGCAAGTCTGGGATGAGGACAGAAGCAGGACCAGCAAGGCAAACCAGGTTTGGCACGGCTCTAGAATGGCTGGACAGGGTCATAGGTATGGGGTCCGTGGTTGGGCAGGGGAGGGCAGGGCTGCTGCAGAGGTGGAGAGTAGCATCCTCCAGCACTGATGTAGGATCAGTCCCTATCTGGACCTCAGTTCAGCTGCATGTACACAGGGATCTTGGATAAGGGAGTTGCCATGGAACACGTGAGATATCTGCAAACTGCTAGCAGGTGTGATAGAGGACCAACAGTGAAAAGGCAGATGAAGACCAGGAGCAATTCTCTGAAGTATCAGGTGCCTCTCAGGAGCTGTGTATGGGCTCCTGAAGGGAGATCCTGACAACATACTCAGTTGAGTGACTCAGTTCAACAGATAGAGGATGCCTAATTTAAAGAATACAGAATCATTAGTTCTTGGAGAAGGAATGACCCCGGGAGCCACAATGTGGTGACACCTGAGCACAGCTGAACAAGCAGGGTCAGAGGAAGAAGTGCTCAGCAAAAGAAAATGCATGGCCATTCTGTTTAAGGGGGCCTGATGTATAACAGACATGGGTGGAGGTCAGAAGAGAGGCAGCATGAAGGCAGGAGTAGGACATGGTGAAACCAATAGGTGCAACACCCATAATGCTGAGATGATCAGGAAGAAACATCAGGAGATATCCAAATAATTTTACCAGTGGCGGCAAAAAATCTCCTGGAGCTGATATAAAGGCATAGAAGCTCTAGCAGCAGAAGTCTAAGTTGCTCTTTCTTTTTTCCTTTCTCCATGACTCTTATGGATTTTCCTCAGTAAATCAGAGTGAGGGCTTGCTGACTGCTCAGTATACATCCACAGTCATGAATGGTGTCTTGGTGTCTTTCATTAACTCTTTTGAGACAGAAATGCACTCCAAATGTCATATCCAACCACTGCCTGGTGGATGATCCTTACTAGCAGTTCTTTTTTTGTTTCCCTTCTGGTTTGCATTTATTTGGCCTAATTAATATTCAATCTGAGGAGTTCACTTTCCACTTACTCAGAAAAAATGAAGCAGAAATCAGAGAAAATAAGGCTTTTCTTACATATTCAATGATGGATCTTCAAATGTGCAAGTCCTGCTATCCCAGGTGAGAGATGGCTCGCCTATCAATAGTTAAAAGAGGAGGTAAAGTACCAGCACTTCTGGGCCCATTGCATGGTGTTGCATGGACACGGACCACAAATCTTTTTTTTAATTAAGGATTCACTGTCCAAGCATAGGCATAGGAGAATCTGGCTTCTATTCCCAGCTCTGATGCACCATGGTGGGATTGAGTTTCTCTTCTAAAGTTTTCCAGCATTATCTTCACCTGCACATGTTCATAGGCTAAAGCGCCTAGCAAAAATGTGGCCAGGTTTGGGCATCACAACATTGCTATTTAAACACTCCTCTGGATGTTTTAGTCTTTACCTGATGCAGGGCCAGCAGCATAGATGCTCTCTGGATCCACAGCACTGACCCAAACAGACTCTTCCCTTACACTTTGAACAACACCAGAAAGTGGTCCCAGTGCTCCCTTGTTCCCTCCTGCATGCCATCATCCTGGATCAGAGAAACAGAGTTTTCAGTTTTCTAAAGCAGAAGGAAGACCTGATCACCAGGATCCCTGCCCCTGGCAAACCATCAGCCATCTCTGGCAGCAGCAGCAGGGCCACCTCCCTCCACTGCAGAAAGCGCAGCTCGGTGCTACATATGCCTGGATGCTGGGAAAGGGTCCAAATCTTCAGGATGGTATTTGTGTGCATTGAACACTTTCTGTCTCTGAAATCCCTTCGTTTTCTCTCTCCATACCTTCCAAATTTTGCAGCTAATGAGGCTGGGGACCCTATACACAATAACCTTAGTCCCACACTATCTCAATATTTTTCAACATACATACTGCATAGACCAAGGACTCTATGAAAGAAAATTAATATACAACAGGGTATAATATTTTTCTGCTAACTATCCCTATTCAAAGATGGATTAGTTCTCCTTTGTTATTGGTCCTTTGTCAGCTAGCCCAGCGAACGATAGCTGTATTACTGTGAGTTCAAATAATTATGTATGTCTATCCTAATAAGAGAAAACATGATTTGTATTTTGTAATAGATGACCTTGTGGACTTCAAGCCTGCTATGTCACTGCAGTTGGCCATAATTCTCAAACTGACTAGTTTTATTATAAATTTAAATTACTAGAATGTCATTAAGTTCTGAGCTTTCACTGTGCCACATGCATTTTACAGATCTTATTTGTTAGTCACATTTCTGTGGCCTAATCATGAGAATATCCTCCTGATCAAAGTACATGTTGTTATTCCAGGTAACAAAGCATTGCAATGCCCAGTGCCAAACAAAACTTTATCAGTCCAAACCTATTTCGGAGAAGAATGCCTCCTGCATTGTCCAAAGGCTGGCAATATTAGCACTGAGCTGGTACTTCCTACAAATTTAAGAGGTTGGCTCTCTCAAAGAGGAGATTAGACTGTTCTTATGATACCAAAATATGGAAAATGCCTCTGGCAATATGAAGTGGTTTGAAAGCAAAACCAGTGAGAGACTCCAAGTCAGAAATACAATTTAATAGGAATAAAACAAAAGTAAAATAAAATAAATGAAATAATACAGAAGATGACTGAAAGAGTCAGAATACAACCTGAGCAGAGTGGTGGAAGCAGTCCAGATGGGGTGGTCTTCCTGAAGCAGTGATCCCATAGGAAGATCTGGTAGCCCTTGTCCTCTGGGAATCCAGTAGATAGGGGCTGCTTGTGCAGTCCCAAATCCCAGTTTATATCCAGGTGGGAATTCTTGGCTCCTCCCCCTGGGCGGAGCATCTCACAATGGGATGATATCTTTCTATGAGTCATGCAGGGGGTCCTTGATGGCCCATTAAACCGAGGTAGCTCCTGGGGGGAGTTACCAATGAGTCATGTGGCAAGGCATTGATGGGCCATTAACAGAAGATGGCCCAGAGGGAGGGGGCCTGGGAAAACACTGTCCCACCTGGTTTCAACAGCTCATGAAGATGGTGATAGAATAAATACTTTGTGCACATCCTACACTGAAACCCAGGACACAATGTCTGAGTTGGAAGGCTAGTACTTTTAAAGTTATTTAATGACTACGGTTTAATCTATGGAAATTTCTGGACAAATAAGCAATGTATGTATAATGCTTAATTGATCTAAGCACACAGACTTAAGCATTTGGGTTAAGCCAACTGTTTTTAGCCTCACCATTTTCAGGGGAAAAGTAATAGATGTGTGGATGTGAAAACTGTGATACTTTCAGAACTTTGGAGGTACTTATGAACTAAGTCCTGGACTATTGTTGAATCTCATTTCTCTTTGGTACCTTGTAATTGAGTGATTGAAAAGGTTTACAGTAACCAACATATTCTAGCACAATACAAGACTATAAAATTGCTTTATTTTCCTGCCAATTATGTGGTGAGAAATATATGGCTGACATGTCTTGCCACATAGGGGGAAAAATCATTTCCCAATTATCTTTGTATATTTTTGGCTAAGAAGTCTTCTCATGAGTCACAAATCATTTTCTCATGGCACCAGTAGCCTTATTACATATGATAGTAATTTCATTCTGTAATCTAAAGCAGCAACAAAATGAAAATTCCTGATATCTCTCCTGGCATTCAGTTATGAGGAGCTGCAATGATTTTCTTTGTCTATGAATAGCAATAGGTAAAAAGGATCTCAAAATCAGGAATACCATTGTGCTTTTGGTTGACAATAAGGAATATAACGAACAGCATATACAGTGGTCCTGGCCTCAGCACATCAGTCACCATTGACTGTTTTCTGTCAGAGCTTCAAAACAATGCCAGCTCAAAAACCATTTTCAAAGAACTCTTCCTCTACTTATTTATCACATGGAATTAATATTGGCCTCACCCTATTCTCAGTAAGATCAAGAGAAAGTTCTAAATTGATTTCAGCAAAGGAGAAATTAAAGATTCCTTTTTCATTTGCTGACCCTTGAAAAAGAGACAATCCTAGTAACCACATTAAATAAAAGCCAACATAACTACTTGGCAATCAACAACATGATAAATATGTTTCATTTTGACAAACATTAGAAAATCAAAACAGAACAATTCTTGCTTGCTTCCTTTGAGTTTGTCTATCTCCCCCAAGAAGTGATCTCGCTGTTCTCTGTGAGAGATCATCCATTGTGAAAAGAGTGATGTTCATCATTGGATAAACAGTTTTAGAAATAAAACCACTTGACAACAGGGCTTATGTTATTAACTGGCTGTTTTAATGTTGAAGTTTTTGTCATGAATCTTGAGTTCCTGCTCATTCCATGGTCTGATTGTTTTGAATCTTTCCTGCCATAAGGAAAGTATTAGCCATGGCAAAAGTACTTCATAGTGACAAACCAGTCACAGGTATGTTTCAGTTACTGTACTAAACCTTCAAAGATCTTGAGTTTTGAGACAAAGGCAAATTACCCTAAAGTCTTGGAAAACCTCTCACTGCAGCCTGCAAATGAAAAAGCAGCACGACTATTTCACCATGCAAATTGCTCCAAAGATTTAACTTGTGGCATGAACCTACTTAGGAATAACTCATCTCAAGCCTTTCAAGTGTTTAAACATCTCAATACACTCTTCTTTCAGCAGAAGCCTTGGAATGGATCAGTGATAAATATTTACAGCTCCCCTTCTGAGATGCTACAGAAGGCTAGAAACTTAGTGCCTCAGATGTTATGTCTAAGGTGGAGGGTAGGCCCCGGGAAAGTGAGAGAGCCCTGCCTTGCCAAATTACAGTACATTGCATAGAAGACCACAACCTCAGCTTTCACCCTGTACACCCAGTGCCTCAGCCTAAAACTACGCTTTCATGTATAAGAACTGACCCACAGGGCACACCAAACGAGTTATTCATATTGTCTTTCTTGCATGTCTGTCAGCTGTTTTAGCATGGATCAGTGATGGCTGATACATTAATTAGGTGCAGACTCTTTCCACAATCCTCCTTGAGTTTCTGCCAACCCAGCAAGGGAAGAGGTGCACATAGATGTAGATGAACATGTGTTCATCTATCTGAAACCAAGGCTTCAGGATGGCCATGGCTCTTGAGAAGGCCCTGATTTTAACAATTTTTCTTCTTCTAAAATGGATATTTTTTTAACCCTTCCATTTTGGAGACTGCAAGTCACAGCATCTAAAAAGACTCCGCAGACAGAGACAGTCACCAGGACCATCAGTTCTTTCACCCTCTCCTGCCCGGGTCAGCAAAGCCAGTAGCAGGGACCTACCAGTGAGGACAGAAGTGAGACAGCCCAACTGCAAGAGAAGTGTTTTGCTGTAAAATCAGGCAAGACCAGTCCTAGCACACTAGCTAGGACTGTGCCAGTACCAACGCCAAAAGGCTCTGCAGATCTGGGGGGTTGCTAGGATTACAAGCCCCATCCCAAAACCACTAATGACTTGCTTGTTTTTACTGGTGAAGAATCAGTCCATCTGTATATCTGTGACTGCTAAGTCCAAATTCTTCTGCAAACCAGCACACTTCCAGAAAAAAAAAGAAAAAAAAAAAAAAAAAAAAAAAGAAAAAAAAAGGGAAAAAGGAAAACTGAACAGAGACAGGAACCAGTTTTAAGGCAAGCATGCCTCAAAAGGAGAGTTCACTCTTGTTTCTTGAAAGTATTTTAGCTCTGACAGTTTTTTGCAAAGTCCTGGCTGCTAAAGATTCTCCAAGCTCACCTGGCTTCCAGACACTGGTGAATTTCAAGCAAGAATATGTTGCAATTCAGGGGGTTTTCTTATCGAGCATCCACCCAAATCCACATCATAGCACTTACAGTCACTAATGGCTCAGTCCCAAGCAGTGACAGAGCTGAGGGCCTGTTTCATCTTAACCAACTCACACTGACTAGATTTAACTACCTCTTATGGATTGACCTCACAGCTCTCCAACTGCACTTCTTCTGCCAAGTTCGTTCGTTTCAATGTTTTTCTTTCAAGTGTCTCAAGAGCACAGTTCATAAAACTCCATATAAATCTCAAAATTTATAGCATGTCTAAGTTATACACAAGATGGTCAGGAAATTTTGTCTAATAGAAAACTGTCAGCAGCAGATTATGAGAGAAGTGTGTGGGACAGGTAATGATAAGGCAGAAGAGAAATACAAAGACCTGCAGGAAAACAAAAGAAGAAGCAGTGAGTCTGGGTACTGAGGCCTGGCATTTTTGCCAGATTAATCACATAATTGGATATCACACTTTTACAGCACTTTTCTTTTGGCAAAAGCAATCTTACTGGCATCAAAAAATATATTTCTTTTCCCCAGAAACTTAGAAAAACTGCACAAACCCTAAATTCCTATTTTGTTGATTAAATCTGCCTCTAAATCCAGAGTACACTAAATAAGCTGCCCCACCAGTCCTTTCCTGATGCAGTGATGGGGTCAGAATGTCAGCAGGGAGAAGACCAGAAACTGTGTGAAGTCACTGCCCAAAATTCTTCCCTCGGAATGCTCCAGCATTTTCAGTCTGGGTTTGTCTGTGGGTGAGGACATGGCAGGTGAAAATGGGTGTGGTGGATCTATGCCTGACCATAGAGTAGATGTGCTTGAGCCTCCCTCTCTCACTTTACAGCCTCTGTGCCACTGACCAGAGCACCGTCCTCTTTTTCAGTTGTAGTTCCCAGCTGAGATAATTTCTCTGACTTGCCAAGATGGACAGAAAGGAGGTTTGGTTTCAGTAACATGGCAGACAGGAAGGACATTGCCCAGAGGATGTATTTCTAGCAACCTTTAACACCCTCCCCTTTTAACCTGGATAAGAGGGAGAAGAGGAGTAAGTGGCTGGGTAGAGAAGCCTTTGCTAGAGGAGTGCAGGAGGAAACCTGCTAGTGACAGAGGAGTGAGAAAGGGACAGATACGATCCTGGCAATTCAGAAAAGCACATCAAGAGGGACACAACAAAACACCAGTGCAAACAGCTGCTGCTTCAAAGTCCAGCTGCCTGATCCCCTCCCATCCTGCTTGCTCAGGTGGCTGGTCATTAAACCCAGAGTGTTTTGTTCCTAGACTCCTCCAGTGAAATTGTTTCCAAGCATTATCATGTGCTAAGGGAAAACCCTGAGCAGTCCTGCAGGACCAGGACAAATGGTCACAGCTTTCTGCAGCCAAACTGGTTGTGCAGCCCACAGTGATAAAACTTTGTTCCTCTACTAAACATATGTGTAGTTAGAAGTTCAGGGCTGGGTTTTAGTAGAGCCAGTGGGTGCGTAAAGTAAAACCACACAAATGTGTTTAGCTTTTTTTTTTTTTTTTCCAAGTGAGGAGAAAAAAAAAAAAAAGAGAGAGAAATGCAGCTTTTCAGTATAGGTTTTGTCTCATCCTTCCTTAGTACGTAGTTCTCCAGGAAGAAAATCTATTCAGCAGACTCGAAGCTAATCAGCAGTGTTTTGAAGTTAAAGCAGCCTTTGTTAATCAATCTTGTTGGGGGGGGGGGGGGGGGGAAGGAAGAGTTAATTTTCCACTATGAGACCAGAAAACATCAGATACTGCCTTTTTCCCTTCAGCATTTTTTTCCCATTGCTTTTTTTTTTCCAAAGGGCTGGGATAGAATATCCATATCCCCATCCCTCTGAGCTTTTTTCTAATATGTTGCAAACACTCAGTGAAGAGCAGTGATTTTTTTATTCCTGTCCCCTCAGTCAGCTGAATCAGAAACCCTGTTCTGCCGTCATCTGGCAGAAAGGAGCACTGTCAGGGAGCCACAGCAGAGAGGTCACTGATAAAACAAACCTGTAAAATGAAATATGCACTGCCCAGAAAAGGACACACTCTGAGTAATGGCCAAGACCTTTTTTTGGCTTGCAGCTACTTTAGCTATTCATTTTCAGATATTCAAGCCTTAAAAACCAGTTCTGGAATGGGATCCCAGGTGTTAGCTGGAATTCTCTGAGCATTTCCAGCTCTGACACAATGAATGGTGACTCAAGTCCTTAATACAAATACTAGCAAGGAGAAAATACCGCTTTTCATTCAATGCTGGTATACTTGACCCCAGACACTTTTCTCCAGCTGATAAATTAGAGCTTTTATTTGCATTTGGGTCCCTCTAGTGGAAAAAAGAAGAAGCCCGAGGACGGCTGCAAAACTTAGACAGGACGTGCTGCATTACAGAACCTCAAGATCTGCAACCAGCAGCGTTTCTGCACCTTTGCTACACCCTTTTAATACAAGGTCACACCGAGCCTTCGTGCAGATTGTGGTGATAGAAGCCAAATATCAGCCCTCTGTGCTCTGGGGGTGTTACTGCTCTCAGCCTCCAGAACATACAGGATATTTATTCCACTTCTCTTACTTACTCCATCCAGGTGTCCTGGGATGGAGCAGCTCCACACAGCTGTACAGACTGGGGATCAACTGGTTTGGGAGCAGCTCTGGAGAAAAGGATCCTGGTGAGCACCAAGAGAACCTGAATCAGCAGTGCACCCTTCCCAACTTCATTCAGAGCTGCTGCAAGGCTGAAGCCTGCAGGTTAAGGGAGAGATCCTTCCCCTCTCTTCAGCACTGATATAGTCACAGCTAGAAAGCAGTGGCCAGCTCTGGGCTTCCAAACACAATGCAGATGTTAACAGACCAGACAGAGTTTCATAGTGGGTCACCAAGATGGCTGGGAACTACAGCACACCACCCTTCCTCACAGGAGGAGAAACTGAGTGACACAGCCTTGCTCAGCCAGAAGCAGCTCAGGGAAAATGTTACTGCTGTCCACAACTATCTAATGAACAGAAGGTGAAGTCCATCTCTCCACAGAGGTGGACAGTGAAGAGACATGAGGCAACAAGGGACACAAGACTCGAGCCAAAACAAGGGGAATTCTAAAGCGACACAAGGAAAAAATTATTTCACTGTGAGCACAGTTCAACAGTGGAGAAAGTATCCAGAGGGAGTGGGGAATCTCCAGCACTGAAGATATTCAAGACTTGGTTGGACAAGGCTCTGAGCAACATGCTCTGATTTCAAATTCAACTCTGCTTGGAAGAAGAGTTTCAGCCAGGTGAAGTCTAGAGGTTTCTCCTAAACCAAATTACTCTGATTTGTATTTCTCACCCACTGAATAACTCATCTGGACCCTGGCTTTGGTGAAGATGATTTTGAAAAGGAGTGGTGACTATAAGAGAAAAAAAACAGAGTAACCCAACATATGAGATTGTGGAACAGAACTGGTATCTGAAAGACAAGTATCACTCTGCATTTGTCCTACCTAGCTTCAGATACTTGCATCAGGAGTATGGTCATCCAGTCTCAACCCATTCTGCATCAACCTTCTGTCTCTCCATCACTGAAGAAAGAAGCTGAAGTACAGAAGAATTCAGTGACACATTTTCATCAGCAATTCAGTAGCTCTGGAGAACAATTCTTGTGTGCCTCAAATCAAAGCACATCACTCTTCAGATACATAGAATGGATCAGGTAGGAAGAAACCTTAAAGATAAACTAATTTGTATTTTAAGCTAATTCTGCTCACTGAAAACTTATCATATGGCTCTGATTCCTTCAGCTTTGTGGTAAGGAGTGGAAGGCAGCTTACAGACCTTGCTGCTAACGACACATGTTATTGACTTCAAAGATTGTTGTGAGCCTCAGTTAAAGAGAGAAGCACAATTACATGATGCCCATCCCTGATTTCTGTTTTTTACTTCTCTGTTTGCCCTTGTGAGAGTTCCTCACAGCTGGATCCCAGCACACCTATTCCACAGTGGCTGTCTTCTTCCTTACCTCCTGCCCACAACTGGCATACATCAGGTTCCCAGTGGTTGGGACAACTTTACATTCTCATCCTGGGTATCTTCCTTGGCAGAACTTCCCCAGCCCAAGGTTTTGCTGTCTGGCAGAAACTGGCCCATCCCTCAACCTCTGCCACTGCCCATCTCTGTAGGATCTCCATGGTGGCACTCCTTTATCCTATGATGGTGAGTGATCCAGAAAAGCTCAGCAGCCTCTGCTCCTTCGAGGGGATTATTTACCCACTCTTCCCTCTGTACAAGAGTCTGGCTGGGAGTGCCCCGGCAGAAAACTCCTGGGCAAAGGAGACAACTGGCATGCTGGAGCTGTGCAATGAGTCCTTATGGCCCGGGGATGGTATCTGATATGACAAAGTATGAAGGATATTCATGTTTAACAGTGCCAAATTCTGCCAAAGGAACTCTCAGGCCAGGGTGCTGATGCTGTGCTAAACACTTTGAACTGCTCTCAGCTACCCCTTACTGACCAGAACCTCTCAGCCAGCAAAAACAAAAATGCCACACTGGGGAGCTGTAGAAATGTCTTAGCTTGGCTAGGACTTCAACCACATTAGCAGGAAATTCTTCCGTGCAGAACTGTCTACTACAGTGAGTTTTGGAAATAATTACCAACAATAGGGGTTTCAAGACTATTTTACACCAGGTTCTACAAGGGGTGTCCACAAGGTTATAAAATATATATCTCTAATTACTCCAGGTCTGATATTAGTAAAAGCTGAAAGGCTAGGCTACATAACAACCTCAGAGGGCTAGTAAAGCAGCAAGTAATTAAAATAAGAAAAAAAAATAGTTCCACCAAATTTGGCTATTATTTCTGAGAACAAATTAGGCAAATCATGATCCTAAAATTACTTCACTGTGCTTTTGGGTGCTTGTTCCCAATGTTAGAAGTAGCCAAGTTTCAGGAAAACAATTTTATAAAAACTTTGACATGAATAAAGCAATATTTAAACACCACCCCCCCCCCCCAAATTTAGACTGCAACTGAATGAAATTTCCTTCCAAAAATCACAGTCCACAGAAACAAGAGAACTGATGAATTTCAGCCAAATAGTTTTAAGTTTCAAGGAGTTTCAAGTAAGAAAAGCAGGCTCTAGGGTGGAACACTGGCAGTACAGGCATACAACTACTTATAACATGTTCAAATTAGTGTGTAGTGCAGAGTCCCTAGTAAAAGGTAGATTAGTTAGCCCAAGAGTTTCCACTATTATTTGCATTGATACTTATCATGAGAATAGCAATGTTTCATCTGTGAATAAAAACATAAAGTCTAAGCCCTTCTGGCACTACATACAATACTTGCATTTTCTCCCACATGTTAACATGGAGATTCACAGGCAACATGCCGGGAAGACAGAAGAAGCTAAATTCATTGTATAAATAATTCAGGATTAAAACCACTGGTGGTAAATCTGGAAAGTCACCATCTGACCTACCATATGTGGTTACTATGGAAATTGCTTTCTCCTTTAACTGAATGTACTGAGCAGTGGGAACCATTTCCTCATGAATCACATGAATCTCGGGCATGTGCTCCACTGCTGAGCACCAGTGAGAAGCTGTTTGTTGCAGTGATGTTATAATACCTTGACAGGACTACAGGACTGCAAACTGCCACAAACTGGGCCTGAGCTAACCAGAGTGAAGCTGAATATGTGCTGCAAAGGCAAATCAGAAGAGGGCCTGGCATCCAGTATTGCTATCTGGTCATGTCAAATGCCAGTAATATCAGTCCCAAGTCAATAATAAAACTGTAGTTCACAATGAATAGGCACGGTGAATAGGCACAGTTTGTTTCCAACACAGAGATGAGGTTCATGGCCACCTGTTTATAAAATTTGTTCTTGTTTGGATTAAAAAGGATGGGTTTGTCACAAGAAAGATTAAGCACAGTGTAAAAATTCAAGAACTCAGGACTTCTTACTTGCCCCTATTAGTTCTATGTTGTCTGCAGAACAAAGGATTTCACTCGTCTGTGCCTGGAAAATTTAAATACCTAATTCAGTCCCCTTGCATCCATCAAGGTGTTTTAACAGATGGGATATCCTGGTCATTACAGCATCAGTCAGGAAGAAAAGCAGTTCCCAGGCTCCAGAAGAGAGGCCTTACCTGGCCCAGATGTGGGGTGCGCATTTCTGGTTCTTCCAGCAGCTGGCTGTAGAAATCTGTATCTTGCACATTGTAATGGGCTAGGAGGATTCACTGTGATATGAGCTGTGAATCTCCAGATGAGGTGGTGTTGGGGGGCTGTAACTTTCAAGAATCAAATAGCTTTTGAATGACAGCAGCTGTGATTCTTAATACTTTTAATAACTGCTGTTCATTATTATTTTATTTATTCAGATCCCTCAGTTGTAGCCAACACGGGGAGAAGTAGTGCCTTTTACAGTTACTGGGAGATTTCAGCACTGTTCAAGATCCTTCATGTCTAGATGTTAGGAAGTGTAACACACTTTTTTCTAGAATTCAAAATCATTTCCCCCCAACAGCCAGCCAATTGTGATAGAGATTAAAAAGCTATAAAATGGGTCACTAGTTCTTTCCAGAGCCTGACCCAGCTCTGTAATACAGAGACCATCACCATCTAAGATTTACATCCCATTACCTGCAGTGCCAATGTGCACTGTTCAAATCCACCCAAATGGAGGTGGATCACACCTGTTAAAACATTGTCAGCAACATGCATCAAGAAGTAACAAAAACCTCTTCACTGTGGATAACAATGACTAAAACGGTTCTGATTTGGTTTCTTCTTAGCATTGCCCTTTCCCAAAGTGTGACACTCAGCACATGGTATTTTGGAGTCAGTGTGCAGATTCCCTGCATCTATCCTCAAAACAGCATTTATTAAGTGATAGAAGGGACACTGATTGCCACCAAAAATCAATGGGTACGAGCCTGATTGTAAGGGGCAATGTAGACCTCACACTGTCAAGCAGGAGAGCTCAAAACAGAGGACCCTGGAAAGGCACTTTGACCACAACCTCCACTCCTGGAGAAGGTTGGTTGCTCTGCACACCCAGAGTACACAGGTGAAGTCTGGTCCCAAAGTGCTGGAAGTCTCCTAAGAGGAAATGTGGCCCTTGCACCTTCAAACATAGGACAGCTGCACTGGGGACACAGCTAAGAACTGCACCTCAGCAACTGTCTCAGTCTGGCCAGATGTGTTAAATGGCTCTTTTGCTTAATCAGTCATTACAAGGCTGTATAATTAATTAAGTGAAAAACTAACATCTGAAACAGAAGCTTCAACCTTTCAGCTATATGTGTGTTGAGATATTTATTCTTCCAGGGCAGCTAAGTCACAGGCACTGCCTCAAGGGTGTGGAGGTGATCTCAACCTTGGACCTCCCCCTCAGCCTGAGCAGAGACTTACACAGCACCTGATAAGTGAGGTGTATCTCTCCAAGCTGAGATAACCTGGCTGTCCCTGCACCTCAGGCCTACAAGCTCTGCCTTCCTACTTCATATGGTGCTGGTGAGCCTGCACCTGGTCCTGCCTCACCCTCTGGATGCACTGGAATGCACGCAGGGAGAGCTGCAGCAGCACTTCCAGGGCTCATGAGCTCCATCTGTGCCAGGGGCATGCACAGCTAACCCACTGCCCAGACTGATTCAAACCTGCAAACCCCATCTCCAGGCACACACAGCCCTCCTCTTTGCATTAGTAATCTCCATCATTCCCGTGGGAATGGCACTGAACTCCCAGCAGACTGCTGGGCCATCTGCCTCAGCACTTTAGATGGCAGATATCTCCTTACCCGGCAGGCAGATAAACCTCTGGTAATTAAGTAGTGAGCCCCAGCACCTTTCATTATCCTGCAATCACATACTATTAAGCTGAGTCTCCTTCCCTTCCTTAACTTTCGTGTGAGAACTGCTCAGATGCTTAATTCTGAAAAAATGATAGATGATCTCTAAATGGGCAAAGAATCTCAATTTCCTCCCATACAATTAATATTGCCTGCTTAGGCAGACCAGAGATACCTAAGAGCTCTGCACATAAAGGTCTCCTTTACTTCAGCCCACTGAAATTCAAAAGCCATCTCAACATGTCCAAAATGAGAAAGAAACAGCTGAGAGGTTTTGCACCATGTTTTATGGTCTTAAGTCAACTCTTTCAATAAAGTTAAGGAATTTATACGATTAGCAATTACTATTTATGTCAGGCAATCTCTGAACTCACAGTTGTTGCTACATTATCTGTTTGCATGACCATGTGTCCTGGGTTGAAGTATATTCTATCACCATCTTCATGAACTGTTGAAACCAGGTGAGGCAGTGCTCCCTGCCTCCTCCACTCTGTCTTATCTTCTGTTAATGGGCCCATCAGCACCTTTGCTACACAGCTCACAGGTAACCCCCTCCTGGACTATCTCCTGTTAATGGGCCCATCAGGCCTTATCACATGACTCACAATCCCATTGTGAGATGCTCCGCCCAGAGGGAGGAACCAAGCATTCCAACCTGGATATAAGCTGAGACTCTGAACACCAGAGGGGCGCGTACCCACTGGATTCCCAGAGGACGCGAGCTACCAGACCTTTCTACAGGATCACTGCTTCAGGAAGACCACCTCATCTGGACTGCTTCCACCACTCTGCTCAGGTTGTATTCTGACTCTGTCAGTGGTCTTCTGTATTATTGCATCTATTTTCTTTTCTTTTCTTTTCTTTTCTTTTCTTTTCTTTTCTTTTCTTTTCTTTTCTTTTCTTTTCTTTTCTTTTCTTTTCTTTTCTTTTCTTTTCTTTTCTTTTCTTTTCTATTAAATTGTATCTCTGACTTGGAGCCTCTCATTTGTTTTGCTTTCAAACCACTACACCATGTCCACCCATTTCTGTAAAGAATGCATAAGAATTTGCATTAGGAAATCCAAATATTTGTACCATCAAAAACAGTCCAGAGAAAGATTTTTTTCTTGTTGTTTTACACAAAAAGATCCAGGTTTCATCCACTGAAGCAAGAGAAATCTTTGGCTCTCAACCCAATACACAGACAAAAGCATTCGGGCCTACAGTTATCATGAACCAAAGAGAAATAATTATTTGTCCTCTACGTGTTTGGGTTTTTTTATTTGTTTGGTTGTTTGTTTCAATAAAACCAGGAATTTTTCTCCTCAGTTTTTATTTTAAAAATGAAGTGATTTCTTTTTAGCAGTATTTCCAAAGGAATATTCTAACTGGCTTCAGCAACTCATATATTTGTCCAATAAAGAAAAGGAGAAATGTCACTGCAAGATACAAAAGCTCCAGAGTCAAAGATGACCGATTATAAGGAGTGTGTTTTGCTTCATTTTTTCCAAAAATCTTTCCCAGAAAACTCAGAAAGAATTCTGAGTTCTTGTTCATCTGCAGATCTCAAATACCATTTCTGAGAGAAGACTTTCCACTTAAAATAAAAATTCACTCTTTTCACATGCTTTTCAGAAAAGGGTTGTACATACACTTCACATGCAAAATTATTTCTAGCCACCCACACTAGTTTCAGTAACCACATATTCCAATTTCCATAACCCATTTTCTTCCCCACACTCTCTTCTCACTGAACTGTCAAATCCTTCATTGCTCTGTAATCTCCTTTTCCATACAATTTCTTTTCAAGAACCTAATTTATTTTCAGGTGCTAAAAAATAAATAATCATTTTCAAAACTGATTGCCAAAGCTAAAATCTGGGCTTGCTGCTGCTGATATTCTGCTTGTAGTTCACATACACGCACATGCACAAACATTAAGAAAATTAGGAAAAGTTTGACACTAGAATACAAAACTCATGGGATTCTACAGGATTTCAAAATTAAATACTCTTGAATTTTACGTACTCCTAAGGCTATGTTCATACTTGAAACAGTAGAAATTCACTCTGTTCACAAAAAGAAGCAGTCAAGTTCAACATTACCATCCCACAGCTTCAATGTACCCAAATCACCAGATATGACAGAGTCCCAACCATGTTTATCCAGCTGGCTTAAACCCCCGTTTCCTGTCTCTCAGACTCATACTGGCTTCTGACAGGCAGTCTGAGGTACCTGTACTAAAATCCCTGTAAGAAGTTAAACAGAAAGAACATCATGTATCACATCCAACACCAGAATAACAGACATAGCATACTCCACTAGAATTATTCATTCTCTTAAATTTTTCATCTCTGTTCTTCAATACAAATGAAATTGCAATAGAATCCCTGCTCTAATGCAGCTATGTCAGTTGGTTCAGGAAGTTGCAAGAGGGAACTGGAGAAGGACAGTCCCCAAAAGAATTTGAAAAGGAGGATCCAGCCTTCATAGCAGCTGAAAACAGCTTTAAACCCTTCGTTAAAACAGTAATTATTTTTTCCTAAAGTATACCAGTTTGATATAACTCTGCTACTGTTTTCTTGCTTTGACTTCAGGATTAGGCTCCACAGGTGCATTTGGCAAGTACATTTCACAAGGTCTGCCTGGATATTCAGCCCAAGGGTACACTTACAGTAGTAGCTGGTTAATAAGATCTCATTAAAGAATTTCAGGGAGCCAAAGAAAATCTGGGTTTGTCCTTATTTATGCATTTTCAAAAATCTATTTATTGTAGTAGCATTTTCCCTAGGAAGAAATTGAGCAATACATTGTAAAGTTCATGTATTCTATTTGGTCCTTTTGGAATGGCAGTTTTTATTTTCCTTCTCTTGAAATGGACTTTTGAACAAAATTCAGTTACAAAAGTTACGAAATACTTAAATTCAGACCAAACTTTTTTTCCTCATTTATCTGCTTTCCTGGAATTTCACTTGGAAAGGGTAGTTTTTCCCTTCTAGTTCAGAAAGGAAAATCAGAGTTTCCCTGCAACAGAAGACCTAATCTCCACCCATACTACTTGCCATTGAATGTGCTTATAAATGCTGGGAAAGGATTTTCAAATTATAAAAACAAACTATAAATGCTCAGAAGTTCACTTGTGCAGAGGAAACAGTGTTGTGGTCACTGTGCTCAGAGTTCCGCAGAGGAGCATGTGGATCCCAATGCCAGGTCTCTCCTGGTGCCTTGCTCCATTAGAAGACTCCAAGATTAACCAACATGTTAGAAAGTAACACCCAGCTTTCACAGAGTTAGGCATGAAAAGATTGATCACACCCAACACTGGCAGAAGAGGGTAGGAGCTTTTGCAAATAGTGAGCTTTTATGTGATGAAACTCTAACCTGTCTCAGGAGGACACACTTCTGAAAGTCACTTTTACCATAGTCCTGTAAGTATAATTACTAGTCATATCACTTTTAAAACTAAATAGGATAGAAGGTTGAATGTGTTGCACAAACAAGCCAATGAACTCACTTACACTGACAGCCTTCGGATGACACAGTGTTAAGCCCTGTGGTCTCAATCTTCCCTAATAGTTGTCCTACTAAATGACATAACTGGATTTTTTTTTTCCATTCCCAAATAATTACAAAGAAGATGGAAATTCTCCACTGGGAGAAGATTAATGAGAGTGTAGTACACTGAGAGGAGGGATGTTACCATATCAAAAACATCCAGAACAAATGAATCACAGAACACTACTTTGAAGAATGTCACATTTTATGACATGAGATTCCACATCATTCTGGAGGTTTTTAGGACAACAAAAAAGGTACCTGTGATGTCAGCAAACTTGTTGGATATTTCCAATCTTGTGCTGTACTGCCAAGTATTGCTGGAGTGGTGATTTAATTTTGGCTGTGTCACTACTGCTATGTCAGCTGTAGTGCTGCAAATGCAGCTCTCATGTGTTCCCAGCTGGGCTGTTGCTGTCCTTCAAAATCCTTGTCATGTGTGACACTACAGATGGACAAGTCAGCAAGGTAAAAGTTGCAATAATAAATTCTAACTGCACATATGGGGAGGATCGATAATGCATTACTGCAGATAGCCAAGTCTGGGAGTAAGGAAACTAAAAAGTAACCTGAATAAAAGGAGCTTTTTGCAGACTTATGCTAACCAGGTGTGGAAATGTTTGCCTGCTCCTGACCCTGGTAGAAGGCTCAGAGAGGAAAGGCCATTGGTGTGTTCTTTGCCTAGGAGAGTAGTGCTTCTATCCAGCTGGGGATCCTCCTAAATTAGAGGGAAGCTTATTTCTACTCCAGCAATTAAAAATACAGACCAAACAGGACCACTTGTGATTTGATGTACATAGAAATACTCAAGTGTGCCAGCTTTTCACTGAAGCAGGAGCACAGTAATTCTCCCCTGGTAGTTTCAGTGAGATGGAGCAGTTTCTATTCCCACAAGGACTTGTGGGCTCTCTGTGGCAACCATTTCCTTGGCTAGGGACTGTTTCTCCTCCAGAGCTTTCCAAGCACACTGTGACTGTCCCTCAGGCCTCCAACCACATTTTGAAAGAAAAATGAGGAACAAAAAGATAGCATTCATTCTGAAAGACCAATAGATATTGAGTCAAGCAAAAAATTATAAATAGCGAAGTAGAACTAGCACAGGAGAGAAAGCAGTTTGCCAACAAAACCAGAGAGAAGCAATGTGGATGGGTACACAGACATTCCATTAAATAGTCCCCTTTCATCTAATTAATAACTTTTCCCCTGCAGGGACATGTGAAAACTTAACCACTGGCCATGCAGTAAGCTGACATCCATTTTTTAGCTCACACAAATCATCTGACACCATTCAGCTCCCTGGTGGGTGAAATGGAGCTGGGTTGTGAATCCCTCAGAGACAAGACCTCAAGACCCCATCCCAGCAGCTCACATTGCAGCCTGTCATTGATAGAGGGCTCTAGGCCACCCAGACCATCCAGAGCTGGACTAAGCCAGGACCCGCTGTCCCACCACCATGCCACAATGCACACACAACCTCCTGAGGTCCCCTGGGGACAGATCTTCACCTTCCCGAGGCTCCAGAATATGTCCCATCTGATGGCAGATTGTGTGTTGCCATGCCCAGCGGAGCTGTTCTGTTTCCACGTGCACAGCCCACAGGTAGTGCTGCACACAGTTCAAATCAATCTTTTCCAGCAGCAGACAAACTGCCAAGCAGCAGAAAACTGCCATATGAAAGGTCTCTTCCAGTTTCTCATTGTACTGGGGAAAATGGTGTCCAGAAAGAAGGAACCAGAAGCAGCAGCCTCCAGCTCTCTCCTTTTCTGCAATTCATGGGAACAGGAGGCAACACAAGACAGAAACCACCACATGATAAGAGCAAGAAAATCAGTCATGCTATCCTGATGAGGAAAAGGTGGAAGATGACACTAAGAACAAAAATATCAAAGCCTGCTGAGGGTCAGCCCTCTGCTTATACACTGACCTTACTAAAGTCAATCAGAATTTCTCCATTGACTAAAATGTCAGTATAAACTCTTTACAGCCTGAAGTGACTCATTTGCATTGCAATAGTAGAGACAAATCTAAAACAGTGAAGTTGTGCCTTAATGAAATGCAAAGTCAGGAAAGCTATGTTCTAGCTGTCAGCTGATGACTGCAGGGCCCACATGGCAGCAGGACATATATGTTCTATTTTGGGTGACATACACATTACTGAGCAAGATCTGAACAGCACGCAACTAAGCAGCTAAACCAGTTAAAGAAGTTGATTTATGCCCACAATAAAATAAAGGTCATCAACAAGGCAACAGTGAAAACATGACCACACAAGGTACAAGAGGCAAACCAGAATGAGTGCCTGCTATACAGCGTGTTTTATTGACAGGATGGCTTGTTACTCACAGTGTTTCCTAAATAAATGAACTAGAAGGTCAAAAACATTCTTGAACAGAGGCTGGTATGGATCAAAGATGAAAAAGTGAGGTGGGGTGTCCTGGTTGAAGTTGATTATCAAAAAATCAATATTAAGAGCAGAAGAACCAGTCCTGACATAGTCAAAAGCTTATTGCTATCACTGACTGTTGGATCCTCCCTCTGCAGTTTGTGATTTCTTTTATTAGACTGGAGGGACGGTGACTTTCTCTCTGGATAATTTCAAGAATAATTTCCTTATCCCAGAATTTTAATATATTAAAATTAATGTACTTTGGGAGACCTCCAAAAAGTCTCTGGAGCTACATGATGACAAATCCCCTCACTACTGCAGTCTGCTTTTGAACTAATCCTGGATGGTGGGACTTTCCTCTTGCTCATTGCAAGGTCACAAGTAAGCTCTTTCACAAGTGTAAATCAGGACAACTCACTGATTTCAGTTCCTGAGGAGAATTAGCTAGATCACCATTTTTAATCTGCCTAAGATTTCAGGGCAAAGAAAATTGTTTCAAATGAGTCAGAACAAAATCCACCATCCCTTCAGCACCATGCATATTTCTCTCTACTCTGTAATTTGAACTTTGGAAATTCCAGCAATATCAATCAGACCAAACTGAGAGTCCCAAGGAGCAATGAAATAAAACAAAATAATAAATCTTACATCCAGTACAAATTAGGAATTATGTAAAAAATGAAGTGGAACCTCTAAAAAACCCTGAAAAACTTTTGCATTTTGTAGTATCAACAAAGCAGGAATAACCATTCTTCCCTCCACAGGAATTCACAAAGAGCTATAAACACCTACAATAAATCTAAGAATTGTGACCACTTCTTAAACTGAATGTGTTGAAGGGGTTTTGTTACAAATTCCAAGATATTGCTAGTACTATTATATTTTATTTTACTACTTAAATAAGCTTTAGAATTTATATACTGTAATAGGCCTATTAGGTATATCAACTTCCATAAGAGCTGTAATCCAGTAAAGAACTTACAAAAGAAAAAAAGTTAATGAAATTTTATATTGTTCTATATTTCAGTAAAACAGCCAATATTGATTATTGTAACCTTGGTGTTATGTGTTCGATTAAAATTCTGTGGAAAAAATTTCATGATCTTCTAGTTGTAGGAAAAAAAGCTAGACTCCTCTATATGATGTGATACCTGAGATAATAGCCACTGTCAGCTGAATAATAGCAGATGCCATCACCCAAAGGAGAAGCACACAAAAAAGGCAAGAGTTTTACTTGCTATTCTTCTGTAAACATGCATATTTAAGTAACAAAAAGAGAGATCAAAGGAAACAGAAATGCAATGGATGCAACTTGAAAAAACATCACCAGCATGACAAGGTAAAAGAGAAAGCAGAAGTGCTAGGGAAAGGGTACACAGTTTGCAGAAAAAGTCACAGTCTCTTGTCATCAAATCACAGGATCATAAAATGCATCTCAATGAATCATAGAATGGCTTGGAAGGAACCTTAAAGACCATTTAGTTGCAACCCCCTTGCCATAAGCACGCCAAGCTCAGACACAATGGATTTTGCATGTTACTTTAAAGCACCCCGGTCTGAGAAGAGGATTATTCTTCTTCCTCAGTTTCTCCTCTTCACGAGAGCCCACGGCCACTGTCCAGCACTTGCCTGGAGATCCCCATGTCCAGGCAGGTCCCCCAAATCCAGTGTGACCCCTGAGGCTGTAGAATCCTCAGGTAAAGCTCAGACCATGGGGTCAAAGTGTTTTCAGGCTCAGCATTAGATTCCCGACAGCTTCCAGGGTGCTTAATGTGAAAGAGCCCTGCTGAATTCAATTGTACTACTCACATTTGTACTCTTGCTCATAGCTCCCCTGGATGTTGCATGCTCATATCCTAACTTGAATAATCAAAACCAATATCATCAGTGTGGTATGATTACAGAAGTATAACATGAAGGAGAAAATGGTGTAAGAAAGGAGAACTGGAAAAGTATACTGAAGTATACAAGCAACTACTGGAAAAAATGATGAAAACACCATGCTACTGTAAATCTTCAAGTCTAATGGCAGTAAAATTTTAAAAATTTAATGTTTAACTCAATTATTATTCATTAAATATCAAGACTGTGACAGGACTTAGAAACCAACTGTGTTTGCCTTCACTGGGTCATCAGTCTGGGGGCTCCACCACCACTGAATACCTCAATTCAAAGGAATACCACTGTCCAAAAACTCTTGCAGACTGCAGAGAGTGACTTTCCCAGAGAGGCTTCAGGAACCCAGGAGACTCAATATTGAAGTAGAAGCAATCCTGCATAAGAAGCCTCCCAGCTCATCTTTCTCTGACCTATTTGTGAAATTCCCCAATGAAGGAAGCTCCCCAGGCAGACAGTTTCACTGTTCACACTGGGGTGTTTCATCCAAACCAACTGATACTGCAGGTTTGCAGCATCCCATATCCGTTGCAGTGTGTCATGACTTGGTTAAACATGAATTTTGGCTAGAGATTTTATTAATAATACCATAAAATTTAACATGAAAAACTTACCAGGTGAAACTGTAAATATTCCAATTGCATTAGTTTTGTTTTCCACACCCTTTTATTAAAGAAGTCATTGTTTATTTGTGTATT
Organism: Chamaea fasciata; assembly: GCF_029207755.1. Classification (NCBI taxonomy): domain Eukaryota; kingdom Metazoa; phylum Chordata; class Aves; order Passeriformes; family Sylviidae; genus Chamaea; species Chamaea fasciata. The sequence goes on along the minus strand of NW_027094086.1, from coordinate 12,431,160 downwards.
AATACTGGTACCTGCTAATTCGGAAGGTTTGTCTGCTGAGAATTAATCAATTTATCAGAATTAATTTATCTACTTGCTTTGTTACTTCTATATCTGCAGTGTCTGTTTCATTGGAGACTCTCCACTAAACCAGACCTTACTTCCATAGTTCCAGACCAGTGTTAGACCCCACCCAATCTGCTGTGAATCAAATGCAGATATTGGTCTTTTCCATCTGCTGTATGCAAGCCAAAGAGACAAACAGATTACAGACTACAGGCACATATAAATCACATTTTTATATGAAGCTATAATTGTGACATACAAAGGATCTCAGTGGGCTGGTCAAAATTTTTTCTAGGGCTGCTATCCAGGCTCAGAGCAGTGGTCCATTAGCTCACTGTGACATCCCACTTTTAAGGGGAAGGGAGCATGCAAGATTCATAGATGCTCATGATCAAAAGGAACAACAAAACTCAGAGGATCCATGTAAGCTTACAAAGTTCCATTAGTAAATTACACACTTGGCATGGATTTGTTAGTCTGTCATCTCCTATCTAAGCACACAGCAGTAGGTTTTGGATAATGGGGTAGGGTGAAGGGGAAGAAAGAGAGAGAGACAAAAAAAAGGGGGGGGATTAAAAAGTGGGGAAAGACAAAGAAAAGAAAGAGAGAAAAAGAGATCACCAGTCGTGCCTTCAGCTCTATCCAGCTGGGGTGTCCAGGGTTGTGGAGCACATACATGGAGCAAATGCACTGGGCTTTCTGGGAGTACTCTTGTAGAGACAAGTTTTCTCCACTCTGGAAATAAGTTTTTTGTTTTCTATGCAAAATAATTACCATGTGCAGTCTGTTCTTCCAGACCTTTCTGGCTTTGGGATCTTTGGTGGTCTCCATCCCCCACTACAGTCCTTGCCCACTTCTCGATCTCGTTCCTGCACTTGTGCTGTACTGTGTTGTGATTATCTCCAGGAGCCAGATCAAGAATTTTTGTCCCAGAAAAGTGCTGCCCTAATTCTAGCCACATCCTGTTCTTTCTCGCAGTGTGGTATTACCTACACCCCCTGTTTGTTAAAACCAACAACCCTTGGTTGGGCCCACAGCCATTCAGCTATCAGTGTATGAGACATACACATTAGCTCCCTTATCTTCTAGGCTTCTGCACTCACTGTCCTGGCTTTTTTAGCACAGCAAGTCCCATGCACTTCAGAAGAAGCCTTTTTAAATATCACACAATAGTCAGACATGGATTGCACTAAGCTCTGTGTTAAATCTCAATTTAAAACCTAATTTTAATGACAGGATTATGCCAAAAGAGCAAGATTTAGTAATAAACAGCTAAAATCTGAGAGAGAAAAGAATGTAAAACAGTTTTAATGTAGAAACTAATTTAGTAGTGATGGATAAAAACAGTATTAGCAAGACATAGGTAGGCTCCAGCTGTCATCTTTTCTTATCTCAGATCCAGATCCAAAGAAGCATTTGCATTACTAACTGCTCTGTAGATATCGAAGTCTCAGTGAAATCAGCAGGATCTCGGTACCCAAGTGGAAGCCAGCACAGTCTTGCTCCTTCTATACCAGTTCATAGAAGCCCAATGTTCCACTTGGACTTTCATGATTCAGAAACTATTCATGTAGGTACCCAACTTTAAACTTCAGCTGTACTGACCCCACTGCAGGCTGGCAGAGTCCAGTTCTGTATAACAACTGGATCCCACAATCACAGGAAGGCTGAGGTTGGAAGGGACCTCTGAGGGTCATCTGTCCAACACTCCTGCTCAACCAGGGCTACAAAGAGTCCCTCTGTCTTCACTGAGCCCTTCCCAGGTATGAAGCTAACTAGTCATACATACCTTTCCATGTAAGAGCCTCCAGCAGATCCTAAGGGAGGATTTCTGTTCTTACTGTAAGATGTTTAATTTAGAACGGACAAATAGTCTCGACTGTGGGAGTTTTTCAGTGAGTCACCACCCAAGAATGATTGCAGGCATCTCTCCAGTGGAATGGATATGTCAGCACTGCTACATTGCACTGAGCTCTGCTAGCAAGCAGACACCTTCTGAAGCAAGATCAGTGTGAGGATGTCAGTTGTACCTGACCCTAAATAATACCCATCTGTGACAAAGACTGGTAATTAGAGGTACCTAACTTTTGGAGTAGAATTCACCTCCAGATTCACTGGCAGAAGTTTAGCTCCCCACATGTGCACTAGTACTGCACTCACCTAGCCATCTGCTTGAGGACTTGATTTTGTTGAACAAATGTAACTGTGCCATATTTGATGTGTTCCAGGACACCCAGGAGAGCTACACAGGGCTGGATGACATGACACTGCACCCATGAGATGTCCAGTTCCTTTGGGAGCAGTGTCAGAGGTCAAGCATGATATCCCAGAGCACCGTGGACCACACTGATGTCAGCTGTCCTGACCCAGTCTCCTAGCACAGGCACCTAGTCCCACCTAAGGTGCCTGTCTCCAGCTACAGTTCCAAAAGGTTGCAGGTTTCCTTTTGGTCTTACACCAGATCTGCCAACCCCCTACAGGTGTTGCCAAATGCAGCACAGCATCTCAAATGGCACTTGGTGCTTGCATGTGGACAAATGACACCCCTTAATGTCACTGGAGAGAAGATAACAGCTCACATCAGCTACTTTAGACAGGTTCTTTGTGATGACAAGAATTGCATCAGGGACATGTCTGTTGCTATTTGTTGGGTATGAAGAGGGTCTGATGAGCTCAGATATGCAATGTACATCTTCACCTGATCAGATGAGAAACACTCCAAAGAGCACAGTTCCTCATATTGCAGGGGTTTCCTGGGAGATTTTATTCTTACTGTATAAAACAAAAAATGGCTATTTTTGCATGGCTGGTTTAAACTTTAATATTCTTAATCATAAAAAAGTTGTGAATACCTTTCAATCTGCAGAATGTTTTCTTAACAGTAAAAAATAGAGCAGCTCATTTCAGGAGTGAAAGTCTTCAATTTTTTCACAAAATACAGCATAAGAATTTACTAAATTAAGCTAGAATCATGGGTGAAAGAGATCTGGAATTATTAGATCCCTTAAGTGGCAGAAATAATTTAAGGGATGAACATAAATAGAATTATGGGCCTCCTCATAGCCTCTGCCAATGAACATTCTATCCAATCAAAGTGAATCCATGCTTGATAGGATCAAGGAAAAATGTTGTGAGTGGGGTGGCTAATTATTGAATGGAAGGTTGGCAGTGGAACAGCTAATGACATCTCATTACTAAGTCATTAAAATGGGCATCTCAATGTTAAACTGAAATCTGTATAGGAAAAAATTTAAGACACTTTAACAAATTCTACATTCCAGGAAATTGATTCAACATAAATGCCTAACACCTATTGCAAGACCCATTTGTAATGTTTTTACAAGTGGGAGGTGTTTTAAGAGGAAAAGTCTTTTGGTCATTGAGGGTATCACAAAAGCAGTTCATACTTTGCTTCTCTTACTTGCTTATGCAAATTTGGCATGGGCCTTCATATTCTGCAAATATGTATTTTTATGTACTACTAGGGGTCATGACATAATTACCGAAATTACCGAGAATGACAAGTTAACCATTTTTTAAATCTAATTAATAACATTAGCATTAATGAGCAGAAGAGCAACAAAATAGAGAGAGAGGGATTCTTTTTAAACTTATAAACCAGAAAGATGAAGACTTATCAGGGTAAAGAAAAATCCAGGAGGAGATGAGCTTGTTCCGTTTGATCAAAAGGGGTCTAAGGGACAATCTAGCAGAGGTCAGCAGCTACCTCACTGTGTAGTTACAAGGGGGACAGGTATGGGAGGCTCAGGCTCGACTGTGTAGGCAGAGTGGTGAATACTGCCCAGAAAGGTTTTGTACTTGGATGTTTTCAATACTCAGACAGGCAAAACCACAGCAGACCTGGATCAAAGTTGTCCTGCTTTGAGCAGGAGCTTGGGCTACAGACTTTCAGAACTTCATGCCATCAAATTTTCTGGGATCTCCTTCTGCATTGTCTGCACAGCCAGACCATTTTTCCAGTCTGATCCTCTGCCCAGCTCACAGGTTGACCGAGGCCCACAGGGATGGGAGCAGGGCTAGCAGGGTATCTGAAAGAAAAACCTCCATGGATAGATCCAGTTTTCCCTCATTACTGGAAAAGATGGTAGCAACTCTATTTGTATCAACAGCCTCCCTAAAGTAGCATACGTAGAGGTAAAAGCAATACCACCCCTCTTAAGACATTTGTCTCAACAGTTGCAAGTAATATGAGCTTGTAATATTTGTGTTTGTGTTTCTCTGGAAGAAAAGGCAGGGAAAGGACTGGCAATCAGAGGAATAGCTGCTCTGGCATCGGTGGGAAGGCACCACATAGCTTCAGTCTTTTCACCAAATTGACCTTTCTAGGAAAGTGTACCTCGTGACAGCTTGAAAATATGTCTTTGAAAGGGTACAGTAACTGCAAGTATGTGGCATGACAACAATTAAACACTGTTCTTGCCTCATTCACACCTGCAAAGTGCTCAGTGAACTACACTTCACTCTTCCCCTTTCTTCATGTGAAACGTCTCCAGATGCACATTAAAGCACAACACTCCCATGTGCCTGCTGCAAGATGTGGAGCAGAGAGCAAAGACAGTTTCCATTTTTCAGAAAATCTTACATTTTGGTATTTGGCCCTTTTGAGTCAGTGCTCTCTTCATTGATGCTCACAAGTCATTAGAAAGGGAGACACACTGTATATGCACAGCACCATTCAAAACTGTTCACAGTCTGCCCTGGTTATTTTGCAGATGCACAGATTTGAGACTTCAAATGATGATAAAAATAATCTGATCTCTCTTGCAGCACTGCAGAAAACCAGGAATCTCCCTGCCATTCTTGTAGCCTGTTGTCTAATCCACAGTGGAGCTGTGAGGTAGCCCCTGCTTTTGTTGTAGTGTGGAAAGGGAAGGCATCAGCCATGCACAAATGCTGGAGAGTAGTAAGCGCTCTGTTCTTAATCTCCCCCACACGTACAAGAAAGTAAACGAAAGCCAAGTAAAGAAAATGGGACACAGAGGACCATATTTTCATAGCGCAGCTCTTAAGCTGTCACCCATTACAAGCCCCATGCTCATTAGACCCATTTATGTCACATTTGCACTTGCAGATTGAAGGCCTCTGGTGCAATAACCATTCATTTTATACCAGCAGAGCCTTGACACCTCAGGCCAACATAGCCCTGCAAGGAGCAGCGACAGCTCTGTGAAAGCTGGGTTTGCTCTCACAAAAATTAAGCCAGAGCCCTCTGTTTATCAGACAGGATCCCCTTGTTGTATATGAGATGCTTGCTCACTAATCAGGAAAATGATTCCTGCAGTTCTGGTGGGTCAGGGCTCTGCTGTGTCAGTCAGGTTTTATCCCTCCTGAAGCCGTGACATGTGCAGGCAGCTGCACTGGGGAGGTGGAGAAGAAGCAGGACCACCTCTCCTGCTGGCAAACCACAGCCCAAATATCAAACTCCAGCAGCTGCTTCACAAGCTGTTGAGCATGAATTACCATCATTTGCAACACAGGGTACTGGAGTAAAATGGCTTCAGTTTCAGGAATCTTTAGTATATCAGGCTATAATTCATGGCAGTTCAGCTGCTGCTACATGGATGGCTGAGCCATCCCTAAAAAAGTGTTGGGAGACTTTCCAACTGTTTGAAAATAAGCTGGACACCAGAAGGGTCAATATTGCCCTATTCCAAAAAGGCAAGATGATACATCTTCCTGAACAAATTCAAATTTCAGACACAGAAAGTGACTGAGGGAAAAAAAATCAGGGATTTATATTGGAAAACAAAGGAAAATATGTTACAGCCATGATCAGAGTTACCAGGTCTGTACATGTCCCAGACAGCAGAAGCCAAAGCCTATCTGCGTTAAAGGAAAATGCGCTTGGATTACAGATATTTTTAGTTGAAAACTTAGACTATGGAAAGAATAATCTCAGCCATATTTTTCCCATTAAGCTCAGTGAAGTTCTCTGGGATAAGGAAATGCATGAGAGAATCCCTGGCCAGATTCCACCTTGGCTTCTATTTACTGCAACCAACTTTGCAGCTAATTCTTGTGCACCTCTCGCTCCATCAGAGCATTTACTAAATAACTTTAAGCACATCCCACTCCCATTTAGACATTAAACTAGCACTCAAGTTTTGCTGGCTCAGAGCCCATAGTGAGTAAGAATACTCATGGATGTAGCAGTAATCGAAAGAATCAACACCTAACTCTTTGCAGCAGGACCTTGAGCACAAAGGGCTCTTCTTCAGACTGAGATGAGGCACAGAGTTTGCTCAGACCTCACCAAGCTCTCAGGCACAATGGTGGGATTCAGTTCACCTAATGGCAGATTCCAACACAGGTGTTGACATCTGCTCATCACCTCCTACTCCTTTTACAGGAAGTGGAGAGAAATACTGTGTTCTTGTTCTTCATCTGATCACTGTAGGATCTCTCCAGGGGATCCATCACACACCTGTTGAGTAGCATTCAGTTTACCATAAAAGGGCCAGCTCCAGACAGGTAAGTTTTCTTTAGAGAATGAATCCGTCCACCTATTTGCCAGAAGGCAGGGACTGTCCATCCCCCCGGGCGCTTTAGAGGAGCTGACACTCAACCCAGTTGTGAGGGTCAATAAGGAAACCTGGCCTGACCCACTAAAACTGGAGCTGCCACACCTCTTTCTGGGAAGCAACCTAAACGAAAATCTCTGTCTCTTAACAAAAGCCACTCTGAAACTCTAAAGAAGCCAGTGAGCCCTGTACCAAACAGGACCTAATCCTGCGCTTGGATGAGCAAGGCAACTGGTCCACAAGAGGGCCCCCAGGCAACAGCAGAGCCTGGGACTCACCTCTGCCCCTGTACTGCCCACCCAGGGCGAGGCTGGGGAATCCCCTCCTGCTTCCTTTCCCCAGCCCTGGGCGCCGTGGCAGCCCCAGAAACTGTCTCCGCTAGCCCCATCTGACAGAGACGCATTAAATTATGTTACCATGTGGCACAGAGCCGCATTTTGAGGGCCACATCATGAGGAGGTGCTCAGCTGGCTGTGTATGACCAGCTTCTCATCCAGGAGACAGAGAACAGACATCACATGAGCACTGAGCACAGTTTTAATGGTGAAATTAGTGAGTTACTCCCACACCTAAAATCAATCCCTAAAAGAGGCCAATGAACCCCCCACCAGCTCCATTCATTAGTGGAATGCAGTGCTGAATGCAATGACAAAGCCCTGAGAGAGGATGAAAAAACAGCCAGGAAATGAAGAGTTTAGCCATGGTGTTCCTACATCACAAGGATTGCTTCTGTGATTGCCAGGGCTCCAGGCTGGAGCGAGATGTGCATGTTCACAGCTTGGGTGGCAGCTTGACCAACAGAGATGCCCCGCTGGAAATTGTCTGACAGGAATTGTGTGACTGGAATTGTCTGACAGCCCTAAACAGACATATCTTTAATGCTGGCAATGCTGTGGGTTTAGTCCGTCCAACCTCTTGCTAAGTTCCTGCTTTCAGGTGAACTTATTCTATTCTAACTCTTGTATTTTACCTTTCTGTATTGAAGTTGGGTTTTTTCTAAGATGATTTAACTTGCTTGCAGCTTCAGTTCCCAGAGTAAGGCTTGAATCTCCTCAGGTATGGTAACATGTCCATTGCAAAAGTCAAAGTGCAAACAGGCTAAGGCAGAGGGCACTATTCCTCTCTCCTCTTACAGCTAGAGACCCAAGGTCCAAAGAGACCAGTTAGCCAGCGTCACGTGTGAAGTCTGTAACAGCAGGCATAACATATTCCCCCGACCTGTATCCTCTAGTAGCCTAACCAGAGCAGGGACTGCCACCCACTTGGTTTCTACTTGGCATGCAAGGTTTTGTGCTTCCTGGGAGAAAGAACAGAATCTCCTGGTTGGAGCTGTGTTGCCTGCTTGGACTATGTTGGAGTCATTATGGTGTTTTAACCAGATGTGTATGTGCCTTTGCTGTGTCCACTAGAACCTGGTTTCCAGAGGGTCTGTGCCTGGTTATAAGGTCCTTTGTTAAGTCATGCTGAACACCCTCATTGCAGATTATTTAATAGCTGCTGGGGTCAGATGTAATCTAGCTCAGAGGCCATGGAGATGTCAGAGAAATTCATGAAGCTTGTGAAGGGAAGCAGATACAGTGCCTTACTCAGGTCAGCACAGAATTCACTCCTCATCCAAAGCAGCTGCAAACAGAGTTGGTGAAAGGCTTCTGGAGAACAAGTGCTCCACTGACAACTTCCAGATATCCCCCCAGTGAGCAGGGAGGCCCCTATCAAGCATCAGTGGCACATGTGAATAGCTGTAATGGGAGGAAAACGCTCAAGTTATGACGTTTGTTTTCAATTCTTTCCTCAAACTCAGCTCCATATGTTGTTACATTTTTCCAGCCTCTGCAAAGTGATTCATGTGGCTTGTTGCCTAACACCGCACTGTCTGCCCGTATGAGGTCTCACAAGAGCACAGGGAAAGCTCTGCACTAAGGCAGGTCTCACCTCACCGAGGATCAGGCCACTTGTACACCACTGCCTGTAGTGCTCCTGCCCTTCTTCAGCTAGACACTGGATATGAGTTCCTGCATTTCCCAGCCCACAGTGCCTCAGGCAAACTGTGTTTGAGGTTCCTGTCCCTCCCATAGCTACAGTCCTGCTGTTGCATCCAGTTGAGAGAAGATGATGTAACTGGCAGCAAACTGTCCTCTTGGCCATAGAAGTCCTGCAAATAATGCTCTGGTGTCTCTGACCCAAAACCATGCCTGATGCTCCCACACAGATCTCTTTGTCCAATATTTACACAGCAACATGTAAACAGCATCTTCTCTCTGTAAACGTAATTGGAAACTCTCAATTGATTTTGTGCCAAAAAGATATACCATAAAACTCAAAACAGCTATTAATGAGAAGGATATTAGCAATAAAAACCCATATAAGTCTCATATAAACATGAGTGAGCATTATGAGAGTGGGAGACTCTCAAACCCTGCATGCTGTTTTCCTGAGGTGATTTTGCTAACATTTGGAGCTCTGGTGTAATAACCTTTCACATAAATATTGCAAGACTCCACTACGTAATTATTCCATCTTGAATGTCATCATCAGTATTTCTCCCAGAATAAAAGTGGTTTGGATAATTGCAGGGAATGTTTTGGAGTCAGTTGCTCAGTACCAGGTTCAATTGCTTTTACAGCAGCATGAGGTGATGTTGGAGGCATGTCAGATCCAGGGGAGGCAAGAAGATGGAACCATATCCTGGAAGGTGGAGGGAGTGCGGTGCAAAGCTGACTAAATTCAGGTACAAGCCAAACCATGCCTAAGCTAGTATAGATCTGCTTTCTGTGATGAGGCAACCAGCAGTCTGGAGAAGGAGAAGGAGAGGGTGGTGTTGTTGCACCCCTTAACTTTTGACAGTCTCTCATTGTGTCTTCATCATCAGAGTGGTGGGGTGTGGGTTGGATACAAGAACAATAAAGTGGGTGGAAAATGGGCCGTGCCACCAGGCTGAGGGAGGTGTAACCACCACTACAACGTCCAGCTGTTAGCCAGGAACTGGACACATCCCTCAGACCAGTGTTGGGACAAGTATTGCTTCTTGTCTTCCCTAATGGGTTGCCTTGTGGGACTGGGGGCAGTCGGTTTTAACTGAACCAAAGGAGGTGTGAGTGTTAGACCTGGGACAGCCCTCTCTGGGGAAGTTGGAAGGATTTGGCCCTGATTGAATAGTGACAGAAAGAAAGGAGAGAAAAAAACTACTGTGAAGAAGGAAATTGAGAGGCTCTTCTGCACCTCCAAGAAACTGAGCCTGACTGGTTTTTTCCTCACCTTGGAAAGTCATTTTAGATTTGCAGAAAATGAGAGTTTCTAACCTACTTTTTCAAACAGCAGCATCTAACATTTAGGTATTTCTGACATTCATATTTCTCCTCAATTGTAGCACTCAGCCCTTTCATAGTCCCAAAATGGGGATGTAGCTCCATAGGGGACTTTCAGACCAGAAGTTGTCACCACTTTTTGTGTTTTCAAGGTGTGTTTCAACAAGAGACAAAATACCATGTGCAAGCAGATGGAGAGCTTGGGGATATCCAGCTTCAGCAGGGAAACCAAGGCTGCCCTGAAGACCCACTGATCAGTGCCTGCCTTGGAGATAGGTTGAGCAGACAAGTATAAACAGGGACCAGAGTCTTCATGCCTTCAAAGAGCACCTTATGCATGTCAGAGGAAAGAGCTGAGCCTTTCCCCACTCACAGCTAGGAGCTACTAGAAGAAAGAGGCTTAACACGAGAACACGACTTGACACCTGGGCATTTCCTTCTGCCTGGGCAAATTCCACTCCCACTGTGAATTCCCAGGTGGGAGGTCTGAGTTCACAGGACAGCAGGTCACCTAAACACAAGGCTCACAGGTACACAGTGATGTAGCATTTGAATCACAGCATTGAAGCTTTAGACTTCTGTCTTGATGCATCCATCTGCAAAGCAATGCTAAGGTATTCACACTCCACCATAAAGCTTCTGAGAGAACATGGGCCTTGAGACCAGGGAAAGCTGCCCACATCATCCCCACATATGAGACAGCAGGTCCTGCTAGTGAGAGTTTTAGGTGCTGAATCAAGATTAGGAGGAAGAAATTTGCCCCCTTTGTCCTCTCCCTTTTGCCCCCTCCATATCACACCTTTTGGGGGTTTTTTAAAATTTTTTCAGTGATGAATTCTCAAAGAAACTACTTGTATAAGGCAAGAAGCTGAGGCATTTAATTACAGTGATGCCATTCATAACATGACAGTTAAGCATCTGTTGTATTTTTTATAGTATAATCTTTATTCTACACCAAAAAAAAATAAAATAATAACCTCTCTGGGCTAATCTGGATAAAAAAGCCCTGACCCCAGGCCCTATCCTTGTGATGGCCTAATCCAAAGTTTCCAAACTTTCTGTACTACTGGACAACCTGTGCGGATTAGCTTGATCCCTTACAATGGTCATACAGAGGGATCCAGGCACAGTTTGGGAACATTAAATGGATGCCAAGATCAAATCCTACGGACAGCCACAGTTCTCAAACGTCACCGCGTTTCACCATGTTCTTCTGCCCTTGTTGAATGCTTTCAGAAAGAAGTTCTGAGAGAATAATCATTGTAAAATTCATCCAACATACCGCACTTTGGCACTGCACTGTTAGTGTTTTAATGAAGCATCAAAACCTGCTAAAAAGCAGCTGCTTCACTGTGCAGGTGAGAGAAATTGCAAAACAAGCCAGTTAGCAGAAACCTTGCCAGATATACAAGAAAGCCCTGCCCACCAGATAACAAGCTCTGCCTTAGAAACTGCCTGACAGATGTTCACAACCTCTCCCTCCTCCTGACAGGAAGCACCCAGGGCAGGGTGGCACAGCAGTTCCAGAAGTAGCAGTGGCAGTCAGGATGGCACAGACCTCTCCCACTCCGGTCTGCAGTCCTTACTTTACAGAAAAGATTTTCATGTAGCAAGAGATTATGAGTGACTTACCAAAACAAATATGGGGCAGGATTATTATTTTCAGAGTCCAATTCTCTGAGGTCCTGTCCCAACTTATCTTAAGTGTTAGACTGCAAATTAAGCTAAAAAGCCACTAACCTTCACCAGGTCCATCCCTACACCCCCACCACTGTGATACACCTGTAAAAAGAATATTGTCCTTTAATAAGCAGTTTTTCCTTGACCAACTAAAATATCTATCTATAAAATGCATCTTCATTTATTTGAAATATTTTTACATGCTTTTTGAAGTGCTCAAGCTATAGTGTGATCTGGAAGTTTATAACAAATCTGCTCCTCAAAATCAAGCCGCAAAAGACAGCTTGATTTGGTTGCTGTTGCCTGGGACTGTGCAAGGCTCACAGGGGCCAGATTTTCACTCTCAGCAGCAGAACAGCTTAGTGAACACAAATGCTGGGAAACATGGACTGAAAAGTCCAAGTCAAAGTTCAGTTATTTTGGAATTGTTAATGTGAAAAATAATACTTTATTACAGGAAAAATCCTCTGAGACTTCCTCACACACATTCATCACTCAGAGCAGCTACAAGGAGGTTATTCAAACTTTCCATCTTCACATTAATCGCAGCAGCACCTTGGAGTGAGTTCCTGCAAGAAGGAAAACTGCAGTGGGCACTTTGCATGTATACAATGAAGGAGACAGTCTGTTCTCTTGGAGTTTACAATAAAATAGATAACAAATAAACAGATGAGCATTTAAAGAGCAAGCAGCATAGAAAGCATAGGGTGAAATAACACTTTGAGCAAGCTGTGACTGCATGGAAATTATTTTCTAATTGACATTTTTCTGAAATCAACCATACTGCTTGCCTTCAAGTGGACAGAGCAGTGTTGCAAAAACCTTCTGTACATACAGCTCAAGCCTGACAGCTACCAATTAATCCATCCATTAACTGAACAGCTGAGGAACGAATAAAAGGGTCAGAGCATCATGATCTTCAGTGTTATTGTGCTGATTAAAATGTCTGCAAATTACAGCTCTGTCACTTATAATAGTCTTTTTACCTACTGTTTAAAGTTTCTTTGCTGTTTTTAGGTTCTAAGAGAATAATCTTCTAATATTAGAGTTCTAAGAAAAAAAAAACAACCCTTCTCCAGGAGGCACAGGAGGCTTTTCAGCTCATGCATAACAGCAAAACAAATCAGCTTTTTGGGGAACAGGTACCTGCTTTAATGTAATTTTCTCTACTGTGATGAGGCTGAAGTTTGCATTTGACATCTGAGGCCACTGAGAGTTCTCTAGTGGGTCTCACTGCACAGAGCTGTATAAAGTAATGGTGTCTTCAGCCTTAGTCATGAAAAATCAGTGTGTGCTGAGTCCTGGATTCACTTGGACACACTGATTTCTAGATCCACATGCACTGGATTCATGCAAAACCTTGCATGCAAGATCTCCAGCTCATGAAGAGCAGTTATAAAGACTGTGCTTGCCCTTTGAGTGGGAGAACCTATCATAAGAAAGAAGGTAGAAAAGATGGAGGAATTTACATTCCTCAATTTTATTCTGTAGAACTACTGAAAACAAAGGGAGAGAAGAAACTTGAAAGGATAAGGATTAGCTTTAGAAGGAAAGGATATTTCTCAGAGAAAGAGTAGAGGTATTCAGAATGGCAGAAGGGAGTGGGAAACAATCATGCAGCACAGAGGACCAGGGTAAATCTCCTTGGACAAATAACCATCTCAATACAGGTCTGCAAGATGGCCCAAAATGCACTGTAGATCATGTCCTGGGTGTTCCCCATGGATACCAGCTGCATCTCCCAAGAACCAGTGCCAAGAACATCCCAGCAGAAGGAAGTCCAGAATCACTTATCAACACTCACTCTTCTCTACCTTGTGAGTATATGCAGACATGCCAGAGAAGAGGTCAGAGCTTCTCACTACTCCCAAGCCCCACAGGATAAGTACAACATATGCCAGGACTACTCATGAAGGTGGTGGGTGCAACAATACCAGCCTGGCTCACTGGGAGAAGTCCATAAAACACAGGAAAGGAAAGTTTTGTTGGAAGCTCAGGCATCCATGACATCCATGACATTAGTTCTAGAAGTGCTACACATTTACCCAGAGTTCAACTGACAGCTCTAAGGGTTTTCTAAAAAACATAGCATAGAATTTAATTTTGCTTTTCCTGAATCAGAGCATGTGAGAATCTCTCATCATTTCATGCATGGGGAAGAGAGTGCAACTTTTCAATGTTTTGACAAAAAAAACCCAGAAAAATAGGTTAAAAATATATGAATTAAGATTTTATTAGAAAATCTTCAGTACAAAAACCCCCAGAATGGCATGATTTTAGAGATGTTGATCACAAGGAAAGGGCATTGTTTTCTTTCTTTCTTTTTTTAAGCCCATTAAAAATGGATGAAAATAAGCACACAGCCCTCCAGCAGCTCCCAGCCTGCCCACCCTCTGGGGTTCAGTTGGAAAATTGTGCTTGGAAAACATCTACAAAAATGTTGGCAAATGTATATCAGCTTTTTTCCGAAAAGACCTAACAGGCTTCTATTATCCAAACATATCAGATGGCTTGGAAAATCCACATCTGTACTGAGCTGCCAAATGGGAAATGAGATCAAAATGTGAAACTAAGAACTTCCGATACTTTCTTCATAAATGACATTAAAATCAGAGGAGAAGGAGGTTTAGCTTCTCCATTCTCCTTCATTCCATCAGTTCCTGAAGCCCGAGCAGAAGGAGGCTGTCAGTGAGGAGCTCTCTGCAAGGCCAAGGAGCCCCTTTCCAGCTAAATACAGAGGAAAGAAATGAAGAGCTGTTATTTCAAGGGGCCAGCACTGCTGATGGTCTCAGTACCAGCATTTTACTCGAACAGATAAATCAATCTTTGCAACCCAGAGACAAAGAAAAATGTGAACTAGGAACTTTCTGCTGGTGTTTCTCAAACCAGAGAAAATACTTTCAGTAAAATTTTAGTACTTTTAATATAGGGCCTGTTTTCATCAATTAAGATTAATCTTAACATTCATTCTAGTAAGCACTGATGTTGTATTTAAAAAGTTAAACTCAGCACACAAATTTGTGCTCATACTTTTTCCCTCTCTGGACATTACAAAAAAAAAAAAAGTTGCACATTTCCCTTTTTGCTCTGGCAGTGACTGCTGTAGTTATTATTTTCCTCCCTCTCTGCTGCTGATGCCAGTTGAGCATGGAAAGACACACAAATGGAGAAAAGTCACAGGAGAAAATTGAGAGGAGAAAAGGCTTTTGGAGTGAAAGTCACCTTACATCATTTAAAGTTGCTGGGATTAGCTCATTTGAACTCCTATGGAGTTCAGATATGTGGGGTTTGGAGATAAATCTAGCTTTTCTTCAGTGATATAGTTCATCCACTATAATTAAAGTTTCCACCAGGATGAATTTGAGTTTAGCTTTAGTCTTCTTAGTTCTTGTTGTTGGATGCCAGGAGAGTGCTGCTCTGTGCAAGCCTCTGTGTTTCCTGAGCACTCAAGAAGGCAGGTCAGCACTCAAACTGAATCCTCCCAAAATACTGGAGAGACCGTTTCTGGGGTACAGAAAAAATTAGACAAATGCAGCCTAGGGCAATAAAAAATTATATGAAGTAGGTTTTTCTGTGCAAACAACTGACTATTGAGATGGGAAAGCCTCATTAAAGGAATGTAAAACTTACAACCAGTTGGATCCACACGATTTTTCAGATCTGAAAAAGTCAAGACAGTCCTGAGATAAGTTTTCAGTATATTTCCCTTCTGATGTGGAGCTGTGATAAAGCACTTAGAGTGAATCATCACCTCATTCCCAGAGCCAGATAACGGGGCAGACACAAGTATCTATCTTCACCCAGTTATCAACTGCAAAGCCAATCAATGCTTGATACATTCCTCATCCCCTCTCCTGGAGTCTGAATCTTTTAGAGATTGGGCAGGCTTGTAGGCTATAGAAACAGCACAAATGTCACACTTTTACCTCACTCCAGCACTGGCAGGTGGGGGGGGTGGCAAAGTGAAAACATCTTGTAGGTGTAAAACTTGTCTACTAAAACCCATGCAGACACAGCTGATCTATGTTGTAGAGACAGAGGACAGCATTTAACCAGGCTGGACTTGAACTTGTAGCTGGGCTGAGCTACACAAGGCTCCCAAGCCTTGCTCTTCCTGACAGTGATCTAAAGACAAGCTGTGTCAGCCTATAGACTGTTCTTTATATCAAAAATGTGGATTTCCCGCGACCTCGGTGTTGTCTTCATGTGACTTCTGGATGTGTAGGTTCAGAGTTTAGCCAGTGCAGAGGGCTTGTGTGTCACTGTAGCTGAGAAATAGCACCTGTCCCACTGGAGCCAAAGAGGTATTTACCATTTTGCTTCACTGGGACCAGGATTTCAGGCAAAGTGCTTGAGAAAGCAGGCAGTGAGTTGGAAGAGGGAAAAGTGTGATCTGGACAGCCCAGGCTTTACCTTTCTATTGGCAAAAAAGGAAAGCTGCAGCTCCTGTGTTACAACCGTAGCTAAAACTGCTAAGCTCTGAGGGCAGAAACTGCACTGTCCTTCATCTTGTGAAACCTCAAGGTCTTCCCCTTTCTCCCAACACCTGTGCAGATCCCACAGTTTTCATATGGTGAAAAAAGTCCATGCTACACTTTGATGCTTTAGTC
This sequence comes from Chamaea fasciata, assembly GCF_029207755.1. Classification (NCBI taxonomy): domain Eukaryota; kingdom Metazoa; phylum Chordata; class Aves; order Passeriformes; family Sylviidae; genus Chamaea; species Chamaea fasciata. Next base: position 12,414,978 of record NW_027094086.1, on the reverse strand, counting down.
ACCAGATGTACCACATTTCCAGTGGTCCTCAGATGAAGATATCATTACAGGTTCTGATAAGACTCAGGTCAGCTGTCATTGAAGTGGTGACACTCTACACCCATCCATGTGTGTTTCCAGCATCCAGCACACTCAGATCCACTTTCCCCAAATCCCAAGGTGAAAACCTACTAGCACTAAGCAAGACAGAACCAGAAAGTAGTACTGCCAGGGGCCCTTCTCAAACATCTCACACACATCCACATCCAGAAAACATTTCTTCTAACCATGGCACACATCACTAGCTAAGCCAACAGGGAATTCCCTCCTGACCATCCTATTGTTTCTTACTTTCAGCATCTACTCCATCATCTACTCCCATTAACTTCTTTCCAGCAATTAATTCAGAAAAATACATTTTGGCACCGGCTTTGATGTTTTAGTTGTCCAAAGTTCAGATGAAATTCAGGAGCACCTTTGCAGCCTGCAAGATCCACTGCTGTGCTCCTGGCATTTTCCTTCTCCATATTGTGTCGGATGAAAGAAACCAAGAGTCTCACCACTGCCTGCATTTCTTATCAGCTGGTTCATTTTTTTTTCCTGTAGGCTGAGCTTCTCATCATGGTTTGCCACCTCAAGTGCAGTTTTACACTCACATGGCCACACAGTTTTCAAATGATGGTGAACCCAAGCATGGCCAGCTTTGTGCCCAGGCATTGAAATCCTGTATCCATCCACACCCTGCTGAGTCAGCATTGCTGCATCCCAAAGAAGCCCTTCACCAAACTCAACTCTGATGTCTGGGGCCTCTGGGCCTTCTCATAAGACAAATATTTCCCCATGTAAGATCTGCTGGGACCACAAATGAAGGTGGACTGCATTAGGCATCTGTTTTCCATTGCAACCAAGCTGTTTTGAAATCACTTACATTTTTTGCAGAAGCATTAGTGTGTTACCATCAGCTTCAATGGGAATTTTTATGCCAGAGTAGCAGATGAGGCAGTCCACCACTCTGCCCCTCCCTTTTTTTATTTTTTTTTAATTTCACAGTACCACACAAATATTAACATATCATCCTGATAAAGCTTTATTTACTGGCGTGGTGCCAGCCCCTCTGCAGTACCTCCTGCTTGGCAGCCTAATCTCCTGAAGTTTGAGGGATGCAGTCCAAATCTCTTAGCAACACTACATCTCATTCAATTAACTTTGCTGGGGGACAAAATCATTTTGTTACCGCTGCTTGCCAGTCTGCCATATGCAATATGCCATCCAGCAGTTAGGCCATGCAGCCTTTAGACACAGCAAGGAGGCAGAGCACACTCGAGTACAGCAGCTCTGGCTACATTGGCCATCCTGAGCTGCAAAGTAACCCTCTAGCCAAAAACTCCAAGTCCTCAGAAAGGTCCACAGTGGCAACAGATCCAAGCCACAGCTTGAGTTTTAATGGCTTCTATTGATGCCACTTATGGTCTGCATCCAGCAGAGACTCCTGCTCCAAGCACCACTGCTCCCTCCTGGGACTCAGACGCCATCCCTGGCAGGAGAGACGCTAGGGCAGCAGCCATCAAAGAGGTGTCCCAACCCAGCATGGCCCTGCACTGGAGCTGGCAAGTGCCATACACCTAGGGTATGAATGTACATCTCCTTCTGGCACTGCTCTAGGAATAAAAGCCCAAGACATGGCCTCCAAAGGATGTTCTTTTGTACCTCTAAAAAAGCAGGGAAATGTATGGGGATGTCTTGCAAGTCCCAAGAGAAGAAGAAAATGAAACTACTACTAATCTCAACTAGAAGATGTCTGGGTGCTGTATCCTCTGGGGAAAGGTGGGTTAACATCATAGGCCTCTCCTATGTGTGATTTTACACAGTATTTATGCTTAACTGCAACACGTGAATCTTTAATTACAAATCTAAGACATTAAAGGGAAATTAGCTTAGTTCAAATTAATTTTCTTTCCAGAACTAGTCAAAAACAACCAAAAAAGCCGTAATTTGATTCCACCACACAGCAGGTGGCATTATATCCTTCATTAAATCATACAGATATGACTAATATTAATCTTCATTTGTACCACTATGCATCAAATTTGGTATCCATCACACCGTCCTTAGCATACTAATTATTTTTAAATGTATTTCATTAATGTGTTAAGACATAAGTAAAAGAAGTGAATAGGACCTGGACAGGAATTAACCCCTCTCCTACCTCCCCTCTATCCCCAGGCAATAGATCCCAGCATTTCTCTGAAGGGTCTGCACTAATATTAGCGCATGAATGAAAACATATAGAAAATCTACATTTATTTTTCCCTCTATTACTGACTTCCAAAAACTCTTGCAAATAAATTCACTGTATTGGGGCAGAGAGTTCCCTTATCTCCATCTCTTTCAATATTGGAAAAAGTCTTTCTGAAACCAGATGGTAATTCACAGTTCACAGGCAGCAAAATGCATGTCCATGCCTTTATAAAGGTATACACCTTTATCTCTTACTCTCTTAGTGTGTCCCCCTTCACCTTTTCCAAGCTTCCCCCTAAAATGCCACCCATTTATCGAAAAGCTAAATCCTATCCTGTCTGCTCAGTCCTGGATAAAACACAGTTGTTGACAGCATGATGCTAAATTAATTTGTGTCTTGTAATGTAAAGGCACCCAGAGATTGAACCAATAGGCACAATGTTTTTATAAATTAAGTTTTACATACAGTATCTTATTCCCACCAGACACTCTCAAAGTGCTGGAAAATCAGTATTTTACAGGGAGCACATGAGTTAACCATCTCTGTTGAAAAATATCACCATAAATTTGTCACTGGTCTAGGCTGACATTTAAGGTTACTACTGTGACAAACTATTTTTCACTGAGAAAGCTTCCTTTTTGGGATTTTCAAGATCAGAAAAAAACATTTCCCTTTCATTGCAGTAAATACACATAGCCTAACCTGTAATTTACCACATTATCCAGGAGCTAGCTTTGCAAATCCAGATTTACAAAACTTAGAGAAGCTATTACTAGCATGGCCTTGCAGCAAAACAAAATCCTGGAGCTAACCCAGCATGCAGGGAAAAATCTATGCGCTACGGACCTAAGGGCAGGTGTCTTACCAAGAAAATGATACAAACTCTTGGCTGAGCCCCAGTAGGATAAAGACTCCAAATTGTTTCTGTAGCACTGTGATACTGCTTTTATATTTCTGAGAGTAGTATAGATGCACTTTTCTGTGAAAGCAGAAAATTCCTACTGCCACTGCTGAGATCCAGGTCTATCTCATAAATATTTACCTCAGCCCGCAGCAAGCCCAGCTAAGCCTTCCTCCTGGTGTCAGCGACAGGGTGAACAATGTGCAGCACAGCCAAGCCAGTGGGTTTAGACTCCAGGGATCTGGCTGTGCCATGAGTCCCTTCCATGAGTTTGCCAAAAGTCCCAGGAGCCCCAATGTTGGCACTGATCTTTATGACTGCTTGGCCACAGCCGAAGTCGCTGAAGACTTTGCTTCCAGTTTTCTCAAGCTCTGGTTTCCCACCAATAAATTGGGATAACCATAGGGGCAGATACTATGACTGTACTGTGAAGCTTATGAAGTTAATATTATAAGTACCTTAAGACCCTGGTTTACAGAGAGTTACAGAAGGATTGTTATTTTTGAGCCTGCACAGCCAAAGACCAGTAAACTGATAACATTCACCTTCAGAAAACAGATTTTTGTCTTCTCACATTAAACCTGACCAGGGTAAAACTTGCTTCTGTCCTCCTGCTGTTGAAATATGTTGCCATAAGTGTTTAGTGTAACATCTGACCTGTTTCTCTTGAATCTTCCTAGATTACGGTCAAGTCATTTGCACTTCAATAGTTCAGGGCCTGTACCACAATTTCTGGGGCTGGAAAGTAGCTCAGCTGTAAAAACTTGCTGGAGGCTGTAAAATGGCATAAAGAGGTTAAACCAGGGAGTATTTTTAAAGACAGTTTCAGAGGGAGAAAATTATTATACTTGAGTCCTTCCCTCTCTGCTCCCCTTTTGGTTGGGAGCCTAAAAATTATGAAGATCTTCAAGGCTGTCTTTCTAAAACAGCCTAAAGACAAAACTGCAGTGACCATATGCCAGGTCTCTGACTCAACAGGTAAAGCAGAGTCATCAGTGCAAAGTTAAATGGCCTGATCAATAATGCTATATTGATTGCATCTGTTCAGAAAGGGACAGGGGAGGAATAGATGTGTGAGGATTGTAAGCCCTGCGTACCAGCTCTTTAGGTTTGGGAACCTAAGCAACCAAGGGCTGTGTGCTCTTCCATCACCACACAGACCTTGGCACAGCAGACCCACTGTGGTCCCCTGGATAATACCATCATACAGAACTGCCCACAAAGTCTTAACATTTGAATTGTGCCACTTGGAACTACATCATTTCCCCCAGACTCCCTCCTCCCCTTCCCAAAACACCTCTCAGCTAATACATGTAATATAATAGCCATGTATTGTTTAAATCCTCATAAACAGCATGAAATAAAATAGAGAAACTAGGCTGCCTGCAAACTTTCCAGGTCTCCAGAGAGGTGGCAAATTGTATCACCAGTCCCTCTAGAATTGCCAAATATCCCCATCAATTCTGTTTGCACCATCAATCTAAAGATGCTGAATCCTACTCTAAGGGACAGATAAAGACACATTCTGAAACACATTCTACAGTAGAGATAAATATACAAGCTGTCTCGGTGAATTAGTTACATGTGCAAATAGCTTCCTGAAGAGCAGGCTCAGTTTGACGGTTAAAATCTGATCCAAAATCAGCAGGAGTCACATAAAAAAAAAAAAAAAATTAAAAATTCCCCTACTTTGAACCAGGGGCTCTGAACCAGGTCTTTGGTTAATTGGAAATGGATAACATTGAGTATGACACCTGCTGGGCAGCCTTTGGTCACTAATCCACTCCAGTTGTCCACAAAGGCTGGCGACTGGTTGTCACCCTTCACGCCAGGCTCAGCGGGGAGGTGAGAGATGAATGCCTCAGAAAGCCAAACCACTCGCCTCAGCCGGCCCCAGCCTTGTTATCTTCTGGATGGGGTCAGGGCAAAGCCACAGGGGAGCACAGGTGAAATATGCATTGCCACTGGCCATGCAGCACCTGCCTCCAAATAGGAAAAAGAGAGTTTGGTCTCCAGCACTATGGATAAACAGGGAGAAAAAAAAAATAGGACAAAAAAGTCTTAAAAATTCAAAGAATTTCTACTGAAACAGTGCCATAAACTGGTGGGAAAGACTTCTCAAAGAAAGTAACTTTCTCTATGGAAACAAATAGATGATTTCTCAAGTGGATGCCCCCACCAAGCCCCAGCACTGAAGTCCTGTAAAAAGCTCCAGAAAGGGATTTAGCCTGGCTTTTAGGCCAGGACAAATCCCACTGGCTTGTAGCCAAGATACCATTTTTGTTAATGCAGAAGCTGGTTTTTATTCCTTCTGCCAAAGCAACCTGGCCTGCCTGGTCCCGCAGTGAGGTCATAACTCAGAGCTGATCACATCACAGCACGTTGCCATGGCAATGCTTGAACTGTCACAAAGGATGTGCGCTGTGATTTCACAGCAGATGGGCTGTGAGGGAGGAAGCCCTCATTTAAAATTTAAAAATTGCTTTAGTAATTAGCAAGAGCAATAGAAAAAAATAAAAAAAAAATTGAAAAGAGAAGAAAAATCCCCAAACTGTCACTCAGCAAAGGTTATAGCATTCACGTGGGATCTGCAGGCCATCCACAAGAAAGGCCAAGCTGCTGCTCCAAGTTCACTGAGCTTGTCAGCTCACTGATAGGTCCAAAAAAGTCTGGAGCCTGCTTGGCTACAGGAGGCCCAGGGTAGCAGTGGATGAGCAGAGCCCCCCCTGGCCCATCAGTGCATTTCAAAGCCAGCCGCCCTTCACAGGGGCCTGATAGAAATGGCAGAGGGCAGGCAGAGGCTGCCAAAGGCTTTATTAAAACACTAACTGCCTGACACAAGGGGAGGTACAGTGGCCTGACTTCAGAAGTTTTTAGCAAGGAGCTAGCTCAGTTATTTCTACAGTCCTTCTTAATGAAGCAGAAAAAGCACACAGTCACACAGATGTCCCTGCATTTCTTCAGGGACAAGGTGGAGTTTTACTTCTCAGTGGTAAGAGTGAAATACCTTGGCTCCCTAAGTTTCACAGTCCAGCACCACTGACCCACAGCAGCCTACGCTGGCCTTGTCCTGCATCCTCAGTGGCTTTCACAGACTGATAACCCATTCCCACTTGGGGAACTGAGATCAACAGTGAACACTGGAGGCAGAGCAGATGGTGTCAAGCTCTCCAGATAGCCATGGTGCAGCCCTGCTTCCTTCCCGAGTTTCTCCATCCCTGGCAGAGGTGACCTTGAGGAAGCAAAGCCTCAGGTCCCCATGGCCACCACAGCTCACTGCAGAGACGCTGATGTCCCCTGGCTCACCACAGAAGCTCTCTTCCACATGACAGCAGCTCAGCAACCTCAAGGCAGAATTAAATCTCTCTCCCGTCTGCCTGCAGCAGGCAAAGCACGTGGTGTTTCAGAGACCTTGGGCTGAGTCCTCATATTTAATGGGGAGAGCAGACTTCAATGCAGCTTGTTCCTTGTTCATTCAGTGACTAACTGTTGATCTCTCTAAGAATAAGCCAGATGGTTCCCGTGATAAGTGATCAGCTCTCCTGGAGTTTTTGAAACAGAAAAAGACAGATGCCTGTGTGCCTCTTGCCAGGACCCATCTTAAGCTCAGGCGATGAGTGCAAATGCTTAGGGAGGTTGTGTTCGGGGGATTCTCTCTGTCCGGGCTTAGCAACTAATCTTCCCCATCAGCCCTTCTTCCAGGAGGGGAGGCATCTTGCCTTCTGACAGCTTCCCCCAGCTTAAGGGCACTACATATCAAAAGATCGGCCCTTATAATTGGATCAGACTTTGCTATTGTTTTCCCTTTCTGTGCATTCATACTAACATCTCGTTTTGCAGACAGCACATCTGATCGGTGCTTACTACTTCAGCTTGTATTTGCACTCGCTGGTGATTGAGAACACTGGTAAGAGCGACAAAGCATTTTAGCAAAGGAGAAAGCTTGTTTTGGGAAGCTGTTTTGCTGGGGTGGGAAAAAAACCCCCACCAGGCTAAAGAGCTTTGTTTCTCAGCCATTGATGTGCACACCACCAGTCAAGCACGTTTCCTGCCCTCAGCACAGAGATCAAGGTCTCCACAAGAGAGGGGAAAAAGGTAGCAGTGTGTCTGCTGACTTCTTTTTTATTTGTTTTTACCTTAATTTCTCAGAGAGCCAGTAAATCGCTATGCCCATGCAGGGTTAGAAGAATGGGGTGGAAGAGGAGATGGGAGCAAGGTGTAAAATTAGCAACAGAAGCTGAGTTTGGTTCTTCCCAAAACCAGCTCCAAGGCAGTAGTTTGGCCCACCAGCCAAGGGCTGGTTCACCTGCCCCGCGAGTAGCAAACACATCCATTCTAAAGCTCACACCCTACCCATTTGCTGCTATGTCTTGCAGGCAAAACTCCACTTGATCTCACAGAGTTAGGCCAGCATAAAAATGAGAAACATGCAGCCATGCACTCAACAGAAAACACTTGTTTCATTTGCATGCCTCTGTTGTGGCTCTTAGAGGATGTACATTCCCTTTTAGGATATTTATGCGGTATCTTCGGACCAAAAGTCAGAGCTGCACCTCCAAGACATGAATTAGATCTATAATGCTGACCCAGCCTGCAATTTCACACGATTAAGCAGTCAGAAAGAAACCATTAAGCTGAAAAAGACTGAAATTAGGATAACAATACATATGTCAGACACTCACATCCACACCGTAAGAAAACTACATATCAGTACACAGTTCATTATGTCTGACCAAGGCATTATTTCACAGACGAGACTGTAACTTCATCGGAGGGCTTTGTGGAGCAGATGTTACTTTAAACCCAGCGACAGTGCACAGAAGGAACACAGAGGGCACTAAATTTAAAGCAAGCAAATACTCTGCCCTCACTTTCCTGGGAAATTGTGCATGCATGTTCACCGTGCTTTGTAATCAGTGTGGCTTTCATTGTGTTATTAATTATAAAGAGAGGCCTCATGCAAAAGAATTTTAAAATTGCAAATTTCCTTTTGCATATTCTGCAAAAGCAATTTCCATTTTGCTATGTTACCCTGCGTCATGTTAATGTTAGGGTTTTAAAAATGAATACAGAGACTCAGTAAGAGTATTCAAATTGCATTCATCACTGATACTTTTTTTATTGCATGATTTCCCAAAGAATCAAGGCTTTTGTCATTATAAACTCTAAACACCGTTCTCCCATCCCTCATGAAACCTTTGATCGTTTCACTTAACTTCAATTAATTTTGACAGAATCAGAGCTAACTGATCAACTACAAGTTTCCTAAAAGACAGCATCCGGGTAGAGATGCCACATAGCCTGTTTGTCCCTCTGCTCAAGATTCAGAAGACGAATTTGATGACCAAGTCAAAAAACATGCACAAACCCAATCTCTGTGCACTATATTTTGTACCTCCGTGTGGGAAAATGCCAAGTCAGACACGAGCAGGTATTCTTAGAGTTAGATGACACAGTGTGAGCAGCTTCTCTAGCAGTAACATTGAATACGCAGCTACTCAGAAAGTTCTCCTTAGTTTATTCATTTAGGATAGTAATAACAATTGCTCCAATTTTAAACCCACATCCTCTTCATCTTAAATACAGTGGTTTATGTCTCATTTTTCATGATGTTCCAGTTCCTAATTTGTGTGGCACCATCCACGATTTTGGGGAAGGCAGCTAAGCCTCACTGCGGGCCTTACTTGGCGCAGGGATCTCTTTGGCCTCAGGTTAGAATTGCCTTTGATACAACCCGGGTTTAAGGTCTGAAATCCCGCACCTGGCTCCCACTGACAGCCCTTTTTTGCACTTGAAAGGCAGCATTAGCTTCCATATCACCTAATCAGTCAAAGAGCCTTCTGCATTTGGAAATGCAAAAAAAGCTAAACAGGCCTTAAACTACATGTCAATTAGGACAACAGCAAACAGATGATTTTTCATCTGCTTTTCCATTGATCTGCCCTTTCAAGAATATTTTATACTCAAAAGTACAGTAGTCTTATTAAAACACTTAGGCTTGTCTCTTTTTCTAGATCGTAGAAAAGGAATTTAAGACTTTAAGACAGAAAAAAAAAAGTGTATCCTGAGGGAAAATCTTTGCACCCTAAAATAACTTTTTTTGCAACCAAGTATTCAAAAATCATAAACATTTTCAGGGCTGGACAGCTACTGAAGAGTTAAACAAAACACATTCAGTAATATTTAAAAGAGAAAGAAATTTCCATTAAAAATATCAAAACCACCAACAGCTTTCAGGATGAACACCAGAGTTTGATGACCATCAGCAAGCTTTAAGGGGCATCTTCCGTGTCCCCAACAAGTGCAGAGAGGGTGGCCAAGCTTGTCCCTGCCTAACAGCTTCCATCTGGAAAGCAAAGTTAGCAGGAATCTCAGGGTTGGTGGCAGCAAGGAAGGAACCCATCCTGTTATCAAATACTTACAGAGAGAGACTGTACTCAGTCAGGCAGTCAAAAACACGCCTACTCAGATAAGGGTATCCCTGCAAAGAAATCTCTTGACACTGCTTTGACATATTTACGTTCTTCTGCGATTATTCAGTTGCAATAACTCAGAGCTCCTCGTCTGACACTCAAACACGAGCCGGTCCTCAGCCCTACACGGGGAAGGGAAACAAAATGCCAAGCAAAATGCCAAACGAGATGCCCAGCGAAGTTACTCAGCTGGGTTAAGGGCTGCAGCCTGGCCGCCCCGCTGGTGACACAAGGTAGGGTGAGAGCCGAAGCAAGCCGAGATTTAAAGCCCGTAGAGCACTAAGTATACAATTAAAAGATTAATCTAATGCGATCTAATCAAAGATACCACATCTAGATAGCACATCCGTGAAGTTACAGTGAGATTATGCTACTCTTTAAGTCTTATTAGCCTGGACTTGTTGGAAGATCTGCTATCTAGTAGCAAGATACAATCGGTAAATTTTTTCTTTTAATTAATTCATTGAAGTAAACAGAAAATAGCCTGAGTCCTATCTGTCTACATCTCTTTGGAAGAAAGGCAAAGAGTTCAATGGCAGTTTTAAATTGGGGAAACAATTCCTGCGTTGCAGCAGAGGAGCATAGATTGCCGTAGCATCCCTTGGAAATATACACCACCTTCTTCAAAGCAACAAAAAAAACCACCGCCTGAAGCCCACCCAAAAGACTGTGGCTTGGAAAACGTCTATCACAAGCCGAAGATGAAGAAGTGCCTCCCATCTCCCCAGGTAATGTGCCCCGCTTCCGAGGGGCAGCCTCACGGCAACGGCACAGCCTCATCCAGACCCTCAGGATCCCGTCGCCGTGCCTAAAGCGGGGGTCAGCCCCCGCCGTGTCTACAGCAGGGATGCGATGTAGAGATGCTGGTCCCGTCCCCACGTCCTAGAACGAGGGTCCAGCCGCTGCCATCCCCACACGGGGAGGTCCAGCCCACGCGATACTGCTCCGAGGGTCCTCACTCCCAGCCCCTCTACCAAGGATCCACATCCCCCTCGGCGTCGCCACCGCTCGCACCGACCGGGGCCGGGGCGGGGACGGGGGTCCCCCGCTGCGAGCCCCGGCTCCACCTGGACGATCGGGAGGGTCCGCGTGGTTTCCGCCCGTGGAGCGGGACGGGGAGCGCGTTGGGGACCGGAGATGCCACCGACCGGGCCGGGCACGGGCCGGCCGTGCCACCAGAGGGGCAGCGGAGCGCCCGGCGGAGCCCACGCTCGGGGCAGGGGGCGGGGGGTGCGTGGGGAATCGGTGGGGCTGAGCCGCGGGAGGCGCGGCCGGGCCGGGCGGGGGATGGGGGGGGGCGCGGCCCCGCGCGCAACTTTCCGCCGCGCCGAGGGACCCCGGTGGCCGCGCCGGCGGTGGTATCGTATGCAAATACGCAGGCTGACGTCAGAGATCATGTGGGGTTTGGCGTAGATCCCCGCCGATCGAGGGCTCTTTTTTTTTTTCTCCTTTTTTTTTTTCTTTTTTTTTTTTTTTCTCCCCTTTTTTTTTTCTTTTTTTTTTTTTTTTCCGCGGCGGGGCCGGGCCGGTGCGTGCGCGCGTGGCGGGGCGCGCGTGTTCCCCGCGGGCCGGCGCGGCGGGGGCGGGGGGCGCGGGGTCCCGCGGCCGCGGGCGGCGCACGGAGCGGAGCGGCGCGGAGCGGAGCCCCGGTGCCGCTCCGCCCGGGACAGTCGGTGCCGCCGCCCTGGGCGCAGGTAGGAAACTTCCCAGGCGGGGCCCCCTCCCCCGGTGCGCGGCGCTCCCCAGACGCCCCCTCCCTGCGCACGGACGCTCGCCGGCGCTCCCGCCCCGACCGCTCGCACCCAACTTTTCCTCCTGCAAGAAACTGTCCGGTTCCCTGGACTTCGGCGGGGGCCGGGAGGTGGGGGGCAGGGCGGGGGAGACCGCCGGCGGTGGGAGCCGGGAGGGTTGTTCGGGGTGGGCTCTTAATTATTTTGGCTACATTTTCATTTTTGGCCATGCAGCCTCTCTCCCCTCGCCCCTTTCCCGCTCCCCGCCGCCTCCCGATCGCAAGTTTGGGTGAAGGGGGGAAAAGCAGGAGGGGGGGGGGAAACATGTCTACGTTTGTCTATGTCGACATCAGCAACACAAAATATGGCGTCCGCTTTCGACAGGGCGTTACGTAGAGGCGAGCAGGGGATTTTGTCAGCGCGGTCCCTGACGAGGAGCCGCGGGCTCCCTGGCCGGGGGGGCAGAGCCGCCCCGGGGCGCGGGAGGGGCCCGGCGCCGCCGCCGCGCGTGGCTCCGCGCCCGCGGCCGCACTTGGCAGTGGTTTCTTCTGGTTTAATTTTTGATTTTTTTTCTTCCTCCTGCCCGCCCTCCCCTCTTCGGCAGCCCCCCTCCCACCCGTGACGCCGTGGTCGTGGCGCGGGGCTCGCCGCCGGTGACTGCGGGGAGCGACGAGGCGGAGCGGCTGCACCGAGCCGAGACCGCGGCGGGGCAGAGCTGGGCGCCCCGCTCCATCTCTCCCTCCTCCACCCTCGGTGAAAGGCTCTGCCTTCCCGTGGCATTTTATTTTCCCCGGAATGGGCAGATTTGGGGAAATTCGGGCTATGGCACGTTGCATCCACTTTTTTTTTTTTTTTTTTTTTTGAATGAGGGGTGACTTTCCCGTTTGTTTTAGCCAGTTTCCGAAGGCATCACAGGACCGTCTTTTTTTTTTTTTTTTTTTTTTTTTTTTTTTTTTTTTTTTTTTTTTTTTGTCCTTCTCTCTCTCCCTCTGGGATGAGGGCGACAGAGAAATATACTGATTCCCCCCACCTTTGTCAGGAATGTAACTTGGAAATGATACAGGGATGTACCTGTTTTGACTTCGGGGTATTCGTATACCCAGCTCTTTCCTGAGCACTTTTGTTCCTTCAGAGCCTGGGAATCCCTCCTGAGGGACACGGCCGAGGAGGCGGGGCATGGCTCTGATTTCCTCCCCCCTTGGCTGCCCAAGCGCCTCTCCGATGGCGGCTCCCCATCCTTTCTTTGGGCAGGTGCTTCTTGGAAACCCTGTGAACTTGCGAGGGTTCTGCCGTGCAGGGGAACAAAGCAAAAGTTTTGGATTGGAAGGTGGAGAGCAAAAGGGGAGAAAACATCCAAAGAAGTAGGAATTGGAGGGAAGAGGAGGACTCTTGGCTGGGTGGGAAGGGGAGCTGGTGGTCAGGGTTGCTGGGCATCAGCAGCTCCTGCCCGCCCGGTCCCGCAGCAGCAGCAGCAGCGCGGAGAGCAGCGGGTGAGAGTGGCAGAGTGTACAGTGCCTTGGGGAGCTGCACGTGTGACAGCACAGGGCATCTTCCGCAGCAATAGCAGGGTCACAGCACAAGGCTGTCAGTGAGGTGCCTTTTCTTTTTAAACTACAGATTAAACTTTTTGCGGAGTTTTTCCCTCCTGGCTGGGGTTGGGTCGTGGAGGCACAGATGTAACTAGAGGAGGTCTGATGTCTCTAGCAGAAACCTCATGCGTGCAGCCTTACTGGGAAATGGCATGTGAATGGAGAGTGGTGTGTGCTGCCGTGGTTTTATTAGACCAGTAGATGAGCAATATTATTGTTTAAGAGGTATCTGTGACCAGAGTGCTTTGCCAGGGTAACATATTTCTGTAGCAGTGAAGCCTTTCTAATGTAGATGTGGCTTCAGTGTGTTGTATGAACTCAGGAGCTCTTTGAAACAGAATTGCAAATTGATTTCTGGATGAGGGAGAGCAAGGTACTGGCCAGCAATTGGGAAGAATATAAATGCCAAGATTTGGCTGGTCCTTATTTTACTTTGCCCCCATATGCGTGTTTATCCCCTCAGACTTCTACAGAATGCAATGGCCAAGAGCTCTCCCATGTTTGTCCTCTCTTCTTGTAAACTCAGTGCCAGAAAGCAAGGATAGGTGTTTATAGCTCAGTCATCAGCCCAAAGACCTTGTGATTACTCACCCGTCTAAAATGACATTTTTCCTGCCTGTCCACCCCAAGAGTTCAGCTGTCAGAGTTTTGTCACACAGGACATTTCCTACTGCCAGTGTTTGAAAGTAGCACACTGCTTCCAGTCGCTTTCTTTCAAATTTCCACTTGTTTTTTGCCATTTTACTCTAGTTACAATCAGCAATTTCTAGTCAGTATCTGTAAAATGAATAATCCATCATATGAAACAGCCCAAATTTGTAGTGTCACATTTGTGTTTTTTCTTTTGGGGAGGGGAAAGTTTAATTGTGTTTTTATTAAAAGTCAAGAAAAGCCAACATTAAATATAGTAAAGTTACTGGCATCTTTTTGCATTTTCAAACCAGTTTCAAACTGCTCCAGGCTGGAATGAGAACACAGCAGGTTTTGCTCATCCTCGTAAAAGACAAAGATTTTAATGCCAGACATGACATCACTGTATTTGCATGCGTGACATCTTCAGGTTTCCATCCTTTTTGTTTTGCCCTAACTTGGATGATCCTCCAAAACAGAAATACTATTTGGAGTCTTTTCTGGTTGGGATGTTTTGATCCATGTCTAAATTATTTTTCTTTGTGTCCACTTAAGGATTGTAAACATCCACTGAAAATAAATCGAAAGAGTATTTTGATTAGAATTTGTTCAGAAGCATGCAGTGTCACAACTGAATTCCCTGAGATTTCAGCATGGCTGTCAGGTAAAAACTACATTTACATTTTGCATTGAGTGTAATTGTAGTTTGGCTTTCTTTCAAGTGTGAGAGTAATTCAGCAAGTGTGTTCTTCCCCTAAAAGTTACTGCACATCTACATGATGGTATTTGTCCATACTGTAGGTAAGTAGTAAACAATAGTTGGTACTAAAATAATCTATAAAGGCTTTAACTTAAAGTCATTAAGATAATTGCTGGTCTTCTGTCAAGGTGTGTTTACATGTGTCACATCAGCTGGAACTAATACTTGTGGTTAGTTTATTTTATCAACCCTTCAAAAAATAGATCTGAAGTTTACGGGATATGATGATACTGTTCAGTCCCACGGTAGCAGTGAGTTGAGTTTTTTACTGAAAAGCTGAAAGAGCTGTTGATTTCCAGAATTATTCAAAAACTTTTCATATGGGGTAATATTTGAGAGTTTGGTTTGTGAATGTATAGCGAAATGGAAATAAAATAAGTTGGGTGCTTGGAAGATAAAGGGAAGAGTGTTCAATTCCAGACATGCCTTTCAGAAACAGTTGAGAAATCACCAAGCCAGCCTTCTGCCCAAAACTGCCATGCCTTTGTAAGGCAGAAGGGTTGTTTGGTTGGTTGTTTTATTTTAAAAATTAGTACTTGTAGTTGTTGTAAAAATGTTGTGAGTTTGAAAATAAGACAATGCATTTGGCAAGCTTCTTTCAGAACCGTGGGACCCCAAACCAGTTTCTAAAGGGAAAACTGAATTTTCCATAAGCTGAGTTTATGTAGAATGACCAGTATTGTGAGCCTGCTGGTGAAACTGAGGGAGAGCTGTGAAATGATTTTGTGTATTTAGTGCTGCAGAAGGCTTAGGTGGCTTGGTTTTGTTAGTGAGCTGAGAGAGAACAAGACAGGCAAGGAGAGAAGGTTTAGGTATTGGCAGCTAGGAGTGGACTTTAAAAAAGTCATCCTGGGAGATTCTGATAGCTGAGAAGGTGGATTATGGTGCAACATCTTGAATTCATGGATGAGACTGCATGTGCCTGGCCTGCCGTGGGCAGTGCCCAGAGGGGCTGGCAGTGGGCAGGCTCATGTCAGCGTTTGACAGGGGGGAGTGTTTGCCGTCTGCAGGGGTGACAGGGGAGGAAAGATTGGGAACCAAAGGTGGAAGAAGGGGATCTGGAACACCTGCATGGTTAGAAATGGCACATCCGGCGTGGAGGGGGTGAGTTTGCAGTGGGTTTTGACAACCTTTTGCAAATTGGCTGGGGACACAGGCACGTGCTGGGTGCTGAAAGCAGGGCAGGGGCAGAGAATTCAGCTTTGCTCTGAGAACAAACCTCCCCAACAACATCTGCAGTTTGTATCTTCTCCAGGTTGTTGTCGAGTGGGGACCTGATCTAGCAAACTGGAGCCTGCTCACCACTTGCTTGCCTCTGAAACTATTAGAGGCTTATTGGGAGGAATTTGCAGGTCTCCACAACTCCCACCCACACAGACTATAGGTTAAACAGTACCATGGTCCAGGCTCAGTCTTGGATTCAGTTTCTGTCTGCTTGGTTCAAAAACTCTGAAATCCTGTAGGCCTCTGTCTCGTGCTGCCTTTGTCTGGGATTGCCCAGCCTGATAGTTGAAAGGGATCTTTAAATTTTTTCCTAATGTTTGATGTAAACCTACACTCTTTCAGTTTAAAACCATTGCCTCTTGTCCCATGCCTACAGGCTTTGGTAAAAAGTAAGACTGTGTGTGTTTAATACCTCATTAGGCAGCGTACCAAGTGCTTTGGTCTGGTCAGCATCCCACAAGCACATCAAGAACTTTCTCCTTGAGTGAATGTGCTGATAGTGGGTTTATTGTCCCAGCCGGGCTGATGCGGTAAGCATTGGTGGTACAGACCTGATGTGAGATGTGCCCATGCAGACATGCCTGCTGTTTAGGTGCTTTTTCAGCCCCTGGTGTCTGCACGTCAACCCTCTGCTCTGGGAAACCATTGTTACTGCTGGAGTTAGGCCCCTGATAAGTGCTGCCCCTCCTGCAGGTACAGGCAGTGGAGGCTCTGGATCATAGGAATGAGCACATCCTGGCAAATGCAAATAGCTCTGTGCAAATCACAGTTTCTTCCAGACTGGTATTACCTGCCCACAGTGTGTTTCAGTCCACTTGATAAACTCATCCACAGCCTGAAATTCATCTTCTTTCCTGGAAAAATGTTGCATGATGAAAAGCAAAGATACTTGCCTTGTGTTAACTCCACTTGCAAACCCTTAGCTTTGGCTTTGCAGAGAAACAGTCCTCTGCTCTCTCCTTCCTTTCTTAAGTGACATGTAGAGATATAAATCTTTAGTGTTAGCTTTTAACCTGTAGCATTTTGATGCTGTGATTTGCAGTGTGGTCCCAATTGGGACTGGTGGAGAGGACAATTAATTTCATCTGAGCAGTGGGTTGGATGGGGTGGGAATATCTTGCAGTGCTTTTCATTTATTGATTGAGCCTATTAGAGGCCCAAAATCTAGGGGTTTCCTTCTCTTTTTTCCCCCTATTCTTCCTGTCCTGGCCTTTTTTCCTCTCTTAAATACTAAGTATTTTTTTAAACTTGCAACCTCAAATTGCCTGTTTATTTGGCTTCTCTCTTGTAGTTGACTGTGTGTTGTTCCCACAATTTTTAAAGTGTAAAAAATGCATATTTCATTCACTGGAGCTTAAAATAAACCAAAAAAAAAAAACCCCAACCAACAAAAAAAAATGGAGAGATTTTCTTGCTTCTTTTGAGTCAGTGACCATAACTAAGGAAGCCTCAGATTCAGTGTTACTTAACCTCTTGTCCAGTTTGATGAGTGGAGGAAGAAGTCCTATGAGCAAAACTGTGTAGGGAAGAATGTGTTTCCTTTCTTTTTAAGCAGAATCTTGTTATTTGTGGTTTGTTTGGTTTTTTTTAAATACCACCCAAAAAAAGCAGGTTCTGAGCTGCTGCTGAAGGCAGTCTCAGAGGGATTTTATTAAATACCATTATGTCTCAAGGACTCTGTGCCCCTTCTGTTGCCTCTGGTGTGTGTGTTCCCTTTTCTCACTCTTAAGTTTTGGACATTCATTTTTTACATTTCTCAACCTAATTTCATGCTTATTAGTTTCAGATACTTTATGTTGCACTTCACTTAGATAGCAGAAGTAGGAAAATACTTGTTCTTTTTCTTAAATTCCGCTAGCAAGACAAAAATCCAAGAGGATACCAGTTGGAAGCAGTTAAGTTTTGTAGGGTTTCAGTGTGTGCTGTGGTGGTGGCCTGGGAGGTGGTGCAGGGAGGTTTTTGCCTCCTCTCCTGCCAGTGAAAGCCAGTACAAAGCTGACAGCAGCAGCATCCCCAAGCTTTGCTACCGGGCTGGCAGGGCACTGCTGATTCACTTTCACACAAAATGAAGGACAGTCCTGATGGTTCTGGCCTCAAGTGTTTCTGGGGATATTCCTTCCCCGCCCCTCTTCCTACCGCCCACCTCAAAAGCAAATATGTCGTCTTGTGGGTTTTTTTTCAGCATCCTCTTGAGCACAAACTGTCAGGCACCACAGGGAGTTTCTCCTTGTCTTTTGTCTCTCCTGAAACTGATTTATTTAAATGATATGCTGGGAGCACACTGCTGTTAAAAGCTTTGGTGCTTGTTGTTTTCCGGGCTTTGGTACAGCTTTCTTGAAAATTGTGGAAGATGGGGTTATCCCAAAGAATCCTAGTTTCCCCTGAAGCTGTTTTTTTCTGCATTTTTCCAAAGAGATTCCCCTTCCTGGTCTTCTGTGAAGAGTGTTATTTCCATGTGATTGAAAGGCGAGGAAGTTGTTTGAGTGCTCAGCTCCCTTCCAGGGAGAGCACTTGGCTGCCTGGCTGGAAGTCCACATGACTGTCACTGCTCCAACCCAAGGGTCCAGTAGAGCAGTGTCCTTCTTTTGCTCAGCCAGAGGTAGTTGCTGAGTCCTTTATCACTCCTGTGTTTACTATCTGGCATCCCCATGCCATCTCTTGCAGCCTGTCACCATTATGATGCTGCTTTTCATTACCAATAAGTGATACTCAGTACCAGGAGTCATGATCTTACAGTTGCAGATTTTTGGGATCTGTTCTCATATCTCAGGGCTAGGTTTAGTTTTCTTTGAGAAGCCAGCTGAAAAAGCTGGCTGATGATACTGACAAAACTTTGCATGGGGTTTTCAAACCAGGGAAAGTGCCAGGGGTTGCTGCATGGAGGAGTTGGCAAATGCATCTGTCCCCAGTGCGCCCATGCCAGACTGTCAAGGACGGACTGGTGGCCACTGAGGACCTGCAGGATTTTGCCCACCTACAGCGGGTAGGGAGTTTCCAGGCTGCCTAAAGAAGCCTCTACTTCCCTCTGCCTGTCTGGGATTCTTCAGCAGAACAGAGGAGTCGGCTCTACATGTGTTTTAAAACAATTGGAGTGACAAGAAAGAATGATGTGTTTGGAGGGGACTGTTTTCTTAACTACTTTTAAATTGGCATCTCTTTAGAGCATCCTCACGATTTCACTATTGCTAAAATAGTTTTCACAGGATGCCCCTCCTCTGTGTATCTGTTGGCATCTTGTCTGTGTGCCTTGGTGATGTCAGGGGGGTGAGGTGGTTTGAGAAATACTGCTCAAGGCAAACACAAGTTTCAAGACCCACACTTAATCAGATAAAGGAAACAAATCTTACCTCTCTGAAGGGTTTTGCTCTCAACCCTAAATATACTTGAAGTGCCTTAGATTCTGTTTGTTTGTCCTGTTATCCTGGATCTTAGCCTTATCGACCTTGTTTTTATGTGTTTACCCCTGTGTGATGGTCCAGGAGAGCATGCAAACACTCAGTGTGCGTCCAAGTCTGGAGAGGAGTGTCACAATATATTATTTATGCTGAAAAGAGTTTGTACATAGGAATGATCTTAGCTCCAGCCCTATCTCTTCTCCAGCAGTGAATCAGAGCACTGAGTTGGTGAATTTAAATCTCCTGAAATCTGAACTCCTTTTTCCTTGCTCTGTTCTTGCCTCTTGGTGAGCAGTGAATGGTCTTGTTCTCATCACAGAGTCCTCAAGGGGAGTGCCTTGAGCTCAGGGTCTGCCACCCTAGGGTGCAAGGGATGAGCAGGCCCCAGACACCCTTTGCCAGCTGGCTCCAATTCCATGCTGAGCCCTCTGCAACTCTCCCACAAAAATTCTGGGGGACTTAAATATAAGCTTCTTTTAAATTAAAAGTATGCACATCCCTATCTGCACCCTGTGCCCGGTTTAGGAGGAGGATCATTGTTGAGGACAGGGTTTGCATTTTTAATTTCTTTGTGGTTCCTTGTTCCTTCACCTCTTCCCTACCAGTCTGTTCCCACCCTGACTTTTTTTTTGGAGGGCTCCATCCACATCCCAGCAAGGAGCTTGCTGTGGCAAGGTGCTCACAGGGCAAGCAGAGCACCTTTCCATCTGCTGGCAAAACGTTGTTGTGGTGCTTGAAGGAGAGAGGGATCTGCTTTGAAATGTGCTGTTGAATGGGAGGCACTCTAGGGAAAAGTGTGCAAGGTACTTTGCAAGGATATACTGGGTATTTAACACAAGCTGCATCCCGAAATTGGTGGTGATGTAAATGGTATGCAGTGCTGCACGGCAAAGGATTTGTGGCTGTTCACAGGCTGCTTTACTTACAGATGGTAGCAGACAGCAAGAGGGGTGGGAAATATCACCTGGGCTCTGCCACGGTTTTAGCTTTTAGATATGTTGTGTGGAGTGGTGTGAGATGTAGTTTGACGCATTCTGTGTAGTGTATTTGCACAGGAAACCTGAATTCATACCTGAGTTTCCTCTCTGGATTGATTTCTGCAGCCAAGGTTGGAATTTGATCATATTTTTCAGTTATCTGCCTTGCACTGGAGGCATCCTTTCCTATTTGCCTCTCACTGGCACAAGCAGTAGGGCCACTTACACTGATTCATGTTTTCATCTTACATGCTTTAGTTATTTTATTTTTTAATCTGCCTGTATTTTGTTCATTCCTGTGTAGATAAGGGTTTTATTTGTTCCTTGTCTCTTGTCCTGATCCTTTTACTGAGTCTCAGGATGGAGGCTGCTACTGTGTGTTGCAAGGTCAGTGTTTGGCTTGTGTATCTAGGCTCTGCTGTAGCATTTTCCAGATGAGTTCCATGCTGAGCTTCTGGCACAGATTGGCTGAGAGACCCTTCTCCTGCTCAAATTTGTCATTACTGGTCTGCACAGCAGTGGAAAAGGACTGTGATTTGCAACCCTTTATTATTGGTCTTTGCAGCCTACAGATAATCATTTTGGAACACTCTTCAGCTTCTGCTATGGACATTTGGTTTTTTTGGGGTTGCAGCTTGATAAATTTTTGGCTAGTGCATGAATGGCGCACATCCCTCTTCTGTCTTGTAAAATCAGTAAAAAATAAGTTCGCAAAGGCTTGGAAACAGAAAATGTAACACACACTTAGCATTAAAAGTTTTGCAGTGTAGCTGGAGGAGAAGGTAAAATGTCAAGTTCTTTTCCCTTCTTTTTTAAATGAAAAGGCAGCGAATAAGAAGTTGATTAAGAAACATTTGAGGTTGAGTAGGTATTTTTGGTCATTAAAGATTTTTTTTTACTTGTCTGCTGTTTTAAAATATTTGTTCCTAAATTATGTAAAATACATGGTGTGAGAGTGAGGAACAGCCCAATGCACATCTGGATTTCGTAGGGTTCTTCCTATGTGACGTTTCATCCTTAATGTGATTTAAATTAGTTCAAGGTATTAAAGCCTTTAAATCAAGGGTTTTGATGACTTTAGGACACTCCCCACTCAAAGCATGAAGGAGCATTACATGCTATGGATTTTAAAAAGAGGCACTATACATTCATTGCTAATTATGTACTTTATTATTAAGTCTAAGTAGTAATTTTTTTCCAGAGCATGTTTGGCAAATGATCGTTTTTAGTAACATTACAGAATAACATAATTACTTGAAATTTAATACATTTATTTTATGTCTTAGCTCAGTAAGGATCTACTAGGGTCGCCCTTGATCTGCATTGAGAGCAGCAGGCAGAATCATGTTTGAAGGTGAGAAAAGTCAAGGACCAGTTTTGTTAAAAACTAGAGGATTAGCCCAGGAGGTGCTGTAGGAAGCTCATTGCTTAGGTGAGAGTTGGGTGTTGATGGGGATACTTTTTGTCTCTTCAGTGAGAACCTGCAGATAGATTAGGCAAATCATAGTTAATTATTTAACAAAGGGTGCAGTGCTGCAGTTGCCTTTGACTCCTGCACTAGGAAAACATCTCTGGTTTGGAGGGTGGAATTAAGACTAACTTTGAGATTAAGCTTTTATTTTTCTCTTCCCTTTGAATGCAATGCTCTTGACTGCCAGTCCTGAACGGCTGAAACACATGAACTTTTGCACTCTGTGCTAAGCACACTTATATAAAAGGGAGATACTCAGATTGCATCCAAACCCTGCTCAGTTTGCTGTTGAAGAAGGTGGGTCTGTGCTGTCCCTGTCCACCTGGGACTCTTCAGGGAGCCTGTCTGCTACAAATCCTTGTTTTTTGTGAGGACCCCTAATAGAAAACTACAGGAAAGGCTTAATCTGTGACAAGCCAGATGTGATGTGAGCTGGAATCCAGGAGACTGATTATTCCTGGGGCCAGCAGCACTGACGCAAACCGCTTTTAGTGTGTTTGATTTGTGGTGGCGAATTCCTGCATGCACTGGGTCACACTAACCCCTCCAGAGCACAGGTGGTGGGGGTCTCTCCCTCCACAACTTACCTGTTTTCATTAGACCAGTAGGAAGTTACTGTGCTGGGACTGATAGACCCACATACACATGAATGTGGAGGAATACAGAAACAAACTTCACAAATCATTCAAAAATCAATGATACTGGCAGGGATTAAAAAAAGGAAATTGAGTTTGGCAGTGTCCAAACTTTCACCCAGTTCTTCTTGCCTTGCCGTTTTGTTGTGCCCCTGCATGAGCTGCAGCACTGCAGTTGCATCCAGCAGCATCCAGCAGCCTGGTCACTAGTGCCCTTCCTTGGCAAAGCTCCTGGCAGGTAGAGTTGCCTAAAGGTGACTTTTTGTCTGCAAGGTGCTTTCCTGTCTGCAAACATCCAACCAAGGGATGTCAGTTCAGATATATGAAAGAGTGAGTACAGCAAAAATACCTTTTCACCGAAGTCCTCTGCTGCATCCGAGGCTGAAATCACAGAAACTGTTCTTTGAAGTTGGCTGCCCAATTGTATTGTGAATTTGGCTTTCAAAGTGCAGCTTTGAACAAACAGTTGAGACCTTTAAAAGACCTCAACCCTCACTCCTTTTATTGGCATTTTTACATATGTGTGATTGTGGGGTACATGCACACACTTGCACATAGGCTTTGCATGGTCCTATCTGGTTGTTTGGAACATTGATCTTGTATTTGAGACAGAGAACTGAGGCCTTTGCAGTCCCACAGATGTGCCCAGAGCATCTGGATGGTTGGTTCAGACCACTTCCAGCAGCTGTCATCCCTACTGGGTGACAGCAGTGGGGCAAGGGGTTGTGTGTGGTTCTGCTGGAAGTCCTGTGATCTGCTTCTGAGTCTTGCTGTGAGGGGGAGAATTTGATAGAAGGATCAAGCCATTCCTTCACATTATCGCATTGTAGTGAATGGGCAAACACTGCTGTTCTCGTCTTGCCTTTACCTCTGAGATCACCAGCAGCTGCTTCATTAACTATTAATGGCCTGCTCATTAATGCTGTAAAAGGCTAGGACCAGTCTTGCAAATTTTCTGGACTCTTCCCCTGAAATATTTATGACTTGCTCGCTGTGCAAAAGGGCAAGAGCAACAGCAGAGAACATGCCTCCAAGTTTTGTTGAGCTTTATTAAAAAGCTCATGACTATGAAGAACCTGGTAGCTTCTTCCTGTTTTTTTGGCTTTCTGAGCTAGTGCTGCTTATCTGGCTCTAGGGGTCAAGTGGGCTGTTGGATTGCTGAAGCATCGGTGGCAGAGTCTTGAATGCTTTATTGATGATCTCTGGGTCCTGTACTGCTTTCCTTTGCATCCTCCTGTGCAAGCACCAAGGTGTAATTGATACCTCCAGAAGAGGTTTTATTACTCTTGTTTAAGTGGCTCGGAAACTGAGGCACAAAAGTTGAACATTTTGCCTGGGGCCAAGCAATAGAAAGCCAGTAGAGGATGGAAAAGTTTTGCCCAAAACTGTAATGATACTTTTGTTTGAACTCCTGTTAGTGTGAAAGAGGGGGACACTCGCTAAGCCATTACTAAGTCATTCCTGTTCCATTCCAAACAGAGCTCCTACGTAATTGCAGAGATGAGCAGTGTGTAGAGCTTTCCCTGGGATGGAGCCAGTTGTTTTAGTTCTCTCTGGTACCAAGAAACAGCAGGGAAGCTATTTTACCCCTCAGTCCAGATTTTGGAGATAAAACTGTGTTCATCTCATCGCTTAAGTCTACCGGCAGTAAAGAGTGTGTCCACTGAATCCCTACTGCAGCTCAGCTGGTGGTGCACCAGACAGATTAAAATTTCTGTTTCTTTCCCACAGCCATCTGCAGAGCGAACACTGGTGTAAACACATGTGGGAGGCATTCTTTGGTAAAGTAGGGAGACATGCTTTAAAGAGAACAGGTGTGACTCCAGGAATGAGGACCAGTCTGCACAGTGTTTACCATCTTTGCAACTGGCCTTCAGAGTAAAAAAGGCCCTCTGTGTCTGGAAGATGCAGGGTGTATCAGGAATGACCAGCCTCTAATACTCGTAGAGCTTCTGTGGTTGCAGGTAGTGCTGAAGTGGAGCCACGTGGCAAAATAAATCCAGATCAGAAGCATTCTCTGGTACAACTTTATTTCTTACTGAGTGTGAATATTTCATCCCACATTATATCAAATTGCAATGGATACTTGGTTTCTCTCCTGGAGCCATTCCTTTCAATTGCTGGAGCAAAGTTAGGGCAGGCCCAGGGCAGAAATTCAAAGCCCTTCACTGAAACAAAGTTTAAGTTAATGTTTATTTCACACCACTCTGGCAAGGTGAATGTGGTAAACGCAACTTAGTGGTCCTGCTGTGCAGTGTATGACTTCAGTAGGTGCTGAAGGGACTCCCTTGTCACACTGATCTCCAGGAATATTCCAGCAGCACACTGAATGCCATCTGGTTTTGCCCTCAAAACTAGCATAAGTGTCTCTGGGGAAGACTTCTGGGATTCTACTGCTACAAGAATAACATCCAGATCTTAAGCTGCTTTTGTGACTCTTTATTGAGGCAATTCCTCCAAAAGCCAGAAAATGGGTAGACACAAGAATTGAGTCCCTGACTGGTGGCTGGTGCAGCTCTTCTAGAGATAGCTGCAGTGGAGGCTGCAGAGTAGGTCATTGGTGTTTTTTAGTTACTAGTGGGTGCCTTTACCTCTCCTTTTGTAGAGCTGCTCCCTTCCTTGACAAAGGTATGCCTCTCAGCATGGGCACAAAGCTCTGCCTGAGTTTTGGGAGCCTTTTCCTTGCATTTTCCTTGGTACTTAGGAGGAGTCTGCCATCCAAAACAGACACCATTCCTCCAACTGAGTTTGAGGCTGAATCACAGGTGAGAGATGTTGTAAAATCTCTTTTCCTGAGGAGAGGGAAGATCAGTGTAATTCAAAATGTTGGCAGCCGTGTCTTAACAATGCCAAAGGCATTGATTATTAAGTATCAATTATGTGAGGAAATAGTGATAACTAACACTTCCAGTAAGTAGAAACTTACTGTGCCCTATGAAATAACTGGAAGAAGGAGGGTTTCTCGGTAGAAGCAGCAACTCTCAGTTCTTGGTGTCATACCACAAACTAAAACAGTGGCTGGCAGCAGAGAAATTCCAAATGTGTCTTCTGCCTGCTCCTCCGCTGCGCACTATGTTTCCAAGGAGAAAGCATGTATTTGCAGTCTTGGGCAAATTCCTGATTTCAACACTTTCGGACTGAGAACTGGACCATGCTTTAGACGATGCTACAAATCATAATTCATTTTCTGGCAATGTAGTCATGTCAAAATAAAAATTATTGTTCAGATTTATGAAAAGTGGTTTCTAAGTCTAGCCTTCAAAGTGATGTCTTGGCATCTAAGTAATCCATGGGGTACAGGGAATTCACTAGGACTTGCAGGTCTCTAGCATTTTTGAAAGAAAACAGCTGTTGATCAGCTATATCTGTGTTTGCCTGTGTCCTCAGGGGTGATACACAGGCTTGGAAGTGTTAAAGTTTTCATGTGTGTTTAGATTGGTGGGTACTCCAGACAGCAGCCACTTTGGGTCACAGTAAATTCTGTCACAAGAAAATGTTATCCAGGCCTAAAATTAAGAGACAAAAAGGCAAAAACAGTTCAAGGGCAGAAACCGGGGAACAGGTCAGCCAGCCAAATAAAATGGCTCCGGGTTGAGTCTGTGATAGGGCTGTCCTGGTCCTGCTAGACCTGGCCTTCTCAGAAGAGTTCAGTCTCCTTTGAGATGTATTAGTTCCACATTTTTTCCAGTGATGCTGTTGATGCGTTGTGCTTGCCTTGGCTTAAGGACTGCAAATTGGCCTTTGGACTGCCCTGCTTGTATAGGTGGGTCTTTCTGCACTAACCAGATGCGATGGGGCCCAAAACAGCGCTCATCTAGCGTCTGTGTATCAATGAAAACTGTCCCGTCGGAGGGTTTATAAAACCATTCATTTCATGGCATCACCATGTTGGCTCTTCCTTGACAGCATCCACCTCCAGTGGACTGAGCAGCTCTGTGTGGCAGGGCACAAAGGCTGGATTTTCTCTGACGACACAGGCTGTACTGTATGCTGGCAAGTTAGCTCGCATCCCGCCTTCTGCTGAAAATAGCTCGGGGTTAAGCCGTGCCTACACCGCAGGCTCCTGCCAGCAGAGCTGTCCTGGCCAAGCGCACGGAGAGGTGCGATTCCCGAGTGAGGCGGTGCTGGCACAGCCCGAGGCACAGCGTGCCTGTGCTGGGGAAGCCGAGGGGCTCTGCTGGGCTCCTGTGCACCCGGGCTCTGCCGCAATAGCCCTGCCCATTGCGCAGCGTTTTGATGAGGTTACACAGGTGCTCCTCTGCTGCCGGAGTACTTCTGGGAAATGAATTCCTGTAAATTTTTAAAGGTGTGTTTTCAAATCCTCCTAAGCAAAACAGAGGTGAGAGATGCATTTTAATGTTCCATGTTCTCTCTTACCCTCCTTCTTTGCAGGGAGGTTCCAGTGTTCCTGCTGCACTCCAGAGCAGGGCACGGTGGCTGTTATTCTAGCCATCTAGTGCTGGATAATGTTGCGAGATCCAAAAATAAAAGGTGGAAAAATATGCAGACAGAGGAAACAAGGCACAACTTTACCTCTTGGGCAGAGCAACTCCCTTCCCGCTTCCTAGCACCCTCTTTCAAGACCCCTTGAGTTTTAAAAGATGGATACTGTTGTATTTCTTCTACCTACTGTGTCTTTCCACACCAACTTTTAATCTTTGGCTCCCTTCAAGAGGTTATATTGTTAGACTGCTTGTACAGGTCCTTTGATGAAATACTCCTCTTCCTCCCCAGCATTTTAGAGTTACACATTTCTTTTCTCAAGAAGAACACTTTAGGGTTATTCCAAGCCTCACTGGAGAAACAAAGGAGAGAGTGGTTTATTGTTGCTTATCTGATCTCATATTTCTTAAAATACAAGCACCTTGTATCCTCTTGTGTATTTACCATACCAGTATTTGTGATATGGAAAAGTTTTGTACAAGAATTAAGTAAAGAAGCTCTGGGGAGTAAAAATGGTTTACACATGGTCAGAGAGGAATTAAAACCTCTCCCAGAGCCTGGCTGGAACCATACCCTCCTGCTCTCTCCTTTTCCTCTGATGCACCCATGTCCCTGGGTAATGAGTTGCTGCCTTGAGTGGCTCAGCTTCTCAGTACAGTATAGGACCACTGATTTCCAAACAATTCCCCAAGGGTGTGCCAGCTGAGGCCACATCAGACCTGCAAGTCTTTTATGTATCTGTTTGATTGTGTGTTGCAAGTCACTTACTGCTTTGGGCAAAACTAGTGCAATCATTCAATTTGTTGAAATTGCCTGAATAAGTCATCAGATAAGAAAAAAGTCTACTGAGATATGATTATCAACAGGATATTGTCAAGATGGCCAACTTGGCCTCTTTTAGGAATGTGGGCTCTGACTTGCAACCAATACATGGTAACGCTGGGATTTCTTCTTGATTTTCTCCCAAAATAGGTATGAGAGGTGTCTCATCCTTTGTAACAGTCTTGACTCCTCCCCTCCCTCCAATGAAACTTGGCACTTTTTCTTCTTGCAAAGGGGACCCAGAAAATTATTTTGCTGGAGCAGGTACTCCATTAAAAATGCAGACATGCTGTGGAGAAGCAGAGCTTGAAATGTTAACTGCTCTCCAGCAAGTGTCATATACATATATACATACAGATGTAGATATATATATAGAGAGAGAGATAGATAGATATAGATATAGATATAGATGTAGATATAAATATAGATATAGATATGCGCCAGTTCTCTTAATAGCCACGGAAAACAGGGATGTCCAGTTTCCAGGAGCTAAAAGCTCTTGCATTTAGCCTGTTCCAACAGATAATGGGATGTGCAACCTCAGTATCATTTCTTTAATTACATCATCATTTCTTCCCCTCTTCCACACACTCCCTGCAGCTACAAAATCACAGTTACTATAGGAATTCACACTTGTGTCCCAATGTTCAAAACCAGCACTTGCTATTTCTTTTTGTTTCTTGGAGGTTTTTTGGGGTTTTTGGAAG
This sequence comes from Chamaea fasciata, assembly GCF_029207755.1. Lineage (NCBI taxonomy): Eukaryota > Metazoa > Chordata > Aves > Passeriformes > Sylviidae > Chamaea > Chamaea fasciata. The sequence goes on along the minus strand of NW_027094086.1, from coordinate 12,387,003 downwards.
CAAGATGCAAAAGACAAATAACATGTCAATAAGCAAAGCATTTGAATGACTGTGCAGTCATTATAACTGATATCAGGGCAAAGGAATGCAAACTGGCCAGTCTGTGGCTTCATGCCTTTAGCTCCCGTCCCTCTGTTTTGTTTTTCATTTTGAGCACAGGAAGGGGCCAGTATATGACCATATGCTTACAAAATGCCAGTTACACATACTCCAGACACTGTTGTCATAGTAATGATACGACATGTATATGTCACATTTTGTCACGCTGTGAATGTACCCGTGTAACTCCAAACCTTACTATGTTTCCTTCTCTTTTTCTTCATCACCAATATTAATTGTTTCCAAAGAACTTAATGCATCTGTTCTGAATAAATTGGAAATGTAATTTCACTTGTGCCAGTGGGAATTCCATACCCTGGGAAGTGTGCAAGGGTATTGCAGGGAAAAGGTTAAGCATGCATTTAAGCATCATTGATGTTGATCAAGTTAAGTTTGCTTTAAAACCTTAGGAGCTATTGCCTCTTTCGAAGCATTGGTCTTAGTGGGTGATTCTGAGTGAAGGAGAATTGCTCTCCCCTTCCAGGGCTGTAAAGATGGAATGAACCTGGAGGGAAGAAACAGCAGAAGCTGATGCTGATACTGCTGTGAAGATTACCTTGGTCATACCTTTTTGTTTTCCAAAGATAAGATTCTTTCAGCATGATATAAAGATTCCTTCAGTTTTCAAATGTTAGGGACTTTTTTCTCTTGTGATTTGTTTTCCTTTATTTTTCTTGTCCTGTATTAGTCTTTGCAAGTTAAACAAGGTTTTGAAGTTAACACTACTTTGAGGCAGTGATATGTAGGCCAAAGACGTTCACACCTCTTTGGCGTGAGTGAGTTCCTGTGATTTTTGTGGAGGGGAAGTCTTGTGATTTTTGTGGAGGGGCAGGGCCAAGGTCCAGATTTGATTGCTGTGGCTTTTTCCTTGTGAGCCTTTGGCAAATGAGAGATGAATGCAGGCTCCATATAACCTTCTTTAAAATAGATATCCCTTGGGGAGAGTATGGATTAATTAACATTTCAGAGATGCTTTGAGTTTCTTTGGTAGATGTTGCAGTAATGCAAAAAGGGATTTTTCCTTTCTGGACACAGGCTGTCTAAAGGATGAATTTTAAGGATGCTGGTTTACCTCCTCAGTGCTCTTTTTTTCAAATGGAAAACTATTTAACTTCTTTTGTATGTATCAGTATGGTGTTTTACTGCCAATTTAAGCCAAATAAAATATACAGTGTCTGGACCAAGACTGGATTTCATACCTTCACATTGTGAGAGCTCATGCTGATAATTTGCCAGTAGCCTTAGGTCTTTGATAGTAATTTGCCAGATGCTATACTGAACCTAATTTGCATCTGTATTTACATAAATGCTTTAATTAAAATTATGTGCATGTGAGATAGATGTACAGCACTGCCTGTTATTTGTTTACATTCCCTGACAATAAAACCATGCCTTGGCTGCTTCTTGCTCACTGTATGACTTGACAAGGCCATTTGAGGTGCGGGCTAGAAACTTGACAGGTCTCTAGTTAAACTCTGCTGCAAACTGGGGAGCAACAGGAAGCTTTCAGGACAAAATTCTGCCTTTATTTTAGCAGCAGAGAAGATCTGAGCAATTTGATTCAAGGGGTCAAATTCAGTTGGTATCCAGTCCTGAAGTTCTGGCTTTAGGGTAGTTTTGTGCAGTCAGAATTTATATTTCCTTACACACGATGTCTGCTTTCTCACACATCCAAAATATGAAACTCCAGCGAGGACAGTAGAAAATCTTTTTAAATACAGCCTCCATGAAGAATAAAATTTTTGAGCACTGTTCATCTTTCAACAGAGCACTACAGCACTTCCTGAAGGGCGGAGTGCTCTAAGGGGGTTTGGGGCACAGGTGGAGCCCTGGTTGTTTCAGTGGGACATATGAGAGCATATGGCTGAGTTTGGATGAAGGCAGTGAAGACTCTGGATGTGTTTTTTTGCTTAGACCACACATTTCATCTGGAAAACACAGCCATATAAATACAAATTAAATCCAAACCCTGCAGTTTGCATTTGGACAGTGGATGTTCCAGTTGATGCTGCTGTGCTGCTTCCCAATTATTCAGAAGTTGTCATAATGTTGCAACGGACGAATGGGAAAGTTATGACTGATTCCACAGACTGCTGTGAAGATCCGTGAAGGACAGGCTAAAGAGAGCTGTAACTTCCCTGCCTGGATTTGGAGGTTTGCTGGGCTTTGTTTAAAGGTGTTTTTACTTAATTTGCTTTATAGGAGATTCTTTAGAGCTAATGTCTCCTTCACTGAGAGGTTGTATATATGCAGAGGACTGGAATAAGATCCATTTTAATTGTAGTAATATATAATTAAAGGTCCTTTTCAACCCAAACTATTCTATGATTTTGTATAAATTTGAGCATTACCAGTAGGTTTCTCTGGTGATCTCTGTCTATATTTCCTGTAGTTATTTCTGAATCTCATCTGAGAGAGTCATTTATGTTCAGTATATTTGTACATTAACATTCGTCCATTAACCTGTTTTCCTTATAGCTCTGTTCAAGATGCTAAAGTGTTCCCTGTATTATGACCTGTGGGAGGATGGCCAAAAACTGTTTATTGAAGTCCACGTGAAAGAGGAGAGGAACAAAACCACCTACGTTTGTGGCAAAGTGGCCTAAATATATCAATTAGGAGGTGTTAGTAAGCTGGCTGGATTGCATGCTCGAGGTTGTGGGGTGAATGTCAGTGCAGGGTGATAGAGAAGCTGGAGCCCACTCTCCTCCCACAGGCATTGGAGTGCCACAGCCCTGAGCCTGGCACAGAAATGGCAGCCAACAGTGATGGCCAGGGTGATACCCTGCCAGGAAGATACCCTGCCAGGGCACCATCTGCCACAGCTGGAGTCTGCCAGGGGTCGTAACCAGGCAGTGTTTTGCACTGCTGAGATGTGGTGGGCTCAGTCGAGTACTGGGCGCGACAAAGCAAGATTTGCAACCTTGCCTTAATTTAAACTGACATAAGTAAATCCAAACTATTAGTCTTGCTTTGCTTCATCCATAATAAGAGGATGAAAACACCATATTAAATTCGTTTTGGCATGGGAGTGCTTTGATACTTGAGAGGAAGGTGGGGAAGGCAGTGGAAGCAGCCCTTGTTCCTCATTTGTGAGAGAGAGGAGGGGAAGGTACTTGGTTACTCAGTCTGGCTTCTATCAGTCACTGAGTGGAGTGTAGGGCCCGGCAGCACTTGGCTCCTCTCCACTAATAAAGCTTTTTCCATGTGACGCAAGCACATGAATGAGAGGGCCTGGGATGTGGCACACAGGGGAAAACCCTTCCCTCACGGAAAGCGTCCTGTTGGGAAGGGATATGTGTTTTAAAGTCTGCTCTACAGCTGTCTTCTCTGAGATTTTGGGGATCCATTGGCCAGCTGTCCCGGCTCAGCCCTCTGTTTCCCCCTCAGACATCTGTGCCACATCTCTCAGCAAGGGATGAAGCGGGATGATGGCTGGTTGTCAGGACCCCTGGAAAAGTGTAGATTACATCCCCACTTTAACACTGGAACAGCTGCTGGTTTGAATTTGGACTGACATCCAAGATGTGGGTACCTCTGCTTGTGCCCACTTTGGTAACTCAGGCTTTCCCAAGGGGAGCTTTAGGTGTGTTGTGAGGTGGGAGAGCAAGGAAGGAGGTTCAGCAAACAGCCCTGCATTTGGAGGTTTCTTTCATAAATCACGATGTCTGTTTGATTTTAGAAGTCTGCACTAATGCTGCAAGTCTTGTGAGTGCTGTAAGCCAACCTTTAATCAGCCTGTGCGTATTTTAAGAATTGTGCCGACTGTTACTGCCTCAGAGATACCTGGAGATTTGGTCGAGAGAAGCCTGTCCTAGTTTCTCAGGGTAGCCAGCAAGGCGTGCTTATTTCCCAATTTAACATGAGCCTCCTCAGTCTTATTTTTCAAAGCATTTTCTTTGAAGGATTGCAAAGCTCCAAGCAACCAGTTAATGCATGGGGGAAGAGAGAAGACATAGTGTAACAGAGCAATAATTCCTGCAGTTAGAAGTATATTAATAACTGTACTTGGGAGCTCTATTTGATGGAGTACAGTGGGGTGGGGTTCTGGAAGGAGGGCCATCCTTGGGCAAAGGGACCTCCAGCCCTGCTGCAGTGAAGGCAACAGCTCACTTGTCTGCAGCTCTTTGATTACAGATGTGCAATGCTGGAGGCAGCATCCAGCAGCAACCCAGGACTGGCAAGGTTCCTAATGAAGACAAGGCTTAATGGGGTAAAATCATGGCAAGAAAGTGTTGGGGTTTAATCATTTGCATATCAGAAATCAGTTAGGCTGGGGGTTTTGTTTGTGTCAGACAGTGGGTGTGATAGAAATGATTACTCATATTTCCATCCGAGCTATCTAGACTGGGAAAAGTGAGTATAAAAAGGTTGATGGATCTGTCCAGACAATCCTCTGGATCTTGAGCATGCCAGACAAGTGTCCCAGAGCCAGGGAATAAATGCTCAGTCAGACCCCTCTTAGCTCTGCCTTGGAAGTGCACAGGCTCTCTTCCCATGTGCCCAGATCCCTGTGAAACAAGGTTTTGTCAAAGCAGGCACCCAGCTTTCAGCAGAAACACATTTGATAATCAGGCTGTTGGACAATGTGGTGGTGTTCCCACCACAGCATCACACGACTATCAAAATATGCAAAAAGTATCTCTCAGAAGTAAAAGCATTTCATTCTGGAAAAGCACTTGAGAGACAGTTCATTAGCTCTTTATTTTCACCAACCTAATTGGAATTCCCAACTACTTTATTTTTTTTTTTTCCTGCTGTCATCTGAAGTTGTAAGCAAATTTTCTGAGTTGTCCATACTACAAACTGTCACCTAATGGTAGGAGTCCTTCAAACAGGGTCCTTTCTCCATCTGCCACGTGGGTGTACAGATGAAGTTGATACAGGATCTTCAGGATGTCTGCCATAAGTCATCTCCTAATACAGGATGTCACCTGAGGCCAGTTCTTACTTATTATTTCTATTTCAGTGCACCTCAAGACACACATTGGTTGATGAAACAACATAAAGCAAAGCTGGAGGCTGTGCCAAATAGTTCATAACCATGGAGAAAAACTTGGCAGAGGAGCAGAGAAAGGAAGGGAGGAATTAATGCTAAAACATGTGTCTGAGTGGTTTTGATGTGTTTGTTTCTTGTTAGCTTTTTTAGATGTTGTCAGCTGTTGTTAAATTTTGTACACCTAACAGCAAAGATGGTGTTAATGGTATTAATGAAAATACACGCAGTATGGGAAGAGGGCATTTACTGAGTTTAGAAGTCGATCCAGATGCCCCTTCACTGTTAGATGAATTTTATTATAAAAAAACCTGCCTTTCTGATTTGGAGTCACCCAACAAAACCAGTCCTTGACTCAGATGGATGTTTGACTTAAGTTCTGATGTTCTCTTTTTTTTTCTTTTTAAACTAAAAAAACCCTTAACTTTAAAAAAATGATACAGTATTTGCAGAATCAATAGAAAAGCTGACCCAGATAAAAGTGTGCAAAAATTGGTTTCATGCCCTAGAACTTTTCCTGCATGCTTTTTGATGCAATGTATCTGATCCTTCAAAAAGGAGGTAACATACAGTGATCTCAGTAGCTTTGAAGAATTGTTCTGGAAGAATAACAAGGAGTACTGGAGAAAGGGGTGTGCACTTGTCTGGTTTTCTCCCCCTCATTAAATATATCATGGGATAGAAGAAATTTAATGTCATGTTACTGGTTATGTGGAAGGATAAATTAAGTTTTGTATGAAATCTGATTTTGTCTGATTTTTAAAAGGTGAAAGTGCATTTCTCCTGAACAGTCTTCACAGTAGGATGTGAATTGCACTTTATCTCCTTGGTTCAAACCTGCTTCTGCTGGAGTGAGTGCCAAAGGTGTATCCAAGTAGTAGCAGGGTTCTCTCTCAGATACATAATTATATCCTGGATCCTGAATTGGGTAGAAAGCTATAAAAAGTATCTGGTGCTCCAGATGTATTCCAGTAGAATCACAGAATGTTTTGGATTGGAAGGGACCTTAAAGATCATCTCGTTCCACCTCCGCTGCTGTGGGCAGGGACAGCTCCCACTAGATCAGGCTACTCAGAGCCCTTTAAATACTTCCCAGGATGGGACATCAACAGCTTCCCTGAACAACCTGTGACAGTGTCTCACCACCCTCACAGTAAAGAATTGTCTTATAGTATCTAACGTAAACCTATACTCCTTCAATTTGAACCCATTCTCCCTTGTCCTGGCACTGCATGCCCTTGTAAATATTCTTGACCCATCTTTCCTGTAAGTTCTCTTCAAGTACTGGAAGGCTGCAATTAGGTCACCTTGAAGCCTTCTCTTCACCAGGCTACACAATCCAAATTCTCTCATCCTTTCCTCGTAGGGGAGGTGCTCTATCCTTCAACAGGTTGATGTCCTTCCTGTGTTGAGGGCCCCAGAGCTGGACACAGAACTGCAGGTGGGGTCTCACCAGGGCAGAGTAGAATGGTAGAATCACTCCTATCACCCTGCTGCCCACGGGCTTTTGATGCAACTGAGGATGTTTGTCTTTCTGGGCTGCAAACACACATTGCTGGAACATGTCCAGTATCTCATCCAGCAGCACCTCCATGTCTCAGCAGGGCTGCTCTTGTTCTGTTCATCCCCCAGCCTGGATTGACACCAGGATTGATACCCTGACCCAGATGCAGCGCCTTGCACTTGGTCTTGTTAAACCTCATGAGATTCCTCATGGACTCACTTCTTGAAGTAAGGCAGATCCAAACTTCAATTTTATTCCAAAACAGTACTTAGATCTGGAGGAATCATGCATTCAGTGAACCTCTGTTGCCTTGGTTTCCAAAAACATCCCAGGCTGTTCAGGGCTGTGTATCCAGACACATAACAAATCAGTGTTCAATACAGACATCAGTGCAGTTAAAGTGATAAATTGATAGGATAAGTTTGTGGGACAGCAAGACTGACAGGCTGTAGGAGAGTTTCACTCCATCCCTTTGTATTCTTGGCCTTAAAAGTTAAAGTCTAGCTGGAGGGGAAGGATGGGCCCAAAGTTACTGATTCTTAACAGAATAAGCAGACACATTGCCCGGGCTGTGTTGTCTATCCCCAGGATAGAGAGAAAAGGCCACAAAAGCAGCTGCTTTGTGGGGATTTCCACAACCCTCCCCAGTCCTTGGGGTCAGTCACTTTTTTTAAGGTCTCAGTGTATGCAGACTTTCCCCTTTTGGCCCTATTTACTGGAGCATGGGGAAACTGAAGAGACAGGGCTGGAGCTGTGCGGTTGGGAGAAGTGCAGCCGGCAGGAACATGCCCTGGGCGATGCTTCCATCAAATAGGAGCTCCAGAAGCTTGCAGTGAGAAGAGCAGCTGAAACTCAGGGCCAAACAGGAATGTATAACAACATGTAAGGGACTCTGGGCAGCCTTTCCCACAGTCTGTGATTACTGGTAGCTGACCCAGGTACCTCTCACTGAACTTTCCATGTATGGGGACATGGATGCTCTTACTGAAAACGAGACTCAATAACAGCCAACAGTGCTGGTCTTCATGGGCAAATGAAGCACAAAGACAATTATTTGAGAAGAGCAAATTGATCTTTTGCTTTATGTTTATATCCTGTGCTCATTTCATTTCTTGCACCACTTTTGCACTGATGGCTGCTGTGTTCAGCAGGAATTTGCAAACACATTTGCTTACAGCCAAAAGTAGGAATGGTCTAAACAGCCAGAAAAGGGAAACCCCTTCCTCTTGTATTAATTTTTATGGCAGCAAAATGTAGTCACTGTCTGGTCTTGATCAGTCTTGGTTTTTTCCCTTTGTTTGTTTGTTTTTTTTTTCTTTTCAGCTTGAGGGTTGAGGGAAACAAAAGAGGAATGAATAAATAGCAAGGGAAAAGAGTGATTGCTGCCGGGCTCTGTCATGTGGTGAGGAAATCAGGCTGAAACTGGAGAGACCAGGCCAGACCTAGCAGTCATACTGGGAGGCCTTGAATTGTGTGACTCTGACAGTGGATCTGAACAGTGACAATAGCTGGTGATGCTTCTGGCTGCAGTCTAGCATCATCCAGATGGGAAGCTGTGCTGATGTGTTGCTGCTCACAACACTTTCCCCACCTGCCTGCTCTGACAGGCAGCCTTGAATGATGATCCCTGTCCTTCCCAAATTGGCACATCCATTTAGACCATGGGGACTGATATGGGCTATCATGTTTTTCTGTTGTGTTTGCTTCAGTTTACCCTTTGGTTTTTCCTATTCTTTAACATTTAACAAGCTGTTGTTATGAGCTTGGGTATTCGGTGGGTAGTGGAAGGAGTGTATGATTTTTGGCTCTGTCCCCAGTGTACAACTTCCACCAAGCATCTCCATCAAATTTGTATGACACCTGGATGGATCTGAACACAGGGACTACAGGCGTGGGTAAGAGTGGAAGGTTGCCCAGAGGAAAAGGACCTGGGGATGCTGGTTGACAGTGGCTGAACATGAGTCAGTTTGTGCCCAGGTGGCCAGAAAGTCTGGTGGCATCCTGGCCTGGATCACAAACAGCGCGACCAGCGGGACCAGGACAGGGATTGCCCCCTGTACCCAGCACTGTTGAGGCCACACCTTGAATCCTGTCTGGTTCTGGGACCCTCAACTTGAAGAAAGACATTGAGGTGCTGGAGGTTGTCTAGAGGAGGGCAGTGGAGCTGGGGAAGGGTCTGGAGCACAGGTCAGATGAGGAGCAGCTGAGGGAACTATGGGTGTTTAGCCTGGAGAAAAGGAGGCTCAGGGGAGACCTTACCCTTCTCTAGAGCTCCATGAAAGGAGCATGTAGCAGGGTGGGGTTGGTCTGTTCTCCCAGGTAGCAAGTGACAGGATGAGAGGAAGTGGCCTCAGATTGCACCGGGGGAGATTTACATTGGATATTAGCAAACAGTTTTTCACAGGAAGGGTGGTCAGGCACTGAAAAAGTGTCCAGTGAAGACACCATCCCTGGAGGTATTTAAAAAACATGTAGATGTGGTGCTTAGGGAAGTGGTTTAGTGGTCAACTTGGCATAAAGGTTCTTTCCAACATAAATGATTATGTGACTATATAAGGGGACATCCCATGGTGTTGAAAATTAATTAGCAGGTTAACAGTTCTCAACTTGGTTGCTTAAAAATAAAAAGTTATTTCTGTACATATGTTGGGCAGAAAAAGTGTCCAACAATGCAGCAGCCACTGTGCTAGAAAACAATTCTCAATCGTGGCCCTGGCAGAGAAGAAGTCTGACAGCTGTTTTCCAACACCTTTACTACTATGGCCATGTAGATAACTAACCAGAGGGTGACAGTCTGAAGTGCAAGGGTTAAGAGGAATAATGTGAAATAGTTTAACCTTACTAAAAGCCAAATAAATTAATAATGAACTTTTTCTTAGCCAGAACCCTACAGGACATCACTCTCTCTGTCTCTCTCTGGCTGAATTTTCTTATGCGATCAAACATTCTTCTCCTTGCTCTAAACCCGTTGCTGCCAATTTAAAATAGTACAAGACTGAGATTTCTCACCCTTCAAGAAAACACTTTGATTTGTTGAAGGAAATTAGGAACAGTTAAGGAGGTAGGAAAGAAAGTAATATACCTTTCTCTGTGCTGACATCTGCAACTGGGGGATGTGTTGAAAAGTAAATATAATCCACTTTGAGCAATGCTTTCCCATTCTCTTTCATTCTGGTTCACCGCTCTGGTTCCAAATGAACTAGACTTAGCATTGGAAAGTGAGGTGCAGAAAGGCTGTAGGACCTCAGTGAAGAACTGGGTGGTCATCTCCCCATGCTGGGCCTGTGGGGTTAATGCTGTTGTTCATTTGCAAATTTTTCAAGAGAGCACTGCAATGAGAAGTGGCAGGATCACTGTCTGTCTGTCTGTCCAGTGCCAGGGAAGCCAGGCCAGGACCCGGGCCAGCCCCTCTCTCACCTTGTAGCCAAGGCAGACTGCAGCCAGCAGCCACGCTGCTTCTTACCAGCTTCAAGTAAAACCATGAATGGGCACAACTGGGCCCTGGGCAGCCCTGAGTGCCCCGGGAGCTGGAGCAGTCCTCTGGGGGTGACAGTCAGGTGAAGGTGGCCTCGATGGCTGCCCAGGCTGCCTGGTTCAGCCGTCTGCGTCCCTGGAGGATCACGCTCCTGCTTCTCCCTAGAGGGATACGAGAAAAGTTTCAACCTGGCACAGAACACATTTTCTGAAATCTTCTAAATCTCAGAGAGAGGAGGAATTGTTTCTGGGACAGTGTTGCACAGTGAAAATGTGCCTAGAATGATGAATTTTTTCCTTTTTTTTTTTTTTAAAGACGGCTAATTTTGTTTTTATCTTATTTACTCTCTATTTTGCTGTTATTTTCTCTTTGCTTATCTTTATGCTTCTCTAATATTTTCAAAAGCAGCTGGTAATATCAAGAAGGCATTGCAAAGAGGGGTTTGGTCTATTCCTGTAGTTTATAGAAACGTTCCTGGAGGAAGCTAAGGCTGGAGAGCTGCAGCATGTGCAGCCTTGGATTGACTGTCTGGGACAGCTTCTGCTCACAGATCCCTGAAAATTGTGCAGCATGGATAAGGAACTTGTGCGACTGGTTGTCACACTAACAAAGTGGAGATGATGCCTCTTAGCAGGGGCCTCCTGCTCTGTGTTTTGCAGGTCAGCACCGGTGGTTTTCTGGGGGAGCTCAGGGGCTGCCAGCAGCAGCCACTCTGGGATGGAAATAGCCCTCTACTTTTAAGCTTTCTTCAAAAGGCTGGAGAAGGACTTCTGAGGGCTGAGTGGGACAGGGATAAGACCTCTGGGGATGGAGTGCTGTGGGAGATACCCCGTGGTCTGTCCAAGCATCACCATCTGCACAGCGTGTATGCACTTACTCAGAGAATTCAGAGGACTGTGGGATTTTTAGTGGCTTTTTCACTGCATACTTAGGGTTTAGATGTAAACTTTAAGTTGTATTTTGTCTGTTGTAGGGATGGGGGCATGGATGGGTTAATTTTAATAGCTTTATCAGAAGGTATTAAAGGCAAGGATGCCCATGAGCATGTTAGTCCATGGTGCTGTGGTCTGCCAGGCTTGGTGAATGTTTAACGAGCACTGGACCAGCAGGAGCTGTTGAGGCTCTTGGGAGCTGTTGGGATAACTGCGACTTTCAGTGTGTGGAGACAGACTACTTTCAAGAACATTTGTATCTGCTAATCATGCTGTAATAACAGTCTGCAGTGGAGAAGCTGCAAACCCCCCATTTCCAGCACAGCTGTGCATATTTAATTCAATAGAAGGCATTGCTACTCTGCTGTTAGAAGTAATTCAGATCGCTAAGGTGGTAATTTTGATCAGGGTGTTTTCTAGGGAAATAAAGGTGTAAGCTACACTGAAAAGTTAATAAATGCCTAGTATGATACAAACACCAGGGAGTGAGGAGCAGAGACATGGTGGGTGGCTGCCAGTGCCCCACCTTGTATCCTGGACTTGCTGTGTTCCTGCCTGGCTGAGCCAGCGGCAAAGGAAAGCAACATCCTGGGCATGTTAGCTTAGTGATGGAAGCTTTTCCCAACCTATTGCCTGTACCACCAGTTTGGGGAGTTGAGGCAGTCAGGCCTTTTGATGGATCAGCAGTGCTGCGGGGGAGCACCAAAGCTGGTTGAGCTGTGGGGAGTTGGCATGACCTGCCCCATGGGGATGCTTTCAGCTGACCCCAGGATTTAAACCACCGAACTGGCATCTTCAGGAAAAGAAGTCAAGAGGTGTATGGGGTTTATTTTCCTTGATCTCAAGCACAGCTTGGGAAAGCTAGTGCTTTGAGGGCTTTCAATTCAGTTTCTCTCTGTAAAATATGCTTTTGCAAAATTTATAATTTCTGTAGGTTGAGAGAATCTCAAAGGAACTTTTCTGTCAAGCATCTAAAAAGTACCATTATTTCTCTTTACTGTTGTAACAGCAGCTCGAGATTTACCTTTTAGCTCTCGGAAGATATCTCGACAATCTGTCTTTTTTGTAAAAAAATCCATGGTGAATAAAGCAAAATAGTCCCATTTTCAGGTGGTTTGTGCTGTAGTGTTTGGGTTGCAGAAACCATGTGGAGTGCTGCTGTTTATAAAGTATGTAAAAGCCTTTTTGTTTATTTTGTTTTGTTTTGCCATGAGATGTTGTTTTGGAAAGAATCTAGAATGATGAAGCAGCTGGTGGCTGAGTCTCCTCAGTGTGCAGAGAATGAAGATTGGATGGGATAGCTGGAGTTATTCACTGCATGCTGTGGGCCACATAAACACACAGACAGGCAATTCCTGTCAACCAGGAGGTGTGTGGTAACTCAGGAAGCATCATTAACTGTTCTGTAGGTGTACTCAGCATGACACCACATGGGAGTCAGCAGATACAGACCTCCCCAGCTCTTGTCCATTACTCTGTGGGTGTTGGTGTGGCACAGCTCATGTGGGTGAAATGATGATGGCTGTATGAATGCCTGCTATGCAGAGGGGAGGTCTGGCCTGAATTTTCCTGATCCCAGCGTTGTGATGCATTTCAGGGAAGCTGTGTTTTCATGGCAAGGAAAGCTGCTTCTCCTGCCTTGTGCTGCCTTGGAATAAGCATGTCCCCATGGGAGGCTGCTCAAGAGCTGCCTACGCAGGGATGCTCAAGACAAACAAACTCAGGCAAGAGTTTTCAATAGTAATTACCCACCTGTTGAAAAAAGCTGATGTTTCTATACGAAACATGTTTGTGACTCCTTCATTTCACTGTTTCCTAACTCCAAGCATTCAAAGGCAGTAGCGGATCTCCCAGAACTGTGAAATAGTTTGAAAGATCTGAAATATGTATGTGTATATATATATATATATATATATATATGCACACATATATTACCAACTTGTTTCTGAGCTGTTCTGTTAAACCCAGTCATATTCTCATAGTCGCAAGGGGCAGAAACTTTCTGCATACTTTCTGAAGAGGATCGTGCAGTGTGATTACAACAGCAGGGGATTGGATGTAATAACCCTGAAGATTTCTTTCTGCTCTATGTTTCCAAAAGTGAAGAAGATCCTTGCAAAAGCTTCACCAGCTGGGTCTTTAGGAGAAGTACCAAAAATTGTGAGGGTCGTTATACAGTCCCAAGAAACAACAGCACCAGACACATATATATTTATTTTACTTAACATTCTAAGCAGAGGTTTGAGATTGGGGAAGGACAGGCCTGTGTTGCACTTTAGGTGCTTTTGTTGTTCTTTAGAAGTGTGTTGTTCATAGGTTTGGATTTAGTTTTGTTGGCAAGCTGTAGGGTCACTTTTGCGTGTTGGACACAGCACTGAAAAAGCAGGATTTCAGATAGCAGTTTTAGTAAAATGTAACTGGACTAAACTCATTAAATACAGAAACAGCTTCATCTTAAGCTTACCATGTGAGAATGGAGAATTTGACCCAAAAGAGGGAGGAAGAGCAGCAGAAGGTGGCCTGCTGGGTCCCAAAGTGTTGGAGGTATAAATAGCACAAAATCTGCAGCTATCCCATGTGTTTTATTTCTCTTTAACAATTCAGTGCAGCTAGCATTTTTTTGCCTTACTCTTAGATGGAGCAAAGCGGGAAGCAGTTTCTCTTTTATCTGTGAATAAACATGCAGCTTTTTCTAGCCTAAGCTCTTAAAATATGGTTGTGGTTGTGTAATAGCTTCTGGCTTCCCAGCTCCTCCAGTAGCCAGTGTGCTCTTTCAGGAAATCAAGTCATATCTTCCTTTGAAAAGATCCAAAAAAATATCAACCTAACCTGCTGGGAAGCAGCAAAAGACTCCAAGTGATTTCAGTTGAGTTTGTCAGCGGACCTTCCTTGGGTCAGATAACAGGAGTCTGGAGTTTCAAACCCAAATACTTCAGCTTGAGCTGAAAGTGCAGGTTGTGCTCACAGTCCTGCTGAAGCAATCAATAAGCTTCTGCCTCTTTTCCTGGGGGGCTTGTGGGGTGGTCTTCTGTTTGTATTTCTTTTACTCAGAGCATTCCCTTGGCTGTTTATTATCTCTTTAGCCACTCTTGCAGACCTGCAGGCACAGTGGTTTTTAGGTGTGTATACAGCCACTGCCATAGGGGAATATTTTTCTGTTCAGTTCGGCTCTTGCAGCTGCTGAAGCTAAACCTTTCTCTCCTGTTTTTTTAGGGAAAAAAAAAAAAAAAGGCAAAAATGAGGAACGCCAACTTTAGCTTTGGGAGACAGCAGGTGAGTCCCTTTAAAGAGAAGGACAATTTTGATGGCATTTTGTAGAGGTTCCCAGTAGCCAAAGAGTTTGTTCTGGAACATGGCAGCTGCAGCAGATGTTTTGTGGGTATTTCCAGTGCAAACCCCAGTGGAGGTATCTTAGGACATCAGTGTGAGCGCTCTCCACTGTCTACTTGGCCTAAGAAATGTGGATTTTTTTTTCCCCCAAGAGGCTCCCATAGTTCATCGTGTTACTGTAAAAGGGCTGGAGGACCAAATCTTCCAAATTGCTTGTTAGTGGTGGTAAGTGGAAAAAGAAATTGCTGGAATTACTGTTGGCATTCCTGGTGCTGGTAAAAAAAACCAAAATTATCTCTCATAAAAGGGAAGGGATGGCTGCTATTTTCTTCTCTTTTATTTTTCTCCCTGACTTACATGTTTCTTTTCACTTTTGTAGGTATCAGAAGTACTGCTTGCCTTCCAAGAGATTCCCAGGATGTAAGAAATCAAGTGCTGTGAGTGAGTAGCTTTTTCTTTCCATTTTCCTTTACATGAGAAATCCAAGCTTGCCCAAACAGAAGGGGAATCTTCTATTTATTTTTTTTAAGACATTTCAAGAAATGTTTACAGCAAATCCAGTCTTTTGGAACAAGTTGAGTGCCTTTGGCACCTCTTTGCAACCCATAAAATAAAGTCAGCATTGTATTACCACATAGGCTGAATGATTATCTCACTACAGATATAAACCACATGAATGCATTTAACTGAGAATATGGTCAGCAGAATGTACCATTAGCACCATCTGAAGCTTGTTTGCTGTTTCTAAGCTTTACCACCTATGGAAAGACAGAATCTTGCTGAAGAGCTAAGGCATTCCTTGGCAAGTGAGCTTGCATCTTTTGCAAGGGAAAAAGATTGGCTGTGAGGTTGTTTTTGTGTGAATGGACAACAACCCAGCCTTGTCATCACAATAGAAGCTATGCAATATTTGGGTCTTCCCTAATGTGATAAAATAGCTTTGAAGGACGTTTTATATCTCTGGAGACACCAGCACACTTGTTTCAAAGCAGCTTTGCCAGGAGCTTCTATATATAACAGAAAACAAAAAAAAAAAACCCTGAAAATCTATATTTGAAGAGCAGCTGCCCTACCACCTTTTCCTGTGCATTGCTAAAGGGTGTGGGCTGGGATTTCCCAGCAGCTGTGTCTAGTCTGTAGCTCTCCAGGTGGGCCCGCCAGTTCTAAAGGAGCCTCAGGAAGTCTTGGCTGGGGCCTTTGCCTCTGTGCCTTGCACAGTGTGGGCTCCTGAGGCAGCTTCTCTGCTCTGAAGCTGGATAGCAGGGCTAAAATTTGGGTGCTGTTGCTATGGACTTTGTTGCTTTCTGTAAGTAAATTTTATTAGCAGAGGGGTTGAATAAGGGTTCTTTTTGAGGATTTTATCATCGGCTCAACTCCTGTCCTGTTTTTACCCTGTTCTGTGGTGATGGCAATCTGTGGTTACTTGGACATCAGCAGAGTTTTGTTTCTATTTTCATTTCAGTGGCTTAAGCCTGTTTTCTGTTACAACAACAAAAATGTATTTAGGCTAGAGTGGAATAAAACCCCAAATCAAAATCAGCCTGAAAAAGAAATGTCTAGTCCATCCATGTTTGGTGGAGGTGTGGTTAAAATTCCCTAATAAACACCTATCAAACATTCAGAAACTGGTAAGTGAAAAAATTGAATCCTTTCACCCTTTTGTAAAGGATTCTGGCAATGAATGAAGTTACTGGAGAAAAAAGGGATGTGAAATGATGACAGAGCTTTGTATTGATCTCCTTCAGCTAGGTCCATGGTTCATATTCTTCCTTTGAATCACAAATGTTTTCTTCTAACTCTTTGGCGTTTAGACTGTCACACAAGACCTGCTAATTGAGCTGTAGGGCTTATTTGTTGTGAGTCACTTATAAAGCATTGTACAGGGTGGGCTCTGGCCTCTGTTTTTAACAGCTGTGTTGGCTTCAGAGTGATGAATAGATACCCATTTTAGTGAAGAAAATTCAGCAGAAGTATGCCATGTGTTTATATTGTGTCTCTCAAAGTATATCCACATCCTAGAAAAGCTCTTTGCTCATTTCAAAACCAAAATTGATTGTTTTTCTGTTAGGTAGGCAGTTGAAATCTGGGAAGCATTTTCTCAGGACCTAATGAATCTACATCCTAATGCACCCCTGTGGTGGTTGATTCCACAAAGGGGTTGAACATGGGGAACTTCTCCTGCTCTTCAAAGGAGGACTTGCTGGTCCTACATAGGTGTTGTCTGTGTCATTAAATCGAAGTAAAACAGCAGTGCTGATACAGGCATGTAATCCACAAGTGCCCCTGATATATTATAGCTGTGTTATGAGGGATAGAGCCAAGAGTAGCCTCCTTGGAAGCTCCCCAGGCAACTGCTGTGTGTTCTCAGATGGCTCTGAAATTGCTGCAGCAAGATACAATCACAGCTCAGCAATGAAAGGAGACTGGAAGTTCCCATTTACCTGTCTTCTCACACTCTGGCTGCATGATAGGCACTGGGAGGATGAGATGGCTGCAGTGGGACAGTGCTGACTGAGAAACTTACCTCCTGCACAGAATTCAGCTCTTCTAAGCCTGCACTCTCTGTCCTCTGGCAGTATTGCCCTACAAAATGTTTCAGTTGTTTTATGGGAGAACTGATGAAGAGAAGGAAAAAGAGGCTTTTTTGTAATTTCCCTTTCTCTGTTTGACCACCAGCAGCTGCAGGTGAAACTTGCCAGTGGCTGCTCCCAGATGAGCCTGTCCCCCATGAGGGGTGGCAGTGTGGGTGTCAACAGTGGCTCGGTGTGGCTTTGACTGACACCCTTGCAGAGGGGCCTAGACCAAGAGCTGACACACTCTGTTAGGAGCCGTCAGGGAAGGTGTTGGTTTGGGAAGTTCCTGCCACTTCCAGTGTGCCTGGGGACATTTATGAGCAAGCTGCAAGTGGTGGTTGCTTCACCTGTTAGGCTTTAATTCCCCATCCCTTTGTAAGGCAGCCATCTCTGTCCTGCTGTTTAAAAGCAATGCCCACTTTATTATGGGCAGAATTCACCTGATGGAGTTTTGTTCGCTGCAAGGCAGAGCCATCCCTTGGTGGGGAACCAAGCCCTGGGAGGATGCAGGGGAGGGGTTCCTTCAGGTTGTATGTGCTTGGGGAGAAGCATCCTCAGCTGGCACGTGGTTGTGTGGCTGCTTTCCCACCCCAGGACGCTCTGTGTAAGGACAGGTTGGTGAGGTGGCTGCAGATGACAGGATGCCCAGGGCAGGCTGCAGTGTTGGACTGCAAAGGTACAGCAGGTCTGGTGAGAGGGGGGCAGGATGGACAGAGAAGCTGTCCTTTGGGCAAAAGTAGCTTGGAGAAATTAACTCACTTATGTCAAGGCTTCTGGATGTATAACTTTAAAAAAAAATACTTGTTGCAGTAAGCTGTTCTCTTATCAGATGAGATTTAGATGGATTTGGGGTTATTTTTGTTTCTTGGAGCTTGAGCAGTGAATTTGCAAACGTTTTCTGCAGAGAAAATGACAACAGTGTGTCTTAGGGATGCCAGAACTACGTACAGAAACGGCTTTGCCAAATGCAACAGTGGTGCTGCCTCCTTGCTCTTATGCGGGTAAAGAGATTGGGCTCTAGCTGTGGCAGACCTGAAACTGTCACTTGTACTTGTCACCAGCAAAGCCACCCCTCCAAACAGTGCACTCCTCACAAAATCAGCGCTCATTCTCCCAGTGCTCCATCAGGTGACTATCTGGAAATTTTGGATGGACTGTTTTATTTTAAAAAGGGGAGAAATACTATTAAAACTGAAGGATAAAGATGTGGAGGAGAATTTGGTTGGAGAGCAGGAGAAATTTAGTCAGGAGAGATGAGACTTAGCCAAAAGCCTCCATTACAGTTCCCAGATGAGAAGGGGTGAGAGGATAGCATTCCTGTAACTGCTAATCTGCAGTTCCATATCAGAGCCCAGGGCAGGTTTTCCCAAGAGTTTAGTGCTGCCTGGGCTTTCGTAAGGGTGGGATTGCTCCTACCTGCCTCTCCAGCAGCCCCAGTGTGGTGGTTCTTTGGGATCTTGCTCCACTCTTATTTTTTATACGGTCTCTTCTTCCTTTTCTTTTCCATTAAGTATGATGTCACAAATGACATCAGTCCAATAACTGCTTGTGGTTGTCATAGCCACAGTCTGTGACACCCAAACAAAGCAGCAGGAAACCGAAGCTGGCATACAGATGCTGTAATATTCATCACATTCCTTTCGGTTAATAACTGCGTGGTTAGGTATTTATTTTCGTTGGAAAAAAAGGAGGAAGGGGGCTTAAAAGCAAAAACTTGAGTCACTGAGGAGGAGGAAGGTGGTTTCCAACTCCATCTGACCAATGTAGCTTCTCCCTCCCAGTACACTTCCCCTGAAGTAATACTGCTCTGGCCTCGACTGCTCAACTCCCTTCTGCAATTGTTCCCATCCCTTTGGACTATATGGTGATACTCCTCGTGGACAAGGCAATGGGAGACATTCCACTACTTCTGACAGTGTCCCCAGGGCAAAGCCTCCCAAAGGCTGGTGGTGAGGACCAGCAGCAGCCACATGACAGGCAGCTTTAACTGCTGGATGGCTGAGTCTGCCATTGTTGTGGTGCGTGGATAGAGTATAGAAGGGTTTTTTCATCTTTTGGGGGCATTTGATGTGATGGGGGAGTGGTTGTCTGCTGTTCTTTGTTTATTGAATCTGTTAAATAAGCTTTTCTGGTTGAGCAGCAGAGCTTGTTTGTTCCTGCAAGGTTTAATCACTCCTTCAGTTTTGCGCAGTTGGCCTAGTAGTAGGAAGGTGCTTGCTACAAAAAATAATTCCAATAATGCAAAAAAAATTTAAATAAATTACAGAAATAGATGTGGAATGAGCACTGCGTTTGCAAGGCGAGCACTGGAGGCAGGTGGTTGGGGCTTGGTGGGAAGGAGCCACCTCAGCCCCCACTGCTGCAGGCATGTGGGGAGCTGCTGGATTGTGGCCCTCACCAGAACTTCCCCTTGCCCAGTGCCACCCCCCCGTGTGCCCCCACAGGGATGTACTGACCCTGGGGGCCTCCAGCATGGCTTCCCCAAAATATCTGGGCATGTGATCCCTGGGCTGAGCCCAGGTAACTTCCCGGGCCTGCCTGTGCTGTGAGCAGGCAGCCAGCACACAGAGAGCAGAGTCCAGCTCTGGATTCAGGCATTCAGTGGCTCCTGCTGGTGCTTGCAGGGAGGTGCTCATTATATAATAGCTGGTGGTTGATTAATATGCTGTGAGTCAGAAGCGCCAGGGTATTTTAGCTTTCTCTAGTTGCCATGGAAACGTTATTTTAACAAATAGCTTTTTAATATTTAATTAAAACTCAGCTTTTGGCAAGCTGGAGTAAGAACTATTACAATTACTACTACAAAGGGTTAGTAGCAGTGAAGTGTATTCCAGAGCCACATTTTTTTTTTTGGTTGAGCCTGTGTCATGTGTCCCCCACTCTGATCTGTCAGCTTCAAAAAATTAAAAAAAAAAGTAAAAAATCACTAATTTTTCGTTGTGAGAAATGTATTCTTGTTCCTAAGACACAAAGCAAATGTAATGCAAATCTGCAGTTACTCTTCACAATTGAAGGTTGTCACTTCTTTCAATGTACAGTGCCAAGGCAGCCCTGTAAGGATGAAGCAGCGTGATAGCATTTATTAATCGCTGCTGTGTCACTGGTGTTCCTTCTTCTACCTCTGCCTCCTGAATGAGATCATTCCTGTTTTGTTTGCTTCGTGTTCCCTCTGTGTCAGGTTGCATGCTTTTCCTTGCCAGCTTGTGGAGGAGGCTGGTGCTGTGTCCGGATCAGGCTCTGGACAAATTCCTAGTCTTTTTTTAGGTGAGCTCCTCTGCTCCCTGGTACCAAATGATTCTGCAACAGAGATAAATGAACAGAGAACTCAGTCTCCAGAGAAAAATAAATATTTAACAGCTCTTTGTAAATAACCTTTATTTATAGAACAGTTTCAGGTTCTATCATGCTTGGTAAATGGGAATGCTTTTTATGCAAGACTTCTGCCTTGAGGGACTCAGTGAATGCTTAATGTCGTCTGTGATATAATAATGAAATAAATGTGTTGCTCTCATGGGATTCCCTTCCAGCCTCTATTTCCTGTGATTAACTTCAGTATTGCACACTTCATCTCTGTTCACATCACATCACATTCCTTAATATTGTACTGAAACCTTATTTGGAAGGTAACATCTTTATTTCCTGAGGGGAGGGGAAGGGTGTTGAGGGTTTTGACTGAGGCAGATGGGTCTGAGGCTATGTGTACCTCGATCATGTGTCAGTGTGGTGGCTGGCCAAGACCCGGGCATTCATGAGCTCAGCCTCTCACTCTCAGAGAGTCTGGAATGGTGCTGTTATCCCATTTTATAAATGAGTGAAAGTAAACCTGGAGAGGTGGCTTAGGTTGTATTTCACCCCAGCTGCCCATAAGTTAAGCAGTTATTCTATAGTAGCTGTCTAAGTACTTCCAGCATCAGTTGAAAGACTGCACCATTTCCAGAGATGTTTCACCCTGCATTAGGACAGATGTTTGAGCCAGGTCACAGGCATAGCCCTCAGAATTGTATATCTCTCCCCTTTTAACTCTGAGCCCTAAACTAGATGGGGAAAAAGTAGACAAGAGGAATGCCACCCTGACCAAAGATGACTTATACCGTTTCTGTAGGTGGTCTTTAACAGTGTTCCAGGCTGCAGGATGTCCTTGCTCATCACACTGCTCTGGTCACGTAGTGTCAGGTGCCCCTTCCAAAGCAGCACACTTAATCTCTGCTACACATTGCTCATAGCTGGGCATCTGGGATTTGACAGCTTGGAAAGATCTGCAAAACCAGTCCCCAGGCATGTAAACTAAGGTGCTAAAGATTTGTCTAAACTGTTCCCGCAAGCCAGGAAGAGAATTAAGGCTTTCCTTCCTATTTACACTGAAGGTGTGTTGTCATCATCAAAATTAGAGCAATAATTTTATTGCTGCAGTAATACAGCAAGTAGTTATGGATGTGTTAGGCAGTTGTTTAAAAAATCCTTCTAAGTTGCATCCCATACTTCTTGCTAAGTTCTTTGATGCCTTTTTAAACCCCTTTGCTAGCTGATGGCAACCTGATCAAATCCAAAGGTGACCCTAGGATGTGGCAGGAGCTGTGATGGAAGCAGGGTCTCTGGGTGGATAGTGACAGCCACAGAGCAGCACATGCTTGCAGCCACCTGTTTCAGCTGCTGCTCCATGAGAGGTCTGGGAAGGAATCCTTCTTATTTTCTACCACCAAGGACCTGCTACACTGCAAAAAACGAATGTTAGTGTTTTCATAGCAAACATGGGTCTCCATGGGGCTTGCAAGGCAGCAGGCAGGACAGGCTTTGCAGTGGGATGGTGGGAGGTCCTGCCATGCCGCAGGGGCAGCATGGGGTGGGGACAGGCAGTGGCTGTTGTGGGGGAAGCTGACAAGCAGTTGGATGAAGCTGGCATTACCAGTGGAGGGGAAGAGGTGAGTATTGCTATATTAGCAGATGTGATCAGGCCACCTCAGAGGGACAAGAGAGGCTGAGAGGTTTGACCCAAATGCCCTCAAAGGGAACTTGTGGAACTGTTCTTTGGGAAGGAGGTGGGAAGGGTTTGGTTGATGGTGACTGGCAAGGGTAGAGGTCTGAGCAGTGATGCATTTGAATATCAAAAGGCAGTGGGTTAAGTAGCTGAAATGGGGATTGTTGTGAGAAGGTACAGAAATAACATTTCTACCTGAAAATTTCATCATATGGCCCAGTTTTGCAAAGTATAAAGAGAAAAGTGCTGCAGAATAACAATAACCCTGCTTGGGCTACATGCTAAGAGAAATTCCCCTAGGTTATGGGTGAGAGAGATGTGGCTGATAGTGAAAATACTGACAGTACAGCTGATGGGGGAGTGGAGAAGGTCAGGACAGCTCTGCTGTCCCTGAGCAGAGGTGGTGCAGAGGTGAGCAGTGGGCTATTGGGGCGGGTTGGCTGTGGCAGGAGTGTGTGTGGGGGAGCAGACCTGGTGCTGAGTGATTTGGGGGAGTCCCTGATGCATAATGCTCCTGAGTGCTGTGATGGGTGGCAGGTCTGGAAAGCTGTTCCCAAGGAGGGAAATCAGGATCATCAGGAGAGGGAGAAGGTAGAAGATGTGAGCCTGCATTTCAGTTTGGGTAGATGTGAACGGGAGTTGTATTGGAAAAGTTGAAATGTGATTTATAAGGGGAAATAAAAGCTCCACAGTGAATACAGACTGCTGTGAGAGTTTACCTGTCAGGTCCTCAGCTCAGCATCAACTACTCAGCCTCCCTGTATGGGTGTAATGTGCTATACAGATTTTCAATTTACAGTAATTTGGGACTTGCATGTAGTCTGGAGAGGTATGGCATGCACTCAGGCAGGTCTGAGTTTCCTTCCCCTGAGGATAAGGGTGGATCCAAGCTGCAGAAAGCCCTGTGTGGGAGCGAAGGGCACATCTTGCCCAAGCAAGTGCTCAGTGATACTGCAGTAACAAGGACTCCCCAGAAATGAAGCCCAAGGCTCAAGGGGTTTTGTTTTGGTTTTTTTTTATGTGGTTTGGGATCCATGTACACATCTTGCATTGCAAGTTTGTGATCTGTCACAAATTCCCATGTAACCTAAACGTGGGGTCTTCTCCCCTCACTTCAACCTTCCACTTAAAGCTAAACCAGGCTTTGCTAGCTTTCCTCTTCACTGGTGCCAGTGGATTTAAAAGATACACTGCTACTTCCATGTCTGCCTGATAGGCAAGAACATTGAGGGATAGAATAGAGTTCAGTGAATTGAAGGGAGAGAGATTGCAATGAACTTTCCTGGAACTTTCCATCTCCACCTGTTCCAGACCTTTCCTTTTTTTTTTTTTTTTTTTTTTTTTCTGCATCAGTAGTTTTTGCTAGTGTTGTTTTCTCAGTGGCTGCTTGCTCATGAAGATGTCTGTTGGAAGTCGGGAGCCTGGTGTCTTGAAAGCAGGAGCACTTGGACCTGTGAGTGTGCTTGTGTATTGGAGAATATGCTCCTGTCTCCTAACACAGCAAATGCAGCAGGGCTGTCGCGTACTTTGCATCACCGAAAGTTTCACTCAAAACAACTGTGATACTTGTATGGCTAATTTGTGCATAGTCCAAATTTCCCTATTATAGTGGCACTAGGGTAGAGCATCCCATAGGCACTGAGCACAGTGGTGGTCTCTGAGTTGACTCAGTTTTCATTGTCAACATTACTTATGACTCAGGTATAAACAAACTGGCACGTTTCCTGTCTGCAGTTCTCCAAGTACACTCTTCTGCTTGCATGCCTCAAACCAGACTATCGCTGTGTTTGGCAAGCTCTGAAATCCAGCCAGGCTTGCAACAGATGAATCAAACCCCGCAGTGCTTGGGGCAGCTGCATTTCAGATGCTGCTGTGAGTGTGTGTAGGGAAGGGCGAGGAGGGGGTGCAGTGCTCAGGAAGGGCACCTACGACAGGAGGGGACTTGAGCTCTAGTAGGGAATGGCCTTGCATTTATTGTCTTTGTTTTTACTACTGGATTAAAATGTGTTTTACATTACTTATATATGTAATTGTATCTAGTGAGTATGTATTAGCTGTTATGTACTATGTGAATGCGAAGAGGAACCGGGGGGGGGGGGCAGGGGCGGGTTAGCTCTTCTATAAGGTATTCAGTGGATTCCCATCTTGATGTGACCTTGCTCTCCTGTTCAAGAAATTTTCCTGTCTGGCCATCCAGGATTCAC
The DNA here is from genome assembly GCF_029207755.1 of Chamaea fasciata. NCBI lineage: Eukaryota > Metazoa > Chordata > Aves > Passeriformes > Sylviidae > Chamaea > Chamaea fasciata. The sequence goes on along the minus strand of NW_027094086.1, from coordinate 12,362,915 downwards.
TTTGGCAGTTGCACCTGTGGCACCTGAGCTGGGACCAAAACTCTTTCACCATGGGTGGCTCCAGTGGGCCGAGGGGTGCCCCACTTGCCTCCCTCCACTCAGACAGTCTGTCAGACCAGGCTTCCTTACCAGCTCAACCCAGGCTTTCCCATAGCAGAATCTCAGATGTCTGGATTCTTAAAATGATCGTGGTGCAATAATAGAATAACAGCTTGAACTGGTGCTTCCAGAGGTGGGATCTCAAACAAAGGAATCCTTGGGCTTTTACGTCCCCAGAGTCCATGCACATGAAAGTCTGGGCTCTTCCTGCTGAGTTTTTGGCTCCTGCTGTGTCTCTGAGTATGGGATGAGTATGATGGCTGAACACAGGTCCTCTGTGCCCTTTGTTGTGCAAAGGGGTCGGTGCCAGCTCCTGCCTCCGGCTCCCTCAAACCGGAGCTCAAATCTGCAACTCCACTGAAAGTATTCCTCAACGTCTCCAATGGTTTGACCTTCAGTAAAAGAACCCTCTGAGTGGCCATGGACAGGCCATCCCTCTGATACTGGAGGAGTGCAGAGAAGAAGCAGTTTTCTTCTTTGATCTTGCTACTGCTGGAGGCAGTAGCAAAATTTCAGAGGACTTCAATAAGCCAGGATCAGCCCTCTAAAAATACTCTCAAGGCACTAGGGGAAAGCACTTGTGAGAAGCAGCCCTTGTGTGCCTATGGGGTGGAAGGGAGCACACCCTTATTAATAAGTGTTGCTTCTTTATGAATACGTTTCTTTTGTTGCATGTTATCAAAAGGAAAGAAATTTCTGCAGCGGTGGCATAGCATGTAGGGCTGTCTGTGGCAGCAGCAAGTTTTGATCTGTTACTGTAGAAACTCTGCCACTTTTTTGTAGAGAAGATCCAAAAGCACCTTCCTTTGCTGCCTGAAAATCTGAAGGGCACATTTTGTGCATGCCATGAGGATCTCTGAGCATCTCTTTCCAGCTGAGTCTGGATGAGTAATTGTGTCATTTGGACAAACTCCCGATGCATACATTCAGCCTTGTGCTAGCCCTGGCTGCCAGAGGTGGCAGTCAAATCAGAGGTACACCCTGGATGTTAAAAGCAGTGTAAAGCTTCCAGAGCCTGCCATAACTTAAATCACCTTTGGGGATTCTTAAGAGTGGTTTTGAGCATAGCAAGGAGACAGGGTAGGCTGGGGGTCAGGTTTGCATCCCCTGGCATGTGATGTCATATGATATGCTACCCTGGTGGTGGCATTGACAAGCATGAAGGGATCGTTGTACTCATCTCCTTTCCCAGCAGAGAACAGCTTCAGTGTGGCCTTTAAACCTGAAGCTAACCAGGAAAAACCCCTGTGCTCAACCTCTGAGATGGCCGCAGCAGTGCTCTGCAGTTGTGATATACACATAAAGTTGTGGTACACACAAAGCTGTGCACTCAGGGACAGAATAAATGGAGAGAAGGGAGATGGTGACCTCCAAAAAACTGCAGTGGTGACAGAGGGGAAGGAGACAGTGATTTAGCTGCTCTTGGTAGAGGGGTAAGTGACTCCAGAAAGCATTTAAATGGCAAAACAAATAGAAGGTATCTTGAGGGTTTCATAAGCTATTTGCAAAAGTAATAAGCATGAAAAAAAGTCTCATTTATAAGGGTGGAGAGTATCTAGGCTGCATCTCTAAGTAGCATCCCAGGGTTAGGAGAGCCATGTGGCCATTCCAGTATTTTAGTTTGCTTCAGGCTCATGGAGGCTTGGTTTCATTCCTGTCTAGCACCTCCCTCTTGTGCATCCATGCTCTCTTTGCCCAAAGGTGCTGGGTCTGTGAGAGGAGCCCTATTGTGTCACTGCCGGTGACTGGGCCTTCCCACTTAGCAAATATTAAAAAAAAAAAAAAAAAAAAAAGCAGCAATAAACGACCTGCTACAAAGCAAGTGTTAGGTATAGCTGGTGAATTACCCCTGCAAACCACAGTCCCTGCTTCTGACACCTGGCTTCTGCAACACATCACTTGCCTGCCAGCAAACACATAGCTATGCCCATCAGGTGTCTGAGGCTAGTCATAGGTAGATATCTGTTACCTGTGGCTTCTCCTCCTCAATCTGTGTACTGTGCTCTGGGATATGTCAGGGGAATGGAGCACTGGGCTCAGATGTTGTGTCTTCCTCCCTGGCTGCTGAAACACATCAGTAAATTTAGTGGTCATAACATCATCATAATGAGCTCTGAGCAATGTGCAGCATCAACAGCCCAACTCTGCAATTTTCCAGAAGTTGTTCCTTACAAGACGCCTCCTCGACACCCTGAGCACCAAGGTGATGTTATACAAACTGGCTGCTGCCTGAATGTCTCCTTTAACATATGCTGCTTTTGTATTGCTTTCAAATGCCAGAATTTTGCAAGAAATGAGATTTCAAATGCATCTACTCTTGCCTCATGCAGTGCATGTTTGTGGCCTCAGCTGGTCCTGGTGTAGTGTCCTTCTCAGGTAGAGGCTCCTGGGCTGTGTACTGAGTGTGCTCACATTTTGTGTCATCTCCACAACTGTGGAGCACCGGGTCTCTTTCCAGGAGAAACCACCCTCTTCTGTGCAGCCTCCTTGGTTTGCTTTCCAGAGGACTCTAGCAGCATTAAGCTTGACAGCACTTTGTGCCTCTGCTCTTCCTCAAACACTCAGCCTTGAGAACTCTGAAAGGCAAGGACAACTCTGGGTCACTTCACAGGAAGCAGAGATGTTCAAAGAGTTCATGTAATTAGCAGCAATTTCCATTTTAGACACTCCCAAATCTGCTTGAGCCAAGGAGCCAGCTGTCCTCTTTGCTGGCCAGGGCATTCTGTAAAGATCTCACTGTGTGCCCTGGGGCTTTCCCTGGTTCTTCCTGCTGGTGGGAGCCTCAGCTGGGATGGCAGCACAGACCCAGATAACATTGGGGATTTGAGTATTAGGTTGTGTCTGCTTTACACGGGCTTGGTTTTATTCCAGGCAATTGGAAGCTGAGGGTGGGAGGGTTTTGTGTTCCTGTGAGTGAATTGGGTGAGTTGGTTTTTTGTTGGTTTTTTTACTTGATCAAAAAGGCAGCTGACAACATGGCTAGATCCATGCATGCTGCCATGTGTGGGTTACTGGAGGTGCCTCGTGTTCCTCTGCTGCTCCTTATCCCCTTCTCCAAGACCCTCCTCATCAGAGGCTGGGTGCCACATTGCTCTGTGCACCTTCAGCACAGCTCCGATTCACCCAAAGCTAGCCATGTTTCATTGGAAGTCCTGGAGGGTGGTCTTCCCTTTGCAAGGGTTGGTGTAATTCTGGTGGATACCACTTGCTCTTTGCCCTCTGCAGGGTACAAGCACTCTCAGCTCATTGACTGAAGGGTTTGAACAAAATCTGTCTGGCTGCATGAGCTGAAATTTGTTCAGTTGAACCCTAAAACAAATTTGCCTGCATGGGGTTATTATCAGAGACAGTAATGCTTGGTGTTGTTTGTTGCTCCTGAGCCACCAATTGTAGAACATCTAGCTTGCTGCTCAAAATTGTTATTTTTACCATAGTGTTAGCAAAGAGTTTGGAAGTATATTGACTGGTGAAGACAGCAATATCTTGACACCTTTTTTTTTTACCTTCAAAGCAATTTACATCTAATAGTCCTCCTAAGTCCCATGTTAGCAGGGTCATAGTGTGTAAACTCTTTGAGACAAAGAGTGGGGCTTGTTCGGGTTTGTAGCAGCGGCACTGTGATTGGAGAAAAGCTGTTGATCTGGGTAAACCTTCTTGCCATAGAAATCCTGCGTAGGAATCATACAGAGAAATGACTTTGCATGAATAACTCAAAAATGCTGGAGAAGGTATTAGGATTGGGATGATTTAGTGCAGTCCAACTGTATCTTCTCTTTCTCTAATTTATGTAAAGCAGTTTTATTTGTCTTGGGGGGACAGTGTGTTCTTTTCTTGTTTAAAGCTCCAGAAATCTACATGGGAGTTCTTAAAATTGGATGAGTACTGTGTGAAGGCATTCTGAGTTAAATTGTAACCTGAAGCATAAGAAAAAGGGTTTTTTAACTTGTTGTATTAGTAAATTATATTTGAACCAGTGTTGCATGTCATTAAATATATGGTGAATCACATCTGACAGATGTGCCAAAAAGAGTCTGAGATAATGTGACCAAAATGTCACGCAGTAACGGTATTCACATAAGAGAGTAATTTCCTGGAATATAATCCTCAGGGACTGTTAAATTAAATTTGAAAATGTATCCCCATGTCTATCTTGCCCCTTGTAAAAGTAAAACCACTGGAAATTGTTTACTCCTTGGTGGTTCTTACAGTAGCTTTTGAAGCTTCTCATTGGGTCTCTTTCCTACCCCATCTTCACATGCCAAGGACAAAGTGAATCCCTCCCTGCACCATCCATTGTAGCACACTCTTGTACTTGCATGTGATGTAGGTTCCCCATAGAGATGGATGTTTTCTGCTTTGTTCTTCAGGTCTGCCAGATGCTTTTCACATCTTCAGGTTTCCTGAAGCAGTGACCATTTTGGGTAATACCACTGCTTCATATCAATGGGCAGAAAAAGAGTCTGGGCTTGTTCAGTTAGGATATGGGCAACTAGAAGGCATTGAATGTAGTTAAGTGTGTAGGGAATTGGTGCTGGCACTAATGGTGGTGTTCTCCAGGGATCTTTTACACCTTTAGAGAATTTATAATCTAATTATGGCAACCTATCCTAAAACTGTGGTAATTAAACTTAAGAGATTACTGAGGTTGTAGGGTATGGCTTTCTGGGCTAACTTCCAAATCTATCTGTCTCTAATCTGTATTTTAAACATTGGCTTCAGCTTCTAACTAATCTTCTTTGATTTCCACTAGTCAAACAGCTAACTGGGAAGTCTTGCAGGCTCCAGTTGGTTTGCATGGTCCTTATTGAATTAGATAGGAAAAGCACTGTGGAATTTGAAAGAAAAGCAGAATGTGGAATCATGATCATTCCTTTTTATGTAGACTTTTTGAAGGGGGAAGACTCTGATGTCTCTATCTATGTGAATCATCAAATGACTTATAAAAAACAGGAAAAAAGTGTTTAATCGTTGCTGCCTTGACCAGGATTCTGAGTTGAGGTGGGCAGGCCTGGAGAAAACTGGGCAAAAGTGAGGGTCATTGCAGTTCCTGTGCATTTGGCACAGGAGAAGAAGGCCTGGAGTCCCTGACCAGGGCTCTGCTGGTAAAGGCGAGCTGCCCCTGCCCTGTGGGATTCAACAGCAAGCAAGGCTGCCCTTTTGAGCTAAACTCAGGAGGACTTCAGGAGGCTGAGGACAATGTTGTTTCTTCTTCATGGTCTTCTTCCCTTCCTCTCCAAGTCCTTGTAGCCCTTTGTTCCTGATGATTTCCCTCTGTCTTCTAAGCAGCCCCAAAATCAGTAGAGATGCAACCCAACACCTGCTGTTTTCATCATCTGCCTACAAACTGCCCTTCCCCTCGGGAAAACCCATCAAAATATCCATGTATATACACACACAAAACAACTTAGAGTCCCACCAGGATAAATGCTGCATTAAAATCACACATGTAGCATCATCAGAGCTCTGGTTTAAGCAGGGCAGATGGAAAATGCCCTGCTGACCTAATGCCCATTAAAAAAAAAATCTGTACCTAGTGTCAATGGGCTGCTTTCTTCTTTCCCTTTTTTTCCTTTTCTTATCATTTCTGTGCTTTCTCTTCAGAAGAAGTTCAGTGCTGCATTAAAGAGATTACAGGTTCTTTTCATCTTACCTTTTTCCCCCCAATTTTGCTTCTTCTCAGCAAGACTCAGGGTTTTTTTGGTTTGGGGTTTTTTTGCCTTTTTTTTTTTTCTCTCTCTCTTTTAAAGCAATTGATTTATAGCTCTCCCACCTGCTGGGAAAGATTGACCTGCTACTGAGCATCTTCAGACAGCCCCTCTTATGTGTCACTTGGGACTGAAAGCAAGCAGAGGGCCAGGTTGAAAGGAGTTTCTTTCCTGATGCTATTTACCCTCCAAGGAAATGGCAATGGCATGTGCTGGTTCTGTATAGCTTGATACACATTATGTGCATATGTACCTGCATCTTGAAATGGGGCTGTCCAAGGAGAAAATACTTTTTTTTTTTTCCCCTCCACCAGCACCCTCTTGATTTCTCCAAATCTAAGTGAAATCTTAGTGCATTTTTTTTTCTTCACTCTTTCTCTCATACTGTGCTTTTGGTGAATTCTTGCTGTGCAGTTTTGTTTTCACAAGTTTTAGGCTGTGCTTTGTTTCCTCTGAAACATGAGGTGTGGATTCCATCTGGAAACATTTCAGTGGGTCATATAATTTGTGGTTCTCTTCCTTTGCTGCCCTGGTCTCTGTGTGCATGTCTGTGGCAGGGGACATGAGGAGAGCAGCAGTGCTCAGCCACCATGTAAGGAGTGAACGAGGAAGGATGTATTTCACCTCACTTCTGTTCAGTGCAAACTTGATGGACCATGGAGGCTCTTTTATTGTTCAGCATCTAAAGCCTGAAAAGATATTTCAGGGCAGTCTGGATAGGGTTACCTTTGTTTTTTTCCCCTCCAGTTCCTGCCATCTTGATACCAACACTATTGTTTCGCCTTCAAAGGAACAAACCTGACCTGCCAGGATGGTTATTCTTCATCCTTTCTAAAGGATGAATCAGCCAGCACTGAATTTCCTCAGACACATCTTCTGCTTTCATGTGTTGGTCTGAAAACACTGACCTCAGCAGCTGGGCTGATTTATTCCACAAAAGGAGGAAAATCTGTCTATTCTTGTTTGAATTCAGTTTTAAAAGAATAAGATCTAGAATTAAAAGCAAATGATGGGAAAAAAAACCAGGCCCTTTTTAAATTTGCTTTCATACACATCATTAAGGCTATTTTCCCATTTGCTCATGCAACAGCTAAGGCCAAGTTCCATGGACATTGCCCTTGAAGTCTTTTAGTTAGTGTCACCTTTCATCATTAGGGAACAGCCAGAGATGCCGTGTTTGAACCTTGGTGAGTGACAAAAGAGACCAATAAAGATTTACACACTGGCCCTGAAGATGAATCAAATGTGGGGTGACCCATCCTGTCTCATTTCTCCTGTCCCTTCTTGTCTGGGGGTGGTTTGCATGCAATTAACTGATGAGAGCTGCCAGTATTTGGAGAGGAGGGGTCTGAGAGCCGATTTCAGCAGCCGGATCCAATTTCTCAGCAGTTTTGTGTACAATTAGGCTGGGTTTCATCATATTCACTTTGTTAATATAAGTGTTACAAGAGGACTGCTCAGTGACCAAGTGAGATTTTCCATTGCAGGCTCTGCAGTCTTTTCCTCCTTCCTGGCTCTTTTCCTCATCTTGCAGTACCGCCTGTGGGATAACTTGGCTTTAGAAAGGATCTTTTTTTTCAAATAGGCAGCAGAGGCCCATGGCCTGCATGAGCAGGATGGGATTTTAAGAATTTCTTGTGTGTTCCCTCTCTCTCCCCTCTGATTTTTACCCTTTAATTTACTGTTGTGAGTCCACAGGACATACCACGGAAACAGAATGAATTGGGTCATGTACAGCCCAATGGCCCTCCAAGCCCAAAGCAGCCCTTCTCTGCAGGGGCTGCCTCTCTGGAGCATTTCTAGAGACCACACAAGCCAGGAACTGTGTGAACAGTTTGGTTTCTTCTGCCTAAGCTTCCTTTACTCTGTGAACGTTTTGGTGAGGGTAGAGAAGACAAAAGGTGTTGGAGAAGAAGCAGATCACTTCCACAAGGCAAAGAAATCATGAAGAGAAGAGGAACTTTGGGGAGAAAAGACAAAAGTAATTCAATAGTAACTTTTTTTTCTTGGGCTCCTCTTTCAGATGAGAAGCATGCAGTAAGTCTTGACCTAGTTCCCTGAATATCACAGAAGTCTTGAGGTAGGAATTGCTTCAGGAAATATTCATGGGCAAGTGTTTCCCTGCCAGAAGGCAGCTGATCTGCTGGAAATGAAGCTCTTCACATAAGTGTCTGTTTTGTCAATGCTTTTGTTGGGAAAGAGGTCTGAAACCCAGGCTAGATATGAGAGGTCATGGCTGATGAATGCTCCTCTGAGATCTGGTTTCAAATCTTTTCCATCTCCAACCTTACTGATGGCGCTATTGTTTGTCTCCTTCCTGCTTCTTGTTTGGATTTTGGGGTCAGATGACTTCAAATAATGGCATCAGCTCTTGCTGTGGAAAATGATTTTTCCTAAACTTCAGAAACTGCTGTGTAATTAAATTTTCACATAAAGCTTCAGGAGAAATAACCCAGGACCACTCCAGTGTGGGTTGTCACAGTGTTTAAGGCATCTTTGCAGGTGATAAAAACAGGGAGTGCTTCTGAGATGAGGTGGAGGGGAGGAAGTCCTGGGGAGCTGGCTTGTGGGTCAGTTTTGGACTGCCTGTAGTTACACAAGAGGTTTGGCTTTATGGCTAGCTTGAGGACTAGCCAAAGATAAAATCTTAGCTTCCAAGTGTGTGGGAATGCTGAATTGCTAAAGTATTCATCAAAGAGCATGGGCAGGAGGCGTGTTTAGAAGGAAAATGTGTGGTTGTAGGGACAAGCCTGAGAGCCTCACTGGTGTCTAGCTGGTCCTAGCAGAACATCAGGGAGCTCATGGGTGCCCTGCCTGCCTGCCCTCCACACTGGCCAGGCTGCCCACAGCAGTGGCAGGTCTGTCTCACCTCCAGAAGGAGATGCCCTCAGTGAGCATCCTGCTGTTGCATGTGGAGACCATCTGAGAGAATGGCCTAGTTGCCTTAATTCCACTCCCTTCTGGCATGGAGAATGATTTGGGGACTACAAAGGTAATATTTTGTGCTGTTTAGGAGACAAAATACATTGATTGGGCTTTACAAAGCAAGCAAACAAAGCAACCTGCAAATGACAGAGCAGGTGGTTAACAGGTGGAGCTAGGGCACATTTCAGCAGTGAGGCTGTGGAAGTGCTGCCATTCCCCAGGTTTGGTTCCCAGGCGTGTCGGGATTGCCAGGATGGCAGCGACAGCCGGAGCTTTGCAGCAGGCTCTTTCCCTGCCCTCCTTTTCTGTGCAAAGAAGTCTGTGGAGAAAAGCACGCCTGGTGCTGGTGGGTTGCCATGGAAAGAGCTGCCACGTCGCACAGAGTTCACAGCGGAGTGTTTGGTGGCTGTTTCTTTTCGAGAGAAGAATTCTCACAAACGTTTTAAAACCAAGTGACCATCTAAATTAACACAAGCTGGTCACAGAATCAATCTTTTGAAATTACATTATTACGGATTTTTTTTTGTTGTTGTTCTTCCCTTGGAAGGAGCGCACATGTGTTTTGGCAAACAAATACTGAATATTAGTGTCACACTGGATTTTGATGACGGTATGGTTGGAGCCTGTTTTGCAGCTCTGAGGAGAGAGCGGGAAGGAGGAGGGTTTGCTAGAGATGGTGGGGGTGAGCATAAGCCCTGGGCACGCTGCTGCAGGTCTGGTCCTGGCATCCCAGAAACAGGAAGAGAAGAAACCAAGTTTTAAAAAATTCATTAAAAAAAGATTTAAACAAATACCCTTCAGTGAGAAACTGTTCTATTGAGCAGTTCCACTCCTTTTCTGCATTTCTCAAGTATTGCTCAAGCATCATTGTTACAGTTTCTTCATCTGGAGGAGCTATGAAGTAGCCCTAGGGGAAACCCAGGCACCAGGGAGACAGAGAGGCTGATGCCTGTGCTGACTCCGGCTCTGAGCCAGAGCTGGGAATATGCGTGAGTATGCTGAGATTAAAGCATGTGGGAAGAGATGGGAGGAGGCAACTGCCAAGTACTTTGTCACACTTAGGTGTTCTGATGGCAAACCCCTTCCACTGGTTAGAAATAAATGAATGGGAGGTTTAGCCAGTTCTTCTTGTTGTCTTCCTTAGCATTTTATTCCTCAATGTAGTAAAAATTTCTCCATGGTTCCTTTTGTGGCTTGGGATTGTAAGGGGTGTTCCAGGGGTGTCTTGTGCCAAAACATCCAGGCTATGGAGGGTCCAGATCAAACTCAGTTATGAAAGCAGGAACTGGTTTGATCAGTATCCCTCAATGCTTAAAATGAGAAGTAGAAGAAACAAAACATGTCCTTCTTTGTATCATGTGCTGTGGAAAAACTCTCCAAAGGCATGGATTGTGCTAATCTCATTGTATTTACAACTGTGTCAATTCCTACTATTTTTAATACATATCAGGTCTTACTTTCAGTGATCCTTTTCACTCTTTCACTGTATGTTTCCAGAAGAATCCCTGGTTCTTTTTAATTGGGATATTAAATAGTGTGTGAATGATTCAATAATCATTTCCTCTTTGTATTTCTGGAGTGAAATGAAAATGCAGAGACATTTGCATCCTACTAAATCACACTTTTTCCCAGCAGCATAATGTTAGGGCATGCTCATTCTCCATCCCCTACATCCTGTGCTGGCATCCTTTCCCAGAGCTCCAAGGTGCTGGCAGCTCCTGTCCTGGCCTAGGGACCCTTATTTCAAGGGCCAGTTGAGGGAAAGGTGCGACAGGCCGGATTCAGAGCTGCTGCATTGAAAAAAAAGTTATATATACATGCACACAGAGGCTGGCAGATCAAGCACAAACGGAAATGTTGCACAAAGGAATCACATGTTATTAGATGACACCAGATCAGTCTGCCAAGTTTCTGACTTCTTGAAGATAAGAATATACCTGGAAATTGGAGACCCTTATATTCAGGTGGTCTTGTAGTATCTAGGTGGAAAAAGTTGTGCAGAGACTAAGGGCAGAGCTCTGGCACTCACTCAGACTCATCCTTGCAGCAAGTCTGGGTAGAGGTCACCAGAATTAAAGGCTCCCAAAAGCTGTGACTGCTCCCCTGTCTCCACTGACCTGCAGCACTTGATAGGGGAAGAATGATCTCATATTGGGGAGGGGGACAGTGTTGGGGTTTGTGGGTCGCAGTCCTTGGGGCAGTGTCTCTAACCCAGCTACAGAAACCCAACTCTGTGTGACAAGGGGGAAGGATTGCATTGTGTGCTCAACTTCTGGCACAGACAAAGGTCCTTTGTGGCTGTGCCAAATTCTCCCGGCAGCAAAACTGTTACTGTGCACAGAGGGCAGTGGCTCTGCCCTGTGACAAATTGCAGCAGCCACGGGTGCTGCAGGGAGGAAGAGGAAGCTCGTTTGGTCCCGTGATCTCCAGGGGGAAAATGGCGTTTGTGTGCCTGCATGATAGGTGCCTGTAGGGACACTTAAACTGTTCATACCCACCTGAAACCTCAGCATCCTGTGTGGCAAGACAAGCCTTTTCCCTATAAGTAAGCATAGTTTTGAAAGGCTTTCTGACTCTGGGAGTTTTGTTTGGCTTTTGGGGGTTTTAATTAAAAATTATATTTGTAATCGGTGATTTTCCTAAGGAAAATAAATATTTGATTGGGAGCATATTTGCTGGATGACTGAGGAAATCAGATTAGTGTCACTTGGTGAATAACTTCAAGCAGCTTTTGATTTCACACTTCGTAGGGTGTAGACATCTGGAACATCAGTGATGCTTCAGCTGGTTTCTCTTTTCTGATGCAGACAGGAGTTGGTGTCTTGGTCTCGTATTAGATGCCTTAAATGCCCAGTAAGCTGAGGAAAGTATTATACAATCTGCAGTGAAGGGAAAGCATGCAAATGTTTCAAAAGGATCTTGCTGGACTTGATATTTATTGTCTCTAAGCCTCTTCTGTGGAACATGTGGTAGGTTCTCTGTCGCACAGTTTATAGAGTTACACTAAAACAAAGTGTTTTGTATGTCTATGAGGACTGGGTGCTTACTGAGAGAAGGAGAGATAATTACAAACACTTTGAAAACAAAGTGCTGAGATAAAACTTGAAGGTAATAAGGGGGAAATTATGTGTAGGGGTGATCTGAGTGGGAATTGCAAGAGATGAAGTACAGCAGATATAGTAAAAACTTCAACAAGTACAGGCATAGCGTGTGATTAAAATGAAAGAAAGCAGTGTAACTAAGCATCTTTTAGATGGTCACTTTTTCAGCATTTGACCTCAGAGCTGACTGAGGAACTGACCAAGGAATAATGTGATGCATGCTAGGAATGCTCAGCTTGTCTCACCAACAAGCAGAAAAAAATGTCTGCTTTTGACTGTGTGGGTAAACTCGTTCAGGGCCTCCAGAGAGAAAGAAGGGAACAAGTGTATTGATGGTGCCCGCAGACTTTGTGTGAGATGGGATTGTCACGAGAAGATCTCCATCACATGGGAGCCCTTCATAAAATACTTGCTTTTTCCAGAATTTTGGCGGAAAGGGGAAAGAGTTCTTCAACTGTAGGATTCAAGCAAAGGAAGACCAGGAGGAATTGGTGTGGTTTGCTAATGACATGCTTTGCAGCAGCTGCAGAGGAAGGTAGCTTTTATTTTGTGTAAGGACAAGTGGAGGTTTAGCAACCTTGGTAGAGAAGCTTCTCTCTTGTATGTGTGGCACCTGGCCCAATGAGTGATTTCTGAGAGAAGGCAGGAGAGTTCAGACCTTTTATCTTTAGACTTTTGCTTCCTGCCATGAACCTCTTGGTGAAAGTTGTGGTGGTTTTGTGACTTTAGTGCTTTTTTGCTGGGGCCTAATCTAGGAGTACCAACTGCTTTCACAGGGGCTGTTAAATGTTTTCCACTTGTGAGCTGGGAGGGTAACCTGAATTCACTGGAGACTGGAGCAGCAACCAAAAACCTTGATGCAGTTTCCAGCCCTGCTGAAGATCTTAGGTAAGGCATGATTTTTGCACTCTGATACCCAGTTTTGGTGGCAGCAAGCTGTAAATTGACTTGGCCATTTAGCAAAGCCATGTTCTCTTCATGCCTTAATTGGCCATTTGAGCAATGAGAATAATAGCAGTGCCTTAACTCACAAGCCTGCTGTTAGGACAGGTATCTTAACAGCTGTAAAGCCTCCACATATTGAACCAGTGGGATCCTCTGATCACCACAGGTCATTAACCATCTGAGGTAGACTCCTACATGAGGGGAAATGACCTAAAACAGATACTTGTTTTAGGTGGTGGGTGGAAGTCATGTCTCTGCTTTTAGAGAAGAAAAGCCTCTAAATGTAGAACTTACATTTTTCATGGTCTGATATCAGGCCACTTTTAAAACAGCCTTCTCTTTAAGCAAGTAGAGCACAACAAAAGGTAATGTAAAATGTGACAAGATAAGAGTGAGTGAAAGTTATTTACGGCAAGATATTTGCGGTGCCGCTCAGTTGAACCAAATCTGCTCATCACCAGGAAGCCAAGGAGATCAGACTGGTGCAAAGCACTGCCTATGCAATTCTCCCAAGCATCTCACTCCTCTTAACCAGCAGCAGCCAACTTTCCCACGTTCTGCTTTTTGTCTCTGTCTTGGCTAGGAGATTGGGGTCTGGCTATAGCCATGAAAAAATTGAGTCAGGTTCAAGAAAGGAGATCTTTTCCTAGCAATACTGGGGTTCATCTGTATCACAGGCGTCTCCTAATAGAGAAGGTCACTAAACTGCATGAGTTTGGCCAACAGCTGACTCTTCGTGTTCTTAAAATTGGAGCTGCCCTGAAGTGCCTTGGACATCAGATTTGTTTGGTATCCCCTGGCTGAGTTTGGAGGTCACTGGGTGTTCAGATCCTGTGAAAAGTCATGCAGCAGTTTCCAGGAATGGTCTTGTTTTGGAAGAGGTGTGTCTAAATTCCTGCTTTTGGAAGTGTTGAGATGAAACATTTCCACTTCATTGCTGTGCAAGTATTCAGTGTGGTGGGCTTCAAGACACATCTTTGCACCCCAAACCCAGCTTTTGGGCTTCTTCCTTCAACAACATCTGGTACTGTAGCTTAAGAGTTTCCATTCAGGAAATGAGTATTTTTGGTTGTTACGGTTTAAAAGCCAGACCTGATGTTTTAAAAGGCAAAATTACTGAGTACTGAAGCTTTTCTCAGTAGTGCAGAGGTTCAGACTTTGTAAGCAGTGTCAGTCAAGACAACTTGAAGCGATAGCTGTTGAGTTCACCAACGTGTAGGCGAGTGGTTTGGGAAATGGGGACAGGAGAGAACAGCAATGCTTGTGGGCCACAGGTAAAACCATCCTGTGGGGTGAGACATTATGCTGCTCTGCCTGTAGCGTGTTATCCTCCAATCTGTACGTCTCATTGGGGAATGTGAAGATACACAGAGAAGCCGTTGGGGAGGGAGGAAAGAGGTACGGTGATTCATCAGCTGTACAAATCACAAACCATCTGCGTTTTTCTAATACATTGTGAATGAGTCAAACATGGAGCTGTGCAGCTATAGACACCCAGGTTACTAATGTTTTCTGTTAATTATTGAGCTCTTTCCTCTCTCTGGGGAGTTCCACAGACTCTTTCAGCGCTGCAGTTGTGAATGAGGCTGATGGAAAGGCTGCTTCCCATATTGGACAAATAGAGCTGGCCCAAACCTCCCATAGGTGTGTGTACTGCTTGTCTCCTTCAGACATGACATGCTGATGACAGAAGTTTCTTCTCTCTTCTTTCACACTCAAAGCTAAACACTTCTTAGAAGGGGTCACCAAAACAGTCTCTCCATCCCCTCCACCAGGTCTTCTGGGCGCCTTTTCCCGTTTCCTGCTGTGGTGTGTGGTATGTACGTGTCAGAGCCAAGACATGCAGGGCTCTAGGGCGGCTTCTTGGGAAGTGAAAGCTCTTGGGGTTTATTTGTTGGTTTTTTTCTTTTGAGAAATTTAGACCTCATTTCTACCTTGCAGCCTTGTGAGAGGGACACTTAGAATGTACATGTGATTTTTATTTTATTTTCCCCTTTGCAATTCACCACCAGAAGTGTTGGGTGCCTTGATAATTTTATTTGGAAAAAGTTGATACTCAACTGACTAAAGGCAGAGTGCTGTGGTTCTCAAAGCAGGAGTTTGAGAAGGGAGACAGGTAGTGTAAGAAGTACTAAAGCAGGAAAACATTTGTAGTATCACTTAAGTTTTGTAAGCAAAGTGTAAAAATCAAATGTCTTGATTCTGTTACAGCTCATGTTCTTTCTGCTTTGGAAGAATTTAACTGAGAGTGTCTCTATAGTAACAATAAATCTGAAGAGAAAAAAAATACATGATAATATATAAGATATATAGTTACATTGCAAATATGTACAGCTGTTCCTTGTCTAGGTGGCAGTGTTATGGAATGACAGATGAGATAAAGGAGAAAGTGGACCAGATGTTGCTGTTAAGATACTTAATCTAAATCAGTAAGAGATTATTACTAAACTGTTCTAAGCAAAGAATACTTGTTTTAATATACCCACCCTTTTCTAGAAAAAATACTCCTCTTTAAAGTGTATCTGAAGAGGAGTTAAGCTGAACATTCTAACAGGATAAACTGGGGGTTTTTCTGCATAAAATAAAAGATGGATACATCCAGGGCTTAACCCACTAAGCTGAAGGTAGTGTCTACAGAAAATTTTTACTTTGTGTCTATGAGTCTCTTGTTTCCTGCCACATATGATGCTGGATGAAAACTCAATATGAAAAATTATTTATATCCAGTGACTTTAATTTAGTCCAATGATGAGAACTCAATGAGTTGCACAGACAAGTAATTAAACTTATTAAAATGAACGTTTTTATGGCTTTCCTATTTCTCTCGTTTTATAGCTTTTCTCTTTCTCTTGTCTTTATTTCTCTCTTCTGAACACGCAAGTACCCACCCTAGGAGTAAACACTAAACACACCACTGATTAAAGGAGATAATTTTGACAGGGTACATAACTATTAGTTTGGAGCTTGCTGCCCCTGGAAGCCACCAGTGGAGGGTGTTGGACAGAGGATCAGCCCCTCTGTGGGTGTTGAGAACATTTGCTGACGTATCTGACTGTATCTTGCATGGGTTGTTCGTGCATCATTGTGCTTGAAGAGCTCGGTTTGTGTCCCTCCTTCCCAAAGGAGAGAGCAAGGCCTCAGGAGGGCATCCACTATAACCTTCTGGGTTTTGAGAGCACTGTCAGGTGCCACTGGGATTTGGGGTCCCTTTGTGTCTCTGTCTTGGCTAGGACTATACTACTACACTACTACTACAGACCACACCAACTTCACAAACCAGTGGGAGCTGCAGCAATCGCAGTTACCCACATGTCCCATTTCATGTGCAAGCTGTGGGTTGCCAGCCCTTTTTGTGGAGGAGGAAGCAGTGGCTGGGAAGCAAGGAAACCTGGATTTTGTCCCCACCTTGGCCCTCCAGTGCTCTCCTTCCTGCTCTGGTGTGTGCCCTCCTGGAGCACCATCTCCTGCCTTCAGCAAGATTAAGGCCACTGTCTTAGGTGGAATAAGTGACTGTTGCTACAATATAAGTATTTTTTTAGGGCCTGAACCAGTTTGTAAAATGCAGTTCCTAATCACAAATAGATTTTTTGCAGAAAGCAAAAAAACTAGTCGGGCCTAATCCACTTTTTAGCAACTGAATTAAGACTGCATTTTAAAAAAGGGGAAAAAAAGTACAAGCCAGTGATTGCAGATTGGTACTTATAATAGAAAATTCACAGCACGCAATGTTCATCTTTCCCTTTTCTGGGAAGGGGTTGGCCTCTTGTGTTCATACCACCATTTTCCCCACATCTTTGGCTTAGCAGCAGCTTGAATGAGAACATTTTAGTTCAAAGGAACAGCCTGTTAGCAGTGTACTCTGAAATAAGCCTATTGCATGGTGCTGCTACACAGCCTATTCTGGGGAAGCTTACAAAGGTTTTTTTTTCTCCCCCCCAAAATACCTGTGTTTTTCAGAGTAACTTTTTCTATCTCTACACAGTGGTCATATCATAGCTGAGCTGTTAATGTTAAGAGACAGCTTTCATGTAATTAGTTTCATCATGCAGTTCTCTAGGATTTTCTGCAGCTGTTGATGACTTTTAAAAACCCTTTCATTCTACCCTCAACTCACCAAAACTTCTGATTCTTCTTTTATCTTTGTGTTTTTACAGAGTCTCTCAGTGACTGCTGTAGGGGGGTGCAGGGCAGGGGTAGGATGTTTACTGGGTTTGCTTCTGCCCCCATTCATGTGTTGACATCCAGTTTCACAGGATGTGTTGCTCGGGAAGTCAGGAGTCCCAGAGGCAGTTTGGTTTGCTGATCACCTTTGAAAGGTGTGAGTCTCTGATCCTTAAAAGAAAGAAAAATTATCAATTGCTGCTTTCCTGTAGAAAAATATTCATGGTCACAGCATCCTGTTAAAGACCTCTCTGTGGGAATTTTTTTATAATTAGAAATGTTTGCACCAACATATGCAAACTTTCAATTTTATTTTTTCATGTCTGCAAAAATTATTGCTATAACAATCTGTATACCTCCCCTTTGATTTGGATTTATTCAGCTTACAAAAACTGTAGAAGTGTTGTAGCTCTGTGCTGGTCTGGCTTAAATGCTGTTTTAAAAGCTCTGCCCTAAATCACAAAATCTGCCTTTCTTTCTGTGTGGTTTTGGGGGGTTTTTTAATCATTACAGTCCCAGTCTATCATGCAGGAAATATTTGCCCTGGTTTGCTTCCATTTGTTCGCTGTATGTAATTAAGCAATGTTTTTAAGTGTTTTATCACAGAGGAGAGCAACAACATGTTTTTTGCTGTGCTGGCTGATGTGCTTTTTGATATTACTGTAGCAGCTGCATGCTGAAAACAGTTGTAAGGAAGGAAGAACATCACCCTAGGCATGTTCCTTTTTTTGCACCATGAAATGTGTATCTATCTCCTCTCTCATCCTTGTACTTGTAGGAGAAAAATGTTACTGCAACTTTAATGAGTGTGAGTTCAGCGTCTCTGATGGGGGAGCAGGATGGCAGCTCTGCCCTGTGCTGCTTGTGTTTGCATTGCTGCAGCCTTCATGGACAAAGAGTAGATGGTCAAGGGGGACTTGTGATGCTGTCGAGTAGTATCAGTTAGTTTCTGCTCTGCTGTGAACCTGAGCATGACTTCTGGGCAGCCACGCAGGTTGGAGTCGAGCGTTAAAATCTGACACTCAGAGAGACACAGCGTTTGTATCCTGGGGAAGTCAGGGACCCACAGGCTTGGAAGGTTGTAAGAGGAGGTGGCTGAAGATAACCAGGAATGAACTGAGGTCCATCATGGTGTGTGGTTGGTCACATGTCCTGGAAGGGGTGCCAATTTCTTCAGCTCAGAAAAAAGGGTGGTGCAGGTGGTGTCTCTGCTTTAAACCAACCTGCAGTGTTTGCAAGGTTTGCAAAGTGATCAGCAGGGCCTGGCTGGTGTCCCAGGGCAGAGCATGGCATCTGTGTTGAGGGCTGCTGAGATCCACTTACTGTGAGATAAAGTGGAATAGTATTCCAAAAGAACCCAGTCACTGAACAATTTGTGCCCAACAAGTCCTTGCCAGTGAGCTCTGTATGTGTACCTCCTGTTACTTCTGCTGTGTCCTTAGGCTGGGGAAGGGGCGTGGGAAAGCTCTAAGGAGGAGTTTTTACCTTTGTGATATTAAATGTCACGTTCAGACAAGGGGGGTGTGGGTGTTAAATTACAAAGGTGTAATTTGTTGTTGCTTGTCCTGTGTAGGAGAGAGGATGCTGTTTGTGGAGACTGAGCTCCTGAGCAGTAAAGCAATAAAATGTTTCCACCCTCTTCAAACATCAGCCAGCCCTTGCAGATGAACACTGCTATATATTTGCGTGCTTATTTGCAGTTATCCTTATGCTAGTGGTTTTCCCACAGTTCATTTTCAAATGAGGCCAGGTGCTGGGAACTCTCTGCCAGCGCAGGGCAGAGCAAACAATGCAGCAAGATGAAAAAATAAAGAAAGATTTTATTGGCAAATTACACAAGTGCCCCTAAAGTGTTTGGGGTTTTTCTGTTTGTTTGTTTTGAAAAGTAAGGTTTATCTGTGAAAAGTAAAGATCCATTTGTACTGCCTGGGAGGTTCAATCTCTTTCAACCTCTGTTTACTTTACTCCAGCCCTTGGCTTGAAAGCAAGATGCAGCACAAAGCATGATATTTCTGAGGGCTTTTTCCTTTCTGCTAAAATTAAAGTTTTCTGTGCTTTTTAATTAGACATGCCTTTAAATGTGGTTGTTGTTAGACAGCCTTTTCCAGACTCAGTCATGCTTTGGCATATGAGGGAAAACAAGCAGCATCTCACCCTGTCTCCCCTGTGCCCTACCACTTCCCCAGCCACAGCTCAGAGGGTTTAGAATGATGCTTTGTGCAACTGAACTGTGTCCGGGTGCCATGGAAAATTTCTGCTCTGCCACCACCTTGGAGAAGCCTGTGGGAACAGCAGTGCAGAAAAGGAGTTCAGTTTCTACCCAAATATTTACCTTTTGTCGTGATGGAAGTAGGGTGGAAGTAAAATTTTGCTATGTGCACACGGCAAACATGGGAGAAAGTGAAAAGATTTCAGTATTCAGCAAGAGAAACCTTTTGGATTTGTTTTTATTGCCCCTTAGCTTGAACTGCACAGTTACCTTAATGCTGATGGAAGGTGGCATTGCTACACCGGGAAGCATTTTCCACTGCCAGCCAGGCTTAAAAACATGGTTCATTTTTCCTCTGTGATTCTCTGCAGTTTCTCCAATCTGGGGCCAGGTGACCAGATAGGAAATCTGGCATTTCCTCAGTCGTGCACAGAGTTGCCATTAACATCCCTCTTCATTCTCTTGTCAGATGCTCTGTAGCCATTTTAACAGGAGTTCAGTTGATCAGAGGACTGCGGCTGGATTATATAATTATTTAAACAAATTTCAGAAATTAAGACACGTTAGGGCCTTGCTCATAAGTGCTGTGACACTCTTTTGGAGAAATAAATTTAAGGCATTGCTTCTGACTTGTGTGCTCCTGTCCTGGATGGCTTTGCTGAAGCAAAGCAAATGGAAAGTTTTTGTTCCTGCACACAAGTTCTCTGTGGTTTGGTTTAAACCTCATTCACAATGACAGGTTCTGCTTGGAGCCAAGCGCTTTTGTTTTTCACCTGGTTGCCTTTCGCTGCTTTGTGCTTTTGCTTATTCTAAAAGAAAATTCAAAAGATGAGATTTTTTTTTTCTTTTAACCCCATGCAGTATGGGGAGACAAGAGATGTGGCAGGTGAGCTGGAGGGATGAGGACTGTCTTCCCTTCCCAAGCATAGTGAGCTCACAAGGCAGCTGCTGACTACACCCCTGCACCCCACTCCTGTGGGCACTCCACAGTGGCAGCAGCCCAGAAAAAGAGGTTATTTGTCCATGGTCCTGTCTGTAACAAAATATAAGCAGAACAGGGCCAGCTTTAGCGATAGAGGTTGACCTGACCATGGTGCAGCCTGCACTGAATATCAGATGTGAATTTTGCCCCTTGAGGGAATGCATGTCCCGTGGACTGGGCTCAGGTGATATAGTGCAGCTCAGGTTCCCATCGGGATGTGCCTGTTGCTAAGCCATTGCATTGGAGGAGTTGAAGTAGGATCATTTATCAGTTTTGTCAGGAGCAACACTGCATATTTAAAGCTGTCTGCTGGGGCTTTGATTTTCTGGCAAGTGGCTCATGTTTGAAAGCCGTGAGATGCTCTTGATGTTTTCTCTAATGTTCTGGGATGAGCTGTGGCAGTGCCTGCAAATGTACATGATGCACCTGCCAAGGATGTATTGGGGGGGGAATGAGGTCCAGTCCTCTTTTGGAACTTTCTATTGCTTTATCCCAAATAACGTCCTTACTGAGGTCCTGGAGAAGCTACTGCTTGGAGATGCCGATAAACTCCCCTTGCTCAGGTAAGTGTTGAGCTTCTTCTCCCCATCATTCAGGGGACAAAGACAGTCTGTAGCTAGTTATGAGTGCCCAAGACAACACAACTTAGGCTAAAAGTCATTTGTTTCTTTTATTGACATCTAAAAAAGAAGCATTTGACTTGTGCTTGATTTCTCTGGTGCATCATGATTCTCATGTGGCAGAAAAAAAATTGGTCAAAAATTGGTTAGAAAGCCAGCAATTAGACATGCATAAAACCACTCTGTGGAAGGGAAGAAAGAAGAGAAGCAACAATCTGTACAATTTTCTAGAAAAACTGTAGCAGACAGAATTTTTCATTTTTCCACACCCTTAGATATGTTTTGAAGGGACCTTGGCCCTTCCTCTGTATCAGAGCATCCTTGTTTGAGGCCAGTCCTCCTGTCCTTGTAAGAGCTGGGAGCTCAGTGCAACAGAGAGCTTGCTGAGCTTCCAGAGACTGGGGAATTCAAAACATTTAGTCTGACTTTTAAGAAACCTTTGATTCAAAGCTGTAACCTAGATGTTTCTCCTCTTTCTCTTCCATTGCCTTCCTTTATATTCTTAGCTTTTTCTTCCTGTAGAGGCGAGGAGAAGTTTAGTGAAATATAAATAAGCTTTGCTCTGTCTTTGATATCATTTGAATTTTCTTCCTTTTGCTGATATTACCACATGAATTTTGCACGAGGTCATATATTAAAACAGGAGCAGACCATTAGGTGCAGCTGTGGCCTGGGAGGGAGAACAAGACTCAGAGGGGCATCCCAGGAGCTGTGGTTCCATCTTTATCACCGTGGCCCAGGACACTGCCTTGCACCTCCCCTCCCTCATCTAAGGAAGTCAGTATCACAAATGTTGTGGGATCTGCAGGGAAGAGTGAGATGAACTGATCACCTTCACCCTGTTTCCAGCACCAGCTGGACTTACAGAGCCCATTCTGCCCCTGTCTCTCGTCTTCTGGCCTGTTTCAGCCAAATTTGTTATAAGCGAAGAAGCTTCAAAGCTAACTAATTTTCTGCAAGCACAGTTGAAAATGAGTGGTCAGGAAGATGGACATTGGGACAGTGTGTGTTTGTCTCTAGCTTCACATCCCACCTGGAGTGGGATGCAGCAAGTCAGAGATCGCAGCCAAAATATCTGTGAAAGGATGATTGTGAGGTGAAGTAGAAGGGCAAGTTTGAAGGGAATATGTGGAAATTATAGAGAACATTCAGTGTGATCCTGTTTAATGGTCAATCAGCACAAATGTACAGAAAACCAGGCATCATTGCTTTCACTGTTCTTCTGTTTATCATTAAAGGGCAAAAGGAAGAAAAAGGAAACAGGAGATGTTGGCTCAGGGGCAAGTGCTTTGGGGTATGGTGGTGACAGTGTTGGTGGCCCTAGCTTAGGGGGAAATAGCACTGGGTCATCCTGATCGAGGCAGAGCTGTAAGCCTGTCGGCAGCCCCATCCCTGTTTCACAGAGCTCAGCAAATATGCTGTATTTCCCAGGGAAGCACCTGGAGCTTAAATGCACTCTTGAAAGTCAGCCAGATGCTCTGATGCTTCTGTGCAGGAGTGTGCCTGGGCTGTGTCAGGGATGGGAGGTGCAGGGGTGGCAGTGGCTGTGAACACAAAGCACTGTGCAGTTATGCAGAGGCATCTGCACCATAGTAAATGGTGTCTGCATGGGATCTTCTCCATGGTGTGTTTGGTGTTTCACAGCTTGAGTTTCACAAGAGCCTTCTCTGCGAAGATGCTGCCTGGTAAATTCCCACATGGAGCGTTTCGTGTGTGGGGAATTGCTTCATGCTGGGTTTTGAGTGCGTAGAGCTGGAAGCTGCCATCCCTGCTCTTATCCCCAGCTGGAGCTGCTTCCTCTGGCAGTATATAATTTTGAGTTTCCATATGTACAGGAGTGGCATGGTCTGTGACGGGCAGAGCAGCAGCACTATGCTCTGGAGACCTGCAGAGTATTCCTCAGCTGCAAACACAGCCGAGAAGCTGGCGATTTGCTTTCACAGTTTCTCTCATGCCAGGGCTCAAGCAAGATGCAGGGACGGCACTCAGGTGGTTATAAAGTGTCTGCTGATGTTAGATGTGTCCAGATGTGACTGCAATGGTAGTTTATTTTGTTAAATCTTCGAATCTGCGGTTCTGGATGCAGCTTATCACTTACAATCTTCACAATAAGCGTATGTGCATTTGGTTAGACATGAGATCATGGTTTGGATTGGAAATGATCTTTAAAGATCACCCAGTCCATCCCCCCTGCAATGGGTAGGGGTATCTTCCACTGGCTGTCTAGTTCAAATTCTCCACTTAGACCACTTCTATAGAATTCAGTGCAGGCTTAACCCACTCTGCAAATCTCCACTTTCCGTCCTCCTCCAGTTTGTAAACCCCAGTGTGTCTCCCACTCAATTCCAAGAACTTCTTGATTGTTAAATGTGAGTTTTCCATCAAGACTGTGGAAATATTATGAAACCAGAGACCATCTGATCAGGAAGAATAGCAAATTGGAAGCAGTAATAAATTTTAAAAAGCATCATGTCAAATAGGGAAGTGACCTTTTTTTTAATCTTTTTTTTGATTAATGAAACTCTTCTGACAACCAAATTCCTCTTTTTCCCTCCATCCAGTCCTGATGAGTGCGGGTAGATCCTAAAACAGCTGGTGTAATTTTTCTTTGTGCTTGTTCTGACTGATGTTTGCCTCAGATCCTTCAAAAACTACATTTTACAGAATTCTTGCATTTGGGAACTTTTAAAAGTGCTTCAGCACAAAAATAAAGCTTAAAAGTGTTTTCGTTTGGCTTTTTTAATTCTGTAGGGAGTGACATGCACAAGTTGGGACTTTATCCGTGGGGTCACAGAAAGGGACCCTGTTTAAAAGGGATCTGAGAGCTTCCATGGCCTTTGGTAGCTATTTCTGTCAATATTAAGTGGAAAGTGGTGTTTTAAGGAAACTTCTCTTCTGGAAAAGATTTGATAGGCCTCCGCAAATCTGCTGTAGTTTCCTGCTGCAGTTTCTTTGAGCCCACCTTTTCTCAAAACGCAGACCTTTGGAAGTGTTGATTTGCATCAACTCTTCTTTCTGCCATTACTTTTACGACCAAGGCAGATCATATAGCTTTATTTAGAAATCACCCATCATTAGTAACCACAGTCATTTAGTAGACATATTTACAAGGTAAGTGACAGTGGGAAGTAATTAAGTTTAATATAAATCACACTCAATTTCAAATCTGCAGGCTTCAAAATAGTAATTAATAGAATTGCAGCTTCTATAAAAAGACGCAGTATTTATAGCAGTATCTTCTTTTCCTAACTAAACACATTGAGTCTAGTGGAAATTAAAAACCCCTCTCTGTTCATCTTATTTGTTCCAGTCATTTTCTTCCTGTGGTGCACATCACTGCAAATTACCCATTACTTGTATTCTTTGTGGGGAGATTTTTGTCTCTTAAAAGGATGACGGGGAGGAGGAAGAGTTCCACAATATTCAAAATATGCACATACCTTGCACATGCACACACCTTGAGCTGTGGCTTTCTGCTAAATCTGTGGTTTTTTGATCAGTGCCTAACATGTGCTTTGTTTCACAGGTGTCATGCAGCTGACAGGCCTACTGGTGGAGCTGATGGTCACAGCCAGGGCAGAAATTCTTTAAACAAACCAATCAAATAATCAGGGACGTTTGGAGCTGTTTGCAAGATCTACTGAGTTGGTTGCTGATCCTGTCAAAAGAAGCCACCCTCTGGGACAACAGCACAGTGCCAGCAGCTGCCATGGCCAGCAAAAGAAAATCCACAACTCCCTGTATGGTGCGAACTTCCGAAGTCATGGAGCAGGAAGGTGCCGAGGGCGTGGAGACTCCTAAAGACAAGGGCACTGGTGCATTGCAGCAGGAACCCAAAAAAAATTTGCCTTCAGAAAACCCAGTCAAAGACTGTGAAGTGGTTGAGGCAAAGCCCCCAGCTGAAAATCAGTCTAAGAAACCCCAGGGTGGTTATGAGTGTAAGTACTGTCCTTACTCAACACAAAACTTAAATGAATTTACAGAGCACGTTGACACTCAGCATCCAAATGTCATTCTCAACCCCCTGTATGTCTGTGCTGAATGCAACTTCACAACCAAAAAATACGATTCTTTATCTGACCACAACACTAAATACCACCCAGGAGAGACTAACTTTAAACTGAAATTAATTAAACGCAATAATCAGACTGTTTTAGAGCAGTCTATTGAGACCACTACTAACGATGTCACTGTCACGAGCAGTGGGCTAGAAAATGCAGAGTGTGACGATTCGCTTCATGGGGGAATCAGTGCAAATAAAGTGCCGGTGATGAAACTGGGAAAGCCTAAAGGGGAAACCAAGAAGGGATCTAAAAAGGCAGAAGAGGGAGTTACAGAGAACCACGTGGATGGCGCTCTCCCCCGTATCATAACTGAAGCCACGGAAGCCATTGCCTGTATAAATGGAGACCTTCTCCATGACGTGTTAGCCCACGTTATGCCCTCTGTACAGCTGCCACCAAATATCAACCTTGTCCCCAAGGTCCCAGTCCCTCTAAACAGTACCAAATACAACTCTGCGCTGGACACTAATGCAACCATGATCAACTCTTTTAATAAATTTCCTTACCCAACACAAGCAGAGCTGTCGTGGTTGACAGCAGCATCAAAACATCCGGAAGAGCAAATCCGAATCTGGTTTGCTACACAACGTTTGAAGCATGGTATAAGTTGGTCTCCTGAAGAAGTGGAGGAAGCAAGGAAGAAGATGTTCAATGGTACTATCCAGGCAGTTCCCCAGACCATCACCGTCCTGCCAGCTCCTTTGACAACTGCAAAAATGCCACAGCCCATCATCCAGACAGCTTTGCCTTGTCAGATACTGGGCCAGACTGGCCTGGTTTTGACTCCTGTGTCAAATGGTTCAACTGTTTCTTGTTCACCAATTACACTTGCTGTTGCCCCAAACCAGGGCCAAAAGAGGACAATACAGACCTTATCAAGTGCCCCAGAGGCCAAGCGTCCTCACATAGTTCAGGTGCCTGAGATTCCTGCCAAGCTGACTGCTGTTCCTGTGACACCAGCCAGTGAGCGGAAAAAGACCAAGGAGCAGATAGCTGAGCTGAAGGCCAGTTTCATGGCAAGCCAGTTTCCTGATGATGCTGAAGTCTACCGGCTTATAGAGGCAACAGGTCTTTCCAGGAGTGAGATCAAAAAGTGGTTCAGTGACCACAGGTACAGAAGTCAGAGGGGCATTGTGCAAATTCCTGGTGATGCTTTAGGGAAGGATCAAACAGCACCTTCAGCTGGTCGACATGGCCGGTCATTTCACCCATACACAGATTTTACTCCCCAGAGATTCAAAGAGAAAACTCAAGAGCAGCTTAGGGCCCTTGAGGAGAGTTTCTTAAAATGCTCTTTTCCTACCCAGGGAGAATTGGACAGGCTCCGAGTGGAGACTAAGCTGAGTAGGAGGGAGATAGATTCATGGTTCTCTGAGCGGAGAAAGATAAGGGACAGCATGGAGCAAGCTGTCTTGGACTCAATGGGATCATACAGAAAAATTAAGGATCAAGGAACTCCCAATGGTGCAATAAGCCAGGCAGAACTCCTGAGTAGCTCTCAACTCCCTGGTGCTTTTTCTGGGTCCTCCACCACATTGAAGAAAACGCAAGAGCAAATTCATCTATTGAAAAGCACATTTGCAAGGACCCAGTGGCCATCACCCCAGGAGTATGACCAGTTAGCATCTCAGACTGGGCTCACAAGAACTGAAATAGTTCGCTGGTTCAAGGAGAACCGGTCTTCCCTAAGAGCAGGGTCACTTAAATGGATTGACCAGTACCAGCAGCAGTATGCTGGTGATGGTCACAACAAGCAAAGCCAGAAAAAGAGCTCAAAACACGTTGAGAGTCCAAAGAATGGTAATGAGGTATCTCGGCAGCATTACCAGGAGCATAAAAAACTGAATGAAGAGAATGGGGGGAAGCCAGTGGTGAGAGCAAAAAGAGACTGCGAGCCACTGAAAGACTCTTTGTTGGGGAATCAAGCAGAGGGTGTGGAGAGGCTGGAGTGCAACAGCCACGATGGCCATGGCAGTGAGGAGAACGAGGAGCCAGCAGAGGTCAACTGGGTAGAGGTGACGGTGGGCGAGGATGACGCTGCCTCGGACTGTACAGACAGCTGGAGCCAAACAGCCCCCGAGGGCCACACAGAGCTGGCAGACTTGGACTCTGAAAGTATATCTGGAGACAATTCCCACGTATAGACAGGTAATGCTGTTTCTCTGAGCCTGCCTTTGTCAGGGTGTGCTTCCAGCATTCTGTAGCGCTGCTTCAGTGTAAATCCCTGGAGCTCATCCCTGCCAGATGCTCGTGTCTGCTGGATGCCTGAACAAAAGGGAGATCTATTCTGCTTATAAATTAAAACCAACTGCATGATAGAACAGGGGTTAGTGCCATTTGCCTGGTTTCTTGTCTCCTTGTGGGTCAAGTCCTGGATAAGGGAGGTTTTCGTATTTCTTTTTTTTTTTTTTGGCAATAAGTGATTGAACCTTAAAACTTTCTGTCTTTAAAACAACCCATGTAACCTCTGCAGCACTTTACATAAAACATGCTAGCTGAGCCACACGGAGAAATAGTAATACTAGTTGCTACTGTCTCCCTTTCTGAGAGATCACTTAGTAGAGACTGTACCTGCTTTTGCATCTCAGGTCCTTCCCTTGCAGCATCCTGCCGTGTTTAAAACAAAAGGTCACTGGGGTAGGGCCTAGGACACAGATGCCTCTTTATGCAAAAGCAAGCCAGAAAATAAAAAAAAAGCGGGGACTGAAGTGGCTCATGCAAATACGCTTTCTTCCTGTTGCAAGTGAGAACCCTATCCAGTCTCCCTTTGTTCTGCTTGCTCTCACTAGAGGCTTAGGAAATGCCCCAGACTGAGCTGTGTGGGTGTTTAGCAGCTCTTCTTCACAGGATCTTGAATTTAAAAGCAAGCTGTAGGGCCTGGCTTTAAGGGGGGTTATGTGATCTTTCCCACTGTGAAAGGACTTGTTATTTGGAGAGCTGAAACCTGTTTCTGATCACAGTTGCAGATCCAGGTGTAAATCTGGAGCAAGCACTGTCAGTATTTCTTGCATGTTGAATTGAGTTCACTGGAGCCTGTAACATTTTGTGCTCAATATAACTGAGTCTGTCTCTCCTGAACCAGAGTTTCCTTAAATCCCAACTTTAGAGCTTATCCTACAGAAAGCTCAGCATCCTGCATTAAAAACCATAGTGAGAGAACACCTGTTTGAGAAAACTGGTAATTTTCTGGCATCTAATAAGCAAAATATACTTTACCATTTCTTAAAAAAAAAAAAGAAAAAGAAAAAGAAATACAAATGCCAGGACTGGTAGAAGTGCCTCCACACTTGTATTTAAGACTTCTGCTGTTATTGCTACCAGTACTTGGATTGAACGACCTGTTGCAGAGGTGCAGTTTTTGGTAGCGAGCCCTGCTGACTAGCACTCCATTTTCTTCATGTGCAGTACTTGTCCAGAAGTCTCCTGGACATAACATTCTCTGAGATAACAAAAGAACCCTCAAGTGGTACTATTTTTGACTGTGAATTCTGTTAGGTAATCTTGAGAAATGTTATGACAGCATCTATATAACGAAATATTTTAAAGATTCAGACTGCATTGCAAGGCACTGTCCTGCATTATCCTTGGAAAAGTTGGTAATTAGGGATGTGAGGAATAAGTGTTACCTGTGTGTCAAAGGCAGGGATTAAAGGAAGAAGGATGTGGGAACATCAGCCAGAGGCACACTGGGGTGCCACTGTTGTGCAGCCACATAAGAAGGGAGAGCCAGGATCTGATCTGCCTTTTAAAGTCAAATGTGTGACAAATAAATGCATTGTGGGATTATTTTTCTCTGGGTGGTTGTTCCAGAACATTTCCCCCTTTCAGCTACAAATACTGATTTTGAGGAGCGGGAGTAGATAGGAGGCTCAGAGAGGCAGTGGGGAGGAAAGCAGGAGCAGGGGGAGTTGTGTGAAACCCCTGTTTCTTACCAACCTCTTGTGCTATGAAACCAAGATCTGCAACAGCTCCCATCCGCCAGTGTAGGTTTGGTGCCTGCGTTTTTGTGCTTGTGTCAGGTATGCTGGAGTGAACTTCCTACCTTTGTGCCCTGGTGCAGATGTGGACCATAAAGCTCCAGGGCTCTGGAGGTGTTCACGTGTTACCAGAGAAGAATTTTTATAAGAACTTTGATCTCAGTTAAACTGTTGCTGAGTGATCCTTTTGATGAGAAGCTTTCTGGTGGTTGTGTATAAAATCCACATACTGAGAAAAGGTGCACTGGAGCAGGACTTCTGCTGCAAAGAGCATGCAGCAATGGTCAGAGGGCCATTTTGTCCTCTGCTCCTTGCCTGTTTCTCAGTGTGCTGGTCTGGGGTCTTTAAAAAGTCTTTTTAGTTTTCCTATATTCTGCCTGTAAGTCTCAGCTGAGAAATGCAAGTAACTGCACTGTGGTGCACAAGCGGAGGCATTGCCACAGTCATTGTGCCACAAAATTTGGAATCTTTATACCCCACACTGATGGGACTCACAGAATAATCTCAGCTGTTTTTTCTAAGCTTTCATTGGACAGCCAATCTTGGAAATTTTCAGCTAAAACTTCAGTGTTAAATAAACGAGGTGTTATCCTAAGTGACATCCAGGGTATGACTCAAAAGCAAGAGACTTTTGTATGACCTCACAAAGAGCTTGTTTCTGTCAGTTGTCATAAAATCTTGATTTTTCCTAACGTGCTCCTCAGGTACCACATGTAAGAGGTGGACTGAAGAGCTGACAAGGGATTCCTCTTGTCTCTCACACAGCCACGCTTATTTTGTGAGCCTTTCACTGCTGAACCGTACATCAGACAGAAGCTGCTTTCATATTCATGGTGTTGCTGTTTTGCCAGCTTGATCTAAGTAATCTGAAATGAATGTTTGTTGGTGATTGACCTCCATACCCTTCTTCACTGAATTTGGGTGTGGCTTTTGTAAAACCGCAGTTCTTCCAGACCATCTCAGTCACTCTCTTCTCCAGATGTAGCTTTAGGAGATTTTGGAACTATTAGAGAGTGTTTGTGTTATAGCCTAGACAGACTTTGTGCCTTAAAAAACTGAGTTTTTCCAAAACTGATTCATGTTTGGCAGATTCATCTGCTGTTGCAGCTGGAGGGAATTTCACAAGGGACTGGGCCTCTGTGAGACCAGGATTCATGCCAGGCTCTGCAATGCCATCCTGGGACTAAGAAGAGGCTCTGTTACTAAGTCAGTATCTGAGGCTTTTGGTAAAACTGGATTCATTCCATAGAGCAGGTCAGCTTGAACAGTGAGGCTGGGACACGTGTCCCCACAGATACTGGGCCTTCCAGATGTTGAGTGGCTGCCGTAGGGTGCACTGAAGCCATCTGTGAAAGTGTTCCTGAGACTCTCTTGAAGCTTTGTGTCCCTCTTGTAGTGAGGCCCAGCTGCTCTGTCAAGAGAGTACTTTAGCTCCCTTTCCATCAGTAGAGGAGTTCCTGCCTTCCTACAGCACAGGGCAGAATTAGGTCCCTTATCCTCTGCACAAGCTCAACAAACAGAAACTGGTTCCGAATTAAATACAGCAAACTACAGCTCAGACAGGAGAGCAGGACCAGAGCGTGCCAGAGCATTTGGCAGCTTCTGCTGCTTTCTTCAGTGTTGTCTCCCTGTGGGGTTTTCCCAAGATCAGAGCTTTTTTTTTGGTTTTTTTTTTCTCAGAATGATTTGAGTTTTGCCCCATCGCCACCTTTCCACAGTAAACTGTCTTTTTTTGGAGTTATTTCATGACAACCTTTAAGCATGAACCCTGCAAGATGTAGGCACCAAAGCCTGTGGCTCATGGTGGGAACGAGGTAGCTGAACACTCTGGCAAATCTTCACAGAGCAGTGGTCACAGCCATCAAGACCCAAAGGCAAACCATGTGTGAGCGTTGCACAGGAGAAAAAAAAAAAAGCCTGAAGACAGTCATCCATTGCCTCTGCTGAATGCATGATACTGAGCAGCGGAGGTAACCTGGGTCCACTTCGCTTGAAATTTAGGGTTTCATTTAGAAAGCTCACAGTAGTATGTCTGCTACTGGTGCTGGGCTCCAAGTCAACATCCTGAAGTAACTCAGCATGGGATTGACAAGTGATTTTTGCAGAATTCAGGTCACCCTAAAACATTTGAGGGAATGAGGCTGAAGTAGGGAGGACATGCTTTTCCCTGTAAAATGAGTGAGGTGCATTAGAGACCCAAGCTCTAACATAATGAAGGATTTCAGAGGGAGAAGCAAAACCCAGTGCAGCAAATTAAAATTTTCCAGTGCGTCAGGACAAACAGGGCCTGTGTGGGAAGGTCTCAAGGGTGGGGGGAGGACTTTTCCACTTGATGTTGATGCAAGCCTATGGCCTTTTCCTGGGCTTGACTGCATTGCTTTCTGCATTGCAGATGCCAGATAGAGCTCACTGCTTTTGAGGGAAATAACAGACCAGATAGCAGCATCCATGAGAGGTGTGAAGTAACAAGTTAGCTCAGGTTTCAGTGAGCACTGCTGCAGGGTGGGTGAAGAGGATGTTTGCACTTCTTGCACATTCACACCTCAGTGTGGAAAAACTGAGCATAATCCCTGTCATAGAGCCCTTGCTTTTTCCTGGGAACTGTGGCTATGTGTAAATTGGTGGCTATTTGAAGGGTGGGCTTTGAAGGGTCACTTTTTAATCTCTGGTCCAATTGTGCAGCCTTTATGTCGGTGCAGAAGTCATAGCAGGAAGCTGCTCTGCAGAGCACAGGCACATCCAACTTTTTCCATTGTCTTTTAGTTTGTATAATTTTCTAAAATCATGTAGAACAAAAAGTATTATAAGGGGATTTACTGGGGGAGAAAGTCCTGAAGTCTTGGTTTTAGCACTGTGTGTCCTGTCCTTGCAAGGTAGTTGCCCCAAACACATTCGCGGATCATCTTTGAGTCAGTGTGAGAATCTGCCTGAGCCAAGGCTGGACCATCTATCCCTGTTAGAAGTTTATAGGGGATTATTAGCTGGGTGTTACATGCAGCAAAAATGCAACACCTTTCCACATGAGGCTGTGACAAGGATAGGCCTCAGAGTACAGTTAACACAAAACAGTGTTACCATAGGTGCAGGGATGTAAACCAGATCTCATTGTAGTTACCAGCTCAAACAGATCATAGTGCCTTAAAAAATAATATGCTGTTGTTACAATTTTTACAGGGGTACTCCTCAGCTGCACTGTCCTGATGTTGAAGGGGAATGCTGTCTGAAAATAGAAGAAAACTCTGTTTTCCTGCCTGGGTGAGAGAGTGTGTTGTGACTCCAAGTCTCAAACTGCGCTTGTGGAGGCACAGTGAGAAATACTCTCATGGAGCATCATCATGGAATTGTTGATAGTGCCAAAGTCCTACTACTGCATTACAAAAGAGAAGGAAGAAAGAGGAAGGGGTCCTTGTACATAGTTT
Source organism: Chamaea fasciata (assembly GCF_029207755.1). NCBI lineage: Eukaryota > Metazoa > Chordata > Aves > Passeriformes > Sylviidae > Chamaea > Chamaea fasciata. The sequence continues at coordinate 12,330,708 of NW_027094086.1, read as the reverse complement.
TCTCTTAGTTTCTCTCCCACCCACTTTCCTGCCCTCTTCCTCTACTGGAACAGATTTGTACAACATAAAAATTTTGTTAATTTTTTTTAATAGGTGCAAGTTATTCTTGCATACAATGCAATTGAGAAATTTTGGGGTTGGTTGAGGGGAGGGAAGTGTCTTTTGTGGAGGAGGGAGGGTTTGGGGTTTTTTTCTGAAGTGTTGTAAGAAAGAGTTGCAATCTTTTGAAGTTGTCTTGGTGCAGATCAACACCTGAGCCCAGATCCCCACTCCAGTTTACATTTCAGACCAGTCAAACATGTTCTGGAGCAGTGGGGTTTGTTTTTTTGTTGTTGTTTTTTTTTTTTTTTCTCTTGTCCTTTTGACTTTTTTGTTTTGTTCTATGACCACCTGCTACTGATTGAAGTATTTAAATCTCTGCTTTTCCATGCTCCTACAAGGCAAGTCTTCTCCAGCTCCTGTATTTCACTTTTCATCAGCCAGCCCCAGCTGTGGGTCTCTGCAGATTTGGCTAGAATGCCTTTTTTTGATTATTGGTTTGGTTATGGGGTTTATTTTTAGCACTTTTTGTTTAAACATGCAGTACAACTCCCAGAGGGGTTGGAATGAGGAAATTAAGATGCTTCATAATTCAAAATTATTTGTCTTTCTTTGGCTGGTACAGTGATGGACACCATAACCAGCAGTCTGCCCTCCAGCTTTAGATGTTGTAGCGCACAACAGAAGTTTCTTATTAACCCTTGCCACTAAATTTTTAGATCACTCCTAGGTTCCTGAGTGCACTTTTTTTTTCAAATACTGCTAATTTGGATTTGTGTGGGGTTGTCTGTCTGTGTATGTGTGAGGAGGGAACAGAGGGGAGAGCAGGAGCCTGGATGCAAGAGCTGTCTGGTGCGTTTCCTCTGACGAGCTGGTGTTGGAAAACTTGCCCACCTTTCAGTACGCTGCACAAAATAGGATGCTAGGGAGTTTGAATAAATCCAACTTTTCTAACTTGTTGCTCATTTGTTGTAACTCAATAAAACAAAGGCTAAAAATTTTGGTAACTTTTTTCTCAACTCTTGTGTTTTATTCTAAAATAAATAAATAAAACCCAAAAAACCCAAAACCCCACCCAACCTCAGCCCAAACTTTGTGCACGGGAGCTTGATGTGTTTAGAGCTGCACTTGAGGGTTTTACTGGTTTTGCAGTATTTGGCTTGGCAAATACTAACTGTATTGAAGTGAACTCCATGAACACTAATGTTTATTCCCCCATCTTAGTCAGCTCTTTCCTGCAAGAAGGATGCAGACAGTGCCTGGGAATGAGCCTTTGGGGAGCCCTTTTTATTTTGATTGCAGATTCACAAATTGAATGAATGAAACCACTCCTGTGATTCACCCATATATAGTTATTTTTATTAATCATCAGCACAACATATAAGTGTAGATGGAGGTTTGCAGTGGGTGGCAACAAGTGAATTCCCTTGCAATAAAGTTGTCTGGTTCATTGCTGAAGAAGAGTGACTGGATGGGGCAGCACTTTGCTTGCTGCAGTTGTGTGTCACAAGTCAGCAGCAAAAGGTGGGGAAGCGACATCAGCTGCTCCCTGGGCAAAGGCTGCCAGACAGGGAGCATGCACATGTCCCATCTCACACAGCTCAGGTGTTCATCTGCAGGGTGGAGGCAGATGCCTGTGCAGGGATGCACAGATCAGGTGATCAAAAAGAAAATGCATCTGAGGATGCTTGTCCAGAACTCCAAAGCTGTAACTGAAACTAACTGCCACTTTGTTTCCACTGCTTGTACGAAAGGATGGTAATATTTTAATTGCCCTTATGAAGTTTTTAACAGCTGCTTGATGGCTTAATATTGCAGTAGGCATCTCTCCTGTCTGATGTGTGTTGTGTACATCTGTGTGCGTGGAGCACTGACCTACTTTGCTTAACTAGCAGCGCTCCTAGGGAGCTTAGGAAGAACAAGACCCACCTGGGTTTTTCTGGTTTTGTGCATCCCAGATACAGTGGATTAGGGCACAGGACTGGGGCTCTTTAAGATCTCTGCAATTCAAATAAAACAATGGCAGTGGCCCTGCAGCCTGTCATCACACAGATAATGAGGCTGAAGCTGTCCCCCAGCAAACAGGCGGGCCGGAGACTGGCACAGCCTTTGCCAGCGTGGGCAGCCTGGCGGCACTGAGGGGGTTTGTGCGGGCTGGCCGCGGTGTGCTACCAAACCTTCAGCCCCCGGAAAGCCGAGCCCACGACCCCTTTTGTCAGGGCTTAAAACAAGCCAGGTCCCCACAGACGCTGCTTCAGTGTGGCTGCCAGAATGGGTTCAGGAGCTGGGCATTGGAAGCAGGCTTTGTTTTTAATTAATACAGACACAGTGACTGCGTTTCCAGGAGAGGCCAAGCGGCGAGCGACAATCGGGACATTGTTTGTGCACGGCAGCCATTAGGGACGGCCGTGGCCTTGGGGTGTCGTTGCACACGATGAAAACAGGCTGCTGACACCGAGTTTCCTCCCACACAGCCCTGCATCCCCCGAGCCTGGTGCTGGCACCACGGCGAGCAGCGCCTGTCCTGGCACAGTCCTGCAGCGAGGAGGCGGCTGGGGACGGCCTTTCCTGGGCACGGGCCCCAGCACCTACAGTCCCTGGTGCTCAGGTGGTGTTCGATGTCTTCCACTATGCATTTTAAACCTAAGTGTTGAAATTTTTGAATCAGAAGAAACGTAGTTAAAGACAAAATAAAAATAAATCCGATTTTTAAACAAGACTAAAAGGCAGCGTGTAGAAAAATCCGTCACTGGGAAGTCGGTAACGAATTAGGTGGCCTCTGCTTTTTTAATTTTTTAATTCTGATTTTTGCTGACAAGAGGATGGATTTTCATTATAAACACACATTACTCTGCTCGATCCATAAGATGCTGGGAAGCTCTTTACTGGTGTTAGAGATCTGGGGGCTCCAAGTGCGTAATGACGCACAATTTAGACACGTCAGACGTCAGAAGCCTTATTAAATGTGAATAGTGAGAGACCACTCAGACAACAGAGAAGAGCGTCACAGAATGGTTTGGATCACAAGGAACCTTTAAGGATCATCTCATTCATCACAGCTGCACTGGGCAGGGACATCTTTCACTAGATCATGTGGCTCAAAGCCCAATTTAACCAAGTCTTGGGAACTTTTGGGGCAGCAACTTAAACAACTATAAACTCCCTGCAGTCCAAATAATTCAGTTTGATTTTCACAAATACTATTTTTTTAAGGAAAAAAAAAAGAGAAAAAAACCCTTTTCAATCACAATTCTGCAGTTGCACCATTTCTAACCTCAAATCTCTAATTCTGACCTTTGGGAATTTCATTTAATGTATCACTCTGAAAGTCAGCCAGTGAGTAGTGCAAGAAACCTGCACCTGCAAGGTGAAACTCAGCAGTTGCAGGGATGACTCTGTGAAGAGGGAGTGTCCCAGCACCATGTGGACCAGTACAAACTGGAAGGAAAGTTCTGGGTTATACAAGAAATCTGAGTGATTATGAGCATAATGATAATTATGTGACGATAACTTAAAAATCTAGAGAAATAAACACACAGGTAAAATGGTAACCAAGGTAAGTAATATTTATGCATTCTATTTGCTATCAGCAGAAATTTTATCACTTAAACATTCTTCATGTTCTTGTAGCCCTCGGATATTCTTAGGTAGCAAAAAGATGCATCATGAAATTTTACCAGTTTACAGAAGGAGGAAAAGAATAAACTTCAGAAGCACATAAGGCAACATTGTAGGAAGTCTGTTTGGCATCTTGTTAGCAAGGCAAGAGCACGCGAGCGATAGAAAGGAGCATCTTGCTGTCTGCTGGGTAAAAAGAGAAACGTGAGTGGGAAATCTTCTATACTCATTTGGTCAGAGACTCTTGGAAAGCAGTTATGAACGGGGCCTGTGGCTCTTGAGCATAACTCTGAAAATATCAACAATACAGCAGGAAAAGTGAATGTATTCAGGTGAAAGTAAGGGAATGTGAGATATACAGTGAAGGAATGAAAAGCAGCGTACAAAGCACCAGGCAGGGTTTCTCTGGTGTTACGCAGTTGAACCATGTCCCAATCAGATTATTGCAAGCTCTGGCTAGGACAGAGGTGAGAGCTGAGTGACCGGGTAATTGTCACAGCAAATCACACAGCATGCCTTGAGCACAGCAGGCAAAGGAGGGGGGAGGCGGGGGGGGAGGGTGGTCTGTGGTTTTCTTTTTTCCCTCAAACTGATGCACCAAAATGGTAATTTCAATTATATTAAATATCTCATCATTTACATGTACTCCTACACATCCAACAAGCTGGCTCAGGCACAGTTAAATGGGACATCTTTGTAGTTTCCTCAGTACACAAAATCACCCTCACCTTCCTCTTTTTTTAAAAAATCTTTCTTAAAAGTCTGGATCATCCCAGAGCAATATATCATGCAAAAATTAGTGTGCAGCAATTTTAATCTAAAAAATAATTAGTTTTGCAAACATCTATAAGACAGCTAAAGGAATAATAACATTAACCCAAGTTTATGGACAGAGAAACTGAGATGTATGTAGGTATTCATAAGACTGCTGAATAAATGTGTTAAAGGCAAGAGCTGAGTTCAGCTTGGCTAGTCTTGACTTTCCAGCAAGGAAGCGTCATTTTATATTTGTATCAAATCATTGCTGTTTCATTGGCATTTCTAAGCCTTTCACCCAAAGCCTTTCCCTCTACAAGGGGCAAAGGCACAAGGGCAGAAATGAGCAGCCTGGGACTGGGGATTCTCAGAGACCCTCATCCCACACAATCCTGCCAGGACATAATGTCTTTTCCAGCCCAACTCTCCAGGCAAAGATTTCACCTTCCTGCCTTAATTCCTTCCACCTTTAAGTGTCTTCCTGAACATCCTCCATCCATCTTCCTTTCCCAGAGACCCATTTTTGGCAGTGGTGTGATTTAACCCCAGCTGGCACCTCTACCCTACACAGCTGCTCCCTCACTCCCCCTCAGCTGGATGGGGAAGAGAATTGGGAGGGTAAAAGTGGGAAAACTCGTGGGTTGAGATAAAGACAGTTTAAGAGAGAAAACTAAAGCCACGTACACAAGCAAAGCTAAAAAGGAATTCATTAACCACATCCCATGGGCAGGGAGGTGTTAAGCCATCTCCAGGAGAACAGGGTCCCCCCACATGTTAACAGTGACTTGGGAAAACAAACACCATCACTGAGCATCCCACTCTTCCTCCTTCTCCAACTTTTATTGCTGAGGATGGCCAAGGGTTTGGGATATTACAGAATCATAGAGTAGTTTGAGTTGGAAGGGAGCTTGCCATATTCAACACAAATCCAAAACATACCCCCAAACCAGCTACTGTAAAGAAAATTAACTCTACCACAACCAAAACCAGCACAGGGGACCCCAGGGGGAGGTGCCAGGTGCTCCCCCAAGCCTGGGTAGCATTTCTGGCCATTGCTGCCACTGCTGTCTTATTCCCACACAGAGGGAATTCCCTTTTTCATTATAGTAGGAAGTCACAGCATGCCAAGGGGTGCTTTATAAACACATCAGCACATGCAATTAAACCCCTCATGGTTTAAGGAGCATGGTTATCTCCTCAGACCAAGAAGCCAGTCAGGTTCTTTGGTCTCCCTGAACCACTCACACAAATCCTTAATACCAAAAGGCATTTTGCCACACAGTGGCACGTAACAAATACCTGTACCGAAATGTTCAGATTTGACATATTTTACTTTTTAAGTCCTCCCATAATGCCAGCAGTGATGTCATCTCAGCGCTGGGGCAGGGATTTAAATCAGCACTAACTTTGATTGATTGGTATAGTTATTCATTATTGTTTGTGACACATTTAGAGATGGCCACTGCACATGCTAAGAGCAAGGGGACACAACTGGAGCATCTGCAACAGAAACAGGATGCCAGAGGTTTTGGCACTGTCAGCCCCATTATACAAAAGGTGAGTAGAAATACCCCAGGTTGAGCAGCACAGCTCCGAACCTCTTCTACAGCCCTCTTCTTCAGCTACCACCATTCTTTAACCACAACTGAGCAAACAGCAGGCAAAGAGCACTTGTGTTGGGGTGAGGGTCCAGAGGTTTCACCCAGCATGGCCCAGGTGAAGAGTCCAGAGCCAGAAGTGCAAGCCAAGACCTATCCCTGCATCATCTGATGGCTGGCATGCTCTAAGGCTCCCTTATTAGGGATTTAAACAAAAGGAATTTTAATCTTTTTCTTTTTAATGCCAGCATTTAAATAGGGAGGGTGAATGGAAATTTTAACACAAAGCACAAACACTGAAGGTCATGGAAAGGCAAGGAAGACATTGTCTCCATTAATATTAAAAGGAAGACCAACCCTGCTGTATCAGAGCAAAAAAAAAATGAATACTTCTTTTGATTGGGAAGAAAGTTTCTCCATGCCTGGTTGCAGTGAAGCACTGCACATCGGAGACTGCTGTGGCTGAGAGCAAGGAGAATTAATTACTTTGCTTTTTGAAGCATGGACTGTTTCACTCTGCTGTGCCAGCTTCAAGAATGATAAGCACTTATCCAGAGAGCAGAGTTTTGTCCTCTGGTGTGGGAGTTTTACCCACCTAAATCACAGGAGGCTGCTGAATCTTTGTTTTGTTGTCTTCATACTTGGCCTGCACTTGAACCTGGACATCACTGCTCTCTTTTCAGACTCACAGGGCAATTGTGTGGCATCTGAGGGAGGGACACTGGACCGAGCACTCTGCTGGCCACAAAGTGCTGTGGTATCACTGTTCTCAGCACTGTCCTAGGTTGGGGCTGCTGCCACCACCAGCCCACCACGGCCCCACAGCCCAGACAAGGCTTTGCCAAATGTGAATGTGTCTCCAAATCACCTCCTCTCAGAGGATTTTGCTTTTGTAGGATCATAGAATGCATTGAGTTGGAAGGGACCCATCAGGATCATTGAGTCAAATTCCTGGCCCTGCCTGGGACACCTAAGAATCACACCCTGTGGCTGAGTTTCAAGGGCATTTCAGCATCTAAACAAATGTGAAGTACACCTCTCTCTGAGGGAGCAGGTGGTGGCAATGAACAATGGCTTCAGCACTTTGTCCTCAACTAGGCAGCAGCAGAATAGGCTTGTTGATAATGTGTTTGGGCTTTTGGCCTATTTTGTTGAGTCTGTTACACTTACCACTCCTACTTATTAATTTAGATTATTTTTTTATACAAGTGGCTTGAGAACTGAAGTCATACAGGTTGATGAAGCTTTCCTCCTGTTGACACCCCTCCTGAAAAAGAGCAGTTCCCACCTCTCCCAAAGCCACTGTTTGTGGCTATCTGAAGCTTCAGCTTTCCAGAATCATAACTCCTAGTACTCTTCCTCATCCCAGCTTTTTGGCAAAAGCTGTTGATTTACCTAAGCAATTGCAAAAGCACCTAAGGACACAGACATGTGGCATTTTTTAAATGAACAGCTCCTGCTGGCCTATTTTAAACAGACTCTTCCAGCAATACTCAGTGAACCTCATTTTCTGTACAGCCAAAACCAGTGTCTCCTCAGCATTCTGCACACTGAAGTTCTTAACTCTTCTTCGCAGCTACAGCATTAATAATTTTTAAAAAGAATCCAACATCCAAACATAAGACTACATGCTACTTGGAGCTTATCAGGTTTTATCATCCATTTCTTGATGCCAGCTAGGACTGCCTGATTTCCATACCTTGCCGAACTTATATTAATTTGATACTACTGAAACATGGTCACCAGCACCTCAGCAAGTCAAGGATCAAGCTGACAGGCAAGAAAAATCACCATTTCTTTTCAATCATGTTCTCCCTGAACTATCTTACACAGGTAACCATTTCTTAATTGACACTCATACTGGTTCAGCACTAGATCAGTCCTTCAAATGTGACCCCAGGTTAAGAGCTTCTTAAACCCATTCCCATTCAGGCTGCAAGACAGATGTACAGGCATGGGTAAAAAAACCCAGTTATTCCCAAAGGGTCTCTGTTGTAACTGCTATTCAAAAAGAGGGAGTCCAGGTCTAAGGCACCAATATAATTTTTCTTGTATTTTATATATATATATATATATATATATATATATAAAATAAATAAATAAACAAATAAATAATTTTCCCTTCCCACCCTTATTCCCCAGCTCTTTACCAGGGCTGCAGTGCCAGTCAGCGGCTTTTTTTCTGGCAAACACATAGCAAAGCTGAAGCCTGACACACAGTGGTATACTCAGAAAAAAAATGCAAATCTACAAAATTGCCCTCATTTATTGGCTTTACAATTCCTCTCTGCCTGGAAGCACCTAAAAGCAAGCTTACCTTTTGGCATATACTTAACAAATCTTGCAATTTCAAGATACTACTCTGAAAGGGAAAAAGATTAAATTTGCATAGGTCAAAGAGTGAGTGATTTGGCCCATAGATTAATTTACACCTCAAAATCAAAGGGGAAAAAGAAAAAAGGAAAGCAGTGATACAGCGAGGTATGTATCCAGCATAAATGATCTTGGCAGTGGTGACAGTGCTGAGTTAAAGAACACCGAATGTGAGGGAGATGCCATGTGCTGTCCTGCCCCTTCCCTGGCGGATGGGGACCCACAGCCCTACAGCCCTGCCCCCTGTCCCACACCGTTGCCCAACTGGTACCTCCAGGGCAGGGTGTTCCACCAAAGTCCCCAGAAAGCAAGCAGGAATGAGCCCTTCTTCGTGCATTTAAAACCAGATCCGACCATAGAGTGTGACTGAATTCCCTCTTGACTTTTCAGCCATGAGGACAATAGGACTAAACTACTCTTAGACAGCCTTCCCCGGGGTCAGAGTGCTGCCTTCATGGTCACAGAGGAACAATCACTTTCCTGCTACCTACTCTTTTCGTCGATTCCTCCTGCTTTCCCTCCCCTTCAGTAACATGTCCATGCATCCTCTTCAGCAGGGTTTTTCCTCTAAACAATGCAGCCAGGGGTCATGATTAATCACAGAGTTTTCCATACTCCATTTCCCTGCTCATCGTCCCATGCCACTTGTTGGGAACTTTATCTTTTTTACCTGGTCTTATCCTGACTCAATTACACATTAACAGAAAGTCTCCTTACTCAGCAGGATTTCCTTGTGGCAGCTCTGTGGAATGAGCCACCCCACTAGAGCCAGCCTTGGAAGTCATTGATCTCATTCAAGATGCAGGAGGGGACACGGAAAAGTCAAGGAGAACTTTGAGGAACTGGCAAGCGCATATTTAAAGGACAAAGACTTTCTATAGGGGAGCAGACACGTTAGCTTTTGTTGTTTGTATTAAATTATACAGTAAATATTTGGGCCCAATGAGCTGTGCTCTAAAAGCAGCTACAGAGCTGTCTGAGATCCATTGGCACAGAAACTGCATCCAGCTAAAACATCCCCCTGCCCACTTAGCTACTTAACCAGATAATACTGCCCTAGGGCCTGTTGTCATCTGTCTGCTTTCAAGAAATTAGATTGATACAGTTCCTAGAGATTTACCAGACCTTCAAGGTGCAGTATCATCACACCTACACCTCCAATAGAAGATTTTCTCCTTTAATTCTACTATCACCTTGCCCAGGAAGGTTAAATGACATCAACTCATATCCATGTCTCTTACTACTTTTTCTTTTCTTAAAAGATAAATTATACAGAGGAATTTGCTATTTGAAAATGACAGACAAATGGGTGCAAGGTGGGGGGGCATGCTTTGTTAGAGGTGAGAAAAGTAATTCCTTAATGAGTGGATCTGTGAACTCCACGAATCCATTTCTTGTGAAGGCAATGGCTCATCCAAGGAGTTACAGCCTGGTGAGATCTCCCAGTGTCAGACAGTCCAGGTGAGAAGCAAGCAGAGCTCACCATTTGGGTAATCACAGCTTCCCTTCTGTTTGGGAAGAGTGACGTGTCTGCAATGACTGCACACTCGCCTCTGCTTCCAGAACAGTGCGTGAACATCTCCATGGGATGGCTCTGAAGTACAGAAACAAAGATACGGTTTGGAGAAACCATTAGATGCTCAGTTACAACAGCTAGAAAAAGATTGGGTAAGACACCACAAAAAATCTTCTTCTGAAGTAGCAATTCCAAAACCTTGTGTGGAGTTGCTATTTAAGTTGCTATTTAAATTTAAGGACAAGAATTCTTGAGTTAAACTAGTTACATTTGTTAGATCATCCGAGAGAAAAGCAGCTGATATCTGGAAAACAGAGATGGATGTAAACAAAGGAAGAGGTATTAAACCGGTTATCACCTAAAGAGGTGAAAAAAAAATAGAGACTGTAATTTACTGCCTGCATGACAGCCAGCAGAAGAGGCAAGAAAGATCATAAGTTTTTGTAAGAACAGTATTGCTATTGGGAACATGATTTTAAGTTGCAAGGCTCAAATTCTGACAATGGTTTGGAGTTCTTTATATATGATGGCTGTCACAACAGGCAATGGGTGAAGAGTCCCTGTTACAGCCTGGCCAGGCTCTCTAAGCTAATAGGATTTGCATTCTGCAACTGCATCTGATGGCCCTGTCAGTCTTGTCTGCTTCTGCAAAATGCAGGCAGCGGGTGTGGGTTCAATGCAGTAGAACTGAGGATATCCCTCCTCTTCCTCCTGTGCTATTGTGAAACGTTAAATTTGGCCCTAATGTTTTGAGTGCAGGTTCAGATGAAAAAGAAGGTAGGTAGGTTTAAATGAAATAATGCTGCTCTAACTATTATACACAAGAAAACTGAAAATCAGGTTGTAACTACCCCAGTGAGAGCAACAGACACGCTAGGAAGCTTTCACCATGAATGCGGAAACTGCCCAGAAGCTCAGGTTCTTAAACCCCTTCAGGTACTCCCGGCTCAGGGAGCAAAGGAGATAGAAACCCACCGACCCAATAGTTCAAGTGAGGCCTTTTTCCAACATGCAAGTCTCATCTCAGACAAGAATCTTTTCCTATTTTAAATTTTATTGCAGTGAAAAGCCACCACCACCATAACAGTTCTGGAAACAAAGGCTGCAGAAATGTTCTGCCCCAATCAAAAAGGTTGGCTCTCATTTCAGCTTTTAAGGGTTGACTTGAAATTTAAAAGCAAAACAGAAAGCCCATTATACCTCCTAAGATAACTGAAATGTCATTTTAGAAATAAAAACCTGAAGCATTTCATCCTCATCAGTATCACCCAAATAAAATACTCTCATGGTGCAACCTCACCTCCCCCCATACACAATTTCTTTGCAATCCTGTTCCAGTGAAACCTGTAGATGTTGCAGGCACACACAGTTCTGATCTCCAGCTAAGAACCTCCCTTCTGCACACACCGAGGCTCTTCCCCTTTATTTTCAGATTAGGAGCCTTCCCTTCTACAGCCTTCAGGAACAGCAGTTTCCATTTCAAGAGGCTTTCTTGAAATACCCTGGGAAAGGCTGTACCCAAGAGATGCCAAACCACGACCTCCTCAAAATGATACAGCCACTTCCTCCTCCTTGTCTGTCCTATTCCCTCCGGGGTTGTAAATCCCTCCCAGTTCAACCCAGCCAACTAAGGAAAGTCAAATAAATCAAGCTTACTGTCAGCTCACACCTCCCACTGTTCCCATTCCTCTTAGCTGCTCTGGATTTTTTTGGCACACTGAGGTGTGCTGGTCTCCCTGCCCTTGGCTATATTCATCTTGTACTACCAAAGCCAAAGTCGATGTTAATACAGCTAGAAAGGAATCTCTGTCCCTGTGAATGAGCAAGAGCTCCACTTCAGTTTGAATATTGCTAAGACAGAGCTGTAGAGTAGAAAAAGCGCCAAATATTGCTGTGCTGGATGATCCAGAGCACTTCTAATTACAGCAGAAGTTTGAACTCTTATAAACCTTTTGCACTCCTGCTTGTAGATCTTGACCAAGTTCTTCTAAGAACATCAATCCCTAAAGATGTAATCTGGTTCCTGAATTTACACAAGTGCTGAAAGAGCAATAAAAGCTCTTTATGCCATCAGCTGCATAAAGCTTTGGGGTCTTCAAGCTTCTTGAAGCTGCCCCAGAATCTTTGCCTTCCTTTTTCAACATTAATTGGATTTTGATCTTACACACCTTGGGGAAGAAAAGCAAGAAAGAACAGAAAACATGACAAGATTAACTTTCCTAGACGTTTATACATTCAAAACCCCAAACCCTCTAGCAGCTGAGCTTTGAATCACGTTTTAAGAAAATTATTCCATATGTAAAAGCTCCAGAGTGAAAACACCAAAACATTAACATAGTTAAAGTTGCTCCTTAGCTTAAGCCCCTAAAACAAATAGGGCCAATGCCCAAGGCACACACATGCCATTTTCTTTTTGAAGTTGCTTATATTCTTAACAGCAGTAAGCACAGGCAGTTCAGAGTCAATGGACAACTGCTTAGAAAGACAGGTAAAGGGGAGTAACAGGCACATGATCAAGGCTTCCTTCCAGTCAAAAGGTGCACCCCTGAGACCAGCTGGGGGCACAAATACCATATATTTGTATTGTAAGCAGTGTCTCTCGTTGCCCCTTCACCTTCTGTGGGGTTAAGGATTCAGTAGATGAAGACAGAGACAGGTGCTGCTTTTCTTTGCAGTCTGAATGGAAACTGCCACTTTCTGAGCCCATATTGCAGATAAAGCACTTTGAAAAACATTCTCTGATCAATGAATACAATCCCTAATTAATGTTTTTCTTTCCCATTCTCAAGTCCAGTTAAAAACACAACTTCTCAGCAACTCTAGATCCCTTCCTGATTAAAAATATTTCCTCACCTGGCAAACAGTACCTTGGGCTTCTCTACCTCACTCATACACCAACACCACAATACTTTCCCAAAAAATAAAAAGAAGTCAAGATGTAACCCAAATTGCATTTCTCCATCACAGTACCTGTTCCCCAAAGCTTGGGGCTATGAGCACACCTGCACAAGCACCAGGAACTGAAGCAGTTTGGATTACACTGATCGAGATCCTCTGTTCTATAGGAACCACACTGTGCAGGAGGGGCACTCTACAGACTGCAGAAGGAGGCAGCAGCCCCTGCAGCCTAACTCTTCATGTCCCTTCTGGGAACTCCATACCCCATGGCCTGAGGGAGGTTTCACAGCACCAACACTGAGCAGTGCCAGGCCAGTCAGTCTTACTGAAGACAAGTGCTACAAAAAGCCTTTCCCCTTGGAGTAGGTGAGGGAGCTTTGATTTTAAGAGGCTGAGGGGTCTGTTAGGGTTAACCACTAACTAGCCTGGGGTTCTTTAGGAAGGGCTAACTGATACACTAACTTGAAACCAAAGAAACTTTCTCCATTTAACTAAAGGCCACAGGGTGACCTGGACTCTAGTGTGAAGAGATCTACCAAGCAGCTTGACAAGCCCAAGGGTTGGTAGAGGCATCCTCACACCTCCAGGGGCAAAGACAAGTCAATCAAACCATTAACAGAGGGATCCACCTGCTGTCCTTTAATCCATGCCCTGCCAAGGACTAAATACACACACCCTCTTAGGAAATACTTGTAAATATTCAGATGCAAGAGGACTACTTCCACTGGTTTTGAATCTGAACACACCTCCAGTGGCCATGATCCTCATCACAAAGGGCTAGGATTGGTCTGCCAGTCACAGAAACGTGGCATTAAAATCTGATTTGATTCTAATGGCATTTTGGAAGTGCTTTGTCCTTTGGAGAAGGACATTTAAAAAAAAAAAAAAACACCACCAGAATTAAGGTTTCATCATCACTTTCCCCCTCCCCCCCCACCCAACATCAACAAGATCCTGCAGAGGCCTTGCCAGCATCCCACAGCTACAGCTCGTTCACGCACTTTTGCTCCCAAGTAGCGCAATCACGCCTAGATCCTGTTCCAGATGATGAAAGGGTGAGCCATGGCTGCAAATGAAATTCCTTTCATCACCTGAACAGTGTGCTTGAAAAACACAAGCAGCTGAAGGGTTCTCACCTTTCCATTTCCAGAGAACAGCACATCATCACCTCTTAGATGTAAGTACTTCTGCTTAATATGCACACATTACAGTATTTAGCTTAATTAATCAAATCATGACAACAGACTCAATTCTGAACTTCACACTGTTACTATCATCCATGGCAAAATAAGAATCTAGGGATGCTTAGAACAAGAAAATCCATTTACTAGTGCAGGTGATAGCAATGCTAAGAACATCTTCACCAAAATTAGTGTTCTGCCACACTGGCAAGTACAGATGGATCCATCATCCTAAATCTAGCACAGAACAAGGGAGAGTATAAATCATCCTAATTTATGGATGCAGAACAGGATTACAAAGTCATTACAAAGTGGCTTGTTGTATCAGAAGCTCCAGATTGTAAATTGGAGTGTATCTCTCCAGCTCACTACGTGAACCACCAAGACAAAGCAATCTTTCTCCCTGGTAAGGTACACAGCAATACATAAACACAGAAAGAATCTTATGTTGCAGTGCAAACAATATGCTCCCCTAAAAATGAAAGGCTCAGTTTTCCTAGTGCAACCATTGGATGACAACAGATAATTTCTTATAAAGTCACTGGAACACCACATCACTAGTTGTGCTGAGAGAGAAGCTGTTGCCAAGACTGACAGGAATAACAGATGAAGCATTTGATTTCACGTTCTTGGCTCTTCTGCTGACTCTTTATGCAGCTGGAGTAAAATCAAAAGGCACACACTTGCCACGCTCTTCTATTTAGTATGGACCCAGTACAAGGAGCACAGCTAATCCATACAGTGCTTTAGGTACCAAGTCCATGATTTTCTTCGATGCCACTGTGGTAACAAACAGGAAAAGTGCAGTCAGATGAACGCTGAGGGCTGGAAGAGTCAGAGGATGCCCAATATTTCCATCTCCAAATCAGTTATGGGAAGAGCCTCAAAAGGAATTCTGGTAGCAGAGCACATCAGTCTGGACAGAGAGGGTATTGCAGAATTCCAAGCTTACCTCTGGAAAAGTAAGTGATCTGTATCAATCGCACAAAGTTTGAGGGTAAGTAGAACGATGCTTTCTCCCAGATGACAAAGGATTAGTAACTAAGTATATAAAAAACAATGGTAAAATGGTAATAGCCCAGGAAGGACACAATCTGTCAAAACTCATGATGTAAATAGAGACAACGAAAATGCCTTCATGATTTTGCAACTGATCAGAGAAGACAAAACTCCCACCCAAAAGCAGGTCATTTTCGTGAACACTTTTATCAACAGCAGGAGATGGTGTCACAGTGCAGCTGTCAGACAATACCCACAGACCTGCAGATCACAAGGCTTGTCTTAAGCTGAAATATGATTTAGCAAAACAAAGACAGTAACAGAGATTAAAATTTTAATTTAAAACTTTGCCAACAAAAATTGATTACAAAAAGGGAAATTATCTGTACAAAATAAGAAAGGAGGTACTCATTTTAACAAGAGACTGCCATTATCAATGTATGTGGGAGGACAAACAGCAGTTCAGGTCAAGTGACAAACTGAGGAACAAAGTAAGCTTGTAATATGGAGTTATGAAGTGAATTTTCCATAAACAAAGTAAATTGACCTGAAGCAGCTCAGAAGCTCATCAAGGTTCATAAGAAGTCTATTTTCCTCGCAAACCTTTTCCTCTTAATTCAGAGAAGGAGGACATACTAGAAAGCAAGACCCCATGTAGTGCAGTAAGGCCAGTACAATGCCTTTTGCTGTGCTTTCTCTCACTGAAGCCTTCCTTTGGGCCTTCTGTACAGAGACAGTCTGCAGTTCGAGTGTGCCAGGGGTTTAATTGAGTCACAAACTATGGCATCTTCACTTAAAAGTTGGGTCCTGACTCAAAATGAAGACAAATGCTTTGGAGATTGTGATATTCCTATGACTAAAAAAGGCTCCTATCAAAATGATGATTCGCAGACCATTCAAGTCCACATCAAATAACAGCTGTCGGTCAACAATAAACCTGTATTTACAGCACTGCACTCCTCTTTTCTATCTAGCATTTTACACAAAGAAAGAGACAAGAACGTCTTTAAAACTCATCACCAAATAGACAAAAATGGCAGCTGATTTCTAAACTCCACGTTCCTGTAAAACCTAAGCACACAGTGTGATCATTGCCAGTTTTCTACATTTCTCCATGAGCCGAATCAACATAACTGAGTTGCAGTGAAGACACTGAACATGCATTTTTAAAAATTTCCAGTCTAACTGCTTATTTTCCACTCAGCTTTTCATCACCTAGTATTTACAAGTTTTCACACCCTCAGAACCCAAGTTTAGTGAAGAAACAAAGAAGTAATAAAAATGTATCAGCCCAGATTCACTTCACCTACTTATAGTTACCTGAGATACCTAAGTTGGGGCAGAACAGCATTCTGTGCCCCACCTACCCAGTAAAACAACAAACAAATGCTAAAGGTCAATTCAGTCAGACTTGAAACTTGTCCTAGTCACAATGCTCTTCCTCCTCCAACTACAAAATAAAAGTGAGCAACTACGTTCTGACTTACAAGTCTTAGATAAGCTTAGAGTAATTGTGTTCCTAGCCAAAGTGTTGGATTTATGTAAACCTAAGCCTTACTTGCTCACTAGCAGCTCCCAGCTAGGGAGGTCAGGGACAGCTGTCTTGTAAGAATGCCGTGAGACATGCACGAGTCCTCCTTACAGCTGGGAAAACTGAGATAAGTAAGAAGTTTGCTCAAGAGCATGCAGTGAGTCAGTAACAAGCTGGCATTACAGCTTCCTGGATCTTAGCCACGTGCTCTGCCCATGGGAACCCAATGCAAGGAAAACTACTGTACAGAATCATTCCCTTTTTCATGTCAAAAATTTTTACCAAAAAAAAGTACAGATACTAATAAACAGTGTATGCAACTTCTTATTTGACAATGAAAGAGTCCTGCAGTAACCTGTTATATTGTATCTTCACCCTGCAAAAGATTATTTCCAGCTTTGATTCTTAGACGTCTTAAAGCTTTTAAGATAAAGTTGAAGATTCAGTTAAACAATGCTGCAGTCAGTACCCTTAACCACAACAGTGTTACATTTGCTAGTTTAAGCAGTATTTATGCTACCCAATTTGGCAATCAAAAGAGAAACCTTGAAGCCAAGAATTCACAGATCTGGAAGGGGAAAACACATGCCAGACTTCAGTTTCACCAGAACAAGCTTTCAGAGATTTCAGTTCTGTGAGGATCGGTTATTGCCATTTCAAACAAAAGCCTTCTAATCTTTAGACCTGCCCAGCCCATGATGTAGCAGGTAGGACAAATGCTGCATGGCTAGAAACAGCTCTGCTCAAAACACAGCTTAATAATGGAAATGAAACATTTGCAATTTGCTTTACGAATGCAGCAGAGAGATAACACTTAAATCACATTTCCGAAGACCCTGCGACTTAAGCACAGCTATGGAAAAAGTCAGCTTCCTAAACTTGGGGGCTTGTTTGAGACATCTGCCTCACACTAGATTCTTCTTTACTGTGGTCAACAAAGCTTTTAACATACCAGGCAAGACTGAACATCACTAGCTTGTTCCATCACATCATGGAACAGGACAGCCAATGGATCCTGTTGCGACAGACAATACTGTAAAAAGAAGGCTTATTTTTAATGGCAGAATCACACTGGACACTACTGGCTAACCTGGAGCAAGATCTACATTTTTTCCTTCTGGAGTTTTTAATTTGCTCTTGAACTAGAAACATTCTTTCTTTCTAATCAGTTAAATCCAAGAGTACTACAGAGAGCTCAGTTCTTAAGCATGCTCTGCACCAGGAACGGTCGGTTCTACGTCCAATTGAAACCAAAGAGTTGCTGTTTTCCAAGCGGAGGAATTCTTCACTGGTCCCCTAGCCGGAAACCTTGGCCCCAGTTGTGTCTTCCACCACCCTGCTGATCTTCTGCGGCTCTCCTCATGCTGGCAGGAGGGACACCAAAGCCTGACACTCCTCCTCTTCTATTTGGCAGCCAGCGGTAACTAGGACAAACCAGAGGAGGAGTTAGAGAAACAACTGTACCTTGTGGGTCAATGCCAAGGCTGTGCTTTCTACTTTTCCATGCACTTCCTCTTAGCTGATACCCTTTGTAATAAAGCTGACTTTTCCCAGTAGAACTTCGGAGAATCCTTTCCAAATCTAAGCCCTCAGCACACTAACAAACAGAAATACTGGGAAATTTCCATCTCTGGGATGTGTATGGTAACAAGAGGATTGCACAAAACCAACAAGATTGGGGCAGTTTCAGAGTCGTTACCACCTTGAAAGACATTTTTAAAAACAACTTTGTCTTCTAATCTTTATGGAAAATTAGGTTTACCAGGTGGGCTTGCAAGCACAGAATTAGAATAGCAAGCTTCCCTATTCATTGAAACTTGCACAGAAAGTATAACTGTAATTCAACACTTTATGCTACAAAAAGTGTTAACTGAGTTACTAACGGAAGTTTGATAGAGGAGGAATATTTGCTGCCCAAAACAAGGCAGACAAGGGCAACTGAACTACAGACTTTGGCTTCTGATCATATGATTTCAATGCCAAAACAATGAACATATCTCAAGAAAAAGCACTTCAAAAACCAAGACCTGCAGTCCCTGTGAGGGTGACTGGTACAGACTGTGAAACAGAATCATTTATAGCCCAGAACAAGTCTAAAACTGACTATTATTGTTAAACAGAACTGGTAGCTACTATAACTATACATGGGGATACAGAAAACAGATCATTTACAGAATAAAACTTTCTTAAACAACATCTGATAATTGTCACGGAGTTCTCTTTACTGCAGCTCAATTCAACAGCAGAACTATGACATTTACTCTCACTCTTAAGAGTGGGTAAAGACAAAAGCCATCCCAATGGGCAACAAAGAACTCTCACATGGGCCATTTAAAAGTAACTCTACCTTATTTATGACTCTCCAGCTCAGTCAATACGAGAGTCTGAAGAAGGTTGACTTAGCAAAGTATTTTACACTGTATGATCCCACCAAATACATGTCTGACAAACCATACAAAAAACTGGATCAAACAAATAGTGAGGTAAAGAATCAAGTCAGCTTACAGGAACTGAGGTGTGGACAGAAAATTCCTTCCTCCCAAATCCATTGGATATTTAAACATTAAGAAGAAATACAGGTGTCCAACCAGATTTCCTATCAGCTCATTGATGACTCTGTAAAGCAAAAGAAAAAGAATGGTTTCATATGCTGTCTTCTCTGAAAATAAATGAGTGACAATCTTCTGTTCACCTGCCACCAGGCTCGGCCAGGGTCGTGACATGGAAAATATCCCTTCCCTCAGCAATTTGCAGCCACTTCTTTAGAAGGGCCAACCTCCTGTGCCAACACATCAGTAGTCTGTTCCACCCACCCTTCCAAGCCTTCTCTACATTCTGTATTGAAAACACAATTAAATACTTGCTTACACTGGGGAATTAGACCGTATAGCGATTAGTGCACAAAATAATCATCTGTAGAGCTACAGAAGTTACTGCTGTTTTCACTGGACAATCCCTGTCTCCTGCTGTACTGAACTGTTTTGTTCCGAGTTCTGTAAAGGCACCGCTGACTGGAGGCCCTTGAGTATCTTCTGTCATGCATAGAAACAGCAGGTATCTAACAGCACGCAGTTTTCACAAGTGACAGATGAGTCAGTAGGAGGCACAGCCAGAAAAGGGAATTTGGTTTTGCTGTACTATCTCCTCCTTTTATAACTCAACCACAAACTTGTTATTGTCACTAATTATGTTACAGCGGCACCAAGAGGCCCCAGTCAATGCAGGGCCCCAATGAAGGGGTGCACACTCTGCACAGAGGGGACTTCTGCATCACGGGGTTTGGTCAAAAAAAAACCCAAGAGAGACCAAAAAATTCAACAAGTACTAGTATGGCATGCTGTGGGCTTATTGCCATTTTCCCTTGTTTAATAAACTGAAAAAAAAGATCAGGTTGGACAAGTCTGTGAGGGAAAGAAATAACAGCACTATCAAAGTCAAGCTAAATTTGTTTCTAAAACCAGTAATAACAGCTGGTTCCAAGGGATGACATCTTTCTCTAGTGTGTGTTACTTTCTCAGTATGGAGAAGGCCTAATGCATAGAGAAAATACACCAAAGGCCTAATGCATACTAGAAAATACACCAAAATCTCATTACTCTCGCCTACCTTCTATTTCCTAGTTCCGACATGCACATCTCCTCTTTGCTTTTATGTTTCATTACCACCATGTGACACTGAGCATTATCAGTCAGATGATATGGTTTTCAGCTACTTATTTTAATATTACTCCTAAATTCAGCAGCAAGTTAAATAACTGTAAAAGCTTTTTTAACTTCAAATTGGCCATATAAGTAAATACATACGATCCACCAATGATGTAGTTGAATCCCAGAATAACCCATGGAAGGTAACAGGCCTGAAAAAGAATGCAGTGGAGAGAGTAAGTACAAGTTAAGGATGTAAATATGCTCTCAACTTCCCACTGCACTAATAAGCATGATCATAATCTCAATGCTTTAGGCATTACACAGGTCCTGATCTATTAACTTAAGCAGATTCAACCTAAAAGGGTTACTCTAAACTGAGCAACTGCTAACATTTTTAGACAAAACATACTCATTCAAACATTATAAGCAAAACTTGTAATTTTTGAATGAATAATTCAAAATGCCATATAATGCCTTTTGCACCCTATGTTCCACAGCAAGTTTGCATCTGGAACAAGGTCCTAAAGTTTTTGCTTTTGAAAAGGTCTAGAAATTATCAAAAGAGTCTTGTCTACAAGATCTGATAGAAAGAACCAAGGTTACACAGAAAAAAAAAAAAAAATTAAAACACCAGCATTTTGTCACTATATTCAGCTTTTATCCAGGCTAACTAATCTTTATCGGAATTTTTTTCCTTTTTTTCAGAACGATGAATTGTCAGGACATCTTTTCAGAAGAGACACACACTGAGTGATACCACGTGGAAGACTATGAATTTTGTCTTTGCTGCATCTCAAGGAGTATTCTGTGTGAGAGTACAGGACACCTTTAACATGAGAAAATATTTGTATTTTGCCCCTCACCCACTACACATGCACCTTATCGGCAGAAATCTTTCCAATATACTGTCTGACATACCTTAAATCTTGTTCCAAACCAAAATGATACAATCATGTCTCTGTTCAGCTGGGCCCACACATACAGTACTGACATGATGAGTGGAATCATCAGCAACTGCAATGTTTAAAAAAGAAAAAGTTACCATTACTTTCACAGAAGCACAAGAAACTCAAACAGGCAGGAGGAGCTATGTTTCAGAAGTTGTTTGTAAGCATAGTACATCACTTAAAGTCTTTACAGACTGCCCCAGAATCTCTTCCAATCCGTGCCCTGGATCTGTTCAAAAACCATTGAGAAAGTTAAGGAGAACCTACTTGGTCATTCTCCTTTGCACGGCCATGCCAAAGCAAAGGGCTCCAACTTGTACTAAGTGAAAGAGCAGCTGCAGGGAACTCCTCTGCTCATACCTACACCGACAGCAGTGAGCCCTGCACCTGTGCCTCAACCATTTCAGGGCACTAACCCCAACACTCTCATCTGGGGGCAGGCTAACATGCCAGATGAAGTGTTATCCATCCAACTGCCACCTATGTCCCCATCCTCCTGACAGCACCACAGGGGGAAGGAGCTCCAGTCAATCCCCATTTCAGGGTATCACAGCCACCCTTGGCAGCGCTTGGAGTTAACCTGTGCTCCACACCAGGAGCTGAGGTTGTTTCAAACACTTCCTTACATTTGACTCCATATTAGCTGATTGGACTATTTCTAGTGAAAGCAATATGAAGCACTGCTTTAGCTATCTGCTGATTTCTGAACTGAAGGCAGGCTGCACCAGCAACCTTTCCATGAACTGGTTGAATTCCATAACCAGCTCCTGTGTTTGGAAAAGAGATTAAAACTCATCCCTTCAGGAGTGCTGCTATTTAACAGATTCCACATTAAAGCTGGCATCCAGACATCAGTCCAGCCTTTCACAAGCCCCACAGCACACTGACTCCCCACACAAGAACCTTAGGGTCTTTATTAAAACCCTTTTTATTTGACTGAAAAAAAAAGCAATATCTAAAATCTGAACACATTTGACTTAGGAATAGAGGCCTAGCTATCCTGTTCTTCTGAATTTCAACAAAGGCCACTCAAGACAAGTAAAAACACCCTTATTTTTAAGAAAAACCACACTTTTACATCAAAAAACTGATTCTTCTTTAATCAATACTTTGTATGCAGATAAAAAAAAGTAAGTACCTCTTTAAAAATATACAAATCAACACAATCAGTCTAAAATTTGTACAATGTGTGCGTAACTCCAGCACACTTCTCAAAAATTTGTGGTATCTTCCCCACAGAAAAGTTCGAGTATAAAGTTATGGACAGCCCTTAACACAACTCACTCCAGACCAGAGACGCACGATCACTGGCTTTGTCTACCAGGGAACCAGAGAAATGATTTAATAAATGCTAAGATAATTCTGTATGGGATACTACAGATATTGGTGCAGGCTTTTGGTGGAGACAGATGAAGATGAGAATAGCAGAGGCAGACTGAAGATATGCAGTTATCTGACACTCACTGTGTCCAAAACACACTTCCCAATTTTCACCCTTAGTATTTGGGGAGATCTGAATTATTTCCCTAGACCACTATCTTAATCATCCCTGTGAGGGGTTTGTACTTCACAGTTCTGGTTTCAAACTGAAGCTGTGTTTTTCACCAAAAGAATCTTCTGTTGGCAAATAAAAGGCATACTGGACTAAATTTGAGATTAATAAACCCAAGAATCATTTTTAAATACAAAAGTAAGAAAGCAGATCCACATTCATTAAAGGAACTAGTGCATAGGTGACATCTTGTGTCCATTTTAGTAAAAGTCTGAACACTTCCTGACTGTACAAAGACACAATTTTTACTTCTTGGCTTGCTAACTAGGTTAGGTGTGGCAGTCAGATCCATGCTTATGCCTTCCGCTGAGGCTAACCCAATCTGAAAAACTAACAATACACACACAGCAGTTCATTCTGATATAATCTTAACAGCCTAGCTTAACTATGTTCTGCAGTTAAGTCAATAATGCTCTCTATAAAGTCATTAAGTAGTCATAAAGTTTTGTAAAATTATCATCTAAGAAACTGCACCACACTTACCTGCATGTCCATTACCAAACCAGTTATCTGTCATCGCACCATGAAGGAAAATGCAGAAAAACCTGACAGACTACAACAATAAAAAGCTGCAGACACACAGAACACACATGCAAAGATCTTTAATATTCAAGACTAATATTTTTAGGTTAAATTTCCAATGATCCAATTTCCAATGATGTACAAACTTTGTTTCAATAACTGCTTTTTGGCAGCCTTTAAGGTTCCCACTTCAAGTCATTAACACAAGGGCTGACAGGCGCACTGGCTTTTCCTCCCTGATGAAACTGGCTAGCTACAGACCCAATCAGTCCTTGCATAAAGGCACATTAAAGTTTAACAACTGGATTCTTTCATTAGTTTAACACTGACATTCTAACTAAAGAAATACCAGAAAATTTAAAAATACCAATATATTGCCAATGAGTCATAGAAAAGAAACAACTTCTTAAAGTGCATCAATGCAGGCTTTTAATACTCCTCTCCCACCCTGGAGCTTAAAGAACCTGTTATAGTAACTGCTGAGTAGAGATAATCACTGAATGATTTTAATACAATCAAGATGCTTTTAACAGTTCATAAATACATATCAAATGACACCCAGCATCTTCCCAGATCGTGCATCCAGGTTGGTCCTTACATCACACAGGGAACAAGCAACTAGCTTTTATATGACAAGTTCGAAAGTCGCGTCACAATTAGATTAATTAAATGCTCACAGCCAACAGCCTGCAATCATAAAACCTTCATCATCATAACAACGTAACTAAATGCACCTTGTTTCAGTGTGGCTGGACAGGACTAGCAGGAACAGCAATTCCCTCCACATAGTGGAATGCAACTAGAGATAATGTATTGATAAAGCATTTCTACACACCAGCTCTCCTGGTTCACACCAATGTCACCGCTCCCTTTTTTCCACCTGCTGTGCCACTGCAAATTGCTACAAAGAGGCAGCAACAGCACAGACAGAATGGGAGCATTTCCAAGGATGGAGGTTCCACACCCTGTCTTACCAATCATGCCAGTAGTTCACTGCCCTTACAGTAAATGGAATTTCTTACACTTAAATGGAATTTCCTGTGCTTTGTTTTGTGGAATTGAATGTCCAGCTCCAGAGCCCTCAGCACAAAAAAGACATGAACCTGTTGGAGTTTGGAGTGGGACCAGAAGGCGGCCACACAAATTACTGGAGGAATGGAACATCTCTCTTTCAGAGAAAAGCTGAGAGAGTTGGGGGACAAACTTTTTAGTAGGGCCTTTTGCAAAAGGAGAAGTGTTAATGGTTTAAACTAAAAAAAGGTTGATCCAGACTACGTGTAACAAAGAAATTTTTTACTATGAGGGTGGTGAAATGCTGGCACAGGTTACCTGGAGAGATGGTGGATGCTTCACCCCTAGGAACAATCAAGGTCAGGTTGAAAGGGGCTCTGAGCAACCTGATTTAGTTGAAGGTGTCCCTGCTCATTGCGGGGGGGGGGTTGATAACCTTTCAAGGTCCCTTCCAATTCAAACTACTCTATGATTCTATGACCACACCACAGGCTGCACAATCCCAGCTCTCCCAGCTTCTCATGTGACAGATGCTCCAACCCTTTAATCATCTTCATGACCCTTCACTGGACTCTCTTCAGTATATCCACGTCTCTCTTGTACTTGGGAATCCAGAGCTGGGTGCAGCCCCCAAGCATCTCTCAAAGGCTGAGCATAGAGGAGCAATCACCAGCCTCAACCTGCAGGCAATCCTGTGCCTAGGGCAGCCCAGGGGGCTGGTGGCCACTTTGGCCATAATGGCACATTGCTGGTTCATGGTCAACTTTGTGTCTCAGCTGGACACCCAGGGCCTTTTCTGGAAGATGCTTTGCTTTGTCAGTCCCTGGCCTGTCCTGTGCCTGAGGCTGCTTCATGCCAAGAGCAGGACTCTGCACTACCTTTTGCTGCGCTTCATTCCTGGCCAGCCCATTTATCCAGCCTCTAAAGATCCCTCTGAACCAGGTACAACCACCTGGTTTATCAACTCCTCCTAGTTTTGGATTCAAGATGTAAAAGAAAGTTCAGGCAGTAGAGCACAGCTCACAGAAATGTTTCCCAGCATTCCCAAACCAACAAGCCCAGCTTCTTCAGGAAGTTGTCTCAGTGAAGATATCACAAGACTGCTTTCACAGACTCAAATGACTTGTACCCAGCAGGTAAAGGATCTCTCCATGAATTCCAGGGAATAGCAGTGATCAGTCCTTTTTGCACACGGCAGCTTGAACACACTAAATTCAGTGCTAGCCCACACAAGAGCAGCTCAGCCAAGCAACCCAGCCAGCACCAGGGACACTCACCCAGCAGGTGCTCAGCTCTGTGTAGGCAGAGCTGGAGTCCCTCCAGGCTGCACATCCCTGTGAGCACATTATTAAGTGTTCTCCCTGCAAGCCACTCACTACCTTTTCACAAAGGTTACACACTTACAAACTCCATAAACTCGGCTGGGAACATTTGCTACATTTTAAAACTGTTCCTTGATAAAACCTGGTCTTTGAACATATTTCAGGCAGAAACAGGAGAACCAAAAGATTTCTCAAAGTTTGATGATGAGAAGGATACAACAATGCAGATCCAGTTAAACAGGAGCATGAACATGTAATCTGCCGGCCTTCCATCAAAAGCCCCTGAAAAGAAAAAGAATCATTATGAAAGGCACTGAAATTTTGATTAAAAACTAGGACAAGTTTAATTTTTCAGAGTCTAAGAAAGCTCAGTTAATAACAGTTGCTTTGCATGCAGTCTGTGGTCTGTGAATTTTTTTTTCATTAAAAAACCTTAGAATAGAACAACCTACAGACTGAAAAATAAGACATTCAGCCTACTACATTAGAGCACAAGCAGTGTCTATACTTTAAAAAGAACACTCTGGAGACAAGTAGTTCTAACTACATAAGACTTCAAAAATGGAGCTGGACCCCATCATTCATATGAAACTGTGGGTTAGAAGCACAAAATAAGGAAACACACATGCACAGCAAAAGCAGAAATACCAAGTTTGATGACTGAGTCACATGAAAACCAGCCTTCACTTAGGCAAATTGCATCCTCTTTGCATCATCTCATCAGACTCGAGAGAAGCAATGGTTTTTATACTCCAGAAAAAATTAACACACATGACAAGGAGGGTACCCATGTGCAGCACATTCTGTTCCTTCTAAGCTGTACTGCTTGTCTAATTCACCATTCCAAATATGTGTCAATTTTTTCAGGACACTGAAAACAAAAATAACGGAGTAACATTCCCTGTAGATCATATTAAATGAAATGCCCATATTAAATGAAATGATCTTTAGCTGCTCAGTTGAGTTTGGGACCTGACAGAGACAAAAACTAAAAAAATAGTTTAGCAACTCCTTGCAAACATGAAAAGCTGAAGCTCTCACTCTTGTTAACTGTGGCAAAAGGCTGATAGAGACCTCAGCATCTATGCAAGACTCCCATCAACTTTCATATAAACCCAGGCGGGAAAGGAAGGCCTGAGAATATTGCTGAGAAAGAGCCAGACCAGTAGGGGAGACACACGATGACAGTGGGAATGACAGTGACACACACAGCACATCACAGACAACCTGAATCACATGCTCCTAAACATCAAAATACCACAGAAAGAATGTCACGGCTTAATGTGAGCACTGCTCAGCTTCATACAAGTATTCTTAAAGGAAGAAAATCTACTTTTAAGGATTAGCTTTTTAGAATAGCCTATGTAAAGCAAAATTACTAAAATACTAGCTTTATTGTTTAAATTCAGCCATGCAAATTGCATGACAGGAAAAAAAAAAACCCTCTTTGAAAAATATATCAGAAAGTTTTAAAGCTGTAAAACTACCAAAACTGAAGGGTTTTTTCCCTACTGTTGCCATACAACAAATAAAAACAAATAAAGAGAAGAAGCTGACTAAGGCTGCAGAAATGCCAGCTCAGGAAACCTTCCAAAACAGAAAGAAATCAAAGCTATTATTATTCTTCTAAATTCTTTTGGTTCTTATTATCTACGAGATTGCTAACGAGAATATTGGACAAACCATTTAAGTTGACTTTTAGATGAACATCTAAGCAAACTGGACTACAAACTGCCAGAAAGCTCAGCACAGGTATGGGGTGAGCTCTATCCCATGGGGCCATCCACAACGCCTGGGGTATAATCCTGATATCTGGGAAGAGCTGCAGACCCATAATCTCCTCATTCATACAGCTGGGGACTGAACTCTGCATATTCTGCTTACTCTGTTGATATTTGTTACGTCCTTTTCCAACCAAAGCAAAACAAAACCACATCAATCTCCCTTTCCTTTGAAGCTATACAGTAAGCCTGTTAGGAAAGCACAAGCACAGTACAAAACCATACAGATATTTCTGACAGCTAAATCTGAAGCTGGCAGCAGCAGCAGTGTATGCTCAAAAACCATGCACAATGCTGAAAACAGAAGTTTCCCTTTCTCAGTTTCACAGACAACAGAAGGCATAGACCAATGCAGACCTCCATCTGCAAACATTATCAACAATTCATACACCTTCCAGCTACAGAAGGACTCAGGCCTTTTTCACAGAAAGAAGAGCCAGCCTAACCAAAGACTTCATTTATACCCAGAAAAATGACTATAATATAAAAGAAATGCATTGGTTCAAACAACACAGATGACTTCCCAGTTTCAAAATCTGGATCTGCCGTACAGCAGAAATTTACTCCCTTTCATGAGATTTGTGCCACAGCAGAGACAACTAGAGCATTTTGTAATTATATCTACAAGAAGTGAGATCTTTTAGTTTTCATAATTAACCAGGAACTCTTACTACACCTACCTTTGCCTGGACAGCACTGCCAGCACTCTCATGTGCTCATAAACTATTGCAGAAAGGGTTAAAAGGAAGCAGGAACCATTTCTAGCTATTAAACTAGTATTTAACTTTCACTAAGCTATTACTAGCTATTAAACTAGTATTTAACTTTCACTAAGAAAAACAACCAAATATAATCTGGCACCACTCCTCCCTTTCTCTGCTACTCTTCTTAAGACTTAAATGTGATTTCACAATACTCTCTGGATGGGAATCCTCTCTAGTGGGACTTTCCAAACATCACCCTCCAAGGTATTCCCCTTTACACCAACACTTCTAAGACTCCATTAGAACTACACTGAAAGTCTTGTTCACAAAGGCTTTCAGGAGTCATCAGGCTTTGCAAATACTTTAATTATTTATGGCAATTGAACCAATTTTTGTCTAGGTTTAATGAACTGGGCAGTGCAAACGGAAACCAGTTTTGAAGCTACCTTGTACCCAACAATCCCTTTTTTTGAGAGAAATTGTCTATTATATGACCTCCTTTTTTTGCACTTCATTTTCCCCCTTAACTGAAAATCCTTCTAGTCTCTTAACTTTTGCACGTATCTGTTAGGCCGAGGGGTAGAGGGGTACCTTTACAGGAGGTATCTCTCAATTCAACACAGACAACAGAATAACACAAATAAGCATCCCTACAAAACAAGAAAAAAACATCTTATTTTCTCACAATGGAAAAACCCATTCTTACATTATGCTCTATCATCCTTCTCTGATAAAAAACATCAGATACAAAAAAACAGAGTTCAACATCATCTTTTAATCTGTCTCACTTCCTTAAATTCAGCAACCAAAAGCATCAGGCCCTCCTACTGAAACAAGTATCAAGTTCAGATCCTAAATGTCCAAAGGGAAGGAGCCAGTCACAGATAATCAGTTTTCAGAGCAGTTTCACATTGACCAGCACAGGCTGGCACAGAGATGAGCAATCTCTTGTCAGCTCCAGGCAGGGTTCACCAGGTGCATACAATTTAATGGTCAACATACCTGTTTCTAATCGTGAGGAATATTGATACAAGAAATACAAATTGACCAAGTAGAGAAATCCTGTTCCGGGTCCCACTGGGAAGAAGAAAGTTGCTGTTATTGGCCGCCAGATCTGTCCAGATCAAAAGAGAAAGACGTTTATAAATTGCAGAATGAACTCATATGCACAGGCTTTTTATTTACATTCATTACTTGCTAATGAATGAAGACTTGGAACATCAAGAAGAAGATTAAAAATACCCCAAGTATCAATTGCTGCTGCTTCAGCAGCTTTGATAGTTGTGGTGTTTTTTCCTATCTAGTAAGCAAAGCTATTAAGACTACACCAGAAATAACTTTTCAAACACAACTTTTCAAACTGCTTTCCATCACATCTTTGCAGCAGTGAGTCTTCAATACAGTGCAAAAGAGACTCACTGGCAAGGATGCTACCCTGTTTAAAAAACAGCCATGCAAAACCCATTCTTCCCTGTTGAACAGAGGCCAAGGAATTCACAGCCTTCAGTGTACCATTCCACACAGCATGTGCTTCTCTGAGCATTTGGGATCTGCTCTGGGACAGTCTCCCAGCTAGGAATACTGGGCATAGCCAGCTGCATGGCAGCACTTAGCAAGGACAGTAAATGTCTGGTCACTCATGAACGAGCTCTTTAAGTAGCAACATTTCCAAACTGAGTATTAGGATCCTGGACATCACAGTTCAAGAAATAACAGAACTAGAGTAAAACCCAGTCATTTATCCTACTAAATTTTGGAAACAATACACGAATCAAGGTACAGAGAGCCATGGCCTTAGGTGTTTTTTCTTCATTGAAGATATAAAGATGTAAGACAATATAATGGAAATTTAAAAATTGAAATTCCTTCTCCTTCATTTTCAGCTCCTCCAATGAGTGCTCTCCCTCAACACTGAACCTGTAACATCACAGTGCAAGGAAAAATATGTCTAGTTTGAGCCCACTTTTGATATTGCTGTTGCACCCAGAAACACTGCATGTCTGACACCCCAAGGCATTAGTTATTAGTTTACATGGACCACATCCAAGCACAGAAGTTGACAATCCCAAACAGAAGTTTTTTTCAAATTCCAAACCAGAAGGTGCAAAAGATGCACTCCGTTACAGAGTCATGAAGTAGGTCATGTTAAAAGGGACCACAGTGGGTGATCTGGGCCAACCTCCCTGCTCAAGCAGTCATTCTAGAGCACGACACAGGATTTCACTCAGACAGTTCTTGAATAACTCCAGTGAGGGAGATTCCACAGCCTCGTTGGTCAGTCTGTTCCAGTGCATGGTCACCCAGTTCAGGTGGAACTTCCCGTGCACCAGTTTCTGCCCGTTGGCATTTGTCCATCCTCTGCCACCTCCCTTCTGGTACTTAAGAGAAACTCATGAGGTCCACTCTCAGTCCTCACTCCTTGAGGCTGCACATGCCCAGCTCCCTCAGCCATTCCTCATTAGAGAGATGCTCCAGTTCCTCGATCACCTCTGTTGCCTCCGCTGTACCCACCCCAGGAGCTCCACGTCTCTCTTGTAGCTCAGCCTCAAAACCTCCTGGGCCAGCTGCAGTCTGGGATGTTTGCACACCCTGTAAGCCCAAAGTTACAGCTCCCAAAGTCACGGCCACACGATGACACAGAGCTGGGCAAGCCACCTAGAGCCACAGCCATAGAGCTCCTTGGCGCAAGAACCAGCATCCACCAGAACGATTCCCACAGAAAATGTTATAAAAACCACACCAGAATGAAGCATAAGACGAACCACAGGGCTGCCAGGGGCAACAGCCCTCCTGTCACCCTGGCAGGGACGCGCAGCCCGTCACCGGGGTGGGGGCCCTGAGCCTGCGGGCAGAGCACCGGGTAAACCCAGGCCCAGCCCGCAGGCCCTGGACAGGTTGAGCGGGAAGGCGGCTCCGCTCCCGCGAGAGGGGCTCTGGTCCCCCCGGTCACCCCTGGGCGCTGTCTCGGTGCGCGGCGCCTGCAGCGCGGCCGCGGAGCCGGGGGAGCAGCCGGCCCCGCGCGCAGCCCCAGCGAGGCCCCGCAGCGCGGCCGTGCACTACAACTCCCAGAAGGCCACGCGCGCAGCGAGCCACAGTGAGCAACTGTGCGGGCGCCGCGAGGCACGCCGGGAGCGGTAGTGCGGCCCGTACCTGGAAGCGGTGGATGAAGGCGTCAGGCCAGAGGAAAAGATTGACGGGGCTGACGAGGCCCAGTTTGCCCACGAGCGGCACCGCGATGGAGCCGGCGAACCAGTAGCGCGTGATCAGAGGGATGCTTCGGAACCAGTCCCCCAGGTCCGACATGCTGCAGCCGCGCCTGGAGGCCGCCGAGGCCTCGCCACGAGCCGACCGCCGAAGAAGAGACGAGACGACGGCGCAGCCGCTCCCGCCGCCCGGTCACGGAGGGGGCCTCGAGCCAGACGTGGCGCCACCAAATTCGGCCGAGCCGCTGCCGCGACTTCCGGCCCCGCCCCGGTCGCTGGGAGTCCCGCCCCGGGGGCGGAGCGGGGAGAGAGCCGCCGCTGGTGGGCGATGGGGCTGCCCGGTCATGCTGCGTTCTGTTCCTCGAGAGACGCTTGTAATGCGGGGGCGCGGGGCAACCGGCAGCAAGTCCTGCGCCTGCGACAGTCTGAAAGAACCATGTTCTGAGTGGCACTGAGTTATAAACGTATTTTCCTGCGAGGACGCGACGTTTTTATTCGCTTTTACTTCTCTGCCCGGCTCTGGCCGCGCTTCGCTCTCTCGTTCCCACCCAGGCCCGCGAGGGAAACTACAACTCCCAGCAGCCCGCGGGAGGCCGCAGTTGGAGCGGTTCCATACCCCGATATCTGGGGGGAGCGCTCGCCCCCCTTCCGGCTCCTCCCCATTGGCGAAGCGGCTGCGGGCTGTACCACGCGTGCGGCGCCCCCGGCGCGGAGCGGGGGCGGAGCTCTGAGGGCAGCGCGGGAGCGGCGGCGCCGGGCGGGGATGGAGCGCTGCGATCTGGGCGAGCGGCCGCGGGGGCCCATCTGGACCCGCAGGGCCGGGGCGGCCGCACCGCGGGGGTAACGGGGCCGGGCCGGGGGGAGCGGCTGCCCGAGAGAAGCGGGCGGACGGGGCAGGGCCGGCCCGGGCCCACCTGAGCCTCTGCAGGGTGG
This sequence comes from Chamaea fasciata, assembly GCF_029207755.1. NCBI lineage: Eukaryota > Metazoa > Chordata > Aves > Passeriformes > Sylviidae > Chamaea > Chamaea fasciata. The sequence goes on along the minus strand of NW_027094086.1, from coordinate 12,298,577 downwards.
TTGAAGGGGCAGCCCGGGGTCGCCCGATTAGATAACGGAAGGAGCACGTTCCCCATGAATTAGAGAATCGCTGCGGTTGGAAGGGGCCTCTGGAAATCATCCAGTCCAACCCCGCTGCCAAGGCAGAGTCACCTACAGCAGGTTGCATAGGAGAGCGTCCAGGTGGGCTTGGAATGTCTCCAGAGGGAGACTCCACGACCTCCATTGGACAGCCTGTTTGGTGCTCTGCCATCCTCAACGTCAAATTCTTCCTACTGTTGAGGTTAAACTTTTGTGTTTTAGTTTAGGGCCGTAGCTCCTCGTCCTGTCGCTGGGCGCCACCGAAAAGAGTCTGGCACCATCCTCTTGGCACCCGCCTTTGAGATACTTACATGTATTAATGAGATGCCTTCTTGAAGGCGGAGCAGGTCCCCAAGGAGACTGTGAGACCTCCGTGCCCAGGCTGCTCAGCTTGGCTGGGCACTTTCCCCAGTTCAGTGCTTCCGTTTTAGTTGCATTGAATAAAATGCCATGGGGGAATTCTAAGAGATTAATCGCAGTGTGATATGCTGTGTAAATACTGCCTGGTCTAAGCTGAAGAGCAGCAGCACAAATGCTGCTTTGGGGGCCTCTGCCCTGTGAACTCCCAGCTGTGTTCTCCTGGCTTAGTTTAGTGGCAGGGAAACTTTTGAAAGGCAGAGAGTGACATTGAGAAGATCTTGGAAGGTGGTGTAGCTGCAGTGATAAGTATTTGTGTTTCAGGGTGGTTTTAGAAGCAGAAGTCATACTTCATTTGTTAGGGTCTTTAATGTCATAATCCCACAAACATCATTGGATTTCAAATACAGTTTAAAATATTTTATCTTTCTAGTTTTGTTTTTGTGGCCTTTTTATTGAAGAAAACAATGGGCTTAGTGAGGTGCACTTCGTTTTATCAGTAGTCTGCACCATGGCTGAATGACCTTCTGGTGTTCACTCAGACTTTGTAATATACCCCCACAGCCCCATGAAGGTGCTGGGTAGCATATTCTGTGTCTCAGAGAGCTATCAGCATCTCGTATAACCGTGCTCAGAGCATTCTGAAAGTGCTCTGCAGTCTTTAATCAACCTGCCAATATCTGACACAGTTTTAGGTGTTTAGTTTAATTGTGAACTTACATCCAAGTGATAATACAAAATGATTGGCTTGCTTAGTGTTAGGCAATAAATCCAGGATAGGCAGATCTTCCAAATCTTGATGTCCTGCTTCCTGGAAGAACATTCCTCTTACAGCTGATTCTGCACATTTCTGCATCTGGCTCCATTTTATGTGGACAGCATGGTACAAGGATGGAAGTGGAAACCTGTTCTATAATAGCTCAGATGAAGAGTAATAAATAAGGCTTTCTTCATAGAATCATGGAGTGGTTTGGAGTGGAAGGGGCCTTAAAGATCATCTAGTTCTAACTCCCCTGCCATGGGCCTGAACACCTTCCCCTAGACCAGGCTGTTCAGAGCACCATCCAACCTGGCCTTGAACACTTCCAGGGATGGAACATCCAGAACTTCTCTAGGGAGCCTGGCTGTCTCACCACCTTCACAGTAAAGACTTTTTTTCCTAATGTCTAATGTAAACCTACTCTCTTTCAGTTTGAAGCCATTCATCCTTGTCCCAGAATTCCAGACCTTTGTAAAAAGTCTCTCTCCGCCTTTCTTGTAGGCTCCTTTCAGGCACTGGAAGGACACAATTAGGTCACCTCAGAGCCTTGTCTTTTCCAGGCTTAACAATCCCAATGCTTTTGAAGACTGTGAAAAGAAGTGATATTAAAACTTATTTTCACCACATCTAATCAGAGTGGTTTCTCACAGTAATGCACAGCTTCTCGGTTTTCTAGAATGTTTCTGTGCAGTGGTAATGATGAGCCAGGTTCCTTGCTGAGTGTTGAATTGGGCTTTCAGATACTTCAGCATATATTAGTGTTAATCATTAATAATGGAAATCAGGTAACCAGGAGCCGCACAAAAGGATCATGAATGGTGAATTTCCCCCATCTGCTTTACATGTCTCCTACCTGCCTTCCAACCCAGTGAATTACTGCCTTTGTAGTATATTTTTTATATTCGAAATACATGGGTTTCACGTGGAAAATCAGAATTGTAAAATCATAAGGTAGAAACATTTTAATCCTATGTCTTGCAGATGTAAATGGTAATAAAATTATTCTAAGCGTGGTTGTTTTGCTGGCTTTGTTCACAGACTTATAGTGAACATCATTCACAGTGTCCAAGGGTACCATTCAAAGACAATACATTTTCTGAATGTGGCTTTTGACAGTTCTGGGGATTCTCTCCTCGCTGGTGACCGCCAAGGGAATATATATGTTTTTGACTTGAATGGGAACAGGTAAGAATATTTCTATCAAGACTTTTTAGTTGTCTGAGACATCTGTAGCATTCAGGGGTGTGGAACTTGCGTGGACAGGATCCCACAGGTTGTGCTTTAACTAGATAGTTTTAAATAGGTAGTAGTTTGCTCAGGGCTGAAACTTCAACCCAGTGTCGTGCGTGGACTCCTTAAATGTTATTTCATTAGTTTAGCTGCTCAAAAAGATTAGAGGCTTGCAACTGTAAACTGAACAGCAATGCCATAGAACTTAAGTGCTACCACCGGAAGTTATCCTTGGGCCAATACAGATCAATGAGTGAGCTATGAACTACAGTAGACTAGACCTAGTGTTTTCATTTGCAGAAATACATCCATCAGTCTTTTAGCATTTTAGTTTTAAACTGAGTTTTAAAATACTAACAGTTTTAAAATATTAGCACTGATTTTAAGATCTATTATACTTGGATATGATTTACTTACTCCCTTCTTTTGAGTTTATTTTTTTTCTCTGTGAAATATATTGAAACCAGTTAAGTTACTACTTCAGTTGACATTAAATGAACCAAGTTTCCTAATACAATGAAAATGTGTATTTTTAAATAGGTTCAACCTTGTTCAGAGGACAATGCAGGCTTGCACTGCTTTGGCATTTAATCTTCACAGAAAGACAGAGTTCCTTGTGGCTTTGGCAGATTATTCTGTTAAGTGCTTTGATACAGGTAAGGAGAAATTTCAAGGCTTAAATGCTATCTGCACTGGCATGAAAACTTACATAATTTTAGTTTTAATCTTAAATTTTTGGATAGTTTGTTTTATGGAAATTATATGATGTATTTCATGCCAACTGCCTGAAAAAGAAAAGTTTGGGGCCATGTTGGTTATACTCCTTGGGTAATGAACCTAAATGAACCCTTCGAACCACCTCAGTCTTTATTCTGACTGAGTCACACGGGCATCTGTTTAACTGAAGTCCACCACAGGATTGTATTTAGGTATGTTACCTTTTTTTAAAGCAGTTTTTAATATGTTTACTTAGAATGAGGTACTCTATTAAAATAAAGCCAAAATAAAACCAGTTGACACTATGCTAGTTTGCAACTGAACAAGTTCTTAACTATATTTACAGTAAAATATTTGAACAAAGTGACAATATGCTTGAAAAGAAATGTTAATACTTTTGAGTATTCAAGTAGTTCTATATCCTTACTCAAAAGCAATATTAAAAATTAACATCACAGCTGTGTGTCTCTGTCTTGATTAGAAGCTAAATGGTGAAGGGCAGTGACAATTCATTCTTCATTAATTATTCTCTACTTATCAGAAAATGCAGTTGTAATATCTCCATTATATCCAAATATTATCTGGACTTAAATATTTTTGAAAAGCTGTAGGAATTACTCATTATCTGTGAAGATTTTAATGTAGCACAATGTTCCTCAAAACAGAGGTAGAGTCAGAGTTAAGGTCTGACATCCTCTGCACTTTTTCTCTTCCTTTCAACAACAGCAAGGCCAAACTTAGATGTTTGGATACACTTAGAGAAATCTTTATCACTCCAGATAGTACTGCATGTTTATATGGTGCTGTTTCCAGATATCAAGTCATATTGAAGAATGGTCTAAAATTTGAATGGTACTCACCCAAGTTGGCACAATTCCTAAGGGTGTTAGACAGTACTTACCTGATGGGCTCCATCCCCTCCTTTAGAAGACAAACTCCCTAATCCCATGTCACCTCTCTGGTGATGATAGTTTTAAACACTGCATTGTCTGTAAGCACAGCAGAAAGTTTGATTGTTAGTCTTTATGAGCTGCTTTATAGCCATTTCCTATCTTTGATGCCACAGCAGTAGCTGGAACCACCCCATGGGCTGCCAGGCAAACCACCCAATGTAAACAGTGTAATTGCCACCAGTGCAGTTTGGTTACTGAGGAAAGATTAGTGGTCATGCAGTCACAAGTGGGAGACATTGTAGTCAGAGGAACCATTTCCTTAGAATGCCGTGCACAGCATAAAAATGTTTGGGGTTCTAGAAGAATTAATGAGCTGCTGCTTTCTGACTCTGCCTTTCTATAGTCATAGCCCGTTGTCATTAAAACCTTTCTTCTTTGGACCTGTAAATAGTTGTGTAATCATTCACACATTCTGTCCACAAGTAAAAACAAGTGCAGAATTCTAACTAGAACATTCAGTTTCAGCTTCTGTGGGTGTTCATATCAGATACTCTATGAGGCATGCTGAGCTTAACTGATCACACTGACTTTTTAAAGATTGATTTTAGGCTAAATTAAACAAGTCTGTGCAAGCTGGCTTTCTGTGCAAAACTGAGCATAAACTATAAAGCTGGTTACTTGGAGATGAGGAGAAGGTTGTGCCTCTCTAAGGTATAATAGCTATGTGATGACTGATACCTTTGTTTCTTGTGTGTTGGGCTGTAATGGCAAATGGTTATATACTAGTTGTGCTTAAATGTCTCTTTCACAGCAGAGTGTTGACAATAAAGACTAAAGTAGTACTAGCAGTTCCACTTTGAATGACTTTCATATCTTTTTCATCAACTTCTGCAGGAACTCGGGAGCTTGTTAGTTGGATGAGAGGCCATGAATCTTCAGTGTCTTCCATCTCTGTCCATGGCTCAGGCAAGTATGCCATCACTACTTCCAATGATACAGCTCAACTGTGGGACTTGGACACCTTTCAAAGAATAAGAAAGCTGAATGTTCGTCAGTCTGTGGGTATACAAAAGGTGAGTAAAGAGCAATTGCTGAAGGGTGAACACGCACACCGCAGAAGGTATAACATCACATATTAAAATCACATTACTTGTTAATAGTCTTTAAAATACAGCTGAATCTTTTTTGTCATCTTTGGGTATCTCAGCTGTCATCCTATCACATCACCCAGACCACTGAAATCATGATTCACTAGTTGCAGAGATCTGCTGGGAACTTTTAAAGAGTCTCCGTCTTCAGAGATACTCAAAACTTGCTTGGACGTGACCTTGACTGACCCAATTTAACTTGAAAATTGGAGCTGTCTTCCAGGTTGACCTTTCTTTGGCCTAGAGTGGGCTCAGAGGACCTGTGTACATTGATTCCAGCCTGAATGATAGTGGGATTTAAGGGTGTTGTAATAAAAACAGTTTTGATGTCATAATGGTAACTTCAAACAGTCACCACCACCTGCCCCATTCAGCTTCTTATTCCAAAGCTCTTCTGTCTGTGCATGCAAAGCTCTGAATGTGGGAACAAATGAGGCTGAGAAGGAACTCAGCAAAAAGAAATCACTGCTTTTCAGCCTAGTGGTTTCTTTCCTTCTATTTGCTGCACAGACACAGGGGAACAGCATGGGATGAGAAGGATGACATATTTATGTCAGGGAGTGGTTAAAGTAGGTCTCCCTTAGCATTACACTGCTTTAAACAGGTCTGCCTGCGCCACCAAATGTCACACTTTGGTCTAAGTACTACAGAAAGTCCTGACCCAATGCCTGAGCATGGCTTGCACACGTGCTGCCCTGCAGTGAATAGTCTGACAAACACCACTTCAAACCAAGGTTCTCGTCAGGCTGGCCACTAAAAAGCAGTGATGCTTTTGCAGAGAACAAGGCTATTCATTTGAGTGTCCTCACCCAATTCTGGGTCAGGCAGAAATTCTGTCAGCTTAAAATAGTCACCCAGCAATTACTCTGTGAAAGATCATCCATAAATATTTGTTTGTTTGTTTTATTAAAACTGTTGTGTAGATCATGTTGCTAAAATAATCATAACATCTTCCCTCCAAAGATGGATGCATTTCTCTAGTGGAGACAAGATTTTTCTACTGCTCAGTATCTTTCTTTGTGTAGGCTATGTGTAGGGACTTCTTATTGGTAAGTGGCTCTTGGAATTTAGTAGAATCAGGATGTTGCAGTATGAAAACAATCTTTAAAGCCAAACACTAGTGATTATTTTTGACTTAATAGATCACATTTGGGAATCAAGAGCTTGCTCTCTTGCTTTGGTGGTACCATTTCTTACAAGATTATGCAAGTCATCTAGATTGCACTTTCCTGTTTTTAGAGTAATGGTATTTATTCTCATGCCATGATCTAAGACATACAAATAATAAGTGCTTTACTGAAGTTCAAATTAATTATCAGAGCACAGGCCTGACACTCAGTGTGCAAAGCTGGATTCTTGCTTGCTCTCTGAGCCAGTGTAGCAGTGTCACACCAATCATGTGTGCTTTTTGATGCCTCTTAAGCCCAGCTACACTCCAACACACACCTTCTGTTAGATTGGTATGGGGCAAAGCTAATTTAAAAAGATAGAGACTGAAGGGCAGAGTGAACAGACAGCAGGTGAGACAAATGAGAATACAACACATCTACAATGACCGTTTCCAAAGCATCACTGTTCAACAACTGCTTGTGACCATCCTGTGGTATTTTTCTGTAGCAAGGCAGAAAATTAGCAACTATTCAGTACTCCAGTTCACCAAAATTCATCTGCTCTCAATTCATTGTCTGGTCTTCCTCAGGGTCCCTGAAGGAGGACAGAACAGCTCTGTCTGTCTGAAGATAAATGACTCTGGTAGCTGAGATGACTCTTTTCCCCATAGGTTACTTTTGCTCACTGTCAAGTGACTCATTTGGCCTGAATGTCCAATTTTCAGTCACTAAAATGAAACCCAACCCACATATCCATATTTCCAGATTTTCAGGGCCCCAAGAGATCATTCAGACCAAAACTATGAACTTTGTAGCACTGACTTAATCTCAGCCAGTGATGTTCCCAGTGTTTGTATTGCGCCCTTTCTGCACTCATTGGAAACAGTAGAGTTTAAACAGTTATAAAAATAAGACACATAAAATTTAACAGTTATTTCAGTGAGCTGAGCTGGCTTAGCAAAGGGTACAACAAGTTTTTAACCAGTGCAAGGAGAGCACACCTGCTCCTCTCTAGGCTGTCACAGGGGACAGGAACTGGCTCCCTGTGGGATCTAAGCCTTGCACACTTACAGTAATAGCCACACCTGCCATGTTTTATTTTGTCATGCACTTTGGTTAATTTAAAATATACTTCCTTGACAACATCCCACTTTTTTTCTTTTCCATATTCTTCCAGGTTTTTTTTCTTCCATTGAGTAACACCATTCTCAGCTGTTTCAAAGATAATTCTGTTTTTGCATGGGAATTTGATACTCTTCACTGTAAATACCAGTTGCCAGCTCGTGTAGAAGGTTCTGTATTATTTTATAAGGTGTTTGCAGTTACCAGGTAAATTGCTATTTTAAACATTCTAAAGGCAGACTATAAAAATTGTTGTTTTAAACAGGTTTTCTTTCTTCATTTATAATATTTTGTGGAAGTACTGACCTATATACTATGATAAGCTTTTAAACTCTGCTATGACTGATACTTTCAGCAAAAATCAATAGCAGTTTTATTATAGTCCCATAACGGTTGAAAGAAATTAGGTTGATTTTTAGTGACCACTAAAATAAGGTTTAAACTATCCTTTACTAAAGCAAATTTTATTATTTAGGAGCTATTTTGTTCTTTCAGGGGAGTATCACAGGAATAATAACTGATTCAAAAGTGATTTGAGGGCATAGAACAAAATGAATAGTCTCTCTTTTTAGCTAACACTAATTTAAATCATAGTATACTGATGGAAACTTTACCTGTGATCCAGGGATAGTCGGACTTTGGTAGCTGGTGGGAAATCAAATCACCTTCACTTATGGTGTTTGGAATTAAAGCGGTTGATAAGAATAATCCAGATGCCCGAGAAAGTGCGAGCTGTCCGTCACCTGGAATTCCTCCCGGACAGTTTTGATGGGGGCTCCAATCAGGTCAGTTTTTCCATCAAGCTTAAGACAGGAGTATTTGGTTAGTGGATTCAACACCTACACTTGGAAGGCTTTTGGGAGGCACTGGGAGTACAGAGGTGTACGATACAAAAAGAAAGTTACTGTGCTGAATCTTTACTCAGTTGCTCCTTTAGCTTAATGGAATGTCGTTGCTGAATTGGGTATTCCACTTGGTTTTGCACTGGCAGCAGTAATGGATGAATCCTTTTAACTTATAGGTCCTTGGAGTGTTAAGTCAAGATAATATTATGAGATTTATCAACATAGAAACATGCAAACTTCTTTTTGATATTGGGAGTCCTGAAGAGGGAATTAGTACAGCAGTGATTAGCCCCAATGGACGGTATATTGCCTCAGTAATGGAAAATGGAAGCCTTAATTTATACAGTGTCCAAGCTTTGACTCAAGAAGGAAATAAGGTAGAGTATTTTACATTTCTTAAAACAGCAGTAAGTCCCCTTAAAGATGCTATTTGTCTGCATATGTTTTGCATCAGCAGTAGTTTGCAGACGTGTGTTGAGGTGCCGTATTTAACAAGACAAAAAAAAAAAAAAGTGATTTGTACAGTTTCCTTTACAGTCCCTCCAGCCTGTCAGGTAATCTGATGTTTTTAAGGTATATATATCACTGTGCTACTGGTGTTGAAAGGGGGAGATGGTATTTCTTTCTATACCAATTTTTAGGCATCAATTTCTTTTTGTAATGGTGTTTTGGAGGAGATGGAAACAGAATAATTGTGCCTCTTCTGGTCCATTTCCTATAGGAAATGTTTTGCAACTAATGCTCTCTTAAACTGTGGGCATGAAGGGTGTTTTTGTTACTGTGATTTTGTTCTTCTTACTGTGTTATTGGATACCAGGCATCATTTATGGCATAATCATACACTCCTAATCCTTCCTAAATAACAAACACTCTAAATACCAGTTCTTATTTTATTACATTAATTTATTAATGGGAGTGAGCTTTCTAAATGCAGAATTCCATATGTCTTTAATCACCATGTCTTTGAAGTAAACAGTAACCAGCTGTGGATAATGATGGAGCTGGTGCTGAGGGAGGTTATGTAAAGATGTCACACTCATTCCATTTGCACTTTTGCTGACGGTTTGACATGAACTGGGATATCCACTTTGTCACTTGCTTTCACAATCTCCAGCATTGAATTAATTAATACCTGCCTGACACTGAAGACTAATTAAAGTTAGTAAAGGTCTTCTGTATTCTTTTAACTGGTGCTATAGAAATGCAAAGTATTTTAATGACATTGAGAAACACAGTAAAGTAAATAACCTGAACAGTATGTGATACATATCCATACTATCCCCATTACATTTTTACTGTTTGTTAAGCAAGGAAATAACATGATGTTTGAGTTAGCTTGGGAGCTACATAAACCTCATTTTGTTCATGGACATTCTTTTTCAGAAGTATACAATCTATATCTGTTTATTTACAGTATAAATGTGTTTCTAGTCTTCTTTTTATGGCCATCAAACTCAAAAATGTGGCATGTAAAATAGAGTAAACAATAAATTATTTTTCTGTGTAATCTGTCTTACATGATTTTAACCAAGGTATTCATACTTAATACTAGCCTCCACCATTCATGTTCAAACTTGTAGAAGATGGGCCCAAGTACGCATCAGAGGCAAATAAACTGATCAAAAAAGTGACTTCAGAAAGGTCAGAGGGACCATGGAAATCCAAACAAAGCAAAATTCAAAGCAGATTGCTAAAACTGCAACCAAATACATCACTTGAAAATAAAGAGGTAGGCAGAAATTGAAAATATTTTGTCCTTCATTCTGCAGTGTTTATATTTCATTACCATTTGCTTTAAAAAATGAATTCAGGCACTGATGCACTTGGATATTTGAGCAGAGCAAGGATTAAGGAAATTTTAGTACCATTTTCTCTCTCTGTTTAGCCCATACTCCTACAGTATGTGACACAGCCAGAGCTGCCTCCAGTCTGGGATATCTCTGCAGTTGTTCAAGCAACTTGTGACACATTTGGTATTTGCTAGATCTGATCTGCTTCCCTGCAGAAAGCAGACTGCCACCTCTAAAATGTCTGCCTAGAATCCATTTCCTTTTTTTCTTAGCTGTTTAGAAGATGAATTACTGTTACATTTATTCCCCTCTGTCATCATAGGGCCATTTTCTCTCTCTGTCTTTATCTCATGGCTTTTATGTACATGTATATATATATATATATATATATATATATATATATATATATATATATATATATATATATATATATATAAATATCTGTATATATCTATATGTGTATGATGTGTATGTGTATATATATGTGTATATATATATGTGTGTGTATATATATATATATATATATATATATATATATATATATATATATATATATATATATATATATTTTCCTATTTACGTATCACCAAATGATCTATTTCTTATGTTAGTATTCCTTATGGTTTGCTATATCCATCATTTAAAGGTACATAGTCAGTTTGGGTCTGATTTGCTTCTGACTGAAATCAATGGCAGCTGTTCTTTGAGTTCAGGAGACAAATGATGTTTTGAATTATGTTTATTTTGTTGTTGAAGTTCCTAGGACAATGTAACATTTGTTGTTTTGGGGTTTTTTTTTGACACTGTGATAAACTTCAGTATTTAACCACTCCCATTGATTAGAGTGCAAAGAAAGAGAAAATGGTTACTTTTATTGTTGATCCCCTGTTTTGTAGAATGAACTGCCAGGTGGATTAAACAAGAAACGTCTGCGGGCCTTACTGAAAGGATTTGGAGAATATCCGGCTAAGTACAGGTGTTTTTTGTGTGCATGTTCATGCTTGTACAAAATAAAATTGCTAGTGTTTACTGGCCTGTGAGAAAGAATTTCCTTGACTAAGGCTGCATTTTAATTGCAGGATGTTTGTTTGGCGTTCCTTATTACAACTTCCTGAAAACCACTTGGCATTCAACAGCCTGATAGACAGGGGAATCCACAATGCATTCGTAAATATTCAGAAACAGTATCCTATCAAAAGTAGGAAACTGCTGAGAGTTCTACAGAGGTAAAATATATATTTGTATTTATTTAAAAATTACAGATTTTTATTTTCATATAGTCATCTGTATCCAGTAGCTGGAATCATCTGTAAGAAAAATTCTAAAATGACATAGTAATGCCCTTGTGCAATTTTGTTTTGGCAACTCATACAATCCTGCATCTGTCTTGAAGTTCACAATCTTTCTATGTTGTGGTTGCAAAATACACATTATATTTTTGTTTGGTTTTGTATCAATATTTTCTACACCTTTGTTTGCTTCTGTGTACAGGACCTTGTCAGCTCTAGCTCACTGGTCTGCTATCTTTGCTGAGACACCCTACTTGCCTTTGCTAGCATTCCCATTTGTAAAATTATTCCAGAACAACCAGCTGATCTGCTTTGAAGTTGTTGCTACAGTCGTAGGTAAGCAGTGATTTAAAAAACTCGAATATGCTGCAACATGTTTAAACTTTCCAATGCAAAAGAGCTTTTCCTGCTGAAATCACCAAGGTATTGCCTTATTTAGAGGTCACCAGGGTGTTGCCAGGAATTAATATGGAGCTTAAAACAAAAACCTCAAAATATGTGACTTCCTTTTGCAGTGTTCCTAGCAAAAAGTTAGCAGTTTTAACAGTGTTTGTAAAGTGTAATTGAAATATATCTAGCATTTGCAAACTCAAATGTATCTAGCATAATTATATCATGATAATTAAGTCTCTGAGACATGGGAAAAGAAATCACAGCCACCCAGCCCACCTGTCACCTGCTCCCAGTTAAAAGGGAATGATCTCTTTCAAGGTTTTACTCTGTTTAGTTGTCCTGAGCATGTGGTAACTCAAACCTAGACATTTGTCTGAATGCTGGCTGTGGCTGTCTTCTGAAGAAACATTCTAAATTAAGTGCTTTACACTTAAATTAGTTGTTGCAGCTGCTGCTAAGTCCACAGAGGATATGTGCTGCCAAACTACATACCCACTTTGCAACCACATGCTGTTGGTGAGCAAGTATCCAAGTTTACAGAAATTATCCTTAGTACATTGAAAATTACTTGATCCAGGCTGTAGTTTTGTGAGACAGAAATACTGGTTTAAGTATTGTCACCCTAGGACAAGTATTTCCATCTGCTTCCCATGCCTTAGTCCCGCAGCTCACAGATTTTTTTTCACTTTATATTTGAGCCAGATTAGTTCTTCAGTCTGGTTCACAGTGTACTGACACAAAAACTCATGCCAGTGCAGCTGGAGTAGTAGTGTACTGTGGGAATGTTTTAGGAGTACTTGGAGAGAGAAGAGATGGGAGTCTCTTAAATAGGTTTTGCTGCCTGAAACAACATCTTAAATGCATCAGCTTTATAACCAAACTTCAAGGTTGTCATGAGTCTTTCACTCTGGATTACAGTGGATTGTGTTCAGCTTCTTGTTCTCTTTCAGTTAATTTTTGTCAGCACTGGTTTGAGTACTTTCCCAATCCTCCACTTAATGTCCTTGGTATGATAGAAAATGTTTTGGCACATCATGACAAAGAACTACTTCAGCATTTAATGAAATACAATGTGACTTCACAGGTAATATTCTAGACAGCTTTTGTATACAAAAATATACTGCAGTGAATAATAGTGTGCTAGTCTTTTATTTTGATGTATTTCTAGTTCTGGGGAGTTTTCATTAAATAACAGTGAATTTTGTGGGAGTGTAAAGAATATATCATTGCTTTCCTGTTGTTTCTCCTTGTCCATGGTCAAATACATGCTACTTTAGTTCTTTAGAAGTTCTTTGCTTTCAAGTACACATTGCTTGAAAATCTGCACATCATTGTAAATGTACCCTTTTTTTAACAAGACATAAGTGTGATTAATTCATTTTGTAATCCCTCTTTATCATTAGGGATGATTGTAGCTTCACAAATCTAAGCAGAACATTTAGACATCCAGTGAAATAAGAAATGTATTTGTAATCACCCCAGATTAACTTTGACTATTTAGAGTGGGTGATGAAACTTACCTTGAAATGTTCTGGTTTATTTCCTCTTTCTTTCATAAATAATTAGATTCCTGGTATAAGGCAAGAAAAATCATATTGTTTCTTTTAAAGGGATGGTAAAATCATTCTAATGGATTATTTTGTCAATTTTCCCAAATAATTTAGGTTTATGCTTGGCCTCTCCTAGAAACACTATTATCTGAGGTTCTAACAAGAGAAGAATGGCTGAAAGTCTTCGACAATATTTTCTCCAACCATCCTTCATACTTTCTAATGATTGTCGTTGCCTATAGTATATGTTCCAGGGCTCCCTTGCTCCACTGTCATCAAGCTGCAGATTTTGAGGTAAACATCTTCATATTTAAGTCAATCATGTGGAAAAGATGTATAAAACACTTTATCTATTGTTAGACAGGTTACAAGGAAATCCATTTTCACATTAATATCTGGTACTTGACAAATGCACAATAAATGAGTAAAACGTTGAGCAATTTCCTCCTGTTTCATGCAAGGAGAACTTTAAAAGCTTTCATAAGCTTTCTAATGTCACTAAAACCATTTTTTAAATTTCAGTAGTTCATCGAGCACAAAATAATTGTCTCTGTTTTGAGGATCTGGTATGGACTTCTGCCTCTGGAGACAATAATTCTGTGATGTTGTTTCACTATCCTCTTGTCAGATTTTCAAAATTAGGCAGTATTATTGGATATTCTCTAAAGTGAAATTAAAGTGTTTCCTTATGTTTAGTGTTCCATGAAAGATTCTTTTTCTTATGAAAACATCTCTGTAGCCAAACAAAGGGTTCACCACTAAAATGTGTTTATGAGCAGTCGTTTGACTGACATCAAGAAGATAACATTACTGCTATGTTTAATAATGACCATTTAGAGATTTTCTTGGTGGAGAAGATTTTTGACAAGAAGAATAGTCCTCCAAGAGGAGAAACTTCCAAGCTTCATGGCTGACCACTGAAGGTCAAGGCAGGTTGATCCAGTGGTAGGAGTCACAGTTGGACACTCTAAATTGACACTCAGCTTCCCAAATCCCTTACACAGCTGCCATTTGAAGAGAAGGAAAAGAACCACAGCATCCTTTCCCACCTTGAAGAAGTTTGGCTCAAGTCACTTGAGCTGGTGATGTTTTATGAATTGGTAGGGAAAACTTTAAAAACTTTTTAAATTAACTGTTGAAATATAGATCTTGCTAATTTTCCGGATTATTCCCAAATATGTGTATTAAAAAGAAATATATATTTATGTAAAAATACATAAAAGTGCATAATCTTGTGTAGAATGTAAATGGCAGCATGTCTCTTACAGTATTTCTTTCATCATCGTAACAACGTGGACATCAATGTTGTGATTAAGGAAGCCTATCATCTTATGGAGGCTACACCACTGGATATCCATCCACAGCGTATGCTTGATGACTTCACACCACTTACAAAAGGACAGTACCCTGTATTTAATAAATATCCCACATTCATTGTGGATTATCAAGCTCAGGAATGGCAGAAGATCAGACAGGATGAAATTGAATACTTGCGAGAGAGGTATTAGTGGGAAATTGAAGACAGTCTAACACTGGGAGGGACAGGTGGACATAATTGCCTTTGTATATTGTAATGTGTATGCTTGTGAAGAGAGAGAAGAAAATTCAGGAAAAGGACTTGAAATAGCTGCTAAAGGTTGAGAGTTACTTGGTTTGATGTTTTTGCATTAAATCATTAGTCTTATCTTAAATAATTTTTTTTACTAATTAGCAGAAGATATTGGGCCACAGGTCACCAAACATGGAAGCTCATAGCCAGAGCCTAAACCCCAGCTGACCTTGTGAAGTCCAACTTTTGAAGGGCCAAGGAGTTCTTAGCTTGCTATTGAAATCAATGGATACCATGAAGCCAAGGCACCCTTAGAAACCAGTTTTTGTTAAGAATGTGAGGAATAAAGTACCTGCACTCATCTGTAATGCCCTGTTGTCTCTAACAGTCAATATGGTAACTCGTCCTCATGTACTTTGTCACTACGAAGGGGATGCCATACTCTTTCATGTCGTCTCATTTCAACCGTTCTTTGCTAGTACTGTCATCAATTTCAAAGTAATCAAGTAATTTCTTGATATTTGGTTTGAATGATTAACATGTGACTTCCTTCCATGTAGACAATTAGCACATGAATCAGAAGCCAAAGCACAGCAACAGAAAGCAGAAGATGAAGCCTGGTATAGAAAGCAGAAATTACTTCGAGAAGCTGAAGAACAGAGGCGAAAAATCCTACTGGAAGAAGAAGAGAAGCTGGCAGAACAGAGGCAGAGGTATTAGAATATAGGAAGCATTAGGGGTCTGGCTACTGTAGCCTGCTATTCAATTTCAACCACGAGTAAAGGAGAAATAACCACTAATTTGTATAAATTGTAATGTGGGCTAACTGTGGTCTAGTGGGTCATGTTTTGGTGTGGGAATTAAGTGATCTGGATTGTGTTACTACTTCACTCCCTGGAGGGAATACAGCAGATTAGAGGTCAAGTCACTTCATATTTTTGTCTCAGCTCCCAGCCATTTGTCTGGTTCCTTCTGATTGGGAAGTCTCTTAAACAGTCAATTGCTGTGTGTGTGCACACTGAGACTTCAGACTTGCATTGTGGGCAGACCCACACTGCAGATATGAGTCAGTTATAGGATCAATGACTGTACACAGTCTTGGATTTCTAGTGGATCTAGAAAAACGACTGCTTTGTGTATCAGTTGATAAGCAAAGAGTTGTAACAGAAATGAAGCTGAACTCTAAGTTTGTATATTTTGCAGTTGTGAAAAAGGTTTAAGCTTCAACGTCTCCACAGTTTCTTAGATGAACTACAGGTAATCATGGAATCATTTAAGTTGGAATTTAACTTTAAGATCATCAAGTCTAGCAGTTAACCCAGCACTGCCAAGTTCACCACTAAACCATGTCCCTAACCACCATGTTTTTGAGCACATCTCCTAAACCTCTGTAACCAACAGAGCTTTTTTTAAAGAGGACAGCAAGCCTTTATTTACAAACTAATCCCTGAGTTTGTGGTTTTGTTCCTTGAAAGAGTTTGATATTTACCAAATGAACTTGGGACTAATTTTGTGCAGCAAGAGGTACCAGGACACTGGCAGTTATTCTAAGGAGTAGTTTCCAGTTTTGGATCATAGCAACATTAAACTAGTACTTATTAAAGTGGAGCAGAAACAGGACACAAGACTTCAAAGCTTAACAGGAGATATTGCCATTAGAAGATTTGTGTCCGTGAATTTAATTTTGTCTCCTAAATGAAAACTGGTCAATTTACAGGAATGAAAGCAACTCTCCTAAGCTTTGTTAAGCTGGAGATGAGCTCATAGTGATTAATAGCTAACTGCATTGCATATTTGTGCTCTTTGGTATTGCCCTTTTTATTTCTATTATTTGCTTATTTCTGTTTATTTTGGCTTTGAAGGCTTGCTGCTTGGAAAAGAGAACTGAAAGTAAAGGAACTGCAACTTTTAGATGCTTCAAGAAGGCGTTTTCAGAACTATCAGCAAGATCAGCTTCAAATGAAACTGAAACATCTCGATGATGAAATTGCAAGAAAGGTTGAGTATTGCTCAAGCAATTCTTTTCTATAAGGTTTAAGAGGGAAAGTAAACAAGGAGAAAATGCATAACTAAAGGTTTAGCTGATAGACTGTGATTTGTGAGCCCAGAGATGTATTTAGCATGAGGTGAACTGCTTTAAGTGGTAAATGCGTAATTTAACAGTTTTATTTGGCACTTAGTATGTACCACTGGCTTGCTTTAACTGGCAAAATTCCTGAGAAAAGCCAGATTCACCTGACTAGTGGCAGTGTTGAAAAATGTAATGAGCTCCTTAAAGAGCTAGTGAATTCTCAGCTGTCTGTGGGCTCTATGTCCAGATTGCAAATTAACTCTGCCATTGAGAGGCTCTGCAGTGGCCTCTGGCCAGGCCTGCTCTACTTCCAAATCACTAACCCGGGCACCATGGCATGCAGGTGCTGAGAATGGAAGCTTTTGCAACTCATGGGCGCAAACTGAGCCTTTGCAGGGCTATTCCTTGTGTCTGAGCAACACACTTTGCAGAGCACAGTGCAGCTGGGTGGTTGTTTCTGCAGCCAGGGCACTGTAACACTCCGTAGCTTCAGCTCAGCTCAGGTTCTGCCAGGTGCAAAGCAGCCACTTCCCCTTCTGCCTTACTGTCCTCCACAGCATTCTGGCTTCACAGACTTCTTACTTGATTGAGAGCTGCATCTGGCAGGTTTTTAGAATTAGTTCAAGACTGGTATTTCCCTAACATAGCTTGGCGGGATGCAAAACTCTTCCTATGCCTCTTCTCCACCTCACCCTGTGCTTTTGTTATGCAGTATTTTCCATTCTTCGTGTGACAGAAAGTCAACCAGAACTTAGGGGCCTGGGGGTTTGGACATTCTTACTGATAACATTTTTTTAAAGCAGAAGAATTTCTTTACTCTATTTTCATGTGTTTCTCTTCCCTACAAGGCATCTATGAGAGAGCAGGAAAGAGCTGCTGCTGTTCAAGATATAGAACTACAATGGATGGAACTTGAATCACAAAAACAGCTTTTTGAACAGGTAATTATTGGGGAACTTTACTAAATACAAATATTTAATGGTTCTGCCTTTGAAGTTCTTGGATTTTTTTGTGTTCATTCAGCCAGACCATGTGAGGAGAAAGGTGAGCTCTTTCTTTTCTCTTTAATAACTTTTTTAGAACAAATCCTCTGTTGATAAAAGCATTAACACAACTCAGTGTGGGTTGTTTTGGATGAAAATACTCATATCCTCCCCATTTTATTCTTCTCCTGTGCTGAGGTATCATTTGGTTGCTGCAGGGTTTAGCTGTGGGCTCAGCTGCTTGAGGGAAGTGAGGAACATGTAAATAAGAAGGAAGTGTGTAACAATGTGCTCCTCATCCAGAAACTCCCCCTTTTCATCTGTGATATCCAGACATATCTGCATTTTCTAGAGAGAAAAGTATAGCAGATTGATGTAGGTGATGAAAAAATGTCTAGTTGCCAAAACATTAAGCAAAAAGGAGCGGATGGTTCATGGGGAATGTGCAGTTCCTTTCTGAAATGACTGATTTATTCAGAAATATGGCTATTCAGTAATAAACAGCTTTAATCAGTAATTCTATCTAAAGTTAAATTTTAGTTAATTAGAAATGACTGCAAAGCAAGGATGCCAATGGAAGGCTTTAAAAAGGTTCATTTTGATTAAATACTCATTTAAGTGTTTAGAAATTAAAGCTACATGTACCTATCTTGAGGTTGTGTAGATCCAGTAGAATAAAGGAGAAGTAGGCATCCAGCTCTCTGACCCTCATTTTGAAACATGTCAGCTCATATTTGGGTTTTTTAAAGCTTTTGGTCATAAACTTTTTATAATCCATACTAAGCATGACTGGGCTAAATTTCTGTTAGCATTTATTTATTCAATACGCAGCCAACTGTATTGTGGCTACATAACACAAACCAGGCTAAGCTCATTGGTATTCCAGTACATGTAAAGTCATCTCTCTAAGGGAACTAATTCTACAGTGATCATCCTCTCTAGGCTAGAAAGGTAGCAATTATTTAAGTAGCTGAGGATCTCTGTTTGCCCACAAGAGTCTATGCAGACAGTCTTTCCCTGCGCTGTTCACTGCCATCAGCGAGGGTCCCTACTCCAGCTTCAAAGGATGTTGACTTTGCCTCAGTTGCTCAATAGATTCCTACAGGCCTGGGAAGGGGTTATAACTTTTGCAGAAAATTGTGTAGATGTGCTCTGGTGAGTGTGAAGAAAAGGTGGTAAGCTCAAATGCTGTTTCTAGACCTGCTGCTGGGTTGTACTTCTTCGGCAAATCATCTCTGCGTTCCAGCTGCAGATGTGTTTATTACAAGTCCCAGGGCCACGAAACACAGTTTATAGCTGTGAAACATTTTGGGGTTTTGGCCAAAATTTGCCATAAATTGCAGAGTATTTTCATGATTAATCTAGTTCATTTAGGTTGGAATTCTGAGTTTATTCACCACAGTAATCTGGAGAATGGAATTACATCCCCTGTCAAAACTCAGGCCACTGTTATGACTCATGCTTCATCTAGTTCCAAGCAGATAAAACAGCAGGGTCTGTGACTTTCTTGGACAGTTACAATATATAGTGGGATGAGATCTGTGGATATATTCAAATACTAGTTTAATGAAATTTTAATAAATGTTAAAGAGATGGAATTACCAACGTGAGCTAGTAGCTTAGCAACAATAATTTTTGTTTGTGTGCTTGGCAGCATCTAATCAAAGACCAAGAGGCAGTTACAAAGGAAATGAAACAAGACATGGAAGCCCATCAAAGAAAGGTGGATCTGGAAGATCAACGTGTTCAGAGATTAATAGAAATAGATAGAGAAGAAATACAGAAAGCTCATAGAGTAAGATGATTGGATCTTAACATGTTCTGGGGAGTCAATATGCTAAGTTATACAAGTAGTACTGGTTAATAGTATTTTGACTGTAATTAACTAGTCCAAGTTCATATGTGAGAATTTTCTAAAGAAATCTAATTTCTAGATACCTATATTAATAGATTAAGATTCTGTGTTTAAAATTTTGAGATTTCCAAAAATCTGACTGAAGTGTCCAAACAGCCAAATAATACTGAAATTCTCTGGACCTGCCAGAAATACTACCTTTTTTTTGGTTGTTTTTTTTTTACTTCTCAAGACTTAGAAAGCGTTTAAGACTCAACAGTGCTTTTCAAAACAAGTTATCCTCCTGTTAAGGAACATGTTTTGTTTGTAACCATAACAAAATAAAAGATAGCCTCAAAGGAGATTTCAGTTGGTAGTGCTTGGCAGGAAATTCTGCTGTAGAAGCTGTCTTCTAGATCACAGTAATTAATGTGTGTAGCTTGACATTAGGAATTGCTCAGATTTTCAAGCTCAGAACTTATAACTGCACAGTTGGAATAATAGTTGCAGCTATCCCACTGCCCATATGCTTGGCATCTGCATTTGTATATTGTCTAGAAATAAACATATGGGTCTGAATTTTTGTAAACAGCATTTGATTTTTGGAAGCAGATGGATGTGGGTGAAAGTATTGGCATTCAGGTATCAATCTTATGTCAGCTGCACCTGTTAGTGAGTGGCTCTAGTAGGGACATCTGACAGGGATACTGGAGAACACCTCAGTTTGTCTTGCCTGCTCTGTAGGTAACGCTGTGCAGTTGGAATAGACTGAATTTCTGGTAAGAAAGGTGTTTTATTAGGTGGCTGAAGAAAATTTAGCCAAAGCTGAAAAGAAGCACATTGACGCCAACCGGAGGCTGCAAACGCAGCAGAGATTCAGGCATGATGACCAGGACAGGGAGAAGTGCTACAGAGACATTGTCAAGCTCCTGCAGGACAACAGGGTGAAAGAAGCTGAACTGCTGAAGGCCATGAGGGAGACAGAGGAAAAAAAGGTATTTGCATAATTTCTTTTTCTAAGTGAGCCTGGCAAAAATGTAACCGTCTTTTACCTGTAACAGGGAGTGCAGAAAGTTGAAATGTATTAAGAGAAATACTTTGTTAGAACTCTCCTTTCTGTTTTCACTGGAAGTTTCTGGAAGCACAAGAGTGAATTGGTAAGGATGTTTCAGCCTTAGGAAAGCATATTCCTATTTCTGTAAGTTCCTCTTATTTTTATTCTCTGACCCAAGACTTTTACCTTTCCCCAGATGTTTGAATGAGACACTTTTCAAAATGAAACCTTCACACAGCTGACTAACATATTTTGATTTTAGGGTGAAGTGTAATCTGTAATAATCCAGATGGTTTTATTTGTTGCTTTTTTCTTGCAACACATCTTTTGGAAACATTGAATATCTCTGTTGCACAGTGGGAAGATGTTCTACACAATAAAGCTCAACTGGAGGAAGAGCAGAAGATGGCTGCTGCTGCAGATGGGCACAGGAAGCAGTTCTTAGATGGCAAAATGAATGATGCATTAGAATTGGCTGAGAAGCTGCAAAGGGAAGATGGCTGTTTTGGTGAGCATGTAGATAATACAGTTCTGTGTGGATATTGGCATGAAGCATTCAATGACTGAATACAAATGAACTGCCCAATATTGGGGATAGACTTAGGCAAAACTCCTTTACTAAGCACTCCATAAGTGCTTTTTGGCAATATTCTTTCATGAAACAGATATATTTGTTTTCCAAGGCCAGACTTGGAAAGAAATCTCAGTTTAATATCTATCAAATGCAGCAATATAAATGGCATTTTTGGTAGGAGCACAGGTTTAGCTCATCTTAAAACAATTCTAAAATCGCATCCATTAGAAATTTTCTGTCAAATAATGTCTTATGATGACATACAGTATTAGACCAAGAAGTGGCTTTTCCAAGTGTTTTTTCAAAAAAAACCCCAAACGAACCCAAACATATTTATGTGCTTCCAGAATTGGCCAGTACATCCTTCTCAAGTGCTGCATTTGTATGGTTTTGCAAGTATTTCTCCTATCCCCCCACCATACTTCCAAGGCTCACATAAAGTTAGTGATTAATATTAGGGTTAGGTGATTAGTATTGCTTTGGGCAAACTTTTTCAGCCTTTGTCCTTATTTACCTAATGTTTTAGTATGGAGTAATTTGCAACTGTGCATAATTAAAATGGGTGGCTCCTAAAACTACAAGCATGAGTAGACATATTCCGTATGATCTTAGTGGCCTATTTGTCAGAAGATTAATTATATAGGAAGAAACAGCACATGTAATTTCTTAAAAAGCTGTAATTTCTTAAAGGGAATTTTAAGAAATTAATGAAATTACAGAGCTGTAATTCCTTAAAATGAAATGCAGTGATGCACAGCTTTGACCCAAAGAGTAGAAACATTGACCTCTAATTCTGAGCCAATTGTACTTGGCATTAACTGGAGTGGGTGACTGTTCTAGCTTTGCTTTCTAGAGAAAAACTGTTTTACCTCTAGGTAGAAAAATTCACTAGAAACTTCAATATTTTTAGTTTACAAAAAACCTTTCTTTCCTTTTCCCACAGAGAAACTGCATGATTTAAACACCAGGTGTACAGAGAGAGGGGTAGAAGTCCAGCAGGTGCCAAAGTCTGGAAGCATCTGTCTCGGTGATTTGTCTACATTAGCATCATCACCACACAGTAAGTTTCTAAGCTGGGAGTGAGTCTCTTTCACATTTAGTTTCAGAGCATTGCTGAAACACCTGGCTGTGTGATTGAGTCATTAGTTGTGTAGGTGTTTAGTGGATAGTAAACCAGTTTATTGTTGTGTTCTCTTTCACACCTGCAGAAAATGTCTTTGCTACCAGGGCTGGCACAGGTAGGAAGTGCCTGAAGTGTGTCACATTATGAGAGTGATCCTAGTAAACTTCAGCCTTGTTTAGTTGCATTCTGACCTGATCATCTTGCCCATGCTTTTCCTGTCTTCATAGCTGTTTATGATTTGGGAATGTTGAGAGGATGTAGAGCTGTCTTTCATCAAAATCTGACTGGGAGTTATAGTCAAGAATTAGTGTAATTTCCTCTGGTCTGTCCTAGCTACTCTGGCAGTGAAAGCACAGTTTAAATTCCAGTGCACCTTATGTACAAAAGTCTGCAGGCAATGGGAACCTCTGGACCTGTTGTAGCCCCCATTAGCATCTGACCTGGTAGCCAACAGAGGCACCGCTTTCAAACAACTTGCTCTTACCAGTCTGAGGGCTGCCTCATATCCAGTGGTACTGAAAACCAGCATTTCTCTGCCAGAGATGTCTGTTTTCCCACAGGTATTTGTAGTGTTTAGGGAAAACCACTGGTTGCAATGTTAAGTTTCTTGCATTCTGTGTCTTTAGGCAGAAGACAAGCGGAACTGGCCCGCCAGGAGCGGGAGCTGATGGCAGAAGTCCGGCGGCTCAGACAACGGCTCACCTCACAGGCCCGATCTAGGCACCCTCCAGCTCATGTCCCAGCTACAACCTCATCACCTTGACATGATTTGCTCTGGACTTTAGCTGTAATTTCAAATTATTAATCAGTGAAAAGCTAAATATGTATAGTGTGATTCAGGATGGATCATAGACTGTTTATTAAAGGCTTTTGGAGATATTTTTATATAAGAATAAAATCCTAGCTAGAAAATACGTCTTTTGTTTGTAGTCTTCTTGTTATTTTTTACTTCTGAAATAAACTCATTTTTTACCATTAAGTTACTGACTGTGCAGTATTTGTATGTTTAATTTTTTCTGGTGGCTCCCCTGACTTGAAGAAACAAACCACTGTAAAAATGTTGGTTTCGTCAATGATGAGTAAGTGGATTCTACAAGCTGCAGCAGGGAAATTTGCAATTAGAGAAAAAAATCCTTTCCACTGAGAGCCAAACATTGAAACCAAGGCCCAGAGAGGGAGTGAAGCACCTGCTGCTGGAAGTGTGGGTAGTTGTTACACATATTAGCAGGTTCATTTCATGAGAAAGAATGGGAGAGACAATCTAAACAAAAAACATTGCTCTTCATAGTGCTTGTGGTACTGATGGCTGTTGGGGAAGATGAAGCAGGGAAACCTTATAAATATGATTGCTTGGCAAAAGATTCTGAAAATATGAAACCGAAAATTGAAATAGAAATGAAAGCTAGCTTTGAGTTGTAGGATACTGAGCCTTAGTTACTATATAACCTGAAAACAATAGTCTAGCCACCTGAAGGAGAATCCCTCTTGATTGAACAATACCCTCCCTGCTGGCTGAGGGATCCAAAGGTCAAGGCAGCAAGAGAAAAGAGTCTAGAAAGTAACTTCTAGAGTTTAAAATGTAACACAGTATGGTAATGTAGTAGTTCTTATAGGCTGTATGGAAATTCCACAAAATTTGTGTCTTGTACTGGTTGGTTAGCGTAAATTAGAATATTCACCACAGAAAGAGATATAACATATTGTCACAGAAAGTGATACAATGTATTGTAACAAGAACTTAGCCCACTGGGCACACTCCTTCTCTCTTACCCTCGCTTTTTTAATCCTCCCCTCTTAGCCCGCTCTTTCCCTCTTGCCCCTGCCCTCCTAGCTCCCCCTCTCCCTCTCTCTCCCGCTCTCTCTCTCATTGGGCACGCTTATAGCTGTGGCTGGCAGCTTAAGCAGAGCTCTTGCACCCACGACCTGTGCAATAAACTGCATGATCAAGAGCTGCCCTGGGCTCCAGAGATCTCTCCTGTTGCCATCCCGTCCGTCCAACAGGCTCCTACAGATGGCTAAAGCTTTTGACCCGAGAGTCAAGAACATTATGTGGTGTTACAGTAAAAAAGAATAGGGCAAAGTAAATTAAAGTTAATCATCCATAATTTCTACACACACTGCTGATACAGGGGTAAACTTGGCCCCGTGAAAATACGAGGACTGGGATCTTAATTTGTTCTGTTTCCCCTGGGGTTTTGCTGATGCTCTGTGGGGCAGCAGTATTGGAGCAGGACTGTTCGTGCTGGCGCTGGGAGCTGAGGCACCAGGCAGACCCAGGATGATACCTCTAACAAGCAACTTTTTGTCACCTGGGGCTGGGAACAGCCTCTGCTTCTCGTTAAATTACATGAAAACCTCAAAGCACAAAGGTACTTGGTTATCCCTGCCTTAGCATCCACTGCACCTGGAAGTAGAAAGAGACACATGAGCAGCAACCAGGATCCATGGAAATCTCAATGCAGCCCCCAGCTCCGTGGAGAAGAGGCATCATTCCTTTTCAAAAGGGGGAAAATGAATCAGGCCATGATTATCTCAGAGGCAGAGGGAGTAGATGAGAAAATTTGTCTTTTTCTGATGATTGTCTTGGAGTTTACATATGATTATTTCTATATTTAAAGGGAAATAATAAACCCACTGAGGTTTTGGCCTGCACCGTGGGCTATATGAATATGTGCTTATGGTTTGTAAAAACGGTAAAGCTGTAAATGTGCATAAACTGGAGTGTTTCTCGCAGCAGCTCCTGGGCCCTGGCCACAGCCTGACCCCGGGTGTGCCCGCTTCCACCGCAGGGGGAATTTCCCCGTCCCCACAGCCCTGTACGAGCTCGCAGAGGGCCCAGGGGCTGAAAACCGGCTGCCAAAAGCTACAATTGCAGAAACCATTCCCGCGAGTTCTGCGCCGGGACAGACCCTTGACCTGGACCTGCCGCTTCGGAAATCACGACAAGCACGACTTGGAAGTCACCGACCGGCCCAGGGCGCAGCGTCGTGCGATATTGTCGCCGCTAAAATCGCGGGGGGAAGGCAGCCGAGAGCAAAAGAGCTGCCCGCCTTTGCCCCGTGTGAGGATCGAACTCACGACCTTCAGATTATGAGACTGACGCGCTACCTACTGCGCTAACGAGGCGGCTGTTTCGCTTTTCTCCGTGAGGGCACTCCACCCTGCCGGCGGCCTCGCTCCCCGCCGGGCCCACGGGACAACACGGCCGGGCCGAGCCCGTGTCCGCCCACAGCGCTCCCCTCGGGCGGCATCCTGTGCTGGCCGTGCGGGGGCTCGGAGTGATCCTGTGGGACCGCAGGGTGACAGCGGGGCCTCGCTACGGTGACAGTGTAAGGCCCCATAGTATAACCTGTGAGGAGCCCCGCCGTGCCCATGTATGGGACCGGGCTGACCATGAGAGATCCTGGCCGAGGAGGGAAGGGCCGTCCCTGGCCCCGATCGGCGTTGGCAGGGCACAGTCCTGCATGTCAGGGTAATTAGATGGCATCATTTTCGGCCTAATTGCGCAGAACAGGTCAGGAGATAATTAGTGACTTTCGGCCGCGTCTGGCAGCTGCGGGCGGATGTTGGGGGTGGAGGGAGGGACGGGGTAGTTTTTAAGATCACCCCAGAAACTCAGGACGGCCCCACCACCGCCCCTCCTCGGCCCCACGTGGTTGCTCCGGGATTAATATCCGAGCCACTTCATACTCTTCTGTGTTTCGTACATCTTTGTCTCGTCTTTACGTGCGATCATTTTTTTTTTTCCCCACCCCACCTGACATAGACCGAGAATCTGTGAAGCTGCCCTGAAAACCTATCCCTGTGCGTCCCTGAAGTAGCCGTGCTCCCGAGGCCAGGGCGGCGGGACCCTCTCCCTGCCCACGCACGGCCTCAGCAGCCCTCACAGGAGCCCAGGCCGGCTCATGCCCTCCATCCCGCACTCCCTCTGGAGTCGTGGCACAGGGGAGCACGGACCCGGAGCTGCCGGGGCGAGGGCCAACCCACCCGCGTGAGGGAAGTGTGTCACACGTGGCGCTGCACCCAGGCACGCACACAGGTATGGGCACCTCGGGCAGGTGCAGCCGCCCCGCCTCTGCTCTCCTCGGTCAGACCGGCCGGCCCGGCTGCCCCCGGGCTCTGCGCTGTCACCCCGCTGCAACCCGCGCCTCCATCCACCTAATGACACAGCACGGAGCTGCCACGGGGGCAACGTGACTCCAGAAGCTGCAGCCTGGGAAAAAAAAAAAAAAAAAAAAAAAAAAAAGCCCTAAATGTGCACAATCAAGTGATGAGTGTTTGTATTTCTGATGCTTTGAGGCCAGCTCACAACCCACCCTCCACGTAATATTCAGGATGTTTGGGAAGGGGTATTTTTCTTATAATAGGATGGCGTAGTCACAAAGCTTTAAAGAAATAAGAGAGTGAATCGTCTGTGGTAATAGCAACGTACTCTGGACGGGGCACAGTGACGAAGTTCACATCTATTTTTAAGCCTGCCTGGCAGCATGTAGGTGCAGAACAGAACCCATGTCTCTTTTCGCTGTTTTGAAGCCATGGACATGGCTGCTGTCTCTGTTCCAGTTCAACATCAGGGCTGTTTTTTCTCCCTAACGAATACTATGGGAAGACAGAGAAGCCTCAAGCTGTTTTGAAGATTGTGCAATGATGCTTGGGAGCCTACCTGCTTTTGCTTGAGTGTTTTCCTCACTCATATTTCACAGGATGCGACAGGAAGGGAAATACGATCGAATCCGACGGCCGTGGTAAATTTGGCTCGAATCCTTCGTATGCCCTGGGGCTGAGGTGGGTGCCTTTCAGATAAGCAATCTAATCAGCTTTGCACTTGTGTCCCATCTGGAAACAGATTGTTGCCGGAGTACACCACCACCTGAGAAACAAGCTTCAGGTTCGTTTTGAAGATAATTGTACAGACAAATCCAGGGAGTGTGAATTTGCCTGTGGTAATAAGATCTCTTTATTTTTATTCATAGTTAATTCGTTCAGCCGAGGCGATTTCATGCCAGAATGCAGTCCTCAAACAAGAAGGACGATTGCACTGCCCGTGGCACGCATATGCATGGTGCCTGCCCGGCAGATCGGCTGCTGCGACAAAGAGCCATGAACCACCCCAGACATATGGGCAAGATAAGGAAAAGGCTGGAGGATATCAAGAACCAGTCCCCGAAGTTGACAAAAGTGGATTTCAGCCACAACGAAAGCATAAGATTGGCCACCGACGCCTTCTTGGATGGTGGGACAGACTCTTACCTCGAAACTCTAAGCAAAGAGGGTGAGGTGGATTTCCTCTCCTCGGAGGAAGCTCAGTACATCAAGGATAACGCCAGGGAGTCTTACTATGCACAGGAGTCCCCAGGTGCCGACGGGGCAGCCGCGCCAAAGCAGAACGACGCCGGCTCACTCCCTTCAGGGACCTACTTCCCCACCATTTCTGACAGCAGCGAGCCAGCTCTGCTCCACACATGGATTACAGCTGAGAAGCCCTATTTAAAGGAAAAATCCACCGCCACTGTGTATTTCCAAACGGAGAAGAACAGCAACATTAGGGACATCATACGCCGGTACATCCACAAGACCACTCAGGTATGAGGAGAAAACTGCTGTTCCCTCTGCACTCACTTGTTTCTTGCTCTTACAAGCTCAGGTGAACGTGGTGTTCAATCCAAGCCCTGTGCATTGCAGTGTAGCTTTGCTCTAGAAAATGGCTGTGAAGAACCTGTTGTTGAACACAGGCAGTGCTTTTTAAAATTTCTTTTTTTTTAACTCACACCAACATTTTTTTTTTAATGTTGGTGGCTTAAAAAAAGCGTTCCCTCTTCCCTCTTGTAACCTCCCATTCACCCGGTGGATTAAATGTGCTGTGGAAAGGACAGCTTGGCTCTGTCCCTTCTCATGTACCCCCAGCAGGATAGTTTGATCTGTTCAGACCACTGCACCATTAATGAGAATTAATCCTAAGTGAGCTCTCAGCGATTAGGAATTGTTGGAGGGGATTTATGGGAGATGTGGGTGAAGGGGGGGCCAAAGAAAGGCAAGTATGTCTGGTATGTCAGCAGCCATCTGCAGAGGAAGGAAATTTTTCAGAAAATATACCTTCCATCCCTAATATGTTGCCTGTAGCAGTTAAAATATCATGTGGGTTCCATACAGAGACTCTGCAGCATAACTTGGCATGTGGGAAACGTGCAGATGCTGCCCCTGACTACATACAGGTGATGGAGGCCACAGAGGTGCCAGCCGCAAGCCAAAGCCAGGCTGCCCACACTCTGGGAAACCAAGAACTGAGTGGCTGGAGGGGGGGACAGAAAACTTATGTCATGTGTGTTCTAGCAGTTCTCTTGTTTTCCTGGAAAAAAAATAAAATATGATACTCCAGAGCTGTATTTAGCATCATCCAGGAGTTTTGCCCTTACATAAATTCAAAAGAGCAGCAGCAGTTTCACCCAGGAATGGTCAGGAGCCAAGCCAGGATGCACTAGTGCCGCCCAGCACAGACTCCCGAGCCCTCTGGAGCCAGAGGATTCCTCCCGCTTTGTGACTCCCCTGCAAGGGCAGGTGCTGGCCCTGAAAACACAGAGTGTAATGGCACAGAGAAGGATCCCCGTTGGCAACTGCTCTCTCAAAGCCTACAAGTGCTTACCACACCAGGGGAATTACAGATCACTCATTTTAAGTTGGAGGCATCAGAAAGATGCAGAAACAGATTAAATGTCTCTGGAATAATAAAAGAGGCATTAGATAAAATATCAACCCAGAACAATTTTCTGTCCCAACAAGAGAAAACTTGTAGGCAAAAAATTGGGAAATGTAGTATAAACCCATGGTTCACATGACCCTCTTAATCATCTAATTTACATTAAGAGAGTGTGCAGAAGCAATAGTATAAATTTGTCAACTGCTTTTTGAGCATGGTTTTCCAATGGCACCAGTTATTAATTAGCTTCTTGTAGGGGTCCGTCCTGGAGAGCCTAGTATTTGATATATGCATTACAAAATTAAAAAACAGAATAATGACTGTGTTAATGGATGGTCTCAAACTGCAAAGGATTGGCAAGTGATACTACATTTTTAAGACCTTTGTGGAATTGGTGCAAATCACAGAATGAAATTCGGGCAAAAGAAATGAGAAGTACTGCAAGTAAGAGACGAAAGTCAGGTGCAGAAATATAAATTGGGAACAGGTGGTGAAAAGCAGTACCAGAGAGAATGGTCTGGAGCTGGGGCATTAACAGGATGGGTGAATGGGAAATATTTGACATAATAGTGCTCACCTAGCCACGGCAAAGCTCTTTCTGAAGCACCAGGCTTTGGCAGCAGGAGGAAGGTGTGGGATCCTCACTGCTCCACAAATAGTTTGGCTGCCTGAAGAGGACGCTGGCTGCACAGGATGTGCCTGGTCTTGTAGGATATCCTCACGGTGGCAAGGGGAATAAGCTTGCTGTCAGGTGTGGGCATAGGCTTTGGAGTAAGATTCAGAAGAAGCTGGAAGCAATTAGTAAAACAGATCTACAGAGATGCTGTGAAGTTTGCTCTGATTGAAGTTGATATCCCATAAACACAGTTATCAAAGGTTCCCTCTCCAGTCAGTGGAGAAACAAGCAGCTCCTGAAGATAAGTCAGGTAGTAACTGGGCTGAATTGACCCTTTCCATGGGCAACAGCAGACATCAGACAAGACCAGCACTTTCTCGTATGGAACTGGTTTTATATCACATTTACAGTTCCCTTGATCCACACTGGCTGCAGGGTGTGCATTTAAATGGTTGTCAGGACTTTTATGCCCAGTTCTGAGACTTTTACACACTGTTCGGCTAGTTGTGAATTGGGGAGCATGGATGTGTGGTCAAATTGTAATAGTTAGTTTGTAAATCAGTGTTTTAAAAAAGATGGAGCTGTTGGAGTCTATCACCCCACCACCAACAATGGGGTGAGGCTTTTTAAAGCTAAGGCTATTCTGATGTAAATAATAAAAGAGAAAGCATCATCCAGGGGTTCTTGCTGAATGCCTGTGGCTTATGACATCTAGTGAGCTGTGTGGCAAGGGCTATGGTCTTTCATTTAGCTACATCCTTATCATTCTCTGATAAGTATTTCAATGTGTTTCCTAGTGCTGAAATTTCACCTACAAATTCATGGATCATTTTGGGCTTTATGTTGTGTGTTTTATTGGCTTTACATGAGCAATAAAACAATGAGGCAATGTGTTTCATCAGTTTAGTGATTCAGGCACTTAGGGAGAAAACCAGAAAAAATATCCACACATAACTGAATATGTGTTTATTGGAATATTGTTTTAAACAAATAAACTACATCACAATGTCCTCATCTCAACCTTAAGTCACGTAAATTGACTCTGCTAATGCCTCTGCTCTTTTTCTGAAGGTGTTAGCGATCGTGATGGATGTGTTCACAGACACTGAGATTCTCTGTGACCTCCTTGAGGCGGCGAATAAGCGCATGGTCTTTGTCTACCTGCTGCTCGATCACGGCAGTATAGATCTTTTCTCGGAGATGTGCGACAAGTTGCAAATTGCTGAGGATCTCTTCAAGGTACTGTGGCTCTGTGAAGCTCTTAGGCTGAGAGTTGTCTGTCTAACTGCAGGCACTCTGAGCTAGAAGCATGGTTATGCTACGGTCAATCCACCTTCTAATTAAAAGGAAACAAAAGATTTCCTGAGGTAATGTTAGCACACCCAGTTCCTCTTGGAAGATGCCTACATTTTCCCATGGATATTATAGGAAGGTAAGGTATTTCCATTAGGTCCCTAGATAAAACTTATCTTGGCCCTGAAGTCTTAAAACAGGACTTAAATTTCCCTTGTAGAGTTATCTAACATAGGCATTAGAGCTGCTTCTGTTTAATAGCTCTGCAGCAGCTGTGGTCTGGCAGCCACAGGGAGAAGGTGCACAAAACTCTTTTGCATGGCCACAGCTTGGTTGCACTGTGTGGTTTCTGTGTGTGTTAAAATGTGTTAAAGCTCTTTTAAAGATAACCCCTCAAATTTAGGTGGCTGTTAGTTTAATCTGCCTTCATCTCTGTCAGAGGGAACTGGCTTATAAAGAAGCCCTCCTAGGGATTATCTCAGTTGTTGCTTGAGATGGTGTAGAGCTCCTATGGCATCTCCCTGGGGATGAGTGATACTGCAGAGGCCACAGACCTCTGGAATGGCAGCTGTGGGCACACAAGAGACCTGAGGGCATCTTACATGCACCAGACACCTGGTATTCTACAGCTGAATTCCATCCCAAACATATAAAGAAGCTAAAATTAATAATGCATGTTCATAACTGTTTGCATGCCTGTAAACCCTCACTCCTAAGGAGAACAAGCCTTTGCTATTTGTTGTAAGTCTCCTGCTCCAGCACATGGGCTTCCACAACGTGAGTCAAATCCTTGGTGCCTCTCATTTACTAAGGCCTTGAATCTGCGAAGTGTGTATATATGGACAGCAGAATCAGGGCCTGAAAGGCACTTGCTGAGGTACAAGGACAGTGCAGAGCATCCCACAGGCCAAACTGACCTGCATCTGATCCCAAAGGACAGCATTTGTCTGGGCTGCTCCAGCAGAGCAGCATGTGTGTCCTTGCAGGCCCAGATGGATTGGAGAAGCAGAAGTTGTCATGTCACAGCCAATGTAACTCAGGGGAGTACAGCTACAGCAGACTGTGCCTGAGTGTCAGTAGAAGGCAACAGGCTGCTTCCAACTATGGACAGATCCATGCTCCTTTTGGCTGGGGTAGGGTCAGTTACTGTCCCACAGCACAGCTCCACCTGTGTGAGCTTCCATGCAGGTTTATGTCCCCAGTGAACTAAGTAACCCTGTGGCAAGTGAGAGACCTTGGCTAAGTTTCCTCTGGACACAAACCTTCAAATATCACATCAGGTAGTCCATGAAGAAATTTAAATTTAGGGCAATGAAGATCTAAAGGCAGTGGGGGAAAAGGGCCCTCCCTGTCTGATTTTTCGTTAAAAAGACATGTAATTCACTCAATTTTATTTTTATTTACAGAATATTTCAGTCCGGAGTGTTACTGGAGAGGTTTACTGTGCCAAGTCTGGCAGGAAATTTTCAGGACAAATTAAAGAAAAATTTCTTATCTCTGACTGGAGATATGTGCTCTCTGGATCTTACAGGTGAGATAAGCCATTGCACTTCATGTCTTGGTACTCCTTTATGATTTTTAATACTTCTTTCCCAAAAAGTGCCATGGAAATTTTTGTAAGGTAAGAAGCTTTTGTTTAACAAGAAACACCTCATGTTTTCAAATATGTGGCATTTTTCAAAAATGTACTTACCCTGCTTTAAAGCTGCTCTTGGTTCATTATGGAGCATGGGTTTTAATTTAAATGTTTAGAAACTAATGTAAACAACTTTGTCAGTGCAGCCCTAGGGCAAAACTAGAAATGTGTACAGCTTAACATTATGCTTTCCTCATTGTTTGGGTTCTCAAGTGTTGTGATCATGAGAAATGATACATTTCTGTCTCCCTGGGGATCCCTTAATGTAGAATATGTCACTCAGCGTATCTGAGGATTTGTTCTTCATATGACAAATTTAGTGATTAAAGGTAAAACAGAAATACTTCAGAGACTTACTGCTTTTCCCTGTGTTTCATTGACAAGTAGGCAGTATATATCTACATAACTGCTGTACCTTCATTTTTTCCCTTTCTTAAAATTTTGTTTGTTTGTTTGTTTGTTTGTTTTGTTTGTGCTGCTATAATTATTTCAGGTAGTGGATATAGCATCTCAAACAACTGGATTTTTAAGTAAGATCTTAGATCCTCTGGTCAGGGAATTTCAGGAGACTCTGGGCTTGCATCAAATAAATGAAGTTTCTGAGCATCATGGCTACATAGATATGTTTCACAAATGACCAGGTGTATCCTAGTAATCCAGATGCAAAAATACAAGAGGTGATTATTTAATTTAAAGGATGTGATTCTTTTTCTTAATCCCAGTTTACGATTTGGAAGAGTAAATGCCTCTGGTGTGATAAAACCGTGCCACTAGGAAGTTTACAGAACTATAGGAATGAAGGAGAAAGTGAATTTGTGGGGATGGGCTGCAGGAGCTCAGATGTACACTAACACAGGCACCCACTTTTCATTCCATTTCCAAATGAACATTTCCAAATGGTTATCAGACAAAATTCAGTGGACACTCAGGGTTGGGGGTTTTTTACTGACTTTTTTTTGTTTTGTTTTCTAGTTATTTTGGGCGTTTTTTAGTATCTTGCCAAAGATGTTTTGAAATCCAACAGCAGACTTGGACAGAGTAGAAGTGAAGGATGGGTGGGAGAAGGACAGAACAAGATTTATTTTCTTTGACCAGGAAGCTTCCTTTTGGCTTCTCTTCAATACCAAAAAAACCTAAAAACACCTGAAATCCTGTGCAGTCACTTCTGTCTTTCACTACTGCTGTCAAATATCTTCTAATTTCAAGTACCTTGTCAAACTATGTAATTTCATATCCAGCACACAGAGAGGCTGGTGAGAAACAAATGTATTTAAAACTATAAAGAAACTATTTAACTTCAGCACGTTCAGCACCAGTTTGCAATTAACACGGGTTATAACTGGCTACCAGTATGTGGCATTTCTTGCTAGCTCTCACTTTATTCATCTGAAAGATATTTTTTATTTTGCCTAAATCTTATCCACCAACCTCTTCAGGTATAAACAAGAATGATGTTGAGTGAAACAGACTCAAACTCTTCTGCTGTGCATTTGTTGGAAATCACATTGGAGTAGATCTTGAAACTGATACAAAGTTTTTAAAATACAACACCAAATTTCACCAAAGTGCTGAGCTCTGCATGATGTTGTAATAGTGGTGGGGGAAACAAGCTGAGGAAATAAAATAGCCCTTCAGGACATACTCTCTATTTTTATTGCCAGTGTCTATGGTGAGGGGTTAGAATGCAGTATTTCTTTTTGATGTCTCTGTGTCACTCTACCTCATCCTATAATAATTGTTATTCCACTTTTTAAAATAATTTGAAATTAGATAGTGCATGAACTTAGCATTCCAAAAGAAGGCAGAATGAAAACAGCAGACAGTACAGACCTTGATCCCCAGGGGCAGCTGAGTATCTCCCTGGCTGCCACTCTGAAAGCCACTGGCCTCTTCAGAGTCAGATCTAACAACTAACATGGACATGCTTTGCCAGGAGCATCAGTTCAGGTAGGGCAGGTTTCTCCCACACAGCTTATCCACCAGCAGGCAACATTAACATGCAGGGCAACCCAAACCTGTGCCCAGCTGAAAACCCCAGCCCGTCCTTCCTTCCACTTCAGATTCCATGTGTGTTGTGCTGCACGTTGCTGCAGCACTGCAAACACAGTGATGAGAACATCCCTGGTGAACTGCAGCTCCAGCAATGCAGAGAGGACACCCATTAGAAAATGAGTCCAGTGCTGAACAGGAGAGGTAGGATTTGATTGAGACAATCATAAGTGAGAGGGTCTGTAACAAGACATAGGACAAAGCCCTGGAAAGATGGCTGAGATCAGTGACTGAATTTGTCATACAGTGCTGGCCCCAAGTCAGGCATCACCTCTTCATGCTTTCTTTTCGTTTGATGGGCCTCAGCCAAAAAAGCCTGGGAGAAAAACAATCCCCCTGGGCAGGTGGTGACAATAACAGACTCCTCTGAGCTTGTCCCAAAAGAGCACTCAGAATTGTATACTAAGGAGCAAAACTAGGCCTAAACCCTAAACAATGCATTTTCTCTCAGAATGGAGCCAATGAAAACCTGTTAAGTCTTTTATGCCAAGTTCTGTTTTGTTCTTCAGAAAAGTGCACAGACTGTAAATTACTGTGACTGGCTACACAAGACCACAAGTGTTTGTCTAAAATCACAAAGATCTTACCTTGTAACTTCAAGCTCACCCATCTACCATCAGTTCTTGGAGAACCTCTAGGCTGTTCAATTGATCTAACTTTCTCTGTTTACAAGGGTTACAGGTAAAATAAATGATCTACAAACTGTAGTATCTGTCTGTCAGGTACTCCAGGAAGATACATGTGGGAATAAATTATCAAAATTGGAAAGAACAGTTTGGGGTTTTTTTTCCTCTGAATTTTTTGGGCTTTTAAAAGCCATTTACAAGTGTAACTGATTTTTATTTCTCTCTAAATTTTCTTCTACAAACTAGATGTATTTCTAGCATATAAAGTATAAACCTGATACTTCAATGTAGATGACCTCGAAAATTTGTGTGCATTTTTGTATTTATTCCTGACCTATTTAACAATTGGATGAAGGACATGAGAAAGTTTAGAGAGCACTCCTTAGTGAATAAAGGCAATATTGAGCTGGCACAGCAGATGTTACGCACCCAGCAGGGAGTTAGCTTGCTGTGCTCTTTACCTTGGCTCCGATGGTTTTGTCCATATTCAGAATGGTTAGAACACAGTGAATGAGAAGTACCTCTATTCTGGTAACTTATTGTGTGTCCTCGTGTCCAGTCATTAAATGTACAGTATAAATTGTGTGGGTGCCCGGTGGCATTGAACAACCAATTTCTTCACTCCTCCCCTTGCTCTTGAAGCAACAGTATAAAACCACAGTATACCTCAAACCCAAATCTCTTTAGGAATGCTCTGGACAAGCAGATGTAAATTGTCTGTCCTACTGCCTCAGTATCAGCTCAGGCTGTCAGTCCCACTGAGCTTCACAGGAGTTTTATCAAAACATGACAAGATTTTAAGTGCACACACCTACAGTCAAATCTGGCTCTCAGCAGCCCTTGTGCAAATCCAGCATAGCTAATAAAGTCACACAGGAATAACCATGGCAGAGTTTGGCCAACACAGAATAACCTCAGATTCAAATCCACCAGTGCTCTGTAACCTCTGCTGCACAGCTCAAGCCCTGGTCAGTTCAGGGAGTAATGACATTTCATTCTCTCAACTATGCTCATTTTATTGGTGCTGCTGCTGCTCAGACATGGCAGCCTGTGCAACACAAACAAGCTGGCTTGT
Source organism: Chamaea fasciata (assembly GCF_029207755.1). Classification (NCBI taxonomy): domain Eukaryota; kingdom Metazoa; phylum Chordata; class Aves; order Passeriformes; family Sylviidae; genus Chamaea; species Chamaea fasciata. The sequence goes on along the minus strand of NW_027094086.1, from coordinate 12,262,137 downwards.
GGTTTTACAGAAGCACAAATTTATGTTTGCTGAGTGGATTAGGGAAGCACATAAAAGAAAAATAATTAACAAACTGTGGGTTATCCTAAGGTGTCTCTCTGAAATACCAGAATTAAAACTATTGTGGTGTTTCTCCCTTACTTTATAGCAAAGTATTTGATTTATTTTTGGAAATGCTGTAGGAAATGTTTGTAATTTCATTTTCTCTGTAGTGAAGATAACAAGCATTTGTCAGGTGTGGTGGCTTTTTTTGTGGTGTGGGACGTGACAGGAAGGTTGGGGTTTTATGTGTTTCTCTTGACCAATGAAGAAAGATTATGGAAAAAATTAAAGTATGGTTCTTTTTTTCCTAGTCTTTTTGATGGCACTTAGAGTGACTGAGAATTACCAAGTGGCATAGCATGCTGCAGGGTACGAGGTACAATTTATGTGTGTGTAAGACGTGGCAATACCTGAATTTAAGCACTGTGCATGAAAGAGAGGTCCCCAAAAGAAGGGTCTAAACTCCTTTCCATGGAGTAGACAATACCTGGGGTATTTCATCTGACATTTATCCCTGAAGTGGATCTGGATCGCCACGCCCTTCAGGAGGTTGCATAACTTTACAAGGTTTCTTGAAGGTTTTTGAGGCAGCTGCAATAACAAAGATTGATCCAAGTCAAAGAGCGCTGATGTGAACTGACCTGAAATTCAACTGCGACACCATCTTCATCCTGTGTTTAGACAAGAAGCTTCAGCAGTAAAACACATTTGCCTTTCACATCACCCCTGCGGGGGATCCGCAGTTCCTGGTGGCCGGCGTTAACTCTAACCCTTCCCTTGTCTCTCCTTCCAGCTTCACGTGGCTGTGTGGCCAGGTTCACCGCAACCTCCTCTCCAAGTTCACGGGCCAGGTTGTGGAGCTGTTTGACGAGGAGTTCCGGCACCTGTACGCGCTGTCCAAGCCCGTGCGCGGCCCCAAGACCCCGCCGCGCAGCCTCCCGTTCCTGTTCAGCCGCAGCTGGGCCGCCCCGCGCAGCCTCCCCTACAGCGACGAGGGCAGCGCCAACACCCTCTCCGACTCCTTCAGCAGCCTCTCCGCCGGCAGCACCCACCACAGCAAGCAGACCCCAAGAACTCCCATGTTCAACAGCAACTTCTCCCCCCAGTCACCTCTCCACAGAGTCAATTCCTTCCACAGCTATGTCTCACTCACTCCCCCGCCTGCACAGAAGGCCATCCAGCCTAACTACTATCAGCCACACTACATGGCCGAAAACTCCACAGTTCCCTATAACAACATGAACATTTACAGACCTATGAGGCTCAGGCAAGAGGAACCGAACAGGACAGGGTTAAGCTCCTCCTGGAGATGCCTCCACAAAGCTAACCTGTTTGCATAATAACCACCTTGTTTAGAAATGCAAGTAAATGTAGTGAGGACCTGTTTAGCAATCGCTTGTGTACTGATGAATATAGAAGATCTGTATAATACAAATGAGGATGATTTCAAGCCTCTTGTTTTGTTGCTTATGGATGCTTCATTTCCCTGATTAAAAAACAGAGGCTGCTAATGTGTGAACCTCAGGTGCATCAGGATCCCAGGAAGAACACATGTGAATAATGCTGCTCACAGTGCAACACTGCTTCTACCTGTCACCTGCCCCTGGCAGTATATTCGTGTACCAGAGGGACAGTAACTGTGTTTCTTACGTCCAGGCAACTGAAAGGGGTAAGGCACAGTTTACTACTATGCATTTTATGCACTTGAATAAGGAGACTGAAGGCTGCTATTTCTGTGGCAAAGAGACCATGCTGGCAGCACCAGGCTACCTTTGTGCTCTCATCAAACCTTAATCTGGATTTAGGGGGACTGCCTTCAGGCTGGCAGTGAAGCACAAGTCCTGCCACAGCACTGTCTTAGAACTCTCTCTGCTTGAGCTGCACAGCAAGGACAGCTGTTCCCAAGGATTCCTAGGAAGGGGCCTGGTACCCTTGACATGGACTGAGACCAAGAGTTCCAGTTGTGCAAGATGCCTTACATTCACCGTACGTTCACTTCCACTGGTCAGCAACACGGGTGTGTGCCAGCACACTTGGTTACAAACCTCCAATCCTACCAGCTCAGGGCAACTTTCCTCTTGCAGAGCAGCTGTGAAGGTTCAGACTGAAAAATGAAGCTGAGTTAAAGAAGCCAAGTCCTACTAGTAACACACCAGGACTGAGTTCCAATTCATTTAATTGCACATGGATCTTTGAAATCCTTTCTGTGGTCATCTGATTGAACATGAAGTTAGAGATATTGCCGAGTTCTTCGTGGCCTCTAATTTTTAAAGATAAACTGGGTGTCTGTAGTACCCATGGACTACAGCTACAAAGGGAGTTACAGAGGTTCAGCAGCTTGAACCAAAACAGAAAAACTTTCTGCCAAATAATCCATGAAATCTAAGGAAGCTTTTGTAAGCCCTAGTAAGAAAATTCATGAAACAAAGGACTTCTATCCAGAGTTACCAAGATGCCTAACAGCTGTTGATTTATCAGTAGATTTTTTCCCCCACACCTGCTCTGTATAATCTTTTATCTGCCTCCTAACAGAAAACAGAACCCCAAACACACTTGAACTTCTCACCTGCCCAAAAAGGAATACAATTTAATTATGTAGACTGTGGACAATGATAATTGTATTCAGGTGATGAAGGTTTCTCATCCTTGGAAGAGCAATCCTTTTGGAAGCATACCTGTAAAGTTTAAAAAACATTATGAAAGTTAAAGGATGGACACATCCTGCTCTAGCTTCAGTATGGGTGTTTTAACCAGTAATACCAAATTTTGGAGTCCATAATAATAATCAACTATTGCATATAATTGTAAATTCTGTACATAGCAACATTTTTTGGATTCCTCAGGGAGAAGGGAAATTTGATTTTCATTCTTATGATAATTTTACTTAATTATCTGAATATAGCAACCATTCAAATAAAAGGCTTTTTTTTTTCTTCATATTCTCTTGTCCTGTACACCTTACTCTATTCTCTTTCAAAAGCTGAATGAGTCCCATGCAGTCAAAGCCCAGATGAAGAAGCAGTATATTTTATTTCTTTTGAAATCAACAGGAACAGAATTAAGGTGTCCTAACAGATTAATTAAGATTTTCCTTCTCAGTGTGGTTCATTTCACTGATCCTGTTGTGGCCCAGCTGGGGTGGTACAGAGGGGAATGTAGGGAGAAGTTTGTAGACCTTGATTTCCTCAGGCCATGACCTGTGAAGTGCATGAAGGAGCTCTTTTCACCTCTGTGGGGCAAGACAGTTTTCCTACAAAACTTTTGGAGAACATAGCTAGTGAAAAGTAGGTAAGGGTCAAGCTAGTAATCCAGAAGGACCACTGTGAGTTAAGAGTTCATTTCAGCTGGATCAGGAGAACAGCTTGTGTTGGTTCCGACAACATCTGAACTTGAACATCAAGTGAATGGAATTTCAGTTTTGATAGAAAACAGTCAGTTTACAATTTCAGCAATGAGTTATACTAAAAATCCTAACAGGCCCCCACAACTTAGTGATAAAGGACAACATTCATAGGCAGCTGCAGAAACTGTCACGAAGGCCATGGCAGGTGCTGACCTGCCCTGTCCATCTGCCTCTAGGGAAGGGCTCAGATAAACTCGGCTACCACGCCGTGCATCGTCCTCAAGTCTGAGGATGACAGCAAGCTGAGTGCTGCGGGTGAGTCACTTGAGGGAGGGGACGTTGTCCAGAGGGAGCTGGACAGGCTGGAGGCCCACGTGAACCCCTTGGTCAACAAGGCTGAGTGCAGGGCCCTGCACCTGGGCTGGGGCAATCCACAGGACCTGTGCAGGGTGGAGGATGAACGGCTTGAGAGCAGCCCAGAGGAGAACCTGGGAATACTGGATGGTTTATTGGAGGTGAGCTGTCACTGTGCACACACAGCCCAGAAGGCCAAATGTGCCCTGGGCTGTATCCAAAGCCCCATGGGCAGCAGGGCAGGGAGGGGATTCTGCCCCTCTGCTCTGCTCCGGTGAGACCCCACCTGCAGTGCTGCACCCAGCTCTGGGCACACAGCCTGCAAAGGCCACTAATTACCCTCCCTAGTGACTCAGCATCTCATCTGGGCTTTGCTGAGGCTTGTTGGATTCCCCTGCTGCCCTCCTATTTTGTTCCATTTTGAAGGAAGATGATCTAGGTGGGGCTAAAAATCTTAAATTAATGTAGCCTATGCCAACCTCCAGATTATCTGCAGAAGTGAATTTCTAATTAAAAGTGGGGGTTTTGGGGGTGTTTAGGCTTTCTGAGAATGGGAGGATTTGTGGAGGGCAGCATGGGCCTCCAACAGGTCCCAGCAAAGCCCAGATGAGGCCTTAGAGCATTCTGGAGGGCAGTGAAGTCCCCATGTGGGCCCCTGCAGAGCCTAAGAAAAGCCTCAGGGCTTCCTGGAGGGCAACTCTGCCATGTCAGAGCACCACTGGTGGTGGCAACGATGAGGACACTCTTGTCAGGGCTGGTTCTGTGCATGTCCTCACCACGGGGAACAGAGAGCAGGCAAGTGCCACTACCCAAGGGACCGTCATGCACCAGGAAAGGATGTTTTGCAGGGCGCCAGGAACCCACAGCTGCCCCTGCGTTCACACCCTGGAACTAAGCTGGATGAATAGGCTGGGTGTGGCCAGGGTTTTCCAGAGTGTCCTCATGTCCCCTCCCCAGCCAGAACTATCCCTGCAGGTCTTTCAGCTGGTGTCCTGTGAGCAAGCGCCATCCATTAAGATGGTTTGGAATGCGCATCCTGGTGCCCGGACATACAACTCCCAGCGGATCCCACTGGCAATTGCTCCCGCTAGAGGCACCCAGAGGAGCTTGTGCTCGAGGACCTTCCCTGTGCTTGCTGCCTGTGAACCTGAGAGCATTTCACTGGTTGTTTCTTCCACAGGCTGCTTCCAGTCACCTGGGACTTCACCTGACTTCCATGACTTCAAGTATCATGGAGAATGGCTTGGCAACTACAGCAATCAAATCCCTCAGGACTCTAGGACACGTCTCACCATGTCCCACAGACTTAGGGTATGTTCAGGTTCCTCAGGTGCTCTCGACCCTGATCTTCTCCTATGGTAGGAGGGACTTTGCTTCCCCAGTCCCTGCCTTGAGAGCCATCGACTCAGAAGGTGTGAGAGGAGAGGCTGCCAGTGAAAACTGAGGCAGAAAACATTGAGTACCTCGGCCTCCTCCATGTCCATCGTTAGCAGTTTGCCAGTTCTTCCACAGGCTGCTGCCTTTTTTTTTTTTTTCTTTGTGGGACAGACTGTTCCCTGGTCTTACCCAGTTCCCTGGTCTTACCCTGTTATTCCTCTGAAAACAAAGACCATCCAGGCGTTACTCCTCAACCATTGCACACCATACTTCTTTCTCCTTTTCTGGGACCCTCACTAGGCCTTCCAACTGCACCTCCATTCCTGGGGAGGTGATAGAGCAAGAGATCTTGGAAATAATTTCCAGCTTGTCCTGTGATGGACAAGAAGGTGATGGGGAATAGTGAGCAGGGATTTGCAGGCATGAGGCAATTCTGCCTTACAATGTATCACATAGGAGGCAGGAAGATCAACTGACTCAACAAAAGAACCTCCCCAGAGCCAGTGCTTGGAGGGTCTCCCCTCCAGCATTCCAGCCGCTCATCCTGACACAGAATTACATCCAGCCTGATGGGAGTCCTGAAGTATTGTCAATTTTCTTCTGGTTTTCCAGAATTTCTGTCACCGGTGAACCCCATTTTACCTTACCTATTGAACCCCCCAATGACTGATGCTGTCCCCAGTTTTAGTTACCTTCCCAGGGAGTGTGGATCCTGTAAGGACAGTCGGGTGAACTCACCCAGTACTGGCCGTGTCATACGCCATCACCACACTCACCAGGTGAGGAGCCCACAGAGTCCCACCTGGGTTCCCAGATTGCTCTCAAAATGGGTCTGCTTGCATTTTTCATCTAGCCTTGTGTATGTGTAGCAGAAAGAAGGCAGGAGAAGTTGGCACTACCTAAAACCCCTTTGCTACTGCCAGTAATAAAGGTGCCTCTAAGCTGGGAGCACAAGCAGGACTCCATGTTACAACCCTTGATTCCTCATTTTTACAATGCCTGCTGATGAAAATAGAGAATAAATAAATTTTTGTTTTCCTTTGTTTGCTTGTGCAGCCTTTGCCTTTTCTCGATTAATCTGTTTTTATTGTGAACCACAGGTCTTTTTTCTATCCATCTCATTTTCTCCTTCCCTGTGGTGCTGGGGGTGAGGGGGTGATAGAGCATTGGGGTGGGCACCTGGCAACAGGCCAAGATCAATACCCCACCCAGTGACAGGATGACAGGTTTTAAATTGAAAGAGGGTAGACTGAGACTGGACACAAGGAAGAATTTTTTTATGATTAGGGTGGTGAGGCACTGAACAGGTTGCCCAGAGAAGTTACAGATGCCCCATCACTGGCAAGGTCAAGGTCAGGTTGGATGGGGCTTTGAGCAACCTGGTCGAGTGGAAAGTTCCCTGCCAAGCCCCAGGCAGAAAGGTTGGAACTGGATGACCTTTGAAGTTCCCTTCCAACCCAAACCATTCCATGATTCTGTGATGAAAACTGTGTTAATGTTACTAATTACAGCACTAACACGTTTCCTCACCTCAAAGCCAGCAGCATTCAAACACTCAATAGTAAGGCACATCATGGTGTTTGCAGACAGCAGTCATTTCAGGAGCATCAGAACCAGCAGCAGAGGGTCCTTCCCAAAGCACCTGCACCACAAGCAAGTGTTAAAATAACAAAATCAAACCTCAGTAACTGTTAGTGGATTCCCATTTGCAATTTGCAATATTAAAATTTGCTGCTTAACTCAGAATGGAGTACTGATGCATGTACTAATACCAACAATAATATCATAAAAGCCAAATCATGAAGAAATCTATTACAGGCAGACGTAAAATTATGCAGGACGTAGAAGCAACAATGAAGCATTCAATGCAAAATGGGAATGCAAAACCTCTCTTGAGACATGATCAGAAACAGAAAACTGGAGTTAGAAGAGGCACAAGAAATGGAGAGGGAGGCCACAAAAGGAGGAACCAAAGTAGCTGAGATGAGAGATAGCCAGGCAAAAATGGGACAAAGGAACATTTTATAGCCCCAGTGCAGTAAGTGCTGGTTATTCGGAACGGCAACTATGTGACATATTCAGAACAGCATTCATCTTCTTTTCTTTGCAGTAGTTAAAACCAACATTGTTATGTTCTAGAAAATACTGCCTGTTCTTAAGAGCTACTACCACTTGTTTTTAACTCCTGGAGCCAGTTAACCTTTGAGTTCCCATCTTAAAAGACAATGTCAAGTCAGACAATCTGCACAGACAACAAAAAGTTTCCAAATCACCTTGGCTAGCTGCTGTGTATTTTGGACATCTAAGTCACAAAATGACAAGGTTTGGCAAGTATTTCATTTGCTGCTAAAACAGTTCCAATGCTATTTGTGAAGCCAAATAATTTAGTGAGTTTCCATTAAATGTCTGTACAGACCTGGCCCCACAAAAGCTGTGTTCTGATGTCCTAACAGATGAGACAAAGCAAATTACAGCCTTTTTATGTGGCTACGCATGACCTTCAGTTTAAGAAGAAAGTGGGAGATGTCCATGTTTCGTTTTTTTTGCTGACATATTTAGCATTAAGCTTTCTACATTTGCTGTCTTTGCTGTAAGATTCTCCTGTTGATGCCAACATTGTAATTAATTTACAACACATTGTGGACAGTCTCTTCTGAAGAATTACGACACCTCTTAGTCTTAAAAGCACCCCCAGCCCTTCAAGCAGGCTTCATTGCCACCTGACTATAGCGCTGCACAAACACACACAAAAGTTTCCACCTAGAAAAGCACACACATGACTAAACCAAATCTTCTGTGGTACATTATGAGTGCACTAATGCTCACCCAAGGATACTTGCCAAGTCATCATCTTTTGTAACCAGCTGACCAGGATGTGGTTTAATCGCATTAACTCACCAAACTATCAAAAGCAATTTGACATGGCTGAAGGCAGTATTCCATTTTTTCTGGAGAAGTTTCAGTCAACTTAGGAGAGGGCTAAACCACACCAAGGGTTCAATCTCTTCATCAGTCACACGGACGAAGGGATTGAGTGCACCCTCAGCAAGTTTGCAGATGACACCAAGCTGAGTGGTGCAGTTGAAACACCTGGAGGATGGGATGCCATCCAGAGGGACCTGGACAAGCTCAATAATCTCATGAGGTTTAACAAGACCAAGTGTAAGATGCTGCACCTGGGTCAGGGCAACCCCTGGTATCAATCCAGGCAAGGGGATGAACATACCAAGAGCAGCCCTGCTGAGACTTGGGAGTGCTGCTGCATGAAAGGCTGGAAGTAACCCAGCCAGGGGCACTTGCAGCCCAGAAAGCAAAACCTGTCCTGGCCTGCATCTAAAGCCTGGTGGGCAGCAGGTGAGGGAGGGGATCCTGCCTCTCTGCTCTGCAGGTGAGACGCCACCTGCAGTGCTGCATCCAGCTCTGGGCTCCCAGCACATGAAGGACATGACCCCGTTGAAGTGAGTCCAGAGGAGGCCACAAAGATTTTCAGAGGGATGGAGCACCTCTCCTATGGGGGAAGGCTGAGACAAGTGGTGCTCTGCAGCCTGGAGAAAGCTCTGGAGAGATCTCATTGGGGCTTTCCAGTACTTAAAGGAGGATACAAGAGAGCTGGAGAGGGACTTTTTAGAAGCGCCTGTAGTCACAGGGCAAGAGGGAATGGATTCAAACTTAAAGAGGGCAGATTTAGATTAGGTATTAGGAAGAAATTCTTCTTCTGTGAGAATGGTGAGACACTTGAACAGGATGCCCAGAGAGGTCTAGTGGAAGGTGTTTCTGCTTGTGGCAGTGGGGTTGGAACTAGATGATCTTTAATGTCCCTTCCAATCTAAACCATTCTGTGATTCACGATGGATTCCCTAATCAGTATCTTAAAGCTTTAAAAATCATCTAAAAGTAGCAGGTACAATTCACACATGGTGAATCATCATTCAATTGTGAATTATTTAAGGTTTTGGCACCCTTTAGTACTCCAGAAAGAAAACACAGGAACACATGATAAAAGGGGGCAGCAAAGTATGTCTAAAAGACTTCTAGGTTTAAATTACATCCATTACAGAGCACTTTTACAGAAAGCTACAGAAAAATTTAGTCTTACAGTTTAAGAGAAGATAAGGGAAGAGCACACCATGTATGTCTGAAACGTAAACTATTTCAAGTGAAGGAAACTAGAGGAGGATCTTTGCCCTCTTCTAGATGCCCAAAGCACACAGCGCCAGTGCTTGAGAAAGCAAAGCAAAATGTTGTCACTATCAGCTGAAAGCCCAACAGAAGGAGCTGGATGAGGCGGAAACAATGCTGCCAGTTTTCACAGCAACGATCTTCTTTGCAGGCTTTTACAAAGGATACGATCTGACTAAACGCTCTTCAGTACATATAAACAACCTTGTCAGTTTTTCTCCTTCTCATCCAAGCACACTGAACACAAGATTAGAGCTTGTTTGATGCCTGCAACGAACACTTGGCTTAAAAAAGAGAAAATTTCCTTGTTTTAAGTTAAATATTTATTTCCTTCCTAAAAGATATGGAATCATTGTTATTGACAATTTCTCAGCATAAGTGTATTTGAGATTTCTAGCTATCCATCTCTGAACAGGAAATCACTATATTGTTAATCAAGAAATATTAAAGGAATTACTTAAGAAAATGGCTAATTCCGTGGATCTAAATGCAACAACATCAAATTTGATACCAAGAAACTTTCAAATTGGACATCAGAAAGGAAGCTTCCATTCCACCATCACTGCAGGCCTCAAAAAAAAAAAAATCACAGGCACTTCAAGCACAAATTGGTGAGGATTATGATGGAAAGCTACCTCTGAAAGCTGAAAGCTTGATTATACACTGTGTTCCTTGTAATTTTTAATCAACAAATCAGTGAACAAAGAAAAGGATGCAAAGTTAAGTGGTTAAATAGAGGGATTTATACCTATTCTTGAAAGAAATACAGTAAGAATTCTTAAAAAATGTAATATGAACTTTATTGCAAGTATCATGCTGTAAACATTTGGAGATACAAGAATAAATAGAACAAAACATCTATGTTACTGAAGGTGGGAGATATATATCTCAATAAAATCGTCTGTCAAAGTAACATAAATCATCTTGGAGATTACCAAACCATTTGATTTCAAATTCCATGGCTGAAGCAGTTACCAGTGATGACAATGCTGAAGGGCCTATGCATTTTACTTCACCCTGAAACTCCTCTTTTAGTTTTTCTGGTACAAGATCCTGCCCCATAGCCTGCAAAAGAGTAAGAAAGAAGAGAATCAAGAAAATAGCTTGCAGAAAAAAACCCATCAAACATGGCATTAATAACAGATCTTTACAGGCCGTTGTCACATGAACCACACACCATCCTGGAGACATTTCTAAGACATGATGAAGTTGCCTGCCTTGGCATCCTGCATTCAGGGAGAGCTGAAACCAGAGCTCAGCACTGCACAATCCCTCCAGCTTCTGGCTGCACTTGCACAGGGGAGTTTCACTGTGAAGAGCAGCAGAAATCTCAATGCCAGCTGTGCATTCAGTGATCACCTTGCATCAGCATCAACACTGAACTCCTCCTGGGCATGTCCGAGCAAGGGAAGCAAAGAGAGGAGTTTCTTTTCCCAGCCTTTCCCAACCCTGAGGTAGCCTGTGTGCTACTGCCTGCTCATGAGTGCCATCCCTCCTGCCTGCAGCCCAGCAGTGGCTTGGATGTCACTAACTTAAAGCTGTAATGCTGACGGCAAAGTTAGAATCTCGCTGGCTTCATTTTGATCCTTAGGATAAAGGAAGCTCTTCAAATAGCACTAAAAATATTTAATCTCTATGAAGAGATTAAATGCAACACTGCTCTCCTCTGTTGTTTTTTTAAAACTAGAACCAAGTACATTAAACAAAACAAAGAAATGCAAAAGAAAGTCTTGACTTTTTCTGAAAATATTTAATACTTTTCATACAAATGTTTAATACTGCTGTGGCCATCAAAGTAATCTTCACTTCCACTTCAAACTAGTGATTCACTTTGGGGCATCTAAAACTCCTGAGATAAAATGTGCATCCCAGGAAATGCACAGTGCTGATGCCATCTGCAAATACAAGTCCAGTGAGAAACTTAGCAATGCTGCACATTCCTGAAAGCAGGAAAAAATTCCTCAGCAGATCAGAGATCCACCTGTGTGACGCAGGCCAGGGCTCTAGAGGCACCCGTCAGTTCCAGATAACACCCTGCCAGCAGCCCGCCCCAGCTCATTTCCCCAGCTAATTTCCCGTGCTTCCTGGCACAGTTAATTAGCTCAGGGGAGTGTCATGCTTTGAGGACAACCAGTCCACAAAAAGAACTGAGACCCTGCACACAATGAAACATCCTCTTACTTTGGTCATCCACAGCAAGGAGTTTTCATCGAAACCAAGTAGAGCCACTTTGTCATCAATTTCTTTTTGACCTTTTCTGTTATTATCTAGCACAAAGGACAACTGTTGTGACTGGGTAAGCTGAAGTAAAAGCCTGGAATGAGAGAGGCAGTTAAAAATTGGCACAGCTGGAAAAAGAGTAAGTCAGCAGACCTAAAAACAAGCAAAATGTTTAATACTTAAATTAACACTTTAAATACTCTAAAACAGCTCTTTCTCCTGACTTTTGTCTACTGCAAAGAAGTCAATACATGTGTATCAATCTACCATGGATATTGTGTATCTGTGCTACAGAACTCCTGAGAAGCATTTTTGAAAAACAATATGTCAACAGCTCTGGTTGCTATATGCAAATATTTTTGTCTCCATATATTCATACCATTCAAAAGTGAGGCTCAGACCTGTGAGTCATCAGGTGTCCCATGTCCTCACTATGGTCTAACAAAACAGCAGCACATTTTTGCCTATGGAACCTGAAAAGCTACAAATGGGAGGCTTTGGACAAGTATCAAACATACTCCCCACACAGGCCAACCCTGGATTATTTTCCAAAAGCATTCACCAGTTTTATGTTCCAGGCAGTGCCCCAGAAGTCACAACCATGAACTGGTGAAGGTTCCACACTCTGCTCACGACAGAGGCTGATGTCACGCAGGGCCCCAGCACCAACTGCTCCACCAGCAAGAACAGTGGCAGTTTCCAGAGTCCTCCTCATACAAGGACTGTAAAACAGGCTGGCAGAAGAAATATCCAGGTATCTATACATTTGTCTCAAATCCACTGTCAGACAGATTAACAGTATTACGCTTATTTTACACTTCTCAGAACATAGAAACATTTCCCAATGTCCGGTGAACTCATTGAAATTCACCATGGGCATTATTGCAGAGATAAATATCAGTTTTAGAGAATTCATAAGAGTCTAGAGAAGGGCCACAAAGGTGTTCAAAGGCCTGGGAAGCCTGCCATTTGGGAACAGGCTGAGAGAACTGGGTTTGCCCAGACTTGAGAAAAGAAGGCTTAGGGGAGACCTCCTCACCATGTTTCAGTATTTAAAGGGCAGCTACAAAGAAGATGGAGACTCCCTTTATACAGGGAACCACCTGGAAAAGATGAAGGACAATAGGTATAATGTTAATTCTGAGGACATTCCAACTGGACACAAGAGGAAAGTATTTTACAATGAGATCGGTCATTGGAATGATCTCCTCAAGAAAGGAGGATTTCCCAGTGTTGGACATTTTTAGGATTCGGCTAGACTGGGTGCTGGGCCACCTTGCCTAGATCATGTTTTTGCCAAAAAAGGGTGATCCTTGAGGTCCCTTCCAACCTGGCACTCTATCATTCTACAATATTTAACCGAGGGACCATTAACAGTGTTGTTACTGAAAATGTGTTTAATTCAAGCTTTATGCAAAAAGAAAAATTACAAACTTTTTTATCTCCCCCTTACTGAAGTGAAGTTGGTGTTATAATAATGGTGTGCGTTTTTAAGGAAAAGACTCAAGATCTGAGATGAAAACTTTCATTTGCACACTATAAAAATTTACAAATCTGAATTTCTCAGTTGAAACTTCACTGAATTTACAGATGGTTTTTTGGTTCCAAGTAAAAATGGAAAGTATTTTTAATTTACAAAGTATTTTTGTTCCAAAATTTGCATCAACATAGTATAAAAAAGAATGAAATTTCAATGAAAATTAAAGAAAAAGTACTCCAATTTTTTTTCAAAACCATGAGAGTCAATTATTAACAGAGATGTTTATTTCCTACAAAAAGCAATACTAACATCCCTTTTCCAGGTGCAACTTATCCTGCACATACATTTATACAATATCTACATCCCACCTAAAATCCAACAGACCTGAAAATATTCGACAACCTGCATAAGCCTTGGGCAGGGGAGAAGTTTATCCGGGACAAGGGTATCTGCAAACATAAGCCACAGTAACACTCTGTGAAACTGCAGCCAAGTAAGGAAATGCCACCAGTTATAGCTGTCTCAGTTCTGAACACTGAAACAAGCAACAAAAATTATTAATATAAATGTACTTTCAATATTCAATATCAGTACTAAATCAATGAACTTCTTCTGAGTAGCAATTGAAGTCTTCATCTCTTAGTCTGAGTACAGTTAAAAGCTACTATTTGGGCTTTTTTCATTTCGTAAATCTTGCCACAGTAGGGCAGTTATAAAGTGTTCTCTGTAACCATTTCTGGACATTCATAACATATCTTTAAAAACATTCACTGATACATCACTGAGAGGCAAAAGGGGGAAAAACCATCCAAGATTATTTTACAAAACCAGTTCCTAATTATCTCCTTGAAAGATTATGTTTTGGGGATTTTTGCTGTATGCAAGGGTTTTAGGAAGAGGGAAAAGAAAAGGAAAGAACATTTTAATGCAGCCCTGTCAATCAGTTGTCACGGAGTTCATTTTTCAGCCTCATCCATTATGCAGATTGGGGTATTATTATAAAATACATTTTCACTCAAGCATGAGGCTTCAAGCAAATAAGACAGGTGGCACTCACAGAAGGAAGACTGGCTATGCCTTCCCTTTGGGGCACTTCTGCTGCTGCATCTTTAATACCGGACCAGGGAACAGCAATGGTCTAGCAGGAGCATTTGTTGTAGAACAGACCCTTTTGTATATAATTACTTGAAAATATTCACATTATAAGCTCATTAAAACACTCCTTACTTCTCAACTGTGCGTGACACTGGTTTACTCTTTCCACTCAGATTCAAATTCTTCACAGTCACCACGCTAAGTAATTTTGCTTTTTAGACCTGAAGCAACACTAGGGTGCTTCTAAGTGTTGCTAACTCTGAAACAAACATTTAAATTGAAAATGCAAACTGAAAACAACAACTGAGAAAAACATGTTTTACATTGTTCTTGACGGAGAGAACTTAACATTATTCTAAGAATACATAGAGTTACCTTGCTCTAATAAATGAAGCACATGCTTTTATCCCAATTTTCTTTAACATGCTCTGCTTCCAGGTCTTGGAGTCTGCACATTTCTCTTTGTCTATCTGTTCCAGTTCTCCTGAAGTGCAGAGGAATTCTTTCACCACTTGGCTGCTGGGACAAGTCACTGCATTCTCTCCCTTTGTTTCTGCAGCAAGGCTGAAGCAAGGGCCTTCTTTCTGGCCATCTGATCTGCGAGGTTGCAAATTAATCTCTTCACCAGTTGACGTTTTGAAACTGCTGTTACTTACACAAATCTCTTCAGACTGATTTAGATTTGCTTCTGGAATGACCAATGGAGAGAACTTCTGTAAAAGGCTCATATAAGCTTCAGCAAGTAACTTCCAGAACCAGGGATTGAAAGGATGTAAGCAGATCAGTTGCTGCAGACACATCATCTTTTTTTCTACATTTTCCAGACCCTGGTAAATGGAAAACTGCAGGTTGAGAACTGTTGTTAAGTGATCTGTGTTAGTAGCGCTGTTTCTCTAGAAACAAAAAATAATAGATTAAAACCAGGAGTAGAACAGAATCATCCTTCAGAGCCTAAGAAAATGTCTCCCTAAATAATGACATACAAATATCACAAGGTAATTTTTAAACTGTACATACAAAATGGTGGTCTTAATTTAAAATGATAAAATGGGATACATATCTTGCACAATCAAGCTGACAGCATTCCCTCTAGCTGCCTTGTCCTGGTCTGAGAGGCAAGAGGGTCCTAAATGCTGTGATTTGTTTATTTGCCTTCAGAGTGTTCTACAGCTGCCTTTCTTTGCAGCATAAATACCTTTTATATAAAATAAAAAGCATCAACAATATTCTAACAGACTTCAGAGCCTCTGGACTTTTTCCTTTATGGGAAAAAGACTCAATTTGTGGCTAGATACTTTTCTTGGTGGCAGTTTGGCAGCAAGTATATGGAAATAAAAGGGAGTTTTGAACTGTCACTTGTATAGTGGAAAGATTTAAGCGCTCATTTATTCCCTTTCTTATAATTCCTATTACGTTGCATTAATTCTGCCTGGCAGAGCATGATATTTAGTCCCTTCCAGGACTACCAGTTTCCCTGCACAGGGAGCTCATTGTGGTACAGGGTGTTCCAGTTTCTAAAGAGTGATTATATCTACAGTGACAGTTACCCTCTGTTTACCAAATACTCTGAGCACTGAACATCCTGAAGGATTATACACATGAAAATTATTTTTCCAGAAAATGGTCTGTATAAAAGAACTGCTGGCAATGTTTTCATGTTCAAAGCCTAAAAGAAAGACTGCATTATTTACCATTTTTTCTGCAATATCCAGAGCCTCCTTGTGCCTTCCTAGGCGAGATAAACACCGAGCCTGGCCCTCCTGGACATCCCTTCTCATTGCAATGTTGCTGGCAGGTAAGAGTAGCAGGCACTCTGAGTATTCACACAGGGCTTTCTAGGAGTGTCAACAGGAAGAAAAGCCAACAAAACAGGGAGAGATTTGCATTTAAAAGCAGGGCTGACAGCACATTTTCTTCACTACTACAGTCACAAAGGGGATTCAGAACCTGAGGTCCACATTTGCATTTCTCCAGACTCAGCTGCTACCTGTGTGAGCTGAGACAAGGCCCCAGTACTACACAGCCAAGTCTGGATGGTGATGAGCAGCCTCAATTCTAACTCGTGTAGGCCCAAGCAGGAGTCACCACTCATCTGTCCACCTCTCTCCCACCATGCTTGATCCAGAAGGGATCACCTACTGACCTGGGTAATATGTGACACAAGGCACCTTTCTCTTCAGCTCAGTGATCTGAGTGCTCATCCTAAATCTGTGGGACCTTGTTTCAAAACCATGACATTCTCCATGGGAAGGTTTGAACCTCAAATAATCAGCAAGTCAGAGAACACCACAAGGAAGGTGGATCACCATTGTTCCTGTAGGCTGGTTTTAATGTACCTGAAATAAATATTAATTGGGCTAAGGAAAAAGGCAAGAATGAGCAACATTTCTGCAGCTTAATGCTCAGGGCACTCACCAGGACTCCAATTAACATTTAAATACATTAAATGAAGTATTCAGTGAAGCTAAGTCTGGAATCTTGATTTCTCTCCCTTTGTGTAAGTGCTCAGAGAGAAGACTAAAGAGCAGTGCTCATTCTCCCATCTCTCAAAATGACTATTTAATTATTCCTTGCAAACTTTAACGATTCTAACAGAAAGAGCTTCTAGAAGACACACCCTAAATACTTCCTAGCAAAACAGCTGAAATATTTTTCTTTCCTGATGCTGAACTCACATTCATTCTTAAGCAAAAGATGGAGCTCCCCTCTGCCCAGTGCACACAGCAGCCACTGGTGAAAATGGATCAGAGGGTTGAGGACAACCCTATTTGCCTTCTTATGTGATAAAGGGATATAACCTGGCAATGTTCAGGTATTATGAACCCCACGCTGATTCTACAGTCATCTATATCCTGAAAATAGGCACAGCTTATTTCACTGTTGCCCTTGACATTTCCTATCAAGTGGCCTATCCTGAAGTAAAAATCTGACAATGAAAGAAGAGATTACTACCCCTGTTTACATATTTCCATCCTCCTTTCTGAGGTCAGTGCTTCCAAATCAGTAATTTTATGTGCAATCAAACTCTGGTTCTTGTTCCACCAGTGATCTAGGTTAGCAGTAAAACTGAAAACATTTCTGACATGAATCACTGCAACAGAAAAGAATTAAGAAGCAATGATCTGTTTTATTTAGCAGATTTGAGGAGGTGGTTTTTTCTCCTGATTGGGAACCATAGCAAGGAGAACTTTGCTTTTCCTGGGGGTCAGCAACTAGGTCTGACCACAGCCTGAGGCAGCTCTGCTATCAGCACCCTTTTATGAATCCCTTCAGGGCATCTCAGCTGAGACTAGAAAATATCTGTCAGGTATACACAGGGTTGCAATGATGCTGAAACAACATTAGGATAAGTGCCAACTGAGGTACAAAAAGATCTACAAATCCAATGGGCAAGGCAAAAGGAGCAGAGTCAGAAGTCAGCTGGAGGGCTTTGAAATCAGGGAGCCTGTTATGCAAACCATAGGCTGAAAGAAGAAGCGACACCTGCAACAAGGCCTGGAGATGCTGATTTCAACAAGGAAACAAAGTAACGAAAGACTAGATCCTGCAACTAGGACTGCAAGAAGCAGGAGAGCATCGCTGATGAGAAATGCGGCTCAGGACCTACACAGTGATGAGAGGGCCGGGACCACCGCGGGCAGCGCAGACAGACACGGGCAACATTCACAGGCGGCGAAGGCACAACCGGCCTTCCGGAGCGAGCGGAGGCGGCAGAGACCCGGCACAAGTCCTACAGAGGCAGCTCCGCGACCGGCAGGAGCCTGACGGCCACAACAGCTTTCATCTGACAGCGGGGGGAGCTCTGAGAAAGGTGACCCGCAGCTACGTGGTGCCAGCGATGTGACAGCCTTAGTGCGACACGGCATCATCCCCGGGCGCTGAGGATCCCACACGCCGAACTCTGACCACGACTTCCGCGGCCACGGACACCGCTCTGCCCGCGGCTGGACTGCTGAGATGCGCCCGCCTGCCGGGGATCAGTTCCGGGGCAACGCCGCGTTCCTGCCCAGTTTGCTCCAGGCTGACTCCCGGAGGGATCGTGGCAGAACGCAGATCTCCGCGGCCCGGCCGCAGCCGGCCCTGCCCGGGGCTCAGCACGAACCAGGAGCGGGATTAACAGCGGCACGGCCGCCAGACCCGCAGGCCGCGGGTCCATGATGTACGTTCATTCTGGCGCAGCACATCGGGGACTTCAGGACCACCCCAGTCTGTGTCCCCACATTTTCCCGGCCCGTGCGAGCGCCCTGGAAATACCTCGAAGTCCCGCTGCCGGAACGCCCAGTCCGCCCGGAATTTGCTGCTCGTGATCCCGCCGGCGCCTTCCCCGCCGTCAGCCGCGCTGTGGAACCACTGTGGGCACAAAGAGCACACACAGGGCGTCACGGGCCGCGGAACCACCGCGGGCACACAGAGCACACACAGAGCACACACAGCACACACGGAACACACACAGCACACACACGGCCGTCACGGGCCGCGGAACCACCGCGGGCACACAGAACACACACAGAGCACACAGAGCACACAGAGCACACACAGAGCACACACAGCACACACGGAACACACACAGCACATCCAGGGCGCACACAGAGCACACAGAGTCCAGGGCCGCGGAACCACCGCGGGTACACAGCACACCCAGAGGACACCCACAGCACGCACGGAACATACCCAGAGCACACCCAGGTCCGTCACGGGCCGCGGGACCACTGCGGGCACACAGCACGCCCAGAGAACACACAGAGCACACACAGAGCCGCCACGGCCCGCCCCGCCCTCCCGCCGCCCCGGCTCCTCACGCCGCCCCGGCTCCTCACGCCAGGTTCGCAGTGCCTGGCGCCGCACGGAGCCCCGTCCCCGCCGCCCTCCCGCCGCTGCCGGCTCGGCGCGAACAGGGAATCCTCGAACTCCGGGCCCAGCGCCGGCTCCATCGCCGCCGCCGCTCCCGCCGGCCCCGCTCCCGCGGGGGGAGGAGTTCGGTCACCGCTCACCGAAAGGGAAGTGCTTCCAGTAAAGAGCTGAACTGGAGTCCCGAGCCTTGATAAATTAACTGCGTAATTGTGGAGGTGCTCTGTTAGCATCTCGGCCTGGTGACTGTGCATACGGTGAGTGGGAATGTGTTTTGGTAACTTTTCCAGTTGTTTTCAGTTCTGTCTCAAAGCAGAAGATGTGTAACCTGCTCTAGGTGACCCTAGATGGTGGTGGGACTAGATGATCTCGAGACATCCCTTCGAACCCTAAAAATTCAGTGATTCTGTGAAATGTCAGACTTTCCACGACAGGCTTTCCCAGAACATGACACTGCTATGGGAAACGGGGACACAACAAAGTGAAGACTGATCCTAGACCTCCTTCAGGATGTCAAGACTCAGGCACCCGGCTGCTCTTTGAGAGCTCTACATGCCCCGGCTGCCTGCCCTGCCTAGTGGCGCTACTGTGCACAGTTTTAAGGGTACTGCTGTGCTGTTTTCTCTCTCCAGTCCGTCCGTCCAGGAAGGTCCATTTTGTCCCATCTAATCACCACACAGGTTTGGAGAAGGTGAGCTGAAAAGTCCTCCTTGTACTTCCTTAGCCTGCAAAATGGACTAATGAACTTGTCTATACCAGAACAGCTTTGAAGCCAAAGCACTCCTTGTGTAGATGATTTTAAAGGTTTCCTTCTAGTCGGCATGTAAAACACGTGGTTTGCTATTGTTAGAGGGTTTTTTTTCTTCTTATGTGCTTAAAATACTCTTCCATGCCATGGATGTAGCATGACCTGGCATAAATGCCAGGGTAGAAACTCAACTTTGGTAGTTGGATTTGATCAGAAAAATAAAAGCAGATTGATGTTTCTTTTGCTTGTAAACCTGCTGTTTGGCAAACAAGCCCTCCAGCACAGAGGAAACTGTTCAGCAATTAAGTCTCGAGAGAACCAGGAGTTTGCTTGACATGTCAGCTTCAGTGTTTCTGTTAAAAGTATCAAGGTAGGTGAGGACAATCACTTGTATATGCACATCAAAACCATCTGGCTTCCTCCTGCCTGCAGACCAGGGTAGGCAAGGCACACGGGGGTCAGACTCTGGAGGCTGGCACAAGTGTCTGAACAGTTTCAGCACCTGTAGTGCTTTCTCACATACACTGGACACACGTTCCCTTTCCCCCTACTCCAGGTCACACTGCAACACACCGGTCTGATGAACAAGGCACAAAAATCCAGAAAGAAAAATAAGCACAAATCAAAAAGAACCCCCCCCCCCAAAAAAAAAAAAAAAAAAAAAAAAAAAAAAAAAGAAATATGAGTAATCAAAGTCAAATGTGGCCACAGCTCAAAGGAAAACACAAAAAGCAAGGCATCCCCAGGGGCAAATCCCACAGCAGCTGGTTGGCTGCCAGCTTTGGATTGCAGAGCCCTCCAGGGCTGGGGGTTTTGACCATCGATTCTTCTGAAGATACCAACATGGTCTACAAAAGGCTCTGTGTTGCAATGCAGAGAATGCCTTTGTCTGGTAAATCAGTGATAGGAGAGCCATGATTCCCGAGTGCCACACAGGGGGCCTAGCAGCTGACTGTGTGGTTTCAGTTGTAAGTCATGGGCAAAGTCTTGCCTCTCTTCATTTCTTCTTTGCCTGGCTCTCCCCTGATCCTGCCTCCCCTCAAGACATTTAAAAAGCTCCTCATATATTAGTTGCAGAAATGAAAAAATGCAAATTTAAGAAATCCCTCTGCCTCGTCAGCACTGGAGGTTTGCTCAGTTTCTCCCCTAAGATCCAAATCATCAGTGTAGCTGCCAGAAAAAAATTTCTCACTCTACTTAAGTAAAGCTGTTTGCTCAAGTTTGCATGGCATGATTTGCCTTGATGCTGTTAGCCTTGGCTTCACAGAGGAGAAAACATCATCCCTGGAAGAGGCAGCTTTGAGGGGGCTCAGATATATGAGCCCTACAAGAACCTGTGCTGCTGCATCTGCTCTGTGTAGGTGGCTTCAGGGATAAGAAGCAGCTATAGATGAATCTCTCCCTAAAGGCAGCCAAGGTCTTACTCCATTGCCAGCCACCAGCTTGGCACATGAACACTGGACCAATAAAAGTGGGCTCCAGTAAGTTGTGGCCTCCAAGCGAGTTCCTGTGCATCAGCAAAGCCATTGTGGCTGCTCACACGAGTGTGCCTCATTACAGCAGCAGTGAGGGGCTGTGACCCAAGTTCACCCTGGGTGAGCAGGGGCAGGCGAGCAGGGGAAGGCCAGTGTGCTTCATCTTGCAGTCAGGGTGAGCCCAGAGACAGCCCAGGTTGTGAACACAACTCCAGGGTTCGGATAGGCAGGGTTTTTCTACACTGTCCTATTGCCTGAATCTTCTGGCCAGGAAAAGAAAATGCAGCATGGAAGACAGTGTTTGTCTAAAGCCCCTCTTCTCACCATTTTCCTGTCTACTCTGAGGCAAAATTAATTCAGAAGAGTTCCCCTCCAGTGTTTCTTCAATTACTGATGTTGTTATTTGTATTGTAATAGCCTCCATGGGTCCTAGCCACAGTCCAGCCACTCTTACGCCAGCACACAGACACACCACAAAGGCTACAGAGACCATCAACCACACACAGCAGAAACAAGAAACCTCAGTCGGTAACCAGGGTCCTATCTTGGTAGGCACTACTCACACACATTGGCCAGCAATAATAAAGTTCACATGGCTTTATTAAAATACACTGGAAAGCAGCTGCCTTTGGAAAAAAAAGCAGGAGAGAGAGTAGTTTTCTCCTCAAAGAAAGAGAGGCCAAGTAAGGCCCACGGGCAGCATTCCACAAAGGATGGGGTGGCTCCTGAATTGTTAAGTGGATTCTTCCAGACATTGTGAAATATTCGTACCTTGAGGGAAGGTTCATTTTCTTGTTGGATAGTCACAACATACGCTCTTCCCTAAACACACCATGAAAAGAGAAGAAGAGCAGCTCTTTATTTGCTGACATTGTCTCACTGTGTCCTTGTCTCCTGCCTTTTATTTAGATTAAAAGTTCTTTACAGCAGAAACCATCTTTCATCTTCTTTGCATGGTGTCACACGTAAGGGGATATTGTCCACGACTGCTGGGAGGGTAATACAAATAACATTTAATGGTTTGGGGCAGAGAGACGTTATCACTACTACAAACTGCAAACAAAAAAAAGCTCTGATGAGCTCTGATGAACTCTAGTATAACTAGCATAACATGATGACAGTAAGTTCTGGTTCTAGACAGACACAACAAAAGTTGTGTGGGGAGGTGAGGGGTGCACTGTGGAAATCAAAGAGAGTGAACTGTTTATTGTTAATAGAAGTTAAAAGCTTCTTAGGGGTCCTTATGACAGACAGGAGAAGATGCATCCCCCAAAAGATGGTTCATTTGCCTGCTCTACCTTAAGATAGTGCATCCTTTCAAGCCCCTGGCAAGCCATATTAACTAGGCCATAATCCATCCCCCTCAAGCCTCATAAAACCCAATAAAGTTGTTATTGCCAAAAGGGTGCACTGCACACAGGTGTGTTCAGCTATTAATGGGTTTTGCAACTATTTTCTGTCTAGTAGGATAAATGATGAGCAGAATGAGTACACCCTTGGGTTTGACCAGAAAGCTGTCAAAAAGAGGAAAAAAGCTTTCTGGAAAGATAGAAGAAAGTGACCAAGTGCTAGAAAGAATCCTAAAACAGTGATCTTCACAGGCAAGCTTGCACATTTCCAGTACCGATGTGATCATGTGTCTGAACTGTTTCACTCAGCCACGTAGTACAAGCACTGAGGTTGTACCTTGATGATAGGTGAATACAAAAGTCATGGCAAAGGGTGGTATGTCCAATCTACTGCTCTAACTGGAAAAACAACCAACAGAGTCCCAGGGTTGAGCATGGTGAGGTTCGTATGCCTCCTTCTACACTTTTTTTTTTCACTTTTATCATTTTTTTCTGAAAACTCAGTAACTTGCCCTGGCCATTCTTATGCTTGTTGCTTAATTGCTACTTGTGATGAAACCAGGCCACAGAGACCACAGTGGATTCCTGACTTCTCTAGGTTAAAACTTTCCTACTGCAGTTTTCAGGACTGGGCAGCACCACGCAACATTGGTGGCAACTCCTCTAGGTCACAATTTAAGACCTTTTTTGTAACAACATTGAATAAACTGAGCTGACTGACTACAACATTGCTGTCCAGCAGGAACAAAGAGAAACAAATCAAAATAGTTAGAAAAAAATAAGCTACACTGAAGAAATACACCCAGGACTTTAGGCCTGCCCTTCAGTGACCCTCACAAATCACAGGCTTTTTCAGGCCTTGCTCAGTTTTTCCATATGGAGGCTGCCTCCACATTGGAAACAACCAAGCTGTTGATTCTGCAGTGCCTCGTTTCCCATACAGCTTTTGCACTGCTGGAGAGGACTAGTGGAAACTATTAAATTTAGCTTCTATGTCTTCTTACTGCTTTATACAAGTAGCAATGCCTGAAGAAAGTGTGAGTCACAGCAGAGGGAAAGCACTGCTCAATGAACACATGCAAACAAAATGCAAAAATCCAGAATGGAATTTGCTCACAATTGCTCCCTTCCCCCAATAATTGCACATCAAATGCCTTTAGAGCAAAGAAAACTGTAAAACATACATCAATGATGCAGATTTTTACTTTGTGGTATCTCTAGGAAAAATGAAGAACCCCTTCCATAACAGGGCATCTATGGGGCTCCAGCTCTGCATGTTGTGGGTGCCAGGTGTGATACTTGCACAGAAATTCTTGCAGCTGGACTTCATCTGGAGGCTCTGGCCAGCTGCTGGAAACTCCAGAACTGAGAGCAGTTACAATTGCAATATTATTTGTACCATCTCTGGTTCAGAACATGTCATTGTTACAGGCTATTTTGTGGGCTCTCATCCTTGTTAGTCCCTTAAGACAGGCTTTGCTGAAGTTATGTTTTTTTCCTCTTTGGCTCTCATTTAGGAAAACTGAAGATCACTAAGGGGAGAATTACTGCCAACACTGACCTTTATTTTCACCCAAAGACACAAATCAACTAGGTGTGACACACACTTTCATTCCCTTTTTCCATCTTTTCTTTCTTCTACCAAATATTTTAAGGTAATGAGGACCAGCCCAACACTGAACCTGTAAAGAAACACACATGGGAGAGAAATTAATCACAATGCTAGTAGTTCAATACAACAGCAGTAGAACCATATATTCAAGTATTTCATTTTACAGTATTTGAAGTGCAACAAGTCATTTAACCACCAAAAATGTTAGAAACCACCATCTATTTGAGACTAGGGACCTCCACCAGCAATATTTCAAAGCAACGCCAAGCCCACAGGGAACAATTTATAGAGGGGACTTTCTGGCATACAAAAGAAAAAAGGCATTATACAAAGTGGCTTGGTATTTTAAATTTGCAAAAATAGTAGTTGATAGTATTGTTACGAAAACAAATGCAAGTTGAAAGATGGTGGGAAGAAGGGGCTGGGAAGGGGGAAACAACCCACAAGGCCAGCTGATCTCGTGAAATTATCTACTGAATTACAGCATTTTGGAATTGATGATAACACTGTAAACAAAAAAGGTACATTTAAAAAAAGGTGACTGTAGGCATTATCTGGTGCTTCTTATAACTCCCTCATTTAGCTGATGGATTCTTGAATAAGCATTCCTTTTTTTTTACTCAACCGAGAAAACTATTTGGCTAAACACCAAGCTGTGGTGACGACTTGTGCTCATCTCCAGTCCTGTGCTTAGGTCACTACTTCAGCTAGAGATGCCATTTTTCAGACTAACATTACCTACAGCACAGGAATGACTCTCTCTCTTTAGGCATCTTTTTCTTTGCTGGGAATACATGTGTAGAGCACAATGCCAGGTCCTGCAGGAAAATCTCAGACTCAGGTTCCTCCAGTTGCGGCTCACCAGCTGGAACAGAGGGTGTGATGGATCACACCAAAGCAAGAGAGTGGCACTGCCTCCGGCAGGGAGCGGCTGTGAGCGTGTGCGCTCAGGGGATAAGGGCCCAGCTCAACAGCAGCTCTTTCCTCAGACCCTTCTCATCTCAGGAGAAGACACATGTTAAAGCAGCCTGTTCAACTGACAGGGACTTCAGTAAGGAGGTGGTTCCTATTCATCCCTACTCTCCCCACCCTGAATATTTAAAATAAAAAGCATCTGCCGTAATGAGAAAAATCACATGAATGGCCCTGGGCTGCTGACACAGCAGAACAGTTCAGCAACAAGCAGCTGTACTGACTCACACGTGCAGCTGACCTCACAATGCCTGTCCAGCCAAGTCAGTTCTCCAAATTCACTGCATCTGAGGAACTCGGGAAATTCTGTTTTGTGTAACAGGGAAAATGATATTTGAGAAGATTCAGTTTGTGACATCTTCATACAGACATGATTCCTGGTTTCCACACCACTTCTTTAAACCACACACACTCAGTAAGGAGACATTTATTCCATTATTTCTGTTCTCAAATTTTTGGTACAAAGTTTATTTTCAGAAGTTCTCACATGATCCTTTCTTCTACCAGCGTCTTTAGGATTTTTCTATCTCTGATTTATTTTCTTTATCTGTTGAAGCAAAAGCAATAATTGCTACAGAAAGAAATAATGGCAATATTACAAATATTTTACAGCAGCATCCATTCGTTTCTTTGCCTCAAAAAAAATAACAAAAATAAATCCAAAGACAAGATCCATACAGCCACAAAGGCTTAGGTTTGCAATATCCAGAAGTATGCTGCGTTCCCATATATGAGTTGTACAAGTCCAGCACAACTTCCCAAGTTTGTGCAGAGCCTGATAAATAAGACACAGAAATATCAGTTACATTATACTGTTTCTAAGAACTTTTACTCTGTAAAATGTTTGGTCACTCAAAGCTATAAGCTTAATCACATATCAAAGAACACAGGCAATAAAGCCCATCTTACTAAAACATATAGTATTAGGCCAAACAAAATATAAGAGGACAAAATCTAGTGGTCACTGAAGCCTCTTCAAAAAAGGTCTGAAACAGAATGTTTCCATCATGTATCAGAATAAAAATGTACTGTATTAAAATTTGAATTTTTTTTTTACAAGCTGTCTTTTAATCAGTCTTCTATTTACAGTGCAGAACTGCCAACTGCAGTAGTTTAACTTTGGCACAACACTAAGTTCCAATCCTTTTGAGTATTCAAGTCCCGTGTGTGTCCAAAAATTTTCTTGGTTTCACGAAAGATTAGGCCCATTCACAGTTAACCAGTTATCTTGAAATTTTTCAAGAATTGCTTCCCCTTCACCACACTGGGCAGCTACAAAGGAAAGACATTGTAAGCTATTGCATCATTCAAAAGAAACTCTTCATTCTAAACAGTGACAGTATTGTTGCTTCCTTTAATATCACGTACACCAGACAGTTCACACAGACGGCTACATACTGGACACCTTTCTAAAAACCTTGCTGGTCGTTAGTGAATCATCTTCCTCATACTTCAAATACATAACAATGCATTAACTTAATTTCATTTCACATGTCAAAGAGGACATTTAAATATATTGCAATATATTATAGAAAATTGCAAAGCGCCATCATTTCTGTAAACGAGACTGACACCTGTTAACTCTCCTGTGCACATGAAGAGCAGTACCTAGTGCCACATTTTCTATACAATATAAAGCCTTCCCAGGTAGGGGAACTCATTTTAGTGCATTTCTGTACAGACTGTAAGCATACATACAGATAGCCAACTATGCAGGGTTGGAAATACTTTTGTAAGGTGAAACTGGAAGATGGGGGGAACATTCTGAAATCACAGCAGAGCTGGTTGATCATTTCATAGCATAGATCAAGACTTGACTCTTCTGTCATTCTAGCAGATTCTTTAGGGACAGTTTCATGATAGATATCTAGTACTGAATAAGTAAAAGGAAATACTTCAATCAACTGGGACACAAATATTATGTGTCCTAACACATTCTAGGTTATGCACAGTCCAATGTTCACACAGTAACCTTATCTCTAAAACACTTGAGAAAACCCAAAGCATTTTTATGCCACAGTATTATAACCAAGGATCAGTTACTTTATCCACCACTGTAGTGCTACCTGCTCTAAAAAGAAGGAGGAAAAAAAAAAAGGGGCCTCATTTCCCAACAAACATCAAGTTGGAAGCAGAGGTCAGTACCATTGCTAACCACAACACAAAGATCAGTGCTGCAATCCAGCCAGAAGATCTCTCTCTACAATGCCACATGTCTGCAGTGTCAGCCGCTGCCTGCAAGTCAGGGTAAGTCAATGGATCTGGGGTGTAGTTCCTCTGAGCGACTCCAGGCATGCAGGATGAGCAGGTTTGCATTCCTTGCTGTGCTGACTACCTACAGTGTCTTACCCCAGTGCAGACATCAACATACATGAGACAAATCTCACCTTAATTCATGAAAAGTGCTACAGGATGCTCAGCTATCCCTCTACATTCTCAGTTATCCCTCCACATTTTATAATGTTGTGTGAGTTGGTATTGCAATGACTGGTCACTGAAAATGTGCAGATGCTCTTCCCCACAGAGAGAGAAAAATCCCCAAGAACTCCAACCATTAAACTTGGAAATACTGGCTATAACCCACCTGTGCTTCAAAATATCCCTTTTTAGAACTGGGGAAAAATGCAGAAATTTGAGTTATTGTGTGTTAGTAGCCAATAAGGGGATTTTTCACTTTCTGTTGAAATTCTGACTTCAAAATATTTTCCTACAGAATTTTAATACATCAGCAAACCTCGAGTAACTTGACCTGGTAAGTTTGTGTCATGCTTCCTGGTAAATCTACTTATCATAGGATACCACAAGCTGGATGGAGAATACATACGTAACCCAGCACTGTTCAGTGTAGAGAACTGAATCCTCTACTAGCCCTTTCCATCTTTAATTTACACCATCATTCCAGGTGTTATAAACAATTCTTAAAAGTTTTACTGTACTCTGGTCATTGATACTATCTCTCTATTACTACTGAATGCAAGCAAAATTGTTTTCAAAGAAAAAAATAAATTAAAGAAAATAGCTATATTTCATTGCACTCTACTTTTGTGCCTTCAGGTTAGGGCAGGGATATTTAACACTACAGAAGCTTAAAGATTATCTTCTCTCCTTGGGAGATATGAATATAGACAGGTATTAGACTCAGGTGGAGGATGCAAATCGATACTAACATATTTACAGAACCAAATACTGACATCCAGCCTGAATACACAGTACTCCATTAAGTGCAAAAGGGAAAACGCTCCCCACCTTAAACCACAGCCTGGTTACTCAGCAGCCAGAGATCAGCTGTCAGAGTTACTGCTGTGCTCTCATTTCAGAGGAAAACAGAGGAGGAGAATGTCTGCATCTTTGGGCTTTCTGGCCTATGGGGACCGTGTACAGCCATGAATCACTTTGCACGGGATCCAGAAATCCTTTCTGTGCTCTGTAGAGGGGAAGGGAGTGCATTTGCCTGCCTCAAGCATTTCTTGGAGAGCAAAAGAAAATCTGCTTTTGTTCAAGGTGAGCAGATCATCCATTAGAAAATTATTTCATGTGTAGACATTGCATGAGTTTCCCAATCAGCAAAGTTACAGACAGTAACTTTGAATTATGAATTACAGTTCATAATGTAATGAAAAAGCAGCTTTCAACATGGCAGCAGACAAGGTTAAAAAAAGGAATGGCCTCGTTTACTGTAGCGTATTAGAGATAATACACTAAATTCTAATAATCAGGTACTAGGAATCTTTTCTCTGCTTTCAAACAAGAGATTTCTATGTGCTAAAAAGGAGTGACTATAAAAATTTACTCTTTCTGTCAGAACAGAAGGAGTTAAACTTGTTTTGCTTATCAACTTCTAGAAAAGCAAATTCTGCAGGGCAGGCAAAAGTCAGAGCCTTCAAGCTTCTGTGTTTTCCCTTCTGTTCACTTCTTACAGGCCAGTACTTAGTTCATTCAAACCTCCAGGGGAATATAGGCCTGACTTTCTCTTTTCCAGCACTAACTTCGGGGTCATTGAGAGGTGATACTGGGAAAACAGCACTGTTTAAGATGGAACTGTGCTCTTTCACTGCACTTGAAAGTGAGGGCAAAACATGCCACGAAGAAGGACAATGCTGTGATGGTGGATGTTGTCCCTGGTTGTAACTGCTTTATTTCTTTTAGCTCTTTTCCCTCTCCATTCTGGCACAGGATTCTCTGTATTCTCTCTCTAGCTAAATTCCAGAGACAGCACAACTGCCATCATGAGAGCAGGAAGTCCTGGCAGAAACAGCAGATGAAGAGAAATGCACTAGCTTAGCTCTAAAGGAACTGATGCTCACAACTGAATTCTGATGTAGCAGTCCCAACAAAGACTGAGAAACCAGCCAGCCAGAGGTAACATCTAAGCAAGATTAGAGTTTCTTCATCTCAATGTCAGTGACAATCACTGAAGCCTGGCTCAAACCTACGAGGTGAAACTCCACAGAAGTACAGAACACATATCACAGGTTCATCTAGACACAGTCCTTACCATGCAGGAAAATCAAGAAAGTCACATGGACACTTACTCCTGGGCCAGATGTATTTTCTTTCCCCTTCCTTTCCCACTGCCAGTATATGGCTTCCAAAACAGTTTGCAGGTGTGCATAAACTGTAAGAGGCAGCCAGGCTTGCAGGGGTGCATTGCTCATGAGCATAGAAGTGCTTGGAATCATAATAAATTAAGACACTTGCTGATGTGCTTAAGTTCAGGGAGTTTCCTGGATGTGACTGGTAGAATGAGAAGGTGCCTTAATCCTTTCCACCCACCAGGCCGTTCCTGTTTCTCTCAGTGCCTGTACAGGGCCCACAGCAGCCTAAGGGTAGCTGAGATAGATCTGGGCTAAACCACTGTTACAAGTAGCTTTGAGTTCCCACCAGCCATGACCACAAATGAGAGATACAACTGACCACAGCACTTTCCAATGCTTCCCATGCCAGTCCTGATGTGGGAGGCCTCTGGAAGGAGTTTGCCTCTCTCCCAGTACACAGCACAAATATACACATGCTTTGAACATGAAACAGACTGGTAATTAATGGACTGTTCAAACAGGGATAACAGTCAGACTATGGGCAATAATGAATGCATACAATTTCTGTCTTCAGGCTGAACCCACCAAGATTTTCCTCATCCTTGGCAGAGCTGAAAGGCTTAAAATGCGCATGTAGCCCAACGTGCTATGTGTACACTCTGCATCTCTCATTAGCTGATCCACAGCACATGGTTTAGTTTATGTTATGCAAAGAGTTAATTTTCCCATCGGGCTGTAAATACTGGTATAACCACTGAATACAGGCAACTCTACTATTTACAACAACCGAAAATCTGGCCCAGTATGCATCAGCCACTGTCTCTGACCATTCTACTGAAAGAAGACCTCCAATCTAACTACATTTAGTCTGATAAACAATGTATTTCCTCTTCCTGTGTTTTTCATACCAGATGTGCTAAGGCCTACCACTGTAGCTGAGTGTTACTTAATAGAACACTGCCAAAGTGGAAAATATCCCAGTTTAATCACGTAATTAACTTGGATCTTTGTATTTTTCCTCATTTTTAAAGACAGGGTTCCTAGCTAACCTAAATAAGTCTCTGCTAACAAAAATGGAGATATTTATTTGGAGAGGCTGCTTGGTTGTTTTGGGTTTTTGAATTTTTTTAAAGAAAATTAATTCTGGGTCAACTTCAAGGATTAAGGCAACTCCAGATTTTGCTTGCTAGAGGCATATTCCCAAGGATTTGGTTTAATATTTTTGGAAACTTAAAAATAGCATGTTTTCCTTCTAGCTTTGTTCTTTCCTACTCAGCAAGCACAGATTTTTGACCCTGTATTCCCAACAGAGCTTGAAGCTAGCTTGAGTCTTTCTTTTATCTGCTGGCATGTACAACAGCACACTATTACTATCATCCACACTATGGCCAGACAAATGAGAATCCCTCCCAACCCCATGCTGAAAAGGCCATATCTTGATCTCTCTTGTACCACCTCACATGCAGAATCATAACCATGCCTGTGAAATATGCTGACAATATGGGTTTGCTTCTGCCCCCACTCCAAAGTTAAATTGAGGGATTCTTGGCTATTCCTCTCTAGCAATGCTGGCCGCTTTGTGTCTCACCAGCTTGAGCCTTGGAAGGCAGAGAGTAGTTTCATCATCAAAATCATGACATAAGCTATTGCCTTTTTCTCTCCAATAATCTTAAAACAGTCAGAAGAGGTCACCCAGTAAATGGCTTTCATATGAAACATCTTCCAGCAGATGAGGGAGCTAATTCAATCTGTGAGCAGAAGGGCAGCTACAAGAGTCCAGAGAAGAAGGTCTGGGAGGGTAACAGTATTTTTTGTCAGACACTATTCCCTTTCTTACCTTAGCCTGGGCTTCACCCACAATCAGACATGAAAATCAGATCTAACATGGACTCCTTTGCTTCAGAAAATGACTAAAAGGGCTTTCTTGGTTTTTTTGGCAGTTATCACAGCCCAGAAGAAAGACTAATTTTAAAATTCTAGAATAGGTTCTTGGAGATGGGGAGACATCAGGTCGCATTTTCGCTGCACTAATCTGTCCTCATTAGTCATCAGATGCAGAAGCCTACAGAGAAGATGCTGACAGACGAGCAAAAGGAGATTGCTAGTATCCATTCCATTAGTGCCAATGTAAAAGCAGACAATGATGGTGACAGCAGCACCAATTCATCACCATCTCTTGACATCTAAATATAAAGTAACTTATCCCTAAAAATGCAGGCTGGCAGTAGCAAGAATACCAACTACTCTTCCTCAGAGTACCAGTTCTCTAGGATGCCAAACATCTGCCAAAACTAATTTGTGGGAATTTGGCCCATTGTTTTAAGTTGCTAGTTTAAACTGCACCATGACTTCACCGTATTGAGACCAAATAGCTTTTTTTTTTTTTTTCTATTTTATATACACTTATTTAAGATGGGAATGTTTTATATCAGATTAAACTACTTCTGGAGTTCAGTTCAGGTAGATCAAACCACCTCCAGAAATAACTGTGTTCACCCAGCAGTCCTAGGAGCAATCAGCACAGTGGTGAGTTCAACAATTAGGATGTTTTACAGTTAAACCTGCACACAAATCACTTGACTGGGCAATCACTAACGAACAACTCAACACTAATGTGTTTGTAATTACTAAGCATCTAAAAGCCATATAACTTCATTTTGTTTGTGAATTAAACACCATGTCATTGCCACAACTTACTTGAAAACCTTTCTTACTAGCACCAAAAGATGCTTTTCATCTCTGTATCTGTGTATTCTTACAAATCCCTAAGCAACTCTGAACAACTTTTAGACAGTTTTTGTCTTATGTTAACCTTAAAACTCAGTGTCAGATTTCAAGAAATTATTCTCTTTTGCCAGAAATATAGATACTTCTTTTACCATTTCCAACAAAGGAAAGAATGCACAAGGTAGAAGTGTTACTATTAACTGCATCAAGTCTGTCAGGCATTTAAATTAGATTGATGTGGGATACACGGATTAACTGTAACAAAAAGCATCTTCTAGCATCAGACTCATTCAGTTAGCTCCTAATTATCAACAAGGAACATTTCAGTCCAAATTCTGTAAACCCAAGACACTCTGAAGATATGCAAAAGGTGCAGATATCACCTTATTTTCTTAAACCAATCAATCCTCACCCCTAGGTTCATTGGTTCCTTTTGTCACACTTTTCCCCTTCTGTTTTCAACGCTTTCCTTAAGAAATTAACCCAGGCCTTGAAACCTTTCAGATGAAGTGATGTTTGCAAAGAGACATCTAATGTTTTTGTGTTTTCCTCCTTCACAAGCAGGCAATGTTCTCTTACAGCAACAAAAAAAAGTGTCTGTGTTTTTTTGGAATTAAACAACATAAGGCAATTAAATATTGAGAAGCAGTCACATGTATGATGAACATGAACCTTCCCATCGGTAGTGTGGAAAAGGAGGAGCTGAACTTGATCTGATTTGTAACCCCCTGTCCCAGGCCAGGCCTGAGGATGTTCATCTCCTGTAGCAACAAAGCAAACAGTTCTTGCCTGCACAGGCAGCATCTTGCCCTTGTACTCTTAGGTGGAAGGAAGATGCTTAGCAGCTGCTTGCTGAACTGAAGGCCACGAAAAATCATTTGGCTCTTCACCATAACATCAAACCTAATTCGTAGGTTTTTGGCCCCCAAATTCCAAATTGTACATCAGTCTGTTTTTGAAAGTTTACGTTTAACATGTCTGGGGGGTTCCCAGGTATCACTATCATCTGTTTCTTCCTCATCCTCCTGATCATCCAGCATTTCATCTTCTTCCTCATTCTCATCAAACAGCTCTATTCCAAGTTCTAATCTTCTTTGCCTTTCTGCAAACCATTCTCTGACCTGCTCATATCCCATGTGAGATTTGGCTACCAGTTCATCAAGGTCTTGCTCATTAAGGAATTTGTGCTTCATATAATAGTCCTTCAGGATTGCTGTTCCAGTTTTAAATTTTATGACAGACACACCTCTGTCCCAGCAATTTACCCTCTTGCTTCCCCGAGGCCGCCCCCGAGGCCTCCCTCTCCCCCTCCCTTTTGGTCTTCCTCTCCCTCTCTTCCTTGCAAAGCCTTGGCCATTCAGACTGTTTGCATTGGCACTCTGGTAATAGTAATACCATTTCAATCCACCATTTTTCCAGGCATAGCGAGTATCTCCAAACCAGCTCACAATTTCTGATCTTGGAAGTCCAGTTTCTTCTGCCAGCTTGTTGTATTCTTGTGGAGATGGCCACTGAGTACGGACAAAGGAACTTTTGAGCATGTGCAACTGCTCTGGTGATTTTTTGCCTATTTTGCTTGAAGTGGAACACCCTGATTTTGTTCCTGCTGTTCCATCTCCCACAGATGTTTCTCCAGACTCCTCTTTTGAGCTGCCAGCATTGCTTTCATTCATGTCAGCTCCCTCTTCCTTCAAGACATTTGATTTCCTTTTTTCTGTAAACCAGGCATCAATTTCTCTCCTGGTCAGTTTTGTTTGAGCTCTTAACCTATTCATCTCTTCCTCAGTAAGGACAGGGTTATTAAGAAAACTTGCTTGGAGGACTTGCAGCTGTTCAGAAGTCTTCTCTTTGAATTTCTGAGGGGTGAAATCAGGAAAAGTACCCCAAGATGACTTGCTCTGTGGCATGACTCCAGTCGGAGATTCATTCATTTCATCACTAGAATCAATAACAATGGTGGCACATGAATCATTGTTGAGATGAATCCCATGATTATTCTTTGAGTTTCTCTGATTGTAGCGTGTATCACTGAACCACTTTTTGATCTCTCCTTTAGTGAGGCCTGTTATTTTCATAAGCCTAACAATTTCTGAGTCTTGAGGAAACTGGTTTTTAAGGTAGCTGACTTTCAATTCTGCCAGTTGTTCCTTAGTTTTTTTTGCTCGGATGCCAAAGGAGTCAGGATTCACCAGTGTGGATTCATTTTTGATAGGCTGCGGGGCTGGAATGGCAGCTACTTGTTTGGTTTCTGCAATAGGCTGAGCACTGTGAATCTGACTCTTCTGTAACTGTGTTTGGTTTGGGACTCCTGCTACAGTCAAAGCTATTGGGGCTGTTACTGGTAATGTATTTGTACCTGCAACTTGAGTGAGAACAAGTCCTGGCTGACCAACTATTTGGCATGTCTGTAAAATTGAAGGTAAACCATTGCTAGCGGCCGAAATGTGTGCTGGAATAACAGTAATTGTCTGTGGCACAGTATGCACTGTGCCATTAAATTGTTTCCTCCTTGCTTCCTCCACCTCCTCTGGCGTCCAACTCACTCCATGTTTCAGACGCTGGGCAGAAAACCATATTTTAATCTGTTCTTCTGTGTACTTAGCTTGGGAGGAAAGAACAGTGATTTCTGACATGGTTGGATATGGGAATTTGTTGTAGGTGTTAAGCAAAAGAGGATTGTTATCCAAAGCAGAGTTATAGGCTGGAATGCTATTTACAGGTATTAGTACTTTTGGAATCAGGTTTGAGTTCTGTGGAGCTGTAACAGCTGTTATAACCTGTGCCACCCCAGGCTGAAGCACTGGTGCTGGGGTCACTACTGCACCAGCCACATCTGCTGCACTGCAAACAACTGAATGGCTTGGTTTTGTCTCAGAAACTGCCGGTGGGGGGTTTTCTACTACCTCTTCAGAGTTTGGCTCATTTTCAGTTCCCTTTTCTTCACCAGGAATGTCATCAACTACATTGTGGAAAACAGCAATACGTTTAGCCTCGGTTTTGTTTTTCATCATTTTCATTATAGGAGTTTTGCTAATGGAGATCCCTGATGAGGGAACCTCAGAAGAGTCACCCTGTCCAGCATTTTCTTCTCTAACAAAACTCCCATCAAAAGTGAGATCATTTACTGTCTGTTCAAAGATTGTCTGGTTATTACGTTTCACCATAGTCAATTTAAAATTCTCCTCTCCAGGGTGGTGCTTCAAATTATGTTCTGAGAGGGCATCATATCTTTTGGTAAGGAAATTACATTCTAAACAAACGTAGGATGAATTTAGTACTACGTTGGGGTGTTCTGAATCCACATGAAAAGTAAACATATTGAGATCTGGAGTCTGAAAAGTACAGTATTTACACTCATAACCACCTTCTACTTTATTTGTGTTTTTCTTGTCGTCGGAATCCACATGCTCATGAACATCCTCATCACTTGTTACACTCTCTGCTGTAGGGTTATCTGCTGGTGTGAGCACAGGTGGTCCTTCCTCCAAGTCTGACACCATTTCTAGATCTGGATCCTGCTCATTGGCTAAGACCATGCAGGGTGTTGTTGATTTTCGTTTACTTGCCATGACTGTTACTGTAAAAATGATAACAACTGGTCAGACACAGACTTAGCTTCAAGCTCTTCTTGATTAATAACAGTAATAATATTAAAAATAATAATAATAATAATAATAATAATAATGGCTTTCGGTACTTCAAGTCAGTTCTTGTAAAGTCTCAACATTTATCCCATTAGCAGCTTTTCTTTCGTAGTGCAATCAGATTAGAAATAGTTGAGGATGAGATGTTGAGACACACTGTTTTAAAGTCCACATCCACCACCTGTAGTAAAGAAGAGACAGTGGAATTAGTTTAATTTAAATAATAACTTCTATTTTGCTAAATATTATGGTTTAAGTTAATTCAGTCCTTAGGGGTTTAGTGTGCCACTGCTCATACCCTGAAGCCAGGAGACCCATTCCAAGAAGAGATAGTTGAAGCAAAGATAAGAAAGGCAAAATCCAATCCACTTATTATAGGTTGAAATTTGTTTCAGTTCATGTCAATACAGTGACAGAACTAAACAACAGAATGGTGTGAAACAGGTAACTTCCTGACCGTTTCCCTTGCTTCAGAAGCCTTTTTCCTGGGACAGTGCTGAGGTCAGTCCTGCCCTTGGACTGCTTTGCCTAAGCTATGACAACTTCTCTCAACTGTTTTGTGAGCTCAAGTCCTTCCTATCACTAACTTGAGCCCAGTACAACATCTCCACTACTGGCTCTGTCATGTCTTTCATGTCAGAGGCTGTGAAGTGTCCCAGAAAAGGCAGGTTTAGAGTATTTTTCTACTGCATTATACAAACAAGCACAATCATGTGCAAGGTCTTTCTTCCGTGTCTGAAAGCAGGCAAAACAATGTTTTTTTAAGGCACTCTGACAGACAAAAGACAATTATCCTTTCTTCCTAGCTTCCCAAATGTCATTCTCCAATTGAAGACCAATCCCAAACCAATAGAGGTTGATTGCTAGCATGTGGCAATTAACTAAAATCTGTTTTCATGCCTCTATGCATTAACAGAGACATGACTGATTGTGTAAACTGTAACAGAGAGAGAGAAAAAGCATTGAAGACAGATATCCCAAGCAGAAGCCTTAGCTTCAGATTTTTTCTTTAGGCAAAAGGCAAAAGTGTTCATCCATAGTTGCCATGCAGTGCTGCCCCATATGCTCTGTTTTTGAAGCTGTGTGTCACCTTACTGCTTCATAAACATCCTTCTTAAATGTTTTTAACAGTCACCCTCTGCCCTACATCTGTGACTACATCCAAAGTGCAGAGCCTCACATGATCTGCTTTTTATGCAAGGATATGGCTGCATAGCATTATGGACACTGAAAATGCTCAGTAAATCTTGGGTAACCATCATTCCAGGATGACAATTATTTAATGGTACTGGAGTAGAAAGATATCCTTCTTCCACAGGTTAATAGTGGCAGTCTGTAAAAGTGAGCACACAAGTGCAAAAGATATTTATTTTCATGCATGTACAAAGGACCTATTGCAGGCCATCTCATTTCTCTTTGCAGCAAGAGAACTATGAAGGAAAGCTAAATAGATCCATTTGTCTCAGTGCCCCAAGGGACAAGAGGTAGAGCATTATTAACTGTGCTGCTTTACTGCGGGGCTGGAGGGCTCTTGACAAAAGGGAAGACAACTGCCAAGGCAAAGCTGAGCAATGCTCTGGGGGAAGAGCTGGGTGGTATTACCTGATGTTTCTGCAATTTTGAGTAAAATTTCAGAAATGCCAGAAATGCCTATTTTATAAAGCAACTTAACAGCTAGTTTTGCTGACTGAAGTTGCATTTTGAGAAGTGACTGTGTTATTCTGCAGTGCCTCATCCCTAGTACAGCACATGGGATGTGTACACAGGGCAGTCTGAGAGAGTTTAGGCACCTGCCAAGGGTCCCATTCTGGGATGGTGTGAAGCCCAAGTGAAAACATTTGATCTGACATGTAGTACTGAAGCATGCTGAAGGCAAGGCTGGAGATAAGGAATAAAATGGGAAACCTGTTCAGAAACCAATAAATGTTCTTCTCCAGTCTCCTCATGTACCCAGTAGTGTTCACAGTGCCTGTAAGCAAACGGGTTTATGTGCAATTGCAGCACCTGCAGGCTTTTAGCTAAATCTGTATCACATCTCTGCTGTGCTTCAGTTTTGCTATGGTGCATAGGCAGATTATCATGTCCCTCTTCTGTTTACCAAGACAGCAACATGTTTTTTTGATGCACACAGGACTAAGAAAAAGAAAGCTGCATCTGTGCTCTTCTGACTACACTGTGTAAAATGTTGTGGTTTTTTTTTTTTTTTCTTTTAAAGGTTGTTGTGATGTCAAAACCCTGTTTAATTCATGGCTATGAAGTGCTATGACAGCATTCAGTAAAATCTCAATAAAGTGAGATGCCTGCAACCCTTTCCAGCCTTCTTTCCTCTACAGACTTTACAGAAACCTCCATTCCCTCCTCCCTGGAGCTAAAGTGACTATTCCACCTGTAGCGCCCTGCTTGACAGGGGTGTATGTAGCAGGGGATTATGAAAACTCACAGTTGCGTAGTTTACCCAACCAATTATGCATCATCCTTGGAATCTTCACCTCCTTTAGAACACCCCTCCTGCTTACAGGACTGTGTAGGACCTTGCATGACTTCAGTAAGGCCTGCAACATTCTGAAAGCATTTCCCTTGGTTAAGACTGGGCAGTCTTCTGCCCAATCTTGTGCTTGCCTGTCTCAAGGCCACTGAGATCTCCCTCATATTCCGTGAATTCCTGAAAGGCATCACTAATGGTTCAGAGAATTCTTTTTTTTGTCCCTTACATACCTTAAGGTCAAAATATGTGACAAAATATTGTGAAAGATTTTCTCTTTTTATCCCTCCTTGTGAATATGGACACTGAATTATGCAATTTGGTTTGCAATTCAATAATCCAGGTGTTTATGTCAAAAGCAGCGTTTTTTAATAAAGGAATCTGAAGAAAAACCTTCAATTATTTGCACTGCAATCCCCTTCTGTAATTTCACCTCAAATTTTCACAGAATCGACATTCCTAGCAAATCAGCCCACGAAACAGATGTTTTTCTAGGAACATGAACCAGCAAGTGGAGGCATACTTTTTGCAAGTCCAGAATCTGATATTTTATCTTTCACCAGGCAATTTCTCAGGACATTGATCTTCTGAAACATAAACAGTTAGCAATCCCAATAATTAATAATTATATTAAGACAGATTAATTCCTAAGTGGAATTCAACATTTAAAGTTATCTTTAAATGTGATTTGGATGAAGGCTGATATAAATATTTTCTAAATGGAGGCAGAAACCTTCTGCCCATTTGAATACAGTTTGGGAGGGAGAAGACATAGAGTTGACCACAGAAGACACACATGAAAGAACATGCTTCCAGAAAATTTTTTTACTCATTTCCTCCTTCCCTCCTCCAAACAAGAGTACCTGATGCAGCAAGAAAAATAAATCAGTTAACAGAAAATGTTGACTGTGTGTTCAGGGTGTATGCTTTGTGAAAAGGCATTGCTCCCTGCTTGCTGTATGACAATTCCATCCAGTGTGCAGGAAAAGCATGCAAAGAAAAAAAAAACAAATCCAACCTCATGTAATGTGATTTTAAGAATATGCAGAGTGGCTCAGGAGAAGATGAAGCAACAGAACCTGCTTCTAACTTTTAAATCCACCTAGATTACAAATTGCCTATGACTTCACACAAAAAATGCTGCCTTCTTATAACCCATGACAATATGAAGTGGTTGATCCTTTGTTTAGCCTCCTTCTATTACCATTTATTCAGAGTAGATGCACCTATGTCAGAAACTCTTCTGCAGAGCTCAGTGTAAGCTAATACACTCTGATCTGTGCTGCCTCTCAGTGAGA
The DNA here is from genome assembly GCF_029207755.1 of Chamaea fasciata. Lineage (NCBI taxonomy): Eukaryota > Metazoa > Chordata > Aves > Passeriformes > Sylviidae > Chamaea > Chamaea fasciata. The sequence goes on along the minus strand of NW_027094086.1, from coordinate 12,222,357 downwards.
AGGGTGAAGGACTGTAGCAGTGCCATTTTCTTTATTTGTTCATTATCTGCAAAGTTCAGAGAGCCTTAGTGCTTATGACTCCAAAATAAAGTCGTATCTCCATTAATCCTGCAATATTCACATTTGATTCCTCTCTTAAAATAAGGCCTGGTACTAATCCAACACAGGAGTGAAATTTGTCAAACTGATTTCAGCAGAAGTTCTCGTGTATTACAAAGATATGGCCCATTTAGGGTCCTTGCTGCATTAGGACTGGTAAAGAGGAAGGCAAGTACCAAAAGCTACCGTAGTGCCCACGCAGAGCTCCAGGCTGTGCCAAAGCCAGAGCTTTGGCTTTGGCAAAGTGATGTAGCACTGGAAAGCTGACACAAAGCCCAGCAGAGGCTGAAAGGAGCCTGCCACAGGACACGTGACTGGACTTTCTCAGTTACTTCCTCTTAGTGCTGGTTTTAATGGGTAACAAACAGTTCCATCAGAGTAAATGTCAGAATTTCATGCCAGAAGTGACCACTAAATGACCTACATTATCTTTCTCTATTGCACAATATACCCCAGGTGCCTCTGTGGAGAGTACAGTAACCTGTGCCCCGGCTTTTGATACAGAAAGCCATAACCACATTTTGTACCTGATCATATAAAGCAAATGACCAAACACCTCGAGTACTTAAAAACCAGGGGTGCACTGGCCAAGAGGTACCTTTAGCATGAAGGGTGCATGTCTCTGCTCCTCAGACACGTAGACAGGTATTTTCTGTGTGATGCAGACACCTTGGCATCTACTCACATTGGCAGACCTTTATTTTATTGACTCTGAAGCGTCCAATTCAAACTGTGAGCACTCAGTACTTTTAATGTCAGACATCTCTGCATGACTGTTTTTGAAAGTGAGTATCAGACTTGTGTAAATGCTTATCATACTCAATAAAATGGCAGTAGAGTCGCGGAATTTTTTTTCTTTGCATAGTTACAGCTCTATTTTGTTTTAATTGCTGTGCTGTTATATACAAAACAGAAAGGAAGAATAAATAAATTACTGATACAAAGAGAAATTTTAATGTGTTTTGCATTGAATAAACATTTAATTCAACCCACTATATGTTTCATGTTGGCTTTAAAAAAAGTAGAACAGTAAGAAATTATTAATTTTAAAAACTGTTGATCAAAAAAGTTTCTCCTTCAAACACCAAAACAAAAGGTTTTATTATCATACGATTTCCTTCTTTAAAATGAAACAATCTGGCACACATATGACTTCACAAAGTGCTCCTTCCAACTTCATTATGCTTTTTTTTCTTCCAGATGAAAAATTTCTAGAGACATTAATTTACCCAGGCCCTAGTCCAGTGCTGCAAGTACAAGACCTTCCTTTGACTTCCTGGAGATCTTGTCCCCCAACACCTCTCAGCTTCTCCAGACAGCCAAGCTGCAGTCCCACAGATGGTCTCCTGGCGAGACAGCCCAGCTCATTCCCGAGTCATCGCTGGTGCTGAGCAGGAGCCCCCGCGATTCCGAGGTGACACAGCCCAGCACAGATTGTCTCACTCTCCTCTCCCCCTCCTCCACTGATTCCGACAAACCGTATGAGCCTTCGTCACACCACAAATTACATTTCACATTGGCTGCTTTCTGCTTTTATTAATATTTGGCTGCCACCACTCAAAACGGTACTTCTCAACAGCAAATAAGAGTATTAGTAGCACTCTACCCTTGAAAAGTAGGGCTGGGTCTCAGGGCTTACAGCTCCCAATGCTTTTCTACCTTCTGCTAGGCCAGTGGCATTTGCAGAAGCCCAAGGAGCAGCAACAGGTTAAGAACAACCTGATGCATGACAATACAGGAACATAGACAGACAGAGAAAGAGGTGTCTATCTACATCTATCTATTTCTACACATAGGTGGTTTAAAGCAGTCTGCAGATGTGCACGACAGGCATAAAAGCATGATCAAGAGCAGGTGATAAAACATCCTGCAAATTCTACCGTGGATACAAAAAGGTAGTGATACATTATGACTCATAATTCTGCCCTTTTTTTTTTTTTTTTTTTTTTTTTTTTTTTTTTTTTTTTGACAGCGGAATGCACTTCTCAGACCTCAAGGCCAGATTGTTGCCAAATTTCAAGTTCCTATGTCAAATCCCTGAGCAGGACAGAGCTGCTCAGAAAAAGACAGATAGTAGGCTTTTACATGGAGACTGCCTCTCTTCCTCTCCTTGCTTCCCTCCTTACTCTGTTAATTTTACTCTTGAACCAGCTAATGTTCCCCCAAAACTCCATGAACAGAGAATAAAAGCAGCCTCAAGGCAGAAACAGTGTGAGAAATTCTCATTTCAACTATCATAGGAAACTGAAAACAGGGACTTGGAGTGAACTGACCAGGTGACACTAATACATACTGCTACATGCTCCACACATGCACACAGACTTCCATACACTAGAACACAGACTCATCATTTAAATAACTTCTAACGGATCCCAAAATACTTGAAACAAATGTATAAACACTGTTTGTATGAACCAGTGTTTTATGAACGAGGAAGAGGCAGGGACTTCCGAGTGTCAATTGAAAAGCAGAAAAGATCAGTTCTACTGCATGGACTTACCTAATGCCATGTCAAAGTGAAGACCATAAGGCACATTTTCAAGGTTTCTACAGCTCTTTACAATCTCCTCTACCACTTGGTCCACTATGAGCTTTTGCTCAAATGTGCTTGGTTAGAACTTTCCTGTGTGCCTTGGATCCACTTGGTTGTTTCCCACCCCATGTTCTCCTCAAAGCCTCCCCCAGCCTTGCAGGTCTGCTTCCACTTTGTGAGAAGGCCAAGGCGTGCAGAGTGCATAAAAAGTCCTTTATGTTCAATGGCACGTGATTTGTATCTCCACTTTGGATGCAAAAAAATTGACTTCAGACACGGTATTTTATAAGGTTCTTTTTAAGGTGCTCCAGAGTGCTTCCAGTGTCATATAACAGCTTTACAATTGTGAACTGGATCACTTAAGAACAGACAGAACAAAGAATTGACCTAGTCCCTTACTGGAAGACTCCTCCATTGTGGAAAAATGCAGAAGAATTTTATGTTCATGCTTGCAAATACAGCTGATCTTATAGAAGTTCTCCATGATGCTACCTTCTGACCTGATCCAAACAATGCTGGCCATGGAACAGCATATTCACAACTCAAAATACAACATCTTTGAGACGGCTAAGTTCCCCTCTATGTATTCAGAGTACTTGGTCTAAGTGCAAGTATTCCCAGTGCAGCACTAAATGACTGCCTCAGGACCAGGGTGAGATTATCAAGCTCACTCAGGCCTGTCTTTCCTTAAAACACCAACACACTCTCCGTCTGCTGCAGATGACTTTAGGGGCATAGTGACAGTGGAGCAACAGCACTTCAGCACTGGCGAGGAATTTTAACTAGCTGTCTGGGGAGTTTGTAAAAATCTGCTTGGGATTTTAAAGGAATTTCCATCCTTGCAAATTTTCAAAACTTGGTAAGACCCTGAACAATCCTATCTACCATCACAGATAACTTTGCTTTGAGCAGGAGGCTGAAGTAGATGATCTTCAAAACTCCCTTCTACTCTAATGTTTCTCCTCAGGATTTTGAGGAGCCTCAAAATTTGTTTGAGCCTGTAACAAAGAAAAAAAGAGGACAGTCCAAGCTGCCTGCATAAACACTCTCTGCAGGTCTCGATTATCTAGTAAAATACCACTGTGTACCAAGTTAACCTTCATGAAAAGCAAAGCATTTTTATTTGCAACAGTGACGTGACTCCACGCCCCTGCTGAGTACTGTACTGTAGTCCTCAGATACTCCTGCTGATTTCTGTGGGAGATAATGTCTTATTCTATGTGTGACAAGACCAATTCCCTCACTCCCCACCCCATGCCTCCATCATTCATCCACAGAGTGGATAAACATTGTTTACTGCCTATCAGCCCAGTGACAAAATAAGGTAGAAGACAGAGGCTTTCAAGTACACGGTGTGGATTGGAAAGATAAATCCAAGTACAGCCACTGCAGAAGCCTGAGAGATGACTGTGTACTGAAGTTACCATGGGGTAATGAAGAGTCCTGAAGAGTCAGCAGATCAGAACAAGCATCTCTGCCCATGGCACAGGGAACAGGAGGTTTGCAGTTACAGCATTTCACAGGCTCCACTTCACAGGCACTGGTGGGCCTGGCGCCCAGCAGTCCCACACTGCTTCCAGCTCACCTGAACAAAGGCCTTCAATGCAGGAGCAAAGAATCAATAAGTCTTTCACCAGGCTGGTTCCCTGTTCTACCATTTCCCAGGCTAATGCCCTGAACCTTGACTGTGAACCTGACCTCTGTGATTTACTCTGTGCCGGACATGTGACCCCTCTCGTCACTGCCCAGAGCCCTGCAGAGGACAATCCCAGTTTGGGAGCCACTGTCTGAGGAAAGCTGGAGGCTGCACCTTTTGCCCTGCTCTGCTGGAACTGCCTGTCATGTGAGTCACTCCTGCAGGAGAAACACAAACCTCCCGTGTTCAGCCCTGGCAGGGAAGTAAGAGAGCAGATCACAGACAGACTGCCCTCTTTCACTTTCTGTCTCTCCAGTATAATGGTGGAAAATTAGCACAACATGATATAAGTGGAAAATATGGAGTTAACTAGAACACTGTACTTTAATAGCTGTGGAGCTGCTTTTTTATTCTTTGCATTAGATTTAAACACTGTAAGAAAAATTAATTAGTTCTGTTTTAAAAAATACAGGTAACTTAAAGCTGTATAAATGTCCTAGGGTCAAAATCATACTCTCACTGATTTAAATGAGAATGAGCAGTAAAATTTTTAAAGGAATACTGTAAATGTTGATAAAAACATATGTAAGAGGTAACAGAAAAGCCTAAAAAACATTACACAGGACAAAACAGCGTGACAGTTGGGGGGGGGAAGAAGAGAAGAATCTGTACTATGTTTAAACAACCTATTATTTAGACTGTAAGTTTTAAACAGAAAGATTTTGTTAATTTATATTAATGTTTCAAGAACATACTGAACACATTCCCTCGTAGGAGAAACACCTATCTTATTTACTGACATTAAACCAGACATAATCATCAAGAGCACCAATTACTGCCAGAAATTCTGTGCTAATTGTAAACAGCTAAGTTTTTATTAATGGAATAAAAGGACTTAAAAAATCAGTATTATGACAGATAATTTTAGTTCATGTTATTACTTTTTTACTTAACTAAGTTGGAAATTTTCAGTGAAAACACTGAATTATTGGTTGTTAACAACTAACCTTATACACGGAAATTCTTTGTAGACATCTGCACTGAGTGAAGGTAGAAATTACTTCCTGAATGACAGAAATTCCTGCCTCAAACTTTAAAAAGCAGGATGGCTTTTTTTCTGTGTAAGATCTCCAATTCCGGCTTAAGGATAAACTCTGCCAGGGCTAAAATCTTAACAGACATGGATACGTCATCACAGAAACAATAAACTTACTCAAGGGAGTATTAAAAAATATCATAATTTGTCTCACAAAGTCATGTTTGAATAAATGTACTCTTAGATATGCTACATATTTACAGTAGTTTAATAATACAGACATGTTATGTCATTTAGGTGCATTTTAAGTTCAATTTTAATTTCCAATCAAGTGCAGTTAGACAAATTTGGGAAAACGGGAACTAATAATTAACTCAAAAACAAGATATGCATAATTCACTGTTTTCCAGGAAAATGACAGAAGTAAAAATTAATAATCTGAGTGTATGTTGAGATAAAGTAACAATCTCTGATATAATTTATCCCTTTACAAAAAAACCTCGGCAAACTACCACAATATCAAACAATGAGAATCACCTGCCATTTACAACAGTTATAGAAAGCATAAATTCAACTCAAAATGAGGAGAAATCATTTAAATCAGGGTTCCCTAGGTTCGGATCCAAGCTATGATCAAACCACCAGCTTCCATTATTCCATTATTAGGACTGGTTTTGAATTAATGCATTAGTTAAATGATTTCTGGGAGAGACAGGGAAATACAAAGACTGGTCAGGAGAGGTAGGACGAACATGTCTGGTATCATTATTCAATCAACCAAATCAGAAGAGCCCAGGATACGACTGGGGTGTGGTACTCAAAGAGAATGTTTATGAGAGTGTCCAAGTTTAGCACAGAAAATAGGCAGGCCTGGAAACCCCATGGGAATAAGATATATCTGTTGTTGTAAGCAGACCCTGCAAAATGTTACTGGTTCACTAGCCTGGGGCAAGCTTTTTCTTTTTTTCCTTCTTTTTCTTTTTTGACAGCCAAGGACAATATTAGCTTGCTTTTTTTTTTTTTTTTTTTGTCATCGTCAAGCTGAGGCTGGGTGAGAATATTTTCTGTCTAGACTAATAAATGTTTGTAAGGATTTTGCAAGACTGGTTTATGGGAATAGAATCCTCTTTTTGTTTTTCTGCTGGAAAAAGCAGCATTAAAAACAAATGAGCACCATCGTGCATTTGTTTTAAATTGCATATTAGAGCACTGCTATTTTGTGTGCAATCAATACATAATTTGGAAGAAAGATGCTTTTAAAATTCAAAGCTATCCCTGAGCAGCTAAGGTTCTCTTGGAAACTGAAGGAGGAGTCTGAAATTATTGTTCTTTTGTTTGCATCCCCCAGTGGGAAAGGCAGCACACAACTAGAAACCATCGTGCTTTGAGGCTGCACGAATCATTAAGAATAAAGATCAATCCCCCCTCCATTTAAACATTAGATATTAAAACTGAATCTAGGATGAAGATAAGCTAAACAGACTGCTTTTCAAGCTGTTATTGGGTTAAATATAATATCAAAGGGATTACATAAATCTTGTAACTCTCTCTACGGAAATTGTAAAAAGGTACTTACTTATATTTTGCAAAACACCGCCTGTCTAGACCCCAATTACAAACCTCAGCTTAATCAGTGGAAATCAGTGGGATATGCATGGGCCAAAACTACATTTTCTTTTTAATATTTGTTTCGGAGGGCGGGGTATCTCAGGATGAAATGGCTGACTGAGCTTTTTATTTCATTGCTTTGGGTGGAAATGACTGAATCTTTCCACACAAAGTAGTGCTGAAGAAGCTGCTCTGGTGCAAAGCAATCTTCAGTCCTAAGCCTCCAGTGAGTTCTCACGCTCAGCCTCTCTCCCTCTCAGCTCTCTGCAGCAACAGGGCTTAAACCCTGCCTGGTGAAGAAGAGGGCTCCTGTTCAGTAAATCACAGATAGTAATTACTATCTGTAACAGAGCATTACATCTGGAAATAGGACATTCACTCATATACAGCAGCATATAGCTGCAAATTCTGAACTTAGGACTACTTTGTGCCCACATGCATCTGGCTTAAACTGCAAAGTATTCCCCACTCTGTCAGTGTGTGTGACATCAGAGTATGGTACTCACACTGTCACCATCCATGCAAATATTAATATACTGGAAAGCTTTCAAAACAAAGGAATCTGAATTTCAGTGTACACAGTGACGTAAAACTTCTCCCTCTGTGGACTTTATGCGCAATGATTATATGTTTCTAAGGAATTGGGCTTGTGATTATTTCTTTACTATGTGTAGAAAGAGTAAACTTACTTTTCTTCAATACTACTCTTTTCTTCCATCTCTTCCCTCCTTCCCCCCTAAAGCCCTAAAGAAACAAACAGCTGATATTAGCAAGGCCTTATATTTCCCCTGGAGGAAACCAGGAAATAGAGTTTAAAAAAAAAAAAAAAAAAAAAGCCACTTGTCAAGAATCAGAGTTAAAATGATTGGTTTCGGACTGATACAACACCCAAAATTGTAGGCATCTCACAAAGAAACTCGCCAAAGGTAATCTTTTTCCATGCTAAATTACTGCTTTTAATGCAATTAAAAAATTGTTCTCCATTCACCAACAAATTCCTCCAACAAATATAAGTAAAATGTATTAAGAAGTCAAAATTGAAAACCACTCATAAGCTACAAGTAGTGAAGCTGTGTGTGTTTGCATCATATTTAAGCAAATACCTAAAATGCCAGCAGGGATCTCGTATGGGCATCAATTCTCAAACTGATCCATGAACAATAAACCCAAACTCACATGACACTCTAGGTGTGGTGACCTTTTGTCAGACCAGATCCCCCTGAGAAGTTTGGAGGACAGGGAGCCAGTAAGTATTCAGCATGGCAAACAAGGCTGAACATTGTGCAGGGCTGAACACTCCAAAAATTCCACTCTATCTACCTTGCTGAAAATCCTGCTGAGAAACAGAAACTCCTGAGCTTTCATGCTGCTCCATCTAACTCACTTGGCAACTGCTGCCAAGTGCCCAACTCCTCCTGATACAACTTGGATTTGCAGAGCACTCTCAAATCCCGCTGATTTGCTGAAGGCATCTGATCCATTTATAAAAAGGCAGTACCTTTCTACTTTGAAGGTATTTTAAAGATTGACTAGAAATATGGAGTTCTTGAGGAAGTGCACAGCTGTAAACTAACATTTTACTTCCAGTCTTCTACAGTCAGGTAGTTAATAGCTGTTCTTTCCTGACTCCTTCCCCACTGTCTCCCCTTTACTCTTCTTTGGACAGACAACATTCCCAGATCTCAACTAACCTAATTACCAAGAGAGCATTACACCCATGCACAGAGCCAGTAGGAGAGTTCTAAAATCATCAGCATTTTGACATACAAACCAAGCCTTTCCATTATAACGAAGCAATCACATTAGTACCATATTTTGTGTATATTAATCTACTCTACAGCTTTAAGAAAGGCAAGCTTCGAGACCTCTACCAAGATTGCCTTGGACTATACAAACATGCACTTCCATCTATGAAGGTCTCAGCACCTTTCTAAGCTAAGACAATGTTAAAATAATCACAGTCCTAACATATAACCAATGATTCAAGCCCTAAAATCTCTATGATTACCCAATTCACAGAATTAATTGTGAGCTAACAGCTATTTTCCATCTAATAAATGTGGTTTGAAGAAGCTTTGGAGATTCAGAGTGCTGAACATGTGGAGCTTTTACCCCAACCATCAGAAAGTTCAAAAGCTCATTCCTGTCCTTCTGTCTGCTGAGGTGAATTTGGCACTCAGAGACGATGCTGGCTTTGCCAAGCAGTGAGGGCTGGCGTTACACGCGCCTCATTACACAGTTCTGTCTGCCCACTCTTTAAACAAAACTGTCAGCCTTCAAGCCTTGCTTGAGCAATGGTTTTCGAATTGTGGGTCCCCTCAAAGCATGTGAAGTTCCTCCAAATCCTAGTGAGACCATTAGATAAGGAAGGTGAGCAGCATACTGCAAAACGCCACCAGAGACGACCAAGTTGGTTAGAGTGAACCTGGAATACCAAAGTCACTTTCTTAAATGGCTCCAAACATGATGATGAACCTGTTCTTTTGAAGTAGAATATATAAAGTTCCTTTAGACCTATCAGGCACAAGGAGAGGCTATGCTAAAGAATGTCTGCAACATTAAGTTTTTTGCTACCTTTTAGATCTTTTAAGAAGTGCAAACAGTTGCATATTGAAAGTTCTTTACAATTTTTCCTGAAGGTTCTCCCATCACACTACATCTGTTCCTCCTTTAGTCGTCAGCAATTTTCTTGTCTTCTGTGCTTCAGCATGACAATGTGTCTTGTAATTTTAATGGTATAATAAATGTAGGCTACATTCTGCCCCTTTGGATTATACTCTTTTACAGTGAATTATACTGAACTGTAACATTTACTATGATCTGAAAGCTCTTAAGGATGAGAGAGTGGTACACACCTTCTAACAAGTGACAATAGCTGACTTTTGCTCAATTTGGGCTGATCTCTGAAGCTGGTTTGAAAGAATCCACTGATAGTACAGGCACTGTTCTAAGAAATACAGTACAGTTCACTGAACTCTGAAAGACAGGAAAAAGACCAGAGTGGACCCCCTGAAGTTCCATCCAGTTCCTTGACGGAAAGACCACAGAACTGGAAATGAACCATCAGTGGAAGTGGTGTAAGGCACAGAATTATGAAATGCCATCTGGTTGGTACAGGATAAGGAAATGCATCATTTTGGTGGCTTCCACCTCCAAAGAAAAAGCAAGAACTTTATATACAGCGAAACGGTTTGACTATTTGGGAAAGCCCTCAACTAGCCATGAAATTTGAAAAAAAAAAAGGACAAAAAAGAGAAAATAGAAAAAAGAGAAAAGATGGATCGGAATAAAAGAAAAAAAGACAGTAAATTTGAATTAGTAGAACTAATAATGCTGAAAACATAAGCAGTCACATCCCTTTAATGCCTAGTTTGACAATATTAGAAACTCTAAATAATAACAGAAAATTGTTTTCTTAGAGGTGGATATCCAGCAAAGGTGACACTACTGACAGGTAGTGGGGAGCTACACAAGTAAAACGCTACACTCACTACTGCTGCTTATTTAGGAAATAGGAAGTAAACAAAAGGGAAAATGGGACTAAACTGAAAATTGCATCACTTGTTTACAAGTCCCTGACAACTCAGAAGCAAACCATCTTGGACATTTATGGATCAATGACCCTGCATCTAAAGCACAAGGAGAGAGAATATTGACCATTTCTACACAGAAGAGAACAGCATGTCCATGCACTCAGCTAAAAATGTTCAGAACACTCCCTCACGCCATGACCCCAAAACTGTTATCACACAGGATTTAAGCAAACTGATCATTCTGAAAAATTTACAGCAAGTTCAGGATTTATAAAAATTAGAAAAGATAAAAGTACTGAATTTGATACTGTGAAATCTTTACTAGACCTCAGCTTGATAGGTAAAGAGAAACTGATCACCAAAATAAAGATCAGCCATACCTTAGCTGCAAGTGATTGTGCCTTGGTTGTATATATCATTCACAAACAGAAAAAAAAATCACAGTTTACATGTACTTGGTTCTTTAAACGTTCCAGCTTCGTAAAGCTGCAAAAAATCCTGAACTCAGACTTAAGGAAAGAATCTGACTTCAAAGATAAATGACTGTTTTTCAAGTAAGACTCTTAAAGTTACATACAAACAAACGGGTCACCAATCACGACTAGATGAGAAAGTTAACCCCAATTTTTAATCTTTCCTTCAGACTACATATAAACAAACGGTGGGAAACCCAGAGGAAAATCTCAGCGATAGCAATAAGCTTAACTGAAGTGCTACAGACGGCCCAGTGAAGCCAAAAGACACAAGAAACAGCCTTCTGGGTACATTAGGAACAAAAGGAATCCTAGCAATATTACAAAGTCTATTATTTGATAGAAATCCTTCAGTGTGGAGAATCTACAAAAGGAAGAACTGTTCAACACATAGCTCAAAGTCTCCAACGGTAAGGATTGTGAGAAACTTTGTGATAAATATTGTCTATTCCTGTAATAAACAACAGTTATAAACAACAGCAGTTAAGGCTAGATATCAGGACACTGGATCCCGCTAAAGCACTCACATCAAGAGAGGTATTACAAGAGAGGAAATAATCCAGAACAGAGCCATAAGAAACATTAGGAAAGTAGAAAAGTAAGCCTCACAAAGGAAAGCTCTATCTCAAAGTACTGTGTTTTCCCAGGACAAGTTTGGGGACTATCATAGTAAACATACACATTATCCAAATATGATAGCAGAGGGTTTTTCAGTCTAGCCAAGATACAAGAACCACTAGCCTAAATTTAAAAGCAAGAAATTTCAGTTATACAAAATGGCATCTACTTCTAATCTGCTCAGGGGAATTCATTTAACACCACCAGTGGAACTGACTGCCTTGCTGGCAATGTTTAAAGAAAGTAACAAAAGGGTTTCTAAATTATGCATTTTTGCTCCAAGAGGTCTTAATTCAGGGCAGTACTCTAGTCTACATCACACAGGTTGCTTTAAACAGGGTTTCTGTAAGTACTCCCAAGCTTTCTTTTTTTTGGCGTGAAATCCTTCTGAATAAAAACAAAAAAACAGACCGCTGATGAAAACCAACAGCACAGCTTTTAAATTTCCCTTCTCATTCCTATATTTGAGGGAATATTTGTTTTCATGTACCAAGTTTCATACAAAATCCACTTTTTATTTACACAATGTTTATATGCACTTTGAAATGCTCAATATACTCTCTGTACATGCCTTATTTTAAAAGTAAGTGGCAGCCTGCAGACCGAGACATCTCAGCCTTCACTATTTCACATGGCACTTTGTACACAGTAAACTTCCCCATCTTTCCATTAACTATTTAACCTACCGAGCAGCTCAGAAATAAAGTGCAAGTACCTACCAGATAACATTCACTATTGCAGATACTCTGAGCCCTTTCAGAGATCCAGAAGAGCCTCCATTACATGGTTTACTGAAGTTGGTGTTGGTTTTCAGTGCTGCACATCCTGGTATAGGGGAGAGCTGAGCATCAGAACGGACCCCAAAACCCAGGCACCCCCAGAGGATCAAACCAGATATCCTCCCCAACTTTGCCTGCAAATACGCTGTACTGTTCCTTCACGCTCGCCCCCGCACCGCAACGCCACGGGATGCAAGATAACTCTGGAGCCACAACTTCATGGCTCGCTGCTTGCCGTCAGTCTGTCAGTCCGTCCGTCCGCCTGAACGCCAGCGGTGACAGCGGGCAGGAACTCGCCGACTCCTCTGGGCGCATCGGGATTGAACTTCTTGATTCTCCTTTCTGACTGACGAGTCAGACGGATTTTCCTCCGCCCTGAGGCGAGCAAAGCCCCGTGCAGGCTCCCGGCACGGGGCGGAGGAAGGAAGAAAAGGGAGAGGAGCTCGTCCTCGGAGGGGTCTGACCCCACTGCGGGCTGGGTCGGGGGCGGGGGGGGCACGCACAGTCCGCTTCCAGGGGATGCCACGGCTCAGCCTCCCCCAGCCCGCCCGGAGCCCGCCGCCCCCGACGGGCGATGACCCCCGGCCGCGGGGGCAGCGCCGCCGCCAGACAATGGGGAGGCGGGCGGGGCGCGGCCGCCCCACCGCGCCCACCCCGCGGGCGCCGTCCCCGTCGGGCCCGGCCCGCCCGCCCCCGCTGCCCGGGAGCCGCCCCCGCCCCGGGGCGGCAGCGCCGTCCCGTCCCTACCGGAGGAGCGCCCGGCCCGCTCCCGGGGGAAGCGGGGGCGGGCGCAGGGCGCGCCTCCCCGGGCAGCGGGGTCGCCCTCCCGCCTCCCGGCGCCGAGAGCCGCCCTCAGCGAGTCCCTACCTGCCGGCGCCGCTCCGCCTCGCCCCCTCAGCCCGCGCCGCCGCCCGCCCGCCGCCTGCGCTCACGGCCGCGCCGCCATCTTGCGCTTCACAAACTACTGCACTTCTTTCGGGGCGGGGGGGCGGCGGATGGGCCGGGAGCTCGCAACGCCGCGGCCGCCCGCGCCCTCGCCTCGCCCCGCGGCGCCCACTCGCATCCTCCCGGCGCGGCGCTGCCCCGGGGCGGGAGCGCGGTGAGCGCGGACGGCGCGGCCGCTGCCTCAGCCGCCCTGGCAGCGAGCGGGGGCGGAGCCGCTCCCGCCGCCCCGCCCGTCAGGCGGCGGACACCGGGCGCGGGGGCTGCCCCGGCACCGCAGCGCCGCAGCCCGGGGGCACCGGCGGCTCCTGGGCCGCCCGGGGAGCAGCGGGGGCGGCGGGGTCGGAGCTCCCGGGCGGCAGCCGCGCCCCCGCAGCCGCTCCTCCGCTGGCAAACTTCGGCTCCGCGCTCGACAGTTCTGCCGCGCCCGGGACGAGCTGTAGGGACAGCGTCGCCCCCAGCCCGGGAAGAGTTTTTCTGCCACTCCCGCCCTGAGCTGCCGCCGAGGGAGGAGACGGCCGCAGGGTCCCGAGACCCAAACCAGGACGAGTGAACGCAGAAGTAGCGGCTCTAACGAAAAAAACATTTCCCACACCTCGGGTTGTTGGGGTTTTTTTGTTAGTAAGAGAACTTTGAGAAAGGAGACTTCTCTCCCTTTACTACATACAAAATATTTTAATCAATATTTAGGTTTACCTCTCACTGCCCAGTTCTCAAAAACATTGTTTCCCTACACTATTTTTCTCATCACTGTGTGCTATTTTGGGTCAGGCAGCAAAATGTGACCGGTTCCCCGAGAAAGGAAAAAGAAACATGTGGCTTGTGGGGAACCCTTAACTGTTCACAGGTGCTGACAGAAGCTGAAGATTTACACAGTTGGGAACATTTTTTTAAATCTGCCTAGGTACAGGATCCTGTCGAGCCTAGTGACAGGAAGACATTTGCTCACAGCAGAAGTTTTGATCCCAAGAATGTTTCTGGTTCCTCAATTCCACACTGTCAGTTTTCCACATAGTGCTCTTAGGGGATGCACTCAACAAACTGCCTGCCCCAAGTCACATCGAAACTGGCGATGGCAGCCAAGGAGGAGATCTAAGTTAAGGCCATTAGTTCATTTATTACATTTCCAATGTCATAGAAAAAAAATAAATTGCAAATTTGCATTTTAATGTAATTTTTCTCCTGAACTTGTCTGCTGTATAATCTGTACACTGAGTAGAGAAAAAAGAAGCTGAGCACATGCATTTGTTATTTTAAAATCACAGGATTTGTGCTGGTGTCTTAAATGCAAGATTATCAATGATGAAAATTCTTCTGTGATTAGAACAGAGCAGACAGCGCACCACTAAAAAGAGATGAATTTTTATTTATTAATATCCACCAAACAATACAGAGGAAAAAAAATAGCACACTCATGTTTGAACAAACACAACAGAAGGACACAAGAAGAGAACACGACTGACAGAGGTAAGAAACCAAACACACACAAAGAGGGATTGCACAGTTTGGTGTTCAATATTGCTACACATTGCGTATGTGAGGTGACAGAAGAGCAAAGGGTCATGCCACATATTTTATCATGATTTATATAAAATTCTCATATAGTTAAACTTTGTCTTATTTTTTTAATTTAAATAACTATCAAATTAACAGATAAATTTTCTCTGCAGTTTTGAAGAGAAACTATTCTTCAAAACAGTGTACTGCTTTGCTTTTACTTGAATATATTTATCACCAACAATATATTGACTTTTAGGTAATAAACAGATAGAATTCTTCCCAGGTAACTAGAAAACTATTTACAACTGAATTCAACTACAAGCCATCTGATGACTTAACAATTTGTATTAAAATGCTTTTCTCCAGTATTAAGACTGTCATTATAACAAGAATGATTAAACTTTACCTTAGAAACTTACAGTAGTAAATCTTGTTTTGTTTCAAGTTAGGTTTTCTTTTTAAGAGAGGTACTGAAATTATCTATTCAGATCTGCTGAGTTCCAAAGGCAATCACAGCAGTATGTCACATTAAAATATACATATCTAGAAGGAAAATATCAAATAGAAGTCATTAAATTACTTTATTTGAGCTTTCTTAATAAATTTTAAGATATATTTGTATAAATATATATGTAGACCTAGTATTTATCGAACAATGCAAAGAAAAAACAGCATGCAATAAAAAGAAAACATTACAGAGCGTGTCAGCTAGGCTGAAATCAAGTATCATGGATAACTGAAGGCTGTAATTTCTTTCTTCATTGCCTAAGAAGAAAAAAAGACAAATTAGGAGTCAGTGTCAATTCAAACTTAAGAACCCGGTTTGCTACTTCTTCAAAAGCAGCAAGAATCTGTGCACACAATTGTTAGTTATGATTTAGCCAATACACGTGCTACCAGCATCACTGTTCTATACTCACTGGCTCCAACACATCCTTATGCACCCAAAATAAGAGTAGGCTAGAAAGACTGCAGGGATCTGTATCAGGAGTATGGATCAATGGTGCTTTCAACAATTAGAGAGGAGACAGTTCCCGAAGAGCCACAGCTAAAAGCGGAACTGTTCTTTTCTGCACTCTGAATAAATACTTGTTAAAGTCTCTGTCTTCATACAATAGAACTTACTCCTGGACTGACTTGAGCAATTCCTCTGAATAGGAAATATTCTTTGGTTAAAGCTCAAAGAAGCAGGAAATAAAGAAAACAAGTTCTGTCACAAAAGCTCACAAGCCCCAAGATAACAAACATGCTAAATCATGTCATCATGATAGATGAGAGAAGGGTGCATTTTTCAGGAATGGCATCCCTGAATCCAAATGATCCTCACTGTTGCACAATCAGAGCAAGAGCATCTGATCTGACTCTTCATCAGATGTGGAAGAAGAGATCAAGATGACCAGGACCCAAGAAAAGAGGTTTCCTCACTTTTTTAAGGAAGACTGAGGTGCATAAAGAATTTTATCTATTCTTATGCATGACCACGTGGAAGACAAATGGATTCAAGGACTGTGAAGCTGAAAACTGAATATCCAGCCTATCTAAATCAACTCAACACTGGGAAAGTCACACTGGGACCATGGGTTCCTGTGGAATGTTTCTGCCAAGTTCTGACAACTTGGAAATCTCTTAGAGGAAGAGATTACAGAATTTGACTCATTACCATTAAACCTTCATAGGCAGGAAGCTCCCCATAAATGAAATTAAAGATGCTTGAGCCATTCTAGCTGAAAAGGAGACTGGTGAGACTAAAGTCTCTTATTCTTGTACACCTCATACTTAGTTTCTTTTCAGGAATGGAGTGAATACTATACAAGTGTTACCATGTGTGACTGCCCGCAGGAGAAGAACGAGGAAGTGACAGACTGAGAAAAGCACCCTCCTTTCACAGCCCCCCCAGCACTGAAAAGGTTCTGGAGCAGGAGTAGTGACAGACTGAGGTTAACTCCTTTGAGAGGGCTCTGGGGGGGACCCATCGACTTCAAGCCTTTTCCTGCTGAAACTGCCAACAGCTAAACCAAATGCAACAATAGTTTAGCAATATGGAGAAATGTCTTCCAGACTGTAATGAACAAATCTTGTAACACAGGCAACTAAGCAGCAATGAGTAATACTAAATTACCATGATGTTCACAGGGCACATGTACATATGCATAACACACACACCTGTAATAATGACAGAAAGTGCTACAAGACAAGAAAATTACCTTCACTAATTCGTTTTTGTCACCATCTTCCCGATGTTGGTAAATGCACTGGCTAAGGACAGCATACAGTTTTTCCATGCGAAATATACTGACGTTCTCGGTTACCACGGCAATAGAATGCAACACTTGCTGAAGAAAAAAAATGGAAACCAGAGTTCAGAATAGCACAAGATAAGTTGCAAACAGAAAAGGTAGGACATGGCATAGGTGTGTGGCCAACTTCCCATGTGAAACTTTTGAACTGCTGCCATGTAAGTGACTGTATGCTCTTGTATGTATTCATTGAGTTCTAGACCTATTATCAAGCAAATAAACAAAAAAACCCAAAACCCAGAACAAAAAAAAACAGCCCAAACAAAACCAACCAGCTACAGTTTGGAGGTTCACCGAGCTTACTGTCTGCAAGTAAATTCCAAAGAGGCTTTCTAACACAAGCAGCAAGCTCCAGTGGCACCCATTTTAAGGAATGAAGTTTTCTAAAAGATCCATTTCATGGCTGTAGCTCTGTCCTCACACTGAAACCTCTGTAAGGACTACAGTACCATCTCTCCAATGGGCAGTACTCTGGAGCACATGCTGTTGGCACCCTGACTCTAGAGAAACCCATGTGGAGTCCCTACACAGGCAGACATTAACAACAGCTTCCTCACAAGGGGAAGTGGAGGGGCAGGCACCAACCCATCTCTGCTCTTTGGTGACCACTGACAGGACCTGAGGGAATAGCATGAAGCTGTGTCAGGGGGAATTTAGGTTGGATACAAGTTCTTCACCCAGAGGGTGGTCAGGCAGTAGAACAGGCTCCCAGGAAAGTGGCTACAGCACCCAGCTTGACAGAGCTGAAGAAACATCTAGACAATACTCTCAAGCACATGGCAAGATTATTGGGGGTGCCCTGTGCAGGGCCAAGAGTTGGACTCTATCCTTCTGGGTCCCTTCCAACTCAGGAAATTCTATCATTCTATGAACACAATGCCATGAAATTTGCTTGCTTAGGAAGCCTGTCTTAAAAAGTTAATTTCTCTTTTCTCACTTTTTATCATTTCTTATCATGGCAGGTAAACAGCAGCCCTCTCAGGTTTGACTCAGCTCTAGGACCTCAACCTGGCAATTTCCTGAATTCTCCTCACTGCAAGATTTCCTGAAGAAGGCCAGGTCGATCTACCCTCTCCAATTCATGCTAAAGAACTTCTTTGACCCCCTGCAGCTAGGCACATTTTTGATCCTTTCTCCAACTCTATCACAGGATAACAACTTCTCCCCTACAGGGGACTGGAAAAACCTTGTAATACTGTGCTATATGAATGCAAAATTCTGTCGCTGGATTTTGAAAGAATTTGAGAAGAGCAGGTATTAGAATTTTATCTAGGATGACCTTTAAGTCAACCTGCTAACTTCAAGTTAAAAGTCATCTCTGCTAAAAATCAAGGTATTCCTCCAGTTCCTAATAAATGAAAACATGCAAACAGCAAACCAAAACAACCCTCCAGTCCATCATACTAACTGCCAAGACATCAATACCAACAGCACTACCAGTTTGTCAGTGGGCTATTTTAAAATCTAACAAGCCCTTTTACATTAAAAATAGAAGATAATTGAGTCTCCTAAAATTTAGAGCACCAAAAGCAAGAACAGCAGTCTACACCAGATGTGGAAACAACAGTCACAGTCCATTACAGGTTGAATTATTTCACCACCTATATAGCCCTCCCATACTTTGTCTGAATTGGCACTGGTTAACAACTGACTTAATTTACAACTCTGTATGTAGACAGAAAATGTCATACTTGGGTATTAACAAAATTAAAATTTAAACTTACTTTGAGCTCACAGTAATCCACAAACACTCTCTGAGTGCCAATTCTCATTGCTTTCCCAGCACATCCCAGCTGTTTCTCTTCCACCTGAGAAGATCTTGCACGCGTCATACGGTGTACCCACAAATCTGGAACAACATGAATTTCTTAAGTCAGGATTTCTCTTTCTCTGGAACACAGTATGAGTGAAGGACCCTGTACTTGGAGAAGAGAACCCCTCTGCAACAGAGACAACTGTTACCATTTTTCATTGATAAATGCTTGATACTTTACCTCCTTTCTGGCAAAAATCTCTGTTCTGTCAAAACTAGAGACTTGAACACAAAAAAAAACCACTAGACAAAAAGACAGGGGAAAACCAGGGGAAAAAAAAAATCCTGTTGCCATTACAGCACTGCACTGTAAAACTTCATCTTAATTTAGGTTAGAAAACACACCATACACTGCAAACACCAGGACATAACTCTTCTATTCCACACATAACCCTGGGTGCACACTGCTTGAAGTACAGCTTTTTAACTTACTCTTCTAACTGCTGGGAAGAGCCTCATGCAATAAAAGAAAGCCCATTATTGTTTTTCAGTAGGTACCATTTGAAAAACAAACTGCAGAACCAGAAACGCAGCAGCTGCAGGAATACACGAGTTTGGTTGGCATAACTTGAGGGGCAGCATCATTATACAAGAAACACTGTGCACTGATCTGAGAGACAACCGAGAGCAGAAATCAAGGTGGCTAAAACCTGGTAGGTAGTGTAACCCTCCTCAGGAAAAAGAAGGGGGTAAATGACCTGTTTGATCCTTCACTTACCATTTGAACCTCCGTCTTCAGAAGTACCGGCTTTTTGACAATCTGGCATCTCACTCTGCTCTCTTTGGTCTGAATGTTCTCTCCTTTTTCCAGGAGATTTACCCACAAGGGGAACTCTCTCTCTTTCATTTTCTGTCCCATTTTTCTGTCGTTCTTGAAGTACGTTTTCTTCGATAGGAGTATCCTGAGCAGATGCAAATTCAGTGCAATCTATGTTAGACTCTTCATTACTCTCGACTTCATTTTGGTCTTCAGGAATTTTATTCTCTTTGTTGAACTGAATATTCCTCCTCTTCACTGCAATACTTGAAGACTCTTTATTCCTTCTGCGTTTTCTTTTTGACTTATCTACAAAAAGATACAAGCAAAAGTAATCCAAAACATTATCAAAACAAGAAGCATGCTCATCTTACTTGCCTGACAGGGACAATGACCAAATGAGTTTAAGTAGCACTGCCCATCTCCCCAGACATGTGTCTAGGGACAAAGTTTCATTTTAATAGGGTCAGCTAACTAGTAGATTTTAAAAGATCCAGCCACAGAATTTAATTCACAAAACCATCAGCTTCGAGATGTTATGAACACAAAAATCTGACTTTAAACAGGAAATCTTACTGCAAAGCAAGATTATTAGGTGACTTAGTAAGGGATCTAATATATGGGAATAACAGAAACACATTTGGAGATGAGCCCTCAGAATCTGTAAACTTCACAAAAGTTAGACACATTGGGGAGAGCTGAAGAGGCACTTTAAAGGGAGTATTTGCTGGAGAAAAAAAATCCTCCATAGATATTTACACCTCATAAGCTTTCTGATTCAGTTAACCTTGTTCAATACAAACTTGTCATTTTGCCTTCCAGAAGACCCCACCATTCTTTGTACTCAAGGAGTACCACACAAGGCCTGCAGGTCAAGTCAGTAGCAAAATTCCCAGATATGCCTGCAAGACCAGGAAACATCACATCACGTCATGTGTTTTAACTGAAAGAGACCCAAGGCCCCTTTTCTTTTCCGTATCCTTTTCATAAAGGAAAAACCTCCTTCAGGTAAAACTGAAGAAATAATGATCTTTCTTTTACATGTCAATGATTATTGCTCCCCTTTTTTAAACCCCTTCCCCTTCAACTGGAAACCACAGGAATAGAGTTTAATGTCTGAGGGCAGGGAAGTTATATGCGCTATTTTTAGTTATATGCACTGTTGCATATAACTAAAAACTAGGTAAGCATTCAGAAACTGCCATGTACAACTTTTTTGCCTTTAAGAGGTAGCAATGTAGGAGCCAATATCAGTTGGGCCACCAAGGGCAGTGTATTACAGTATCAACCAGCCATTGTACTTGGACTTTACAATCATACTGAATAAACACCTCAGGATTTATCCCATGTTTTGCAGCATATTGAAAATTTTAATGCCTCTGGCATGAAGAACCAGACATCACAGGAACCTGTTAGGTCACAGGAACAGAGGCTTCAGCACCTTCTCCAGTAAAGTCTGAGTAAAACACAACTTGCCTTTAGACCAGGGGGTACTGGCATCCACAGGCCCTGCTAGCATCTGCAGTTTTTCATTACACTTTGGATCTGTTTTCTTACATCCAGGAGTAGAGTCCTCCTTTGGCATTGCACAGAAGTAAGAAGCAGCAGAGTCTGAACCTTGAAATGAAGAAGAGAGAGCAAAGAATGGTGTCTTGCATGGCTAGTTACAAATACTGAGACAAGTCTTTAAGTCCTCAGTGTCAAAAAACGTACCTCTTTGCTTACGAGATTCTTTGATTTCTTGGCAGCGTTGTTCAAAATCTTTATCCATTTCCTCCCTCACTATGGAATAGGCAGTATCTCTCAATGCACAGGCTCGGTGCCTAAGGAGACGATCTGAAATTTTACCGTCAGAGTTAAGTACTTTCTATCAGCCAATGAACCCCCTTCACTTCGTTTACTTAGAAAGTTTCTCTTGTCATAGGTAGGTTCTGAAAGGGTCTCAGTCAATCTTTTCACCATGCCAACTGATAAGTTAATTATTAAAGCAAAAGCAGTAGATTCCAATCAACATGACTACCACAATTTCATGCCCAAGTAAGTTTATTTGATGCTGCAACATTCACAGCCTGGCCAGAAATGCTCTCTGGGGATCTTTTAAATGATCTAATCCCACACCTACTGTACACAAATAACATTTATCAACTTGTACATTTAAAATTTTTACAAATTAATAATAAAACCACATCCTCACCTCCAGGATCTTTAACTGGATTGTACTCTAAAGCATTGCTACAGATTAGATCAATGTCTTTTAGAAAGTCTCTTGCAGTTGGGTACTGGTGCATGTCAATCTTGGACAGAACTGTGGAGAGGTCCATGGGTTGTTTAATAACAGCATTGTAATCAGGTACCTACAAAGAAAATATACATGCTCAGAAATTTAATGTAGCAGCTACCAAAAATAATTATTTTCATAAAGTCAAATAAAGGACTTCTTAAAAATCCCAATATGACACATCCAAAGACGCAGAAATTACCCACTTAGTTTCTTGAAAATAGAAGGACTATTTTAGCTGGCTTTGAAGAGACAGACTAGAAGAGGGGAAAACAAAGCAAGGAGATCAGAAGAATGTGTGGGGCAGAGAAGGGAACTAGCACCCAGAGTGCGACTCACTTCACTTCCTTTCAGAAAATAACAGCAAAAAAAAACATTTCTCAGTAAAGTTACCTGAGATTCTCTTTGTTTTAGGCAGCAAGAAAAAGGTTGCAGGAATTGCACCTTTGAAGCACCTGTCCTAGGCACCTATAATGAGACAGCTGACCGACCCAGAGCTGCCAAATTCTTTATTCAGACAATAGAAGGAGCCTAATGACTAGTTCAGATGAGGACATCTATGTTTGTTTAGATTATTCAGATCTAGAAACTGCAAGGAAAGGAAGTAAGTCAGTGGACATTTGGGGGAACAGAACCTTGTGAAAATGCAAAGCTATCTCAAATCTTCAGCTTGGAAGTCTGTGCCCCAGCCCACACTTATTTAATGAATTAAATGAGAAGCATGTGGGAAGAAGAAAAAAACACACAGCCTTTATGGTTGATCTTATACCAAGGAAAGCCCCCTGAGAACAGAATCTGAAAATCTGACAAATTGCTGCTTCTACTCCTGTTCTTGCAAGAAACTATTGACAGATAATTAAAGAGCTTTAGGCTTTATTAAAAAAACCCTAGAAGTATTGTTTATTATTACAGAGAAAAAGAGAGAACTCTCCTTTTTAGAGCTATAACACACATATCAAAGCCTTTTCACAAGCAAACTGTGTTGGTATTTGATATAATTTGCACTTGGACTAGAAGACCCTTGTTGGATGACCCTTCTAATGGAAATACTCTAATTTATGGAAATTTCTAATGGAAATAATGGGAAGTTTTAAAGAGGTTTCAGAAGGAACACAGGGACTTCAGCAAACACTCAAATAACAGACATTTGAGTGCCCCAAAGAGTCAAAAAAAGTAAAGCAAAACAAAAATTCACTTCCTGTATCCTAGAGATCCATAATACTAAATGAGACATATCATATACTACAGTAAAGACAAAAATAAACCTTCCTAGAAAGAACACATGAACACCAAGAAACCTGCACACAGAGAGAAATTGTGAATACACACAGGTATAATGGTATTGCAGATCAACACTAATTTACCTCCTCTGGGTCAACAGGCTTTGTGAATGCCCTGAAACGCCTGTCAATGACAAGCCTGTGAGTCACATCCCTTAAATAAATCCTCAGTTCACGCAAGGTATCCTCTTCCTGCTCCTCCAGTTGTTTTATTTCTTCCTCTGTCAGCTGTCGAGGCTTAGGTGGTGGAGCTACAGGCAGAACTTCCAATGGCTGCCGAGCTTCAATTAATTGGAAAATTTTAGTCAATTGATGGTACTCAGATACAAGCACATGAAAATAATTGATAGAAAATTATCCCCAAAGGAAACGCTGTATTGTATTAGCTGTTAACTTACTGCTAGCAAAGTTTTATATTTTGAATATCCTCACCTGAGCTGTTTTTTGATGGAGGAGGTTCAGCAGCTTGCTTCATAACTAAGTCCTCAAAAAAACTTTTTCTTTCAGCACAGGTAGGCCACTGGATTTTGAAAACTTCTTCACTATCATTATTAAATAAAGCTTTTATCTAAAGCATAAGGAGAAATGATATTTCAGATATAAGGCCACACACATTTTTTATATTGTATTACAAAAAGGTGAGTACTTTCTAAACTAAACTGAATACTTATCCGGGTAAGATTAGCTATCTAAAGTCACTTTTGGCTTTAAAAGGCTAAATTTTCACAGCATTAATTAAATTAATTCAATTAAACCACCTGCTCTAAGGAATAATACTGTCTAGAGCTTAGGCTCCATGAAGAAAAAATGTGATAAACCTCTGAGAAAAAGCTGACAGTCACCACTTCCAAGGCTAGTTATTTTGTATTTACCTGCCTTTCTGGTCTTTAGCTCAAATCTTCATGGCAGCTATAGAGGGAATGGGCAAGGTTCAACATACAAGTGCCAGCTTTTTGTTAAGGTGGCTTTTAAAATTTTATTTTTAATTAACTTAAATGAAGTATCTAAAGTTGCATATTTGCAGGTTGTACTCTGTTTTTCCATCTCTGTTAACAAAGGGTATGCAAGTAATTTCATTCCTTATTTTGGAAAGCATTTATTAACAGCACAAAAACTTCTGCTACCAAAGCAAAATAATCAGAGCATCATATTTACATTTTGAACATCTTCCTTTAACACTCTGATGTTGTTCCTGAAATCCCAGTGCAGCTTGAGGGGAGTGGGGAAGAGGGTAGTTGTACTACCACAAATGTCTAGAAAGCTCAGCAGGTATAGTCTTACTGACTTTTTTTAAAGGAATACAACTAAAAATTGATTTCCAAGTTACTTAAATGGAAGTTGGACTTTATCTTTCCAGTATGTCAAGATTTCACTTACCAGATGTAAAAAGAAACTGAAATAATAATGAAATTATTTAAATTTGAAATTACGTTCCATCAGTAACAGTGCGACCACTGTACTTTTTCAGTAAAAATATCTTTCACTTTTCAGTAAAACAGTCTTATTCCTATCTCAAGCACTGTATATTCTTCACTAAGCACACACCTCACCATCTTGCAGTCACCAAAATGATTGCCTGAAGCAAATTTGTACATCTGTCTAACAAGCATCAGTGTGTGAGAAGGGTGAAAGAGTTGGGTTGAAGTCAATCTTTTTACTCAGAAAACACTTCAGACAAATGCTTTCAGCATTATTTTGTCTAAGCAAGTTTTTAAAAGACTTTAAGAGGGCTTGGGTGCCTAAATAGTAACAGTATGAATTCACTTGAGAGTGGCACAGCATTCCCATGCTTCGAGGAGTTATAAACTAACCAGCAAAAAAAGGAAGAGTAAAAAAAGTATTGATAAATACCTCTTCTGGGAGATCTCCATGTTTCACATCAGTTGTTGCAAGGAGCAGAACCGGAGCAAATGTTGGAATGTTCTGCAGTAGTGTTGTAAAAACAGCTTTCACTGTAGGTCCAACAGTCTCCCACCACAAAGGGATTTGTGGGACATAAATGATACTTGGTGCTGTTCTTTGAGCTTCTCGCATCAACTGGCAAAATGAAAGTTCAGATAAGAAAACTACATCCTGTACAACAGGATACTAAATAACTACACATCAGACTATCTTAGGAAATAGGAGTACATGAGGCTAAAACATCAAGACAAACCAATAAATTAACTGCTCCTCAACAATAAGGTAAAATTTTCACTTTGACTCAAACACAGACATGGCTACACAGACAGAAACAGACTTGAATCATTGCCCAATTTCAAAACTGCTTAGGTGCAAGAACTCCTAAAGAGCCTCAGCACTCAGCCAATCTGGTGGTACGCCCAAATAAATAAGACTAGCCCTTCAGCAAGATGTATCAGTCTGGAGAAATTGCCACACAACTGCAACTATACCAGTATCAGTTCAGAGCAGGCACATACCCAACACAGACTCACCCTGATTTTTCAGCCTTCTGATGTTGTTTACATATTTCTAGTAGAGATTGCCACACATGTACCATAAACAAAGAACATTGTTTTCATTCCAGTCTGTGATGGACTGCTGAATTGACCACTGGAGTCAGAGAAGTGTTCCTCTCATCTCCCAATCCTTAATCAAATCCCAAATCATATTTAAACCCCAAATCATAATAAACTGTCTGTCTTTCTCTACTCATCTCTCAACCTGAGTGAGTGTGGTTCTTTCGTGTCCCTAACAGTGACAGACTCCGGAGCACAGACTCAACAAACAAAGACCTATGTGAGAAGCCTGCTTACAATGCATAATTTCAAGCATATTTTGTAACAGGTGACCATTCTTTCGTCTGCCTGAAGAGCTAAATCACAGCTTCTTACTACCAAAGGATCCATCAGACCAGATGACATGCTTTGGAAGAGCACAAGCCACTACTTACAGATGGCACCTCAATCACAGGAGACAAAATACATCTACTGCCAGAGGGAAGTGACAAATTTCTCCATGTGCCCTCTCAGATTAACAATATTCAGAGAGTTCCTGTCAAAAGGTGGGAAGCACATATGGTATACCCAGACATTCACTACACAGGGTTGTTACATGTCCACAGATGCGACCATCACATAACAAAAGGAAAACTGCTCCTCCTATGTGACAAATGAGCCATGAAACGTGTCTGTCCTGACTCCTACAGCTCTCCAGTGCTGCGACTAAAGGTCAAAATATTTTAATACAGTGATGCCAAACAACAACATGCATTCCCCTGCCTAAAACTAAAAATGAAGGAAACCAGCACTAAATCTGGTTATATTTAATTTTCCTAGTGATGGAAAGCACACCAGTGTAACAATCTAAGTGTTACAGGGATTTTAATTTCTTTACTGCATGTACTGCAGTGCTGCAAGCTGTGTAGGTAAAAAAAAAGAAGCCCTTTTTCCCCAAACTTTGAGTGTCCTACAAATACAATTAAAAAATAGGTCTTCAGAAAGTGCATGATGCCTTCAGGATGATGCAGAGCCATCTACTGAGAGCACAGAGGCTTAAGAAGCAATGAAAACTTCCTGGATCCAACACAGACCAGCAGGATTTTTTGCCACAGAGAGTGCTTTATTAGCAGCACCTCCCATCTTCCTGAGCTGCTAGCAACACCCTCCCTGCTTGGTTTCAAAAGGAAAACATGACTATGTATAACATCCTTATACAGTATCATTCCATCTAGAACAAAAAGTGGATTTCCAGACAGAAGTAAACATAACAGCATATTCCAACCAGGCCTCCTCCATTAACAATGAATTGTGCTTATTACACAAGTTTATATACAGTTTATGAGTCCTACCAGATTAATGAGAAAAAAAGATACCTGTGCACATGTTTCTTCTGGGGATGTGATGCTCACAAACAAAGCAGGCAGGTCTAGTGTATAAACAGGAAACTTCTCCAGGGCATGGATTACTGCAGGTGCCAGATGAAAAGCTTGCCCACATCCTGGATCTTCAACTAATAAGAATCGTGGCCTGAAAGATGTTGGCTGGCAACGAGGATTTCTACAACAGTAAGAAGAAAACAAGTTTAAAAAACAAGCGATCAATAGACACGCATGTTGAAGTTTTTTCCTATATGCTTTTTTTTGTATATACAGTCCATGTTCCACCAAATAATAAGCTGGTCTGTGATCAGGAAGACTATCAAAGCCTATTTTCTCAAAAACTGGTACCATGCCTCCACTAAGAAATCCTGCCAGTTCCCAGCATATCTGACATTCCTTTAAATGGGTTAAGTAAGAGCTCTTAAATCCTTCAGGGAAGCTGTCCAGCCAAATACACACACACAACTGGTCAGTGACCCGATAGGGGGCAGAACATCAACTCTTTCTTTTCTGAGCACAAACCAATCTGGGTCTCTTCACTCCATGCACACAACCATTTTCAATGGGTCTTGACTTTAAGTAACTGGGATCTCTACACCTGCCAAGTTTAGCTAAAATTTGGCTGTAGTGCCTGGAGATGGCAGTATGGAGGAAGCAAACCAACATTTCCAGGAAAAAAATTAACATAGGCACTGAAACACATTAGCTGTATCTGAAGAAGCACACAATTGGATTGGCTAAATTATTTCTATGGTTTCCTCTTTGAATTGTCTATTAATTTCTTAATCATCTTGTTTCATGAGCATGAAACACACTTGTGAAGAGGTTTGTGGGTTTTTCTACCTCAAGACTGTTGTACCTTTACTCACTGAAGTCAAAGATCATAGAGACCAAGCTCAGCAGGTCACATTTGACAGCAATAGAAAGGGGAGAATAACTGACCCAACAGCGACAACAATAATCTACTGCTTCAGCTGTTGATTTATACAACTTCCACAATAAAACATCAAAATATGAACAAACTCTGTAGGTTAAAGGTACAAAACGCAGACGCTGTTTTTCTCACAGTGTTTTAACAAGCCATTTTTCAATTTTATTTCTGATTTAACAATCTTGGAAGGCAGAAGGGCAAAAGATGGCTACACAGATCCTTAGGGGTTTTTGAAGCTAAAAGGGCAGACACCACATTTTCTGGGTCTTGAACCTTTGGAATAAATCAACACGTTCTAATAATCTGTGGACCACTCTGACTTAGGCAAATAGGGCTGGGCCACCCAGTTTGATGGGCCAGGGCAGTGTATTTGATTAGAACATTAGTACCCAGCTGGATCTTCACATTTACTTTTTGCAAATATTGACCAACCCCCACACACCCATCACTCCATCCAGCACCTCTCACAACAAAACAGTTTACAGACCCGGCCATCTTAAAAATGTAAACATAAAGGGGACAGATGAGACCTGTTTAAAGTGAGGAATTCTGCCTTTTCACGATCAGGCATTTTATGAGTTGGATTCTCTTCAAAGATTGATGGTGATTCCTCTTCACTGTCAATCACATCATTTCCTACAATAGAATTTAAAAGATGAGAGCTTTGTTGACTTTCCTGAATAGTTCAAATCTCACTCTTGCATTAATACATCTTTGAAATCAGTGCAGGAAATCATTCTCTTGTATTTCATTTGAAGGCAAATGATGAATGCTGTTTTCTGAAGGGCTCATTCTACCACAGATGTAAGGAGATTGCACAGTCTCCACAAGGCTGTCCTATGTTCCACAATTTGCATCAGGTTTCTCTGTTGACAAAAACTTGGGAGGTTTTTTCCCCACTTGGAATAAATTTAATTAGAAACAACTTCTGTACTTCCCAGACACCTGAAAAACCCGATGAGACCACTGCTTTATGGAACAGGTTCTCCCACCAGATGTGAGGGAATTAAGTGAATGTAATGACCACAGACTTCCATTTGTTCAGAACTAGTCAGAGTATAAAGACCCACACAACTTCTAAATAAGTCTCCTCAAAGATCACAAAAGGAAGAGATAATGGGAGGTGGAAAACAGAGGGGGGCACAATTGTCCATTTCCCATATCTCACGTATTTCATTGTGTTGGTGGGTTTCTGCTTCTTTTTCATCAGTGCAAACAATCCCAGCTCTACAGGGAGAACACTCTCCAGAGATTAGCACAGTAACTAACTTTTCACAGACCTCCATCTATCAAGAGAGAGTGTATCAATGTCGATTTCTTCTCACCAACTGACACACTAAACCTGATCAAGGCTGATGCAGTCAGGAGCATGAGCTCACCTATGCCATGGAAGCTAAGCCCTAAAGTACAACTACTAAAACAGTGTATATTGCAAGTCACTCACAGCTCCCATCCAGCACTCTGCACATCTAGGTTATGAAACTGAACTGTCATTATGGCTGAGAGGTTTATGTGTGTTATTGCATGCATCAGAAGCTTTTGCCTTGGGAGAATTTTAAATGAGTGGATGTTGTTGTTATACCTTGCGGTTGGTCTTTCTTCAGTGCAAGCTCTGCATGGGGAAATACTCTCTGTAAGGCTTGTAAAATTCTCTCCAATGTGTTTTCTAACAGTGGTTTTAAAATAGGTGATAGTGCTCGCCCAGGTGAAGCCACAGCCCTCTGTGAAGCTGGAACAGTCTTCTGCATGGCCATGACAAAATCCTTGGCTGTTATTTTAATTGAAGCGATGTCTAGCTGCAGCTTCTCACTTCTTTCATAGATCTGAGGATAGCGGCGGCGCAAAGCACAGAGTGCGGCTTCAGCACATAAGGCTTTAATATCAGCACCACAGTATCCTAATAAACAAAACAAGAATCAAATGTTTTGTCAGGCTCAGGCAACACCAAAGTCAAGGCCAAGATTTCTAAAGTGCAACAATGAAAGACTTTGCTTGCAGCCAAAAATTAACAGGGTAAGAGATAATTTAAAGAATTACTGCACTGCAGAGAAGTTTAGACATGTGCCTCACAGCCTCATATCTTGCAGTAAGGAAGCAGCCCCCTGTCAAAATTTTAGTCCTGGGAAAGATGGCCTAAACTCATTCAGTGTTCTGAGAAAAAAAAGAAAACTGAAAGCAGCATCTGTCTTGGTGTGCTCCCAAGAGATGCCAGATGCATCACTGCCTCACTCTACAGCAGGGCACAACAGCTCAAGTACTGCCTGGAACAAGCTCCAGTTCCCCACAACTCAAATTGTGCAGTAACCTACAGTGTTTTCAAACTCACCAACACATTTCTCAGCCAGCTCTTCAAGAAACTTGTCCAATGGCTTCAGGGTCCAGTCTCGTGTGTGAATTTTGAAAATCTCTTTTCTCGCCTGAATACAAAACACTTACATTTTAGTTTGCTCTAAATTTCCTCCTAAAACAAACACAGCACAAAACCCCCCCAAACCCTCACACTAATACAAATACTTTTCTTATCTGCATAACTCTTAAGTATTTTAAGGGTCAGTTAATATGCTCTGCTTTTTCAAGCAGGAAATTTCCTAGTTCTAAATTTGTTACATTGAACTCTTGCTGAGGGCTGCAATGAAGTAAAAGGCATTTACATCTTCCATAAAAAGTGAGTTTTCTAAAGTGTGAGATCCAGAAGAAAACACAGGAGTAAAAACCCCCCAACTTAACTGCAAACAGATTTTTAAAAGGGAATTCTCTCAAATTCAGCAAAATTTCATGGTGGCAGTCCCACTAGTTCATCAAACTTGATCCTCTGACAGCTCATGCAAGGAAAACAGCCCCAGCACTCCATTCCCAGTTGCTACTGTTACTACCAAGCAGAACAATAATTATGACTCAAATTACTGTCACTCATCCAGAAAATGTCAAATGCTGCCTATCCCCATCTCTGATCTTAGCAGGACTTTCATTGAAGCATTTCATGGTACAGACTAAATATGGCAGATTTCTAAAATTCTTCCACAATGGGGAAGTGTGTATTAGATCTGTTTCATGGCACCTCTTCTCCTGTTCCTGAGAGCAGATAAAAATGAGAGAAAAATGTTTGTGTTAAATGCACTGTTTAGTGCACTTTCACCAGCATTCAATTCAGCACTTTCCAAAAAGCGCTAAGAAAAAGAACTATCAGCAGTAGCCAGAAAGAAACACTGCATTCCAGTTTTGCTTGCTAACCCCACCCACAATATTTTTTTCATTACCTAGTGTCATTGGACTAGAAGCTTCCCTAGCCTTGCACCTGTGCAGTGACTTCACATTTTTGTCCAAGTCACCAAAACCGAATTCTTTTCTGGACGCCATTTCTTTCAATTTCACAATGCTACAGCAGTACTTCTTAATTAATTCATAAAGTCATTTTTAAGCACTTTGGTGAGTAGCAGCATCCCATTTTCTTCGCTGGGTGCAGAGAACCCAAAACTAATAATTAGAGGACTAACTATTACAACCATCTTAATGATACATATCTAGTGCTAGGTCTGCCCTCCACAGTACAGCACAGTCTCTCCAGAGAGCCCTCTTTTGTCCAAGAAGTACAATTCTGAGGAGACTTTCACTGCTCCACAATCCTGCTGTATTCAGGGGCTTGTTACAAAGACAGACAGTGCCACATTAAGCACTGACGTTGAGCTGAAGTTCTGACCTCTTTGTTTGGCAAGCCGAAAAGAAACTCTCGATCAAAGCGTCCTGGTCTTCGTAAAGCAGGATCTATAGAATCCAACCTGTTGGTGGCTCCAATTACCACAACCTCTCCTCTGCTGTCTAAGCCATCCATAAGTGCCAGAAGTGTTGATACAACAGAGCTAAGAGAAGAATACAGTTTTTACTCAGCAGTTAATTTCCTTCAGTTCCACATAATCACCAATGCTCACTCAGAAAGGACAAGCTTTTAACGATAAAATGCTGACTAGAAAAAGACAAGTCATTCTAAACATAACAAAACAGATAAGGTAACACAGATCTTGTGCTGTTATCAAATTTAGTGAATTGTTTTTAATTACTATTTAAAGATTATCTGAAATTAAGTAGTACTGGATTACAGGTGGTTTTCAGGACAAATGAATATGTCACATCAGGTTAAATAGGTTGTGGTCTTCTTTTCACAAAGAACAAGCAGCTTCTATGTTGATACAAAACATGCCCTACCTATGAACTTGGTCTTGTTTACTGGACCGTACAGGAGCAAGACCATCGATCTCATCAAAGAAAATAATTGAAGGTCGCATCTGGTAGGCCTACAGTGAAAACACAGGAATACTGACATCAGGAAAACAGCACCATTTGAGGAGAAATGCCCCAACAACACTGTGGTTGCAAAGTCACTGGAAGTAGATTTTTCAGACCACCATCAGGGATTTCTACTCATTGATCTAAAGTAGTGGAGTGTCGTGAGTAACAGAAGGCAGGAGCACAGGTCAACCCACTGAGATGGGTGACAGGAAACAAATCACACCACTGGTTGCCAAATAGCTGTAAAAACCACCAAGAACAGAGACGGGGCTTAATTCAATTACAGGTTCTGGGAACAACCTTTGTTACCAGTTTCGAAATAACCATGCTTTCAGCCTGCATTTGTTTCCCTCTGATCAAAAGTCACCACTTCTTGAAACATTTTTTGCAGCTGTTTGGATTTTTCTTTCCTGAGGCAAGGAGCTGGGGGTATGTGTTGCTTTGCAAGGTCCTCTTGACTGCTTTACTAATTTTTCCTAATGCATCTCAAGACTTCAAGTCTCTAAACACGTTACTGAAAAAGGAAACACTGACAATCCCACTTCAATGGAAGGAGTTGACAAAAAGGAAGAAGAATTGTTCTTGACCACAGAAAGTTAGTTACAACTCAGACAGAACCTAATGCACATTTCACCGTACCTGATCAAATAACAAACGAAGCTGTCGCTCTGATTCCCCGACCCATTTACTCAGGCAGTCAGCACCTTTTCTCATGAAAAAGGCAACTCTCCTGTCACCTTGGCTACATTCATTAGCAAGTGCACGAGCAACCAATGTCTTTCCAGTCCCTGGTGGGCCATAGAATAGACAGCCTCTGCAATTAAAAAAAAAATAAATTCACATTAAAAAAAAAATCACAGAAAAGTACCTGTTACCATCCTCATCCCTGAAGCACACAACTGTTCTCTCCTAAACAAAGCTCTCTTCATTGTTTGTTATACTTTTAAAGTTACTGAGACCAAAGAATCCAAAGTCCTATTTCAATATACCATGACTCAATGTTGATGGCCCAGAATATATAAATCTAACAACTAAATCTCTAGTCGTTTCACTTCTTAACACAAAACCCATTCAGCTGTGTAAAAAGTGGACAGATGCATTTTTTTAGCCCAAGCACAACCAGCACTGCAAGGTTCTAGTAACAAGTCCAATCAACTGTAAAGCTGACACTGGAACTCTAGAAAAAAGAGTTGGTGGAACAGACAACTGGACTTCCACAAAACAAACTGCAGTTGACTATCACTTACATTCTGATCAAGTCCACTTGCATGTCAAACTCAAAACCATTCCAGCTCTCCCTTTTTGAAGGCAAGGCACTTTTAAAGCAGTCTCACCACACTGCAAATCTTTGAAGCTACATGTATGGTGGATTTTATAATTTTTTCAAAAAATTACTTTTTTCTGCTGCTAAAAAGACCCCAAAAGCATCAACACTTTAAATTGTGAAGCATGGAAACATAAAACTTCAGCTGAATATTTTCCTGAAAATAGGTGAATTAGAATTTACAATTTTAAATGGCATCCCTTACCTTGGAGGTTGAATTTTGAACCTTTCAAAGACTTCTGGATAAAGCAATGGAAAAACAACCATCTCTTTTAAAGCTGAAATGTGGTCAGCAAGACCACCAACACCATCAAATCGTACCTAAAGATGAAGACAACAAAACACATTTTCGATGTTAAAGCTGTAACTTTGATAAAGTTCCATCAGAAATTAGATCTCAGCACAAAGGAAACATTCATGCCAATTTTCAGAAATAAAACTGTAAATAAAACTGCTTGCAATAAAACTGTAAGCCAAGGCAGTTATAGACAGCATATTACAGTATTAAAGCTTTCATAACTACTGCAAATGTCTCACTGACACAATGAAGTAAATATACTTACTGAACAATCTATTTGCACTGGATCAACATCAGCCAGACTTGCTCCGATTTTCATGCGATCTTTGTGAACTCCCTTTAAGTCACTTTTCCGAAAGTTGACAGGAGGAGACCTGATTTGAATTAAGGAGAAAAGAAAGGTGCTTTCTAACTTAGATGTGGATTTTTGATTTTCTAACAATAACAAGCGAATGCAGAAGATCTTCTAAATGAGTGTAAACTTCCTGAATTGTTAAATATTCATTCCAGCTGTTTTATATTTAATGTCCATAAGTAAAGAAAGGAAATTGGTCACTCCAGATATTAAACTGAGTTAATTATTTTAACAACTCTTAGCACTTATAAATATCCATGCCAGGCAACAGAGCATATGTAGGAATACAAGCTTAGAACAAGTTACTCCTTATGTGCAGACCACGGACTGACAACGATTCGTGTGAGGAAAACTGCCCCTCCTGACCCCCAAATGTACTAATATTTTTCAAACACTTTTAACTTCAATACTCAATTCAATAACTCAAAAAGTTACAGCCCAAGATGGCACTTATTCCAGTTGGTTTTAACATTATAAAGGCTGCCTATCACTGCCAATCCTTCCCAAGGCCCCTGGAACCTGTGTGCCAGTAGACTACTCTGAAAGACACCTGAGACATCAGGCTGAAAACGTATTTGTTAGACTGTTACTAAAATAGTTTTTCTGGAGCATTTGTTAAGAAACCAAATCTTCGTCATTTCCTTTATTTATAACATCCTCTGTTACAGTGGCTTTCTCTCTGAATCAGCTACTGTAAAGCAAAGGAGCAGCTGAATTTTACATTAAGAAATTTCCCTTAAGTGTTGCTACCCCCACTGCCACCTCGAAATCAAACTGCTTATTAAAATAAATTCTAAAAATCCAGTTGTAGAGAGTCCAGTTACAGTTGTATCAACAGATATGATTGCCACAATTTAGAAACTGAACAAGAGGAAGATAACATTTCACAGTTAGGAAGATGTAAAGTCCCCCCAAGCAGTCTCCTTCCTCCCCTGTTCTCCAATTGCATTAACCTTCTTAAATTTCTGTTCTTCCTCTGCCTCTCAAAATCCTCTTCATCATCAGATGAGGAAGAGGAATCACTGCTGGGGACTGTGTGTCTTCGTCTGCAAATATTCAAACAAAAAATTAAAAAAAATTAAAATAAACACTAAGTAATACCAAAATTTAAGTAAACACTATCTCAGTTTACTTTGAGATCTAGTAAATTTCCAGATTATTGTACTCCTTATGAATCTGATTTCAAACTACATTATGTGATTTTCCTCATGACAGCAAAATTTGATTTTTATTAGGAAGGGAAAAAGTTTAACCAGCGTGCAAAGAAATTTCTTAACCAAGTTATTCCTCTTTTTGTCCGCAAGCTATCACACACAAATCAAGTTTCATTTTGCATTATGTATCTCCTCTGTGAAACACCGACCCTTTAATTTCAAAATTTGTTTTCAAAACTCCCTCCTTCCATAACAGCCGGCTTTCAAGGATGCTAAATAAAGTGCTCCTATCTAGCAAGGAATGGCATTCAACACTTGCAGGATGCTAAACCTATTTGTCATTACTACTGCAATTTGTAATTTAGAATTTCATTCAGCATTTTTCTTGCTTTAAGTTTAGTTTCATACAAAAACTTGAACTGGGTTGCAAAGAGAAACAAGAATCAGTATATGAGTGATTAAAAAAGAATTCATTAAAACTTCCATACTCTAACTAAATTGTTTTTAGTTTTAAGAAAATAATTTGCATCCTTCAAGATAAAACAGTCTGAGATTTTCAGAGGGAGATTTTGGCTTCGATTCCTGAACAAATTAATTCAGTTATATAATCTCATCATCACCACAAAACCTACATTTTCTAGTTAAGATCTAATGGCCAGTAAAAAGGATGGCCTTCCCCCCAGTATTTGCTTTCTTTATACCCTCAGACTACCACAGCAATAACCATACTGTTAATACCTAATTACCATGAGTCCAAAAACCCTTGAAATCAGTATTCAGTCATAAGACTGCCAGTGCTCCTGAGAAAGAACTACCACTAACCAAACTCATACCTGTTAGTTCCCTTGCATGAATCTCTCTGTCTGACAGGCGAAGACCTGTCTGAAAAATACATCTTACGTTGTTTTGGTTCTGTTGAAAGCAAAGAAAAATTGGAATAACGTTACAAACAAGTTGAAGAGAAAGCAGGATACTAAAAGAGGCAGAGAATGGGACATGTATCACCCATCTCTAAGTTCTGGGGAAGTTTCAAGGGTGGGGAGAAAGAGGTTGTTTTTTAAAATCAGTGCACAATAAAAGCAAAAACACACACACCTGAATTTTAAGAACTGAAAACCACAAGAGTAAGGTCATCAAGCCTATTTAATTACTATTGTTTCAAGGATCCACAGGTAGTATTTTTATTGCAAAACAACAATAAGGATGCCGAAAAGCAAAGAAATAGAATGTGCACAGGATATATGCATTTAACAAAACTGCAGGTAAGATTTTAAATAGAGGTTGAGTGTGTGCACCTATTTTCATACTTAAAAAAAACCACATAACACTTGCACTCCCATGCAAGAAATGAGCATGTAAGAGAAGTTGTGCCTATAACCTACTCTGCAATGGAGCTTGATAGCGCTCAACAGTTTTCCTCTGCCGAAAGGAGTAACGCTTTCGAGTGTCCTCACCATCATCTTCTTTGGCTTCACTTTCTTCTGAGGAACCCCCTGCACATCAACATTACATTGCACTGTTTAAGTACTGTTGCAAGTTAAATTAAATTCAAAATGTACTACATCACGTGTATTCCCACCAGTCCACAACCTTTTCTGCTGTAAGTGCTTTGGACAAACAACAGCTTCTCTTTTCCTCTGAAAACCTGTTCTGAGCTCACTACAGTACAGTCCTAGTCTGTGACTGTGGGTTGTAATGCTAGTACCAGCACAGATTTTTTTTAACAGATGAAAAGTACTCAATAGTTCATCCCATCTCAATTACTCAAGACAAAGCTTTTGGCTAGAGCAGAGTCAAGAAAACTTAACACAGACTTATGCAACAATGCTACCTTGATTATCGGCTATTTCTTCATCAGTCCTTTCCATATCGAGGCTTTCCTTGAAAAAAAAGGAACATGAAAGACCAGTCACAAATACGCAGAAAACCTGCGGCCATAATTGGTGCCTATACAGTACCATTGTCAAGGCACTCCATATACAGAGAAGATTTAATTATTATACAGCAAGAGAGAACAAGAACATCATTCTGGAACCCAGGATTAGTAAGATTAGTAACAAGGGTTTCCGCTCTAAGATAGGAATGCAGATCCAAACAAAAAAATCCATGAAAGCAGGCTATGACAACGTTGAAAAGGCAAAGTGACTGTCATTCAAAAGGACAGTGGACTAACTTAATTTAATAAAGCAAAACTAAAACAGAGGAAATATGACTGCTGTCTATCATTTTAACAGGAGTTCCTCTTGAGGAAGGGAAATAATTTCCCTATGTGAAATATCCTACTTATACAAAACCAGCAAAATAAATCAGTATCTACTTCTTCTGTGTCATGGAACTCCTCCAGGTCTCCCATCCTTCGCCGTCTACGCATCTTCTCCATGTCATCCATTTTTTGCAAGACTGCTTCTGCAGTACTAAAAGTAGTGAAAGGCATATGAAAGTAAAAATAAGCAAGTACAGAAAAAGCCCATTTAAAACAGCACACATAACCATCATATTTTAATACAGTGTGAAAAACACAAATCATTGACACTTAGCCCAGTTTTTCAACACTACTTAAAATTAGGTCAAATGTTTACTTCTTTATAGAGAATTAAGAACAAATGTATTAGTATTGGCAAACATACATTGTTTTCAGGTTTGTTTTCCCCTTCTTGCTGAACACAGTAAAAAAAAAACCCAACTACTTTAGTAGGATAAAAGAATTCTGAAGATCACAGTAAAGTAACAAAGAAATTATGGCAGTTTTTCATAGCTCTTAGGTTGCTCTGCATGATAGCATTGAATCACTTGGTTCACAGCCTTCTTCAGACAACAGATTGCTTCGCTACACTGCTATTTAAATTTCATGTTGATTTTCAATGACTACTAATGCTACTTATGCTAGACACAATGTCTTACTGCTGTTACACTGCAAATCTTTCAGAAAACAAATTTCAGTTTGGCTTCACAGAGGGAATTAAGCCACAGACAGGAAGAAACACTTGGATTGCTTCACTTTGCCAGCATCCAACTTTCCTTAGTATCTTAAGTTAAATCCACTGAAAGTCACAACATGCATTTTGGTTCACAACATACAAACCTACCCAGCCCATACATACCAGACCAGGTTGCTCAAAGCCCCAACCTGACCTTGAACACTTCCAGGGTGGGGGCATCCACAGCTACTCCAGGCAACCTATTCCAGTGCCTCACCCCCCCTCACAGTAAGCAATTTCTTCCTAACACCTCATCCCTCAGATACAGCACATACATAGCAGCTCATAGGAAGTCTTAGCCTGACCAGTGAATGCAAACAGCTCTTGCTGCCAGGAAAAAATTACCTTTTCCTGTTGTCAAAAAAAGGAGAAAGTCCCTAGCCAATATTTTGCCATAATACAAAGGGTTGCAAATAAGGCTCATCATAGTAGCTTTACAAGATGGTCAGAAAAACCTCCTTACTTTGTTATAAGTTTGTCAAACAAAACAGATTCATTTGTCGTGGAGTAACGGCTCTGTCGAAGTCTGCAGCTGCGGCGAACCTCCAAATCCCCATTTTCTTCATGGACTTGCTCTGCAGCTTTTGCATCAGCTCTGGTCTTCAGTGTCCTGGACACTAAAATGCAATAATACATAAAACTGTGAAAGAAAATATGTCAGTCCCTTTATTTCACTCCTGCTCTAGGAAAATGTAAATGCCTTTTATTTTAAAAATTTAAATACTGAATTGAAAGTTATTTTCATGATCACAGCATTCAACCTAAAGTTTTTGCTTAAACTACATATTTGTAAGTGTGATTTGTATAGGAGCTTTTTAGTAGACTGGAAAGCCAAGCTGATGAAAACAAACACACAGCTTTTGTTCCATGTAGGAGGCAAATTTATTCCAGTTAGCTCTCTCTGGGAAAGTGAAAACAACAAATGCCTACCTCTAAGGTGTTGTCCCTCCATTCATGTAAAAGTGTATCTAATAGTTTTTTCTAAAAATTGCTTATGTCTCTTCTAAAAACACATGGTTTTGGTACACTGTCTAAGCATGCATCATTTTCATTTTCTGCACCATGACACAAAAGCCCTGGAAGACAAGAAATGCCTGAAGATAAACTCCCAAAGAACTCAAAAATGCTTGCTTGCTTTAAAAGAGATCTGCCCAATAATTATCAGACAGCATCCTTTGCTCTAGGTTCATGACTTGTACTATCATTAAAACTGTTAAGAGAGGCTGTGAGAGAATAACAGATGTATTACCATTCATTTTAAACAGAGGCAGGTTTGATCTCATCCTCACCAACTCTAAAACCAACTTTGAGCTCAGTAAATAATAATTTACATTGCTCAAGAAGAACTTGAGTTACTACACACAAAGTGCATTTTGGGTCCCTTCCCACACTCAGCCTGTAACTGGCACAATGCTCCCTGGAGCTACAGGACCTTCCCTGCCTCACAGCATCAAGCCTGCTTGTGTACTCAGCATGGCAAGTGAGTTCAAAGGTGAAAAGCTCAACTTCAGGGATACCTTCCCCATGCCAGCGTGCATCTCATGACTGAATTACTTTTTAACTGACTTGTGTTACAGTACTGCAATATCCCCTCCTACCTGGAAGACTGATATACAGTTAACATGTAAAGTTAACCAGTTCTGCAGACTCCAGAAAATCACTGACACAAAGAAACATGAGCTAAGAAACAAATTCAGGAATTCACACTGCATTCTTTCTAAGCCCGAAAGGAATTAATAGCATATCCTCCTATTTGCAGCTACCTCTTTTCATAAAACTCAGTGGAAATTCCTATCTTTACTGTATCCATTCTCACAGCTTCAAGTGATTCTGGCTGACGAGTTCAGAAGTTTCTGGGGCCAAGTTAAATGGACAAAGTGACCAAATGCAATCCTTCTCAAAAATCTGGCTAAAAAGGAATCCTAAGGAATTATCTCTACTTACCTTCTTTATAGTCTTCCTTTTTTGGGCCTGATTTTGGCTTTGCCAACTGCCTACATTAAGAAAGAGAGAAGAAGAAAGGAGAACAGAATTAGAAGTATTAGAAGTACTGCACAAAAGTATTGAATCACATTGCATTGCACATTTCCCCCTCAGCACTGGCAAACTTTAATCTGGTACTCCATGTCATGCAAAGCAGAGCCTGGGGACTCCAGGGAAGATTTGGATCCCAAGTCTTCTGTGTACCATATACACACAGCTCTCTAAGGACAGGTACTTCCCAGCTTGTTCATCTTCATGTCTCAATAGGGCAGGTAATATCTCAGTAACCAAAGTGGAGGAGAGGTCTCAAAGGACCTTGGAGCAGATACATGTCTTTTATAGAAGCAGAACACTTTTACTAAGAAGAGTGATTCTAGTTCTAAGGCACTGGCACTGACATTTACATATTCATTTTCCCTTGTGGGTTTTTAGCTGTAGATTTATCATGATGTGACTCACTGTGCACTCTTTCACTTTTCCTTTTCATTCTATGACTTAAATAAAGACTGAACACCTAGAGATACAATACCTTGAGAAGTGTCGATTGACGTTTTCACTTAATATTTCCATGCTTTTGTCAAAGCTCGAGTCTGAACAGTGCGGAATGTTTTTCCTCATGGATCTTAAACAGTGTCCATTGAAACATTCAACGTTGCCAGAGGAAAATTTCTAGGAAAAGAAGGAAGAATGCATTAATCAGAACCACTTATATTGCCTCATTTGATCAAGTTTAGTCTGTTACACTTCTGATTCAAGAGAGTTGCAACTAATGGCAGGTAAGCCTCAAACCACTTCTGCACCAAGAAGTAGCTCTGATGAAAAAAGCCACACCAGATTTCAAGGAAAAAAAACCAAAATCTTTGATTTCAAACTTGGTTCAGTGATCCCAGTAACCAAAATCTCACCTATAACAGGCAATTGTTCCACCCCTTTGAGAAGGGCCAAAAATTACACAACAAAAGGAGGGGTTTGGGGCAAAAAAACCCCCAGAACAACAACCTAACAAGTAAAACAATAGAGAGAGGAAAGCTTCTCTACTTGTTTTGGATCAGCTGATGGACTGTGTCATTCCTGGTCCCTGAAGGGTCACCTTTAGGTGAGCTTTGTGCCTCCCAACTGTCTTGGAGCAGACCTGGGAACTTAAATCTATTGCTTTTTTTAGCTATTCACTTAGATCTATTGCCAATAGATCTCTGTCCCTATTCCTTCTGTAACAGCACATTTACCACCAGCAATTCAGCATCTACCTTCCTGTTGCTTCAATTACCTGCACTGTTTGGGAATCTGGATCCAGTAGGTTCCTACTGAACTCAGCCAGGCTGAAAGTGTCCAGTGGGCTACAACCAGAACGCAGGCCCAGCTGCACCCAGCTCTTCTGATCTCTGAGGAGCAGCTGGAACCCTAGGGGGTTCCTTTTCTGCTAGATTTCTGTATCTTTAATGCAAGAGAAAAATTCCTAGTAGTGGGATTAAAATCTTTTTAGAAGAGTTTTCCTCCTGTCTTTGCTGCATTTATAATAGCATTCAGAGGGATATAAAAAGACTTCCTTCAGGAGGGTAGCATTTATCCACAGAAAACCAAAGGGAACTCAAGACACAGTTCTTCATGGTTGTTCATCTTGCTCACATTCATGTTTCTGCAAGGAGGATGCTATTGAATTTTACAGTGAGGAAAGCTGTGATGACCACTGGAAGCAGCTTCTTCCATTTACAGCCCAAGGTCTCATTACAAGTATGCCAAACTAAATCTCAAACCAACTGAAAAGGGCAGAACACAGACCAGATTATTCTACTTCTTCACACTAATGTTACCAAGAGGTAATGCCATTCATTGATGGAGATGATGAGTGAAGAAGGCCCACAAGGATGTCATGAGGTTATGCAGGGAGAAAATTGCAAGGGCCACAGCCCAAACAGAATTTAATCTGACTA
Organism: Chamaea fasciata; assembly: GCF_029207755.1. Lineage (NCBI taxonomy): Eukaryota > Metazoa > Chordata > Aves > Passeriformes > Sylviidae > Chamaea > Chamaea fasciata. Next base: position 12,180,117 of record NW_027094086.1, on the reverse strand, counting down.
CTGCTCTTAAAGACAACACAAAACATTTTTACAAATCCAACAGCAAGAAAAGGAAGACTAAATAGAACCTCCACCCTTCACTTGATGCACAGGCAAACATAGGACAATGGACGAGGATAAGGCAGAAGTACTTTGCCTCAGTCTTTAACACCAAGACCAGCAGTCCTCATGGTACCCAGACAGGGACAGAGAGCAGAATGAATCTCCCAGAACCCAGGAGGAAACAGTCAGTGACCTGCTATACCACTTGGACACCCACAGGCCCCAGTGGGATCCCACCCGAGGCTACAGAGGGAACTGGCAGAGGAGCTTGCCAAGTCACTTTCATAAAATCATTAAGGTTGGAAAAGATCTCCAAGATCAAGTCCAAACTTTGAATGACCATCACCTTGTGAACAAAACCACAGCACTAAGTTCCACATTCAGTTACTTCTTGAACACTTCCAGGGGTGACTCCACACTTCCCTGCACAGCCTGTTCCGAGATTTAAATACCCTTTTTTGTGAAAAATTTCTTCCTGATGTCCAACCTGAACCTCCCCTGGTGCAGCCAGAGGCTAAGTCCTCTTGCCCTTTTATGGGTTGGTTACCTGAGAGAAGAGGCTGAACATCTACAACCTCTTTTCAGGGAGTTGTAGAGGGTGATAAAGTCTTCCCTGAGTCCCCTTTTCTCCAGGTTGAACACCCCCAGATCTCTCATCTGTTTTTCATATGACTTACTTTCTAGACCTTTCCCCAGCTTTGTTGTCTTTCTCAGGATGCATTCCAACACCTCAATGTTGTTCTTGTCATGAGAGGCCAGAACTAGACACAGGACTCAAGGTGTGGCCTCACCATTGCTGAGCACAGCCATCACTGCCCTGGTCCTGCTGGCCACACTGTTTCTGATACAGGTCAGAATGCCCAGACAAAAAGGGAACTCTGGAGCACACTGCCCTGAAATACAGGTAACAAGAACAAACTTGTTCAGCTTGGGGGATTACACTAGGGCTAGAGACCTGGAGATACACAGCTTCCAAAGGGATAGCAGCAACTTTGGATCTCTCTGGGAGACTCACTCATGAAACTTACTGGGACTGGAGACCTGGAAGAGAATAAACCCAGCAGATGTTGGTTTACCTTAGATCTCCTGTTGTACGCTTCTTACTGTCTACGGATGAAATGAGCTGTGTAACTAAAGATAAACCATATGCTGATACCAGAAGAAAAAAAAAAAAAAGCGCAAAAGCTGCCATGACCATTCCTTGCACATCAACAGGACAGGAAAGAGGCAGCAGGACTTGAACATGAAGCCAGCACCAGTTATCATGATCTCTGTCAGGTAGAGCACCTTCTACATCACTCTACAGTTCAAACCTCCAGCAGAGCCCAGCATACTACAAATCAGGTAATGACTTCATGCTCAGTGCATGGGAAAGGTCTACAAAAAGGGAAAAAAAACCAACCAACCCTAAACCAAAGGCAACCTTACAACCAGTTTCATAACAATGATTCTGCTTTGGTTTCAGGGATGACTTTACATTTAGCTTCCTCATTCCTGTTTACCACACTGAGAACACATGCCAACAGTGTTATCTGCCTAATGCTGCTCAGCCTTCCCTCATGTGCAAAGGCTGAATGAGCCTCCAACAACCATTTCTAGTGGAGACTGCAAAAACAAAGCAGTGATCTTTAAGCAGATTCCATGACTCTTCGTAAGGGAGGGAGAAAATCCCACCACCGCAAGGACCTTTTCCTTCTTAATTCAGTAGTCTTGAATATAACGGCAAAAATATAAAAATATAAAATTAATCCATACAACTGAGGCTCCTGAAAGACTTCTGCTTGAAGGAAACAGAGTCTTTGAGAAGCATCACTCCAAGGCAAGGCTCCCCTGAAGAGCAGACCACTTCTGAGTCAGATCTGGTCTGCCTTTATGTGTCACAGAAATGCAGGACAGCCTGCAGAGTAAAGTATGACTTGGAAATGGCAGAGGAAAGTTTTAGTTTTTTGAAGGTTATGTTAAAAACAATGTAAATTGAAAGGATTTAGTTATTACAGTTGTAATACTGAGATGCAGAAAGCACAAGCCACTTGATACCTATCCTTCACCATCGTGCAAGTTGCCGGTCTCTCTTCTAGTAGGGCAGATTAAGATTATAGAAAGCTTAAGTAACATTTTCACCGGTTTAGGTTATGCACTTTAATTAAGCACAAATAAGTCCTGATTTCTTAATAGTTACTTTTTCAGAGTATCCAAAGTACTATCTGGATACACTTGACTAAAGAGTATTTAACAGCCCCTTGGGGCCAAACAGAACTCGTCCATGTATTTCATGTCGCGCCGGTTTTGATGTATTTCTGTCATTTAAACACAGCACACTCTATAAGCATTACTGAAACTAATGCAAAGAGGTTTCCAAGATCTTTTCAAGGTAACTTTTTTCAGATAAAGAACTGAACCAAAATAAACGGGGATAGGGAATGACATACAACACACCAAACCATGAGGCGATGCAGGTTTGTATTCCCAGAGACTGGCTCTCAGCACGCTGTTACAGCCCCCGGACCCGGGCTTGTGCCGAGCCCCCTTCAGCCGCGGGGCGGCCGGGAACGGGGGGCGGGCCGCTGCTTCTTCACACACCCGCAATCGCAGCCGCTTGCCTCAAACACTCAGTTCTCCCCTTTTTTACCTCCACGGACCACCACTCCCCAGCGCTTTCTCAGCCCCTCCCAGCAGCCCCCGGCCAGCACCGGCTCCCCCCCGCCCCCTCTCCGGGCCCGCAGCTCAGCGCTGCCCGCCAGGCCCTGCTCGCCCCACCCCCACACGGCACTCACGGCCTCCTGGGCTCTCCTGGTCCCCCTGGATAGCGCGGCCCTGGCGGACCCGGAGCGCGTCCATACGCGGTGGCTCCTGAGCGCGGGGGGCTCCAGGGAGATGAACTCGGAGCTGGAGTCCAGGAGGTCGAAGGGTGGCCGGCGACAGCGGCTGTCGCGGGCGGCCATACGGGGCGGGCGGACGGCGCTGCTCCGCAGGACCACCATGGCGAGGGGGACCCGGACCCCGACCCGCGCCCGCCCGGCCGTACGCGCCGCCCGGATCCCTCCGCCGCGCTCCCTCCCGCCCCGCTCTTCCCTGCGGCCGCTACTCCCGGCCCGCGCGGCGGAAGGACACACGGCGCAATGCGGCGTAGCGCGCCACACACGTTTGGCGCCGAAAACTCGGAGCGCTGCGCCCGGCGGAGCGGGGCGGGGTTGGCTCGGCGGCTCCGCCTCGTCCCGCCCCGCCGGAGGGGTCCCTCCGCCTCCAGCCGCCGCTCCCGCCGTACCCGCCAAGTGTCCGTGCCGAGCCGGGATGGCCGCGGTTCCCTTGGGGATGGCGTAGCGGCTGCCCCCGCCGAGCCCAGCGCGTCCTGCGCCGCCCTCAGCCCCGCTCGGGTCGGCCATGGCGCGGCCCGAGGCCGGTTATGAGGCGGCGGTGCCGCCCCGCCCCGCCTGCGCCTACACCAGCTGCTACTGGTAAGGGGGACAGGGACGGGCGGAGGGGGTGCCCCCCCCACAGCACCGCAGGCCGGGGTCGCCGGCTGTGCTGGCGCGGCCGCGGGCCGATCCCACTCTTGGGCTCGTTTCTCGTCACGAGAAATGAAGTTGGAGGAAAACAAAATAAATAATCCATTTTGTGTTTTTCAGCGAAGAAAATGTTTGGAAGCTTTGTGACTACATCAGGAGTCAGAAGAATTACCCTTTAGAAGAATTTTATGCAGTTTTCATATCCAATGATAGGAGGATGGTGAGTTAATGGGATGTGATCAGAGTCAGCTGTGGAAAGGCTTGGGCCTTCAGACCGCAGCCCAGTGTAGGTGGGACATGGTCCCAGCGATTTCCAGCCCAGTGTTGGGGAGTGAGCCTTTAGCCCAGCCTGTAAGTGAGACACAGTCCAAAGCAGTCTTCTAGCTCACTTTGGCTCAGAGGTGTGCCAGCCACACCGGATGAGATCTTTTAATTATGCACCGCATTCAGTACAGTGGAATGAGGCATGGTGTCCCTGTGAGCTGTGGGAGTAATTCTGTAATCTGTCAATTTAGGAGAATAGTTATCTTTACAAAATCATAGGATTATTAATAAGGTTGGAGGAGACCTCTAAGACCATCAAGTTCAACTGTTAAACCTGCACCACTATGTTCACCACTAAACCTTATCCCCAAGTCTTTTGGATGTTTCCAGGGATGGTAATGCCATCACTTCTCTGGACAGCTTTCTTCAATGTGACCCAGAATAGTATCTCCAATTTTGTGCTCGTGAGAGAGAAACTAGAAAAAAAATTTTACTGGAGCACAGATGTAGGCTGAGGAAGTTGATAGGTTAGCAAAGAGCTAATCAGTTTACCTGAAATTAATCTGTATTAATCTGGAAGATGTTATTTACTTCAGGTTCATTTGTAACTTTCAGATTCCACTCTGGAAGCAGAAATCTGGACATGGAGATGAGCCTGTTGTCTGGGTAAGGCACTCATTACTCTCAATAATTTTGAGTGTGTGCCTCTGTAGTTGACAGCTGCAGGATCGCACATGGGCATGTAACAAACTGTTCCATCTGAACTTAAAGGAGCACTTTAGCTGGAGCAGGTTGCTCAGAGGGATTGTGGAATCTCCATCCTTGGAGATTTTTTAGAAGCTATGCAGGCACAATCCTGGGCAGTTGGTTGTAGGAGAGTATCCTTGAGCAACAGGTTGGACCAGATAACCTCCTAAAGTCACTTCAAGTGTCAAACATGGCAGAGTTTTGCATTAATATTTATAATTCTTTTACAACAGATTTATAAATAGCCTAAATCTGGTCCTCCTTTGACCATCCCTCATAAATTAATAGCAGGACAGTCAGTAAAGTCTACAGGTGACAAGTCTTAATTATAGTAAGAATGCATAATAGATTTGTGAAAATTATTATCTGGGTATTGAGGCTTCCAGCCCTGTAGAATTGTAGGTAGATGACTGTACTTGTAAGAAGTACATGGATGAAAATATTTATGTAGGCCTGCCAGATGATAGAAAAGTATGAGCTATATATGTATTCAGGTGTGAGCAGTTAAATTGACCCACAAGCAGTGCCTTTGAAGTGCCATTTGATCAATTAATGTAGTTCAGTAATTGCTGCTGCAGAATTCCTTGGTATCATTATAGAGTTCTTTCAGTTATCTGGCACAGAAAAAACTTGTTTTTGGCAATTTCTGTTCCAGAAATTCTGCAAAGTAATCTGCAAACTTCTGAAGTTTTCTAATTTCTGAATCCTTCACTTTCTTCCAAAATATTGGTATCTTTACAGTACAAGAAAAAGTTTGGTTTAAAAAGAGATCCAAGTTTTACAGGCATGACCTAAAAGGGAATAGCAGAGTCAGGAAAGGCCATGTCAGAATGTGGATTTCTCATAAAAAATCATGGATTAAAAGGTCTTTTAACTTCAACATTTCAGTGGATCACAGGTTGTGTAAAGCTTGTAAGCTAATTTTTCTTATATTCTCTAATAGGTTTTTCTAAATACTGTTGAATACAGTTGTGTATGTGTATTGGTCTGGTGAAGTATATTGCCCAAATCTTTTTCTTTCAAATTTCTTTGCAGTTTTAATATTGAAAGTATCAAAAGACAGTGCTCAACCCTCTTTGTGAGTGGATTCAATGTAAATTTAAGTAAGTTGTTAAGGGCTACCTTCATTTTAATTGTGGAAAACAGCAGTGTACATACCTGACACCTAATGCCAGAAACTGCAGCGTCCCCAAACCTCCACCTGTGGAGTAGAACTGCACTGCATAACCCAAATGTCTTGATAAAATAGTTGCCTTGAAAAAGTGTGATATAGTACCCAAAGATACTTTTTCCCAGCCTCAAGAGCTGCTACAGGAAATTGTCTTACTCCTGTGGTGCTCCTGATCTGAGCTGTTTGCTGGTTTTCAGTGGTGTGCTGGTTTTTCAGGTGCTTCTGGCAGCTGAACACTCGACACTCAAATTCCCAGACCGTGTTACTGCAACAGGTACAGAATCTCTTAATAGAAGAGATCACTAGGTAACTTTAATGTTAACCTATCATTTATCTTGTGAGTTTATTTATGATTGGGTCTAATAAAAAAAGTGCCTAACCAAACAGCTTCTGTGGTTTGCTGGGGAACATGAGAGAGATTTTCTGGTTTTTTAGGAGTAGTGTACACTTTAATTTGCTGTCTTGGCTTAAATCAAAGGAGGCTGCAAAGAAGTGGGAAGAATAGCCAGATTTCTGGAAGAGCAGATGGGCAAGATAGACATTAGGAAATCTCTCTCCTGGTGCCAGAAATGTTACAGGCTTATTATTCAAATACAGCAAGCAGGCTTTAAAAAATGGATCTGAACTTACGCTTTTAGGAATATTTTTTATTCCACTCTCTTTACCAGTTTCTCCTTAATTTCTGTTTAACTAATGGTAATTACCCTTCTTCCCAGGACTACCATGTTATTCTACTTCATGTTGCCAGTGGGGAGCAGAACTTCATTTATGATCTTGACACAGTGTTGCCATTTCCGTGTCCTTTTGATGTGTACAGTGGGGAGGCCTTTAGGTCGGATGACAGTCTTCGGCCAGAGTTTCACAGGTGATGACATGAAATATCAAGACTATGGATGTTACTTCATGAAATCAAAGTCGAAGTTCTCTTTGTGTATGCATAGTGACAGAGGTTTCTTTACTATACTCCAGTAAAATAAATGCACTGTGTTACTTTTCTTAAGCTCCTTACCTTAGTCATCAAAAGCCCTTTTCATTCCTACTGTAGCTTCACAACTTGGCCCAGCATTGCTGGTTTGTGTTTTTAATAACATTAGTGCTCCTTGATGAGAGGAAAGTGTTCTTATTCTGAGTGGTGAATGCAGCATTGTGTACCTACATCTTTTAATACAATTTTGCAATTTTTTTTAGAAAAATCAGAATGATTCGAGCAGATTTATACTTGAAGACATTTGCTTCAGACAGATCTCATATGAAGGATGCAGATGGGAAATGGCAGAAACCTCCTCCTCCATACCCTTGCATTGAAACTGCAGGTGAGCTCCCAGAACTCCTTCTTCCTGCTTACAGTACTAAATGAAGTAGTCCAGGATGCACATGGGAAATAAATAACTTCTGTAGCATTTTTCCAGCCAGCTTAATTACTTCATGTGGGAAAAAAATCGGGCTATGAAGCATTTGGTACTCTCTTTTTTGAACACATGTCTTCTGGCATTTACTGGTATCAAACTTTAATTACTGATATTCATAAACTGAGCAGAGAGTGAGCGCTAAGTAATACTGCTCTGTTGTTAGAGTAGGGAACTGAAGCAAACAGGCCAAATAACTTGCTTAGGGGTCACAAAGTTTTTCACCCAGTGATTATACCACACTCTAGCACACAGATCTCATTCTCACAAAGTAGTGTTGGCAGGAGGAAGTTTTCAGGCTCTGCTCAGTGTGGTGGGTTTGCCTGCATGAAATGTCTAAGGTTTCTTTACCAGGTGAATGGACTCCAGGATGTTTTAAGTCACTGGCAAGTTGGCAAGTTTTTCCCTAAGTCTTAAGCCTCTTTTAAATGATAGCTTAGCTAATAGCTTCTAGGCCAGGCAGAGAGAGAGGTGAAGACTTGGCATCTGTTCTGTAGAGCTGCTTAAAGCATTCTTATCACCCAGCACTTCAGCTTATTCTAATCATGTGTTTTGCAAGCTGAGTAGCATTTGCCATGTGTGTGTTTGTTCTCTCCTTTTCTTCCAAGGAAAGCATGGTGATGTTTTGCTTTGAAAGAGTTTGAAAGAGTTTCCATGTTACTGCTCCACATGTTTGGTTTTGTTGATTTTTAGTAATGCAGTGCTGCTATGTGTTTATGTTAGAGAGGGGAGGGTCAAAGAAATATGTTCTGTCTTTAGGTCCAAGTGGTTTTAAGTTGCTGGGAAATTAGTTCTCAATCTTTACTTTGGCTTCTAAGGAAGCTTGGTGTTTCACATGAGAGTAGAAATGAATTATGAGAGTGAGCAGGAACACAGACATAGTCTTTGTTATGAGGCTTTAGGTGTTTTCTAGACAATCCAGGTTATAAAGTGCCTTGAATTCTAACTCTTGGTTATTATTTTCAGCAGAATTTTATGCAAAGGTGTTGTAGGGAGTATAGGATTCCTGAACTACAGTGAATGGTTCTCTGTTGGCTGGAGCCTCATAGGTGCTGAGAACTTTGTCTGTGGAAGCCTTGTTGTTTTGATAGCTCAGAGCTAATCAAAATGTGAGGAGTATAGATGAGGTCAGACCAGGAAAGCAAAAAATTCCATTCAAATCAAAAGAGTAAACAACCATTACTTGTGGGTAGTAAGTCACATAATGACTCAAGCAGTTGCAGATTTGTATACTCTCTAGCTGGTGTAAATGACTGTAGCTGCAAACCCGGTAACTTTTCCCCTTACTTGTCATGTCTAGCTGTGCTTTACCTCACTGGTGAGCAGCAGCCACAGGCCTCAGCCAGCCTCCAGATTGTCTCTGTGATGCTGGTGGATAGTGAAGGATATGTAGCTTTTACTTCCTCTTTTGCTTTCATTCTTTGCTCTGTACCTTGCCACGCTGAATGAAACATCCATAGGATATCCAGTCCTATGGATCTGCCAAAACCAGGGATTCCTCAGGGCTCTGTCCAGTCTGGTCTTGAACACCTCCAGGGATGGTGATTCCAGCACCTTTCTGGACAGCGTTCCAACGTTTGACCACTGTCATGGTAAACAAAAAATGAGTAAAAAGTCCTAGTATATAACCTGAATTTCCCATGTCCCAGCTTGCCTTTTTCATTTCTTGTCTTGTTGCCAGGCTCCTCCAAGAAGACTCTGGCTCCATTGTCCTACCTCTGATCAGGTAGATAATAGGCAGCAGTAATGTCTCCCCTTCATCTTCTCCTTTTAAGACTGAACAGACCCAGTCCTCTGAGCCTCTCCTGGAATAAATGTTGTCCTGCACCAAACAGATTGATTTTCCTCTTCTACGTCTGCTTCAGAATGTTTTGGGGCTTTTTTGTGCTGAGGAGCTCCAAATGGACACAATATTGCAGCATTGTTCTGATGTGCTCTGGTCTCCTGGTCAGTTGGCTGAAAGAAATTTATTACCCTGCACCCACTGAAGGTGAAAAGTCATTCACTAGGGAGCTTCAAGGTCTGAGTCAGAACAGGACTAGATTGTCTCAGATCTGGGACACCCAGTTCAAGTTGTCTTTCATTTAGTACCAGTTCCTCCAGCTTTACTTTTTGTCTTCCCTTTGTATTCACTTGAGATACTTTATAATGATGTGTGCTTCAGTGTGCACAGTGCTGTAAGTCTGCGAAGAGTCTGGGTCCAAGTGTAATGTCTCAGCACAGTTTTATCAGGCATAAAGCTGCCTTATTTTTAACTTGGTGTAAAACTGGGTGGCAGACCTTTTGTTATCATAAAAGAGCCTTGGGGTATTAATGTTGGTGTCCATGCCAAATTCCATTGCAGATAACTGTTCTCTCCCTGCCGTTTCACTTAGATAGAACATTCTGCGTTCCATGTTGATTTGTGTTTGTGTAAGATTAAATTACTTACATATTTCGTGTTAGAGGTGACTGCAGTATAATGGCTGACACAACTGACCCCGTATTGTTTCAATACCAATTTTTTGTGAGGCACATTTCTATTAGAGTGGGTTTGTTTTGATTTTATCTTTTTTTGCTTTCATTTAGAGTAGCCAAATTCCTAAGCTTTTGAGAAGATGCAAGGTTTTTATATTCCTTCTGTTTCCTATATGTCTTCTTTGATGTTTGTGGCAGTTTGATCCTGCCTGGATGCCAGGTGTCCACCAAAGCTGCTCAATCACTCTCACCCACAGCTGTACAGAGGAGAGAAAATGCAATGAAAACTTGTGAGTTGAGATAAGGATGGGGAGACATCACTCACCGATTACTGTCATGGGCAAAACAGACTCGACTTAGGGAAATTAGTTGAATTTATTACCAGTCAAAGTCAGAGCAAGATAATGAGGAGCAAAACAAATCCTAAAAACACCTTTCCTCCACCCCTCCCTCTTTACCAGTCTTAGCTTTATTTCCAATTCTCTACATCCTCCCTCCCTGCTCAGTGGAGAATTGGGGTTGTAGTCATCACAGGCTATTTCTGCCCCTGCTGCTCAGGGAGAGGAGTCCTTCCCTTGCTCCAGTGTGGGGTTCCTCTCATGCAGTTCTTCATGAACTTCTCCAGTGTGAGTCCATCCCATGGGCCACAGATCTTCATGAACTGCTCCAATGTGGTTATCAAAAACAAGTTTACATGGAGTCATAAATTCAAGTCTATGCCTAAAAAAATTGAAGCTGGCACCAGGTGACTTTTTAAAGCATTTTTCTAAAAGACAAACTCCAGTCCAACCAATAAAACAACAATAAAAAAAACCCAAAAAAACCAAACTCTCTCAGACTCCTCAGTATCTCCTCAGAATTCACATGCTCAGCATTAGCCTCTTGGAACTGGCTCTGCTCTAGATGTTTCCCAGAGTTAGGCCTCTATGTTTTTTACTGGCATTGCTCTGACCTCTGTTCTGCTCTGCTGCCATGGGTGGCAGGAGAGGCTGGCCAACCTAACTGGCTGCTCAGTGCTTTCTCACCTTGTCCTGTCCTCAAAGCTGCTCTGCTGGCATAAACATACCTGAGATGCAGCACTTTACCCTGGTCCCACCTGTTTGCCAGTGACCTCCCATTAAAAGAAAACAGGGTATTTTGTTCAAATTAATAAAAACTAAGAAAATGTGATTTGGTGAACAGATTAATTATTCTAGAGCTGGTGAGCCCAACCTTGGGTTTTCTTTTAAATTTTCTTTCCACAAATTAATGGGGTCTGATTCTGTTTAGTTTATGATTTGGGATGAGATCATCCCTCCTTACTGGAAGCCTGTGTAAAGCTTGCTCAGTGCATTTCAAAATGACTCTGAACAGATGGTTGTATGGCTTGTGTACAAGTGTTAGCAGCAACTCTACCACTGAAGAGCACTGGTTTGAATTTCAGTTCTCCCAAGGTGTTTGGTAACACACTCACTGGATTGATTTGTAAAAGCTTTTTGTTATTTTTATTATTAATTAAATCCCTGATAGTCAATAATGATGGGGTTTTACTTGGGTTGTTTGTTTTTTTTATTTTGAAGAGCATGAGCAGGACAGCCGAGCAATTCTGGAGACACTGTGTATCAAACATATATGTAAGAGGAAATCTGTTAGAGACCTGGCAGATGTCTGCAGTTGCTTTCTCTATCTCCTCTCTGAAGTGGTGGCAGGATCCTAGTGAAAGTGAAAAGGCACTGATAGGGATACAGATAGTCCTGTGCACTTCCTGGGAACCTTCTGCTGCTCTCATTTGAGAATAAAACTCTATTCTGTCATTTAGGTCCTTACTTCATAAGCTTTTGTGGAAGTAATGAATCAAGTCAGATAGATACAATAAAGACACAACTAAGAAATATTTAAATTCCCAGAGTGGCTTGTTGAAATTAGACCACTTTCTATAAAAGATACAGTGTGTTTTACATTGAGATCAACCAGGATGGTTTGTACAGTCAGTTATATCTCGGCTCTGGAGACTGCAGCCCCCAGCTGAGAGTGGGAAGAGTCCTTCTGACTTATCTCCCTGCTCAGACAAGGGAGGAGGATCTGAAGAGAACTGTAAACATCTGCACAAGTCTGTGAAGAGTCCAACTTTCTTTTAGGCGCCTCCAAGGTAGGTTTCCTTGCTGCCAGCAGCCCCTGGGCAGCTGTCGTTATGCTGAGTTAGTCCAAGGTCTGTGAGCCAAGCTGAGGCTTGGCTTAAGTGCTGCTTTCTAACTACTTTTGGCAGAAGCCACAGGTATCATGGCTAACAACGCCTGAGATAGTGCCTGGCCTTTTATTTCATCCCTGCTCAGAGTAAAAGTGACAGACTTGATTTAAACAAAAATAAAGTTATGCAGGAATCCCAGAATGAGCCAGATAGGTAGGTTCATTTGTGAGGGGTTGTGTGTAACAAAGTGTGTTTGGTCAAAGAGGAAGATGAGCTCTAAGCATGCACTAATGGGAGCTAGTACAACAGTCACAGCACCTGAAGGGGACTGCAAGGGTAATGTAAATCTGAAAAAAAAAAAAATTGTGCTGCTCTTGGTCTTGCAAAAATGTTGTAGAATACATGCTCCTTGAGTTGTGGAGAGATCATCTTGGTTTGCTGGCTGTAGCATCCAGATGTACCTTTGGTAAATTCCCCCATATCCACAAGAGCCAGTGGCCACCAGCTCCAGGATGGACCCACGTCTGGCAAAGGCTGAGCCCATCAGTGATTGTTGTAGTACCTCTTCCTTTAAGAAATTAAAAAGCTGTTGCACAGAAGTAATTGTGGCCAGTTTGTCACTCTTATCTGCGTCAGGAGGAGGACATTGTGGTATTTTCATGCATTTTGCCAAGCTGTTCCTAGCGCTGTCAGGTCTAGCACAACACGCACGGCCTTCAGGTAGAGCCCGAGAGGAAAGAGCAGCACAGAGGGGCTGTTATTACACCGATAAAACGGGAGAGGTCTCACGAAGTTCTTCCCTATGGGTATCTCCCGTGCTGCTCCAGTGCCATCTACCGACAGGTTCTTAGGCCATCGCTCTTCACAGGAATGGACTTGTTTGCTTTGGTAAAACAATCTGCCACAATCCTTCTGAAGTTAGAGAATATTTCATTTCCTACGGGCATTGTGATAGCAACTTCCAAGCTGCGAACAGCAGCTGTGTTTGTAACTACTGGAACAGTCTCCTTTGGACTGCTTTACCATTCACAGAACAGTTTTTATTTTGAATTATTTTACTATGCTCAATGCACATAAAGCAGAGATTTATTTATTTATTTATTTAATTTTAAAGTATATGAAGAATTACATTAATTTTGAAAAAGCATCTGGGAGGAAAAGACAAGTTTGGAACTGGAAAACAGACTTGCCACTCTACCAGCAAGCAAGAGCTGTTTTCCATTACTAATTTGTTCTTGAGCTATGACAGCAAATTGCTGCGCTTGTGATATTTTAAATTCCCACATAGGCAGAAATTGACCCTGTTCTGCCAGACTCACTTCAGCAGTAGGACCATGCTTGGCTGGACATAAGGATTTTCCATATGCAGAGTACAAACAGGTTAATAAGAAAAGATTTAGGAGCCAGACCTCAGAAGAGGTGAGAGTTGGGATTAGGCAAATCACAAAGCTGTGCTGTAGTGTAGACATGGTGCAAACCAGAGGCCTCCAGGGGCTGGATTATGCCTCAGACTCCTGGGTCTGGGGTTCCTGAATATCACCTTCCTTTCCTTGCTTATCCTGTCCATAATGGTAAGCCTAGTTACCCAAGCATTTTACACTGAAGCAAATTCCATCCTTTGGATTTTATAATCCATTCACTAGAGCCTCCTCTTATTTGATTCTTAATCCTTAAATGCACACATGAACCATCCATGGTAAATACTTAATACAGTGGAAGAGCTGTTAATAGTAAATCTGTAAAGTAAACCTGTAACAGTGGCTTTACCACTCTGTTTCTTAAACTCATTCTCTGCCAGTTTTCTTTTAATGGGCATTTAGAAAGATTATTTGCACACATCATCCGTGAGAACCTAAAACAAGAAGCTCACAGATGTTTGTCATCAGAACTGAACCTCTAAACAGCGTGGTTCTGAGTCAGCGAAGCTTGTACCAGGCCAGCTCCAGAAAAAGGGTGTATAAGGCACCTAAACCCAAAACTGCACACCAGCACTTTTCCAGTGAGCTCTCTGGGATCCATGAATGGGACAGAATGGTTTCTACCCCTCCTGCAGGGAACAGAGCAGACTAAAATCCTGGCCAAGAGCAGTCATGGTTACTTTTCTCTTGAAACCATGGCAGTTAAACTTTTCACCCTGACTTCATTCTGCCATTCAGGATTCACAAAAAATAAGTATTTGCCCCCAGCCTAGTTTGAGTTCTTCTTCACCTGAGCATCCCTCTAGGCTGGGTGCTGGCTTAGGTCACACATCTCCTCCCCTCTGCATATTCTGGCCCTGCAGTGGGCCCATGTTCAGTGAGAACAAAGTTCAGGGCTGGAGGGAAAGCAAATCCTGTAATCCAGAGAGTAACAAACTGCAGGTTTGCCAAGGGGCTAATCACTTATGAGAGACAGTAGGCAACTTGCAGTTCTAAATACTGCTGTAAGCCCGTCCCTCTGTGCTCATGGCAAAAGTTGACTGTGTTGACTTTGGTTCAGAACTTCAATGTGTGAATAATATCTCCCCTGCTTTTGAGTCATCCCATTTGTGTGAATGCAGGAAGACTGCATTGCGCTTCCCTGTGTTGGTTGTTATTTGCACTCCAGTTCTCTGACACTACTTGACCCTTCCAGGCTGCTATTGTAGGGAAGAATCTTACCCACACATGCTAGTTTCTAGTGACTTACTGGATGCTTACTGATCCTGTATTGTGATTATTGCCATGGGCAGAGAGGGGAGTCGGGGCAAAAGCAATGTTGGAGTGTGGAAATAGATGTTTCTGTGCCACCATACAATTTGCAGAATCTTGCTGGAGTGAACTGAACTACTGAAGAGGGGTTTGGAATGTTTTCTTGAAAGATGTATACCTGTGCTACAGAACCTGCATCAGGAACCTAAATATTTCCCTTTTCTGGTCCTTTTTTAGATTCCAAGATGAACTTGGATGATTTCATCAGTATGAATGCCGAAGTGGGATGGGGCTCAGTGTTCTCCCTTCCAGACTTTGTGCATCGATTTGGCAGTCAGACTGATTACAGCTATTCCTTGGAAGGACAGTAAAGTCAACAAAGTTCTGGTTCTGAGTGGATGTGTTTTGTTTTGCTGCTTTTACACTGTATTTATGGTTTACATTTCTGTACATGGAATGGGTATTTGGAAAACCAGAACACCCAGTCAGAAATATCATGAACTGAATAAAAACCTTTATTTTAATTATGTAAGAATGCACTTGGTTTTTAATGTCAAATCAGAAGCAGACATGCCATCATAAGCATATTGCTTTTCTAGCTACTGTGCCCAAACTGAAAAGAGCTGCAAAAAAATCTTTTGGAAAAATATGTGCATAAAATATGTGCATGCTGAACATTGTAGCCTAAATTGCTACATGTTGTCACATTTTAAAAGTGAGATACGGTTTTCTTCATGTTATGATTGCTGTCAATTATATAGAAACAGACAGTGCAGCTCAGTTTCCTTACTAGTTTTACTGATTAGTCCTTATTTAGCAGAAGTGTAAAGGGAAAATTGATTTAGTAGTTCAGTTGTGAATTCCCATGCACTATGTAAAACCAGGTAAGTATCCAGATTTCTGTGCTCTACAAGGGGAGAATTAAATCCTGCCATTTCAGCTAGATGTTCTAGTGCTGACAGTTCCTGGAAGATGCAGTTGCTATTTTTGCTTTTTGTGCTGGCTGTGCATTCTCACCTGCTCCCATCTTCTTGCACTTGGTGTTTGTTTGGCCTTGTGGTAATTCAGGGTAATTCTGACAGAAAGCAGGAAGTTTTGTTGAGGGTTTTTTTTCTTGCCTCTTGGTTCCTTGAGCTGGCCTACCATGAGGTCAGGCAGCTGCTCCTGCTGGTGTAAGGAAACCAGCAGGGCCATATGGATTGGGGGAGGGGAGTGAGAAAGCCTCCCCCTTCTGAGTTGTCTGCTGCTGAATATCCATAGAGGTGATACCAAGCTGCATCCCTGCAGGGTGTCCCGGGAAAGCCATCATGCTGACTGAGGGTTTGGAACAGTCTCACACTTCTTAGAAGAATGCCCTAAACATGGAATTGCAGAAACAACCTAAAATGAGGTATTTAATTCTCAGTTTTGGACCTGTTCTGCTGTATACCAGCACATCATAGACTGAGAAGAACAAGGGTTAGAAGGGTCAGGCAATCACTGGTCCAATCCCCTGTTCAAATCAGGTCAGACCAGGCTGCTCAGGGCTTTAGCCTCTCAGGCCTTGGAAACCTACTGGGACTGAGGCTGCAGTAAACATTTGTGATACACTTCATTCCTGTGAGGAAAAGCACAGTAAAGATTTTAAGTATTAAGGGATCATTTTATTTGTAAGTAAAGTAAAATATCAGAACCTGTAAGAATCTTGTATGTGTTACATAGGTTTATTGTTATATATACGTATTGTAGTGTATTACTGTATCTCTCATCAGTTCTGGAGAATTTACTCAGCATATTAACAGCAGAGACAGCCAACTGAACAACTGTGGGATTGATTCACTTCATCCAGACATCTCTTTCTGTATCATAAGGGCTGCTGAATATAGGGACTTTCTATTGCCAGATGCAGCACAGTTGGCTGCTACTACACATATTCCTTGAGTGCCATCATGGACTAGTTAGGAGGCTGGTTGTTGGGACACTCCCCTCTGGAGTGGGACAGTTCATCAGTGACAGTTTCTGTCACTCTGAACCAGCATCACCAGAAGAAACTGAGATGAAACTCAGGATTTCTGATAAACTGGTGCACAGAACCCTCCCGAGAGGGGATGGCTGCATTTAACCAGATACTCCTGTGCAAAAGGTCTGATGTATCCTGTCTGGATGAAATGGCAGCTCTTTCTGCTTGATGCTGATGTAGCAGGCACACTCTGAGGAAATGAATATTATGTTACTTACTGGTTTTGAGTGATGTTAAGGCTGGCTGGGACAGTGCAGAGCAGCAGCAGTTTGCCTGCTCAGCTCTGTGTAGCTGCCAGCGCACTGCGTTAGACACAGCAGGAGTGAGAATGGAAAGATCACGTTTCAGATGAACGGGTTGTGTTAAGCACTTCTTACCCTTCAAGTGGTTAAATCTCATAGACACACTGTTCCTGTGCATTGCTCAACAGGCCCTTTAAGCTGCTAAAGAACATGAGGTTCTCATCCCTCCCTACTTGAGTATGTCATTTGATTTAACCTCAGCTGGTTTCCGGTGCCTGAAATCTGTGACACACTCCCTTTAGTGGAGGTCAAGACACAAGAATCTGCCCGGTTTAATCTAGTTTCAGCATCAAGGCTGTTAAGAAGAACAGTCACAACCATTATTCAGAATATGCAAGTTTAAAAAAAAAATCAATGTGAAGAGTTAGTTCTCTTTCTCTGTAATCGTTCTGAACAGGTGCTTAATTTTACATGTAGCAGCCTGGGTGCGTGTGATTATAGCTTTTCTATAATTAACCACCTTTTTGTGTCTCTTGGAAAAAGTTGTCATTCCAGAGAGATCAGGAGAAGCCAGAGAATTATTCAATTCAGTGCTGAGGATGATGATAGTGTGGTGCTGTCTCTCTAGCCCATCAAGTCTGGGGGCATTTCATCACCTTTCAGGTGGCATGATATCAGAAGGAAAGAATTCAGGAATACATCAAGTGCTCATTTAGGGCTCGAAATACAAAGATAAGCTACTCACTTCACTGTAATTATCATAAACCAGCTCTTTTCTGCTGCTGATTAGTCTTAATGTCTCATCAGAGGGAGTGACTTCCCTCCCCTCTTTGTTCCTTTCTCCAGGTAACCCTAGTGCTGACTATTTTGTGGAACTTGCTGTGTTTAACCTCTGCTGTCAACCCATATTTGATGCATGAGGTGGCCCCACCAGTGTGGTTTCCCCACTGAACACCACAGTAAATTGCAGACAGAAAATCAAAGTTTTCTGAGAGCCACTTTGCAATGTACCTGCAGAAGTACAAGCAAAGAACTTCCACTGTAAATCTGATGGCAAGGAGGCAACTTCATTGCCAGACATCATTAATTGTCAGCTCTGTGACCAGTGATGTATTTAAACACCTAAGATTCAAGCAACTTCATACCACAGTTACATGTACATGTGTGGGGTACATTGGATGGCAGAGCACAGCTGCTGGTCCTCAGGTGCAGCTCCAGGCTGGCCAGTGCAGCCACCCAGCTGAAGTGGTGCTTAGGGAGAGCCTCACTCCTTGATGCAGGGGAACTGGCTCATGCCACTGAGAGATAAGGAATAATAGGAAAGCATTGATGGCTGACTGTCTGGGGTGCACTGGCACAACAGGATCGGCCTGTGCTCACTTATACTCCATGCTGTCCATAGCCATAAAATTTTTAATTTTTACTGTGTCCAGATGTTGTCCCATTGTGTCCAGGACAAAGATGTGCTGCTTATGCACTTTCAGTACAATGATTCCTAGTGCAGCTTAACTTCCCATTCCCTTTCATCCATCTTTGCCTTGTCCTTTTCCACAGTGATGTCTTTCAATTGTCCAGTTATTACAGTTTTTATGAGCTTAGAGCCACTAAGTGGTGGCTTTTTGGGCTAGGTGATTCTTGAGTCAGTCATTGAAGAAAGTGGGGAGAAACTCTCCTGCTCTCAGGCCAGTTACTCACAATCCCATGGTCTCCCAACTACGGTATTCTGTTGATCACTGGAATTTCTCCAAGCCTTTTATTTCTAGACATCATAGGGCAAGATTCTGATAGCCTTATAATGGGGATGTATCCCATCTCACAGGTGGTTCCTCCCATCTCCAGCAGGCTATTGCAGCAGTAAGCTGCAGCATGAGATGGAACACCCACATCTCTCCTGCCTTTTTCTCTTCTTTGCTGCCTCTTTTTACCTAAGAATATAGTTTATTTGATAACTAACTGCTTTTATTCAGCTGTTTGTGGCTGTAGAAAAATAGACACTTTTTTCTGGCATGCATTTGCTTGGTCAGTGCATTTTTACAAACTTGAATGTGACCAGGTCTGTCTTGAGAAAATCCCATTTCTCTGTTGGCCAGCAGAGAGAGCAGTCAGCATTCAGTGGATGTGCAGGTTGGGACACGGACAGAGGTGGTCCCCTGCACACTCAGCCTTGCCAGTTGCTGTTACAGTTAAACGTGAATCATTCTGACAGCATTGCAGAGCTGATTTGTATCTTGCAAGGTTGTGGCTGAAGGCTGAGGTATTGCCCTCAACTTGCAATAATGTCAGTAATGTCACTGTAATGTCAGTGCAAGCCCTTCCTGCACACCAGGGGCTATGGCAGCATTGTCACACCACGTGCCAGTTTGGAGGATCTGGTCAGCAGTCCCAGTCCCTACCAAAGTGGGCCTGTGACACCTTAGGATGTCAGACCAATTGGTTTGCTATCAGTTTATATTTAGATACCTGGGGATGCTGCAATCTGATCTGGCCTATTCAGGAAGCAAAGGGGCAATGCGATGCATTTGTATGAATCAAATTCCAGGATGAGAGCCTTGGTCAGGACGTTATGACACGTGTGGCCTCCTCTCCTCATACCCTCATTGTCCAGCCAGAGCCTCATGCATGCTCTGAAGCACCATTGCTCTCCAAGCTTCTACTGTAAAATGGCCATCTCTGGTTGGTCGGGTTTGACTCGTTAGAATGAGTTTGGTCCAAATTTTCTCATTTTTCACTTTTTTTCCCCCTACCTTTTTAGGAAACAAGGGTTGTAGACTAAATGACTTGAGAAAACTGTACCAGGGAGTAAGAATGAGGTGTGAAAATACCACCATGTCCCAACAGTAGTCACAGTTACCTTGCACTGGCTGACTGGGAGAACCATTACCAAGACACTGTCCCTGACCCAGGTGGTGGCTGTCCCCCACACCTGGCATGAGTCACACTGTTGGAGGGGAGGACCTGCAGAGCATCACTTCACGTGTCACCCAGCAGAGCAGATGGCTCCAGGTTTGGTGGGGTTGTTCTCCTATGACGCTAGACTCACAGGCTTGGAGAATCTCATCTCCTCTCGAGGCGAAACCTGTCTGGATGTCTGTCTCTCTTCAGGTAGTTACCTTCTCAGAAATTTGAGGGAGAGAATGCTGGTGATTTTCTTATGCCTTCTGGCTTCCTCCTTATGCAGGACTTGGCCCAGTTGATGCCAAGGTTGATGAAGCACACCTGAGGAGGGAGTGTCTGGAGAGGGAGTGTCTCTGAGACACTCTGAGAGGGAGTGTCTGCCCAGGTTTGTGTGCACTTCCCTGTGGAGCTCACCTCTTTTCGTTATGATCATGGAGTCAGAAGTGAAGCACTCTATCAAAATGCAGCCTTTCAGCAAGTTAAATGCAGCTGCAGTAGTGGTTCTGGAAAACCTCTTCAGTTTGACCTAAGATAAACAAATATGGTTGTTTAAGTATCCTCAATGTTTCCTTATACTTACAGTAGGAAATTCCTTGGGTACTGAGGGCAGTTAAAACAAATCTTAGTTATCTAAGGCCTCTGGCAAGTCCCTGAGTTTCTGAGAGAGCTAAGCCACTTCCTAGGCATGAGGTGTCCCAAGCTTCATTTCATAATCATAAAAATAAGCATTAAGGACCTGAGCTGTGAACTGCCACTCACAAAGTCTAACTGAAGTGACATTATTCACCTGATACTCATGACGAATGTCTGCTTCCTGCTCTGGAAAATGAGCAGGATGTTTCCAGTGAGCTGGATTCCTGACATTATATTACTTAAAGGCAGGAAATGCTCATTTTGCTTGGTTCAGCATCATACCAGCCTTCCCATGCAAGGCTATATCTGGAACCCAAACACTGCAATAAGGCAGGAATCATTATATGTTATTTTTTTTCAAACAGCCTACACAGTAAGAAGATGGTAGTTATCTCAGCCTTCCCTTCTTTTTAGCATGCAATTGTGGTGGCGTGCTTCCCCGTCTCAGCTTGGCTGCTGAAATGGCAGCGCAGCAGCTCCACGCTTGGAGCCATCCCGAGAAAATGTTCTGCCACGGCTTTTAACCATTTAGCTGTAAAGCTCCCGCCACTTCCACCGTTCTGACTGCTGGGGTGAAGCAGGGCTTGCCAGTCCTTGTTTATAGCAAGCATAATCAGCTCCACTATTTATACTGTACTCGTCACAGAGCACTTCGCTGTATGAAATGGTCACAGTTATATTTATACCAGTACAAAAACAAAGTCATCACAAGTCGAGGAGGCGACATTCAGAGTAGTTTTTCCTTGCTATGTGAAGCTGTTTCTTCAGCTATTCAAACTTTTTTTCAGGCAGAGTCACTCTCTTAGGAAGAAAATACAGCCCACTGTGTCAGGAATCCCACCAGTATTTATCTGCACTTGGGTTTTTGTCTTGCACGAAGGAAATGCAACTATTCAGTCAAGTAACCTCTACCAGTTGCCACCTCGGTACAAATATGCAGGGCTGCCAGCAAAATCCATGGAGTTGTCTTAGTATAGCTAAAAGCAGAGTTCAATCTGCTTTGCCAGAAGTACTAAAAATACCTTTTAATATGCTAAGGTATGTGTCTGGCCAGGAGTTGTTTTCAAATGCATTGTCCATGGAGTTCCAATAAAGTAAACAGAGCTCGATACAGATGGTCCTGAGATGCAAAATAACCGGTGCTGTGGGGTCCAGCTGTTCTCCTTGCTGGCATCACCAGCAGGGTGCTCCCCCTGCCTTGTTCCCAGCAGTATGCCGGGAAGAAGGGACTCGAGAGATTTGCAGTGCCCTGCCTGCCATATTTGTCAGAGATCTTTTACAGGGTAGATTGTTTACTTGATTGTCATTTTCATTTAACTTATTTGATAATTGTTCAATAAAACACGCCAGGTTAGGTGCTTTTGAGATCTGAAAGACCAAGTGAGGGACTTCGCTGGCAGCAAAGAAGACCCACGCACATTCCCAGCATTGCCTGCTTGCCAGCCTTTCCATGCTCTCATGGTGCATGGAGGTCAGATCCATGCACAGAGGCAAAGCCCCAGCCTCCTCTGAGCTGGTGCTAAGGGCTATGTGAGCAAGGGCACCCTTTCCAAGGCACAGAGCCTGATGAAACCTTTCTGCCGATGTTCTCTGTGGCCCTACTGCTTTGAACTGCTGTGGACATCCAGGGCTGTGGAACGGCTCAGCCTGGCCCTGGCCACATGGGGGCAGGTCCCCAGCCCTTGCCAGGGACCATGGGGACTCCTCTGCTCACTGCCTGCAGGGGCAATGCAGACAGTGGAGGTTGCAGGACATTACCACCCCACTCAAGATCATAGAATGGTTTGGGTTGGAAGGGTCCTTAAAGATCATCTAATTCCAGCCCCCCTGATGTGGGAGGGACACCTTCCACTAGATCAGGTTCCTCAGACCCCTATCCAACCTGGAAAGGATGCTTGCTGGGCTTACAGACATCCTCAGAAATGGGGATTATTTGTGGTCATTCAAAAAGCAAACATCCTGGTTTAGCATGTGGAGTCCAAAAAATCACACACGGAGATTGTCCAGTGCTGAGGACATCTGAAGCCTGACACACGACAGAAGTACACGTGTTGGGTCCAAAAGAGGCGTCCCCATCTTCACTGACACTTGGTCTCCTCTGAACTGGCATTGTTGTGTCTCACAGCAAGGTCCTCTGCCTGGCCTGCACAGTGCAAAAGAGCCTACTCCCAAATACTGTTAGAACTGCTCCTTGCTGCCTCTTAATGCCACTGGGAGAGTGCTCCATGGAGCTCCAGGGCTACAGCCCTTGGCATGGCTGAATCAGCAAACGGAAGCTTTGTTTTGAACTTTCTGTAATAAAATACCATGTTGCTGGGACACACAGGCTAGCTAGGGTTTCACTGCCCACTTAAGAAAATGAGGGCAAAGGGTGATTAAATATTAAATGGGATGCAAGATCTCAGTGCATGAAGTTCATCTGGTAACCTGAGCATGGGCTGGAGGTAAATGTGGCTTCCAAGATACCTGAGAGGGTACTACTGCAACCTGTCCTGGCCACCAAGAGGAGCTTTGGGTTCTTCCATCAGTCTCCAGTGCCAGGAGACCTTAGGGGTAACAGGTGTGGCCATGGAGACACACCAAGATGAGGATCCTGTATGTGTTTCTATTTAGCTTTCCACATCTTCTGTAAATCAAACACCATTTCTGGCAGCAGTAGACTGTCAAGCAGGATACACTGACATCAAGCAGAAGATACTAATGAAAAAAACAGAAAAGAGATTCATGGTTGTCTTGGTTTGGGAAGACAGGTATCTGCTAGGTAATAAAAAAAAACAACTGCAGTTTCCTTTGGAATGGAGAGTGTAAACCCCCCCCCCCCCCGCCCCCTTTTTTTTCTTTTTCAATTATAAATTACAATCAGAGGCTCTTAGGCAAAGATTTGGGAAATAGGAATAGCAGTTCTTTACCAGTATGTATTACAAAGCAAATAAACACCAAAAAAAAGCCCCCACCAAACAACTACAGCAGTAATAACAAACGAAAACAGTACCAAGAACCTTGAGGGCTTTGTTTCACAAAACCCAGGGCGGTTTGGTTTCGGTGTCCCTGCAGGATCCTCAGAGCACCAAGCTGGAACAGTGGAAAAGTCCCGGGCTGGTAGCTGGGATGGCAGGGTGTCCCGGCAGGCAGGGGCAGGATGTCCCGGCAGCGCAGGGGGTGCAGGGTCACGCTGCAGCAAGAGGAGCAGCGCTGAAGAAGCCGAAGGTGAGGCAGAACCGGCCCAGCACCCGTGGGTGGCAGAGAAAACTCAGGATTCAGGCCGAACCGGTGATAGTAGATTTCCCAGGACTGGATCCCTTTGGCCACAGTGAAACTCTTCCAGCCAGCAACAGCCGTTCTCTCTCTCCCCCCGGAAAAAGAAGAGCAAGATCCGAGCCCGAGCCGAGCCCGCAGCTGCCTAAAGCTCTGTCTTTTACCTGCATTATCTCCCCCTTCCAACTTTGTCCACCTCTTTGTTTCGGTTAAGTACTCTCAAGTATCCAACACTTGGTCTCCTTGGTAACTTATGGGGAAAAAATTCTTTAGAGAAAGAAGGAACAAACCTAACCCCCAACAATGGTTAGTGCTGAAACTCCCTCCTACCCCCCCCCCCCCCCCACCGCCACCCCAGGATGAGCCATGTTCTAAAGCTTCTCCTTCAAGCAAAGCTGCTGCTGACAAGAAAATTATTGTCCTTCCTTACACTGCTGAGCAAGACTTCTGAAAGGCAGCTTTTACTGTGTGTCCATCTGCAGGCACGGGCCCGTGGGCCTCCCCATGTGTATGGATACCAAGGCACAGACAGCTCCTTCCACAGCAGCACATTTGGCAGTGGGTGTTGGCTCCCGAGCTCACTTCAGCCTTAGCGATGGGCAACATTGAATTGTTTCCTCACCACTCCTGTTAGCAGTTGGCTTTTCTTGAGGGAGATCCACACCTTGGCTGCTGAAACCTGGTCAGGTGCAAGTGCTACAAGGGCTCCTGCTCTACTCCCTCCCTCCTTCCCTGGCACAAGCGTGGGCAAGTAAATCTGGATAAAATGAGGCTCTTTCCTTTCTGAGACCCTTAGGCCAACATTCTACAGCTCTTCTAGTGATGTTAACTTCCGTAATCCCCTTTACCCCATACCCCCTTGGAAACAAAGATGTTATCTTTTTCTGATATAAGCTGTGCCAAAGCTTGGTTCCTTTATGAAGACAAACTGGCTGTGGAAACACTGACAGCTATAGAGGGAAATACTGTATTGCTTAAAGAACTTTATTTAGATTGCTCCATTGCAGGGAGAGTTGTTCGTTGGTTGGGTTTGGGTTTTGTTTTCATTTTGGACAGTGCTAAAGACGCCATAAAATTAGCTACAATATTATTCCAGTGATTTGTACACGGCATGTTCATGTGCCTTCGAAATTAAAAGAAATCATGATAAAACTAAGCAAATAAATAGTCTTGAGAGGACTAATCCCTTTCCTCCATGCTCCCAGCAGCCACCAAAGCCAGCGGGGATCCCAGGAGGGCAGGATCGGGCTGAGCGGCGCGGAGGATCTTTGGGAAGGCTTTGTTGCTCTGCCATAGGGATATTAATGTTTCTGGCCTGCTGACAGCATGTGTGGTGAATGTAAACATTTGGCTTCAGCAAGGAGATGCAGACGAAGGAGGCAAGTTGTACCTTGATGAGAAGGGTCCTTGCAGCAGCACCTGGCTGGTCACGGGCCCACAGCACGCTCAGGGAGAAGCGGGCATGGGCAGAGGGCACAGGGAGATGCGGCCATCTGGGGATGGACAGTGCTTTTGCAGTGGAGCAGGCACTTGCTTGATGCTTTTGCAGCCTTCTGGGGTCCAGGGAGGGTTAAGAAACTGTGGAAATGCAGCACTGGGGGCACATTAGGGGGCTGAGGAAAGCACTCAGAGCAGTATGGAGGATGCTTGCGGCACCGCTTTTGACCGTGGTGTGTTTTGCATCAAAACCGCAGCCATTTTGCAGGGGATGGGGGGAATAAGTGGGTAAAGTGCACCCAGGCCTCTGCTTTCCAACTCTTTCCAAGCAAGCCAGTTGTCCGCACTGGTTCAAGCTAATTTATGCTCTGGGTTCATTACAGCTATTTTTTAAAGCTGGAGCCTCACCCTGTACATCCTCAGCCACAGCAGTATCCCTGTGTTGCTGCCTGGGGCCAATGAGCCTTTGAGCTCCCACTTTCCTCAAGGGCCAAGCAGGGGAATTTTGCATCTTTTAAGCCTCTAATCCAAAGAAACGAAAAATAACTTTGTAAATATTTCAAAAATACCTTGAGACATTAGGCAGCCTGAGGAGAAGGGGTGCAAGGTGCTGTTATGCCCAGGGGTGTTACAAACCTCTCTGACTGGCTCACAGTGCTGCAGGATGGGTGTTGTGTAGTGGCTGCTCTCTTGGAGCTGCCACATGTGCCCATGCACGTGTGTGAAACAGGCTAACTTGGCTTTTCCTTCTTCTGAATGTTCAGCATGAGCAGGGAATAATAAAATGCAAATTTTCCACAGGGACCAGAGAAAACAAATTACTGCCCGGGTGTAGCTGAGTGCAGAGTCTGGTGTGCTATTTTCTGTGTAATAATTCCCATGAGGCCTTGTGGAAACCCAGTTTTTTTTTTTCCTTCTCCTTTTTCTACTTCCTTAAACTTTCCAAAATACTCTGCTGTAACATATTTTCCTCAGTCACATGTGTTAGTGAGCAGAGAAAAGGTTAAATTCTCCTTTCCTACTATAATGTAATTCATTTCCTGTTTTTCACAGCTGTCTAGACACAGATCTAACGAGCATTAACCCTGAATCCCACCATTGGGTTAAAAATAGAGGCTTTAAATATAAAAGTGTGTGGTAAGATTGTAGGTTTCTACCTACCACCAGGAGACAGCGTTTTTAAATGAGAACCATTTAATTAGCTTTAAGTAACAAAAAAATTACTTCAGTTTCAGAGGTTTTAAAAGGCTCCTGGTTGCTTTATATATACCAGCAGTAACACAGGCCCTGCTGAGCTGTGGCATGAACAGGTTGATTCCCCCTCAGGAGTTATATTTGTCTGGATTTACACCTCCAGCTATATTAAAAAAGGAAAGAATAAACTCCACTTCAGTTGGAGAGCTATAAAAAGATTGGGAGAAAGTAATTTAAGAGAGGACCAATGTTGAAAACCACGGTCAGCTTCTGGTGGGAGACCCATGGAAAAAATGTGCCCCAGGCCCAGCTGAGGAGGGTGGCCCAAGGGAAAAGTGACGGCCATGGTACCAAGAGACACCTCGTGCTGGGAAGGCAAGGTCACAGTGTAGGGTCCCAGCCTAGCACAGCATTGGAACGCTTGCAGTTATGACCAGACCCAGAGGGGCTCTCATCAGTTTGGGCTGGAGCATGTTTGGGCTGCAGGCTGGCCCCAGGCTGAGCCAGGCAATTGCCCCCCCGTGGGTGTGCAGCCTCCTCTGACACTTCCCACCAACTGGGCTACTGCACTGGAGTGGGAGGAAGAAGAAAAAGAGATTTCTGAGTTGGAACATGAGCTAAATCCCTCACAAAAGTGAGAGTTTTGCCTGTGGAGGCAAAGCAAGAAAAAGCAAAACTGTAGCCCACCCCAGCTTGGCACAGGCTGCAGACAGGGAGTGAGGCAGCTTCTTGGCTGACCGTTTATTACACACACCTTTCACATCAAAGATTACCCACAGAGACATCATCTTTTATGTACTTCAAGAACAAAAATAAATGCTGGTAAGATTTAGCTTAACCCAATGCTCAAAAGCCCTGCTAAAATAAGTCAAAATTCCTGGTGTGCTCTGACAAGGAGGAACTCACATTTCCTGCACTGACTGCATTTCTCTATGAACACAAATCCCACCGGGTGGTTTGTTTATTTATCTCTTGAAGCTGGCAGTGGGTGTCTTTCCTGTCCCACCATCCACTTCCAGCCACTGCATGAAAGCAGCAGCACCTTTGGGAGCTCTGGGATAGACCTGGCACCTCAGCTGCAAACCTGTGTGTGCTGCTGTTTGTATTCAAGGTCTGTTCTGACCAGAACTGAAATTGTCCAAGGAAAACATATTAAAAGGACATTTGTTTGTTTTCAACTAAAAAGTGCAGTATACTATGCATCAAGAATGGTGAGGAGTGAACTGGTGTCCTTCCAGCTTAGGGAAGGCCTTTGAACCCAGAGGAGTTATTTATAGAGCCTTTTGGAAAACAGCTCTTTCCAATTTCTGCAATTTTGATCACAGGAACAGCTCAGGTTTTGTCAAAAATAAAGCAATCCCCTACATGGTTCACTGAGGTTAACTCCTGTAAAGCAGAGAAGTAGAAATGAGGATTAGGAAAAGATGGGGCAAAGCAGAGTCATAATTTTAATATTCATTGTGTAAGAGGTTTTCAAAATGCTTTTTGGCCAAACTCTGTTTCTTTTATTAGGCTCTAAGACAGACAGTGAGGGCAGTCAAAGGAAGTATACAGGATGACTTGTTATCATTGATCAAGGCAGACCCTCATCCATGTTTCAGGATGCCTCTCCCTCTATCCCTGACTGCACTTTAAAGGGTAGAGGTGGTAGCAGCAATAACATGAAAATGGGGCTCAACACACTCCCAAAAAGATCCAGTACTCCCCTTAAAGGATTTAATCTTTGCACGTTTAGTCTATTAAAATAATTAGAGCTTGCTATTTTCAAAAATGTTTGAATAATAAATATGTCTTAACAACAGCTTTTTCTTGTTTAAAAAGCTTTGTAATCTTGTCCCATCCTATGTTTCCAGAGACTTATGTCTGGGGGGGTGCAACCCTCTAACTGCAGATCCGAGTTACAGCATAGAGACCTAGCAAACCATGCAAACATACCTTATATGACAGTGCAAATGAGACTGAAAACAGAACATCTGCATTTTGTGCTTACTTCCAGAGCTGGCATAGCTTTCATGAGGCAAGTAATCCAGTTTTACCATGATAACTTCTGTTCCAACCAGAGGCACATTGCATTTGCCTTCTCAACTAGTTTTCCCCAATTTATTAGGAGTCACTTCAGTGGGCTCCTACTCACATTCCCTCTGAGCAGGAACCTGGGTCAGACTGCAGTCCTGACACTAACAAGATGCAATTGTTCCCCACCCCCCAAAAAAGGTTAAAGAATAATCACTCAGGTAATATGACTAGAAAAAAACCACCAATATTTTGTAAAGCCATAAGTTGTAGCTGAAGGTCTCAGACCAGCGTGAGCACTGATCTCTTTTGGGGCAGCAATCACTCCTGTGCTGTGGGCAAGCACAAATACATGAACACAAACTCCCTGTGAGCACTGTTTCTGTTAGAAGTGACGGCTTATTTCCCTTTGAGAAATGGGATATGATACGATGAAGCAATAGCTCTATGTGGGATGTTCTGCTGGGACAGTGAGCCAAGTTCTGGATGTTCCTGCAGAAGAGTCTTTGCTTACAGTCATCAGAAGCTTAAGGCTGATAAGGTCACCACCTTGGAAGCAATGAGACAACCAACGCTGTGGTTCACATTGTTTGAACATTTATTGCAATTCAGTGTCAAAAATGTTTTACAAAAATACTGTCTGCACAGAACAGCTGTAAAAATCAGTTGAACATGCAAGGAAAGAGGAAAGAAGTGTGCAAATTTATAATGGAAGGATTTTAACCACACAATAATATTAAACAGAAGTTTTACATAAGGGATGCCTTTCACTTCATATCATCTCTAATTACAACTTCAAAGAAAAAAAAAGCAGAACACACGCTCTCTTCAATATATAAGTAGGTATTTATAATTATTGTGGATTAATTCCTAAAGATGAGCATATTTTCTATTTCAAATTAAAATGTTCTCTTGGTAGCTGACATGTTAGCATTCTGTGCAGCACAAGACAGCTAAAGAAAGGCAAATTCCACCCTCAGTTGTCCTCCCAGGAGGAGAGGCAGCAACACTTGGTCAACAGAGAGGGAATTTCTCTGGTGTCAAGAGTATCTATATACTTGAGACTGCACATGTCAAGGACAAGATGGATTTGTTCTCCTAGGGCTAGATCCTGCAAAGCTGATTTCCTACCAACAAAATCACTGGAGCAAGACACTGGATAGAAATTAGTTGCTGGTAAAGACACAAGAGCCCAGCAGGCACGTGCTGACAGCCTTGTGAATGGCTGACCATGGCTTCAGAGCCTGGAACCAGCATCACTACAGGCAGTGAGCTGAGAAAGCAGCACAAGCAGAACACCAGAGTCCCAAACCTTGAAGGAGAGAGTGAGTCTATACCAGCCTGATCAGCCATCAGCTCCACAGGGCCTGCACTTGTGCAAACAGGCCAGCTACAAAGAGGGGCATTTTAATTTAAAGCTATGTCTTTTTGGCAAGGTGCTGATCTACAGGGAAGATGTGCAACACGTTTGTAAGGACAACCGCAGAGGACAATGCTGGTTGCTGTACCAAGCAGGAAATCAGTGTGAAAAGCACATCTGATTTATTTGCCACACAATAGGATTTGAAATGTTTCCTGCTCTAAATAAAATTCTAGAAACTAAGAGCCTAGGAATTTTCTGGGCAGGAAAAGCTGGTTTAGTACCTGTGTATGTTCTAGAAGGTGACAGCTTCACAGAAGTAATTAAAGTCAAACAGAAATGGGAATACAAACAGTTTAAAACCTGGGGCAAAGAAAAATAATATAAAATATATTCCCATGTACAGAAAGTGGCAGGGTGCAATTAAATGTTTACATACAAAGCAATGTCTTCAGAGCAATACACATTTTCCTAATCACTTTACATAATAAAGGATCTAGAAACTCCCCTAGTTAAAAAAACCCCCAAAAATATAAGAAGAGGTACACACACTTTATGATCAAACTTCAGCATACCATAATGAGTATAAATGGCTTAAGGTATGTACAGCTGAAATCGTGCCTCTTGAAATGGCCACCACATCAAAAACTGGCCTCTTCTAGAAAGCTGAAACAGATCTCTGGGAGCTCTCCCTTCCTATGCCTCCTCCCTTGCATGGATCTATTTTTCCTCTTCACAGCACCATGTTTCTATGCTGTTGCACTACTTAATACATCCTCTAAAGACAATAAGATTTCCTTGGATATTTTGGCAAGAGAAAACCCCAAAGAGAGGAAAAACTCTCCCTTCCTAGTATAAGAACTGATGCATATCTAATGGAAATGCATCAACTAACTGGAAGGTGAAATGTCATTTGAAAAGAACATTCTATTTCCAAAATACAAGCAAAATTGTTTTCCCCTTCACAACAGCTTTGCCACAGTTGTCTTAAAATAAAGAGGTCCTTTTTGCCTGAGAGCAGCCTTAAAGCAGCCTGCCCGGAAGCCCCTGATATCACTGTCAGTTTTGTTACTCTGCCATCCTCAGCCAAGCAGATGTCTCTGCACTGCTAAAATACTGTTTGCTTTGTCTGTAAATGGTTAAAGTATTTGGACGCAACAGCATTTTGTTTTAAATACAAACCAAGAGTATTGAATTCACTGCACCATCTCCCCATACTAGCCACTCAAACAATGGGTGCCCAAAGAGACCAAGGCCATCTTTGACAATTGCTGCAGCAGGAGGGTAATAACTGAGGCAGTAACTGAATAAGGCTTATTCTGTTTCTTTTTGTTTAGTCTGTTTTGTTCTGCTCAGTAGTTGCTCAGTTTGCTGCTAGTTTGGACACCAACAGCAATATGCCAAGACCTCACACAAGCAACTGACAAGTATCTACATATAACAAATAATTTTCAGCACTTTGACCCTTACAGTCATAAGAAATAAAACACACAGTAATTGCAATAAGTTTTATAAACAGGAGCCTCAGTTGCACATTAAATCTGTTGTCAGTATGACCCATGGTCTCTGGGTAGAAGAGGCCAGTGAAAGGTTGATAGAGGCAATGGGTGGAACAAAGACATTCCCAAATCACAGCTCAACGTTGAGAATTTCCATCCTCTTATGCAAGGAATGCAGTAGGCCAGATTCAAACCTGAGCTTAAAATCCACTCAGTATCACAATCTCACACAGGGTAAGTGCTAAGCACAGATGCAGAGTAGGCAGAATGCTGCAGCATTTCATACCAAAATACTGTTGCCTCCCCATCACAACAGGTTGGCTCACCATGGGTGGCAGAGGCAAAAATACCAAACAAACCAGCCCCAAGTCAGAGCAGGAAACAGAAGACACCAAGGGGGACAGGTCTTCTCACTGCTGGAGAAAGGAGCTACAGGATTCTCCAAATTCAGTGGCAATGCTTCACTCACTTCACTTGCAAGTTTCACTCCTTAATGTCCTCACTCACAAAGCCAGACTTCAGCCTTGTCTACCCGCTGCCATCAACACAGGAAGGAAAACACAAACTGGCCTCCTTTATTCACAAACATCCCCCAAACAAGCACAACTGTATTTTTCCAAGGTAGCAGTTGTTAAATCACTTTCAGTTGACATGAGTATGATCAGGAGGCTTATGCTTTCTACCAGCAGTCAAGCTGATGAATGGGGCATCAACACCAAGATAAAGCTTGTTATCCTGCATGTGTTTTCCCCTCATCTCTGGAGAGTGACAAGCTCTGGGCCATGGCTAAGGGTGGTACAGGCTCACAGAACTCTCTGGAAGAGCAAAAACTTGGGATTTGCTGTTAGGTGGCTGGAGAAGGGCAGTTCTTGTCAGCATTTTCCTTGTTTTCCTCCCCTCTTCCCACTACTCCATCTACTGGCAGCTTTTTTCCCTTTTCGCATCTCTTCCAAGAATATGCAAAGTGATTTAGTTTGCAAAAACGCAAATACTGTCATTTTAAAATACAAAGAGCTGCAGAAAAAGTTCAAAGTCAGTTATAAAAATGTAAAAAAAGGAACAGCATATTTAACAATAATTAACTCAAGTAGTTCTTCCTGAATTGTCCTGAGTACTCCTTTTCCTCAAAATTTTTGTACATAGTCACACACAATCCACTAAATATTTACCCTTACGAGATATCCTGCTTACATCATACACAGAGAAAGTGCTATAGAGGAAATCTACTGGTAAACAGCAAATACTTTCCACTGCAGATCTTCAGATTGCTATGTATAAGCTGGATTCTTCAAGCTCCACTGTAGAGAAAAGTGAAGCATTGCATGCAACAGAGGAGACAGTGAGCCAGATCACAGCCACAGTGAAGTGGCCACTTACTCTGTAGGACTGAAAATTTACCTCTGGGTTAGGGTCAGAAGATCCATAAAGCAGCACTGGAACGGACTAGGGTCCTTGGGTCTTTGAAGAAAGAACCAAAGATATCCAAACCAAATATGTTGGAAATCCCTTGCTTACCCAAGTCCTGACTGCTAAATACTAATCACTCCCTAAGCTCCAGGGCTCTGAAACTATACATCTGCTGCCAGTCTTCCAGTGACTAAAAACCGCATCATTTAATGAGATTCAATGGCCCAGTTCTCCCTATATTTTACCAGCTCCAAGATGACTGAATTCACTTGACATCAGTGGGAATACAGAGCAATGTGTATGTTGGAAAACATGGCCTTGAAAAAACAGATTCTAACCTCACTTAGGATTTCAACTAGTGCAGTTAACCTAATGAAGCAGATAAGAATTTACCTTGTGAGGTTAAATCCAGTCCTTTGTTTCCCTATCATAGAATTTCCTCCCTTATAGATAATGCTCATCCATTTGTCTTCTCTTTTCATATTTGCATAGTCTTCCATAAAACCAACAAATTAAAAGAGGATGGAGTAAAGTCTTAGGTATTTGTATGGTGCCTATCATCTAGGCATTCAAGCACTGAGTAGAGCAGGAAAACTAATGTAAAGAGGTAAGCATTAATACAAGAAAAGATGCTTACTATCACAAACATTTCCCTTTAAATCATTGTACAAAATACAAAAGTTCACATTGTACACTGGATTTTTGTTTGAAAGGTACTCAATCTATTGGAGGTAGAAAGTGGTATGCTGCGATTCTGTCTCGCAAGCAGGCTGGAGTTCTATCCTAAGTATTTCAGAATGTGTCCTTTTAAAAGTACGAAAGTATTATTAAACTTGTCACAGGGATATTTTTCATAAATATTTCTAAAATGTCATACTTATAAATATGTATGCTAAATAAAACCAGATGGAAGAACAGTTCAACAGTCCTAGCCTCATATTGCTTTCTCTCTATTAGAAACAAACCAAAAGAGTTCTCAAATGGATGCGGGGCAAATTCATTTTTAACTTCTAGAAACAAAAAATGAGGTTTTTTTTTGCCCTGTATCTTGTACTCTGATCAGATAAAAAAGGGACTCTGTACAACATGCTGTATTTATACACCAGTCCTGTGGAAGTCTGTATTCTTTAAGTGCTGCATGTCAGTGAGCAACTTCACCTTTCTTCTCTGAGATTCTCTTGTTCCTTGACTCAGGAGCTTCAAACAAACATGAATATTTACACTATTTACATATGGAGTGTCCCAGCTCTGTGACAAAGTGTCCTGTAGGAATTGCATAAGCTTCGCTGACCCAAGTTCAGAACCTGAACAAGTTGATAAACTCTTGTGGTGAAAGAGAGGTGGAGCAAGTCTCTGGGTTGTTGGCTGTGCAGGGGTGATCAGTACCCTGGGAAAGGAGAAAACAATTCTATTTAGAGAGGCTGCAGAAAGGGTGCCAAAGCATCAGCCAGCTTAGCACTGCCCCTCTGCCAGACATCCCATGTGCTAATAGGTAGAGCAGAGCCCAGAATAACAAGACAGCTCAGAACTGGGCTTAGTATCTTAGGAGCAAGTCATCAAAAAAAGAAGCAGCAAAGATCCAATTAATTCTTTTCTCCTCTTCTGAGGGAAGAGAGGCTAGAGCCTACTATCAGCTACTGGAGTTTAAATCCAGAGACATGCCTTGCATATCACCACAGTGGTCAGCAGATTTTTGTCCTGAGCTGTTTTGCAGCCATCAGCTTTCATTCCAGCTAATCCTGTTGCCAAGACTTCCATATAATGGGTAGAGGAAGCTGCTGGCAGTGCTAAAATGATTTCTTGCAGGCAGCCCAAAAACATACCCATCTTCCAGCCCTCTGGCCCCAATGGACACTACTCATGCTCAAGATAAAGATGGAATCTCTGAAGCACAGAGAAGAAAGGGTCTTAATAGCTGAGGGAGAATTAAGATGTAGGAATTCACTAGGCTATGCAGGCAAACGAACTGCAATACCCTAGGCCAGCTGCAATCAGCGGAAACACTGGATGCCCCATGGCTCCTGCCCAAATCAAGTCTGTCCCACCAGCACTTCATACCTTCCAGGAAAGGATGTGGCAGTGCCTGCACAATTGCAGTGTGTCACCATACTGCTCCTTCCGTGGATAACACCTTATGAGCTTGAAGTACATCTTTTTCCAATCCAGCTGTCCTTTGTCAGATAAGATCAGACGTTTGCGAATCTTAAAGAAAAGATACAAACAATTACAGCAGGTCAAAAAAACAATTTGTTCTGTTCAGCTCATGAGGTTCTCCCCCTCACATGTCGACCTTGCCAGTGCCATAACAGTTCCCTTGCAACACTGAAAAAGTTCTTACTGTGAAGACTTCTGAGAGGCTTTGAGCTAAGGAGCACTTACTTTCTACTTATAGCTGAAAAAGCTGTAAGCATTTTCCTGATGGGAACAGCCTCACTCATAACCATTATGAAGGTTTATTCCCACTTCATCAACTTCATTGTAGGAAGCCTGAAACTCTGGGAGCTATTTCATACTACTTTGACCACTGTTTCTGGTTGGCAGCACAGCAGGTAGAGTTGCATTTAACAGTTGTAAAAGTTGAGTTATTTTTCTCTAAGAGTCAATGATCTATTGTATTAGCTTGGGAGACACCCATCTCTCTTTTAGGGTTCATTAGTTGCAGAGGCTGGATTTGAATTTATTTAATAATAGAAATAACTCCTCCAGAGTCACTTCCAAAGTGAGATTCAGAGTGAGTAAATAAAGCCAAGTCAGCAGAGAAGTCTGGCATATGGTTCCTGAAGTGCAGAAGTCTAGTATAAGCAGCCCAGACATTAACCTATAAACAGAGAGGGATTTTTGTTTGTTTGCTCTTAAGTTTAGATGATCCCAGATGATTACCAGCCTGCCAGGGATGTTTACACAGGTACAAACTGGGCAGCAGCAGGGCTGCTTTCCACATACCATCCCATTACTCACAGAACATCTCAGAGGGGATTTCTTTCTCCAAAGGGCAAGAGAGTACAGCTCATGGACCACACCCACAAAGATTCTCTGCAAGGGTGTCAGTCCCTGGGACATCAGGGTGATTGCTGGAGCTTGCCTGCACGTTTTCCCTGCACACGTGGGGCAAGGAGCAACTGCAAGTCATGCAGTTGTTCCCACCTGGATTAGGATCAAACTTCAGTGTATGATTAATTCCTCAAGCTCCTATTTCAGGAATCATTGCTGTGGCATGTAAAACCCTCTATATAAATCATCTTCACAGCCATTCTCATGCCAACCTATATAATCAGCTTGCTGCACGTCCTCAGATCCAAGAGACAGCCAAGTAAGAGAACACGCAAGGCAGACACTTTCTGGGGGGGTGCACCAAGAACTGATGGCAGTTTGCACCTCTCCTCATACCTGTCTGTCTGTGAAGTGGTACTGGCACAGTTTCTTCCACAGCAGCCTGTCTTCACTGAGCACCTGCAGGTCAGGAGCCACCTGACCCAGGCTAACCAGGTCCCTCCCATCGCTCAGTCGCTGCATGATGTTCAGTTGTAAACACAATGGCAGGTCAGTGAAAGTGGTTCCTTTAAAGGCAGGCTGGAAGAGACAGACAGGATTGAGCTCCCAGGAAGCTGAAAAACTAAGAAATTCTAGCTTGCTGCATAGCTACTGCTTTTCTAAAACTTCTTCACACAGAGAACAAAGCAGCAGTTCCCTCTTCTAAATAAAGGAGACATTTTACATAGAAATATTTGACCTTCTGCCCCACAACATTTTGAGATAACCTCAAGGAAGAGGACATGTATCTGTAGTACAATATTTAGAAGAGTTGCAGTCCAAGTCTCCTTCTCTCCCTTTTTGTCCACCCCACATCCATACTCATGAGACTCTGCTCCCCGAAGCATCACCATTAGCTTTCACTACAGCAGGACATTGGCTGTATCATGGTATCAGCTATTGTCCACCCAGGTGTCTCCACCACGAGGCACATGGCCATTAGTTCTGAAGTTCAGCTCTGGTTACACACAGTGCTGGGAATCTCATGCTCTTCTGACATGTTTTAGCTTATGTCATCACAGGATCTTGCTGCAACCACAGCAGTGGCTGGTGAGTACCCACAGCATGTGTTCCCAGGTCACTGCGGGCAGGGCTAGCTTTTCCTCTGGGAACACTTGAAAGACTTGCCCCTCTCCCACAGCCCTGTTTTCCAGGCTGTTCAGCCACAGAAAAGCAGATCCTAGCCTAAAGAGACAAAAGGCACCCCCATCCACCTTTGCTTAGCCTCCACAGGGTCCAGGACTGTTTTGCAAGTCCACATGGGGCACAGCTCCAGGACAAATTGACCACAGTAGATCTGCATGTCCTGCACTCAGGGGAAGTCCAAGGTATACACAGGAGCAAGGCATCAGCAAGGACCAAAACCTGGGCTCCAGCTGCAGCTTCAAAACCAGCCCCAGCCTTATTAAGGCAAAAAGCAGCTTCTAGGATTGGGCTCCGAAAAAGAAACAATGTTAGACAGATGTGCCAAGTTCATCCTTTACCCTGCACAGAGATGCTGCTATTTTAAGTTGCAGAGTCACAGTACCCGCCTCATCTCTGGCAGAGCTATTAACTGTTTCAAACAAGCAGCACACAGCCCACCAGCAGCAGGGGAACTCTGCAGGAGGCTGCTTTTAATCATATGGTCCCATCTCCAGGCATCCCACGGCATGGGAGACTCCAGAGGAACAATGTAAGTATGTCTGCACAGCAGCAGCTTCTGCCTTCACTCCAGCACCTCAGTGCCGGCCTGCCCAGACCAGCGACACTGCCCGGTGCCTGCAAGGACCAAAACATCCATTTCTGCACCACCACACGCCAGGCAGACCTGACACCATCACTCTAGGAGTGAACTGTCTCTGCAGTGTCCAAAGGACATTCTTTTCCATGACAGCCTGGAGCATTTTTTGGGGTAGGACAAATGCACTGGATCCCTGGATCCTGTCACTGCTCTTCCTTGCCATCCTTGTATTTGCATTCTTCTGAACTATGTCTACATATAAGCTTTCCTAGGGCAGAATAGGCAAGAATAAGCTCAGAGATTCTGGGGTCAAAAAAAACCCAAACCAAAACCAACAAAACTATCCAAAGCTCACACTTGTACCTCTTTCCAAAAATACTTGTGTGACTGAAGCAAATCCTTACAGGTTTTCTGGATCAGGCCAAAAGCTTACCTGCTACTACTTTTCCCTCAGTACTCTTTTCCAGAACTTTTCAAGCATTGCTTTTTTTTGGAGAAAGAACACAGATTAGACCAGAACAGACCAGTATGCTGTCATTTGCTGGACAGAAGATTGTCTTTTTTAAAGCAGCTGTAGCACATACAATGTTTTGCAAGGTTGATTTTTGTTTTTTTTTTTTTTTTTTTTTTTTAATGATTTAGGTCTTGGGTGCTGCAAGACATTTCCCCCTTTAGAAACACCAAAAGCTTACTGCACTGTAAGTAACTGACTGCAGACATAAGCTTCTTCCTTTCTCTGAATTCATCTGGTTTTGTTCCAGCTTGAACTGAAGTTATCATCAGTGGTATGATTTATTTTTTTGCAAGCTCTAAATCTATTTTATTTACTTTAGAAGTGTCTGCAAACCTACACAAGTATGTACAAAAGGCAGTTTCTTTCACAAGCAATGTTTTGATGCACTTTTGTCTGAATAGGCAGAGTTCTTCAAGAGTACAAGGGGAACACCAACACATGGGGGGAAAGGTTTAGCATTTCAGTGGAGAAAGCACCCATTTGAAGTAGGAAAAAAAAAAAAAAGGTGCATATATAATCCTGGGCAACTTATTGTATCCCTGTTTGAGCACAGGGGTTTGACCAGATGACCTCCAGAGGTCAACATCAAACCTGCTGTGATTGTGTGAAATGGAACAAGTTTGGATTTGATTCCCATGTAAAGCCAGTTTAGAAATTTATCATCTAACACATGCCCACAGATGCTGCTGAAAAAAACCCCCAGATGTTGTGAAAGCAGGACTCATCCAGCTGGAACAGGTAGCTCCAGACTACTGGAAGAAACACTGGTATTTTCGGCCAAGAAACATGAAGTTATGCAGCTATTTGAAAATTTGCGTTTAATTTACAGATTAAACAAATCTAAAAACCTCAACTGTCTGATAAGTTTTGAAGGCAATTGCTCAATTTGAGAAAGCACAAGTTGACTTTTCACACTGAGGCCTGGCCTCTGAGGACTGAAGAGGGGGACACCACTTTCTGTCCAGCTCTATTCACACAGCACTTCACAGCTGTCATGGAGTCAAGCCACAGTCTGTGACCAGCAGCCTCAAGCATGATCCTGGGTTATATACATTGACCTGGAATTAAGGGAGTCAAGTAATGCTAGGAATGCATCCAATCATTTTGACAATTCCAGGTCCTTACAGTCTGTGCTTGCCCTGGGAGTAGAGTGGGAAGCAGTCACCCAAACAAGAGCCACTAACACAAAAAGGTTTCATGGTGGAGACAATATTTTTAGCTTTCAGGATTTGTGCTTACCCTGGTGATCTGAATGTTGTTCAGTTGCTGCTGCCAGTGGAGAATGCTCTCCATCCTGTGCACCCACATGTTGATGTTTCCAACCAGGACAGACTTGCCAACTCGTTGAACTAACGTGCAAAGGGATGTGTAGAGGGTCTGCAGTAATTCCCGTATTAGCCTGATGTTCTGCTGATCTTCAAGGACTTCAGAAGAACAGGAAAGGTTAAAAATGGAATTGTCAAAATCCTTCTCTGAATCAACATGTTTCTCAGGCAAGTCAAATTATTTGCTGTAATTTCACAGGCCAAGAGAGCCAGCCTGTGCTCTTCTTTTTAGAGGAAAGCACTTAAACATTAGCCAGTCACAGCAGGTTAGACAGCAGATGGAAAGAGAGCCTCCCAGGATAAGCAGATGAGATCTGCCATTTCTGCAGCACTTCCCATTTCCAGCCACTGGCAAATGGCCAGTTTTCCCCTCTGATATTGTGCAAG
The DNA here is from genome assembly GCF_029207755.1 of Chamaea fasciata. NCBI lineage: Eukaryota > Metazoa > Chordata > Aves > Passeriformes > Sylviidae > Chamaea > Chamaea fasciata. Next base: position 12,140,775 of record NW_027094086.1, on the reverse strand, counting down.
AAGTTCTCTATGTGCACCTCTTTCCCATCTACCCCAGCTAACATGCATTTCTCATTATGTGTAATTACAGGCTGCTGTCAATGCCCAGGCTTCAGGGACAGCTTAACATCCATGAGGAAAGTGTCACATCTCAACCACAATTCATTCCCCTGAACAGGTGAACACACCCCTCCAGAGCCGTGGGAGCAGCAGGGACAGCACACTGCCAACAAGGCGGCAGCAGAGACTGCACATATGCCTGGCTGAGAGCAGGAGCAGCCAGATCTTCTGCAGTCAGAAATAGGACTCAGTAGGATGCAGAAGGGGTGGTAGTGAGGAAAGCTGGGAAAGCAGGAGTCACCTCTCAGATACCTACCAGACTAGAGACATTTCTTCCCCTCCCCACAAGTCCTTCATCGAGGGAAAAAAAAGTAGAACTGCACTACATAATTAAGCAGTGGTGCCCCTCTTCACCCATATTGCATTGCCTGACTATTCTCAAGGATGTGGCTCACCAAAGTACATCAGATTAAATCAGACTCCCCTTCACTGTTTTCGTTTCTTACCTTTCTGAACCACTTTTTCCAAAATGTTCATGTAGTTTTTCTGGGCAATGCCGCTCAGTGACGTCAGCTGAGACTTCGCTATCAGCTCCAACAGCTGTGGATAAAAATAGAAGTCGCAAGCCTTAGAGCACAGAGATACCTTTCTAATCTTGACTCCTAGTCACATGACACAGCAAAACAGTCCAGAGACTTGTTTGCTGCTTGAAAATAAAAAGGAGACAGAACAACAGAGCAAAGTAACGCAAAGGGGAAGGAGAGCAGAGGCCAAATAATTAAACTCACATCAAAAGAGGTGGGGGGAAAAAGGCATTTTAATTCCTTCAGTGTGGTGGGAGAGGGAACTTCACTTCATGGTTCAGAGATGCAGAGAAACCACAGTGGTGCTTGGACTGACAGCCGCTATTCACACGAAGGGAACAGCGAATGGCCAACGTCACCATCCTTCACTGGGGCATAAACAAGCAGTGTCATAAGGGAACACGAGCAAATGCCTGTTTGGATGGGGATATTATTGATGGACCATTAATGAGAATCAGACTCCACAATTTACGTCAGCTCCTGGGTTGCATGGGTTTTGTCAGAGCACAGTCGCTACGACAGAAAGGTTAAGTACTGTAGGAAGAATAAAAATCCTCCCCACAAGAAACCCCTTTTCTCCCAAAGTTTCCTCTCCTGTTCAGCTCTAACAACCACAGTAACAAACCACCTTTCCCAGTCTACCCTGTTTACTTGTTAACCTCCCCTAATGAAGATCTTGTTTTTACTTTCAATTAGAATTTACTTCCCGTCACTGACATCCTGACTCTTGAGCAAGCTGAACAGTGAATTTGGGCTGCAGCTGTTAAAGGAGGCATTTCCCACAGGGAAGGACGCTGTCTCTTCCCCATCTTTGTGCCACAAGAACAGCTGGGGAAGTTTCCTATGGAACATACTCTGTAGAACATGTGGCCTGTGATCTTACAAGTCTTTCTCCCTTCCCCCAACATTATATAAATGCACAGACTGCCCACGTGTCAGTCCATTTGTTTTGGATGTACATAGCCTTCTGTTTTAATTTAGAAAGGAAAAACCTTTTATGCTACAAATCAATCAACATGTTGCCGCATGACCGGCTTATTAATCCTTTATCATCTGCAGCTCCAGTATCCCATTGCTGGCACCACAGAGAGTCCAGAGAAGGTGCAACTACTTGTGTCAAGTAACTAAGATGGCTTTTGACTAGACTTGATAAGTCATGAGCTGAACTGTTTGCCCTGCTACAAGAATGACAGGAATGTATCCAAAAAGTCACCGGCAGCTTGCCATGAAGTGGGGGCTGAGGGAGAGGTATTACTGCAGCCTGCTCTGCTCATCTGGGGCACTGGCATGTGACTGCCACTTAGGAGCAGTGAAGTCTCCTCGAGTGACCAATCTCTTCTTCTGTTTAATATCCAGGCCAACACCACCATCAGATGGCTTTGAGTTTACATTCTATTAATATCTTGCACCTCACATGACCAAAAAAAACCCCAAGATGAAAAAAGACCTGCACTAACTCCTGTCAAGGGCAGGCTGCTTGTTTTCTTGGCTTGTTTGGAGGAAACAGGAGATGCAGGAGAGTTGGGTAATATTTGGTGCACAAGCATCAGTGGATTTTCTGGCTATATCAGCTAAATGAGACCAGAATAACAAAATACTCCTAAAAACAAGGTAGCTTGCAAGACGCTTGAAAAGCTTACAAAAGGTCTTTTCTTCATTTTTTGAAATACTGGATGAATAAGTAGGAAAAAAACCCCCAACCAATGTTCCACAGTAGTCTGTAATACTCTGCTTACCCTAAACTGTTTAGCCTTCAGACCTTTGATTATAGTGATCAATTTGCCAGACTCCATCTGTACACTGGCCACACATGCACCCAGATCAGCTTGTCTGTGCACAAACAACTGCCATCTCCAGATTGCACTGCTTTGGAACTGGCACAGAGACAGCTTCCTCCAGGCTGGGTGTTAGCAATATTGTGCCCATTACTAAAAATGCCAAAACGCATGCAGCAATAAGCATCATGTAATGTAATACCAGAGGAGTTGGACGCCAGGGCTGTTCTTTCAGAAGAATGAGGATAAAAATCTCAGTTCCTTGAAGAACATTAGATCAGTACAAAATTAATTTAGCCGAAGGAACAGATTCAAATTTGCCCTGTGTTTATCAAGGTTCAATTTATGTTCAGTGAACCAGCTCAGATATCATGTATCACCTCCCTTCTCCTACAGCAATAAACACAGGATGAAATTCCATATGAAGACTATGTTGTGAATACTTCTAGGGCTACTCCACTCCCCAGGGACCACTCACTGAAGAAACTAACTAGTCCTCCAAATCAAAAGACAAATTTTATTCTTCTGTGCTCATATAATACACAAAAATCAGGTAAGCAGTACAGTTCATCTGTGCCCCACATGCTCCAGTGCACTGGGGGTCTTCTAGTGTTGGCCCAGGCCCTGAGTATGGTCTCAGTTAATGGATAGTCAAACTGGTGTCTACAGCAGTATAAAAAATAAATCAATGTTGCCACTTACATAATACAGACTAAAGCAGACCAATGAATTCAGATTAATGCTGAGTAGGGTAAAAAGACTGGAGCGTGTGTTATGATGTGGCTGCATTAAGTCCAGCCCACACTCAACTGAGAGGGACAGATGGTAGGAGAGAGTGCACAGGGAAAGGTTAAGAGCAATTTTAAAAGGTCTGCTTTTCAAATACACTAAGTAATTGCATTCCAGCCGATTTTAACTGGAGCTGGGAAGTCTGCAACACCTCTGGAAAACAGGGTATTAGATCCAAATTCACTCTTCCAACTCCTCAGAAGTTGAGAAAGGTGACCTGGTAGCTCCACTAAAAAAATCCTTTCCTATTTTCTTTGCTATCAGAGGTTTGCCAGAACTAGAGAGAAGAGGCAAGAGATGCAGGAGGTATCTCCCAGAGCCTCTGCAAAACTGGCAGGAGACAGCATCTCCCACAGCAGGGCAGTAACCTGCTCACTTCCCCTGAGTGCAGTGGGGGTCCTGCTCAAATCCAGCTGGAGCAGGCAGTGCAACACAGCCTCCCAGCTTCAGCAGCAGAGCAGATCCTTCTCCTCCCAAAAGCACAAGACAAAATAGCAAACAGAACAGTGTCACGTGGCAGGGACCTAGGGCCCCTGTTTCAGGGCCATGAAAACACTGCTGTGCACCCATGACTACTGTGTGCAGCATTGCTCAGACCTGCTACAGCCAGATGGCACTTTGGCCATAGTCTTGGTTCAACCCAGGGGTGTGCAGGCAATCCATACCCCAAATAACCACTGCTGGGGCTTACAGCACACAGAGCCAAAAAACCCTCAGCAGTCCTGCTGTGCTAAGCACAACCTTGACTCAAAAAGGGAAATGCTCTGTAGTGATTAAAATCACAAGTTTTAAACTACTGAAGTGTAAATTCCCCACTGAATACATCAAGCCAGCTATATGAAAGCTGGACTGCACTGTGTGGGGATCCCTAACTTCTTGACAGTTGAAGATGTGACTCCTCACATCTGGACTGCTTAAAAAATTAAAAATTCCTCCTCCAGCCCCACCTTGCTCTCACAGCCCTTCACTTTCAGTGGCTGAAATGTCACACTGGCTGTCAGCTGACAGGTGGAGCAAGACCAAGGCGAGTTATAATGATTTACAGTGCAGGTGCTGACAGATCTCCATGAGACAGCATCCAGCTGATATTCTTTCAGGACAGCATAAATCCAGGACCCCTGGAGCTAACCGCTATTAAAGCAAATTTAAGAGACTACTTTAGAAGGTTACACACAACCTAGATCATATTATTTAGGAGAGTTGTGCCCAGGCAGCTTAACCTGACCTAAGCTTTTATGATCAGAAACAGCACCTTCTCTTGAGACTACTGAGAAATTTCTTTCTGAAGAAGCACTCTGCAAAACCTGTCATCTGAACACAGTGTTCCTGAAGGAAAACCAGCTTCTAGGCTATAGGCACCTTTGTCTCTGCTCCCATTAATTATGCTTACGGAATGCTTCCAGTCTTTTCATTAAATCTCTAAGACCAGAGAAACCACAGCTGCTTCAGACTAACAGTTAGGGTCCTCTGGGTCAAGCACATACCTCCTTATTAGCCCTAAAAAGGGAGCACTGATTGTTCCATAACGTGTAAGCAGATGCACTAATTTGACGGGTCAGCAAGGACCAAGTCATGGCACCAATGCCTGTAACTAGGTACTTTCAGAGCTGTACCAGCAGATCAACAAGATAAGATTGATGTTAGAGGAAAATTTCTTCTGCTTCACTTACATGGACTCACCAATATTCCCATGAAAAACATCTGCAGCTTACACCTTCACCCCACCTGAATGAGGTGCCTATTTTATCTGTGTACCATTAGAAACTCCAAGAACTTAGTTTGGGTATATCTAAAGCAGAAACTTCTGTGACAAGAAAGCAAGCACCAAAGACACCTAAGCACTGTTCACTTTAGTTCAGAGAAATTCAGAAAGTAAAGTTTATGTTAAGCCTGAAAGCGCATTTTGCTACCAGAAAGTGATTGGGTGTAGCCAGCAGAACCTCAAACCTACAAGTGTTTGTCTCCTTTCTTCCCCTACAGACATAGTCATATTCCTTCCCAGACTCCAAGTCCAAACCCTCCTCAAAGAGCATTTGCTTGATGAGTTAAGTAGCATGACATTAATACAGGTACCCTGACCAAGGAGTGGAACTAGAGAGAACAAGGAGAGGGAAGGAAGGGAAAAATGTTTTGCCTGCCAATATTCAAGGCATTTTCCACGTGACAGATTGCCCATCTGTGTGCTCTAGGAGGCCTGTGACTTGCAAAGGACCATAAACATGATCCACATCTAGGCAGAGCTTTTAATGAGTAAATCTGGCATATAAGGCTTTTTATGAACTACTATCCACTGGAGACTTGGCTGATACAAGCCTTTCATTTTAAGAAGTCAATTTTACAATTTGATCCATGGCACCAGGTTTAATATCTTCTTTCAACTGCCAAACCACAAGTCAACCTCAATTAGAAAGCTTCATACTTCTCAGTAGTACTGTATCTGTAAAACTGCTAGGGAAAAGCTACTCTTAAAAGCTCAGAAGAGAGGTAATTTGTAGAAACAAGGACACATGTCAGCTTCCATAGCTTTCAAAACTGTTGTTTTTGATAAAAGCACTCCAAATGTGCTGTGTATGAAGTCCTCATGAGAAAAAAAGAGAAGGCCAGCATAAGCTCCCCGACCAGATCCCACTGACTTCACTTAAATTTAAGTTTGCTCTTCAAAAAATTTAGTGGGACTTCTGTTCAACCATTGCATGAGACATCTATCACATTGGGCCAAGCAGCAGAAGTCCATCATGTGGCACAGCACGAGCTGAGGCAGGCCATGCTTAGCAGCGGTCTTTGGAGTTCTTCACTGTCATAAGAAAGTTCGCCAAAGGGATATCTGCAGCACTAAACAAGTTTTATTTAACATTCCTTCTTTATATTTCACTGAAGGGTTATGGCCTTGGCATGAACTGTTCCTTCTCCAGTAATCCCCCTGAAGATGACACGGCTATGTGTGTGTGTGTGTATATATATCTCTCTAATATCAGGAAACACCAACTACCTCAACACTGATGATCACTTCTGCAAAAGCAGGAAAACGAGCTGTCCCAAGATCAGCAGAGCTAGGACAGCCTGAGTTTACATGACTTAGATCCTGTTTTGCCTCCCCCAAAATCCCCACACCCTGCCACCACTCCTACAGTGCAACATCCAAGTGCCCTTCCTACACAGCCAGTGGGTCATGACCCCAATGCCTGTACCCTTCCCAGGGTGACAGAGTTTTCCACAGGTGACTTATCACCTAGATTACCTAGGTGAACAAATCAAGGTGAACCTGCTCAGATAATTTCTTCCTTAGACACTTTTCATTACACTTGACCCAGAGGGAAAGCAACACCACTGCTGCTTGCTCCAGAACCTAACACCTGAACAGCTGTTGCCTCACAAGTGATCAGCTGCTCACAAGACATGAAAAGGAGCTGTTCATAAACAGCCTCAAGTTAATAACTTTTTTTAAACCTTATTGAATTCCAAATCTTGCTAAGCATTCTGAAATTCAAGATCAATTTGCACATCACATGCAGATAAACATACAAGTATCCACAGCCCTCAGGACAGTACGTGCCCCAACCACTACCACCTCCTTGGCCACCCTAAGTCAAAAGAGAAGCCCTGACCTATCATGCAAAGCCAGAGCATGGGAAACATGAAGCTGATGACTCCTTTATTAACCAATGTTGTCAGGACTAAACAAATGTTTCATCCACTGAAACCACTGCCAGTCACAAAGGATTAAGAGCAAACATGATCCTTAACAGAGAAGTTAAGATCAGCACCACCAAGAGGTTCAGCCCAGCCCCTCATTCCCAAAATGCTCAGCTCCCCTGAGTCTCTCCTGTATCACCTCAAGGGAGACAAAGCTCCACAGACCTCAGACTTGAGCTTCTGGAGCAAAGAGGTCTCCACTTCCCTGTGGCATCTGCAGAGAGCCCATGTTCTTTTTCAGAAGCTGAACTGAAAACTCAGGAATTAGAAGCCAAACTTTCTAGGTTTCAAAAGTGAATGACACAATTGAAAAGTAGTAGGAATGCTAGGCTAAGGACAGCTCATCTTCCATGTTATCACCACTTTCCTCCCTTTCCATTTTAATAAACTAAAGACAAGATTTGGGCATCTATCCACACACAAAACTTCCACAAATTACTTCATGAAGAAAAGCCCAACACACCCACTTGCATGCTCAGACAACTCTTCTTTGCCAGTGCTTCCCATTATACAACTGGTGCTCAGTTCAGAGCCTGCACCACCATCACATCAAAATAAACCCTGGACTTTGACTCACCCTCACAACGTAGTTGAATCGCCTGGAATCCAGGATAGCACTGGAGAAGTCAAGCCGGTTGAAGGCTTCTCCCAGGGTGCAGTAACCATGGCGCTGAGAAGGAAAAACACTCTGGGTCATGTTTCAGCAGACTTGAGTCCAGACAGCACTAGGCAGACCTGACCCAAAGCAACTGGATTTAGTAAGCTGATGGGTGCAAACCATGGGAGTAGCCCACAGCTAGAGAAGGGAGGCCTGGCTCCCACTGAGCCACACTTACTGACATCAAGAGTGGGCATGGCCCAATGTAGATTATGGTGGTTTCCCAAGAGAGACCCATGCTCTGCTCATGACCCATGAATTTACATGTGAGAATGACCCACACATTCCTGGGGTTCAATATACAGTGTGAGTTCAGAGCAGTCTCATACAGCCGCTTCTCTCCATGAGTGCAAGCGAGCTGCTGTGATAAACTCCAATGATTTTTCCATGTTAGGACTGTACTGGGTGAAAGCCAAGAACAGTATTATGGCTTGGCCTGCAAATGGCTGTTTTTCTTAAATGAGAGAAGCAAACAAGCCATATTTTAAACACATGTACAAAGCCTTGTACATCAAGCCCTGGATCCCTGATAGGGGCTTAAAATCATTACTGAAATTCCAACCACAAGCCAGATCTTCCACTTATCTCTTAAGAGCTTCTGCTGATTTATATCAGCACAGGATCTTCCACTGCTGGTAAAAATCAGTAGAAAAGAGAACAAAGAACCTGTAGAGGCACTCACCTCTTTTGTGCTTCCCTTGTGAACATAGATCCACTTCTCCTGGTGGAAATCTGTTTGGACAAAGACATTTCATTCAGTTAATCTTCCAGCTCAGTGAATGTTATGAGCAGAACAGAGATACAGCTCTCTATCTTTTAGTATAAATTATTTTGTTTACACCATCACACTTGAAACCAAATCTAGCAACTTACTGAGCTGCTTTGTTTTTGTACAGCTTCATTTGAGACTGCAGCCCTAAGCCTCAGAAAAGGCTTCTGTTTCATTGACACAGCTCAAGACTGTAAATGTTTAATCTACCCACCACAGATATACCATAGCACCTCCTCTTCTTTGGTCCCAGACAGTAAGTGTGGCTGACAGCCAGGTTTTGTTGTTATTGATTTTATTAACTATTTATTACCTTGGTTACAGGCTTGGGATTGTATGTCAAATTTGAAGTTGAGCAAAAATGTCATGAGACACCAGGCATGTAAGAGAGAGCTTTTAGCAGTGAGGTCAGGCTCAGAGAAGCATGCTTATGCTTGCAGCTAACTTGCTAAAAAAGAAAAAACTATGTGGGACCAAAATTTTCCTATTTCTAATTGCCCCTCCCTTCCCTCAGAATGGGAGTTGTCCCATCCATTCCCCAAAATAACTTCCCAATACCCAGCACACACTGCTAACTCTGTATGCAGAAGAGCCTGTATTATTAGCAGTCATGCTGCTCAGTCCTTCTCCCACTCCATTTTCACATGGGCTTTTGACCCTACTTCCACCACACACTGGCAATTTAACTGCTAATATAAAATAAATTCTCCTCCCCACACTGCTGGACTCCTTTCCATAAAGAAAACACTGGGCTCCTAGAGCAACCTGTAAATTAATGAACTGAAGCTATGGAATGTACTCCTGCCTGGTACTGTAAGTCCAAGGACAGACCCAGTCTCAGTTACAGGCATGCTGACCCTGCATCAAGCCCCTTTTAATGGTAGGTCACTGCAGAAGCCAGCCAAAAATTGTCATGGTAACATTTGTTTGTTCAGAGAACACATACACCGAGGGGCCAACTTTTGGCAACAGTTTCCAAAATCCTGGGGGATGCACAATGAGTTAATAGCAGTGTGGGAATTGTAACTCATTTCCTCTGGGTGTGTTTATATTTGCAGCCTTCACATGTAACTCCAGTACCTATCTTGCAATCAGCCCAATGCAGACCTTGCTGTCCCTGCAGGCTCCCCCAGGGCCCCATCCGAGACCCCGGCTGCTCACTGAGCACACAAAGATTTCAAGCCTTCTATTGTTTTGAGTGAGCTGAAATCTTATTTCATTTTTCATGCACTCTGCACACAGAGATAGGATCAAAGCTTACATTCAAGCTTGTAGCCTCCAGTAATGTAGATTAGTGCTCAACATGCATATGGAGGGAAGAATAAATTTAGCCTGTTGTGCACAAGAAAGTCTACAGGGGGAAAATACTGGAACTGGTTCATTTGAATGTACCATAGGAAAAAATTACCCTCCTGACAAACAAATGACAAAAATCTGAACACAAAAAGCACAACTCCTCCGAACAGGGATTACTAAGGGGGCATAAATCTTCATGTTAAATTGTATCCAAGTTCTCTACTTAGGTCAAGCATGGGCGCAAAGCCCTTCAAGACTCTAGAAGGCTCTTCATGCACTGCGCAAAAAGCAGATATGAAGCATTTTCCATTCTTCTGCAGCAACTTTTGTTTAAAAAGAAGTCCAGAAAGATGTCTTACATTGAGTCTTGGCTTTGTTATTCAGCAGATCTTTTTTTCTCTTCTTGGCAGCAACATCATAGTTTATGCTGTTGAAGAGATTCTCTTTGTTGTGATCTTTTTTACAAAAGCTGTGAATGACACAAAGCAAGGATTTTGTTTATTTCTGCATTTTGTTGAACACTGTGTTTCCTGCAAGGAGAGAAAATACACAGGTTTTTATTGTGGCCTCCAAAGCTGCCTCCTTGTAGGCTGCCCCTGAGAAGTAGTCTGCACACAGTTTTAGCATCCAGTAATGGTATTTTTAAAGAAACTTCTGGTACCTCAATTCTGGCCTAGCCAAGATATCCATGACAGGAGCAGGTAACACAGATTACATAGTTAGTGCTGGGACACTGCTGAGCAATGTTCTTTTCCACTCTTTAACCTATTTCTATCCTTAAGTAACACCATATCCTCCTAGTGTAGGAAGCAGATTGCTCTGAGCCAGTCAGACTGCTACAGGAGGACATATTTAGACATCCCTGAAGACATATATATGTACTCAAAATACTTATTAACAAAAGAGTTTCCACAAAATACTATTTCAAGCTTACAGGAAAAGCTTAACTGAGGTTCAGATTTTCATGATGGTTTTCCAGATCCCGCATAGTAGTGACTACACAAGTTAACAGCTGGGATCTCTTGTACAAGACGGCCCATTGCCTGCTTATGCTGGAGCTCTGCTGTAACTATATTATTAGTGAAGGGAGCTAAACCCCCTTATTTCCTTCAAGGGCAATGAAAGGCTATTTATAAGGAAGCTGTGCATCAACATCCCCACATTCTGCAGACTCAAGCCACAACTCGAAACTGAGAAGCCCCCAGGCAGCCACAGCACTGCTGCAGAGATCCCTGGGGGTGGCAGGGGAGGGCAGCACCACCAGGGGCACTCAGCAGAGGCCCAGCACACAGCCTGCTGCACAGAGCTGCAGGCGCCAGGGAGAAGACATGCCATGTATCCAGAACAAAACAGAGCTGTCCTCACTGCTCTTAGCAGCTTGCAAGGGATGAAGCATGGCTGCAGGCCTAAACTCGAAGAAGGGTCCCAGGCACCTTGCTGCACCTCTCAGCTGCTGTGGCTCAGACACCCCTGGAGCTCTGACAGGTGCCAAAACATGCTACTGCTGCTTGCAGCCCTGGGCAAGTTTCCTCTGAGACAGCCACGAGGACCCTTACACAGCCAGGAGGCTTCCTGCACAGGCCATGTATTTACACTGCTTAGTCTCAAACAAAACCCAAACATGAGCAGCATACCAAACACATTTCTGACAGCTATTCAGCACAGACTCCTGCAAAGGAATGAAACCTGTGGGACAAGACTTCTTGTTTCCCTTGTTCACTGGCTTCTGCATGGCCACACCATCAACATATGCAAAAGTGACCAAGTCAGAGTTTCAGCCCCAGGAGGAACTCAGACCCCCTCTGGCATGATCCAGATGGGTGTTCTGGTTTGGCACCTGTACATAGCTCCAGAGGTGGAAGAAACCTCTCCCAGTTTCAGAACACCATGAGCCTCAGCTCTCCCTATTCCACATCCCCCTTGCAGGGCATCTGAGCTGTGGAGAAGGCACCACTGCTGTGGGGTCCACCACAACACTGCAGAAGGGGAAGAGCAGCAGCATTGAAGGTGAACAATATTCACAGAAACAACAATTTGGGGAACCAGACACTTCTGCCACCTCCAGATTGCTCAGAACCACCTAAACCTGAGAACAGAACATCTCAGCTACTTATGTACTCCATTCCATGTTGCTCCCTGCTAGGGGCACCAAAACCTGACAACAGAAAATGGCAGCAAGGAAGAGGCTGTTTTGGAACATCCAAGCTCATTTTTTATCATGGTTGCACAAAATCAATAGGGGGTCAGGTTAACACGCCCATGCAGTGGCAGAATCTGAGCCCAAGAGCACAAGATGGATCTGCTTTAAATCTCACATGTCAACAGCACACCCTTGCCTGTTGACTTCCTACTGAATGACTCTGTAATCTGAAACCACCACAACAGCAGTCGTGGACGAACTCCAGCATGGGAGGCAGACTATTTCCCTGTTTATGTACTGCCAGGTTTCCACCCACTTCTCCAGGGCATCTTGACAGGTTGAACAGTTGGGCACCTGGACCTGGCATTACAAGGACCCCAGTCCGGGGCCAGTATGTCACCTCCTTGCATTTCAATGGGAAAAGGGATTTTTAAACCCATGCTAAACTCAGTAATCCCAACACACTACCATCAGCCAGACGTTTTTCTACTCGTTTATAAATTAAAAACCTGAACTTGATTTTTACTTGCAGCTTACATAAAAAGGAGCAGGAGACACCTGCTACATAAGCCTCCTTGCAAAATAACATCTCAGCAGTGGCCCACAGCAAATCCCTTCTTACTCCAAGTCCCTTTGTCATGGGTATTTCTGACCCATCCCTAGGCCCGGTGGCAGCAATCCCAACCCTGGCAGCACACAGGGAGAAGATGCAGCTCTGTGAGAAAAGTTTGGTTTTGACAGGAGCGATCTGGCCCGAGCCCACGACACCCACGCGCTGCAAAGCTTCCTGCCCGCACCATCTTGGGGGTTTGTTGATGTTTTGCAGCCAGATTAGTCAAGTAGCACGTAAGGTACATTACTCATGGCCTGGGGAGGAATTATGGCTCCAGACACATCCTCCTTTTCAGCCCGAGAAAGGAGGGAAGCCCCAAGCAAGGTTGTTTTTTGCGGGGGACGGTGGGCAACCACCTCCAGAGTCCCCAGGAGACACCCGGCGATGCACCCCGGGGGCTCAGCCCTCTGGCCGCGAGGCAGGCGAATATTTCAACTTCTCCTCCATTTTTCGTCACCCTCGGCAGCCGTAAATGACGACCCAGCCGCCCGGGGAAGAACAGCCTCCATAGGGATGTGGGGACCCCGCCGGCGGTTGAGTGACCCCCGTTCGGAGCTTCCTTTAGGCCCGGAGGGGCCGCCGAGCCGTTCCGCCGGCAGGGCCGGAGACACCCAGACAACGACCCCGCTCCGCCGACACCGGGGCGACCCCCGAGCGGCCCGGGGCGAGGGGCCCCGTCCGCCCCTCACAGCTCCCGCCGCCCCCGGCACCGCGCCCCCTGGCGGCACCGCCCGGCAGCGGGGCCGGACCGCGTCGCCGCCGGTACCTGCTGATGTCGCCCACGAAGCCGCCGCTCTTCTCGTCCAGGAAGCGCGTCCAGCCGTCGGCCGTCTTCACCCAGCTCTGCCCAGGGGAGCGCCAGTCCTGCCCCAGGAACGGCATGGCGACGGCACGGAGCGGGACCAACACCGGGACTAGAAGCGGCGGCGGCGACTGGAGCGGTGCGGGGCAGATCGGGACAGTAGCCGGGGTAGCGCAGGGCAAACCACAGCAGTACCCGGAGAGGTGCGGGGCAGATCGGGGCAGCACCCGGAGCGGTGGAGGGAGCAGCACAGTGTCTGCGGGCGCGCTTCGCGCTATTTATGCGGCGGCGGCGGGCGCGTGTTGCCGGAAGCGCGGGCCGGCCCCGCCCCCCCGCACGTGGCCGTGTTTATCGGGGCAGGCCCCGCCCGCGGGGCAGAGGGGGCGGGGCCGACGGCGCTGCGCGTGCCCGGCTGAGCGCGCTCCCGATCCCCGCGCGGGTGCGGAGCTGCGGGCTGTGTGACGAGCGGTCAGCGTTGAGTGTGGAAAGCTTTGAGTGCGGAATACAAACAAACGTCAAAATAATGTTTGATGCGTGTGTCAATGCCATGTGTGGCTCCCATATTCGAGTTATTGGTACAAAAGATATTAATATTTATGCAGGCACGTTTTCATGGGCTTATAAATATGCTTTAGGTATTTACGTGTTGCAATGCTGTACCATATAATAATGTAATATGTAATATATATATTGCAAAGTTGTCTTTATAGAAACACACGGAATCGAAATCCTGCCCTGCGAAGGGGGTTAAGCCAGTCAGATCCGTGTCACTGAAAATGTCATCCTTTTAATGAGGATCACTCGGCAGCTCTGCAGCGCAGTTGGGTTCGATCTGAAGAAGCAGATATACAGAGAAAGAAGTGCTAGGGAAGGCAGACACAGGATTTCTCCTGTCTCTTAAAAGCCATCAATTTAGAATCTTGTGAAAACAAACTGAATAAATATAATGTTACATATTGGATCTATATAGAGAAGAGTGTATTAAAAATACTGTATTATGGAATGTTTTCTAAATGTATGCTTTATATGTATTTATATTGTGCTTGTAATGGTTCATGTATATAGAACATTTTATGCATCTGTTTTATATATTCATGTGATATGTTTTTACATTATATATGTGTATATATAATATATATGCATCTAATGTATAAGTATATAATATATATTATATATACTATATATGATGTGTATATATATATATATTATTATATATGTGCTATGGTTTTACATTCCGTCCTATTTATTTTTACATTTTGTAGATAAATATGTATGACTGAAAGCTATATAAGTATTTATAAGACAGCATTATATATGAAATGTAAATTCTGTTTACACATAGATTATTTGGTGCATGTACCAGCACTTTTTAGTAAAACTATTATTTGTTGAACATTAAAAACACAGGTTTTTTTACATCCAAGCGCAGGCTGAGGGAGCACCTTCCCAGCTAAGAATGTGCTATGGCACATTCTGTAAATAAAGGACATTTTGTATTAGGATTATGACATATTTGCCCTGTGCTATGGTATATGCATGTCAATACATATATTTTGGTTTTGCCAAGTCAGCGTTACTTGGGGACGCTGTGCGTGGGGTGTTCTGGGTGTCTGGGAGCAGCTCCAGTCCCCCGGGAAGGGGTGGGTGGCTGCCAGGACAGGCACGGGCAGCCTGTGCTTGGGGCTGAGGGCTGCAGGGACGCGGGGAGCGGGGCCGGGGGGATAAGCTGTCCTAATCCCGTCATGTTGCAGCCGTGCCGTCTGTGCTGCCACCGCCGGGGCCTTCGGCAGCGTCTGCTGCTCGCCAAGGGACAGTGTTATGTATTTACCCTCAAAAAACCAGAAAAGCCCTAATAAAAACGAGTCCTGGAGGTGTGGGGAAGGTTGCAGGTGCACGTGCAGTGCTGCTGGGGCTGAAGGCAGCGAGTGGGAGCTCTGCAGGCAGGAGAGCTCCATGAGGCATCTACTGATGCAGGAAGCTTCACCCCACGAGTGCTGGCTGCCCTGGCCACCCCATCGCCCCGTCCTGCTGTGGCTCCCTGGTGCGGGCGTTAAAAAGGGTCAGTGGGAGGAAGAGTGAAAACCCAGCAGCTAAAAGCAGCTATATCTGAAGGGTGCTTGCAAGCCCCATGGCACAGAGTGTTTGAGAGCAGTGGTGAGCCACAGTGCATGTGGAAGTTAAAATCCAGATACAAGAGCCCTGGGGCTGAGGTCTCTTCCTTCCGCCCAGTTAATCCACCCCCACAGAGATGTGGTTTCACCTTCTCTTTCAGGCAATGCCAGCTGTTTCTTGAGTGTCAGGAGATATTGTTTGAGCTGTAAGATTGCTTTGAGCTGCAAAATCATCTCTAGCTTTTTTTTTCTTCTGCAATTTAAATGCCCTAAGCATTTAACTTTCAACAGCATCACTGCAGGTGACACCATCCTCCACAGATCAAGAGACTCCAGAGGGGATCAGATCTGCAACAGTGGAGATGCTTGGGGTGAGACCACCTCTTGTGTCCCTGAATGGCTGTGGTCACCTGTCACCACGTCCTGCCCTGCAGAATGGGTGTGCTGGTTTTGGCTGGGGTGGAGTTAATTTTCTTCACAGTGGCTGGTCTGGGGCTGTGTTCTGGATTTGTGCTGAACACAGGGTTGATAGAGTAGTGATGTTTTTGTTATTGCTGAGCAGGACTTACACAGAGCTGAGGCCGTTCCTGCTTTTCATACAGCCACACTGGTGAGGAAGTTGTGGGTATGTGGGAGGTTGGGAGGAGACACAGCCAGGACAGGTGACCCAAACTGACCAAAGGGATATTCCAAACCATATGCTCATGCTCAACAAAGAAAGTGGGGGGAAGAAGGAGGAAGGGGGAGATGTTTAGAGTGTTGGTGTTTGTTTTCTCAAGTAACTGTTTCGCATGATGGAACCATGTTCCTGCTCTCCTGGAGATGGCCGAACACCTGGCTGCTTATTGGAAACAGTGAATTAATTCTTGGTTTTACTTCGCTAGTGTGATTGGATTTTGCTTGCCTTATTAAATTGCCTCTGTCTTAACCCACAAGTTTTCTGGCTTTTACCCTTCTAATCCTCTCCCTGATCCTGCTGGTGGGGGAGTGGTGAGCAGCTGCCTGGGGCTTGGTTGCTGGCTGAGGTGAAACCATGACAGTGGGTTCAGCCAGCAGATCCATGTCACTGAAAATACTGTCACATATCACTCTCACTGAAAATACACATCATTAAAAATGTGGATCACTTGGCAACTGAAGTGCAGTTGGGTCTGATCTGCAGAAGGGGATGAAGAGAAATGAGTGCTAGGGAAGACAGATGCAGGGTTTAATTTCTCCTGTCTCTTTTAAAAGCCATTGTGATCTATGATGATAACTCACAAACACCATCAGCCCTTGTGAGCAGCCAGGGAGCTGCCGGTGGGCTGCAACAGGCAGTCAACTGCTGACTGAAGCACTGTGTCAGACCATGACCCAGTGAGAGCTGCAGGTTCAACAGAGCAGGTGGTGTGTTAAAACCTTTAGAGATTTTCGCATGCTTTGGCAGGAGAGCTTGCCACCACTGGTACTGTGGTGCAGCCTGAGTCAATGGTAAAAAATTTTATGACTGAAGAAAACCCAACAAAAAAACCCAGAGTGAAGCTCACTGTGCAGACATACAGGTGCAGAGCCAGGATTGGCCAGGTTGGATCCACTGCAGGTACTGACATTGTAGAATGGTGGCACAGAAAGAAATTGGAGATACTGCTCCAGAGCACAGACCCTTTTCCCACAGGCCAAAATAGATCCTCTCATGGCTGAGCTGCTCTGCTCCTTCTCCTCTTCCTCCTGCTTGGCATAGTAGCAATGGTCTGCAAGGAGCAGGTCATGGAGGGGCGGCTTTCTTGAGGGCCTCTCCAACAGTGTCCTTCCACACTGAGCGTGTTGCAGGGCAACATCTTCCTTTATTTAGTTCAGCCTTTACTTAGGAGGACCGTAGGTGCTCAGTCTCTGCCCTCAGTCCTCCACAGACCATTGGTATGCAGAGGTTAAGGAGCAGGGCCAAACCCACGTGCATGCCTGCGAAGATGCAGGGATTTGTAAAGCAACTGGTGGAGGCATCGCCCTCAGTTTTGCCCGAAGTTGGTATACCTGTATCCAATCATGGCTCTGTGTTTACAGACCTGGGAATCAGCAGCAGAGGGATTAAAAGCAGCGTGTTTAGCTGTGAAAGGAGAACATCCCCGCCCTATGCCAGTGTGGTAGCTCATGTGTGTCCCTTGCTGCAGCATGTCCATCACAGCCGGCAACTGTGGAAGCCAACTGCATGAGCTGCCTGCTGTGCATGTGTGCAGAGACACCAAGTGTTGCACAGACATCAAAAGCAGCCCCTTACACGCCCACCTGGAGTTCAGCACACAACCCACCACACCCACCCAGAACCCCTTCATGGTTGGGCTCCTCTTGCCAAGGAATGAGTTTTATCGCAGGGCACGTGGAATGCCTCCGTGTGGCTCTGCCATTGCCCAGTGCTGGTTGGAGCCAGGGGGAATTCACCACACCACAGTTTCAAAAAAAACCCCAAAACCCTGTTATTTTTGGGACAAGGTGGTACTAGGTGACATTGCAGAATGGTCATAGGTTGCAGCTGGGAGTGGACACAGTCCTGGTGCTGCCAGTCTGCATGGGGCAGTGCATGGGGGGTGGTGAGGAATTTATTCCAGCAGTATCTCAACTTCAACCTTTATAGCCTCTGGTTGGCACATACAGATACCACAGGTCAAAGCGAACTGTGCAAATCAGCTCTGGTTGCAGAAGTGGGCACTGAGGCTGGGGGTGAAGGGTGCTGCACTGGGCAGTGCAGAACGAAACCTGGCAGCATTGGTTTGCAGAAGAGCTATGGGTGATGTGACCTATGTGGGTTCCCACAGGTAAGTGGACATCGGGAGAATTATTGATGTGGTCATCGCATTATCAATGTATGCATTAAATGATACATTTCCCATATAAGAATAAAGACAGAAACGTTGCTTCAGAGCAAACTGGGCAGCAAATCCTCATTTGCCACATCTTACAGGAACCTGCCCATGCAGGACTCAGGCCATTCCACCATCTGATGCAGAGAGGTAGGGAACCCATGTTTGGCTGTGGCAGCCTGTGCTCTCAAACCTCAGAAACAAACACCTTACCTAAAAAATGATCCAGCTGACAGGTACTTCCTTAAAGAGACAGATCTGGTAGCCTCCATGCCCTCGTCATTCCCAGCTAGGCATGCTGGCAGCTGAGTTAAGTGCTGCTGCAGGAGGTTTTGCCATCTGGGAAAACCATGTAGTGATGATGAATGGCATCTCACCTTGAGGACAGTGAGTCATGGTATGGTCCAAGCTTTATTTTACTACACCTCTGTTCCCTGAAAGTAGCAACTCACTGACTGAGAGCAAATGCCAGAAATAAGCTTGGCTCACTGGCCTGTGTGCTCCAGGGATGTGTTAGGGGAGATGGTTTTACCTTGGGACTCTCTGGATGCCCAGAGGTGTCCTGTGGAGCCTTATCTTTCAAAAAATTCAGTAGCTGTACCCTGGATCAGGCCTTCCTTTGTCCTTAGGCATGGAAGGGAACCCACATGCCCCTGCCCATTAGCCTCCTGGAGACTACCTGGTAGATTTGGGTCCTTTGAAGCACCCAACAATGGATCTCTTTGGGATCCTTTCAGGACAGGGATGTCGCACAGACACCAATGGCATAAATGCTTCTCACCATGCAATCCTGATCTGAGCATTACCCAGGCCTGGGCTGAGCACAGGTCTAACAGCAACAACAGCACCCGGCGATATCTGCTATTCTTCTCATCTTCAAAGCATTAGCTGGTGGGAATTAATCCTCATACCAGGCAGGCAAGTCTCATGACTCTCGCTCCACAGAGAGGCAGAGTAAATGATGTGATGAAGGGTGAATCAGGTCACAGCTGCGATGAAATCACAGCAGTTCCTGCCTGCCCATCCCGTGACCATTAGACCTTATGTACTCATCAAGGAGGTAGCTGGCATGCAAGGATGTGCAGAAAGCCAGCCTCTCCTCTCCAGGCAAGTTGCACAGCCTGCAGGGAGGTGCTGGGCCATGACTCACCTTTGAAAGCAGGTTTCAGTGTCAGATGAGGTCGAGGAGTCGCTGAGTTCATCCTCCAGTTACTCACTCCAAGGGTCTGGCAGTACAAGGGCACCCAGTAAAGGATGCTGAAAGACTGAGGGAGGCGTCTCTGGGCAAGGTCAGAATGCCAAACTTTTCTTTGTTGCCTTTGAAAGTCTGAGCTTAAAATTTTAACCCTCTGAATGGGGTCTTGGCTGCTGATACTGGGGTGAGAGAGGCATTTGTGTTAGTCACTAGTGGGAACTTAAGCCAGGACACTGGCCCCAAGGGCAGCCAGCTGCTGCTGTACCTTGTGTGAGTTACTTGATCTCCGGGGGAGAAGTGTGCTCAACACTGAAATGGGAGCAGCAGCTCCTTGAGAACCAGAAGGAGAGGAGGAATACAGTTTCTTTGGCAAATACCTGGAAGGGAGTTTGGTGTGAAAATAAAAAGCATTTAGGAGAAGTAAAATGATGCTTCTGTGAACCTCGGTTCACAGAAATGTACTCCTTAAACACAAGGTGATGTGCTTAGACAATAGAGAGGAGAAAGCCACAGTAGTACTGGCAGTTCCCCATGCACAAAAGACAAACAGTGAGGTATTGTCTGAGAGCCAACTTCTATGTTCATTGCACGCAGTGGGCCAGCCCATCCTCCCTCTTCCCTGTGCCATAGGTAGATCTAAAGGAGGCAGGAGGCAGGCAGCAAATTAATATCAGCAAGCCAGCTGAGAAGAGGAGCAGCCCAAGTATCTTGTCAAATTGGAAGTATATCTGGGAATTATTCCTTGCTTATAGTAAACTGTGCATGATGTACCTGCCGGCGCATGACAACAGGCTGTGAATGACAACAGGCTTTGGGATATGGTTTCATTGAAAATACATATTTTTCATGTGGAAGTGTGTCTCCACCCCCTGCTCACTGCATGAAGCCCAGGATTTTGCAGTCAGGAGCTGTTAGTACCGGACATTCAGTTCCACAGTGCAGAGGATATGGAGTACAGAGCTACAGTGGGCAAGAGGCCAACGGTGTCTGAAGCGGCTGTGGCAACAGTCCTGCAGGATGGAGGTTTCTCTGTGGGACGGCAACAAACCAAGCCTAGAGCTGGATCAGCATCAGGGCCTCCCCAAGGTCCACAGAAGTGTGTGTGCTGCGCTGCCAGTGCTGGGGAGAGCAGAAGGCACTGAAAGGCACTAAGCTTGAGGGTATCACACTTGCAGAGATCAAGTCAGCAGTGGGGTTGGCTTGGCCTGGCTTTGTAGTGCAAGTGAGTGCTGATATCCTAGAATAATCAATGACCTATAATTATCCTGGGGACATCAAACAGTGGCCATGCCTCTCACCTCTTCTGTCCTCTCTGTGGCAGATCATGGCTGTGGCTCTTACAATAAGTCTTAAGTTTGTTCTTGGTGCTGCAGTGTTATGTGTGGCTTTTGTGGCCCCTGTGTAACAAGCATTGCTGCCTGGTTGCCCAGAGCCTTAGGACACCCAATTTGGTGACCCAAATTCTCCATTTTTTACCCCAACTGCTTGTATTCTCTGGATGCCTGTTGCATGGAGGTGGTTAATGTCAAATACTCCCTTTTGCAATTTTGTTGCATTTTTATTTTCCTTGTCTCTTAAAGTGATTCAGAGCCTTCCGAGGTTGAAAGATGGTGCAATCAAGGGCAAGCCTGCTACAGAGGACAGATGTCCCTGGAAGGGAAGGTAAGAACACAGATGGAGGGAATGGAGTATAAAATTTCCACCCTTCTGTCCCTCCAGCAGCCTGCAGAAAGCAGCTGTTTCCATCGTGTGAAGAGTCATCCCTGGGCAGGGCAGTTTCTGAAGGTGAGAGGTGGCCCCAGGCGAGGTCTGGGAAGGTGCCAGGGCATTACAGCCCTGCCCATCAGGCATGCTGCCTGCTCCAGGCCTCCCTTCAACATGGTGAGGAAGAAAATCCAAAGGTAACCCCTTGCTGTTGGACCACACAGCACATTTACCCTCCCTCATAGGCTCTGAAAAGAGCTATTTCTCTCACTGTGCACATTTCATGGTCATACTACAGGAAACAGTGTGGGGGAAGCAGCCTAATAAATTATTCCTGGCTGGCTTGGAAGGAGCCCCTTAGCTGACCCTCCTTGTCCCTTACATGTTTCTAACCCAGAACTACCTGTTTTACAGAACAGCTTATTTTTCCATGTGTGAGAAAGCCCTCTTTTGCACCAGCAGGTGCTTTCCATGAAAGCCAGAGCTTAACTGCTCAATCTCAATGAAGACCCCACAGGAAATTCTCTGGATGCTCATCTCCGTTTCTGCAGAAAGTTCCAGCCTGGGTTGCTCTACATTTTGTTTTCTACAACACCACCCTGGCAGTGTCAGTGGGACACAGTGAACATCGCTGTCTGGGAGGGGAGCTCTGGATAAAGCTGTGCTGGGGTAGCTGCGTTTCATGGGTGGCCAGTGCCCCGTGCAGCCACAGGAGCAGGTTGCAAGGGGCAGCAGGGTGATTTGCTGTGTAAAAACCCCTGTGGTGAGAGGAGCGTGGTTATTAGAGAGTTCCGATCCTCCACCCTGTTGGTAGGATACACAACTTTTCCTAAACACAGCCTGTCCAGCCGCATTCCTGAAGCACACATTCCTTGCCAGCGTAGCTCACCCAGAGTGTGTCCAGGAATAGCACTGCAGCTTCATGTGGGACCTCTCCCAAATACATCTTTAATTGAACGGGACTGCTTGGCCCATGTGCTTGAACTCAGATCAGGACCAGTATTGTAATTACTGGTCTTCTTGTCAGTTTCTATCCAAGGCCATCTATTCTTTCTCTCTCACATCTATGACTTACAGGCATCACTATTTCAGCTTTGTTTTCTGTATCACTGCCCTCTTTTGGGCTGCCCCTTGGGGCAGCATGGGTGCCAGTGACCAGGGACACTGGTGGAGTCACCTTCTTGAGTTAATGTAGTCAAGGCTTGTTGTTGTGCAGCTGGAGGTATTAATTTCTGTCTCTGAAGCCACATAGCTGAGATTCAGCTGGCTATTCGTAGCCACAAAGAATGCTTTGCTGGAAGGAGAGTTGCTGGCTTTCTGATTTTTATCATAAGCCTTGTGATAGCTGGCTTTTGCTTGACAGCACCAATATCTGGAGCATAGTTTTGGGGTGAGAAGCTCAGCTTTCAGTTTAAATCCAGAATCCCATTTGGAGCCCTGACAATTGCAGAGGAGATACAAAGTAACTTCCAAGCATGCTTCCATGACTCAGAAAATGCAAATTACCCTGTATTTTGGTTAAGAAGACAGTCAAGAAGGAATATTATGTTTTTTAAGGCTGCACAGTGGTCCTTGAGTACTTGGCACTGGCAATCTCAGGGAAAGATGCCAGTGTATCAGGCCTTTTTGTTATGGAGAAGTTTATGCGTAATTTTGAGAACCAGGACTGCAGGGATTTAGGTGTCCTGGAATAGGTGACAAACTCTTCCTTTCACTACAAGGCCATGCTTAAAAGGGCACACCTGCTCAGTGGGTCACCTCTCATGCCCAGAACCTTTCAGAGAAGCAGGTAAGAGGCATCAGCCTAGGCTGTCTTCTTTCCCTTGCTCTGCTTATCACTGCCCATAGGGAACCTTAATGCATGCTCAATCTGAATGCATACAAGATACTTTTGTAATACTTTTCTTTTCTTATGCACAATTGCATGAAAACTGAACTTTTTCTTACCAGACCTCCTGCTAAAGGCTCACTGCCTATCTGAGTTTTCCCTTTCCCTTTTTCAGTAGGTACTGAAGAAATTAGGGGCTTTGTCTTCATCTCTCTCAGACTTGGTACTGCTCCAGTAGAGTCAAAGACTCAGCAGCAACAATTTTGAATACTTATTTTGTGCTTCTCTGTGCTGTGTGCAGACATAACCACAGTAGTCAACCCCTGCTTTCAACTTCCCCTTTGGTGCCTTGTGATGTTTACATGATGTGTAGTGTTCTGCAAGCATCAGACAAACAGAAATAAAAATCAGTGTTGGTTTGATTTTTAAGAGTAACCCCTGGAGTCAACAGCCACTCACTCCTTGTAACCTTTAATTCTCTCAACATGAAGGGGCTTTACAGAAGAAATAAATAGAGTACCAACTTAGGGTTCCCACGTGTTTTCATATGAAAGCATTAAAAGTCTAACTGTAGCATGAGAATGAAGCAATAAAGTATCTGGACTTTCTTGGCCAGGCATGGAGTTGAGCATGCCTGAATTTTCCAGGAAGCAAGTGGATTTGCAGAGACAAGTGCCAAGTAGTCACAGCAGCATCACTGTTATTACAAGGATAGATTTTTCAGCACACACTGTGCTGAAATGATGATGGGTGGCTACTGCATTTTTGAGCGCTCTTTGTTTTTCTGCACGCAATGGGAACTCAGCTCCTAGAAGACGCTGGAAAAGGGGAGGCAGCCCAGAGATAGCCCAAGAGAGGTACACTGCAAGATGTTTTTAATCAGACCAGAGCCGGAAGCTGTAAAGAAAGGGCACAGTACTGATACCTGCAAAGGGAGGAATGAATTCAGAGTAAATACTTCTTTGGCTGCAAAATCTTTTCCAAGACCTAGCTGAGAAAGAGGCAGTCTTCTCCTTGTAAAATAGAAGATCTAAGTAGTACCAGGTCTATCTTTATAAATAGGTATCTAGTGGCTTGTTTTTTTAATGTTGAAAATATCATTAAAACCGCAGGAAATAAGAAAAACCTGCTGCTTTGAGAATCTTCCCATTCAGAAGACAAGTTCTGTCTCTTACTAGAATTGTACAGCCTCGTGCCAAGTTGCTCATCTCAACACTTGAGTGATGGGCAGAAGCTTTTTTGAGAGAGTATCGCACCTTCCTTTCACAAAGGTTGAGGAACAAGCCATGGTAATAACTCAAGGTCACAAAAAGGCCCCTTTATATTCTGCAGGGGTTCAGATGGTTGGGGTTGATGAAAAAAGTTATTCATCTGGACCATAAGAAAATTGTGGTACAGGACTGCAGGATGCTGAATAACTCAGCAAACTCAGTGGGTTCATAATTCAGATGTCCAAATAGGCCACCTGCATAGCTGGAATATAGATTTTGGGGTTTTTTTATTGGCAAGAGTTGTTTCACGCTGAGAGCCTCTGAGCTCTGCAGAAGCAGTTAGGTGCTCTACCCAGCCATTGCAAACCAATCCTAAAGGGAAAAAAAGTTACCTGTCATTCTTTATTTGCTCATGGTAAGATATGTGAGCTGCCGCATTACAATTAAAGGCCAGTTGAGGAGAAAATTTTGTTCCTCTGATCCAAAATGCATCACCTGGCCCAGGAGAGGACTTTTCTTCTGTTTTATGAGAGCCAAGATGCAAAATGGCCTGGGTTTAACAAGTCTCTGGGCACAAGGAGAGCTGGAGGAATGCTGTGGCTCCATGCTTCTTGTGTGCACCAGCTGTAGAGTGAAGGAATCAGCCTCCCACTCAGTCAGATTACCTTGGCTCCACTGGAGTCAGAAGTCTGTTCTTAGGACAGTTATCCTGACTCAGTTCAGAGGCAGGAAATTCTTAAATTTCAGTAATTAACTTCAAGAAGAAATTTAACACCTGAGCCTATTCCAGCCTGCTCTTTAGGTTACAGGTTCCTGGAAGAAGGAGTTGCTTTTTTTCAGACCTAAATTCTCTAATATGATTTCCAACTCATATTACATTAAAAAAAAACCCAAACAAACAAAAAACCAAAACAACAAAACAAACAAACAAAAAAAAAGTGAGTCCCTCTAAGTTTGCATTTAGTTTTGAGGTTCTCCTGCTCTAACTCACCAGACATTTGCCCAGGCTAGATGGGACACAATGTCTGTATCTATCTGAGAGTTCAAAACAGTCTTCTCTTCTGCTGCCAGAACAACTAATGTGGCATCTGCAGCTGTTGGCAACTTTCCCACTGATATCAGTGCAGCAGGTTTTGATCTTAAATTTGCAGTGTATGTCCCTAAAGAACACTCTAGCTTGAAACTTTATGGTGGTTCAAATGAGGCTTTTGGTTGATGGCTGCAGTCCCCTTCCTCCAACCCTGCTGCTAGAGGCAGAGCTGGTGGTCAAGAAAAAAGATCTCCCAGAAGATATTGTGCTGTTTATTGGAGGGTGGTGAGCACTGTGCAGTGTATGCTGACTTTTAAAGCGTGATCACTAAGTTCACCAGCTGGAGCACAGGGAAGGGAAATGCTTCTGGATCCAAGTTTAGTGAACAGCTATTCCATTGAACATGAAACTCATGTAAGTGCTCATAGCATCCATCTTTTGATTGAATATCCGGCAAGAATTGCAGAAAAATTATTTTCAGATAACACAACTGAGGCTAACTCAATGGAGAAAAAGCCTGTAAAACTTTTCTGGAAGGGGATGTGTTGCATGTACCTATATATCTATATCCATTACGGGAAGGACATTAGCTCTGGTGTGGGAGGGTAATGACAGACACATGGGCCCTGACGGAGGTCCTGTCATGTGTCTGTGGAAAATACGAATCATCCAAGGCAGTGTGTGTAGTGTAGGAGAATTAGGAAACCTTGAAGAGGTGACAGCTGATTAAACAGCTGAAGTTTTTAGATCTCTCTGAGCTATTTGATATGCAAAGATACATCATAAGACAGCTACCTTAAGCTGCCTGATACCAGTTTTTTCCCCGTTCCAGGCACTGCTGCTTACCTTGTACAAAGCTGTTACTGTTTAGTCTGTGCAGAAACAGCCTTTGTCATCATATTAGAGTCTAACTCCTCCAGCTAAATTAGATCATTGTAGCAGTGTAGACAATATACAACCCTGCAAGCCAGAATGTAAATTTATTACTTTTCCCATAAAACTAATTTCACAATGTTTTTGGAGCAAGCCTCCTTGCTGTCTTTTAAACAGAGCATTTACATTGAAGAAAGAAAGGGAAGGTGAATGCAACTTAAAATCTTCAGACCCAAGATTAGCCCCAAAGCATTCATGTCATCAGAGTAGGAATTATCTTCTGGTTTCACTATAGCTGAAAGCTCAAAGAATGACTGATACCATGAGAACAGTTGATCCCTTTTCACCCTTCCCCAGTGCTGGGATTTGTGCAAGATTGCAGTCAAATGTATTTCTCAAGAAAAGTCAACTGGGGATACCACTCAAGTCCCTTATCTTGGTGGACCTTCAAAGGCATTCTCCATCCCAATACTCAGCCTTATCTGGATATAAACAGATATGCCCAGTGCATCTCTAGGCCATCTTCCCCACATAGTCACACTGTACAATCATCAGCTGTTTCAGCAGAAGTCAGAGTAAAACCAAAATGGCTGAAAGATTTGTAGGCTGTAAAGAAGGGACAAAATGCAAAGCACAGATGGATGCTATTCCCAGAGAGGAGGGGAATGCGTGGGAGGGAAACTTGTGCTCTGTGTTGATCCTTCTTTACTGAGGTGTATGGGATCTGGATGGATTTTCCTTAGGGAGCCTTGGGTAAAGACTTGAGGATTTAGATGATGTCAATTATGCCATGAATTTGTGAGCCATTGCATGCTGTTAGAAAAATCACAGTCCCTCTAGAAAGGAAATCCATTTTCTGTCCTGGTGGGAGCTGAGGTATGAAGAGCACAGGATTCCTGCACTGATCTGACTGACTAAGCCGACATAATAGGCTTCACATCAGTAAGTCTGAGGCAGACAGTAATTGCAGAAACATAGACTTAGTGGTGAAAGCACAGATCACCACAGGTACACCCCAGCTGTGAAGGGCATTGTCTCTTTTTTTTGCTCCTCACCATATAGGACTTCATTTTATAATTTAAAATTGTAGTGTGATTGGCACCACAGGTCAGAACCAACAGATGAAACGAAACCTGATAGCCCCTCTCTGCTTTTTAAAATAATATTCCAAAAATATCCCCGTTTCCCAGGCACAGATATCACAAAGGGCAGAAGAGGACATCGTCTCCCAGATTTTCTCCTTCTTCCATCTGTAGCCTATGTGTTGTCTACACAATGTGCCTAAATATTTCTATCATTAGCAATAGAAAGGAAAAAGAAAAAGGGGCATTCTCTCAGCAGGTAAAATGTCTGGCTGCAATATTTCCACCAGGAAAAGGTTAAATTCAACTGTATAACATTCTTCATGAAGTTCCTGCTTTCCAGGGAAACTCTGGAGTTAGAAACATTAAGAGGTTGCTACAATTGTGATGTTACCTCAGTGTGCCCTAGGAGGCAGGATTTTTGTTTCTCTGCTTTTCTATCCTTTTATCTGGGCTGTCCTTATGAGCCACTTAAAGTCTTCTGTGGTGCACCAGCATCAATTACTCTCATAACATACCATTTTTCTTCTCTGGGAGGACAACTTCAGTGCTTCCTGGGGATTTTGTTCCTAACCAGTGAACTGTCTCATACAGTTGGCAGCATAAAATGCATTAACAACAGGTTCCATAATGTTAAATGGGGATGATAAAAGGCAGCCCTGGAATTATGCCTCTTTACATATAAACCTAATTTTCTGACCAACCATGTTCATGGTTTTAATTTTCTTTATCCTGCACAGCCTATCAGCAGCAGTCAGTCTGGTGGCAAGCTGTAGGTTTTTAACCTTAAAAAAGCCACACAGAGATGACACACAGGACTGGGACAAACTAACTTGATGCAAAGGACATTCAAAACAACAAAAAAATGAACCTGCACATGAAAGTTTTAAAGTATGCAACTGATTCTTGCAAATAAACTTTATCAGTCAGACTATTGTTCTGGTTTTCTGGACTAATGGAGTGGGAAAAAAATTCAAGTGGCAGATACCAGATTTTTGGCCTAAACTGTGCTTCTTGGACTAAATTCTAAGACTAAAGTACAGTTCCAAGGGCAGGAGCTTATCTAGTAATGGGTTGATTTGTTCTTCTGGAAAGACTTTTACCAGTGAACCAGAAGGACATCTTTTCTCAGAAAACACTGCTGTGAACTTCAGAGGCTTTGTGTTATATCCAGTGTTCATCTCTCTGACATGTTGGACAAAAGTACTCTATCCAGAATAATAAGGCAATTGTAATTTAGCATATTAAGCAATCTGATCTTGAAAGCCATCAGACAGCTCATGAGAAGACTTAGGCCCTATTACAAGCAAATATGGTGTGTGTCTTAGTGGTGCAGGTAACACTAGAACTGTCCCCTCTCAAAGAAGATATAACATTATGCCCCATACAAAATTGGCACGAATCTACTGAGACCAGTATTTGGAGAAGAATCCTGCTAGTCCTCCATTATATGTTCCAGACATTTTTCATTCCCTCCCAGATAAAATGCCCTGCTGATCTAATGGTAGAATTTGGCTCTCAAAGCTAGAAAGCTCCAACTGTAGCCAAAATAACATCCTAAAATAGAAAGAAAAATGAAAAACCAGAAATATTGTTTTCCTCTTTCAAAAGTTTCAGCAGGAAGCTAGCAGTGAGAAACCACTGAAGTGGCTCTCTCCCAGCTACCTCTCCCAGTCTGGTCATTGCCTGAAATACTCAAAAGATCCCTCATCCTAAGGTCCAAAGGCACCTTGGTTTCATGCCTGTGTCTCCGGTATCACTGGAAACCACCTTAAGTTAATTGAGCTCAGGAGTTGGTCTTTCTGTATGAATCAGTTTTAGGGAAGCTGACAGCTACAAATCCCTGTGTTTTTGTTCTGATGAAAACAGTCTGAAGATCTAAATTTAACAGTTGGTTTCACAATGCTCGCTTTTGACTGTAAGTAAAATCACCCTGGAAAAATAGCTTAGAATAGGAAGAGATATGTTTTCCGGATGCTGGAAAAGTGAATCAAAAAAAGCAAGCACAACAAATTCATCCTCATTCACAATTTAGATTGCTTTTTACTCTCTGCTTGGTATCTTTGGATAAATACTGTGGATAAAAATGACGCTAGTTACAGAGGAGATTCATAATTTCTGACCCCATTTCAGAGGAAGATGTAGCACATATCTGTGGTGTTCGGGTCACGGGAAACAGTGCCTGTAGATCAAATCTGTGTTGTGAATGTTTTTTTTCACATGAGGAAACCAGAGAGAATATTTTCCAAGATGAAAATGATTCTTCATGCACACATTTATTCTGATTAATTTCTTCTTGTGGACAAATTATCCCTTTCACTTACCCTACGGTCACATTACAACACTTTAGCAATATAAAGAGACCATAGAGTGGATGTAAATATAATTTATAGTTGTAGAACGGCATAAATCACCTGCACATTATGAGGCAATCTAGTGCAAATAGGATTGGGGCCTCTACAATGAAAATCTGCTCCCAAGAGTGACTAATGGCATCTTCTACTCAGCTTCTTGTATTTGAAACAATGTCTGCTTTCAAATAAGCCAGGATGGATTCCAGAGGATGACCTGATCCTGCTCCTCCTAGTGCCTTGTCAGCAGTTCACCACGTTCCAGCCATGCAAATTCATGGAAGAAAGGAAGATGCCCTTGGAAACATGATTTTTATTTGGGAACATCCTGAACCTCGGATGCCAGCAGCAATTTTTCAGTCTAGCAATTAGGGAAAAAGGCATTGCACTTGTAAACCGAGAGCAGCAGAGACCAGCTACTTGAGAAATTACACACAGGCTTTCCTAATACAGTGCCACAGCCCCCCCTCCCAATAACAGGAGATGTGGAGAGTGGACCCTTTGTGGCTCAGGGCCTGCCTTTGGCCATGTCCTAGTGATCTAGGTGGTGGCAAGTGTCCCTTCTGCCTGTGCAGGTGCACATCTGCATGGACACCTGTGAGGAACTGGTTGGGAAGTGGGTGCCAAGGGCACAGGCATGGTCTAAGCTGTTGTCCTGGGCTGAGTCCTGTGTCTCCCTTGTCCTGGGTTTCTTGGGGTTTCTCCCAGGCTGGTAGATGCTCAACCATGAGTCATCATCATCTTGCCATTCCTTGGAAGTAGTTATCCCAAAACCATCTGCCCACAGATGGGGAGTGACACCACCTGTCCACCACCTCTGTGAGCACCTTCTCTCCTGGAAGAGCTCCTCCTGCATTCCCCAGGAGAGCTGCTGGTGGGAGGGTTGTCCCTGGGATACGAGGTGACTTGGCAGGCAGCTGGGTGTGGCCGGATGAGCCGCACTCACGGCAGAGGAATGCGAGGTGCCTCCCTGGGCTGCAAGGTTGCCCCTGGGCAGGCTCAGCACCATTGCTCCACAGCCAGTGCATTGTTCTGCCTTGCATGTGACAGGTGAGCAGGCAGTGTGGCATGAGGCTGCTCTCTGGCCATTGGTGTGGCCCACTGGAGAAGTGATGGGCTGGTGTCAAGCAGGATGTCTGGATGGATGGCCCAGTGGTCAGGTCTTTGTAGCAGTCTCACCAGCTGTCCCACCCACTGCTGCTCTGCCCCAACCTGCTCTCTTACATCACATTTCCGCTTTAGTTAAGTGTTTGGTCCTCAAAACAAAAACAGCAATAAATAACTCTTTTTATGTTGCTTCTTTACCACAATTTTGCCAGTCCCTTGCACCTTTAGTTCAGAGCAGTCTGGTCTGCCTTGTGGCTGGCTTGAGTGTCAGCTTCCTAATCCTGCCTGGCTCACTTCTGACCCTGCTCTTTGGGCTTCACTCTGCTTTGCCCTGTTCACACTTACCTAAAAAGAGAAGGTTTTTCTCTGTTGGGCCTCCTTGGCTCTTTCCTTGGAGGACAAATTCTTCCCACTCTAAGGACTTGGTATCTGCCTTGGAGAACCCACAGGTTCAGGTTGGAGCTGCAGCCACTGGCAGCCCTAGTCTGCCAAGGACTGCAAATTTATAAGGTCAGGAAGTCTGGAGACACTCAACAGTGGACCTGTTGTCTTGGGTATTTCTCAGCCCATGTTGCCGACTCCTTGTGCCAGAGCTATAGTTTGATTCCTCTGAACAATCTAAATTGAGGCTGTTAATGAAAATTTTAAAATATAATATCCCATGAGGGACTCCTTACAGTACAAGAACTGTTTCCGATGCCAAAGGCCAGCTCATCAGCAGAATTAATCAGTGCAGCATCAGTTTAGCATCAGTGAGGCTTTGTTGATTTGCAGATGCAGAGGATTTGGCCTCAGTGTCTGGTCTATATTATTTTACAGCAGATAATGAGTGCAGCATGCCATGCTTGCTTTTCTTACGCTTCTTTGAAACTGCAATTTTACTGACCTGAAAGTATTTTCCCACTATTAAACTTTCAGTCAGGACATCAGTCCTTTTTAAGATGCTGAACACCACAGAATGCCTTCTCCCTGTGTGGGAACAGCTCTGCTGTACCAAGAGGAGGTGTGATCTTGACTTATGGGATAGAGATTCCTTGTGGCACTGACTCATACACTGTAAATTTGTGCTCATTTTCACATCTTCCTCCTGATCCTGTTTTAGGCTGCATTTCCATTACTCCTCCACCCTGGGGGAGGAATCCTCAGCCAGCACAGCTCTAACCCGGAAACCACAGGGGATGAAAAGACCTTTCATAGCAATAATGGTGCCATGTTCCTCTCCTCTGCAGCTGCATTTTGAAAACAAAAGATCAGGAGGCAAAGTCTCCACCCACAAGCAGAATTTGCAGCTCTGCAGCCATCGGGGACTGGTGCAAACGGGCCTGATGCAGATGCCAGAGAACATACTTCCTATTGACACCAGGGAACAACAAGAACTGAAAGTATAACCTAATCTAGGGTGAGAACAATGTCTGCTTTTGCATATTTAGCAAGGACAGCCTTGGGCCACGAGCTGAGGCTTAACTTTGCCCACACCATAATATATCTTCATGTAATCAGCTGTTTTGGTCAATCTATTGCAAAGACCACGTAATGTCTGCCAAATCAGATGGATGCACTTCCAGTTTGATGCCCCTCAGTAGATACCCATGCCTGTGCACATTCCAGCTGGAGTTTCCATGAAAGATTTCCCATAAAACAGATAGGAAGACACTTGGAAGTAGCTCCAGTAGTTTGGTGAGTCTGTAGTTCAACACAAAGTGTAGAAGAACAGATTGAAGGCTGTGGACTGTTACTTCTCTCTACTACAGCATAATTCTTGGCCTGCTTTAGCTCTGTGCTCTGGGCTGAGGCACTCCTTGGAACTTGCCTTTCCAGCACGAATAGCAGTTTTGAACTGGCAAAGGGTAGGTGATTGACATCAGACAGAAGGCCTGATTTCATCAAGGCTTTGGCATGACACTTGCTGGAAAATGTATTCCAATAAGTGCCACCCAGAGTTATGAAATGTGGCACCAAAAGGTGAACAAAGTTCCTGCCAAGGAACTGCCACTCTGGACTTGTTTGGTCTCTGCTCATACAGGCAGGCCTGATGTTAGTCTTCAATGGGAAAAGGTCAGTGGGACTAGGGAGGGTCTGGCTGCACCTTTTGAAAGCCCTGGGCACATGGCAGCAGTATAAGCTTAGTATGTTAAAATACAGCTCTTCCTTCTCTTGGGCAGCCTTTAGAACATGAATTGGAGGTAAACAATGACTACAGTATTTTGTGTTTACTTTACGTGCCAGTGCTCACGTGCGGGGTAGAATGGTGGAGAACGCAGGTCAGTGTCCATGTGAGACACTGAAATGCTTATGGGAAGTCTTTCTGAGCTTCCCCAGAGACTGTTTCAAACCTTGTGCTAATTGCTTTCTTCTTGACTGCTCTGAGTTCACTCCTATAGCTGCCAGGGCTTGATAATCTCTGGATCACAGTCCTCTGCTTGGATTTCTGTCACTCTCTCTGTGTGACCTGTCCTCTGCTGGGCAGAAACTTGCAGGGTCACACGAGGTGCCTCTGCTGGGCTGTAAATGGGAATGGGTTATTTCTTCTGAGTTGAGTGGGCCCCTAAAATACAAACCTCATTTCAAATAGAATTTGACACAGATGAGTGCATTTGTCTTCTCCAACATGCAAACTAGAGAGCAACTATTTTCTGCTCAGCATGGAAAGGAAAGAGGAGAACTGAGACAGCAACACCCACATCTGTGAAGGTATTTAAGCATTTGCTGGGATCCATGCATTGTGGTCAAACTATGTCAATAGTAAGACATAGTCTGGGCAGCAGGTGCCTATATCCCATTTTTACAAAGTCCTAAGGTACAGTCTTTATCACTGGGTCAGGTTTCTCCAGAGTTCCTTGCAAGACCAATTACAGAAAAGGGCTGCTGCTACATGTCCAGGTTCCTCTGTTTATTTTCCATGGTGCCCCATGCACATGAAAAAGTGCAGACACTTTTCCACCCCGTGTTGTGCAGGCGTCTCAGCAGAAGTTGCTCTCAGCATCCAGCACCACTCATTTCTTGTGGATGCCACGAAGGAACCACCTGTTACTCTAAATCTGGCAGTGTTTCCTCATCTTCCCTGCATCCCCGTTTCAACTTCTGTAACTACATATGTGTGACCTGTTTTCTCCTGCTATGTAGAAACTTGGGCAGTCACATGGGGATATGTGGGGTCACTCGTACTCCCCTGACCCTGTAAATGTAGAAGGGTTAGTTTATTTCCAGAAAGTATGGTTTACATATGGTTTTCCTTTCATTATTTTAGATGTCAGCTAGAAGGGCTCTGCTTGTTCCCTTCAGTAACAGCAAGTAAATAGCTGACCTGTTTGGAAAAACTTAACACCAGAGACCTGGAGGAATCTTTGGATGCAAGATGCGTGCTGAACCATCTGTGACCCTCTGTAGAGAAACATCAGCTTAATATATTAATAAATGTTTTTTAGTGAAGATGAAAGAATATTAGAGAAAATATACAAGTTCCCTGTGCAATCCATTTCCCATTGAAATCAAATGGCCAAAATGAAGAGGTCAGCAAAAGTTTGTTTGAATTCTGACTAAGGAAAACAAGGAAAGCTCTTTGCTCACTCCAGGCAGTGCCATTATCAAGAGGATCTGGTCACAAAGACCAAGGCTAGAATTTTCAAAGGCAGTTGCTTGATTTGCTAGCCCCACTTGAAGCACACTGAGTGGAGCTGCTTCTGGGAAGGTGTGAAAAACAGGGAGATCCAGGGACTCCTGTGCTAGTCTGGGAGACTTAACCAATGCCACAAGGCTGCTTTGAAGCATTTGACCGATCTACTGTCAGATCAAGCTCCAGGGCATAAAGTAGGAATTCTGACTTGCACAAGTGCTGACGAAGCTCATGCTGTTGAGTCTCCTGAGTTGCCAGCTTGGGCATCTTCACACTGTGTCCCCTTTTGTACTGAGACACACATGCAGAGGCCAAAGAATGAAGATGTCTCATGTTAACTGTAAGCTTTCAGGCTGAGCTGAGCTTACCAAGACAGGTGGCGAGTGCAGGCACCCAAGGAATCATACTTGGAAGACAAGATTGAAGGACTCCGGCAGTTCACAAATGCTACTTGGGAACTGGATGGTCAAGTACTGCCAGTTCCTAGGATCAGCTTAAAGTTAATAGAGTGATGGCAGGTGCCCAAACATCTCTGCAATCCTGCATTTGCAAAGATGTTTTCATCACAGAGCAGACAAAATAAAATGGTTTTTAAAAACAACACACCCTGCAGGTCTCTGTCCCTGCCACTGAGTATATGAAATTTTAAAAAAAAAAAATCCTAACAAAAAACCGGAATGAATTAATATAAATAACGTAACTGGAGAAGCTTGAAAGCAGCAAGAATGTGTGAGACTTTGATGCATTTTTATCCTTTTAAAATAAAACAGATGCTGAGGGGATGTTACAAGAAGGCGTCTCAGAAAGGCTGGTGTAAAAATATTGAAAGAATAGAGAAACTTACTTTTTCCAGGAAGACAAGCAAGGTTCTACAGACCTGGGATGTAGAAATGCATGCTGGAATGCATGTATGGAAATGCTATTTTTTGGCATGATCTGAAATTTCAGACTTGGAAATTAAATGTGTGTGTGGAGTGCTCCATACATCCATATATCATTGTGCTGAATTTGGAAAAAAGTTTCAGATAACCTCAAAGGGATGATTTTCAAATCATCAAACTTACTTGGGAGACTGCTTCCAAGCAAGAGAGCCTTTAAGTGAAAGCATCACTAGTCCATGGGCCCAATCCACCTGCCAATCCTGCTAGTGTTTGTATCCTTTTGATAAGGTCCTGTTTTCCCCATGGGTCTATAAGTTCATAGTCAATACATCCTTGGTTTCTATGGAAAGCAGTGTTAAAACCCCTATTCTTTTTTTTCCCCCCCCCCCCCCCCGCTGTGGTGGTTAGCCTCAGTCAAAATCAGTCCCATATTCTTTTCATAAATCTTTGTGCTTATCCAGATGAATAGCCATTCATTTAAGATCATAATTATATTAATTAAGAGCATTGTTTCTATAGGTGTGGTTACTTCCTAAAGAGCAAGTAGCTGCAGTAGGATTGTACAAAAGCAATCTTTAGCAATTCGCAAAAGGCAGTGTTTTTTTGAGCTTTAGCAAATTCATTTGAAATGCCCTTATGGGGTAGGTATCATTGTTATTTTAATGGTGTGACATTGGAGACATGAAAGATACAATGTTTTACCCACAATCACTCAGCAAGTCACATCCTTTCTCACTTACTAGTGATGCCACATAACTGCACTGCTGATACCCACTAGCAAACTAACTCTCATTTTCACCATTAGTGATAACCAAGAGGGTTTCCTCGAGTTAGACTTTAGGCAAATTTTGAAGTAGGCGTTGAGCTGATTCTGCTGTGAGACATAATCCACAGGCAAATGACCAGAATGAGAAGGGGTGTGATCAACCACAGGACTGTAAGGCTAATAGTTCACAATTTGTCTGTTCAAGAATGTTTGCCTAATTTCATGTCACTAAAACAGCAAAATGTTGTCCCTTTTAATAATAAACATTTTATTTCACTAAAGAAGAAGTAAGAAGACAAGAAGTGATAACAGAAATTTCTCTGAAAATAAGCTATTTGTTTCCTGGCAGATGCAAATCCATTCTGTCTCTCCCTGTTTCCCCCTTCAAATGCACTTGTGTGGGTCTCATCTATGCACCAGCCAGGGAGATCAAGGTCTGACTCCACAGGGGTGCTTTGTACTGTCCTGAAAGCAAAACTTAATCCAGGCAGAGGATAATGAACTCTTGAGTTACTGGCTCCTTCGACTCCATCCTTGTCTTGGACAAACTTCCCCTCATCTCCAAAGAGTTATCTGAGTACAGATCTCAGTATTTTCCTCCCTAGAGTTTATTATGAATTTATTGAAAAAAAAAAATACAATCCCTTCAGCTATGAAAATTACCCTCATTTGTCTATAAATAGGCTTAACCTCTTAAACTGTGTCAGATGCTGCAGATTCACCAATTTGATCTAGATCTTCAGATCTTCTCTGCTCTTAGCGCTCCAGGGCAAATGACTCATACTGCTTGCCAGTGCCATATCCCACTGAGCCAGGCAGTGTCAGTGTGTCTGAAGGTTTCTACTAAAACCGGGGCAAGGATTTTCTCCTGATCAAGCTGAGCTCACCAACATACTGCAGCCACAAATCAGTATGTTGTACTTATATGAAAATCCATGTATTTGCAGTAGTCCAGCCACAAATCAGTAGAGGAAAATATATTTGAGAGTCAAACAATTATGATAAAGGCAAAATCCTATTGATCCAGGTAATCATTTCCCCAGCTGCATTTCCCTTCACCAGTGGCAGTCCTAAGTAATTTGGTCTGCACTACCTATTTACCTTACCATTGAAATTGCTTTGGAAATATGAAAGGGAAATGTCAAAGTATTTTCAGGCAATCTAAATGGCTTTTATAGCTTGTTCCTGGAAATCAAAGTTCCCTGAGCTGTCTGAATGTTCTGTCCTTACTCTATAAATCACTTGTTTTTAAAAGAAGAAGGGATCCGATTTCCCAGGTGTGTGCTCATTCCTAGAGTTGTCCCAACCCTTCTGCTACCTTTCCTGGAGAAGGGAAAAATCTTGACGTGGAAAATCAGGGGAAAAAACTCTTCTAGGTGAAGGGTAATGGTTCTCTTCTGGCTATGAGGTACCTGGGGATAGAAAGGTTGATGCAGCTGGTTTTGCTCAAGTTCCAGAAAGTCCTGAGTCTTGGCACTTGTTTGATCATATTTGTGTGCTGATCTGAGGACCAGGGAACCATGGGGAAGAGCTGAATTTTATTTTATTTTATTTTATTTTATTTTATTTTATTTTATTTTATTTTATTTTATTTTATTTCACTTCTACTTCAGTTATCCAGGTTACGGCATAAGATGTTGCTCGTGCCTAATGAATGAGCTGGATGCTTTGAAAGTCCAGCTGATGGTGCTTTGAGGGCCATCTGTGTCCTCAGCTCCCAGTTTCTCATAAGCTCTTTGGAGTGAGTGCCTGTGTATTTTACGTTGCCATCACAAATAACAGACTCTCAGCTTGATATCCGTGATCGACTGTGCATGTCACATTGCATGCCATAAAAAACATATGCTCAAGGTTGGAAGGGCAAACATGCTTTTGGCTTCCCTGCCATTTGTAGTTCAGTTTGCCTGCGACCTTTCTTTCATTGTGTGTTGCTACTTTTCTCCTGAAAAAATTTCCAGAGCCCCCTGGAGGAAGAAACAGGCTCTATTTACTGACATTTGTACCAAGTTACTATGAGCAGACAACTCTTGTAGGCTC
The DNA here is from genome assembly GCF_029207755.1 of Chamaea fasciata. Taxonomy (NCBI): domain Eukaryota; kingdom Metazoa; phylum Chordata; class Aves; order Passeriformes; family Sylviidae; genus Chamaea; species Chamaea fasciata. The sequence goes on along the minus strand of NW_027094086.1, from coordinate 12,102,994 downwards.
GAAACAGGATCTCTCAGCCAGAAGCCTTCAGTCAGAACCTACCAAGCTCAAAGACTTCCTTCATTTAAAAAGGTCTGAATTAGCCATTAAATATCACAGCGTCTGGAAGAACATCCATAGGAACTCTCTGCTTTCCTCCTTGGTCAAGGTTTGAGCTGGCACTCAGTTAAATTGCTGGGAGTCTTCTCTGTTGGATGCCATGGCCCTACGTGCACCCATGGGTTAGTCCACATCATGAATTAATGGGTAATTCAGCTGCAAGGGAGTGCCAGGACTGAAATATGGCCTGAAGTGCACTGAGGCACTGTTGACACAGCCTGGGCAATGAGAAGCCTTTCCATGTTTCTGCACAGGATGAGCCCAGGGTCAATACGACAGGGAGGAATCATTCTATGCCATCTGCTTCCTCTCTGGCAAACCTCATTGCATGGCAGGGGAATGTCTTCCCATGGCTCATCCCTTTGCGTGTCTCCAAGGGATGCAGCCCTGACAGGCAGCTGTGGGCAATAGTCATGTGTGCCCCAATGTGCTGGCTTCCTGTCTCACATTTGCTGATGGTCCTCATGCCAGAAGCCAAGTTTACTTCACAGAGGCCATATTCTGCAGTGCTCAGGCTGTCTCTAAGATCCTACCCAGGGAATAGATAAACAGAACTATGCTTGAGCCTCTGGTACATTTTAATGTCATTTTCAGGGAAATATATGTGTCATAACAACACAAAGCAGGCACAGTTCCCTTGCTTTTGATCTGCCTGGTGCCAGGGTCCACGTCATTTCAGCATTGAACCATATCCAGCAAGTTCATGGTAACTTTGCTCTCTGAAGAAGTGCCCCTTTTGCCCCTTGGTCTGTACTTGTCTCTTGTCTTTCAGCAGTGTTCCTTACTCCTGTCAGGGAATGTCACGTACTGTTATGTTAACATCTGATTTTTGCTGGAAACCCTAGGGAATTGGGCCCTTATCTCCACATACCATACACATCAAAATAGTTTAATCAAGCCTATTAATTCCAGGGCTTGCTGCTGATCTGGATAAAACACTGCTCTTTGCCAGCACTGAAGTTTTCTAGCCAAGTTTCACATTGCAGCACTCTCCATTAAGTTTGTTCTCTGCTCCTTGGGGCTGAACATGTTTCCGTACAGTCCCCCAGGTCTTACAGAGAGGTGCCAGGGTTCTGTTCTAAGGCTTAGATTCTTTTGGGCTGATTTTCCAGACCAGAAACATCCCATCAGTTTGAAAATTTGGACTTGATAGTCCTTGGTGTCACTTCCTGGTGCTCTGGGCTGTCATTGCCACATCCAAACGTTAGTTCAGGGCAGCTGCAGAGCCTAGGAAGGTATCCAAGAGCAGAGAGAAAACTCAGCAATGTGCCAAGACCAGGGCAAAACTCAGGGGATGTCATTACAGATGTGGCACTGGGGGATCTGAGGAAGCAGACATGCCTTTGTCCTTGTCCCAGCATGCCTGCTTTAGGGAGGGGTGGTGGGACATGGCTTATTCATCAGAAGGCACAGCCTGGTCAAGAAAAAAACTTCAGGGAACTAGACATAGGAAGATTAGATATAGGAGGATGGTTACAAGCATCTTCCTGACCAGATGAAGAAGTGGACCAGATTCTTCCACCTTTTCCAACCTCCAGCAGTGTTCTACCTCATGTCTCACCCCTGACTCTTAAGGCAAAAGTCTCCAACAGCTGTGGGGATGCCTTGTGTTTAAAGCAGCCACTAGACATGTGCCTATTGGCCCAGGGCTGCTTGAGATGTGCTGCTGCTTGCTTTTCTGGGAAAGGGTTCTTGTGACATGAAAGAAGTGTAGGCAAACAAAGAGCTCTGGGGAGAGAAGTGACAGGCAGCAGCTGGAGCCAGTGGGTGACTTGCCGAGTGACAGAGCAGTTGGGCTCCTCACTACTCTGCTACTATTTTGGAAACATTAATAAACAGAAGAGGCCAGATCAATCTCTCAGGGCTCCAACACAAACCCCCAGGAGCCCTATGGACATTGATGGCACCAGCAGCCTGAGACATCAGTTTGTCTGTAAGAACTCTGCTTCATTTGGACTGTGGGAAAACTCATTTGATTTAGCCACTGAAAACATTATTAGCAGTCCACTAATCTGCAGATCTCAGCTCCTTTGCAGGTGCAACCTTGCACTGAGGAATTCATGGTCATGGTGCCATGGAGAATATGACTTCAACTTCTGTGGGGGAGCTTTAAAGCAGCTGGAAAAAAAGTATGGATGTTTATATTTTTAAAAAGGGATGGTTTTTGCTGCTGTCAATTATTAATGGCTCTCAGGTCAGGCTAAGGAACAATGCCAGGGATAAATTACCCTGTACGCTATTCATATATGCTTTACCCAATTGTTTCCTTCTCAGCTAGAGGATTCACCTCACAATGAACTCCTTGGCATTTGGAAAAAGAGGACTGACAAAGCAATGAACTTGGTGTGCCCGTTTATTTATGCATTGACATCTTTCCTACTTTGTCAGGTGTGTTTAATCAAAAAGAAGCAGGAAATGCATTATAATTATAAACATATTACTGCAGAAGAAAACGGCTGCCCTTGGAAAGGACTGCATTGTTTGATAAACAGTTACAGTGAAAAAACACAGGCTTAACCTACGACTCTTTGCTGAGATCAAAGCAAAGTTGCTGCCACAGGTTGCCTGTGCAGCAGGACTCAGCTCTGTCTTGCAGCAAGGCAAGGGGAAGAAAGTTGAAAAGGAAATGCAATCTTCTCCATTCCTTTTCTTTTCTTGCCTGAAACTTTTCCCCTAGTACTAAAAAAAACCCCAAACAAACAACACCCCCCCCCCCCAAAAAAAAAAAACAACAGATGAGAACACAATAATTAGGGGCATGTCTAAAGCCCCTTGTTGAAGCCATGGAGAGACATTGTTTTCAACAGGTTCTGACTTGGGATCCTGATGAGCCAAAGCAAAGATGGAGTTAGGGAATAACCCTGGGAGAATCTGAATGTCCTGCAGTCTTTTCATGTGACCTTACCCAAACTTGCAAACATTCCTTAACTGCGATGACAGCTGAACCCCAGTCAGTATTGTGCTGCTGCTGTGAAAAGCAAAATCCTTCTGGACTCTGGGACCAGGAATGCTGTAGGTAAGATGCAGAAAGGGTTTATTGCCCTTCTCAGCACTGAAAGGCTGAGCCATGGCCCTGCACTTAATAAAAAAACTACCAACAGACAAACTGAAAATTGTCCAGAGGAGAGCAACAAAAATGATCAGAGGTCTAGAAAACATGACTTATGAGGAAAGATTGAAAGGGCTGGGTTTGTTTAGTCTACAGACTTTGAAACACCCTAATAAACTCTAAAGATGTAAAAAAATATATGGCATCTAAAAAGGGTAATCAATTGCCCTTTATCTCTGTGGCAGAAGGTACAGCAAAGAAGATAAAAGCTCTGAGGCCAATAACACCTCAAGTATGTTACTTGGGGAGGGATCAGAGCATCTCATGGCAGATTTTCAGCGTTTGGACAAGTACCATGACGGACTGGGTAACTCACTGTCCCATGGAACAGACTGGTTTCAGCCATGTGGTCTTGTGGTTTCCATGATCTAGAGACTGTGTCAGGGCACCTGAGAACAAGGCCTTGGAGGTGATGAACTTTTAGAGCACTCCCTGATTTGAAAAAATGTGGCAGGTGCTCAACTCTTCTAGAAGTTGCAAGAAGAAATCTTTTTAAAAGTCCTCTTTTCCATGGCTTCCATGGTTATTAAATGAAGAGCAACAAATTCCCACTTTTCCATGGGGCCATCACTGTATTTGTGAAGAACCTTGCTGGTCTCCCATGGGGGATTCCCATCTAGGTGAGTACTCAAATGCTTGAAAATTTAGATGATCAGACCTCTGAAAAAGCACGTAAAAGTGTATCAGGTAGTGACAGCCTTGCAGATCCTGCCACAAAATGTCCTCTCCTGACAATGGAGAAAGATGCATCTTGGCCAACTCTTGCTAGGAGTACCTTTACAAGTGTAAAGCAGTGAGGATGGTATTAGGAACTGGTCTAGGTGGGTCAGGTGGTGGTCAACACCTGATTAGAAAGGCAACATCCCTTCTTCCCACAGTGCCTACCCAGAGCTGAGTATCCCATCCTGTAGCTGCGTGTGCTGCTCCCTACTCATGACTGAGCAACTTTGCTATCCTTTGTCTGTCTTGAAAAGGCTCAACACTGTTTTCTGATTTCAACCCCGCTTCTTCAAAGGGCCCCAAAAGCTTTGTCAGAGTTTGCATCAAAACTCCCAACAAGACAAAAGCGTATTAGAAACCAGGTTTTGAATTTAATGCCCAGCAATCCCAAATTCCTTGAATTACGGGCATGAGGTGAGAATTTTGTGAAGGGAAGGAGCACAGGGTTGCAGCCAGAGCAGAGCTGGCCATAGTCCTTGGCATCTCCAAGGACCTGGGGGTGAAGTGAGGGCTTCCCAAGAGATGGGAGAAAGATGCTGTGCTCAATCCTGCTGCAACCCTGCATCTTTTTTGTGCTCCCCATTTCCTGCCCAGCTGTGCAAGGTACTGCGTGGTCCCACATGAACAAAGAGAAAATCACTAGTTATATGATATGTGAATTAAAAGAAAATCTGTTTGCTTCTAAGGGTAAACAAATGACTGTGGCAAAGGTTTGCAAACATCAGATTATGGCCCCAAGACAACTTTTTTTCCCCCTCAGTTTTGGGTACAGTCACGAGCCTGGCAGGAATCTGTGTCAGCTAAAATGCATGGCAGCAACTGGCGTCTGCTGGAGTTTGGAGCTGAGTGGGGTCACAACAGGATGGAGTTTGGGAAGGCAGCACTGCAGGGTTAGGAATAAACATCTCCCTGGGGCAGACTTTCCATAATTGGCCATGACAAAGCTTCTTTCTCCAGGGAGCTGGACTGTAAGGAAGCAAGGATGAATCACTGCTCCAGCTCAATTTGGCAAGTGCCATGATTTAGTTCTGCTTTGCACAGGGAGGAGATGATGATATAGACTGAAAGACAGAAGAGAAATCTAGCCAAAGGCTTCTCAGCTGGGAGAGGAGTTTGAGTTCCCACTCATTTTTTTTCAGGTTTACTTAGATCCTTAGAAGGAAACGCCGGCAATACCACTGGTGCAAAACCAATTCCCTTTATCAACACAGGGAGGGAACAATGGGGACTCCTGAACACAAAGCTCATGCAAACAATAATAGCCCTTTTATTTTGCATTGTTAAACCAGCAGCTGATACTAAATGCTTCCTTCCAGCCCTCTACTTTGTTAACTATTCCTGTCACTCTTCTGCTCGATTTATGTGAGGCGATCTTAGTGTCTGGAGCTGGTTTTCTGCAATGTGGAGGTGACCACATGGCTGTGCAACCCTTTGTGAAGAGGAAGGTTGAGCATGGTTTCCTCATACCATCCTGTACCCTTTGAAAAGTCCCACTTTCTCTCAAATATGAAGAAAAAGGGGTGTTGTTTCTGCCATCCTTTCTCTGGGTAGTGGTCATCTGTAGAGCTCCTTGCTATCTCAGCAATCTTACCAAGCCCAGTGACCTAACAGCAGTTCACAGCCTGTTCAGCGTCTGATGATTAATCCCCTCCCTTTGAAAGTATGCACTTAGTGGCAGAACCCCATGAAAATATTGGTGGAGCCAGAGCTGTTTTGCCAAGTGGCAGATTTAGACTTGCTCTTCTTGGAAAGCTGGCTTCCTGTGACTGGCTTTGTCTCATGGGCTTTTTTCCAGTGGTTTGGAGAGATGAGAAAGGGAAAAAGAAATTGTTCCTCCCAAATACCTCTTCTCTTTTACATCCTCTTTCCTCCATGAATCCTCTCTGCTGTTCTACATTTCAGGAACTCTATCAGCCAAAGTCATCCTAACTAACCCCACTGCTATTCCTCATGCAAAAGGAGAAGGAAGATCCCTGCAAAATAAGATCCCTTGAAAAAGAAGATGCAGACAATCTTAATTTCCATCCCATCTTCTCCAGATCCTTCAGAGGGCAGGCAGATGGAACAAAAATCTTCCATGCACTGTGGAAGAGTGTTACCTTAGAAAAGTCAAACATGCTTCTTGTTGCAATATGAGAGTTCAGATCAAAGCATCAGTCTTTTGCCAATTTCTAATTAGCTGTTAGGAACATTACAATTTTATTTCTTATGAGCTGACTACCACAGTGAACTCAGGCAGTTGCTCCTGAGCTGGCTACAAGATTAGAGCTTGAGACTTCCTATTCTAAACACTCCCACCACTGGAAATGGAAAGCTCAGTCAACAATGAGCAGCACCGGGCTGTGGCAGGCAGCTGAGTTTGCATGACAGCAAAGATCTTACTTCCCCTGGAGATACCAGCATCCCTCTTCACTTTTAAAATCTGTACAAGGGTAAATCCCATACTGGGTTCTTACCCAGTATCTTTTTCCTATTCCCTTGTGAGATGCTGGGTAAGGTCTCCAGACTGGACTCAGCAGCACCACATGCAATATCAGCCAGGTGAATACAGTGTGAGCACAAAGCTCATGACCTTTCTGGGACAGGGTCTGGGAAGGACTAACGCTGCTGATGCCTTCAAGGTCAGGACTTTGCGTGATCCCAAGAAGATTCCCCATGTGCTCTCTGCAGAGTGAGGTGGGTGCTTTCTGGGAAGAAAAGCACAAAATATCAAGGAAGTACCAAAAGTCATTTAGAGAAGGTTGGAAGAGGGGACACACTGCACTGTAAGGCACCCATGGTCAAAGAGTTTGTGCGGCAGTTTTCCCTTTGGTGTCCATGTGTCAGTCTCTGGATCATAGCAGTCCAAGGAATCCAGGTCCTTGATGACATTGTCTGAGGTGAGACATCGTCCTCCTGTCACATACAGCTTGTTCTTGATGACAGTGGCCCCATGATGCATTCGTCTGTCCTTCATGTCTGCACATTTAACAAACTTGTTGCCTTTTGTATCATAAGCAATTATTCTCCGGGTGTACCCTGAATGCAAAGCCAGAGGTGGAAGAGACAGATGGGAATGGGAATTAAGTGCTTATGGCCAGCAGAAGGAATAATAATATATTTCATGCTGGTCTTCAATAAAATCTATTATAGTAGTATATAATCTGGCAGGATTGAGATATCTAAACTAAGAAGTGATGATGTGTCACAGGAATGCCTGTTTGTCTATCTTCCTTTCCTGTCTGTCCTCATCCTGTCTCATAGCACCTTGGCAGCCAAGGCTTGATGAGCACCATATAAAGCCCATCAGGTCACGCAACCAATCTGTCAAACATAGTTGGAGCTTGCAGTTACCTGTATGTGCCTTCAAACATCTGAAAATATTTTTTTTTTACCAAACAGACTCCTAGAGCTTCACTTGGAAATACAGAAACCAATGGCACATGTGATGGGCTTTGTTATGTTGGAGTTGTAGCTGTCTGCTGACTGGAGCCGGGTATGCACAGCATGGTGCCACCAGTGCTCACTCCACTCCTAAAGCCCTCAGCACCAAATCTGTGCTGGCCACCATGCCAGTGACCAGTGGACAGCTCTTTCTCTGAGGGGTGATATAACCTTATATCAGCTGAGAGGTAAGGGCTGGTAAGAGGGCCATTGCCCTGGAGCAGTGGAGGTGTGGAAGCTTGGTACCCAGCAGTAGACCTTACCCATGCAGAAAAACATGAGTGTGGTCTGAGGTGAGGGAAACCTGCCACATAGGAGCCTGATAGTCTTGAACCTTTGGATTCAGCTCTCCCCTCTTCTCACTGCAAAGGACAGCAGTGGCCTCTCCCTGAGGGGTGACACCACCTTGAAGTCCTGTGCAGTTTGGGTACCATCCTCTGCTTTGCTAAAGATACGATGTGTCTCATTTTTCCTTAAATAATTCAACAAATGCTTTCTCTTGGCAGTCTGTGGTCAGGGAAAAGGCATTGAGGACTATAGAGGGCCAGATTATCAAGGACATGATACACCTGACTGCCATGGGCACAGGCTGGTCCTCAGGTTGAAAAAGACACTGAGAAGTTTCCTCTTTCCAAGTGTTTTGTGGTCCTTTTGGGATATTACCCCCAGGGGGCAGCCAAAAGACCAACTAACACCTCATAGGCCTATAGCCCACCCATCCTGACAAGCCATCCATGGCCTTGTGGTAACCGTACTTTGCATTCTTCCAAGTGGAGCAGACACAGAGGACCAGGCTGTGAGTCAGCAGGAGAAATTCAGGTCCCCCATGCTCCTGGCTTCCTCCCAAGAGCAGTAAATTGCATTGGCTTTTCCTCAGTTTCCTCCACCCAGGTACTGCTACTTGGGGTAAGAAAGTGCCTCATGGAGAACTTATCTCCACTTCAATCACCATGAGACTCCATAAGAGAAGTGCGTGGAGGATGGGCACTCTCCTCCTTTCCTTCCCAAGATCCGTGTGCTTTTTGAGGGAGCACCCCAAATAGCAAGGCTGCAAAATCCCACAGGATCTGGGCAGGGGAGGGAGAGGGAAGGTGAAACAGAGCCCTTACCACCTACGATGATAATCTGGTCTCCAATCACAACAGCTGGTGCACAGACATTCTTCACTACTCTGGTCTCCATACGAAACCACGTATTCCTGGAGACATGGTAAACCTGATAAAAAAATAAAGATATTCACACAGCTGTTTATGTTTCATTTTAACTAGCATCTGTAATTACAGAGGAAATTCTGGGTTTTATTTTGCCCTAATAAACACAATCCTCTGGCTCAAACTGCTGGAAATCTGAGAATGTACCCACTTTTTTTCCCTAATACATCCCCTTGGAAAGCATTCTGGATCCCCAAGATTGTCTGCTCAGGAGATGCTAGCACAAGCACTAAAGCAGTGTATCTGCCATATGAAGGCTTCTTGCATGGCCATTGAATCACTGTAACTAGTTCTCCCAAAGGGCAAGCCGATTCATTTCATTTTCCAGTTATTCTGCGTATTCCTTATTAGCCTTAGCAATTTCCTGGGCAAATAAACCTCAGTTTCACCTAGCTTTGCTGGCAGCCACCATGTTTGCCAGTGGCTATATTTATGCTGGTGACTGATATGCACTCAGACTGGCAAAAGGACTTAGAGTGGTATCTAAGTCATCGATTTATGTGAGAAAAAGAGCTGTTGCCACTTGATGATCATTCAATCATCTGCATCTGGGTGACATAAACTTTTATGTCATGTTATCTGCTTCTTAATACAGCAAATATCACCAGGGCATCTCCCCACTAACTGATAAATACATTTCCTTCCCCCTGATAATGAAGTACCATTATAAAGCATTGCTCACGTCCTGGTTGCCATCTTAGCTTAATGATCCGTCTTAGTTAAAGAAGGTGAACAGCGAAAAACACTCATGGGAAAAGAAACATTACAATGTTACTAAAGCATCAAATCAGAAAAGAAAAAATTTAATGTATTTTTTCCTCCTAATAGAGTGTAACAGCTGAAAGCAGGCAGAGAGGCAGCAACATGTGGAAGAAGCCACATTTTAAACACAACTGTTTATCTAAAATGACTGTCAGTTTAAGTTCTGGCCCTTTGATGAGTGAGTATCTAATCGCTCTAATGATCTCGAGTGTTTGCGTCTGCTGTGAGCGAGCAGGTGCGTGGCTGAGACCCCAGCTCAGCGCCAAGGGGAAACCACTGATTTTGGTGAGATTGGCTACAGGCACGAAGCCAGGCAGGGGGAGCTGCTGCTGCCTGCCATGGCATCACCTGCGGCAGCCCAGGCCCTAGTGCCACCAGTGGCACAGCTGACTGAGAACCAAACCAGTGCCCCAGGGCTGCTGCCTGAAAACATCCAGAAGGGGAAATAGAAGAGCTACAATGTTCCTTGAGGTCATGGTTTGATTTCCTCATGAAGGTGATGGACTGCTGAATACCTTAGAAGAAATTGCCTACAACAAGCAGGACTGACCATTACCTGGATAAGCCGAACAGGGTTTTGCATTATATCTTCTCCCCCAAAGAGGTAAACCCTCTGATCTTTGGCAGCAACAGCAGGGTGAAGGACAGCAACAGGCATGTTTGCCATGCTCTCACAGGTGTTGTAGACACTATCGTATCTTTCCACAGAATTCAGGATTTCCTGGTTTTCACCAATTCCACCGAATGATAAAATATAATTTTTATATGCCAGACTTCTGTGGGAGTAACGTGGAACTAGCATGGGCTCAATCAACCTCCACTGATTGAGTTTGAGGGAGTAAATGTAAATATTACCACTGACCAGACTTTTCTTATTGCTAACAGGCATCCCTCCGAGCACAAAAATATTGCTGTGTAAACTCACTGCAGAGGCTTTGTACAGGCGCATGGGAAGTTTGGCCAGGCTCAGCCATTGGTTTGTCTTCTCATCATACAGCAGGACATCCCTCGTTGTCTGCTGGCTGTCCTTCCTGCCACCAATGATGATGAGGAACTCTTGGTTGGAGTACCTGCGAGGAACATGCATCATAGGTTTGATGTCAGGTGTGTTGGTGCTGTACAAGGAAAACATGTGTCTCCGGGCTGACTCCAGGATGCTCCTGCAAGTGGGTGAGGACTGAACGAGCGAGTCGTTAGCAATGAAATGGAAGAGGAAAGTTGGATGGACGTACTGAAGTCGGACCTTCTTGAACAACTCTTGGATGTAGCCTTGTCGTGCCTGGAGGTCATGCCGGATCCAGACCATCAGTGCCTCAAAGACCTGTTCCTCCTCCCCACAGAGTTCATCATCCCCAAGGTAATCGATGAGCTCCATGGGACAGAGGTCCTTGAGGTCCTCAGAAGAGGCCACCACAGGAAAACATTTCAAAGCCATAGCCTTGGCTTTCTTGTTCAGGCTTTGGCAGTTCAAGACTTTTGCCAGTCTGATCATGCTTAGACAGTTGTCAGGAGTCAGCTTGTCTTGGAGGTAGGTAGAGCAGGCCTCAAACAACTTAGTGTACTGCAGCATGGATGCAGTCTCCAAGAGGCACAAGACATTCTCAGTGGATATTAGAATCTCCCCAGTGTAAACATAAAGGATAATCTGATCCAAAATATCAGCGTCGACGCCCTTCAGAATGACTTTAGGCAGGTGACTCTCCCTGAAGTTGTTACAGAACATTGCCTTGAAGTATGGACTGCTGGAAGCCAGCACATTTCGGTGGCAGGGGATTTCAAAGCCCCCAGAGCAGAGGGTGACATCAGTCAGCATCTTGCTCTGCCGCAGAGCATTCAGCTGCCTCAACAGTTCAGAGGAGAAGTCCTGGTCTTTGAAGAGAAACTCTTCAGTGGATCCCTCTTCCATAGTAAAAGACGAGAGAGATGAATTCTGGACTTGGCAGGGAAAAAAAAAAAAACAATTTCTTAGCAGCTTTTATTGAAATATCCAGCTCCAAGAGAACAAATCAGGACTTTGATGTTGCTGTAAATATCCATTCACTATTGCACATAAAAATGGAACATGGTTTAAGCTCAGTGGGAAAATAATAAAGAAGCCAAAAGGTCGCTAAGACCCTTTAAACTTTCATAAAGTTATCAGATAGGTTGCAGCTCTGAGGTCAGCACTGCCTGTGTCATTGGCAAGAAGCAAAAGCGCTGAAGTATCTCACTGAGTTTGGATTAAAGCTGGAGGGCTGAAGCAATTGGTTTGTCCACTTCCATCATGTTGAATAAATGCACTTAGACATTTATTCACTATTTTAAAGTATTAGCAGTTTAGTAGCTTGTGCCTCTTTCCTCCAGAGTTAGTCACTCCCAAAGAATGCAAATCTGGCAGAGCTGAACTCTGCAGCAGGGCAAACGGAACCCTAGAGACTGGGAATCTGCATTAAAAGTTATTTATTAACTCTGCTTAGCTGTGGGTTTTTTTATGTTAATCAGACACACAATGGCTAAGTTAAGTGCCAGGCAGAACAATATGATGAGTATCTACGGTCATGGCTTAACTGCTCAATCTGCAGTGGAACCGAAGGGTAGAAACGTTTACCTTCTGTTGTCCTTCACTGCATGCACTTACTCTCTGTCGTTTATTTTCTGCTGAGTTTTTCCACAGCTAGAGCCTGGACAGAAAACCTACGAACCCACGGGAGGTTTCTTTCAGTAGGTAGGTGATTCATAGAGGGTGATTTCTGGCCGTGTTTATGCCGCAGTCAGTTTTGCCGCTGCCGGGCGCTGCGCGCAGGAGCGGCGGGCGCGGGCATTGTGTACATTCCAGCGCTAAGAATAGGCGCACACGGGCCCCGCGCTCTTATCACATGTGACGCCGCCGCTGCCTTTTGCAATGACCTGGCTGGTTCTGAGCATGCCCGAGTGGTGTTTTTCTGGCAAATGTTTACATATAATAAATAGACACGGAGAGGAAAGTTCACTTATAAAAGTCCTGGCTGGCCATTTGGAAACAGTGGCAGGACGCTGTCCTAAAGTGCCTGGGAACTCTAGAAGCCTGTAAACAGTCTGCAATGCCTCGCACTACGCTGTCACCGTCGTTTCATGGAGAAAGGCGGAGAGAGAAGGGCTTCGAGGGACTCCGGTGGGACGGACCGTGTCTCCACCTTATGGAGAGATCTGGGGAGCATCAGCCTGTTGCAGTGTGGTGGGACATGCTCATGCACTGGGACTCCTGCATCCAGCATTGCTCCAAGGTGGGCAGGGAAAGCCCAGCTACCTTCACCAAGCAGAAAATGAAGCTTACTCTTGGAGCAGTTTATCTTTATGATGCTGCTTGATATTTCATATAGAAAACACCAGGTTGTGGCCTTTTGTCTAAGGATTTCATCTCTCTGAAACCCCTAGAAAATAACTTCTCATGGCTTGGGGCTTGGGGATGGCTTGAGGAAGCTCAGTGTTACAAGTGGGAGGACTGGAGCAGGTTGCTGCAGTGAGTAGCAAGCTGGAAACCAAGATTCCAGAGTGGCAATTCCCACGGTGGCACAGAGGTCCCCAGGGCACACACCTTGATGGGGTCCCTGACTGCAGATGGCTGCACATGAACAAGGTGTCTACGCTCCTTTTGCAGGCAGTGAGGTCTAGTCAATACAACTGAGTCTGCCAAGTAATTCAGGTCAGCAGTATGTGCAACCTGTATTTGGGCAGTTGAACAGTCCTCCAGGCACTGCTGTGTGTCTGAAGGTGCTCAGCTGCCTCAGTCACATGTAGGTGCCCATATTTAACTCTCCCATGGTAGGCATCTGTGTTGTGAGCCTAAATCCATCCTCAGGGCTGGGATCATTCAAACGCCTTGTGCCAGGGGAGGATCCTCCAGAACTCCAGCTGGTGCCCTCTTAGGGTGTTCAGCAGGTCAAGTGTGATGTGTCCCAGCTCCATACCAAATACCTGGGTGTTTCAAGAGAAATAGAATTGGCTGCCCTTGCCTGGGTAACTGGATTGGGCTCCTCATCTCTGCTGAGATTTCTTCCTTTGTTCTAGGGTGGGGTTGAATCCAAAATGTAGTTTTTAAGCATCACTATGTCAGGGAAATATAAGGTTAAAGCAAAAGTCCTTCTCATATTTTCAAAGCCAAAGCTCAGGGGTGAGTCATGTCTGCATTTAGTCACAGTGAGGCAGACGGGTAAAAATCATTGGGAGCTACATTGCCTTCATGTCAACTCCTGTGCCATGCTGGTGTTTGCAGTCCTCCATACATTCTTGCCCCTGTGTCCATGGTACAGCAGATCACAGGGATGTGGGCAGCCTGTTCCTCTAAAAATGTCAGCTTTGCATCATGGGCATGCTGTACATGGCCTTTCTGAGAGGCTTTTCAGTGCAGCCTAAGGACGTGGTGAAATGCCTGTAGGCAAATCAGAACCCTGAAGGCCCAGCCCCATGTTAAAGACAGGGTGGAGTCAGGCTGGCATAGCTTTTTGGAGGTTGCCCACAAAGAAATGTGTGTGTGCACACGCGCGTGTTTGAGGCGAGGTGAGGGAGGGGAAGAGCAGGAGCCACTGGACTTGACTCTAGCAGATGAGTCACTCTGAGGGTAAACATGGCAATCGACGGCCTCTTCCCTCTTCTCAAGTAAAGAAATGACCCAAGAATGATGTTGGGGTGCTGGGGAAAATGAACCCTCCCTCCCTACTCCCTGCCGCCGCTGCCTCACCAGCTGGACATGATCTTGCTGTAAATATTTAGAGTGGCATTAGAAACCCAAAGGAGAATTTTTCTCTCTCCTTGTCCAGGGAACATTAGCTACCCAAACAAAACGCCCTCTCGCTTTCTTTCTTGCTCTGTATGTATATGCTCTTGTTGCAGTCCATTCTGATGATTGATTTAGCTTTATATCTCTCTTCTGGCTCGAACTCCTTGTTGCCTGTTTAATTCTGCTTCTTCCTGGCAGTGGCTGTGGATTATTCTTTTAACCTTAAAGAAAAAAATTATGCTATCTGACTTCATTAATGACACTGGTTTATGGGGCCGGGGAAAGCTAGGTGGGATGTTCTTGTGCTTCAGATACTGATAAATGTGGCATTTATTTAGAAGATCCCAGGCTCAATGGCTTTGCAGAGTTATGCAAATTCCCGCTAGCCCGGAGTACAGAGTGTGCTGTTTAAATAGCTAATTGCTTTGGGGAGGGTGGTGTTGCTCCTTGCTGAATCCCCACACAGGTTCCTGCTAATTTAGGGCCAGGGCTTCTGAGCAATGAAGCTCCTGCTGCCTGCCTTACAACTCTCTTCATATTTTTCCCATAGATTATGGCTTCAGACACATCTACAACTAAGTTGTCACATCAGCACTGCTTAGTTAGGATTTTATTTATAAATAGACTAAAAATCGCGTTTCCTGCCAAAGACAATATGTCCTGTATGGCCCCCACTCTGTGGGGGTGGGGGAGGGGAGGCATGAGCCCTGCTGAGAGGGTAGAGCTTTTTCTGCTGTGGGACAGTCTAAAGTGTCAGAAAAAATCAGTTTCTAAATGAGTTCTTGAGGTAAGTTTTCTAGGGAGGTATGATATTGACTGAACCAGACCTGAGTGGTCTTTCTTTTGGGAAGACAAAATTAGTGCATTACTATAGGAGTGAGATCTTGCACAGATAATGGTCTTGTCTGAACACAAATGGGAAAGTGGGCTCATTCACAGGGTATGTGACCCAGCAGCACTGTGAGATGTGATGCTGCAGGTGCCCCATTAGCCCTTGATGGGCTGGAGCCATTTGGGCTATTAAAAACTGTGACCTCTCTAATTGCTGCTGTACAAACTCCATTCAAGAGCAATTTCTAGAAAATAGAAGTATCTACCAAAGAATGAACATCTTGTAATGCTTATATACTCACCCTGCGCCTTCTGCTCTTTCTCCTTAAAGTGTTTGGCATCGTTCAGTTTTGGAATTATGGTGATTGAACATTTGATCTGACCCAGAGCAGCTCTTCTTATGTTTTAATGCAATGGGATGATGAAATGTCATGCACTAAGCAACAGAGTGGAAAAAAAGCTGTAATCTGACCAGCCAGCAGACAGGTGCACAGAGATTGGTGATGTCAGACAACTTCTAAAACTCATACACTGATCCTATTACAATTCAGGTGAAAATGAACAAATATGGATAAAGAAAAAGGACTGCTCAAGACAGAGATTTCACTGAGCCTATTCAGTGTTATGTGCACTGTCTCAATGACCACCAGCCCCCACAGTAATCAAGAGATAGATCATCCCCTTACCCAAATTTTCAGTCTAAATTGACAGGGGACAAGAAAAAAATATTCTTTATTATGATCTTAGTAAAACTGGAAGAGGGAACAAAACCCAGGATTAACATTCCTCCTTGTATAAACAGACAGTTACAGGGGTTGTAATTAATCAGATGCCATGGAGAGGACGGGAAGATGCCCCAAGCAGCAGTGGTGGCTGGTTGGGGTGACAGCCCATCCTAGGCTGGGAGAACCATTAGCTTGCTAAGGGACCTGTACAGATGAACTTTTGAAATTTGAAGGATGCAGATTTCACAGCCTCTCTGGACAACCTGCTCCCATATGTCAAACAGAAATTTCTATAGCTGCAATTTGTGAATGCTGTCTCTTGCCCACAGAAAAATCTGCTAACTTTCTTCTGCTGCTACTCTACTTGCCAGCCATCAGATCTTCTTCTTATTCTTTTAAGTTCAAATATTCTTATGGTCCTTCTCTCTCATTCCTCTGTAACTACTATGTTACTACTTTTCTATTTGGCTGCTCAGCAAACATGATTTCCCTGAGTGCTGTTGTCACAGCTGCCATTCACATTGGTATGACACCAATAATGCTGAACTAAGGCTTATTTTAAGAATCTGGGCTATGTTCTGATTTTGTAGGCAAGGGCAACAGGCTACATCTATAGATACTGGTCTTGAATCCCTGGCCTAAACTTATAGAGGCATGGGGACAAGTTTTACAGCATTGGAGTCACAGAACAACTTCCCAAGAGTCACTGTTTGCATTGAGTACAGATAGAGAGATACACCATGTAATTCAGTAATGACTTTGGCCCAGTACACGTGGGTGTGAAGATGTGTGGGCTCCTGGCTTGGCTTCAGGCCAATCTCTAATTAAAGAGTGAAAGATTAAGATGAAAGCAATTGCACTCTTCTTTAGTCAGAATGACCTACTAGCATTAATTAAAAGAGTCTTCAGGCAAAAACAAATTTGGCCACCAAAGTTATGTGCTTCACATTAAATAAGGATGTAGCTGGTTTAAAGAGTGCTGAGCTTCGAGAGGTTTCAGAGAAACCACTCATACAGCTTTGGGCACTTTTGTTGGAATATTTTAAAACAAATCCTTTGCCTAAACCAGCTACTTCATGTGTATTTTAGACACCCACTGGCTTTTTCTTCAAACTACATCATTGGAGAATGGTGCCAGCTTATCTTGGTCTGAGCATACAGTGTGCTGGAGGATAAAATATCACCCTATCACTGGACACCAAAGTAGATTCTTCAACTATCCTTTCTATAGTCTCTGGTTACAGCAGACCCATGGCAACAGCAACAAGAAGATACTTAGATCCTACATTGCTCTGTTCCTGTTAGGTCTGAACATTAAAATGCCTGTGATAAAGGCATTCAGGTATTCAGGATCTGCCCCTGATATTTTTAGGTAGCTGGAAATGTTCTCATAGAAGGATCAGGCCTTTAAAATGCCATAATATTCTAGTACACCTATGTGAGACACCAATCATTGTCCTTAAAAGCCACACATCTTTCCCATCTCTTGTTTATACTGCCCCATCTTATAACTAGATGGCCAGGTGCTACTGCTGTGACATTGATCCAAGAGGGGAGAAACAGGTCCAGTGCTTCAGAAATACTGTTTCCAATGGGAATATGATGCTATCAGTCAACATACCTCAGAGGGCCTGAAAGACCTTTCATCATGCAGAGTGATGGTGCACTTTAGAGGCAGAAGGAGCCAGACAAAGAGAAACACTCATGAACCGTAGTCATCAAGTTCTGTTATTTTTCATCTACATCTTCTCTCATGTGATTATAAGATCTTAGGGTAATTCAGGAAGGAAGGGACCTCCAGTGGTCTCTAATTCAAGCTCCTGGTTAAAGCAGGATGAGCCATGAGATCAGACCAGGTTGCTCAGAGTTTTATTCAGTCAGATCTTAGAAATATCACAGGATGATGACCATGCAGCTGTCCTGAGGCGGATGTCTTCCTCTTTGGAAACAGCATTTCCTGCCTGACACCTACCTCATGAAAGACCCTCCTCTTCCCCTGTGATGCTCCTGCACCATGTCCCAGGAAGTGGTGCTGGTGGGGACTGCGAGTCCTTATCTCCTTCATGGGATAATTTAGGACGTGACTGCTGAGAGGGCAACTCACAGATAGGGAAATCACTCTGGCTTTCCCTGTTGACAGCAGGATTTTAATCAGTGCCTGACTTAAATCATTAATTCACAGCCCTCAGGTTGTTTAAAGAGCTGTGATAATGAGCTGAGAAGAAATTACTATCCATTTTCTCTTGGCAGGACTGTAACAGCATGACAGGACATTCATTGAATTTAGGAAAGAGCAGGGATAATCTTCACAATAAGAGAAAGACAGAAAATCTACCCAGAAGAAACAATGACAGAAGATTCCTCCTCCACATATGCAAACACAAAAAAGTCAATTTATATCTATTTTTTTCAACATGTCTTTATTGCTTAAGGGCATTTGGCAAGATAGCCATAACATAAACCTCACATCCAACATGACTTGGCAACATATTTCCCAGCTGGAAAGAAAATAAATTGGATTTTTTTCTTTGTGCTAATGCCACATTTTTTGGATGCTTTTTTGGACATTAATCAAGAGATGGCTCTCGGCATCCTGCTTCATTCTTGATGGGCTTTTAGTGCAAAATTGCCAGCAGCAACTTTCTGAAGTCCCCAGAGGTGTCAGATCGGACAGCTTCAGCTAACGGCTTCTTGTACATTTGCTGGAACTTCTCCTTTATTGCTGGCAGGTCGCTCTGAGGAGACACCAAGAGCCTCTTTAGAAGAGTGGTGAATGCTTTGGGCAGTATGCCCTTCTCCTGCCAGCACCCCTGGGGTCTGATTCAAGGCCCACCACACCTAGTGGGAGTGGGAGAGGAGAATGAAGGAGGTCTAAAAATCTTGGAGGACTTTCAGCTTAACATTTGAATTTGAGGTAAGCCCCTGTCAGATGGTGGTGAGGGGATGCTAACTGTGAAGAGGGTCTGCATGGAAAGCTATTCCAGGTGACTGGGAGAATCTCTGCCCAGTGATGCTGTGCCAGCACAGTCTTGCTACTGGAAAAACTCACACAGGTCACTGTGAATTCCTGAGGTCATCTCTTGGTGGCAAACAGGGAAAGAGGCATGTCTCAGGAGTATGGCTAAAAGAGTTTTGTTCCACCTACAGAAGTAATTTTCTGGTTACTGGGGTGAGGAATAAAGTCCTTGTCTTGAGCTTTCCTGTAAAAAGGCACCTACAGCACAGGTCTGATCTTTATCACTTTGGTTTTCAAATCTTTCAATGACTGGACTGTGTTTTAAGAGGGAGAATACCCTGGAACCTATTTTTTCTCACTGTGGATCATTGAGAAATATGCTTTCCTCATGCCTGTGAAAGGCTTCTCCTCTGTGTCAATTGAAACAGCCCTGGGGTTACAACTTACAGCTTAGAAGGAATACTTAAAGATTGTGCTTAAATACCTCAAATGTCTCATGAAATTTTGTGCTTCTTAAAATTACAGTTAACTCGTTTAGCTTTTTATTTTTCTTCCCTCCTCCCCATCTTTTTTTTTTTTCCAGCTGGAATCAGAGAAAATGGGCAACATATCTTTTTAAGCAATTCTCAAACTGGAAACTGCTGCTTTATCATTAATTAACTAGGCATTACTTTTACACATTCTACTGGGGCCAGGCCTCCCCATGGGTTGGTTTTAACCAGGTACAGTTGACTCCACTTGAAATTGTCTACATGCTTCCTGGTTTAGTTCCTTTGAAAACAGAAATAGATGCAATATCAGAATTAGAGGTGCCTGGGTACAGAAGCAGAATGTGACCATTGATGTCATTGGGCTGAAAAGGGTTTGCTGAGCACATGATCTATCAGGACTCATTCCATACCCTCTACATTTGTATTTCTCCCAGAGCTGATGTGAGGCATTACAGGACACAGGGTATCCTACCTCAGCCCTGGTCACAAGGATGCGAATCAAAGTCTCTTCATCAGTCCCAGCTCCTTTCATCGACTTGTGCAAGAGTGTGGCAAAGTAACCTGGGCAGTCTTTGGCACAGCTGACTAAAGAAAAGAGTAAGAGGCCTCATTATACTTGTACATTTGGAGTTTGTGCTACAATTTCAAGCAGAATTAAATAAATAAGGAAGAAAAGGAAGCTCTTGTGTTTATGCTCAGACATATGAGCTGGCAGGGCTTTTATTCTGAGAATGATCCCCTGTCAGTATGCAAGGAGAAATCTTGGAGTCTGAATGGGGATGTAAATTTTTCCACAAGAGATTACCAGCACTGACTACTCTGCCATTCCACAGTGAAAATGACATAAATGAGAATGAGCATTTTCCCCTATGGGGTTCCTCTTGCCCATCTATTCTTGGGGTAGCTGCTCACTCTGCAGATCACAAGAGAAAGATCTGGGAGAGCCTAAATTCAGATGGGTAACAGCAATACCAGTGAACTAAGCAGAGACAGAGCACAGGTTTAAACACCAGTCAAAGCCAACCTTAGTGCTAAATTGCTGTCAAGGACCCTGTACATTTTTGTGGTAGCTGGCTAGCACACTTCTCATGGTGCCCAAACATCTGCTGGAAGTTATCACCAGCCATGGTCCCAGGGACAGCTTGGAGGTGGCTACCCCATGTTAGAGGGCAAATAATTCAGCTGTGTGGAAAGGAGCTGTGTCTGGCAAGTTTCATTTTAAAAACCAAGGAGTCCTAATCACTACTGAAAACTGTCTCTTTTCCCCTATGGCAGATATGTTAGCTCAGTTTAGGGGTAACTCAATGGCTGTTGCCAGTCTGTACACAGACCCCCAATGATCAATGTCACGTGATGGCAAGAACTAGAAAAGAAAGATCTTGAAACTATTGCTTGTTACCTAGAGTCAGGTAGGCCTTCTCCAGATCTCCAGATGTTTCACTTTTAATGGATTCTTCTATGTCCTTCCCACACACCTATGAGAACAAAAGGGAACTATAAGAGCTTCTGTCTGTACATGCCTTCCCACTATCTAAACCAGATTCGGGATCCAATGGCAAAAGGTCAATTCAGCTCCTTTAGAGCCTTTCCAGAGGAGTAATTCGAGGGCAAATGAAGCTCTCCTCTGGTGTAAGTGCTTACAGATCCACTGGCACCAAGAGAAAGTCTATACCGTCAGGTAAGGCACAATGGTCAAGTGATCTACATAATGCAGTCCCAGGTATCTGACAGCTTCCAGAGGACAAAGAACCTGCAGCTTCTTCTTGAGTGACCCCTGGTCAGCAGAAACTGTTCAAGCTTTCTCTAGCCCCTCTATCAAAGGCTCTGGATGGCTCCCACATAAAGAAGATAATCTTTGGAGCTTTACCAACTCTGTGAAGTTCTGTTACTTATTGTCTTTGGCTTCCCAGGCAAAGTTTACAAGCACCGCGGTTGTCCCAAAGTTTTTGTATTGTTCTGTAGGGAATTGGAGAAGCAGACTGTCTCTTCAAAACAGAGTTTATCCTGACTTTGGTGAACTTCAGGGACCTCAAAGACTTTTACTTTGTTCTGCTTTGCGTATCAGGATGTCCCTGCATGATTCAAGACTGACTTTTAGGTCAGAGCTAGGAGACTGTGTGTACAAGGCAGCAAGGGCACCACATGAGGCTTTAGGACTTAAGTTCTGCAAGCCACCAACCTGGTTCAGATTTTGCCCTATGTATCTCTCCAGCTGAAAAGAAGGGTATGTTTGCAAGATTTGGGCTCTATTCTTGGCCTACTTTTACTTCGAATGCAGCCAGGCAGGATGTGGTGGGTTGGTTTGGGCAACCTGATCTGCTTGGCTTTAGGAATTAAAAAGCCGAGGTAGCTTGGCTATTGGAGCATTTAACTGAACCCCCAGGGTCTGGGCCACTCCAAGGGAGAGAGTATCAGTTTGTGACTGGGTTTGTTCTCCTGCCAGCAACAACCCCAAACTTGGATTAAGCTGCAAATGTTTTTTTGTAGCTATTGGTTCCTTATTATGCTGACACTGAAAAATGGCTTTGACTTGAGCTCTTTTCCGCTTCAGTGCCTAAGGCCACAGTTTTCTGATGAACTCAGAGTCTTCCCAGGGAAGTTTAGGACTGTGAGCCAGAGGCTGGAGGGAAACTCTTTCCTGAGAATGTCACTGCTGAGCTTCCACCTTGCTGCTAAGAGAAGGACCTTAGCTCTCCCATTGCTTTGATTTTCAGAGGTAACTTCCAAGCAAGATATTTCCATATCAGGTCAGGTTCAGGCCCAGGCATGAGTAAAATATCCCTGCTGCGTGACACAGGCAGAAGCACTAAACAGACAGAATCCTTCTGCCTACTTTGCCTTATGGTTGGAGACAGGTGAAAGCACAGTAAAGCACCTCACAAGCCATCAGCCCAGTGTGGGCAGAAAGGAAAAGGCTGGAGATAAACTTCTCCTCAACCAATATGAGCATGTGAAGTGGGGGGAACAGGAGGAGACACCTTGCCAGGCTCTGTTTAGGAGAAGGAGAAGAAAAGACCAGAAAAGCAAATCCTTCCTTCAGTGCAGGAGTTTGTGAACCTGTCCCTTTGCTGCAGGAGCAGGGGTACACTGCCTTGCAGCTGTGGGAAGGAAGGACATTGTGACATTTATTTGGGCTGAATATTGTGTAAGTTATGGAGGGGAATGGGTTCTTCACTGGCAGAAGATACAGCTTCTCCTGCAAATCACCTATTTCTGTGTGCTCAGGATACAGTTGTATAAATATGTTTTCCAAAATTCTTAAAGCATTCAAGAAGTTACAAAATGGCAGATAAAGGATTGTCCACTCTACATTGAATCATTTAGGTTGGAAAAGGCTCTTCAGATCATTATATGTCATTGTAGGGTCTGCACCTGTATGTCAGAGCCTATGTAACCCACATTGCAGAAGATAAACTCACCTTTTCATAGGCTTGAAAAGTAGCTCTCAGCTGGCTATAGCTTCTCTTTGCTAGGACCACATTGAAAGCCAGCTCCTCTGTTCCCCAGCGGCCTTCTCCTGCCTTCAAAATCACATGTTATTCTTTGGAAGCACTTGTTTATACAAAGTAGAGACATGGGGCCAGCCAGAGCCCTTAATCCACCAAGCTCCAGCCCGTGCTCCCCTTGTTCTTCTCCTTGCCCTGCCTTTGTCCCTGCGCTTGGCTTGTTTAGTGCCCCTGGGTAGCCCTTGCTACGGCAGCACGGGGGAGAAAGGGATCTTTGCCCAACTGCACTTACTTTATACAGATCTGAGGCATCTTGCTCAGCAAGCTCTGCATTGACCTGTTGGGTCTCATCTCGGGTTGCCTGCAGAAAAGGAGATAACCGTGGCAAACACCGGACCACGTGCTGGTTACGTTTCAGCTCGTGGCCCTCACAGATATTTTGGTCGGAGTTTTGCTGCCATCTGCTGACACGAGCCCGGTGGTGGGCACGGTGGGACCCCCGGGTTCGCTGCCTTCAGACGTGAGCCCTTTGTGTAGGGTTTATCCCCCAGCTTGGTGTGCTCTGTGCTGGGGCCCGAACGAGGTTACAGCGCTGATGCCTCTGGAGCAGGAAGGTGCCCAGTACCTGCAGTGAAGTGCTGATGTTTTTTCCCAGTGCTGGATATGTCCTGGTAAGCGTGAAACGTTTTCCTGACTAACCTACCTACTCTGAGCATTCACCAACACTGACATCTCTGGGAGAAATTGAAGGACTGACCGATGGGGAAAAAACAAAACAAAGCAAAACAAACAAACAAACAAAACACCCCAAACCCCCCAAAACCCCAAACAAACAAACAAACAAGCAAACAAACGGAATAAATGTATTTGCCACTCCTGAAAGTATACAAGAGGTTGGAAAGAGCTGAATCAATGCTCTCCAGAATGAGAATCTTAACTGTGATGTATTTAGTGATGTGACTGTTATGTAATTAAAGCTTCTTTTACTTATTCAGTCTTTTCATTTCCCAGGGCAGTCAGATCAGATTGACCACCACGTTGCATTTCTTGATGTGCTCCTATTTTTCATAGCCATAATGTGTCTTTATGAAGGTATTGATTTTTTTGCTTTATTTCATGAAAGGGGTTTGAAATAAAACTGTGTTCTAATGGAAAATAAGCTTTTTTTGATGAATGAAACTAACATAACTGCAATCTCTTTCTTAGTTGTTCTGTATCTGAATTCTAAGTCCTTAGCTGAGATGGAAATAAGATTCAGTGGTTTGGGGAAAAATGCAGAATAAAGTGGCCATGATGTCAAATGAGTATCCTAGCCTTTACCATGGTATAAATAACAGTAAAGCAATCCTATTATTTTCAAAGTATCAATATTTATAAGATTATCTGTGGCTTAATAAACAAACTTGTACATATTAAAAAGCCATAGACATGAAAGGCTCTTATACTGAAGAATGCCTTTTGTTTACCAAAATTGCCTTATTATAATATTACATATCATAACTGCATTATTATAAATAGCAGCCAATACTTACTATGATTACTCTGGGAAAAAAGGAAATATGTCTGTCAGGCAGCTGCATAAGAGGAAAGTCCCCAGCCTTACCTCTAGCACCATGACTAATATCTTCCGCAGGGAGCCACTGGTGTCACTTTTCACATCAGACTCTAGATCCCTATCAAACACTGAGAAGAAAAAAATCTCTGAGAGTTCAACCAGTGAGAAAGGTTTTAAACGAAGGTGTTTGAAAGATAAAACTACTTACGACGTTTGTAGGCCTCCTTTATGTTTACAATTTCCTAGGAAAACAAAAAAATAAAGTAATAGTCAAATAAATAAATCAATATCTTATTAATTAATAAATAAATGAGCAAACAAAACATCAGCAAGTCAGCACTATGCCTGTAGTGTGTGAGGTGTGACAACCACGGGGATGGGAGAAGCCATGAATTCCCAGTCCCTGTTGAGGACAGCGCTTTGAGGGGTGCCTGATTCATGCAGGTTTCCCTCTGGTTTTCCCTGCTTTTAGGCAAGAGCTAACTTCTTTTTTTTTTCTTTTTTTTTTTCTTTTTTTTCCCCACTAGGATCATGTTCCTATACCTGTGAACCATCAGAGCACTGCCAAAGTTGCCCTTTAACATGTATCCAGGAATTCTTCTCACCAGCTCTCCCCCCCACCCCGTGCCATCCAAGGCAGGTAGGAGTAGGATAAAGGAAGGAATGTGAATTTTATTGGTCTTAACTCCTGTTAGAGTTTCAGCTTTAGTATGGCAATCTTACAGCTGCAAAGACTGACAAGAGGCATTTCAGCCACAGAATCTGGTCTGATCCCTCTTTCTCCTCCCAGGGATCATCTCGATGAGCTCTTTGCCCTGCTGCCTAAGGAAGGTCACACATGGTGCCCCAACCTTATTGTTCCGTGAGCAGAGGATCTCAATCAGCAGTGACTCATCTGTCCCAGCTCCCTTCATCGCCTTCCGAAGTGCTCGGGCCTCGAACTCGCACGGCAAGTCCAGCAAAGCCAGCACAGCCTTTTCAAAATTCCCACTCAGGTCTCCCTTCAGGTCCTCTTCCATCTCCTGTGGGAACAGCCAGGAGGGTTAGTGCAAAAGCTGAGGTGAGATTAGACGATTTCTTAATTTGTTTCAGTTAATCTTATGATTTAAAACTCCTTCTGTACCAAAAAGTGACAAAACATTTTTAAAAGGCCTTAAAATGCACAGACTTTTTTTTTTTCAAAATTAAGTTCCCTAAATATTTTGCTTTCAGATTGAGTGAAATGATTGCCCCATCTTCAAATACCAGCCAATATCAGTCCAGTTATGACTCTTACTTGTGTAAACAAATGAAAACTAGTGTTTTGAAAAGCTTAACAGGAGTTAACTCTGAAACAAAATGCAGAAGCTTCCTCCTTTGAAAGAGCTGCCATACAAGGGATCAAACTAAGAACCTTCTCTGTCATTTTTGGTTAAAACTGACTACTGGAAAAAGCAGCAGATTTCTGCAAGGTGCTTTTGTGCCAAGCAAACAGCATTTTTACACACACACAAACCCACATCAACCTTAAATCAAAATTTAGTGAGACCTTAGAGCAGAGCTGGCTAGTGCAC
The DNA here is from genome assembly GCF_029207755.1 of Chamaea fasciata. Classification (NCBI taxonomy): domain Eukaryota; kingdom Metazoa; phylum Chordata; class Aves; order Passeriformes; family Sylviidae; genus Chamaea; species Chamaea fasciata. The sequence continues at coordinate 12,077,378 of NW_027094086.1, read as the reverse complement.
GCTGAGGATGCCAGCTGAGGATGTATTTGAAGTCCTCTCTGCAGTTAACATTTCCTACAGGACGGGAAGCACTTGACAAGTTCAGAACATTGAATGAGAAGTCCAGCCCTAAGTCTATTATTCTCTAGTTTCTGCTTACATAATTGCACGTGAACACTCAACTGCTCAAATCAGGGGCTGCCATTTGTGTTGGAGCAGTCTCAACACACACACCATAAATGCTGCAAGTTCATTAAAGCACTTTATGCCTCCTCCTGCAGATATCAAGTGCCCAATGAAACTTAGTTTTGTAACATGTTCTACTTTATCACTGGAAGAAATCAGTATTACTTCTATTAGACTCAATAAAAATATAGTTGTGCAAGGTCAAATAGTTTCTCTGAGTTTGCATCTGTTCTAAGTGGGACTCTAACTTAAAATTTCCCTTTTACCTTAACTTATTTTTCTGAATGTGCTGAACACCAACAGAAATATTTTCTATTTCAGTTATGAATTATTTTCTAGCTCTCCTAGCTTTGATTAAAATGCTCTGATCTGGTTAAGGCTGACTTCAAGAAGATTCTGAGGCCTAAAATTAGAAATATAATCAGTATTTTAGGAGATAAAATAAATTGCTGAATCAGAAAGTAACTGGTGTCCTCTTTAAATCCAGTATGTCCTTGATATTTTCAAAAGCAGAGGCCTGTAGGCTGTATTTTCAGAGGTAGTGGTTTCAAAGAGAGGCCACTTATTTCAAAATACCTTGCTATACAAAGCCTTGTACTTCTGTTTTATTTGTTGTCTCTGCTCCGATGTTCGACTTGATAAGACTTCAATAATTTTTTTTTCATTGGTTCCTGAAAAAGAAGTTGTGGACAGGGATTTTATAATCAGAAATCTAATGCAGAGGAAAGAAAATATGACCTCTAAAGAGAAAAAAAAATCCTATACATGTATTCCCTGTGGTTCCACCTTTAGGATTTGTAGCATCTAAGATTCTTTTGAGGATAATTTTAATAGTAGTCAGCTAAAATGTTCAGATCATAAAATAGAATTTCACCATCTCATGCTGTTCATACCAAAAAAATGAAGTCTTCTGTTTGAGAAGGGCTGACATTGCTCCTAAAATCAGGGTTTTGCTTGTGCCCGTAGGCTGACACACATGTTTTTGGTGACAATGCTTGTTTGAGTAGCTCCAAGCAATCAGCCACCAGATCCAGTTTATTACATGTGTGAATGCCATGCTGGCACAACAGAATGAGGGCAGTGGGGCAAGAGGCTGGGGCAGGCAAGGATGTGTTTGAATCATTAACGCAAAGCTGGGATGTACAGCCGGTAAAAAACTGGTTTTAATTTTGCTAAATGGAGTCAGGAAAAGGAGCTGGAACCAGCCTGGATGGTTTCAGTCTCTGCCAATGCTGTTTTGCTTGGCAAAAATCAGAGTGAAGTGAGAGCATGGCATGCCTAAAGAGATGCAGCTGCTGTGCTGTGCTGCCCATCACAGAGGGGAGATGAACACACAGCCCCCCTCCAGACGAAAAGCCCTCAGTCAGCTTTGAGCTCTAACTTACGCAATGGATTGAAGAAGGCTACTAAAGGCAGTGACCTTGCTCTTGTATTTTTTTTGTCCTCTGCCATATAAACAGGCGTTTGCACATAACAGATGTGTGCACTCAATTGAGCTGCTGGAAGGTATTTGTTACAGCTCCAAAGAGACAGGACCACAGTGATGTTACCTGAATGTAGGAAGGACACAACAGGGCAGCTATTGCATTAACACAGCTGTCCTGGGGCATCTAAGGGCCAGAAGATTGAGTCAGGCATTATTTCTTCATGACAAGTATTGAAATTGAGAATGTGAGCCAGGACAGACATATGACCCAGCTTGTGATGGGTACTGCCCAAATGCCCAAAGTGTATCAAGTGTTAGGATGGCAGACCAAAGGCATCAAGTCATATGGCAGGTCTGCTGATGCCCACACATCCTGCTGGTGGTCACTGCAACACACTCTCCTTGTGCTCTGCCATCTGATGCCTTTGTGTGGCCATCTCTGGGCTTTGTGCTGTGCCTCATCTCAGGCTTTTAGGAGCAGGAACCAACAATGGTTTCTGAGTAGCAACCAGCACAAAGGATAAAGATACAAATTATATTGGTATTCAGCAACAGCTGGTATGTTTTCATCCCTCATATGTACCACCAGGTACATGGAGGACAACTTTAGGGCATCTTGTCCAGTTTTTCCTGCTTAGATCCAAGGCAGAAGGCATGTCTCTTATTTGATAATGTTGGGCTAAAGTCAGTCAGAAGAGTCCTCTGGGCAACTGTCTTGAGAGGGTTCAGTTGGTACGACAGGAACAATTCCTAAAATTCAGCACTTAACTAGCTGATTCTGAATGTCACTGCTATACCAGGAAGAAATGCTTAAATACATATTAACTGTGCAAATACCTGGAGTGAATTAATAACTTATTGATCTTGTGTGCTGCCTGGATGTTCTTCCTTTACTGAACATTGTCACCTCCATGGACCCATCCCCCTCCAGGGATCCCATTAAACACTGTGCATTCCTCACTCACATCAGTGCAGTTAGGCAGCCTACTTCAAACCACCTCAGGAGATGGGGAGGGACAGTTATTTTCAGTTAAAAATCACTGATGAAGGTTGAAATCGCTGTAAATTCCTTTCAGCTGTTGGAGCTGCAGTGAGTTCTGATGAAATATGGAGGTGAAGATGTTCCTGCCACAGGGAACGAATACCATGTTTACCCTAATCTTCTGGAGACATGCAATTATCAAGCTAGATCTCACCAGTCTTTGAGGAATAAGCTGGCTTCCTTTCCTATTTATCTTCATAGATGTGACTGTTCTTTGTGTCAGTATGTGACAGAAAGCATAAAGATGACTTAAAACCAGTTAGAACAGTTGATTTGCCAAAGTTCATGTATATGCCCTTTATAATATTGATCTGCCCTTTATACAAAATCCAAAAATCTACGAAGTCTTTCTTACCTGCTCCTTTGCAGGCACTGTATATTTTCTTGGCGTCTCGCTCTGCATCAAAGCCGTGATGGTGGTGCTTGTGGCTTGACTGGGAAGACAGAGACAAAACAGACACATGGGAAACAATTTTGCTTTAGAATGACACCAGTTTGGGCCAGGTTCTTGCTTGATCTTGGTTCCCACCATCTAAACCTTGAAGTTCAGGCTGGGCTTTGCTGAAATACTGTATCTATCCCTAGGGCTCCTGGAATGGATTCACAGATTGGTGTCACCATATAAAAAACACAGTGGTCTTTGTCACTGTATATATATATATATATGTATATGTCACCCTATATAACGTATCACCATATGGTATACATGACCTATATAACTTTGTTCTGCCAGTTCCGGCTTACTCAAATAATTTAAGGATAATAACTTCATACTAGGCATCTTCATGCCAGATCAAATATTACTGGTTTGTATCACTTTAACAACAGGCCAATACAAACACCTTAGCATAAGCAGGACCTATCTCTGTAGTACATTTTTAAGAACAGTGAACAACCCCAATCATCTGGATAAAAACTGCTCTGGAAAACCTTTCTTGTATTGATGCATTCATGCAAACAAGATAAGTGGAGATATATAATGTGATAAAGCTGGGGGGTTTTTGTTGTTGCTGGGGAGGGTTTTTGTTCATTTTTTTATTTTGTCAGAATAATACATGTGGCTACCTTGTGGCTAACTTTACAGGGACAGGATAATAACTCAAAGTCCACAGCCACTGCAGCAGTTTACAGCCTGACATATCAATGTAAACAGAAACTCATATCTGCTCCTCCTAATCTGACAAGCTGTGAGTCACAGCAGCTGCAATGCTGGTACACCCTTCATTCTGCTGTTTCTCAGAAAAGGGCAGAATTATCTGAGACCACAGTGACAGCAGCAATTTCAGCTCCTCTAACACGATTAATCAAATATTTTAAATGCCCAAACTATAAGATTGTGGTAGAAAACAGGTCCTAGGCTCCTAAGTCAAGTAGCACAATTCAGTATGCACACCACAGACTCGGGGGTCTTTGTGAGCACTGGCAGCGCTTTGGCATTTCCATTTAAATAGCAACACGTGGATCAGGCTGCTTCCTTTGCAGCGCTGCCAGGCACTGGCACCACCACTGTTAATTAAGAGTTATGATAGTGCAGGGCATGGCATCAGCTTTTAAGCCCTTCTGAAAATGCCACCAGCCTGCTGAGGAGCAGAAGAGGTTAAATGGCTGATTAACCTCCTTGTCTCTGGGGGTAGCACAGGGCAGAGACCATTCCTGAGAGACATTAGGCACAACATCATTCTGCTTGTGGAATAAAGAGAATTTAGGTGTATGGCTGTGGGCCATGCTCTGCCACATACCCAACAGGCCAGAGAACAGCATGTTTTATTTACAAGTATAGATACAGTCTGAAAATCTGTTAGTTAGTATGCTTCAAAAGTTTCACTTTGTCATCTACTAGTTCTGGTGAGAGAGCTACAACACTGGCTAAAGATGTCCTCTGTCAAAAGGCAAAGGGCCAGTTCTTAAGGAGGAAACCTCAAATCCAGTACCTACCCTGCTTTACCAATGTGCCTTTGTGATTGACTGAAGCCATTTAGGTACCTGGCTTTTCCAATACAGTTAGCAGCTAGGATACAACCTACTGCTAATAGCAGCTGAAACAGAAAGTTATTTTTACAACTATAACAATTAGTAAGATACAATAACAATGCAGTGATTTCATCTCCAGAGCACAAGGTAACACTTTGATTGCCCCATCATTATGACAAATGTTCCTTTTAAAGATGTATCCTACTGTATGCTCACACAAGTTGTCCTAAGCCTTTTAAACAAGATGGAAATAGTTACATATACATAACTAATATTTTCTAGTGGAGATTTTGTTTAACAGTCTTCAAATTTCCTGAGAGTTTGGGTCAAAATGGAAAGGGAAAAAAACCAAGTTAGAAAGCAGATGCACTGATAACTATTCAGTGAATTCCATTTCTATTGTGGCAGAGTGTAGGTGCTTCTCCTTTGATGGCATCATGTACGAAGGACATGGGCTGACAGGCTGAGAGAGCTGGTGTTGTGCAGCATGGAGAAGAGAAGGCTCCAGAGGAATACCATTACTTTGGCCCTGTACTGTTAGTATGCTTATGGTGGAGCTTACTGTCTGTGTTAGGCAGCCAGTACTGAAGTTATTCTAGAGTTGTTTGCTAAGCAAACAAAAAGGACCAAAGAAGTAGCTGAAAAAAAAAAAAAACCAAACCCCCCAAAAAACAGAAAAAAGGGGAAAATTCTGTAGCACAAAATACAGAGAAAAGTGGTAACATATCAAATGTAGGTATTTGACTACTTTGTAATCATCGAAGCTCTATTCTAATTTTTAGACTCTCAGATTCCTGCAACAATAAGAGTTGAGAACTGTTGCTTCACATTCGCTGCCTTCTGACCTGGGACAGGAAGTGCAGTGGTGAGAAGTGAGAAGAAAAAGGTTTCATCTGGGATTGTCTCCCACTTTTCAGACATTCAGCCTGGACAGAAACACCTGCACAAACACACAAAGGCTGGTTTATCCTTTGCCTTGCCTTGCCCACCAGAAGTGCTGGGCTGTGGGAATTGCCCTTCTCATGCTGGTGCTGCTGCCTCTGCAGCTCCAGCTGCCCCAACCCTACTGTGGGTGCACCTGGTCACGGTAAGGTCATGGCAGACTTCGAGAGTGGTTTCCTCCCTCATGCCTTGATGGCTGGTCAATTATCCTCTGGTTTAGTGAGCCCCTCATTCCTAGGTCCTACTTGTATTGTAGGTGTTGTGTTTGTGTGTAGCACAGGTGCAACAGGCGGGAAAACGGTACCACCAGAAACTGAAATTACATTGTAGATTTATGATTATTCATAAAGACATAAATACAGAAACATTTCTTTTCAAGGCAAAAATCATGCAGGAAGGAAGGCCTGTTTTGATGTTCAGGACATGTTTGAAAGCACCATAGGAATTTATTGAGTCAGCTCTGCTAAAGCCTCTGTCTTGAAAAAAACACTGCAAAACATTAAAAGATGTGCCTGGGGGATACCATTTTTATAGTACTATGTGTAAGAATAGCATCATCTTAATAGAGAGAAATCTGACACTGTGGTAAGTGACTGTCAAAGCCAACTCCTAGGTCACCTGAGAAGCACTGGCTAAAATTCACTGCTTGCTGAGTCCCATCCTTGACCTTCCCACTGACATAGCTTCCCAATGCAGGAGAGGGAGAGCTGTTTAAGAGCTGTATTCCTTATCCTGTGGATTTTGATATGTGGATTTTCCTGTAAGGGATACATGGCAAAATCAACTGATGTTTAATACCATTTGTAACCTGTAGTAATTTTTCTTCTAAAAATAAGGGCAGAACCACTCTAATATAGTTCTTTTTTTAGACTTAGGACTTGATTAGGTTAGATTAGATTAGATTAGATTAGTTACTGATTTAGAAGTATTCTAGAAAATTGGGTGAGAACGTGATGTGAAGTCTGAAATATCAGGTGGACAGACTGCAAACAACTTTGAAGCTGGACATAGGGTGTAAGGGAACTTTATTTCACAAAGTGATCCAACTCCATCCACTCATTTGATTAATTTTCTTCTCATTTGTCTCCTATAGTTCTATACTAATTAATGTGACCAGAGTTCTGATGGTACAAAACATTCTTTTCACTTCCCGCATAGTTGTATTTATGGCCTGTGTTGACTTGTTTTCTCTTATCCTGAATAGTTTTATGTCTCACTCAAGCATGTTTTAGACAATAATCTGTTTCCCTTGCAGCTTTGGCTAAAATTGCAAAAGATTTATTTATATTAAATTGGACAGTTTATAAAAGATCTAAAACTAACTTGCTTTGTTCTAACTTGTTTTAAAGCACACCAAGTAGTTTTTCCTACTATAATTTACATCTGACTTTAGGGAGCTGTAAGATGAGTTTATAGTTGAAGATGATTGCAATGGTTAGAGAAGCTTTGTAGATTTTTCTTTGATGTTTCAGCATGTGGAGCCCTTATGGAGCACAAATAAACAGTTTAACAAAGGTCAGCAAACCCAGAAGGACTTGGTGGGGGTGGGGGAATAAGAGCTCTGGTGGATCCAAGGCATCAGAAGTTAGCATTGGTAGGTTGCTGCAATACATTGCAGACACTCCTAAAAATCTAGTATTTTCCTTAGGCTAAAGACACTTTAGCTTGCAGTAGATACAAAGTGCTCATCTGTCAGTAGACAAGAACAGAAGAAGTGCTACCATGAACATGCCAGGTGGTTGCCTGTATTGCAAAAGAGACCACTCCCTGAAAACAGCTGATAATACAGCTTGAGCAATCACAGCTATTTTTCCATTTCCATCCTCTCAAGCAGATGCCACAAGCCTGCTCAGGAACAAGTTTATGGAGAAGTACTGTCAGAAAAATGAAAAGAGCAGCTGCTCGGGGTGCTGGTCACCCACTGCAGCCCTAACAGAGATTGATGTTAATGATGTACATGGATAAATGCAGGCACAGACCTTTAATGAAAATCACTGGGAAGAGCCAGGAGCAGTGTGCCTGCTGAACAGAGCAGATGAGATGCAGCTCTAGTAGCTGTAGGCAAAGCTCTAAAAAGACCTGGATTGATCCAGGTATGCTGAGTGCCTTCCCCAGCCTTTGTTTTTGCCAGGTACAATACATGTGCTTTATTTAGTGGATGTCTAACTTCAAGCTTCTCTTTGGCTGTTGTTTAACAGAAATAAAAATTAAAACTAAAACTGGCAGCAGACAGAAAGGGCAGACTGACCCAGCCATGCTCTTTACAGCGTTAATTCATACACTTGAGTGGGATCAGTAATAAAATTTGGAGCAGTATTTAGTTGTCTAAACATAGGTCTCTGGTGCTGTTAGTGATTTCCCAGGCTAAGCTGCCTGCTGCCTGTCAGACGTCAGTGGTCTCCTGTGGGCCTGCACCCATTAACCTGATGTGAATGTCTCACATATTCGAGAGCATCACCAGTGGATACTGGAGGTGGGCTACACAATCATGCCAGAGTTTTTCCACCCATTTTCTTCTTCTTCACATTTATTTAATTATATTCAAAAAATCCATTGGAGAAAAATGAGGTTTTAAAAAGAATGACATAAACTAGTACCATGTGCATCAACCTGAGCTTTCCTTTCTATCTAGCAGGTGAGCACCAGCAATATCTGCCTGATTTCCCAGAGATTTACAGCCCCTGTCTGCCTGATTTTGGTTCCTCTGCTGCCTACTGCAGCTGAAACAATTCCTGTGATGGGCACAAGCACAGTGGCCCAACACAGTGGATTCTCTGGTGTCTTAGAAGGGTTGAGTTCATGCCTCAGTCTTTTGTTCAGGGGATTTCTAATACAGTCTCTCTATTCTTAAAATTTCCAAGAAACATAACAGGCACTACTGATTTTGAGATTAGCATCTTGCTAGTAAATTAATCTAAGGTCTGATGGGTTCAAATTTTTTTAGCTAGGATAAGAGATATATACATATTGCAGCATCTTGCATCCTCTTGCGTCGTGTTTCTTTGGGAAGCTGAGTCCCAAACAATCCATAATGTCCAAAAGGTGAGGACAGGAATACCAGAAAAACAAACAAACAAGTCAAAATAATTGAAAACTCATCCTAGATAGGAAGCTATAGAACCTGTTGAGATTTCTCAGTTCTCACCATGCACAGTCACTGAGCCACCAGTTCAAAGACCTTTGGGGAGCCCAGTCTCCAGCTAATGAACCATTTCTCCAGCTCAGCACTGAGACCTCTCAGGACCAGTTTGGGAAGAGCTTCTTATTCTTCACAGATATTTAATTATTGCTGCAGGCAATGGTTAAGTGAGTTGACATCTCAAGGTGCCTTCCAGTTCTGTGATTCCTGTCTTTATCTTTTGTGTGAAGAAGAAAATTTATTTTCTCCATGTACCAGGAAATATTCCAAACCGTCTAGTCACCTTGTTAGCATAACAAACAACAGGACCAGGGTGTGCATCTCATTGGTTAAACTGTATCTAATACACTTGGATCACAGAAGACAGCTTTTGGCAAATCAGCACCTACATGATTAATTTTTTATAAACACACATATACTCAAGATAAATAATTAATCTTGGCAGAAGTCTTTAATGAGCTATAATGCAACTGGAATCCAGGATTACCTAGACTAACAGTAATGAGTAGGGAAAAAAAAGGGCCTGTTCTTAGATCTTGTGGTTAAAACCTTCTAGTACATCACATGATGTCAGGATAACATCCTGTTATCAGAAGAAACTCTCAACTCCCACCCAAAGTAGTCTTTTAGACAGCCTCATCACTTATCTCAAGCATTTCCATCCATGGAGAATAATAAAACACAAGAACAAACAGAGGAGTAGGCTGCTGTATTTTGATCGTGATCTACTTCCAAAGACAGACTGAAAACATGATGCTCCATTTGTACTTCATCCATAGTCTGATTTACTAAATTGGACATTCCCAGTCATAAAAGGTTGACCTGCTGAGAAAGCTCAAGACCATCAATCAGAAAGGGCAAAAAAGCAGATAAAGGCCATTTCACTGCAGTGTGTGGGTACTTCCATGAGAAGAACTTCCAAATATTAGAGCTCTTTAATATAATGGCTAAGCAAAAGAAACTAAGAGCAATTACTAGTAGACAAAGTCAGGTCTCATCTAACTGGGAAAGGCAAATCATGGTGAGGATATCTCGTCATTAGCAGATGATGCTTTCACTATCTCCTATCATCCTTCCACCAGAGTAAGGGATTCTTCTGCAAGCTCTTCAGTAAAGTTCAAGTAATGGGGCTCAGTCATCCAGGTAGAAATTTCTGTGAAATGTCAAGGCTTTTACACACAGGTCAGAGTAGATGGGCACTAACATCTAAAAACAAACAGAAGCAATAAGCTGTGGCATGCTGGCAGCAGGGCTGTACCAGCAAGCACTGGGGTTTGTGCTGTGGTAATAAAAAGATGGGGTTGACAAACACATTTTTGACAAATGAATTGGCAAAGTGCAACCTTAAGACATGCGTGTCCTTTTGTCCACAAGGTTCCTTCTTCACTGTTTTGTAAAACATATCTCTCATTTTTGTTTGTTTGAGCATTTTTCTCTGTCAATGACAATATGCAGCTGAAAAATTGCCAACTGCCTCCTTGCCTGCTCAGAGAATGGTATCAGTGTCTCCAAATGCCAACCGCCATCTGCCAGCCAGGCTGTCATTCCCCCAGATCCTTGCGGCTGTTTTGTGTCTAACAGCTGCATGACAGCAACACACACTCTCAGCTTGCTTGTTCCTGATGGTTTGGTGCTATCAGGATCAAAACAATTTCTATATGAATTCTATACTGGATAATACAATATATGTAAGTTTTATGGATTAATCAACAGCCTTTGCAATGACTCTGTTACTCCTTCCAAACTGAGAGGTGCAAACCTTATCTGGGACTAAACCTGCAGTGACAACAAGATCTTAATAGAATCAGTCACATTTCCTTTTTCCTATTAAAAAACAAGTGGCAATAGTGAAGATAATTGCTCTGACAGTTACTTAAACTGTAAAATTAAAACCATCTTTCTCCTACATCTCTCCTGTTTATAATAGCTGTTAATATATCATCTATGATTATTTTTTTATCCAATTTATTCATGCTCATCACCATGACAGAGAAGCCCACAATTAAGAGAAAAACGTAAGTTTGGGGTGGTTTTCTCATGGCTGAATTTTATACCGTCTAGTTTTAATGTTTTCAAAACCTTTTGTGGCTGATGGAACACCTTAACACAGAGTACTTTTAAAATCTGTTAGCTACCAGGGCATCATGCAGTGGGAATGCCAAAGCTGCAAAACTGCAGCTTTTATTTCTAGAGGGCTCAATCCAGAATGCTTAGAGACACCTCTGAGGTGTGTGAGAGCACCCAGCACCTACATGGGGCTGCTAGAGGGGACATGGGACTGACAAGGACCTGACTCACCTGGTGAGGCTGTTGAAGCCAAGGCAGGAAAGGATAATAGAAATCTTCAAAGGCACTATGCCTGTGGTTAGACATGAGTCATGCCTCACATCACTTCCTTTGATCACTTATCTTGCAAATGGAAGCCATACAAAATGCAAACAAATGGCTTTATTCACCACAGATAAATCTAATATTTCAACTTGGCAATAATTCTTTGTCATGATGGGGGCAGACTCCTTTAATTTTATTGACCATAACACCTGGTTGGAAGACACTTGGATAACAGCTTATTTTGCTGCTTTTTGCAGCTGAGATACCAGATTTTTAACTTAAGTGTTCTTATGTCTTATTAAAAATTTGACACTCATTACCTCCACCAAGACTTATGGTGAGCTAACCTTGATGGAACTGAAGTAAATTCTTGTGTAGGCCAGCATGAAAGCTAACATGACTTAAGAACACCTACACAGGGCTTGAATCCATGGGCACAATCTTTGGGAATATCATGCTCACCCCTGCATGTATTTTAAAGCTCAGTTATTTAAAGGGAGAAGAACCTGAAGGATGTTGCACCCCATCAGGGAAGCCCCAAGATGACATGCTTCACACCTTGGTCCCTTCATTGTTTCTAAAACACACCTCTGCAAGACACTCTATCAAAACACCCTCTACACATTCACAGACACGCAGAAGTGCTGTTACTATACAGACATGCATGTTTAGTGTCCAACAAACCAACTGTGCCTACAGAACTTGGAGGTTTGTGTGTCTTATACCTTTCCACCTCACAGGAAGGAGGTGGAGGAAGTTTCAAGATACGCCCAGGTCAGCTGAGTCACCTACAGCAGCAGTAATCCATCCACTGCTACGGCCACTAGTCATCGTTAACAATAAAGGCAGAGTAGTTTTCTGGATAGCAACTGTTGAAAATTTTATATTATTTGAAAGTAGCTAAGTTCTTGTTTGACATAAGTAGTTAGAGCAGTGGGGCTACAAATTGAACTTTATCTGAACCATATGGCTATGTTTTGTAAGCCAAAGATGGATTACAGAGAAATCCAGAGCTAATAATCTGATAATTAAGAAGAGTAAAGATAGATTGTAGTGAAATGTGAACAACTAGAATATTAGTAATAGTTAAAATAGACAAAGCTAGCACCTAAAATACTATTAAAAAATTAATGGCTAGGGTGTAGAGTCCATTGATTGTGGTATATGAACTGTAACAACTATATTCCAACATGGAATACAGAAGTGACCAAAACCCTCACCAAAACCCACCTCAGGGCATGTGAAGATGACCACGTAGCAACCATCTGGTAACAAAACAGTGAATCAATACAGAGGGAGAAGACCCCCCAATATTATCATTGGTCTGGAGTGTTGCATGAGAAATGGGAAGTTTAGATTGTGAGAGTTTAGTTGCCAAGGGGTTTCTTTGTTTGGGGTCCCTCTTTTGAGGCACCTAAGCTTAAGCTACCAGATATCATAAGTGATTTGTGCCAATAACCCACCTAATGGAGATAAGAGTCCAGTGAAAAAAAAAACTTCTTTAACAGTAACAACAGAACTTGGTAGAGTATATTAAAACTCTTGTACACAAAGAAGAGCATTAGAGTCCAGATACTTTAGATTTTTAAATGTTCTTGTAAAACATAACCATTTGACCTATTTACATCATGTAAAATATAACCATAGCAGCTTTGATATTTCAGATGGGTTCTATTTTTTTGCCACAAATGCATCATAATTTTTTCATGGGCAGATGCTTGTTAACACCTGCGACAGCAGCACTCACAGGACAGCCTCAGATCTAAAAGGAACAGTAAATATCCTGGATAATAAGGGACCATGGAAATGAAAAGAATCTGCCACAGCTCTTCCCCAGCTAAACAAGAAGTTATTTCTGTCTTGTGCTGACTGTGGGCTTATGGCCAGGGACTAAACAAGAATTGCCTGTCCCTGAACACTAGTCTGCCAGGGGAAGCGACAAAGAGCAATTGTTGAGTTTTGTGATGAGATAATAAAATCATGCTGTGGTAATACTTGTGCTAGGGAAACATTTCTACAAGGACAGTAATGCTGATAGGCAACAGAGAAGTCCTTGTGAGTTTTGTGAGCTTATGCCCAAGAGGGCTCGTTGGGCAGGTATGTTCTCCAGGTAATACCTACTTTTCGACCTTCAAGTTGTAAAACCGTATGGCCCACAACAACCTGCCATTCCCTCAAACTACACAGTCCTCCCTGGAAGAAGGTTTAGTCTGCTTTGCAAGGATGAGATGAAACTCAAGGGTGTTGCGGAGAATCTCAAAAAAATTGATTTAAAACCAAAGAACTCACCCAACCCCAAGATTACTTAAATTCACAAACACCACAGAATCATGCATAAACAGTCTTTGTGGATTTCTGAGAGACAGAAGATTAAAAAAAAAAAATACACAATTTCACATAAGTAAAAATCTATCAAACTTTTCAAATCAGATAATGAAAGCCATTGCTGCTATTCCCAAACTGTCCCCAAAGCATCTTCATTATAGCAGAGCAGCTATTTCGATTTCCAGGTGGATTGACTCTATTTGCGTTAATATTAAGGACATCAGATGCACAGTTCAGCTTGATACAAGACTGCAAACACAGAAAATAATTAAGAGACTTTAAATCGCGAAGGATGTGCAGTCAAAAACATTGATTGGAGGAAAAAAAGTTCTGGACCAAGTTCAGAGAGCAAAAAGCACATGAAAATATGCAGATTTGGAGTTGTAATGTTGCATCAGGTGCAGCTCTTAATTGGGAGCTCAGTTTCTAAGAGAAAGGTACACTTTAGGGTTGGTTGGAAAATTCTCGCTGAAAACATTTTTTTTCAGTAAAATTTTATACTTTTGTTCAAACTAACATGTTCAGGAAGATACAAATTTTGATGAAAGCTCCATTTCAAAATGAGACATTCTGATAGAACTGAAAAGTTTCATTTTAACATCCACATAATGGAAGCTTTTCACTGAAGAATGGTTAGCTTTCAATGAGAACTCCATTTAAAAATGATAGTTAAAAAAGTTTTAAAACCTAACCCTAAATTTAACCAAATAAGATACCCCATTTGACATGATTCATTTTATACTTCTCCCAGCAGAAGCTATTAAATAAAAATTTAACTTCTGAAATTTCAAAGCAAACAAAATTCTGCTGTATTATTCAACAGAATGAAACAACCCATTTTTACCCAGCTTTCTAGTGCCAGTATTGACCACAAAAGAGAAGCTGCCTCTGTGCACTGCAGAGCCTCCCAAAGCCACCATAAACCACAGCCAACAGGTGCTGCAGCACCACAGTGCCCCTTTCATCCTCCACAAAAGAAGTTCTTACTGGCTCATCTGCTGACAAACTGGTTGTCCCTATGGCTGATTTCCGTATATCCTCCGCGAGTTTGTAAGACTGGCTCTGGAGGTTTAAAAAACACAATGTGTAAGACACTCATGAGCCTGCGGTTACAAAACATGAGATTAGGAGAAACAGCAAACTGCAGCTGAAAAGCTCTGGCAAGAACTTGTATTTTATTTTCTGCTCTTCCAGAAGCTCTCTGGAAGTTCTCTGACACAGATGCAGCCATTTCTCCAAGATTACCTGTAACTTTCTAGGAACAACAGAGAGATGCAATTCCCACGTGAGTCTGAGCTGAATGATGGGATTCTCTTCCAACATGGGATCACCCCTGTTTCCACTGTAGCCTACAGCACAACTGTGGTGTACTGCACCCTCATCCAAACTACCTAGTCCAGTATAGAGCTCATACACCTGCTAAACCTTTCTGAGCTGCAGTGCTGTGATCACTCCTGCCACAGATATATCCCCTCTGGACAGTTTAAACGTGAATGGAGTATGTTTGCCCATTCCATGTGCACTGCATCCCATGTATTGTCCACTGCAAGGCTTCCCAGGGCCAGGACTCTAAGGAGATGCCTGTTGACAACCCTTTGACATGTGTGTGTGTCCTGTGCAGCAGGACCAAAATAATGGTGTCAAGATGGGACCATCATCCCATTCACAGGGAGACAAAAAGCTCCTTGGATTTGCAGATGGAGCTTTATGGAAATGGTATGGGGTGTCCTGCCCACTCTGCCAAAGAAAATGTCCTGGGGAGCTGGTCCAAAAGCATCAGAACCTTGGCATGTCTCCAGGCCTTGCTGAATTTGGATTTAAAAAATAGTTACAGGATAATATAAACCTTACAGAAACCCATATTAGCCTGTATCAGCAAGCAGTCTGTCTTCTATTGATACACTGATACAAAACTGCACCTATTCTGCATTCAAGGAGAAAATGCACTGCTGAATAAATATTGCTTTTATGCACTAGTTTCAAAACTGGAGCTAACTTAACTTGCAGAGGAACTAATTATTCAGAGCTGTCACAGAAAAGTTTTTGACAGTCAAATCATTTTGAGGTTAAATGTCTTCATGCAGACAACTGTTAGCAAAAATTGTCTCAGTCAAAACTCATACAGTAATTTGATGCAGTAAATCCTAATACCCGGATTTTTACTGGGGCCTTCTGTAAACACTACACTTTGAGATTACTTCTGTCCATATTGTTCTGTGATAAACAGCCAAATTTTGAAAGTATTGGCCTTTGAGACAGGAAGTTTTTCATATATCTTTAGGGAATTATTTTAGTGTTCAGAATGTTCCAACACAAATTTGCTAAGCTAACTAAAATTAGTTTTTCCAGGACATCCTGTGCATCATTTCTTTTTCTCAAAATGAAAGTGCTGCCCTGTTTAAACCACAAGGAGCTTTAAAGCACTCAGGACTTGTGTCTTGCAGTAATTTCATAATTCAAGTACTGTAATGGAGCAATGTTACCAGCTGCATAAAAGTTTCCCCCACAAAGTAGATTTTGAGTTCAAATATTCACTTGCAGCTATTGCAGTATTGCAGTACTAATGCCATATAAAGTGAAAATCGACAAAAATAAAACCAGGAAATCATTGCATTATTGACAATCCAAATTAACTACTTACATGTGAACTGCCCATTTTTGCTTAGCCTGAACGTGGAAGGTGCAACTCTTCTGCTCTTCAATAAAACAAGCATGCAGTTGGAATAGCTAAATACTACCTAACCCTGGGTTAATCAATAACTTGTGACATTATTGAAATTCTAGTCATTGCAAGGTGGGGTGTATTTATTATTACATGGTGGCTTTATTATCCCTACTATCTAATATCACATCCTGTTGTGTCATGGAGCTGACAGGTTTCCTCTAAGGAAAATCAGGATTTCAGAATGTAAGCCTCAATTTATACATATTGATTTATCTAATTACAATGTTATTACAATGATTCAAAACATAAAAATATTGTAGCATCCAACATGAGCTTCCCAAACATATTACAGAGAAAGATGCCTCCTTTGAAGGTTTTATATCAGATCTTATGGAATTTAATGGTATTTAGTATGCCACTGAGGACCCTCAGCTCCTACAAAACATTTTGAACAGAATCTCACTCCTTTAATTTGGTTTATATGGTTTTTGGTAGTCAGGGGATTTCAGGGGTGTTCTTTGTGAAAAGAGACCGGGGGTTGCCCCCATGCTGGACAGAGCCAGGGCCAGCTGACTCTAACATGAACCCTTCCCAGGACAAAGTTGAGCCCCATCAATGGTGCTGGTGGTTCCTCTGTGATAACAGATTTAACAAATAGCAAAAATTACTGGGCAGCAGCTGTGAGAGAGGAATGAGAAAAATGTGAAGGAAACAGCCCTGCAGAAACCCAGGTCAGTGAGGAAGCAGGAGGTGCTCCAGGTGCTGTAGTGGAGATTCTCCTGCAGCCTGTGGTGCAGCCCATGGTGCAGCCATGAATATTTTTGGGAATAAAGACATCGCAACTGATATTGAAGAAAATACTATAGTTAGAGGGAAAGCAACTGCAGGGTTTGTCTGGAAACGGAGCATGAAGTCAGGGAGCACTCATAAGCTCAAACACAGACTGGCATTCCTACTGCTTTCCCTGACTGTGAGTAAAATACAGCAGTCCAGAAGGTGCAACTAATGAAGGATTTAGAACAAGCAGCTGATTGAGCCGCACTATAGCATGCTGTGCAGGAAAATGGTCTATTTAAACAGGTAAATAGGCTATCAGTAGCAAAACTATGTGTTAGCCTCACTGATCAATTTGGTTGACTTAGCTTCTGTTCTGGGAGTTTAAAAGTTTGTACAGTGAGCAAGAATTAAGGATTGTATGGTATTTTTTAGCTTTGTAAATAACAGGACTGACTCCCTGCAGAAGACCTGAGGACTATACTCCTGTGGGTGACATATCCCAGGCAATGACATAGGGGCACTTTGAGAATTCAGAAATGTGAGAAGGAGATGAAATATTATCCCAGGTAGGAAACACCACACGGCAGTGTGGAACTGGACTGACAACACTGCTACTCTGGAGATAATTGCTGGTGACCCCCAAGCTAGGCTTTGTTCTAAAGGTAACCACAGAACTGTTTACAGCTCATAGGTCTTAACTGAGGCTAAATGGAAGAGGCCATGAAAACCTTCAGTCTACTGAAGCAAGTGAAATAGTGAAGCACTGAAGTGGTAACAGGTAAGAACTAAGTGAAACTGAGCTTTTTGTAGAAGATTTGTGATAGCAGTGTGCTCTCATGGATGGGCAGTGGGTGCTTTGTCTTCTGCAAGAAGATGAAGAACTTTCCCTGGAGAAAGTACCTGGATTTCTGTGTGACAGAAATGCAGCTTGTGGATTACATCAGAGTCAACAGAATGAATACCTTCCCCAACCTTGACCACAGCACTGGTATGAACTGTGAAATGGCTTTTACAGTGGTACTGGTGCCTGGCACTCCTGTTCAACTCTGCAGATCTCTGGTGAACCTGTGTGAGACTAAGAATTTTCAGAAAGACAAGCACAAGAATTCTGAACAAGATTTAGAGATTTATTCAGATAAGTCAAATTTGGCACAGGGTTGACCAGAAACTGATCACGCACTATCAGGGACCAAGAGATTCTCAAAGGTTTACTAACACTTTCACTAACAAGAATAAGCTGCTGGAAGGACTGATGCTTTCATACATTCCCTCTAAAGAGGTATTTAAGGGCTTAAAAACTGCAGTGGAAGTCCTAAATAAAGGAATTCAGCCTATCAAAAAATTTGGCTAAAACCAGATATTTACAATGAAATTGTCTCCAGTGTCCTTGAAGGAAGTCACAGGATATACTATTTCCAAGGAAAAATTCCCTGGGAACTACTTAATCTTAAGATCTGATCAACAGTTGCCAATTTGAGTAAGTGGCTCAGGGGTACTGCACAAATCACTCAGGAGAAAGAGACAAAACTCATCTTGGAGAGCAAATGTTCTTCACATGTTGGTGAAGCATGAGCATGAGCTGGTCAGGCCAGCCAGGACCAGAAGGAATGTGAGTAGGACATCTCAGTGCAGCTGCTCAATTCGGAGAGAGCTGCACCAATGCAGCTCAGCTCGCTCTTTCAGAGCACTGTGTTTCAATGGCAGGTCCCCACCAGCCCATCAAGTTTGCTGAGCACACTGGAAATCAAGTTCTGTCTCAGGAAATAGAGGAAGTGACTAGAGGATGCCAAAATGCTACTTCTGCTTTTAAACAAGGAGGAACTGGTTGAAAATCCACAAAGTGAAGGTAGTTTGCTTGAAAGTGTAATGGAATTATCTTGTTGCAAGAAAAAAGAACAAAAGACTTGTAATATAGAAAAAAGCAGACTTTAGAAAAGTCAGTGAACAAAAAGGTAATGTCTTTTGACATGGTAATCTCAAGAATGAAGGCTGCTAAGAATAACTGGAAGCAAATGTATTAAAACTCAAGAAGCAAATTTTCTCTATAGGAGGAAAAGATAAGAGGTATAGTATGAAAAATGTTTATCAATAAGATTATTCCTGCCAGAAACTAATGCCTTTAAGTAAGCAGTTGTGTGCACCAACCTGACTAGGATTAAAAAAAAAACAAAACAAAAAGAGAATAGTCATTATATGTAGTCAGTGACACAGGTCTATTAAGCATCAAACTAGGGGCAGAAATCTCTGAACCCTAATTCAGGTCAAGGAAAGTCATAAACTGGAGAAGGCCACACATAGTACCTATGTTTCAGGATAGATGTGCTTGTTACTGCAACTGCCTGAAGGGTCAGCCGGAGAAACTGTAAACTGCACAACATCATACACATAACATAACATTATCTATCTATCTATCTATCTATCTATCTATCTATCTATCTATCTATCTATCTGTCTATCTGTCTATCTATCTATCTATCTATCTATCTACTCCATCCTGAGGAGCAGAGCTGGGAGGGAGTGCATGTGGTTGTAATGATAGCCTAGGGTTTGAAAAAAATGATCAGCAGTGTGATCCTCAATGCTCACTTTATTTTACCTACATGATTTAAACCAATGTGATTATAACTTTGAAGACCTCAAGTGATGTTGCAGGAGTTCAGAATTTTATCTATGCCCTTCACTTAGAAAGTGAATTTGAAGCAATGGTCTGCAATTTCTCAAACTCATTAAGAAACACAGAACAATTCTGTTGTATGGTATCCTTTCTGGTACTAAATTAAAATCCTGTTAAAAGTCAAGTACTATAACTGTTCACTTCTAATCACAGGTCTGCTCAGTTACGTTGTCTTTTTGAAGATCTACCCTGTGTCAATAGTTTCTGTCTTGCTTTTTCCTCTTCTGACAGCCCTATAACTGAGAAGTCTGAGGCGGATGATAGCAATATTTTTTAAATTCTATTAACAGAATAGGAATACTTCCTAAATTACTGTCATTGTGGGCACCTGAATTTTTATCTTGTGGATTCTCACATCTGCATCTTACTGAAAATATTATTCAGGTACTGGTGCCTCTAACAAGATAATTTACCTGAGAGCCATCCAAGAAAAAAATTGTCCTGCCCTATTACAGAGGCGTATCTTAACTGCTGATATCAAAAGCAAACAGACAGTACCAGCCAACGTCCTGTACCATCTGGTTTATGTGGCAATGGGCAAGGTAAACCACATTTTTTATTAATGTCTTTTCACAGCTTATTTATAAACCATTGCGGGGTGTGACAGAGAAGGGCTCTTAAGAAGCACTGGCGTTAGAAAGAATTGAGGGATGAGGTCAAATTTGCAGACTGTGACTGTTCCTGGACTGAATCCTGTCGGTGATATGAGCAGGGAGGCTTTATCATGAATTCTGGAGGTCTGTGAGGCGCTCCTCACTGCAGGGAACCCTGTGTTGGCACCATGGGGCACATCCACCGGCTGAGGCTTTGGGGGATGTCCACCGGCTGAGGCTTTGTGTCTCTGCAGTTACATGGTGGTGGGATCCTGAAGATGCCAGTGATGCTGAAGAAAGAGAACTGGGTCTCTAGTTCTCTAGGGATTTACTCAAACGTAACAGACCACTGAGTTTCCTTCTGCTGCTACTGGTCCCCTTTCAGCGGTCACCGCTGCTCCAAGGTTATTATTGGGAATGCAGGAAACAGCCTTGAAAAATAAATAGCACAAGGGATCAGGGCCTCACACGCTTTTTTTTTTTTTTTTTTCTTCGTACATATAAAATTATTTACTAAAATGTTGCATAGTGAAAAATAAAGAGTCTTTCCCACATCAGTAAT
The DNA here is from genome assembly GCF_029207755.1 of Chamaea fasciata. Classification (NCBI taxonomy): domain Eukaryota; kingdom Metazoa; phylum Chordata; class Aves; order Passeriformes; family Sylviidae; genus Chamaea; species Chamaea fasciata. Next base: position 12,056,766 of record NW_027094086.1, on the reverse strand, counting down.
TTCCCAACAGCAAGAAAATGCTTGGCACTGATTTTGATACCGGTAAAGTTTTAAACGACTCAAGAAGCACCTAGATGCTAAGATCAGGAGGGGCACCTGCTGCTGTTTTATTTGAAGCAGCGTCTTCGGTGACACTCTCCACCTGCTCGGGACCCCGGACAGGATGGGATGCTCCTGGCACTCAGGGCTGCAAGCTCCCAGTCCCCGCTGTGCACAGCGGGGCACACTCAGCTGCGGTAGCCCAGGGCCACTGCTCAACGCAGTGATCTTCATCCAGTGCGTTCCATTCGTCACTGGTACGGTCAGCCCAGGGAGGTGCTGCACTCACTGTCCCTGCAGGTGTTTAAAGAAAAACTGGATGTGGCACTTGGTGCCATTTTGACATCGCGGCGTTCGGCCACGCGTTGGAGTCGATGATCTTGGCGGTCTTTTCCAACCCAATTGATCCTGTAATTCCCTGCCATGGAAGACTCGTTTCGCCCCTGCAGCCGCCCTTGCTCGGAGCCAGCCACTCGCGTCTGCCTGGCTGCATCCAGAGCCGCACTAGGAGGACGCTGAGGCATTCCAGGCTTGGCTGTGTTCTCGCTTAGTGTCAGCCCGCGGTCGGGGGTCACAAGGAGGTGAGCGATCACCCTCCCGCGGCACCGGCACCGCACCGAAGGCCCGCGTCCCGTCCCGGCCGCGCCGAGCGCCCGCCCCGCCCACGGAACTGCGTGCACGGCGCTTCCGGGGCGGTTCGGGGCACGGCGCCGGGCGGGAGGCGGCGGGCGGAGGGCAGGGCGGCGCAGGGCGGCCCCGGGCCGCTGCGGCTCCTTCCCGGGGCTGGAGCAGCTCCTTCCCGGGCCGGAGCGCCTCCCGGCGGCGGGGCTCGCGGCCCGGCCTGCTCGCCATGAACATCGACGTGGAGTTCCACATCCGCCACAACTACCCCTGGGCCCGGCTGCCCGCCAGCGTCAGGCAGGTGCGGGCTGCCGGGCTCCCGGCCCGGGGACGCGGCGGGGGGACACGGGGCACTCGGCCCTGCCTGCCCCGGGGCAAGGCGGGCGGCCCGCGGTGTGCCGCGGGGAGTGTGGGGCTCTCCGTGGGGACAGGGGGACGCACTGTGGGGAAAGGGGGCTCGGTGTCCGTGCGTGGTGTCCTGGGGAGAAGCGGGTAAGAAGACGGTGCGTGCTGTGTGTGTGAGAAGCGGGGAGTGTACGTGCGTGGCCTCAGTGAGGAGAGGGCTGGATCGGGGTGCCTTGGGGTCCCGATGGTGGGAGGGAGGTGTGGGGTCCTGGCTCAGCTTGTGCAGGTGTAAAACAGCCGAGTCGGGTGTCCCCTGTGCCACCCTGAGTGGCGGGAGCCGGAGCAGGACAGGAGCCTTCGGAGGCTCGTGTAGCCCCGTGTTTCAGCAGGAAAACACTTGTTTGCTGCAAGTGGCTCATAGAAAAGAAAACCTCATGAAATTTTGATTGCCTGGATTTAATGGGCCTCTGATAGCAACGGGGAGGTATTATGTCGAGTTGAGAGGAGGTTCACGTTCTAACGTCTTTCACTGCTTCAAAGCAGATGCTGTTAAACAATTCCTGCTCTTGCACAGGGAAGGGTGGAGAGGATGAACAGTCGCTGCAGGCCACGAGTAATGCAGTTTCTTGAGTTTGTGATTCTAGGAACAGTAAGAGGAGAATAAATGATGATTTTTCTTTACCTGTCCTGCTGAGCACCATATTGTTGGCTTTGTGGTTCAGGATAGAAAATACGCCAGTATTTATTGCATTTATTTTCTTTAATGTAACTTCTGGAATACTGATTGGCTACTTTAGTGTTAATGTAGTCCTTAATATTTTTGTCCTTTGAGCAAACACTTGGCTCCCTCTTTGCATATTTAATCAATTTCAAACCCTGTCTCTGATATCAGGTGTTGCTTTTCCAATACCTAATTCTGCAGTTTGTGTGCATCTTTCGTGTTTATCCCATATGTGCAGTAAAGTACCTTTTTGTCAAAGGATCTCTTTTAAAATAAGCTTCAGTGAGGAAACCAGAAGACGGAAGAGAAAAACCAAACAACCCAGATCACTTGTTGTAGATGCAGAGTAGAAGAGTAATATGGGGAATATGAGGGGACAGTTTTTGAAATAAGGCATCTGAAGCATGAACCAAAGTTCTCTTTTTATCTTCTTTCATGATAGTCAAGTAATGTTCTGCGCTTGTTCCTTAATCTTGTGACCTGGGATCACTTGATAGTTTTACTTCCGCAAAGCTGCAACTTGAGCTGGTTCACTTTTTTTTTTTTTGGTGTTAGAAATGTCTTAGTTGTAGCAAATAAAGCTTCACATCGTTCACCATACTTGTTTGTGGTATGCTAATTCTGAGTAATTTCTTGAGGCTGAATGACACTGAATACTTAGTATATGTTTGATGCATCATGTCTTTGATTTGAAGATCAGATGCTCCCTTTTTATCAGTGGTACTAGGAAAAAAATAATCTAAAAATGATTGCTTAAATATCCATCCTGTGTAGAGACCTATTTAAAGGTATTTTTGAACTCATAGAGAGACTATAGATACTGTCATGTTGAACTCGGGGCTCTCTGAGCAATGACAACAGCCTGCATATGTTTCCTCGTAGGACACTTTACAATGGTTTAACTGAAATGGTGGGGGGTTGTGCAAGTCAGTTAAAAGGCCTTTATGTTTTCAAGGGTCTTGGAAATTCCCAGAGGGAATATGAGAGGCAAGTCGTACTCTACAGCATCCGCAATCAGTTGCGGTACCGGAATAACTTAGGTGAGTAAAGAGGCAAAGTAACTTCTGATTCCTGCCCAGTTCTCCTGTGTGGAAGCTTGCCTTTAATGTAAAACTGCAAGAGCAAGTCCAGTTCAAAGGTCCATCCTTCCTTGAAAACAAATGCTTCTAAATTATAAAAGCATGAAAAATCCTGACTTTTGAGTCCATTTGGCAACTTTTCTAGCAAAGCACTTTTGAAGGTTACTGAGTTGCCAGGTGGAACTGAATTCCTACTGTAGTTCTTCTGCCATTTTCCAAAAAATTAAGAGATGTTAAGTGAAGGTTTGGCTAGTTAAGCCTGTCACTAGATGCGATGCAGACAGTTACCCTGACTCACAGGAGCTTTTGGCTATGACTTGTTTGCAGACTTTCGATTTAGTTTACATTGACTGAATCCATTTGTCTTCCCAAAGCAGATAATAATTTCACTAATTCACATATAATTTTCTACAGGCTGCATGAGTTCTATCTCAGTGGGCCACTTCCTGGTGACCTTTTAGATAAATCTGCTCCTTAAAGTCTTTGAGGCTACTTGTATCGTGTATAGAGATCCTTGGATGCTGAATTCCTTGCACCATTACTTTATTTTGCTTGTAACTTTCTGTGGATTGCCATTATGCTATTTTTAATCCTTTGTTGTAACACTTTTAAAAAAAGTTGAACATCACAGAACATTGTAACTTTTTCTCCTCTTGTAGTTAAGCATGTCAAGAAAGATGAACGGAAATATTATGAAGATCTGTTAAAATACAGTCGAGATCATCTCATGTTGTACCCGTATCATTTGTCTGACATCATGGTAAAAGGTCTGAGGGTAACACCATTTTCCTATTACACAGGCATAATGGAGGTGAGTGCAGAACTGTGGTGGGAGGGTGTTCTCTGTCTGGAAATGTTGGTAATGGCTCAGTAATGCATATGAGGCAGTGTCAGGTTGGGTTTTTTTTTGGTTTTGTGTAGGCCTGCCAAGAAATAAAGTTAGGAAAGTTTGTAGAGAACTGCTTTTACCTGCAGTGTTTTCCCTTCTGCCCCATTAGCCTTTCAAGAGCTGGACTTTTGTCATATGGAGCTGGGGTGAGACTCATTCTGAGACCAGACTTGCTCTTTTGATGTTTGAGATTTGTGAGTCTTCACTTAAAACTGTAAAAGAAATACCTCATTTTAACCATATTGGAAAGTTTTTGAGAAGCCTGAATGAGAACAAGGATGGTTCTGTTTTCTGTCAGCATTCTGGCAACCTTCTTCTATTTTCATTGGATATTTGAAGTGCTTTTATTTTATTTTCTATATAGTGATTGCAGACATAATGGATTAGTTGTTTGTTTATTCTATTGTTACTGTTAGCAATTCTGTGTGCTGCTTTGTTTTCTGAAGAGAGATAAAGGATTTTGTTTATTAGTCTTTCAGCTAACATTTTTCTTTGCAAAGCTTACATTAAACAGAAGTCTCACATTTTATGTATTTAACTTACTGTGTAATGATTAATCAAATAGTTGTCAAGTTTGATAAAATTAATTTCATCCCTAAAGTAAAAAGGACGGGCAGAATTTTGGACCTGCTTCTCTGAAACAATGACTTTCCTCTTGCAACTTAAAAGTTTTACTTTCTTTTTAAGGATATAATGAACAGTGAAAAAAGCTATGATTCTTTACCCAACTTCACTGCTGCTGACTGTAAGTATTACCTAGATGAATTACTGCTTTCAGTGAGTTAGAAATAAGGAGCTTCTGAAAATGGATTTGTGGGCATCTCTTTGCTTGATTATGAGCATGTGAATGAAGGTGTGAAAACATTTAAATAGTGATAATGAGGAGTGTGTGCTCTTCACACAGAGTTCTGTCTCTTCAGGCAGGACTGGAATTGGGCTGGTTTGAGTACAGACAGGCATGGTACAAAATCTTGCCTGTGTCCTTGTTTGTTGTGCATTCCTGTTTGCCTGCACTTCCTGTTGATGTACATCAGTAAACTGAGCTGCTGGTCCTTTCCCAGTGTGCTTTTTTTAGCATGTTGTTCTGCCCATGTGTTGGGCAGAAGAGTTTAGCAGGACATAGAGAGGCTGCTGACACTCCGTGAATTGGCATCGATGTGGATTGAGGGATGATGTACCAGGAAAGAGAGGCAAGAGGATCTGGTATTTTATGATAGTCTGGATGTGCCAGATGTTTTATCTGTTATACCTGGATACAGGGTGGGGAGCTTAGGGAAGGAAACACCTTGAACCTGGTGGAGGAGAACAGGGTAAGATCAATAGCCTACTGAGAAGTCTTATAGGGCAAAATGTAAACTGATGGCACAGGGAAGTTGTTAACCTGCCACTGAAGTGTTACCTGTAGTTAACACATGATTCCTTGCCTTTGGTATGCATTCAGAAAGTTCTTCTTAAGGATAGTGTGTAGTCAGGTGAGGAGTAGCCTGCAGCTTTTGAAAACAGTTGGTTTTGGTTTTAGAAGGATATTCTCAGTTAACTACTAGTTAGCCTCTGTAATGTTCACAGAAGGGAAATAGATGAGGAAGAACTTTCCTCAGCACCATTTTGCTTATTGGAAATCTAGTGTTAGTCAGGAGTTGAAGAAAGAAAAGGTTTTCCTGTTTTTGTTTGATTTCTGCTGCCCCCAAAAATTCTGTTATGCTACAGATTAGTGACTGCAGTGTAATTGATTAAACCTTCCTTACTTATGTATTTTCATAAATGGTAGTGTTGAACTATAAAGTTTGAGTTAAAGCTGAGGCAGAATATGGCTTAAACTAATGAATAGTTTTCTTCTATCTGTTCATGGTACCTAAATGGTTGAAGGCTAGAGATTATGGAATTAAATTTAAAATCAGTTTAACTCAACTATATCTTAAGCATATTCCTTAGAAGATTAAGTGGCCTTTTGTATCTGATTCTCAGAGTTCGAATCCAGTGCATGGCATGGGCTTTGTTAAGGGAAAGCAAACCTATCACTATTAATCTGAAGTTGTTGATGGGAGTATAGGAGGAAAGGAGTTGTATTGTTTATTACCTACTACCCTGTGGCTTGAGTGATAGGAGATTTTTTTTCCTTTTTCCACTTAATCTATGCACAGTGAAGGAATGGCGATGAGCTATGGAATGAATTTATAACTGTCCTTTTATTTTTGATAAGAGTAAATAAAAAGGTTATTTAAGAGGAAGGTCTGATTCTTTGGAGAATGTTTACTATATCTTCATCTTAAACCTGTCTTACGATAGATAAAACCTTACTTATTTTTCAGGTCTAAGACTTCTTGGCATAGGAAGAAACCAGTATATTGATCTAATGAACCAGTGTAGGTCTTCAAAAGTAAGTTTGTCTTTAATTTTCCCTCCCTGTCCTTTACCATTCTGTCCCTCTCCCCCATATTATTTCATAGGAAATGAAGAATGGAGTAATTTTCTGGCCCTGGTCAGTTTAATAGTGTGGATCATGGAATGTGATGTAGTGTATTGCTAATTATATTATGTTTCTTCAAGTTAATAAAGAGCTTTTTGGTTTAAAATTAAAGTATAGAAAAGGAAAATATATTAATTACTAGTTTTTAATTTTTGTTAATCTTACATTTTTGTAACTGTACTTTATGATACCAGGTAACTAATGTCTCCTGGCCACTATAAGCAGGGAACAGTGATACTGGTTCTGCTAGAATTAATCATATTTCTATGTGGGCCATTGAGATCACAGTTTATTCTGGAGCAGTGATCAATCTCGGTGTAAATTCTTGCAGTGTGTGAGTTTTTCTCTAAGACAATGCTAATGGGTGCACAGACATCCTTGGATGTGAGCAGCACACGTGGAAAGGACTGTCTCACAGTTGATAGAAGTAGAGCCTTTAGTTTGCAGCAGTTCTTTCCTTTCTTCAGGGAACTCAGAAGTGCTTTTGCAGAAGCTTCATAGTCCTTTAACTGAAAGTGAGCTTACCAAAGTAGCTGATAGTGAACCAAAAAGTAACGACTGTGCAATGAAAGAGAAGCTGTTTAGCTCTATACATAACAGTATCCTCCAGTTTTTCTTTCGTGGGTTGATATTTAGTGTACTTTTTTAGCACTGTGCTTATTAAGAATGTTGTAAAATATGTTCCTAAAATGGGTTTCTTGAAATCACTGAACTTCTTTAAAATGTGCTATATCTAGACTTGTGCTCTCTTAACCTGTTCAAATTAGGAAACATCAGAAACAGTTTAAATTTGGACTTGATCCTAATAGGGAGAATAATGTGAATTTCAATTAGCAACACCTACAATATGGATGAGCTTATGGGAAGATTTAACAATATCAGATGGAATTATTTTTTTTCCTTTCTATTTCTATGTGATCTGAGAGAGGGGAGAAACTTTTGCTAAATGACAACACTAATAGCATGTGTGTCTCCGGTCTGTAAATATATTGTACTTAAAAGTGGATGTTTACACAGATCAGTTTTTATAAGGTAAATGAATGTCTGTGCATGTGAAGTGCTCTTTATTACTATCTCAAATGGACTGTACCACTGCAGAAATTTTTCAGAAGGAAGAGTGCCCATGACCTGTTACCCGTGAAGCCCGTGGAGATCGCTATAGAGGCGTGGTGGGTCGTGCAGGCTGGTTACATCACTGAGGACGACATCAAGGTAGTGTAGTATGGATTGCTTCTCTAAATCTGGGTCAATACTGATAGTCCCTGAAAGCAAGGGCTTGCTTTCATGTCACATACACAAAGATTATGTTACAGATTTTCAACAACTCTCTTATGAGTATCTTAGAGATTAGAACTAATGCAAAATGTGATGTTTTCTTTGACATGTTCTGCCCTCCTTCCCCTTGGTACTTTCTGCACTATGTACAGTATAGAGGTTGTTTTGCATCAGCCAATCTGTGGTAACTTATGTGCATGATCATACAATTTGTAGGGAAGAAGCAACAAAGTGTGCTTTCTTAAATTTCATATTTAAGCCCTGACAGGTCAGTTTTGACTGAATCTTCAACTGTAATTAGTATCAGAATGGAAGTGGGTTTGTTGCATATTTTCTTTGTTTCTGTTCTTTGTGTCTGCTTAGTTTTTCGTTGTTTGCACATAAAAAGCTTGTGAGATGACTTACTGTTTCATCATTCTGCTTTCATTTCTCACGGGTGGTTTTTTTTACAGTCATTTGATCTGGATTTTTTTGCTCCAGAAGTTTTTTGTTTAGATTGGAACATAGTTAAAGTAGTGATGGAATCTCTTTTTAAAAACAGCTTAGGCTACTCATATTCAGACATTGCGGCAACCCAGGGTAGTTACTTTGAAGCCAAGTACTTTAATATTGTGATGGGCCTCTTTCTACAATGTTCCAGTTGTGTGGCTGAACACTCAGTTTGGAAGTTTTAAAGAGCAAATCTGTTACACTGTGGACTTCACTTGCCAAATTCTTGTGCAATTAATTTCCTTTCTTAGAGCATGCATAATTCTGTGTGGGGACAAGCTAAAAAATTTAGAGACTTTTAACAGGAACTGCAATAAATTCTTCAGTGCAAATATTTTGGTTAGGAATGTGGGTTACTCCCTGTACTCTTAAATTACTTATGACTGATTTGAGGCTTAAGTGTTTGGGAGTTTTTTGAGTTGTATTAAGTTGCACAGACTCATTTCTACGAGAAACTAATACTTTTTTTTTAACCTAGATTTGTACTACATCAGAGAAGTCTGCTATTGATAAGATAATTGATTCAGGTCCTCAACTTGCTGGTTCATTAGACTTCAATGTAGTTCACAGTAAGTTTTAATGAACATTTCCGATTTTAGATCTTGCTTAGTAAATTCTAGTAGGGTCTGGAAACTAGGAGTAAAGGTGATGTAAACATCTGAGGCATAAAGAAGAGTTGGAGGAAAATATTCAAAAGCTTGTACAGATTGCAGTCTAGATCATGTAAATGGTTTGCTGGTGAACAATTAGCAGCTCTGTTATTGCTTTGTTATTGTTTGAGTCAAAATTCTTTCATTAGAAGCTGTCAGTAAAGATTGTGGGGGAAGAGAATGTAGATGAGAACAAGAGAAACTAAAATTAAAAATGTCAGAATCCTGAGCAATTAAAGTTCACTCCTTGTTTTTCAAAGGAGAGTTTTTTAGATTTTTCTACTATTTTAATACCATAAAATTGGGCTGTTTTGTTTCACAGGAGTCTGCAGCTGTTACTGGTTTCCCATTTCAGTGTAACAATTAATAGGTATAGACAAATCATATTAGGGAGTAAAAATTCACTGACAAAATCCTCCTTGAAAAGTCTTGTCTGTAAGGGCTTGGCTTATTACAAGCACTCAAACCTGCACACTGCAGTTTTTAATGAGAAATTGAGGCAGAATTTCATTGCCTGTTACTGAGCAGAACAAAAAATTACAAAAGTCAGGCAGGTGAAATTCATACTCTTGAGGGAATCTGAAATAGTATAAGGCTTAATAAAACTTGAATTCCCGAACCACTTCATAATCTTTCTTGATAAATGGCCCAGTGTTTTTGGAGAGTGTTACTGCTCAGATTTAGTAGTTTTAGAAGGATCTAATGTATGGAAAAAGAATGTACATACAATAATGTAATGGGACTGTGAGAAGGATCATATTTTCTGGGCAAAGAGGACTGCTGAGTCCAAACTGCAATGCCACCAATACATTTCAGTTGTGTAGATAAAGATGTATCAATCATAAGAGCTGAATCTAAAAGAGAGACAGCGTAAACCATGGTTAGCATGTTGGTGACTTGTAATGTCATCCTGATCCATTAAAGCTGATTTGTTGATACACATTTTGTAAAGCTGAATGTTACTGTCGGAGCTGAACAGTGAATCAGCCTGAATCCAAGTGAGATGGTGGGTTAATGCAGGCATTTTATTTAAGATCTGATTGAGGATGGTAATTTAACTAGAGACACTGTAGTTGTACAGGAACACACTATAGCTGAGCTCTCTGTATGTGTAAAGCATCCTGACAGTTCCACTTCAGGTGTTCAGTAGCCCTTCACCTGAGGGCTCTTGGTAACTTGGCCACCATAATGATTATGGTGTAGATGCACTGATCTTGGGTAACACCAAAGACACCACAACCAATAAATTTGGCTTATTTATGCTGTGCAGTTCAGCTTTATGCCTTGCCATTAAAGTACAACTAATGTTCAAGAAGCATTTAAATGATGCCTTCAGGCACATGATGTGATTCTTGGGGAGTGCTGTGCAGGGCCAGGAGTTGGACTCCATGATCATGATGAGTCCTTTCGAAATCAGCACTTTCTATAAATCTATGATATCTGTTACAAAACTTAGACTCTAAAGATAACCATACTGTAATGTTTTTCCCTTTCTTGAGAACTTACTGGCTTCTCTGGAGAACTTAGTTGAGATGCTTAGTGCTCAAATCAGTTTCAGGCTGGGAAAGTGCAGTTTAAATGTTTACCATATTGTTGTCATCATTGTTTGCAGTGTCTGTACAGTAGTGATGGTGAAAGCTAAGTAACGTTTAGGCAGAGGTTTGCTTATGTTTTTTAAATGGAGCTGCTTTAATCTGTGGTAATTTTGCTGTGCAGTCCTGGAAGTACTTGTAGGGTTCCAAGTGTGCTGCATCAGGCTACAAGTGAGGAACTCTGGTTTAGGGTGACACCTGGTTGGTATTAGGTGTGGTTTATTGATCTGTGCATTGCAAAGAAACATTCTACTGGGGAGGATATTAGGAAAAATTACTTTAAAATCTGAATTTACTGGTGGGGAAGTCTGCTTTATATATTCAATATTTTGAAAAATGCTTTTTTTTCTTTTTTTTTTTAAATGTTGCTCTTTTATTTAAAAAGGTTTGTATAACAAAGGATTTATTTACCTTGATGTACCAATATCTGATGACAGTTGTATTGCAGGTGAGTAAATATTTCATGTTATTATACCTATGTTTTCTCAGTTTCCTTTCAATTGCCCTATAATTCTCTGTCTTTGAAGCTGCTTGTCTGTGTACATGCGTCTGCTCAAATAAAACATTTGAGCTATGAAACTCTTTACTGACTAAATGTTTTCAATCCTATTAAAACATTGTTTTTATTGTATATAGGATTTATTTCAACTTGAATTCTTAGGTTATGTTGAACACATATTTAGACAAGATGAGATTCTTTTATGGGAGTCATGGCATGAATTAATAAGTACCCTCCTGTAAATTTATTATGAAAAGGAGGAATAGCATAGAGAATTGTAGTTACCTTACCAACCATACATGGGTTTTTGACTTCTTTCCAGACAGGTGTAAGGTTTTAATAGGTAGCAGTTCTCTTCTTCATGGGTGTTGTCACCTCAATTAGTCACAGACTCTGCCTGGGGACTGTGTAGGAGCTTGAACTAGCATGGCATGTGGGCTGGCCTTTGAACAGCTTGTTTTGCTGTGATAGGTCTCAGAGGTTTCTGAATTCACTATAATCTGCAAAGGCATAAGTTGTTTGGAACTTGGTCACGCAAAAGTACCTGGCATTGCTGTATAGAGATCATTTAAAGTCCTCTAAATACAAGAGACTTACTGCTTAGGTAATTGCTCTGGAAGTCTCAGTTCTGGAGTATGTGGGTGGTGTGGATTTTTTCATGTCCTACTCCAATCACAGTTTGATTTAATCTCTGTCCACATTACAAAATCATTTTATGAGCTGGACACTGGAAATTATCTGTAGTTGATGAGCTGAAAAGTGCAAGGCTGTGATGGAAGGTAGCGTGGCGTTATTTTCTATAAGAAAACATGTTGACAAGTATTACTTTCTTAACGAGTGGGGGAATTTTAAACACCTTATATGCTATCTTCAGGTTTTTATTCTTTGTGCCTGGGAAATCCTCAAAATTGCAGGTATTTTGAACACTATAGTGTAAACTCATTTTTCTGTTTTAGTACAGTTTCAGTTCAACAAACTAAGTTAGAAAATAGTAATTTTGAAAATAATTCTTATTTCAGTGCCGCCACTTGAAGGTTTTGTGATGAACAGAGTGCAAGGTGATTATTTTGAAACACTACTGTACAAGATATTTGTTTCAATAGATGAGCATACTAATGTGGCAGAGGTAAGTAACACTTAACCTGTGTCAGGGAGATAGGAATACTTGAAAATGGCCCAAAGCACACTGCCACAAATACTTAGAGATACTGATCGATATACAGTGATTTTGTTTAGACATACTTAAGATGCAACCTGTAGCTTTTATAGTGCTTCAATCTTGAAGGATTACCTTCAGTTCAGTGAAGCAATTACATTAGCTGGAATGAATTTATACAGAGTTGACTAAAGTAGGCTTTTATATAAGTTAGAACTGGAAGAAAGTCTCTTTTGCTAATGTGAAAAAGTTCAAGTAAATTTTTCTTTGGCAGTGAAAGCACAGAGGGTGTTGGCTTAAAATAGGAATGTAGCTTTTGTGTAAGCATAGTTTGAGTATGAGAAATATGTTTTCATAAGGTCTTCTCAAAACTTGCTGAATAAGTATCTGAAAAACACCCATTAAATATATCCAGGATTTGTTTTCTTCTTTGCTTGTCTTCTGACATACACGGCTAACCTAAAATGATATATACGTGGTTAGCCTAGAAGTTACGAAGGGGTCTATAGCCTTGTATTTCTTGTGCATGCTTTCAAGTGGGACAATTACAAGGTTTCATGCTGCTTTTTTATCATCTTTGATGCAGACAAAATTGCTTCTACCAGTGCAGGCTGGGTTTAGAAGTAAGACCAGTAAAAAGATGACAAATCCACAAATAGTGATTACCCGCTTTGTTAATTTGCTGACTTGTCTTCTTGTCTTCTTTTATTTTTAAGCTGGCAAACGTGTTAGAGATTGACTTATCTTTAGTAAAGGTATGTGTGTACAATGCATTTGTTTAACTGGATACAGAAAGCTCACTGTCTTGCAACCTTGGTTTCATACAGCAGTTCCTTACTCTGTGTGTGTGTTCTGCAGAATGCTGTGTCCATGTATTGTCGGTTAGGCTTCGCTCATAAAAAAGGCCAAGTAATAAACCTGGATAATCTTCATCCATCATGGAAGAATGTTCCTTCAGTAAACAGACTGAAGTAAGTGTCTTTCCTCTTTCTTAGGCTTATTTTTCTCATTGAAGGGAAACCTTAGAACATCTGATTTTAAAGCTATTGGTTGCTTTCTTTGACTTCTGCAATAACCTCACTTGACTTTGTAATGTATATAACGACAAGAATATGTGATCCTCATGTTACTCTGAGGATGAGGAATGGTAATTCAACCTGTGAATTCAGAGTAGTCCATTTGGTCCTGTTACTTAGTGCTGGCTTTTTGACCTTTAGGTACCTAGTTGCTCACTTTTCCAGCAGATGATTTGGCATATTTTTTAGACTCCTGAGGCCAGAAATACCAGCTGTCAGTGTGCTATTATGGAGGCTGTGCCTCTTGGCACTACTGGCAGTGAATATGTGCGTAGCGTTTGCTTGTTTGCCCTTAGGACCCATTACAGTTCTGTCAGTGACACTCTGATGTAAGTGTGCATCCATATCACTTCCCAGGAAAGTGCTGTTAATACCAGTCAACAGAGTTTTCCAAGTTGAAATGCCCAGTTGCATTAATTAGGAATTGTTAGATGCTTTTAGTTCAATATCTACTGAGCCATTTAAAATTACTACTATGCCTGTTTTCTTTAATGCTTTTTCAGACTGTGAGAACAAAGTGGATTAGATTTTTTTCATTGGATTCTTCAACGATGGTGGTTTGATTTTTAAGATCTTTTCACAGTCTGATATTTTCAGCCCCCCCAATAAGCCTTTCTGCTGAAGCTAAAGCAGGACCCTGAGGGATATTAAACTTGACTGATTTAGGGCTTGGACATATTGAAAGGCATGTGTTGGGTATGCCTGTGCATGGACTACTAGCACTGGAAGGCAGAGACATTTCTGTGGTGCTACAGTGACTGATAGATGTGGATTTTAATTCACATTAATAGGAGTACTTTGGATCCTCAAAAGATGCTGCTTTCATGGGACAGTGGAGAAAACAGAAGTCCTATACAGGAAGCTGGATCATCAGCCACAGATACAGATACCAACAGTCAAGATGATCCAGGTTAGCACTAACAGTAAATTTTAATACATTAGAATCAATTATTTTTATATTTATATAGTTCTGTGGGCTATAAAGAGGTCTAGAAACAAGTGAAACACAGATTATGTAGATCCTTTTGTCATATGGACTATTCAGTGGGGGAGGTGATGTCTACTTCTTGGTTTAAGAGTCTTCACCTAAATGACTTTCTGAAGATGAGACTGATCTTTATTGTGGATATAAACTTGACACAAAGATACCAACTTGTGAATTAAGTTAATTAGTAGTTTAGTAGTAATAAGGGAATTTTGTTTTACTTGGTATGGTGATAACTAACTTTTTCCTTTTTTTAAAAATTTTCTTTGTTATTAGATTTGATTAAACTTGATGATATCATTTTTAAATAAAACAAATGTGATCATCTACTTCCTTTTTGTTTTCTATTAGCTGAAACAGCCAGTGTGAGCAGCCTGAACCTGTCCAGTGGACACACGAAGCGCATTGCCTTCCTGTTTGATTCTACTCTCACTGCCTTTTTAATGATGGGAAATCTCTCACCAGTATGTCCAAATTGTTTGATGTATTATGTCAAGAATAAGTATGTAGAGCTTTAAATTACTTTGACATCAATATAATACAGCTTTATTTAAAAAATAAATACTAAAAAAATCTTCTGTATTATTTGTTAAGTAGTAGTTTTGCTTAATAAAACTTCTACTTGCCCATTCTGTTCTCAAAGGAGACAGTTTTGTTTTGTTGTTCCAGAACTTGAAGAGTCATGCAGTCACTATGTTTGAAGTTGGGAAACTGTCAGATGAGAGTCTTGACAGCTTTTTGGTGGAGCTGGAAAAGGTAAATTGTTGCATGTTTGACAAAATGCTTTTTCAGCATATCAAGTGTTAAAGGGGCCGACTCCACCTTCTAAAGATAACTCTAGAAGAACAACTATAGAATCATGTAGAAGTTCTGTTAATTGCTGTATCATTCCATACCAGTCAGGATGACTGGACGGTTCTATCCTTTTACCTAAAGAATGAGTCATGGTTCTGTTTATAGTTATTGTCTTTGTGTACTTTTTGACCATTCCACTAGCATGGCCAGTACCTGCTTTTCATTAGTAGTTGCTGTAGATCACCTTTACGTATAAGCTGCAGGGTTATTACTCAATTACAAAGCTTTAGAATGCTAACTTGTTCATCTTTCCTTTAGTTGATCCTTATGTAAACAAACTGTCAGTTGTATGCATTTGTTTTGTTTCTTCTTTAGGTTCAAAGCACAGGAGAAGGGGAAGCTCAGCGATACTTCGATCATGCCCTTACGCTGAGAAACACAATACTGTTCTTGCGGCACAATAAAGACCTGGGGGCACAAGCTGTACAGCCTGATCAACCAAATAATGGTACTGTGAGCACTTCTGGAAATCCTTCTAAGTTGGTTTACTTATCTGCCATGGACTCAGCTTTCTGCCCTTGCTGCTCTTGTAGTAGTCAGTATCCTACTTGGTTAAAAATATTTTGAAATATTTTTCATCATCCTTTGAGCCTGTGTTACTGGGTTTGCTTGTTGAATGACAGATTTGGTTGCCCAGGCTTGCACCTAAGATGCAGAGCAACAGATTAAAGAGTAATAAGGGCAAGACAAGCTGAACTTGAGAAAGAGATCGTTTCAAATCCCTTGCTTCGGAAAGTCATATCGGAAAGTCAGCTTCAGCTGTTGTGTCAAAGAAACATTTTTCAAGCCATGAAAAGGAATGTATTCTAATGGGGATAATTTTTTAGGTTTTTCCTTTTAAAACTTAGTTAATTTTCTGTGTTTATTTCCTGTGTTCAGTTACTGAGGAACTGTTTCAGTGTCAGACAGTCCTGTATGCCTAGAATTGCTAAAGTTTTGTACAGATTTATTAAATTTCACCCAAATTGTTTAAAATGTCATTGTGGAAAATACTGTATTCATGGCTTTGCAGAGACTGGAAATCATAGTTTGTGTTTGTATGTTCCATTTTAAGTGATAATTTAAGAATCTTGTGTTTTGAACATAGGGTTCCCCTTGGATCTGTTACGATGTGAGAGTTTGCTCGGTTTGGATCCAGCTACCTGCAGCAGAGTTCTCAACAAAAATTACACTCTGCTGGTTTCCATGGCACCGCTTACCAATGAAATTCGACCTATTAGCAGCTGTACACCCCAGGTGAAAAAATTTGTCAGATGTCCCTTTTAAAGTGACAAAATTATCAGCATGTAGACTATTACTGTAATTTATCTAATAAAAAAATGTTAAGTTGATGAAAAATGTGGATATTTAGTAAATTAACTTTGTTTACCTTATTAACAGTTTTTCTATTCAAGTTTGAGTCAGTGACATATTTTGTTCTTGACTTTTGGTTCACAGAAAATACATTACTGTCATCTTTCTGTGAGGACTCTTGTGTCACTGGACTAAGTACCTAGAATATAGTTAGTGAAGAGTAATACATTTGTACTTCAGTGCTCAAAACCTGGATTTATTTTTCTTTAAAACTCTTGCTTCTTAAATCTGTATGAATGATGGTTGCAATCTACTGTTTCTAATTTCTTGAATAATCTCTCTTCAGCATATTGGGCCTGCAATACCAGAAGTCAGTTCAGTTTGGTTCAAACTGTATATATACCACATAACTGGACAAGGACCACCCTCTCTGTTGCTTTCTAAAGGAACGCGTCTTCGAAAACTCCCAGATGTTTTTCAGGTACTCTGTGTGTGGATTTATTCTCCCTTCCTTCTCCCAAGTGTTTCAAAGATATGCTGTATCATATTTAGAGAGAACAGTTAATGTCACAGGTGCAGTTCATTGTAGATGATGTTCCTTTTCTAGAAGCAAGTTTTATGTAGCATCTTGGTTTGTTTTCTTTCAAGGTTCTGAAAAGGGAATGCTACTTATGTCCCTGCCTTTGTCAGAATGTGACTCCAGTATATTTGATGCCACCCTTTTCAAGTTTAGTGTAAAATGTGGTACTGCAGTCTCAAGAATTGAGGTTTGTTAGCCCATCCACAGAGAGTGTTAGAAAGATGTAGAAGAGCTGTGTGAAAAGATGGAGATCTAGTATGTTGTGCTTTTTTTCAGCATTGTACGAGAAACGTCAATTCTGCATATAATTCTGTCTGGTTTAGAAGACAGTTAACATGTTCACTTCCAGTTTGTCCAGATCTGTGCTGGAGACTTTGGAGTAATTGGCTGTAATTTTCCCTGCAATTTAAATGACAGAATAATTAATAAAGGTTGCATTAGGTTGGAAAAAAAAGTCTTCCTAGCCCCATAGCATGACTGGTAGCAGTGTCTGGAAGCAGGAAAAAGCAGCACATTGTGTAATACTTCCTTGTAAAACCTTTCCACTCCTGCATGTTCTGGTCTGGAACTCCCTGGCTGCATATGATTTACTGTACACAGAGATTGTGACTCAAACTCTTGGCTCTCCAGTGATGAGTTGATTTCCTCAATTCCTTCCAGCCTGGAATCCACCTAACTTTTTAGCATCCATACAGTACTTTGGCAAGGAGTCCCACAAAACAGCACAGGTGATCAGCTTCTGCCTGAAAGATTTCAGATGTTGCCTTCTCCCATTCTGACCCTGAGGTGCTAATAAAAACAAATGTACCACAGTGAAGCACTGATGGGTATTCTGCATACTAGATAAATGTAGGTGAAAAGGCCATAACAACTCCTAAACTTGCCTGAACCAAAAAATCTTTGCATCTATTGACTTGAATTTAAAATGCCATGGGCATTTAGGAGTGTTTGTGTCTTGCTGCTCACAATGGCATTTGTAAAAATAGTGTTGTTCAAGTTTTTAATTGCAGAGAGGCCTCTAAAGTTTTCATCTCATTTTTTTCATCTTGTAGATACATGCTGAACTAAATATATTAGAAAGGTTTGGAAACATTCAGAGAGGGAGTGCATTCTTTGGTGTACCTACGTTAACAGTCCTCTCTAGCGCTAGGATTTGTAGATTCCCTTCCTTAAACCTTTCATGTGTCCCTTCCCTTTAGGATTTCAAAAATTTTGTGGATACCTGTATTTCTAAGATTTACTGTAATATCACACAGGATTAAGTGAATCAAGTCTTTTAGAGCAGAAGGCATTTTGTAAGGCCATTAGTGATGACCTTGGTTCAAACCCTAGTTTGCCATTAGTTCAAACCACCAGTACGTGTACGGATTGTGCACTTCTGTTAGTAAAGAAGCATTCAGTGTGGTAGCCTTGGAAAACTCCAAAATACTGCTTGAATCTCAGTGTGCTGACAGGACAGATTTTCTTGAATTTAAAGATCTCCCAGTCTGGTTGACTTTTTTGTGTTGGTTTTTTTTTTTTTTTTTCCCCCTCTGTGGGAATATGAGTGCTGTTTTGTAATGTCATTTTCTTAGGGAACTGTCAAGATATTTCTAGAAATCTTGTGGAGATGCAGTGGAAAGTCAATCTAGAAAACTGAGAAACTAGGAAATTATTTAGTGGTTTTGTCTTCCTGTTCCCCACCCAACCCTTGATAGATGTTTGGGAATTGATTTATCTTTGTTCTTTGCTGATAGTGTTAGTTTATCCAGCGTATATTTTGCTTTTACATTTATGTGGGATTATTTTCATCTCCTATTTGTTAGAAGGCTGCTGCAATTGCCACATACCTTTGCAGGATTTGTTGACAGATACTTTCTGTCCAAAATAGGGTCTTAATTGAGGTTGGCAAACTTCTGTCTTTACCAAGAATACAAATATGAGTGATCCTTGGTTACAAGCATACCACTGTAGAGCTGTAGTTACCTATGATAACTTCCTAGTTGTGATGATATGCTAATGCCTAACTCTAATATTTCACTTTATGTGCTTAGATAACTAATTTCTACTACACACATTCTTAATTTCTCTCTTCCAGGGTTATGATCGCTTACTAATAACGTCTTGGGGTCACGACCCAGGAGTAGTTCCTACTTCAAATGTGCTCACAATGTTGAATGATGCTTTAACTCATTCTGCTGTTCTAATTCAGGTACAGAGCGCTCTCTATAAATGATGAAAACCTGCATAATTTTTTGAGTTAAGCTGTTCTATGGTAGAGGATATTAAAGGTGTAAAAGAACTACACTTTTGCCAAGAGCTGAAAAATATGTTTAACTTCTGTAGGCAGTGCTGCAGTGATTCAGTGGCGGTTAAGACACCGGTTTTGAACTGAATTCACATTATATATGTCTTACTGTATTAGGGGCAAGCATAGTGAGTTTTGGTAGCTAAAGTAGGGGAGATAGTAAACTGGGATGAAAATGAAGGGTCCACAAGTTTTTTAGATAGCAGTGGCACATGGTAACTGGTATTATGAACTGTTATTTAAGAAATACAGTTTTTCAGACTGCTTGGTATTTCGCTCTTATAGTAAAGTATGAACAAAACATGCTTTTATCACAAGCAGCAGAATAGGTTGGGTTTTTGTATTTGGAAGAATTAAAATTGTTTCCTCATCAGTTTCTTTGGTTCAGCTGAATGCTCATTATTAATAATTTAAATAAACAGATGTTTAATATTGTAACAAACATAAAATTACACGTTCTCAAAGGCTGGCTTGTAAGCAGCTTGTGACTGCTGAAAAATGTTCTGTATGCAGGGGTGGGAAGTCCCTCTTGCTCCAGGAGTGCTCAGCCTTTAGAAAGTACTTTTATAGCCAGTAATTGGAGAGAGAAATGGCTCCTCTTCAGTGAAACTTCACCTCACTGTGTTTACCACATGCATTTTAAGGAGAAAGGTGGGGTACTTCAATTATTTCAGCTAAGCAAGATGTTGAATGCGTAAATATCTCCATTGGTTTGTTTCATCAACTTGGCTGGTACTCCTTAAAAGGGAGCACAATTAGGACTGAGCTAAGCTGATGAGTATTTTTTCTGTTCCTAATTTAATTTCTTGGTGTTCAGGGTCACGGCATGCATGGAATGGGAGAAACAATGCACATACCTTTCCCTTTTGATGAAGCTGAGCAACAGGGAGGTAACAGATCATCTTCAATGTAATTTCTACATTACATTACACATCTATTGCACATCACCTTGTGCCATAAGGTTGCAATAATCCTTTTAAAACAAATTTTGTTGATCTTACGAGTCATATGAGAAAATGGAAAGTTTTAAATGGTTGACAAGTCTCTTTTGAGCTTAGAGATATCACCTTCCCTTTTCTATCTTCGTATTTTCTGGCTTCTTATCTCCTAACACAGATGTAAAGAAGTAACTTCCACAAATACCTCCAAATTTGCCTTTTTGTATACTTGCTTATTAACTAGCATATTTATTAACTGCATAAATAATTCTTCCATATATTATATTGAGCATTTCTTAAGTGTAAGACAGGTGAGACCAAAACTGAACAAACTTACCTTGGTTATTAGCGCTAGAAACTTACTAGGGAGTTTTTTTCCTCAGGAAAAGCTTTGCTAGCAAAATCTATTCCTTCAAAGTCTGCCTAGCTGAACTGATTTTGAAAGGCAAGAATTAACAAGTTCTCAATACTCCTTAGTGAGCAGGACAGAAGCTTTGCATAGTTGAGGCTATAACCTCTCCAAGTTAGAGCTGTCATTAAAGTATGAATTTCCAGATACGAAATCTAAAATTATTTCTGCTGCTGCTTAGAAAAGTGTGGGACAAGTAGAAATAAAACTGCCTTCCTAATTTAGTTTTACTAGGTTCAAAATTTGTTACTATTACATTTTCTCTCTCTGATACGTCTGTTTTTTTATCTAATATCAAGTTGGAAGTAACCCTGAATTTAGAATCTCTCAAGTTCTGACAAGAGCAACTCTGTTGAAATTTCTTGTTAAGCTCTAATGCTGTATTCTAATTCTTCAGAATTTCAGATATGTGAAGCATGTATTTTGCATTGCATCTGCCATAAAAGACTCTGGCACTGTAAGAGCTGGACACCTGATTCCTAACTGAACCTTGCCATTTCTGCTGTCTGAATGTGTCTGTGTAGGAGAGAGATTGTCTTTTGTTTGTATTTTTCTTTCTCCTTGACTCTATTCCTGTGCTAAAAAATACCATGTCATGCTTGGTGTTATCCCGTATCTAACAATATGATCACTAGGATGGAGCATTACAAGCAGGGAAAATCCAAATAAAATCTTACCCTGGCCTAGAGTGGAACCACATGGTTATGGGGGACGCCTCTTGTAAAGTATGCTGGAATATGTTTTGTTTCCTCCTTAGACTTCTCTCGTGTGAACATGGGTATTCATACAGCTTTAAAAATACTGAGAAACAAAGTGGACTTGCAGCATTTTTGTGGCTATGTCACAATGTTGAATCCTTCAAGTCAACATGCTAACAGAAAGCTGAGTGATGCTTCTGATGGAAGAGGTTGGTTACCAGTAATTGTCTTTTTATTCTGTATTCTCTTAATTTGACATACAATCACTTGAGCAAATGATTAAATTCTTTTATTTGTAACTCTACAAAATACTATCCAAGATGGATAGAAGCTCATTTTGAGTGTAAATCTATGGGCAGTAGGCTTACTTCCTAATTCTTCTTTGAGACTGGCTCAGAAATACCAAGTACAGATTGATAAATGACTGAACGAGAACAGTCAATAAAGGGAGAAAAAACTCCTTTAAATATTAAAAATAAATTGTTTTATATGCCACAGCTTAATCTTTCATAATTGTTGAGGATCCCTAAATAACTCTTCAGTCCCTAAATGAGTCCAGCCCTATGTTTCTCCCTATCCCTTCTTCCAGTTTTATAGCTTTACGGTCATTGATAACTAAGGTAACTAAACTTTTCTTCATGTGCATGTTTATGTAAGAGTTGCTTTGCCTTTAGGAGAGACTGAACTGGCATCAGGATCTGATGTAAATGGGAGCACAGAATCATTTGAGATGGTAATAGAAGAGC
This sequence comes from Chamaea fasciata, assembly GCF_029207755.1. Taxonomy (NCBI): domain Eukaryota; kingdom Metazoa; phylum Chordata; class Aves; order Passeriformes; family Sylviidae; genus Chamaea; species Chamaea fasciata. The sequence continues at coordinate 12,035,077 of NW_027094086.1, read as the reverse complement.
CCTCAATGGATTCTGCGGTCAAGCAAAGCCTTGAAGGTAAAAACATGACGAATGGCTTGTACTAAACATTAGCTTGTTTTTAAGGATCTGAGTTCATTGTTTGATTATTCACTGGGACAAGTCCAATGTGAAATTCCTCCTCAGATTCCCTTAAATATTTGAGCAGTTCAGTAAATGAGCTGTGTTTAAAAAGCATGAACTGTCCAGTGGATCCAAATCCAAGATTTGTGACCCTGAGATGAGCTTACTTGCTTTCTTTTTCTTACAGTTTGGTCATCTCTTGTTTTCCTTTCAGTAGCACCCACAACTGAACTGGAATGGGTTCCCCTGGAATTATGCTTTGGCATTCCACTTTTCAGTTCTGAGTTGAATCAGAAAGTGTGCAGAAAAATTGCCACTCATGGATTATGTAGAAAAGAAAGGTGAGCTGTAATTTATTGGTTGCAGGTTTAACAGATGGTGTGTCTGGAGCTTCTGCAAAAAGAGATGCCTACAACTCAATGACTATAAATCAGAACTGAGCTATGTTTATAGAGTAGCTAATTGTAGTGTGTAAGGTAGTTGTTTTTTTGGCTCATAGATGTGTACAACTAGTGCTCAGTTGTGGTGAGATTAAGATTAGCCGCATTTTTATAGTTTCTGTAAAGCAAAACCTAATTCTTTGTTGTAAAATGTCTCTGAACAGATCAGGAAAAAAGTAAATTTGGGTGCCTTCCTACTTGTTTTCCTTTCCTAGCTTAGCACAGGCTTTTTTCCTCCTAACTGTTCTGGAGTGGGGGAGGAAAGCTTGCTGGTAATGCTTCAATGTAAAATGCATTTAGCTGTTATGGAAATTTTCTTTACTGTTGGTATCATACTTGATAAGTTTAGTCACAGCTTATGATCTAGCTATCTAATGCTTTTTACTGCAGCTTTTTTTAATGAAAGATTATTCTATCAACAATGGGATTTGGGGGTTTGTTTCTTTTGGTTTTTTTGGGGGGGTTGATAGGTTTTTTTGTGGATTGTTTTTGTGGCTTTTTTCCCCCTAAGGCATGGTTCTGGAAATCAAAAGTAAGGCTGTCTGAAAATAAGGCTTAATGCTTTTGTTATTGTAGTTGACCTGCTTTTAACAATGTGTCACTAACAAACTTCTTAAAAGTCATGTTACCAGACTGTCCTAGATAAGAATGAGTCTAATATATTACTTACTTAATGTAAAATAATATTTTTCAATTGCAGTAGTTTCATTTTATTCAGTGTAAATGGTGTGGAAAATAGCTTTTACCTGACTCGACTCAAGAGCAGATGAGTCAAGCACCTCTTCAGTGGTGACAGTATTATCAAGCTTTATGTGTGAAAGCTTTTCTCACATAATGTTTGATACTACTGGAATTATTTGTGAGCAAGTTACTATAGGTATACTTTACTAGTAAAAATTGTGTACCTTGACCATAGCTTCTTTTCTTTTGTTTTTTACAGCCTTCAAAAACTCCTGCATTCCAGTAGAAAGCTGTCTCTTCAGGTCCTTAATTTTGTTCATTCATTCCAGGTAAGGAACAATAATCCAGGTGTTAATTGTTCTGTGTTATCTATCATCTCGTTCTGCCCTCTTATTTGCCTTCCTTGGGTGTATGAAAACATACATGGTTTGTTTTATTTGCCTTTTCTGTGAATGGTAACTGTATTAAGCACTCAAGTGCTGCTTGAAGGACAAAGCAAGTACTTCCCTATCCCTTTTTTAGCCTCATTTAAAACTTGTCTCAACTCTGTGGTTGCTTCTGGTATATAATTATTTTCATTGGTTTTTTTTATGGCACTTCCTCAGCAAAGTTGTCCTTGATTCCTCCTCTTGTAACACAGCCTACTCTGCTGGTTATGTGGTGGCTGCTTGGATATGTTGGATGGATATACTGCAAACCAGGGAGATGATAAATTTATCTGCCTCTCAAGTCAATGTTTTCTTAGAAAAAAATATATTAACATGGATTTCATGCCAGTTACTTTTGTACTTGTCCTAAGATCCTCTAGACCTTAGTGTTCAGTGAGTATAAATATGTAAAACTACATGCTCTGGAACGATTTTTTAGGAGGGTAGGTAGGAAATAGGAAATTTGTGTAGTAAGCAAAGAGGAATGCCAGGTCTGCAGCCTGCTCTAAATTCTGCCTGGAAGCGAGCCATGTCCGTATGTAACATTGAATATGCTTAGCTACTCTGTCTTATGATACTTTTCTCTAAAACTCTGATTTTTGTAAGATAATGAATTTGTAGGTTACTTAACCAGGTAGTGTTATGGATGGTGTCATCCTGAAACTGTCTCTTGATGAGAATGTTGGAGATTCCCAGTAGGTTTGAAGCCCTGAAACCAACTGTCAGTCTCAAGTCATTCCTGTCCTAATGTGTTAGATATTATCTCTGAGATACACTTTTCGAGATGATGTCCATAGAAAGGAAAAACAAAAGGTGCTGCTGTGAGTTTTAAGATGAGAAAACCAAACTTCTGGGAAATAATATCCCTCAGCATATGGTCAAGTAATTGCCTCCAAATACATGTATCCATCTTAGCATAGTACAGGATAGATAGCAGCCTGATAGATGTCCTGAAGATTTTAGACCTTTCCATTCATTTTTTCTAGGTCTTCAGTTTTAAGTCTCAAGTTTCCCTGAAGGTTTCTTGGAAACCAGATCATGCATGCAAAGATGCAGCTGAGGCATTTGTATGCTTATATAATTTTGTTTATTCTGTTTTCACTTCATAATTATTTGGTATTAATTGGATTATAGTAACACACTTCAGAAACTCAAAGTATATTTGCAGGTTAGATTAACCTGTCATATTCTTTGTTTTAAAGACACGGTTTTCTTTGTTTTGCTTTTAGGAAGGTATTTCAACGCTGGATCAGCTCCATGATGCTGGTTCTTCAAGTTCACTTCTGCAGCCAATTTCTGCAGACATGGGCGTTCCTCTTCCTGCCAAGAATCTCATGTTCAAGGACGGTGTGTTATCTGAATGGAATGGATGGGCCCCTTCCTCAGTTTTCTTCAACCACACCTAGGGAACAGGTCAAATAGAGGTTCTTGTGCATTGATCACTAAATGCCTTTCTTCTATTACGGTTAATTCCTAGTGCCAACCACTAAGAAGTGTACTGCTGCTGCAGCATAACCCGTGTAAAAGTAGTGTTACGAAAATGTGTTGTGTTGCAGTATTGGGGAAGTACTTAAACTGTCTAGAACTTGTTACTCATTACTGCATATCTTGCTGCAACAGAGAGCTTTTTAGCTGTCAGCACTATTTTTATCTTGAGACAATCTTTCTTTTATAACTAAACATGCCCTTTCTAGGCTTTCTGATGATTGTTAAATTTCTATGCTGTCACCACAAAATTGCAATAGTAGTTTTCTATGTTCGTTACTCAGACATAAATTCTGTTTAGTTTTGTACTGTATTACTGAAATTTTTTCTGTATAAAGGTAAGAGATTTGGCTCTTCCTCTGAAAGCTCAGTGATACCAACTGCTTAAATAAAAGTCTCATGACGATATGGGGCATTAACGATTGTTGAATTCTGTAGTTCAGCTTAACGGTGGGGCCTTGACAAATCAGTACAATGGAAGGAGGAGGCTGAGTTAGTGCAGACCCAACATCCTGCTGATGACCTAAGGCCACTTTGAAGATGAGTGGTGCACTTCCATCTCTGTCAGTGTTTGGTGGAGGTATGGAATTGTGGAAGATCTGAGGTGGTTATGTCTGTTTGCCGAGTTCTTAATGATAATGGATTCATCATCCTCTTGGTATGAAACCAGGAGTGTCTGAGATTTGATCCCTCTGGGAGTCTTTTCCTGTAATTTGAAGCTGGTAATGATTCCTGTGGGCATAAGTTGAGTTTAAGGTAGATGACTAGTTCTGTCCTGTTGAATAATGCTTGAAAGAACAGAGCTCTTAATTTTTCACATCAGTTGTTAGCAAAGGAAGATAACAGCAGAGGATGTGAAGAAAGAAAATTCAGTGAATATGTGTTCCTTGAACTATTAGCTGTTGATCATGAAAAAAAGTAACAGTAAGCTTTTTCATCTAAAATCGTGTTCTGGCTCTATTTGTAGGGGATGACTTTATGTAGCATGACTTTACTTTGTTTATATTAGATATGAACAATTTTTTGCCAGCTTAAAAAAGTCTGTTCCATTTAGCATACAAGGAGGACGAGCAATGTAGTTTGTTGAGACTTCTCTGCTAGCTCCCTTCTTTACTAGAACTGCCTTGTTTTAAATAGTCATAACTAAAAATGAGACTTAATCATCCTGTCATTACTATCCTGCAATATACAGTGGGTCAAGGATCTGTGGCACAGATGGTGCTGAACAGCAGCAAGGAGAAAAATGGCAACATTTGGGTTTGTATCCTGCTCTGCTTTAAAAAAACATGTCAAAAGCTTGAAGAGGACAAATGTACAAATGTATGGGATAATGCAGTGACTTAATTTACAACTGTGAAGATCCCATTCTTTTTCACTGGCTTTATGTACATTCCTGAAGTGTAAGCATAGGACTTGTGCTCCAAGAAACTGGAAGTCTCTAGTACTTCAGTTTGCCCAGTGCTGCTTTCTTACATCAGTTTTGTTCTGGAATTTTACCAGCAACAGCTGAACTTGGCATTCTCATATATTACAGTTACATTACCCATGTAAAGTTGCTCATTTACACTACTGTGACTTTTTGTACTGGACATGCATACTATACATAGCAGTTTTTAAGTTGCCTTATTTACTCCAAAGTAAATTAAAGACTAATTGGATGTCATTCTGCTAGAAATGGCTGAGAAAACCTTTCCTGTGAGAACTGTTACATGGAGATGAAGCCAATACCTGGCACTGTAGAGGAATTAAGCAGTAGAGGAATTAAGCTTACATTTTCAGGGCTATAGATGTTTCTTTAAGTGCTACTGTGAGCTGCAGTAGGTGAGCTAGTTTGCTGTATTGTATTAAATTTTGCCATGCACTATCCATACTAGTATGTAGAGTCATGATAGTGCAAGTTGTATGAAAGTTTAAAAATAGATGAAAACTTACTGTTCTCACTGCATATTCTTCAGTGTTGCTAAGTAAAGGATATTATCCTTTGTTATTAGGTTGTCTAAAGTAAAGTTTCTCAATAAAAGTAGCCTGCTCCTCTGAGTTGGTTAATACCCATAAATCTTACAGTTAATGGTGAGAATTCCAGATGTGTTGCAGTTTTTTAGAACTCAAGGCACTCTAATCTACGGGCTTCAACACTAGTTTAGGAGCTTAAATATTAAAATCTGCATATCTGAAGTTTACTGAATAAATTGCAACCAAAGAAGTCTGTTGAAATTCCTGAAACTCTGCAACAGCACCACTGCTTGGGATGGTCAAGAGGCTTCAAACTATATGACTTGTTTTAAATACTGTGTAAAAACCCAACAGGTCGTGAAGATCTTCATACCAAAAGAATCTATTTTATATTGTATTGCAAATAAAGAAAAATTAAATAAATTTTTTTTCTTCAGGTAGTTTTATTGACCTTGGGGAAAATCACATGCATTACACATTGTAAAGCTGTTCCAAGTTTCTGTTTCAGCAAGATTTTTAGCTTGCAGCAGACAGCTTGGCTTTGTGCTCTGGCACAACCCAAGTAGTATTGAAGCTATGTGGATATACCTGAAGATGTTCAGAAGCCAGCTAAGAAGTGTGTTACGTTTGTTTCCAAGTTGTTTTTTTTTTTTTTTTAAATCATGATTTATTGCACTTTTTTCCTTCATTGTTCTCAAATTTTCCCTTCCTTTCTTGTTCAGTGTTTCAATTGTATTTTGGAAGTTTTAAGTACAACTGTAACTGAATACAGTTGTGGTCTTCTAGTTGTGACATTGTTAATATTATACATTGAATTGTACAAAGTCTGTGTTCAATTAAATTATTGACACATGTAACAAATGTTTACAAATAAACTGTGGTGTAGGTCAAACCATGTGCAGAATCCTTCTCATGCAGTAGTTTTATTCTTGGGCACAGCTCTAAAATGTCCCTCTGTCACCATAGTGCTCAAGCCCACCAAATGTCATATAAATATCTTTTCCCAGTACACCTGCAGTTCTGCAGAGAAGCAGTTTGACCAGTGGAAACCCTCTGTTGTGGTGTAGCGGTTCCCAGGCTGTGTACTTGTCCTTCCCCTTCTCCTCAGAGGTTGAGAGCGTTGTGTGTGCTGCATCTCCTCCAGCCACACCTAAACCTGCAGTTTAGGATACTGGGTGATTGGAGGCACTTGTGCATGTGGTGTCTTACCTGTTTGCTTTGGCTAAAGACATTTTCGACTAGGAACTTGAAAGAAATGAGATGAAAATTGTTTATGTAAGGCAATGTAGGCCAGGGATTAGTTTTAGCAGTGTAACTGCAATGAATCGCACACAGAATCACTAGGTTGGAAGAGTCCTTCAAGATCGTTGAGTCCAACTCAGCCCTAACCCCTCAACTAAACCACGGCACTGAGTGCCACATCCGGTCTTTTTTAAAACACATCCATGCATGGTGACTCCACCACCTCCCCTGGCAGACCATTCCAGTACTTTATCACCCTTTCTGTGTCAGTATGAAAAATACTGACCTAGATGGTGAAAGAAACCAAATAACCTCCTCCTGTGTTTAAACCTTCCTTTATTCTAGCCTGGATTTTCTTGAGAATGTGTATGTAACTACCTTTTTACATGTCTTTCCTCTTCACCATTTATTCCACTTGAACACTCCCAACATGTGTCTCTAGCTTTGTCTTTGTTGATAGACCTCAAGGCTCATTTTGGACCGCAAAGAAATGTATTTGGTTTTATTGTGCAGCACTGGAAGGTAATGTTAATCCTTCCCCAATCCCCTGGAACAAAGCCAAGCTTCTTAATACTTCTTGGAAATGACTGGGTGACTTTGATAATCAAGATTGCTTTCTTAGGAACTACTTGGTACAGAAGATGCCTTTTGGAAATGGTCCTCCTGGTGGGGGCAGTTTGGGGCTGGGCAGGGTGTAGGAATGATTCCAGGCCCAGCTCCAAAGTCCTTGTGGATCTGCAGTGAGGTGCTGAGCTCAGGGTTCTGCCGGGTACACACAGAGCTGAGTGAGGTGGCACGATGGCCTCGGGTTGTACCAATCTGAGTCTCTGCCCTCAGCTACACAGGCTTTAGGGCTGCACATGGCTTGTGTCCTTGATTCTGAAGAGCTGCACAGAAGTGAATCAAAAGTATCACACTGAACAGGGCAATGGAGGTGTTAGTTTGTGACAGCTTTAATATATTATTATATTCAACTGGGGAAAAAATGGAAATTAGAAGAAACTAATGATGGTGAGGGGGGAAGAAAAATAGTCTAGAAAAAGTGTTGGGAGAAGGGGGGGTTAGCATCTTTCTAACTGATGTCCTAGAGCTTGCTCTTAACAGATTAAAGAAATAGAAATGCATCTCTTAATTACCAGTGTTCAGGAACCCTTCCCTGCCAAAAGAAGAAAGGAAAGGAGCTAGACACAGAAATGGGAAGCACCAAGGTTGGGAGCAGAGGGGGAAGTAAGGAGTAGAAATGGAACTGGAAAGTACTCTGATAGCTTATTTTTTCAGCTTTCTGAGCTTCAAGCCATCAGCATTAATTGGCCCGGATTGTATGTTCACGAGATTTATTTTTAAAAAGTGTTGGAAAAGTGTATGAAGTATTACTCCAGTCATTTGTAAATTAATTCTGATCGAGTAGCTGTTGTACTCTGAGGCCATCTGCTTGTTTAACTGTACCACAGTGTGAGCGATGTACGACTTAACCAGAACGGGTTTCTAGATACACAAATGTCCTGTAGGTGTCAGCACTTCTCTTGTTATTTTCCTGACTCGCAGCAACAGGAGCAGCAGGAAAAACTGGATTTTTTTTTTTGTTGGTTGGCTGTTTTTTTTTAAAATAAAAATATTCAAGTGGATATTCTTTGCCAGTGAACACTATCAAAGCAAAGTTTTGTATAATTAACAGGCAGAGCTCTCCTTACTGGATAAAGAGGCTTCAGAAAATTGACTTGGTTAAAATGCTACTTAGAGAATATCATGTAGCTGTTTATAAAACTGTCTAAGTAATAGGACTAAGCCTTTGGCAAATATTGAAACAAATGACACTCACCGGTTGTAATGTGCTCTGCCATATGCAACAGCATTTCTGAGGTTAAGCATTAGCTCCAGGTTGGCAGAGTTCTGACTTTTGAAGCAGTCATGAATATCAAATGAGACAGGACTTACATGCGTGTACACCGTCATGTTTGTTCATCTGCTGTAAATACAACAAGGGCAGGCTTACTCCAACTCAGCCTTCCTGGAGCACTGGAGTCCAGCTCTGGATGGGTGACTGAGTAAATGTGTGTGACTCAAGTGTCTGAGCAACATGAAGAACTTGGGTCTGAGTCACCTTGGGAGCAGGAGAAACATGGTTTAGCCCAGTGCTGTTTACAGAAGATATATTTTATAGTCATGATTGGGAGGATGGAAGAGTTAATTCAAACCATCTTTTTAATGCATAGGAAGAAAATAGGCATAGAGCACCCTCTCTCTTGGGCTTGGTACTCTCAGCAGCCTCGCAAGTCTGATGATATTAGCATAGCCATTTGATTCAGAAACAGATTTGGAAGTTATGTTTAGAAGACTGCTGAAGCTCAGTTTTGTAGCACTCCATGCTTTTCTTGCTCTACATTGAGCCTGGTTAGCAATTTGTCTAGATTGTCTCTGTATTTCTGACCTCATGAATTACTAAAGAGCTCTTTCCCCTGACACTTGTTTCCAAGGCAGTCCAAAAAAGTATTACTAGCTGAATTTCCATATGGCTGTTTCTAAATTATTGGTTTCTTTGGCTAAGGAGTGTGATTTTGTTGGCTTGTATTCTTCATCAGACCAACACTTTCTGCCCTCTTCCTAGAGAGCTGATGTCACAACTATGCAGAATATGCTCTGAAGGGATTGAATAGGTTTCAGTGACAAAACTGAAGATTTATCCACGGTAGCACATGATAATATTTCAGAAGGGGGAATTATCCAGCATTTTCATCTCTAATCTTTAGCACAGATGCATCTGAGGTCCATTACTGAACAGATGGCAGGATCTATAATTCAAGTGTTCTGTGTAATTTTCTTCAGGATGCCTGTACAGAAGGTGAAGGTGCCATGACTTGTGAGTGAAACAAGATAAAATAAATCCAGTTCTTCTGGACAAGATGGTCTGAAGATTACCTTTTTACTTGACCTTATGCATTGAAATAATTAATTTATCTATATCAAGCCTGCAGATTGAGTTGGTGAAGCCAGCACTTCTGAGGAGGTCACTAAGCCTGTTTTCTTTGAGGTGAGTTGGGTAAAGACAACCAGCCTCGTGCAAAGACAGCAGCAGTGAAGAGCTTGATCTTTGCTGCAAAATAGACCCATGAGGCTGCACAAATACATAAAAAGCCCAAGCCAACTTTTACAAGCAGTGCTGCACAGAAAATGCTGATTTGCTAAAAGGGGAGAACTACATGGGCCTGAGATGACTGGATGTGTGCAATGGATCCTTTTGGATTGATGATCATCCACTGATGATCAGATTTAGTTCCTGCTCTGAATCAGGTGTGCCATTACTCTGAAGTAATATCATCTTCTTTGCTGTAGCTATTATAATTCAAATAAATAACTGCATATTATGAAATAAAACTCTGAAGCCAGAAATTAGGAAAAAAAATGAACATGCCATGTAGGAAAATTGTTTATAGTCCTGGTTCTGAACAGGGCAGAACAGCTGCTTTGTTTATCAAGGGGAAAATCTAGCTACTGCTTTCTTAGGATGCATAACAAACTTACATTTTTCATAAACTGATTTTTAATTCTCAGACAGTGGGACCAATGTGCTGCTGATACTGGAAGAGTACCAACTGCTGCCTGATAGGGCTTTAAAGGTTGCAAACAGCAGGCAGGAATTCTCCAGTCCTACAGAGAGCAGCCTTACATTTAAAAACTTAGACTAATCTATTAGAGAAGTGCTGTTGTGTCTGTTTCTCCTAGGGTAAAAGTCAAGAGCAGCTGTGCAGGAGCTCTTGATTTTTTTAAAAACACTTTGTTTTTTCTAAACACACCCTCTTTCTTCCTATCTCTCTCTATTCATGACTGAATCTCCATCTACAGAGAGGGGATGAGCTTGGTGTGGAAGTTTAAACTTCTGACTGCAGCTCCTGGCTTGGCTTTTCTTTGTCTTGCGTTTCCTTCACCTTCACAAGTTCCTCAGGGCTGATGTGGCCCCTGCCGTGTGCTGGTGTGTGCCTCCAGCAGTGGTCCCTCACTGCCCACCAAGGACCCTGGCTGGTGCGGGTGTGCTGCGCCAGGCAGTCTGAGCTGCATCCCCCCCAGCCAAATGCCTTCCCTCAGGAATGACAAGTCCATAGTATTCAGAGTCCAGCTGCCAACAGCTGTGTGTGCTTGCGGTCGGTGTTTGTACCCCCATGGGGTGAACACTGTCTCTCCCTTTGTGCTTAAAAGGGACCCCTGGACCATGTCAGCAGTGTCCAACCCCATTTGACCATCCCACAATAGGATTCACAAGGCTGGATTCCCTGCTGCCTATTGCAGTGGGGTGGGAGTTGGCTGGCTTCTTGCAAACCCAAGCTGGGGCCATAGCCTGATGGATTACCTCAAGTAATTTGTAGACAGGTGTCTCCTGGTTATCTTGGCTTTTTTGTGGGCTAACAGTCAGGTAGTATTTTGTGGGAGGAGGGAAGGAGAGAGATGGGAAGAAATGATTCTTAGTGCAAGGATCTTATTAGGAAAAAAACCCAAGAATTTTTAATGTTCCTAATAGATTTCCATTTGCTTGAGTAGAGAACAGCTTAGGTAGATTTCTTAAAATATTTAGATGATAAATGTAGTTTGATTAAACACTATGTGGTCTGCTGAAGCTTTGCCATGATGGAAAAAATCTCCCCTTCTGAGATCAATTAGTCTGTACTGAGATCAATTAGCAGCACTGATGATATGATTCAAGAAAAGGAGCCTGACGTTGTGGTACCTCTGGGCTCTTAGCAGAGTTGCAGGAAAGGAAGAGTAGAAATAGCTGGTACAATGCAACTGAGGAGACCCACAAGAATTCATTGCTCTTGCTGCTGCATTCTGTGACAGGGCTGTTGGACCAGCACTGCTTTTGCAGATCTTTCCACTCCATTTCCTCTGTCCCTGCTGTCAAACCCATGACTTACTCTGTGTCGGTATTCCAGCACATAACAGCTCTGTGCGAAGGGTTTTTCCCCACGACAGAGCTGTGCTGCATCTGTCAGCTGAGGCTCCTGCCTGTGCCTCACTTCTCACCTCCCCTTCCCACTCATAGGGCCTTTACTGTGCTTGACAAGAAGAGATGGAGAGAAATGTGTCCCAAACTGCTCCTGAGCATCTTAGGGTCCTGTGGCCTCAGAAAGGTCTGTGCAGGGACCCATGGTTGGAGGGGACAGCTGGTCACTGGGCAGCTGTGGCTGCTGGGTGTTTAATAACCAGCAGAGAGGCCTCAAAGACGTGTAGTGTCTCTGCAAGAAGAAATGGTGTCTCCTAAAGGTGTGCACTGAAAACAGAGGCTTTCAGAGCTGCAGAGCTTATGTAGCCATTATATTTGAAAAGATTGCTCTGTGGACAGCAAAACTTAAAATTGATGTTGTCAGAAGCCTTGCAAAGTGTTAGAGGAGGGGTTATATGCATGGGAAAAATGCAGCAAGCTTTTTTGAAATTCTTTGGACCCTTTTTAATTGTTGCATTTCCACCTCTGAAATAAATCTTTCCAATCATAATGACTACAAAGTTTTAATTTTTCTGGGGCAAGGAATTGAGTGGCATCTCAGGAAAAGGGTAATTATTCTTGAAAGAGGAGGTGTCATTCTGAAATAGGGTTATTTTTAACCTGGGATAAGGTGTCCCCACGGGGTGTTACACTGCCATACCTGAGCCGCTGGTCGCTATACTGGAGCATAGCTTGCCCTTTCCTCTGTCCTCATGTCTTTTTACAGGTTTCAAATACTTACATTTTGCTTTCTCATATTTTATGGTCCCTTAGATTTAAAAGTGGAGCTAAATTATTAGCAAGCTTCAAACTGCCAATCCAACTTTACATGCAAATGAAGGCAAAAATGACAGAAAATGTTCAAGTGCTTCAAAGAAGTCATCAGATGAGCTTACCTGTCAAGGGTGTTTTTAATCTCATATATGTCTGATAAAGACTGTAGCTCTCCTCCAGAGTCAGGCTTGGCTGAGGAGAAAAAAAAAAGAAAAGATTTTGCAGAAACAGGCTCTTACCTCCAAACTAGCTTGGACTTTTGCAGATAAACATATAGAAATGTACTGATAGATGGGACACAACCATCTCGTCCTGTCTCCCATCCTGTGTTCCTCAGTAAATGTCTGCCCCAGGGTGCTCTGCAGAGGTTGAATGCCCTGCAATTTTCTAACTATGCAAAGCTGCTCCATGGAGATGCATCTCTATGCAGAGACTGGCCCAGCTCAGCTGATTTCAACCTGTTTTAAGGGATCATTAAGAATGAGGCTTCAGCTTCTGGCCCCGCCTGGTTGTGAGCCAAAGCAATGGAGACCCTGAAGCAGAAACCATCCAGAGTTTGGAGGCAATGGTTTCATGGACAGCATGGCCACAGGGGACTTTGGGGGTTGAGATGTGCAAGGGTTGAGATGTAGCATGTTTGTGTCCTGCTTCTTCAGTTTGTATAGTAATTTCTCTTAAAAAATGTTTAAAAGAGAAGGGAGCGAATGGTGTATGACACTAAAGTAATACTGGACATCACATATTTCCTGGGGGTTTTGGCTCTTTATAGCAGCTCCAGTGAGCCTGTTTGATTTCATTTCTCTGACACCCAACATGTGCACACAGCAGGGAGATGGAAAAGTGTTTCCTCTGGGGTTTCATCGAACCCCCAGAAGAATTTGTTTATCCCCATTCTGAATATGGTTTAGATATATATTTAAAATGTTCACTGTGAGAATATATATCTATTATCTCCTTGCCATGATCCTGTAACCAGATACCTAATGGTCCCCTGGCTTCAAAAGTGAGTCCCAGGAAACTGCTTTCTTGAATTACCTGGGATTATAAAGCAATTACAGCCTTAGCACATTTTACCTTGAAAAAATGGTCAAAATTTGCATTTGGGGAATATGTGTGCGTTGTGGTGCATTTTGGGTTTTGCCAAACTTCTGCATGCTTTTGTTCCTTGTTTTAAAATGGTTTGTCCTATGTGCCCTATGTAAACCCCTTTTTGGTTTTACCTGAGTTATGAGTCCTGTCCATCACTCTGCAGCCCCGCCCTGAGAACTGGAAAGTTCTAGTGAGACTGTAGAGTTATTCGGCAGGTTCTCAGTTCTCCCACTCCCCTTTTCATGTATCTAATTGTTCTACTGATGGTCCTTTTGTCCTGGGTCACTCCCCGCCCCGCTTCCAGATTGGTTCCAAGCTGTACCCTGCCCCTTTCCACACCCCCAGTACTTAAGGTGAGATCCAGAGGGAAAAACTCACTTTTTACGTGGGCCACCCTCTGGGCGAAATAAAACCCAGTTGAAACCCACGTGAAGTCCTCCTTTGTTCCTCACCATCACCACGCTTCTGCCCAAGGCAAAGACCCACTGGATCAGAAGGTGACTTAGCCTACTGAACTGTATCTTTAATGCAAGCTTGGTGCAAGAGCTCGCCGGAGAACGGGACACGAGTTCCCCGAAGGCAGCACCGAACCACCGCAGTTGTGCAATTTTTACATGCCCTGATGTGAATGACTGGCACTGGTGTTTTAGACTGGGAGTGAATTAGATTCCTCTGCTGACTTATTGCGCTGCAGAAAAATGAAAATGTTGTCCACACAGTGGATTTACTTTTTCATATGGTGGGTAGGGGGAAGCCGTGTTGGTGTCTTTGGAAACATATGCTTTGGAGCAAATATGGAAAATGATCCAAGAATACATTCCTTGCACTGGATCATTGAAAAGGCTGTGGAAATTGATGCCTGTTATTTTTGGAAGGAAAGAAGTCATCTGAATATGTATTTGAATTTCTTTGTCTTGGTCTTTCTAGAAAAGCACTGCAAATGTGGAGGGCTGAGTGAGAAGGAGTGACAGCTTTCACAGCCCTCTTTGCTCCCTGCTATGCTCAGAGGTGAAGAACAAGAGGTTAAACTGGGCACAGTAGCTCAACTCCTGACATTAGCACTCCTGCCAGCTCCTGCTGCCCTTTGCAAGTTGTATCTCTGCCTCTTTCTTTGTCAGAGAGATGTGAATGCAGCATCACTGGCCTTGCTGAAGGCCATGAGAACTGAACTTACTGCCACACCTCTGCAGAAGGTCTCACAGAGGAGATGGGTGCTGTAAGAGCATTTCTGGTGCTGCAGGTGCAGCAGAGGGAGCCTGGCTGGGCTGGTTCTGTGCTTGGTGTCCCGGGGATGCTTCAGCACAGCTGCTCCACAGCTGTGCTGAGCTCCCTTTTGTCAGGGTTAAGCTGCAAGAAAGCCACTATCTTAATTTGAGCTAGGTCTTTGCGGGGGAAATCACAGGTTCACTCTCTTTCCACCAAATGACTTTGGCAAGGCTGGGCTGGAGGCCTTAGCAGCATGCCTGAGCACCCTGACCTATCTAATAACAATTTAATACACTTAACACAGAGCTCATAAGGACTAGCTGGTCTTAGAACTTAATTTGGCAACTTTTGTAAAGGATAATAAAAAACTTTTTTATAAATATATTAACTGCAAAAGGAAGGATAAGACCAACCTTTGTTCTCTACTGGATGCAGGAGGGAACTTAGTAACTGCAGATGAGGAGAAGGCAGAAGTGCTTAACTCCTCCTTTGTCTCAGTCTTTAGTGGGAAGATGGCTTGTCCTCAGGACAAGTGTTCTTGTGGACTGGTAGATGGTGTCAGGGAGCAGAATGTTCTCCCTTCCTGTTATCCAAGAGGAGGCAGTCAGAGAACTGCTGAGCTGCTTGGATGCTCATAAATCTTTGGGACCAGATGGGATCCATTCCAGGGTGGTGAGGGAGCTGACAGATGAGCTTGCAAAGCCACTCTCCATCACTTACCAACAGTCCTGGCTCACTGGTGAGGTTCCAGATGACCGGAAGCTGGCCAATGTGACTCCCATTCTCAAAAAGTGGGGGAAGGAGGATTCTGGTAATAATAGGCCAGTTAGCCTGACCTCAGTACCCGCTAATGGAGGCGTTTACATTGAGTATCATCACACAGCACTTACAGGATGGCCAGGGTATCAGACCCAGCCAGCATGGGTTTAGGAGCGGTAGGTCATGTTTGACCAACCTGGTCTCCTTTTACAACCAAGTGATCCATCTGGTGAATGCAGGAAAGGCTGTAGATGGTGCCTATTTGGACTTCAGCAAGGCCTTTGACACTGTCTCCCACAGCACACTCCTGGATAACTGGCAGCCCGGGGCTTGGACAGGAGCACTCTTTGCTGGGTTAGGAGCTGGCTGGATGGCTGGGCCCAGAGAGTGGTGGTGAACGGTGCTGCATCCAGCCGACAGCCAGTCACCAGTGGTGTTCTTCAGGGATCTGTGCTGGGGCCAGCTCTGTTCAATATTTTTACTCATGACATGAATGAGGATATTGAGTCTTTCATTAGTAAATTTGCAGATGACACTAAGCTGGGAGTGTGTGTCAATCTGTTGGAATGTAGGAGGACTCTCCAGAGAGACCTGGAATGGTTGGATGGATGGGCAGAGTCCAGTAAGTAACTCCATGAAGTTTAATAAGTCCGAGTCCTGCATTTTGGCCACAATAACCCCCTGTAATGCTTTGGGCTGGGGATGGTGTGGCTGGACAGAGCCCAGGCAGAAAGGGACCTGGGGGTACTGGTCAATAACCGACTGAACATGAGCCAGCTGTGTTTCCAGGTGGCCAAGAAGGCCAGTGGCATCCTGGCCTGACTCAGGAATAGTGTAGCTAGCAGGAGCAGGGAGGTCATTCTCCCCTGTACTGGGCACTGGTGAGGCCACACCTTGAGTGCTGTGTCCAGCTCTGGCCCCTCAGTTTGGGAAGGACGTTGAGATGCTTGAGGCATGTCCAGAGGAGGCTGGTGAGGGGCTTGGAACACAAGCCCTGTGAGGAACAACTGAAGGAGCTGGGGGTGTTTAGCCTGGAGAAAAGGAGACTCACAGGTGACCTTATCACTCTCTACAGCTCCCTGAAAGGTGGCTGTCGTCAGGTGGGGGTTGATCTCTTTCTTCAGGTAGCAACTGACAAAATGAGAGGACACAGTCTTAAACTGCACCGAGGGAAATATAGGTTGGACATTAGGAAAAAGTTTTTTATGGAGAGTGATAAAGTACTGGAATGGTCTGCCTTGGGGTGGTGGAGTCACCATCCCTGGATGTGTTTAAAAAAAGATTGGATGTGGCACTTGGTGCCATGGTTTAGTTGAGGTCTTAGGGCATGTGTTGGACTTGATGATCTTGGAGGTCTCTTCCAACCTAGTGATGCTATTAGGAACAGCCAACCTGTGACTGCAGTGATCTTGCATCTTGTTGTTCAGCTGCTCTTTTGTTGCCTGACTGATAAACCACCCTGACACTGTGGATGCAAGAAGCAAGCACAGCCCTTCGCAGGTGCTTTCTCATTTTTCCACCCTGAGCTGCATTGCACTGTAATGTATCTCTACACACCCCAGATATGATTGTGGAAGGGAATGCAGAAGTCTTGGTGCTCAAGCTACCGTTCATTACCCTCATTTTTCTGGATCTCTATCATGTTAACAATGAGCTACAGTGGCATGAAAGAAAAGAACCAAAGAGTTGGATATTTAGAAATTGGAGGATTTTGTAAATGTCTGTCCCTGGGATGTCCCCAGCCCCACACATACAGAAGCACGCTCTGGAATTTCATAGCACCGCCTGTAGCTGTCTGTGCCCAGCCCTGATCTAGATGCTAACCTTTTTATAGGTAACGAGTACAGTCACCAGGATCCCAGCAGGCTTTTTATCTCCTTCTCCAAACACATCTAAATTCCCATGTAATTATGAAGCCATCATGCTAATTAGAGCCGTGGGAAAAGGTTGTCCCTATCTGCCAACAGTTCATTCGTCTCACTCAGGCAGAGGTCAGGCTCGGGAAGAATTAATTTCACTGCATTTAGTCACGTTAGCAGTAGTAGGCTTTGTTATTACAACAGCAGAGACACCCTCTGTTAACTCATTGTACTGGTGTGTCTGTCACACATGGGCTTGGGGCTTATCAGGCTGCATTAGGCTGATTGTGAATGGGTGATACGGGGAGCAGGCTCAGGATAGGGACTGCAGTTTTGAGGGAAGGAAAGGATACTTAAATCAAATGAAAATGGATGAAGGCTTTCTGCAGTTTGGGATATCTTATTAATATTTAGAAAGAGAGCTCCTAGGTCCAAAAGTTACAGAACAATGCTGTGTATCAAGTAATTTTGCTGCAGGCTTGTTTTTGCACTAAGTGGAACAGACGACAATGACTGTGACTGCATTGTGCCTTTTTATTTTTAAATAAAAATAGGCCACCAGTGACTTTGCTATCAGCAATATATACCTTCTTAATAATAATTAAAAAAAAAAAATCTTCACCCATGAGGGTGGCATTTTTAAGGAGTTATAACAAGGTCAGAGAGATCTGCCAGCTGCCAATGGGTTGTTTGCATGGTATCTGCAGAACAGAACATTGCAGTTCTAGAATTGATGGAGACCTTTTCCCCTCAATTTACCCCTTCCCTGGGTTACTGCCAGAGCTCTTGCCAGGGCTTGAGTCAGCAGGAGGTCAGCTGTGCGTGAATGGAGGGGGATGAGTCAGGAGGTGTTCAAGCTTTGCCCTGCCTCTGTGCTGGGCTGTGTCTAAAGAGCACCGAGCCTCAAAGGAATGTATTTGCTGCAGATTTGCAGATTTGACTGAACTTTTAACTTTAATTGCCCAGAAAGCTGCTGGAAGGTTCTTCTGCATCCTTCATGGCTGTCACAGCCTTGTCTTTGGTGTGAAGAGCTCCCATGTAACACTGCCTATAGAAACCTAGGGGTCTAATGGATAGTTCAGGAAAATTGGTAGGGAAGCTGTGTGTGTATCTGTGCAGTGTGGGTATACAGCGCCATATATGTGTTCCTTTTTTCCATGCCCTCTTTCCTTTCTCTGATGTGTCCCCCTGCCAAGTGCCTCAGGAATAAGTGCTCTCAGGTGAGTGTGTGTGAAATGCAGAAAAGCCTCCTACCTTATCACCCTGCCAGAGACCTTCCCAAGGGATTCACATTGTCTGTTTCTGTCTGATGCTGTGAAAAGAGAGATCTCAAGTCTAAAAATTCACAGCAAAAAAATCATCTTTTTCCCACTCGATAAGCCGATTAAAACTCTTACACTGAAATGATGAAGAGCAAATAAAAAAGAAGTGTTAATGAAAAGGTTGGAGCTAATTAAAATCTAAATCTGGTAACACTGTGAAAAAGTACAACTTTCTGTTCTAGGTTCTGCCTCATTTCAAGGCAGATGATTCTCATGAAGTGACTAAAATTGGCCAAAGTGATCGTTGTTCCACGTGCTACCAGACATGCAGCACTTACATGTCCAGCCAGCATGAATCTCCCCAGCCTGAAAAGAGTTGTAAAATATTTTAAAAATCCTTTATGTTAAGGAATTTTTGTCCTTGACTGTAGAATGGGCAACAAGTAGGTTTTCTAAAACACAAAGATGATTCAAGCATAGTTACGCGGCTCCAGGAGGAAACACCGAAGTCTTTTTTATCTGCGGCATCAATTATGCTGCAAGACAACTTTCTGAAATTTTCAGCAATAAAAAAGGTTAATTGTATTGCAAATGGCAACCACTATAAAACATCAATTCACAGTC
This sequence comes from Chamaea fasciata, assembly GCF_029207755.1. Classification (NCBI taxonomy): domain Eukaryota; kingdom Metazoa; phylum Chordata; class Aves; order Passeriformes; family Sylviidae; genus Chamaea; species Chamaea fasciata. The sequence continues at coordinate 12,016,222 of NW_027094086.1, read as the reverse complement.
CAGATCCTTCTTCTCTTAACTTCAAAGAATACAAATTAGTTTAAGAAGAGGAGAACTGACTTTTGAAGGTAACCTTTTATTCCCCACATTCCCCAGAGCTTTCTCTCACAAATTCTTTAAATACTTTGCACAGTCAATTAAAATTATTATTATTATAACAATTTATTATGGTTCAGCAGCAAAATGCACAAGTGGGCATTTTACCAAGTGGGACTGTAATGGCATGAAACGTGTGACTGTGCTTGGAAGAAACAAGTGAAAATTTGCAAATATGTCTGTGTGATATTCCTAAAACGGCAGGTCAGGGAGACACCCACTGAGCTTTTGAATGGAGTTGGTTGAAAGCACTCAGGAAGGTTATGGGTTTGACCCACACTTCTGAGGGCCAGCCTGGCAGAAACATGGCTAATATTAATTAGCGAGCCGGCATGATCGAGTGTGTCTTGAAAAAGCAAAAAGGTTTTAATAAAGAAGGAAAATAATACAAAAACCAAAAACAAAGCGGAGCACAGCACAGAGACAAGTCTCCCACTTGCTACAACACCTCAAAAAGTGTGAAGTTTCTTTGTTGTCTCTCTTTAGTACTTAACAACTTAGGTGGGCTTTTCTGCCCTTGGCCCAATAAGACGAACAACAGACTTTGAGTTACAGTCCCGGAGTCCAATCCACACTTCTGTGCTCGCTCCGAGCCAATTACAATGAGAAACCCGCAGAACTTTCCAGCTAATTCACTAAAATGTAAAAAAGTAAACTGAGACTCTTTCCCTGTTTGGAAGCACCTGCTGGAGGTGTAGGGATTGCATCACCACAGAAGGTAGCAAGGAGATTACCAAAACTGAGCTGGAGCTGTCCAGGATGAAGAGCTGCGTGAATGCTCAAAGCATGAAGCAGATCTGAAACACTCATCTGAATGTGGGACTGAGGCTATATTGGTGAACAGTATTTTTTTATTGTATTTTGAAAGTTTACCATAATGTCTGCAGACTTCAGCTGAGTTTCATGGCATTTCGCTGTCACATTTAATATTTACTTTTTTACCGTAATTTTTTTAACTTCCTGATTTTGTGAACCAGCTGCCCTGCACTCAACTTGATATTTTTATCAGACCATCCTGGTGGGAAGACTAACGGGAAATAAAACTTAACCCAAATTTGTATGAAGCACAGTCATACTATAACAATTTCTGTCTTTAATACCTATTAGACTGTTGTAGACAGGTTTGTAGTTTGGCTTGTATGTTTATTTTATGCACAGAAACATTAACTGGTGTTAGTTGTTTTAGCAGCTCTGAGTGGAGTTGCACCTCTAAGAATGTAATGCAGAAAGGATTGAAGGATTTACTATCTGCCTGCTAAAAGAGTTTTATTTAAGTTACTGTCTTCCCTGGCATTTAATCCCTGCCTAACACCTGCTGCAAGATTTGTACAGGGTGCTGGGATTTCTGTAAATGGATTTTAGTTATCTGTTCTGAAGAGGTTGAAAAGTCACTGAATTAGGTTCTGGAAGAGCTGTCCTTAGTTTTACAGATCATTTGAGCGTGACGCTCACTTCTTCCAAAAAGGAAGGTACCTGAGAAGAAAATTAATAGAATAATGCAGTTTTTGTATTTTGAACAAAGAAAACCTAAATTGTAAAAAATCCAAATAACATTTTTAAATTTAGATACAAAGATTTCAGTCTTTAGGAAGTTATTGATTTGAGATTTCAAGCTGTGCTTTCTTATGTGTTTAAAGCAGATACTCTGTGCTGAAAAGCTAGAAATATGTTTGTGAACCTGAGTTGGAGTCGATGGTTTGTTGGCAACAGTGATACTTTTAAATTTGCTGCCACTGAGCGCTGAGGAGAGAAGGGCCATTTTCTGCATATATTTAACTACGTGTATGTTGTGTCTGGAGCGGTGAGGTTGGAAAGAAAATCCATCATGATGGTTCTGTTAAGGCTGCTCACCGTGTGAGCTGAGCCGTGGCAGTGCTGTGCTCTGTCACTGAGAGCTCAGCCCTGGGAAATTGGAATTAAAACATCCCCACGCTGGGCTGTCAGGTTGATGTAGGGTGTTTCATGCCGTGGCCAGAGAGGAAAGCACTCAGCTTTCCAGATTTCAAGTGCCATCAGCAGTGAGGTGTAGGGGATGGCAAGGGTGTCTGGCAGGGAACAGAGGAGGCAGCCAGGAGGCTTTCCTGCGGGGATGGGGCTGTTTCTCTTCCCCAGCACAGGCAGGGACTAAGACTGCTCCTCTGTAAGATATAATGTCCTGTTGTGGATATTCTTCTCAGGGGGATGCCACGGGCTATTTTCTGGCTCTTACTTAGAGCTCAGTTCAGCCCCCACCTGCCACAAACAGCAGCAAATCTGCAGTGAGCCTGGGCTGCTGCCTACCTTGGGCAAAGCCAAGGGGAAACCAACTTCTCTGGTGGGTTTTGGAGCAAAACACACAAATATTTAATTGGCCAAGATGTTTGTGGTCTCTTGCTAATGTTGTGTTTGATGCCCTTTGGGTTTTTTTTAGCGTCCTCATGTGAGAAAGAGCAGTGGATGGGACAGCATCACATACATGCATTATCTGATCTGTTTTAACTGTGATTTCTCTCTGCAAAGCTCCCTACCTTGGGATTTATGGCTGAAAATATTTTTTAGGAAAAATTCAGTAGACAGCTTGTGCTTAGGAGTATCAGAAGTTTCATTTCAGTGTGCTGTGAGCCCTGGGAAACAAAAATCACTTGAAAGTCTTCTTTTGATCATATTTTATTTATTCTGAAATTCTGAAAGGTAGAATTTCACTTCTGCAGTCTGTCATCTCAAACTCTGAAGACTGGAATAGTTTTTGCTATTTCCTGGCCAGATATTGAGGAAGAGACCCAGCAGCCATCCCCTACATATCTTCTATTGTGCTGCATACCTCTCACAGGTGTCCTCCACAGGCCTGGCTTTTGGCAGCTCTTCCTTGCTAAACACAGACAGTAGGACAAAAAAATTAATTGTCGGTGTTCTGCTGCTCAAGTTTATCTTGAGATTTCACACTCACTCAATTAAAAAATTTTGCAAACCAATCTGCAGTTCTGTGCAAGGAATAGGATGGCAGAAAGATTCATGCCTGCACCAAGCTCTAATTTGTTTTTATCACTGGCTTCAAAGAATACAGATAAGTGGTATTTTCTAGAGAAATTGAGTTGATCTTTTCCTGCATCACATATAAACCAAAAGTAAACAGAAAATTGATGAAGAATTTTTATCTAAGAAAGGGAAAAATACTACACTAACACTACACTAATATAAATATACTACACTAATATAATAAAAATATTACACTAATATCAAAGTATGTATTTACAGAGAGATGTTATGGTTTATGATCCTACTGAAAGAATCATCGTAGTTTTTAAAACTTCAGGCTGAAGGGTCACCCCCTTTCTTTCCATATGCAAACAAGCCAGTTAAAACTGCAGACTGGAGCCGAGACACTATTTAAATGGCTTTATTTGACTAATAGTGTGCCTGTTGGAAAAATTCAAATGAAACAGGCTTCTTTTGCTGAACTATTTGTCGATTTAATCTAAATGTAAGCCATTGTGAGATATTTTTTCTATGTTTAAATTTGGGGGGAAGAAAACCCCAAAACCATGCTAAAACAGGTGTTTGATTCAATTCCCAACTGACCAAGGTTATATTCTTCACTTCACCAGCAGAAGCAAACTGCTCCTCTCCCTTTGGTCAGCGACACAACAGGAGACGGCTGCGAGGCTGCCATGTGTACCCTGTGGATGGCAAAGTGTTGCAGTGAGGCTGTAACTAAGTCAATAGGTTGATCTATTGGAGAGATAGGGCAAAGAGGTTTTAACTCCATTTAATGCCTCAGTTTATTTGGCTTGCTGAGCAGCAGTGCTGTGTCTGTGTGGCTGATACCTGAAACAATAGTACTTCAGAATAAGAAACCAAGAGCTGGATAAAAATAGGACAGAAGTGAAGGGATGTCCTAATTACAGTGGTCCCCAGCAGCCTCTTAGGACTGACTCATCAGCTTCACCATCACATCTGTGCTAAGGATGGCATTGTGGTGGCCAAAAGTTCCTTTTGTTCAGAGGAAAAGAGCAGATATCTGTATCATTAAAATGGAGTGAAGTGAAAATCTTATTTTCTAATTGTGCAAAATACAAGATTGCTGAAACATTCCAAAGTCAGTATGGTTACCACAATAGTGAGTTCACCAGGAGCAACCCACCTCATCTGATCTGTGACAGTAAAAGTGGTGAAGTGTCTGAAGTGTCTTGGCTTTCAACGCATCAGATTAGTTCTGAAAATGCCACACAAACTCCTGCATCGGGTAGTATCAAATACAGCTGGTTTTGTGTACTTTGGAATGGCTCTTTGGCAGAGAGTATTTCTAAGCAGACTCACAAAATGCATAATGTCCTGCCTTTCTGGCAAATATTTGGTTAAATTGGATGTCTTTGGGAATTTGTCCTGTACTGCTGTTGTTGACACTAAGGATTTGTCATTGCAAGTTAGAGGACGAAAATGATGGGATGGTTTGAAATCATAGGATCACAAAGTGGTTTGCATTGGAATGGACCTTAAAGATAATCTACTTCCAGATCTCTGCCACAGGCAGGGACACTATCCACATATCTGTCCTTAGTGCTGGTTGAAGTAGTTTTATCCCACTGTCACCCAAAATGGGAATTTTATTCCTGCTGTATTAGGGTAAAACCCCCCACAAATATTGTTGAATTTGCTACTGCAGTCGTTGCAGTATAACCAGGCAGATAACAGAAATACAAGGTCTGGCTTCAGCTCCTCTGACCTGTATCTATAGGGACCTTTGTAGTCCTGAGTAATTCGGGCATCTGCTGCCAAGATTCAAGCCTGAATTTGTCTTATAAATCTCCTGGAGCCTTTAGAACTACAAGAGACCAGGCAACAGAGGCTGAAGTAAATCTGGAAAGAGAACTCGGCAGGCAATGGATCAAGATTTTCCAAGCCAAGGGGAACAGCCTGTTGTTAAAGACATCTACAGAATTGTGCTAGTGAAGGGGGACTAGAATTGTGCAGTGGTAAAGCTCCAGCAACCTGGGAACTGCTATCAGAATAAGTAAAGATGGGGTCTTGAGCAACCTATTCTAGTGGAAGGTATCACTATCAATGGCAGGGGAGCTGAAACTAGATGATCTGTAAGTTCCCTTCCCACCCAGCAATTCTATGACTACTAACTGGCTTCATCCAGCCTCTGATAAGTGGATATTTGGCTCCTGAATATATATATGAACAGATACAGATATGATATTTTTTGCAGCATGTGGTCAGAGCTCTGCGTGTTCCTGATGCTGCAGCTGAGTTTCTGCAGCTGTGCTGGAAATGGATCTCTAAGAAATGGGATGGGACAGCTTTTGGGGTTTGCCAAGGGTTTTTTACCCGGAAAGAGAGAATTTAAGTCACAAAGGATTTTTGTTATCTGTTGCAAAAAAGCATCAAGCTTTCTTCCCTCCAGTTCTGTTCTGCGTTTGGGTGAGAATGTAATGGCAGTTAGATGAGCTTTGCTGTATCTTTCATAAGCCACACTAGCTGTGGAGAAAGCTGAGGAGTTAAAATAAAGTCTAACATTTTCCCTGCAGGCTTTCTTGCAGAGGCTCCTACAGATACCAAGGTCCACAAGTCTATGAATCCCAAATGCAGTTGCTCACTTTTGCACTCAGAAATTCCTGCAAGTGGCTCTTTTCAGAGAAATCTCACAGATTCTGCATTTTCCTCTATTCCATCTGCCGTCATTTTCACCCAAACCAGTCCCAGCTGAAGCTCATTTTGTTAAATTTTCTCCACCTTTAAAAAAAGTGGATTTTTTTTTTGTTTGTGTAGATGTAACAGCATTTTTAGGTGCACAGTTATTTTCATGAAGGATCAGGTAGTTATTTTAAAAGGAACCACACAATGAGAAGAAGCAGGCTTTTGGGTGCAGCTATAAATTTCTTAAATATTCCCATTTCCTGGGTATAAGTGGTTTGATAAACTACCTCTGGATATAAAACCCTATAGGAGAGCAATCCAGGTCTGTATTTTACAGAGATTTTGCAAAAAAGCAAAGGCTGCATGTGCTTAAATGCTGGTGTAAGTTATATGGCAGGTGACAGACAGCTGCATTTCCAATTTTATGGGTTTCACAGTGCTGCTTGGATTTGTTTTGTACTAATTAAATTTTAATACATCTGAAAATTCTGTTATCTTTGAATTATATTAATATCTAAATTCATATTGAGAAGTGTGGCTTATCAGCCTACACAGTATCTTTCAAAAAACTGAATTAAATGTCTTGGAAAAAAAATTTAAATTTAAAAAAAATTTAATTCATGTTTATCGAGATGAATGACTAAAGAGCTTATCTCCTCTCTCTCTGCTTTTTCTTATTTATATTCATAGATGCTTATTTTATCTGGTGTTCAGGTCCTCAGTAGTGGATTTTTCCTTTTTAAAATAGAGCAATCCCTTTGCAGGCAAACAAATGAGAAAGATAAGTATTTGGCTTTTGTGCCTTACTCACCAGAGCTGGTGCTGTGAGGAGGTTGGGCTGTTTTTGTGTTGATCCTGGCAGTGTTGCTGTGTTCAGTAACTGGGCATTTCTGCTGTGACTTATGGCAGTTCAGAATATCAAATATTATCCCTAACTACATTTTCTGCGTATAACTGTCACAAAGTGATGCAGTTTTTCGTGTGACTCCTTGTTTAACCAGAGCTATAATTTTTGCAGCATGTGTTTGGTGTGGGAAGACAATTTAATGGAGACATGTTTCCTCCCATTTACAAATCAAACCCTCCCGATAAGCAATGAGTCAAACCACAGGGAGCTTAGGGAGATGCCTCAGCTCTCATATAATTTTCTCTCTGCTGGGTCATGGGTGATTTGAGGCAGTAGCTACATTTTCCTGTCTCTGTCAGTGGAGCTCAGTGGAATGTTGGCTTGAACACCTCATAGAGGGATATAAAATGAGCATAGAAGTGGTTTGTAAAAAAAGCATAATCTACTTTTACCTTTAGCTTTCATTTTTACTGTATTTTTAGTATGGTATGAGGCAGTGATCTTAATGAAGATGCCAAACTTGCGCTGTGAAATCATTTCATCCTGCAGTCAGACTGTGTACTTGGTGTTTGGAGAGGCATATAACAGTGTATCCATATTCAAACTCCTTTTAGTGCTCGGTTTGTGTTTAAAACTCTTAATTAGAGTCCTGGGACCAAAATGCTCTTGTCCATTCTTTGAACACTCAGTAGGGAGAAGATGCTGCCACAAAGAGAACTTTGTTCAGGTGATTAAAGATCACCATCACCAACTGAGAGAACAAAATCATGCAGGGTGTGAATGAACAGGAGTCTGGTATTTACAATTATCCTTATTAAGGCTCAGGGTCCCTTGGGGCAAGTTTTGGTAACGCAAAGCAAAGGGGCAGTCTCTGGCTCACCGTGGTCCCACTGTCCATGGATCACAGCCTGGGTTCTCTGTCCCTCTCTAGCACCTTCAAGGGCTTCAGCAGGGCCCTGCTGTGCCTTGGGGGTACACTGATGCTTCTGGCATTTCTACATGCTTCTGCATTCTACACCTCAGCATGGAGCTCTGGGCTGCCTCACTTGTTCTCTAAAGTGGGAGTAGAGTGCTCTGGGCTCAATCTGTACCCACCTCCTGTTTTCTTGAGCTTTTTTTTTTCCCAGTCGGTTGTTTTGTTGATCAGTTTTATGTTTGAGTGATATGAAAGTGATATGAAAAGCAAAGTCAATGAAGAGAAGGCCATGCCTTAAAGTCTATTTATATGGCAGTACATTTACTGAAGCAGACCCTGTTTGCTCAGGTTTTTAAGTTTTTTGGGGCAGGAACCATTCCTCTGCGTAGGTTTGAACTGGTGTTCACATGGTGGCACCCAAATTTTGAGTGGGGTCTTTAAGGAGTTGTCACTCTTGCTAAAACCGAGACACTCTCAAGCATTTAGCAGTTGCTGAGGCTGTACAGGGAGATGTAAAATGCATGCTGTTTGCATGCTCCAACAGCAGCATCTTTTTGAGAAAGAGTTTTGTGTCACCAGGGAAAAAGGTATGAAGTGCAAACATAGGGCCAGGAGGTTCCCACCAGGGGCAAGGCGGGTGAGATCCACAACAATGACTCTTCTGGGTGATGTTTTCCAGCCTTGCCATCTGCTCTGTGCTCTGATAAGGCAAGTGGGTTCTCAGAGTCAGAGAAACCCCCATCCTGGCTTTGCATATTCCATTCTGAATTTGCACCTGAAATCCTGACTGTGTAAATATGTATTTGACAAAAGCACAAGAAAAATTCTCATAACAGTGGCACTGAAATAACAAGATACTTCCTCAAATTTAGCTTCTTGTTCAATATTGACTCACCTGTGTCAGAACACACTGTGTACAGGGGTGTTGACACACCAACCAACTTGGCAGAGTTCCATGTTACAGCTCAATTTTATATTTCTACCTGGACTACCATTTGATACCTACTATGCCTGAATAATTTACAATAATTGTGTCATATTCTCTGATGTCTTAGGACTGATTTGCATGATGTGTGGGAACATTAAAAACTGCAGACCATCTGGAATGGAGTCCCCCAACAGATAAGACTTGGAGTTATTCCTTGATTTCTCAGCCTAGAGGTGGTTTTGGTGGTTTGGGCATGTGAATGGGTTTTGCTTTGCAGCCAAATCATACTAGACGTGGAGAGGAGTATTTAAGAAAAGGCTGAGATTCTTGGGTGATATTATTCCAACAGCTTAGGCTATTAAAAAAATCCCCAAACACAATAAAAAATACAAAAGGAGACTACAATACTTTGTTAGACCTTGAATGAGAAAATAATTACAAAATCAAGATGAACTCAGTCATGTAAATACTTGTGAAAATTGTAGCATTGATCCTGTCCATGTAATGACCTTGTGCCCTACCCACTAGCTAAAAAACCACTTCCAACTTGTTGTTTTGATATCAGAAAATGTGACATTTGTTCTTCATTTTCTTTAACTGAATTAAGGTAGTATTCACTGAGTGGTTTGCAAGAACAAATGAGAGCTGAACACCATCTGGGGTTCCCAAATCAAGGCCAGGTTATCAGATATTCAGAAGTGCCAGTGTGGCTATTTATGAAAAGTGTTTGCCATGCCTCAAAGTTAGCACAATCATTTGGAAAGCTTGTTTGGAGAGATGCTCGAGAGGCAAAGTTGGTGTTTCCTGGCTCAAGACAGACAGTACCTGAGCAGAGCTCTTCATGCTGGGGCCTTTGCCTCCGTATAAAATGAGATGAGGGGGAGTGGCACCTCATATTGATAAATGGGGCCACACATGAGAAGTCTTAATCAGCAGTATTGGGAAATATTTTTGGGGCTCTGAATTACAGTGTTTTGGTGATTTGGCATATTAGGGAGTGTAGTGTCTCTACCGGAGGCTGCTCTTCAGACAGTCCCTGTCTACAGACCCCCTGCTGTATTTTGGTTTCTGGAGCTGGTCTGCAAGGATTCAGGAGGAGAGACTGCTACCTATTGCTGCTGTCATCTCGTGTTTAGGACCTGCATGCAGCTTTTGAGCAGAGCTGTATGAAGACATCACCATTCTGGTCTCATCCTGGTTTGAGACATCACAGAAGAAAACTAAATAAGGAGATAATGTGAAAACTGTTTTACAAATTATACCACTAGTATTTTGAAGGCAAAGCAATGCAGATAAAATACCTGGAGCAATTCCAAATCCATTAGCAGCAGATATGCTTAGAAACCCCATGCCTGTTATGGAAATTTGTGGGCAGGTGTCCATAAATTGATAAAAACACATTCTCTAAGCAATGCTCACAAAGCTGAGACTGGAACAGTAATGGGGAAGCTATGCAAGGCATTGGCAATAAGTATTCTCCAGAGCTATACACAAAGAGAAAAAATACAAAGCTGGTAAAATCAGAATTGATGCCAATCTAACTTTACAAGGAGAAATGAATGTCTCATGAGTGCCTATAGAAGAAATTAAATCTGTTTAATGCAGAAACTTGGAAATAAAAACAAAGTGGGATATAGTCAGAGGCATGGTCTGAATCACACCCAAGTGAAAAGCATTTCAAAGGTATGGCTGTCTTTGCCTTATCAAGCCTGTGCTATAGAATAAGGTTTAAAAAATAAAGAAGCATGTAATGTTATAGATGCAGTAACTACCTGGTCTTGCAGAAGGGGAGAACATACACAAATAATTCTATGGACAATGGTAGCTTTAAAGTAACTTGCTTGTAGGAAAGTAGGTTCAGGATCAACAGAGGACAGTAACATGATAAATTTTGGAAAGGGGAATGGAAGATTACTGTGGGTAATGCTGTGTGAGGTTTTAAAGCACAGAACACATCCTCATGCATATGACCAAGCCACAGAGCCTTGGAAGCTTGCCTAGAGGTGGGATTTGAATTATGGACACTGCTGACAAAATTCTGTATAAAGTTGTTTCTATTGAAGTGAAAAAAACCCTAAACAGACGTCTGCTGACATATGGGCATGAAAATGTCACCTGCAGGATTTCAGATTAATTTTAAATGAATAAGCTTGTTGTGGATTAAATAAACCAACAGAGTGTATCTGTATGAAACACTAAGAAGTGCACATATTGAAAAAATTTACGTTCCATTTTCTGGTGCAACATAGCTGAGAAAGGAAGCAAAACGACTTTACCATGTTTTTAATTACAGTTGTGAACACAAAACTGTTTGAATGGTTTATACAGAATTGTTTCACAGAGGGAACCCAAAACATCTATTACTGAGCTGCAGGGGAAGCTGTAAGTATATAAAGGAGGAGAATTTCATTTGATTCACAGGGGTGAAATAAATTCCAGTCTCTTCATACTATATATAAAAGTGAGAAAGAGATGCATATGAAGAAGAGATGTCTCTTTGTAGGTTACTTTCAATAGAAGTGCTCATTTAAAGCATTGGGGAATCCAGGTACAAGCCTTTTTAAGCTGCTTTTGGTCTTGTTATGTAAGACTAAGTGAAGGACAAGGCTGAAGCTTTGCCTGTGGAGCAAGTGGATAAAGTGTCAGTGATCACACTGCAGGACAGGTCAGTTTAGTGTGTATTTGTGTGATGTCCTTTCTGTGTGATACCAGAATCAAACATTGCCGAGTTCTTGGGAAGTGCCAGCTAATATGATATGGGGACCTCATTGGTAGTAAGACTAGGGTGGTCTGATGTTTTCAGCTTGAGGGGGATATTGAAAAGGAGATACTCCCTTCGTGGTGTTAGTTATTAGCTATGTCTTCTATGCCATTGGAATGTAATTTCAGTACCACATGACTGGGAAGGACTTTTGGGTCCTTTACTCCACTCTCTTATCTGGGCCATGGCTGCAAATGTAAAGTCTGAACCTGACAGGAGAACTCAGGGTGTTCCATTGCTGCATGAGCTCTCTAGAATATGTTAGGTCAGCTAAGTCTCAAAATGTTTCTTTACTTCCACTCACCAAGAGGTTCTAGGTGACTATTTCACGCTTCAACATTTAGTCTGCAGACACGTGGAGTTAGGAGAGATGAATCTCACCGCTGTTATCCACATCAGGTGGATTATGACCTAGAAAACGATGTGACTTCCAGCACAACTCCCTTCTGAGGGGAAAGAGGAGAGGAAACAGCAGAAGAAAAGTAAGAAATCTGACAGCAGATTCAAGGTCCTCCCTTTTATGTTAGAGTTGGCTTGTGCCTGACTGTCTTTGCTTTGCAGCTTTTTTATTGGGTGAGTGGGTAAGAGGGAAAATGGATTGTTTTAAGATGGGGTAAGCTGATAGATGAAGTAAAATAAAAGAGAGCCTCCTCCCAATTTAGCTGCTACAGACTAAGAAAATCCATCTCTGGGGGGATTTGGCTCCCTTATCAGGGTTTCTCAGGAGTGTGCCCTGCCTCCATTTCCCAGCAGATGTTCCTCTTCCTGCTCTATCTGTTAACTAATTCAGAGAAAAGCAGGGAAGGTTTGGATCTCCAGGAGACCTCATGCCTGAGCAACTTCCAGCACAAGCTATTCCAGGAGAGGATGTCACAGGCTTATGCTTTGCCCAGGCTGTGGTTGGCCAGGGATGGGCTGAAGCCTCTCTGGTATGCTCCAGGCTTCACACCAGCTTTGGTTAGGCAGCATAAAACTGTATCTGTGTGCCTTGGGGAGTTCCTGTTCTGAAAGCAGAGAAAAAGGGGCCATCAAACTTTTATGGCAGGTTGTAGTTAATTTACATGAGAGCTCTTCTTCCATTTCAGAGCATAGAAAATGTTTTTATAGTAGCTGTGCATGATGTCTATTCCAATTCTTCTGCATCAATAGCCATCTTTTCAGGACCAAATTTATTCATGAAAACTCAGCAAAATTTTCCAAGAAGCATGAACTTCTAGAGAAGCCAAAGATGATGATCTATTAATTGGGAATTAAAAAAAACCTGTTCTTTAAAAACTGACTGTACTTGAGAACCTTGTACTCTTTAGTCTGAATGGAGTTGCTTTACCCTTAATTTCTTCTGGTATCGAAATGTTACATGGTTGTGTCTAAGTAGCAGCAGCTGAATGGCTTCATCTCTTCCACACTGTAGCGATGTGTCTTATGCAAAACACTTCTTCAGTGATAAACTGTGAACAAGTGTTTCCTGCTCATCTTTGCTATTCCACTAATGATTTTAGAGGCCCTAATGTATCCCACTCATTTGCGTTTTTCAAGCACCTGTGCTCAAGCTGTCACTTGTCTGGAAGGCACCCCATGTCCTTGGTGATCTCAGTCACCCTCCTCTATCTCTTGACAGGTTCTATTGTCCTCTTTTTGGAAAACTGCACAGAATGTATGACTCCAGAGTGTAAAACTAGGTGTTTAGAGTGGAAGAATCCTTTTTGTCACAAAATGAAGAAATGATGGATGCTTCATCCACAAAAGTGACTCTCGGACATGGCCACTGCATAAATAAAATGTCCTTGTAATTAAATCCCTGAGTGAATATTCTCAGTGAGCCTCTTAACTTTTCTTTCTTTCCCCTTTCTTTCTGAATTGTATATGAAACTCTGCCAGCTTTGCATCTGCCTGGGTGGAGCCCTTTTCCTCATTGCCTGTTTTCCCATTTCTGTCCAGCAATATACTTTACCCAGACTTATTCTCTTCATCATTTTAATGCACTACATTGCATTACCCATACCCTCCCTTGCAGGTATAATGGCACTGTTCAAACTAATAATGATAACCGTATAATGAGAACCAGCCACACCTTGTGGCTGGTCTCGGCTAAACTCTCACCCAAATTGCCTTGTCAGAGGTTTGGGATATCAGTGGGTAAACATTTATGAGTCACAGTGTTTCTGGATGACAGCTGCCTGGGTCAATTGTTATTTCTCATTGCAAAGACTGTGCTACAAGATACCCTGTTATTTCTTAGTTATCAGCAGGCTAAAAGCCTGGTATTGACACACTTTTTCCCTTCCTTTCCTTCCTGCAGACAACAGACCTTCCCTACAGTCACTGCTTTTCAGGTCCCAGTTATATTTTGTAGCCTCCCCTGCCTCCATGGTGCTCAAGTGGATCACTGGACTCCAGTGTGACCTCCTCTAGGGCACTGAAGTGTGCCTCATCTCACTTTCATTTATTTAATTTCCAAACTTAAGGAAACCAAATTATATTACTGTCTAGTACAGTAGTTCTTAGCACGTGTCTCTTCACAGAGACAAATGCAGTTGAATTTGTCCATTTAAAATATTAATTCAGAGTAACTCTCCCTTTGGCTCCTGTGCAGTAGAGCCATCAGTGGTCTCCCACAGAGGCAAGAGACTGGCATCTTTCAGGGAATTAGAGAAATAAAAATACCTAGGATGAGATTGATGTCACTTAACCTCATGAAGGCCCTCTCCAGTTCATTCTGAGCAGTGAGGTACAGCTCAGCTGGCCTCCTCTGGACAGGCACATTAGAAAGGCCCCTGGAGTGCTGAATTGAGGACAGCTGATACCTGATGGATGTCTATCAACATGAGAGATGATTCTCCCACCTTAAGATAGGTCAGTATCCCAAATGTGAAGGAAACTACATCAATTCTGTAAGGTAATGATCAGTGGCAGCTATAATATCCACTGAATTTACTGTGCACCAGAAAAATGCCCAAAGCAATTTCTCTGCACTGTGAAAGACAAACTTTCTTGAATGTGGGAGCTGGACTGATTGAGATCATCCAGAATATCTTGGAATGACTTTCAAAAAATTTGAGTTTCCATCTTTCGTGTTATTTCATTCAGTTTTCAAAACTGAGCCCTGCAGCGTTATCTACTGAAAACTAGCGGGTCGCACTCAGTCCTCCTAAAGTGCTGGATCACAAGCCAAATTGGAACTATATAAACACAGGCACCTTGTGCCATTAGAAATGCCATGGAGAGCAGCCACCCACAAGGGTTGGTAAGTATAACACAGGATCCCTGACACCTAGCTTTTGCTGGAGCAGTGAAGAGAGATCAAACACGATGTCCTGAAGCACCACAGATGGCTGGTTGCCCCTCTTGAGCTGCACTGCCTCCTTTGCATCCTGATTTTGGAGTCTGGGCCCTTTCCTGTTTCCAGTTGCTGTCCTGATGGGCATTGACCTAAACATACCTAGAGCCTTTCTCAGAAAGCCGCTAGAACTACTTTGTCAGGATAAACATATGACTAGCAAAAGAAATGGAGAAACTGCTCACCTGATACCTTCACAGGCCACACAAGGGAACATGTGAGTGGAGAAAAAGTGCTTAATATTGTGGTTTCATCCAGATCTGAGCCACCCTCATGGCTCTATCTTCCGTGCTGTCCTTTCTCCTGTTGCCATTGCATGATGGCTCTCCCTCCTTTCCTCCTGGCTCCAGACTCTTTGGTTCCTCCTAGAAGACAGTTCCAAATTGTCCACACCTTTCTGGTGGATAAACTGTGTTGCTGTTTTTGGCATAACAAATGCATCAGAAAGATGGTTGAGAGCAAAGAGGGGACTGGCAAATGTGAATAATGCCCTCATCCCCTTCCCTCAGCAGCAAAGAGCTGTTAAATTGACTCAGACTGCCATATGAAAACCCATCAATGATACATGTCTACAGTATGGGGTATGAACATGTCCCTGTGAGTTTTTCTTAGCACTCAGAGCATCTGTGTGAGTAGCCAAGTGCTAAAACAGACATAAGCCCTAAAAAAAATCAATTAAGAAAACACTAACAAATGTTGAAACCCTTTACTGATTCCCTCTATCATAATCTGTTTTTAACTAAGATAGAGAGCAGTTCCTGTTTGGAGAGATCTGAATTAACCTTCATGGTGTAAGGTACTCCTCTTGCCAAGTAGTCAGGCTTTTCTTCCTCATTTACTCCTTAATACCACTCTTTGGCAACACTTAGATATGAATTGCCAAGCTACTGCACTGAGTAGCAAAATGACTGCATATGCAGTGCAGTGCTCAGTGAGACAGGTCCCCTCTTTTTGTGCTAATTTTAATAATTACAACAGTTTCTTTATTCATTTCATGCATTTTTAATACATGGAAGATGTTTACTTTTGCAGAACTGTAGAGCATGGTGTAGCATATGTATGTTTTTATATGAGACATGAAATGATGAGCTTGTTAACACCCTGTGTATTTGGTCAGCAGCCTGATGTTCAGTTAGTTTAATTTGGTTAAGCAAGACATTGCTTAAACCACGCCTGTGCTTTGTCCCAAAATCTACACTTGTATCACTTCAAGGTCGGATGGAAATATTGCACTGGTTGTATTGCTGTGAGACTGTAGAACATCATTTGCCATATGAACAATTTTGAAATGTTATACTGTGCCTGCAAATGCCCCAGGGAAATGAGAAACTAGAATGATTCCCACACAGCAGCCGCATAAGCTGTAATTCAGAGAAGATGTATGACCAACATATCTAGGGGTAGTAGTTTTTATCCTCAACCCATGCTGTAAATTCTGACATGCCTGCACACACCATACCCAGTGTCAGAATTTGGGATCATAGGGCAGGATCACAGGGGAACTAAGCAAGGGCCTTTGAGTGGGGTCCAGTTCAACTTCCTGCTCAGAGGAGAGTGGTCCGTGAGCACAGACCAGGTTGCTCAGGGCTTGGTCTAACCAGATTTTGAAAATCTGCCAGGATAGAGATCACACAGACTCCCTGAGCAGGTTGTTCTAATGCTGGACTATCCTCATAATTGGGAATTCTTTTTTTATATCTGGGACATACAGGGAGCAATAACTCTGAACCCTGGGAGGACCTAAACTAAATAAAATATTTCTTCTGGCTATCCACTCTACCTCTCTGATATCTTGGCCAAACTCCCAAGATTCTGTTGATTTTGTTGGGATATTTGTACACTGGGGAGAAAACTCAAGACAGGTAAATCTGGAGAGAGGGTCCATGCATGCGGAGAAGGAGCAGCAGTTGTGTTAGTGCAGCAAATACCTGGACCACATGAAGCCCTGTGAAAGTATATATACACCTCATAACCCGCAAAACCCCAGCATACCCCATTTTGGCATCATTGCACCCCAGAACATCAGGCTATTGTGCCTCTGTAGCTGTTCTATGAGCCAAAGCACTGGCTTGAGCCATGAGCTGATCCTACCTGACTGCAGCAGCATGGTAGGAAGAGGAAAAAATATCTCTGTAAAGGAGCGCTATGAGCCAAAAATGCAGACTTTTGCTAGGCTTCAGTAAGCAGCTAACTGCATTTCTACACTTCAGTGCTTTGAGAAACCTTATCTACCAGAACCATCATGAATACAATTAAGTGTTTAAACAGCCTCACCCTACTGTGGCAGATCTCTCAGTGGGTTAATCATAAACACAGACAGAATTCCTATGAGCAGCCAAAGGAAGAAGACTGGCATGTGTGGGATGAGTTGCTGAAGGCCAGCTTGACACCAGACAACAGGAAGGTATAGGAGATGGAGGAAAAAAAGCCCAGGTAATGTCTCTTTGGTTTTTTTTTTTGGTAGTGAAAATGTAAGACATCTGCAGGTAGAAAAAATGAGTTCTAGGAATACTTAGAGACTTAGAATTTTAACATTAAGGTGCTTGCTGGAAGGTTTCATTTAAGTCAGCAAGTTTTTGTGAGTCTGTTTGTTTGTTTGTTTGTTTGTTTTGTTTGTTGTTTTGTTTTGGGGTTTTTTTGTTTTGTTTTGTTGGGTTTTTTTTAAAGTCTTCAAGGGAAGATCGTGAATTCTACTGAACTTCAAATATGACTAGATTAATGTCTCTGGCAAGCATATTTTCTTATGTCTTTAGATCTTTCTTTTCCTGTCCACTGTTTTCTAGATTTATAGTGTTGTCAGGACCACCCTGGTTCACACGTGGCGTGCATTGGCCCAGCAGTACAAGTTAAGAGAACACAAATCCCTTGGTGCACCCTAGTCCAGGGCTGTGGGCCTTGAATGTATAAAAGTGGTTTCTGTGTCTGCATCAATTGGCTTAACATACCTGGTATCTTTCCCTGTAATTTTGTGACTCTGCCCTGAAGAAGTACTTAGAAACAGCATTGCTGTGTTTCATAGGTAGATGCATACATGCATCAGTTTATCCATTGAGAATGTCTTTTGATTTAAATAGGATGCATCTAAAGGCAAAATATGAGGCTTAAATCTTTTAATGCCCAGGTGCAGTAGCTGAAAATAATCTTACTTTTGTGAAATTGATCAAATTCATTATCTGGGGATTAGCTCTAGTTTTTGAAGTCCTTGTTTTTTATAAGGAAAGGTTAATGGTTTTTTGCTGAAAGAAAACAGAGGAATACGTGGGTGTTTGTGTCTTTGAGTGTATGCATGTGTGTATATATAAAAATATATCCAAGTTTATTCATATGTTTCTGTATTTCTGTTAACAGTAATATAATTTAAATAGGATATCCTGCTTGTAGTGTATATTCTTGTTTCTACCTTCTTTTGCAGTAGGGCTGAATGTGAATCTAGAAAACAAATTTTGTCTTGTCTGTAGGAGAACAAACCCAGAACTTTTCAATGGATTTTGTAGCATCTCTACAGACACAGCGATGTGGAACTGAGACCAAAGCTTGGCCAAAGGTCTTAGAGAATTTGCCTTAGAATTATATATAGTTTATAAAAATAGTAAATAAATAGTAGTGATTAAATAAATTTGACATAGTGGAAAATTTTAATTTGTGCCTCACCCTAAATTCTAGGACAACTGCACAAGGTTTTTTTGTGTGTAAAGAGAAAGTCATGTTTTACTTTAATGGTTTGCGTCCTTCATTGAAACAATCTAAGAATATATACGTAAAACTAAACTAGCATTAGCTGTGGTAAGATTTATATCAATTTTTCAATTTCTTCTGCTGAAAATGTATTTGTTCTGCCGATATATATATATATATATATATATATATATATATATATATATATATATATATATCTATATCTATATATATATATATATATATATATATATATATATATATATATCTGTATGTGCGTGTGTGTGTGTGTGTGTGATTTTGGAGTCCAAGTCATTTGATGTTCTGCAGGACTGATCCTGCAGACAAGGGATATCTCCATCAGAGAGGAAAGAATTTCTCATTATTATCACATAGATATTTATTCTGCATTATTGTGGAATACCTTTAAAGTTAATAGAAGTAAGTGTTTTCTGAGAAGGGCTTGTAACAGAAGAAAGGCGAGAGGGGGCTGGGTGGGATTATTCAGATTAATTTTAGGTATTATGTTGTATCCAGCCTGCTTAATGTTCTTGAGGGAAGTATTCCTCCTGAAAACAATTCACATAACGCTGCATAAGCCTTTGTGGCTAAATGCTCTCTGGAAGAGCCTGTCTCCTCCTTCTAGGAGGATCCTGCCTGCTAATATGCAGTGGGACCAAACCCTGGCTCCCTCCCTCAATCCCAGCAATGGTGCACATGTTGGGGGCCTCTATTTCAAGTTTGGAGCTTTATTCCTGTTCACTACAGCTGCAGCACAAGGAAAAACAAAGCAGTTGTGCTAGGGATGAAAAGTTATTGAAATAATGGATATGGAAAATTACTTCAGGGATATATTACTTTCCTCTTTGAGTCATACCCTCAGCAAGTTTGCACAGGACACAAAGCTGCAGCTGATTCACTTGAGGGAAGGGATGTCATCCAGGCTTGAGGAGTGGGTCTATGCAAACTTAATGAAGTTCAACAAGGCCAAGTGCAAGGTCCTGTACATGGGTTAGGGCAATCCCCAATATCAGAATTGCAGAATGAGTGGGTTGAGAGCAGCCCTGAGGAGAAAGACTTAGGGATCCTGGTTGGTGAAATATTGAACATGAGATGGCAATGTGCACGTGCAGTCCAGAAAGCCAAGCATGTCCTGGGCTGCATCAAAAGAAACATGGCCAGCAGGTGATTCTTCCCCTCTGCTGGGCTCTTGTGAGAGCCCCCTGGAGTTACCTGTCCCCACTGTGTCCAGCTCTGAGGTCTTCAACATAAGGAAGACTCTTGGAGTTGGTCCAGAGGAGGCCACGACAATGAGGGGGGGGGCTGTAGCACCTCTCCTGTGAAGAAGAACTGAGAGTTGAGACTATTTAGCCTGGAGAAGAGAAAGGCCAAGGCAGACCTTATTGCAGCCTCTCAGTATATAGAGAGCACTTACAGAATAACAGAGAAAGACTTTTTACCAGGGCCTGAAGTGGAAGGACAAGGGGCAATGGTTTTAAACTGAAAGTCAGTAGGTTTAAATTGGACATAAGGAAAAATTCTTTTGATGAGGACAGTGAGACACTTGGAGCAGGTTGTTCAGAAGAGTTGTTGATACTCCAGCCTGGGAAGTGCTCAAGACCAGGTGGGATAAGGCTGGATCAACCTGATCTGGTGAAAGGTGTCCCTGTCTGGAAGGAAGGGGGGGGGGGCTGGGCTTAATAATTTTCAAACCAATCTACTATTCTGTGATTCTGTGAATAGAAGATTAATTATTCTTCTGTATATTTATATACAAAAGGGCTTATTAGTAATTTCTCCAGCAATCTTTCTTCATATAATAATCTGTATCTTTTTTCATGTTTGTTTGCTTTTCTTCTCTATTATATAATCCTGGTAAAATATGATTGAAATTTGATGCAGACCTAATTCCTCACAAGAGGACCAATTTTAATATGGAGACAGGTTCCTTGCCAGACTGCACAGACAGGTATTTTTGACTAGCCGTTTCTACCTCTGACACTAACAAGGCTTGTGGCAATTGCAGTTACTTGGCTGCTTCCAAACATCTTGAGAAATACCACAATAGCCAAAAGAACTTGTTTCAACCAAATGTGCTTATTTTTGATGAAGTGTGAATCATACCCCCAAACAGAAAACTCCTTTGAGTTCCACCCTGTGAAGGGAGGATGCTCTCAAGGATGATGATGGCATACAAATATTGAGACATAAAGATGTTTACTGTAGGCATTAGTGATGTTCTAGACATTTTATACAGCCCTTATTTGAGCAACTTCCCTCTAGCAACAGTAAAACACAGGAGCAATATTGATAAACAATGTTATGTTGATGGCTGCCGTAAAAGGTGAGAGAGAAGATGTTTGTCCAGAACTTTCAGACCCTCTCCTTTGAAAGATAGTTTTATCTTTGAATTTTAAAGGGTGATTTTGTGGAAAATCTGGGCAGGTCACACACTTTCTTTTTACAAGTTTGGATTTTCTGGTAGCAAATGGAAACTGGTGCTGCAGTACCAGAGGAGACCAATTTCTAGTCCAGTTTAAAGACATTTTGCAGCATCAGTGTGAAGCACATATTCCTGGTTTCAGCTGGGATACCCTTAGTAGCTGGTACAGTGCTGCAGGATTAGCATTTCAGGTTGAGAATAATGTTGGTAACATGATGATGTTTTAGTTGTTCTTGAGAAGTACTTACACTCTGTCAAGGACTTTTCAGCTTAAGTCTGGAGGCACACAAAAAGTTGTGAGTGGACACAACTGGGACAGCTGACCCCCAGCTGATCCAAGGGATATTCCATATCATATGGCATCATGCTGAAAAATTAACTGGGGGAATAGACTGTGGGTGGTGACCTGCTGCTCAGGGACTGGCTGGGCATCAGTCTGTGAGTGGTGAGCAAACTTCTTTGTGCATAATTTGTATTATTATTATTATTATTATTATTATTATTACTACTACTACTATTATTTCCCCATCATTTTTGTCCTATTAAACTTCTTTATCTCAACGAAAGAGTTTTCTCTTTTTTTCCTATTCTCTCTCCCACTCTACTGAGGGGGAGTGAATGAATGGCTGTGTGGTGTTCAGCTGCCTGCCAGGGTAACCCAGAACACACAAGTAGTGTGGCACTGATCAGCACTTTTGGAGGGTCACTTGGTGTTGAGTGGCAGCAGCCCTGTGTCCCACTCATAGCCTTTGGGGGCTCCCTGGGACTTGGCTCAGGAAATTATTCTCCTACTCTGTAACTAATTGTTCAAGGTATTATTTTTCTCTCTCTTATGACTGGTTCAGAACTGGAGAATAAAGAAATTTATTTGATCTGGTAGGGTACAGGCTATCCATAGTGAAAATCGAGTCACCTTTCAATGATTGCTGTCTGGACCAGAACATAATTACTGCGGCAGCTATTCCATAAGATACTTCCTTTAAACTTAGTGTCTATAGAAATGGTGAAGGCAATACCTGCTCTTCTGGTTTTCAAAATATATGTCTGTTATTAAGATAATCCTCTTAAATCATACTGAAGATGAATTTGAAAGTTTTGCAGAACAGGAGGTTATTCTGGAATTTGTGACTGGTAAGCTCTAGCATTTTACAGCCCCCTGAGCCAGAAATAAGAGTCCTTTGCACTTTAGGATAAGTGAGATGTTCTTGCTGTTTCAAGAAGTGTCAGAATAGAGAGCAAGCTGCTTGCTTCTTCATCTAAGAACATCTTTTACACTGGTCAGTGATGGTCTTTTCGTTTATTTGGACTGGAACTGAAGCAGGGAAAAAAAAAGAACAGATATATAATGGAAGAAGAGACCTAAAAAGATAAGAGCTCTAATGTTGGCAGTGTGGGATCACAGGGACATAGGAAGTGAGAAAGTGTTGTCAGTCCATGGGCAATTCAAAAATCATAACTTTTATCTCATACATAGGCATTTGTAAATAGAGAACTGTATTATGTGCTCAAGAATTGTCAGTAGCTTTTGGTAAAACTCTGGGAGGACAATGTAACATTCCTCATCCACCACATCTGCCCACCAGGACCTCTGCTACTGGATGTCTGTACTTGGTAAGGTGACCTACAACCTTTCTGAGGCTGGAATAAACAAGCAGCTCTGTGCCAGGTGTAGTGACTTCTGAGCTGCTTTGTGCTCACAGCTTTTTGTTTATGGAAACCAACTTGCTTGTCTTCCTGAGAAGTGTTTGAACTTCTTGTCTTTTTGGTAGAGAATCTCAGTGTGTGTGGGATAAACTGAGATGCTGAGCACTTCCCTCAGCAAACAGTCTGGTTTTGTTCCTGTGTCAGAAAGGATTTATTTGGGATTAATAAGTCCCTGCCCACCAGTCAATGGTTACGTTCCAGTGTAAACAATCTACTGATAAAACAGAATCATCTTTGCAAATATCACTGCTTAATTGACATTCACAGTATATGTTATGTCATCACTGGAAGGTGATGACCCAGCCAGCAGTCTTGGGGCTATATTGATGGGCTGTATTTTTTGGTCAGGAGTCCTGATAGCTGTATTGGGCAGAAGGCAGAGTCTTGTTTCCCCATCAGAGCATGTGAGAGCTCACAGCGCTGCTGTTGGCACTGACAGGGTTTGGTACAAAATAGGGCAGCCATAAGTGTGTTTCATATCCATGGCCCTTGCAGCCCTCTATAACCAGGGATGCAAGGGAGGGAGAGGAATTAAACCACTGTGATTTAACTCATACCTTGACAAGAGACTAACCTCTGACTTGGGACTGACAACCACATCCAAAGCATACATAATATTGTGGGCCAAGTGCCCCCAGATGGGATATATGATTCCTCTCCTTTTCTAGTTCCACAGCTAATTTGCTGACAAATCTTGCTAATGGACTTTGGAAAGTCGAAGACTAAGTATATTGTGAGTACTGTAAAATAATAAGCACCTTGGGGAGAGGTGGATTGCACAGCTGAACTGCAAAGCATGGGCTGAATACTGGGATCTGGCCTGGCCTGGGAAGGGTTGAATCACTGCATGTGAGAAATGGTTCAGCAAGGGTTACTTGTCTGCCTGGCTTCAGAGAACAAGGCTTGATCAGGAGCAGTTCCTGCCCCAGGCCTTTTTTAACACTTATTCAGGGTACTAAGTCAGGTATCATCAGTGATTACAGGCAGATTTCAGACCTGGCAGTGAGACTGCTCTGTGACTTGGTGGCTGAGCAGGTTTCTTTTGCAGACCAGCACAGCCCTAAGTCTGTCACTGACGCTTCATTACTTCTGCAGATACAGTAGTTTTTATGACTGCAGAAGTAGAACCAAAGGCATTAGCGGAGTTTGAGTCACTTTGTGCTGCCTGAGCCACGCTGCAGCACCTACTGTACAAGCAGGGAGATGGAGGGGGAAGCAGGGGCACAGAGACCAGTCAGCAGCTGCTCCCCTGCCTTGAGCAAAGTTGGGATTAAAATTCAGGGCTCTTGAGTACCACTCCCTCTGTCCTTTTGTACGTCTTTATCTCCCTGAAATAAAAATTTTTAGTAAAGCAAGTGCTAAAATATTGAGTTAGGGATGATATCAGAACACTGAGGTACCCCTGGGCAGGGCACTGAATGTAATACTTCACTTCCACAAGAACTTATTATACTTTTCAAATTTGAAATATTTTCCTTTACATCAAAGCATCAATCTGTTCAATATCCAGGAAGAAATACACACACTGAGGGTAATCCAACAGCATTTTTCCATACCAGCCAGGTCTTGCAGAGGTGGGCAAGTTCTGACTCTCCATCCCTGTGTGACCACATTGCAACCTGCTCCCCAAAGCTGTAGGAAACACTGGAAAAATGCTCTTGCTATGGCCCTGTACAGCCACTTCCATAACTGCACTTCTCTTGGCCCTTGGTCAGCTTTGCAGCACACTTACAAAAGTCAAATTCTGGTTTTTATACTTGGCTCTATCAAACTTCTTTATTTATTTTCACCTGGATCATTAGCTAGATGCTTCTGCATTGTTTTTGACATATGTATTTGTCTTGGTTTGGGAAGACAGGTATCTGCCAGGTAAAATTCCAATCAGAGGCTCTTTGGCAAAGATTTGGGAAATAGGAATAGCAGTTCTTTACCAGTATGTATTACAAAGCAAACAACACCCCCCCCCCCCCCCCCCCCAAACAACTACAGCATTAATAACAGACGAAACACAGTACCAAGAACCTTGAGGGCTTTGTTTCACAAAACCCAGGGCGGTTTGGTTTCGGTGTCCCTGCAGGATCCTCAGAGCACCAAGCTGGAACAGTGGAAAAGTCCCGGGCTGGTAGCTGGGATGGCAGGGTGTCCCGGCAGGCAGGGGGTGCAGGGTCACGCTGTAGCGAGAGGAGCAGCGCCGAAGAAGCCGAAGACGAGGCAGAACCGGCCCAGCTCCCGTGGGTGGCAGAGTAAACTCAGGATTCAGGCCGAACCGGTGATAGTAGATTTCCCAGGACTGGATCCCTTTGGCCACAGTGAAACTCTTCCAGCCAGCAACAGCCGTTCTCTCTCTCCCCGAACACCGGAAAAACAAAAGCCCGCAGCTGCCTCAAGCTTTGTCTTTTACCTGTGTTATCTCCTCCTTCCACCTTTGTCCACCTCTTTGTTTCGGTTAAGTACTCTCAAGTATCCAACACTTGGTCTCCTTGGTAACTTGTGGGGAAAAAATTCTTTAGAGAAAAAAGGAACAAACCTAACCCCCAACAGTATTCTTCTCTGAAAAATTAGAGAAATGCCATTTATAGGGCTACCCAGTCACTGAGAGAACCCACCAATTTATACCTGCTGAGTGGACAGCCTTTTAATTGTCTTTTTCTAACCAAGTATCACTTTCTCCAAAAGAGGCTCTTCCCGTGCTTTGAGGACTCCTTGCCAGCAGATGATTTATGCTTCTTGTTCTCTGCCTTGCCACAAAATGGAGGCATGACTGTTTATAACTGCTTGCATTTGGCAGCAACACACCCAGTTTGGTACCATCTGGAATCATTGAATGGTTTGGGTTGAAAGAGATCTTTAATGGTCATCTGCTCCCAACACCCTGCCATAGGCAGGGACACCTTCAAGTAGATCTGGTGGCTCAGATCTGGTTGTCCAGTCTGTCCTTGAATGTAGAGATGGGGCATCTACCGCCTATCTCAGTGGAACAAATGGCACCAGGTCCCTCAGGGTCTCAAAGGTGATCGAGAACAATATTCTGCACCCATTAAAGAAACTGAACACAGAACCTGTGGATCACTAAGCGCCCGAGGTAGCTGGGAAGAACCATTTTGTCCTCAGATGCACCAGCCCATCTCTATAAATATTATGGTTTTGATCAGAGCACTTTTCAAACCACTGAAGTTTGACACTCTTCCCATGGGACAGGTAAATCTTTTAAATCCATTAACTGAAGCGACCACTTGAAACTACACAGCTTTATTGATATGGCAGGAATGAGGCTGGAAATAGACTCTGTATCTTGACTTTCTTCTCATTCCTGGCCTTCCACTGGAGGCTGTACTTAGCCCAGGTCTGGTCTACATTTTTATGACAGGAGAGGGGCTGAGTCACTTTTTTAACATATTGACTATTGAAACCCTCCCCTTATGTAAGCTTTCAAGTTCTTGACACTCCTAAGTTCCTAAGCATCCTATAACTTGGTGTTTGGCGCAGCCCCCACCTTGTATTATCAGGCAGCTCAGAGAAACACCCACTCTGTAAATACAAGCGAGTTTCTGTTCAGCCTCAGATTCATAAAATGAACATGCCAGCACTTTCTGTCCTTCTGTTCCTGTGGCAGAGAGCAATCGATCAGGCAGAGGGACTGCTGTCCTGTGGTGTCTGGCTGGCGGGTTGAGGCTCACAGCTGGTTCAGGGTTGTTCTTGCTGGGTAAGAGTGGGAGATGCAAAGAACTTTGAGCATAGAGGGAAAAAATGATTTTAACAAATACTGCTGAGGTTGGATTTACTATGGGAGCGGAGAAAATGGGCAAGGCTTGGGAAAGTGTTCCCCCTCAGGCAGGGATTTGTGATGTGTTTTGTGATGTGATGGGCAGCTGGTGAAGGCAGGGCTCCTGTTGGGCTCTTTGCTGCTGCTTTCCTGTAGGAACACCACAGCTGGAAACAGCTCCTTTGTTTTCCACCAGTTTTGATAAGATGCTGTTAATCACCTGCTGATGAAAGTTTCACTTTTTGCTACCACCACCCTGAAGCCTGTTCTCCCAACCACAGGGACTGTGCCCCTCACCCAGCACTTACTCTGTGCCACAGCAACCACATGGATTATTATGGTGACATTTTTCACTGTCTTTGATACAGTGACAGATAAACACCAGGACCCCACTGTGTTTGGGCCAGGGAATGTTCACAGAAAGTCTCAGAGAGTCTCACAGAGTCTCTGAAAGTTTCTGAGAAAGCCTGGAACAGTTTTTAGTTTCACTAGCAAAGGGTGAGAGGAGTGGAATTGTCAGTACTATGGTCATACAGATAGGCTACATGGTCTGATTTCACTAATGTAATGTCTAGCTTCTACATGGCACCCACGGCTTTTCTAGTGAGTAGTAATAAATGGAAAGGGTAGTTTCTGGAAGAAGACTCTCCATTGTACCATGTGCTCTGCAAACTTGGCTTGATTTCAGAGTATGTATAGATACACACATGGAGTCTCCTTCTGCCCTACTTGTTGCACAGCAGTTCTGGAAACATAAACTTCAGAAAACATGGGCTGAAGTTGTACCTGGAACATGGTCCTTCACAGCAACATGAACAGGAGATACCACCCTCACAGCCTTTCCTTGCTGTTACAGCACTCAATTATAAAACAGTCTGTGAGATTTCTTGCCAGCCTTGCCAGTGTGGAGGCACATGGACTGAGGAGCAGTGTACATGTTTACATCCACTTAAAAAAGCCCTGTTGGCAGCTCAAGGCAGGCATCCCATATGGCCTGAAGGCTGATTTACACCTCTTTACACACTGAATCTTAACTGTTAAATTTCTTAAGTCTGAAAACATTTCCTATAGAAAATGAAGTAGTTCAAGACAAACTTACTCTCTACTTTCTCCTTCAACAAAGTGAAGAAGGAAGGAAGGAAGGAAGGAAGGAAGGAAGGAAGGAAGGAAGGAAGGAAGGAAGGAAGGAAGGAAGGAAGGAAGGAAGGAAGGAAGGAAGGAAGGAAGGAAGGAAGGAAGGAAGGAAGGAAGGAAGGAAGGAAGGAAGGGAATGAATTAGGTATTAGGTCAGGGCAGCTGCTGAATAGTCACCTCACCTTTTGCCACTCAAATGCTAATTGAGTCCTCAATGCAGAGCCACCATGTCCAGATGGGCAAAGGAGTTGTTATTGGATTGTTTCAGGTCTTATGGGAAGCTTTGCCCAGATAGAAAACAAGCTGTCTGAGACCTGGACGGTATAGGGGACTTGCAGCCTGACAGAGAAGCTGACAGGATGTTGGTGAACAAAACTGATCGTCCACCAGTGTGTACTCTGGGTGCCCAGGACTCTCTGTCTTTCTGACAGAGCTACCTGTTCTGCTTACTTGGTTGCAATTTCTAGGACAGGGTAGTGAAACCATTCTGAGCATATCATGAATCATTTCTCAATTCAGCCCTGCAAGAGAGATTTTTTTTTTTTTAATTTTAGCAGACTGTGAGCAACCCCTCCACTGAAAGGGCTCATTGACTGCATCTGGTATTTAGGATTTCGTATAGGAACAGGGTGCTTTAAAATCTCACTTTGGTGAAAATGCTTTGGAATGGCTGTGCTGTGTGGGGTGTCCCAGGGGACCACACTACTCTGCTGTCAGCCCAGTCTGCCCGGACTGGGTGTGCTGTTATGTGCTATTATCCATGTTCCAATTCTTTCCTTAGTGTAGCTCATGCTTTTTAATGAGAATGGTATTAAGCCTCTTAAGGGAAGTAGATAGGTAAAGCAGCAGTAACTGCCTGTGGCATAGGCACATCATTACCCAAAACTGGGAAAGACAAGGTTATAGATAAGAAAAAGTGAGAAAAGAAATTGAAGAAGAGCGTCCCCTGTAAAAACCAGCGCAAGAACTTGGGGCTAATCGCAAAATTCAGAAGGATAAGTGAAAAAAAAAATCATTAATTTTCTGCTCCAGTGGAGAAAAGGGAACTTTGCATATGTTTTTAAAGATACAGGAGCATATGAGATATCTGATTTAATTACCATTCCTCCTCTGAGCAGAGCTCTGCTCAATCACTCAAGTCAAACGAGAGTGTGACAGGTGCTGGTGAAGGGCAGGGCAGCTTTTGGACAGCTAGGCTGGAATCTTCTTGAGCAGAGGAAGAGCAAATAAGCCTGAACTGCAGAGGCAGCTATCTCCCTAAATTCCACTGAAGGAAACAAAAAGATAGAGACTTTTGACCCTGGTTGATTGCTTGGGTTAAGCTGCCTATTGGAGTTCAATGTCTCTGCATTTTTCACTTCAGCAAAATTACTGATACCTCATATGCTACGGGTACTTCATCGCTGCAGGGAACTTAATTATGCATTTTGGGAGTAATGAATCCTCCTACTGGAGTTCAAATGTTTAATTCCAAAGGTGTCCTTAACGAGATGTTCATCTCACAGTAATACAGCACCCTCTTTAAAGGCCAGCTCCCATCAGACAAGGTTAAGAACAATTTGAAAACAGCCTTTGAGAAGTGCAGAGCAAAAGTTGTCTTGTGCCTCTGTAATTCGTTCTCAGCAAGGACTAAAGTATGTCCAAGAGGAAATGTCAAGGAAGTAGCTGTACTTACAAGACTGGAGGCAAGAGCTGTGACTAATATGATGGTTTATTAACTAAGAATAACAGATATTAAGCCTTTGAACTGAGGAGGTTGGAGGAGTAGGAGGGGGAACCACAGTCCAGAGCCTTGTACATTGAGCTGCAACAGAGAGAAGTTAGGCAAGCTATGGGTGGAAAAAGAAAACAGAGAAAAAGAAATTATGTCCTTATTAAAAAAGAAGTGAGTGCAAATACAAGCGTATTTTAGATAGGCCTATTTTTCTAAAGAGTGGCTGCTAAGACTGTCTGAAATCTAAACTTTTTCAAGGTGTCTAGGTGGGTGTGATAAGCCTGGTGGCCTTTTAGCTTGGAGCTGTTGTTCAAGAACGGTGCATGGCTTCCTCAACAGACTGGCTCCTGCAGATCTCTACAGGGCAAGAGGAGTTAATGTTTGCACTGAGATAAATCTTTGTTCTTGTTCAGTGTTTACCAGATTGACTAACCAGGCACCACATTTGCTACCAGCCAGAAGCAAACTTGAATGCAAATAGAACAAGAGGACACAGCCTCAAATATGGCCAGGGGAAGTTTTAGATTGGATATTTAAAAAAAATTCTTCACTGAAAGGGTTATCAAGCAATGAAACAGGCTGCCCAGGAAAGTGGCTGAGTCACCATCCCTGGAGGTATTTAAGAGATGTGTAGATGTGGCACTCAGGGACGTGGTTTAGTGGTGGACTTGGCAGTCTCAGGTTAATGATTGGATTTGATGGTCTTAGAGGTCTTTTCCAACCTAATTGGTTCTAGAAGCTCCGAAAGCCTGTTTACAATGTAAGAGGTAGAGACCCACAGAAAAGCAGCAGGATGGAGCCCTCAACAGCGGTACCTCAGGCCCACAGGTATGTCTAATACCCTCAGGAAATTCTTCCAAGTTTTAAATTAAATTCAGCTAATTATATTTAAAGACTTTTTCTTGAAGGAAAAGAAAATCAACAAGTCCTTTGATGCTTGCTTTAGCTGCTCCTGGGGGTGTGATTATTATTTTGGTGAGATCTAGTCTATAATGCCTTGTGCTGTCTTTAATAATTCCTAACTGCACAAAGTCATGGGAAGTCCTTAACAGTTCAGCAGGCAAAGGTTTAAGATCCCTGTAGAGGGAGTAAAGAACTCTGAGAAGTGCAGGAACAAAAGAAAGAACCTCTCTGCATGTAACAACTGCATTATTTTGTCTGCCTGTGTTAGTATTTAGTAGATCTGTTAGCCAGCTCTTGTGTATTGACATGAGAAAAGTTGAACATGATCACTTATTTGCATCTGTTCAGGATGTGGCTTCCTTGCTGTCATGACTCATTATACATAAGGATGCTAAATGTGTCAATAAAAAGTCATTGGATTTTTGCAGAAGGGACAAGTTTTGGAAGAACTGAGGCTGTATGTGCCAGGGTAAATGGCCTGTGTTTGCAGAGAAACCATGCTGTGGTGCTACTGTTCCTGAAGCCTTTTCAGAGTTTGGAGTTTTAGATAATTTGTGGTAGAACTGTGCACAATTCAAAAGTTCAAATTATACGTTACTCAGAGTGCATATCAGTATACCCGGTATTACTTCTTCTGCATCTAGGGAAATAATTTTTTTTTTTTGTATTAAAATGCTGAAAAACATGGGATCAACTGTGTCAAACCAGTTTCTGCCTCCCAAGAAGGGCCAAAGATGGATAACTGGAAATAAAATTTGTGAAACAGGTATAAGCAAGGCCCTCAGCAGTTTCATACGCTTAGAAAGTTTATGAGCTGGCTGGATATCAGACCCTCTGTCCACAGACTCCATAAATGTGCCTGAAATGTCTTTGAATTCTCTAACTCAGCGACCTTCTTTGCAATGTGTTATTTATGTGTCTCACTGAAGAACACCTCATTTGCTCACACCCTCATTTGTTTTAACCTATTGCCTGATAATGTCATTGAGCACTGCGGTTTTGTGGTCTGGGGAGTGAAACTGAGACACTCCTTTTTTATCCATCTTTTCATGTCAATCATTATTTTATAGCTCACTTCCAAAGAACACTTCAGGTGTGGTTAAGCAATACAGTAAACTCAGGTGCCTCTCAAAGACATGGTGATCACATGAGTATGATAATTGGGAATGAACTCACCTTCCTGTTCAAGTGTGCTCCAAGAATGGATTAGCTTTTTCACTATCAGGTTTTGTGCTGGATTAGGTAAAATTTAGGCAAAAGCTTGTGCTGTGTGCTTTGATCATTTAGACAGAAACATGATAATGAACCCATACCTGAATCAAATCCATTCCAGATGATCCAGCCATGCACAGATTTGGTATTTATGACTGGGGAATTATCAGAACAGGGGAAACATCCAGTGAGGTCAGATCCCATATCCATCTGGCACTGTGCTCTTCTCCAGCAGTTGCAAAAGGATGGGATATTCAGGGAGAGCACATGAGCCTGGGCACTTTCTGTGGTCCATTCTCCTTAGCATCCAGAATTTTTATCATGAGTGTTAATGGAGACATCACCATCCAGTCCTTTTAGTATTTTCAGTCTTGTTCCATCAAGTGAATCCTCATTTTAGTGTTGTGTGTTATGCTGAGTAAGAAGCAGCTCTGCTTCCACCCTATTGGCCAGTTTAAATTTATAAATCTTCATCCTATTCCCATTCGGTTATCTCTCCTCCAAATAGAGTTACAGCTGTTTCAGTCTGTCATAAACTGACTTTCCCCACCCTTTTCATGTGCCTTCTCTAACCCTGTTGCCTTATGTGAGATGTGGATACCAAAGCTGCACACAGAATGTGAGATGTTAAACTGATTCGTTCTGTGATCCTGTGTAATGACCTTGCGTAGGTTCACCAGTGCTTTAGAGGTAAACTGACACTCACTCCTTTCCTTCTGATACCCCTCCTGACAACACCCAGCACGGTGTGGATGTCTTTATCTGATGCTGAACACTCAGCTGCTGATTCAGAGACCACCAGGCATGACTCCAGGACCATCCTCTAGTGTTTGGTTGCCAGTTCAGCACTTCTCAGGCATGCTTCAATATTTTTACCTCACTGCGCCACCTGAAAAACACAAGCCATCCTCTCTTTCTCAAGCTGAATAGACTCTGCCAGGACCCTCTTTTGATCATGCTTCACAGTGTTTTCTCTGCGTTGCTGGGTTTTATGTTCCTTTTGAGATGAGAAGACAAAGCAGCAAGCTGTTGCCAAAATGCAGTCCCTGTCATATTTTTATTTAATTTCTTATGCTTTCTGATGGTTAATTTCAGGTTTTGACTGCTGTGGTGCAAGAAACAGACATTTTACACAGAATTATCCCCAAAATTCAGTAGAATTTCTCCTGAGTAGCTATTTTAGAGTCTGTTTGTGAATGCACAGAGCCAGTGCAATCTGCAGTGAATCCTGACCACTGTATTGTAAACTTGCAATTTTGTTTTCTTATCGATGCGATAGTAATAGTTGAGAAAAGACATGTGAAGTTATAGTGTCAAATATATATTAAAACCCCCAAGATTCAGAACTGATACCTGTGGGTGTTCCACAGGTTTTTTAATTTGCAGCTTGTCATACAGGATTCTGTGTTCACCCTCTTGATGAGCTGAAGCTTTCCTATTGCAAATCCTTGGACCTGTCAAAGCAGCAGAACCAGGGGGAAATCGGGAAAAGTGTAAACAAGTTAAGGCAGCTCGTAAAAGCTCCAAGCTTTGAAAAAAGCCACAGCAGAAATAATGGATTTGGGGATAAAGGGAGGTTCCTTGCTGAAGCAGGATGAAGGATCTGACAGTATATTGAATGAAGCAAAACACTTCACTTCACTTACTCTGCTTTGGGAAACAGAGTAAATTGAATGAATAAATTGGCAAAGTCTTCTCTTAACTTCTATAATCCTGAGAAAAGAAGACATGAAATGAGTACATCAGTAACTACTCATTAAGATTTTTTTGCTTTCCATATGCCCAAGATCACAGAATTTATTTTATTCAGCCCTCCTTGATAATTAAATGTAGTGCAATAAATTTCTTCTCTGGAACTTCATTTATTATCACAAATGACATACTGTCTTAATAAAAAATGGTTTTGAATTAACCAACTGTGCTTATGTGACTATTTTAGATTTATTAGACTTTTCATTTTGAAGCTGCATCTTTGTATTGTAATTATGTTTTATCCTTTGGAAAAAGGTATTTAAGTTATGAGATGATTTCCTTGACTAGCACATATTGTGGAAGTGATAAAATGAGCCAAGAGTCGTTCTTATGTTTTGGATTTTTTTTTTCATTTGAAAAGAAAAGAAGAAACATTTTTGTAACTTAGAGAACTATGTTCCTTTTGCTTGTGTTTATTTAATGGAAATTAGAACTACTCGTGTGTAGATAATTATTCACCTAGTGCAGTACTGTTTGATCTACTGAAAGACTCTTTCGAAAATGAACTTACATTGAAAGAAATGGAATTTTAAGGATCTGAATAAAAACCCACCAAGACATCTTACAAAATGCAAATAATAAAAATCCAAATACAAAAACCTACCTATCAAGTTTTATGTTCATATGTAGGAAGGCAGAAGCCTTTTTACCTCTTCAGTTTCTGCTTCGTCAGACAAGGCAACCACTGTACCCGTGGCTTACAATCTTGAGGCACTGGAGCTGGCTCAGAGCTGAAGTGCACAAACCTTTGATCATCCCTGAACTAAATCATTTCGATGGTTCCAAAAGGTTTGCTGAGACTGCTGCTTCCAGGGTGGAAGGGACTTGGGGGGAAAAAGCAAGGCAACTGCTCCAATAAGGAATTTCTGCTGCCAGGAGCACGCTGGCAGCTCGCTCAGCCTGTCCATGTGAGAAGCGGATGGTCTCAGGAGATGTGCTGGAAAAAACAGGCTTTGTATTTGCCTGTCCTCTGTGTTTCCAGATCTCACTTCCCAGTTTCATTCCTCTGTGCCCACCAGGAGTGCAGCTCACACACCAGCACAAGGGGAGGCCTCTCAAGGCTACCAAGATGGAACTTGACAAATATCTTGGTCTAATGCAGCTATGCCCAAGTCTGGATTTTGCTTGACCAAGTTCTGGAAAACTACATGGAGAGCAGGCTCTGTGGAAGGGGACAGAAGGTCCCTCCTCGAGCTACACATGCCTGTGTTTAGATGGCTCAGTTTACTCTTCCAACTTTGTAAGAGATGGAGAAGTGTTTTCTGCCATCCTACAGTGAGCGCCTAGAGTGAAGTAGATAATCAGCATCCTAGAAGTGCCTGTTTGTCTCAGGATGGCTTGTAACCATTCCCACAGCAGGAAGCCAGTCTCCTCTTAAATCAACTCTTCAAGCACACTGACTTCTGAAAGGATTTTTCTGGGGAAAATACAATGTGGAGGAAGTCTGAGGTTCAGTATTAGTAAGGTCATTTGAACTCTCATTCTGACAGCTCTGAAGTGGATTTTTTTTGCCAACTTCCCTTTAAATTAGACTGCAAATTGCAATTATTGGATATCTAAGAAAACATTATGTGGTGAAAGAAGTGATCACAAAGCCTCTGTGATGATGGGACAGCTTAGATGAAAAGAAAGAGCATGAAAGTAATTTTTTGAAAGCTGGACACTGCAATGGATGAACCTTGACAAGAGGAGAATGAAATTTGTGAGTCTTTTTTTCTAGGTATGAAAATTAATTCAGAGACCCAGCGCACCTGTGGCACAGATAACAGGAAACGAACACTTGTGTTTACAGAGGTGCAAATTCAACATGGACTGTGTATAGTCAAGTGCTGTGGTATGGTTGATGTCCCACTCTTATTTACTGTTAATATCAGGGAAACCTCAATGAAACACAGTCATAAACTAAGGTCCACACTGTACTGTGCATATACAGAAAAGAAAAAAGTTCTCCTAACTTCAGATTTTTTACAATCCCCATGTGAAAGGAGCTGGGACACTCGGTCCTCTTTGAACTAAGAAATGTTCTTGATTAGCTGGGATGGCTGATTTTTAATTGCTTCTAATCAAAGCACTTAAAACAGGAAACCTTGTGGTTGCCTGTAAGAATTCTTTCATCTGTCTGCTGCTTGGACATGAAATTGCTTTATTCTATCTCAAATTAACTTGTAAGATGCAGGAAGGAGCAAAACCTCTATTTGTGCATCCTGTAGCACGTGGGGGTTTAATCTTCACTGATATTTGTGAGTAATACCTCAACACTAACAACCTCCAACCTCCCCACAGGTCCATGACAGGTGAATGAGTTTTTCTGCACCCCAACTCTCTCCTGATTTCTCATGTTTGTGCCTTGCTGATAGCCAGGAGGTACTGTAGGGAACACAGCAGACATTTCCTCACAATATCTCTGGGGTTTACCAAGAAGTGGCACACAGTTTTATGGCTGGCTTAGGGATACAGATGGATATGGATATCTTTGGGGTCATTATCAAATCTGGTGTAACTGCAAAGAAGGTCCAAACTTTCTTTTGTTAAGATTTACACCATCTTGGGGAAGAAGGGATAGAATAATTTTCGAGTTTTCAGCAGTTGATTGAATTTATGTCAAAACTGCAGCGAAAAACATTTCATGGAAATTTGAAGAAAGTTTAATTTTTTTTATTCCTTCCATGAGAACAGTCTTCCACAAAAATCATGTCCACAGAACACTTTCAAGAAGCCAAATTAGTTATATTAAGCAACGTGGATGTTACCCATGTGCACAGTATTCTCACGTGCACACTGACACTGGCTGACAAGCAGTTTACATACCGAAGTGGTGGAGCCTGTTGTGAAGGATTAATTCATTCACTTCCCTGAAGACTTAATTTACTTAGTTTACACCCTTACAGAGAAGATTCTCTTTGGCAAATCCCATGTACAGAGAATGCCATCCTGCTCTCTTGCAGAGCAAACTAACACTCTTCTTTCCCATAGCTGAGCCTCGCAAGTGACCCGTGCTTGCTGCCTCCCCAGCACTGTCAAGGGACACACATTTGGTTATCTTGGCTAAGGTAACCTCTGGGGTCAGGGGAGCAGGAGAGATCCTGGTCAGGGGTGCAGGTGCAGCCTGATGCTGTTTGTGGCCAAACCTCTGACAGAGTGAAAATCTGAGACTGAAATCTGGTTTACTTCAAAGATGGGTTTTGCTCTTGGTACCATGCAGTTATGCAAAGCTTGGCTAGTTCTCTCTCTGTTACCCTGTGGCACCTTCTGCAGTTCTGTCTTTAAGCAGTTTCAAGTGTTATGTAAGCATAAGAATCATGGAAGACAGCCCAGTTAACATATCAGGCTTTATTAATGGCCATTTCCTCCGGTCACCCTCTAACTCTTGCTCTGTTTGAGGCATGTGTTTTTCTGGGTGCTACATTTCTACTTGTACTGATCAGGTTTTAGCATTCTTTGGCACAAAGAAGCTCTGCATTTTCTGCTACTGTACCCTATATTGCTGATATTCCTTTTGGGCTGGCCAGTAAACTTAATTTTCTTGCTTTGAATACAACCTTCAAATATGAACAACTTCCCTTTCCAGTTCGCTGTATCTTTCCCTCCACAGCTAGAGTTTGCAGATGATTTCAGATGTTTGAGCACTGGTCACTATCAGATTTACTCATCTTGTAGGTGCCTGCTTGTTTTGGCTAGTTGAACTGTGTACTTCTTCAGGTAAATTTTTATGCCTACAATAATTTAGGCAAACAAGTCTTCTAATGACAGGGAGGAAGAAAATTTGCTGAATGTTTTTCACTGCATGTTTCTAGCCAACAAAGAACCTGAAAAACGCTATTCTATTAAATCCTTTGTGTTTGGCTCTCACCACTTGATTTGTCAGTACAGGTAATAGCACAAAATTCTCAAGCAGCATAGATTGTTTCCCCCTCTGAAACACGTGGCATATTTTCTTTTCTTGGAAGAGCTGATGCTAGGCAGAAGCATCTCTCTAACACAGCTTGAGGAGTAACCCTTGTTCAGGTTTGTTAGTTGCTTTGCTGCTGAAGGGGAGTGAGAACTACCCAAATTATGTGGTATATGTGCCACTGATACTGTGGGTGTCATGGGTGTCAGTGACCAAGGTATTTACACAAAGGATTTTATCTCAATTCAGTGGAAAACTGCTTTTGTTCTGGATCCTCCAATCTGCCTTTCATCTTGGGTCTTGTCACAGGCAGAAGGAATGAGCTACATGTGTGGGAAGTCAGTAGATTAGAAATTTATCTACGAATTCCTTTCTTAGCATTGTGCCATCTTGGTTTGAACAGAAGTTTTGGCTCTTGTCACATTATGTTTGCCTATACATAGCTAAATTTTAGAAGAAACTAAATTATATGAAGTAAAAAGTCAGAGGTTTCTCTGGTTTGCTGTTGAAAAAAGGAAATTCAGAACATAATGCTTGGAAGTCAAAACTCCGTCTTAACAACTCCTTGAGTTTAATTAGAGTCCAGTACAGAAAAAGGTTTGAAGATACTGCAGTGATCGATTTTCTTTACTTTTTCAGAAAGGGGCTGTTTGCTGGCATGAAGCTGAAGAAGAAGAAAAAAGGCGAGAAAGGGCTGACTATTGCAAACAAAGACGCATTGGGTAAGGCCTCATAAATCAATATTGCAACAGGGATGAGCAGGTGGTGGGGGATTATGTTAGATCTAATTTCATGTGAACTCATTTGAATTGTGTATCAAGACTTAGCATTGATAAAACAGGCAGTAAACTCCTTATCACTCCCAAATAAACAGAGAGCTAATTCTTTTTGCATTAACTGTTTCATGAAGTTCACATTCAGATTCTGTGACTTCATACTGCTCTATATGGTAAGGTAAACTAAAAATGTCAGCCTGCCTCTTACCACAGAGGGGTGGTACATTTTTGAGTTCTTTTTTCTACCTTACAGGTAGATAATTTACTACAAGTATGTGATTCCTCCGGAAGTTCTGCTTCTTCTAGAAACCGTAAATACGCAACCTGCCTAGGTTGTGATGGCTGGATGGGCTGGCTCAGTAAAGCTGCAGCTTTACTCAGTAGTGTATATGTGCTTACTGTGAGTGCACTCAGGATGAGGAGAGTGGCTGCAGCCACATAGATATGGGAAATGGTTTTGCACAGGAGGGGATCTGCTGCTGTAATCAATGCTGCTCGATACAGACCATGAGTGTACCTCTAACTGGGACACCCAAATAAATAAAATACTCAGTTCATTATGATAAATCCACTGCTCTGCTCCAAGTGATCTTTTTTGCCACTAGAAATCAGATGTGGGTTTACTTTCCTGTCTGTTTTCTTCATCAGGTGATCATGATGAAACTGCGAATTTTCTCCACGACACTCTTGGAAGACAGGAAGAGGTAGAGGAAGACCTAATGAACAGTGATGCTCTGTCCAGTGCTTTTGGATCCTTCAGCCCAAATAGGAAAAGGTGCAGCTTCATGTAAATTACCTAACATCCCCCTAAACACCTTTTCCACCCTTCCCAGGAAGGGCAGTACCCTTGAACAAAACATCTGACAGAAAATCCATTTGCTGACAGCAGTGATCCCTTCACTCCCACTCTCCCACGACAGAGGGGAATGCACTTATCAGCTCAGTGATATGACCAGATGCTGTCCAGTGCAGGCAGAGGTTGAAGTGGATCCTGAGTGTGCCTCAAGTGTGCTAAGGAACTCTGCTAAACAAAGCAAGCCAAAGGGAGCAATGTTCTCTATAGCAAAGAGTTTGTGTAGTTATGTTTTTCATGCAGGAGAGGAATGCAGGCTGGGGAGGAATGCAGTCAGGTTTGATGGGATCAACAAATGAAATCATTGCTGTGCATGATAGGTAGCTGCACTGGTTTGTGTGGATGTAACACATTTCCCTATCAAAAAGTATATGAGAAAGACAGAGGTGGTCCCTGCTGATGAAATCAAGCCTAACAGTTCACAACAAAGCTGTCTGCCATAACTAATACTTGTTTACTTTTGAGAAGTCTTTCCAATGTGTGTCCAAGCACCAGATCTTGCCTAGAGATGTCTAATGACTTCTTTTGTTGTTTAAACAGGGCAAAGCTGATGACCAGAATTCACGAAGAGGAGATGAAATCCCAGCACTACCAGGTGAGCAGGGGGCGACAGCCCTTATGTGCCTGTGAATTCCCCAGGCAGGCTGGACCTGAGCCCAGGAGTGTCCATGGTGTCCTTGTGCCCCACAGATTGCCATCACCATCATCGAGGCCAGGCAGCTGGTGGGTGAGAACATCGATCCTGTGGTGATCATCGAGATAGGTGATGAGAAGAAGCAAACAACAGTAAAGGAAGGCACAAATGCCCCTTTCTACAATGAAGTAGGTGCTTTCTCTTAAAGAAGATGCTTTCTTCAGTGGTTCTGGGGGGACTCTGCCATTTAGTAGCTCATTAGGGTATGAATTAATTTTGCAGCACTTCCACATCTGAGCAGGGAGGTCTCTCCAGGAGACAAAGCACCAGCAGTAGCTCCCTTGGGCTTTAGTTATGTTCGCTTTCTTAAGGGCTGTCCAACCTGTAGCCCACCCTCTCCAGCACATTCTGCCTTACCCCCACTGCTGCTGCAGTTTTTAAAATCATCCATTTGGGAGCTTTGTCTTTACTGCACCTCCCCACACACTTCCACTCCATTTTCTACTATTTCATGGTTTCAGCCTTTCCTTGACATATGTTTGTTCCAACTGGTGACAGACAAGGCCAAAACAACACCCCAAACCAACAAGTCCTTTGGTTTCCTTGTGCCTCCTGTCCCTTTTAACAATACCTTCTGATGCAGACTGAGGCTTATGGGCATTTGTGAAGCAAGTCTTGTGCAGACATGCAA
This sequence comes from Chamaea fasciata, assembly GCF_029207755.1. Lineage (NCBI taxonomy): Eukaryota > Metazoa > Chordata > Aves > Passeriformes > Sylviidae > Chamaea > Chamaea fasciata. The sequence goes on along the minus strand of NW_027094086.1, from coordinate 11,976,575 downwards.
AGAATAGAGTAGAAAACAAGTCTGGGCCATGGCAGAATCATGTCAGGGGCAAGGAAAGAATTTTACTTTGTCCACCCAGCACCCCCAGAATCTCACCAGGGCTCTGTGCAGTTACACAAACTGCTGAACCATGCAGCTGACAGTGCTGGCTACCTGCCCAGGGATGTTTCTCATCTGCTCTCCCCTCTTCCCACAGTACTTCATGTTTGATTTCGTTGGACCGCAGGTGTTGCTGTTTGACAAAATAATCAACATCTCTGTAAGTACCTAGGAAAGCTTAGTACAGTAAGGAAAGGTCATTGTTGTTTGTGTCACTTCAACTCTAAATAATTCTAATGTAGTTAAAAAATAAAAAAATTTAGGTACCAAGAGTGCTAGAAAGTCAGAATGAAGTATAGAAAAGAGGACAGAGGAGAGGATAAGGAGGAGAGTCAGCTGGCAGAGATTTGGAGGAACATACCCAAAAGGAGTATTTAGTCTGCATTTTTAAGGACACTCGTTGCTGGTGTGGCAAACTTTAAGGTAGAATGAGAAAATTCAACTTAATTCCCTCTTCTCCTCACTGTCTTCATCCATCTAATTTTCAAGCTGCGACTTGATTCAAACATCTGGTTTATATCAGTTCCTCAGATATAACTGTTTCTAACTAAATTAACTGAACTAATGCAGACGCTTTTCCTCAGCAGGGGCTCTCGGGTTGTCTGGGTGTGTCACGGGTTGGTTGCTATTCGCATGGGAGCAGTCTCCAAGAGTGCAGTGATGCTTCCACTGCTCACTGCAGCTAAAGTCCCAGCAGAACTATCTGGGGACATTTTTGCTCTCTACAAATACCTGAAACAAGGTTAGAGACAGGTACGGGTTGGTCTCTTCTCCCAAGTAACAAGCGACCAGACAAGATGAACTGGCCTCAAGTTGCACCAGTAGAGATTTAGATTGGATATTAGGAAAAATTTCTTCACAGAAGGGGTAGACAAGAATTGGAATAGACTGCCCAGCAAAGTGGTGGAATCACCATCTCCAGAGGGATTTAAAAGGCATGTAGGTGTAGCTGTTGGGGACATGGTTTAGTGGTGGACTTGTCAGTGCTGTGTTAATGGTTGGGCTCCATCTTAAAGATCTTTTCCAACCTAAATGATTCTATGATTCTGTGACATCTCAGAACTGTCCTGATGAAAAATACACATGCTCTTGGACTTGGAGCATTAGATAATGATGTGCAGTTTGGAAGATCAAGTCCATGGAGCCATGTCAATTATCTTGTCCGAAACCCATCACCCTATGTAGCAAAGTTGCTAAGGAATTAAAGATTGAATGAGACTGGACAGTGCTGTATTTGTATTATTTGGAGATATCAGAAGATGTGCATTTAATAAACTCTCTTTTTTTTTTTCTTCTAAAAGTTCATCCATTTTATTAGATATTTCTCTGACAAATAAACAGAGTGTTGTTGCTCCAGAAAGAATTCTTTTTTCTGAAATGCTTTGTCGATTTCAATAATATACGCCAGGAAAAGATCTGTGCTGGTTGAGATTAACAGAAATAAGCAATGCTCATGAGCTATAGGACACATCACTGTCTACTTTCTTTTCTGAGCTGCTAATAGAGTGACTTTTGCCAGCTACAGAGTAAAATATGTTCATTTACACATGGACAATGGGACAACTAGGTTTTCAATGCTGGGAGTAAACTGACAGTCAGAATCCTAAAGCTCCAATAAAATTCTCTATATCACACTCAGAGCTCAAATATAGGAAGTTCATAATTACGTAAGGTATCTGCAGATCTGATCTCATCTGTGAGGACAGAATTTACTACAGGTTGACAATATCACCTCACTGCTATGACATATCACAGCAGGTGTCCCCATAGGTGTTTCATACATGGTTCCTGTACCAGCACACTGCCAAGGCACCCACCCCTGTGTGCTGCTGATGCTGTTGGAGATGCATGGTTATTTTTCTCTGAGATATGGCCATTCTTTCCAGCCTCACATTCTTGTGATAATGATTCCATATATCCAGTGGTGGAGGGGAAAGTGCCAGCTTTCTGACTGCATTGGGGGTGTGGGAAAACCTGTCACCATTACCTGCGTTATATCTGCACAGTTTCATCAGGCTCAGAAAACTTATTTATAGCTGATGAAAGTGCAACACAATGGAATTAAAAGTCTTCTAAGTAAAAATGACTTTAGGGAAAAGCTCAGTTACAACAATTAACTAACCCTGGGCAGTGCTCATGTATGCTACTGAAAACAGAGATTCATTATCTTGCAACTGGAGAAGGCAATCTATGAGGGGAATAGAAGCAAAGAGAGGAAATATGTGTGCTGGGAGTGAAGGAAACCCTGAGGGATAGAAGATTTCACAGCACTTGCTTAGCATGGCTGTGAGAGGCTTTTCCACAACCAAGAAATAGGTTTCAACCTTTTAAGCTATTCTGAAACCAGGTGAGACACATTTTTTGAGACATACAGTTCTAGAGCAAGTCTTCCCTTAGAAAAAGCCTCTGCCTTGTCTGTAAAGTGAACCACATGCAAGTGTTTGAAAACAAGACATAGAAATACATAGGTCTGGGAATCATGGCAATTGAAAATTATTAATTAAATTTGAATTAAATTCAATTCAATTCATCATTTGACAGGAAGAATACAGAGACAGACTTGCTGGGGCCTGCTCACCATCTAATTTACATATATATCACTTCTCTGATTTTATTAATATTGTGGGGGGGGGGGGGGGAGGTAGATTTGAATTGAGTATCTTGGTTTATGTGTACATTAAAATGTTTCCAAGAAACACTTAAGTTCTTTCTCCTTTCAGTGTACTCAATTTTTATGGCAATTTAGCTATTGCACAGAAAGTGATAGGATTTTTGCGGCCTAGTGTGAAACCGGTTATGTCCCATGTGTTTATATCCATTATGATTTATTTAAAACTGCCAGGATAAGTAATATAACTGCACCTACTCTGAAGGAGCATCAATCTAATTCCTGCTCTCTATATCCCAGGGACCTGGGATGAACCTGTGTGATTCCACTCAGATGCAACTATATTGCTTTCTAAATTAGCACAATGTTTGGTAAAGAACATATTTCAAATACTTGCTGTATCTGCTGTGGCAATGTGCCCCCCGTTTTGGGTGGTGTTGGATGTTGCTGCTTATTGCCTCTGAATCAAATGTGATCTTTGACTGTTCTTTCTTAGGCTGACTGGGAAGAGAGATAGTGACACTCTAATCAGCTTTGTTCTAACAGGTTATGCACAATAAACTGATTGGGAGTGTGCTGATAGGCTCCTTTAAAGTGGATCTGGGGACAGTGTACATTCAGCCAGGTGAGTAGTGCATTTTCTGCCCTTTTGTCTGTTAAGACAGCTTTGAGGCAGGGAAGGGGAAGAGAGGGAGATGGGCTGCTTTTCCACTTAGTTGATTGTGGTTTACACCAACTTAAAGCTTTTGGGAGAGTTGCTTTCTTATTTGGATGGCAGAGTACCAACCAAACTGTTGGAAAGAAGTTCAACACTGAAAACACCTTGGCAATCTGCCTATTGGTGGGTAGCACTTTTCAAGGATGGCATTTCTTTAAGTGGTCAGAGTGGGCAGATGAATGTTCTGCAAAACCCAACTGCACTCATTTGTTACAGAGCATCCAAAGCTCTGTCACCTGTGTTGGGGTAGAAGAAGTGGAGGGAGGGACACCAGGATGGAGGGTGGAAGGAATGGTAAGGAGAGCGCAAGACAAGAGGAGAAGCAGATCATAACAGGAGAGAGAAGATGAGAGATGACCGTGGGTCCACTTGACTTGTCATCTTCAGAGCTGTTCAGTGCTTTCTGAAATTTGAAGCTAAGAAAAGATCACCTACCTCTCTTTTGGTGTTTTTTATCACCATCCCTGAAACATGTACTTTTTTCTCTTCCACAGTTACTCACGGACATGGTCTCTTCTTTGTATTTGGGAAAGAATACATTTAGGCAGCTTGCTGTAGATGTCGCAGAGTTATAGCAGGAGTGTAGAGTCATTTGGGCCACCCTCTCTGCAGGGTTCCTGTAAGCGTCAGTAGAGAGGAATGGCCTATCTGAAATGGGCAGTCTACGTCCATGCTCAGGCTGTGTTTGTTTTGAACTCTGTCCCGTATCTCCTGCTCACACTTCAACAGGAGGGTGGTGTCTGAGGGTTGATCATGAGCTCATATCTCTGGTACACCATGGTCTCTCCTTCCCACTCCTTCACCCACCCAAGGTGATGTCCAAAGACTTAACATGAGATCTCAGGACCCTTCTTGATGGGGTTGTTGAAACAGGGTTATAGCAAGGGCTGTTGTGGGTGAATTTTCTTGTACATTTTCCCCCTTGAAGGATGGAGCTGAATGTGCTTCTGGCTAATTCTTCTTCCTCTGATGGCTGTCCACTCTCCTTCCCTTTCTCTGTCTGCCAGCAGTACAGTGGCCACAGCACCCAGCAAGGGTTTTGCTGCCAGAGTTCTGAGATCTTCGGACAGTTCCCATCAAAGAGGTGGCCTTTCCTCATAAAGACTCAGCCTAAGTTCAGCTGCTGAAATCTCACTCAGGTTTCCACTGGTCTTTAGTCATTGATCTCAGTAAACATTGATGAAAATGAGTTTGTTTCTGACAAGCTCTGGATCAATCCTTCGCTTGTCTTTTTGATTACAAAATATTTTGGACTCTCTAGAAGTGTCTGGTAAACAAGTACATTTCAGCACAATCCTCCTGGCAGCACAAATATTGTCTGATGTACCTTTTCTGGAAGTGAAGAGGAAAATACTTGCATGTTTTTAAATCCTCTATTCGAGTGTTTAAGCTTGTTCTTCTTACAGGTCATCAGTTTTGTGACAAGTGGGCACTTCTCACAGACCCTGCTGACATCAGGACAGGAGCCAAGGGGTACCTGAAGTGTGACCTCAGTGTGACTGGGAAAGGTGATGCAATACAAGCTACACAGAAAACAGCAGATACTGAGGAACAGATTGAAAAGTACTGCAATTGTTTTGTTTTGTTTTGTTTTTTTTAACTGCTTTCTTCCTTACTAGGTGCCTCAATAAGTCTGTGCCCTCATTTCAGTCCTTTCCTTGTTAACTTGGGGTTAATAGCAGGATAACACTGTACACCTGGCTGTTCTCACGTGCTCAGAGTTTCTACAATCCTCTCATGTAAATTGAAGGCCACATTAGGGTCACTTCTCTGCAGCTGATAGAATTGACCAAGTCATGCTGGCTAAGTTCCAAATTACCCCTGACAGAATGTTCATTGATCTGAAACCAATTAATGATTTCTTAAAACAGTGAAGCAAGAAAAAAAAATATGAGGAAAGCCTATTCCTTCTCCACTCTCAGATGTGAGTGTATGGATATTTCCATATCCTTAGATAAACTCAAGCACATTATCATTCTCCTTGTAAAATACAGATGTTTAAGGTGGTAAATATGCTACCAGCATACTTTACGTTTTCCTGAAGCCATGTTTCTGGTCAGTACTGACATCCTGGACCAAGTCTGTGAAAAGTCACCAAGCTGATAGAGCACAGGGTCTATGGGGAAAGGTGGTGGATGTTGGTTTTTGAGCCTAAAGGAGAGCACTCAAAGAGGCATCATACATGGAGAGGGCAAAGATAGGCTCTTTTCAGATGACCAGCTCATTTCAGTAGAAGGATGAGAGGCTTTGGAGACAGGTAAGAACAATGAAATTTCAGAACAGATTTTTTACCATGGAGATGGTCAAATGAAACAGGTGCCCAAAGACAGCTGGGAATCTCTGTCCTTGAAGATATTCAGAGTTTACTGAACAAGGTCCTGAGAACCTTATTGACTGGACCTGATTCTACATCTCATAGAAAAGTTTGCTGAGTAACACCATATCATTTTCTTGTGGTAAGAAGATTTTTTTTGGTACAGATGAAAAAGCAAATTCATGCACCTTTTTGTGTCTTCTCGGGTGCATGCTAACCCAAGATCACAATGCTGTTGGAAAAATATCACTTCATTGTCCAAGTTTTCAATTTTAAGAAAACAACTCTTTTTCTTTCAGGAATCTCTTGATCCCCAAAGGCTTTCCATCTGAAAGACCGTGGGCCAGATTTTATGTGAGAATTTACAAAGCAGAAGGACTCCCGAAGATGAACTCTAGCATCATGGCCAATGTCACCAAAGCATTCATAGGCGACAGTAAGGACCTTGTGGATCCCTATGTGGTGGTCATGTTTGCAGGTCAAATGGTAATTGGGATCCTCTTGATCACAAAAGTAGGCCTTCTTTCCTATTAGCTGTGCTACAGGCAGGTGATTATGCTGATGTAATTTAACCTATAGTTACAAAACTTAGGTAAAACATGTATCTTGGTCATCAGAAAATGTTCAGTTCTTAAATTATGCAGAAATAAAGAAAGTCATGGAAACACTTAGTGCCAGCAGATCTAATGTCAGGCTCACAGCAGTAGGTTAGAGGCAGGCAGCAGGAGGGGAAAGAGGATTCTGTAGCACGGTTACTAAAACATCAAGTTACAAGACAGTGATTTACCCAGCAGGGTATTAGGTAAGTGCTATGTTCTGGTCTCCCTTGAGTGAAATAAGGAAGCAGGGCTGAAATCAGTGAATGTGGTTCAATCAGTGTTTTCGGACTGTGTATTGATTTCTGAATTACTCTGCTGAAATTCAGGATTGTCTCAGCTTTCCTGTGTAGAGTAAGCATTTTAGCAGACTGGCAGTCTGCTGGCTTCATTGCTCCTAGGGCAACTTCAGCATCAAACATGGCATGACAGATTGCTGCTTGGAGAGGCTTCTGACTCTGGTGGAAGAGGAGTATAAAGGAGGTCCAGGGCCTGGTTACACCATGAAATACAGTGTCAGGGAGCCTGTCTTGATTACTGGTGTAAATAACAAAGGATCAAAATGAAAACTATTTTAAGCCAGCAGAGCTTTTGGTGTGCAAGGAAGCCTTAGGGACAGTTCCAGTTAGTCCCTTTTAGGTATTTCAGGCATGAGGCTCTTGATGCGGATTGCGTGTTTTGTCATGAATCCGAATTGCAAAGTACTACTGTGGGTTAAAACAGGCAAACACATGCAGCACCTTCAGGTTCAATAGAGGGCTGAAGACAAGAATGGGTCACTGATGTGAGTTTCCACACTGGTGTGCAAAATATGGTTTTACAGAGAGGGTTGGTGGGTTTTCTGACTCAGTTCTCTCCACTTAATGAGAAAGTGTAAGATCTGCCACAGCCAGTGACTGTACAGACTGTGATACAGTCCTGCCATCTCCTTAGTTTTGGAGGACCTACCAGTCTTGCACACAGGTATATATCCAGAACATGAACCAAAATAATCATATTTTATGCTAGATTAATTGCCTCATTTAAGGTAATCCCATTGGTACCCACAGCCTAGCATCTGTAATGAATTTACATTACATTCATTAATGAGAAAAACTGTGCTGCATCACCACTACCCAGATATTTCAAAAGACATTTGAAGGTGTGCAGTTTGTAGCAGAAATGCCAAAGTCTGACTTTACATTTACATTTTGTGGATACGGGTCATGAAGAATTAAATTTTATTCCAGGTTCTGCTGTGTGTACATGAGAATTCTTTAGCCATAGTGTGGTCTTTAATTAGATATGGAGGGCAAAATGAACAAGCTAATAGAAAAGCCAAAGTACTTTCCAGATAAGAAACACCATTTGTGCTTTAAAAATGGCCAGAGAAATGCTGCTAAGTGCAATTTCTGCTGTACTCATTGCCATTCTCCAAAGTTCAACCCCTCTGGAATTAAATTTGCTGGACTTTCATTTCAGGGCCGGACAACAGTGCAAAAGAACTGTGCAGATCCAGTGTGGCACGAGCAGATTATCTTCAAAGAAATGTTCCCTCCACTCTGTCGAAGAGTCAAAATCCAGGTCTGGGATGAAGGCAGCATGAATGATGTGGCCTTAGCCACCCACTTCATTGATTTGAAGAAAATATCAAATGAACAAGATGGTGACAAAGGTAAAGGGGAAAATGTCTGTTCCAGGATATACCCTTAAGGTAAAATCTACTTGCATGGGATCTTGGCACTGGCCAATCCTAATTTAGGCATGTCCAGAGTTCAAGTGTTGGTTCTGAGACACCTTCTGTTGCTTTATTTCACTTTATATTACATTGTACTCAGCTCATGGAGGGTCTGACATTGTTCTTGTTAAAGAGCTGCTGCATAATTTGGTACCATCTTTGTGACTGTGGCAATAGTCTGAGGTAATCCCCTGAAAATGACAGATGTAAGTTTATAGCTCATGTGAGTTTCTGTTAAGCAATGAAGCCACAAACTGAAAATCACTAAAAATCAAAGACAGAGTGGGCTTGTGTTTTTGATCTACCCACTGGAAGAAAAGTGTTTAGGCAAGGCTCAGCTGGGTACTATGAGAGCCCCAGGGAGGCACCATGGACTAGTGTGTTATCCTCTGTTTGAGGAGAGGCTCGCTACCTGGAGTCTTTTCACTCATGTTTGAATCCACCTGCATAGCTTTGTTTTTGTTGTGTGACCTTCATGTGGAACATGGTCAGCTACCACAGCTCAGTGAAGGCACAGTAACACCTTAAACCTGCCAATTCAAATGTATATCTCAGTCCTTAATAAAAAAATAAAAGAAAATTTTGTATAAATTGAGTGACCCAGACTTGGAAACAGTTTGACCTCAAGGAGAAAGCCTCCATTCTCTCCTGTCATGCCTCAGTCTTTAGTCTGCAGCAGCAAGCTCTTTTTTCAAGAGATGCAATAGACCTCCTGCCCATCACGTGTGCTACCATCATCTTTTGAGAAAGAGCTCCAACCCAGCACAGTTGGTTGGATATTGGCAGAGGCTCCTTGGTGTCTAAGAATTGCCCTGCAAAGCAGTGCTCTGTGTGAAGTGATTCCCCACCGCCCAGAAATGTGTCCAGGTTTGGCTTTGGGGGCATTAGAGGCAAGATTTCTTGGAGTAGACAGTGAGGACAGCACACTAACACCTAACAGAAGAGCCACAAAAGGTACTTTATCTCCAGGGTTTTTGCCTACCTTTGGGCCTGCCTGGATCAATCTCTATGGCTCACCCAGGAACCACAGCCTTATTGACGACCACCAGGAGCTTAATGAAGGTTTTGGAGAAGGGGTCTCCTTCAGGGGACGTCTCTTCCTTGAGATTGCTGTGGAGATACTTTCAGGAGGAGCCCGTGAGTCGAAGTTTTCAAGCATTATCAAGGATATCAAATCGTCATCAAAAGCTAAAGACTTCAAAGCACTCAAAGGAAAAGACAAAACTGACAAAGCAGGAGAGGACAGGAAGTCAGCTTCTCCTTCAGACAAGATGAACTCAACTGAAGTGGAAGTTGAGCCATTTGATGTACCTTTAGAGGTCAGTATGACATTAAGAGATTGGTTGTCATGTGTCTCTAAACCTCCAAGAATGGCACTGGTGTGTGTATTTGGGGTCAGGCCATATAATATTGCTTTTTGTGCTCCCTACAGTGGCTCCATGCTATCACAGGCTTGGGACCTCCCCACAATAATACAGCGCAAATGGAGCATTAACATGTACCTGTAACTCAAAAAACTCTCAAGTAGAATTTGGTGTTCATAAATCTTAGTCTCCTGTCATATTATCCCTTTTGCATTAGCTGCATCCACATGTTCCTACTAGAAGGTTATCTGACATAAAATATAATGGGCAGAGAACCAGTGTGGACAGCTGGGAATTATAAAGCCTGACTTCCTGCGTTCATTCAAGAAAATCCCTAGTTGTCTACTGAAGTTAAAAGAGAATCATTGACATAGAATCTGTCAAATCTGCAAATGCAGAGAGAGAGATACAGCCTAGCCTGATTTAGTCTCTTCCTTTAATACTGCATTGCCAATGTGGTGTTAGTGTTAGGCTGATAGTCCCTTTAGAAGAAGAGCTGAAAATTATGTGCTCAGTCAGTTTCAACCAGTGTTAATGGATGTTGTTTGTTCAAATACACCTGTTGTATAGCATTACATCTTGGGAAAATCTGCACTATGGTGCTTTGAGAAGGTTGGGCAGTTGTGGCAGAGTATATGGGCTTGGGAGCTGAGCCAATGTTTGAGTTTTGATTCTCAGCTTCACCATGTGACTCTCTAGGACCAAGAGCAATTGCTTCATATGCAAGCTCATTTTTTTTCCCCCAGTAAACAGGGAAAAAAATTCTCATAACCAATTCTCCTCCCACTTCACTATATCTACTGCAACTACCTGACAGGAGGTTGTGGTGAGGGATGGGCCTGGCCTCATCTCCCAGTCAAATAGCAATAGGACAAGGGGAAATGGCCATGAGTTGTGCCAGGGGAGGTTCAGGTTGGATATTAGAAAAAATGTGTTCACTGAGAGAGTGGTTAAGCTTTGGAACAGGTTCCCCAGGGAAGTGGAGCAGTCATCATCGCAGGAAGTGTTCAGAAAATGAGTAGATGTGGTGTTTTGTGATATAGTTTAGTGGGCACGTTCAGTCAAATTTGGACTTGCTGATCTTGGAGGTCTTTTCCAGCCTTGATGATTCTGTGATTCTATGTCATTGATCAAAACCTTGTCTTTCGTAGAGGGAGTTCCATCTCACTTCTTAAGATATTTGTGTCCTTTATTAGTTCTGATTCTTGGTCTTTCCACTGCACCTCTATAAGTAAACAGGAGAGTAGCAATTGTTCTTTGGTTCTTTGGCCTAGCCTTGAGAAGTACACTTCCTTTATCTGTGCTCTGGCATTTCTGGCCTGAGGACTGGCTGGAGCAGGTCAAGGAGTGTGTTAGCAGAGAACTGGCATGGGTAATTGCAAGCCACTTGTGTGAACTTCTGCTCTGCTGTTACTTTATTTACTCATATAGTAGTAAATTACCTCTGTCTCAGTTCTTCTCTGAAGACTAATAGAGGTGACATTCAAAGATATTTATTTCCATATGAATTTTCCTTTATATACAAGAAATCCATTATTATGAGTAGCTCAGACACTGTGGTCTTGGGCCTGGCTAAATACTCCAGGTGGAGTAAAAAACCGCGTTGTAACACCCACCAACAAACATGAAGAGTAATAATATGGATTTATTTCTGGCTGCTGTTTCTCAGTTTCAAATAGAGAATGAATAAAAGGCAACAGCATGATACAGTGATGCTTGATATTCTTTTGGTTTTGACATTCAGCAACTACTTTGTGCTACAGTAGACAGTAATTGTATTACAACCCTCTGAAAGGAAAAGCAGGAACTGGAGACATTACCAGTAATGCGAAAAATGTCTCATAGAGCCTCTGAGACAGCAGAGGCAAATTATCCATCCCCACAGCACAACTTTATTGACCTATTCTGACTGCAAGAAGATATTAAAATTTGTTTTCTTTATAATGGGAGATAGACGTATGTGTCATAGTCTCTGAGCCTTGGCTTTATTAGATACCCTTTTCTCTGGGTATACTTTGAAAAATATAAGAAGCTAAAGTTACTCTGGAGCTGCAATCTGTTTGAGCTGTTGACTTTGATACGTGATGCTGTTAATCATTTCACTGAAGACCTATCATCTTTTGCTGTGTATAGAAGAGGTTTTTCAAAATAAAGAGATCATGGGCTATGTCGAAAACTGTTTCTGCTTTGCAGAAGTCAGGGAAACAAATATTAATGTAGAGCTGATGTTTTTTATTCATTACCTCACTCACATTGCATAACTAGTGCTGATCTTGCCTAACGGGCCTCAGTTTCCAGGTGTTGTGAAATGAGAAGGGTTTGGATGGGGAAGACTGTGACAGCTGGGGTGTAAATTTGGGGAGAACTCAAACCATAAACTATATCTCCTTTGAGCTTAGTCTTGGCTTGGAGTTAATAGCTTGTTTTGTTAATGACCCAAGAGCATCAGAAATGTTAGCTGGCCCTCCTTGACTGAGAGTCTGTGCCAGGCACAAGCAGATGCTGGGTCTCCAACAGAGGAAACAGAGCCTAGCAGAGCCTTAAAATTCAACCAAAGACCACTGCACTTTTCCTTTGTGCTGTAAAAAAATAGTAGAAGATAAAATAAATGCCAACATTTTCCTCCTTCTTCTCCAATAGATCTATGAAGAGAAATTTGAGGAATTCCTTCTCTTTGGGACATTTTTTGAAGCCACAATGATTGATAGGAAGTTTGGGGACAAGCCAATAACCTTTGAGGTTTCTGTTGGTAAGTGTGTTAAGGTCTTATCCAAAGGAGAGAGGGAGCCTCAGGAGCAAGGGAATGATAGGTGTTACTGACTGGGGTGTCTCAGGGCTCAGGAATCAGCTTCAGAGTAGAGCTTACATTTGAGTTAAACCCCGATTATCATTTCTCTGGATAACAGTCAAGCTGGGCATACGGATGCCTATCTAACTCCCCAAATGCCCTGTATTAGTGCAGATCCTCTCCCCCAATGTATGCAGCAACTCAGCCAGTATTTACTCCCTTAAGCACTTGGGAGATCAAGCTCAGATAATTTACTTCAGGCAGAGTTCATTCTGTGATGTCCATTGCAATCCCAGTCCCTGGCTGGGAGGGAGCCCTTTGGGGGCGATGATCCTTATCCATTGTCTTGGCCAATCCCATTGAGTTACCTGTGGGTCTGTGAGTGTGGCAGGGGGGTGATGTGCAGCCAAGACTCAAGCTGTAGGCACCACCTTGTCCTAACATCTTCCAGAGGAAAGCAGGACCATACTCCATTAGCTCCTCATTGTGGAGCTAAATTATCACTGGAAGCAGACTAAAGAGAAAATGAAGACATTTTCCTGAACACTGAGTGTGTATTTTCAAAAGAGATAAACTTTTTCCTAAGAGAGATGCTTGAATTGATTTCATTTCCTTTGCAGGGATTTGATTATCTCTGTACCAGACCCACCAAGGGTGCACAGTAGCACCCTGGCACTTCCAGTCTTTGTGCTCGTGTCCATGACTGTGCTCAGCTGTAAGGCTTTATGTGCAGGGGGAGATGCTGTGAAAAACAGGGGAATCAATGAGTGATACTGATTCCTGCTGAAACTTAGCAGGAAGCTGAGCTGAGAATGACAAGAAAGTCATTTAAATAGTTGGACGAGAAATTATAGTGATTCTTGTCAGAATTAGTACTAAAGATGAATCTGGCTCTGAATTCTGGACCTGAACATCTATTAGCCACCTGTGTAGCTGAAATTTGGATCCAAACTTGGCAAGTTGTCATTATTTACACAAAAGGCTGAACCAAAAATCCAGATCAGGATGTCATATGGGGTGATTCAGCACATTCTTCGCCTGCAGGAAATGTTTTCTGTCTATCTATTTTTAAAATCTGTAATTATCAGTTTGATAGATGTACCTCTTTCCCAGTGCTGATAATTGCCCTTTAAGGCAAAATCCTTTTGGGAAGATGATTGTATCATTAGCAGAGTTGTCTGGCATTAGGCTTGAAGCTGGGGCCTCAAAATGTTGTTATTACTAACTCTGCAACACTAATAGGCAGAATTTGTCTGAAAAAGAGTTTATCACTTCTGAGATTAAACTTTGAAATGATCATCCATATCTTCTGCAGAAGACACACATTTTCTGTGTGAATCAATCCCATATCAGGGCTCCTGAGTATAGAAGTATCAACAGCAGTATTGCTTTGGTTTCTGAATTTCTTTAGCAAAAGCTGAAGGTCCTGAGGGCCAGCAATCAGAGGATCACATCACCAAATGATGTGATATGCTAGGTATAGGTCACATGGGACAGTTAAAGAAGGAAGCATTGTTTTAGAACCTCACATTCCAGGCAAAAATATAACCCCTCACAACCTTTATAAGCTGTGGTGTGGTTAAAACAGCTAAATGAACAGGAGGGGACAAAGACGTTCCACTGGTATGACTGGCCATTTTCTTTTTTTAAAACCTTTTTCATGTTTACCACCTCCAAGTTAGACATCTCCTGCAATCCTGGGTCTCTAGGTAACTTTGGAAGTGCTACTGATGGGCTGTCAGCAGGAGCTGGAGGGAAAAAGAAGACACATAATGGAGAAGCAGAAGAAAGCCTTCTGCATGAGAGGGAAGATGACATTTCTCATGACCTTGGAGTACCCCTGATATCTACCACACCCCCTGAGAAGCCACTGGTCACAGGTGGGAACAGGTGAGGATCTGTGTTTCAAAACCTCATCATGTAGGGCTCTGGTTCTTATTTTATAATCCTGTGGGACTCATAGATGAATCCTGGCAGCATTAAAGAGTTTGTATGAGGTGAAGGCTTTCGGGTCCTCAATTACATCTTTCACAATGATAAATTTTCTTGTCTTCGATGAAGTGAACAGGCCCTGAGTTATTTTCTATGCATCTAATCTTGGCCTCATGGGCTCTTGAACCCTTTCTGAAAGTGTTGTGTGTTACACCAGCTGTACATTGGAAAGCTACAGCAAAATGCAACTTCTTCAGTGCCATTCTTAGTTTAGGGTCCCACACTGTGACCACAAGTAACACCAGCTGATGTCCAGCTCCAGAAGCACAATATGAAATACTGAAATCTGGTCAAGGAAAAGTCACCTTCTTAGAACACTTTCTAGAGCTAATAAGTACAGATACAAACTTAAATAGCGAGTAGTAACAGAGGTAGGAGAAAATAGTCATTAAGAAAAGAAATGGAGCAATGGATGAAAACATGCAGAACAGTTCTTCTAAATAACCTTGTTTATAAACAGAATTGTAAAGGTTTAATTCATTTGAAAGATGCTAATAAAAAGAAATATTTACTTTGTTGTTTTGGTAGGTAGAACAATCCTTGATATTGGTGACTGCCAAGACTGGATCGTACTTCTTTCTTTAGAAGGCCAAGCAGTCTGCAGATATAAGGACCGGGAGAAAAATATCAGCCTGAATCTATTTGGTTTCTGGATGTCTCTAAATTTAAAAAGCACTTTCACTCTTTTCTGCAATCAATGGCTCACTTAGATTGAATAAGAGCTAGTGAAAGAGAAAAAGAATGAAAACATCATAATAAAAAAAAAAAACAAACTGTTTTTGCAGCAAGTAGAAAAAGAGAGGGGAAAACACTCAGTGCTTGATGGAAAGACAGTTGCCTTTCCTCATTAACAGAACTGCAAATCTGGGTACATGCAGAGGTTATCGCCCCTGAGAGAAGCTGGGATTTTTTAGTTTTCCCTCAACAAGAATTTTGATTTAAAGAACCATTGTAAAAGAGTGAATCACTC
Source organism: Chamaea fasciata (assembly GCF_029207755.1). Lineage (NCBI taxonomy): Eukaryota > Metazoa > Chordata > Aves > Passeriformes > Sylviidae > Chamaea > Chamaea fasciata. Next base: position 11,961,409 of record NW_027094086.1, on the reverse strand, counting down.
TTCAAATCAGCTATTTGCTTCTTGGCTTGGTCCAGTATTAATAAAGTTTTCTCTCATAAAAGATCCCTTTTCCTCAAATTTATGTGGAATGCTGCATCATTTTTTCCCTCCTGTGCCATTTAAAACAGTCTGGTCAGCCACAGACACCAATTAATGTGTTTTTCACTGTCTTCTCATAATGGCATCTTGGTGGTCTCATGACAGGATATTTTTAGTATTAATAAGTACTTAATGGGATATCCAGTAGTTTAGATAAACTGCATTTTAGATTCATAAATGAACCATGGAAAATAAAAAGAAGAGTGTATTTTGGAGATTAAAACCACTAACTAGTGAAAGGAACAGGCAGAGCAATAAGACTTCTAAAGCGGACACCATGAAACTGCCAGGAATTGTCCACATTTATGTCAAAACTTAAACTAAGGATAAGCTAAAGCTGAAAAAGTGATTCCTTAAAATTATAATAGTGGGAATAACAGGGACGAATTTTCAGTTTTCCATTTGAATTTTTTCATGGCCCTGGGAGATGGTTGAATTGATTTCCTTTCTTCTGAAAGCACCAAAATTAATGACATCCAAGGCCTGTGTAGCTCTGCTGTGCAGCAAATTCAATGGGTAATCCTCACCTTGTTGTAGGTTATTGAGGAGCAAGTAAATGGAAAATTCTCTCTCTTTTGATATCACATACAACAGTAAAATGAAAGTTAGAGAGAAGATATTAAGCTTTAGAAAGATGGAAAAATGGAAATGGAAAAAATTCACACATTAACCTCTTAGGGATGTGTGGAAGTTTGGATTCATTGATATGACACTCAAGAGCAAAAACTGATTTGGTTTCCATGGTCTTGGTTTGGTGATCTAACACCTGTGGCCAGTTCTATCTGAAATCACTGAGACTGTCTGAGACCATTAGGACCATGGACAGAAGAACATGAAGTGGTTTGCATTTGTTCATACACATTAAAAAGGTCTCCACTGTCCCACCATTGGTACAGAAAATGGCTCTCCCATGGCAGTGGGTGGAAGCATGGTTTTTGAAGATGTGATCAGAAATTAATCTTATTTTCTTTTCCCCTTGTAATTTCCCACTGTTAATAGCATTTCAGAGCTTCTCTGTATGCCTTTTTGTTTGGCTTTTCTTCCACCCTGGAAAGCACTGAAATTAGATCCATTAACTGCAATTTTTTTTTCTCTTCAGGGATCTCACGGGTAGCATAAGTGACATTTGTGTTTGCTCTTCCCAGGATTTTTTTGTTAGCATGTGAGAGCACAACCTGTTGTGTCTACAGTTTCTGTGCTCTGAGAGCACCAAACAACTTTTCTTTGCTCTGCTTCCCCTTGAACTGTTCTGTCTCCTTCATGATTTGCTCCCTACCTTGTTTTCACAGGAACTACCAGTACCTGCCATATGATGAGAGGAAGCCCTGTATCTGTGTAAAGAGCTACTGGGGCAACCAGACCTTTCGTCTGTACTCTTCCAATACTCTTGAGAGAATGGCAGATCACCTGGTAAGTGGCAGCCATCCTCCCCTGTATTCAGTAAAGTATAGCAGTGAGAGGCCACACTTCCCAAGTAAGACCTTCAGAATTTCCCCCGGCTGCATTCTTTGTTGGTCATTTTGTGAGAAAGTAGTTTATATAAACTCTTTCCTTTTTCTTTCCCCCTAATTGCTTTGAACTATTAGAGCTGCTCAAGTATTCCCAACCACAGCTACTTTTTTTGGCCATAGATCTGCCTTCTTTCCTCAGCAATCTTCGTAAAAAACATTCAAACAATTAAATTATGAGATACAGAGTAATTTTGTCTCCTATGGCTCTTCTTCTAATATCCTATTGCCATATATTTATGCTGGGCACTCCTTAAAGGACAATATTTGCTCTTAGTTTTCCTAAAACATTGACAGAGACAAAATGGCATATCATCTTATGGGCAATAATTCTAATATCCTAGTCACAGTGTTTTCCCATAATGATGGCTTTTTTCTACCTTTGTTTAAAGCTGACTTCAACAGTCTCAAGAAAGTAGGAGTTTTTTGGCGAGTTGTTTTTTGGTGGCTTTTTGTTTTTGTTTTTAGTGACTCCTAACTTATAACCAAATATTTTGAACGTGGGTATTTGACTATTAAACATCTGAATATATATATGTGGGGAGATAATGTTTGTCAGTGCACCCGAACACCCACATGCCTTGCTGAAAATCCAGATGTTAATTTTAGTTTTTTAAGAACAGACTCCATTCCTCATGGATAACAGTAGGTTTTGTGATGGATCTTACTTATGGATCCTAGTGAGCACTGAAGTTTAAGATGTTAACTCCAGCAGCTTGCTAAAGTTAAGCAACAGTATTAGAAACAGAACCAAGAAAAACTAATTTTTTCACCTACATAGCAGATGATGTTTCCCACTGATTGATCTTCCCCAAAGAAGTAAGAGCACAAAGTTACTCCAAGCAGTAATAGCTTGGACAAGTAATTGGAAAGACTGGGAAAAGGTCAAAATATATCATGCTGATGGAGTCTTTTCTCTGTGCTCTTCTAGTGATATATCAAAGGCTTTTCCTGCCAGGCCACAAAATCACCTCCCTCATTCTTGCTAGTCATAAATGGTACAGTAACACCAGCAGAATGACAAAGTGCCCTCCTATGCATAATGTCTTTCTCATGTGTTTTTCATAGGAAGAATCATTAGAGCAAGTAAAGGACTTGATCAAGGTTTCAGAGACTGCAGCTGAGGAGAAAATGAAGAAGACCCTAAATGGTTTTATCAATCAATGCAGGTGATAACATTTACTAGATGCATGCAGAAAATCAAATTTAATGTTGGCTACAAATTCAAAACTAGGCAAGGAAACTGATGATAACTTTAAAAAAAATAAACTTACTGAGATATATATTTTATTTACTTTGCTGTAAAAGCAAAGACCTTCCCAAATTGCAGTTTCCATTTCGACAGAGAAAATATTTATTTCTATTTTCCATATTTGGTATTGACGATAGATGACTGGCAATCATTGTCATATTATTTTGGCTTTTGGAACTTCAAGAATATGTTATATATGTGATAAGTAGTATTTAATAAAGTGTGTGATAGACACACTGTAAAAGAAAACAGCCAAGGTTAATATGAAAACAAAGGATGCCACATATTGGTACAGATCCTGTGGGCTCTGTATCCAATGACATGATTTGGCTCAAAATAAATATAACCCCTTCTTTCTAGATGTTGTTAATCCATTTTTATGAAGTGTGGTGCAGAGGTTTTGGACTCTATTCCAGGAATCTTATAGGTACATAATCTTTTAGAGATTTTCAGCATCTTTGTCTTCTGGTTCATGTACTGCAGCAGACACAGAACATTCCAATGTATTTTAGCACATTAGTATTCTCACATTAAAAAACCCCCAGATTTTAAAACCCTCTTATTCCTGTGTCCTAGGGTGTTCATGGTCATTGCTGAAAAGAAGCCCAGAGGGTTGAACTACACTGCTTTGGACAAAAAGAGGCTCATGCTGTTCAAGCAAGAGCTGGTTTGTGCTTTTTTTTCCTATAAGCATTGATGCAATGATGATTACTGAAAGCATACTGCTTGGTTTTTTTCTATTTTATTTTCTGTTTGATTGCACCATATAGGAATGCTTTGTAATTCATATAAATATAGTATCCATGAGCACTTAGTTTAATAAATCCCACTATGCTTAATAAAGAGTTGTCAGATACACTAAAATGAATCAAAAGGTGTTGTTTTTAAATACCAATAAGACATTAAAATAATGAGATTATTTTTCTCATACATGCATCTTAAAATGGAGTGATGCTGAGCTCAGTGGAAAAGCACCAAATTTGTACTGCTGTCAGGCATCTAACTACTGTGGTGGTGCTGAACTTCAAGACTAGTAAAATCTGGCCTTTGATATTCCTGGACCTAGTAATCTCCTCCAGGGAACCAGTGAGAAGAAACCAAACTGGGTGGAGCTCATCTGAATATTTATTACCTTTTTTATTGTTTGTAGCACAAAAGATTATGCCTTCTGTCAGGATCAAGACCCGCTGATTCCAGGTGGCAATCACATGGTTTTTGTGACTTCCACACATGCAGTATACAGACAAAGACAAAATGGGGGACATTCAATTTTTATGTTGTCTAGCTCCAAAGAATTGATCGGTTTCTGTTGTGACAAAGAAACATTGAACAAAGTGTTTCAAATTTTCTCTTTTCAACTTGAATCAAAGACTGTTTCTCTTCCAGTTCAAACTACTTGATAACAGATGAAAAGTATATATTGTCTTTCCTCGCTGCAGGAAGCAATGTCCAGTGATGCTAAGGGAATCATTCAGCAGCAGAAAAAGAAGATGTCGCTGGATGAAGTGATTCGTGAGACTCAGAGCTTCATAGACAAAATTCGATTCTTGGCTGATGAGGTAATCCACACAGAATTCAGAAAAATTTAAAATCCAGGACTTGGCATTGATTTTCATAATCCCATGTGAAGAATAACTTCCGGCTTGGCTCTGCAAAGAGTTCTCCTTCAGATATCTGGACCTTATTCTCTTCTGCATTAAATGGAGCTGTTATCAGACCAGGGTAGGAAATGCTGGGCTGTATGGTATGGAGGGGATGCACCACAGATATATTTTTTTATTAAGGTCATCCCAAACCTGATGGCTTGGAGAAGCCAGCTTTCTGATATGAACTCACGTCTCCACCAGTATGGACACCTGTATGGATGTGGACTGATATCAGCTTGGGGTGCCTGTATTATTTACCCTGAGAACAACAGAAGAATTGATATATTTGGTCAGGCCAAAATCCAGCCACTGGAAAGCTGTGCATCTGAGAGCTGCCTGTGCTAGCAAGCCAAAGAGGGTCATGGGTATTCCCTGGCTCAGAAAGCAAGCGGCACAGCGGCATGGCTTGCATTCTACACAGAAATTCTCTTGCTTCCTGTCAGAGTGACCCTGCTGACAGTTCCTATAGGAAACAGCCCCTTGGGTGGCCTTTTTTAAAAACCACATTGAAGCTTTGCTTGGGGAAACATTACCTGGGACAGGGCAAGGCAGTCTCACTGAGCATCATCACAAGCAGAAAAGATGATCACATGTCAGTGTTTGAGCTTGGTCATGGTCCTTTTTGGTTTGCTGGTATAGATGAAATTGATGGTATTTCCATGGTAGTTACTTATGTGGTCTGTGGTTATTTCCTGGGACAGAGCCATACTTAGATCCTTAATTTTAGTTTTTCCTGAAATTACTTATGAAGTGGGTGCTCCTTAATCACTCAACAAAGCTCTTTACCTTCAGCTGTAATTAGAAATTAAGGTGTGGACTGCAAAGCATGAAGTGACAGCCTTGTTTAGTTCAGGGGTACATCTGCCACTCCACAGCAGCATGAGTGCGTCAGCTCTTAGCAAGAGTGTTTCAACAAAATTATGATGGTGGTGCTCATAGAAAGAATTCAGTTTTATTTCAATATGCCTCATTTAACAGCCACAGAATACAGTGCCTGATGTGTTCATCTGGATGATCAGCAACAACAAAAGAGTTGCATATGCAAGAGTCCCAGCAAAAAACATACTCTACTCCCCAGCGAAAGAGCAGAGAGGCAAGGACTGTGGGAAGATTAAAACTCATTTCCTGAAAGTAAGTCTGTGGCACACTGAAAACATAGGTAATGCCTGGGGAGCATTTGGTGTTCAGATTTCTTCCAGGGATAGTATTTTACAGATAATTCTTTGTGATGTAAAAATATGCACAGACTTGTATCCGCCATTTTTTAAATATTTGCTTCTTACATTTATGTTTGTCATTCTTTAAGCACTCTATCATTGCCGGGCTTTTGATATATGCATAATTAATTCCCTATTTGTAATAGCAAGTATAGAACATTGTTTATCAATGGCTGTATACATAAACAGGTAGAAAAGGTACAGCCTCTTTTCTGGCAAAACCATCAGAATGCAGAACATGAAAGTCTGGGAGGAAACTGGTGAGAGATCAGCACTCAGCAACTCAGTGAGGAAACCAAGGTATTCAGGGGGAATACAGGAATTATTTATACTTTCTGTTTTAAACATGCTTAAGTTTGTGCAATATATGTCCAAAATACTGCTACGGGATTATTCATGTTGAAGGAAAGCCCTAGTGGAAACACTCCTACGAAGGCAGTGTGACCAGTAGTACCTACAATGGAATACTGTGCAATGTAATTGTTACTGTGACCATCAGGAAAAACCTAAATCCTCTAGACAACAGTGACTTCATATAATGAGTTTTTAGTGGTTTTTTCACCTTGGACATCTGGGAGTACTCACATAAAACACAGCTAAAGAGCAGATGAAAACCATCTAAGATCCTGAGATACTTGCCGTAGTTGCTTGCTAAGGAAAGTGCTATTTGCCTGCATGAAATAAAATATTCCACAGTTAACTATCCAGCCCCTTCAGTATCCAGACTTACCTTAGGAACAGAAAATACTAAGCTCTGAACTTAGCAGATGTAGACGAAGTGGGAAGGAAGAAAAAGGAAATAATTGGTCAAGACTAGTAACATGTTATAGTGGAAATGTTTTCTGACCTGCCCAATGGAGTAATATTTTTAGTAATACATGGGACTAACTACTGGAGACCAGCAAAACTCCATAAAATGGCAAATGGGCTGAAGTCTGGGCGAAGTAGGGCGTAAGATAGCACTTATATGTGTGCAGCTTCAAGATAGCCTGCAAAAACCTCTGCATATTAGGCAGTATGCAGTTTACATAGACTTATTTAAGCAAACTACTAATTCCTTCCCTAAAAATCACAGATGAGTCTTAGGGCCACTCACTGTGGAGAAATGCCATTTATCCGTATATCAGCTCAGAGAATGCTTCTTTATTTTACTGTGGCTTGGTAAGACTTAGCACCCAGCCGTCTCTCTTGAGCTTGTTGCTGATGTTGGATTTTTTCTTCAGCTTCCAGGCAAGCGCCCTCTGGGCTGGACTGTGCAGGCAAAGGTGGACATCTACCTGTGGCTTGGACCTACCAGCTCTGCCCACAGTGCCATGGAGAATTTGCCTGTAGGATATGAGATTGAATTACCATCTAACACCAACTCAGGGCACAGTGTGCTGGCCTCACCTGCTTGCCTGCTGTATAAAAGTAAGGCACTCTTTCTTCTCCCTATTATCAATTAAGAGAAATAGTCCCAAAAACTCTAGTTGAGAGTGCAGCACAACCTCTATGTAAAGTAACTGTTCTAAGATGATAATGTCTTTGCTTCTTCTCATCAGAAAATGCTGGCTTCATTGCCAAGTCATCAGTTCTGACACTTTGTAGACATCAGGGAAAGAAAGAACCTGTTCACTTGCATTTTTCTGTTCCCTGTCCCATGGATCTGTCTCCTTGTAGAGGAAGCATCCCTCAGTTCTCCTAATGATGCATAGAACACCTAGCAGATAAAAGAGTGATGGGAGATAAAAACTGGCACTTAACAGCCTTGCAGTAGAGACCTACCTAATTGATTTTAAGTGAATTCAGATGTCTTGCACAACTTCTGAGTATCTCAGGTGTTTCTTTAATGAGACAGCACTAGCAACAGTTCCCCTTGTCAGATCCTGGTTGGAGAGAGCTGATGAATCTTCCCCTCCTACCTGTGTGCTGCACTGTTTCCATGGAGCTGATGTTGCTGTTTTCTCTGCCATGATGTAGCCACGCACCTCTTCCAGCTGAGAGCCCACATGTACCAGGCGAGGGGGCTCATTGCCGCTGACAGCACTGGGCTCTCTGATCCCTTCGCAAAAGTTACCTTCACATCACGCTGCCAGACCACAAAGGTAACTTCCAAAGCCTCTTTTGGTGACTGAAAACTCTTGGGTTTTTTGTTTTATTTTTTTTACAATTAAGCTATGAAAAGGGAAAAACTTGGTTTTGCAAGGAGGTACCTAGCAGGTAAAGTTCGATGCCTGCTGTTAAAGAGCAAATGCTGAGAGTCCACTGCAAACAAGGCAAAAGTTTACCTGTTACCCACTACTCTAATGAGAGGTACAGCAGTACTAGTTTATTTTAGTTCAGATATCAGATTCTCTTTGACTACTGGCACTTTGTAGCAAGTGTACCTTTCTACACATCTTTATTTATGTGTTTTAAATTTGAACTGTTGTCATTGCTAGGTATAAATGGTTTTGAGGATGAACCCTCATGGTTCTCTTTTCCTCTAGCCTATGCATTCAGCCATTGAGCAGAGTGAAGACATTTCTGTGGCTTCTGTAGCCATATGAGCCAGCATGGCCCTTTGGGATGGAATGTGGCAAAGCACACTGGTGATTTTAGAGCATTAAAATGCAAGTGAGCTGAAAATAGAGAGGTGGGAGACTTAAAGGCTGCTAAAATATGCCCAGTAGAGAGTAGTCTCCCATCTCCCTCAGGAAACTCCACAGATCAAATGCACTCCCGTGGGGCCTCTAGGGAGAAGTGGAAACTTCTACAGAGTTTCAGCAAGAAGGGTTGAAGTACAGCCTGCGCAAATGAGCAGGAGGACGGTCACTCACAGAACATGGAGACTGACTTTCAAAGGTCCTGAGACCTTTACAACTACCCTGGAGTTAAAATTTGGCACTAATTCTGACAATCATGTCATAAACAGAATTTGCTGAGCCAAATGGGGTCTTGGTTCACACCAAATAGTCTTGCTTCAGAAAAAATATTCAACCCTCCCATCCAGCCCCTCCCCCTAAAGCTTCACAGAAGACTGTTTTAATTTATTAATTCTAAAATTCCTCTGACATTTTATTCTATTACAAAGCAAGTTCTGTTGCATGTGCCAAAGGGAGAAAAAATAAAAACCTTTCTCTAAATTGTAAATGCCTGCTTGTGCTACTTTTGCCTCAGAGTTATTAATTGATTTTTTTCTGTAATCTGATTTTAACTTCTTATAGAAGATGGTGAATGAATCCAATTAAATTAGTGTCTAGATGCACCGGATTCTGGAAGGTAGAATTTGGCCCAGGAAAAATAGGTGTTTATAGGCACAGAAATGTTAAGTTTATTCACTGTCTGAATAAAATATTGCAGCTGATAGCTTTCATGTTTTCATAAGAGTGTCAGCCAAGTGCCAATAAATGGTAATAAAGAACCTTATTTCCATTCAAAAGAATGATAGCAGGTTATGAGTAGTTTTACAGTTGGCACATTTTCCTCTTTAACTGTTATCTTTGTTAAATATATATTCTGCTGAGACAGTTAAAACATTATGATGAAATGGTGTAAGCATCCATCTAATTCAAATTACAACAAATCAAAAACTTTTGATTTCTTATGAGTGATTTATGAAAATAGCTTCTTTCTTTTTCATAAAGTGTTAAGTGTCATTATTCAGAACTAGAGGTAAGATTAAAAGAGTGAGCACTGCAGAAGTGAAAACTGGCCTCAGGGCAAAAGCTTTATTTTAATAGCATTTGGCATGTGCCTGCTTTCCTAAACCAATAGCTTTCCTCTAACTTTAATACTGAAGTTTGTCTACACGAACTGGTTGTCATGTATTGATATGTTTCCTACGGATTTGTGAGGCAAACAGGGAAATGGAGAAACTGGAGGTACCAGCCTCAAAGTGAAAGATTCCTATTCTCCTGACTGGGAGGAGCCAGACATATGTAGTGTCACACATGGCATTGTTCAGGCTGTGGAAAAGGAGGTCACCAGCAGATGAGCATGTCCCGCTGAAGGACACTCAACCAAATAGCTCACTGAACATTTCCTCGCTTCCATTAGATCATTTCTCAGACATTGTCCCCCACCTGGAACCAGACACTGCTTTTCAACAGCATTGTGCTTCATGGTGACAAAGAGGAGATCACCCAGTTCCCACCGGAGATTGTCATCGAGCTGTATGATGACGACGCAGTGGTAAACTCAAAATTCTTCTCACTAAAATCCTGGGCTTTTACATCCTACTGCAAGCACGAAAGCAAAGCTGAGTCACTGAATAGGTTTAAGATGGATCATCTTGCTGAATAGAGCTCAGTGTTACTGTGGTTTGCAGTTTAACATCTGAGAACAGCCCTGAGATTCACTATGTGGCCTTGTATTTTCCTCAAGTGAATCTTGCTCCCAAAGACCAGTTTACAGAGATCAGAAGCATCTTGCCCCCAGGTCCCTTGAACACCCCTGTAAATATTGTATCTACGTCTGGGTCAAGACCATGCAGACTCTGATGCAGTCTCTAACTAAATATAGATTTCAGAAATTTTGGATACTCTGAAGAGCTAATAAGTACTCAAGTCTTCATCTTCATAGTTGCCTTGCATCTTACCTTGGCTTTTCCTTTTGAAAAAAAAGGAAAAAAGGGGTTTTTTTTCATAAATACTAAGTTCTGCATCATCTTGGCTCCTATAACTATTGTGAAATACAAGTGCATTTGACCCCTGTATTCTCCTTTATTTAGGGTAAGGCGGAATATATTGGGTCTACAGTGGCTGCCCCTGTGGTGACACTTGCTCATCAAAGTTATGAACCACCAAAACTTTGCTACCACCCAGTGCACTGTGGAAGTCTTTCAGGAGGAGACCTTCTTGCCACATTTGAGCTTCTGGAGGTAAATTTTCTCAAAAATTACACTTTTACATCCTGGGGCTCACAAAAGCTGGCATGGCATCAGGGTCCATGACCATCTTGAATTAAAATGAATAGCAACTGGAACCATTGGGCCTCATAGTCCCCATGCAACTCCTGTCAGCCCTTCCACCTTGTCAGGGGCCGCTGCTCACACACACACCTCTGCCAGCCCTTCACACGCTGTAAGCCTCCTTTGCCTGTCACTTGCCCTGCCCTACACTGTGCTCTGGCCTGAGAAACTGTGAAAATCCCTCTGCCAATGCAATGACCTGCTGTTTGGAGTAGCATATGGCCCTGACTACCAGCCTTGAAACTCCCAATACTGCTTTCACTCTTAGGAAAATGAAATGGTGAGTAATGACTGGATTAGGGAGGTTGAGTTTTTAGATAGTCCAACTATCTTAAAAGAAACATTACGTGATCTGCAGGTACTGTTTGGTTCAGCTGAAGAGTGTTGTGCACGAAGTCAATGCTCCTTTCTCCTTTCAAAATGAATGCTGTGTCTTGCTGAAGGGATAAAATTAATCTTACAATGAAGCATCCTGGCATTCAGAGAAAGAGTACACTAAAATAATACAGACTATTGGATACTGAGAGTCTTGCTTTTGCTGAGAATGAACTCAGGGTTTGTTGATTTTTTAATCAACAAAGCAAAATCCCTTTGTAAACCTTCATGCAGGTATTTCTCTGCTGTCATTTGAGTACTTGATTGTTTTCACCTCTTTTTCTCTGCAGTTATTAAATTAGTTGATTTGGATTTTTACTGATAAAATGTAGATCACGTGTGTGTGAATTATTGTCAGTAATTATCCGAACACTCACCTCTGCTGCAGGTGCTATTCTAGATACTGTGTTTTCCACCCATCTCTTCCTCCACCTACAAGGTACCGAGGAACACATCCTTTCTCCCTTATAGTAATTAGACTCCCGCTGCACATAGACAGATAGCCTGGTTAAATGAAGCAGAAGACTTCAGCTTCACAAGAACTTTGAGAGCTGTATCTCACCTGCATCACCTCTCAGTGGCGACAACTTAGCTTAGGAATACTGCTGCACTCCAGAAGTTGTGCTTCTTTTCCCAGAAGCTGCATACAGTACTCCTTAGGTACCATGCTTCAAGTGAAAGCTGAGAAGAGCTCTGCCTGTAGGTTATTCCTTGCTGCCACAGCCTGAGCTTCTGACAGGGTTCATCCTCATCTGCTGGCTTCCAGTGTTTTATGTAGGAATTTTCCGAATCAGGCCAGGTTTCAGATCTGTCCTCTTCTGGACTGAGAAGGTCATAAATACACAGTTAAAAATTAGGAAGGTGTTGGGAAATGAAGCCGATGAGCTCTGTCACAGAAGGTGCACCAAGCAGGCAGCAAAGCCTGGAGCAGAGCAAGAGGCCGAGATGGTCATGCCTCAGAGTCTGCTCTCCTTCCACCCAGCTGGAACAGGGCAGTCATGTACACCCAAATATGCTCCTGAACATGGGGCAGATTCATGTGCAATGACACACAAAGGACAGAAGTGCTGCCTGCCACAAGAGTTTAGTTGCTGCACAGAGAAGACTCAGCCCTAATGTTGGAGAGGTTGTTTGGAAGTTCTCAAATGGTGAGAGCATGCAATAATGCAGGAACACTATTCCATAGCAGCTGGAGAATATCATGTCTCTCCAGCAAATGTGTGTTTTTGCTGATGTGCTCTGTCTGCTCACCAACTCTTTTTAACTAGAAACACATCTAGAATCTTCCTGTGGAAGTCTTCTAAGCACTTTTGCTCAGGATTTTTGTTAAATAGAATTACCGCGCTTTCCATTTTTAGTAAGTACAATTACCATGCTTCAGTACATGCATGTCTTTAGGGCAAACTATGTCCTACTAGGTAAGACAAGCCTTTTTTTCAGAAAGGCATATAAACTGGATTTATTTAATACTTTTTCTGCTGTATGTTTTAACATCACAGCATGAGAGAGAGCATTTCAAGTCACATTCCTTTCACAGCACAACTGTTCTGCTCTGGAACTTGTCTTATAAAACTATTTAATTGGTGTGTTCTATGTGCCATTATCAACAGATACTTCTGATACTAGTTTTATTCTTCCAAAAAACAGCCTAAGTTACTACTGCTTCATTTTTCAGATTCCTGAGTCAGATCCAGACAGACTTCCCCCACTGGATCCACCAGATATTGGCCAGATTTACCCAGTCCCAGCTAACATACGGCCTGTTTTAAGCAAATACAGAGTGGAGGTGAGATACTTAGACTATTTCCCTTTCCTAATCTCCTTTTATTATCTTGTTGAACAGTAACAGTAACTGATGGTTTTATGGTCTCGATCAATAGGATTAACATGAAAATAGCATTATAAGGGTATGCAAGGCTGTTCTTTCACTGAGGGGAACAGTGGGGCTGTGTCTCAATCCTGACCTGCTGCAAAGGGACTTCTCTTGTGGCAGGGTATGGCTGGTGAATCCACCACCTTGGCTCTGTGAAGCCAAGGAAGTGTCCAGAGGAGATGGAGAGCTTCCCCTTGCAAATGACATCACTGGAGTTGAAGTTTGGCATCAGCTATCTCACAGGCTTTTTCTGGGTCCCAGATTTCAGCCAAACAATGCCTCCTGCCTGTGTACAAATGTCTACACCTTCCCCGCCCTTCCCTCTTGTACGATTTGTGTCCAAAGTAGCCTTGAAAGCTGGGAAAAGTGGCAGCTTTTCCTATCACTGCAATGCCTGATGCGGCCCAGCTGCACTGTTCACTGCCACTCATTCTGCAGCCTTCACACCACCTACTTACCAGCCCATTTCCCCATGCCAAGCCAGAGTTTCTGCAGGCTAACAGTGTTTCTCTCTGCACACCACAGGTCCTGTTCTGGGGTGTTCGAGAGCTGAAGAAAGTCCAGCTCCTCTCGGTAGATCGGCCCCAGGTTCTCATCGAGTGTGCAGGGAAAGGAGTCAAATCCTCTGTCATACAGAGCTACAAGAAAAATCCCAATTTCACTGGCCTTGCAGACTGGTTTGAAGTGGTGTGTACAGCATGCTGCCCCTTGCCTGTCTGTTTTCTGGACAGACAAGGTGTTAATTACCATTATCTTTCCCTTCTTGTCAAATAATTTCTTCTGTTTCTTGATTAAATACTAAGGGTTGTCAGTCCTTGTGCAAAAGCTACTGATCTGAAAATGCCTTAAAATACTTCTGCTACAATCGTATTATAAAAGAAGATTATGTCCTTCATGCTAAGTCCCAAGTAGATAAGAAAATGTGTTGCTATTAGGTTTTTACTGATAGGTTGGAATTTGTGGGCAGCTAACAGAAATATATTTAATATTTTTCCTCCTCCCTTCCCATTTTGGTGAGTAGTGTTTGGTTTCCTTTGTTTTCTTTCCATTCTTGCAACTTTCCTTTGTGTGTTACTGGGGTATTAAGGGGATTGGTAATTTCTGTTTTATGAGCTCAGGACCTTCTCACATTGTCACACCTGCTTTTATGAACTGCAAAGTAATGTATCACCTGTTGATTGGGTCATAAGAGCTGCAAAGTAATGTATCACCTGCTGGTTGGGTTATAAGAGCTGGCACTTACATAATCAGTCACCATCAGAATAAAACAGTCTGCTCAATTTGCTCTTGAGAAAAGTATATCAAAACAACAACATGAATACTGAAGTACAGTACTTTTAGCTCCTTTTGTATTGCTCTAAGAGCTGTTTTCCTCTTGGTAGTTCATCCTATAAGGCACATAACCACCTAGGGTCCACATCTCGTTGTTGGGCAAACTGAGGCAGATAGGGTTAATAGCCTTCAACACAGCAGGAGTGGAATTAAGACTCATAACTTCCAACGCTGCATTCCATCCTCCTGAATACTCCTGATTCTCCCAGTTTATTCTAACAAGAGATGCTTCAATATGAGAGCATGTCAGTCATCTCAGCAGCACAGTCTGTACAGTCTACTCGGTATTTTAAAGAACAAAGCTTTTTTTGCAGAAAACCAAAATCATATTGCCTATGCTGAATGCATTTTACATTATGAATATGTTCATAGCTAAGGAGGAGGAGGGAGGGAAGGGTAGAAACCTTGTAGCTGTGCACAAGAAACATTCTATATGTGTTCTATGTTCTCTAGCAATTCTCTCACACTGCTGTCTCCTACACTAGGAGCTGCCTGAAAATGAACTTTTGCATCCCCCACTAAGCATCTGTGTGGTTGACTGGAGAGCGTTTGGGAGGAGTACTCTTGTTGGAACACATACCATCAATTGTCTTAAGCAATTCCTATGTAAAACCCCATTAGGTCCTCAAGCTGCACCTAACAGAGTAGACACTGCAGAAACTGAGAAAGGTAAGTGTTCAATTCTGACCCCAAATAAAAAGACAATGAACCTTCTTAGAGGTTTACATTTAGAAGTGTGCTTTATTGTGCTGAGCATAGGATCAAACCCTTAACCACATGATTGTTTGATGATCATCAAATGCTATGACAGTATTTCTGGCAAAATCTTACCTAACTTGCAAAGTTTCAATCTCAGCTTCACCTGAGTCATCCCAGCCTGCTGAATTATCCCAAGAAGAACGATTTTTAGCTGATGAAATCTATGCTGAGGTGGAGCAGGGTAAATGGACAGTGGTAGAGCTAGAGCCACCCCTCACAGCACTTCCTGCCACTGAACCAGAGCACTCTGCCTCTGAGCCAGGGAAGGAGAAGAAACAGAAGGTGGGTACAGCTGAAACTAGCAGCTAACTTCCTCCTGCAGTCTTGCAGACTTCAGCCTTTCCTTATAAATTGGTAATCTGTTGACCCCAGGTTCAGATATTTTGGGTATTGATGTTGACACCCACATTATCTTGCTGGCCCCCAAGAGAACTAGTTAACAATACAGCTTTTACCCCACAGAACTCAAGTGGGAGAAGCCAATTTGTATCTGAATGTTTGCATCCCTTGAAACATCATTATTTATTATCTGTGTAGATTTGCCTACTGTATGGGTTTCTCCTGTGGCAATGTCTCCAATGTTTAAAGTCATGGCATAGTCAGTAGAAAATACAGATATAGCTTTAATAATATGAGGATCATGATGAAGTGTCTTGGACTAAAAGACAGAGATGGAAATTCACATTGCATTTTATTTAACTATTAGAGGCTGAAATTTTCTGTGTATACAGATGTTCATGCTTAATGCCATGAGTCAAGTGATAAGTTTTAATCAGTTCTAGTGCTTTTGCCATCATTTGGTAGGATATGAAAAAATCCATCCGACGATCAACAAAGAGGAAAAAAAGAACCATTGCAGATGAATCAGCTGAAAATGTTATTGACTGGTGGTCAAAATACTATGCTTCTGTGTTGAAAATGCGAAAGGTGAGTCACCCAGCATGCCCAAAAAATTCACAGATGAACAATGTTGTAAGTGTAGATTTACTGCTGAATGATTCATTTTTGGTATTACACTCATACTGAGGGGTTTGTCCATCGTGTTTTTCTTTTGAAAGGCAAAAGGAATTTTTTCCAGTGAAGGAAAACCTGAAGACAGTAAGTAAATTATTTGCATTTTTCTATTATTTTGCACCAATAGTTTCTCTGGTTTTGCTTCTCTAATATTTTACTGGCAGCAATTAATATCTCGTAACAAGAGTACTGTTCGTGTACTGGGCTCTTTCCTCTACAGCTGATCAGATGATGGGTAGGGAAACATGAACTTCCTATCATTCAAGTATCATGCACAAAGATTAGCAAAGTCAAAGTCCTAAAGGATACAAGATAGACATTGTCCTGACCTTAGGCTGCTTTTGTAACAGGTTCCAGAAAAGAAACTCCTCTCAATTTTGACTGTGCTAGGAGACTTGTAGTCATGTGTATTATTTCCATAGTGGGAAAGCTTTAGCTAGCTCAGGTTCTAGGATTTTTTTTTTTCACAAGAACCTAAGAGAATTGGCAAGAAACAGACTTTGTGTGCGTGTGTCTGTATGTGTCCATACATTTATATTCCATGGCTCAACAGGTCCTGATACAATCAAACTGAACTCTGGAAAAATTTATTTTTGGATAAATATGACTGCTTGAGAAGGCTGGGAAAATAAAGAAATATTTACTGTTTACACAGAGCTGCTATTCAGAATGAAATTATTCACAATTTTGTCCCAGAGCTGACCACACTCCCCCAGTGACTGAGGGGATTTAAAGGTTGAAAGGGGGTGTTGAGGTTGCTCTGAATGGAAGACATGACCTAAATACCACATTACATCATCTTGGGAATGGTGGATAATGGTGTTTCGGTTATCAACAGGGCTACTGAAAGATGAAGTGATGGTCGGTTTCTGAGTGAAGCTCACTTGTCCAAATGGAGGAAATGTTTACACAGAAAAAGTTCTGCAAAAATGGGATGTTCATTTTCCATTGTGACATTCACCCATAGGCTGTTCTGGCAGTTGTTGCATATTGGTTCTGACTGATGATTTCAGACCTTGTAAATTCTCTTCTGATCATTTCTGTTACAAATTTTCACCTGTGATGATAAGCATTATGCATACATTCATCTCTGACATGAAATATGTATCTCTAAATATTTAGGGCTGTTAAACACACAAAAAATACTCAAAAAATTAAAGTGAACTCAAACCGCAGATTTCAGCCAAAGAACTGAACTATCTCAGTGTAACTTTTGAGGGCTCACCCTCTTTTTGCTGGGAAGTGTTTGGAATCTGACTTTAGTCTGGTGTACCTCCTCCCATTTCTCACACTTCTAGGCTTTCACCAGGTGAGATACACCCTATTTTGTGATATCTTTAAGCAGAAAAGGATCATCTTTCCTTGGGTCATCCTGATATCTGAAGTAGCTGTCAGCCTAAACAACAGCTTTCAGTTTTAAATAAACCTTAAATTTTATGTGAAAACTGTTAAGACCTGTTTATTTGCATTAGGGAGGACTCAGAGAGGGAGGAAAAGGGTGGTCTGGGAGGTGGCTATCAGGGAGGGGGTCCTACAGGACACCATCATACTTGGTCCAACAAGTTCATTATTGAAGACTGGTAACGACAGAGACCATAAATTGCCACCTCTCTGCCTGGGAAGACCAGTGGTAAAAGAGAGGATCCCCATGTCCAGCAGTAGAGGAATAAATAGGGAAAGAGCAAGAGGGCGTCTTTAAAAATGTATTTTGCATCTTTGTCTGAAGCATTTTATGTGCTTTTCTTACTAAAACATACATGATGTCATTAAATTTCTGCAGATAAGCAGACTTCTGACCACATAGCATTGATCATAGAGGATGAGCCAGACAAAAAGAAGAAGGATAAGACATTGAAAAGGGTACAGAAGGAAACTCCAAACCTAGCAACACTGCAGGTAAGAGAAAAAGCAGGCTGAGGTAAGGCTGTTGTTATTCACTGTCTCTTCTAAGTTTGACATCAGCAGCTGAGTTTGGCAAACCCTCCTTACATATGTTTCAGACACTTTAAAATTAATAAAACACACTAAATTATAGTGATAACGCCCTTCAGCACAAGGGACACAGAGGAAACCAGGGTCTCATAGGGTGGATGTGGCCCACTTGGTCTGAGAATTTTTTGGTTAGACAAACCCAGAGAGACTTCAGTGAAATTCAGTTTTGTTGTTTGCATGTAAAATACTCTAGTTGGAAATCCCAAGTTTCATGTTAGAAATATTGCAGCCTATTAGGAATGTCTTTAAAAAGAGATGGAAAGCATTGCTGTGATGGCTAGTGCATCATCCCTGATGGGAAATAATCCTCAGCTCACACTAGATTTGGTTGGGTAATGATAGAAGGAATTCAAAGAAAACTATATGGGTTGTGCAAAGTGTCTGGAGAGATGAGAGGTTTTAAAAGATTAGGACAGTTTGGATTAGATTGTAGCTGAATAAATGGGAATTTGAAAAGGCTGTTTCCATTTTTTAAGAGATGGCAGTAGTATAGGCCCTTCTATTTCATGGTTGATAAATCACTGGGGGAGAGTATTGAAAAAAACCATGTTCTTTGAAAAATTATTTGGTCTTTTGAGCTATCCTAAAGCTCTGTCCCCACAGCACTTTATTATTGTCTGCTTTGCTCTCATGTTTTGACACATTAACACAATAGAATGGGTCAGTTAAACAAAGACACAATGCAGCAAGGAAACAGAAGCAAAGAGCAGCACACCCAGTTTTTCACTCACACCAGTGCTTACAAATGTTCATTTTGGCCCCTCCAGATTCATTTCCACCAGCTGCATTAATGTGTTATTTCAATAGTTGGGGAAAGACTTTGGTTGAGGATAAAACTGGTCCTGTTTTGAATGGGGAATTAACTTTTTTCCTCAAGGGCTTTTGCAAAACCTTGTTTTTTATTAAAGTCTGCATTTTGGGTCAAAATGAATTTCTATTCATCCTCTAATAAAAAAAAAAACTTGCTATAAATATATTCACTGCACCACGAAATATAAGCATTCTTCTATTTTCAAAGATTTATGAAGGAGACTTGGAGAGTGAATTTAATAACTTTGAGGACTGGGTGAAAACTTTCCAGCTCTTAAGAGGAAAATCTAATGATGAAGTTCATGCTGACGCTGAAGACAGAATAATAGGAAAATTTAAGGTAAGCTTTAATATTGATTAAATGGGTAGTAATTTAGAGACTTGAGGTTTTAATACATATTTCAGGTATGCCAGGGATGAAAGAAATAGACATTGATAGCCTGTTGTAAATAGAATTAGCTTTATTATATCTAGAGTCAAGTTTTTTTCCTTTCCCATTATTTGATAGAAAAAGCATCATCCAGCACCAGGTGTTCACTTCTGTTTTGAAATAAGGAATTACACGGAGTTTGAAATTACAGAAAGGGAAGAAGAGATGTATTATGTAGTCCAGATTTCACTAATGCAACTTGGTTTCTACACTATCAGTTACAGAACCTTTTATGTAATTTTGTGCAATTTAAGTGTAGGCCCTCACAGCTACAGCCTCATTCAGGGCTCGGTCAGGCAAACTGAGAAGTTCAAAGCCTGAGAAATGTCATTAGGATTTGTTTGTAGTTTAGAGGAACTGATTAAACTCATTGATATCTCAAATAGCTTGCAATGCAGATTTCTGTCCAAATGACTTGTTAGTTGCTTTCATACAGTATGAGCTACTCAGGAACATGAGTCAATATTAATTTATATGAGCTGCAAATGGTGCCTTCAGTTTTACCTTTCATGTTTTTCAGATTCTGTGCTGCCCAGGGATGTAGTTCTGAGCCTCATATTAAGTGGTAGTAAGCTCTCTTCACAGAGTAGGTAGACAAAACAAATCCTTTTCCTGCTGGAGACCAAGGATAACAGTTACAAGTTTTCAGGCCCAAAAGCATAAACAACGGTGAACTGAAGAGAAAAAAACCCAAGAAGATGGGACTTCATAATCTGAAACTGTAACTGGACAATTAACCCCAATATGCAAATGGACCAAAACTTATAGAAGTGTGAGACCTTGTGACTGGTTGTCCATTTTTTTTGTGACCATTTTGGGTCCATCTTGGGTGTAGCCCTGGCCAGGCTTTTGTACTGCCCAAGGTGTACCATTAAAGGCCTTTTAATAAGTACCCACTTTATTCTCTTAGTTCTGTCTAGTCTCTGTTCCGGGTCAGCCTTCCCAAGGCATCACAAAAATACAGTTGTATTCCTGTCACACTGTTATGAAACTTACTCAATGGAATTACTAATTTGCCAATATACAGTTAAGGTCAAAATATTATTTTTAAAATATTAATGATAAGAAAACTGGATTTAGAACACCTACAGGTATTAGTTTTTAGTAGTCAATAGGCATGGAGGTACTCCTTTTAAATACCTAGATATAATAGTACCATACTGTAGAGAAAAGACATTTTAAAAGGTGATGTTTAGTGCAATGCAGTTTGGGTTCCCGGTGACGGCTATCACAAAGTAAAATGCATGAATGCTTTTTTTCATTCAAAGGGTTGTTGTTTTTTTTTATTGCACTTGATGTGTTTTCAAGGGAGATAAAAATCAATGTATTTCCAGGGCTCCTTCTGCATATACCCAAGTCCGGAGGATGGCAGCTTGCTGGATGGAGGGCAGCCCCGCATCCTGCAAGGGATACCCCCAAACCACTCTGTCAAAGTGCTCATCAGGGTTTATATTGTGGCAGTAAGTAGACAGATGCTCTTTTAACCATGAAATAACTTGGATTTTTCTTTTCAACTCAGTTTACTTTAAGTGTCTTTGCAGGGAAGCTTCTGAAAAATCCTCATCCATGGGGTTTGGTTTTTTTTCTGGTCATATTTCAGACAATGTTTCATAATGTAAAAATGGGTGTTCAGAGTAGAAAATGTTATATATATTCCTCACAATAAATCTGGAGATTTCTGCAAGACTGGAGAATCACTTGTTCAAACTAAAAGCTCTGGATACATAACTAACACAGTATAGACGACCTGTTCCAGCCACAGTATGCAAATGCAGCCAGTTTTAATGAGTGGAGTTGTTCAAAATGACACGCATTTAAACAAAACCTCAGTGAGGAGGAAATGGTAGCATATTTTTGAGGCGCTGTGAATAGCATACTATGAAAGTTTTACATGTGAATAAATTTTGGGGTCGATAAAGGTAGAAATAAAGAGCACAAGATGAAAGAGAATGCTGTGAGAGGTAAAATGGGTAGAAGAAACTCGTATTTCAGAGAAGCAAGAGAGTTGCAGGTAATCTAAGACAGAAAGACGGCATGCAGAGAGACTGTGGCAATAACATATGAAGAGCTTGTTTTACTTCCTGAATGAATATAAAGACTTAGAGGTCTTTTCCAACTTTAACAATCCTGTGATTCTATAAAGAATTGGTTTGCACTGTTCAAGGATCTGGAACAGTATGTTTGGGTAAATCTTTCCTGAATTCTACCTGCACTTGTACAGCCAACTTCTTCCTTAGCATTGCCTCTCCTCCTCAGCTTCTTCTATCTTAGTGATGGGACAACACTTCCAGCTTTGCAAACTCTCTTCTCCACCAGATCATTCTTTTGTAGTAGCCTACAAAACTACAGGCCAAATTTTACAGGCCTCTGAGATTCCAGAACACCTAGGACTAGGCAGGAAAACCATAGTTCTGTGTAGGGACCCTGCTGTATTTAAGCAAACTTCTTGAGGACACAATTTTTCTTCTTAACAGGCGTTTAACCTCAGCCCAGCTGATCCGGATGGCAAGTCAGATCCCTACATTGTGCTGAGGCTGGGAAACACAGAAATTAAAGACAGGGAAAACTACATCCCCAAGCAACTAAACCCTATATTTGGAAGGTCAGTGATGACGTCTTTCTGTATTCAATGTAATTTGTGCTTTATCTCTTTCTACCGCTGTTGCTGTTACTAAGTTTTTGCTATATTCAGATTTCTGCCTGTTTGCATGTTTTGTAGTTCTGATGGTTAAATTGGAAATTGGTGTCACACTGTATGATAATATTTCATTTTCATACCCATCAAAACATGATAAAAAACCAAGTAATGCAATCTGTGAGAGGTTTTGCAAAATGATGTGTGAGAGGAAATGAGGCAAAAAATGATAATTGTCTGTGAAAACTAATACAATCATTAAGTTTAAAGCAAAATAAACATCAGAACAGTAAAGTGTGATTTCACGGTATTTGTTACTCTTTCAGGCTGAATAGAGTGCTAAATAAATCTCATAATTCTAGGACATAAGAATTTTTTGAACTCAGCCTTCTGAATGGTGGAGGCAGGGGCAAGCTATAAGTAAATATCCAGTTTGTATTATCAATGCTTTATGGTTATTTATTTTTAATGCTAATAGCTGTGATTTTTTTCCAGTAAATTTTAAGAAGGTTGAAAATATTTTGAATTGGGGTGGAAGAACATTAAGGCAGAGAAGTTATACTCTTTTGGACTGAAAGACCCCTGGGGGAAGGGGAAAAGTAGAAAATTCATCCTTCAGGAGACAAAGCTCAGTTTTTTCTGTGCTTTGGAAAATCTGGAGGCAGTGTTGTAGTGATCAGGACATCCTGTCTTTCACTAATTTGTCAAGTCTGTTTAACAATCATGTTTATATTTTCAGCTTCCCATAACATCTCAACAATACTGATTCCTGAAAAAATGCACCAAGTGTGAAGGGAGTTCTTAACTTTTCTTTTTTGAGATTTGCATAAAACCCTTGCCTGATCATTTTGTTGGGTTCTCCCAGATCCACATATTCAATATTTAACCTGCAGCTTTTGAAAGAAAACAGAAAAGACTCAGATGTCCCTTTTGGGGGTTCTGAAAAATGTGTGAGAACCCTTACATACAGCTGTATTAGCCTTACTGAATTGTCAGAAAAATCTTAGGACAGTACACAGGGTGCCAGGGAAGCAGGTGAAAGAATATACTTTTCCACTGCATGTTTCCAGCATGTTCAAATATTTAATTGAAGCAAAAAGCACTACCAAAAAAGCCCACTGCATATTAGAAGAGACACTATTCACACACAGTTTGCGTGGCATTAATTAGCCCAGCCTTTTAGGCTTCAAAATTGATTTGACTTCATGTACATCTCAATTTTTCCTGTAGATCATTTGAAATCCAAGCTACATTCCCCAAGGATTCATTGCTCACAGTCTTGATCTATGACCATGACTTCATTGGGACAGACGATCTTATTGGAGAGACTAAAATTGATTTGGAAAATCGTTTCTACAGCAGACATCGAGCTACCTGTGGGTTACAGAGTCAGTATGAAATGTAAGTACTTCTTCAGGCAGCAACAGAGCTCACACTGAGTGACTTGACTTGAAGGAGAAATACAGATGTGTTCCAGATATTATGCTTTCTCCAGGACAAAAGTGTCACAGGGGGTATTTTAATTAAAATTCACCAAAGAACTTAGTGGTGGCTCTGGGTAACTGCCAGTCTCAGTGGGAAGTGGATATTTTTAAATTAACAGCACTGTTGGTTCAAGAAGTATTTTAGATAGTAAACAGCTGATGTTTACAACATACCTGCTTGATAAACTGCCTTTGGACAGGCATAAAGGGCAAATGGGAAAAATTCCTCAGAGAAATTATGCCAGGGCTCTACTTTGCTCTCTGCTATTCAGCTGCAGCTGGAGTGATTGCAGCAAGGCTGGTGGGACTGCTGTGGCACTGGGGGCAGCAGGAGCAGAGGCTGCTGATACGACCTCTGCAATGGGGTAGATCGTGGGGCAGTGAGGCTGAGGTCCCTGCCGGACAGCTGCACTCTCAAGGACCTTATGCATAAAAATTAATTAATGCAGAGAAAGTCAATCTAAAGTAACTCCGCTGCCCTGGGGTGGGGCACTAACCTGGGAGATGTGTGTTTGGGGCTCTTCTATGATTGTTTCTCATTTTATCTACAAAGCAATCCAGGAACACAGACCAACCCCAAAGCTTCCCTTGCCAGCTCATTCTCCAGTGTAAGATATTTCTTCATGTGCTGATTACAGGTCCCAAAAATCCTTTTTATCTGGGAGCTGCAGAATAATTCTCCTCGAATGGAGGCAGCGTATGGAAACTCAAATCTTTTAGGTACAACAGGGAACAAGCTCTATTCCTTTTCCTCTTGGGAATCATGCCCATACTATTACTTTATCTGAGCTGTAGGCAAGGCTGCCTCAGCTTCTCCTGTGTTTTAAGAGAAAGGAGGTTGATCTCCAAGGATCTGAGCAGACAGAGGGAATGTCTCAAGTAAGAAGCAGTGCTGAACAAATGAAAATTTGACTGAGCAGACAGCAGGGCCACTGACCACAACGGAAATCTCTGCATGGAAATTCCTGATCTGTGAGTGCCCTATTCTGAAGGAAAACTTCACCCATTTTTCTTCACTCTGTTCCCTCCTTGCAGAGAAGGGTACAATGCATGGCGAGACGCAACCAAGCCAAGCGAGATCCTCACCAAGCTGTGCAAGGACTACAGAATAAGTGGGCCCTTCATGCGGCCAGGAGAGATACAAGTAGGAACAAAAGTCTTCAAGGGACAGACAGTCTTCACAGAAGATGAGAACGGTAACAAAGTAGTTCAGCATCCGTCCTTTGCACTGTTGCAGTACCAGGAGCCTGCCAAGATGCAGCTGGAGCCCTGGGGTGCTATGAACTCCGAAGTTGGATTACTGGAGCCTCTCTGCTCTTAAGCACTCTTGTAACTCTGGCAATGAAGGCTGTGTCTGTATCAGCTTTTGCTGCAACTAATTTACTGAGAATCTGTAGAATGAAACAGTTACTGTTGATGACTTGATATCCCCATGGTGGCTGTTGGGGCATACCTTGGACTAGCTCCTACCTGATCCCAAGGATGAGATGTCCAGGATTGGTTGGAGTGTGGGGGACCCTCTTGGAACATGTCTTCTGGCTTAGTGTTGGTCTGTGCATAGTCTGAAATCCTTACCCACAGAATATCAAAGCATGGGAAGTCAGGAAGTCTTTCAAAAAACGTATTCTCTGTCTAAATTAAAATATTGGAATAGGCAGACCCAAGAAGTGGGAAGTAGAGGGAAGGGAAATACTGTTTTGAAGGGAGTTACTCAAGGTCAGACAAATCTCTGACCATAGTTATATTCCAGGCCACCTACCAGCCAGTCCTACCTTACCTACTTGTCTTTCCTCTCTGTTGGCTTTTTCCTCCTTTCGGTCACTGCCACTCTGATTCCCCTTCTGAAGCACTGACATAGCACCGTGTAAATCCAGGTATCTGTGGGGTCCATGAATCCATGGATAATGGATTATGGCAGGATAGAACTTACTCTCAGAGCTCCCAGGTTAAAAAGAGATCAAAGCAATTGGGACCTTGAGTGCCCATATCATATTGGGGTGGAGTGGGACTGAGTCATCAGTGAAAGGTGCCCCTGTCAATGGCAGGGGGGATGGACAAGATTGCCTTTGAACATTCCTTCCAACCCAAACTATTCTATGATGATTTTCAAGGAGAGTGAAAGGAGCTGGTTTCAGAGACAGTAGGGGACACTCTGGCAGTGCAAGAAAACCTCCACTCCCTTACCAGTGTTGGTTTGTCTTTGACAACATTCTTCTTGGCAACTACAAATTATAGCTCACACCTTGAGTGGAAGGCTGCCAATGAAGCACTGTTGAAAGGAGAAGTGTTGATCCATTTTTGGTTTCTTGGCCTGAGGGAGATTTTTTTACTCCGGTATTTGTTTTCCTCACTAGCAGATGACTGAGTGTGACTACCAGCAACAGGATGTTTCAACCAAAATTCTGGTTCACTAAAATGAGCTTCAGACATACCAATGTCAGATAAGATGATGGAAATCAGGAGCAAGGAAATATAGAACCAGATGGCAAAGACCAAAGGACTTCCGTAAACAAGTTTTTCAATATTGTACAGAAATAGAGTATTGCATGCAGTCTTTACATAATTTCTATCCAGACTGCTCTTCTGACAAGTACATCTGGGTCCTTATTTCTTGATGGATTTCTGTGGTGGCCATGATTTGGATCTGTGAAACTAACAAAGGCCACAGATTTGAGCTCTAGAGGTGTTCTGAAAAGGGAAAGCAGTCCCATTTCCACTGCACAGGTGGAGAAAATTACAA
The DNA here is from genome assembly GCF_029207755.1 of Chamaea fasciata. Classification (NCBI taxonomy): domain Eukaryota; kingdom Metazoa; phylum Chordata; class Aves; order Passeriformes; family Sylviidae; genus Chamaea; species Chamaea fasciata. The sequence continues at coordinate 11,935,313 of NW_027094086.1, read as the reverse complement.
TTATCCATCAGCTTTGACTTTCAAGGGAAGGAAAAATTTAACTTTGCTCTAGGAACAAAGTTAGGATAGGATAAGCTAGGATAGGATTGGATAGGATAGAAGAAGAATAGTCCAGTTGGAACAGACCTACAACAATCATCTAGTCCAACTGTCTGCCCACTAGTCCCAGGACTACCTGCAGCCAACGGGAAGAAATATGCATCTTCAGTGCATTAAAAAAAAAAAAAAAAAACTTCAGAAAGATGTCTTTGAGAGGATACAGGATATTGTAGGAGAGTCTGTGTCATTGTTACTGAGGCTGCCTGACTGAATAGCAGTTAGAGACCTTGCTTTTAGGTAGCTAAAATTACATGTTGATGCACAAGAGGGAACCAAGATTCATAACCACAGGATCATCCTTCCTCACTCTCTGAGCCATTAGGGAGGGTTTAATACCTACCGTTTAAATTCCAAATGAGTCTTTTGCCAACGATCAGTAATTCAGACATAGCAACATGCGTAGGAAAAGTGTTGACACAAATAAATCTTCACCTTCTTCTCACTTAGGGACTTCTAATCTAGAAGACATCACTTGTCAAAAGTCTGGGCTCCTTTTGTGTGGAGCCCACACAAAAAAGGGAGGAAAGAGAAGCTCAAGAGCTCAAAGGGCTTTCTCTGCTTTCTTACATCCATGCTACTTTCAATATTAGCACTGGTCCTTCCTTGAGGTGCCATTCTCTGGGATTCTCTGGGTATCCTTCCCAGTGGCCAAGGTGAGAGGGTCAGGAGGTGAAATGTTTTTGCCCATGAACTTCAACTTTTTTTCTCTGAGATGTGATTCAGTTCTCTAAGGCAGTCTTTGCTGTTGCCATCACAAAGTAAAAGGAGGCATAGTTAACTCCTAGTGCCTATTTACTGTCAGCTTTTTCAAATCCAAATCTCCTTGTCTTTCACAGGCTATAAAAATTTGCAATTTTCTGTCAAAAGAATAGCTGACATGTTTCCTCCATCTTCCTGTTAAAAACTTCTGCTGTAGTAGTGGAATGATTTGCTGTATTTTACAGGAAAACTGCTGCCTGAGTGCTAATCTTCTAATTAACCCAGTGGGTCCCATTATTTATGCAAATTAGAAGCATTTCAAGGCTGTTCTTTATTTAGGTGGAATACATAAAATCTTCCTCTTAAGCAAATTTTGATTAGCACCTCCAATAACTAATGAAACATATTGCCAAGGGGTTCAGTATTATAATTCAGCTGTTATTGTTCTTTTTGTTTTATTCTTTCCTATAGAGGAGCCAGTTGAATCATACGAACACCTCTCCTTAAAGGTTTTACGTGCTTGGGAAGAAATCCCTGGAGCTGGCTACAAACTGGTCCCAGAGCACATTGAGACTCGGCCTCTCTATCATAAGGATAAGCCAGGCATGGAACAGGTAGGGCAGCTCAGAGGTGGTGGTGGTGGTAGACTGAGGAACAGTTTTCATTTCCTCCTGTTATTGTGGTTTCTATTTCTACCTGCAAACCTACAGAGTCAGCATCACAGTGTTGCACCAAAAAACCTGGAAATTTTCAACCATGCCACTCACCAAATACACAATAATCACACAAGGTGTAACTGCAAATTTTCATTCTTTTAAATGCTTTACTTTATTAAGTTAACAAAATCTCTGCTCGTATCTAAACCTCGGTTCTATTTTTTTTTCTGCTCATCACATACTATTTTTGGATGGATTTTACCTTGAAGCTGACAGTGTTTGAGCTCTATTTCAACTTCACCAAATACCTGAAAGATTGAAAGAATATATGCATGAAAAAGATATTGTATAGAAAGTTTCTAGACTAAATCATAGTTACAGGATATTGATTGGTTGGTGCTTGCAGAGGAAGTGGTGATTTTGGATGTCAGACCAACATTTAAAGCCTTTTAAAACCTCTGTAAAACTGGGTTACAGGGATGTTTATCTCTTTGTTTTCAAGGGTCGTGTACAGATGTGGGTTGACATGTTTCCTAGTGATATGCCTCTGCCAGGACCCCCTGTGGACATTTCACCAAGAAAACCCAAAGGGTAATCTTCTGTTCTTTCCTGCCACCACAGTGGCAACAAATCTTCAAAGTCGGAGTCTTTCTTAAGTGTCTGGAAATAAATAGAAAATTAACTACTGAAACAAATCTCTCCAGTCCTGAGGAAAGTTTTCTTAGGTTCATATGACTTCAAGTCAAAGAGGAGCATCTAGTTTGGTGTCCTCCATTAAAGAACTGTTGGTGATTTTTCAGCAAGAGCTATCACACACCACTTACAAAGATATCCTTTTTATCCTTTATCCCTTTATCCTTTATAATAAAGAGATTGCAGGTGGCTAGAGGAAAGTAATTCTGATGTGATCATCTCTTTGTTGACCTGCAAGAATTTCTGGTTTCACTAGCTTTTTCACTGAGATAACTTTCTCGATCCTGATTGAGATCTTTAATCTTCTGCAATAGCATTACATGTATTGGATTTCCAGAAATTTGTTCAATGATAAAATCAAGAAACATATAGAGCAGCAACAGAAAGAAGAGATCTATTTGGAACAACCTTCTCCCATTTCCTTATGCTGCTTTACATGCAATACTGCACATAGCTGTTCAAGCTAATTGAATATTGTAAAGAAAACACAAAAATGAGGAACAGAATTCTCAGTTTACCCTGTATTTTAGCAAGGTCTTCCCTGAGAATTTCATGTCTGAAACATCATCAGGTACTATTCCTATATTATTTGATTTGACAAACAGACAAACAAAAAAATCCACGTAGCAACTACTTCTTTCAGGCCAGAACTTTCTATAAAACTCCTTAACAACAAATATTTTCCAATCCAAACAGATTTAATAATAATCAAGGCCATAAAACCAAATTGTTGCTGCCATTTTGTAGTCTGTTATAGCAGGGGAAAATACTGTCAAACATTAATTATGAGGAAAAAAACCCTATACATGTAGACATAAGTTACACATCTTGCTGACAAATGCATATTTGCTGCAGCAAAACAGGCTCCAGCCTCTATAAAACTTCAAACACTTTGTGAAAACATCTCTTACTGAACAATCTTTGATTGAACGAGACTCAGGTGGGGCATTACGGAATCAAGTTTCTCTGACTATGGCAGAGGCTTGGTTTTCATGGAGCTCCGGAAAAGCTCCATGATGTAGAGTCTCTGGTAACTTCTGAAGCAAATTGTTCCACACCCTGAGACTGAGGCTATTTCCAAGACAAAACATGTCATATCAGGGAAATTGTTTGTTGGTGTTATCAAACATAGTTTTGTTTGTCTTTTTTATTTTGCAGTTCATACAATGACTCAAGGAATACATAATTTTTTCAGTATTAAATTTTTATGTCACCTTCAATGTCTGTATTTCAGCTCAAGTTTTGAGAGCTTTGGATGACCACCATAAATGTTTGCATATAGGGAGTGGAAAGGATGAAGAAACTTTAATTCCTTTTACTGTTGTTTCTAAAGATGATTGTACCTGCTTATATGCAAATATCTGCAAGTGAGATATTTGAGCTCACAGTGAGCTCTATTCTTTATGAGCAAGCTGATCATTGTTTTGGAAACTGCTCTGATGAAGTTTTTCAAATCACCTTTGCCGTGTTCCATTGCAGTATTTTTGTGAAAAGAGTTGAAAATGAACAGGCATATAAAAAGCAAGGAATTTTCCATCCCTCCTAAGCTGGCAGTGACTGCTGTTGTCCATTATACCCCATGAGCTATGGGCAACCAACATCCCCACTCTATCGCTAGACTCTTGTAAACAGAAGAAACCTGAGACTGATGCACAAATACAGTATTTCTCACTTTATAAAAGCATGATTTGATAGAGGTTGGCATTAGTGCCTGACCAGAGCTTTACACACAATCTTTTTTTCTTTTTCAGATACGAACTGAGGGTAATAATCTGGAATACAGAGGATGTAATTCTAGAAGATGAAAATATCTTTACAGGGCAAAAATCAAGTGATATCTATGTAAAAGGGTAAGTTCTTCACACCTGTCTTCAAAATAACACACAATATTTCATTCAAAAATCAGAGGAAAAGAATGTGTTGTGAGACTATTGTATGAGATATTCAGTGACCCTGGCACTTTGCTCTAAATGCCTGCCAAAATTACTCACCCCTATTGGACACTGCTACCTTTCTTTTTCCTGTTTTATCTCCTCTGAAAATCAAGTAACTAAAATGACACTAATCATTAGTTCCTGCTCAGGCAGAGATGACACACAACAAGCACCAAGCTCACAGTTTAGCACAGAGAGATCAGACACTTACAGAACTTGAACTGTAAGAGCTTACACAGATGCAGAGAGGTTGGACATAATCAGAGAAAAGTATCAGGGAGGACTGGGAGGAAATAATGGGCATAAGTGGTAGTACAAAGTACTGAAAATCTCAGATGCCAGACTGGTCATAGATTTCTTGCCGTTTGTCTCCTCCTAGGGAGTAAGTTTAATATGCCAATATAAATTGAGTGTTCAGGGCAGTAGCAGAGGAGCTTTTAGAACTTGACTTTGAGGAATTAAATAGGGAGCCAGCCCTTGTGCTGAGCTGTGTGATGAGAACATCACCATCAGTGCCGGAGTGGTCTGACAGGGAAGCCAGGAGTGAGAAACTTTTTGCTTCTGTGCTTTAATGATGAAGACACAAATCTCATTATGCTCAAACACCGCATGTGTCACTGTATCTCTCTCTGGGCATGGATTTGCACTTGGGGCAGTGTCATGTTTCAGATTGTTACCATTTTTCACAATTTCTGTTTGAAACCCCTTTGGGGTTGCAAGGGAAAAGCTGGTCTTTGGACATAGCACAAAAATGCTAACCTTTATTCAAGGTGTGATAAATCATCTACAGAACTAAAACATACCTAGCTGGGTCATTACCTTTCTTCAGATGAGAAGATTATGTTTAAGAAAGCATTATCTTTTGTACCACAGCACATCTGATATTGTGCACACTGTAGCAGAAACCAAGAGGAGATCACAAAAACCCAAGAGAGACTTCTTCAGCCATACTAACTCCATGTTTATACCTGCAAACAGCAATTGCAAAAAATTCAAGCTCTAATACTGCACATGGTATCAGTTTTGAGACAGTGACACAGAATTTATTAGGATGGCAAAACATCAATACAGGGTGATTAGTGCTGGAAAAACAACTGATGCTGTCACCACTGCCTGTCCCAAATAATAGAGGTGTCCTGGCCAATAGCAAACTGGTACTGGCCAAGTGGTACTTCAGGGTCTGATTGAAATAAAAACCATGTTGTCATTCTCAGCTTTTGATCACCACTGGTCATTACAGCAGCCTGTCCCAAGATCCCCATGACAGGGCTGGGGATCAGGCCTGTAACCAAATAACAATTAAAATTCAAGATCCCCTGGTGACAGGGATGCTTTACACTCTATGATTGCTGTAGGTGGATAAAAGGCCTGGAAGAGGACAAACAGGAGACAGATGTACATTACAATTCCTTGACGGGAGAGGGCAACTTCAACTGGCGCTTTGTGTTCCCGTTCCACTATCTCCCAGCAGAGAAACAAATGGTGGTTACTAAAAGAGAAAACATATTTTCCTTAGAAAAGACAGAACGCAAAATACCTGCTGAGCTGGTGCTTCAGGTGTGGGATTTCGAAAGACTCTCTTCAGATGATTTCTTGGGTAAGTATGCAATGAATCTGCCTGAGCATCATCTGAGGTCTCACCAGACCTATGTTTCGCAGAGGTATGCACAAAGTGGTGTCTGAGCTCCAACTTTTGCTTTTCTCTTTCTGAAGCACCACATTGCAGACTTAGACATTTCTTGTAAAGGCAATAATTAGGAATCAGAGGAGAGTGCCAGGGCAGTACAAATGAATGACTGAGAGTACAGAGAGATCTTCAGCTGCTAAATTCCTCCATGGACCTCACCTGGAAGCTGCTATTTGAAAGTCTTTGTGTCTGTCTAGTCCCTGAGTGTTGTCACATTATTTCTTTCTTCAGGCACTCTTGAATTGGACCTGAATGGGTTCCCTCGAGCAGCAAAGGCAGCCAAGAGCTGTGACCTAGACACAGTTGTGGCAGCAAGCAGAGAAAACAAGATCTCCATATTCCAGCAGAAGCGCATCAGAGGCTGGTGGCCTTTCATCAAGGCTGGGGAGCTCACAGTAAGCAGCCCACTACAGATGAACAGCTTTTCTCTGGGACTAATATGCTAATTTTGGATTTTGAACAACTGGCAATTGTAAGATTCATCCAAATGCTTTAGTCGTTCGCCATATATTTGGTTCAGAAGAACCCAGGTAACTGAGCACTAAAGTGCCTTTTCAGATGCATTCAGTTTCCTAGGGGGACACAGACCAAGAGCTACCAGCTACTCATTTCCAGTAGTATAGCCCTCTATAAATTCAAAAAAGAATGCTTTGATTCTTTTTTAGGGGTTTTCTTCCCCTGTCTCTAGACTTTCATTGATTCTCCAAGAGTGTTCCTAAAGCTTGCCATTGCTTCACATTTCTGTCTATTCCAGCAAAAAGAATGTTTTAATGATAAGTGCCATCTTCAAGTTCACTGCCTTATTCAGCTTGAAGCTGACTGTGTAGTTTCCATTGTAGGATTTAGTGAATGGACTCCACTTCCAAATCCCAGATTTATTTCCCTATTCTCAAGTCTAGTACAATTGATTCCCTTTCTCCCAGTCCATTTTGATCTCTCCCTTGCTTCCACATTTATGACTTTTATTGACATCCTTCTTTCTATTCTGTTCTGTGCTGAATCACAGCCAGTGGACATAGATCAACACTTCAGAATAATACCATCCAAAAATGTATAGGATACAGGGAAAATCACAAATATATGTAAAGTCATTTGTCTATTTTTCATCCATCACAGATTCTGTAAAGCTGATTTGATTTACCCACTCTGAACTGTAACTGGAACCTTTAAATCCCATCTTCCTTTTGTGAGCTGAGACCTCACAGCTCAATGGTTCCAGCACTTGTGACTGAGTGAATTTCCCGCTGCTGATGGATTACATCTAGTCCACGTCAGCAACACAGCTTCCAGCTCAGACTTTCAGCTCTGTCAGGATGTGTGATAGATAGAAGAAATGTCTTCTCAGATAAATTACATTATAATTTAAGAAGCAGAATATATATTTATGGATCTGGAAAAGAGTACCTCTGACCTCTCTTTCCTACAGTCCTTGAGCATAAGTTAGCAATTTGTGCCCGGGTTTTCCTTTGTGCTTTCTCTTCAACTGCAAAGAGTATCTTATTTTCCTTAATCAATTTTCTTTGCCCTCAGTTTGTTCCATCATTTGTCCAAATCCTGCTGTGAATTAGTGATAATAACCCAGGACTGGATGCTTACACATTCTCTCTCTGATCCAGGGCAAGGTGGAAGCTGAGTTTCACTTGGTCACAGCCGAAGAAGCTGAGAAGAATCCGGTAGGCAAAGCACGAAAGGAGCCTGAGCCCTTAGAAAAACCCAAGTGAGTAGCGGCACACTCATTAAACATGCTGGGGCAGGGGCACTCAGCAGGAGGTGGGGAAGGGCAACCACCTGACCTCCTTGCAGGACACCTCTTCATTGGTGTCCAGGATTTTCTTCTCTTTCCTGCTGCAACCTTCAGGAAGTAACTTGTCCAGCTGGTGCATGGCCTGGTGGCTGGCACTGCTGCTGGCAGCACCTTCCAGGTTTGCTGAACTGTCTTCCTCTGGAAGCCCAAATAAATTGCATTGCTGAGCATTTGTCCTCAGCTGGAATTCACACATGAGCTCACTCCATAGCTGACCTGGCACGTGATAACATCTTAAATCATCATAGCTTACAGTCAACTTCTCAGTTTGGTCACCTATAAAGATGAGATGGATTATATTTGTTATATTTATTATATTAATAATAGAATCATTTAGGTTGGAAATTATTTTTAAAATCATTGAGTCCAGCCATTAATCCAGCCATTTCCAAGTCCATTGTGAGGTCATGCTTCTAAATGTGACATCTACACAGCTTTTAAATACCTCGAGGAATGGTGACTCCACTACTTCCCTGGGAAGCCTGTTCCAATACTTGACAGCCCCTTTGGTCAGTAAATTTTTCACCAATTCAGTTTAAACCCTCCTTGAAGCAACTCAAGGTTATTTCCTCTCATCCTGTCATTTGTTACTTGGGAGAAGAGACCAATTCCCACCTGACTACAGTCACCTTTCAGGTAGTTGTAAAGAGCAATAAGGTCTCCTCTGAAGCCTTCTTTTCTCCAGGATGAGCAGCTCTAGTTCCCTTAGCTGCTTCTCACAAGACTTGCGCTCCAAACCTTTCACCAGCATCATTGCCCTTCTTTTGACACACAAAGGATGTGACTTCCATCTCTAATTTTATTGAATTTTGTACCAAAAGAATGAAGATGCTTATTTTTCATCATAAGACTTTTTAATGAGGACATTTTAAGTGTTTTAACAAAAGCAAATTATCCAGAAGGAGCATTTTATCTTTCAGTATTTGTCACATTAAAACAGTATTAGCTGGATTTTTCGCATTCAGAAAAAAAGTACTTTTAATCTATTTTGGCTCAAGTGCTTTGTTCTACTGAAACACTTGAGCAGTTTTTTTATGAGCTGGATAAAAAAGAGTGAGAGAAATTGATGTTATATTTCCTGCTACCAAAGCTTCTAAAATTCAATTGCTAGTCATAATGGTAATCATTGCACATTCTGTTTAAATTTGCTGGTTTGTGATACATCTCAGCATAAACATAAGGAAGAAGGAAGCAGCATAAAGGAATTAGCAGATCAGAGGTATCAGAGCATTGTTTAAAATTAGCCTTGGAAAGACTTTAATCAATCACTTCACCTTCACCCAAAGGCAGGATGACCTTTGCCTGACAGATGTCTGCTTGAAATATTCCCAGTAATGGAAACTAAAGCACCTCTTTCAGAAGAGAGAGGACTGGGATAGCTCTGAAATACACGTGGTGGAAAGCAATCAGCCTAGGAAGTTTTAAAAGGGAGTGGCAAGTGTAATAGAAGGATTACATGTCCAGAAGATTGTCAACAGGATGCACAAGGCACTGTCTCATTTTCCTCACAGTTTTTGAGACCCAGCCCATGCACCTGTAGCTGCCTAGGGCTCCCTGAGTTTTCAAGTCAAGGGCATTTTATCTGCAAATGTACTGCTGGGCCAAAAAGTTGTCACCAGCCTGGTAGCCTTTTCTCTGCTGCACAGCCTGGAGGTGTTTTACCCCAGAAGCCACAAAACCAGTGTCTGCCTTCAGACCTTGCTCTGATTAATCAGTGGGTTTTGTGGTGTGAAGACACAGCCAACATACGACTTAACATAATTCTACTCTCGATTGAGATACATGCCTCAATTAAATCAAAAGTAGGGTGGGGATAGTGTCATTTGACACTACTTATCTCAGAAGCAAAACATTCAGGCTTCTTTTGTAGCTCCTCATGGTGCAGGTGGGAGAGTCATCCCACTTACCTAGCACACATATCCTAAGATATGAGCTGGGGAAAGAGATGACTTGGCCTCCTGAAGGTCCTTCCTCTCCCCATGCAGACAGCCCTTGAAGGACCAGACTCAGCACCTAGGCTTTAAAGTTAGGCAGAATAAATCCTAAGGTTACTAAAGCAATATCAGCATGTGAATAGTAAGAATTATTTTAGCTAGATACTCACTCACTGGAAAGAAAATAAACTATCAGCTGAAGACATAGCATGCCTCAGTTTCATAAAGTTTAAAGATATTAAAATTCACCAGCTCAGTGCCCCCAGGTGATGCAATATGTGGTTCATACATGCAGAGCAGTCACAGTCAGCTGAGAGATAAAAAATGATTGATTCTACCCTCCAAATGAGTTCTCTTCAGGAGGGAGGGGATCTCAAGGACCTCTTTTTGCAGGACCTCCAGATCTCTATGCCAGTACTGTAGATCCACTCTATTTTTTTTTTTTCGCTCATCATGTAGGAACACTCAGAGAAGCAGAGAAATTTTCAGATTGTTTTGTGAAAGAATTCTTTTAATTTAAGAAACAAAAGAATTTCAAAACAAAAATTTATTTTCTAGGAGCTATAGACTGTAGCAGACTCTTTAATGTACCAGAGCAAAGGCAGACAAAGATTAAATGTCTGTGAACTAAGAGAAACATGCAAACAAAGAATAAGGTTCAATGAGTGTAATTTCCTGCTGACCAAAGCACTATGAGGTTATTCATCTCTTCAATTCTGCTAATCAAGACATGATGCCTTTCCGGATGCAGTCTATTGTAATAAATACACTGCTATAACTGATAATGAGTTCTATTGCCTACGTTGCAAAGGAAACAAATTAAATAAGCAACAGTCTGGCTTTTTTTCCCCAGCATTTAAAGGTTATGAAAAGTCCTCAGGCAGTTGGTACATGCAGACTAAGGGTCTTGTTACTCAAGTAGTTTTAATCTTCAGGGTGTCCAGTTTTTAAATAATTTCTTTTAAAACCTGGAGGGCAAATTTGATGATTTATTTCTCAATTATTTCCACCTCAATAAAAAGCCCAGTCTTTCATTGAAAGATATTCAGTTAGCCTTTTACACTAACAGGCTTTCTGTCACACTGGCATTTACTTCCACTGGCTGAACACTGAGTTCACCAGATAACTAAGACATTTCCTAAATTCCTGCAACACCTTTCTGGAGTGAGACATGGCCACAGCTTTTTGTGACCCTCAGTTAATTTCATTCTCCTTATTGCTGCACCATCTGCACAATTAAAGTGCCATTGGATAAGAAAGACAACCTGCCCCAGTTTTGCAGGTGTTAATGTTGCCCAACACCAGTGCATTCATCAAGCCATCCCTTCAAAAAAGCTGGCAGATGCTGCCTTGGGTAGGGCTGTTGGAGGAGCATCACAGTGCCCTCCCAGTCAGGTGTCATGCCAGAGGCCAGGCCAACATTTTTCCTAAACAGAACATTGTTTTCCTCTCTGTATGCAGTCAGATTTGTTGTACAGTGTGAAGAAACTTCTGGGTGTGGAGGGGAACACAACATGGGGCAACATTTGGGAAAATCTTGGATTGCGGGATGCAGATCTTCTCCACTGGAAGAAGATGACTCTTCTTTATGTACAAAGGCAAACCATCTGTGTTTCATTTCATCATTTCCTGTTTTCATAAGGCCTGTTTTAAACTTCCTTCTGAAAATACACCATTTTGGGCCACATGCCTGACCTGAGCTGGCTCTGATTATTATGGCACCATTACTATCACTGTGCAATCAGATTTTTTGTAGTAGCGCATTACCACTTTTGTGATGCTAAATTCATTGAAATTACTAGACAGCTTTTGTACTCAATTTCATGATGCCTGTATTCCTTCTTTAGGGTTTGTCATCATCTTGTTTTCAATTTTGAACCCTATATCATGACATAAATTGAAGTATTTATGATGTGTGAGCTGGAATTTCATTACAATTTGTGTGTGGAGCTTGGTTCAGGAATGGGTGGAAGAAAAGTAGCCCAATAGCTTGTGAAACTCATGGACATTCCCTCTAATCCCTGTAGTGGGTTCCAAGGAATTAAAAGTCCTTTTTAGTCTCAAATATATATTTTGCAGTGGGATAACTTTGGAAAGAGATGGATCTGCCTTAACAAAAGGTTTTCTTTTTCTTTCTTCCCCTTTAGCCGACCAGAGACATCCTTCTCTTGGTTTGTAAACCCTTTCAAGTGTCTGTATTACCTGATCTGGAGGAATTACAAGAAGTACATCATCATTGGCATAATTCTGCTTATTCTCGTTATCTTCCTGGTTCTCTTCATCTACACGCTGCCAGGTGCAATTAGTGAAAGGATAGTTATAGGAAGAGGGTAGATCATGGCTCTCATGGTATTCAATCAAATAAGAAAACTTCCACTAAAAATAAGCCAGACAAAAAGAATTAATTAACTTGAAACTCACCTCATTCCTTGTAAAAAGAAAAGTAACTATTCACATCAGAAACTGGAGCTCTCAGAATATTGGAATGTCTTCTTTGAATGCTCATTCAGACCCATCCCTAATGTACATTATCATTCATGTACATAATGTACATTAATGATGTATATTAATGATGTATGTCATTACTGTTGCAGCTTTACTGACATTATTATTGAAATTGTCATTATGCACCTAAAACTGAAATGAAGAGTAAATCCTTCAATGCTATGCAGAAGTTAATTTCTCAGTCAAGTATTTATTATTACAGAAGAATGATTAAATACTAAGGTCAAAATCTTTACACAAATGTATAATACAGTCTTTGCATAGTTTTGTAATTAACTCTTTTAACTGTTTTATAATGTCATGATTATTTTTAGCTTAAAGGTATTATTAAATGAACTCTAAGGTTAAATTGTCTCATTTGGTGTCATGTAGAATTTATCCTGCACCTCTCAGTAAAAGTGCTGTGCTCTACAAAAACATCTCACACACTCATAAATGAGCTAAGTGCTGATGACAGGGCTGCAGTAGCAGAGACGGAAAGAACTTTTTCCAGCTGCAATTTGAAAGTGCTGGTGGTCTCTGGAGGAGAGGGATCAGGAAGATGAAGACTCATCCATGGGCATTGTGGTAACAAAGGATCCTTGTAGGGAACAGGGAAAATCCTTCTGCTTGAAAGGCAAAGGGAAAGGGGAATGGAAAAGAGAAGGGCTGTAGACTGGAACAAACCATGGAGTATTAAAGAAAACAAAGAATAAAACCTGATGCAGTTGTCAGTGTGAAAATCCTCATCCTACTTAGGAATACATAAAATGTTGTCACCTGTGTCATGCACAAGGCAAGGCTTGTTAACTCAGTGATTCCACTTGGCCTTCAGATGAGTGGTTTTGAATTTGAAATAGCCACCCAAATCTCCTCCAGTGTCACCCACAGTTAGACCTGTTGTAAAGACGACCTTTTTGTGCATGGTGGAAAACATTTTCACAAAGTGTGAGCACCCTTTGCATATTTCAAAGTATCAAAAGGGAAGACAAAGAGATCCTATAAATGCTGATAATTCTACCAAGCTCAGGGTGCAGGAATAGAAAAGCAGGCACCTTGATAATTCTCAGAAGCCACCTATAAGGGAAGCTTGTTTGGTACTGCTTCTACCTGGCCTGCTAAGGCGGTGCAATGAACCTCTGTGTTCTCCTCTGGCCTACCACACAGGTAATTGCATTCGTCTGGAAAATGGATATCAGTGAAACTTCCACAGACAAGACATCTCATTTTTGAAAAGCCTTTTAGAGGCTTATTTTGGATGGGACAACTTGCTCTAAAAATGCCTCTTCCCCATTCCATTGATGACAGAGGCAGATGGCCAAAGGCAAGCTGAAAGCATCCCGTCCCCATTCCATCCAGCAGATCATGACTCCATTTTTCTTCTAAATTTCATCTTCTAAGAATATAATAAATATAATTAAATTATCCACATATGTGAGTATATCACAACTAGACATGTGGCAAAGGACCACAGTGGGTGAGTTTTTTCTGCTCTATTTTTCTTTAGAAGTATTATTTTGACCAAGAAATTAAACCACAATTACATGGCTAAATCTGCCCCAGCTGAATGTAGCAAGACAGTCGTGAAAAGGTGCTGATCACCCTCAAATCCCTCTTCATCTTATATCCCTCTGCACAAGGCAGAGGTGCAGTCTCTGCTGTCTGGTGCAGTCTCGGCTCAAACAGCATGTGTGACATGTTCCTCTGAAACCACATTTTTTAATTTTGTGCTGTTTTGCAACTGAGCTTGTACAAAACAGAAAAGAAAATGTTGTTTTTTGTAATACGTTTCATAATACCAGGAACTTTGGGAATGCAATTGAAAAGCTCCAGTGAGAGCAAATAAAACTATTCTGGTGCAAGAGATGAGAGATAAATATTAATGATTGGTGTATGTTGTGACAGCCAAAAAGGGAATGAATCTGAATTTTTTCCATTGTGTTGGGTCAGAGGTCCTGATGCTGCATAGCAGCTGTTGTGTTCATCTGTCCTTAGTCTGCCTCTTTATTCTTGCTGCCTTGGACTATGTGAAGCACTGGACTGTGGTCTGCTCCATCCTGATTTTTGCAGAATATTCTGTAATATTGCTCCCAGTCTGCAAACTGCACTGGACCCAGCACATTGGTCTCATAGTGACGAATGACATGTTAAAATGACTTGTATATTTGGAAGAAAGAAAGCCCTTGACAAGGTGATATAAGAATTTGCTTTCTTCACATATTAGTCACAGAAAGATTTTTGGTTGTCACGCAGAGCTCCTCATTGCTCTGTGTGCCAGCTGCCAGCTCCAAAGGGATTTTTATCATCTTGGCTGAATAGCCTGCTTGCCATCAGCTCCAAAGTGCAGAGCACTGTCTCATTCCAGACTAATTTATACTTTTTTTTTTTTTTATCAGCTATTTGTGACTGGGGAAAGATCTGGTTCCAGCCCCCCAGACATTTGGTATACAACAGCCACATCTTCTTTCCATTTTCTAGTTAATCTCTGTCTCAATAACAAACAAATGTTTTTTCATGTATTTTTGATGAAGAAAGAATAATTTATAAAACTCTTCCAGACAGCCTCTCTTTTAAGCACTTCTGTAAGCAGCTATGAAGACTAATCAGAGCTGCACTGATTAGCAGAAACTCTGTGTCTGCTTCCTGGATGCCTCTGCTGTGGCTCCAGGATTCCATGTCAGGAACAGAGGCTGCCTTCATTAGGAGCAAGCCAGAAAGATTTATGGAAGTTCCTTCCCTCCCTCTGACTGGAGAATGGCCCTGGCAGAACTCTCTGTGATGATGCTGACAGTTCATTGACTGGCTAATTCCAACATGCTGTTCTTTCAGAGTGACCTGCCCATCACAGCTCAGAACTTTTCTCATACAGCAGCTCCTCAAAAGGGCTGTGCTTGACCCACCAGCACAAGAGAACCCTGCTCCCAGCAGTGGCTCCTCCTTTTGCTGCAGGGGTGGCTGGAGCTCTTTTCCAAGCAGCTTTCCAGTTGCTTCCCTGCCAGGGAGCAACGGGAAAGCTGCAAGGGCAGTGCAGGCAACTGCTGCCTCAGAAGTTGGAGGAGAGACTGACAGAGGGGAGGGAAATCACCTCCATTTCACATGTCCATGTGCAGCCTGCATTTTCCCTTGCCATTCAGATACTGAAAACACAACAGACCTGTAGGTGATATCAACAAGTGCTGTAAGACCTCCTTCCCAAATGTCTTTTAAGACAGGCACATACAAAAATTAGTATCCACTAGTGGGCAAAATTGAGGATCACTGGAGATTGGGAAATACTGTAAGATATGTATATATAACAATATATAACAAATACACACCAGAAATCTGTTGCATGTCTACACTTCTAGGTGGGATGGTCAAACAGTATAGTTGTACTATCATCACCTTCTTCAAGTGGATTCTTTTTCCTTTAGTTTTTTGTAATTCTCTGAAGTAATCATCCATTGAGGCTCTTTGTGTGTCCTCAATCCCTGAACCAGAGCAGTCAGCTACCCTGGGACATCACATCTGAGAGGAATCCTTCACCCTCTTTTCTACCTCCAGCCTAAGTGGCTACAGCTGGTCCTGCAGCCTCGTTTGGAAGGCCTGCCTCTCTACTCTTCATCCTGGATCAAGGCATCTTGCACCCATGAGCAGTGGTTACAGCTGCAAGCCCCTGCTGGGCCAAAGGACATATTTCAGGCAGAAGAAAATCCAGATAGGTTTGTCATGCCCAAAGCATGCTGGCACACAGCTTAGCTTTGCACTGCTACTTAAATGCCAGATTTTAGAAAAATATTAGGAAAAGAGCCAAATGCAAAGGTTGATATAACATAAAAGACAAGGATTTATTTGTTTGCTTACTTATTTGTTAGTGATGTTTCTTTTTCCTGACAGATAAGCAATAGTTAATCCTCTCCAGAAACCAGCACACAGTTCTAATATACTGACAAAGCCCTAACCTGTCAATATGACTTACAGCAAATAAATATTGGCTGCATTTAGTGCTTGTGATGAACTTTTAATTAGCCATAGCAGTAAAACCTCAGCAAAGCACTTAACAAAACACTTTTCAAAAGCCTCTTGACACTATCATTATGCTCTTGGCTCTTGGTGTGTGAATAGTTTCACCCAGGAGAGCAGCTTTGCATTTGGCCAACAGCTCTCTGGGGCTGGTACCCACCATGCAAAGGGATGTACACAGCTTGTGCAAAAGTGCTGCACTGTAGCAGCTTCAAAGGCTGCTTTAGTGTGTGGAACACAAATGTGGTGAGTACAGTCAGAAAAGTCAATATATGAAGAAAAGAGTGATAATAAGAGCAACCCTTTAGGAGGATTTGTTCTGCTTCATTAATGCATTTCTTCCCCATCATTGTCTTTATTTGGAAATGGTTTGCAAGTCCCAAGCGCTGCTTTGGCTGAATGCTGATGGTACGCAGCTCACACGGATAGTCCATCAGCATCTGTGACCATAAAATGGATTTTCTCATGGCTCTGGAAACTGGATTGTCATGTGGCTATTCGTGAGGAGTACTTATGGACTGGGTGAAATGTGACAATACGGAGCATGGGTTTCAAAGCCAGGTATTCTGATTTTCCCTCCCAGGGCCATGGTAGAACCTTAAGAGAGTTGAATATCTGCCCTAACCAGTGCTGTCCGTGTGATCCTGGATTGACATCTACCACTGGTGATAGATGTGCCCTTGAAGGATATGCCCACCACAGACCTTTGCAGTGTGGAGTCAACACATGTGCTGCAAAAATAGTTGTTGGAGTTTTGGACAGGAAAGATTTTCAGCCTGGAAAGTGAAGCTGGGGTGCATGGTCAGCATATTTGTTTCTTTTTCTGTAGCATCTGTGATGAGGAGAGGAAAGATGGAAAGCCTTAATGCTTTCTACTTTCTCCACAGGTTTTGGTCAGGGCCTTTTTAGTTTGTAAAACCAAAGACTGTGCAGGCAGATAAACAGGGAAAAATTGGGAAGAACTATATTTGTAGTTCAAATCCTATTACAGTCCTCTAAAATTCAAGTGACTCTAGAGCCCCTACAGACCCTCAGGTCAAGAGCCAAAGCATTTTTATTTCCCAAACCCTTACTTTCCCACACAATATATCTAGTTTGGGAGCTGAAATTTTATAGATCAGCTTTAGTGGTTCCATTTCCATTTATTGGTTTGAGGAGTCAGCTGGATTTATAGAAAGGAAAGCAGAGACAGATGAGAACTTGGTTTTAGTGTCTCTGTCTGGACTGTGAGCCATCAAAGTGATCTGTCCACCCAGCAGCAGCTGAATTCTTCCATCAGTCTTTGGGGGCCTGTATCATAAACACACTCCAGAATGTGAGATCTTGTGTAGCTGAACTCCCCCTTGCCAAAACATTTTATTACTATGTCAGGCAAATTATTTCCTAGCAGATGTTAGATTGTCCAAGGTGGTCTTCCCATTGGAGCCAAAGAGGAAAGTTGCACCTACAGATCTCCTGCCCCTGTGGTCACTGGGGTGCTGATTTAATTCCCTGTGGCATCATGGTCTGTATCAGACCCCAGGTAGTCCATTGCTTATGCTACACACAAAACCTTTATAGGTACAGAATGAAAGAGGTCTCATAAATGCCTGAAAGGTTGTTCCACTTGGTTATTATTCAGATATGCTAATTTATTCATGGGAAGAAAATGATCTTGCTGCACACAAAACTAAGCCCTGGTTGCTGCAATCACTTACATTTCATTAGCTTCACAAAAAAAGTGACAGGTTTGATTTTGAATTTACTCCCATTCATTTTGCTACCCTGCAAGGAAGTTGCTCATGAGTCCCCATGAGCATCCTCAGGGCTCCCAGAGAGGTTGAGGGACTGACACCTTGTGAGAGATATATCAGTTCTCCGTTTGAGTCCAGTCTTATAATGGCTGCAATATTTAAGAAGCCCTACTGATCACGCCTTGCTTTATTAATTGAACCCATCCAGTGGGGCTGAAGGACAAGCAGAGCAAGTGATATGAATCCTACCTGCTAATTACCTTTGGGTGACTCCTTGTCTTCAGACCTCTCCTCTGCATCCTTCAAGGGCACAAAGTTTTTCCTGCAGTCCCTGATCACAAGACAAGGTTTCCAAATCAGCTCTCACTCACTACTAAAATTAAACACTCACCATTGCCAAGTGGCCTTCTAAAACTCCTGTTTCTTCTCCCCTGTGCCACCTGTTCCCACTACTGCAAGAGCAGAGAAGTCATTTCCTCTTTGGAAGAAAGCAACCTCTTGGGTTCTTCTCTCATCTTAAATTCTGATGGAACAAGATCTTCTTCCACAAGCAATGAAAAGCAGACACACACCTGGCTTATCTGTGCTCATCATTGCTTCCTATGAGGCCAAGTACCCACAGCATGTTAATTACTGAGCATAATTATTGACTTTCTTCAGGTATTGGCTGTAAATTAAAATATAAAATCAGATGGTTCACATCTCTGTAGTCCTTGGGACTGGGAAACTTGCCTGCTTGGGAAAAAGTGAAATTCAGTTTCAGAAAATGCATTTTATGAGCAGGTTTGGCAGCACAAATCAGACCCAGACCTGGAACCCAGCTCCTGCACATTCCAACCCACAGCAGAAGCATAAAGGAGGAACGAGCTCCAAATTTCTCAGCTGATTCTGCTACCTCCAGGTTTCAGAGCAGCTTGATACTGACAGGAGCAGGCTTATCAACAGGAGCAGGCTGCCCTGTGGGATGTGTGGTTGAGGACAGACTCTGATGATGCTGAGGCTCCTCAGCACTGCTCAGGGCGGTGTCTGACAGTAATAGCTCAATCCTACATGACCTGGTCTCATCTCAGCTCTATGGGTCTGTTGGCAGTTCAGTATATTTTACAAGTTTTTCAAAGGCTATGGTTGATTCAAAACCACTGCCAGTTTCTCTTGTAACTGAATCAAATAAATGATGATCCCTGTATCAGGAAAACACACAGTTTAGGGTGTTTTGAGTGCTTTTGAGAGAGCAAGGCAAATTTGTCAACAAAAAATGTTCTTTTAACCTGGGGCAGCTGGCAAGTACTTCATATGGAACAGCTCTTTGCACTGCTTATAATTGCATTAACTTAGAGCTTTTACCAGGCTCTTGATTTATGAACGTGTATGACTGTGATCTCCTATTTTTTAATCCATCAAAATACCTGTCATTGCAGGGCAATAAGGTCTTTTATTCAAGAATCCTTGTGAGTTGGTTTTAGTTTACATACTTCACTGAAAAGGAAGCAAACTGAGAGGGGCATGTGTGCATTTGCACACATCTGCTGAGCTGTGTGCAGCTGGAATGGATCCTGCTCACATCTTGCAAAGCATTGATGATGAGACACGCTATCAGAGAAGAGCCCCTGAAACATTGGGATACCACAGCACCCATGCCAAATTAACTAATTAACAGACAATACGGTTTGTGTGGTCAATCATCCCTGGCACAGCTTAAATATTAAACTGGAGTGACTGTGCCAAAACATCACACAAGAAAGCAGTACTGCTCTTGCTGAACACAGTGGGAGTTGTGTTTCTGGTGTGTGTGGGGTTTCAGATTGCTTGACTTCAAACAGTCAGGAGACTGAGAGTAAGTAACTTTGCTGCTGAAGGCTTTGGAAAAAAGTCCTCTGCTGGTTCTCATCAAATATATGTGCTTCTCATAGTTTTGTAGGTTGGAGGAAACAGAACACACAGTAAAGAGAGAGCCACTGTGATCAAATGCTCCACTATAAAAAAGCTGTCAGTAGCTTCAGTGTTTCATATTTTCAGACTTTTGTAGTGCAGGGCTGAGAGGAAAAAAACTCAACATGAGGGCTGGGAGAAAAAAAGAAACCCAAAAGAAACCTTTCTGGAAAAGAAATCCTTCTCTAGACTCCTGCAGTGTGACTGCAGCCCTGGAGATCAATTTCTCCCATCAGGCTTTCAGGGTGCAGTTCTGAAGCAGTGGGTGGCATGAGAGTCATCACCTTGGGGACATGAGGGCAGGGCTCCCATGAGATGCCCCGTTTGCACAGGTAAGGTGGGGCAGGCACTTGAGGCAGAGCAGAGCAGCAGAGTCAGCTGCCTGTGCTCACCCCACACCACTCCTGCAGCACCTGATGCAAGGACCTCACCAGCCCATCCTCACCAGGAGATCTGCAGATGTTTATCCAAGCTTGGACATGAGCTCTGGCTGCAAATTACATCTTATGGGACATACTGAGATGGGGCAGGAGATGCCACACAGCATTTTTAGCAGTCAGTGGCTGCAGAATTGAACCCTCCTAGTCAAGAGCATTTCAATGCTGGAAGAAGGAGCAAACAGTACACAGTAGAGCAATTCTGAGTGACAGTGGAGAGAGAGCCCGAGTTCAGATTGTGCAGCAGCACTGACCCAGAACAAGCTGTTGCAATAAACCTACCAATCAAACCTTCATGGTTATGAAATGGGGATGTAGGTGCAGCTAGATCCTAGTCCCAGACTCAGTCAACTTTTATATCTAGAAGGTTATATAGGCATAATCAATTCTTTATATCCTTTAGGTAAGATTTCAAAGTTTAGCATGCAAGCATCTGACAGCCTTGAGGAGTAACCTTGAGGTGCATCCCTACACAAGGGAAGATGGTGTCATGCAGCCTGCTGCCCTGCAGGAGAATCCAGTGGACCCTGGGCTGCCTGCTATTTATGGAGTAGGGTGATTGACTTGGTCATATTTACATACCTGCTCTATTTTGGGTTGGCACATGCTCAGCTAGTCCTCAGCCGTTGAACAAGATTTATGGCCCTTAATTATTTTGTTGTTCTCTCTAATCCAGACATGGCCTTCATGACCACCACCAGTGGCTATTGCATAAGCAGGAAAAAGGAGAGGGGGAAGCACACTGTCACAGTCAGGGAGCTGGTAAAAGCCTTCCAAGAGTTTAAGGCACTCAGAAAGTGTGCCCTCATCGTTATTTAAATGAAGGAAAAAGTTTGGTCTCTGTTAGTGACCAAGGTAATGAAAAACCTTTCAGCTGCTTCCTCTGCAGTCCACAGCACAATAAATGAATAGATATTGACTTCGCAGCAGGTCCTCTGTGAGTGGTGTGTGGGCAGGTGTGGGAATGAGCAGTTGGACAACTTCAAGCTCTCCATTAGTGATGTAGACCTTGGTCTCTGTAGAGAGAGAAAGCTCAGCAGGGCCGTGGGTTTCCCATGGTGTCAGAACAAAAAATGCATCTTACAAAGTGTGAGTCATAGGAATTCAAAAGGAAAGGCCTCAGCCTAAGAAGATTCTAGAACTGAGGGGCTGCCTAGGAGGACAAGAGACATCCTGATACATTTGCACATTATCCCTCCAAGACTGTCTTTTGGAGCATGTCTTTTGTTAGAGCAGATGGTCCAATATAACAACAATCTGAGCCACCAATGCTGCATTCCTGCCACAGGGAAGAACCAGCAAGCAGAATTCAAATGCAGCTGGAAAAGAGGCCCATCGCAGATAAAAAGAGCAAGAGAGGGTTCAGTCACAGCCACCACAGGAGGGATGGAAGTTGTTTGGTCAGGGCTAACACCTCAGAGTTCAAACCCCTTTAGGGTTCAACACTGAATAGCAGCACTCAGGAGGAGGAGTGTCAATGCCTGAACTCCTTTCTGCTCTGAGAGCCTCAGGGTATCTCAGCAACTACCAGGGAGGAATGTTTCTGCACAGGTAGGAGCTGAGGTTGGGTTCATTTAACTGAGTTTGGGTTCATTTATTCTGCCTTTCTCTTCTGTAATCTTTTCCCCTACTTGAAGCACAGCTACCTTAACTTGTCTTGGCTGAACTAAACCGGTCATGTTCCCATCCCTGCCTTGCCTTGTGAGAAGTCTTGGGAAAGTGAGAAGCCTGTGCATCAGGGGAGTTAGAGATGTCCTGGGTCGCAGGTCCCAGTGGTGCTGCCTGTACACAAGGGACACTGTGCCTCCTGCAGAGCTCCAAAGGCAGGTCACTGGGCAGTTTTCCCCAGTGCCAGCTCCCAAACAGAAGTCCCTCTCCAGCACCTGGGGCACAGTTTCCAGCTCCAGCACCCTTCTCTCATTGTCTGCTCTTGGCACATGCCTCCCTTCTCCAAGGGAATGAAAAGTCTTATGCAAGGCAGTTCTCAAAACACTCATGTCTTTCCTCCTACAGAATTTATTTTCTGTGTTTTGATCCTGTGGTCTCACTGCCCAGGCCCAGCACAACTGCCCCAGCAGGTGACTCTCACATGAGCTGCACTGCCTCATCTCAGCCAATGCTTGGGCATGACCTATCTGAGATAACATGAAGAAAGCAAGAATTCTCTCACCCCTTTATTTGACCTAGGAAAAACACCATTATCCTACTATCATCACAGCAGTTGTCCATCAGTCTCTTTTGGACAATATCAGATATCTGTTTCTTTCTCTCCAAATGGTAATATCATTGTCACTTTTTTACAGCTGTTCTGATACAGATATTTCTTGCATTCCTGTTGGGGGTTCTGGGCATTACTGTTTTGCAGTAGCAGGAAATTAACTGCAGACACTTCAGAAGTCCAGTAGGCTCTTCCAGTCTGCTAATTACTATTATTAAAGCTAACTAGCTGAAAAATTAAACAGTGTTGCAAATAGGTGTTTGATTGAAAAAAAAGCCCATTTCATCATGAAACCAGCCCAGAAGCTGGATGCTGGTTCCATGAATAGCAGCAGGGAGCAGATCCTGTTCAGAAAGGCTCTCTCCTCAGGGAGGTGAAGGTGCAGAAGTTTTTTGCAGCACTTTGGCAATAGGAAGAGCCGATTTAGTGGTCCTGCCAGACTGACATCAAATAGATGGCAAAGGTCTGTGATTCATCTCAGTTTCCAAATTCAAGAAGAGTGTTTGAAGTAAGCAGAGATAAGGGCCTGAGATAGGTTCTATACCAATTCTTGGAGATGTAGCCACACATGCATCATTTTTTTACTTAGTTTTCAAGGGGGAAAAAAGCCACATGTGAGTCATTAAAGACCTTGTGAGCCTTTCACATACTGTTAAGAGTACCAAGAGAAGGAACTTCTTCAGCACCTGCTCAAACATCACTTATTTGAAGAGCTCTTATGGGCTGAGCTTGATTCCCTGAATGCAGTGTCTTTTGTTTGGTAACGACAAAATACAAATTCTGTTGGGTATGTACTGAGGTTTGGGTTTTTTTTAAAGTAGCTCCTCCAGTCTGAATTGGATGACTGGGATAAGTAAAGACTGCAGATTTCCCAAACCAAATCCTTCCAGTCTAACTCAGCAATGGAACCAAGAGAACATAAAATGGTAGAACATAAAATTTTGTTGCAACTTGGGCGGAAAGTTTCACTAAAGCTCAGGCCCAGGGAGATTTTCCAGGCTGGAAAATTTTATCTCAAACAGTTACAACAGAGCAAACTTACAAGTGTTTATAAAGCAAATTTTGGGATTAGATGGATCCCATCTTCAGAGCAGGTGAGTAGGTAGTAGAACATCTACTGTTCTCACAGAAAGTGTTTTCTGCCTTCCAATATGTAATTTCTTTCATGTTTTCTTGATTTCTTCTTATCCTACCCATCCTGGGACGGAAGTGGGTATTACTGCTTTCTCCCTTGTAGAAACCTGACATATTTCAAGACCTTTTTATTGTTTCTGAGTCATTGACTCTAAATGTATCCAAATTCATCAGCTGAGACCTCATTCTTGCTGAACAGGGCAGCAGGGTAACCTCAGGGGCAGTGCAGTCTAACTGCAAAAGTCACCTTAATAATTATTCTGGTGTGACCTGCTGAGCTGTATTGCTTGAGAAAAGGTGGGGGAGTCAGGCAGATCCAGTCACTTGCTCTGTTGTCCCTGTTTCTTAGTCATGTACTGCAGCCAGCCGTGGAGATGGAACAAAATGGTCCAAGAAATCAGTTCATTTTCTCCATTGTTAATCCCACTGGATCTATAAGGCTGTTCTTAAAGCTTTCCAGTTGAAAGGTACTTTGGGAGTGCACAATACACTGAAGAGTGGAAGATATCTTATTGTATCAGGACACCCCTACATCTTTTTTACTCCAATGTACCATTATATGCAGTGTGACATTATCAACTCTTACATGCAGAATCTGAGCAGAGGAGAGAGTTAAGAAAAAAAACTACACTCAGAGAGAACTTCAAAGACCAAGGAAGGGGCAGATGTGATTTATTTGCACATCATCTAAATTCTATGTCTTATCCTGACCTCAGGTCAGACAGCAATTATTAAGTGAACTTTGTAGATCAGACAAAAAATGTACCACATTACAGTATCCCCCAAAGACCGTCTCCAGTGCAAACTCAGCCTCCCACTTCTGTTGGTAGTGGATTACTTGTGACAGGCTGGGCAGAAGATTGATTATTGTTATAAATTATTTCATGATCTCTTTTCTGATGCAATAAAAGGCAGTGATTCAGCTAACCAGGGAGTGGTGAACAAAAAGAAAAGATGGAATTAATCAATTCTGGGGCAGAAGTTTGCTGGTGAAAGATTTTTGAATCCATTTAAAATTTCGATCAGTTCTTTTTATTTCTATTGAAGTCAGTAAGATGATACCAGCATTCCACTGTGAGAGGTTGCATCTTGACGAACCATAGCTACTGAAGCTTTTTTGAACTGTTTCTGTTTTAATGAATTCTTTAATTTAATAAAATTAGTGTTTTCCCACATTTTCTACAGCGTGCTACAGGTTTTTTATCTGTATCAATGCAGCATGAAAATATTCCAAGGCTGGAACAGAGGAAATGTGTAGGAGAAGCTGTTTTTTACCAGTGGAAGAAATTAAAATACTTGTTGTGAAATTGATGCTATGTTTTCTAGAGGAAAATTGTAAGTGGATAATAAAAGGATATAGCTACATAGTAATTCACATTTAAAGGGTTAGACACAAAGGATTTTTAAGAAAAAAAGTGTGATACTGCATTAAACAAGCCCTGGGAATGACCCACCATGGAAGAGTCTTAATAGATGACTGAGTGAAGCCATGAAGGGAACTGGAGGCACACACTATCCCAGAACCAGGACTTGAGCACTGGCCTCATCTCCCAAGCCCTAACTCAACACCTCACCTCTCAGTGTGATGCATGAATCATATTCCACAAATGCCACAGATGTAAATAAAAATGGTGCCCTTGTATTTTCTCAGGCACTACTTGGAGAAATGCTCAGCTCTAGAGCTAACCTGTTCCCTCCTTCATCTTCCTCCTTGCTCCTCTCACAGCCCATTTTGTGGAGTTTCAATGCTGATGTCTTTGTGCCCTTGTCTTGTGAGCTTGTGGGAAAAGAGGAGGCTGTGATCCTTTCCCTGCAGGTGTGCACTGAGGGGCCACCCCTCTGAGAGAGGCAATGAGCCCACAGCTCAGCCAAACTGTGTGCTGCAGTCTGAGTCCTACAACACCCGCTGTCCACAGCATTATAAAGCAGCAGGAAAGACCAAATTAAACCCTCCTGTACCACCATGGACAAAAGAGCTCAGAATTTTCCTGCCCTGAAGATTCAGGGGCGACAGAATGCCAATAAAGCCTCCTTCACAGCACCAAGTTTCTTATATCTAATTTCTTTCAGTGAGCAATATCTGGCATTCCTTGAGATGCCAAAATTTGAGAAATTTACTTTTTACTCTGAGTTTGCAGCATTGCAGTCTTTGGCCAGAAAATTCAGCTAGTAAAAATGTCAACCTCTTCATTTTTTTTCTTTCTTTTTTTTTTTTTTTTTTTTTTTTTTTCTTTTTCCTTGCTTTTGAGGACAGAAGGAAGGAAATCAGCAAAAGTTCAAAAGTTTAGGTGAAAGGCAATGAAATGTTTAAGAAGGGAGCAGAGAAAAAAGGCGGATTATCCTGGGAAAAAGAGAAAGTTGTATGTCTGGAAAATGTGGATTGTGGAAGCAAGACTGCACAAGCAGCTTTCCTTCCTTGTGCAGGGGCACAATACACATATTAGCTCATCCAGAGCTCACACCTAATTCTGAACAAGTGACATGGCAGACAGAAAGTGCTCTAGAAATTGATAACCAGATAAAATGCTTTTGATCCAGGGAAAAGAACTGATGAAGGAGAGCCACAAGGGAGGCAGAATAGGTGCCTGTGGGAGGTTCACTGTCCAGGCCCAGCTATGCCACTGGTCTTCTGGTGATTTGGATCAGCTGCCGCTCTACCTGAGCAAATGTTAATTCCACTTGGAGGTTTGTTACTTTTTCTTCCTTGCTTTTAATTTTTCAAGTGGAAAATAAATCTATATAACAATTTTTCCACTTGAAAATCCAACATAATTCCTATTTTTTTTTATGTCCTCTCTGGGCAGATTTGAACCATTTTACACATTGGACTAGGGTAGAAAATGTGTCCTTACTAGAGTTTCCATCTATCTCCTCTGCACAGAAGTCTTGGAATTTGATGAAAATAATCTAATTCTTGCTCCCACCTGAATTTGGTTTTCTTTTTATTTCCCCCAGTATCATGGCTGAAATAATGTCTTTATTTCACAATCACAAAATTAAATATATATATATACAAATCTCCATTAAAAAAATCAGCATGTAATGAAACCTGCTTTCCTGTTCTCTGGCTGTATTTGGAGAGTGGCTCATGAGAAGTGCTGCACAGAAGGAGCCATTTGCAGGGCACAGACTTCTTGGCCACCCTGGCCCCCCTCTGTGCACTTCTGAGTGTCTTCTGCTGGCACCTCCACCGAGGAGATCTGGTGCACAGAGTTCTCTGAGCACCCTGCTGCCCCTATGGATATGAAGCACCCTGGTCACTCCATCAACAGAACAGAGACAGTCCAGCTGGAGGGTGTAATATCACCAAATCTTTAAAGATTTAAATGTGTTCGTGCTCAGTTTTGCCCTTCTCACCATCTTCTAGAAAGTTTCAGCCTTAAACCTACATCTTTCCTAAAAAGGATGGGGATTTATGAATGATGGTGGGTCATGAGCCACAGACAGGTCCTGGACAGGATTTTATCCTCTATTTCCCTCCAGGTCACCTACCTAGGTATCCTGCCTCCTTTCTGTGCAACACTCTTGGTGTCCCACTCCCACTCCCCCCTTGTGCTGATATTCCTCCATCCCACTACATTTATATAACCATATGTAATACTTTTTGGAGAGAGAAATTTTATGTCTTTTGTCTGGTTGGTCCAACAGCAAGGAGAAGGTGCCAGTAGGATTTTATGAAGCCTGCTCAAGGCAAACACAGTGTGAGGCTCTTACCTGCAGCTCTGTGGGCCTCCAACCCTAGGTAGGCACTGTAGGGCCCCATGTGGATTTGTGAAACCTCAGTGGCAGGGAACAGTAACATCTGAGAGGTTGGGGTGATGGGCTGAGCTGTGGAAGATCTGACACCTACATGGTAGTCTGCCTTGCCTAAAGGAGTAGGAAGGCACCAAATATCCTGAAGAATTTGGGTTGGATTATACAGGAAGGTGTTACTCTGTGAAAACGTTGCACTAAGTATTCAAATTCATGAAACTCAGAGACTGCAGAATATGGCAATAGATGCAACTTCTTGCAGTGTGTTTCCTTGTGGTAGCAAACAGATATTACAAAGATGTATAAGGGTGGGACACAAGAGCAAACCAGGAAACTGTAGCGCTGTAAAAAGGAATATTTGTTCTCTACTGTAGCAGTAGGGTTTTCCTCCCACAGAATGAGAGGAAAAGATGACTGATTTCAATTATTAGTATGGACAATTGAACAATTTGAAAGAAGGGTTTGTAGTTTTGTGTTTTTAACTTTCCACTCCTTGTTTCTTTTGAGAACATCAGGTAGGTTTCTTCTATTCTTATTGCATTTTCAAACTTATCAACAGTATCAAACTTATATACAATCTCCTGATTTGGGTACTTTTATCTTGGAAGGGTCCTCTGGAAGTCATCTAGTCCAGCTTCCTGCTCAAAGCATGGATATCTTCAAAGTTACATCAGGATTCTCAGCACCTTTCACAGGAGTTTTGGAAATCTCCAAGAACAGAGAATTTCCATCTTTGTGTGCACCTATTCCTGTGCTGACTGACCAACATGCCCACACACACTGGTTTGTCTAGGCAACCTCCACTCTGTACAGGGACACAGGAAGTAAACATAACAGCACAGGACATCCCTGTTTTCCTTCATATTCTCATCATGTCCATTTTTAAATTATTATAGGCCTATATATATATGAGACAGCAGCTAATTTGGATACTCCATCATAATTCGTTGGAGAAAATTAGGCACAATCTAGCTGCTACTGAAGTCAGCACCTCTCCCCAGAGACTCCTCAATAGAATTCAGCTCAGTACCTAGAATTTTAAGGCATGTCCATCTTTTCAGAAACCTGTTTCTGAAAATAGCCAATGCAGTTATTTCAGTTATTTCCAGGCTCATGCTCAGTCTTCCCTTGCACATGTAGCCAGCAGGTAAGGTCTAGAGAAGTCAACTCTCTGGATAGCAAAGGAATTCATTAAATCATTCAGCTAGCTGACCTCTAGACTACAAGCAAAGCCTGAACTCTAAAACTGCTTACTCTGCTTGTGCTTTTATGAAGAACAAGCATGATCCTGCAATACAGCTGAGGCAGTTCATGAGCACTGTGAGATGAGAGAGCAGCTCAATCAGAACTGAGCTACTCCTGCTAAAAGAGGTTTATATGCCTTGTGCTAAGGTTGCAATGCAAGACAAAAGTATGTATTCCACTACCAGCTGTTAAAACCAAGTGGGGCAGTGTTCTTTATCTCTTCCATGACCCATCCTCCACCCAGGGGGATATCTGCTGTTAATGGGCCACTGAATCTCACTGCATGACTGATAAAATTACATCACCCTATTGTGAGATGCTCCACTCAAGGGGAGTAACCAAGCATTCCTACCTGGATAAAAATCTGAGATTCAGAACACCAGGGCAGCCTGTTTCCACTGGATTCCCAGAGGAAGACCAGACCCAGCTCACCACCACTTCAGAGCAAAACTACGCCCTTCTACAGGATCATTGCTTCAACAGAACCATATCTGTCGCTACAGGAGGACTTGACTGGACTGCTACCAACACCAACCAACAGGGTGTCAGGTTGTATTCTGATTCTGTCAGTGTTTCCTTTTTTTGTTTGCTTGCTTTTTTGTACTATTACATTTTAATTTTAATTTTCCTAATAAAGAACTGTTATTCCTATTCCCATGTCTTTGCCTGAGAGCCCCTTAATTTCAAAATTATAAAAGTTCAGAGAGAGGGGGTTTACATCCTCCATTTCAAGGGAAGCTCCTGCCTTCCTTAGCAGACATCTGTCTTCCCAAACCAAGACACCTTGTAAGATAATGTTGGTCCACTGGAACACTCAGCACATGGCTTTCAGACTTGGCTGAACAGAAGACATAAAAATCTTTTTCCTCTGGGCTTTGTACTTCCTCTCAATATTTTTTTGTTGTGTTTTTGCTTATATATTTGTTTGTTTTCACATTCAGATAAGAATTTAAATATGAGCTCATCTGAAGAAGATGACATTGGAATAGCTGGAAATTGTGCTTATGCAATTAACTGATTGCAAGCCTAGCATGGCTCAGGGAGAGCTGATTCTGTCCTGGACAGAGAATCACAAGATTGATACAAAAACCAAACATAATCCTTCTTCACACATCAGCTTACTGGTTTAGATTTTATTTGACCTGGCCTGCAAAGCTGGCATCTCTGTAAGACTTGATAAGATGAAAACTGAATAGATGATCAAAAAGCCATCTGTCCTTTATCTTCCTCTCATGGCATATATGCAATAAGTGTCTTGATTTCCAAATACAGTATTTGCTTCCCAGTATGATTTCGTCTTTACTGCTTGATTATGTCAGAACTTTTAATCTCAATAATTAATTTAGTAAATGGATATGATCCTTTAAACACACCCCTCCTCCTACTCCATTAAAATTAAATCTGAGATTTGGAGTTTCTTTAATCAGGGAAAAAATGATAATATTTTATCTCCCTGTTTTCTCTAGTTAAATCAAAATGGCCCTTTAAGTCATTGATAAATGGTTTCTGTGGTACTATGACTATCACAAGGGACGCAAATGGGCTTTGAGAGTAACTGCTTCAAGAAGATGTATATCCCAGTGGCTGTACAGGCAAAGGGGGAATGACTGTAATTTCTCCCAGCCAAAGACAGCTGGCTGTGCTGAGACAAGGTGTCTCACAATTTTATGAGACTCTTTTTACACTGTTTACCCTGGAGATATGGCTTGGATCTTCTCCACTGGAAGATTAATGAGTGAGAAGTGGTTTGTTTTATGTTTATCATGCAAGATTGTAAAACTGAAAATAAAGTGAAAAGGAATATGACATTTTCTTACTACCAGAGATCTTGCCTCTGCAAAATTCCAGTCCTACAAATGTTCTTTTCCAAAACATTCTGGTGAAGCAGCTAACAATGAGTAAATTTGATAATCTGTGGTAATTCAGAACAGGGCATTTTTTACCTGGCCCACACTTGGAAAAACTGCGTCTCTAGAGAGATGTACACTGGAATGTGACGGGTAGGAAGGACTGAGCTTTCAGAAGTTACAATACTCTACAAAGTAGTTTCCTGTTCACTTATTCTGTTTTACTGTTTATCTGCTCTAATCAAGGCTAAATAGTCCTAAAGCTCTCTAATGTTGGATGACATCAAGACCAAAAAACAGTCCTTTCACCTTCTTTTCTCACTCTTTTACACAAGAAATGGCTGGCAAATGTCCTTTGTAGTCAACTACCTTGGGGAATTTTCAATCAGAAAATTTGCCAAAGACATTAGATAAGACCTAGAAGTTACACCCCAGACCAAACAACATCAGTCTTATCTGTACCTTGGAGCTGAGTCTGAACATGACATTTACCACAGGGCAGCAGGTAGTCTTCACAGTGTATCCAAAGTAATGCCAGAGAATACTGACATTTATCACAATGAAGAAAATGCCACTCGCTGCACATCAGTTTCTAAAACATCGACATCTGCTGCCAAGCTTGTCATCACTGCATTACCTGTGTGATCAATAAGGAGGAATGGGTGCTGCTCATCTCATCTACCACAGGCACAAGGAATCAGTCTACTTCTGCCTGCTAAATGGAAAGAGAAGCCAAGGTGTCTAGTTCAAATGGAGATGTCTAAAGCAGTGATTAACCCACTGTTGAGGGGTTGCCTCACCCTGAGCACTGTGTGCAGTTCTTGGCCCCAACAATTAAGAAGGAAGTGAAAGTCATTGAGCGTGTTCAGAGCAGGACAACAAAGCTGGTGGAAAGGCTGGGAGGCACATCCTGTAGCATGGTCTGTGAGGAGTGGCAATGGACTTTGGCTTGTCTAGTTTGGAGAAGAAGCAGCTGAGCACCAACCTCATTGCTACAGCTTCCTGAGGAGGGCAAAGGAGAGGGATGAGCTTTTCACCCTGAGATCCAGTGATAGGATGTGGGAATAGTTCAAAGGTGCACCAGGAGATGTTTAGACTGGATACTGGGAAGCATTTCTGTACCAAGAGGGTGGCCAAACCCTGGAACAGGTTTCCCAGTGAGGGGGTAAATGCCCCAAGCCTGTCAATGTTTAAGAGGCATTTGGATAATGTGTTTAGGAAAATGCTTTAACTTGGTCAGCCCTGGGATTGGTTAGGCAGTTGGACTAGGTGATCTTTGTAGGTCCCTTCCAACCAAAATATTCTGTCCCATTCTGTTCTATTCTATGCTATTCTATCCTATTCCTATCCTATCCACTCTCTGAAGACTAGCACAGATACTGCCCTACAGTCCTTGTTTCGCCCTTCTGCCTCAGAGACCTCTGCCAAAGAAGAATGAGATGCCAACTTACAGACTTCGCTGAAGTATTTCGAGAAGCAGAGAAATCTCAGATAAAAGGAGTTACCATTATTCATTTCACTTACAGGTGTCACAATGACATTTTTCTCCCCTGAGGACTGAATTCAGAGTAAGCAGACTGAGAAAGAAAGGGATGAGGAGCAGAGGTCAAAAATCTTTTGCCAGTGAAATCCCTCTGCAGGATGGTGCAGGAGGAAGATGCCAGTCAAGCCTTGTCCTGAACAGAGCTTACTCTGACATGCAGCTGTTGCTCACAGAGGAAATATTAGAAGGCCAGGACAGAGGTGATGGCTGAACAGTCCCCATGGAACTGGCTTGCTTGGCAGTGCTCTGCTAGTTCTAGGTAGGACCCAGAGGATACTGAAGAAGTTCTTGTTCTAGTGCTCTCAATATGAAACCCCTGTGAGAGACTGAAATGTTATGGTAATTGGCTTGTACATTGCTAAAGAAGCTGTGACCACCAAAGCCCACCCCCACTCAGATACATCTCCTGATAAGAACCGGACTGTGAGTGAAGCCACCCCAGGTCTAAGGAGAAGAATGTATCCACAAGGAAAGCCAAACCCAGCAGCTGTCCTGACAATCAGCCCTGGCTGGGTTCCCCGTGGGAGGGACCCGTAGACTCATTCGTTGATGCCAGGTTTGCACACACTCCTCCCAAGCAGGGAGGGAGAAGGAAAAGTTTTTTGGTGTGTGGCGTAACCTCTGGTCAGAGGGAGTGAACACCCACCCTGCCTTACACAAACTGCCTTCATTGTAAAACCCCTCCACCATGGGAAGGCCACAAACACACAGGACATTTATGTGAGAGGCAGCTGAGGAGGTGTCACAAACCATCAAAGACACCCAAAGCACCCCCAGGCTCATTCCTGAGGCCTTGCACCAGAGGGCTGCATGTGATGCCAAACGATGCAACAGATTCAGAGTCTTGCAAGAGGCAGTTCCAAACTTCCCCCTAACAAGGTGAGGTACTGGGTATTCCCACCCAGCCTGAACTCCATTAATCCACTGAACTCTGTGCTAAGCAGGACACCAAGCACTGAGAAGACCAGAAGAGGATAAACAGGACACTGTTGGGATCGAGGGAGTGGTAATATTTTCTACTTAATCTGTCTCTGTCACTCTCTTTCCCCCACTCCCTTTTTCTATTTATTTCTCTCTTTCTCTCACTCACATTTACTGTTAAATACAATCCATGCTATTGCCTTTGACATACGGTCTCATTTGCACCTTAATCAGGGCAGAGGCATATCTCTAACAATTTCAAGAACTGGATTTTAACACCCCCTCCCTTTTGCATCCTGAGTATGGAGATACATGCACACATATTGCTTTCTCTAACAGATGCTCTGAGCAAAATCCCTTTGTATCCCGTCCTGCACTTTTGAGGCTCCATATCCATATTTTCTATCAGTTGGAGAAAACCTCTTCAAAATTACTTAATCAAATCTATCTCTTTATAGGGTGCAGTGCTTTACACCAGACATGTATCTAACATTTCCTGCCTTTGCCACAGAAAAGGCAGTAACAAGAACAAAGACACTTCTTTACCACAAGAGGAAACACAGGGGAAGTGTTCATCCCCTCTGAATGTGCACACAAGGTCATTCTGGCATTACAACGTGACATTTTTAAGATTGATCATCTCTTTTTAATTGCACAAACACAGAAGGTGGCATCATAGATTATGACTAAAAGTCATTTGCCACATAGCCACTGCAAGAGCAAATGAACTTGAACTTCCTTTGAAATTGGAAAGGTAGTCACAATATATATGCTACTGTTTATACCACCTACCCATGGGCTATCTGGGGAAAAGCTCTTTGAACAAAATTGGAAAACGCTGCAGAACAGCATGCTGGCAAAATAATCTCTCTTAAGCCAGTATCCTGCCAAGTGAATTTAGTGAAGAAATTTAAATCTGAATAAAGAGATAGACTTCATTTAGCTGTGGCTGAAAATGTCACAACTAACGTTTTTCCTTTGAAAAATATTTCTCTTCCAGAATTCAAACTTCTCTCTTAATTACACACAGCCACAGGTGAAAATGCCTGTCCTGGCGTTAGAGTTCAGACTTCCTGGTTGGTTTGGGTTTTTCCAGTTTGGAATGCAAGGTCAGAAATGCTAGAACTTCCCAATGGTGGAAAGTGCTATTTCTGAGGAACTCAAAGGATGGAAATTAATTGGAAATATCCCACCCAGACTCTGATTTCAGGCCTACTGCATGCCTTTCATACTCCCCTTGAACAATAAATTTGCAAAATGAACATATTTTGTGGAAAAAAATAACAGAAATGGCAAGAAGCTTCTTTCTCTTTCAAGAGAAAAACAAAGAGAGCAGGATAGATCTACAGAAGAAACCAAGTGGAAATTAGTTACCTACATACCAGAGTATATCAGGGTGTGCAGCTGAAGACCAAAGGATTTGGGGGGAACTTCCCTATGCCTCAGAACTTTGTAGTCTC
Organism: Chamaea fasciata; assembly: GCF_029207755.1. NCBI lineage: Eukaryota > Metazoa > Chordata > Aves > Passeriformes > Sylviidae > Chamaea > Chamaea fasciata. Next base: position 11,901,101 of record NW_027094086.1, on the reverse strand, counting down.
ATATACTGCTGTCAATATCTTTTTCAGTGGAACAGGAAATGGAACAGGAAAAGGAGCAGGAAAGCCTAGATTGCTTGTCCTCCTGGTGATACACTGCAAAGTACAGCTCTAGAAGTCCCTATTGCTGTTTTGGGAGTGAAATGTGGAGTGATCAGGCGTTCCTGAAAACACAAAGATACAACAACAGTCCAGAAAAGAGACCTGGTTCAGGCAGTGCTGTCCTCCCATTGCAGCTCAAACAGACCAGTGAGGTTGCCCCAGATGTCCGTAAAACACTGCAGGTTAAATAAACCAGCATATCCACATGGGGCAGGAGGTTATAATTACTGGCTAGTGCTGGTCTACACAGGCCAAGGTCCCTTGGGTGAAACTACTCCTTTCCATGTGACCAGATGTGGATAACAGTATGTCATAGACTTTCACCTGGCTTTTCTTAACAGTGGTTACAACTGTCCATTATGTCACTCTGAAATCAATATCTAAAACACAATATATAAATCTTATTTAAAACTGCCTACTTTTTCTTTCCATTGCAGTGTCAGGAGCTCGGATAGAGAAATAAGCACTACAATCATTAAAACTTAGGAATGGCATATCTTTCCCTGTACAGCAGAGGTACTTTGAACACAAAAAACTATGTCCACTCTTTTTAGAATGAATTATCTGCAAAAGCATGTACTTTGACAACATGTTTATTGGTTTGCATGTAGCATCTAATCAATGAAAATGCTTTGTACTTCTTGCAGTGCATGGAGCTTTATTTGGTTATACATGGTAAATTCCTGCACAGAGTGTGTCAAGGCTGTTTGGTAAGAGCCCCTGGGAATCACTGATTGATTACTCTGGCTGTTGTATGCCTACTTCTGCCTGTTCCCATTTCTGACATAATCTAGTTACTTTAGGAATAGATCCCTTCCTTCCTTGCCACAGGCAACTGTCTCCAAGTGCTAGCAGGGATGAGGATGAGTGTTTCAGAGCCCTGGAGAAACAAACAAATAAAAACCCAAAAAAACAAAAAAAGCAACCTTTGGCACTGGCAGTAAATTACATTTTACATTTGGAAGAGTATCTGGCCTTTAAGTGACCTTGTAAACTGGAGGACCAAAGAGAACATCAATACACTAACTGGAGAAGAGGCAATAGTTCACATTGCACATTATCTTAATTTCTCCATGAAAAGGGGTGTTCAGTGCGAAGGCAAGAGATTTCCATGAGCTTTCCTGGCCTCTTCTCAATCTCAAGAAACAGAAAGTGGATGAAGATGGTAATTTTCCTCCACCTTATAATTTGAAACAAAAATCTGCTGCAGCCACCTGCTTGTCTTCAGGACTTTCTGTTTCGCCTGACAACTTCTATTTTTAAACTGGCTGAATTCCTCTCTGTAAGGAATTGTCACAGCCACTGACACCGCTCCCAGTCACACCTCCCAGTTCTACCCTGCTCTGGACTGTGGATTACGTTTCCACATATGTTGTGGTCTTGTTGCTATTTTATGTCTGTTTCTCCAGTTCCTCCAGAGCACATGCTGTGTGGAACTGACTGACATAAAGGAACAAAATCCAGAAATATGCCCCAATTTCTTTTGCCTTCCTCCAGGCTACAGAGCACACTGGATTTTTCTGTTTCCTATTTTCTTTCCACTTCCTACCACTGTTCTTATTTTAAACATTATCTTCACATTTGATTACTGTAGTTTGTAATTGTGCTTGACTTGATAGTGGAAAAAACCACAGCTGTTCAGTCTGTTAGCTTGCAAATGCTGGTAGCTTTCAAAGTGATTTATACCTCCAGCCATACTCTCCTAATACACTGGAAAAAGGTCATTTGAGTATTATTGCTCATTCATTCACATGACCCTAGGCCCCGTGTGGCACATGCATGATCCAGGATCTCATGGTCCCATGCATTAATCATGAAAGTATTTTTAGCACAAGTCAACAACTGATTTCTTTCTCGTCTGAATTTTTTTAATAATTTGCTTTTTCTCAATTATTATGCAAGTTTTCTCTGAGTGAATGAGGGTTCAGTCAGTCAGGATCAGACTGAGCATTCAGCCAGGACAGGACATCATGCTCTGCTGCAGATCTCCTCACACAGCACACAAAATATAGAGTGTAATGAGATTATAAATGCTGTGTATAATTGCAGTGTACATATCTCTTACGAAACACTACCTCCTTTTTTTGTTTAAGACATTTTAAACCTGGTTTTAATGTAATTCCTTTCTGATGCATCCCATACAACTCCACATTTGTGGCCCACTTTTCAGAATCAAGAACCCCTGCCACTGAATTCTATGATTCTACAGATGTGGTGAGAAACAATAGCTTTGGGATCCAGGGGAAAATCTGAGAGTAGATAGGTCGGGACAAAAACCTCAGCTCTGAACACAGGCATGACAGAGCCTGCATGTGGTCTGTGTGCAGTGTCATTTGTATCCAGATCATAAATTTTGTTTAGTTTTGTGTTGTTGGGCTTGGGGTTTTTTCCCCTCAGTGTTTAGCACAGCCTAATCCCAGTGTTCAAGACAATAATAAATGTTGAAAGGAAGTTTGTCACATGAGTTCAGGTCAAGCCAAGCCCTAATCCTTCATTTCCCCAAAGTCTATGATTTCTGTATCTTTAATCATCTATCTGGCTACATGCTTATTTATAATCTAAATAAAGAACAGCAGAAGGAACTTAATGTTCATTACAGCATTCAAATCCTTTTCAGTCTCTCATTACTGCTCAGTCTCTGCTTAAAGGAAAATTTGTTCTACCCTACTGATAGTTTAGTCTTTGAGGCAATTATCAGCCCAGAGAGATCTTTTATCATAAAAGGTGTCATGCACAATTCTATACCATTTGATACAGAAGCATGTCACCCTGTGAAAAAGCAAGAATACACCTAAAGACAGGAATTTGATTGATAATAGTATTTTCTGTCCTGATTCAACACTGAGATCACAGAACCATTTAGGTTGGAAAACACCTTTGAGATCACCAAATCCAAACCTTACCTTACACTGTCATGCTCACCACTAAAACATATCCCCAAATGCTACATCCACATGTTTTTTGACTAATTCAAGAGATGGTGACTCAGCCACCTCCCTGGGCAGCCTGTTCCAACCCTTGGCAACCCTTTCAGTGAAGAAGTTTTTCCTAATATCCAACCTAAAACTCCGCTGGCACAACTTGTGGCCACTTCCTCTAGTCTTGTCACCTCTTTCCTGGAAGAAGACATCAACCTCCACTTCACTACAGCCTTCTTTCAGGTAGTTGAAGAGATTGATAAGGTCTCCCCTGAACCTCCTTTTCTCCAGGCTAAATAACCCCAGATCCCTCACCTGTTCCTTATCAGACTTCCCCAAACCCTTCCTCAGCTTTGTTGCCCTTTTTGGACATGCTCCAGCACCTCAAGGTCCTTCTTATAGTGAGGTGCTCAGAACTGAATGCAGAATCTGAGGTGTCACCTCACCAGTGCCAAGGACAGGGAACAATCACAACAACCCTGCAACACCAGTAATTTTAGTACCAAATCACTCTGACTTTGCAACAGTAAAATGAGACACCAAGTCTCTAGTGATCAGTGCATGGGCACTGCTCAGAGTTCAGGAGCATGGCCCAGAGAGACAAAAATTGTAGAAGAATTATGCAGCAGCTTGTCAGGGGATGAGCTTTTGTTAGCCTTTACTCAATGGCCTTTATGTATCTAAATGTTCCTGCTTTAATAGTCCTCAAGAGAGGAGACTTTCTTACCAGCTGCTCAACCCATTTCATCATCTGAGACATGGTTTATGTTTTGCATATTAAAGACCTAATATAGCTTGGGAAAAGCTCTAATGCCTCCAATTTGTGTACAAGTGTTTTGGCTTTACAAAAGCACTGGGCATACTTGTCTTCATGGCAAGTCAAACCCAGCCCCACAGTCCACACAACTCCATCTGGAAGATGACATGTATTTACTGTATAATTGTTTGGTTTGGGTTTTCTTAGAGGCCAGTGAACAATGGCCCAGCCTCTGTGACTTCCCCATCCTCAAAGGATTTTCTGGAGTCTGTCACACATCAGCTGCATGGTTCCCTTGGGTCTGCACCAAGGTGGGTGGAGAAGAACGTCCCCCTTGGCACTCCACCTTACCCCACTGCTCCCAGGAAGGTCAAAGTACTCTTTGATCACAAATTGGCAGCACTTCCTATGCCAGTGAGGGTGTGTGGGCAGTATCAAATGTTCTCCAAGATGTGTGGAGGTCACGTACCTCCCAGCTCACAGGGACACAAGGATTGTGCAGTGTACTGGGAAGTGTTCAAGGACACTCGGGCATACACTACTTTCTGCTTGCACAGCACAGAGAGGAATGCATGGGCCAAATCCAATGGAAGCAGCAGGAGGGGCACAAATAAAGTCAGGCAAGTTCTGTGGTGCTCCATCCTCCACTGATGTCAGTTGCTTAAGTCCTTTTTTCCAATGTCAGATGGAACTGCCTGAAACATGCAAATACCAGAAGCCTCTCTGAAAGATGCTGCCTGGGCAAGGAAAGGGTTGGTGTTTGTTAGCACCCACAGTCCCAGAGACAGGAGAAACAGCATGGGGCAGAGAGGATGGGGAAATCCTCTCTATTCAATCATTTGATTATAACAATTTCCTCAAATGTTTTAAATACCTATTTCTTCTGCACACAGGTAGTGAGGGGAAGGCAACAATGATTTATAGTGGTGTGTCCAGACTGTGCGAACTCTCCTGACATAATTCAAAAACCTAAACCACAGTGTGTAGTCTATTTTCTTGCCACATTAGTCCATTGATGAAAGGGATGTTTTTCACACCAAATGGCTGGAACTTGTGTAGTTATGGATAAAAATTGGTGTAGCTATGTCCTGTAAGTCTTAGAAACTGATAGTGGTAGGGAAAAATCTAAAGTCACGTTCACAGGTACCCATGATCATGGTCCTGAACACCAGAGTTTATAGATGCTTTTATTCACATTCAGTGGCTACAAGATCACACCCCACTTGCACAAGAAAATAAGCAGCCCATGCATGTGACTGTATTGGCTGTGCATTTAAGTCAGGGCTACCTTGTTCTGCACATTTCCAAAAGGAAAACTAATGTGCATAATCTGGAAGAAGAGTTCAACTTAAAGAAAAGCATTAAAGTTCTCAACTTAATTCCTTTTCAGAGCATGATTACTAATAGATTACTTTTATCCTCTAAGTACTTTCCAACATAATAAGTGGTACTGATGAAAATCAGCATGAATTTGTGGTAATAGTTTTACAGACTTAAATCTGGAATTTTGAGGATGTGGGTTTTCTGGTGCACACCTGTGTTCATATCTCCAGTATTTGGACAGTTATTTGAAAAATCACTCAATCTTTTCTTATTTTTATGGATTGGATGATCTGAAATGATCCTAAGCAATTCATGGTCCAGATACATAGTGTGTTAAGGAGCTTAAACTGGGAGGATTAACAGCCATGATTCTTCTGACTAAATACTGGCTTCTGTGTATCCATGTCTCCACCTGGACTGCATCATCTAAACACCCACAAAAGTCTGCAAAGTAGACTAGAAAGATTTAATATTCAGTTTGTTTCTGCTTGCAATAGTGTTTAAATAAGCAGAATTACTCCCCACAGGTCTGTCTTCATTGACTAACAGATCAATATTCAAGAATGCTCTGTGGGCATCCAAAGTGATTTTTACAAACCTTAGTAAACATGGCTATTTATTAATAACTGCCTTATCAGTCAGAATGTAATGGGACAAGCTTTTTTATTTGGTGCCTAAAGTTGGTCTGTATTGTCTTCCACTGAATTTTGACCTACTACCTCCCCTTTGGGGCTTTACCCTCTAGTGTAGTAACTTGGATTGTTCAACAGACCAGAGGTGACTTGTTCCATCTACACAGTTTGGTTACTGTCTGAGCCAGACAGTCATTCTGAAAAATCCAACCTTCACCTACAGCCATCATTTGCATATGTGACAATTCTTTTCTGTATCAACAGACAGAAACAATTTACTGTGCATTCAGAAAATTAGGCAGTCTGTAAGAAAAATAGATTCCTAAACAGGCTTACATTTGTTTTCCTTCTTTTCCTGTCTCATCACCATATTATCAATTATACAGCTTAACATAGAAGACCCATTTAAAAATCCACGTCGAGCACAGGTTATAATTGATTGCAGGTCCATGTGGATCCTCAATGGATGGCTTGGCCAGAGACAAATACACATATCTGAAAAGAAAGAGCCATTCCTGTCCTTGCAGGATGTGGAGGAAGCATAGGACTGTGATCTTGAAAATCTACTTGAACAATGAGGTGACAATTCATTTCCCAATGAGAATAGTCCTTCAACTTGTTCTACCACACTATAAATCAGCTGAAGGAAGTTGGGGAGAAATTTTGTGGTGTTGGCAAACCAAAGATCAATCAGCAGCAACAGCCATGTGTCATAACACACTTTGTAATCTATGTGTGGTCTAAATCAGACCGCTAAATAAGAAAATGTGGTTTCAGCAGCAGCAGAAGTGAGTTCCTCACACAGATTTATTTGCAGTCTACAGCACTGACCACAAAGAACAAAAAAAAAGACAGTATTAACCATACCCTCTCCATCCAGTGCTGTCTTTTCATTCTGTTTGCATGGGACCTAATATCTGTCGTGTCTGATGCTGGTCCATGCTCAAAATCTGACAGAAAAATCATGCAGTCATCCAATCCAGAGGGAGAAAATGTGCAGGTACTTCCTGCCTTCACCACTCTCGAGTGCTGAAGTAGGGCCTGCCATGCAATAGCTCAAGAAGGTGTCCTGCTCACACAGCTATCTTCAACCAGCTGCAGTCACCCATAAAGTGATGCTTTGTTAGCTCTGAAAAATAGACCAGAGTTGAGAATTAGAAACAGGAGTCATGACCTTGCCTCCAAATTAGGGGACCTTTGATTTAAAAGGAGTCTTTCTGTGGCAAATCACTTCTTGCAAGCTAGATGGTCCCACTACCCTTACACTGCAGCTGTACAGGGATAGGAATGAGGCAGAAGAGTCATGGCCCATTACCTTTTCCATCTGTACCAAAATGCCACAAGTTAGAAAATTTATGGGTGCATTTTTCATTTCTCTTAGGATGTATCCCTCACGTAGTCTCAAAACCTGTTTTATTCATCTGTCATACACATCCCTTGTTGAAGACAATTATTTTCATAAAATAAGGAAAAAATAAAACCAACCTGCTTTGACACAGGGCTAGAAATTGGCAGGGGATAAATTCTTGGTATTACTCCAAGCAAAATATTTGGGTTGTACACTCCCTGTCAGATACAACATTTGTGTGAATGGTCAGGAGCAAAAGTGGAAAGTCTTCATGAAACCAGAGGGGCAAACACTTGCTTTATAGTTCACAAGCAACACAGAAGTGAGCATCAGTTGTTTAAAATTCCTCTAGCTACCAACTCTAGTGGCTTCACAACATATTTTTTGAAAGTCCCTGATGCTGAGGTGGGTCATATTTGGCAATGAAGAAAAATCTCATATTTACCTGTAAGTTGTTTCCATTCTAAACCTTAGTGTGAAGCTGAGACTCTTCTGTCTCTCCGGAAATCTCCACAGAACAAGATATATTTCTGGAAGGCTTGTTTTACTCAAACACATGCTGTTAGGTTTCATCCAAGAGTCCAGAGGAGGAAGTCTAAGCTCCTTCCATTCAGACTGCCATAACAAATTATTTAACAGTCTTTGCTGGCTTTAATACTTATGTATTTAAAGAATAAAAAACTGATGGTAAGTGAAAATAATCCTGTTAGCTTTTGTTATTGTTTTTTAAAATAATATTTTGGGGGTTTATCACATTCTTTTTCATTAAATGGTTGGCAAAATTGATAATGGATTTATTTTTCCATTTATTTTTGTACACCTACAATGCAAAGAGATCAGATAAAATGGCCAGTGAGATAAATCTAGTGAAGAGTATAGCATAACATTATCAAAGGCAGCGGCCCTAGACTGTATCCTTTGACGAGAGCCAGAAGTTCATTTAGTCTCACAACATCTGCTGTTAGGCTTAGTATTACTAATTTTGGTTTACAGATAAGGAAAAAAGGTAGTAAGAAGGCACTAAAATCATTATGGTCATTTAGTCTAACATACAGTTGGGAAATGATGCGGTTTTAAAAATAAAGACATTTGAGGCCATTTCACGGCCCATACTACCAACGACTGCAGTAGCAAGCAGTTTGGAAGATCAGATTTTTTGGTGCTGAGGTTTTCCCCTCTGTGGTGTGTGGTGGCAGCAGAAGGGGTACAATGCTGATGAGTTTCCACCTGGTCCCCTGGACCGCCAGTCTCTACTGGTTGTATTACCCCAGGCTCCCCAAGAAGAGTTCTTCCACAAACCTTTGTTCCTCTACAGGCTCTAAAAAGGGCTGCACTGAGCTCATGTGTGCCATGCCAGTGTCAGGAGAAAATCACCTCCTTATTGTCACCTTTTACGGGGGCTTTGCAGTCCGTTATGTTGCTGGCGCCCTGCCTTGTTTCACTAAGGGGCTGCCATTTATACAAAAAATGTCCCATTGTCCTAGGTTTCAGTGTAGGATGTGCACAAAGTATTTATTCTATCACCATCTTCATGAGCTGTTGAAACCAGGTGGGACAGTGTTTTCCCAGGCCCCCTCCCTCTGGGCTATCTTCTGTTAATGGCCCATCAATGCCTTGCCACATGACTCATTGATAACCCCCTCCAGGAGCTACCTCGGTTTAATGGGCCATCAAGGACCCCCTGCGTGACTCATAGAAAGATATCATCCCACTGTGAGATGCTTCGCCCAGGGGGAGGAGCCAAGCATTCCCATCTGGATATAATCTGGGATTTGGGACAGTACAGAGAGCCCTTACCCACTGGATTCCCAGAGGATAAGAGCTACCAGACCTTCCTATGGGATCACTGCTTCAGGAAGATCACCCCATCTAGACTGCTTCCACCACCCTGCTCAGGTTGTATTCTGACTCTGTCAGTGGTCTTTTGTATTATTGCATTTATTTTATTTTATTTTAGTTTCTTTTTTTCTTCCTATCAAATTGTATTTCTGACTTGGAGTCTCTCACTGGTTTTTCTTTCAAACCACTACACTCATACAGCCTTTGGACAAACAGGTGGTTTCATCCTTTTGAAGGGGGTTAGATCTCACTTTGGAAACAAACCAGGCTGTAAACAGACACAAAACTCTTCCTCTGCCATAAACTTAGTTAAGAAAAAAGGAACAACTGTCTCCCCAGGCCCTGATATATCCCTACTGTCTGCCTGTTTTGGGGTCCACCTCAGCTGGGATGCAGCAGGGTGTTTGATCACAGCCAGGAATGCAGAACAGCTTCAGTGACAGTCTCACCCCATGGACTACCTGCAGGAGCACTCCAGAGTTGCCCCAAGACTGGAAGGAGAGGATTGGCACTATCAGCAGTGCACTCTGTGGTCTTTTCTAGGCAGCAAGATGAATTCTCCATAGAATGAAAAATTGGTCAGAGCTTATAGGCACTGGATACACTGGTCTCTGGATAAAGAGCTCTCATCTGAACAGTTTCCATATTAATGCTTTGAGACCATCTTTCTGAATGCTAATCCCAAAACTTAAAAAAACCCAAACAAAACCAAAAAGCCCCCAAGAATCATATAAACAAACGGTGCCTTTAAGTTATGACACCTAAGGAAAAATATCCTTTTAATTTGCATTCTGTCTGATATTTATCTTTTAAGTCATGACATTTATTTTTTAAGTTTTACTGCAAGCACAAGGAATCAGGAGCTTGGTCTGTGTCAAATACAACTATCCAAGTCAGGAACTAGAGATATGCGAAAACAGCCACCAGAAGATGGGCGGTAGAAGTAGTCAGTCATTTCAGACATCTTTCTGAATAATAACTGAAAACAAACTGAAAATATTGCACTTACTTTTGATACATAGTTCTCCTTTGGCTGTTTCTAATGTCTTCAGCCACTTTTTTATGACTTGTTCAGAATTCAAATCAACATAGTGAGAGTGCTGTTTTGGACTATTAAGATCCCATTCACCAGGGACAAAAATATGAGTGGAAACAAAAGGTAAACGATTTTCAATATGCTAATATTACATCCCCTTCTTCCTGCATTTTACCCACATTACATAAATCATGGCAACATAGAGCACTAGACTATCAGGAAATGAAAGGTTTATAGCAATGCACAACCCATCAACAACAAGGATTAGAGTTTTATCAGCCTAGGATGTGATGATAGATTTCCCAAGAAATGTGAAACTCTAACCAGTTTTATACTTTAGCACTATATTTTATAGCTGCTATGAAATGCCATAGGAAATGATGATTTTAACAATGTTATTGCTTTATTAAAAAAAAAAAAAAAAGTGTATTGCGGTCTGTTCAGGAGAAACTTATTGAATTAATGGCCTGTTGTGGGTACACTACATTCCCAGCTATCCTGTACTAGCAAGAGCGAGAGGCTTATAAGCATTAAGGTTCCCAAAAAACTCTGATTGAGACAGATAAAACTGTCCCATGAACCTTCATGGTCAATGCTTGTAGTATTTTAGAAACAGATACATAGAAATGTTTCACAGAGCTCAGAAGGATGCCTGTGCTTCAGGTTAGAGGTGTAGGGTGCAGGCTGTTGGATTCACTGGCAGAGGCACTAAGTGTAGTTTTACATGAATTACATACACTGGATTTTGAATGATGGGGTTGGCTCCTTTTTGCTGGTTTTTACAGTCACTTTTTCAGCATAGAAAAAATTCATGTCCTATGGATGTTCAAAAAACTTTGTGTTAGTCAACAACAATTAAGTCTTTGTTTACAGTCTGCCTGACGAGTTACACTGCAGTAACTGTGGGAGTGGATGCTCAACAACATCTCAGAATCCTTTAATCATGGGAAAATTATTTCCCTCAGCTCCTTCTTAGAAATTCTGAATATCCAGCAGAGGATATATTTATTCAGACAATGAATTACAATTTCGTGCTGACAGTTTAGAAAAGGGCCTTTCTCCTACATAAAGCCAAAATGGTAGAAAGACAGGGTCACTCTGTGTGTTGCCTCTGTTTGGGCCAATTTTGTGTATTTGTAGGGCTGAATGTACTCAGATGACAAAAGAATCAAATTACCAAGAGCTGGAGAAGTCTCTCTGATCAGACATTAAGAGATGGAAATTTTGGATTATTCTTAATATAAAACCCTTTCACATCTTCCTTTCAAACGTATGTACCAACAGGGGACATGCAGCTCCTTTATTATTTTCTCTTTGCTGTCTCTCTTGTAGGAACTTCAATTCTCAGGTTGACTGATTCTTCAGTAATTAATTGTTTGAAGTTCTTTATACATCTCAGCAGCCATCACGACTCAGAAAACAACCAACTCTTCTGAATGGATTGTTTAGGCAAAACAGTTCTACCAATCACCCATGAAAACATGTCCTGTTTTTCCTAACCATATTTCTCATTTGGATGTCTGAATATGCTTAGAGGACGAGAATGGAGGATGGATGAGCAGCTAAGGGGCAGCACAGAGGCCAGATATGTCAGGCTAGATTCCTCCCTCCGTCTCTCCAGTGGTGGAATCAATCTACTTGACTTAGACACGGGACTTCACAACCAAAAAGGCAATAAAAGGTGTGTATGTGTCTTGCACAGATGGGAAAACAGACAGAGAAAGGGAAGGATATAATTAGATGTGTCTTCTTAATTTAATTCAACTGAAACTACAGATTCTTGCTGCAAAAAGCCAGGACCCACATTTTCAAGGATCTAAGGCATGCAACTTTCACTGATTTCTACAAGAACACTGAAACTCCTGCAAGGCTGGGCTGTTACCTCTGGTCCTTCCCATCCAGCAGTGTTACCAAAAGGTGCAGAAAAGAGCTTGCAAAAATATTTGCTGTTGTTCCATCAGTGACTGAAAAGAGCATTTCTGTTGTGGCCAGTTGCTGAATTTACCTGAAGAATTATTTCCAGCATTGATAGGCCGCTGAACAATTTTGCCTTAGTTTCATTGTGTATAATGATACATCCTCGCAAGATAGCTATGCTGGTGAAACAGTTCCAAAGGGGTTAGTGCTTGAGTCAGGATCAAAGGAAATCCAATTGAATTACATTTGCCACAGTCTCCAAAGCAAGAAAAAGGAGCAGGGATCTGCTGAAACAGTGACTGAATTATGTCTGAGTCCCTCCCCTGCCTATGGCACTGCCACCCACCTGCAAAATAGCAGTGAGAATAGCTGTTTCCCTGGTAGTGCTCATAAAACAATAAGAACCCCTAGAAGTACCTGGTGCTTTGGAGGAGCTATTACAGAATTCATCTGGGATATGTGCTAAGCTTTGAATTGATCTGTGTCTGTAAAAAAGCTGAAAAAACTAAATAGATTTACTGACTCTCTGAGACTGAAGTGAACTGACACCACCTGTGGATCTAAACAGCTCTGTCCCCATGAAATTAATGCCGATGCTCTCCCTCCTTCCTGGCTGCAGTAACATTTGTGATTAGTTTTGACAAAAGTACAAAACAGAAAAAAATTTGGCAAACCAGTGATTCTTCTGAATACTGTTTCTCATCAGCAATCTTTAATATGCTTTTTTGGCTGATTGGTAACTAAGAAGCAGACTGGAGTCTTGCAAGTCTGCCTTGTGGTCTGTTCTCATTTGCTTTTATTTACCATTTTATTACACCAAGTTGGGCGCTTAAATTATAATTCTGAAGCTTAAGATGGTTTTCTTTCATTATTTTTAATCTAGCCGTTCATATGTTGTGCCCACTTCTTAAGATTTCTATAGAAACACCATCAATTTAATGTAAAATTATGTATAGTAAACAGATTAATAATATTAGCTTGCTACTTGCATATAGTTTTCATGTTAACTGATCAGCAAATTAAGAGCAAATCCAGTGAGACTCCTGTAAAGATTCATGTTTCTTAGAAATGCATGTTGCCAAGAACATTCCCAGGTGAGGTGGAAGTGAATGGCTGCATCTAAAAAATCTTTGTTCTGGCCAGAAAAAAAAAAATCAGCCCCTCATATAATCCTTTCAAGATTTCATATAAATATTTTAACATCTCTTTGCTTGCTTTCTGCTGCTTGAGCCAGTACATTTTGTTCTGTCTGTATTTTCAATTTCTCCTATCATGGAGGAGACACTTTCAAAAACAGAAAGAAGGGTGAAGTTATTATAAATACACAAGAAATAAAATTTCCTAAATAACTCCAACTGGAAACTAGGATAAACACCTAATAATGTTCAACATCAGAAGAATCAATAGATTCTTGATTTCTCAAACTGTGAGATTTACCCTTGCTGGAAAAAGAGTGATGCTTGGAGAGAAATAACTGTTCATCAACTAATAGATGTCACTGCAGCCCACTAGAAACCCAGAAAAACAGAACTTGCAAGGCAGGAAAAATGTCTAGTGTTCTTCCTACACTGTCACTGTGGCATCAGGAGCCAATCAACTGAGGAAAACATGTTTTCCTACATATATTCTGAATTTTAAAATTCAAACACTTTTTTATATGCTCAAAGAACATGTGGGGTACACTATCTGTGAACAGCAGCAAGATCTTCATATCAAATAGGATCAAATGTCACAATTTCAACATTCCTTTTTCTTTCTCCTGTTCTGGTATATCAAAGCAAAGAAGCCTTTGTGTGCTGCGTTGTTTTAAAAGAAGGGAATTTCTAAGCCTGGACCTAATCCTCAGTCAACTGTTAATCAGTGAATCCTTGTATGTGGCTCTTCAAATTTCTGCTGTTGGATGAGGAAGAGAGAGAGACATATGCCATGAAAGAAGGTCCCTGAAGGTACAAAATTTGAAACTTTGGTGACAGCCTCAAAAGCCAAACCCATTTTTCACCCATAAGAGTGAAAATAATTTTTCTCTCAAAGGCCATTTTCCACATGGTCATTATGGGCACCTCTATGGCTGCTCCACAGTGTTACTAGATATTTCGATCATTTCCTATATTTAGGTGCATTTAGTGCATTTCATGCATTTATGCTATCTGAATACTAATGTGGGGAGATAAATTTTCTTCCATCTTTCTCTTCCAAAGAAAGTGAATCCACTGAAGTAATGCTGCTTTGTCCATAACTGTATAATGGTGAGCCTTCTCATGTGTTGCAGTTCACATCTAAGCACTTCAGAAAGCTTGATTGCCTTATTTGCCTTCCGTTTGTATTCCCAGGTGTTGCTGGATAGGATCTGAGCATTTTTTCAGTTGAAATAAAATCTGAGTTGTGCTCCTGGAGCACCCCAAGCACTTCTACTGCTGGTGGGTGTTGAGTCTTCAGATCCAGAGTGGAGCAAGTCCAAATTAACCATCCTGAAATAATTTTAAGGTTTTTAAATAGTGCTTTGATGATGTCTTCGACAGCAGCTTCACCCAGATAACCATGTCTAATACCTGCTCATAATTCATTACTGTGTCAGTTTATCTATTGCCTTTCAGAGCCTGTTTTTACTTTTGACCAGGGTGACCTGGTCCACACACACTATTCCACATTTTGTTTTATTAGAGAAAAACATGTTTAATCAGCCTTTATTGCTGGAGAAAACCTCACTTGGTGTTTATTTGCTGCACTGGTAACTCTGGCAGAACCACAGCACTTTGACATCAGATTTCAAGAGAATACTGGGGAAAAAAAATCTCAAAGCCTGAAATAAGAAAGGCAGAGGCACAAACACAAGAGGGCTGTCTGCATAACCTGATGATTAAAAGATCTAGGGAAAGTCAGAGAAGAGTTGGAAGGCAAAGTGGTGAATTTGTAGTCTGAGGATCATCTCAATTTGCATGACAACTAATTGCCAAAGTTGCAAGTGATTGAATTAATTTATCTATTAAACAAAAATCTGGTGAACAAGCTTTCTATGCCACATAAATAACTTTTAATTAGAGAAAGTCTCAGCACTGAAACCCCAAATTATGTGTTTGAGAAAGAGACAAGAAATGAACCTGACATTCAACCTTACTGAAATACTTTACAACAAGATGCTGCAGCAGCAAAAATATTATGGAACTGACTGGAGGAAAGAAATTACGTTTTCCCAAACTCATGTATTTTTATTAAGTGCATGATTCTGCCCTTTTATAGAAAACAGGATCTTTGTCATTAAATTCCAGACACATCAGTTAAAAATGTTATTTCAGGAACATTTTCAAATCCTAACTTCTTATGGAAAAGATGTTTATAATTCAGCTGTATGACAAGTTCAAAATGCTTTTCTGTGCTTTCCCCTGCTTTGTCACACCCTTCTTGTTCTGCAGTGCAGACTAGGGTATTTTTAAGCATTATCAAGACCTCTCTGAAGCTGCTTCAGGAGTTGCTATTTGATGCTGACTATAAGCAAATGTTTATGTGCATCTTTTAAAGCTACACATTAAAATTGCAGCCATTACAGCTCTAATTCTGAAGTGTCATTTCACAGCTAAGAATAATAACCTTTCACCTAAACTTTCTGAGGGATTATGTACTGAGTATTTCCCAGTTTCTGCAAACTTTCAAAACTCCTTCAAGTGGACCTTTTTTCAAATTCTCATCTTCATTTGCAGTTCTTGTGAATGAAAAGGCGTACATGGATGATAATGTCATAAGAGGGGTAACAACAAAAACAAGGACAATAGTTAAAGATGAACATGTGCTTGGGGATAATTCACTATGTCCAGTTCTGGTTCCTATGATTCAAAAAAGACATGAACAGACTGTCTGAAAAGAGAGCCACAGAGAAGTTCAGGGGGCTGGAGAACCTGTCCTGTGAAGGAAGGTAGAAGGAGATAGTTCTTTTCATCATGAAGAAGAGAAGGCTCAGTCTTTTGAGGGAGATTCATCACTGAATAGTTAAAGGGAAGTTATGAAGAGGATGGGAGGGTCTTCACAAACGCCCCAGAAGGAGGTCAGCAGGTACAAGTTGTATAAGAAGGGGTTTCATCTCCATATAACAAAGACATTTTTTACAGTGAGAATGATCCCACACTGTAACAACCTCTGCAGGGCTGTGGTGGAGCCCCATGACTGAGGGGTTTGAAGCTGTAATGAGGCCAGGTGCTACATAATTGCATCGAGGCTCCCTGGCCGGACCAGGTGACCTTTCAAGGTCACCAACCAGGGCTTGCTGTGAGTAGAGAAAGACCAAGGGCTGGTGTGTCCCCGCCCATGTTTAATATGGTCATCAGATCCCTGGAGGGTTCAGAGATCGAAAATGGGGCCACCCAAGGCCAACCAAGGCTCCTTGTACTAAGATGTGTGATACTTAGAAAAGTCTCCTGCTTTCCCAGTGGTCTCTCTGGGAGGACAGAGGAATAGACAACAGCACTATAAAGATGTCTTCTCTTCAAGACTGGCTTTCTGTTGTTTTTCTATGTGGAAATGAGGTTTTTGAGAGAAGTCATTAAACCTGCTTTCTCCAGCTGTGTGCAGGGTTAGCTCAGCACTAACTCAGCATGGAAACTGCTTCTCTTTTTATTTCCATACTGCAGCTCCGGGAGAAGCCTGCTCTCCCTGCTCTATCAAACCAAGACCCACATTAGCATGATGCATTTGTGAGTAAGCGTCTGAAATCTGTCAGGTCACAGCTCAGCCCCAAATGCCCTCAGGCTTCTCTCAACTCTCCAGCTGCTTTCTTGTGTAAGCGGCTGAATAATCAAATTCCAGCCTAAAATCCCAAATTTTCATGAACCTTCACACATAGAAATAATACAGCTCATTGGGGTAGGGTGTGAGAAATTGGTAAGGGTCATAAGTGGGCAGCAAACCTTCAGAGACACAGAAATCTGATCATCTTTAATACAGAGAAATACAAAGGAATTGAAGCCTCCTTCCTGAAGCTCAGCTCTTTATAATTTTAGATGCATTAAAATGAAATTAAGTGATCTATTTTTGTGTAGCTGTCTTACAGAGGATACAGCTACATGTGTCTTTCAGGCTGGCCAGTTAGAGAAGCAGTGATGCACTGTTATGTTATTGCAGTAGAATGTCAGGTGACCCAAGTGCATCAAAACTATTATTATGTTTACTAGCACACTTCGGTTTAGCTGCACATCTTGCTCTTCCTGCCTTGAAAGCAATTTCATGTAATGCACCATTGTGTTCTCCTTCTGAAACAGTTTGTTTGAAAGGACTGCTGTGGCACCAGAAACACTGCCTACTTCCACACTCTGCCACTGAGATTTGATAAGGAATGGCAGCAAATGTGCTTTCCTCTCTGGCTTAGGTAGCTGGTAGGACTATAGACTTCTACTACAGTTTACAGGAAGACAAGTATATTCAGAGTAACAAAAGAAGCAGAAATGTGAATTGAAGAAAAGTATTTGTATTTGCCATGTTGTAAACCCAAAAACTTGTAAGGTTTTTCTTATTTTCTGCTACTTTTGCATTTTAGAAACCTGAAAACAAGCATGCACACAGCTACATATACACACAGGCAGGCACACTGCTTAAAACTATGTCCTTGTTAATCTAGTTAATCTTACCCTTGAATTTTGCAAACACAGACACTCAAAAGCATGTGACTGTTAGTAACAGGTTTGTTCTCATGTGCTACTATTTTTCTGCTTGTAACAGCTTTTTGAAAGGAAAACTGGTATCTTAGACTGCTTTTGGGGTGTCATTTTTCATTACTTCCCTCTGAAGAACAATTTCAATCTGACTGTCAGGTTGAAACAAGTCAAGGGGAGACCATAACCCTGTGCTCAGAGGAGCAGATGCTCTGAGAGGATGGGTGCTGCTGAAGTTTGAGTGACCCACATCCAGCACATCCTGGAGCCTTTGCTTGGAAGTTCATTGAGTTGGAAGCAGCCACCACAGAGCTGCTTGTGAGAAGCAGGATAAAGTCCTACGGACTGTTACAGCCAGTGCACAGCAAAGCACCGCTGCTGGCCTGTACAATCTGCAGCCTTGAAAGACAGGGCAGATGCAGAGGCTGAAGAAGCCATTAGGGGCTCCCAGATAGCTTCCTGTGAGGCCAAGAGAGACCATCTCTCATCTTCAATGTTCTGTCTTTATGCTTTGAAAACTCTTGTTCTACATAGACCAACATACTTGCACACACCTGTGTCTTCAGCAAACTATTTGGTTCCTAATTTCTGAAGGAAAATGAATTTTTCCACAAGGATAATTTCCCATTTCTGTTCTGAGGATTTTGTGGAAAATCATATCCTAGGCACAGGGAAGGACTGAACTCCACTGCATCTCAGCTGAACATAAACTGGGGAAGCTAGAGAAAGGAGATGTTTATCTGAGTATGTTGCTATTCCTGCAGCTGTAGCTGCTAATACAAGCTGCTCAGAGCTCCTGGTAAGGGCAGATGTATCTCCTGATGAATGGACAGAGCATAGGAAACAGGCAGCTCTGAGGGTCACCATGCTGCTCAATCCCTTTCTTATGGGGATCTGCATAATTATCCACCAGGCTCCAAATGCCTTGTGGGAGGAGGGAGTGTCCAGCCTGGGCTGGCTGAAGTCCCTCCTTGACTTCCAGCCTGAGTAACCACCAGCTCAGACAGCCACTGAGCTGAGTTGCTAAAAGGAAGGAGCTGTTCTACATCTGCATTGAAAACTGTCTCAGTACAGCACCCACATGCTTCCTTATTAGTGTTTCCCTGCCATAAAGCCCAGGGGATGGACCTCAGCTGGAAGCTTCATGGCATGGCAATATCTCAAGAAAAATCCTCTTTTGTTAATGCCTGAGCAGTGTATATTATCAACTTTATTATTACATATTATAACCAGTTTCAGTAAAATTATCTCCTGCCAACTAATTTAAATTAGACAATTTAGAGGACACTTTACATCTTATCATTAAGAAAGAGACTTTAAATAATAACTTTGCCATTAATTTTTCTACTTCTAAAAAAAAGGGAAATAAAAGATGTTATCAGGTTTTTTTTTGTTTTCCCCTATAGCACAATCTCAAACTACCTCTCAGAAGGTTACACAATGGTGGGCAAAATGGGAGCAAGAACAATTGTAGACCCAGGCCAAAGACAATCTAACTCCAAGCTGAGAAGAGCTGGGTTTTGTGGTGGTGCTGATGCATTCAGGGATCTCTGATCACTTCACCTCTCCTGTGTTTCATTTTTCACTATTTAAGAGATCAGGACTTATATGTATCTTACCTTTATGCTTTTCCAAGTCCAAGCAAGTCAAGACCAGACCCTCCCTGTAAGAAAAAATCTGGGGACAGATTCTAAGAGTAACACCCCTCCCCTCTCCTCCCCGTCCAGTAATTCAGTGATGATGGTTTCTTACAGAATGGCTTGCACACTATTTTTCTTGTCTTTTAAAATTCAGAGCAATCCCAAGACTCCCTCCTCTACTAGCACTGATATATTCCCAATATCCTCATTAGCAAGCTTTGGGAGAAACAAAGCAAAAAAAACCTTCAGGAGATATAAGATGGAGAAGAAGGGAGAATACAGCAGAAGCTCCAGTTAAAAATCTAAGAATAGCAATGATTCAACTCAGGCTAAAAATATCTTCATTTCTAGTGACAGGATCCAGATGTGGAACAAACGCCAGTTCATGTCACTCAGCTCTGACCCAACACACGCAGTGAAGAGTGCAAGTAAAGAAATGGCAATTAAGCAGAGTTATAAAACTGACTCATGGGCTCAGAAAGCAGCAGCATTTCAGTTCCCACGGCAAAGAAACCCATCTAGCTGGGCTCACCCTTAATAAAACAGGCCAGTGCTTTTTATATCCAAAAGCTTTAATAGCTCATGAATGTCAGACATCCTTTGCCAGAAATTAATCTCTGCTTCGCAATCCTTTCAGCTCTCCATGTCATCTCTGAGCTCCTGAACTCACTGCAGGTTTCCTGATTTGTTTTTGGCAGAGAGCGCAGAGCTGCAGAGCTGACAGCATTCCTGGCTGGCTGCCCCAGTGCTCTGCCACCCCACATGAAGGAGCTCTGGGGAGGATAGTTTGAGGGCAGAAGAGCAAGGGGAAATTTCTTTTCCTAGAAATAGCTTTGCTGACTTGCAGCTTCCCCATGCTGGTGGTGTTATTTGCAGCAGATCCATGGACTAATGGATATGGGCCACAATTATGGTGGGTCCTAATTGCAGGCTGCAGATCCCATTAGTAAAGATGAAGGCAGGGAAGGAATATAGCCTTGTGAAACTCGCCCTTGAAAAGGCATTATAAGTGAAATCAAAATACTTCAGCTTCATAAAACTCCTGGAAATCTCCCCACCTGAGCTGTGGGCCCCGGCAAGACCTAACACAACAATTTTAATGGAGCTTTGCTTAATCAACTGTGCCATGATACTGAGACAGAAAATGTGGAAGTACAGCTGACTCGGACTACAGCAAAGGAGAGAGAGAACCCAGTGTCATGAAAGAGCTTTGTTTGATCCTTCTTCTTTATTCTCCAAGGGAAAAAGCATGAGCTCTTTCTGTGAACTCATGCTCTGTCTCTGAACACATAAGGCTGAGAGGAAAAGGCTGCCCTTTTCCAATGCAGATCTGGGAAATAGGGGACTTTTTTCTGACTTCCCTTAGTTCTTAGAGAAAAACTTCTGGGGCTGGAGGATGATCAAAGGAGCAAGGGCACACAGAGCTGCTTTTCTACAAGTCAAGTTTGGACTTGACCTCCGGTACCCTAATCCAGTAACCAGACTGAGCTGAATTACATGATGACAACTGCAGCTGTGGCACCCAAACTGCTTTGCATGGAGATATTTGGGAGATGTGACAGTCTGGAAACTTTAGGGACAAAAATATGGACAAAAGAGATATTAAATCACTTTGGAGATACTTAAACACCCTTTCTTGGTCCTTTTGGTGGCTTTTCTTGTTGCTTGTGACCTTTTTTGGAGATAGTGTAGTCCGGTATCTCACAGTCCTCAGTGTAGTCCAGTATCTCACAGACTAAGGGTGATGACCACATTTGTTATCAGGGAGGCAGGGCTGTCACAGGTATGTCCATGAGTCCAGCTCACTTAAGTTGCTGTTCAAGTCATACTAAATTGTCAGTCTGTCATACGTGTCAGTCTCTGTGCAGAATAATGCCAATAAAATCTTGGGATAGTCAACAAAATCAACCTGTGTTACCAGGGAATTATTCTGGCACATCACTTCTTGCTTGTTGGACAAGTTACCTCTTAGCTGGGTGCTGTAAAAGCTTGGTGTATCCTGCTTTAACAGAACCTTCCATGCACAAGGAACTTGTTTGTAGCTGGTCCTGCCCATCCAGAATGCAAGATAGAAACACCACTTTTCAGCTTGCTCCAAGGGTAAAGAAAACCAAAACTACCAGAAAAGAAGCCCTAGGTAGCACAGTCCTGCTGCCCTGAGTCCTCACTCTTACAGAAAGCTGGTGAGTCAAGCCAAGCACATGACCAAGGAGCTCTTATAGACAACTTTATTGCCGAGGTGACTGAGGAGAGATTGACTGATTTCTCTCTTCTCTACCTCTCTAAAACTTACTGGCACTTACTAAATTTCAGACTCCTTATCTTTGTCAAAGCTGATGAAAAAATGGATTTTAGAAGTATTGGGAGGAAATAACTCACTAACAAACAGACAGAAATGCAGTTCCATAGACTTACCAGATTTGACATAAGGCTTAAAAAATCCTGTCTCCAAAATTGTTATTACCAAGGTCACTCCAAAACAAGATGGAAAAAAAAAAAAAGCAGAAGAGTCTGAAGAAGTTAGCTAGGTGCTTCCCTCTGTATTTCAAGCCACCAAAATCTGCCCAGTTTACAAGAAAATGTATTTATTAGGACTTTTAGGCTGAAATCCCAAGAGCATGGACAGAGCATGTCTCTGTCTGGTGATGAAAACTATGTGTAACATTGGAAAATGCATTAATACTCCATCCAGATTGTGCAAATTCAGCTGCCCTAAACAGTAGCAGCCAAACATGCATTTTGATAATGGTGATTCTTTCATACAAGAACTATATCAAAACTCTTCATAGGTCTTTTGATCTCACAATAAATCATCTTCCTATTTACAGACATTTGAGTGTTTACTTATGGAGTTAATTGTGAGCCACAACAGTCATGAATGATATACTTCAACATAATTTCAATGTACCAGGTGAAAGAAGAAAGTGATAGAAAGCACCTGTTTCCTCATCAAATTAAACCTGATTATACTTCTGTGTCACATGGACTGCATTTAATAAAATGCATGACTGCATCAGTCCTTTAAAATACATAAAAAAACCAGTGTAAATACCTTCCAAAGTGAGTTACCCCAAAATCAAGCAATTTGACACCCTGTTAAAACCTCCAGTATATCCAAATTCCTCTGTTTATCTTCTCCCCAGTCCCTATCGAAAAGTTCATGGTATCTGTAGGCCCTCCAGAAGGAAAATAATTGTCAGAGTCAAGGAAACATGGAAATTGGTCCCATGCCTTCTGCATTTTTGAAGCTGCAGTATGTGAAAAGGTGAATTGTCATAAAGATCAGCACTTAGTAAGTTGACCTCCTTCTTCATTGTTACTAAATGGCATCTGTAAAGTTTGGCCATTGTTTCCCTACAGAGGACTGGATGTTACAGCACTAATGAAAATGAAAAGTTAACATTAGCTGTGTGGCTGTTTTGAAGACCTGTTTCCAGCCCAAGGAATCCTTTATTCCATCCAGTGTAGCTGTTTGAAACGCTTGTATGGCATATGCTCATGTCCTGGAACACTCTGACAACTGCTTTGGCAAACAAAGCATATCAGCCCTTTTTTCTGCAGGAGAAAGGCAGGAGTAGTGCTGGAAAACAGCACTGGAAGGAAGGGACAGAGAAGGCTCACTGATTATACTTGTGGTCAGCATTGAAACATTTCCAGTCACCCAGCTCTTCCTAGGCCAACAGGCTTAATATTATGCCAGCCCCCGAGACTGCAAATCTAAAGTGTGGTAAAGCTGCCATCCAGATTTTCAGGCCTAAATTTCTCTGCCTGTCTTTTAAAAGCTCAGGATGGAGGAAATGCTTTCCTGCCTATCAGGCTAAAATTTAGAGCAGACAGGCAGCGCTGTGTTCAGCCCAGGAGCCTTAGTTCTATGTAATGGCCTGTGATCCAGCTGTCTGCCTGTGAATGAAAACAGCAAAAAGCCCCTTTCACGAGGCTAAAACTGAAGAAAATCATTTTACAGGAAAAATATATATATATATACATAAGTAGACAGGAATGTAGGTCAGTAGTATTAATAATTACTGACTAAGGTTTTTGAGAGAGTATCATGGGGGAAAAGGTAGAAGCTCAGTATAGTCCATTAATCCACCCAAGCAGAGTACTCATGGCTGCAATATTGAATTAGCTTTTTCTGTGACCTAGATAAACTGGAGAAGAAACATTTCAGGCCAGAAAAATTATGGCTAGGATTTAGCACTGCCAGATCATCCAAGAACTACTTTATTTTCAACTTAATAAGAAAATTCTGCACTCATTTAGTGCACTCGTTTCACCTTTTTGGTTTCAAAATATTTTGCCAAGACACCAACTGCTGGGAAAACTTTTGCTCAGGGAACACTTCTCTCATTACTGAAATCAGGTGGTGTGTCGTATAGAGACATAAATGCAGGATACCATAAACTGTGCTCTCTCTCTTCCTGCCCAGAAGCACAGAGGGGTACTACATTGGTGGGATGGAGTCACTTAAGCTAGATGCCAGCCACAACACATTCTCATGATGAGCACATACAATTTTTAATGCCTTTTTTTCATCAGGCATTTAGGTAAGACATACAGCAAGCAAGGGACTACCAGGTCAGCTGCAACCCATCCAGTGCTTGAAGCCTGGCCCTCCATCTCTGAGAATAGCCATCTCTGGAGAATCCAGAAGTTGAAAGGCTGTCCCCAGGGTTGTCACACAATGATTTGCCCTGAAAAATGGTTTCCTTCAATTTCCTCTTAGGTATTGATTACCTTGTGACCTGAAACTATAAACTAGAAATCAATTGCACAACTTCTTTCACTCTACCTATTCTGGTTGCAGGTACTGCTGTTATCAAGAAAATTGTCTAATCTTTTCCTAGCTCCTGTTCAGTCATTTAAAATAATCAAGTCCTGTGCCTTGGGATATCTAGTCTATTCCTCTGCAGAAAGCTTCACTGCAGAGACAATTAAAATTTGGATTTCTACATATTCCCACAATATATGCTGTCAATATTGCTTTATTATGAGGGGAACAAGAATTCCAATGTATAGAAATTTTGATAAAGCATTTCTATTAATAGGATCAAGGATTTCAGTCTTTAGGCTGTATACTTTACATCTATTCCTAAATATTTGAGTGTCCCTCAAGTCAGCTTTGGCATCTGTACCACATGTAGACTTAGAGAACTGCAGAACGTGCTGGACTTCCTACAGCTGTGCAGTTCTTTGCTGTTCATTTCATTTCATGTCAACCACTCAGACCTCACTTTTCTCCCACATGCAACCTGGTTGAGATCAGAATTGACAGAGTCAATATCTGTGGTAAAAAAATAGAGACATCAATAAAAGAGTCAAAAATGCAGAGATTTTGAAGGCAGCACAGAGTTGGTGTGCTTTCCTGCTAGCTACCTTTAGTTTCCACAGCATTCCTCAAAAATGTATCTACCAAAACATCCAAGCATATTTTGATCCTGACTGTTTTGTCTGTGCAAGGAAAAGTGACCAAGTGGCTTTAGAATAATAGCTTCATATATCTTTCTGAGGTATATGCCTGACTTAAGCAGAAAACAAATGTCTGTGTATCGACTGAAAGGATATTAAATTTCATCTGCTCTAGAAATAATGCTAAACCCACAACTCATAATAGGAGGCTGCCTGAAGTCCCTCTGTCCTCCACCCCTTTCAGGACAGACTCCAGTCTCCTTCAAGCTGGATGGCTGTGTGTAGTGGTTTGAAAGCAAAACAAATGAGAGGCTCCAAGTCAGAGATACAATTTAATAGGAAGAAAGGAAAGAAAGTAAAATAAAATAGATGAAATAATACAAAAGACCACTGACAGAGTCAGAATACAACCTGAGCGGAGTGATGGAAGCAGTCCAGATGAGGTGGTCTTCCTGAAGCAGTGATTCTGTAGAAAGGTCTGGTAGCTCAGGTCCTCTGGGAATCCAGTGGGTAAGGCTTTCTCTGGTATTCAGAGTCTCAGCTTATATCCAGGCTGGAATGCTTGGTTCCTCCCTCTGGGCGGAGCATCTCACAATGGGATTGTGAGTCATGTGATAAGGCCTGATGGGCCCATTAACAGGAGATAGCCCAGGAGGGGGTTATCTGTGAGTCGTGTGGCAAAGGTGCTGATGGGCCCATTAACAGAAGATAAGCCAGAGTGGAGGAGGCAGGGAGCACTGCCTCACCTGGTTTCAACAGTTCATGAAGATGGTGATAGAATATACGTCAACCCAGGACACTGTGACTGAGGAGGGTTATTCCTGGTGTGCTCATTCAAGCTCCTTGTGCCACTCATGATGAACCTTCCCCAAGGTATAGGCAGAGCTAAATCCATCCAGGCATTACCATACAGCTGGTGGATTCCCAAGCTGGAACACAAGCATGTGCCAAGAGAAGCAATTTAAGAAATTAATATGATTCTGCTATAATTCTAAAGCCAGAATGTAGCTTGTAGGGCAGTGCGCTGGGACTGCCTCTTGCACTGGTCTCCTCCCAGCCATTGTCTCTTCAGCTGTTCCCTGTATCACTGGCTACCAGGATTTTTCTTTACAGGTAAAAGGTTCAGCCAACCTTTACAAACAGGAATGCTGTGGTTGGGTTCATTCATTTCCATATGAAAAATACAGACATTTTAGAGCTGAATTGAGAGTTCTGTCACCTGTCTATGACAGGGAGAAGGTTGTACCACATCTCTGTCAGCCAGCACCATGAAGATCTGCTACCAAGTTAGATGGGAAGAGGAACTGTTGAATGGAGGCCTCTTCTCGTGAAAAAATTATTTCTGTCTGTGCCACTTCACACAGATATTAAAGATTCCTAATAAACTCAAAAGCCTCAGTGCAGGTTTAAACAGCTCATTTCATCAGTTAGAGCTATGGTCAGTGCTGCACACCTTACTGCCCCGGGCTACATGTGGTGCTGGCAATGGTCATGTTCATAAGACTTCCCAGCAATGTGACAGAAAGAGGAAAGACAGCACAAATCATTTCAGTGAGTGTGGTTTTCGTAATCTGCGAGGATGAGTCACATCTTACCAAGAAATGGGCAATAAAGTGTGTGCTTCTAAGCTACTGCCTTGAAGCTTGAAGCTGCCTTTATGCCTACACATAAAATAGGCAAATACTGAATACTGGGGGGACCATACTTGTTTGGTCAAGTAGCATAAGAAAAATGTTCCCAGCTGAACAAAAAGAAAATAAAATAGCAGGCATCAGCCACCAGGTTTTTCAAGCTGTCTACTTCCATTGTTCAACCAAGAGACAGAATATACCTTTTACTGTTTCGAAACTCATCCCTTGATCTTTCTGCTGTGTAACAGGAAAGGCAGAATAGTAGCATGATTAGATAGACCGAGCCAGAAAAATACATCAAACTAGAATACAAAAAGCCCTTGGCTAGCTAGAAACCTCAGTGGTTTATATGGGTGGGAAAGCCACAGTTTTCATACAGCAAATTCCAAATGAAAATATATCCTCATCTATGTGGGTGAAAAGCCCATCATGTGTATGAGAACAGTATCTAATAATTCTGTACTAAACCCATTAATAAAAATCATTTGTATGTTTGATGGGTTATTATTGGTTTAATCTGTGATTAATCCAGTAAGAACTCGGCTGTAATAACCTGGGCCTGAATAAACTCCTGAAAGATGTCATGTGATTATTAAAGGCACTTTAGAACTCTTTTCTGACAGAGTTTCATGCTCCTGAGTTTGCCAACAAATACTGAAAAAACACGATTCTTTGACCTTATTCATATTTTCAGTTGTTTAAATTCAGTGCCATTGGGATTAGATATTTCTAGCAAAGTAAGAAGTACTAAAGTCTTGCTTACAGTGAGACTAGAAATGCAAACCTTCTTTAAAACTTACTAACAGCACCTTTACTCTTTGCAACATAGTTAGTGTCACATCCCATTCAGAAATTTAAAATGCTCCTTGTTTCGTTCTTTTCTATGCAAGAATTTTGTATCACCCTCCTTACCCTTCCACTCATGTTGTTTTATAACAATTCATACTCCTTTAAAATTCCTATTGATCCATGAAGAAAATAATGAACAAGACTTAGTTTAGGTTTAATAAATATTTCTCTTGTAATTTTTGCTACTTCTTTTTATCATAAAACTCTTAATATCTGGCGTTTTACTTAAAACTAGACCTTCTGAAATCACATGATGATGTGAACACATCTGCTTTAAAAAAAAAAGCTTCTCCCACACAAAATTAAGCAAATAGACTAATGAAAACATTCATATGATGGGCTTTGGAACTTGATTTGCAATTGAAATTTTAAGAAGGGGATCCTTTCCCATCCTAGGTAAATAAACATTTGTATTAATAAAAATAAAACAGAATTCTTCTTTTCCTCAGAGGCATTTGGAAAAGAAATCACTTTTGTTGTCTTTGTAAACCACAATTTTTACTTTTACATTAATAATTGGACTGCCCATCCTGCTCATAATATCTCAGCCCCTGTTAATACTGACCATAGGGAAATTTATAATAGAAACTTATTCGCATGCTCAGGACTATTTTCAGCTCAGGGTGAATTAGGATGTCTCAATACTCATGACAATAATGCCCTGCTAGGTTTCAGTCTTAGCAGTTTATAAAACACTGGTAAATCTTGAGGTGAAAGGTGATACACACTTCCTAAATATTATTTCTGCTTTGTTTACTTCCATATTCCTTGACGATCATCTTTTATATCACCATTTCCTATTTGAGAAAGAAAAAGCATGAGAAGGCTGTTTAATGAGCATGTTGAACTCACACATGGCAGGTACTAGTTGATTCACTCCTCATAGAATTTTATGATAACACCAGGTACACACCTTTATGTATCAGCTGTGTTGAAATACTGACTGTCCACCTACTGCTCTGAAGAACCAGTTTATAAAATTAACTGTAAGGGCAAAGCAGTTAAAAAAAAATCAGTAAAATATCTGGATGAAATTCTCATGTGAAATGATCAACAAATGAGCCAAAAGAAATCAATCTTCCAAGAAAATATTTAATGAGGTGAAAGTAAGAACTGTGACTACAGTGCTAAATAAAGTCCAAGGCAGTTTTGATTCATTTCCCAGACCCTAAATACACTCAGGTTGTAAATAGAACAAGGGAGGGAAGAAAGGTCCAAGGTAATTTCTGTATCTCTGAACTCATGCCATACCCTGGCACAAACAAAAGGTCACATTACCCAGTCTCCTTACATGTTCTAGTGCTTGTGTCCTATAGCTGCTGAGAGCCTGAATGTGTGCTAATAATAACCACACAATCCAACCACTCTCAGTGAGACATGGAGGAAAAGTGCGAAGTACTATACTACAAAGCCCAGCAAACTCAGAAGAAAAATGGGCTCAGCCACCAAACTCAGGCATGGTCCTCCCAGTTGGTACCAAGAGCAGTGGGCAGCATCAAACTGATGAGCTTGTCTGCAGTAAACTGGTGAAATGCTGCCAATAGAGAGTTTTCAACATCCTTTTTTCTGATGCCATGTTTTCGACTTGATTCTCTTTTGCATGGGCAGCCCACCCTCCTGAGACATGACTGCAGTGGGCGAGGAGTCTCATGGAATACTGAAGAAAATTTATGATTCCTCAGGTCTTCATGCTAGAAAAGCTCTGCTGATACAGCAGTGTCCCCAGCTCACCCCACTAGCCTCCAGGCAAGGAAATTACATAGTTCTGCTCCAGAATGCAGCCACAGTGGCTTGCTGATTTGGGGCCTTTTGCTAGGTGTTGGACAACTTCCCAGTGAGTGCAGCCAGCAACAGGCAGGCAGAGCCACGTGGTGTGCCTGGCTGCACTGCATCATTATTTTGGCCAGAGATAACAGACCAGGTCCATGAATTGGATTTCTCTTTCCATTGCAGAGTAAAAGATGAAATATCTCCTGGCCCTGCCTCCTCATCCATCCCGGGTCCTCAGTGCACATTACCATGGCAGTGCAGCACTGACAGGTGAGAACAAGCACAGTGTGTGAAACTAAAGCCTAAGAAAACTTGATATTCCATCCCTGATAATAGCCAGCAGTTGCTGTAAGACAGAGGCCAGTCAACCAGAATGTAACTCTGTCCTGGAGAACTCCAGGGAGATGCTGCTCAGGGACTTCAGGAGCTGAGAATATGGCTTGTTATTCCCATTTCTCTCATCTTCAAGGAAACACTTGTTCAGTCCCAGAGATAATGCTCTGCAGTGAGAGTCCCACAATTCAGCTGTGGGTTGCAAACAGTAATCTCTCTTGTTTCTTTTGAATCCTCTATGTAATTCTCCTTGTTTGTGCTGTGAAGACAGCTCCGTTTCTTATTTACCTCCTCTGTTTAACCGATGATTTTAGACTTCTGTCACACAACCCAGCAGAGGCACAGATAATCAGGGATGTCTATGTTCTAGAGACCATAGGTACAACAAAATGTTTTTGAAAGCTTTGGGCAAGCTGACATACTCATCCTGGCAGTGCTGCTGTGCTGAATGTGTTTCCTAAAATCTTCTGTACTGTCACTTCCTTGGAAAATGAAGAAATATATCAAATATAACATCTGCCCTACAGCACGGAAAGAATACATTATTAAAGGAGCAGATGCTGTGGGTAATCACAGTGTGAGCCTCTGGCGATTTAAATGACCAACAGAAAGGTTGTACCAACAGGATGGAAACTGTCCAGAAAACATTTCTGTTATTAATGCACAGTGTGTTTTACACACTGTTTGAGCAGCCAAGAGAGATGTGCCATTTCTGGGAATGTGGGGATGAACCATCTGCTGAACCCCAACAGCCACCTAAGGAACAGGCACAGAATCCAGCAGAGGTGCCGGGAGTACCGGAACAGCCTGCACCACAGTCTGGTACAGCTGCTGGACTATGCCAGAATGGGCTGAGTGACCTCAGAGAAACACAGTGCAGTTATGAATCTTCTGATGTGCAATGGAGAGTATGATGGATATATGCCTTATGGGTATACAACCTGGCAGACAGATATGGGAGACAATCTGTGGCTGCCCACCACCACCATGTTGTAATTACTGCCCTTCAACAACCCTTTCTCTCCAAGATCTCTAGAGGTTTGTGTAGGAAAACAATGAGCCATGACAGGAACAGGGCAGCTCTGTGTATGAACATCCAGGCTGTGGGCAAACATCAGCTGAGTGAAAAGTTCAGGAGACTTTTAACAAAGGACCTGAAAATTGTCAAAGCAGAGATAGAGGCCACAACCTTCATAAATGGCAAAAAGCTGTAATCCTGGCCAAGTTACACCCCTTCAGTAAACCAAGCCTGTACTGGTTTGGCTGTTTTCAGAATCAAACTGCAACACCCAAATAGTGTATTACAAAACTTGTGTCCAAGAACGTTGCAATTCTATTTTCTACAAACTCTTGTTGTCTGGATACCCAGTTATTGGTTGTTCACAAATCCTTCTCTGAGAGCAGCATTTTCCTTGATAGCAGGAAGATACAGTCACCATAGCTACACTAAATGCTTCAGTACTGCACGTAGCCTGCCATCAGAGAAAGTTGATTTATTAATTTGAAATGGGGTTTGTTGGAATATATTCTCACAAAAGCCTGATTTTTTGTGTAACAAAGCTGATTGCACAGTACTGATGTAGGATGACACTCTGGCTGCTCTCTTCTGGTTTCACATCACCAGTTCTCAATTGTGCTGCCACGTCATGCTCTTAAAATTTGTGAGTTAGGTCAACACCAGAATTCCTTTCATCCCTGCCAAGGCACTGACATCTGCTATTCCAGTGAGGAAAGAAAGTGAAATTTTGGAGACTTTGAAAAACAATGAAAATCAGTGATTTCAGTGACCCCTAACCTTGCCTCTGAAGGTAATTTGTCAGTGAGGTCTTGGTTTTCTGATGGTTTGCATCACGTCCTTGCAGCCAATTCTGATGGCTTTGCCTGGTCTTCCTAAAAAGTGATAGTGTCACAGCAACACTGTTCTGTCCCTGAGTGCATGCAAAGGTGAGGTAGCCACCACCTGCAAAGAGCAGGAGCCACTGTGAGGGACTGGAACACTTCCAGGCACTGAAGCTTCTGGGCAGGAGGGTTCAAATGTTAACAAACATGTGGGGCACATGGACTGTGCCTGGAGGAAGGCAAGCATGGGTACTTAAGCACATAACCACACCTGGGGCTAGTAGGAAGCGTGCTTCACCCAGCAAATGGGTTTCACATCCCTTGGCAGCACTTCAGTGTGCTGAAAACTCTTTTCCATGAGATGGCCCAAGCCCTGGCTGTTCTCTGAACTGTAATATAAAGAGAACAGACCCGGCCAGGTCAGTGGGGCTGTTAGTAGTTGAGAACATTCAGAAGTTGCATCTCCACTGTTGCTCTAAACTCATTCTCAGACACCCCCCAAGCATACCAGACCCTCGTAGCCATCTGGAGTGGGAACCATGACAAACATGGGCTGCCAGTGACCAGCAGCGCTGCCTCACTCAGGCACAGGGCTCCAACAGCTTTTGCTTCTTCAGTCACTTAGGAGGAAGGGAAGCTCTATTTTCATTCTCACAGCTCTTCTTGGAGAAATTCCTCACAGACCAAACCTGCACCCCCCTGGCCAGAGGGACATAGTCACCCTGGAGGATCTGTTTGGCTTGGTCCCTCCAGCTCTGTGGGACACATCTGTAACAATATGAGGTTAGGAAAATTTGTCAGCATCAGCCTGAAGTCACACAAAAAAATCTGGCATCACTGCAGTACCTTTCCCCAAGGGGACTAGAAGATCAGTGGTTGGACTAGATAAACTCCAGAGGTCCCTTCCAGCCCTAACTATTCTGTAATTAATACAAGAATCTGTGTCTGCCTTGTATTTACAGCTCCACATGATACTCCAGCCAGCTCCTTTTATTGTAAATTTTAAAACTAATTACTATGGCTAAATCCATACTTCAGTATGGGCAGAACCAATGGTTAAATAAATCCTATTTATGCTTACAAGATTTTATCACCTGAAGGCCCTTGGCTAAGGGAATTAGCCCATAGGAGGATGTTACACCAATTGGGGTTCTCTGAACAATCTGTGAGCTGAATTGCCTGGCTAACAATTAATTAGTTGGGGATCCCTTTGGAGGTAATTACCTTCCACTGCCTATTAAGACAACACCTGACAAGGTTATTTACCACCTCATTACACCACTTTGTTTAATTCAGCAGCTCTGTTTTCCACACTAGGCAGTATTAGAAAACATCTACTTTGTGTCGTTGGCAGGCTAAACGATATCCAGGGGCTTCCAGGAACAGTGTGGAAGGATGATAAAACACTGAACAACCTCAAACCACACAAGACTATCAAGGTACATAAGGCCACATTTTGGCCAAGCACCACAGCCGCTGCTGGACATCTGAGGATATTCACATAACAGATTTAACTGTCCCCAGAAGGGATTAGCCTGGAAGGGAAAGAAACCCCCAAGCCATGCTTTCATACCAACAAATACACAGTTTCCTTCTTATCTTGGGGATAAAAAAGTCATTTTTAGATGAAGAAAATAATTGAAAATCTTGGAGGCTTGAAATTGTATGCCAAAAAAAGTTTGATGACAGTGGAAAGTATTTTGGTTTGATGTCATATTGCATTTACCAAAAATATTAGCTTAAATGATTAAAACCCATATTGAGCCATAAATATCACAATTTTGGGTTAAAAATATCACTAGATCTTTTAAAACTGAAATACCTGCCAAGGCCAATGGTCTTCTGGGAAGAACTTCAGTTTTGATGAGCATTAATTTTTTTTAGCTGTTTATTTATTCAGATTCTAAATATATACATACATCTTGTGTAAATCAATAATGACCTTCACTAAAGAATCACTCTTAAATTCTTCAGACATAGAAACAAAGCACCTACCACCTGGGGAATATTTCAGAACAAAATCTGTTTTACTGTATTTGCAATATATGCTTGGAGATATTTAATGTGCACAAATAGCACAGACATTTATCTTCATAATGTGGTTGTACATTTTGATCAATCGCATTTTATTCAATGCTTATAAAAGTGAAATTTAGTGCATTTTCTAAAAGTCCCAGCAGCCTGTATTTCTATTTCTCTCCAGTTTATGTTCACTTTATAAAGACTAATTCATTTCCACTCAAGGATTAGGGGAAGTAAGCTTGTTAATTTATAGGTGTATACACAGCATGGCAGCATGCTGATCTCTGGCTAGGATCAGAAGCTTTGAGCAAGCCACTGCCTTAAAAAAAGGCCAACATGACAACCGATTTTTTTGTAGCCAGAGGGGTTAAGTTTCATTCTGGTTCATGAGGCATTCAAAAAGGATACATATTTCTCTCCAGCTCTTCCTTGAGTTCCACATACATTTTGGGACTGCAAGGCAAATATGTAATGCTGCAGATGTTCTATTGTTATTTCATGGCTAGAGCAACAAAGTTGTTGGCATCTTAAGATGTGTAACTTTTGAGTTAGAGATTGAGGCAGAGCTTCATTTGCATTTAAACCACTTTTTTACATACTTTGGCTATTAACTGCAAATCTACAGTAGCTGAAATATCAACGTTACTCTGTTTTCACTGAACTCCCTGCCAACCTCCTGCAGGCACTGCTGGGAATGTAGTTCAGAGAGTTTGCTTCTGAGTGCCAGAGCTTTACATCCGATGCAGAAAAATGTTTCTGATCAGATATTTGACCAAAAAAACCCCCACAAAAAACCACCAAAAACAACCCACCAAAAAAACCCGAACAATGACAACAAAACTGTTCACATGGTCAGCTAAATGAATGGACTCCACTTGTAAGTGAATAGTGTCCTCAGAGGTTAGCAAACAAAACTGGGGCTGTGTTTGGGCTCTAAAACTTAGTTATGAGGTAAACTAGCACATCTCAGTTTTTTCTTGTCTCAGAGACTGGCAAATAATCACTTACCTCCTTAGATGTGCTGTGAAGCTGAATTACTCAAGATAATTCTTTTAGTCCTAAGAAGCCCTAAGGTGTTGTTAATGATTATTCCCACATTATCTCCAGTCACCATAAACCTCTTCTAGGTCACAATCTTGGCAAGACCAAGACAAGATTCCCAGTATTTCTGAATTTAAAACTCAGTCATTAGAGTAACTTATCATACATCCTTTATCAAATTAGTTAGATCCACATTGCAAGAGATATTTCCCCATTTTAGGATATAAATTACTCAAGTCAATATTGAAAATGAGACTGTGAAGTTACTCATCACAAGCCTGAATGAAGAGAAACCATCTAAATTCTGTGCTTTGCCAAGCAGGAAAACTGCAATCTATCCACTGGGAAAGAAGAGGGAAAAAAAAAAAAAAAAGAAAAGAAAGAAATTATGCATCCAAAGTACTTTGAGAATTTAAAGCATGTAAAAAATATATCATCTTTTAGAGTCACCAGAGAGTAATACTTAAATAGAAAAGGCACTTCTTTGGCTGAGGGCTACCAGAGACAATGTCTGAGAGATAATTCAGGGCACAGACAGACATACAGAGAAAAGCACAGGGGTTTCTTTTCCTGTAGGTAAACTTATGAAGAATACTTATTCTGCATCAAACAGGACAGTTATAGCAGCTGGAAACTTTCATAATGGCCCTGGGTCCACACATTGTGGCTTTTGTCACCTTCAGATCCACATTTGAATGGTGACAGTGAATCTGCAGCAGCCTGAGGAGCCTCAACCTCAAATGCAAAAGCATCAGTAGTTAGACCAGGACAGACTGAGGTGGCATTCCCCAGCCACCCTCTATGAAATCAGTTTTACTTCTCCTTGAAAACTTCTACAGGACATGGTCATTGCCCAGTCATTACCTATGCCATCCTGCTTAATAAAGAAAATAATTTACTTTATTCCAAAATCAGAGCCATCTTTTCATCTTCCTTGGCCTGTGGAAATTCCATATGTACTACAAAACTTATCCTGACTTCATTAAGGAGAAGATCATAAGGTATTGTTTTTGCTTAGGGCAATGTCAGATTGTTTAATGAAGTAAGAGGATATTTTGTGTGTTAGAGGTTCTCTGATAGAGCTTGCACTGTGCATACCGTAATTTATAGACTTCATGGAAAGGGATGGTTAGCATCATTCCAGAAATGTAAAACGAGACAGATCAATGGAAATTAACAAACTAATAGCTCACATAGGTGTCAGTCTGATTTCCTTGTCTTTTAATGATATTATCTAATGAACAGCATTTCTCTTTAATTGCCTACTAAACAACCAATGATTACAAACTGGTGATTTTTTACTTCAACTGGTTATTTCAAATAAAATGCTCCATTTCCTTGCTTTAAAAACACAGTGCTGTTTTGCATTGATGTCTGCACCACCATTGATGGGACCAGCTTTGGGCCGTGGTTTGGGCTCACGTTTACCAGCCAGCCCGTTGCTTGAATGGGTCTCTTAAGAATATGAACACAAGAGCAGCAGTGGTAAAACTTCAATGCAATTTCAAGGAAATGCTGCCCATTATTGCTCGCAGCATCATTGCTGTTGGGCTTAACTCAGTTCATTTCACAAGTATAAATAATAATTTCTATCAGCCTCTTGCTGCCCTTTCAATCACTTACACAACGGGGCCACACAGACACAGCTGCACTGTCTTACTTCCCAAACAGCAAAGGCACAGCAGAGAGGTCTTGTCCTGTACATGGGCTGAATCTTGGATGCACTGGTGCTGGGGAAGCACATGAGCTCTGAGCACACTCAGATGTAAGGTGTAGTAATGCAGTCCCTACACCTCTAGCAGGTGTTTCCAAACAGGGAAAGAGTCTCACTTTACCTTTTGACATGTTAAGAAGTTAGCTGGAAAGTTCTGTGGATTTGTCCTTGTAATTGGCTCTGAGCCAGCCCAGAAGTATAGATTAGACCCTGAGAATGTTACTTAAAGACTGTTGTTACACTCATTGAGCCAAGGGCCAAAAGCCCACCTAAGCTGTTAAGTACTAAAGAGAGAGAACAAAGAAACTGCACGCTTTTTGAGGTGCTGTAGCAAACAAGGAGTTTGTCTCTGTGCTGTGCTTGTCTTTGTTGTTTTGCTTTTTGTATTTTTTTCCATCCTTATTAAAACCCTTTTGATTTTTCAAAGCACTCTCGATCAGCCATCTCACTCATTATTATAGCCACGTCTCTGCCAGGCTGGACCCTCAGAGTGTGGGTAAAACCCATAGTAAGGCACTACTTACTTCCCATGGGATGCAGCACAAGTCCTCAAGGTCCTGGAAGATCTGGAAGTGGCCCGGCATGGAGCATGGCAGGGGAGAGACTGGATCGTGCAAACACCCCCTGCACACACCAGTCCTTGGGTGGGGAGAGCTGGGGGGAGCTGGGACCGGCCCCACTGGCTCTGCAGCAGCACAGTTCCTTCACCCCCTCCCAGCAATGGATGCTCCCTGGGGCAAGTCCTGCTGTTTTCTGGTCCTTTGCTCTGCAGCAGATTTGAAAAAAATCCATTTGCAGTAAAACCTTTGGCCTTTGGAAGTGACTGCATATGCTCCATGAAAGGCAGTGCTTGGTAGCTGATTCTGTCCCCACTCCTAAGGGGAGCTTTTGGCCCCTTGAGAACTAATCTGATGACCTGACATCTGTAATTGCTGCTCCCTTAAGCTCCAGCAGATAACCCTGTGCATAAATCACCACAGCAATCCAAACAACAGAAAAGCACTGTTTGTTTATTTTTCCCTGCCCTCTAACAGCTCTCCCGGCTTCTGAGCATGATATTCAGAGGAGAAACAGGAAGGTCAGGGCAAGCTAGCAGAAAGCGTTTTTGTAGGGACTTTGGCAAAAAAGGTTCTCGTTACTAAGCTATACATCCAAAAGAAAGTTGCACTTGTACACTAAAGTGTTAAATACTACATCTGGTGTCTCACTGAGAGCAGTAAGGACTGCTATGGTTCCCCTTTTATCGTTTGAAAGAATGCATTCCCTCACAAAAGGGCAGCAGGTTTATCTGACTGATGGAGAGAGTCCAGGTTGGCTCTCCTGTGAGGCAGAGACAGAATTGCTCCATTGCTGCAGTGGGGTTTGCGCCACCACGGCAGCAGCTGCAAAGACACTAAAAACAGTGATAGTAGGTCTGGCTGATCAGTACACAGATTCACTTTTCTTATTAGAAAAATCCCTTCTCAGTCACACCTAAAAGCACCAGAAAGCCTTTTTCCCAGGCCCTTGTGATGCTCAGTTGCTACTCCAGCCTCTGGGAAGCAAGGGCATTGACATCTGTTACCATCACACTCTCCTTTACTCAGTTCACTGAGTTCACTCACATTGATTCACACCTCCAAAATACCTCCCATCAGGCACATAGGTGTCAGATGCTCTTAAGTTTCAGACTGCTGTAGATTGTATTTGACTCAAGCTGCCACAGGCTGATAAGGACCTCAACAGTTGAATTAATGCAGAAAATTCAATTCTGTTTTAAGAGATCATTTCCAGAATAATTCTGTCATTTCTGAGTGGCCAATAACACTAGAAGATTCCAGTGTTTGAAAGCTTGTTTAAGATGGGTTGCCAGTTCCTGAAGTGTAAACCACCTGGATTTATTTCTAACCACTTTCATTCCAAGGATGTGGAGGGAATTGATTGCTAAATCATTAAATCAAGTTCAATTCATAAATTAGTGGTAACAAGTGTTCCCAGCTACTTTGATGAGGATGAAAGAGAAAGTAGATTCAAAACTGCATTTTCTCCTTTTCATTTTTTTTTCCCAAATGGTTTGTGTCTTCCATGGGAAGCACGTATTTACCCAGTTTACAAAGATAGTTTGTTCACTGTCCAAATCTTCATGTAGTCCAAGTAATCTCTCTTGTTAGCCTGAACAGATACATTCAATCTAATTCAATGCATGGAGCAAGCTCAGAAAAGAGAATCAAAATAGTAAAAGGAATACAGACAGAATTTCCACATCAGGATAGCACCTCTTGGTCTGTAAGACAGTTTATGTAGCCAAGGTAAGTGTGAAGCAGGATCTGTATTGACAAACCAGCTGGCCAGGACTCTTCTTGGAAAGCCACCCTGAGTGACCACCTGGAGGGCACAGTTGAGGGTTTTTGGACTCTTGAGTATGAGCAACTATGATATCACAAATGAAACACATGATCTAATTATAGATGCAGGTACAGTTGTGTTGGTCACCCATAAATCCCTTTTTAGTCAATGGGGATGTCTATATTAGGGGTCCTGTATAGAAATCACTGTTTCTCTTGGTTGAATATAAGGGAAGCTAGCTCCCTGAGCAGATGTCAGGGAATTCTGATGATTCAGGATCAGTCAGATCCTGCTCAACATATCTGCAGGCACTCCTCAACTCTATTGGACACAAAATCTATAGTCTGTAACTTACAATCTTATGCTGCAAGAAATAGCCTCTTTCTCTGCTTTTGTTGCAGCTCATTCATTTGCTCTGTAGCTCCAGATACATGGTGCCTGGGCTATTTACATTTCCCTGTCTGAGTTAAAAAATAAAAGATGCAGTCAGGATACTATTTCTTCCAACCAAGTCAGGGAAACTTTCTCTCATGTGAGGCAGTGTTTGACAGTGTGCACATGAAAGTTTTCAGCTCTGTCCTGAATGTTTGGATTTACTGCAATTCCCAGCTGTGCTCAGTGGGATTGCAATTCAGAAAACCAAAAGCATAGAGCATAATTCTCTTCTTCCCTCCCAGGCTGATAGCCCAGAATGCACCTTTGCTCCATGAGACTATGTATTTCTATGTTTTTGTATGTCTAGATATTTAATCTGCAAGAGAAATACAGGGCAGAAAGAAAATGCAGCAGCTGTCATGAATTACAATGACATTGTTATCACTGGAATCTTTTTGATAAGACAAAACAAGTGTGCTAGGTACCAGACAGATATGAAATGAAAAAATAAGTCTGAACCTCAAGACCTTAGAGAGACTGTTGTCACATCCTGTAAGCAATCATGCCCC
Organism: Chamaea fasciata; assembly: GCF_029207755.1. NCBI lineage: Eukaryota > Metazoa > Chordata > Aves > Passeriformes > Sylviidae > Chamaea > Chamaea fasciata. The sequence continues at coordinate 11,862,079 of NW_027094086.1, read as the reverse complement.
AATAATTACCTTTCACTGTACAGTGCATCTGGGCCTGGGTAAACCAATAAGTGGAATTTTGCCCTCTGCTAAGTCACATCAAGTTGTGCTAATTAGGAAGCTGCAGTTCTGTTTCTGCTTCTTCTACTAAATGACTCAGCCACCTGTGAGTTACCAAGCCATGCTTATCCACTGTATGTGAATACTCTGAGAGCTCACAATGAATTTCTCCAGGAAGTTCTCAGCTCAGATAAAGCTGAAAGCCATGTCAAAAAGGACACAGCCTAATGAGGATGCTGCCAAAATAACAGGTAGGGGATGAATTTCAACCTTTAACAGCAGACAGGATGACTGATTTGGTGACTAAAGGTCTGTGAAGCAAAAGCAGGGAAAAGCAGATTCAGTCCAAGGAAGTGCTAGGGCAGCTTCCTCAGATATATCCAAAAGCCCAAGTTTGGACAGGGAGTTTTCATGTATTTATGCATAGGGAAAGTTTTCTAGCTTTCCGAACAAGAGGCCTGGAAGCTTTAACAGAGGCAGAAGATCTTGAGTGGTTGTTTAGAAACAGGATTCTTGGCATACTCTGCTCACAGCACTTTGGAAATTGCCAAGATGAGCATCCAGCATTGTATGGCTGCTCTGCTGCTCCTGCTCCTGGAAAAGTGTGAAATGGAAAAAATCTTTCAGGAAAAAAGGGTAATCAAATTACTCTCAAATTCATATGAAAGAGACCTCAAATCAGTGAATCACCATTCCTAGCAAGGAGCTTTCAAGTAAGTCACTATTTGGAAGCTTTGGTTCCAGTGACTCAGCAGCTAACCTTTGGTACATAGCTGAGCTGCTGCCACCAGCACAAGGGAGGGGGCACATAAGGCACAAGGGATTTTGTGTGACAGAGGGTGCCCTTTTCCAAAAATGCCAGTCTGGATGGCAGTGATGACTTCACATTATCTCCCTTAAGGAAAACATATACATGGTAAATACCAGTCATGTCACAATTGTTACTAGTGTTTGAACTCCTGAAAATACTGCACATCAAAGCTTGTGCTTCTGTAGCAGCTACAAAATGTACAGAAATATAACACACATTTTCCTTTGCTCCATCCTGCCTGAGTGTACTTTGGCCCAGTTATTTCTCTATGTCAGACAGCAATTCAGCAGCAGCAGTAAGCAGAAGAAAAAGGTACAAAAGGAGAAGCACGTGAGGTCAAGCACTCCTGGGTGCCTAGAAACATCCAAAGCTTCCAGAGAGAGCTATAGAACTTGGCATCAGTTTATCACACAGAGTTTACTGTGTTGGGCTGTGGACCTTTGCCATATGTAGCTCTGTGTGTTAATGCTTGCTGGTTTATTCTGCAATGTGAGCTGCACAGCTGCTGGAACAAACACAACACGTCCCTGATTTTGTTTCCATGCCCTGCCTATAAACAGAGAAAATGGTCAGACACACTTGGCTTTTTATGAAAGCAGAAAGAAGCCAAAATGTGTTGGATATGAAGTTTTACACATTATATTTACACATTATTTGGCATCATTACCCTTCCTGTGCAGCAGGAAGAGATGAGGAAAAGCACCCTTGATCTGCAGAGCAGGGATATGGCTCCAGCTGCGATGGATCTATAAGGTGTTCCTGCAGGGTTGCTGCCCACACACCACTCCCAGCCCAGGGTGAGGGAAGGACAGGGAGCAACAGAGTGAAAATGTCTTCGAGAGCCAGTTCGACTCTGTGCAGTGGAGTCCAGGGCAAGCCATGCCCAGGTCTCCCCCTCCCCTGGCTCTGAGGTCCATGGGACAGCCCTTGAGGCTCCCACCAATGAGAAGACTCACGTAAGTTTATCCCCACCGCCTGTAGGTAGTAATCATGTCAGGTCTGAGTATCTCTTTCCAGATGTCAGCACACCAGCTCCCCTGTGGTCAGCCCACTGGACTCCTAGCAGGACAGAAGACATTCCTGACTTTCTGCTGTGTAATGAGCCCCATGAGCTCCTGAAGCCCCTGTGGAGGGGAGAACAAAACCTCAGCATTGTAGATGAGACTGAAACCTTCACTTCACAAAGAGGTCAATTCTGCTTTGTCTGAGAAAGTAGAACTGGAAAAAGCTCTATTTACTCAAAATTCCTTCTGCATATGAAATGTTCTAAGCGGTATCTTGCAAATGTTGCATTTCAGCATCTCACAAACTATTCAATTTTTACTTCTTTTTTTCCTTTTCAACTCTTTTAAAAAAATATCTTTGCACAATGAAGATTAATAAGCTGATTTGGGAACACTGGTGATACATGGGAATCTTGAGTCAGAGGAAAAACTGTTCGGCTTGTGGTTCATGCCATTCTCTCACTGAATTTTCCTTCCCTTTCAGAGAGGCATCATACAAATGAAAAGTTTTAAACCACATAATTTGTGCTGTACAATAATAGGCCTGGCCAAATATTCAAGTTAAAACAGAGCACTGATTTTGGCAGAAATAATCCTATTTACAATAACAAAGATATGTAATATAGAGTTATCATTATTCACAGCCTCTACTGCTTTCACTCTGCTCACCATCACTTCCACATCTGAAAAAAAAGCAATCTAAATTTATATTGATTTTGATTAACTCAAATGTTAATCCCTATGAAGTGTAGTTCAAATGCAGTTTGTATGTCTTCACTTGGCAGTTGCATGCCCTTGTTTAGTAAAATCCCAGGAGCACAGAGCACTCAAAGTTGAGTTTTTTCCCATTGTAATTTCTGGTGCATGACAAATGAACCTGGGATTTTCACCTTAACAATCTGGCCAATTTACAAACTCTTCCAGGACATTTTTCATGAACTGGGTTTTTGCTCTTCTATTAAGCCATCAGTTGGTTTTTCTAAGAAATGCCATATATATATATATATATACACACACTGAAAGCTTTCCAGTAAAAATCCAGTCAGATTTATTTAGGAAATACAGATGCCTTTAATGCAGACTTTTACCTCTGTGTTAATCATTACTTCCTCATTTCAATCAGCACAGAGGTATAGAGTCTTGCAGGATTTTGGCCATCTCATCATAATGCAAATACCTAAAATTAGTCAGAAGAGCCCTTGAAGCCCCTGTTTCTCTCCAAAAGCCTAGACAGAGTCTTCATCAAAGATGTGTGCAGCCAAATGGGAGTAATCACATTATCTTTGCTCATATTCAGCAGCACATATCCATTTTAAACATATAGATATATGTATTTCTAATTCTAGTTAATGAGATGAAATGTTTTTAGGCAAATATATTTTTATTAGCAATCAGCAATAAAACAGTACTTCCTTGTTTTACCATTATAAACAGATACAATGCATCTGAACCAACTGCAAATCTTTCCCTCTGCCTTACCGAAGGCTGAGATGGTCCTTAATGGCTTTTCCTAGCATCAAATATTTTACTCTTTAATGGGATTTCACAGCTATTTTTTTTAAAGTATTCATCATTGATTCATTGCCATCCAAGCCAGACTGAGCACTGACAGGGGTTACCATGGGCTGGACCAAACCAGCTCTTGTTGTTATCAGCAAGGAGGAAAAGGCTCCTGGTTCCACTTGCAATGTATGTTCTGATGTCAAACACATCCAGAAGCACGAGCATAGCCTTCAGCTTTCCAGTACCACACCGGAAAGTTAATTAATTTACCTGACCTGAGTGGAAACAAACCTGACTCTAAGCTCTGTTTCACTGCACAATTAACTTATTACAGAAGTATGTTCCACTAACTCACCTGATAACCCTTGTTTGCAGAAATGGGTTTTCTTACATAGTCACACACAAAAAAAGCCATCTGTTCACCTCTGTGTAGAACAAAAATATACCTGATACTTGCATTAGGCTAGGGGTCAGTCTACTCAGCAAAGCCTTAAAAAATAAATGTAATTGGTATTTTTATGTCAATAGAGTGCAGTCCTACATTAAAATGGGATGAGGATTAAAGTGTTGATGTTATTTTCATATTTGCTCTTTCCCCTTTGTGCAGATTTTCTCATCTTTTTTCTTTGAGGCTTTTAATGTTGTCTGTTGCAATCACCACTCACCACTCATCAGTGGCAGTTTAAACCTTCAGGCTTTGTCCTGGGGAAGAGGTCTAAAGCTCCAGTTACATCTGCGAGTGGGTGAGATCTACAACCTCCACAAAGACATGGGAAGAAACACTCCTTTTCCCATAGTATGTAGTTGAGGTGCAATTCACACATCTAATGCCATCCTAAAATGACAAAGCCAGAGTTCCTAAAACTTCTCAGCAATTAATTGCTTACCAGCAGCTCAGCATTTTCCTCTGTTACTTATTCTACAAGCTTTTTTATGTTCTCAATTAATCTGATCACATGGATGTCAAGTTCTAGTCTGAGAGACCTACCTAAGCAGCTTCTGCCAGCTGGTGGGCACTTCCAAAGGAAGCACTCATTACACTTTGAAGAGAGTAGCCAAGGAATGCAGAGTCAATGTTCCCATCTCTTTCTCAAAGTTATACTGGGACCATGGAAAACTGGTTTAGAGGAGATGGCTAACTGTTAGATAACTGGAGATGGATGAATACACTCCCACCAGCTAAGCAACAGGGGCAGATAACATCCTGTAAGGATTTCAGAACAATTGAGCTTTCCTGCTAACAGCATATGGTTGCCAAAGATCTTTCTGGGTTTCATAAGTAGGTGAGAGCTCAATACAGGGAGAGGAGCTTTGAGTGGAGGATCTGCCACCTGCTTTCTCCCAGCCTCTGATCTTACACATTTATGTTGTGAGCTCTCTATTGTATGGACCATCTCTGCTACACACAGGTGCACTCTGTCTGCTTCAGGGAGAACCTCTTCCTAGAATAGACATCTACTCAAAGCAGTACAGTGGTTCAAATTATTAATAATTGTGATGATAATGATGACAATAGACAACAGTTCACTGAGAAAGCTTTGGGAGAAGTGTCTTTGGTAGGTAGGCTACTACTGGGACAAGGCTGTTGCATCCAGCTCATATCCCGAGTTCCTACAGATGTTCTTAACATTCTTGGGTCAGATTTTGCCACCTAAAACAGACAACAGAGCCTGGAACACCAACAATGCTTAGTGCCAACAAATCTGTAGTGTAACACTCATCAGGATGTCAAAACTGGACTGACCTGTGGGGATGTTAGTATTGCTCACAGGGCAGGAACAAAGCTCTGGATCTTTGAAGGATTTTCCAACAGGGCTCTGGGAACAGAGAAGCTTTTATTCTGGAACCTTATTATCTTATAAAATATTAGTGACTTGATTGCTGTGGATACTCAGGAGGTTCAGGCTTCCTACAGAGCAAGTTCATTTTTATCATCTTATGAAGGGTTTTTATTTTTATATGGCTTTTGACCTCAAGACTAAAGGAAATGTCGAGCCCCACGGTAATGTGAGGTCCAGGGAATGCAGACACGTCAGACATTTCCATATCAGCTGCGAGACCTTTAGCAGTACACACAGACAAGCAGGGCTCTCTAGCTCAGTGTTAAAGATAAAGAACAGACAGATTGCTTGTCAGCAACAGTGGAGAGAAAACCTTACCAACAACATTTTTCTTTCATCTGCCCAGGGTTGACAGATAAAGCACGAGCACACATCTGAAAGAGGGGAGCCTGGGGAAAGGCGCAGACTGGCATCTGAAGGTGGGATCTTTCAGCTTTGCTGTGTGAGCTCAGAAAAACCAGTTCTCTGTTTTGGTCCTCACAGTTCTGTTTGAACATTCCTTCTGTTTTGATAACTCCCTCCTCCAGCAGGAAGCTTTTGGGGCAGTCACCTACAGCTTTTGCTTTCTGGAAATAGATTCAGAAAGGAAATTGTACTCTGCCAAAAGAAGAAAATGTCTTAGACCCAAATGCTATACCCCTGTAGCCATCCCCTGGCACTGCAGGTGCCTCTATGCCATGACCTGACCTTGTAGCACTCAGCTCCCCTTCAGAAACAAACCCAAGCCCCACACTGCAATGTAGCTGCAGAGTAAGTAGATCATTAAGAACCAGCCTGTGTCCTGTACAGAAAACAATTTAGCTGGGTTTGTTTTTTATTGAACAATACCCTGAAGTCCCAGTTCCCACTTGCTGCAGCATTATCCTCAGATCTGCAAGCTGTTGACTGGTCTGCTTGCTGCCCTCAGAAAATTAAGAGACCACGTGTCTGGCGTCACAGCAGGTCCCCCCGGGGAGCTGAGTTACCAGTTTCAAGAGAGCCATGTAATTAGCAGGCAGCCTACCACCATCGCACTAAAATCAGAGGTTCCTTAAGACGAGAGAGTTTTCATCCCAGGTCTTCAATGCACTTGACAGTCAGTAACTTTATTATTTAATGAGGCAACAAGGCCCTGAACACTCACATTTCAGAGAGGCAAACCATGTCAGACATCCTGAGTTCCTAAAATATCTCCACAGCTCCTAAATGAAAGCAGGGCTCTAGCTTCAAACACTGTGCTTGTTTTCCTGTCTAGCATTACAGCTCAGGGAATTGAACAAGCAGGTAGCAATGTGTGGAAGGAAAGCAGAGGCACTCCCCAGGGATCCTGCTCAATCTCCAGGCTCCAGGCAGGGGGATTCCCTCTGCAATGGGGCTGCTGCAGATGGACAGACCAGACACAGCATGGAAAAGCTGGCCCCTGCACTTGACGTGTCTCTCATCCCAGCAGAGCCAAGAACAAGAAAATGGCTTTGCAGAGAGGGAACTCTAGAAGAAAATTAAAATGGGAGTCAGAAAAAGATAAAGTTCAAAACACACAAAAAATGCAATGGTGAAACACCTTCTGGGACTCTTAAAATGGCAAGTCAGTATTGTTGAAAGGAAATTTAATCCCTGTTTGGGGTTTGTACCAGGATGTTTGAATGATGATGATAATGAGGTTTCCTCCCAAATACCCAATTGCAGCAGACACACGAGGATTTGTTGTACATGGGGAAAAAGCTCATGTCTCCTTCTCACCCATTGAGGTTCATGACTTTCCCACACCAAGGGGCTTTGTGAAGACTGACTGGCCCTGACAACAGGGCAGGCTGACAGGATTAAGTGACATTTTGAAATCTTTGCTGCAAGCTGAATCCCTTCTCAGCATGCTGAGAATATAGGCAGATTTGGAGCTGGTTTAATTGACAAACACTCCAAAGGATGGTTGCTACATGTTCACATCTGTTGCTATTTAGGTGTGTGCATAGTGATGCACATGTAGACTTTCCCTCTATTTTTCAATAATCCTGCAACCCAAACACTTGCCTTGCATAAGATTTGCCTCACTGGCAGATGTCTGCTGAAATTTATTAGGAATGACATATTTTTTTAAAAATTAACTGAGATTTTTATCACTTTCCAATTTAATAGATACCATCTGGAAAATTATTACATAGTCATCAAACTAAATTCTTTTGCTTGGAGATTTCATGTATGGAGAAAAGCTACAATGGAAAAATCAGAATATGGACCCAGAGAAAATGTAAGTCTCCTTCCTCATATACAATAAGATTGTTCCAACCTCTAATTTTTCATCCCTTCCAATTCACTGAGGGGCTACACTTAGACTGCTTGATTCAAAAACTGACATGAGAGAGGTCCATGGTACAGAAAAAGAGCCTGGTGAGGACAGGTTTAACAGTCTAGCTGATCATGGGATCATGATCACTTCTGCAAAATGCTGTTTTATGGCTTTTTCCTTCTACTGTGAAAAAGAACTTTGCAAAGTGACAGATAAAGCTATTTCTGAGCAGATTTTCTCTCTTCTGAGAGTCTGTAAAAACCATACATCTTCTACATCAAATGTAAATCAGTGTTTATGATCATTTAATTGTTCTCTCTTTCTCCTACTCAGCCTTTAAATCTCTTTCCTTCTTTGACTGCTTTGCCTTCCTTTTTTTCTTTACTCTACTCCCTCTCCCTCCCTGTCACCCTTATGGCAGAAGTTGTGTGTATTGCAGTCAGGTCTGACCTCACAGCTGCTGAGACTTCCATTTTAACTCCTTATTTCATGATTAAGAGAGCAGAAAACTATCTGCCATTAGACTTTACCTGATTTTCTTCCCTTTCTGCCCTTCTCCAGCAGCAGCCAAGCCCCCACTGTGCTACCTTTAAAGGAGAGCTCACCCCTTAAAGCAAGCCTTGGATCAATCACCCCATTTTAAACACTTCTGGCCCATAACATCACTATACCTCAATGTTCAACTCACTTGGGATGGATTAGAGTGAAACAACACTGAATGTGTTTGCAATTATACATATGTAGGATTTATTGTAGAACAGTTTGGTTGCACAGGAAAACAGGTATGTAGCAATTTTGATTGCTGTTATCTACAGTAATATGACAATATTAAAGCCTAAAAATAACATTTCAGAAAACGCATAAGAAAGAGAAGGAAAGGATAAGAGTAGAAAAATCTCACCATAGCAGGCCTTGTGAAGAGGCTCAGCTGTGGCCATTTCAATGTTTGTTGGTCAAAGCGATGGTCACAGTCTTAGCCAAAGCGACAGTTGCAGACTAGACCCATCAGGTGGTGAGGAAACCCCCAGAATACAAGTTCTGTTGGGTTTATATTCACTCAGGCTCAAATAGGAATGCCCAGATACCTCCCCTGGAGTGGGAGTTTCAGCTGGCTTGAACTCATAATTGTTGAACTCAACACATAATGTTGTGGATCTTGGGACATTTTGGGAGTCTTTGACACCTTCCAAGAAGACACAGCTGCCTGTTACACCAGTGCAGCTGAGCCCATTATGGCCCTTGGTGGCCCATCAGCAGAGACAGACACCTCCAGGCTACATGAGAGTGTTTTTGTACTTCCCTGGCAAGGGAGTTAACAGAGCTGAGTTCAGTGGAGTAAGGACAGAGACAATTCCCCACAGCACAGGGTTTGCCTCTTTTGTGCTCACCCTCTGCACCTCTGCACATCAGCAGCTTCCCCCTGAATGTCTGAACCACCAGCATTCCAGTATCTCTTCCTGTATCACTTGTGGATGCATTCTCCTCCCTAGACCTGGGACGACTGGACAATAATACCTCCTTTATCTTATCTCAAGTTCCCATCACAGCCCAAATTCCAGGTATTAGGCATATTTGGGGAGGGGTGGGCTTGAGTGCCCACAGATGTTCAGCTGTGACTTAGCAGTTTGCTATGGTGGGCAAAAGTCCTTCAAAGATTTTAGAAGGTTTAAGCCATTAACAATTTCAGTCTTTTATACATGGCTTACTTCAAATCACAGGTCTTTGTAAATAATTATAAAGCACCAAGTAAGAGCCACAGACTAACACTCGGAGATCTGTGCAGTCTCACCATTTGTCATCCAGCCCCCTCCAACTGTCTTCCCAGCCAAAGACTAGAACAGAAATGATATTTTATGAAGCCCTAGAACAGAAATGATGCTTTATGAACCTGACCTAGATATAGATCAGTAAGCTGGTGAAATCTGCAACTGAGTAAGAAAAATGAATGAACTCAGTGAGCAGCTCCATCCAAACCCCAGCCTAAAGAGCCTCAAGAAACCACATTGAGATGGCAAATTGAATGAGATTTACGGCCTTCAGCTCCATACCTGGGCACTGAGGGCTATGAAGGCAAATCAGCCCACTCAAATCACTGCAAGTACTTCTGAGCTTCCTCTGTGTGGCCTGGCAAAAAAAGGAACAGGGTGGGGGGGGTGGGAGTGATTGGCACCTTATCAAAGGAAGAGAATGCCAAGCAGGGGAAGGATCAAAGGAAAATGCACAACATCATTTATGCTGGTCCTTCATTCCTGATAGCAGAGAAGTATCTAGTGGGACTAAAACCCCTCTGGGACAAGGACTGTGGCCTAGATCTGCAAATATGCAGAAATACTGAATTCCCACTGACATTTCTTTGACCATTAGAATTCAAATATCTTTGCTATAAATCCAAGCACCTAATTTTTTCCCATATTTAATCTCATAACTATGCCTTATATTTAAGTTATGCATATACATGTGTGTGCACTTTTGCAATTTTACCTCCGGTGAGGTAAGGTGACATAACTTTGTGCCTCAGCCTGGAAAGCCCAAGGAAACATTCCCTGGCAAGGTTCTCAATTTTCCATATTGTTAAATTGTTACCACAGTGCTGGCAAACACCTTCTCTGATAATCCCCAGACATGGGGCAGGCTTGCACATGGAGCTGACACCATTGTCAACACACAGACTGGATGTGGTCAGGCTACACCATTTGAAGTTTGCCTGGAAGACATGGGCCACCCCCCAGCAGCTGGGCTCAGCATCAGGGAACAAGCACAGGCATGTGCCTTCATTCTCATCCAGGCACAGGCATTAAGCAACTGGCCAGGGCCACAAAAATCTGTGGAAGGAGAGGAAACGTTGTGTCTGGGACCCTTGCTACAGGCGTTTCTTCCCATCATGAAGCCAGAGCCAGAGCTGTGTGGTACCCCAGTATCTCCAGTCCTCAGTCCACCCAGAGTTTCAGCAGGACACTTGGACTGTTTAATACCAAAGCTTTGCTGCCATTCCAAAGTAAAAGCTGAAAAAGCCCTAATCAAGCACAAATGAAAAGGCAGATACTTCACTGCCTTATTTATAACCTCGTTATTAGGAGGAGACAAAATGTTTTGTAAATGCACTTTCTCTTCTGCTGATGGAACACAACACACATTGGGGAGCCCCTTGCCCTGAGCAGGGGCTCAGGATGATGCTTCAGCAGTGCTGGTCTGCTTGCTCTGCATGTTGAGTTTTGAGTCCTGAGTGACACAAGGCATAAAGGAAATAGATGAAGAATTCATACCCACTTGCTCACTTAGCTGAGCTCTAGCCTACAGTAGTTCTTGCAGCAATAGCTGTGACTTGTCCCTGCTTCACCCTCTCAGTGGAGTACAGCACAGGCAAGGGCAGGGGTGAGGAGGTGTTGTAAATAGAGGTGAAGCAACCAGGTCTCAATTCCAGATCAGATGCTTGAACCACTGACTAGGACTTCTCATAATTTACTTAAAGAAACCAGGCTGAGTTGTTCTGTTCAAACAGTTTGGATTCAGGATGCCTTTGGGCAGCTGAAATGCGATGTAATGTGAGAACAGACAGTATCAGTTCAATGGGAACTGTCTCTTCACAACCCCCTATGGCTCCCATGAAAATGACCCGTCTGACCTTTGTACCACCATTTCGCTCCAACTTTCGTCTTCTGTTTTCTTATTTGCCCTCAGTGAGATTTCACTCCCCCATCTCCTTCTACCACATGCTGGCCTGGAGGAACAAGAGCCCTGAATTAACACTGAGGGTCTGCTCTTGCCCATCTTTCCTCCCTAGTCCACTGTAGTTGTCTATAATATAAATACTTCATCTTGTATAGCTCCCTGCCAAGCTGGTACTCCCATTCTGATAGACAATTTGCAAAACCATGTAAAAGCTCCCTTGCTCCTAAAAGCTCATGGCAATTAACTGTCTACTCAATATTTACATACCCATGATCCTATAGAAAATGGCAGAATTAGCAACAATTTGTGTCTCTTGCCTTGATTGCAGTGCTCCCACCCACGGAAAATGATGGCTAGCCTCTCCCATTCAAGTGTCATCCAGACACTATTGGTCTTTAGCGATACAGGCAGATAAAGGTGCACACTGTCATGTATTCCCGGGCCACAGAGACTCTCACTGCCCATGCTGGTGGGGCTGGATTGTGTCTGAAGCTCTTACCTAACACACATCAGTAACAGACTCCTTGGGAAATACTTCCTCCCTGCTGCCAGACTCCATCACTATATATAACTCCACAGTTATCTGTGAAGTGTAGAGGAGGCAGAGTGAAAATCTATCAACAGGATTATTTTAACTCTATGCAAAAAAATATCTTTCAAAAAGTAATTTTTGAGGCTGTGGGTGGTAGCAGTCTGTTTACATAACATGTTATTTTTTGATTAGCGGCTGATTAATAATAACCAAACCTGACTGTAGAAGCAATCATTTTATGAGTGGACTACTTCCAAGCATGGTTAAAAATTGGGTTCAGGTTTTGTATTTAAGGCTATGCCACATGTTTTACAAAAGGAAATGTGGGGAGAATCAACAATACTCAGTGTTCAGCTGGAAAGTGAAGAAAATGGGGCCAGTAGACAGGCACAAACTAGTACCGTCTTGGCCATTTTGCAGGTACAAACATATACACACTGAGCAGCATCTTGGGCACAGTGTCTCCACAGCCACTTCAGGAAAGAAGGCAGGACGGAGATTCATGGATACAGCTACATTCCTATCAGTACCTCTGCTGGTATTAATGGCAAAAGACTGGTAAACTGCTTGGCAAAATCTTCCCATTCATTCTGCAGCACAAACTGAGCTACTGAGCAAACACTGCTGCACACTCTGTGAATGGCTTTGCATTGGGAATTCAATTTGTTCACTCAGGACAAATGGCTGGTTTGGGGCTTTTCTTTAACTGAGTGCTGGAGGCTTTTCTTCAACTGAGTGCTAGAGTTGAAACAAGCCTGTTGCAATAAATAACACCTGATGTGGCAATAAAGCTGGCCTGATTTTCGTTACCTGATAGAACTCCATCCATTTTGTCTCCCTCCATTGCAAAGAATTTGCAGGATCTGTCTCTCTATGGCTAGTTTTAATTTCCCAGTAATGTGATTCCCATATGAAAAATGAAATGCTGCTGGAAAATATGTGTATAGGATTTGATGTGTGTGTCAGACTAGAAAATTCACTGCAGCTTTCTATTGTATTTACGAGATGATGTGTGTTTAGCCACCTCTACACAGCATTCTCCATATTTTATGGCTGAGTCCTTACAACTCCCATCAAATTGGTGAGAGTTATTTGTGTCCTTCACACCTCAAATAAGTAATCATATTAAAGGAAACTCATTCCAGTATACACAAACTTTATGGCAGCACAAGATACCCATCATCTCCTCTTCCGGGACATTTTCCAGTAGTAACCCAAAGCACAAAGAGAAGGTTTGCATGCAGGGAGTTGAACTCTGTGCTCAGGTATGGGCAGTAGCCTGTGGTACAGCTCAGACCACAAAAATTGCTTTTCTGAGTTTAATGTTTTTTGCTTAAAAGGATGTTTTCTAGGTCAGATACCAAGTAGGCAGCATCTTGGAACCTCCCCCGAAATATTTGCCCTAATTTCTCTGAAGTCATGGCAGTTGCCTGAAGTCCCTCTTCTGTACCAGGAAAATAAGTAGATCTGCACTAAAGAGCAGGCCCAAATCTGACCCATCATCTTTACTGTCTCCCTCAGAATTGCTGAATCTGAAAAGTGCCTCAGATTTCTAAGATATCTGTCAAAAAGAAACGAATGGACAAAAACTCACTATAACTTATTTTGCAAGTGTATCAAAATATTGCCAAAACATTTCCAAAGAGGGACCCTGCAAAATTCATGCTTTCTTACTGCCTTTTCCTAGGTGATTCCCTGAGAGAGGCAAGACACAGAGGCAATAAAGGAAAACCTTGGATACCATCCTCTGTAACCTTGTTGCCTTTGATTTCAGATCGTAGCTCAAGTCTGATCTGTAGCAGTGCCAGATGACCGAGCTCCTCATACAGCACCTTCTCCATGAAACCTGGATCAAACAGCCTTGAAATGAGAAGGTCTCACTTCTCAGTCCATGTGTTGCACAAATGCCAGAGCCAGCCTAAGCACCAGCCTGCACCAGTCAGCATCTGCTGTCCTGCCTGTGTGGCATCAGCTCTGGTCACTGCCAGGGAAAATGTCCTGGCGCTGCTGATGACTCACATGTTGCACTCTGCAGCAGAGGAGCCATTACTTTCCTTGTGCTTATCCCACAGTGACACCAGGAGTGATCCTAGAAACACCAGCTGACTCACAGAGAGCTTTTCTGACTAAACTGCCCACTTAGACAACCGAGAGCTCTAAATTTGATTTGGGCTGATGATAAGTTGAATTGAGCCAGGAGCATGAGCTGGCAGCCAAAAGGGCCAACTGTGTCCTTACCACAAGATGCTTTGTGCTGTGCCTACAGTCAGAATCATGTTGTCAGAGAGAAAATCCTACATAAAGCCATACTACAACTTTTTGCACTAAAACATGTTGATTTTGGCAACATTTTAATATGAAAATCTTCAGCTGTCATCTCGTTTAGATGTGTAAGTTTAGAGAGTTGCCAAGCTTGCTGTGTAACTGTTTAGCTTTTCAGTTCCCAGGGTACTGTGAACCATACAGTAGATGTTAGTACCGTTTTATGCCATGTAGGTACAGGCTGTGCTGTGCCACTCCTGCACACGGTCCCAACAAGCTGTGGCAAGGCTTCCTGCCTGTCTGGGCTGGCAGCTGCAGTCCAGGCACTGCTGGTGCTTGAGCAGACACCCTGTGCCCCGTGAGGAGGCCACTCTGGGCTTTGAATTGCCCATGCCAAAGTGGGACCGAAGCAGAGGAATAAATTTAATCCACATGATGTGGGTGCTGTTCAACCCACAGGAGGAACAGAGGAGGAGGTGAGGTGTGATCTGCTAAAATTTGCAGACAAGATCCCTAGAGGGAGGAAGCAGAGATGTTTCAACATCTCTAGGGAAACTAGGGGAAGCACCTTGGGGCTGAAATGCTGCTGGAGCTCCCAAAGTAAAACACGGTAACCCCAGATAACGTACACTGTAGAAAGACTATCCCAGATCAATAAAACAAGCGTTTAATTTAAAGTCTAGATCAGCAGATCTGAAGGACCACCCTGTAATTCAGCATAAGTTTGTGAAAAAGGAAAGTTTGGGCATTTTCCCAACAAGATTACAGATCTACACACTATATTCTCAGATATTCCTCAGCCACTTGAATGTTATGCAATGTTGTGCTGGTTTTGCCTGAGAGAGAGTTAATTTTCTTCATAGTAGCTGGATGGGGCTGTGTTTTGAATTTGTGCTGGAAACAGTGTGGTAATACAGGGATGCTTTGTTACTCCTGAGCAGGGCTTACACAGGGTCAAGGCCTTTCCAGCTCCTCACCCTAGCAAGGGCGCGGGGGGTGCACAAGGAGCTGGGAGGGGACACAGCCAGGACAGCTGACCCAAGGGACATCCCACACCACGTGCTCAGCTCATAAAGCTCGTGAAGGAGGAAGAAGTGGACATGTTTGGAGAGATGGCATTTGTCTTCTCAAGTCAGATTCATGTGTAATGGATCCCTGCTTTGCAGGGGATGGTTGAACATCTGTCTGCCAATGGGATGTGGTGAATGAATTCCTTGGTTCGCTTTGCTTGAGCATGTGGGTTTTACTTTATGTGTTAAACTGTCCTTACCCGGACCCATGAGTTTTCTCACTTTCACTCTTCTTGTTCCCTCCCCCACCTCACTGGGGGAGTGAGTGAGCAGCTGTGCGGGGCCGAGTTGCTGGCTGGGGTTAAACTACAACGAGTGTTCATCAACATGCATGACAGAGGTGTACACATCAGAGAAGTGGTCACAGAACCAAGCCTGTCTGAGTTCATGAATCATTTAGACAATGCTTTCAGGCACATGGTATGATTCTTGAGGTGTTCTGTGCAGGGCCTGGAGATGGACTCAATAATCCTGATGGGTCCCTTCCAACTCATCTATTCTATGATTTTGTGATAATGATTTGATACATTCAAGGCTGGGTCACATATAGGTCTTCAAGTGCGCCCAGGCATCAACAGTGCCACAGGAGACTTGTTTGGTGCAGACTCCTGCAAAGATCAGACTCTCAGCCAGCACTAAATAAATGCTTTGACTGTGACAAATTTGCTGTGAAAATATGCAGCAGATTACAAGATCAGGCAACTAGCAAGCAAACAAGAGAATGTCTTACTTTTCAAAGTGATCTGGACTACTTGGTAAAATGGCCAGAATTTAAAAGAATTCATTTGAATATGGGAAACTTCATTAAAAAACCAGCCTCTTTACACTGGATAAAGAAAGAACATTTCTAAGCATAGCATAGTGAGATCGATGGTTCTTTGACAGCAAAGCATTAAAAATGTGCTGACATCTGTTGGGTGTCAGAGAACAAAAGTTACAGCTGCTAGAAATACTCCTCAGCCTGTTGTAAACTTTAGTCTGAAGGCTGAGGTCTGCTGAGGGAACACGCTCCACTGAATGTCCTCTTTGACATTCCTGAGATAGCCGGAGGAGCACAGCACAGGCACCTGTCTCAGCTCTCACCACCATAACTGCCCCAACACTACCAGGAAATACATGGCCTTGGACATACACCACACCAAAAGATTTGTGGGGAGTTTTTGACAGACATGATTAAGTAACACAGAGAATTAAAAGCTTAAAAGATGTCAAGATCGAAAGTACACAGGCTGGTCAGAAAAGATATTCTGACTACACAGAGCGTAGTATCAATATTTTGATTTGCAAAGGTCTCAAAGGAATGACATTAAACTGACAAGAAAGGTCTTACGCTAGCAACATTTTTAACCAAATTGTGATTTGATCTATTTATTCTTTCTTTTCCTAATGGAAGGGAAGTTTCCCAAGACTGATAATGTAGACCACATCAGCAAATGACATAATCAATAACATGCAATGAAATCATCATGAATATTTATCTTGTAGGTAAATTACTGGGAAAAAAGTAAAGTATTCCAGGCAGTATTTTAAAATTCATGTTTCAAGGAAGTATATGCCCTTTTCAAATGAGTTATTGGCAGTGGACATCACAACTTTCTGTCTTTCCTAGCTACTGAATACCCCATCCATAAATCCATGGTGAGAATGAAGGGCAAGCCTTTAGAATACAATTTTCTTTCATCTCAGTTTACCAAATACATATTGGCCTCCCTGTGACACCAGGCCCAGGAGCCCATGCCCTGTCTGGAGCTGCATGGCAGAAAGGAGGCACCAGTGCTCAGGCCAGCTGTCCTGGCTGTGTTCCCTCTCAACTCCTTGTGCACCCCCAGCCTCCTCACTGGTGAGGTTATGAGCAGAAAAGGCCTTGACCCTGTGTCAGCACTGCTCAGGAATGATGGAAACATCAGTGCTTTATCAACTATTTCCAGCACAAATCAAAAACATAGCCCCAAACAGCTACTATGGAGAAAATTAACTCTACTCCAGCCAAAATCAGCACAACATGAGACTCACTTCACTGAGATTTTATCTCTTTCTTAGCTGGTTAGCATGGCCTGTCTTTATGCTAAATGGAGGGCAATAGGCACCTTTATCTAAATAATATATTCTACATATGCTTCATTCTAAGTAATTCTAAATGTAGTTTAAATCTAAAACTACAGGATGACATGAGTACAATTGTGAGACTGTCAGTTTTCCCCCACAGACTGTGGATTGCTCAGATACAGACATGCAGTTGGTGGCATGAATTGCAGGAATGGGGTGTAATCACAACCCACACAAAATTACAGGTGGCACATCAGCACAACACACACCAGCCAGCTCTGAAGCCAACATCAGTCATGGCAGACATGGTGCTCTGCACAGAGGAACACCATCCCCATCACCTCCACTGAATTTCTCATTAAGAATGGGTATTCCTTATTAATACCTTGTCATTAGCAAAACAATTTCTTCCATCACAATTTTACTCAATGTTTTCTATATAGTGCAAGGAAACAGTGTAGCAATTGTTTATTGGTTCATTTAACAATTATTTTCATAGAGTAATCAGAATTATTTAAATCCAAATAGAAAATTTGTTTATGCAAGACTGTCAAAATTCGCTACTGTGGTGAATTGCTGAAAAAATGAAATCTGAAGTTGAAATATAGTGTTCTTCTTCATTTAGCATAAGAATTACTTTCTGCTCAGAGTTCAAAATACATTTCTGACGATATTATGTTTAAAATAGGCTCACTGGGCAAGAATTTTTAAATTGTTTTACAGTTGAATAAAACAAAAGTATAGAGAGATAGAAAGAAGATTACTGGTTTACTGCAAATATCAGACATATCTTTCCCCTCTCAGTAGAGGCAGACACTGCATATTATTTCATTTTTAAGAGATGAAGACCAGCAGACCTGTGGTAAATTACCATTTATATGCAAGTGTCCTTTGAGGAATTTGGCTACTTCACTGTTCTGAAACAAGAAGTAACAGGTCAGCTGTGAAAGATCACTCTTCCCTGAAACTGTTCTGAAAACTGGTGTTTTCATTGCTGACTTGAAACAAATCCCATACAACTGCACAGTAGCAAAGATACAAGACATGCTATTGTTTTCTAACAGCCTGACTTTGTATCTTCTCTATCACTTGCCTACAACCCAAATCAAAACACACTGCAGTTAGTGAGAGGGTTTCTCTCTGAGTGAATGTATAGAAAAAAAAAAAATCTATCTTTTGGGATCCTATGGAGTTGTTTATAGGGAGCAGAAAGTAGATGATGGAGTGAAGTGTAGGCAGCAAAACATGGGGACAGTTTATATATAATATTTATAGAACGAAGGTGCAAACAAGATCTTTTTGTTTGCTTTCAAGTGGTTTCTATACCCTGAGAGAAGGCTGAATCACATGAAGCAAATTCAACTTTGCCAGCAAGCACGTAAGTGGGTGTGTGCATTTCTGTGGTGCTGATTAATGGCTGGGCAAATGCCATAGGACATCTAACAACTCTGGAATACTTTTTTTGTTGCTTAAAGTTTTCTGCTGATGGCATCTTTTCCTTGCTCTCTGCTAGGCTCTGGGTGAGCTGTTCCCCACCCCAAGACCTCTGGCACCACAGTCTGCCAAGAAATTATATCTACCAACTCACACATCCTCTCCAACAGACCATATCAGATACCTTACCTTAAGCCACATAAAAGCATTTGAAAAAAACATGATTTCAGGCCAGAGCCATCTGACTACAGTATTCTCAGGATAATTATAAAAATAAAGTCAGTGAGACTCTCAAAAGTGCCCTACACAGGCTTTGTACTCCTATTGAGTTCAAAGAAATCAGAGTTAGCTCAATACAGGCCAAAGATCTGCTCCAGAGAGGCTCATTTCAACTTGGTAAAATTCAATTATTTTTCCAATCTCTACCTGACAGATTTTGCTCATCCTCTTCCAGATTTAGGAGGCATTACTTGTAGAACATTCAGTAAATCTGAGTCTCAGAGAAAGGAACAGGCTACCACCATAAAACACAGCAAAGAGAATAGATAATCATGATAAGACTTGAGACAGAACAAATACAAATCAAAAGAAATATCCAATTGTAAAATCACTGTTGCCTCAAACATTCTGATAAACAGACCGGCTGCCTCTGTCCTTTTCACACTCAGACATTTGCTGCCTTACAAATATTCAAGTCCATTTCTCCTCTTAACAATCTTGATTGATTTGATGCTGCAGATAGTGGGTTTGAAAAAAGCATTTTCTTCATATCCCTTCCTCACACACCTGTTATGGTAAAAGAATAAACAGTATAATCATCTATTGTTTTTCTACTTATCTTTTTCCAGCAATATCTTGGCTTCTGCACAAAGCTGACGAGACATTTTTCTGTTCTCCTCCTTGCTGTTGGAGACAATTTGATGTTTTACTATTTGCTGCTTTTATTTATATCCAATCAATCCTGGAACATTTCTTCATTTATGGAGATAATAATTCTTGGCATAGAACTGAGTATTTAATTTGCTGTTTTGGGCTAAACTCTTCATGGAACTCTTGTAATACTAACGCACATTTAGGAGCTGAAATCAATACAGGAAGCCTGAAATCCTGACTTGTATGGGGAAGGCAGAGGGAGATTTCAGTAAAAGCATTTACAAACTAAGTTTCTCAAGCAGGCTGTTCCTTAAGGATAGCCTCTATGTGCTTATGCTCATTTTGTCTCTTATATGAATCCAAAGAAAAAGTTACATATTGTTAAAAAATTCTTCAAATCCAGCTACAGACTTATTTCTAATAACAGGCTGTAAGCCTGCAGCATTGCTCACATGTGGCCCAGACCACACCCAGCAGTAGTTTCTGAGGATCCCCATGGGACTAGAGAAGGTAAAGGGTTTCACCCATTGACCTCTGACTGTAAATTCTCCACTGTATCATATTCTGTGGAAAAGCCTGGGTCCTGACTCACAGATTCCTACTGATGAGCTATGGATTTTTTAAAATATTCACAAAGCAAAAATAAGGGAGATGAATCAGAGAGTTAACTGTTACCCTCACAATTCATTGCTTCACTCTGACACTGCAATCAACATTTATTTACTATAATTAGTTTTCTGCAGCTCTTTATTCATGAGTAACCACAGGGAAAGCGGAAAAAACCAACCATCCACCACTACTTTTGGATGTGATCATATGGGAAAATATGCTCAAATAAAAATATCCCCATATTAAAAAAAAAGGAAAAAAAGAGGAGGAAAAAGGACTTCCCCCACCAAGGGAAGCAAGTTAAGAGACAAAACCCATGTGAGATGCTGGGCTGGGGTGCAGGGGGCAGAAGCTGAGTGCTTCAGTGGTACTGCCTTGTGTGACTTACGCAAAGCATTTTTATCCCTCTTCAAATCTCATTTGTTGCCTGGAAATATCAGCAGCTTTACATTCTTCCTCTTCCTCCTATCCCACTTACTCACACTTCAAACTCTGCAGCTGCACCTCCCCTTTGGTGTGTTTTCATACAGTGCCAGCACAGCTCAGCCACACGCACGGGGCTGCATCAGCTGCATCACCACCAAATCCGTGATGCAGGACAGAAGGAAACATCATTCCTGAGAGCTGCCAGCTCACCTCCCACCCATCCTGCCTCTGCTTGCCTCTGTGGGGCAGGTGGGGCATAAAACAGTGCCCTCAGCCTCAGGTATGAGTCCATGAGCAAGTGTGAGGTTTCTTCTCCTGCAGACTCTTCAGGGTACTGGAGGCTTCCACAGTCATTTTATTCACTTTAGATGTTAGCTGCGTATCTCAATAGTAAGAAGTAAAACCTACTTATGTTATAATTAGATCTGCCAGAATTAACCTCACAGTTTTACTGACACTTAAATTAGCATTCATTGGGCATAAACCACTGTGAATAAGTTAATGAAATTATTATTCATTTGTTGATTTGCCTATGCATGTTGATAACTATATGCCAAGAAACCAGTGATTAGTTAACAGCCTCATTTATTTTAAAGAAGCTGCTGTCTTTCATTGGCCAGCTGCCATGCATCCCTTCACAAATTTCTGATTAACCTCTTAAGCATCCTGGGCATTTTTGTGAGAAAAACAGCAGCATCTATATGGAGACAACTGCCACTCATCTGCTCACCTTGCAAAGGTTTCTCAGCCCCTGCCCCTTTGAGTTGCATCCTGCTGATGCAGCTCATTACTTCCAGCCTGCAGTGACATTTCTCACAGTCATTTGATGCTTTGTCATTGCTCTGTAAAGGAGGAGACGAAGGCATAGCTCTCCTCACCTCTTAACCAAGCCTATACAAGTAATTGTAAACCAGATCATTTGCTCTCAGCATGATTTTGAACAAAGCTGTCAAAAGTTGCCATTGTCCTCCAGAATTATGGCTAATTCTCCAGATTAGCCAGAATCTCAATTCTCCATCAGACACACAGAAGAGCTGTCCTTCTGCTACTGGATTTGGCACACAGGCCACCAGAAACCAGAGACTGGCAGCTTTCCCATCCACAAGCACTGTTGGTGCTGATCCAGCCTCTCTGGATATTTCTGACCCATGTGAGACAAGCAGGTTGCTGCCATTACCTCTTGAGATGTGGACATTTGAGGCACAGAGCTGAAATGGCTGTTGAAGGTCACCCACAAAGCCTGATGAAGGAATGGAGGACATGCTTTCCCCTCCTCTAGATTAGATCAAATCCTTCGATTTTGGGGGAAAGTGCGCATCCTTGTCCAGCCTGCTCCTAGAGTTGTAGGAGGTTTCAGCAGGATAAAGAGACATGGATCTGTCTTGGGCAAACCTTCCCTGCTTTTAAAGCAGCTATCTCCAGTTTTCTTGGCGGAACACAGTGCTGGGGTCACTAGGACATACTGTTTGGCTTCAAAGGAGGTAATTGCACAGTCCCAGTACGCACAGAGAAGAAGCATTTCTACATCAGCCTTGCACAGGCAAGTTCACTTCTTTCCCTATCACAGCCAACCTGCAGCAGGACAGCACTGATGAATATGGCAGGCTCCATTTCTGCCACAACTGAATGACAATGTCACCATCTGCTAAACAGTGCCACACAGTTACTGGTCTTATTTTGCATTGCAGTAGTTCTTAAACGATGACCCATGTGCCCTTGAGGTCTGTTAGCAGTCTGGAGCTGGCAGATTTTCCACATTAAACAAGCTTACAAACTCGACAATTAGAAGTTGGATGCTATGGATACCTTGCAGTCCATCAAATGGTAACAAATGAGTCAGCCCCAAAATGGTTTGGGATTGTCTGGATCTTTTTTAACAAAAGGAAAATAATCTGCATCCTAGCTTATGTTCCAGGTTTGGTTTTGTTATCAAAATATTTACAGATTAGAAGGAAGATAGTGGGCTATCAAAAGGAGCTGAATAATCACAAGGAATGGAAAATATAAAGGGAGGAAAGAAAAGAGTCATAATGGTAGAAAATATGAGGGTTTCAACTTTGACATCAGGTGAAGTGTTGAGTGAATCCTGTACTAGTGTTTATGGGAATGAAGATATTCCTAGGCTTGGGTGTGCTCAGAAGCATCTCGGTCTGGGTGAGCTCAGGTAATCACTCTATTCTTCAGGTCTCCAGTGAGCTCTTGGGATTCCCCCTGGCCCTTTCCTAGCAGCACCTTGGTGCTGCAGAGAATCTGTACTTAGAGTGGCTGCTGTGAGACCCAGTGAGGAAGGGCTCAGCAAGGAGAATCATAACACCTTAGGACTGGTTAAAGCCTCTCCTGCTGTTTTCCACTTCCCAAAGGAGATTGCAGCAACACATGTTCAGTGACACTGATGCACCAAGTGGAGTTTTGTAGTGATGACTCTGCAGTCTCACTAGCTCACAAATACAAAATTTATGAATAGCTGATCTTTATCCTGAGCACCTCTCCGTCACAGGTGTGCTATCCCTGGTGTGGGATGCAACACTAGGATGTGTTTGGAATGAGAATCAGCAACCTGCACAGTGCTTTAGCTGCTTGGAATGGGATATACAAACATTTGTTTCTTCTTCTGCCACTTCCCAACTAATCAATGCATGAGGGCTTCAGATGGAAAAAAAATGCTTCTGATTTCATTAATGATGTGTTAACCTGGTGGTGTGAAGCAACCAAAGGAAAATTGAATTTGAAGAGTGCAAAACCAAAGTGGGGAAAGTGATGGAAGCAGATAAGATTTGTGCCACTTCGATTTCTATCAAATAAGGTAGAAATTACTCCTGCACAGGAACAACAGCAATGTATTTACTCTTGACTCACCTTGTCCTGCCCAAGCAGAGTTACTCTGACACATTCTGGTATGGGCAGTCAAATATTGAAGCAGAATGTCTCTTGCTGGCATCTTTCAGCAGCAACTGTGTCCTAATCAAGTTTAGTGCCAATTCCTCAGGTAAGTTTTATCAGTAGAACACATAGTTGGATCCCAAGAACAAATTCATGGCTCTTCCATACTCACATCCAGGCCCATGTCACTAGGGCTACCACTTTTAGAATCATAGACCAGGTCAGGAAGGAACCTTGAAAGGTCACCTGAAGCAACCTTTTGTGGAAAGGGGAGCCTGGATGAAATTACCATATCCTATCACACCTTGAAATCTCCATCAATGGGGACTTTGCAACATCCCTGAGGAGGTTGTTTCAGTGACTGATTGTTCCCACAAAAAAATTCTCTTATACTAGGATGGAATGATGTCCTATGATATTTGTTGACTGACCCATCAGAAGCCCATTCCATTTTTCTATTCATTTTTCCAGTGCACTGCTCCTCCTGGCTTCTAGCACAGCATATCATGACACTTGACACAGATTTGGGTTGTTGAGTGCAGCTGATACTTGCTACTCCTGCAGCAAACAACTGGCTTCTCTCTGCCACCACAGGACACGTGATGAAAAAACCTTTACAGTGCTCAACACTAGTGCAAGGATTCTACAGCTACTTTAGCATGGGGTTTTTTTCCTTTTTTTGCCATTTCATTTGCAGACATAAATGCTTTTGTTCATAGAAGGACCCGGGCTGTCATTAACTGCAGTCCATCTGCCCAGGGAAAAACACTCATCTATATTTACAGGCACCTCACCTCAGTTCCTTCCTAAACCTCTTCCTGCTGTGATGCCTCAGCACCTGCATTATGATGTTAATGCTCTGCACAAGGAGGGAAGTGGAAAAGCTCGCCTAGGAAGGACAGCCCCTGAGGCACCAGGTGCTTGTTCATATCTGTGTTGTGCTTGAGCCCCCTCACTGTGTCACATCCCCTCTGTACAGATGACAATTCCTGCCTTCTGCTATTCCTATTTCAAGCAGAGCAGCTGTGGCTTGTCAGACTGCTCTGCTGCCCCAGCACTGACAAGGGCACAAACCCATTTAGGTTACAGATGTGAATTGTCACCATCACATTAATCAGGCTAATTGATGATTTTTCATCAAGTGAGCAATCAGGTGAGCCATACATTAACTAGTTTCCTTCACCTCTCTCAGTTGTACTAGTCGCTGGTTCCTGGTGCTGAACTGACAAATTCTGGCAGCCCATGTTTATGAAAAGGCAAAGGCTCTATCCTCCATCCAGGGTAAGCATTTTCAACTTACCCAGGGGGATATAAAGTTTACATCCTTGCCTAGCAAATCAGATCCTAAAGCAGATCATTAAGGGGGGGTCAAGTATTAGTTGTAATATTTTTAGAGCCTCCTAGAAGGACTCACCGATACATATTTCCCAATCTGAGCAGCTGGATTTATGTTACTAAGCAAACTAATTTCACAGCAAAAATATACAAGAGAAAGTACTGGTATGGTGTTTTAAAGTCCATCCATTTCCCTGTGAAAGTCTGACAGAAATAAAATGGAGACATTTTTAAAGGGAGCCCATATGATTGAAGTCAATAAAATATTTATGTCAGATACACACCTGAAAGAGAAAATCTAGACTTCTGATATTTAAGAGAATTCAAATGATAACTGAATCCATTTAAAGTAAAATGCTTTTCTGTGTGATTCTAAACATTAAGCTGTTCCAAAAGACAAGCAAAGCCCATCCTAACACAGGGATTTGCGTGGCTGTAATAGCTCATCTCTAGGGAGGTCTCCCTTCCTCCACTAAATGGAGATCAGGGGTTTTGATGTGGCTAGACACAGTGCATCTAATTCTACCCTCAATTTTTAAAAATCTTGCAACAGAAAGGCAAATGTTTTTTAGTAACAGCAAGATGAGCTTGAAAAGCATCTTCCTTGAAAAAGCAAAAAGCACTGATCAAAGGTGTTATTGGCCCATTTATTGCTTTGTCTGCCTCAGCCAGTCCTATAGCTTTGACAAATTTAATAGGCCAGTGTGGCTTCCAGCATAAAATAGGAGAAATTACAATTGTTCTCAAGTTTTAAATTATAGGCAGTACTATTTTGCTGTCATTACTACCGATGTAATGATGATTTATACCTAAAAGACATTCTGACTCACCACCGTTCACCTCAACCAGCCAGATAACTTTTATTTAACAGGCTAGGGAATTAAAGAATGAAATTTAAGGAAATAATTTATAACAGACATGCTTCAAGCATTAAATCAGTTGATTAGATCACCAACAAGGATGGTTTCTACTTACAGAAGTTCTGCAGACTGAACTACCAAAAGCAAAAGGCTAAACCAAAGCAAATGTGACCTTTCAGGACAATAGACTTAATTGCTTTAACAAGTAAAATGCTGGACATTCAGACCCAGACCTAGAAATTAAAGCTGAAGATAAGATGTTCAAGAGCACTTTTTTTTTTTTTCCAAATAACTGCTACATGCCTAATGAAAATGTGTCATGACAATACGTTATGTTAAGATAGATGAAGAACTTAGTATTTAGAGAAGTTGTCCTGGGAGTCCAACAAGCAAACTTTGCCTTTGAAACATTGAGGTGATTAAATCTAATGTGTGCCCATAATTTTTAATGGCACAATAATAAGTCATAATAGAAAAAAATTGTATTGTTTAATCTGAAAAGGTTGGAAAGAGAGATAAATCCGATAACTTAATAGGAATTATTATCTGTATGGGCAACCACAGAAAAGCCAGATTACAATGGATTAGGTATATCCATACTTAGTTTGGAAATTTCATTTGTGAGATGTTTCTAACCTGCATTTAACCTACAGGCATAAAAATAGTTTTTGCTCTGCTATTTAATGGCCGGTTTAGAACCCACATGACAAAGCTAGCCAGGGAAACTTATAATGAAATAGAGAAAATTATTTTGACTATTTGGAATGGTTTCAGAGTATAATGCACTTAGCTCAGAGTTGAAGATTTGAATCAGTGAATATTAGGTCATTTAAGGTCACCTTCACCAGAGAGAAAATGAAATTGTGAAATTACAGGTCCTTTTGAGGTCTTCCCAAAATGGCCAAGGTCCTGCTGGGCAAATGGCCCCTGAAAGCTGAGCAATGAGATCTTTAAATCAATATCTAAGAGCTGTCAGGTGGATGTGAGCAATATACTGAGGAGCCTTGAAAGATGGCTGTTGACAGAGTCATTGGAGAGTCAGTTAAAAAGTACAGACTTAGCACTGTTCATTCAGACCACGCCAGAGATAAGTGCAGCACCTTATCAGTGTGAGAAAGGCCAACTACCTGTGCTGGTCTCAACCCAGCTGACAGTGACACAGAAAACCCTGGGGGCTTCTGCAGGCACAGGAGGCTTCCTGTGTGATGCCCATCACCTCTCAGGAACAGGACAGTGCAGGTCGGCAAAGGCCTTTAATGAACTCAACAGAATTTATTCAGACTTTTGCTGTGGCTTTTCTCAGCAAGCTGGATGGCACCCATTAATAGCAGGGTGGGCTTCACTCTGGGAAGCAGAACTAGAACAGCCTGAAGTCTGTAGTACTATCACTGTCTCACACAGAAAGGAAAAGCAAAAAACCATCAAAAGAGTGCTTTTATTTCCCTGTTCAGTCAAATTATTAAGATACAATGTTTTGTCTTGTTCTACAAATGATATTTTCTCAGCTAGCAGTGGTTTTCCCAAAGAAACCTTTTACATCTGACCACCTCACCATCTCTCTTCCCACCAGTTCCAAGTTTGACAGCTTGCACTCTAATGCCTCTAAATATTGGGAAAGGCAATACCTTCTACATCAACAGCCAGTTCAAACAGCCAGAAACCTGACCTAAAGTTGTGTATTTGTGCAGTTAGAGAGCATGCCAAGATTTCTGAGAAAGCAGATACACATTTTAACCTGCTTTCATTATTTATGTTGTCTTTTAGTCAATGTTGTGTGCATAATTGGCCAGTTACCTTCCCCCCTTGCAAGAAAATCCTTGCACTGAGAAAAACAAGAAAACATTTTTACAATGGATTTTGGGAAATTACATGAAAAAAGTCAGATGCTCACCTGGCAAAAGGCCAGTGTAGGCTTCACATTAGTTGCACAATATTTATGCCAGATGAAAATGTGACCCACTCTCTAAGGAAACCTTTAAAAATTCAGTAACCCTGAAAAGAACACATTAAATCCTTCCCCCCCCTCCCCCCCCAAAGGCATAGAGTTTCTCTTTAAAATTCTATAAATCTCATTTGCAGGATAAAAAATGTTCAGCCTTTAACAAACACCAGACATATCTTACAATCCCTGGAAATGAGAGTTCCTTATTGCTCTGCAGCAATACCTGCATCTGCTGGCAGCAGCCACTGGGCTCACTCTGCCCGGGATGCAAAGAGCAGGGAGCAGCATGTGTGTGAGCAGGAAGATTGTCTTGGTGTCTTAGCCTTCCCAGGAGGAGAGGATTGAGACATTTTTTCCTCCACAAATCTACTGAACAGCCAGAGCAGGGTGGTTCTGCAGCCAACTCAGCTACCAGCACCTGCCACACCACTTTGAGACATCCTCCCCAAGCTGCTGGAAGCGTGCAAACAAGCTGCAATACATTATCATGAAGCCATTGATCAAGAAAAGCCATTGATGTCACATATGCATATTTTTATGCATCACATATTTGTTTTACCCTATCAAGCCTGTAGAGAAAGAGCTGCAACAACTAGAGGGCCCTAGCTTTGCAGGCTGTAGTATAATTAAAGAAAAAAAAAACACTTAAGTTAGTGTGGTGTTGCTGGTTTTCAACACTTGTTCAGCAATCCCTGAATAATTCAGTGGTACCTTTGCTTCTTATGGATAATGTACTCAGTCTTGAATTTGAGTCAGTAAAAACTTGCATTGCATCACTGAATTTTCTGCCAGGCACACCACCAGCAGTGATGCTTACAGATAAACGTCTAATGGGTTTAGGGTATAAATTTGTTTTACCTGTACTCCAGTATAGCCATACACTTATGAATAACACCTCCTTACCACTACTTAAATGCTTCCATGATACATTTGACTGGAGTTTTCCATATCCTGAGATGGTTGTTAGCCTGATTGCCCGAGATGGCTCAAGAGTCACAGGATTTGCTGCCCTGTCCTCTTCCTGCTAATTCCTGGGCACCCTGACTTATTTTTTTGACCACTGTTGAGCAACCAAAACAATGTCTTCACCACACAAGCTATCACAGCCGAGATAAACCACTCCCAAATGGCAACGGTCAGCTCAGAGCCAAATATTTTGTACACGATGTTAGGACTGGTTTTCACCACATATATTCCTGTACAATTATAAATAGTGAAATCTCATGGTTTTCTGCCCAGTCACTTTGCCTCCAAAGATTCTTCTTGAATTCTTCACACATAGTCTGACTTTTTTTACTGCTCCCAGAAGCTTTCTATGAATATATTAAACAAAGCACTCAGCTGCCTTGGCTATAATATCATTCCATCCTTCCTCAGGTTATTCATTCCTCTGCTCCATTCAAGTCAAAAGAACTGAATTTTGGAGAAAGATGAAAGACAGAAATTGCTAAGTCAAGGTGTAAAAAAAATATGAACAGAAAGAAGATTGCATGGAAATAGATACAACTGTGAAAGGAAGCAGCTTTTGTCCCAGCCTTACACTAGGTACCTGGGACACAAGTGGGGCTGGACACATCCCTCATGTAGCCCTTGTGCTGTGGTGGGACAGGACAGGGCCACCTCTCTGCACCCTGCCCTACACAGGTGTTCACACGTGCCTGCCAAGGGGAGGGCGGCACCTCACGGTGTGAGAGGTTGGAAGTGTTGCTGGCTCAAAACATTTCAGGCTAGAAATGTTTTGGGGAAGGGGCAGGTCTGGCCTTGGCTCTGGTGAGGTGATGCCCTGCCCTGCACACTCCACACCCCAAGCCTGTTTCCCAGCTCTGCAGTGTCTGCCAATCCCTGGCACACCAGAGGCAACACTCCACACCCATCTCTGGAGCTCCTAGCCCAGCTCCTGAGCTGCCAAATTACTGGAAGTTCCACACCGGGGAAGGGCCCAGGAAAGCCAAAGGTTACTTAATCTGAGACATGAGGCAAACACATGTCTTGACCCTACCTTCTCTTAGAATTTCTATCAGCTGAACACTGCTGGAACCAGGAGTGGTAGTTACGTTTGCTCTTTTCTATATCTTTTGTGTCTTTCTCACTTTCCTCTTCTTCTAATTTCCTCATCTTGGGATTTTGAGAAACTTAAAATCAGACAGGCTTAGAGTTTGCTAGTTGAATGGGCTAAGTTAATACTTTGAGAAGTGTTTTATGTCGACTGAATGCTGCTCTAAGTCTTTTGTTGAAGTTCCTTGATTTTCTAAAGTTGCCAGTAAAGTTCTTCTTGTTGTTTTGAACTCTTGAGAATATGATCAGTATTTCTCCCATGTGTCTAACTCAGAGTACATGAACAACTAAGTCCTTTCAAATGTCTCATCAAGCGAGATTTTTGGGCCTTACACAAACCCTGAAGGGGTTTGGTTTACCTTAGTGCTGAGCAGCAGCACCTGGAAAGAGAATTCTCCTGCTTGCCAGCAAGTGAATTAATCTGAATAAATAAACCCACATCCTGATTCCATCCAGAGCCTGGCATCTTTACAAAACAACAGTGTCTCTTCAAACCTAATTGCTTGGGGCTGATTGCAGAATATTGCCCCTTGGCATGTCAGGTCCCATGCACCCAGGCTATGCCTGCTGGCGGTCCAGAGAAATGCTGGAGCTGGAGGCTGTGGAAAGACAGTCACCAGCAATGACACCTTCTGCACCACACCTCCACGGCAGGAGCTCTGGGGCCCTTCACTCATCCCCTCTACACCACGGAAAGGAAGAAGGAGGTAGATGGAGCTCTGGGACGTGTGCCAGATTCCTCCCCCGTGCCTTAGAAAAGCACCAGCCTCCAAATGCAACACCTCTCTCACCTCTTGCATTCATTCATTCTCTTCCTCTGTGCCCAGGGTTTATCTGACATTAAAGTCCACCTCTATTCAAGCTCCAACACAATGCATCAAGTGTCAGTCTAAGGGAATAAGATACAGAATTTAGAAAAGAATAATAAAACTAAATTCCAGGAGTCTATGAGATCAGACTAAGTAATCTCACAACTGCTCCAAATCCTTATTGATGAAGTCCCTAAATACACCATACCTTAAGATCAAACATTATCACAGCTGAGGTACACTTTATTTATAATAAATTCTCCTAAAAAATGTATTATTAATCAGCACAAACAATGCCAGTAGTGCTTCTGACAAGAAACTTCAACACCTTTCTTACAGAACAAAGTCTCTCTCTGTCCTTCTGGCAATTTTCATTTGCATCTTTTCCACTCACTCAAGTTTGAATATTGTGTTACACCAAAGGGAATACAATAAGCTCTTTGCAGACCTAAAGAAGAAAGTTTCCTAAAGGAAATTCTTAGGCATTTCAAAGGAAGAGAAGAAATGTTCCAGTTAAAGACCCATAAAAATCAGCAGGTACCAGGCAAACATTTCCATTTTGATGAAACTACACTCTTTGCTGGGAAAATCTTCCACCTGAAGATTGAACTTATTCTAGCTCATGTGAAATACTGCAAAATACAAAACATTTAAAATGCCTACATGTAGGTGATGACCATTTAGTCCTGGTCATTCACCTGTGAGGAATGACTGGTTTGCAGCACAAATGCAGGAAACACCTGGATCATACCAATGCAACCAGCCCGTTATTCTCAAAAACATGGAAGAGACTCTCCACATCAGATGTGCAGGTGCACTGTGGGTCTGTCCTGAGAGCTCAGCTGCTGAGCAGGCCTGGTGCAAATAGGTACTCCAGGAGAACCTGTTAGTGAAACTCAGGAGACAGCTCTCTCTTCCAAAGCTATGATAATGGTTCACAGATTTTCATTTTGCCTTCTTGTTTGCTACTCATTTATTCATGTTTATACCAGAAACTCCAAGGCAATACCCAAGATTTTATAGCAGTCCATACAGAGGTTTCAAAAAATAGAAATAAAATTTAATTGCTCACCAAACTGCATAGTCCTCATCCTGCCTCCAAGTTACATTTGTTCTCATGTCCATGTTATGTAAAAGGCAAATGACATTGTGGGCATCTCTGCTGCAGGTTTAACTCAGCAGCATGTCTGTGCTTGGTCTTACAGTGCACTGAAGACATTCTCTCTGTCCAAAACATGCTGCTCTGAAGCAATCTCTGAAGGTCTCCCTTGACCTGGCTCCTTTTCGTTCTCCCAGATTTCAAGCCCAGGCTGTACCCCAACCCCAGCAGACAAGTACCAGCACACTTCTCTGCCCTGGCTGCCAATCTTCTCTCAAATGGCAACTAAGCCTCACCATTTTCATTTCTAATTACCACAGAGAATAAAATACTTTTTCTATCAGCATCCTTATTAGAGAGAGAATGTCTACATGGGTGAATCCTGCTTGTGGTTTCTTTGTAATGTTACTGGTCTCATAGGCTCACTTCTGGGGATCTGCTCATCTCTGGTCTTTGCATTTTTTGGTCTTGACCAGCATTAGGGTCAGGTTCAGCCTGAAAAGTTTCTGTACAAAGGCACAGCAAATGATTACCCCAAATAGGAAAGTCTCATGAAATGGCAGGCACCAACAGCCTGGAGAACTGATTGCAACACAATTCTGGTTCTCTCTAAGCCTAATTACATTTACTTTTATAACCACAGACATATTCCTTGCTCCCTATTATCTCTTGATTGTTTACACATTGTCACAAACACTTGTCAGCAACAACTTCCCTGCATTTAAAAAGTCCAGCCTCATTTCATGCTGAATTTCAAGTGTTCAGAGTCCAAGGCACCCTCAGATACCAAGGGAAAGGAGCACTCTCCAGCAGTTCAGCTCCCATAAGACGGGCTTGAAATCACCAAGAGCAAGTACCACCTCTGGCTGTGGCTGCTGAAAGAGGCTCTTGCTGATGCAGATGGCCCCTGGGAAACTCTAAGGATAAGCACAGAAGGATTTGTTAGCTGCAGTTCCTCTGAGTTTCAGAATTTCTGAAAATCTTCAGTTTTCCTCTAAATTTTAAGTTTAGGTCCTTGCAGGTATCCGTAAGTATTCCAGATCCAACCTTTACCCATCCTAAGTGGGCCTTCCACTAGGCCAACTATGATTCACAACAATCACTGACTGTCTCATCATCCTCTGTTCTTGTGTATTTTCAAACCTTACTCTTCCCTGCCTCCTGCCCCAGTGCTTGGTGAAAGCCTCCTCCAGTGTCCAGCCTTGAGTCCAGAGACAACAACTCTCACTAGCTCTGCACGAGCATCAATGTTATCTAAGTACTGAGATGGTGCCATAGGTTTGAGCATCAGCACAGTTTGAGGAAACACTGGGAAATGAGCCCATCCTGATCTGTTTTCTGTCCCACTGGAAATGACTCCTCATCACTCACCCCTGGAGCTGCTGGGCAGGAAAAAGTCAAGGGCCTGACTCTGCCATGACTACTGTGAAAGGCAGGGAAGAAAGGGTCAAAAAAGAAAGGTCCTACCTACTTCTTGTCCATGCAGGAATAGCAGGATTTCATCCCCTAAGGGAGAGGGAACAGCATAAAGTTTCTATGGCTTACCCGGAAAATCCTGCAGAACAAGCATCATTTCATATACTCCCAAGGTACAGGGTTACTGCAGGATCTCTGTACGGATGCAGGCTTTGGTATAGTGAATTCACACTACTTCCAGATGGGCCCTAAAGTCTTGACTGTAAAAGAAACCTGAGATCCAGGAGTCTAACACAGACACCTGGAAGAAACATGTTTCCATCATGTCAGGCTCATGCATTGCCCAAGGTCACCCTCTGGCTCAGGGTACAACAGTTTAACCAGAATTTGTCAGCAAAGCTGTCTGAAGGCTTTCCCCAGATTGCACAAAAACATAAAGCAGAAAAGGAACTAATCAGGGAAAATTAGGGTTGATCTGCAATTAAATAACAGCCTTTATGTTTTCCAAGTTTTATTCCAGCAGCTTTTACATCTCATTGTGCAGACATTTCTCTCATTTAATTTTTGCACGAAGCTGATGATGTGCAACAGTTTTTATTAATAAAAAACTCTACCTCCTCTCCACTTTTTTAATTCACAATGATAAACACATTTAGAAGAAAATTCTCTACTCCAGCTGCAGCCCCACAGCCCACTCACACCCTAAATACACTGGGGGTGCCTGTAACCAGGATTGCTATTCAGCAGATAGTACTTCAGAAGCTCTTGTTGCTAACATCTTTTTCACCTACACTACAATCAGCCTTTTCCTCATGCCCACCACCAGTCAACTGCAAATGATATCCCCTCCCCAGCCACTGTTTAAACCACACATTAATACCAAAGATAGTTTAGAATAAAATTCCTCAGTTTTGTTCTCTCCCCTAGAGACACAAAGAAATGCCCACTCCCACTGCTGCCACCTCCAGTTCAAGCAGAGCCCTCAAAACCTGCCAAGTTTTTCTCTTCCAGTGATCAATACTTTCCAGGCTTGATAACAAAATAATGACTTTCGGGAGAACAGCCCAGAGGGTATGGATAATGCTCAGTGGTTGCACAAAGATAAACTTGGCCCACAAGGGAATCACAGAATACCTCGGGTTGGAAGGGACCCACAAGAGCAATTTCATGCCAAGCTTGCAAGCTGCTGAAGGTTTAGAATGCATTTCTCACAAGAAACTCATTCCAGAGAGATCAGACCCTGCAGCTGTTATACTCCCAGCTTTCTCAGAGCCAACCAACTTAGAAAGCCAACACCTTTGGGAATAAACACACAAAAAGGGAGGTGAGCAACAAATCAGATGCATTTAAAAAGCAATAGAGAGATCCTGGTCCTGTTTACTGCTGGCAGGGAGGCACAGAAATCCTCTGACAAGAACTGACAATCCTGTAAAAAGCAAAACATGGACTTGAACACAGCAATGTTTTCAAGTTTTAACTATCAACGAACTTTTAGCTACACAGTGCTTTTTACTCCAATTTTTTTCCTGAAACCATCTGAAAATTGCAGTTTCATTCCAGTGAAGATTTTTTTTTTTCACATGATAACAAAAATATATCCTACCCACAGAATCATATCATGACTGGGGTGGCAAGACACCTTTATAGATGGCTTAGTCCAACCTCTTTCTCAAAACAGGGTTACCTATAGCATGTTGCTCAGTGCTGCATCCAGTCAGGTTTTCAGTATCTCCAAGGATGGAGACTCCACAATCTCTCTGGACAACCTGATCCGAGTGTTCCATCACTCCCACAATAAAATGTTGGGTGTTTTGTTATGCTTTAATAGAATTTCCTGTCCCAACATTGGGAACCACTGAGAACTAGACCTCTCTTCTTTACCCTCCCACCAGTCAAGTATTCACACATGGGTAAGGTCCCCTTGAACCTTCCCTTCTCCAGACTAAATAATCCCAGCTCTCTGAAGCCTTCTCATATGACACATGCTCCATTCCTTAACCATCTTTGTGGCCCTTTACTGGGTTTGCTCCAGTATGTCCATGTCTCTCTTGTAACAAGGAGCCTACCCATTGGCACAGGTCCCAGATGTGGGGTCACCTCTGCCACAAGGGCAGTTGATGGCATATGGTCATCTTGGGGTCCACCAGGACCCCAAGGGCCTTTCTGGGGTCAGCCCCAGCCTGTAGCAGTGCATGGGGCTGCTCCTGCCCAGGGCCAGCACTTGCCATATCCTTTGGCTGGACATCATGGGGATCCTGTCACATTCCTCCAGCCTGTCGAGGCCCCTCTGGATGGCAGCACAACTCTGGTGTATCAGCCACTCCTCCCAGTTTCATATCATCTGCAAATATGCTGACACAGTGGCACAATCAACCAGGTTCATTAACAATGAGATTAAACAGTTCTGGCCCCAGTATCAACCCCTGGGCCACCAGCAGCGACTGTCCTCTGGCTGGACATGGCTCTGTGCCCAGACATTCAGGCAGTTGTCAGTCCACTTCACTGTCCATGCACTAAAGGCAGGACAAACAACATCCATCACTCACTCTCTACTTGACCACTCTGCCCATCATCTCTGCAGAAGGGTACCCAAGTTCAGTTAGAACTAGAGAGAAGTGACACACAGGACAAATTACTTTATTTCAAAGTTTAAATAATGATGATCCTTGAATTGTGATTCAGTTTTATGCTTATCTAGAACAACACACATTTCTGCTTTGTTGAAGAATAACCAATTTATAACATCAGTGAGGTTTGTATTACAGTCAGTCAGGTAAGTAGCTATTTCTTCCCATATCTCCCCAGGAAAAGCACACTTGCTAGAGCTCCAGCAGAGGTGTCATCAAGATGTGTTCTTGAGTGAAAAGAATATGCCACAGCCATTCATATCCTGACTTGTTCTTGTTGCCTCTTGACTTAAATTCATGATCTATATTAAGATTAATGATAAAGAGTAAGTATGTGTTCTGAAATATGCATGCTAATGAAGATGGCTTCGTTTGAAGCCAGTTGAGAGGGAAATATCTTGACTTCCATTTGCTACTGAGCTATACAGTTTTGCCCTCCCCCCCCCGTTTACTCAATTTCTATTTTGAAATGCAAAAAACTGCACATCTCTGCCGAATTGCAACAAAATGCTAAACATTTCTAAAACAACCCTGAGATCATAAGGGAAACCATGCAAAGGCAAATCCTTTCAAGCAGGTTAGTCAGAGCAACAAAATGCAGTCTCTCAAGTTCAACCAAAGCATCTCTGATTTTCAAACCCGCTATCTGAGCCCAAAAAATACTGGCAAGGTGTATTCCTGCTGCCTGCTTTAATATCCCCAACAGTCCACATATGCCCTTGAAGTTTTAATATGTTGGTTAATTTGCTAACATTTTGAAGAATTTTTTTCCTTATTTCTAACAATTTCTTAGAAGTGAATTCTCATCCCTCCTTCACTTATCTGCCTTCTGTCCTACTGACACATCACTTCCCCCTCCCCGTCAGCCTAGTTTTTAACACCCAAATACTGTTTTCTCTCACACCTCCCTATTTGACTCATCCATTCTGTCCACTCTTAAGTAAAGTTCCACAGCAGCAGGCATCCCTCACCTATACATCACATCCCTGTCCAAATAAGCTTACATCCCATCTAAACTACCATGGCTTCAGTGCTACTTTTCCTCTTTTCCTCTTGTTTCTCCTTCCTCACTGACTCCACGGTTTTGGGGTTTTTTTCCTAGTTGTGAGCTTGTAACAATCTTTTAGGCCTCTTTTCCGCAGCACCAGGCATTCAGTATTAGCTGGACTTAGCACCGTGCTGCTATGACAGCTGGTTTTGTGTCCAGTGCCAAATTGTCTTTTAAATGGATCAACATCTCCCTGTTGCTGGTACGAACCCAATCTCTCCTGGTGCCAGACTTGGCTGGAACCCTTTGCTGTCACTGATGCTGTCTGTCAGCAGCTCCTCCTTTAGCAGATTTCTTCATCCACATGACTAGAGGCCAAACATCAGGTCAGCAGGGGGGCTGAAGCTATGACAGGACAAGTGAGTGACCCAGGCAGAGACAACAGGGATGGAAGAATTCTCTCAATGTCATTACAAAATCTGCCACACTTGTGACCACAAACCCCCCGATTTTTCCACATTCTAAGGAGAAACTTTTAAAATCATTTGGTCAAAACAATCCTGTGCCCAGTTAGTCCTCATCTTCTAGACTGAAGACATTCACACCTTTCTTGCTGTTGGTGCTGTACCTCAGATACTATGAACCTTTTACCCAGAACAGTCTGCAGGGAGACACTGAACTGTAACTTTCCACACCTGAGTGACTCCAGCTTCACCAGACTGGATCCTAGTAGCTACATATGTACTTTGGTGTTAAAAGCCCAATTAAATTGACAAATAATACACCTACAGCATTGCAGAGGGCAGGAATGCACTATATTTATGATTAGATGCTCTGCACCTACACACAGATCTTACAGGCCCAACTAAACTTTAACTAAAGGGCTCATCACAAGAAGTAAACTGGAGTGGCCTCAGCACAGCATGACTTTACCCCAGGTCTTGTGCATTCAATAGGTGCTTATCCTGTAGCAGCTGCTCAAATTTAACTGGAGCTTATGCTCCTGGAAAAGGAGCCTCCCCAGTTTCCCAGACAACCATCATGCACCTTATACAGACAAACAACGCCCACAGTGATCTGTGCATCTCACCTGCTGGAAAATCAGACCAGCAACCACTGGACAGAGGTCCTGCTGTCTGTTCACTGAATTTCACAGAAGTCTTTGCACATCTTCCATTTACTATTGTGTTCTGGACACAGCCCTGTCAAATCTGCATCAAACTGTCTAGAAGACGTGGCATACCCCTGTCAGAATCTGCTCTGCCAAGTTTCCAGAGATGAATAGGGAACTAGCGGCTGTGAATGCAGTTTAGCAAAGAATTTGAGCTGCTTTTCTAAAAGTCACTTAAGACCCTAAGGCAAGTCTCCAATAGGGATGAGGCACTGTATTTCTTTCAGGCCAAGAATGTGACAGCCTCCCTCTTCATCCAGTGAAGGACAGCAGCCCTTTTGTTATCTGCCAACAGAAATGCCACTCTGCCAATCCCACACCACAACCAAAACCAATGCCTTTATTTTGAATTCAGTAGTGTCTAGTCCTGAAGGTGAAAGACTTCTTTATAGCTTTGAGTTTACTCCAAGTGTGGAGGACAGTCATGTTAAATTCTCATCCACCACTACTATTCTTCTCTACACTTTCACTGATTGCAAAAGTGACTCACCTTCTAGACCCTAAAAGCCATGTATCAAAATCATCATACAGTCAAGAGTCCCAGGACTCAGAAATTAATGTAGGACAGCCCCAGGAGGTATGCAGCACATCTGCAAATGCCCATTTCACTGGGCTAGGTCAACCCCACCATTAGGATGTGCAATAGACTTTGCTGGCTCATCTTTTCCCAGGATTCAGATTGGGCAGCAAATCTTCAAACTCAGCCCCACAGTCTGATATGCCATGAGCACAGGATCTGGTCCCAAGGACCCAGAAACTACACACAGTTCAAAACCATAAAATGCTGACACTGGATTTACCTCAGCTTACCCACAAGTCTAAAGTTTGAGCATAACTTAAAATTAGTCAGCTATTCTTCCTCTTTGGAAGCAAGGGGATGCAACATCCTGCAGAGGTGCCTCTCTGACTCCCTGCATGACTCAGAGGGATGTGTAACTTCTAGACAGCCACAGTTAAGTGAGACAAATACTACCCTGCAAAAAGAATGACAAGCTGACATGCTGTAGATTCCCACAGCAGTATTATTAAGTGACAAAACTGCCAGTTTCTAAAAATTGATTTACTAAGATCAGCAAAACCAGAGTTTGCTCCTGTGGGTTGAAAATTTAATAGTTCTTCAAAATTAGGGAGAAGAAAAAGAGACAGATTGTGGAGAAAGCCAGCAAAAAATATTGGTTTTCCATGGTTAGTAAGTAATGTTGAGAATAAGCACAGTTTGACATAACTGGCATTTAGAAGAAGGAAGGAAAATATTGAAGGTAGCAAAATATTCATGCTAATAACTAAATACACTTTCCCCTTAACTATTGCTTACACTCTGCTAGTGGCAGAGTGTATGCTGTCAGAAGGATTGTGTGATACTGTCAGAAGGATTCAAAGAGGTTAGGAGAAAATTCAGACACTTTAAATACAAAATAACAAGCAGAAATTGGGAACAACCAGTGAGTGTTAGGAGTCATCAGGGTTGGAAAGCCAAAGGTGAGTGAAAATGAAGGACATTTCCTCTGTGAACTCATAAAGGCTGATAGAGTTTTCACTGCACAGACAAGAGTATCAGGAGGAAGGGAAAGTAACTCCAGCAGATTTTCCTATTTGTTATAGCTTTCTTGTGACAATCCCTGATGCGCTTCATGCTGTGTTTTAAAGCACTGGAAAATGGTGCTTATTTATTTGCAGAAATAATAGTGCTACAGGGGATTAATGGGACATACAGAAAAGAGTGGTTATGTTCCAACAGTGACTAAGTGTAGTTAAAAGTATGGATATTATTTCCAATAGAGAATACTTTTCAATATGCATATACACTTAGCATGGGGGGGGAATGACACACTGAGGAGTACTAATTCAAAGCAGCAAACTGAGAACACTTAAAAACGAAGGTTAGGAGGAAACTTTCCACACAACTGAAAACAAAATGTATTAAAGCTGTAGACCATGGTTTGTAAAAAAGCTATAGCATCACCATGTCTGCAACATCTAATACATTGCCACCAGGTGCAGGCAGGACAGTCACTTATGGACAGCAACAGCTACAGATGCTTAATTTTTTCTAACATTCACGTATCTCGAGAGGGTCAAAGAAATAGCGTCAATATCACACAAAGAAAAAAGCATGTTTAGGAAATGTAGAAACTCCCCCACCTTTTGTTCCAACCATCTGTGGCACTACCACTCCCTCTGCACTTTCTTACAATGTGGAGGAAATAAAAGAAATTGCCACAGCAACTAAAGGACACTACCTGCAAACCTTACCCAGAATAAGATTAGATGAGGATGTGAGATAAAATCTGCAAAAACCACAGTGCATACTGAGAGTTTATCAGAGGACACCCCTGGTATGTTAGAAGACACCTATGACTTGTTCTGCAGCAGACTATTTCATTCTCAACAGGTGCCTCTGGCAGCAGCTTTCCAGCCTCTGAGTTGCTGTCCTTGCCCTCTGGTCTCCGGTTTTACAGGCACAAAGTGTGGGAGCTGCCTCATATATGCTTTAAGTTCTTTTCTGGCGGACAATCTGTTTATTTTAGCAGACTGCATTTTTCATGCAAAGCGATTTACAACAGACATCCCCACTGCTGTGCAACACAGAACATTGGCATCACTTGTCACAGCAGCTGAAATGAAAACCAAAACAAAAAACCATTGTAATTTGCTGCTGACACGGAGTGTCAGAGAGAACAGCAATTAAGAATGGAACAGCTCTTCCCTGCTGGACAGTTTAAGGAAGTTATTTGTTTCCCTGTCACCCCTCTTTGCTACCAAGCTGTTCCACTCACAAGGTCAGTTTGCTTTACAACAGTCAGCAGTTTCCATCCAATGAGTCAGTTATTTCATGGGCAAATAAACTCTTCCATTTCATGGAACAAGCTATCTTGCACAATTTGTAATTTCACTGACCAAAAGCAATATGGCACAGGGCAGGTCAATCATAATCTGTTCAAACTCTGGGTGAAAGACAGGGCTGAAACTCCATTACACTGCAAATATTCACCATGGATTAGAGAATATTAGAAGACTGTATGAATTAACATCAGCACAGTATTTTTGGTGCAGAGGCTGTAAGCCAGTTCCCTCCTGCCTGCAGCATGTGAGCAATCCCACCCTGAACTGCAACAACTACATCAGACAAAATACACTCTGCAGGACTGGTTCTGCCATATACAAAAGGGGTCATGAGATATACAACACAGATGGAGTAGCCCAGTTACAACATGGAAAATCTACATTTAGGCAGGGAAATCCTCTTTCAAGAATCCCCTAAAAACATGAAAACTGAGCCTTGAAGCCTGAAGGATATCCACAAGTGATTGAGTTTACAAGTATCCAAACCCCTCACAAGTCATCTTGGTGACCTATAGAAATATGACATGCAACTTCCTTTTGGCTTTCCTAGGACTTCATAATCTGCCGAATCATACAGCCAGGCCATTCACCTACTGCAGAGATAAGGAGAGCACTATCCTATGAGATGCTAAGGTTTCCAGTGGGGGTCAGGAGGAATCTCTTCTTTCTTTAATAGTCACATGAAGGACTGCCCGGCTCCTCAGCATGTCAGCACAATAACCCTTGCCATAAATTAATACAATCCAAGAAAACCATTTCTTTTCCCAGAAAAACTATCCCAGTGCCTGCTTCCCTTAACAATGCAAATGAGGACTATAAATGAAAATGAGACTGCCTGTGACAGCATGAGCTCTTCTTGGGATGTTTTCCCACAAACAATGGCCCTGGTTGCAGACTCTTCCCCAGTCTTAACATTCCTTAGAGGTTGTGGAACTCTCAGGGAGCAAAGTGTGTAGAAGGAAAATGATACCCTTCAGCGTTCCTACACAAAGGGGCAAGTAACTAATAGCAGAAACCATGCAGAGAAAAAACCAGTCACAGATCTTCATGAAAGCCTACTTGAAACTTCACCAAAAGAAGTTGTTCCCCTTTACATATCCAACTGGCTTTCGGTGCGATCTTTTGTATCCCTTTTCCTTTGATGGCTCATTCTATGATTCAAGAGCTGAGATGTGCAGAGAAACGAGTCTGGGGGAGGGAAACCTCACCAGCCCTTTGGAATCTTTCAATGTTCCAGCATTTCAAAAGCACTCTCAAGGCACAGAGAACAGCAGGGAAATACCATGAATGAAAATAACAGGATTTTTTTCCTCTTTTAATAAGACCCCTATGAATCCCTATGTAGGAAAAATGACTGAGAAAAATCTCATTCTCCTCACTTTCCTTCCTGTTACTAGCTGGAAGTAACAGACAACTCATTTTCAGCAAAACTATAAAGAAACACCACAATGCAAATAGACCACCCTGCCAAACGCAAGCAGCAGTGCTGTGCAAAGACAAGGTAGCACTCTGTTACCATTCTACAAATCCATGGTACTGCTCAGTGGAACCCTCTTCTCAACAGGAATGGCAGCAGTAGGTCCCATACGGCAAATCTTACCCTTTGGATCCATGTTTTCTGAACAATGAACGGTCCCATTCAGGACACTTCATATTCCATAGTAAGATACTCTATTTCCTAACAGATAAATCAATACTCACATGTTTGGAAGTGCTTAAGCTTTCCAGGCAAAAGCATAAGGTCCTTTTCATATCGACAGACAAAACTGAGACACTCTAATAAGCACAGTTTTAAGAACAGAACACAAAATAGACAAAAAAATGCTTTAATTTAAGGTCTCAAATAATTTTGGTATTTCACAGCAGCTTAATCCTTGCACACATACACAGAAGGAGTAACTCATGACTGTGAAGCAGCATCTAGTTTTTTAAGGCATTTGTGCACCTACTGTCCACTGAAGACTGTTAAGACTGTTGAAGACTGTTAAGTCAGAACTGTTCCCTGCCTGCAAAAGGCTTTACCTTGGCATCACCTACTTATAGGAGAAGTATTACATCAGCACTCCAACACACACATCTTCCAACACAAAATAAAAAAATTCCTTTTGCATTTATCTTGCCTGGCTTCAAAATTTTATGTTTGCCCAAAGCCTTGGCCCACAGCTCCTGCCCTGCCCAACACCATCTTGAAGCAACACTGGATGCCAAGGGTCCTGAACACTGAGACAAGAAAAGCCTTAACATCTAACAAAGACTCTAAAATGGGAGCTTGAATTTGCGTTATGAGGTCTAGCTATTTTCTTAATATTTTAGATCGAAAAATTCCAGAGGCATAAGACTCTCAGAGCAGGGTAACAATTCCTCCATACTTTATTGAGGCCTTCAGTTTATACACTGCTGCTCTGTCAGCTTGACATTAGCCATGTAAAACACCAGACCAAGAAGAGGGAAATGTTGAGTATAAGTGTGACAGACTCTCTGAACAGCATGAATGAAGCTCAACTACACAATGCAACCACAATGGAATAAAACAACAGCCAGCCTGTACAGGTTCTCAAAATTAAACAAGACCATCCTTCCAGGACAGATGTTTTACTCACAGCCCTTCTTGCATCCACAAAAGGGACTGACCAACGAGTAAAAAAAAAACAACTGAGGAGCTCCAAAGTCCAGGAAAGTTCAAAAAAGGTTTAGTTTACACAAAAACCCTCAGTTAATTCCAAAAGTTCAAGTACAAGTGAACTTCTGATTAATATTAATCACAAACACCACCAGTTTACCATGCAAACATTTTAATTATTTAAATTGCTCTCTTCCGAGCATGAAGAGACAGAAGTACCACTCCATGGTGGTATTTCCTATGACAGTGACAAAGGACCACTTGCTTATAACGTAAATATAATATAATAAATTCCTGTTTTGTATAACTGAGGCTGAATACCCACAGGATATTTTTAACATTTCTCCTCCAGCATCTGGTCTAGTAAAGAAACACAGAACAGCTTTGCTGTAGTACAAAAGTTTACAGAAAGTTCAACAATTTAATTAAAGACAATACAAAATATGTTGCCTGAATTCAAATAATTTATGTGAAAGTACATGCATGAGAAAACACTGGCAAGAAGATTTGGGTAACCCTATTATTAGATGCATGTTCTTTGTTCCTAGAGATAACATACAGTCAAAAATACATTTATAATTTAAATTACAATAGAAGACAGTATTTCAAACACAATTTTGAGTCTACCAGCCCTTCAAGGCAAAAAATTCCTGT
Source organism: Chamaea fasciata (assembly GCF_029207755.1). NCBI lineage: Eukaryota > Metazoa > Chordata > Aves > Passeriformes > Sylviidae > Chamaea > Chamaea fasciata. Next base: position 11,818,397 of record NW_027094086.1, on the reverse strand, counting down.
TAACACAGGACAAACTGATAGAATAAAAAAAAAATTTAAAAATTAGAGCAATACTGAAGTCTCTGAACAAGCCTGCAGTGTTTTGTTTTTCCTTTTATCAAGGAGGGAGAAGATACCAGAAAATAAAGGGACTCTTGTCTTCTCAGTTAAGTTTTTAGTGTGATCAGAGCATCAGGGATTACTTTCATCCATATACCCCAGAAAAACCCATTCTCCTTGTGGAGAGACAGGGCACAGATCAGGCACAGATCTTTCCTTCCACACAAGGCAGTGCCACGTTCATATAAGCGTGGATCCCACAGCCAAAGGAAACTACCTGCTTCTCAGAGGGGCAGACTGGCCCCAACAAGCATCTTCTCTGAGCCTCCAGCAGCACCACTAATCCTCTCACACCACAAGTTCACCTTTATCAAATAATGAAACCCCAGAAGTCACCTTCCTCATGATATCAGACTGAAATACCCAATATTTCTTACCATGTGTCACTTGCCCTCCACATTTTTGTGGTCAACTGAACAGTTTAACAAGACGACACATGATTAACTTCTTTCAAGATATTTTAGTTCATTGATTCTCAATAAAAGCACTGGTTGCAGTACAATAGTTTGACATACAGCAACAAAAGGTACTCAATTTACATGCACAAGCTATTTAACAATAGTACACAGTCTTTCCTATCGCCATTTTAAAACAAATACTGCTCTGACAGCTGGCACAACCCTCCAATTGTTCTCATGAGCTGTAATAGAGTGATGGAAACAGTGTTCTGATGGTACAATGCCAAAGAACAGAGATTTGGCTACTGCTGGAAGATTCTGATCAAGATGCCAATATTGCAATGGGAAACAGTGTTGAAATAATTGTAAAAACGGCGACAAAAGAAGCTATGCAAAACTGCTTTAACTTGTACTTCAGTTTAAGAAAAACATGGAAAATACATACAGTTTTGTACCGAAATAAAAGTGCACGCAGAGGCAAAAAAAATTGAAAGTTTAAGGCGAGACAAATGTGTGGATGAGTAAAAAAACCTCTGAACACTGAAGTACTGTAAACCAGCAGCAATCTGTTGGTGAAAGAGTGCACCATTACCATTACCCTTCTGGATTGTTTCTGTGGGTTGGGGTATTTTGGGGTTTTTTTTTGTTTTGTTGGAGTTGTGGGGTTTGTTGTTGTTTGTTGTTTTATTTAATTTTATTTTAATAAAGCTTCCATCTTTGAAGCACAAGCTGAAACTTCTCTGTGTTTGTGTTTGATGCTTGGCTGAGCTTTCATTCAGTTTTACAGCTTGGTCCAGATTTTCATGGTTTAATGTGCAAAGAACAGCACATACTATTAGGACTGCTCACTCCAACCTTTTGACATCTGCTTTTCAAGAAACAGATAAAAGTGTCACCTTCATTAAAGTCAGTTTCAGTATTGCTGTTAAAGGGCTTCTAGAAATGAGAACACAGAAGTCAGATTTATAACAATGAGGTAAGCAACGAGCTCTGTAAAACACACACGATACAATAAGACTTCTCCTATAGCAAATAAAAATCATCAGGTAACTTAATTTTTTTTTCAACATTTCTTTCTAGGTTTCAGAAGTGCTAGCAATTTCAGCAATAAAATTTTCAAAGTGCCCTGGCTGTGCCACTTTTTAGTGGCTTCTCCAAATGATACTCAAACAAGTAAGAAACCTTCTCCTATAAGGGACAATTAGCAGCTTAGCATTATGCTAGTGGCAAGTAAGATCCTGAAATAGTATGAATATTCAACAGTTGTCATCAATTTATTTATAACCATATAAAAAAGCACAGTTACATGATACTGCACTGTCAGGTCTATAATACGCCATGTAAGACTGCAAAAATAAAAGTAAAAAAAGTAAAAAGGCCTCAATTCTCCTATTTTTGTTACTTGGTTTTTTTAACTAATTGTCTCAAAAAAAAAGTAGCAAAGGCTTTTATCTTTGACGATGAACACAAAGGTATTATCATCAAATCAGGTTCTCTAATCCAGACTGATGGTACACTTAACATTTCAACTGAACCACTCATTACAAACTTGCAATGCCAGCATTCATTCATACCCTGAACTGTTCCCTGGCCTCATCTACCCAATCATCTACTCATACCTTATTTTACGCAGAACAATTTAAAAATTGTTTGTGGTTTTGAAACAGTTGGTCTGAATTCTTTAATACCACACTCAAACCAGAGGAAGACAAATTTAAGGATATTTCAACTCAATTCTCAAAACATTATCTAGAAAGGAAAAAAGAGGCACGAATATGGAAGTACAGGTGGTGTTAAAACACCACTTTAAAAATGGACTTGGTAGAGAGCCTACACGGAAACACTTACCTTGTCAAAGCATCAACATGATCATCTCAGAAGACAATTCAGAGACACTTAAGTCAGAATTATGAATAAAAGGAAACTACACTGTCAAAGATCACTGAAATATCTAATCTAAGGCAGTGCAGAATGATGGCTGGTGAGGGGCAACCAGTCACCTTGCAAAGTGAGGGACTTCAAATTACTCATCACTGATTTTCTTAATAATCTGCACTGAAGGACCTGATGAACACCAGTGATATTTCTGTCATGCAATTACAACTGTTAAGCAACCAATATGCAACTCAAGAGTGATACTGTCATCCATGGTGGATTATTGAAGTAATAATCCATTAAAGAATAAGTTCAAAGGGGAAAGTGGTAAACATCTTGCTAAAAGTGAAAACACTTCAAAAATTTACAATTAAATAAAAAGTTAGATGATATTTTATAAAAAGAAGTACTGAACACAACAAGGCCACAATAAATTAGTGTTTCCATAAAACGACATGCTGAAGGTTTTGTTCCCAAGTCTATACATTTTTTTACTGTCTGTTAATTCCTAAATATTGACAGCATAATTGAATAATTGAGGTACAGTAGTTTACATTTGTATAGGTCTTGTAAAAAGATTATTATTTTTCTTCCAGTTTTTCTTCCTCCTCGCCAAAGAACAACAAAGGAAACATTCCTAAAATGCAGCCAATGGTCACTCCAATAGCTTTACCCTAAAGAAAGGGGGAAAAAAATTAAGTTTTTCACTGATCAGCTGTTATTAATTTCCCATGCACCACAACCAGGAACACACACCCCTTGTTCTAGTTTTCAGCTGGGAGACACATTTTTCTTAGCATGCAGATTAGAAAGACAGTCTATGAGAGAGGGACAGATATGACAAGGTTAGAAACAGTATTTGCTATGATAAAAGACCATTCTGAAAAAGGAGGAGGGCAATGATCATGAAGAGCTGCACAGGTGGTAAGGGAGAAAAACAGGGATTCAAAGAATTAGCAGAATGGCCAGAAAGACAGAAAAAAAAAAAAAAACACAACAGAACAACACCTACACACATTTTAGGTGCAATTATAAATGCATCTGCTTGTATCTGGTACTGCAAATCATCAAAGGAATGAGTGGCTCCTTGCAAACATGATGGCTTTCAAAGGCACAAGGCAAAACCAACAAAAACTCGAAAACATTTCAGATGACCTGAATGTGTAAGTCAAGAGGAGAGGAAATACAGTAAGACAAGCAGCCTCCAAACCACATCAACAGCAGTAGGTGGATAGTGTTGAAAAACTTGATACAGCAGGTAAAAAAAAAAACAAAAACTGCTACCATACAGCAAAGGTGCACAGAAGCCTTTTCGCAGAAAAGGAATATGAACAGAGTGCAATGACAGGGTTTTGCCACAGGCTCAGCTTTTACTGAGAAGACTCTTAAGACTATGGGGCAGTCCCCTGACAACATGCCAACTCTTCACTGCTCTGTGCTTCGATCTATCACTGCTAAAACCTGACATTTTCTACCATAACTTTTCCTCAGTAAGTGCTATTTCTCTTCCCTTAAATCTGCAAAAGTATTTTTCCCAATGAAGGCTCATTCTGGCAAAGTGAAGTATCTGTTTCTTTACTCAGTTTCTGAAAACCTGTTTCTTTAATCATTGCTCTCACTGCTGAAGTGGGACCACTTCAAATGTTTAAATGTTAAGTAAGTAATCACCCTGAAAATGCATCTGCAAGATGAGTGTCCTGTAACTGCAAACACAGGCAGTGAATATTACTCAAATGCTAAAAGTCTGGCCAGAGAAAAGCTAATTTCATATCCAAGCTAATTATAGAATATTAGAAATTAGTACATACCAGCACAGGTATATGAATAGCAAGCACTTGACAAAGAATGTATAGGAGTAAACTACTAAGGGGTCATAACTTCCAAGTAAATTATCTTATCACCATAGCCAGAGCTCAACCCAGGTTTCTGCACAGCATACACAAAGTCCTTGCAGAGACTAGCCACATTACTCGGGGCTTGCTGCATAAAACAAAACCCACTCAAGTTCAAAAAAACCCAATCTCTTGATTCTCCCTGACATGGGCTCAAAACTAAACCCTCTGGGGAACATGCACAATGTTGGGGGTCATTAAGGAATAAATGGAAAACATGACAAAAAGCATTTATCAGCTAGTTTAAACACAAAAAGCTCTACACCAGCAGTGCTGCCCACAGATACTCACCAAGTGTGCACTGAGACGGGTCTGCCACATGTCAGCTTGTTTGGGTGTCAGGTCAGGGATTGACAGACCCAGTCGTGAAGCCAAAGCTTCTACATAACCTGCAAGACTGGAAGAACAAGAAAATAAGAACAAACGATTTTGAATCTCACAGTATCTTCTAGTGCAGGTTTTGAAATACTTGAACTTAAAATCAAGAGCTTTTCCTTCACTATACCAATAAAGTGATCGAGGGAAAACTATGGGAAAGAGTTCAAACTTCTAAAGGTCACACTTCGCAGTTAATTATCTCACTGATTTAATCTAGTATTTCCAAAAAACTTTATGCACTACAACACAACTGGTGTGAATGTTAATGCGTTTTTGCAGAGCTTTTAAAGTAACCTTTACCAGAGGAAAGGTCACACCCAGACTAGTTAGTGGCAAGCCTTGTAATTTGCAGAAAACAAAACAGAGGGAAAGTGGGAAAAACAGGCATAACAAACAGCTTTACTTTCAGCAGTTATGCAGAAATTTCCTTTAAAATCTAAAATAAGCTGTATCTGTTTTTATCAACAAAAGGTGTGCCTAGACCTGAAGACATTTGCAGAGATATTGTTTTAGCTGAGAAGAAGGAAATCTCTTCAGATCTGGGAATAACAACCTGAGAAGGTACATTAGACAGAGCTATATTATATTACAAAGAAAATTATTTTTCCATTTTGCATCTCAATGAATGCACTTAATACAAGTTCATACATACCCCAGTCCAGCTAAATCTGAAACAAGGTTTCCCAAAGCTGCAGCTGGAGGGAGGAAGAGGGAAGAGAAAAAGGTATTATTTTAGCTTTGAACAAAACCAACCTGCTCCCACCCTCCAGTGACCATTGCTTACACTCAACTCATATAGAATTAAAGACTAGACCTAAGTTCCTTATATTTTAGTGTTTTTATTCTGACCTTATTACAGTTTAATAACAGCAGCAGACTAGAATTAGTAAGAGGTACAACTATTTTTCTCAATTTACATGGAGAAATCTTGACAAATACAAAAAGACAACACTAACACCCAGAAATCAACGTAACTTTTGAGATCAGAGTTAAGAAGAGCTTTGCATGGTTGTCAGCTCCAGGAAGCTAATGCTGGACACCAAGCAAGGCTTTCCAGTGCCTGAAGAGGCACAGGAGCACTAGAAATAGCAGCTGTCACTCAGGTATGCAGCTTTGATAAACATGTCAACATATCCATGAACTGTGTCAATTTGGAAGAAAAACTGTACACAAGTGAACAAAGTTATACACAAAATACACGATTCCACAGCAGACCTTACTAAGATAAGCTAGCTTGTGACTGTCTCACACTGAACCAAGGCCTGCAGATTTCCAAATCTTTAACTCTGCTGTAACATTTTCAGTTAAGCTCTCCCTCCTTGTGCTTTCGAGCAAAGCTGCACCTGCAGCTGGTGGATCCATGGGCACCCTCTGAAACTGCAGAGGCACCAAAGCTGTTCAACAGAGCTTATCAGTTTTGGCCAGTGCAGGAGCAGGGTGGCTGCTTGACCTTCCTGCGGTATCTCACCAAGGCAGAGGAGCCACCAAGAAGTGCAGCAAAAAAGACACCAACACTGACCTCCACTTAGCACGGCAAGCAAACAGCAACATACAAACACATATATTGACATACACTGATACTGGGCCCTGTGGAATTTAGAGCAGTTCCATTAGTGAAATGCAAATACACTTTCCCAACTGACGACCCAGAACTTGAATATATAGGTTGAAATCAACAAAAAGCATTTCAAAAGCTATTTGAACTGAAATTCTGTTTCTGCAAATGGAATATGCCCTTGCTTCACCCAGAGGTTGTTTCTTTATTAGGAAAAGCAGCTGCAAGAGTGAGGAAGAGCCATTTCCAGCCCTGTGTGCTACTTTCAGCCTAAAATATAGGAATGTGCCATACTAGTCTAAATGTGCTGCAATTTTAATACTTGCCTGCCATAGTTGAAATTCCTAAGACAACTCCAATTGACAATTCTATTTGGGTTCCCTGAAAAATAAACAGTTTTCTCATTATTTGAGGGATTTGGAGTTAAAATAAATTATATTGATACAACTGACAGAAGTATTGTTTCTTGCTTGTCTATGTTAAAAGTGAAAGGATAAACAGACATTTCTTCTATTAGATCACAGAGATCCTATCTTCCTGGCATATGTATTTCCCCCTAAGGCAAGGGCCTACTTCTGAAAGTCTTTTATTATTTCAAACTCTTATAGCAGCCAGCTGGCGGGCAAATCTGCAACCCCTATCCCTGCATACCACCTTCCCCACTGCAATTCTTAGCTGAATGTAGAGCTCTGAACAGAAACTTCTACAAATACCAAGCAAACAAATAAAACACAGTATCACAGTTCCTTATGTTTTCAGCTGAAGAAACAAAACCACACGGTCTGCATTATGAAACAGCAGTACACGGTCAAGAAATGAGAGACAATATGCATGAACTAAAACAAGACGTGTTCCAGTTGGATAGAGCAAAACATTTTCCATCATGAGGACAGCTGAGCGTTGGAACAGGTTGCTCACACCGGCTGTCCTTGGACTTCTCAAGTCCCTCAGGATATAACCATGAACAAGTTGGTCTCATCTTACAGCTGGCTCTGCTTTGAGCAGGAGGTTAGACAAGAAACCCTGAGAAGGTCCTGAGCAGGGGGACTTTCTAGACTAGACCTCACAGGCCATTGTATTCTGTTCTCTTGGAAAATATGAATCTTGCAGACTTGATCAAGGAATTAAACAGTGAACTTACCGCAGCAATCATAATTGCGTTATCCAAAAATCCAAACCCTACAAAAGGTAATGCGTTGTGGAAGAACACTAAAAGAAATAAGTAACAAAGAAAAAAAAAGATATTTATAAGAGAGTTCACTAGTGCACAGGAATAACTGAAATGTCTAATACTGGTTTTAAGAGAAAGGCAAAATGCACAAAATTCCTTTCCTACTGGTCACCTTTTTGTTGCTGGCAGGTGTGGTAAAACCCTTTGCCACATAGTAATGTTACTGATGCCTCGTGAAGAACCAGCTAACTAACCTACTTTGCAAATACTTGCACAATTTCTTATTAGAAAGCCAGTTTTGCTTAGTGCATAAGAGAAATATTTAAAACTACATGAACTCTGCTATTATTTACAGACCTTACAGCGATGTTGCAGTATCACTGAACATCACCGAACTGTCTCACCAGACTCCCTGCATTCTTCTCTTCCTTGAAATAAAGGCCCTTTCTCTGTGAGTCCCTTAGTATTTCTCTGCAAGAGCTCCGTCTTCTTCACACATTCCTAAAATTTTGTATTTTAAAAGCATTGTCTGGAGCTAGACAATTCTTGTCAAAACCCCTTCAGCCAAATCCGCAAATGCTGAGGTGGGTGTCACTAGTGTGTCATATATTAATTATCTCACCATTTCAACCAAAACTTCTGTATCTTGATTTTGTTTGTGCACTATCCTCAGTGCAAGTCAGACTTGTAGCTGCTCCTTAACAAACTGCTTAACAAACCAAGTTCCACCTTTTGTTTTATGCATTTTCTTCTTTTTTACTTCTGAAACCCATTAAATCCTTTCTGAAAATATTTTCTGTTGCAGAAGCTTGAAACATGCTGGTCTGAGTAATTTCTAAGAATGAGCACAGTGCTACTGTATCATTCCTTTTAGTCCTGCTTCATTTTCTCTCTCAGGTTTTAGCTTGTAAGCTTTTGATAGGGGTGGGACTGAATTTGCACAGCGCTGTCTCCAGCTGAGTTTCAAGGTGCTCACTTCGTAAGACTAAATACAGCATGAGGACAGACTACAGGACAAAAATACAGCTGAAAATTTTCATTTTTACCATTGAAAATACAGCAGATATTCAGTTTGGATTTGGTTGGAGTTTGGTTTTTTTTTCACTACACGTTGGACTATAATTCCTACGTTTTATAAACTTAAAGAGATGCAAACCTAGGAAGAGGGATGAAAGAAGAGTGCATGAACCTCACAGTCATGTGAAAAGAAACTGGTACCAGTACCTTTTGGGTTTCCTTTCTGCAGATAGCATGAATACATGACCACACAAAAAACCAAAGCCACATTCAAGATCTTTCATGCTTATGTACTAGGACGTGAATGGACATCTGTAACTACTTTGTGAGAATACACCTATCTTCTAAACAGCACAGATAAAAGACTACAGCACAAAATGTATGAAACTTGCCAATTATTTTAAACTATCACAGGACAAACCCACCAAAACATAAATAACAAAAAAAGCAGGGAGATATGACCATTATTTTCAAAATGTGGGACCTCAACTTCTTAGCAAAATGGACAGAGTTTTTGAATTCATGGAGCAAACAGAACCCCAGAGACAATGGGGGAGGAGTGGGGGGTGGGGGGTGGGGGGGGGAGGAACCGATTTAGAAAAAAATGTAGGCAATTGTAGATAATTAGAAAAGGAAAATGTTTGCCTAAATAAATTTGCTCACTCTAGAGAACAAAACCACAAAAATACACTAATTTGGAAACTAAATCAGAATTTGAATCATGGTATTATAAATATACAATCTGTTTCCAATTTCTCTGCAATTTTATACCACTTCTCAGTCCTTTCAAAATACAAAACCTCCACAAGGCACTGCAGCACCAACACTGCTTGGCTTAGAAAAACAATGCTGCTGGCTTTGAACAGTGTGCTCTCATTTGGGCTTTCTGTCCTACTTTCACTAAGTGTTGCACATTCTCCAGCCGAGGTGTTATGAAACAAAGGCAGCAGGGTGAGTGTTGGTGCTTGTTTTGGTTTTCTCTTACTCCACACAACAGGGATGAGGACAGACCAGCACTTGTGGAACAAAGATGAAGCCAGTTCAAAGAGAGACTGCACAAATACTGAACCACATTCAACAAACATTCTTCTTTTACCATGTCTCAGTTGTCCTGGAGATGGTGGTGCAACCTCCAACTTCTCTAGAGAAGTCAAAATGAAATGAGAAAGTTAGCTGCTTCATCACAAATTCGGTTTATTATCAAGTCTTTACCAAATTACTAGCAGGCAAAAAAGCAGTTATGTTATTTAACAGCTTTCAAATGGGAAAGAAAAATACTTCACACCCACATTTTATTATTTTTACGAAAGATAATATGGTATTAAAAGCCAAAAAGTCTTAGAATATTACAGGCTTACAGTAGTGTAAGTGATTATGCAAAGTAACAGAATACTTCAGAAGCAGTCCAACAGCCATCTTCATTAGAAAATTACAAAACCACACTAAAATTTTAAAAAATCAGATCTTCTACAGACAATTATATGGGGAGTTTTTAGAGGTCTTCTAAACATGCAGCAGACAACCTTCTTTCCCCCAGAGAATCTGCAAAACAAATCCTACCATTTATAGTCTCACGAAAGGTATTTTTCAGAGCAATATAAAAACAAAAGAAAAATACAGACCACTGATTTCAGTAACAGCACATTAAGTTTGGTCATTTGGTGAATGTTTCAGGTATCCTGGACTCAAATCACTAAGAATTAGCAAGGACCAGGACATCACTCCTCAACCAGACAGAGTACTTTCTCTACAGGAAACCAATGCGGCTGTGATCAGAGATGCTGTGCACAATGCAGCAGCAAGTTACTTGTTTAACAGCAGCAAGGGAAAAAAAGCCTAGTTACTTTTTTTGCTTGTTTTTCTTGTGTATTTTTTAATGTAGATATTGCACATAAGACCTCCTTTTTAAAACAGAAAAAAATCATTCCCCCAATATTTTCCAAAATTATGGACGCAGAGGTTTTAACAAGTTGCTTCCATACTTCTCCTGAGGTAACCTGTACAGACACAGGTTGAAAATGTGGAACCTACAACACTCAAGTATTCAAATTTTACTTGGGGGAGCCAAATACATGGAAGGATAATACTGCAAACATAGACTGTGATTAATTTTAGCCTATGTCTGAGCACTGCAGACTAGTGTGTGCATTCTTGCATCCAAGTCACTCATATTCAAAGCTATTGTAAAGAAGAAATTAAAATATTCACTTAAAGTACCTCTGAGGAATAAAAGTTAGATCATAATACCAGTATTCAGCCAACCAGGACACTAACGTCAAAATAATTTCACTAATTGAAGGTCTTTAACAACTTTCAAGCTCGAGCAGTTTCTGAAGAGGTGCTTCCTCCCTCTGCCTAATACAAACACTACCTAGGCTCCACCAACACCAGATGTGCTCACCATGCAAATGGGACAAGTATAGCCCAAACACTACAGAAATAACGATTATTTTGCTCTTCCCTAAAAATTACCTCGGAATTCACAGATTCAAAGCTCAGGCTGGAAGAGGAACATGGTAAACAGAGGGGGTCCCTGTGAGAGTCAATCTTCTGAAGCCTTGAGTATCAACAGCAAGAAAACCTCAGACCAAAATTTTCAGCTTGTGTTCAGGAAGGCTCAGACCGGGGAGAGGACCCATTTTCATATGGTCTCCTTCTGTTCTCACAGGTTAAGCAATCCTTTAACAGAAGCGTAGACAAAGAAAAGACTACCTATATACATCAGGACTGCCCTTTGGGCAGCTTTTCTCAGAGACAGTAAATTTCCACAACGCTGGGGAAAATCAGAGCCACCTTAAAACAAAGAGATTAGCTGAGGCCACTGTTTCCAAAAGCTCCAGATGCCCTGAGGAGGGCCAGGCAACCTAAGTCAACACCCAACACTATCACATCACTGATGAAGCTTCCCTAAGCTCATTTGCTCCATCCTGCTGAATGCCAGCGAGAGAATAAAAACCCCAAACCAAACACAAGCACAGGAGGTCACAGAGTGCTGCCCTCCATGGTTTTCTGCTCTGATGGAAACTCCTCACACCAAACCACTGTGGCTCCTGGGCTTCCTGTGGCACTGCCATTGAAACCACCCCTGCCGCAGTGCCCATCTAGTTTTTAGATCTAGGTCTCCATATAAAGGACTTTGTGATAAGAAACTGTAACAACATAAACAAATTTCTAGGAAACACTACTTCTGAGGAAGACATCTTTTCACACTTTTCCCTGATGATGACAGCCAGTTAGATTAGATAATTTCCATCTATTTTGGGTATCAATACAGAATACAAAAGACTGTTCAGCTTGTCACAAAATACTACAAAGTTCTAGAACATCAGTTCTCTGGATTTAACTACAACTGAGTTTGATAGCACCTGTCAGTCTACACGATTACATTCTATTCAGTCTAGCTAGACAGCTGCTTAAAAAAGCTAAGAAAACCCCACTGCATAATTGGTTTTAGAAATTTTGTACCAAAAGGAAGAATTAAGGGTGTTTGGTAGAAGGAAAAATAAAAAATGTCTTACATCTAGGAATAACGAGAGTTCCAAGTTACAATAACAAAAAAAAAAAACATCAGCTCCTCCTTCAGAACATATATCAAGGACTATCTTGGGATGTTTCTAAAAGAAGGGAGACTGAGGGACACTACTTTGAGGTGAGAGGAAAGACAAGTTAGTGCAAGATAGAGGGATCAAATATAAACAAAAATCACTTAATCATTGACATAATCTGTTTCAGTAGCATGGGATTCCTGCTAAATAGGCATTTTATCAAGCAGTCCTTCACCACTATCAGGGCAGAAGTTGCAAGAAGGTCACTGGGGACAGCATGGAGGCACCATGCTCTGGAGACCAGACTGCTCCTGATCAGCCACAGGGAGCTCATGCCAGTAACGGCATCTTCCTGCTCCACATGCAAGAACTTTATTTTATAAATGGAAGTCCTGTAAACTGATGTGGAAGCATGCCTGCTTTACAAGCATTACAGCTCACCTCATCATCAAGATAAAAATTAATCAGTGAAAAAAATCTGTGATTACACACATTAACGAGACAGGGATAGGAGAGGTCTGCCAGATGAAGTTCAGATAACTGGTGCTGGTGAACCCTGCACATGCTCTGGACAGGGCAGCTCCCTCTGCCTGAGGCAGGACAGAGCCTGAGAGAGTATCTCATCCCAGCCCAGCACAAAGCAGGCCCAAGTCAGACCGGGGGCTCAGGATCCTGTCACGTGGTACCTGTAGGAGCAGGCTCATGGAAAAAGCTGTCCCCTCTGGAGCACCAAAACAAGGCTCTAAAGCACAAAGGCAACTTCCCTGAGAACTGATGCTCTGCCTCTGCCAGGTACAGAGCACTGCCTGCCGCAGGAAAGGGCTGCTCCAGCTCAGCCCTACTTGCAGAGGCCAACGATTGGTTTAAAGCTGAGAGACGAGGAAGGAAAAAAAATTAAACCAGAAAAAAACCCTCAACCACTGCGGCATGAAAGCCAAAAAACCATTTTACAGAATCACTTCCAATACCACCTCTTTAAAGCATAACATACTTTAAAACTCTGCAAGATATGAAAGCACTGAGAGCAAAAAAAAATTTTAAACAGATTTTTTAAAACTCTAGATGGCAAAATATAGTTCAGAATAGGGTATTTATTCACAGGAAGTTGTTCTGACTATTTGAATTTTCAAGACTCAGCAAAAAAAAAAAGAATAAAAATATTCAGAGACTACAGCAAAGGAAATGTGTCCTTTGTTTGCTTTACCAGAGGGAAAGCAAAACTAAAAATGGCAAATCCTATTTAAAGAGCTCAATTCAGCCAGAATCAAACAATTCAGAGTTTAAATGACTGGGGGAAAGAAAACAACTCTAAAGTACTCCAGAACCGCATTTCACGATGGCCATTCACCAGCTCATCCTGTGCCACAGCACTCAATAAGACACAGAATTCATCTTATTGCAGAAGGAATAAAATGAAATGAAATGAAAGGAATTGCTATTTTCTAACTGACATTCATTACCATAAATGAGGTTACAAACCAAGGTTCAAGTGCAATACATGTCATGAGACCTGAATTAGCCAAGTCTGGGAATCAGAAAAACATTTGCTGTTTCTTAAAACTGTTCTTGATATTTTTAAAATTTATAGTATCATCTTTTTCTCTAACTATTTTAAAAAATACTTAGAACCTGGGGGGAGCATAGGGGATGAGGAGTGAAATATAAAACCATCAACATAAATAATACCATCATCCACAACTTGATCCAAACCCAGCAAGTTAAAGTCACTATGCCAATTGCAGCCAAGTACTTGCAATTTAGTTTTAGAATTATTATCCTTAGCTGACAAACTAACCACAACGGACTAACCAAAACAAACAAAAAATCCCCAAACAACCCAGCAAGTTGCCATCACTAGTTTCTGAATTTTCAATTTTTTAAGAACTGGCATATAAGAGAACTTGCAAGCCTAGAGGCATGTATTATGTTTTATTCGAATTGCAGCTAACACCACCATAAAATTTTATAGCTGAGTTTGTTGCTGTCACCCAGGGGCAGGAAACAATAAGACTGAATGCAGGTACTACTGCCAGAGCCACCTCAGGAAAATACTTGCTACTGCTGAATATTGCCATACCTGAGACAAAAATATGACCAGTGCTTTACAGATTATTAAAATTGATCTAATTGTTTAAATTAATTATTAAACAATGAGTATCAAGAAGAGGAATATAAAAAATATTAATAATCTAGACCTATTTTAACATCATTTTAGGCTTTGAAGGCATCTAATCTAGAAGTTACAGAGGGTTTTGTCTTGAATTTGTCAATCTATTCCCTCCAAAATGCCTGTCCAGATCATTTCAGCCAATCATTCAGATACACATCACTGAAACAGCCAAAACATTAGTTCCACAGAAATCAGAGCAATTGTCACGTCTACTAAAAAGAGGTACTCCTTTGCATGTGAGTTCATGAGAGGATCTTTACAACCAAAATTCTAGATTAGAGCCCAAAAATGAGATGTGTTATTCCCTTGTTCAGAGGTGGATCTTCAAAACGAATTTCTGACTCTGATGTATGAGTTCATTCATGGAATAAGCTCATAAGGCACCTCCTCATTGTCCTTTTCTCCTCCTCAATGTTTTCACCAACCTGTAATCTAGCAAAATTGAAAAACCTTGTCCCACTGATCTTCAGTTGGGTTCCCTGAGTATTCCAGATGGGGAAACAACAATCTATGAGTTGACATTAAAGAAAAGTTCTGCATCATTTGTTATAACTCACAAGTGGTTTCCTGTTACTACAGCAATTAAGGCACTAAAGGATGCTGACTTGTGCAGTGCTAAATATAAACCTGGCTGTCAGCCCCTTCGGTCACATGCCCAGCACAGGGAAAGCTGGGTGGAGCTCTGGTACAAATAGACAGAGGAGGTGATAGAAAATTCCTCTACTACTCTGGAGAAGGTAACAATGTCCAAATAAATATTCTGCATAAATAGAAAGAGCATAGTATTTTTTTTAATACTCCCTGTAACATTGTAGAGAATTACACAGTGATCATGTTGCATAACCCTCCCTGAAAACCACTGAAGTAGCAAGAGATTATCACCTTTATTTGAAACTTTTGTTACATCTGCCAGACAAAGAGTTGAACAAGATTTGCAGGAATGCAGTGTGCTCCCAGGCCAAACAACTCCCTTCAGAACAAACCCCAGTAGTGACTTTAGGCTTAGTTCACTCCTGTGATCCCCTGTAGTGAGTATACAATACACTTAACTTATTATCCCTTCCAAAAACGCGGCACAGCATTCATATCCTTTTAAAGATGCTTGACAAAACAGAGACACCTTAGGTGGAAACCCGGACTGGAAATGTAGAAGAAAGCATAAAATGCATCCAGGTATCCAGAGGCTCAAATCACTGTCCTCATCATTAAGAGGGTTTTATCCTTGACCTAATCCCAATCTCCATCAGTGCCTTATAAATGTGCAAATCAGTATTTCCACTCAAGAAGGTTCATGCCAAAATAGTACTTGCAGTGGTTTGCTTGAAAAGGCCTCAAACCACAGCTGGAAAAAAAAGTTAGAGTTAAGATGCTTGCCTCGGGATTCAAGGGGGTTAATCAGCTGAAATGATGACAACACAGAAAGGACTTGCAGCTTGTAATAGTGATGCAGCATAGGACAGAAATAGAGTGTTTCAGCAGTCTCCTTCAGAGAGAAATGGAAAATGTCAGAAAAAGCAGCTGAAGTGTTTGCAGGAGAGTGCCAGCAACATACTAACACTGATAGGAGAGCAAACAGGAACAAGAATGAGGTATTCTGATCTGTGTTCCAGAAGTAAATGGTTATATCATCATTTAAAAACAAAACAAAAAAGATAAGAAGGTACTTGAGAGCCACCAAGAAAAAAACTTGGTAGTTTCAACAAACCGACAAACAAACAAATTGCTATAGCAATTCCCTAACTGGAAAAAAACATCTTCAGAGTTAAAATTCTCTGCCTCAAAAAACCAAATACTCATCCTCCAAGAGGAGGTTGGCTCTGCCTTCCCTCATCACCCTCTCTATTTCAATGCTTGAGGACTGCAAGGAGTTCCTGGGAGCCAGAGGAGAGACACTTCCCAGTGGCATAGCAAACTCTTCCATCTTTGAAGGAATGAATCTTTGCCTGGGATTATTAACAACCTCTCCACTACATTTGGAAAAAGACCAGATGAGCCCTTCTGACTATCAGAGTGGAATTAATTTCATCCAAATATATTCATTTAACTGTTTCAGTAAGGTGAGGTTTTGGCGTTTCTGTCAGCATGGTTTTTCCTAGTAGCACTCTTGTTTGAGGCAGGGATCTATCCATCATTTCATAGGTTTGCAGTTGAGCAGAGCAGCAACACAGCAACAGTGCTGAACTGGAAGCAAGACCATGGTATCTGCGCATTATCAGAGTGCAGTACATTCTTGTAAAAAGCAATTCTGTGGGACACCACAGAAGATTTGTTAACAAAACTTATCAGCTCTCTGTGCACAATCAGATCTGATCTGTTAGAGGACTTTCATCACCTTTAAATAGAGTTGTGTTAGGCAACACTGATGTCTAAACATGAGAGCTCATGAAATATCTAGGGAGTTATCTGTACAATTATAATATCCTTTATTCATTTATGTTCCCCCCAGGCCCTATTTTAACAAGAAATCTGAAAAGCTCATGAGAGAAAAGCTTGTTTTTTCCTGTCCCTCCTCCCCCTTATGCCCTTTTCCCTCCTGCACAAAACTATACTTGTTTCCCCAGGAAAGAAAGTGAGTGGGAAAATGGTTTTAAGAACAGGGAACAGCATTGGCTGCTCAGGTCAAGCCCAGGTCTGGTACCTGCAAGCCAGCAGCAGAACCCCTTAGAGGACACAGCTCACTGACAACAGCAATGCAGAACACAGGGGAACGCAGGGCACCCTCTCCTCCGCTGCCCTGGCACAAAACTGAGAGTGTAACAACACGAGGGGTTTGTGCCTCAGCCACAGTAACAGCTGTGCTTGCCCAACAGCCCCTGGCACCAGCAGTACCTGCACTCGGAGAGAACAGCCCTTCCCAAAGCCACTACCACCTGCAGGGAGCTGCAGCAGCACAGGAGTACCAGGCAGGGGGCTGGCACATTAAATGTGTTTGGCTGGATTATTCTTTTCCTTTGAGAAAACCCGACTACAATCTTTACAGAGAGCCGAAGACAAACTGCTATTAAATCACACACCACTAAGTACCAGCCCTCCTGTAAGCAGAAAGTTCCATTCCCTGTCTGAGGATGACCTTGGAAGCAAGTACAACTGCAGAAACAAGCTTCTGTCTGAAGTAACTTTAAATATATGTTGAGTTTATTGCTTTTCATCTGTCTCAAACTTAATAGAGCTACCTAAAATAAGAGAGACAAAGAGGACAGATAAGCCGAATGATCATCAAACATTTTGTTACAGACTCATACTAAATGTAATGATATTCCTCCTAATTTTTCATTGCATTGGGCATTACAGACAAAAGTACGAGCTGCCTTGAAGTCCTTAAGAATCTATCCATTCCTATCAGCAAAAGGAACACCATAAGAAACCACTGACAATTTAGGTTCCAACCATAAATTACACTCAAGTAATTTGTGCCTCTCTATATAAATGCCTAATGAATACAAAATGCAGTAGCAATGACGTTATTCTCAACTCTTCACCTGCTGCTAGAGGGACTACAGTGGATTGATCACTTTGATACCCCCTTCCCTTTCCCATGTAATTTAGCAAAGCTTCATTTGTGAAACAAGTCTGACTCCCTGCATAGTCAAATTCAAGCTGCAATGGCTGCTTCCTCTGGCAAACAGCTGAAGGAATGATTATAATATAAAAACAAATAAAATCACTTCACATTGAACATGACCCTAAAATATTTTCTTTTAGCTTTTATGTTATAGGAGTATGGAATATTGACTGGGTTGTTAAGCAGATGCATTACGTAACAATTTATTCAGCACGTGAATTTTAAGTTCTAATAAAAAAATCACTCTGTTCACAAAAATTATCTGAAGTATTAAGATTGCAGCATTGTAAATAAAGTCATAGAGAAGGAAGAAGCAGAAGTCAAAGCCTACTGTGCTCTACTTTTCCTAAAAGTGAACAGTTCTGACTAAGCTCGCTTTTTATTCTTTCAACCAATGGCCTTTATTCTGCAAAACACAAAAAGGAACATCCTCCTCCTGGTCAATGTTTCTCCAGCTTCTGGCAAGCATGAGGCCTCTCTCAAGAGGATTTAATTGCAAATGCATCCCTGCAGCTTCCAGCTGCAGAACCAACACAAGCTTCAGTTCCCATCACATCCCTGCAAGTGCCA
This sequence comes from Chamaea fasciata, assembly GCF_029207755.1. NCBI lineage: Eukaryota > Metazoa > Chordata > Aves > Passeriformes > Sylviidae > Chamaea > Chamaea fasciata. The sequence goes on along the minus strand of NW_027094086.1, from coordinate 11,800,165 downwards.
GCTGTGCACACACTCCCTCGCAAGTTCTTCAGAACCTCTGCTCTACGAAGAGCTGCACAACTGGTCCATCTATTTAGTCCCAATGCTTCTTAACTTCCCCAGAAACTACCCAATGTCAGTTTATGAAACACACAGTTTTGCTACTTAGGACAGTTTTTGTTTTCAACTTTATGCATTTCTCCCTTTCCGCTGACAGGTTTTTATAACCTGTTCTTTTGTCACAGCTTCACTGTAAGCAGAAGAATCCTGTGAGCACTGAAATTACACCCTCACCTCCAGTTCTGCTAATCAGCTTGAGAATTAGTGAAGTACTAACACAAATCCTTGGCTCAGAGTTTTCTGCGTGCATATAAGCCTGTTTTGTTTTCCACAGGAGAGGAAATATGGAATCTCATGCATTTAACACTTCTCCCCATTGCAATGGGAAGTGTGCTGTGGCACTGCCTACACCACTATTTACTGGGGATCTTAATGAAATATGCACCCCTATAGTTTTTCACGCTGTGCAGTGGAGACCGATCACAGTGTGCCTCCAGCATCCTTCCCTCCCTCATTCTCTCCTCCCTCTGCTTCTGCAAAATCTGTGCAATGTTTACACAGCTCCTTTTCCAGCAGCAAGGAAGGTGATAGATTCAGGCTGAGGTTGCTTTTTGTAGTCCGAAAAGCAAAGTACTGTATGATGTGGGGGGCAGCCACTCAGACCACGATGAATAATCCTAAACAGAGAGCCAGGGGAAGGGAGAGGAGAGACAGCTCCTTTCCTAGTCACAAGACAAATGTTGAGGTAAAAAAATACAATTGCAAGTAGTTGCCAAAACTGCAAAGGTAACCTGGGAGATGAAACAGGTATTGCTCACTAGTGCAAGTCACCACGTGCTGTTAGTGACATAGGATCCCAGAACAGACTCCTGCCTGAGGCACAAAAACCCTGCTGGCACTTCCCATGAGAAAACAGAAAAGCAGAACCTTAGGTCAAATACAAAACTGCACCCTGAAGTGATCTAAAGTCACTAAAACAAGGGGTAATTTGATACTTTTCCTCCTGTCCCTAAATTCCCTCCCGATCATTTATTTGGGACTTCTCCTTTATTCTGGCACTTGTTCTTAAGTACACAGCCAGGCCCAGCAAAAACCAGCAGTGCTAGCAAGGGAAGCAGAATTGAGACTTTCATACCCAGAGGTTTTTGGGACAGGGAAAGAACAGAACAGTCTTTACAACAACACAGGTGAAGGCAGCAGTGAATCCACACCCATGTGGCCAAGTCACATCTACTACACATTTCCTCATCCACAGCTCATCCAAGCCTGCTCTTACCCACTGTGGGAAACCCAGGAGAATGCCTTTCCTCTATGGCTGGGAAAATGTAATTAAAGTGGGCTTTTTTTGTTTTAATTGAGCTTTTAACACAGAATCAGACATAAATCACAGTAAAACTCAGACATAGTAATGTACAACTGCAAAAACTGATGTAAGCATGGAAATGAGGTAGATCCAATAGGTTCCTAGCACCCGACCCTGAGATGTTATCCAACAGTCAAAATTTTACAAGTCCAAAGACTTTTTTTTGTTTTGTTTTGGTAAACCAGATCCAATAAATGAATAAAAAACTTATAAAAGGTCACATATAATTCCCAATGAGAACAGTCTTTTTCAGCCTGGACCATTTGTGATTTATCAGAACTCAGGAGCACATTGGTACATTTCTTCTGTTCAGGAAACGGGACACTGAATCAGAAGTCTGTCAGATATTTCCAAGACGAAAAGGTCACCAGGCTGATTATTTATAACACCACCGTCACTTTTGCAGCTACCTATTTACTTGATTTATTTTACTCCATAAAATAATAAAAACAGTTAATGAAATTGGAGAAGGAGTGGTGGATTTCAAGTTGTTCTCCCATCTCTTCTTTATGGCAAAAATCTTTATTAGACAAAATGGCTGTAAATCTAGTTGGAAATTCTTACATCTCAGTCTTGAGCAAAACAGTTAATTTTACATTTTAACATCACAGTTTTACTTGCACTTTGTCAAAATCAGCCTGTTGCCAGGACTGAAGCAAAGAAACAACTGGATCAAGAGGTTATCTATAATCTGAAAATACAAGCTGATGGTATTTGAAAGAGCAGCTGGCTAAAGAAATTGGTTTGTTCCATGCACATTTTTCTCCAGTCTTCCACAAAATTAAACAAAGCAAATAAAACCGTTTCTACCAATTCAGATTGTTATGAAAGATGGGATAATATCCTCATGGAAACTGATGATTCACACCTCCAGTGTAAGGTAAGTTACTGCAAACCAGGCAGCAGTAAGGGATAGATCACTGTACCAAGTCAAATGCTATCAAATGCAAATAGTTTTAAAAGTTACTGTAACAGTACAATAACCAGAAACCAATAATGCCTAAAAGAAAAATGTAGCAGGGCAAAGTACAGCAGCAATTACTTGTTTGTTCCCAGCAAGCATTTGGACCTGAGCTTTGGGGCAATACAACTTTCCACAGGACAACACAACCCGAAGCACAGACCTGTGTCCATGGCACAGACAAGAATCACATACCAGGGAGTGTCTCCTAACCCTCCCTCCTTAAGGTTTCTCAGAATGATTCAAAAGTGCTCATGCCCAGACAACAGGCCCCAAACTATTTCCAAGAACTGAGCTTTGGGAACCTAAGGCCAGGCCACTGTGGATATTGCATCCAGTTCCTCTCAGTTGAAGTTGGTCTCACTGTAGAAACCTTTTTGTGTCAAACTTTTCCATTTTTCCTGAAATTAGAAAGATTTTTCAAAGCTGTGTCCTCCCCTCAGGTCATGCAGGAGCCTTTCACCAGGACCACTGCCAAAAGGGAAGGCATGTTTTGATTCTGGAAATGCCTAAAAACCATGAAGTATTTAAGAGCACTGAGGAAAGGTTTGATCCCTACAAACAAGCACTAGGGGATAATAAAACAAACCACCTGCTTCTTATGACTGCTTTAAGCCAATAAGAGAGTTGATACAGAAGACGATTCATCTCAAAAAGTCTTAGGTGTGTTCCTATTTTCCCTTTTTATTATCTAGAGAAAATAATTGTGATTTAAAAAAAAAAAAGAATGACCTGGTGGTATTTGCCAAAAGTATCTCAGTCTAAATTAAATTTAATAAAAACTCAAAAGATACCCAAAAATGAATGAACATGATGAGCCCACCACATACAAAAGGAAACCAGCAACTGATGCAGGAAAAAAGTACAGCAAGTATCACTATGTACTATGGCTGCAAGGGAAGGTATTTTATAAACAATTAGCATATAAATATCTAAGAATTCTAAGTAAATCAACACTGGAAAAAAAAAAGCTATGGCTTTATATTCATAGTTTTGAATGAAACATGCACTCTGCTGTGTTGAAAAAGATATTTTGCGAGCTTTGCCTCAAAATGCTTCCCATATTTCAGAGGAAGCATGTGTTACAGGCATGAGTTAGTCACATCGCAAAAAATTCCACGTTCATCCACTGTTAAAGGAAGTTCTCACAAACAGCAACAAAACAGAAGCAAAAAGGCATGCTTTTAAAATATTTGAAATATCACCATGCTAATTTAAGGATAAAGTAGAAGAGGGGCACAAAGCAGCTCACATATTCATGTCCCACTTTCCCCAAAATGAGCCATTTTTGTCAAACAGTCTAAACAACAGCACAGGGACCCAAGACAGCTTCTTTAGGTACTCTGCTTGCATGATATACTTATTTTTCCATACACTTGTTGTTTTTAGAAAGAATTTTTTTTTTTTGGAGACAACAGATGCCTCAGTAGTTTCATATTTGGATTGATTAAATAATAAATAAGGCTGACTAAAGCTAAGAGATTTCAGTTGAATGAGTCAGCTTTAAATAATTTCTTTCTTAGAGAAACTGGAAGACTTCCTTTTCTTTTAATTGAGGTTACACTGGAACTTCTGTGTTCACAGAATAAACATGATCTATTTCATTCATGCCTGTTGCAGGAAGATCTAAATGTTTTGCATCTATCACTCTCAAGGGTTTAAGCTGCACCCTAAGTAAAAGCTGCATTTCAAGTGATCTTCTGTAAAAAGTCCTGAATCAAAAGCAGCTTTTGTATTGGACAAGAGAGTTATTAGGAGACAGATTTTCCTTTTAGCTCCATAAGGTACTATTTTAAAAAAGACCCAGCTGAAGAACAATGCCTTAAGATTCAGATATTTTTTCTGTTTCATGATTTAAAAGATATTTGTGCATGACACCTATTTTGTATTCATCACATGCTTAAACACATGCAAAAGACAAAACAAATTTTAATTGGAGCAATCTTTTATTTTAATTGAAGCAATTAAATTAATTGCTTTACCTCTGGCAGGAAAGAGCAAAGGCAGATAACTAAATAATATTTTTTAATACTAGTATTATTTCTGCATTATATTTGGACCTTGTAATTTAATGTACATCACTTTCCAAGAAAAATGCATAAGGTAGCTGACACTGAGCTGCTTCCAAAAAATGAAGTTGTTTCATCATCTGAAATCTCTGAAGTATTAACTATAAACTATAGTACAGTGCAGCAGTTTCCAAAAGACCTACGCTAGAAACACCCTGGTCAAATTAAGCATAAGTAAATGAAGATATGGATTGCTGAAATTCTTGAGACTGAAGACTTTATATGAATGTGAACAAAAACTGTGTATTTTTATTTCTTGCAGCAATACATGCCAAATGCATCAAAACAAGCATGCAGGCAGTCTGTCAAACCAGCAGCCTGCTGGCCTTATGCAATGCACATGTCAACAAACACACTTTTCCATTTGGGTTTTTTCTACTGTACCAAATGCATTGGCCGTCTCTGGTGACTCTACCTCCTCTGCTGGCTTCTCAAGTGGTACCAGTGGTTTAGGATACCTGCATGCTATAACGAGTTTTCAAAAGCAAAATAGCAGTCATTATTTAAAATCTTCCAATCAATACTGGAGCATCTGCCAGCAAGAAAAGATCCTTTATAAATATTCAGACTGGATTTCTGTGGGTTTTACACCGATTCCACTTGATATTTTGCAGCGTTTTCTCTGCAAAAAAATACGACAAAGTTTCTGCATTTAAGCAGACTAGAACCTGCTTTAAGTTATGTGAGCAAGTAAAATTTCAGAATATGGAAGCTAACGAAACCACAACAGCAAAAGCATGAACTTCATAAAACATTACCTTGCTAGAGGTGGTACAAAGGCAGACAGTTACAGCTGACATTCTCAGAGAGCAGTTTCAGAATAGCTTTACCGTGAGTGACCATGCACCAATTTACTTGTTTATAACATTAAACCTCAGCCCCTAAATTACCTAATAATCTGTGTTTGAAGGGATTTAATGATCATCTAGCTCCAGCCCCATGAGACACCTTCCACTAGACCCAGTTGCTTCAAGCACCATTCAACCTGGACTTGTAGGGAAGGGACACTCACAGCTCCTCTGGACAACTTGTGCCAGTGTCTCACCATCCCCACAGTAAAGAATTTCTTCCTAACAGCTAATTTAAACCTACCCTTCCTCACTTTAAAGCTATTCCCTCTTGTCCTATCACTATAGGTCTTTGTGAAAAGTCCACTCCAGGACACTTGTAAAACCCCACTTATGTGCTGGAATGTGCTACAAGGTGTCCCCAGAGCCTTCTCTTCTCCAGGCTGAACAGCCTGAACTTATTCAGCCCACAGAAGCAGAGGGGCAGACACCAATCTCTTGTCTGTGGCAGACTCAAGGGAAAGGCCTGAAGTTGTCAGGGGAGACTGAAGTTGGATATTAGGAAAAGGTTCCACATCCAGAAGTTGGTTGTGTCCTGGAAGAGGCTCCCCAGGGAAGTGGTAACAGCACCAAGCCTCAGAGAGCTCAAGAAGCATTTGGACAATGCTCTCAGGCACATGGTGTGAGTCTTGAGTGTGTCCTGTGCAAGGCCAGGACCTGGACTCGATGAGTCTTGTGGGTCCCTTTAAACTCAGGATATTCTGTGATTCTGTGATTCCTGAGGTTCAGCTGTTAATCAAAATGTTCAGTAGAGCCTCAGCAGCATTTTTCCTTCTGCACTCTGCCTTCACAAGAGGGCTCCAAGACTCGGGGCAGGAGGTGGGGGGAATACAAAAAAAAGTTTCAAAAGCAAAATGTAGCACATCCTTCCACCCGAAACACAGTATTTCTTTCACTACCTAGTACTTTTGACTCAGCAGTGAGATGAGTAACAGTCCTGGTGTAGGCTGCAATGGTCTAAGAGCATAAAGGAACTCACACAGCAGGCTGGCAAGAGTTTGTCATTATACCAGCCTGACAGGTATAACGTCAAACTTGTGAATTAGACACTTGCCAGCAGTCTGCCAGAAGATCTTTTCCTAGAATAGCAATCAAACACTAGAGTTAAAAAAATTATTGACCTAGGTCACAGCAAGGGAGAGAGAAGTAGATCACATTGCTCCACACACAGCATGGCATTCACCTGCATTTGCTGGGTCTGTAAAGGAGAGAGGAAGACAGAACCGTCCCCACCAGGTGCCACGATACCTGTCAAAGCACAACAGCATGAAATGTTCCTCTTCTCCCAGCTCAGTGGGCTGAGAGCAGTCCTCACCACAAACCTCAAACTTGCACTGTGAAACCACTCTTCAAACCAGACAAGTACTTCCAAAGGATGGAACTATGCTTTGGCGTGTTAACAGAGATTCAGTTCTAGGAAAAAGAGGCACTAAAATCCAAGTGGTTCCAAACCACCCTGGCAGATGAACCAATTTGTTCATATTAGCAAGAAGCATTTGATACACACAATAGAATCTTTTTCACAGGAGACTTGTTTAAAGTGTCTAAAAACCTCAGTGAAATCCACTTGTCTTGGATGACATTGCATCTTTTCAATTACCTTTTCTTTGTAAAGCTGTGGAAGTAGAGGCACATAGGCTCAAACACTCCCTTAGCTATTCCAGTAAACTGGGGAGCTCATAAATTTAACACCAGAACATAGGCCAGTGAGGTTTCTCCTGACACCAAAGTAAGATTTCACCCAACAAAAGCTAAAACCTTGCAAATTCCCTGAGAGATTCTGCACCAGCTGTCAGCCCAACTGAATGCAAGGAGGTGGAGCCCTTTACCTGCACACTGTGGGGGTTTTTTTGAGTTTTTTAACAAGAAAAAAATGCAATAACTTGAACTTATGAACAGTTTTCTATCACAATGCACCATTTTGTTCAGATTATTTATGTATCTCAGATTATTATGTATGGTATGACATCCCAGGGCCTTCAAAGGGAATCTAGCTAGAAACCACATTCTCCAAAACCTGCAAATAAAATGACAAAACCAGCTGTCAAGACTCATTTCTATGGTGTTTGTGTATGTCTTCCAGGTAATACACAACCTCAACAGGCAGAGGAAGAAGAAATTCCACTTCAAAAAGTCTTTTATTTAGTGACGATATCACAAAAGTCTTCCACTAAAAATATAAAATGCAACTGGGTGCTTTCAAGGAATTGTGTTCAATGTACAAGCATTATATACTAAAAGCATCTATTTTATTTATTATATACACACATACATATTTTATGTGTATGTACACAAAGACAGGAAAACAGGATTTGTTTTCCCATCTATGCAACAAAAGATGGAAAAATAAAGGATTCTCTCACTGTCAGGACCTGAGATTTCTTAAAGGCCCTAGATAATCACTGTGTTAGTAATATTAATGAAAAGTAGTTAGATCTGGGCTGAAGAATATTGCAAAGCAGCACATAAAAGATCAACAGTACCCTAGGAAGCAATAAAGACACAGCAAAAATGCCAAGTTTAGGATTTCTTACTTGAAAACGTCAAACCCTTTAGTATTCTCCCTCCTCATTACCAGGCTTGCTGCACTGCTTACAAGTGCATCTTTCATGAATCATCTCATCTCATACACTGAAAACTAAAGGTAGAAACCCTAAATATAAGCTCCTTAAGAAAGAAGATCCATCTTCTTCCTAACACCACTTTTATCAATGGAATACTGCTACAGAAGGTCAGAAGCATTAAATCATTCTCCATATTTTCTGAAAAATTTTACACTTTCATCTCCATCATGCAAGAAAGAAACAACAGAAATCTGACTATCTGAAGCCATCAAAACTAAGCCTTGATTACAGGGCGCCACTTTTAAAAACAGAAAGCAAGACAATTACATTTGAAATCAGCCTACTTGCTACTTCAGTGTTCCTGTAACTATGAAAACAGAAATATACAAATTACTTGTATTCAATTCTACATGTACCATCTTCATCTAGTGTGGCTGGGTGTGGCCCATACGCTTACAAGAAACACAAGCTAAAATTTAAAATCTTTGTTTAAAAGTTCTTCCTGGGAAATTGGGACACCTCATTCATTTGTCCAAGGTTCAAAAGGGAAAAGAAAAAAAAAAAAAGAAAAAAAAAAAAGACTAAAAGACCTCAACGCAGAAGAAAAACTAAATCTAGGTGAGAAAGGATTTGGGATTTGCAGCTGTATTCAGAAAGAACAGCTCAGTGATGTTTTGACTAAATGGTAAGATAGTAAGATACAGATTATAGACTAAATCAGGACAGTTTTCAAAATATTTTCTGAGAACTATTCTATCAAGACTCAGTTTCACAGACTTCCCCCCAGCTTCTACTATGCAAAAAGCATCTATGAATTTAAACTCAGGCTTTCAGCTCTCAGTCATCACAAGCTCACAGCTAAGAGCTCTGTCTACTGAAGCACTAAAACAAACAGCAGAATTTCAGTCAGTGTTTATTCATAAGCTAGACTGCTTAACCAAGCTCTACTGCCCAGTATCTGGAAGCTCCTTAAACCTCCAAGTAATACAGGCGACAAGGTGATGGCAGGCAGGAACATAATCACAAACCTCTCCCCACCTGCATTTTTTGTGACTACAGCACAAACAGATGTTTTTAGTAACAAAAACGCTTCAGAGGCTCATCTAACTTACAGGTAACAGCTACAACTCACCTACCTGAGGACCGTCCTTCAGCGCAGCAGCCGCAGCAAAGGATGGGTTTCCCCGCAGCCTCTGCCATTAGCGGAGGCCACAGATAGTGTGTCCTGTCATATTTCGTGCTAGGGCAATTAGCTGGTGGAACTGCATCCTTCTGATGGTAGGCCTGGGAATGGGCTGAGGAACTTGCCCCATTTGGTTCTTGATGTGCCCAGGTCTCCCCATATTGCTGACAGCCTCCCCTAGCTGATATGGGGTCTGTTAGGGCACAGAAGAGGTAGTGAAGAAGGTCAAAACTTAACCCAATAAGGACTGTGTTAAGAAGGGTATGGACTAACACCTCCCTTTCCATAAAGAATTATGAAAAGATCACAGGCACAAAACAAGCTTAAGCACAGTAGCAAAACTGCACAGGCATTTCATGATCAAGGAGAGACTGATTTTTCAGACTCAAACAGAACACAGGAATTTATGCAAGCAGTAAAGAAGAGAATTTGAAGGCTGCATTCGTATCACTTTCATTGGAAATGAACACAAAAGTACAATTAGTGACCTCAGCTGAAGAATCAGCTGCTGGGAGCTACAGCATGCTGCCAGCAAATGAGAAGATTGATAAGAAGCCCAGCATCTCTAAAACAGTTTTGTCTTGACTGAAGTCATGATTTGTGAAGATCAAAAGTGACACTAGGCAATCGGAGAAAGTACCTAGAAAGCAAGGCACAAATAGTCTCCCCTCATCTGCTACTCACAACCTGCGTACCTATTCAGGTCATTGCTACACAGTCACCATTTCAACAGCAGGAAAAAGCATTCATTCAAAATATTTTCTAAACATTATAAAGCATTTAAAATACAGAATACAAACATCTAGCTCAGAAAAGTCTCTAATTTTCTCCCAAGTGCAGCCCTTCTATCCATCTTGTCTTCTTCTGGCACTCCACTGTGTTGAGAGTGATGATACATATCCTACACCTCTCTGCCCTTCTCGCAAAATCTGAATTCTTTCAATAGCAATCCTCTAGAAAACAGCTATGGGCAATAAATTCAAGATAGGTTTTTTCCCCTCCAATTCCTACTTAACAGACTTACTAGAAGCCCTTTTATGATTCTTCTTTTTTCATAACACATGAAGAAACAGAATTTCTTATAGGTAAGAGCTGACAGCTGTTACCGTGCTGCAGTCTGCTGCTGGCTAAAGGAAAAGGTTATCTACAAAAAAAGTCTTATCAAGCTAGATGGGCAGATCAAGAATCTGACTCCAAGGATGAGGTCCGATGGCACTACAACCCTTTATGCAGCCCTTACCTATGAGACTACTAAGCCCACAACTGAGATTTGGCTGAAACAATCTCTCCAGCAAGATTAATTATTACAGTTTCAGGCAAAAGTGAATTGCAATTTCCACTAGTGGAATAAACTTAAAACCAACTAATAACCTCCCATGCAGTAAAATGCCTAAATTCAAACTAATGCTTTTGCTACTTTGTTTCTAAATCCTGAATCATCAGAAAGTCACAGCGTCTTACACAACAGACTTTCAGTTATAACTAACAGCATCTGAGCAACAAGATATTAAATACAACCATCTGTTGACTTATATCTGTATAAACGTTGAGATGCCATACTGAAATTTTAAAGTCTCATTTCAATATACACCACACAATCCTCCAGGTACACAGCTCTATTCTGTTCAACCTGAGCAATAGCCGATGAGACAGAAACTCACTCAAAAACCTCATGGCAAGAACCCTTCAGAAGCTGAGAAGGATTTATTTCAGAAGAGTATTAGTTGTTAGTATTCAAAAGTTAGTGTCAACTTCCAGTTCAAAGCATTCTACCCTCTGCTGTGAAACAAACAAAACTGATTCACTGCAAGAGAGAAGCGCTGCTGCTCCCAAAACGAGGCGTTTAAGCGAACTACTCTCACTCTGACTAGAAACTAGTGTTTATACGCAAGTGTGCTACAAACAAAACCAAAGAGATACCTGAAACGGTTCTGGCTCTTCACAAAAGCAACACTTTTACAGCTGACCCCTAGACCTGTTCTCTGCCCACCCAAAAATTTTTCCAGACATCTACAGAGGAGCCACAAGGCACAGAAATGCCCTTTCCAAGGGCACGCTACTACGAAAGTCACAAAGAGGCCTAGATCAAATGCACACTGATCTCTTAAGTCCCCACTATCATCTTCGCTGCAATAGGGATTGTAAATTACAGCTGAGGATCAGAACTAGAAGTAAGGAGGTTGTAATTAAGAGGATTTGGTTTTGTCAGGTTTTGATTTGTTTAAGGAACAGTGTCAAGTTGGCAAGAACAGTTGGATCAGACGAGAAAAATCACTGTGAATTACTGTAATTGGCATTGCATAGCCCTGTATTCAGGGAGATCCGTAAACTTCCCCAGCACACACACACCTTCCCGAATGAGAACCGACACTTCCAAGAAGCAGCGCCGGCAGCTCTCCGTGCAGGGAAGTGTAACTCATGAATGAGCTCCCAGAGCAGCAGCAGCCCGGCGTCTCTTAAGAGGTCTGAAATCAATTTACTGCTGCCCTGGTGTCAGGAGGATTTCATGAGACACACTTTCCTACTCCCATTCCGAAAAATGGCCACCCGTGGTTCTCTGAAACACCCGGTGAGATGACAGACCCTCCGAGGATTTGGCACACTGGACCGATTTAAGTTCCAAAGGTGCTGCGGATGCTTCTGGAAACTAAATGTCAGGTCGTGTGCATCACCTATACCCAATTACGCGAACACACAGGGGCGAGCGGCTCTCGATGCCTCCTCCTGCTGGAGTTTGCTACTCGCCCGAAGCAGTCGCTTGGGCGAGGGCGGGTGGACCCCCAAACTTCGGAGGCTCAGCCCCTGCCCCGGCCCGGCCCTCCCACCGCCAGCCGGGCTCGGGGTGTGTCGCGGCTCACCTTGGGCGATGGCGATGGACTCGAAGCGGTGGAGCTCCCGCAGCAGGCAGCTCCGCTCGGTGGAGTGTAGGCTGTAGATGAAGTCACGGGCCCCCTGCGCCGTGTTCAGCGCTTCCATCGGCTCCTTCTTGGGGTGGGTGCCGAGCGCCCGCGATCCCCGCGGGAAGAGCAGCCCCTCGGCGCCGCCCCGCAAGCTGCCCAGGCGGCGGCGGCAGCAGCACCGCGGGCCCCGCAGCGAGCCCAGGCAGGACGAGGCGACGGCGGCGGGGCCCCCCGGCCGCCCCAGCAGCAGCGCCGCCCGGCCGAGCCACGCCGACATGGAGCCGGGGAAGGGCGCGGCGCTCGGGCCGCCAGAACCGCCCGCGGCCGAGTCGCCCGGGCCGCGCTCCCACGGCTGCTCCGCCAGTGGGGCCGGGCGGTCCGCGCCAGGCACCGCCCCGCCGAGCTCCCGCCAGCAGCGGCGGCAGCGCCGCCCCGCCCCGGCCCCGGCCCCGGCCCCAGCCCCGCTCCGCTCGGGCAGCCTCGGCCGCAGGGCGGGGCGGAGGGGCCCGAGGGGCGGCCCCGCGCAGGCGCCCGCCCGGCCGCTCTGAGGGGAGCGGGTCGGCGGCAGCCGGCGGCTTCCGAGCGGCGCGGGGCTCCGCTGCCGTCCGAACCCGGCACGGTGCACCCGCTGTCACGGTGCCTGAGAGCTCCCAGGGCTTCTCGCAGCGTCAGGCTCCAGCAGCTTAGCAGGGCTACAGAAATGAGGTTTTGCTTGTCTTTCCCGTTCTCCAGGGCCTTGCCTTAGAGTATTGTGGTGTTGCATCATCCAGTTTTAGGCTTAGTACACTTCGCTTGCATATAGCGGTTGTATTGTTTTAAATTAATTAGCAGGTATTCTGACACACCCGGAACAGTTATTAAAACAAAAACAAACAACCCCCCCAAAACAAACCAAACAAACAAACAACCACCACATCAAAGAAACGCCACCCCATTCAGGACAGAATTTATGTCTTGAGGGAACAGAGGTTGCTTTAAAATCAGGTTGGGTTTTAGACCTCTCTTAGCTTTGCTGCTACAAATACCGTCCATGAAGGTTAATCCACAATTGTTCACTGTTTTGTCAAAGCACTGTATTCAGATTGTATTAGATACTGTAATTAGACTGCAAAGAACCTAAACAACCACCTGGGACTCACATATTTTATGCCTAGCTTGTTTAATATGAAGGTGACTTCAGAAGGCACTTAGAATTTACTGCTGCAGCTCTTTAACACCAAAGGAAGCAGACCTATTGATGTCCACCCAGGTGGTTTCTTCAGCCAGGGGCATCTGCTGCCTTCTTGGAGGAAGGCAAACAGAAAGTTTTAATTTTGCATGAAGAAGCAGCATTTTCTTTCCATTTCCATGGCTGCAGAGTTAACATATGGTATAAAGACAAAGATCTCAGTATAAGCAGAGGTGCCTTACCTAGACTATGCATTCAAAACTATGGGTGTTTTATATATCCTACATGTACAGTGCAGAGGGAGCAGAAAGTGAGTGCAGAAATGTAGAAAAGTTGTAAAGGCCTGGGTGTGTAATATTTTAATTCTCACCCTGTTAGTTAAATAGCAGAGATAGAGGAGTATAGGCTACTATTTTCACTTAGATGCCATTTTTCCATGCATCTAATAAAGCCTGCCTCTGAGAGGAGAGATTTTTTTTCAATTCTGTCTCTCTGCATACTCCTGGTCCAGAGCCACTAAGCCTTTAATGGTGTTCAGAACTGTGCTTCCCAATTGTTTCATTCAAAAAGTGGAATCTTCTGCTGCTCTTTGGGTGAAATATAGGAATCAGTAATAGTTTTCAATCCCAGAGAACTGTAAAAACAATATTCATAAATCTGTTCAAAAATGCTGTTAAAATTTTCATAACCAGATTGCTTTTACAGTAATAATACATGCTTCCACATGGAAAGGCAGGACATGCAGTGGGGCTGAAAAAAAATGCCAGATGAAAAATAAGGAAAAACCAAACTTTCCAGAGGCCAAACCTGTGATGCTTCAATTTGGCATATTTCTGGTTGTGTTATATATTACATTGTATTTTACATTCACACAGCTGGACTGCACCAAACTACAGAGACAGAGCAAAGAAGGAGCACAGGTCTCTGACAAGAAAAGAGACTTTCTCCCTTTCCCACCACTGCAGCCCATGCCACATTGTACAGATATTACTAAAGGTGATTGCATCTGGATTATTCTTGGGGTGTTTTGACAGGACCCAAAACATTGCAGGTCTTTTCAGACACTGAAGGACAATGAGCAGGAAGTTTCTCGTGTAGTCTTTAGGTATTTGTTGTATAGGAATATTCACTCTATAGAGATATGTAAGGACATTATTTAATTAGACAATATACAACACTGTTATGAAAATAAAAGTCAGTACTTGTGTGTCAGGGTTGAGGTCAGGGTTTAGCAGACAGCAAATTCTTCTGTGGCCATCAGCTGTGGTTTACACCTTTCCAAGTCTTTAAACTGCATTGAACAAATTGGAATAAAAATGTCATTGGAGGGACTATTCTGCAAGGACGGGAAATTACCTAAATAACCTAATAGGTTTTTTCCATAATTTTTGGTTGGAGCTTTTATTTTCTGAAAAAGGGAAATTGAAAACGTTGGCTGAACTGACACTTTAATTAATCAGACTGTCTACTTAACTCTGTTCAGTGGGTGGTGTACAGTAACTTTCATTAGTCCCTGACACTCCAGCAGAGCTTGAGAACCTGCTGAAATTCATATTTCTCACGATGTTCTGAAAAATGCAGAAGTTTCTCTGTATTTTCTTAGGGTTTTTGCTGATAGCCTTATTTTCTCCTAAAATTATTTATATTATGAGTGACCAAACTAATAGAGATGGCTCATACACCAACTGACAGGACTTGAAGGAAATTGTTAAAAATGTGACACAGAACGTTAGGTAAGTTCAGCCTTAAAAACTGGAAGGCAGTTTATGTAAAAAGCAGCAGAAAAATGCCAACTATCTTTAACAGGATTTCTGCAAGGCCTTCTAGGGACTGCAGAGCTGAGAGAAAAGTCTTTCTGTGGATATTGGCAGGAAATACTTTGCAGCCCTCATCCTATATAAATAATGGGTCTATGTTTAATAATTATATTCTTATGTGGTCGAGTAATATAATATTAATGAAGGAACTTTCTATTAAGGATGATTTCTCTGCCCAGTGTAAAGGTGAAAATTGTTAGCTAAGGTGAGACCAAGGTTTAAAGGTTGATAATCAACTATGCACAGTTTATGTTTTACTAGTAAAGTACTATATATTTATATAAAGTACTATATTTTGACCTATGCAGGTCAAAATTTCTAGGAAACTTACAAATAAATAGCCCCAGAGAGTACAAGCTACTTTTATTTTGCCTCACATTTCTGAAAAACAAGTGGCTCCTCTGGTCCTTCTAGCCCAGTTGGGGGCTGGCCCTATAGTCCTTTGTAGCTGGCAGGTGGAAGAATCCACAGACTATGACGCACAAATGTTCACTCAGAAAAGGAGCCCTGAAATATACTGACCATTTTCTAAAATTCAAAATTCTATCTGCAGTCTAAAATATGAATGTAAGACAAGTTTTGGAGGTTAAATTACCATTATTTATTGCAATAGTGCAAAAAAAGAGTAAGATCTTATAATTTAGGAATAAAAGAAGAATTTGCAGTAGTCTTAGAATAATAATCATAGAATCACAGAATGTCTTGGGTTGAAGGGACCTGAAAGACACTTCATTCCAACTCCCATGTCATGGGCAGGGATGTCATTCACTAGACCAGATGCCTAAGGCCCCATCCAACCTGGTGTTGAACACTTCCAGGGTTGGGGCATCCATAATTTTTCGGGGCAACTTGTTCCAGTGCCCCACCATCCTCTGAGTAAAGAGCTCCTTCCTGACATCTAATCTAAATCTTTCCTCTTTTAAAAGTTTAAAACCATTGCCCCTTTTCCCTACCATGAACTGCCCGTGTAAAAAAGTTGCTCTCCCAACTTAAGAACTTATCGGAGATCTAGTGCAGCCAGAGGATCTTTCTCACTATCACCACTTCCCTTCTTGTAGAGCTTTGTACAATCGTATGCATTATAATATTGATAAACACTTATTAACGATTTGAAGACAATTTTTTGACTTAGACTCTACTGGCTTTGTCAGGGACAGTTAAAGTTCTTTACAGTAACTGGTATGGGGCTGTGTTTGGGATTTGTGCTGAAAACTGTTGATAACACAGGGATGTTTTAGTTACTGCTGAACAGTGCTTACACAGTGTCAAGATCTTTTCTGCTCTTCATTTTTCTCATGTAAATTATTCCATGTTTTTAACACGCAGGAAGCAAAAGGCACAATGTAAGGTTTGAACAAACCTGAAGATCGCGGTAGACAATCACTGAATAAGCTCCCTCTGGAACACTGTGCCTGAAATGGATAGTGAGGTTTTTTAAATTATAAACATGGGGTTATCAAATACAAGATGTGAAGTTGCACATATTCTATCTAGTTTGTCTTTCAGGGTAAATGCTTTCAGAATATTGTATTCAGCTACAGTGTCCCCAGTCTAAGATAAATTACACATAGTTTAAAAATATATTGAGAAAATTAGTAAAGGTTTGGGAAAATGCTGGTTAAAAAGAGTGTTCAAAGGTAAATTTCTTCACTTTATCAATAGGAAGTTTGTGAGTTTAACATAAACATAGTCTCTAAGACACTTGCTTTATTAAACAACATTTTCAGCACACAAAAAAATTATACGGTACAGTCACAGCCATCCATGTATATTGATGTACGGCAAATCTTGAAGCCAAAACTAGTCAGAGTTTTATTTTAGCAGTGAAAATAATAACTGAAACAACTTTCTGAAGGGTAATTTTCTACAGAATGGGATCTGCTTCATATAATAATTAAGTAAGTCTTATCTTAGTCAAGCTCTTAGTTCTGCTTAGATGATCTCTTAGTTCTTCTTTTGACTTTGAAAAGCCAAATATAGGTGTTTACTGTAATTTCTCCCACAATTATAATATATGGTTCCCAACATTTCTTCAAATGAGTCCTGGAGATTTTCACACTAAACATAATGGAAAATTTTGCCCTTTGTTTTCCAGCATTTGTATTCTACTTGGAAAAGATAAAGATCAGTACATCCTTTGAGATCAAAAAGATGAGTGTGTTAGTAAATTGGGTAAGGTGAGAGCACTGAACTGTTTCAGTTAGTAAACTGCATTCAAATATGTCAGGGGGAATGTATCAAAGAAGAGAAATGTTCCAAAAGAGGGTCAGAAATGTCAGAGGAAAGCAACATATATAACTTACATTTGTTGAGCTAACTGAGCTGTTTTCTGTTTTATCTCTCCCAAAAAAGGACTCGGTGGTCCAAAATTTCTCTGGTAATTTCTGCTGTACAGAGGGTCTCCAACATCAGTGTAAAACTGTGACTGTCATCAGGGGGTACTTGGACATTCTTTGAGGTGTGTAAGATTGATTTTTGGGTCTATAAAAATGCTGAGCAGGGCGTTGGGTGGCTGATGTGGTGTGAGGAATGAGCAGCTCCTGCCCAGCTCTGGAGTCAGCTGAACACGTGAATGCTGTAAAACACCTTTTCCCAGCCACCTGCCTCTGGCTGCTTAGTTCTGGGGTGGTATCACACCAAGGATATTATACCATTGCCTTCCTTTGAAACATGAAAGGAAGATAAAGGTCTCAACGCCGTACAACAAGCTGGGTTAGGACCTTGGAGACATCTACCACTTGGCGGTGTAAAATGGATGAGATGACCTATAGTGACCCCATCTTGATAATGTTTCGCTGTGTCTGAGGCTGCTGTTCCCTCATGCTTTATAGAACATCCCAGTCACCATTATCCATGTTGCCCCTTAATCCTGTTTTCTTCTAATGAGCAAAGCTAATTAGTCACAGGAGATGAGAATTAAATACCACCGAAAGGGCAGCCCAAGCTGTTGTTCAGCCTGTTTACACATTCAATGAAAGAGGTCATGAGCAAAAGCTTTGTTACCTCCCCACAGAGGTTTTCAGGCACGGATTTCTCTGTTTTCCTTGGTTTTCCTTTTCATCAGCCTCTTTCTTTTTCTCTCTCACTTTCTACTCTAGAAGTCTTCCCCCCACACTACCCTGTTAACATACTCAGCCCGGCTGTGCCTGATCCGTTACTTTAGAAGGGCCCGTGGCTGCTTTTTGGAGGCTTTCCCCAGTCCACTTGCTACTTGCTGGTCCCCTCTTTTTCCAGAAGTAAGCATGCCGACTTGTCTTGAAGTCTTCAGTGCAATTTTCAATTTCTGTTCCCTAATTTCTTGATAACTAAGTTGCTGTTTGAAGCTGCCTTGTTATACAAAAGCAAATTTGATTATACACCATGATAATGTAATGGCCCCTGTCAATAATCGTAGAATTTCATAGTCTGAACTCTTTAAAGAAAATTCCTTTTTAAAAATCACAAGATGAGTTCTATGAATATAAGTTAGGATGCCAATCAATTGACTGATTCTATCACCTAGATAGTTTAAAAAAAGGAAATAAAGAGGTGTGAGGTGCAAAAAACTGCAATGTCTTACTGTAAAATTATTTGTATCCTCATTGTCTGGAATCTTGAGGTTCATCTAAACCAGTGAATGAACTCTTTCCTGAATGGGGTCATATGTGCATATCCCCTCAAATTAAAAAAATTACCAATACTCAGAATAGATTAAAATCCACATTTAGATGTTTCCTGTTGAATAGCTGCTGTGCAGATTTAACTGCTGGATTAATTCATTCTCAGAGTGGCAATGAATATTTAATTACTGTCTGTTTAAATTTCAGACTACTTCCACTGTTTCGGTGAGATCATCAAAAGTTCTATTGCCTACAAGATTTATTTAATTGTTTGTAGAGGACATATAAATCTATTTAAAATATGAAGATGTATGATCACAGAAAGATGATAAAAGGAGCAGAAACAGATGGTGTGTAAGATCATTAGGATAGTTTACACTAATATTTCATTCAGCATTGGGAAAAAAGGCCATAGGCAGTTCATAATAACTACAGAGATATAATAATCTTCAAATGTGCAAGTGACTGTGAGATGGTAAATCCACCATTAAATCAAATGGCATTTTTAATGTGTTTTATGTCATGGTGGTTTTAATTAACCACTTAATTTCTGTATGGACTAATAAAGATCAAAATTTTGCAAGTCTTGATTCCTCTTTCCTTTAGCAAAAAGAAAATAACTTCCTAAGGATAAAAGTTACAAGGTAGAGAACTTTTACAGTAACTGGCCACTCACAGCAAAGAATTGGAATGTGCATGTTATGCCTGCATGACTGACTCCTGTGCAGGTAAATAATGATTACTTACTCCAGCCAACTGTTTCTAGTATTGTATTGAACCTAATATCAAATTGGATACGAGAGGAGGCAAAGAATTTGTTCGTAAAGAGAAACATCTTCATCCCTAGAAAAGCAGATGCAAATGTGAAATAAATCAGTAATGACCAAAAGCCACTGCTTTGCAGTGTGTCAGGCAGTTCAATACCCTGAGCTCCTTCCTGAACAACAGCATTTTATGTCAAACTAGAAACAATCTTAATTGTCAGGGGCAGCTGGCTGGGTACAAGGCACAGCCTGATGTGCTGCTTCCCTGTCACTGAGGGTTCACTGCTGGCAATCCCTGAGAGTGCTTGCTGTACCAGGTGGGTGAACAGAGCAGTAGCACATGGAAAGAAATCTTGTCTTGGCCCTAAATTCCAAATGACCCAGTGAGGCTGATATCCAGCTGTTACAGGTAAGGAATGACTATTATAATAGTCTGTTATAATATTAGCATATATTCTGCAAAAGTTAGTATCTGTGATGTTTTAGTGCTTTAGAGGATAATGGTAACAAATTTTAGTATATTTTTAAAGCAAACTAAAGAAAGAACCTGGTTTCCTTCCCAAATTTTGGGTACACAGACTTATCCAGGAGACCTAGACAAGCAGCTGACAGAAGGGATTCTCCTAATCTCACAGGAAGGAACAGAAAACTTCCAATATTCATTGCAACAAAGTATGAGGTTCTGGGCACTGTATCTTGGCTCCATTCCCTGTGTTCCCTTGATGTCCTCACCCCTTTTTTCCCTGGGCTGTTGCTGGGAGAGCTGTTATAAAACGATGCAAAATATGAAATTTGTACTGTGCAAGCCCTTAAAAAACTGCTCTGAAGCTAAAGAAGAGTCAGAACAAGATGAGACATTTAGCAGAATGGTTATCAAAATTAAATGTGAAAAAACTGGAAAACTGAAAAATGGTTATTCCATACCTACCTGCTGTGGGTTTCTTGCATTCTTTCTAAAGTCAGATAGCAATCACTGTCAGAGGAGAGATTTGTGAACTAGAGGGATGACAGGCCACATGACCAATGGCAGAACCAATGGTTCTGGATTCTCTCACATCCTTAGCCATTTGTTTGGAAGATGTTAGAGTGAATACACAAGCAAACAGTCCTATTAATAGAGGAGAATGCTTGCTGCCACTGAATCTCACTTGTGAAATCCAGGGATTTATCTTGCTTATATTTAACTTGAATTTTCCTGCACCTTCATAACCCATGGAGGAATGTAGTGGTGAAATTTGCTGACCCATGCTCTCTCAGACAGAGCAGTGCCACTTTAAGAGTGGCTGAATTGTTCATTGCTCTGATCTTTTTAAATAAAACAGAGGACAGATCAGTCTTGCGTCCATTCATTACCAACACAGTAGGCCACCATTGTACTCTAATTAATCTATTTTGCTCTCAGTCTACAGCAGAGTGTCCTAGAATTACCACCTTTATATACAGTGGATGAATAAATGTACAAAATTTGCATTTGGGCTTAAAAGGTCCTATAACAACTGAAAATATGTTTATTGATTTATTGACCTTTTTTCCTCAGGTACATTAATGCTACACAAGAATTCTTTTCCAGAAGATTTTTTGTCTAAAAGAAATAACAAATGGGCAGAGAATAAATTGCCTTTATAGGGACTTGTGTATTACGTAGATATTTGATAAACAAACAGAGGACTTGAGCCAAACTTTTAGGTGCATGGAGGTACAGAAGCTCAGTGGAGCTATGACACTTCTATCGCTCAGTGTAATGCTCCATAACCATTCACTTTATAGTCTAGTTTTAACAGCAAAATGATCTGCAAGATAATATTTCTATTTTTATTTGTCTATTTGCCTTATCCCACTGTTGTTTGATTTGCTTGCATAACTACAAGAAATAAAGATCTTATGATAAAAAAACCTTATCCCCAACAATGCTGCTCAATATCTAAGACTGCTTGCCCATAGGAAGGACAGAGTCTGTCCTGCCTGGTTTCTTAACCACTGTGTAATCCAAGTAGCTATTGATTTTATTTTATTACTCTGCTTCAGTATTGCCTGACCTCAGTGATCTCTGCCAGTATCTGTCTCTTGCATTTCAGCTCTGTGCTGCCTCACCTCTTACTCCCTGCAGCCTACGTGATCTGGAGCAGCAACACAAATTTTTACGGTTTTGACTGTGCATTGCTGTTGTATATTTTCCATCAGTCTCCTCAGTCTGGCTCATCTGCAGTTTTCCTTCTGGGCTTTACTGCCTGAACTTCAGGTTTCCATGGATTATAAAGAGAGAGTAGAGCAACCAGCTCAGATTTATGCTCCTAACTTTGCAGATATCCATGGTAGGTAGCACCTAAGTGCAGGTGTCTGTGCGGAGGTGTCTGGCCTCCCAGTATTGGTGGGGAGGGATGCAGACACCTCTGGAAGGCAATTCACTTGATTTAGTTTAAAGGCTTGTTCAGTAAGGAGCTTAATCACCCTCTACTGGTACCTGGGTATCTGCACAGACTGCAAAGGAAGTGACTATGACTTAATGCTTAACTTCCAGATGCATAAGCTTTAGCAGGTAGGCTTAGTCAAAACCACCTTTAAAGCACAGATACTACTTGTCCTCAGACACTACTTTACTTTTATTGACTGCCTTTTCTCTTGCAAACCCTGGGTAGGATTTTAAACCTGCTCAGCAGAGTGCTTGCTCTTCAGGAAATAAACCCAAAGGACAGCAGGACGTGAGCTCAGTGCATGGGCTCTCAGCTGATGTGTGTAGAACAAGGGAACCTGCATCTTCTACCAGATGTGTCAGAAGGTAAATCCCACAGTCCAGAATAACTTCATCCATATTTACCCCATTCTTTGACACTCTTCACTCTCAAATTAATCTGGAATATAAACTGGTCTTGCCAGTACAAATTATTATCTGAACAACAACTGGTATTTTCTCAAAATTATCTATTTTGGAGAGAAATAGAAACAAATAGTATTTGCACATGAACTGCAACTGAGGGAGAAACAACTACTTTTCTAGGAGTTTCTAGTCATGATGCACCAGAGGAGCAATTTGTTGATACCAAGCGTTGTTATTTTCTGTTGTATTGCCACTCACAAATATGATTTTTAAGTGGTTTACAAAATTATTGCTGTGGAGGGCTCCAAAGCACATTGTGTTTGACAAATAGAGATGGTAATTGGATACAGTGTTAAGGACTGGAAGTAAATATTCATCTGTAGATGTACTGGGAATATGGTGTCCCCCAGAGAAGCAGCCTCCAAACTGGAGATTGCAAGGCCACTTAAAAGTACAAGTGGAATCATGAGCAGAAGTTTTGCTCCTGGTATTGCTACAAGCCAAGTAAATGATCAGTTACATAGTAGTGGTTATACCAGTCAATGCAACACAATTTTTCCTGATTTCTGTCCCTCCCAATGCGAGATAACTGTGTGATTATATGAGAAGAAAGAACAAACTCTTCAAAATGTATGACAAAAGATGCACTGTCTTCACTTGTGTTGTGTATATTACCTCTTCCTCTTTGCAGTTCTATGAGCTTACTATACTCACTTTTAAATAAATACTTCCCAAGGCACAGGAACAAATGAACTTGCAATTTGAAACTTTGCAATTTAACCTTGTACATAACCCATAAAACCAGGATATGAGATGATTTTTTAGAATATGCAATCTGACATCTAGTAATAGAAAAGGTCGTTTTTTGTTAAATTGACAGTGTATATCAGATAGCACAAAACGCATATGAAGAGCTTCAGAACAGGAGAATGTTAGTTTCTGAACAGTGGAAATTGCCTTTGGTTTTCCATAGCACAAAAAGATGAAGTTGTTGCTTCCCTGGTTGTGTATTTTCATTACCAAAGTGTGGTTAGCTAGAGAGATCTAAAAACACAGATAATTGATTTGCGGGGTAGAATACAAGAAAAACAATTTTTCAACACATCAGTAAACTGGAAATTGCTTCAGAGAATTTGCATCAAAATAGTTGTGTGTTTTTTTGTTCCAATTCTGTCTCCTTTTCCACTTACCTATAGCTTTTGCTTACATTCACTAAATGCAAGACACTGGTCACTTTAAAATGAGACCACAGACTGCACTGAAGTCAGAATTTCCCTTATGAAGTTGTAGTGCTTCATCTTTACAAAACACCATTTAGGTTATTTAATGGTGCTTTTATAATTCTTGGAGAGCTTGGGGCTTTTAAAGAACATTCTATCAGTTTTCTAAAGGTTTTTATAACAGTCACAATGACAAGAAATTTACATGAAGCAACAACTACGAAAAAAAGAACTATTGTGTAAACTTTAGACTTGAGCTCTCAAAAGCCCCACTTGTTATCATGAGAATCATTAAAACTATTAATGATTGCCCAGATCAGAGTTTTACTCCATGGAAGGGTGATTGAAACTGCTTGCAAATAGCTTTTAGGTTTGCTTACCTCGTCAAATTAAATGACATTAGGGGGATTTGCAGCACATCTAAGATGAGACAGCAGGTGAGACACTGGAAATTTAGGGCTGTGTGTACTCTAATTTGAAGGTCAGAGGTACTTAGAGAGTAGCCTGGTGCCATGTGCCAATTTTGACTGTACATCTCTATTTGTAAATATTGGTTATAGTCAAATGAATACATTAAGATTTCTAGGAGTGTTTTGAACAAACTGTGCCAGGTTTCCGAACTGTCTATATAATGAAACTTTCCATGTTAATGGATTTCTGGGTGTGTTTAATCTAAAATACAGATCTAAGACAGATCTAATGGAATCTCCATGAGCTCTTACAAGAGCTGTCTGCAACTGAAGCACAAGCAGCCAAGATTATCTAGAAATTTGCATTTCTCATATAGGATATGAAATTATGCCTAAGGTATGTTACAGAACTTGTTTCAAATTCTACTTGTGCATGCACTTTACCTCTGGGCATGTTCTGTCATGTTTTGGAAGATCTGACTGAAACTTCTCTTTTTCCATCATGTTCTCAGCAAATAATCAGGAAGGGAGTTGCTCAATAGCAGTCTTAACAATCAAAAAAAAAAAAAAAAACACCAAAAAAACCTGTGTAGGATTCCTTTATAGTCATAAAATGAAAGAGGAAAATCTTGGCTCAGTATGTAGAAAGATGTTCTATAAGGATCCAATTACACAGAAGTATAGAGTTAATGCCAGTAGGTAAAATTCTGTAGGCTGAAGTATGGGAGAACATACACATATTCATGAGTATTTAATACATAATCATCTGTGTGGATTAAATTACAAGCAGTGTTTTTTTTGTTTATTTTACTAGTTCAAAGTCTCCACGGAAATCTCCTTGCCGCAGCTGCTGCAAACATTGTGAGGAAATAAGAGAATAGGGCCCTGACTTGGAGAGCTTTGTGCCAAAGGAGTCTGGCACTGACCATCCTATTGATAACCTTGATATCCAACCATTATGACATGGTAGTGACAAGAATACACAGCAATCAAGGAGTCAGAGGTAAATTTTCTTCCTCCCATTCTGGCAACATATTTGTATAGCACTTTATACTTCTGAACAGGCAGATAAACACCAGTAAATTAATTCTCTCTGGAAGAAGGTACTTCCATCTTATTTTACAAGCAGTGAAAACACATCACAGTGAATCAGTGATTTAAAACCTGCCCAGTTGCATCCACTGCATGTGAGACTTGACTCATTTGATTCCCTTTCATCATCCTCTGCTGTGGCTCTTCTGAGTCGGGAGGTTGCTGTGCAGCCCCATTGCTGGCTCCTGCTCTCCACGCTGGGTGCTGTGGTCCATTTGCCAGCAGGATCCCATGGCCCTTTCCCAGCTGCAGCTGCTGCGAGGGCAGATGAGCTGCTCTCTGCAGCTGAGGGCTGCACCCAGCAGTGCCCAATGCCATCCAGCCCTTCCAGAAGCCAAAGTTGTCAACTGTAGATTTGCACCGCGATGCAGGCTTACCTTGCTGTGTGATCTGACACACTGGCATACAGCCCAGACTGGGACAAGTTAACCCTGCTTTCAAAGCCATTGAAGTCCCACTGTAGGTCATGTGCCAAGCAGCCTGAATTGGCTTTAAAGCCTTCTAAAAATGGCTGTTAAAAATTCAGTAAAAAGACTCCAAGGCACTAAAGCTTTGTCCATCCAATAGCCCCAGCTGAGTTTAAAATAGACAAAGCACTTCCCCAGAATGCAATAGGTTTTAAAAAGTTAATAGTAGCAATTATATCTACCCTGAATCCTCAGCTTTGCTGTAGTCCTATACAGAGTTCATTAGAGACCATCATCTCTCTGTAATAGCAAATAAAGGTGTTGAGCACAAACATACAGTATCTTGTTTTGGGTAGATTTCAAAATATTTCCATTATTTAAGTGTTCTTGAAACTATGTATCAATATAAATTATGTTTTTATATATGCCAATTAAACTACTTCCTAAGACAATGAACAACTCACATAAAGTCTTTTTTACCACCCTTGGAGAGAGTTAAATTGTTCTGGTCATGCAGACATTCTCTGTGCATGCCGAGAGTGGTCTCAACAATGTGGTCTCTACCTCTTTGCTGAAATCATCTGGTTACTCAGAATCCTGTAGCAAATGTGGTTCTAAAGTCCACCTTCAAGCAGCCACCCAACTACAACTCCGTGGGGCTTTCCTTATAAGTGTGGTAGGTGACAGCACAGCTCCTTCTGGAGGCGGTAAAGGGCAGCTCTCACGCAGAGCCCAGCAGGGGAAAGCAGAGTTTAGGGGAAAGGGTGACAGAGAAGAATGTGTTTTAGTGCTTTCATTCATGTGGAGTACACAAAATGAATCCCATGCGGGACAGATACAGGCAAAGGAGGAGCACCTTCACTGTTTTTCTGCACAGAAAAATCCTGATCTTAAAAGCTGTCAGCCCTGTCCAAAGAAAATGCATGTTCACAAATAAACAAAAAGAGTGCAGCATGCCTAACAGTGACATGCACAGCCAGGACTTTTGATGAAAGTTTGGAAAATCCCCTCTTCTTTTCCCCATTTACTTTAAAAATCTTTATCTGTCATATGTAATGCCTGTGATAATAATGAGGAAGATTTTGGGACAAAGAACATGTGTTCTTAACTCTTAATAGCGATTTTCCACTGGCTTATTATTCTGTAGTCATGTGATGTTATTTGTAGAAAATCATATCCTCAACAAATGAGAGAGAAATCTGTATCATTTTACAAGGAGCAAATGCTTCTACATGCCAATGCTGGCATTTCACTACAGCTAAAGAAGCACAAGCTCAGAACTGTTTGTCAAATTTTGTTGCCAAAGTAGCTTGTCTCTATATTCTTCTTTAATTTCAAATTAAAGCAACATTTGACCATTAAACACCTAGACCTTTATGCAATCATTCAAAATAGCAAACCTGAAAGTTTGCACTACTTAATAAAATTGCAAAAATAGAAGTCATTTCAATGAAAAATCAGTTACATAAACTTAAAAAGTTTCTTCTAGGTCCCAAGAGGATTATCATACCAAACTAGTCTGTACCAGTCAGATATCTGGACAAAGCCCTTAACAAGAGGCCTTAACTCTTGGTCAGCCCTGAAGTGGTCAGGAAGTTGGACTAGATGAACACTGTAGGTCCCTTCCAACCCAAACTGTCTATTCTACCCTATTTTACTCTGCTCAATTCTACTCTATTCTTCAATATAATATAATGTAATATTTACTGATATTCACTTTTTTGTGACCTTATCCCAGAATCATCTGTTCCTGCTATATAACACCATCTTGCATGTGTAAGCAATAGGGAAACTTTTCTCCAAAACCTCTGAAGTTTATGAATGAACACAGTTATCTCTCCTTGATATTCAAGAAGATCCTTTCACTGACTGGTTTTTACATAGCTGCATAGTCGCAGTGTTTGAACTCAGCATCTTTCTTAACATTCCTGTCCCCTGACTTCTCTTATCTGTGACTAATGGCATCATTATTCTTCCTGCCACCCACGCTTTCTAAACTGGGTGTCATTTGTTTCTTCCTTTTTTGAGCACTTCCTTTTCACCATCAACTTCATTAATATAACATTTCTCATTCTCAGCTTCACAACCTTGCAGGAAGCCCCATTAGTTTCCTTTTCCCCTTCTTCCTGCATTCATTGACTTAGCCAATTATTTTGTGTCTTTTCATTCTCACAATTCAAGACTCAGTATTGAATCTTAACGAAGCAACTCCACCAGCACACCAGGGCCTTTCTCTGATGAGCCCCTCCACTCACACTTCTGGCCAGCAGCATCAAGAGAAACAGCTGGATTTAGGAATATGCTTTGGCTTGCATTCACAGTCAGCCAGACACATGTGCAGGCACTAATGTGTAAATCGATGCTTTATGTGGCTATAAATATTTTAGGAACAGCAAATCACCCTTGAATTATTTTGATGTTGTGCTTGGCATTTCATGTTATTTTTGCCAGTTCTGGAGGAGGGAAAATGGTGAGGGGGAGTGAAACCTACTGTCAATATTCTTCCTGTGAAGATACATGGTATCTTTACCATTAACTGTCTTAAACGATTCTTAATTTTAAAATAATTACTTTACTGTGAATAGTGAGCTGAAAGGAATCATATAACTTTATGCATATTTAATTAGTTATTATGAATCTGAAGTTTTAGTACTGTGTGATGGATTCAGACTTGCTGCTTTCTAAATTTTCTTGTCCTGGAATATATTCTAACCTTGGACTGACACTGCCAATTTTTTTTTTGCGTGTGTGTGTGTGTGTGTGTTCTCTCATCAGAGTCAGAAAGATTCCACTAAAATGCAGTTATTCAGACTTAATTTTTGATGTTATGGAGGAATTTGTTAGTGCCTCAGCTGAATTCAATCCCAGAAGAGGAATTTTGGTTATACATAAAAGTGAGATTGTTACTTTTTATCATAGTTCTGTTAGTTTTTAAGACACCCTTGTGGGGAAAGAAGAAAGCAGTTTTCTCAGCCTTTGCTGTAGACATTCAGTTTTACAAATTATAAATTGGTGGAATGTTCTCCTGCTTGTTTACTGACCGAAATATCCCATACTAAATCAGTTCACTACAAATTTCTATTATCAGGAATGAAGTTCGTGTCCAAGTCATGTCCATATCATATTAGCAATTCAGATGGTTTTAAAGCAATCTGAAAATGTGGGATTTTATACAAATTTATTCTTACTGCTTTAAGGTGGTTTCCACTTGTTTCTGGGAAAGCAACTTTCAGAGGAACTGAAATATGCTACATTAAAGATATCTGTAGTGCAGGTGAAGCTGTCAGGTGATTTTCTGTAATAATTTTATCCATGGTGTTAGGGTCAGCCATGTGTTACAGGGGAGAAAGTCCAATCTGCTCTGTTCAATCATCTCAGGAGGCTGAGGCTGTTGTGTACAATAATTTCAGTTCTGATCCTGGATGGGCACTGGAGAAACAGGAGCAAGGAGCATTCCAGCTGGAGGCCTTTCAGGTCCCAGTCCAAGCCTGAAGTAGCTGAGACAAAGAGACTGGGCAAGGACTAAGAAGATGCAGAAGCTTGAGTGGGACATATCTAAAGGTGACCAGTGCAGGCAGGTGGCTGCCCTTCAGAGTCCAACAGACCAATGAGGACACAGCTCATGACACAGCTCTCACCTGTGCTTCTCTCCCCAGTCTCCAAAGCCCACACAGTTGGTGCAGCTGCAGAGCGATGTGCCTGTACCTGCACCCATTAGCAGCTGGATCCAGCACCTTGCAGCCTCTGCACCCCCACTTGGGAGCCACTCAGCATGTTCCCATGCCTCTGTTTTACTTTAAAAGCAAGTAAAGCTTCAGTAGGAGCTTGGTTTTCCTTCCTCAACAATCCTCAGCCATCACAGTTTTTGCAACACCTGACAAGTTAACAAAGACAGTGAAAGAGAGGCATTGGAATCATAGCTTATCCTGGGTTGGAAAGGACTCACAAGGACCATTGTGTCCAGCTCCTGGCCCTGTACAGGACAACCTGAGGAGTCCCACCATGTTCCCAAGGGTATTGTCAAAAAGCTCCTTGAACTCAGACAACATTGATGTTGTGATCAAGGGGAGCGTGTTCCAGTGCCCAACCACCCTCTGGGACAAGACCTTTTCCTGATATCCAACATAAACCTCCCCTGACACAGATCTGTGTGGCAGCCATTATTCTGTGGAGAAGAAGAGCAGGGCTCTGAAGGCTCACATCCATCAAGTGACATGGAACCACACTGCACCAGCAAGAGCCAGAGCTGCAGGAGAACCACCTTCCCAGAAAATACATGCCATCCTAGAACTGCCTCCAGCAAGCAAAAGAAGTGGTAGGAATGGAGGCATTAACACAAGATCCTGCCCCAGTGAATTCAGTTGCAAAATTCTCATTACTTCAAGGGACCAAGATGTCATACATTGCACTTGCATATGGGACCATATCTTCTTAAAGTGATTAGGAGAGGCTCAGCATTTCCTTTGAATAGCCCACTACGGGATAAATTAATCCTAAAAATCTGCTGGCTCCCATGTTTTGCTGTAACTGCTTGCTTAAGATGATCTTCCAGCTTTACATGTGAAGATTGAAGACGGTGGTAAACAGCAGCTAATGGAAAAGAGGGAGGCTTTCTTTCTCTTCCTGGTGACAGTTCAGCTTATTTCATTCCTTATTTGCCATCTCTATTGATGTCTAAGTACATATGGAAGTGGGGAACATTTAGAAAACAGTAAATTGGTCCTTGCTCCAACCACCTCTCTGTGTACACAGCAGCAGAGGTGATAATGTGCCGCAGAATGGGGACTTAATGGGCTTGTCTGGTGGAATATTACATTTTGGGGACAGAGAAGTGAGAAAAAGAGGTTTCATATGGTTAATTGCTTAAGTAATGTGAAAACTAGATGAGTTTGAAAACAGCCTGAATGAGAAAATGTCCAGCCAAGGAAAGTAATTTACTCACTTTGTTGCTCTCACATCATAGTGAAAAGCTGCAGGGTATTTGGTTCTAGCAAAAGTAACAGTATATTAAACTTTGTCACAGTGTTTGATTAGAGCTAAAACCAGGTCTGTGTAACACAACATTTACTGTTGTATTCTGAATTCTTGCGAAGTATTTGGCTGAGTAGAGAACAAATTCATACTGTTGGGGGTTGGGTTTGTTCCTTCTTTCTCTGGGGAATTTTTTCCCCACGGGTTGCCAAGGGGACCGGGTGTTGGATACTTGAGAGTGCTTGGCTGAAACAAAGAGATGGACAAAAGGTGGAAGGGGGAGATAACGCAGGTAAAAGACACAGCTTGAGGCAGCTGCGTGCTTTTCGGCTTCCGGCGTTCGGGAGACGCGTGTCGGCCGCTCCTCGAGGATCTCAGCCGCCGCAAAGCCCGCGGAGCAGAAGCTGGGCCGCTATTCTGCCTCGTCTTCAGCTTCTTCGGCGCTGCTCCTCTTGCTGCAGCGTGACCCTGCACTCCCTGCGCTGCCGGGACATCCTGCCCCTGCCTGCCGGGACACCCTGCCATCCCAGCTACCAGCCCGGGACTTTTCCACTGTTCCAGCTTGGTGCTCTGAGGATCCTGCAGGGACACCGAAACCAAACTGCCCTGGGTTTTGTGAAACAAAGCCCTCAAGGTTCTTGGTACTGTTGTCGTTTGTCATTAATGCTGTAGTTGTTTGGTGGGGGGGGAGTTTTTTTTGTGTTTGTTTGCTTTGTATTACATACTAGTAAAGAACTGCTATTCCTATTTCCCAAATCTTTGCCAAAGAGCCTCTGATTGTCATTTTACCTAGCAGATACCTGTCTTCCTAAACCAAGACAGATTTTGGCGCCCAACGTGGGGCTTGAGGGCACTGAGAAAAGAAAAGGGAAGAGAAATAGCAGTTCTTAACTAACCTAGTACTTTCTTTTGTGTGCGTTGGATATAAAAACCTCATTAGGCTGCATCATGTGGTCTAACTTAGCCTGGTTTGGGTGGCATGTGGTTGTGGCTGTATTCCTTCCATTTGCAGGCCCTTATCTAAACATGGGCCCTATAACTAAGGCTACTGTGACTGTCATCCAGTTTATTTTATGGCTTAATAAGGTGAAGAACTCATGGATTTTTAATTTCCTCTGGAAGGCAGGCACATGGATTCAGGGCTATCGTACACTAACTGTGTGTTTTTGGAGTTACTTTAACAATGGTACCTACTGTGAGGAAATGACACCGGGGGAAGTTTCTTTTTCCCAACCCTTTACCCATCTCTTTGGGTCTGCCCCACCAGTTTTTGAAGGGTTTAAATCCTCTCTGAATGCTAATGATATCATACAATGGCTGGTGCTGCTAATATGCGTATTCTG
This sequence comes from Chamaea fasciata, assembly GCF_029207755.1. Taxonomy (NCBI): domain Eukaryota; kingdom Metazoa; phylum Chordata; class Aves; order Passeriformes; family Sylviidae; genus Chamaea; species Chamaea fasciata. The sequence goes on along the minus strand of NW_027094086.1, from coordinate 11,768,632 downwards.
TTTAGCATTCAGAGATAAGGGAAGATTGACCTGGATAACCACCCTGATACCTAGCCCACAGAATAGGGATGATACCCCAGAGCCTGACTCTGCCCCACAGCCTGCCTCAGAAAGGACCCACCCGGATTGGGTTGAGGTTCTGGTAAAAGAGATGCATGAGATGGGCCAGATGCTGAGGGAGTACATTTCCCCAGCTCATGAAAAACCCTCCCCCTGCCCCGAGAAGGCAGAGACTGATGGTGCAGCAATGGAACCCACAGATGTTACAACTGTCCAGGTTCCAGCTGAACCACAAGGGCAGCCACAGCCAGCAGCAGTCGCCCCTGTGGAAACAAGGAAGTGTAAAGTGAAATCGTCAGATCCTGATATTAAGGGTAAGAAAGGAGGGTCCTCACAGCCCACAGAAGAGCCACAGGTTGAGATCATCACTGAGTCCCTGACATATGAAAGTCTACGTAATCTGCAAAAAAGATATTGCACGACGAGGACGTGAGGCTTATACAGCCTGGCTACTTCGAGTCTGGGACCTTATGGGTACAGGTGTGCAACTGGATAGTGCTGAAGCAAGGAATTTGGGACCCTTGACCCAGGACTCAGGTATAAATCAGGTATTTGTAAGAGAGCAAAGGCCCCTTCCCCTTTGGGAACGACTTCTAATGAGTGTGAGAGAGAGATTTGTCCACAGAGACAGAATGCAAGAGCACAACAATAGAATGCGATGGAAGACCCTTGAGGAAGGAATCCAACAGTTGAGAGAAGTGGCAGTATTGGAAGTACTTTTTGGGAGGACCGGACAGCATGATAATGACCCCGACAAGGTTAAATGCACAGGGCACATGTTGTGGAATCTGGCAACTCATGGACCATCCCAATACGCCACATTCATCGCAACAATTAATGCCGAGGATAACCGAGAGACAGTGGGTTCTGTTGCCAACAAGCTCAGAAATTATGAAAGTATGATCAGTGGCCCAATGCAGGCTCATGTCTCTGCGGTGGTGAAGGAACTCAAAGAGGAGATAAAGGAGGTGAGAGAGGAGATGAGAAGGAACAGTTCCCATGTAGCACCGGTGCGAGTCACAGGCCCCAGAATCAGAGCCCAACATCCCCCAGCGAGAGAGAGAGGGTACACCCCTCGAGCTGACCTGTGGTTTTATCTGCGGGACCATGGGGAGGACATGGGAGCGTGGCATGGGAAACCTACTTCTGTCCTGGCAGCACGGGTACGTGAGCTCAAGGAGAGAAACGCTAACAGAGGGAGTTCCACTAGAATGAAGGTAGCCTCAGCCTCCCATGAGCAAGCTTCCAGGTATTACGGAGGTGGGAATGCTGTGTCAGATTCCCTCGAAGGAACCTCTACCATGTATGTCCAAGAAGGGAATAATAACCAGTGCTAGAGGGGCCCTGCCTCTAGCCAGGAAGAGGCACGGGAAAATCGGGTTTTTTGGACTGTGTGGATTCGATGGCCTGGCACATCAGAGCCACAAAAATATGAAGCTTTAGTAGATACTGGGTCACAGTGTACTCTAATGCCATCAGGACATGTGGGGGCAGAACCGATTTCCATTGCCGGGGTGACGGGGGGATCACAGGAACTGACTCTGGTTGAAGCCGAGGTGAGCCTGACCGGGAAGGAGTGGCAGAAACTTCCGATTGTGACCGGCCCAGAGGCTCCATGTATTCTGGGCATAGACTTCCTCAGGAATGGATATTATAAAGACCCTAAAGGACTCAGATGGGCTTTTGGAATAGCTGCTGTGGAGACAGAGAACATTAAGCAGTTGAACACCTTGCCGGGACTATCAGAGAACCCATCTGCAGTGGGACTCCTGAAGGTAGAAGAACAACAAGTACCTGTTGCCACCTCGACAGTGCACCGTCGGCAGTATCGGACAAATCGGGACGCCGTGATCCCCATCCACAAGATGATCCGTGAGCTGGAGAGCCAAGGGGTGGTCAGCAAAACCCACTCACCCTTCAACAGCCCCATCTGGCCTGTGCGCAAGTCTGATGGAGAATGGAGACTGACTGTGGACTATCGTGCATTGAATGAAGTGACTCCACCGCTGAGCGCTGCTGTGCCGGACATGCTGGAACTTCAGTACGAGCTGGAATCCAAGGCAGCGAGGTGGTATGCCACTATTGACATTGCCAATGCATTTTTCTCCATTCCTCTGGCTGCAGAATGCAGGCCTCAGTTTGCTTTCACCTGGAGGGGCGTGCAGTACACCTGGAACCGGCTGCCCCAGGGGTGGAAACACAGCCCCACCATCTGCCATGGGCTGATCCAGGCTGCACTGGAGAAAGGTGAGGCTCCGGAACATCTACAGTACATTGATGACATCATTGTGTGGGGAAAGACTGCAGCTGAAGTGTTCGAGAAAGGAGAGAGGATCATCCAGATTTTGCTGAAAGCTGGGTTTGCCATCAAGAAGAGCAAAGTCAAGGGACCTGCCAGAGAGATCCAGTTCCTGGGAGTAAAGTGGCAAGATGGACGGCGGCAGATCCCCACTGAGGTCATTGATAAGATCACAGCAATGTCTCCACCGACCAGCAAAAAGGAAACACAAGCTTTCCTAGGAGCCATAGGTTTTTGGAGGATGCACATTCCTGAGTACAGTCAGATCGTGAGCCCTCTCTACCTGGTTACCCGCAAGAAAAACAATTTCCACTGGGGCCCTGAACAGCAACAAGCCTTTGCCCAGATCAAGCAGGAGATTGCTCATGCAGTAGCCCTTGGCCCAGTCAGGACGGGACCAGATGTGAAGAATGTGCTTTATTCTGCAGCCGGGAACAACGGTTTGTCCTGGAGCCTTTGGCAGAAGGTGCCAGGGGAGACCCGAGGCCGACCACTGGGATTCTGGAGTCGAAGTTACAGAGGATCTGAAGCCAACTACACTCCCACAGAGAAGGAGATCTTGGCCGCCTATGAAGGAGTTCAAGCCGCCTCAGAAGTGATTGGCACAGAAGCACAACTCCTCTTGGCACCCCGACTACCAGTGCTGGGGTGGATGTTTAAAGGAAAGGCTCCCTCCACGCACCATGCCACCGATGCCACATGGAGCAAATGGACTGCCCTCATCACACAGCGTGCCCGTATTGGAAACCCAAATCGCCCTGGGATTTTGGAGATAATTACAAACTGGCCGGAAGGAGAAAACTTCGGTTTCACGGACGAAGAGGAGCAGGTACAAGTGACACGAGCTGAAGAAGCTCCTCCATACAACCAACTGCCAGCAGAAGAAACACACTACGCTCTCTTCACTGACGGTTCCTGTCGCATCGTGGGAATGAACCGTAAGTGGAAAGCAGCCGTATGGAGCCCCACACGACAGGTTGCAGAAGCCACTGAAGGAGAAGGGGGATCAAGTCAGCTTGCTGAACTCAAAGCTGTTCAATTAGCCCTTGACATTGCTGAAAGAGAGAAGTGGCCAAAGCTCTACCTCTACACTGATTCGTGGATGGTAGCCAATGCTCTGTGGGGCTGGCTGGAAAGGTGGAAAAAGGCCAACTGGCAGCGTAGAGGAAAACCAATCTGGGCTGCTGATGAATGGAAGGACGTTGCCACTCGTGTAGAGAAGCTGCCTGTGAAAGTCCGCCATGTAGATGCCCATGTTCCCAAGAGTCGGGCTAATGAGGAACACCAAAACAACAAGCAGGTAGATCAGGCTGCCAAGATAGAAGTGTCAAAGATAGATTTAGATTGGCAACACAAGGGAGAGTTGTTCCTAGCCCGATGGGCCCATGATGCCTCGGGTCATCAGGGCAGAGATGCCACCTATAAGTGGGCCCGAGACCGAGGGGTGGATTTAACCATGGACAGTATTTCTCAGGTTATCCATGACTGTGAGACATGTGCTGCAATCAAGCAAGCCAAGCGGGTGAAGCCCTTATGGTATGGTGGGCGGTGGTCCAAATATAAATATGGGGAGGCCTGGCAGATTGACTACATCACCCTTCCCCAAACCCGCCAGGGCAAGCGTTATGTGCTAACCATAGTGGAAGCCACCACTGGATGGTTGGAGACCTACCCTGTGCCTCATGCTACTGCCCGGAACACCATCCTGGGCCTGGAAAAACAAGTCCTGTGGAGACATGGCACCCCTGAGAGAATCGAGTCGGACAATGGGACTCATTTCAAGAATAGTCTTATAAGCACCTGGGCTAGAGAACATGGCATTGAGTGGGTGTACCATATTCCTTATCATGCACCAGCGGCCGGGAAAGTTGAACGGTGCAATGGCCTGCTTAAAACTACCTTGAAAGCACTGGGTGGGGGAACCTTTAAGAATTGGGATACTAATTTAGCAAAGGCCACCTGGTTGGTGAACACTCGAGGTTCCACCAACCGAGCAGGTCCTGCCCAATCTGAGCCCTTGCAAAAGACAGACGGAGATAAGGTTCCAGTGGTACACATGAGAGGTATGCTGGGAAAAACTGTTTGGATTAATCCTGCCTCCAGCAAAGACAATCCCATCCGTGGGGTTGTCTTCGCTCAGGGACCAGGTTGCACCTGGTGGGTGATGCAAAAGGATGGAGAGACCAGATGCATACCTCAAGGGGACCTTGTTTTGGGGTGAACTATCCATGACAATGTGGCTGCATCCATATTTGCATATATATATATATGTATTTTTAATAGTTAAAACTCAATGTAATATGTTTGTATGGGAAAAAAATTCGGGGTGGATAATGTTGGGGGTTGGGTTTGTTCCTTCTTTCTCTGGGGAATTTTTTCCCCACGGGTTGCCAAGGGGACCGGGTGTTGGATACTTGAGAGTGCTTGGCTGAAACAAAGAGATGGACAAAAGGTGGAAGGGGGAGATAACGCAGGTAAAAGACACAGCTTGAGGCAGCTGCGTGCTTTTTGGCTTCCGGCGTTCGGGAGACGCGTGTCGGCCGCTCCTCGAGGATCTCAGCCGCCGCAAAGCCCGCGGAGCAGAAGCTGGGCCGCTATTCTGCCTCGTCTTCAGCTTCTTCGGCGCTGCTCCTCTTGCTGCAGCGTGACCCTGCACTCCCTGCGCTGCCGGGACATCCTGCCCCTGCCTGCCGGGACACCCTGCCATCCCAGCTACCAGCCCGGGACTTTTCCACTGTTCCAGCTTGGTGCTCTGAGGATCCTGCAGGGACACCGAAACCAAACTGCCCTGGGTTTTGTGAAACAAAGCCCTCAAGGTTCTTGGTACTGTTGTCGTTTGTCATTAATGCTGTAGTTGTTTGGTGGGGGGGGAGTTTTTTTTGTGTTTGTTTGCTTTGTATTACATACTAGTAAAGAACTGCTATTCCTATTTCCCAAATCTTTGCCAAAGAGCCTCTGATTGTAATTTTACCTAGCAGATACCTGTCTTCCTAAACCAAGACACATACTTATCTTGTATTTATCATATAAAACAGATATCTTTCTGGGAAATGAAGGGTGAAATATGTCTATACATAAATCACTGGAATTTTTTCTTTCAACTTCAGTGGAGAAATCCAAAGACACTAGGGGATGAAGAAAATTAGCATAATCAGCTCATGTTGTTTAATCCCCCTAGTCCAACCTAGGAATGTTCTCTATGTGCTACTGGTTAACACTTTTATCCCAGCCAGGTTTAGATGACCTGTAATTCCCCACTCTGCTGCCTTTTGTAACTGTCAGAGAGCTCACAGTGTGCATCTTGGATCTCACAGAAAGACATGCTGCACGCAACGTATTTTAAAAGTGTAGTTATATGAAGTATAATGAGAAAGAGCACAGTGAAATATGGGAGCTGCAAAAGAAAATGCTTTCAAATCTGATTATATTATATGGTATAATACATGTATATTTGTGATTCCTTCCTTTAAAAAAGCTGTTAAGATTTGATAGTGACTGGAATGATGAATGCAACAAGAGAAGGAGGGCTTGTAGTAAGAGATTTTTCAGAAAATGGAGAAATCGGTTGAAAGATGTGGAGTTTCCACTGGACAGCACAAGCACTGAGGGCTCAGAACTGCCACAGGTAAGAAAAACAGCTTCTTTTATGCACATATTTTTATCTTGCTTAAGTAATGCTTGTCACCTGTCTCTATAATGTTTATATTAGAAACATAAAGTCCTTTCAGGCTTCATTTCAAATAAAATGAGCTTCAAATCCTATCCCTCAGATCAGGCAATTTTCATCAACTAAGGTGAAATCACCCCCAGGTACCTTTCATCTGAAATGAACTGAATATGCACTGATTGCAGTGCATGCCAGAGTATTGCTGGAATTTATACAAATCACTATTAGTAATGCAATGCCTGCTGTTACAGTAGAAGAAACAAGGTAAATGGCTGTAGTTCTAATAATTTTCTCTTGAGAGTTGACAGAAAACATTTATATTTAGATGCCTCTGCTTGATTTTTGTGTCATTAAACAGAAATAATGCAAATTCTGGAGAAACTTTCCCCATTTGTCATAGACTCGGCTGGTTTCCTTCAGGCCACTGAGCTCATCAATCTGAGAATAGCTGACAATTTGTCTTTATGGCTAAATGTTATTCCTTTAGATAAATCCTGGATGTTATTCAAATACACAAAATCATAAAGAAGAAAAGGTAAAACCAGTGTATTAGGCTGGTTGCTGAGACAAAAATCTTGACAGAAATGAAATATTGATTAAATCTGTCAACATAACCTGGTGGGAACAGGAATGGGTGGTTCAAAATGTCTCTAAGAACGTTTAACAAAGATGGAATGATACCAACACTATAGGTGGTCCCTGTATAACAGACTTTGGGCAACAGGCACAATTATTTTGTATTTTCTAGAGATTAATTTGGCTTTGAAAAATGCAAAGTTCATAAATACAGTTACAAAACACACATACCTATGCATCATTTTCCAGTGGCACATTTCTAATTTGTTGTCTTCCAACACAAGAAGAAAAGCATTCCAGTTATAATAGGTTCTCTTTTTAAAATGACTTAGGGAAAACAAAACAAACAAAAAAACCACCACCACCAACAACAACAAAACCAACAAAAACCCCAAAACCAAAGTGCTACAAAAATCTGCAGCAAGAGAGAGAATAATAATGGGATGGGCCACTCAGCCCTGGATAGTCAGAAGCATTACTCTGAGGTCTAATGTACTAAGCTCTTTCCATGGCTTTCTCCTCTCTCCCACAATTACCACTGGCCTATGTGGTTAGGCGTTTGAGCCAAGCAGACCATATGATGCTTAATTTTTTCCTGTGAAGAGCCTCACCAAAAGGGATTACTGGGAGATTTCAGGTGTTTTGTTTGTTTGTTTGTTTGGGGGTTTTTTTGCTTGTTTGGTTTTGTTGTTGTTTTTTTGCTTTTGGGGTTTTTTTTTAAATTTATTTTGATATTCTTTTTTTTAAGGGCCAGTATCTCCCAAGAGATATTCCTTCCAGTCAAAGAAAGATAATGGAAAAGCTACTAAAGCTCCTCGTTCCTATAGTTACAATCTTTACAATATATGAACTGCAAGGTTTTGGGACACTGATAATGAAAAGGAGTATAAACGGGTTTTCAAAGGATGTTCACCCATATTCAGTGAGGTGGATCTGGCACAGGTGGATCTGTCCTTATCCCTGCTTTTTGTGTGTGATCCCATCTGCTTCCTCAGGGTAGAATTGCAATTGCATGTTCACGGGATAATGCAAATCAGGGAACTAATCTGGGGAAAAAAGGATTCTCAGTCCATAGTCTGGTTCATTGTGAAGCCACATAAAGCTCCATGCTGGGATGAAGGGAGGACAAGGATTAAACCAGGGACCACCCATTTTACCAGTGACACAGGAGTCCATTGCTTCAAACAGATCAAGGAAGTTTAGCCATATGGCCTGATCCAAATCCTGCTAAAGCCACTGTGACCCCTCCATATTATCTCCTCTTGGAAGGATTTCAGAGATGGGTGAGCAGAGAGAGAGTGCCTCACAGTAGCACTGTGAACACCCTGGCCAAAACATCTGGGAATCATCCACTGCAACTTTGCAAAGGTTTCTCACAGCAGCGAGCTACATGGAGTGAATCGTGTTTTGTCAGATCCTGTGTAGGGACCAAAAATTTGACTCTCAGAAAGGAGAATACACCATATTTTTTTGCTGACAGTGCAAATAAATTCTTCTGTAAGAATTGTCATGCCAGACTGGGCAAAACTAAAGGTGCAATTCCAGGAACATTTCTTCAAAAGCAGTCCTGGCACATGGCTTGTGTGGAAACATTGAGATGGACAGAGGAACTGCCAAGCCAGTAGAAGAGAAGTACTTTTTCCTTACAGATTTTTTTCCCAGCAGGATGTCTTTTAAAGTTCAATGCAGCTTGAAGAGATGCTGTGCAGCTAAAAAGAATAGAACAGAACAGAGGACATCACAGTGGCACAAAACAAATGTTAGAAACATTTCATCATTTAGAAACACTCTATCATTTATATAGAAATTAATTATGAATGTTCTGTAAATCAATACACTGATAGGAGAAAAAAAAATAAATCGTCATAACTACTTCCCTGCCTTCCTGTTATAAAATCCATCAATAGTAGAATTTCCACAGCTCACTGGGAAGCTCATCACTGTGCTGAGCTGCCTTTAGAGATGGAAAGCTTTCTGTAATACTTAATTGAATAATCTTTTTGTGCATATTATGCCCTCCACCTTTTTCCTGCGTTCAGAAGTAATGGAGAGAATGTGATCACCACTGGTCATTTCATCCTCAAAAAATCAACTGGTGTATGAATAGGTTTTCGTTAGAAGGCTGCAATGCTTTTAACCAGAAGAAATACATCTTATCTTAAATGAAAAAATGGAGATGAGAGGGTAACTCCTTCTTTGTCAACCTCATATATAACATCATCCTTGTCAGGAATATTTGTAACTTCTGGCAAAGCTACAGTATTTTCAAATAAGCAGAAGAAATCTATCCTTCCTATATCATTTCCACACACATTTTTGACTCCCGAAACATACAAAATTCCTATTTCATTCCCTGTTCATGACATTCCTAGCTGCTCAGAATGTGCATATGAAAATCAGGTTAGCAAAAGTCAACCATAATGGAAAAAAGCCTTATCCACTTTTTGGTATGTTCTATTTTGTTTGCATCAGCCTTCTTTCCCCAAAATTCTTTTCCACTCCTTTAGCTCCACTGCAAGCAAAGTCATAAAATCATAGAATCATAAAGGTTGAATCATTGTGACCAAAGTGACTGGAGTGTTTGGACAGCATTAGTGTTTGAGCCCACTGTGTGCAATGACAGAAAATGGAACATTTTACAGAGGATCCATTTTCTCTCTGGTCCATAAGTGAATGCAGCCCCTCATGATCTGTCCCAATGAATCCAACTGAAGCTTATCAATACTCAAACCCCACCCACCTGAGCCATCCTGTTCAGCCACTGCTGTGGACTAAAATGTTGTCTGAGGCCCCCGACAGCTCCCCTAAAACTGTCTGCAGCAGTGGGAAACATTTTGGAGTGCCTTTGAATCAGCTGGATCACAGCTATACAACATGTCTGGCCTAAAACCTTTGACAGATATCTATGTAATATTGCCCTATCTCTTCACAGCCCAGTCCTTTGCTCCCTATGACAGTTCATTCTACAGAGTGTAATTAAGTTCAAGACCTCTGTCCTGATCCTTAGGAGAACCAGTGACCTGTGCCCAGGATATCTGATAGATCAGCTAAAGGCTACAAATGAAAATCAGTGTCAGCAATTCAGCTCTCTACTAGAGCAGAGTATCTTAAAACTACACTAAATCTCCCTGGTCTAGAAAGTCACACTTCTTGCAGTCCTGGTCCAAAACTATGACATGATCTCCAGTAAGTTCAGAGGCATTATGAGCATCGTGACATTTTGCCCTAAGTGGTAAATGTATCCCTTCAATTTAGTCTTCCCTACAGAGACTCTTTCCACAGGGGGGAATGCCAGGTCAGTGAATAGGAGCTTTGTATATTCTGAATGTTCAGCCCCTACTGGGAAGAAGGTATTTTGCTTTCTCCAATCTATACTTCCAGTCAACTCAAAAATGAGTTGATAAACAAAGAGCTTTGTCCAGTTACCAGTGGCTGGAACACTAGACTTCTAAGGAAGTAAAAGGACTGCTTCCCATTCTGGAAAGGATTCAGGAACTGCCAGTCTTTGATAGCTGAGAGAGAGAAGTGCCAGGCTGTAAAGCAGTGTCTAAATTAACTTCATGCCTGTCCTTGCCCCTCCCCATGCCAAAGGTATGGAAGGAAAGAAAGAAATAGCAGAACAAAGCAAATAATTAACTGAAGATTGTAATTCACTGTCACTTCATAAGGCAAGAGAAGAGATCTCCTGCCAGTTGCGAGGGTGGATGCCGGGTCAGAAAGCCCAGAGCTGGGAGGAGATGCTGGGTACTATTTGTAACCTGTGTGGAATTCTTCTGTGTCTGTTTCAGAACTGCTATTACAGAGACAGACACTAAATGTGGGGCAGCAGAGGTGCAAGGCTGGCACCTGCTGCATCCCTCAGGAGAACATCCCATGTCAGTGGGATCGGAGGGATTTGCCTCCCTGAGCACTTCCCCCTTCCCCCTGTGGATATGCAGCTGTAAATAATCACAGGTTTTGTCTCTTTCCTTATCTCACAGTTCAAGCATTACAAATATCATGCAAATAATGTTAACATTTTTAGTCTTGACTGTGAATTGTTTGATTCTTACACCACCAGAACACCTGTCTGCCTGGCACAGTTCTCCCACAAAGCACGCTTGCCATCTTCTGGCCAGGCTACCAAGCATCACGAGGCTGGCTGGAAATGCACTCTCAAGTGTCTACACCACACGGGCTTTCCCAGCTCTTAACACATCCACCCAAACAAGCAGTTTGAAGTGAAATTTTTCTTTGGGAAGTTCCCCTATCAAGAAGAATTTAGGTTTCATGCTGTGCAAAATTTATCTTTCTTGAGTCATATATTTGCATGAGTTTTTGCTTCTGTCTTCATACCTGCAAATATCCCAAGTTTCATTTATTCAAAGCCTAAAGTCTGTATTATTATGCTGCTTTTGCATTTAAACCACAAGTTTCAGTGGCTTCTATAGGAAACTAGTGTTGATCAAAACTGGAATTACAGTTTTCATTAATAGTTATTAAACACTAACCTTGCAGTGGAAGGTGAGGCTGAACAAAGTTCATATTGTATCAGGTTCCAACACAAATATTTGGTGTGGCTGTAATTAAAGCCAGTGCTGGAGTTTGATATTCACCTTGATATCCTCTTCAACCAGGGAGGATCTTTCAGGAAGATCACATCTTCTGCCATGGCAGATCTAGTTTCCTGTATAATTCTGCCTTCTCTATACTTTTGCCTCTCTCATGTTGTCTATGAACACATATCTCCCAGATCAACTCTTCTGAAGACTGAAATCATCCTGAGAGGTGTATCATTTCAGTCAAAAGTATAAAAATTATTCTTTCCAGTATGTAATAACAATAACAAAAATAATAATTATTGTTATTATTACTATTATTTTAATGCTACTACAGAGACCAGCTGACACAGTCAATTGTTTTCACCTAGTTTTATATCAGCTAGCTGGTGTTATCTGGCTACAGGTGCTGGTGACCAGCAGTACAATCTGGTCTGTAGGCTGTTTTCAGCTATCAGGAACCAGCTAAATTTAGCAGCCCACAGATTGGCAAACAGTTCCTGTTTGGGACTGTGTAGGCAGAGGACAGGGGAGCTAGGGGCAGGGTTGTCCTGTACGTGACTTCAGAAAGTTCAGGTTTTCCACTGTGATTTTTTTCGCCAAGGTTTTGTACTGACAGTGGAGTTTGGTGAGACTGGGAATTGCAGCGTGAAGCTCAAGGCAGAGGCAAGCCCTGGCAGGCAAGTCTCAGCTCGGGGGTGACAGGGAGACTGCTGTTTCACAGACGGCATTTCCTCTGTAAGGCAGGGTTTTCCAGGAAGACCACATTTTCTGCTGTGGCATGGCCAGTTTCCAGTAAAATTCTGATTTTGTCCACTTCTGTCTTTCACAAAACAAGTAGCACGAATGGTAAAATGAACGTTGAGCCCCAAGCTAAAGGAACTTGCCTTGCCCTCTGTTTTTTCACTTTGTAAATCGAGAGTTCTATAACTGCATTCCAGATGTTACTAAATATCTGAGCAAATATTAAATTAGAATAGGCAGATCTTGCCTTCAGTGATGCAAACTCCCCACATGCAGCCACACATCACCTTGTAAGGGGAAAGATGTTGAGTGTAATGCATAATTAATTTCCTTAGCTACAATATACAACATATAGTGCAAGGTTCTATGTGTACAGCTGTTACTTAATTTGATGTTTCAAAGGGAAAATTTTCATTAATGAGTTTAAAAATTAACACTAGATCTGCACTTTATTTCTTACATTTATAGCTACCTAACACAAAGCATGGCTGAGGTCAGAAAAAATGCTGTGATGGCAGGATGTGCTTTTCCATGTGCTCCACATATCATTTCCATTTCTCCCTCTCAGGTGCGCCATTTCTGAGCTGCTGTCTGGCAACTGAAAAAATGTGCTGCACCAGCTGCCAGAGTGTTCCAGCTTCCCGCCTGTTTTAGCAGACACGTTTTTCTTTGAACAAATAGATACTGAACTTTTATTACAAGAAGTAACAGCCAGGAAGAGCGACAGAACAGAAACTAATATTAAAATATAGAAATATTAGAAATATAATGAATATTAATTCCTACCACAGATTTCTAGCATCTGGTCTGAGCTACTTTTAATATATTTTACTACTTTAACATTCTAGACCTGTTTTTACTGAGTATGCAATTTGTAGGAAAGCATGCTGTCTTTTCTCCTATGGATTAATAACAGGATTGGGGGCTGGGAAAACCACTAAGAAAGGGGATGATATGCAACAGGCAAGCTCATAATACTGCCTGTCTCAAGCAAGATGCTCTCAAACACTCAAAAACAATGGTAGGAGATAAAGGAATACATAGGCAATAATGAAAAAAAAAAAAAAAAAGGATCTTTATTCATTCTTTTGGTTTCTGCTTACTTAGTAATGTTTTCAAACCAGGCCTGGAATATAGAGTCAGCAGCTCTGGGAAAGAAGGCAAATCTCTGCAGCAGGAGCTGCAATGTGTGTATGGAGACTTAGGAAAGACAGACATTTCTCTGTGTAATGCTTGGAAAACAAAAGAACAACAACAAGGATCAGGAGGGATCTGGGAGAAGCGATCTTAAGTGGTGCATATCCCAGAGCCCCGACAGAGAGGGGATGTGGAGCCGAGAAGACAGAGAGGAACGCTGCCCTGAGCATGGTGGCTCGGGCAGGAGCCGGGCAGGGCCCTGGCTGGGAGCCACATGGAGCTGTCCACCTGTACATCCTTTCCGGAGCGGGAGAGATGCAGGAAGGGGGCTGCAGTCCTGAGACATATGCCTTGTCTCTCTCTTTCTCGTCTCCTTGCTAAGTATGCTGGTCAGAGTTAGGAAATGCGACAGATCTGTCAATGAGCAAGTGTTAATATACTTTTTTCCCCTAGCCCCTTTTTATTTGCACAGAAGGCAAAGGCCAAAGCCTTTTTATCTGCTCAGTTTTGTTCAGTAGAAAACTGTAAAGCCATAACCAGCAAGGTTTAACACATCTCTTAGCAACCATTTACTTTAAAGAGAATGAAAAATTTGTCATTAAAGGACTATGGGAAAGTTACAGAATTAAGAGGTTCTCCTCATACAGATGATGCATTTGTCGGTTATTCTTGTCTCCTGCCAGTGATGACCCAAGGCTTGTCCGTGTGCTTTGACTCTCCAGCACCTGCCTTGCTTTATCAAAGCAGAAAAATCTTTGGCTGCTTCAAACTTTCCAAGTGAGCATTCTCTTCAAATAGTAATGCCATAGCATAATAACACCATGCTCCACAAAGGGGAACAGAGTCATAGAACCATGGAATCCTAGAATGGCCTGAGTTGGAAAGGGCCTTAAAGCTCACGCAAGTTCCAATCCCCCTGCTGCAGACAGGGACACGCTTCACTAAACCAGGTTGCTCAGACCCACAACCTTAATCACTTCCAGGGATGGGACATCCACAATTTCTCTGGGCAACCTGTGTCAGTGCCTCACCACCCTCACAGTAGAGAATTTCTTCCTGCTATCTAATCTGAACTATCCTCTTTCAGATTGAGGCCATTCCCCTTTGTCCTGTCACTGGATGCCCTTTCAAGAAGTCCCTCTCCATTTTTTCTGTAATTCCCTTTAGGTACTGGAAAGACACAATAAGGCTACCCCAAAGCCTTCGCTTTTCCAGACTTAACAAAACCAACTCCCTCAAACTTTCCTCATAGGAGAGGTGCTCCATCCCTTGGATCATTTTGGTGGCCTCCTCTGGACTCGCTCCAACATGTCCATGTCATTCCTGTGTTGCAGACCCCAGAGCCTGATGCAGTGCTCGTATGTTACAGACATTGTCACGTCATGCAGATGACAAATCAAAATCAATCCTTCACACAATAAAGTTATTGCAATTACATTTGCTACATGTTAACTATAAGTAAATCTCTTTCTGCTTTGTTAGCATCTTTTAAGACATGCTATCTAAGCCATGGCATTTAGCTGTAGAGAAGGAGTAAAACCAAAACTTAATAAATAATTTTTACCCCAATAATTTTTGTAGGGAAAATTTTAAAATATTCAGAAGATCCCTAGGTCAATAACCATATTTACAGGTCTTACTTTAGCTTTTAAAATGTCACTTTGATTTGTTTTTTTTCTCTTCAGAAGACACAGATATAAACTGCTCATGGGTAAAGGCTACTGGTGTCTTTAATAGTAATATTAAAAATACTCACATGAGTGTAAATCATTTCCATTGAACTTTAAGCAGCAATATGTTGGTTCAACTTTAAATATTTTGCCATTACTGCATTGGCAGTGCCCCATATGCAAGTCTGTGTACACTGCACACAAGAGATGTAGGAGAGCCTGTGCACCTTTGTGCTGGGCGGGCACTTTGCTGTGGCAGCAGCGCTCACACCACGGGCGCCAGGACACGGCCTCAGTTGGGCAGAGCTGGGGCACAGGCTGTTCTCTGCAGCAGGCACAGAGCTGCTTCACCAAGGCACAGCTGCCTGCTCAATCCACCAATGCCCACGTTAATAAAAGACTGACATTTGGCTTTTTAAAAATGCAGAGCAGTCTATTTAATGCAAGAATATCATCCTAGGAGAAGAAAAGCCACATTAGGTTCCTTTCATGAGTCTTTGGTTTTTGTTTTAGTCCAAAATATAGATATCCTTAGTGATCAGAATGAAAAACTGTTACAACAAAAAGATACATTCTACAGAGCCTTATTCTTAAGCAAGGAATGCAACAGGGTATCAGGGAATCCACTGCAAAGGAGAAATGGAAAGGAGAAATGAAATTTGGGAATAGTTAATGTATTGCTTCATACATTGCAAACTAAAACACAGTTTTGACATGCACACTTGCACTGTTTCTCTTAGGAGACAACTGTTTTCATTCTTACAAAAATTACTCCTACTGAATCAGGTTAAATTTACACAGGGTGTTTCAAGGCAAAGGTATCATGTGCATTTAGTTTTTCAGGACCTTGTATCTAGCAAAAAACAAAATAACTAACTAACAAACAAACAAACAAAAAAAACACCAAACCCAAAAAACCCCCAAACCCCCCCCCCAAAAAAAAACAAAAAAGAAGAAGCTAATCCTCTTAAAACCTTCCCTGCATTTTTAGTCTTTTTTAATTCTAAAAATGTGATTTTTGCAAGACCATGTGATTTTTCACTATCTGATGTGAGCACTTGCATTAATCCAATAAAGCCTTTGGCTCAAAGGGATCATGAGAGCATTTAAGCAGATGGGGGAGTTTCAAGAAGTCTAAAGTTGTTCTGCTAAAAAGTGGGTTAAGGTTTGGTCATAATGTATGGGCACAGCCCCTAAGCATGGTCTCAGCAGACTGACATAGAAAATAGGCTGTTCTATCATTCCAGAAGATAATAAAAATTCCTTTATGTCCAGTTAATTCAAGGCATGTGACTTATAGAGCTGATAATTTGTATTTATGAAATTCCTCTTGCTCCAAAAATCTCAGATGAAAAAATGCTAACAGCTTTTGAAAAAAAATCATATGAATTTTGACCAACTATCGAAAATCATTTTTATGTGACAGAGTAAAACCCAACCTTCTGCCACATACTGTAAAGAACATCAAAGAATTCCTGTGACTTGTTATTAAAATAGACTGATCTGCATCTGTCTGACTCAGCCTCATACAGGAGGTGTATTAAGTTATTCCAAAAATATTTTTGAATATTACGTTCATATTTATTATACAACAGCTCCCTAGGGCTTGTTCTTTTGTGCTGCCGTGTCCTGGGTGTGGGCCTGACACCTGACACCAAGTCAGGGCAGGTACACCCAGTCCCAGTGATACTACAGGGAACAACCTTCACCTGGAGCCAGGACTATTTCCCCTTAACAATTCATCTATACAGACAAATAAAGCAGCTTTAGTCTTAATTTGTATGTTAGTTATGAATGAGAAATTGAAGAATTCCTCAACCAAGGAAACTTTTTTCTGTGTATTAATAGACATGTACTGGGAATAGTATTTAACCCCCAAATAGACAAAGAAGTTGACACTGCATTTAACTCTCAAAATTATAAGCAAAATTTTCCTACACTTGTGTCTATGGCTGAAGTGAATTCAGCAGAAGTTTGCTTGTGTAACAACGCTCAATTTGGTTTATTATTCCACATTTGAAGCTAGGTAGTGCAAATTGCAAAATGAAACATATCCAGTAGATGTCATCATCTTGCATCCCAGGTGCCTGACAATCCAATTAAGATTTACATTTTTTTTTTTAGTTGAACTGAAATCAAAAGTAGGAGTCCTAAAAGAAATAAGTTTTCTGAAAAACTTGTGTAAAACATATTCATTTGATGTGATACTCCTTACTAACACTAAGATTTCTGGAATGTTTGCAACCTCAAAGTGTTCATGCACAAAGTAATTTGCAGATATCCGTGACTGCACTCACATGCGCAAATAACATCTGTAAAATATGCCAGTAAATGCATGTATTTCAACCTGAAAATCCATTTAATGGGTTCCATTTAATCCACATGTCTTTAAAGCAATATAAATATGTACTACAGCATTGCCTCTGATCCAGGAGCCTGTACTGCAAAAATAGATTTAAGATCCTCTTTATAGATGAGAATATTAAATGAAGTTGAAAGGGCTTTGGGAGGTCAGGAAATTCCATTTCCATAAATAGTGCTTTGAGTTGTTAATTTCTTGAAATTACACCTCATAGACATTAATATTTTCATTACTGGATTACTGGGAATTATCAAGTACTCTGATGTGCTTGATTTATATTGTTTTTCATTTCAAATCAAATACTGTTATTTACATTCAGCAGCTTTACGTTGAGGAGTAAAATGATTCAGGCAAGTCCAAATCTCTGTGATTCAGCCATCTTCAAATGTTTTCACATTTTAAACCCTGACCTCTATTATTTGGTGTGGGGAGACTTACTAGGTCAGAGTTACGCCTTTCAGCATGTGATTAAAACACGCACTTTGTCCATGTCCATGGATTTTGTAATACAATCCTTTAGCAATCTGGCAACATTTCTAGCTTTGTTAGCTGGGGCATTGCTTAGGAAAATTCCTGTGCAATACTGTTGTGGTCTAATCCAAACCCCTTTGGAAACAATAGAAAGGCTTCCAAGGGCTTAAGCTATGGACAAATGAGGTTCATGCAAAGGCTGAGCCCCAGCAGGTGAAGCAGGAAGCAGACACTGGTGGGAAATTGCAGCGTGGCAGATGCCAGCAGGCTCTCAAGCTCATCTCAGTTGTGCCCTGGAACCTGCTTTTAATTCCCACAAGGGATGGGATAGAAAATGTCCCAGTTTCAGATGGGCTAACATTGTTGCGCATTGCTTTCAATTTAGTAATCATTTCTTTATTTAGTAAAAATCGTACAATCACAGAATGTTAAGGGGTTGGAATTGGACCTTAAAGGTCATCCAGTCCAGACCTCCCCTGCCATGGGCAGGGACACCTTCCACTAGACCAGGTTGTTCAGAGCCCCATCCAACCTGACTTTGAACACTGACAGGGTTGGGGCAGCCACAACCTCCCTGGGGAATGTGTTGCAGTGCCTCACCACCCTCACAGTGAAAAATTTTTTCCTAATGTCTACCCTAAATTTTTCCTCCTTTAATTCGTACCCATTACTCCTTGTACTATCACTACAGCTCTTGATGAAAACTTAAGGCAGCTTGAAGTTTCCGATTGTCCTTGTATCTGTGGCTTCTGTGATAATGCATAAGGAAGGAGAAAGGATTTGAAAGGAGAATATATTTTTTCTTCTGACCCTTCTCTATGGTTATGCATTGGCTAAGACAGGTCTTGTGCATCCCACTCAAGAGAACTGGGAAATCTGATTAAAGCCCATTAGTTCTTCAGGCTGCACAATTCCCTGACAGCCCTGGATGGTACCGAGCGCTCCAACATTCCTGGACAGCACGGAGCAAAGCTGCAGCCGTGAGAGGCACTGCGGGATGGGGGACACGGGGCTGACCCCACCCGAGGGGCTGCAGCACGAACGCACCTCTTTATGGCTGGCAGAGGATTCCTGTCATGAGGTTGGGCTTTAGGGGCACTTCAGGGACTCGAGGGGCCGAAGCGCTCATGGGACCAGGCCCGCGGCCATCCTGGCACTTGAGCCAGCGTGTGCCCAGGTGGGCAAGGAGGCCAATGGCTTCCTGGATTGTATCAGGAACAGTGTGATCAGCAGGACCAGGGCAGCGACTGTCCTCTGGTACTCAGTGGTGCGGTCACAACCTCTCCACTGTGTCCAGTGCTGTGTCCAGTTCCGGGCCCCTCAGTTCCAGAGGGACATTGAGGAGCTGGAGTGTGTCCGGAGAAGGGCAACAGAGCTGGGGACGGGTCTGGAGCGCCAGGAGCAGCTGAGGTTGCTGGGGGTGTTCAGCCTCGAGAAAAGGAGATCCAAGGGGGATCTTTTGGCCTTCTCCAACTCCCTGAAAGAAGGTTGTAGCCACGCGCGGGTCGGTCTTTTCTCCCAGGAAACCAGCGGCAGGATGAGAGGAAACGGCCAGGGGAGGTTTAGGTAAGACATCATGAAGTTTTTCAGAGAAAGGCCGATTATACATTGGAATGGGCTGCCCCGGGAAGCGCTGGGGTCACGGTCCCTGGAGGTATTTAACCAAAGCGCACTCGGCCCTCAGCGCCGCGCTGTAGCTCTGAGGGCGCGGCCCGGTCACGGCCCCGGCAGCCCCGCGCTTTCCCCCAGCCCCGGCAGTCCCAGGGGCGGGGCCGCGCATGCGCCCCCTCGGCGCGGCCCCGCCCCCGGCCCCGGCCCGGCGGGCGGCGCTGCCGCGGGCGCGCGCAGGAACATGGAGGCGGCGGCGCGGGAGAGCCGGGCGCGCCGGGCGGCGGGCGCGGGGCGGTAGCGGCTCCCGGCCGCCCTCCCTCCCTTCAGCCCTCCCTTCCTTCACTCCCGCCCCCTCCGCTCCTCCAGCGGCGGGAGAGGCGGCCCGCCTGCCCCCCGCGCAGGGCATGGCGGCCCCGGGCCCTCCGCGGCTGCCCCAGCTGCGGCTGGGCCCGCGGCTGCGGGCCGGGCTGGAGGTCGCGCTGCGGGTGCCGAGCCTGTTCCTCATCGACGCCATCTTCAACTCGGCCCCGCTGCCGGGCGGCTCCGTGAGCGCTGCGCTGCTGGGCGCGCTGCTGCGGCTGCTGGGTGAGACACCTTCCCCTCCTCCCCCTCCCGAGGGACACGGACCGTGCCCCGCCAGCCCCGCTCACAGCCGCGGGCTCGGCGCGGCCGCCGCTGCTCCCCGCCCCTCACCCGCCGCCTGGCTGCTGCTCTCTGCCGCGGCCCGTCTCTCCCCTTCCACCGTCCCTGATCGCCGTCCCCAGCGGGTCCTCTCTGCCACCCCCGAGCCCCTGCTCGGCCGCCCGGGCTCGACCATCACCTCTCCCCCTCGTGTCTCTCTCCGGGCCTGGTTCACGCCCCCCGCCCCGATCTGTCCCCGGCTCCTTCCGCCTCTTGTCCCCGTAGCGGTGCAAGGACCCAGCCAGGACTCGGGACTGTGACCCCCCCCCCGTCCCCCCCCGGGGCCTTCCAAGGCGGAAGACATGTGACTTAGTGGGTATAGGGTTTTCATGTGGTTTTTTTAAAAGCCCTTTGGATAGTGTGATGTCTTCTTAAAACACGCTGTTAAAGCCTTGTTTTAGCAACAGCAGTTCCAAAATGCCCGGAATTTGGTTCCCAGAGGAAAGAGAGAAGCCTCTTGAAACTTGCCAATGTTCTTTTTTTTTTTCTTCCCCTGCATGAAGGATGAAAGTCACTGGTGTAACTAGGTGATACTGTTTTCAACATCGTTAACTTGGGTTCTTACATAGAACCTCAGCTTGGTGGAAGTCCCGTTCAGTGAACTGCTGTACAGGTGATACCGTGCTGTTTATCACATTGTGCAGCGGGTGATCCTGAGGCAGGAAGAACACAAAACGAATCAAGTTGTTGTTTGGGCTTTTTTGCAGAGAGATGGATTTTAAGTTTGACGTTTATTGTAGAAGAAAAACAGGAAGGAAATAAGCAGTACAACTTTTGCGGCAGGAAGCAGAGAAGAGAGAGTTAAAGGAAATGTGCACAGTGAGAAGTGTGGTGTGAGTCGAGGAGCAGAGGGGGGGAAAGTATCAACCTTTAGCAAGACAGCAGGTGAGAGGAGAGCAAAGGGAGGAGGTAACAAAATGCAGCAGGCGTTTTGGTTTTTTACATTTACTATATTTTTTGTATTTATTACTGTGATTAAGGGTCCCAGGGGAAGTCTCTGCTCACATGAGAAGTGATGCTGAGGAGGCCCTGAGCTTCCTTCTTCGCCTGCTGTGCCACGGGTATCTGCAGCTCTGGGATGGGGAGCAGGGGTTCTTCCAATTTTCTTGACCTTTTGTTCAACACTTATGGAATTGCTAAGAGTGATTTTTAAAAAAAAAAAAATTACATTGCAGTGCCTCACCAACTTAATTTTAGGAGTCCTTCATCATGTGATCCAGATGCTGTAAGAAGAGCTTTGAAATTAAATCCACCTGTGTAAATGAGAGTGGTGGATGTGTTGTTCAATGATGTCCCTTAAGTGTGTGCTACTGGGATTAACAGATCAAGCCACTTTTGAGGTGTGCATCTATATGAACAGTTTTCTGGAAGGGGTTGGGGGAAGAAGTGGGTAATTCTTGCCTTCTGCAAAAAAGCTTTGGGAATGTTTTATGCCAAGAAACTTATCTTGAACATTTAGAAAAGGGGTCTGAGGTTCCTGGCTTTCCAAAATTGAAGATTAAAATGTAGGCACCTAAAGGTGATCCTAAATACCTTCCATGTGGTTCAGACAACAAAGTGCTTTTTTGCATCTGTTTCTTTCTCATCTGAATTGAAGGATTGCAGGGTTGGGCTTTTGCTATTGTTATTTGTCACTGGAAAGTGATACAGTTATTTTGGATCATTCTGTATTTAAACAGTGGGAAAATGTCCTTTTACTTACCATTTGCAGACTTTGAAGTACTGATCCAAACTTTCTCTGTAGCACAATAGCACAGGATAAGCAGACAACCTGTCCACCAGATACAAAAATTGAAGCTCTGGAGAGATTGATGATTTTGGGGGGTGATGTTAGGCAGTTCTGAAATATTCTGGGAGTACAGCTCTTCAGGAATGCTAATAGAGATCTGCGTGGGTGTTACAAAGTTTTACAGCAGGATTCCTTGGTCTGATTCTTCCATTACTTTCTATGCAAGTAAAGAGAGTTATACACGGCACAGAACCAACTTCCACAGCCAGAGCACGTTTTCTCTTTCATGTTTTTGATTAACCTTGCTTTGTCCCCAGCACAATGTTTACCTTTCATATCTTTGCACTGGGTTTAGGTATCTCAATTCCAGCAGAACCACCACCCCCAGGAGTGTGTGACTGTCACCTCAGACAGCAGTCCCTCCTCAGTGAGGACACTGAGTTTTGAGAAGGGTACTATAAATACTTGAGTCTGCCGAAAGATGTGGAAGTAAATAGAATGACTGGAGCTAGCTGAAGATAGTTTGGCAGTTCCACATGAATGAAATGCTGATGTGTAAAAGTGACTGTCCCCTGCACATGACGGAAAGTCGAATCCTAAGTACTGGGCTGCTGTAAAGATGCTGACAAATTTCAGGATTTAAGGGGAAAAAAATGAGATGGAGACATTCATTGTAACACAAGAAATTATTTTAAAAGTAAGTGCAGTGTGGTTTGATTCAGTGCTGTGTGTGGAAGCTGTACTGGGACAGTTGGCAATGGGGTGGCACAGGTCGAAACAGTAAAGATGAGTAGAGAGACAAACCTTATCAAAGGAGGAACTGCAGCATTTCCTAGCAGAGGGAAAATGGAAAAAGACTTAAATGTTTTGGAGGGCAAAGGGGGATGGGCACAGGGCAGGGCAAAGTCTTCTCATGTTGAGATAGACTAAGTGACACAAATGGAGATGGGGGAAAGGAGTGCTTAATGCCTCTTCTGAGACATGTTACCTCTTAGGGTCTTTAGACACTTCTTCAGTGAGTCCTGACGTTTTTCCAGTAAGTGTTAACAGAGATATGCTGTCGTTTTTGTTAGTCCCTTTTCAGAGGAACCAGTAGGACAAGCTCTATTGACTCACTGTTGTACTGTTTTTAGAGATGTGTCTTGCATGTGAAACGTCAGTGTTTTAAGATGACCTGCAGTATCTAAATACAGGCCCGTTACTGCCACTGCAAGGCACAAAAATAGGTTTTGTTAAGGCGTGTTTCAGAGCAGCCTGCTTACTGCAAAATGCATCTCCGTTGGCTCAAATGATCAGAATTACATAAATAACGACCTTGTACAGGCATGTGAGCCTTTTCTGTGACTTGTGAGAAAGGACAAAGGCTACTAACTTGTCAGCAGTATTAACTTTCCTAAAGATGTTTGTGGTGGCTAAAATTGCAAGACAACTGTCAAGATTATTTTGTAAGAAGTGCTGCATGTAACCAATATTTATCTTTTCCTGAAAGAACTGAGCTACCAATGCAAGGAGCTTTCTGAAAACTGACAGAGGCTTTTCCTCAGTCCACAAGGTTACAAGGTGAATGATTAGTTAAGGAGAATGTGTTTATATCAGCCAGTGCTACTGGCAAGGAATATTATTCAGGCATATTAATAACTTTATTTGTAGCCTGCCTTTTGCAGTTGATTCATGTTGATCCTCTCCCTTCTTCTCAGTCCTCCAGGCTTTGGAGGGTTTTTTGGTTTTGTTTTTGGTTTGGTTGTTACTGTTTTTCTTTATACAAGCAGTGGTCACACTATTGGTAGAACCAAATGCTATTTCAAAGATTTTATTCTCATGATCAGGAGACTGTGGGTTAAATTTTTTTTAAACACTTGTTTATGGCGGATTTAGGACAACCTAAACTACAATTGTCAGAAAAGACCAATGCTGTCCTCCAGCAGAAAGAGGATTACTGGTGATTTCATTGGTTTTAGTGCAGAGATTGAAAGCAACTTAGTATCAAATATAAGTTGTACAGATAGAAATCTCTCCAAACTGGTTTGGAGGAGAAAGCAGCGTAGCATAGAGTGGTAGCTGATTGAAAAGTCCAAATCAAGGCAGTGTGTTTCCTGAAAAAGAAACTGTTTAAGGAAGTGAATCTAGTGCTAAGTGCCATTTAATTTAACACCTCTTAGGGCAAAGCCCTTACCTATGTAGGGCACAATGATGGAATTAATAAATTATACTACATTAGTTTACTGCAGGGACATGTAATCCCAAACTCCCATTACTGCAGTTGCTCTGATAGGATTTCTCACGGGAGGGAAGACTTCCCAGGCATGGTCAGGATGTGGTCATGGTCAATATGAGGGAGAGGTGAGCAAACAGGAATTTCAAGGCCTAAATCTGACTTCCAACCAGACAGGCAAGTTTGCACTGGCATTGGCAACGAGGCAATTGGTGCAGTTTTGGATTCTGTGCACAAAACCTGTATGCTGTGGAAGGTCTCCCTCCCATGACCTTTTGTCACCACTGTCACCATAAATAAAAGCAAACTGAGGGGAAATAGGAGTGCCTTCCCCACATCAAAATACAGCATTTTTTCACTATTTTCCCATTAAAGAGTTACTTATCTTTAGTACTCCAGCTTGGACAGCTGTAGGTGAGTACCTTGTTCAAGTGAATGAGGGGACTTACTAAATTTTACTCATTTATTCTTTATTAGCTTTGGTTATAAAGGTGATGCTCTCTCTGTCTTTGGGGTTTTGTTTATTTTTAGAACTACTAAGGCTGAAAGGCTGCAAGTTGTCACTGTTCTAGTCTAAAACTGCTATGAACTTCATAGTAATTGTGATTTAGGGTTTGCAGTGGCTTTGCATCACAGCTGTAGTGCACAGATGTTAAATGCAGAGATTAACTCATCCTCTTGCCTGTTCTCTGAAAAGGGCACCATTGGTAATGCAAAGTTACAAGTGACTAATGGGGAAGTGATACATTAAATAAATGTAGCTCTAAAGCTAATGGGTTGAAATCTGTTGTTCAGCTTCTGTTGAGAACTAAATTATTTCAATCTGGTTTTAGGTGTCTTTGTATCCAGCGTTGTTCTGGTCTTACAACAGCGAGCACTTTTCAAGTTCTACATGATCGCCTCAGCGTTTCTGCTGGCTGCAACTTCAGTGTTGGTGAATTACTATGCTGCTTTGCACATAAACTTCCACAGTGCCTACTACACAGCTGCATTTGGAATTCAGATCTTCCCACATAAAGGACCTTCGCTATGGATGGCACTTTCCATCCTTCAGCTTACGTTTGGAATCGGATATGTTACATTGCTAAACATGCAGTCCATATACTCTCAACTCATCATCCTGGATATACTGATTCCTGTAATTGGCTTGGTTGTTGAATTACCTTTAAATGTCCGGCAAGTACTTGTTTTTATTTCAGGCCTAGTTCTGACACTAAATACCACGGCCATTTTAGTTACAAAAATTAAGTGGTTCTATTATTCGGTACGATACGTCTATCTGCTGGTGAGGCACATGTATCGTATTTATGGATTACAGCTATTGATGGAAGATACATGGAAAAGGATTCGGTTTCCAGCTGTTCTGCGTGTCTTTTGGCTAACAAGACTTACAGCACAAGCTGTGGTATTAACATATGTTGTAAAGATGGCTGAAAACAACACAGAAGAAAAATTTTTCTTGATATCATGGGATAACTGTTGGGAACTGATTTGCAGCCTGATCATAAGTGGGTGTGACTCGACTTTAACTGTATTGGGCATGAGTGCCGTCATTTCCTCAATAGCGCATTATTTGGGACTTGGTATCCTGGCCTTCATTGGATCAACTGATGAGGATGACAAAAGGCTTGGGTTTGTAGCACCAGTCTTGTTTTTCATTTTGGCTCTGCAGACTGGTTTAAGTGGACTGAAACCAGAGGAACGATTAGTTCGCCTGAGTCGAAACATGTGCCTTTTGTTGACGGCAGTCCTGCATTTTATCCATGGAATGACAGACCCCGTGCTGATGTCTCTCAGTGCCTCCCATGTGTCATCGTTCCGCAGACACTTTCCTGTACTGTTTGTCTCTGCTTGCCTTTTCATTCTTCCAGTTCTGCTCAGTTACATCCTCTGGCACCACTATGCACTAAATACTTGGCTTTTTGCAGTCACAGCGTTCTGTGTAGAGCTTTGCCTAAAAGTAATAGTTTCTATCACTGTTTATATATTGTTTATGATTGATGGCTACTATAATGTGCTATGGGAAAAACTTGATGATTATGTCTATTATGTTCGTTCAACTGGCAATATTATTGAGTTTATATTTGGAGTAATCATGTTTGGAAATGGAGCTTACACAATGGTTTTTGAATCGGGAAGCAAGATTCGTGCTTGCATGATGTGTCTGCACGCGTATTTCAACATCTACCTGCAAGCCAAGAATGGCTGGAAGACTTTTATCAACCGCCGAACTGCTGTGAAGAAAATCAACTCGCTTCCAGAGGTGAAAGGAGCTCGGCTACATGAAATTGATGACGTCTGTGCAATCTGCTACCACGAGTTCACCACCTCTGCGCGCATTACTCCATGCAACCATTATTTTCACGCACTTTGTCTTCGGAAGTGGCTGTACATTCAGGACACATGCCCGATGTGCCATCAGAAAGTATATATTGAGGACAAAGAAAATGCCAATATCTCTAACAATAACGGGTTTGTAGCACCAAATGAAAATCCTGTACGGGTTGCAGAAGAAGCTGCTGATGCTGAAAATGAATTAAATGAAGATAATGACAGTTCTGATAGTGATGAGGAAGATGGCGACTGTGTGGCACAGCACTTGAATGAGACTCTTAATGTTGACTCTAACTCCCTTGGTGATTAGGATGTCCTTTACTAAGCCGTGAGGTATTTGTTCAAGATTGACTTCAGAATAAAAGTATCACTTTGTAGTTATTGTACTTAAGCACAACAGCAGTATCTCAATGTTGAGTCTGTGAATGGTGGTTGTTTACTGTGGTGTGTGCTACTGTAAATATACCTCTTAATTTTTGCTGGTCTCTTTCATGACCACCTTAAAATTATGTACATTATTGTACATGGAATAAAATGTTTTCACGTTTTTAAGATGGTTGGAAAAACACTCTTTTAATTGATGTAGTGATAATGCTGTGCCAAAGACTGTATACCAGTAATCCCCAATCAATGTCTTCTGGATGCAAATGAAAAATACTGGTGGAAAACAGACTGTTCCGCAGGTCAGCTCGGAAATGAAAGCCTGAGCCAAAGCAGCTTTACTTACAAATTCAGTATTAGCAGAGCTTTATCGCAAAAAAACTAGTGAGCTGTGTTTTTAAAAATCAATAAAAAATTTAGGTTGGTAGACTTAATGCTATAGCATTTGCGTATGTGGAACAAAAGGCGACACTGCTCAGCTTTCTGGTGAAGCAGCAAAGCGCATGCCATGGACGTGTCCGACCCTCCTGAACTGCTAGCAGTAGCTTGAAGTGCTTTATATGTGAATGCAGCAGCCTGGTGCTCATCCTGTGCCTCCACTGCCAGCTGGAGTTACAGGCATGGGCTGGCCTTGAAGTCGATCCTGAATTTTGATGGAAGGAGAACAGGGCTGAGAAACTGCACAAATGCAGACCACCTTTTCAAAAGCAGCTTTAATCTTGTACCATTAAAAAAACCCCAAACCCCAAACATATTGACTTCCATTGATTAGAACTTGCAGGTATGATGATTTTTAAGTTTTTGCAATATATTTACTGAAGTTATACTGAATAAATGTAAGAAAAACAACTTTACATATTTGGAAAGAAGACTTTAATGGTGTTGTTATATAGAGTATTGGCCAACTCAAGTGGGTCATCTTCTCTTACTGCCGCCATTATTTCCAGTATTTGACTAAAAAAGAAAGATTGATATTAGAAGACTGAAACCCAGTACTTCAGAATGTACTTCAGATTGCTGCATATGTATGTACAGGTCACTAAGATTAAGCTGGAATAAAAACCTACACTAAGAGCAATAGGGCAGGGTGCTCAGATATGCAAATAGCTTCACTTTTAAGTTACTAACTGCCATTTCCTTTACACTGAACACTGGTTTGCTCACTGGTACAGATTCATCTTTGGTCTTTTGACTCTTGTTTGGAGGTAATTAAACAGCTTTCTGTTTTGAAGGAAGTGTCATTTTGTGGGTGTCTTTATCAATGATCTTCATTTTTCAAACAAAAACTCGTTAGCCTGCCAAGGCTAAAGGTGCACTATGACTGATTTATGGTAAAGCTTAAATTCCAGATACAGCTTTATCAGAGCACAGTGCTGCCAAAGTAACTTACTCCTACTTCCCTGTTCTTTAGCTTAATTGTGATTAATGTGATCAGGTATTTGCAGTAAATATTAAATGAGAAATTTCAAAAGGCCCAGGGCCTTGATACAAGCCAGGGAGAGGCGGCTATAAATGGGATGGACATGTTTAAAACCAAGCCACAACATTTCCTCTGCAATTGCTTTCTTGATTTTTTCAGTCATTCTTAAAGTAATAGTCTGTACCCTTCCTCAGATATATCAGACTTTGGTTTTTCCAGTAGGAGTAAAAAACTTCAGACTTCACTGTGAAGAGTAAGAAGCTTAAGCTTGGTAGTAGGGTTTGGTGGGCTTTGGACTTTGCCTCTAAACTGAGGCAATTGCTAAACTTCTTTTTGTGAAAGACCAAGTAGGAAAAGTTGCTCTTAATAATTACTTTATTGCAAATACTTTCCTAGATGCAGGATTGGCCAAACAGCTTCTTGATTTAAGAGGATATTCCAGATGAGATGGAGTGAGATCAGGCTTACTCAGAAATAAGTAACAAATACCAAAGAATTTCACCCAAGACTTAGGGCTTGCTTATCTCTCCTCACTTGGATGCAGTAGAAGGTTGTATGTTACTGTAACACTGTGTACGTGAAACTGCTGAGGTGAAAAGAGAAATCTTGTGGCCGAATTTTTTAAAAAATAGCTTCCAAGGGGAGTAGTTCTAAATATATATATATATAAAGCAGAAATATCACTATCAAAACTGAAAGGTGTCCAGCACCACTGAAAACAGACAAATGGAAAATTCATCCTGCCAATTGATCTGTATTAAACTGTATATATTAAACCTAAACATTAAAAACACTTTGTGGACTGAGCAACATTCCCTCACACCAGATTTTGCTACTTGAGAAGTTGCAAGATACCAATTATCAGTTACCATTCTTAATTTTTCTTAAGGTTTAAGAGGTTCTTGAAATTCCAGTGGTTATAATGAACACTACTGGGATGATAATTTCAAAATAAGGTTGAGGCAAACAAGGTTTTTTTCATAAACGTAGGCAAAAGCCAAAGCACAGCATTTGTGTAATGATCTTGAGTGCATTTGTGCACTCTGCATCTCTGCATTTGCAGTTAGGGGGTTTCTGAAACCTTTCTGTAAGGCAGCAGACAAATATGTGGGGTGTTGTTGACATACGGGTTGGTTGAAATAGGAATGTTAGAGGCCCTTCACTTGTCATCAGAAGAGCGTTTTCAACTGATCTCTTCCCCCACTCCAAAATCATCAGCTGACCCTAGAAAGTCTTAAAATACTGAAGGAACCCTTCCCCGTGCTAATGTGTCCTCTTCACATTTAAAATGCAAAAAAAAACCCCAAACCAAAACCCCCCTGAAAAAACCCCCCAAAAACCCCAATGAGTGTTACAATTTACCTAATTGCATTAAATATATCTGAATACTAGGAGATGTCACCATGTAAGCTTAAACTGTGCTTTTACATCATCACTGGTTTTCCAAGCTCCTTCATGTCTCAAAAAGCAACAGAATTCCCTTCACTTCTCAAATAAACTCTTGTTTAGACACCTTGCTGCATACCTGGATCTTTAGTATGATCTTGAGCAGTATTTCGAAATCTAGACAGGGAATTCTGAAAATTCAGCATTTCATCTATTAATGGTATTTAATGCAGGTAACTAAATATTTTCACTAAAACAATTACACATTTTACTGCTTTTCACACTTCTGTGAGGAGCTGTGTGGAAAGGAGGCAGAAAACAGTGTCTGTGCTTACCAATTCTGTACTTAAGCCCCTGGAGTTTTCCTTCACTACTCTGTATCTTGGCTGCTGTCAGTCATACCTAAATTTCACAGGATCAGATTCTTTGAAGCACAACAGCAGAAGGAAGAAACATCCCTGACAAAATGCATGTTGTGGTAGTTCACGTCACAGGCACTGCTGGTGCCTCAGCACTGTCCCACCTGTGGGACTGGCCACTGATCCCCAAGGCTGCATCAGTTTTAAAAATTACCTGAACAGCCAGTGAGTGAAATGAATATTCAAGTCAAGTTACTTTAGAGAGTTTAACCTTCTGCAATTATCAAGTGAAAAAATAAAAACGGCACTGGTTTCACTTTCAGGGAGCACTGTTACATCCAGAATTGCTGCAGAAGGAAAATTAAGACTTCTAATTTTTTTCACAGCCTATAAAGCAAAACCTTGCACAAGTTTCAGCACATTTTGAATTAATTTCTATTTTATATTTTACTAGTGAACTGGGATTTTTCTTTTTTTTTTTTTTTCCATGTCAGAGTTGAAGTATTTAAAATAGGAGTACAGTGGTACACTTACATTATATGGCAAGGTTCGTTTCTATCCTTCAAGCAGTGCCCTTTTTCCCATTTCTTTTTTGTAGGAAATGTAGTTTTAATGTATTTTGATCCAGCGTGAGTATTTTTCACTCCACACCAAGGTGCATCTAGTTTAATTTGAAAAAAAGAATTAGAAGTGCAATTGTTTAAGAGTAGCATGAGATAGTTTAATCAACTACTTCTACACACAAAAATTCCTGCCATCTCTTTCTAGCAGCGACCTCCAACTCAAAAGGAATTTACGACATCTGGGCAATTTAACATCTTGGATTTTTACACCATTATCTTCCGGATTTTACACTTGAAAAAATCAGCAGTAATAATATGTAACACTAATTTGCTCTGACATGATAAAGACAGCCAGATACACTGCATGCATTCCACAGAAACTTCCTGTACAACAGGTCTGTACTTCATGTGCAAATAAATTTAAGGATTTAGCAGTTTGTGATTTTCCTTTCTCAGAGTCAGAAATTAAAATAATTACTGTATGTGTAACTTGTCAGTTACTGATAACTGAACATGGGAAAAGAAAACACAGCATCCCTAGTCAGTCCATTAAAATGACTGCTCAGTGGGCTGAGAGGGGAATTCAAGCATTCTTCCAACTATTCCATTTAAAGAGCAGTTGTTTCCAAATGCCATTGCTGCTGCCAGTGGCTAACTCATAGCCATTGCCCTGTGCTTGGCACATCTCCAGCAAGCTTCATTTCAAAAGATACTCTTAACAGGATTCTGGTACATTTAAAAATCTGAGTTGTCAATTTGTCCTTTTCATCTTCCCCTGCAGTGTCAGGAACTGACACAGCAGCTTATTCCTTCCAGCAGAAGGCTGGAAATGAGTACTGTAAACAGCTTTCTCAAGTAGAGAAAACAGCCACTGTTCTGAATTCTTTAGGTCTTGATTCTGCTTTATGATTGCTGCACCAGTATATCTCATTGCCCATTGTCACAAACTGACCAAGATACAAAATCTTACCAGTCTCTATCATTAATCGTTCACTAGGAATTGATTTCAGTGTTTCCAAGTTGGCTTCTGTTTTCAGTGAACTAGAAAATTGAGAGTTTGGTTAAAAAAAACCCTATAAAAAGTGTATAAAAATAATTACTATGCCTCTTAAAAGTGTTTTGTAGCAAAGGCAGCTTCCTAAATAATTTTGTTCATAAACAAAATTTGCTTCCTTTTTTAACAATACTGCCCATAAATTAAAACTGTGCAGAAAACAGCAAATTTAGTTAGTGGGAGAAGCCATCTCACCCCAGTAAGCTGTGGAACCCCTCTGGCTGGCCCTTGCTTGCCTGGTGACAGCCTCTGTGCCTTACAAAGTGGTGCTGGCTGGCATTTGGCCAGGTGACTGCTGAGAATCCAAACTGCAGGACCAGGAGATGAGGCAATCAGGTTACATTTACATTGCTCTAGCATTTGACAGGCAGCTTGAAGTCAGGCTGTTTTTTAAATGCTCCTCGGAAGGAATCTTTCCACACTCAACAACCTTATTTAATTACAAACAAGGATTGTCCTGAGGGTAGTAGAGTGGACGTGGATTAGCTCACTGAGCTGCATGGCAAAAGAAGAGCTTTGATGGCTAACAGACTAGTGAGAGCAATTCTAAATCTGTCAGATGATTAAGGGTCTAGTGAGCTTTGAAAACTTGACCTCATTGTTTAAAGAAAGCAATGAGTTCGCTACAGCTGCCATTTTAAAGCAGTTACATTTCCTGTGAAGAACTTACCAGCCGTTTATTCCAATATAAAGATCCAAATCTATCAGAGCTGCTGCTTGTTCCTTTGTGCCGTCAAAAGAATGTACCTAGCACACATATAAATAGATACACAGACATAAAAATACATACGCACTTTTAATAAAACTCTAATGATTCAAGTACGTATTACCTTTTATTAGCTTCAAATACCTTCAACAGTATGTATTACACATCATTACAAACATCAAGATGGAACATGGCTCAGTTGATTCTAAATTTGAGCAAAGTTCAGGGTGAAGTCACTAGAAGTGGTTACCACACTTTAACAGTGATAAATATTGGTAGAAAAGGCCTATCCAGTAATACTCTTGGCCCTGGAACTCTCTGTAACTGGGAGAACTGGTAACTGGGAGATCATACTCAGGAAGTAATCCTGTGCATGCTGATTTTTTGGATTCTTTCCTCAGTATTCCCTTCAGGGCATTGCCAGGGCCACTGTAAGAGCAGCATTCTGTTCTCTACAGATGTTAGTCCACTGGAACTAGTGAGACAGTCTGCTTGGTCATTCCAGGGACTTGGTCATTCCAGAGAGGAAAGTGGAGGGTCACAAATTACACAGTGCAATGCAGCTGGGAACTGCATCTTCTCAGCCTGAGTGCAGTAAAGACACTGTCTGCTCTGCCTCCCCATGCTGTGACAGGGACAGGCAGCTGCAGAAGATACCTGCTCATTTCTCCCCTCTTTCCTGGCTGTGCAGGAAAAAAAGAAAGTGGAGAAGAAAGGAGAGCCTTCACAGCATTACACTGGAGCAGAACATGCAATGCACTGAGGGTGGGGAAGGGTTCTGTGGTAACAAAGGACAAACCTGGGGACTGTGATATTCTTGTAGGAGGTGTGGTCTCATGTTAGAATCATGAGCATTTATTACTTCTGAAAAATCCAGTCGTAATGAAAACCTGAAAAAGCATTGCTGGACTTCCTTGACCCTTTCACCCAAAGCTTTTCCTGTTAGACTTTTGAATTAAAAAACTTGATCTGAATATCTAAAGACCTAAAGTAATCAAGAGTTCCATCTGGATCTAATTTGAAAACAATGTCTAATGTCAGAAGCAAATGTCTGAGGTTATGGCTTCCACTGGGAACACACATCTAAATTATCTGTGGTCTGAATGCATTGCAGCTGCAGACACTGAGGAGGAATTGGGGAAGGGCCAATGTCAATTATGAGGTGCTTAAACTGTCCTTCTGGCAGGCCAAGAAAAACTGTTCACATCAGCTGCAGAGCTTTTACTCAGCCCATCTTCTTACCTTGCAAAAATCCTGTTGAATAAGCAATGAACATAAAAATAGTAAAATGGACTGGAAAATTTACTAGTTAATAACAGCTTAAATAATATAACAGGAAGCCTACCCAGAGTCTATGACAAGCAAGAAATTGCATATTAAGCAATAATATTCACACACATGGATGGAAAAATGAAAGCTACACTGAAGTCCATACTTACCACCCCTCCTACAATTCTATCTCGGTTTCTTCTCATTATGTCTATAAAATGAAATAAAAATGTAATACAGCTTTAAAACAGATGAATATAGAAGATTTTCATATTCAGAATTTGCTCTAAATATGAAATTCTCAAACAAAACCCACCTAAGAAATCAGCATGTGAGTTTCTACAGTGCAGAAACATGGGCAGCCGCATCTGTTCTGACAAGTCAAATTGTTTTTCAAAATACCTGTAAAATAAAATTCACCTTTAAAGAGAAACTCAGTGTAAGAGCAAATATAGAGTAAAAGATTTTTTTCCCAAGCTTCTGTCCTTCAGAGCTAAAGACAAAATTAATGGATTTGCCAAGTTCTTATTTCTTTTCAAAAGTTCTTATTTGAACTTAAGAAGAACCTCTTTCCCGTGTGTATTGCCACAGCTGTGATCCATGTTTGAAGACAGGTTAGAGCCTCAGTACTGCAGAATGTATATGTGTATATGCTGAGCATGTACTTCTGCATAGTGTGGGTGCTGGAGTTCATTTTTTTATTTATTTTTAATGGAAGAGGAACTGACTGTTCTTTCCACAATGTTCTGAAATGTCAGGAATGGGAGAGTGTGGATGACACAGAGGCCACTATTTCAAGAAGCACTCATAAACACAGTGAGGGTGAGCAGGGAAGCACTGTGCAGGCTTCTACAGCCTCCAGTGGCCAAACTGCATCAGAGCTGCTGAGCTCTAAGTAATAATCCATGGAGATGAGTCTTTCCTCTCTTGGGGTGGAACAAATATCAGATTAGACATCATACTTCTGCCCCATTCTGTCTTTACCTGTTTTCCCTTCCCTCCTCTATGTTCCTGCATCCTTTCCTTTTCACTCCTTTTTATCCCTCTCCAACTTTGTCCTCCTCGAGTTGCCCTTGATGGGGCAGTACCAGCGAGGCCCCACCCTGTGAAGAGGCACTGGAATGTGGGCAGAAGGAAGGTAGGGAGGTAGCCAGGCTCCCCAGTGCAATTGCCAAAGGAAACTACTTAGCGCTGAACTAACCAGTGCTTGTCATTAGCAGCAAGCTCTGCAATTACCAATCCACATCCCTGCTGCCCCACTCCACTCAGGCATCGAAATCACCCATGCTCAGGGAACACAGCAGAGGAACTGAAGCATGGCACAAGGCCAGCAGGGCGTGGGTGACTCAGTGTCCACACACCTTTGAAAGATGATGTTATTTGGGCAAAGCAGAACAACACTGCCCCTCCCAGCAGGCTGGGGCTCTGTGCACATACTGGATTTCTTGAGGTGTTGCTGTTAAAACACAGTCCAGGTCATCGGGAAATTCCCACCATCAGTTATCATGCCCATTTCAAAGGGAAACTCCAGTCATCACACACTACTCTGTATGAGACACTTATCAACTGGGGACACTGGCAGCAAACCATTAGTTTGATTTACATTTTCCTAAAAAAAACCCAACCAAACAAAAGACCCTAAACAAATATGCAGCTAGTCATTTAATTTAATGTCATTTTCACTGTTTTCTGTATATTACAAGTTGATATTTCTCAGATCAAAGTTACCTCCCTGTTAATCAGTGCAAATCCTTGAGATAAAACAGGTTAAACAAATCAGCTGTAACCTTGAAAACTGACATGAAAATTCATGAGAATGCATTACACCTACTTTGAATCTTCTTTGTCTAGCTATCATGCTTAGTTTAGCTTGTTTGACTAAATATAAATTAATTGCAACTCATGATTGCCCTTGTGGCTAAATAGCTACATTTTGGTGTGGGTTTTCTTTTAAAAGAATACTGGTTTCATATGGGAAAGTGGTTTTAGAGACAGAATTGCAAATAAGCTCTCTAAGTAACCTACTGGCCGATTTCAATCTAATTTTGAGCCATTGAAAGTACAAAGTTTAGTGCCCCTACAAATGGAAATGAAACTCAAACTTCTTCCATTCCTAGCAACAACAAAGCCCAACACATGTTGTTGTTCCTTGGCCTGTCAAAGAGAAAGGGGAGGTGGATGGGGAAGTTATTGAAGAGACAAAAATAATAAGTAAAAAAAACACCAAAAACCCAAACCCTGGAAAAGCATGAAGAAACCAGACATACAGTGATTGGAATGATAACAAAATAACTCAGTAGGAAACTAACCCTGATGAGTTCTAGTGCTTAAGGAACAACCTGTTCCTTTGAGCAAACTTAGTTTTGACCATCACATTCAAATGCTACAGGATCAAGACACTAAAAGAGCTAAGCAAACTGGCCTTGCTGAGGTAGATTTCTGACAAACACTTCTGAATTAATTTGAGTAATATTGTTCATTTTGTGATATTGTTCAAAACGTGATATTGTTCACTTCCCCCAGTTTGGTTGGGAAAACTCCTGGTTTTGTGTTGCCACACGCCACAGACCCCTCCCAGTAATACAGCAGATGTGAAACTTCTATATGCTTACCAGTCCATTTATAATATGACTTTCACAATAATATGAAGGCAGTACCTTCATCTTACTACTGTTCACAACACTGCTTTCTGTTGGAAAAGTTCTGAGAATAGGGAAGATTTTTGAAATGAAAAGTTCTTAGGAACACTACAAGAAAGAAATTTCATCTTCGTTAGATTCTTATCTTTATTAATTTTTAAACTGAAAAACAAAAAAAGATCAAAAATAATGTTCTTTTTTTACAGGGGAAAATTATCCAAAAGAAAACACAGCATAGCTAACCAGAAAAATGTTGATTAAGGACTAAATGAAACAGAGGTCATGCTCTGATCCTTCCTGGGAAACAAACACACTGCTCTTCTGTGGGGGAAATGTGCAAGCTGCGTGCCAGCCCTCCCCATGACTGCTGCACCTGAACTCTGGAGCAGATGAAAACCAGTGAAGTGTCTCCATGTGTTTCACACTCTGCCTTCCTCTCTTCAGTTCACTGATCAGGCCTGTCATCTCTTTCCTTACAACTCAATTTCAGTGCACCCAATCAAAAGTCACTGCAGCTCTTCAGCTGCAGTCCACTGGACAAGGAAATGATATATATATATATATATATTTTTTTTTTTCTCTATAACATCAAGGCACTTAAGGATCTTAAAATCTGATAGTCCATCAGTACTTTAGAACTGTATCAGCCACAGAAAGGAAACAGGTTATGCTCTAAGGTGTGCTTTGCTGACCTTCATGTACACTGAATTCAACCAGGAAAAAAAAAGTCCTGTTCCCTTTGCTGAGAATTACGAAGAAATTAACTCCTCTTGCTGCTAACCTGCAGCAATGAGAAAAAACACAACCAACCACTGCCCCCCAGTGACTAATTTACTCAAAACAGTAACATGCAAATGTAATTCATTAATCACTCATTTGAATTTATCACCTGTATCTTTCAATCAGTTCCCTCTGCAAAGAGTTGTTCTCAATACAAGAATGCAGATTGATTTTAGGGGCTGTGGTAGCTTCTTTCCATTCAGCATCTGTGCTGCATGTGTTACTTCTCCACCTCCTGAGATTACCTTTACCATCAGCTCTCCATTATCTGCTCCGAGCTAACACCTTCCTTACTAAAAGCTTTTTTCCCCCAATGCTGACTTATGCTTCTGATAGCTCTGTTCCCCTCCTCATGCCTTTCACTCAACAACCCAATTCTTTCACACACTACATTTATGTTATTTTTCCCATGAGTCTCTTAGAGCTCTTAACTATTAGCAAGAATGAACATCTATCACACCCAGAAATCCACAATTTCTGATAAGTTTTACAGAAAAAGACATGCTGACATAAGACATGTTGACATAAGTCAACACCAGGCAGGTAGCAGAATTTAGCACATTACACTACTTGAATGTAGGCATATTTCTTGAAATTCCCATTTCTGCCAAAAAAACTCTGGGCCCAACCCTGTAACTTTTAGGGCTAGATGTGACAGAATGTTATGTGGCAGAACATAAGATAAAAAACACTCCTGCAAATTGCTACATGTCAACTCACAATCATCAAAAATTTCTTACTTGAGTTGGATGTCCTTTGGGCAAAATTCTAATCTATCGAAATCTACAAACAGAAAGAACAAAAAACCCATTTAGTATTTTAGGATTTTTTTTTTTAGTTGTGAGTAGAAAAAATAAATATTGAAGTAGTAAGATAACACTTACCTAAGCCACATTCTCCAACTGCTATTACCTTTGTCCTATCTTTTTCAATCAGATTTTTTAATTCAGATAAATACTGTTCAGGGCTAGTCTGCTCAAATTCTCCACAACGGGTAGGATGACAGCCAACTGTACTGAAAAACAAGTCTAAAGCAAGAGAGAATTAGAGGGCTTTAAGGAAAAAGAAAAAAAGAAACTTTATTTAAGGTCTAGACAACATCTGCCTCTGGAGAGGTTTTTTTATTGGTCACAATTTAAAAAGAAAACTCCATTTGACCAGATTTATCTTAGTGACAATTTCATTAGACAGACATTTTCTGCCTTAAAAATGTCACACAGCATCTCCAGTGGGGGTGTGTGCATGTGCCTTTTTTTAGTATACATTGTTTGGTGTACTCCAAAACTGCAGCTTAGAGTTGAACTGTTCTGGTGGAGCAGCCCTCAATAAATCATACAATTGTTGAGGCTGGATGAGACCTCTTGAGATAATTTAGAAATATATCTTGTTCAAAGTGCATCAGGTTATCCCAGCTGTAAGAACTGCAGAGAGCACTTCCCTCATGTGCCCCTGCATAAGCTTTGAGAGAATTTCAGAGGTCACATCTGCCTGATTTACCCAAGTTTCTGATCTAGATTAACTTACCAAAACAAACATTTCTGCTAAGTGTAAAAGCACTGGGGAGGGGAAAAAACATAAGGCCCTGAGCAACTTGCCCTAATGTTCAAGCCAGTCCTGCCTTCCTGAAGGGAAGTGGGGAGGTGGACTGAGTTGGACCAAATTATCTCCTTGAGTTCATTCAAACCAAAATTACTTCATGTTTCTGCTGGTGAAAAGTACTTTATCATGTGTTTTAGTTCAAATACATATTAAAGTAATTAGTGGAATGAAATTTGCTTAAAGAAAAGAGAAGAGCCATTCTCCTTTCACAGAAAGAAAGGAAAAGCCAGGGGAACGATCAAAAGAAAGATACCTCTCTTCATCAAGCTGGTCATAACAGATTGATGAGTAAAAAACAAAAAAAGGCAACAAACCCAATATATTTCACAATATGTAAGCATTTTACCTTATTTCTAGGTCAGAAACTTGTATCAATATTTTTATTCCAGAGATTTCCTGTAACTTCTACTTTTATTTAGAAATAGAACATGCAGGAAAAGAGTGATTCCTTCCAACATCAGGGATCTAAAGAGCAACACAGAAACTCATACACAGCGCATTCACCCCACTCTGAAATGTAATTTCTCATTTTAATCTGAGATTCTGTAAACACCTCGAAGGCAGGTCCTTTTGAACTCAATTCTGAGAGCATAGGAGGTTATATTTTTGACTGACAATGTAAATTTAAAGTGAAAATACCATTTGTCTGTGCCAGCTGCAATGCATCTTTACTATCTTCTAAACTCCCACCTGTAATCAAAAACTTGAAACAAGAAAAGTACTGTCAGTGTGGATGTTCTTTGAACATCAAACAGAATGTTTAAGAAAACACTCAGATACAAGAGAGGATCTTGACAGAGAACATCAGAATACAATTACTAATATATATATAACAAGATTTCATAAATCAGCAATAAACATCAGTGGTCCTCAGGAGCTGGCAATTACAGCAGGCAGCACAATATGATTTTTTCCCTTCATCAAGTGTCTCGTATACTAAGTATTTAAATCACTAAAGGAATAAAATACTTCAATGTGCAGCAATATTAGCTTCCTGACATAATGACTGAAGACTGTATTTGCACTCGAGAAATGATACTTAGTAATATTTTTCCTGTTATACAGCTGGGTAAAGTATAGACTCCCAAAGATCCAAAACAAGACATAAGTAGTTAAACCAAAAAATGAGTCTGTATCAGAGCTGGGATTATAAATTTAAGAACTTTCATCTCTGACCTTTTATTTTTACTTTAAAGTTATCACATGAGAATTGTTGCCTACAGTGTACTTTTTAACCATCACTTGCAGAATATTTCACCCTAGGCAGTAACAATCACGTCTACAGTGCTTCTGGACAACTCTTCTCCCTGTCTGCGCTATCCAGCAGGCTCTGACATTCCTGCAGTGTGCTCATGACAGACAGACACATCCCAATGACATCACCAAGAAATGTTAAGCTGAAAATGGCTCAGTGCATACATGACACAGAGCAAAACTTCACAGAAAATTACCATAAAGCAGCAGCTGTATAGAAAAATAAAGGTATTTTCTCATAAGCACATTAGGATTCTAGGCAAGCAGGGAAAATCTGTGATGGTATAGGCTTCTGACACTGTACAGGCCAGTAGCAAGGCTGAGAACAGCTAAGGGCAGGAACTCCTGAATAACATTTCTTAATCCACTATGCATCTTGAAAAAGTTATGCAGGTAATCTATTTTTGATGATAAAATAAGAAAAAAGAAAAACAAATGTCCTGGGTTGAAGTATATTCTATCACCATCTTCATGAACTGTTGAAACCAGGTGAGGCAGTGCTCCCTGCCTCCTCCACTCTGGCTTATCTTCTGTTAATGGGCCATCAGCACCTTTGCTACACAGCTCACAGATAACCCCCTCCTGGACTACCTCCTGTTAATGGGCCCATCAGGCCTTATCACAAGACTCACCATCCCATTGTGGGATGCTCCGCCCAGAGGGAGAAACCAAGCATTCCAGCCTGGATATAAACTGAGACTCTGAACACCAGAGGGGCGCTTACCCACTGGATTCCCAGAGGACCCGAGCTACCAGACCTTTCTACAGGATCACTGCTTAAGGAAGACCACCTCATCTGGACTGCTTCCATCACTACGCTCAGGTTGTATTCTGACTCTGTCAGTGGTCTTTTGTATTATTGCATCGATTTTATTTTACTTTCTTTCCTTTTTTTCTTTTTTCCTATTAAATTGTATCTCTGACTTGAAGCCTCTCATTTGTTTTGCCTTCAAACTACTACAACAAACAGTCACTTATTTTCAGAGGATGGTTTAAAAATTAAATAGCACTTATACAGCACATATAAATGTGAACTCACTCCTGTATTTCCTGCAGTGAGGTAACTTCTCCATCACCAGTTTTCTTTTTTGCAATCCCAGTGCATTTCCCACTCCTTTCAGAGGAGAGTGTTTCAACAAACTCCCCAGATGCTCATTCCTCTGCTAGAGAAGCATTTACTTCTTTATTTCTAATCCAGTAGCCTTATCAGTGCAGTAGAACAGTTTGTGACTGTATGCATTGTATCCTATGGTAATCCATATTTTTGTCAAAAATATATTCAGTTTAGAGAAAGAGAGGCAGGCTAAACTATGGAATGCGATGCACACTGAAAACACCAGTTTCAAGTTCAGAGTTACAAATTCTCTCTTGATGATGCTGTTTCAGTACATGCAAGCCAGTATTTACCAGCAAACATGCAGATGTCTAAACTCTGCAAGTTTGTGGGCACTCCCAGCTCCTCTGCAGTTACCAACTTCCTTTATATACAAAAATATCTGAAAACTTCAATCAGAAGAGTTTGATATTCTGCAGTAATTGTTGATTAAGAATCATAGAATCATTAAGGTTGGAAAAGACCTCCAAGACGACTGAGTTCCACCTCTGACTGATCACCACCACCTTGTCAACTAAACTACAGCCCTGAGTGCCACATGCACTCCATGGGACAATGACCACCACTTCCCTCAGCAGCCTGTTCCAGTGCTTGACCACCCTTTCCATGAAGAAATTCCACCTTGATGTCCAACCTGAACTTCCCCTGGCAGAGCCTGAGGTAATTTCCTCTTGTCCTGTCACTTCTTGCCTGGAAAAGAGACTGATCCCCACCTGACTACAGCCTCCTTTCAGGAACTGTAATAAGGTCTCCTCTGAGCCTCCTTTTCTCCAGCTGAACAACTCCCAGCTCCCACAGCTGCTCCTGACAGCATTTACTCTCTGAGAGTCACACAGGTCATGTTTTTTGAACACAAAAGGAATGGCTGCCTATAAGACAACATGGAAAATTCTGTACCACTTCATTACAGCAGGTCAAAGGAGAACATCTTTCTGCTGAAACTGTACAAAATAACTTCTACATCCACATTACCTACAATATCACTGAACTTCAACAGTCAACTTCAATAATGATCTGTGCAATGCTCTGCACAGAACACTTCTGTTTTGTGCTATTGAAGGAAGTTACTGCATTTTCCATTTGAGCCCCAGAAACATTGTTTTAGTGGGAGAGCACTAAAAAAAACAAATATTAGAAAGCAGCTTAAAATTATAAAGCCATTTCATTATAAGAAATTACCTTTTTAATGCCAACTTTGACTGCTCTCTCTATTACATCCAGAAAGTCATCTGCAAAAGTTCATAAAAATGTCATAAATTGAACTTGAGGTTTTACAGCATAATTTAACTACTTTCCAATTTTCATGCAGTCAAAATTCTTATCATGAAATCTTTGAACCATACTTAATTAATCTTTATAAAACAATAACAAAGCGCAAAAACTGGAGATCAAATTTAAATCCAAGAAGTCAGTGGAAGTTTTCCCACATGCTTTAGAAGGCTCTCCACTTTTACATCCATATCAAAGGCCGCAAGAGCAAAAAGCCCCACATTATAATTAGCAACTGTGATTCAGGAATGCAATACTTGGACAGACCACTGTTCATAATTCTCGTATCAGTTTTACAATGCAATCCCAAGTAGATTAGCAATTGTCCATTTTGCTCCAGAAGCAGAGTTACTTGCATGTAAGCAGCAATTAAGTCAATACATTTTGGTTAGGGTACCCAACTTATTTAGTCAAGCTTTCTTTTTTAAGCCCAAGTACATAAGGAGGAGAAGAAGGAAACCCTTACATCATGTTCTGACATGCAAGAAATAAATATTTACCTTGATGTTTCTGTGTTCCCCTGTAGATTCCTCTGAA
Organism: Chamaea fasciata; assembly: GCF_029207755.1. Classification (NCBI taxonomy): domain Eukaryota; kingdom Metazoa; phylum Chordata; class Aves; order Passeriformes; family Sylviidae; genus Chamaea; species Chamaea fasciata. The sequence continues at coordinate 11,726,211 of NW_027094086.1, read as the reverse complement.
CATAGGATCTGTCAGGTTAATACCAATATCTGTGGAAAACCAAAGATAGAAATTAGAAGTTATAGTTGTTCTACATTTTACTCTGAGCATTAATAAGCTAGGGAAGACAATAGAAACCCTATATAAACCCTGGACCAGCACATTGGAAGCAATAAAATGCTTAAGCATAATCTTGCTTGCATAACCTGAAAACTTACTCCTTACTAGAAGTGACAGAAAAATTAAACTTTTGCCTCTGTGCAACTTCAGACTTTCTGTGAGTGTATTATGCACACCATCATAACCTCAAAGTGAATACACATACGCTTTTTATTGCAAACAAATCCGCTTCTCACATGAAAACAAATCTATGCAAAAAAGCATAAAAGAAGGGAAAATGCAGTATCTCCCATACAGCCTTGCACAGGTGGGAACAGCAGAATGCCTCCTAAGAGCAGAATGCCTCCTAAGAGCTGCCTGTTATCCCTCCCAGTGCCATCCCTGGGCCATCCCACCGCCCGGCAGCACTGCCAGGGCACTGACGGGGCACCTGCAATGCAGGTCCCGGCTGGAGCTGCCCTGCCCAGCCCAGCCCAGCCCAGCCCTGCCCAGCCCTGCCCAGCCCTGCCCAGCCCTGCCCAGCCCTGCCCTGCCCAGCCCAGCCCTGCCCAGCCCTGCCCAGCCCAGCCCTGCCCTGCCCAGCCCAGCCCAGCCCAGCCCAGCCCAGCCCAGCCCTGCCCTGCCCTGCCCAGCCCTGCCCTGCCCTGCCCAGCCCAGCCCAGCCCAGCCCAGCCCAGCCCAGCCCAGCCCTGCCCTGCCCTGCCCAGCCCAGCCCAGCCCAGCCCTGCCCTGCCCAGCCCAGCCCTGCCCAGCCCAGCCCTGCCCTGCCCAGCCCAGCCCTGCCCAGCCCAGCCCAGCCCAGCCCTGCCCAGCCCAGCCCTGCCCAGCCCTGCCCAGCCCAGCCCTGCCCAGCCCTGCCCAGCCCAGCCCAGCCCAGCCCGCCTCGCTGCGCTCCCGCGGCTCCCCCGGCGCTGCAGCCCCGCAGCCAGGCAGGGCCTGAAGCACCGGCCCCAGGAACCTCCGCAGCTGCCAGCGCCCGCGCCTCCAGCGGGGATTCTAGCAGGAAGGGAAATTTTCCAAGGAAACATTAAGCTGCTCTGCAACACGTAGGGCTTCCACGTGAACCGACCTTTTAAAGTTATTTACACACTCTCCGTCTAATTCCCTAAAACTACTAACATTTTCACCCAAGCCAGTTCCATACAATCAGAAACAACCGCGATTAATTTGCCAATGCAGGACAGAGAAGGAGGGGCGGCCGAAACCCCGGAGCTGGGGGGTAACCGAGGAGCAGCAGCCCCAGTGCCCAGACACAGGACAAACATTCCCAAACCACTCCTGGGCCGCCCGACCTCGGGACACCAAGAGGGACCCTGCCGAAGGGACTGGGGCGGGAAGCGACAAGCCCTGGAAGAGGGGCTTGGACAAACCTAAGAGACCGTAACAAGCCTGAGGGACTGGGACAAACCCTGGATATGGGGCTGGAGCAGGAGGCGACCAGCACTGGATGAAGGGCTGGGACAAGCCCCGCCACAGCACAGCCCGAAGCCCCGTCCGCTGTGCGCGGCCCCTCACGGAGCGGGGTGGCGGCGACCGCCTCGGCCCAGCACCGCGCGAGGAGCGGGGGCCTGGGGTCGAAGACACGGGGACAGAATCCCGCCGCCCTCCCCGCCGCCCCCTCACCGACGAACTTGGCGCGGCTCATGGCGGCTCCGGGCGCGCTCCGGCGATGGCGCGGGCGGGGCCGCGCCGCCCTCCCGGCATCCCGCGCGCGGAGGGGACGGCGCCGCGGGGAGCCCGGAGCCATGGCCGCCTTCTTGACGCACCAGCAGAAGGTGCTGCGGCTGTACAAGAAATCCCTGCGGCACCTCGAGTCCTGGTGCATCCATCGGTGAGGGCGAGGGGAGCTGGGAGTCGGGAGCGCTGGCCGCCATCACATCGGGGCGCCCAGCCCCGCGCTTGGCTGGGCCCGGGGGGGAGGGTTGGCTGTTTTCCTCCTCACTGTGCATGACCTCTGTCCGTAGGGACAAGTACCGCTACTTCGCCTGCCTCCTGAGGGACCGCTTCGATAAGAACAAGGATATAAAGGACATGGTGAAAGCCACCGAGCTGCTGAAGGCCGGCGAGGCGGAGTTCTGGGCCAGCCAGCACCCGCAGCCGTACATCTTCCCCGACTCCCCCGGGGGCACGGCCTACGAGAGATACGAGTTATACAAGGTGAGTGCCGGTAATGCCGTGAGCTGCTGCTCTTGCGTTCACCTTGTTTTGCGTAAGTTGGCTTGGACAGGGCCGCAGCTTGGCTCAGCAGTATCGCTTCATTGCTCGCTGGACGTCTTGCTGCTTGCGTGGGAGGAGCTGCTCTGGTCCTTGAAAATTGAGTTTCTTGATGAGTTTGAACACCGCTTCTTGTTCTTTTGGGATTTTTTTTTTTTTTTTTTTTTGTTCCCGGGGGTAATCATCTGCTCTTTTGCCAAGCGCAGTCGGCCCCGTGGGGGGTCAGGCTGGCACAGGAAAGGGCTGGAGCTGCGCTGGGGAGGTGAACAGCGCCGGGGGAGCTCTGCTGCCTCCCGAGCACAGCCTTGGTTCCTCCGGCGAGCTCAGGTGTCACCTTGGCTGCCGGGGACTTCCCTTCTCTCACTCCTATGGTTCTTGCAGCATTTTGAGTGATGGTACAAGTTACCGTTTCCCTTCGTATGCTGCAGTGCCAGATTGTGCAGTTTGTGTGCTACTGTGCGAGAGGAGCACTGCCTGGAAATAGAAGCCTTATTTTTAGACTCTTTAAGCCACTTCTAAATGCACTGGCCATCAAGATTGTTTTATTTAGGAGCAGAAGTTTCATAGAAAAACACAGGAACTTTGCTTCGTTTGCATCATCTTTTTAATGTATTAGAAGTTAATACTGACCTAGAGACTGCATGCAGCCATTTCCTTGTGAATTTGAAAAAAGTGCTGGCACAAGACTGGATCTGATCAGATCTTTTTGCATATTAAGCCACGTAAATAGAAAAATATGACATAGATTTAGCAGGGGCAGAATAAAGAATATATGAGTGAAAAAAAAAGGATTTAGTTAAGCTTATGCCAAGGTCAAAGGCCTGAGCAGTAGTAGAAATAATAGTGACAGGAAATGTGGACAGAAAAAAGGACAGCTGAGCAATAAATGGTGAATATTAGTCTTCATACAGAAACACAAACTGGGTTATGTGCTCCTTTTCCAGTTTGATGGGCTAAAAACTGTCTTAACAAAATGGCTGTCACAAGGCTTTGGCTGGTTTGTGTATCTGTGACTGTCCATTGTGGATGCTGCTCCAAAATGTAATTTTTAGAATTCTGGCTGATTGATGGTTTTAATTGGAGTTTGCCGTGTGTGGATATTTACTTCAGCAGCTGTGCTATTTCCATTCAGTCAAAGGTTTGTTCTGTGATGAGAATCACAGCAGGAAATTAAAAGTGTGAATATCACTGAATATATATGGTGGTACTGGAGCAACTTCTTAATTTTTTTTTTTAATTGGCATTCTTTAATCAGTGTTCCTCTCTTTAAAATGTAAACAATTGGGGTTTTTTTAAATCACTGCAAAATTTTAAATTCTGGGTTTTTTTCCTTTGTCAGGTCTTAGAGGTCAGACCATTCTCAAGATCTTAAAGGCCTAAGAAACTGCTCATTTCTTAGTAGTTGTAGATAAGCAGAAATGAGCTGTAATGTTCTGTCTCTGTCAAGTAAAATAAATCAGTAGTTGGAAAGAAATACTCCTCTAACCTGCAGCCTTTGAGAGAAGGAAGGGAAGAAATCAGATCTTCTCCTCTACCAGATGGAATTGTTTTGAGACGTTTAGAGTAAACTGAGATGACCTGGGACTTGTTCTGGAGTGCTGTGATTTAAGAAAGTCACTGTGATTTCTTCCTGTGGATTAGGATAATGTGTGAAAAGTTCTGATCTCTGCCACGTGCCTTGAGACAGTCAGGCAGTTCTTATATGGTGTTTTTATGTAGTACTTCAAAATGGAAACAAACCCCCAGGGACTAAGACTGGCTTCAGCCTTTGTGTTTCATTCTTCTGCATATTTGTACAAATGTGATTTCATATATAAAAATAGTATTTTAAATCATATTTTTCCTCAACAGATTCCTGAATGGTGCTTGGATTTCTGGCACCCTTCTGAGAAGGCAATGTATCCTGATTACTTTGCCAAACGAGAGCAGTGGAAGAAGCTGCAGCGGGAAAGCTGGGAGAGAGAGGTCAGTGCTTGCCCTGTACAAAGGAAGGTCTCTTTAGCACACAAGAATCCTGGGTGGTACAGATGTGTTCTTGGAAGAATTACTGAATGTCTACTGCAGTCTCAGTTAGACTCTTCAGTGCTGGAGCCCTTGTCAGTGTGAAACAACCTAAAATGCCTACACATTTGTCATAGCTTCTGAAGGGTTGTGAAGGGAATTTGAAGTTAAGGCTGAACCTGCAGCCTTGTGTCGGTGAGAGCTGTTAGAGCAGTTTTGTGTGAAAAAAAAATCCAAAGTGGGATGAAAGGAGACTAACAACCAGAGAATTCCTCTTCTGCTGCTGTGGAGCTCTGACACTTTCTGGTTACACCTTTGAAAGTGATTTGCTGCAGCGGTTATCAGTTGGGCATTGAGACTAATTTCTGGTCATCCTAAACTGAGCCTTGGGTTGGAAGAAGTTGGTGTTCCTTTGATTCACTTGAATTGTATGGAGCATGGCACTCTGAGCAGGATTGACACAGGGACAACCAGCACTTGTGCTGCTTCAAGAAATGGGTATTGAAAGCATGTGAGGGGCTGTTGGTGATGTGCAGGAACAGAAGTCTCCTACTGACTGCAGGGAAACTTGGTCCGGACTTGGAATTATCTGTCAGCTTCCAAAGCAGCACAATTCAGCCTGTTTGATACAGCAATGGTAGACATGAATTACATGGAAATAATTCACCTTTTAAGTGAAATTTCTCTTGTGAATCACCTCTTGCTCCTAGAAATTCCCTCTTAATTAGGTAGTATGGGCCTACAGTGATGACTGAATGGAAGTTAATGTTGGGAAACATGAAACCTGTCAGCTGAAGGTGTTACCACTGGTTCTTCTGTGTGGAAATAGGGGCTTATTTTTCTCATTGTCTGGGCACTGGAAATGGGAATGTGTGTTAATGTGCTAAAGCACTTCTGTGTCATGTCTTCTAGATTAAGCAGTTGGAAGAAGAAACTCCAGCTGATGGTCCAAGAACTGAAGCTTTGCCTCCAGCTCGTAAGGAAGGGCATCTGCCCCCCATGTGGTGGCATCACGTCACTCGACCTCGTGAACAGCCCATGTGAGACCACCGTGGGTGTGACTGGCAGCAGTCTGTGCTGCAGGCAGGTGGCACCTCGGTGACCAGCTCCTCTATAGAATAAAGCCAAATAAAATAACAGAAAAGGTGTTTTTCTGGCACACTGCTCTTCTCTAGCACACTGACACTTCACTGCCAGCTTGTGCCAGCGGTTCATATCAGCCCCATAATTTGGAATGTGGTACTAAATACAGGCAAGGTGTTAAAGCTGGAGTTAAAGATACAGACAGCAGCAGACACAGGCTTTGGGTGCTCTTGTAATGAGGGTATTTCTGACCTTGCTGCAGGATAAAGACATCTTTCCTTCCCTTCCCTCATTAGGCCCTTTGCTGCATTTTTTACTTCCGTATCAAATCTCACAAGACATAAACTTTCCATACAACATGGTGCTTTCTTCATGGCATGGATACCAGTCCTGTAGAGCACCAGAGGAAAGTTGATCCTCATATAAACTGAATCCCAGATAACCACTGAGCTGTATCAGTTAATATACAGGGGTTGCTGAAGACTGTGGCTGTGTGCCCATGCAGGGGTCACAAGCGGTTCTGGCAGTGTGACACACTAAATGGGACAAAAAGCTGTTCACTTCTGGCCACATTCCCAGAGCATTGATACAAGACATGGGAAGTTCTGCTAACACTCACTAACTGCCCTATGAGAGAACAGATGGGATTCGCTCACTGAGCAAAAGCTCTTAGGAAAACCTGGCCCTTCAGCTGTTTCCCTGTTTTTAGGGCTAAGAGGTTTTTAGGTTGCCTAATCTGACTTCCGTTCTACAGAAGTTACTTGACTGTGCCCATGTTTAAGCCTAAGGCTTAATATTTCTGTGAACCTCAATTGAACGAAAGATGGCAAAGCATGAACTTCAGCACTTCTAAGAACTAAACATATGTAGCTCAGGAGTAAGGCTTTAATCTGGTTGGTTTTTGGAAACTTTTAATCTGCCCCTTTTCAGTAAGTCTGCATGCTAAAATAGGTATGAGTTTTGAAAATAAAACTCCAGAAAAACATGTTCATGTATTCCACAGCTGAAATTTTCATTCCTGCCAGGAGGCAGGATCTGTTTTCTTTGCTTAGTCCAAAAGTAGTGGTGGAATTGAGGTGTGCCCTCTTCCAGCACAGCTGTTCAGCACATGCCCCACCTCAGGCTGGAGCTGTGACTTGGAACAAGTGCCTTCAGTATTGAAACAGCTGAGCAAAGCACTGACACCTGAGTGAGACAAGATGCTCAGCTGTACTTCAAATACAGCCACAGAGAGATGGGGGAATGAAACCATGATCCTTTTGGAGACATTTCCAGCCAAAGCACATTGGTTTTCCCTAATCTTCCTGACTGTATTGGGATGGGATGGGTTAACTTTGTACAGAGCAGCCCTCATAGTGCCAAGAAGGCGTTAAGAGCACACCCAGTGCTCTGGCTACTGCTAAGCAGTGCTCCACAGCATCCACGGTGTCCACTTGGCATCCCCCTCACCAGTGGACTGGGGGTGGGAAAGATCTTGAGAGGGGACAGTTAGGATAGCTGACCCAAACTGACCTAAGGACATGGGCTCCTCTCTGCAGGGGTCCAGAGGTTCTGCCAGGAGCCTACTCCAGCACACGGTTCCATGGGCTCTCAGCCTCCTTTGAGCAGCCACCTGCTCCAGCATGGGCTGCAGGTGTATCTCTGCTCCCCCATGGATCTCCATGGGCTGCGGGGGCATAGCTGCATCACCTGCAGGGGAATCTCTGCTCTAGCATCTGGAGCACCTCCTATCCCTCCTTCCTCACTGAGCTGGGTGTATGTGGGGCTGTTTCCCTCACATATTCTCACTCCTCTCCCTACCTGCTATTGCTGTCCCACAGAAACTTTCTCCCCTTCAAAAATCTTTTATCCCAGAAGCCGTTGCCACTGTCACTGTTGGGCTTGGCCATGGCCATTGGTGGATCCATCCCGGAGCTGTCTGGCATTGGCTCTTTCAGACATGGGGGAAGCTTCTGTCAGCCTTTTACAGAAGCCACTCCTGTACCCCCCTGCTACCCATACCTGGCCTCATAAGCCCAGTGCAGTGAGAAAATGGATACCTTTAGATAAAAATTAAATCACTGCAGTGGCAAAGAAATAAACTGGGCCATCGTGTGGCAGCTCCAAGAGGGAGCACCATCCTCCCCCCACCTGCCTTCAATGCTGAGAAAGCTAAACAAAAGAAACTCTTCAGTCCCTGGGGGAGCTGTGGGAGATGGTGCTGGTGTTGTGCTTGATAAATTCTGGCTGTGGCACGGGCAGTGTTGACAGCAGCAATTTTCTCGCCTACGGAACTGCGGTCCAGCACTGAGGTGGAGGCACAAAAATGCAGAGTCATCTGTGCTTTCTGGCCAGGTAACAACAGCAAGGTGCAGGGAAATGTCATCTACTATTTAATGGGAATTTCCATCAATAACACTGCCCTTCTGCTCCACTGCTACCCTGCTGGTGCCCATCAGTAAAACACAGCTATATGCAATTTTATTTACTTGGTTTTAAATTCTCTCTTGCTTCTATTACACACAGATGGAACTTGCATGATCTTGAGATGCCTGAGGAAGGCCACCATTGATATTCAATGCTCTGGAAGCAGAAAGTCTTTAAGAAGCGAAATACGGGAGTTTTCAGCAGTTCTTTATTTATAATGTAGGCTTAAGCAATCGTTACAATGTAGAAGGGAGACACACTTACAGCAATTATTTATACCAGTTTAGAACAAAAAAACTGCACAGGGAGAGGTCAACTCTCAGTACAAACTAGCAACTAAACCACAATAATTTACCATTAGAAACAATTTATTTTTCAGCTGTGACACTGCTTTTACAATATGCAAAAACACAAACAATAGAACTATCCAAAGTGTTTTGTCACATTCTTTCTACATTGAATTTGGCAACATTTTATATTAAATTTTACTGATTATACTAACGTTTAAGAACTAAACAAGTGAAAAGCTGTACTTGGGTACAGTTACATCCATTTATTTCAAAGGTTTAAATAACACTTTTAACTATTGAGATTATCTCCTAACAGTTTTTGTTTATGCAAAAACCATCTCAAAGCCTCATTTGCACAATGCATCAGCTACTGTATCAAGATTGGTGGGCTACACCACAGGCACTACTGTTTATTATATTCTGTAATAAGGAGCTTGTTTTTCAAAGAAAGGAAGGTTTAATATTTTCTAAGAATCATGCTTTTTTTTTTTTTACTTTTTGCTTTTAAGCCATAACAAAAAAAAAAAGGTTAGCAAGCACAGCAGTGTAAAATGTCATATAGAACACAGTGACTACACAGTTACTAGAAGTTTCACACCCAATGCAGTTATGTATTAAAGCATAAGAGGTCATGTAGGCAAGTCTAGAGCCAACAGAAATCTGCAGTGTGTGGTGGAAACCAGCCCCTTACATGTGTTATTTGGTGCATTTTTAAACAATCCCGGATCCGCAAGTCTGGTGTCCCTCCACATGTGGGTCTGCTGTGGGTGGGCAGACAGCATCCTTCTGGATTGTCTGACTGGAACACGTGTCATGCCAAGGGGTCTGCACATTTCTGTCAGCTTTAGGAGACGGGTATTGCAGCAATAACTTACTTTTACTTTAAGGAAAAAATCCAACTCTTAATGATTCTATCAATAGCGTTCCAAAAAACATTACTTAAAAGTACAAAAAAAGAGACTACAGTGGTCAGACTCCCAGTATTATCAAAAAACCAGTATCACCCCCCACCCCCCACCCCTTTTCTTTTCAGTATTTAAGAAAAGCCAATCAACTGCTATTTAAAAGAAGTTAAGAAAAACAAGCCCCTGTATTGGAAAGAAACATTCGCAGTTTATTAGATCACAAGCTGGTTTCACCTGTCAAATTTTTAAGCGTTTTCTCAAAATAGTTGGGCTTTCTAAGGTGCCCAGCCTGCTGGGCACAGTCAGAAAAAGGCATTTTGATAACGTCTAAGAACTCCCTGCTTGCATTTTAAAAATGTTTTCACATTTATAACTGCCTTAAGCCTGTTGTCCTTGTTTGTATTCAGCGGAAGGATGAGTAGAACAAAACATGAAGGTGGAAGAACCAAGCCTACACAGTTAAGGCTGCATGCATGTGACTGAGAGTTGCTGCTGTGCAGTCAAAAAAGAAATGTGGAAAAACCCAGTTTTTAAAACACCCTACAGAAACAAAACACTGCAATCCAATATGGCTTATTCTGATGCATTTACCATGAAGCTACTAGTAATTCATCCTACTAGGCTACTTTTGTGCAACAGCATCTGCTATTTTGATGGCATCTCCCTCCCCCCACTACCCCCCAATAACTCTACCAACTGCAGGTTTCTTCCTTGCATTATATATTGCTTTATTGTCAATTTTTATTCCTGCTTTTCAAACTTTTTTAAATACTTAAATGAGGATCCGTTCCATATAGCTTGACTTAAACTGTAGTAAGTCCCATTGTTCTATTTTTTAACCTCACTATTACAAGGCGCTCTACAAAAGCTTGCAAAAAAGCCAAATTTTCATTAAATCCCTTTGCTGAAGTTTACTACTCGACAATTTTTTTCTCTTCTATGATTTAAAACTTTACAAAGAGAGTTATAAAAAAGGTAAATGGGATTTGGCACCTTCAGAAAAAAATTAAAAGTGTAACTTAGATCAAAAAAATGCAGAAACAAAATCATTGATATTTACAAATTAAAACACCACTGAAGATTATGTCTTACTATGCTCTTTCATTTGTTTTCTCTTTTAGAGTACTTTCAGACTGTCTGTTACCGAGTATCTTAAAAAAATCATTGATTACACATTGGAATGGATAGAGACAAATTAGTTTTCTCACAGTTCCTTCTCGGCGTTCAGTAGTCTGGCAGCTTCTCCTCCCCTAGGAAATACGAGGCGCTGAGCGATCATTCGTGGTCGTCTTCTTCAGCTTGACCCCGCGCCGGATGGCGTTGAGCATATCCTCGCCCTGCGGGACATCGCCGGGGCTCAGCTCGCCGGGCTCCGGCTCCGCCTGCCCCGCGGGCGCCAGGCCGCCCACCCCATCCCGCTCGCTCTCCTCCCCCTCGCTCTCGGGGACCGCCTGCCTCTGCTCCTCAGCAGCGCCCAGTTTCTGGCCCGGCGCCGGAGGGTTGACAGACGCCTGCCCGCTCCACGAGGGCATGCTGGTGACGGCTTGCCCACCATCTCCTGCTGCTGGAGACTCCAGACTTTGCTCGGGGCTCTCTTCTGTGCCGGCGAGGGCACCGGGCAGCCCCCCCGGGATATCGGGGACAGTCGGTGTTTTGACGGGAATCACTGGCGTCTTGATGGGAATGGGGCCTCCGCCGATGGTGCCGCGCCTGACCGAAGGCTTGGTGGAAGGCGTCCGTCGGATGGTGGCGACGCCGGGGGTGACGATGACCGGTCCCAGCGTGGTTGGCAGACCTGCGGTGGAAGCAGGACGCTTGGTTTGAAACATTCTGCGATAGGACTGGCTAATGTCACTGTTTCTTGGGATGGTGGAAGATTTGTCAAACTCCTGTTGTTCTGCCTCCTGGTCACCACTCACAGAGAAATAATCATAATCTGAAACTGATGCCAAAAGACAGAGTTAGGATCAAGCTGGAGCAGACAGCTGAGTCACGTCAGTAAGTCTGAAGTATGTGTAGATAACCAAAAAAGCCTGGAGTCAGTAAAAATTAAGAGAGTTTCCACCTTTAGTAAGGAAGAAAGTCCAAGGTTCTGTGACCAAGATTTGATGCCTGAAAGCATCACAGCAGACCAATCCTACAGCTGCAGAGGGCCCATGGCTTTTGTGAAAAAGAACGAGCTCCGTATTTGTCACCAACATGAAGATACTGAAATCAGCATCCTACAAGCCACATGCCACCACTTGTGGATAGAAATACTTGAAAAATATACTTTATATCAGGCAAGTGGGTTCAGGGGACCGTGTACCAGTGACTTCTGCAGCAAATTTGTTTACTTTGCAAACAAAGTAAATCCCAGCTGTCAGCTCTGAAAACTCAGCCTCAGCTTTATTAATCGCACTGGGTTCCTTCCTCTCCACTAAGTGCTGAGCCAAGCTTCGCCCTCCACAAGCCCTGCCGCCTCCTGTGACTGCACAGCACAACCACCACAGCTGAGCAAACAAGGCTTGAACTGCAAACACCAAGCTTGGTCTCTCTCAGCTTGCTGCTGGTTCTGAAACAGGGCACAAAACCAAACACCTTTCTGCAGCTTCCTAGCTATGCCTAAGTTAAAGTCTCCAATGGATTCTTTTTCCAATTACAACATTTCTGCTTAGGCAGGAAAACAAAAGGTCACCAAAGGAAACCAAGAGCAGATTGACAGTACTGATGGAACATGGCAAAGTTCATGAGAAAGCTGGACAACAGCTCAGAAAGGACCCAAGAAGTACTGGATGCAATACCAGTGTCATTTATAATTCCAGGATCCTTTTTAAAATGGTGGCATCCTTACGTTGAAACTCACTGAAGTAGGGCATAAGAAAATACAATTGTTCAGTACACTATGCAGCAATGCAGGTTTCTGTGTAGTTAATAAATCCAGGCTGCATTCCAAGCTGGAAGAATCTTCCAAACAGCAATGCCAGCCTTCCTCCTCAGCTGACTACAAAGGCAGCAAGTGATAGCTGCTCCTTGGCGCCATGGGGTGAGTGTGTGATGGCCAGGATGGGAATGTTCTAAAAAGGAACATCTGAATGGGTACCTTGAGATGGGATTGTGTCCTCTGAGCAGCACGGAGTTGTTGTCTGGGTGCTGTAGCCACTGGAGCACTGCAAGGAATCCCGACTGCTCCTCTGGGTGTCCAACTGCAGCCCTCTGGAGAGTGCAAGTGCCAGCTCCTCACAGGCCTCCATCTCCTCACCCTGCTGCTTACACACAGGAGAGAAACTCGTTACACCTGGAAGGTTCAGTCACCTTCACCCACTTTTAGCTATCTCTCCTCCCCATCAGAGCTTGTCACCATCATAATCCAACAGGACTGTGCCCAGCCATTTGCTTGGGCTTATGAACGGATGCTTCTTTGGAGTACATTGCTCTGTAGAAGTCAATACCCAACGGTGCATTCCCTCCTGCCCCCATGATTCCCACCAACCACACCAGCACCACTTCCCAGACAAACACAACATAACATGCATCCCAAGTACTGGCAGGAGCCAGCACTTTGGTGTAAGGGCCATTTCCTTTACACCAAACAGCATATTCGAAATTAGAGCTTCACCCTTGTGGCAGCTGACACCGTCATGCTCCGAGGTCTCTGGGCCTCCTCGGGGGGCGCGGGGGCTCCGCTCGGAGCTGCTCCGTTGACGTCTGGCTCCCGCTTTTCTTTGCGGCGCTGCAATGTGTTCACCATGGGCTGATCGTACGGGCCTGGCTTGGCCCAGTCCTAGGGGAATGAGCTCGTTAGGGACAGCTTTCATCAGAAACTGTGCTTTCATCACAGGCAAAAATATGCAAAAGGGCAATTTTAATGCAACAGATCGTGTATCAAACTGGATATGCCTTTCTGAATAGCTGAGAAATAAATTTTGAGGCTATTAAAAATCTTCCTTTATTAAACCTATTTCCTTTATTAAAAGGAATCTAAATTTCCCATTCTACCTAAACATTCTTATATGAAAGTACTTAACATTTTGATACTATAGTTTTATCTAAAGTAAATTCCATGGTGTTAAAGCCTACATTTTCAGAATTTCAAGCACAAAAATCACTGTCACACAGCAACAGATACAGATAAATGTCCAATCAGGGATGTAACTGCTCCAGATGTACACAGGTTCTAGTATTATGTGCTGTTACAGATGTCTTCAGTTCTGAAAAACTAGGCTTGAACAGATTTTTCATACACATTAGTAGTGAAGCAAGTTACTCTGAGTTCTCAGTTTACTTACTAACTGAAATCTAGTTTATAATGATAGTTTGTACTGAAGAAAGACTAAGCTCACTCTGAATTACTGGTGCTAAATTTGGAACAGAAACTTTTCAGGCCATGAGGGCTGTATTCACTCAGGGCTCTATTAAGCAAATAGGGGGACAAAAACCCACACACTGCACACAAAGAGCTTGACTGATCCATGACCTGTGCTGGCATGCAGAACCAGTGCTAAGCAGCAGCTCCCCCAACACCAGCTGCTTCAAGGGCAATCCCAATCCTAGAAGTTTTCCTTCAATGAGACAAAGGCTGCTTTAAAAATGAAAGAAACAACTTGAGCATGATAATGGGCCCCACACCCTCACAGCTGCCTGCTGGGCAGCCTCCCACAGCCTTCGGACAGACAATTAATGATGGACTAAGATCACACTGTGGGTTTCTTGAGGCGTCTCAGTCCAAGGAACGAGAAGTTGAAGGCAGCTGAACCGACACACCCCCTTGTACAGACAGGTATTTTGGTTTTGTTAACTCATATGAAACTCTGCTTTGCCTTGACAGCTGTGTCTCTGCTCCAAGTGTTTTGCTGTGAAATATACTGGCAAAGTGCTTCTAGCAGAGACACAACAAATGACCCTGAAGCCCCAGGACCACTGTGGCCACTCACTATGTATCCCAACAGTCTCCATCTGCTGGAGAGAGAGTAGGGGCAGCTGTAGCAAGTTATCTCAATTTAGATGTAATACACAGGTCCCATGGTGCATATGCAGGATTATATAACCATCCACAGGCACTTAAAATCTGCACAGTTACTGCTGACTGCACATGCGCCTTGCTGAGGATCCACAGCAACAGACAAGAGACCTTTTCCCTTTGCTCTAGGGCAGAGTCTCCCAGGGGAACCACCTGGCAGGGATGGACTTTCAGGCTCTAGCAGAGCAGACATGTTTTGATGCCAAGTAAAATAGATCCCTGCAGATCCAGCTGGAGCAACTAAGAGAAGTTACTGCGCTCTTTTTTGGTGGTCTCCCCAAGAGAGCAAAACGAGCTGGGTGAGCAGTCCCAGTGTGTCGCAGTAAAGCTTCACTCAACACTTGGGTTTACCTGGTGCTGAGCACCTTCTTAAACCACTCCAGCTGGATCTAGGAGAGCGTGCCTGCCTACAGGCATGGGTCCAGCCACAGGGAGAACATCAGGATGTCCAATGTATGATCCCACTAAGACAACTGTATGCCCTTCCCTGCTCATGTGAGCACTCTGACAGTGCTAAGGAAGCTCTCTTCCCCCGAAGAAAAGAGTGAAAAGAGTGTTTTCACCAATGTTTCCGAGCTAAACTATTCCTTCCTACCTAGGTGTTGTCAGCTTTGGTATGTTTCAGTTGGTGCCAGAACACACAAGGTCATTCAGAAATACCCACAACCAGATTTCAGGTCTGATTTTCACCATGCAGTGCCCATTCCGAGTGACACCAAACAGAGCAAATCAACCAGTAATTACATGGACCAAAAGGGAGCAACAACTGCTGTGTGCATGCTGTTGGTATGAGGAGGTGAGGACTGCCACAACAAAAGGAACACAAACCTTCCAGCTAGGGATCTTAGATGATGGTAACATGCCTGGCCCAATGGTGTAATAATGAACGTAGTCTGGAAGAAGGGCTGAGGGAGCCCGAGTCCACGCGCGGGAGACAGGCGGGAAATGAGGGAAAGGACCTGCACCAACTGAAGCTACGGATGGGTCACTTGATAAACTACAGTGATAAAACCCATTAGACAACTGGAAATGAAACAAATAAAAAAAAAAACAAAAACAGAGAAATTAATATAAACAGAATGAATACGAAAATACACTGTGACTGATGTTCTAGGGAGAAAATCTCTGTATCTTAAAACAAAAGAAGTTCTTCAATCGCTGCAAATAAAAAAACAGAAAATTGATATGATGCTTGGTTCACAAGTGAGATCACCTGAAAATTGTTATCTATAACAGATTTCAGGCATCAATCTAGCAGTCATTGTCTCCAGGCTGAGCAGCTTTGCCTTCTGTCCATGAAAGCAGCACACTGTGAAAAAGCCTTTTCAATTTAGGTACCCTGCAGACTGTGGACACAAAACTTTTCCAATCCTGAAGGCATTTGCATTGGTGACATTTAGTCTGTGTAGCTGGACAGAGAGGAAAAGCATAAAGCCTTCAAACATGACATATTCTGACTGTGTGATGATATGGAAGAAATAAACAACAAAAACCAACAGCAAGGATTTACCAGATGAGAAAGGAGACTGCTAGCACTTCCTCCCTGATTCAGAGTGTATCCCACATAATTTATTCCAACCATGTGTATTCTGCTTTCCTTTTTGGTCAAAAGCAGCCCCCATTACTCAGTGTAATGTATGCTACCTAATGGGAGAGATGGGAGAAGCCACAAAGATCACAACTGGGCGAGGTGCTTTTTGTCAGGCAACCAGCTGGGTTTGGGCAGCATTCCACAATCTCTTTGAGCAGAAAAGCTGGAAAGTGACCTTTTCTTAGAAAATGATCTCTGTAAAATGCCCAACTTGTAGCTTCTCCTAGTAGCTAGTTCAAAGGCAATTGTGATTTTTATTAAAACATATTGATTTCTAAGGGAGCGTGCAGCAGTTTCTAATCTCACCCTCACTAAGAGGAATCCTGGCTGCATCCCATGCACGGGGGTTTTGTCCAAATGTTGCAGGGTTTGGATAACGAGCTAGTAGGTTTGTATGTCTTGGAGATGAAGTTTTTCACCTTATCTGTGGAGGCCCAAGCCCCCATGGTGGAGCCTGAGCTGACTGAGGTGGGGGAACTGCACTCGCTCACTGACTGGCAGGTTTCAGAGGCTTCTGAAGAGGCAGAGCTGGACGAATTCTGCAGCATAAAACAGCACCGCAAGGCAGGGAAAGGATACACAAGCCACCAGAAAAGAAAAAAAAACACAAACAAAAAGACAAAAAGCACATACACAGAGACACACAGGAGAGAGGGATGAGAGAAGCAAAGGGTTAGGATTTTAAAAATCAATTAGAAACTGCTCAAAACTATTGCTCATGTTCAGGAAATCTATGGAAAAAAAAATAAGCCACTTGCTTAATGCGAGAACTTGCCATACTGCTTAGGAATGAGGGAATTGAGGCAGCAATCTCAACTCCTCATTGCAATTTCAGCGTCTCAATTCTGCTGCTGTCTCAGAGCAAGAAGCTGAAGGAGCTGAGGGCACCTGTAGTCCAAACATGCAATATACTGAGACAACTGATTTATACAGAAAAGCAGATCATCAGTAATTCGAAGACACAAAGTTTAGATTTAAAACATGGAGTAGCAAACATAACTTACATTCACAAGTTCTTATACATCCTGATCTGCAAAAGTGCTTGTGAAAAGCCCATCTGAGTTCGAGTATGATGGAACAGAGAAAGAAGTGATACTTACCGAAACTGGAGGTTTCCAAAGTGCGTGACCTGTAAGCATGTGCCTCTGCAGGTAGGATGCATACACCAAAAGCACCCTGACTCAAACCCTCCTGCCCAGCAGCCAGGAAGGTACATGCACACTACTGAGTGCAGAAGTGGCGGCATGTGCTTGCCACCTGCCTTCTCCTAACAGCAGAGGCAGAAAATACCAGGGCCTTGGATGGAGAGTAAAGGAAAATACAGGACACAAAATGTCCACGGAACACACCAAACATTTTGCTCCAACCTAGGAACTTCTCCAATTTCAGTGCAAACCTTTATGTACCTTTGCTGCTGTCAAACCTCTACAACAGCATCTAATTCAACTACACAAATGCCAAGGGGAATAACCACATGAACCATTTTACCAACTATAATGCTCTTCCACACCTCCCCCTTGGAAGTGGCATCCTGCTCTGTAGGGATGTGTGTCCAGGTCCAACCAAGAGCATGGACATGGTCATGAATACTGGCAGAGTTGTCAGGGCAGTACTGAGCTATAAGGACCTGTGAGACAAGTCTATCTAAGGTGCTTCATGACAGCAGAGAGAATGTGCTCTTGTATCAAGTTTGTGTAGCAATGACAGATTTCAAGGAATGACATGTTGAAGGGGAAGGGAAATCTCCCCTGAAACTGAATTTCACCAGTTAACCTTAGGTAAGATCTGGGGTGAGTTTGCAATAGAAGGACAGCTGGATATGAGACAGTGTAGAGGAGCAATTACTCCTAAAACCCACAAGTTGTCTCACTGCTCACCCGGAGCTACAGATGGGTAATGTGCAGACAGCTGCCTGGCTGGAAGGAGATGTAGGTCTGTCACTGTCACCAGGATTTTGGTGAAGACTGCTGGGGCAGCTAAGAAGACAACGCGGTATCAGCATCTTCAGCTTACTGGTAAACTGTGATTTAAGTGGAATTTTGCAAAGGCTGTTAAAATTTTAAAAAGCATGTAGAGTGATGGAGTATTTTATAGAAGTAACACTCATCCCACCGTATGCTGACATGAGGTGATCTGCAGGTGACCTGTCAAATGTGCTTTAGGGTGCAAGTATGCTCAGCTAACAAGGCTTGTATTCAAAATGGCTCAGCTAACAAGGCTTGTATTGAGGAAAGTAAGAATTGAGGTGAAGGTACAATCAGAGGAAACAGCAACAAATGACAAACAGCTGTTAAGGACAGCAGTGAAAGTG
Source organism: Chamaea fasciata (assembly GCF_029207755.1). NCBI lineage: Eukaryota > Metazoa > Chordata > Aves > Passeriformes > Sylviidae > Chamaea > Chamaea fasciata. The sequence goes on along the minus strand of NW_027094086.1, from coordinate 11,708,312 downwards.
GGGTACCTGATGATGCAGTGGCATGATATTTAGTGGAACTTGTCGCATTCTTGATTTAATGCAACTCCTTTTACAGGAGAAAAGCCTCTAAAAACAAGAACACTGATAAAGACGAGCTGCAGTTGACTCTGCCATCAGTCATAACTATGGTGCACTAACTGGAGATGAGACTATTGCCTCTATCCCTAGAGAAAAATACATTATAGAAAACTAGCTTTTACACTAAACTCCGGAGTTCTACCTGACATTCCAGTTACCTCAGCAAAAGAAGCCTCATGAGAATACTCACACTACTGTTATGGTTTAGTCAGGAGAGAAACAAGACAGAAAAATGCAATTACAGAAAATGCTTTCTGAAACCTCCTACTTATATGGCCTGAATGACTCTCCTGGGTCCGCATATTCTGCACATGCACAAGAGACAGTGAAGAGTCTGAGTTCCAAGCACGGCATCTCCCATGCCACCTTGTTTTCTACAGATGCCCCAAGGATGACCAGTAAGAACTTGGAGTTTACATCTAATACACTGTGTCTACAAGACAGAAATTTCACAAAGTTATGTCAAGTACGGTAGAAAGAGCTCACAGATGAGGTTTATTACCACAAAGATGTATTAAAAAAGGTCAAAAATGCAGATTCTGAAGATGCAAAGTATGGGGGGAAAAAGACAAGAATTGGTGAACTTGTTTTTGCAATAAAATTACTCCTCCAAAGTGAAAAAAGGATGACAAAAAGGACTCTCCCACTAATTCAGTGTGTCTGTTTTCAGGAAGAGAAGCTGGACAGAGCTGAACCAAGATGCCATGGGGAAAACATTCTGGAAGCTGATGGAAATGCAAGAGGTGGTGATACAGAAACAGGGTCTTCTCATCCTCAGAAACTTGCAAGGCACAGAGAAAGGGAATCTCTGGTCTTGCTAAAAAATATGACTGGCAGCAGGTCAAGGGATGCTTGGATCAGACTGGAGAGGCAGTCCTGAACGGCTGCACCCAGGTGTGGGAAGCACAGACTTTCTAGCATGAAACAGAAACTGCACAGCTACTGCCTGGGCAAACAGTGTCCAGACTGGTGTGCTTCTTCTAGATGCACAAGCCTTGGCACACCCTCTCCTGGGAGCACACACACATAGGGCAGAGCAATTCCTACTCATCACCTCACGGTGTGAGAAATTTGACTATCAGATTTTTTCACTTCGTTTTAGTAGATTCCTTTTTTAAAATGACTGTTTTGTTTGAATAATTTTTAAAATCAGTTCTCCCATTTTAGCTATTTTTTCCCACAGCTGCAATTAATGGCAGTTCTGCTCTGTTCTAAAACTATCTCTTTTGAGGAAAAGTTTAAAATTAACCATATAAAGCTAGAACTATGCTCTGCAGTGGCAAGCAGTGCCCCAAATGTAAATTTGTACAAGTGTAGCTTGGTCTCTGGTCTCTTACATGAGCCATGGCTTGTTCTTGAATAGTGTCCTGCTGCTTGGTGTGGTATGTACGAGTTCCAGCAGGGATTAAAAAAAAAAAAAAAGATTTTTTTAGCTACTGGACTGTACAATTACATTTTCCATCTGCTGTCCTACTAACCCATAAAACGACCAGAGTTATCTTGGATTACTTGCATCCTTTGTTAGCTATGTTTTCTATTCAAACATAGTATTGCTTTCTTAACCTTCTCTTTTTCTCAAATATGAGACAGGGCTTCCTGGACAAGGGTTTCCCAGGAGACCAAATCCTAATGATGAGCATGGTCCAGTGTCCCTCTAGAGTCAGTGGAAGATGGTATCAGCTACTTTTAGAAAAGCTCTGGATACTGGCTCAAGGTCACCTCCTCAATTTGTCTAAAATCCAGGAATCTGCCTCTACTGACTCTTCTTTCTAGTCAGGGACAAACTATTATGAAGCAATTTAGAAAAGGAATTTTAGGAGAAACAAGTATCTGGTGATAACTAACAGATGCGTTTCAGTTTGGACTTGATTTTTGGGTTTTGTTTTGTTTGTTTGCTTTTGGTGGGGTTTTTTTGTTCTCTTTTGTTTTTTTTTTCTTTTTTTTAAGGTCTGAATTTGGAAGCATTTCTTAATTTAAATGCAAAATTGAACAGCTGTAACAATATATTTCCCCTATTCCAACTTGCAGCAATTTCAAGCAATGGAATCTACTCAAAAGCAGACTCTTTCCAGCTTTATAACCTGTACATGCAGAAGCAACTTCACATTCAGTTTCCCCTTACTTCACTGTTTAGGGAAAGGGCTTTCCAGAGCATTCTAACACTAAAAATTTATCTCTCTACTCTCTGACAGCACATCACCATTTTTATCTTCATCTGCTTCTTTCTCTCCCTTTGCTTTCATCTCCATGAAGTCACAAGCAGCCTATAAAATCCAACTGTGTGCTTCCCCCCACATGTTGACGTCAAATCCAGTGGGTCCCACTATTATCATCCCCTAAATCAAATATCACAGTACTACTATCCCATAATGTGATCACAAATACTCCCAGGCCTCAATCTGCCTACCACATGGGGCAATGTGTGGGTTTAACAGCACCAGCCACATCCAATATCCTTCCAAGAGCCACTCTGTGCTTCCAGGTCTGTCAGAAGGGCTTTGTAAGAGGTCACTGTGTGGCATGGGCAATGCTGGCCATGTCTAACCTTACACCTGGCATTTAAAAAAACTGTTCCACTCCAGAAAGAGACCTGTGATGCTTTTCCAGCTGTTCACCCACACCCAAATGTATCCCTTTAATTATGATTAAAGCCTTTTACAGTGACCTTCCCACATGTACAGCCATGTGCTACAGGCTAACACTTTTACTCCCAGCAATGCTGCAGAAAGGTGATCCTCACACACCAGTGAAAGAAGTCTGTTTTTATAATTGCTCCTTTTTCTATCTTCTATGCAAAGTGTGATAATGGTAAAGACTCACTACTCTTACTAACAACTACAGGCTGGAAAGCAGTCTTCAATTTGTCAGACATCTCTCCTCTGGTATACTCTGTATCCTGTTTCAGTCTCCAGTTACTCTTTGTTTGAGATTCCCACCAACTCTCCAGCTCCTATCTGTGATTTTGAGGAAATTCAGTTTAGTTTTCAGTGACACTTGCTTAACTGAAATATAGATGAGCTTATATACATAATAGCTTCACATAACTCATATATTCACATTCCTATAATATGGGAATTTTACATGGCTCCCTTCTACTTTTTTTTTTCCTAAAACTTATTATTAAAAGAAAAAGGGCTTTGTTAATCCAACATATGCCACAGTGTGTAGCTAGCAAACATCATCAAAGCGTCCACCTGCACATGATATACAGCTTTTAATTTCCTTCGTTGGTTCCAGAGTTTGCTTTTCTGCCTTCTCAGTGTCACTACTAGAAACAATGTCATCAGTGTTTGAGACAGAGCAGCAGCCTCCTCCCACTCAGCAGGATGCTCCAAGCACAGCCCCACAGGGAGATCTGTCAGTTTGTTAGAGACACACAACACAGGGTAAGGCTGCCCACTGAACAGCTTCTGCTCAGCTCACAGTCACAGTTACCTGTCAGCACAACACACACAATTTACTTAGTGCTGAACATACAAAGCAAGACACTTAAGCAAAGATGAAGCAGCCAGGCAATGATCTGTTACCTTTTCCTCTGAGTAAAGGTAAACAGAACCAGAGACATACAGAGCACATACCTATTTGTTTTACCAACACACTACACTTGTCACAATGCTGCAGCCTTCCACAGCTCATGAAAAGCTCAAGTGATGCTTGGATCAGTTTGCAACCTTATGGACAGTTTCTAAAATGAAGTGAAAGCATATGAACTTAGCTGGTGTAAATCAGCGTGACTCCCATCGACTTTCAGGATGTTCTGCCACCTGATACCAGCCTAAGTTCTCTCCTCTGGTTAACAGGGGAATTTGCAAAGAGAGGTGTTGGTTCGTTTCATGCTAAGAGCAATTGCAAAGTTACATCCTTGTCTGCAAACACAGCATCATCATGTGGCTTACTGCCCTTTTATGCAGGTGCAGTGGATACTGTGAAAACCAAAGATGATGCTAGCGTATGTAACTGATGTATGTATCTTAAAAGTCAACTTCCTTACCTTGTTACTATTCCAGTTTACTTTATTATTGCTCATTTACTTTTTTGCATTTCACTTAGGTTAGCCATAGCCAATCTAAACAAAACATTCATTTTATTAGTGTGCACAAAGTTCTTCAGGATGTCATCTATAAAAAAAAGCTGATGTGTCCAGACTGGGGACAGAAGAGGTGTTGTTTGAAAAGAAAGCATTTCTATTAAAATGAAAGAAGGAAATATATTTAAAAACCATTGAGCTTGCCTTGAGAACGTGTTCCAAGCCTAAATGAACCAGTGTTGTTTTGGATGATACTGTAAAATTTCCACTAAGGGTACTACTTACTAAATGTTCTGCAAAAGGCAAGGGTGTGTGTGCTATCAAAGGTGGTCTAGGGTAGTTTATATGGGCAGGTGACATTTGATAACCACTAACACTTGCTTACTATGAGGATTAACACTCCCCAACCATGCCTACAAAAGTACCTACTCTCCAACACGTAAAAAGGAGTGCAGCTACATTTTTGAAATAAAAGTCAATTTTCTTCAGTGACTTCAGGGTGTATTAAAGTAAGTAATACTCAACAATGGGATGTTAGGCCCTTTTCAGTTTGTAGCTAAGATTTTCAATGACATTTAGAATGTGAGAAGGCAATTCAGCCTTGTTTAAAAACATTACAGTTGCTGTGGGATTTCTTTAAAAAAAAAAAAAGGCAGCAAAGAGAATTCAGGTGCTGAAAGATACAGGCCACGGAGCATTGCAAACCTCTGCCTGCAGGCCAGTGAGTTTTTAGAGGAATGATGCCATGAACAACTACACTAGCAGCTTCCTTCTGCAGACCCAAAAATGCTCAGGGAAAGTTTCCTTATATTTATAGTGAAATCCTCTTAATCTGACTGGCTTCAGGATGTTATTATATATGATTACACAAACACTCATTTCTTATGAGCTCCATTAAGAACTAATAATACCTCACATTTTCATGCAGAACCTTTATTTCTGCAAGGTGCTCAACTGAGAGTCCAAACTTTAAGTCTAACCACAGAAATGGGTGTCATAAAAAATGGCAAAAACAATTACGTATGTAATGCTGGTAGCATTTAGAATATCCCAGACCCTTTGCAGAGGAGGAAAAAAGGAAGTCTCTCTAATGCCAAAGCCACCAGTATTAGTACTATGGCTGTCAAAAGGATGTTCTGGCATCAGTATTTGCCCATTAAACAGTAAGGAGCCACCAGATATTAACCACTTGAAACCTGTGCAGGATATTAACTGGTAACCTCAGTGAGTAAAATGAATATTATTCCCTCCTATAAGGTGGGACTTCTTTGTGGTCTGTATTTATCTCAAAGTCAGGCATCTAGGCTCCCTCCAGGACCAGAGGGAAAACTGTATCGCCCAAGAGCGACTCATCCATTTTACACAAAAGCAGCATAAATCACTCCAGCCAGAGGCCCAACTTTTGGATAAACGAAATGCACTAAGACAACCCTTACCCTCAATGTTTAAACTGACTCCAAGGTACCCCAAAACCAAATCAGATCCTTTTTCTGAAAGGTGAGCCAAGCTACAGAGTCCAGCTCACACTCAGGTTTTTGTTCTCATGCTTGCACGTACCTGGTTAGGTGCTTCTGGTGGCATGGGGGATGGCGATTTGGACTGGAAAGCATCCTGGGACATGAATCCAGAATCATGGGAGGACACACTGGACAGCCTCATGGGTGCCTGCTGAGGCAGATTGGAGCTGCGATAGCGATAGTGTGAACTAGGTGAGTGCGAGTGCGAGCCACTGGACCGGGAATCACTACTGTTAACGCTGTTCAGACTGCTGTGAGAGACAAAAGGAACAGAGAAAGGAAAGGGGAGAGGAAAAGACACAAGGGTGGGGTGGGGAGAGACCCATATACAGTACAATTAACATTCCACATGTCTCTAGCAACAGGCAGCAAAAACCGGAAAAGAAAAATGTTGACAAATTAAATATATATGTATATATATATATATGCACATATACATCAGTAAAGAACCATAAGCAGCTGCAGTATCCCTGGCGACCAGAGAGAAAATGGCATTTTATCTTGAGTGTCATTCAAATGATCAAATCTTAACCACTCAGTCTTCAAACTCAGGTTAGGGATGAAAGAATTGCTACATGCCCTCCCATGAATTTGCACAGCACTTGCTCAGAAAGTGTCTGCTGATGGTTCTCTCCTATTTTCGACTTACACTTGGCCCAGATTTTCAAGGGGATTTGTAGCAGGGGGACCAAAGACATTGGAGTTCATCTAAAAGCCTGCCTCTAAGCATGCTGCTGTAGTCAGCCAGCAGGACAGTGTGTGAGACTTCTGAAAGCATCACCAAACCCCCACACTTCAGAGTACCTGGGACACATTTTGCTCACTTGAAGGCTTCTTAGCAGATAAAAACACATGACAGCACATGGAGTGAAGCCAAGTCACTGGGTATGGAGCTTCAGTTAGCAACAAGGACAACCAGAGAATTAAACCCCCAAATTAATATCCATGAAAACAAACCAAAGCGATTTTTCAAAGAAAGAGATTAATTTTTAATCCTCAGAATCCATGGATGACAGCACTGACACGCCAGCCACAATGTGGGAGCTACTGCAATTTCCTGCTGGGGCGGCTGAGCAGGACGAGCAGGATGCACCAATCTGGTCGCAGCTTCCTACTCCATTGGCAGGAGCCTGGCCTAAGGGATGGCTCCAAAGGGTGAGCCTGCACCTCCTGTGCACCCATGCCACGTACAAAGAAGATGTGCAAGTCAGTGTGGAGTGGAGGAAGAGGAGCTCTGCTTTATTTTACCCACACGCATCAGTCTGTGCCACGCAGGTTTTACCATACAAGAAGATGAAATCGATTAGGAAGAGATTTTTGGGGTTTGCCATTTTCTTTTATAGCTTCAGGATATTGCATCTTTAAGCCTGTGCTCATTGCTCTAAATATGCACGTTTTCACATATATATATATAAAAGTACTGACTTTTTTTATATATATCTGCATGCAGAGACAAGTAGGTACATAGAAGTTGTGTGTTCACTTGCTCTGACATGCTGTAGGTAACTTTGCTCATACACAGGGAACCTGTAGTACATTATTCATAAAGCAAACTGAAAGGTAATCATTTGAGAGCAGCTAGAGAGGTGTTGAGCAGAATACACAACAGGGTATCTTCCTTTTCAGTGAAAGGAAAGAGTAAATGTGGACACCAGGATATGGGGGCAACATGCTAATAAACTGTTTTATGAGAGAAAACAGTTTTCACAGAGAAAGCATAGACAGAATCCAGTGTTTCAACATATTTCAGGACAGCATTAGACAGCATTGAACAGTCAAAAAAACTTGTATCAAAAAAGCATTTCCATCTACCAGACTCATAGGGCAATTGTCAAGGATGGCTTTTCCCTTTTCAAACAGTTTAACTTACTGATTAGTAACAGCTACTTAGAATAATCTAAAAAGTCACCACATGAAAAACAGAAAAGGAAATTATGAATGGACAATCTCAGAGTTAAGATCAGTACAGTCTGCTCTTTGATCCAAAATGGATACAAGAGAACTGAATCAAAAGCATCTTCAAGTTGTGTTGAGTTCAAAAGTTTTTCAGTCATGCCCATTCTTTTTAATATTCCCAGCACGCACTTAAAAGAGTAAAGACCATGAGGGACTGTTTCAGTAAGACTTGTTATTTAAGATTTATGTATACAAATCCATTTCACAGTCTGAACTTGCCTCCCTTTGCCCCCAAACAGGTTAAAAATAAGTATTACCAACTGACTTACCTGCAAACACTAGATTTTCTGGACATGGTAGTACTGGGAGAGGATGGAGGAGTCTGGTAAGACCAGCTGTAATCAGAACCTTTCAAATCTAAAATTACCTGATGAAAGATAATCAATAGCATCAAGGATGTGGAAAAATTTTCGCCCTATTAATAGAAAGCATCTACTTGTCATACAACATTCATCCCTGCTACATTCTTTCAATGCCAATTCAGTCTCAGTTCTCTTCCAAGAATTATGCTGTATCACACAGGAGAGTCGGTTTCATCCTTGGCTTTCCCAGTACTATCATACTTCAACACTGAGGCTTCCACCACAGAAAGAAAATTCAGATTTGAATGGAAAAAAACTTTTAAAAGTAAACTGGAGATATATTTTTTGCATTAAGGAAGCTTTTCCAGGTTTTGTTTCTTTTGTTTGTTTAGACTCAAAAAATTATTACAGCCTTTGAGTTGAAGTACTGTAACATTTTAAACAATTAACTGAAGATTTAGCATTCAACCACAACAGAGCTTTACACTTCTATGTCAATGACAAGGTGATTATGAAGTACAACAAAAAAACTGAGTTCACACAGCAGGGTTGCAGAAAAATGTCCTATTTTGGATTCATTTATTGACACACATTTTCCTATGCATTTTAAGGACAGCATGGAAAAATGCTCAAATGTTAGACTCCATCAAGCTACACAACCCCAGCAATTGTGTGACTACAATTGACAGGGATGCTCAGCAACAAGTGACAGGGATGCTCAAACGTAGGGCAAGGAGATGACACTCATTTCTCAAACACTCTCTGCAGAAATTGGGCATCTTCACGCCCTTCAAAGTGTTACTGCTACCACTTCACTCTGGTCTCACCAAATATTTTAGGGACACTCAGCCCCTGAAAACAAATTTTCACAACAAAACAGTTTTGTTTTTTTTTTTTTTTAATTGCTCATGTTAAGAATGACCTTGCTGCTGTAAAGCTTCTACAAAACATCGCATTAAGCCACTAACACTAGTAGACAATATTCCTCACAACAAAAAAGAGAAAGTGGTGCAAACCACAAATAAAATGTTTTCCAGGTAACAAGAGCTAACCTGTTCACTCGAGGATGGCAATTTGTGTGGATCCATGGTGAGACTTTTCAGGTCATCTGATATGGTTTGTAAATGGGTTATTTCTCCTAGCATTGATATTTCTTCTTCCTGAAAAGAGAAACAAGCCAGGCTAACCATAGCCTTGGTTTTAAAAAATCGGACCTGTAACACAGTATATGACTCTTATCATTCTGCTGATGACTGTGGGGATGCTCAGTGGAGCCGCATTTTTCCACACTAAGTAGTTTCACAAGGTTGAAAATATTAATTTAGAGTTTTTTAACTACTTTAGAATTGCTATAAATTCTAAGGCCCAGAAATCTTTTCTCTCATCAACAAGATAAATAAGTCTCAACCTTCTTTTTGTGACATCTTCAGAAAAAGAATGTCAGTTCTGCTACACTTGACAAATACCTAACTGTTCTATGTACACTCACTAATGCACCCTAACAATTTTAAGCTTGTGTGTAAACAGGGGTTAAATTCATAGTTTTTGACAGTTAAGCTAAAGGCATTATACAGATACAGAGCATTAATACATCTATGATTGATTCTGGCTCAAATTACATTGACAGCTAACTCAGACAATGATTCCTGCACTGTAAACTACCACAGTAATTCCTTAGCTACCAATTCTTCCAGGTCCTCTGAGACTGGAATTCATCCCCTCCTGCTCAGCCACGACTTTCCTAAGATTCCCTAGCTATGGTTTTCTGTTGAGACTGATGCTCTTTGTATACAAGCATTGGGAACATTTTTCCAGTACGTTGGTGACCCTTCAGAAATGCACCTCGCTTGCACAAAGTCATGAACAATTCCTTGTCAGGCTTCAGACTACCTGAGATGATGCAAATTTACTCAAACCTTTCCAATGAACTGAAAACCTGTCATGCAGAAGGAAAGGAGCCATTAGAAAACTGCATGGAAGCAGCCTGCAATTTGTCAGATAATGTCATTATATACACAGGGGAGGTCTTGAAACATTTATCAGTCCTAGCACTGGAGTAGAAGTAAGGAGGATTTATATTAAAATGTGATGTTAAGAAGGAAAGCAGTGGAAAAAAACTGCATTTCCAATGTCTCAGGCTGGAATGTATAAAGAACACAAACTGACTTCAGTCTTTGAGCTCATTGTTTACCCATCAGCCAACTTGAAGGTGTTCAGTGTTTTTCATTGCTGAATTACTCCGAACACCTACAAGAAAGGTCCCAACTCTCACCACTTGCTAGACAGAGATATAGGCTGGATTTTGGCTCTAAAAATTAATTCCTATGACATAACTAGATACTCTCTTCAGAGGCTTCTGGCCACTTATCTAATCTGTGAATTGTACTGACTGAAAACAAAGAGCTCTTACGATCACAGGGCGCAGCATCGAGATGAAAGCACAGAACCGACCGCGCTCCTCGATCAGAGCCTTTCTGACAGCTTGCTTCTCGGTTTCTTCAAGCAGCAGGTACTTATCATTGACATCTTGTAAAGCACTATCCAGCTGGGGCTGAATGTCACCCCGTCCTGTATGCAGGAAACAATCAAGAGCACATATTGTCAAAACTGTGCCTCTCCAGAGAAAACAACATTATTTTCAGCCAGCACTGCTGTTGGATTGTGCTTTTGCCATTCAAGTCTCAACCAGCATTTTTCCCTTAATTCAAATTAGTAAGGATGTTTCCCCCCTCAATTAAATCAAGCATTTCAAAGTATTTATTTTTTCCCCTTTTGCATAGAATAGAAATCCAGCTCAATTCAAAAGGTTTCAACAAGCCAAAGACAGCATTTTAAATAAGGACTTTATCAGAGAATTAGCTGTAGAAACTCTTCACATCATCCTTACCGGAAACCAACATCCTACTAACTGGGAGACTATAAATCACTAGGCCAGGTGTACTCCTCCTCCTTCCTGCATTTGTGCTCAACAAGGTGCTAGTGAGAATTTTGTGGAGCCACTAAATGAATGAATCAATCTCCTATGCAAAATGCTACTACAGACATGTTACTGATCACTGGACCGCTGGGTTCAAGTACTCTGCACAAACCAATTGCTGAAAATTTCCTCATTCCAGAGTCCAAACTAAACCAAACCTCTCAACAGGGGTTATATATATAAATATATATAGAACAAATATATGTGTGTATATATATGTCCAATATATGTCAATGGATATAACAGAAATCCAATGTTTTGCAATTAAAAAGCTTCACTGTGTTAACTACAGTCAACTCATAATACCAAAACTTTCTGTGACAGCTAAGTACCTTATTCTGCACTGACTGTTTACCCTGCATCATGTCAAAAAATATTCCCCTAGGAATTAAGAGCTGTTGCTTAGATATACTATAACCAATAAGATTGCAGTTGCAAGATGTTTTCAGGCAGCTTACGCCCCTAAATATTTTAAAGGACCTCAGCTGTATAAATTTGTTGCCAATCTCCTAGAAATGTCATCACATGCAATTTATCTACCAGGAAGGTAACACTGAAAAAATGGGGGGTGAGTTACAAGCAGCCACTCAAAATCAGTTTTTTGGATGATAACCTTTCTGCATAGAGGATTTAAAGCTACGAGCAAGAGGAAAAAAGTCTATGTGTGTAGTAGACAATGCAGATGACTCAATGTCAGGCTTACAAAGGAAAAACCTTTGCCTTACTATCATATGTATTTCCTTAATACTCCAGAGCAAGGCAAAGCCATCAGCCTCCCTGCACTGATACAGAGCCAGAGCTGCAGGAAAAGAAAGCAGTGATGGAAGCAAAGAGAATCACACTGGCTTAGGGGAATTACAGGCTGCATAGATCCAAATCTCCTCCGTACAGAGTTAGACATAGTCCAGATGAAATGCACTGACATCCACATGCAGAGCTCTGCAATGGATCCTGGAAAAATCACATGCAGTGCAACATGGGCACGGCCACCACCAAGGCCACCTGGTACCAAACTTCCACCAGTGTCTGATCCTGCACATCAGTCTGGCTGCTCTAATATGGTCATAAAACTGTTTTGGAAGTAAATAAACTTTAAGAAGAACAGAGTCTGAGGGTCCTCTGCTTCCTCCATCGAAATTAGCATCTACTAGAAACAAGTTATAGCAGAGCCTTGGGCACCTCCCTGAAGGTCCTGTGCCTTTCTGACTCTCACCCTCAGGAGACAAACTCGGCCTTCCTGCTTCAAGACCATTCTCTACATTTCAGGCCCTTCCCATATTCTGCCATCAGATGCAGTGGTTAAACATTTCATACTTCTCTGGAACTGTTCTTTCAAATTCTTTAGGAAACAGAAACTTGCATCATTGCTCAGGCCCTTTTTGAGTGCTGCCTGGAATTACAATGGGTAAAATAACCACCTGTTGTTCAAGTCTAGATACTGGCTCACTACCATGGATGTACCAAATGCAAAATGTATTAGCTGCAAACTAGGTCAAACACTCATTAGTTCAGCTTTGGAGAATTGCTATAAACATTCAGCTGCTCCACCATAATCATGCACATAATACAGTAAATCCTTGTTAAATGCATTTGCCTATGCAGTGAGAACAGACACACTTAAAAAGCAACTAGACACCATTGACAAAGTGGGTTCAATTATAGTGAACTTTGGAACATTCTGTGGACCTCAGAGCACGACATCTTGGACCAGAGAAACAAGGGCAGCCAAAACCTGGGGCGAGAATAAACCTTGTTTGCACTTGTGTAATTTCACTCAATTCAACAAAGTTATGAAGATAATGTTCAGGCTGGTATCTTAACCCTTTGGTCAAAGCATGTGTAAAACTGCACCACTCTACAAAATTCCCATTTTATTTCTTCCAGTGAGTCAGTACAGTAACAGACACACCGCTTCTCACCAGTATTTTCACAGACCCATTTTTATGCTCAGGGGCATTTGAGCAGTCTGTGAAAACACACAACCTGTCTCAGGTATAACTCAGAGCAGGAAACAAGCTTAGGTGAATCATTTAGATGAGGCTCTGAAGCCAGAAGTTTACAGATGAATACAGCTCTCTCTTGGTGACTTCTCTGAACTCATCTTTTAGGAGGAGGAAAGCTTTATCAACATCCTTTGAAAGCTCCACAATGCAGACATCAATCTAGAAAGTCTTTGAAAGCAGGCATAGCTCTTCCAACTCCCTGAATCGCCAGTTGCACTCATCTCAGGATATTTGAAGGATGAGATCTTGGCCTAATTGAACCAGTTTCCTTTGCTAAGCAGAGCAGAGCACATCCCCTCAGCAGCGCTCCTACACCCAGACAACACCAAAGGTGTGAAGGCCAACTGCTGACCACCCCTGCTCCTCAGACACCTGAGGTCTCCACTGATTCAAATCTGCTACTTGTCTCAGAAGGGAATATCGACCCCTGGAGAGCAATGCAGTTCTTTTCTCCCTTGAAACAACAAGGAGAAGGTTAATTGGCCAAGGCAGTATTTTTAATTGCAGGATTTTTGCTGTGGTCACAAGGCACACTTTCATAAGGAACATTACCAAGTGATTATTTCCTCCAGCCAACATTCTCTGGCCTTTAGGTTATGCATTCCAAAACACTTCCAAACCAACACAACTACCACAATGACATAAGATAGCTCCAGAACAGTCTCATCATGCAGCAACTGTAAAAGTACACCTGGGAAGGACACTCCTACCCCACATACAGGCAGGTTTGAGTGACCCACTACAGCAATCAGCAACAGCAATGGTCAAAAGCATCCAATGCAGTCACAGCTGGTCTGCAACCAGCCTGACATGAACAAGTGGTAGGGATGGTTCTGCAGAGCATGTCCAGCTGCACCCAGAAGTACAAGTCAACAACATAAACACTGAGGAGGAATTCAAATCCAGCCTTTCTCAAAGTGGAGCTCTGATGATGCAGAGAGGAGCAGAAATGCAAGACCAGAGGTTGAGGACTGAATTCTCCAACAATATCATGCTCCAGCAGCCTGGTGACCTGTGGCTGGACACAGGCAAGTGACAGGTAATCGTGCAGGGAGCTGAACAGCTTCTCATCAACAGTAACATGGATCAGCTGCTACTTCAAGGACAGTCTCAATATGTTACCCTCACAGCAGGTGCTTTACATCATTACCATGACACACAAGGCCTTCAAAGGACCAACATGCAACAGAACTTGCATTTTACAGTGTTTAGTGTGAATCCTGGCTGAAAGCCTCATGCAGCTTCTTAAACGACTATTGTTCAAAAAGAACTTTAGTAAAGGAAAAATATTAGGGATAAAGGAAAAGACAAATCTAATTTTCAACCCAGTTTCATGCCTATATTTTATAAGACAACTTAAACCAGAAAAACTCCCAGCAACACCAAAGTAGAACAATAATTTTTAAATTCTCTCTGTGCAAGTCAGACTGCTAAAGTTAATGCTATTATTGACAATGCAAAGCATGGTGAAATTACTATTTTCCATGTTCTCACATAAAGATCGTTCCCTTCCATCTTTTTAAGCATCTGCACAGAACTTGAATATTCAATATTGGACACTTGACAGAGTGGCAGAATTTACATGGTATGAGGCAATGCTGAGTACACCTCTACCTGTAAAAACCAAAGCAGGCTCCAAGTCAGTCATTCCCAAATCACCTTCTTTACAAGAGCACACCTGCTCCAGCTGCCAGAATGAATACCTCCTTTAAGTTCTGCACAGTAAAGCCAACAAACCAACTAACATGGATCTGTGCTGAGAACAGAAGAGTTCTGCAACCATTTATGGAAAGGTGAAAAACCTCATAACTGGGATTAACCTCAGACTCCTTCAGAAACCAAATCCGAGTCTTTCTGTTGGCTACTGGAGATCTGAGCCAGCTGCTCATGTTCAAAAGTGCTAAGTTTTGCCTTAACAGAAAAGTTACAAATTGCCAAATGTTATTTCTAGATTGCATTACAAACCAGGAAAACCACAATGTGTGGTTTCAAAAAATGGGGAGAAGCAGCAGGCTCAGCAAGGCCCAGCTCCAGGAGCCTGGTGGAGGCAGCTCATTTGAGAGCTTGCTGATATAATCAATCCAGGCTCCTCCCAAAGGCAACACCTACATCACTTACAAGTGCAGGTTGTGAGTGTTTTGCTCAGATTCAGAAACACCATGCTTCATTCACAATGGGATCTCAAGGCAGTTACTTTAAATTTGCAAAACAGCTGGAACAGCACCCCAATTTAAACATATTTGAGATGTGATCAGGCAACAGGAGACAACCGTGATGCTGAATTCCAACCCTTTCCCCAGCATGAAGTAAATATAGTGATTTCTTATCTATCAGGTAAGAAAGATGCATGCGATTTTTAGAAAAAAAGGGAATTTGGATCACAGGTTACAAAGACCAACATTAAGGACTTTAGGCTCTAGACTTTAAACGTCATATTAACAATAAGATACTCAATTCTTTAAACACCACCTTGATGACATGTCTATTCCATTTAACTTCTCTCCTAGCTGTGACAAGATTTATCTGTCCATGTTAATCCCTTTCTAAAATAAACCAGAGGTTTATCTACAATACTGGTTTTCTTCTTTTACAGTGTTCCAATTAGATGCCAAAAGAAAATAAATCAAAAGATGGTTTGTTCATTAAGGTTAGGCAATATTTTAGTTGCATTAGAAATTAAAGTCTAGGCAGTTAGTGGAGACCAGACACCATAAAGAGGCCACAGCAAGGGCTACAATAAACCAGCCACCAGGGTCACAGCATGGCACAGACTTACCCAGAGCCTCAGCTGTCAGGCAGGTGCGCATGGTGAGAAATTGCAGGACACAAAATTGACACAGAAAGGAAAATAAAAAAAGTCAAACTGGTATTCCAGCATTCCTAGAATTTAGACATTATCATCAGTGCCAAGACAAGAGAGTGAGCAGTTTGGACCAGACTATTTTGACTTCTTCTGTTGCTGGTAAAGACAAATGCATTAGTTTTGCATCCTGGTGAGCTGTTGCAAATTAAACCCCTGGTTATTTACCACACAGTTTTACTTTATGACACTTAGAACAGTTTAGACTCCTCAGTGAGAACATGTAAACCTATGCTTCAGAGAAAGTGCACAACACGGATAACCAGACCCTGGTCAAGCGGCAGAGAGCTCATCCCCTCGCAGGGAAGAGGGAACTCACCTGCAGAACTCTAGGTGGGTGCTGTGTGAGTAACCACAGCACTTTTTCATGTTCTCTACTGCAATTACATTAACAGATTGTTAATTAAATGAAAACCTAATTGCTGATGCAATGTGGAAGAACATCAAAAAGATTAACTATGATACGAGTATTTTAATTAAAAAACTTTATATAATAAAATGTTGTAATAAAACTGGCTTGCTGTCAAAAAGAGGGGAACTATCAAGAGGCCTTCAAAACTCAAAGAATGAGAGTAAATCAAAAAAATGTCTTCAGTCACTGATTTAGCAACATGTCTTCACTGCATTTTTGTAAAGCAGAGCTCACACTAAAAGCTTGCAGGGAAAAAAAAACCCCTAAACAACAAAACACACCAAAAAGCCCTCAAGGGACCAGGGCCTCATCCACACAGGATTTTTTTCCTGACAGAGATAAGGATAATTTGCTCATTAGCTTCCCTCCTTCTGAGCTGCATCTTATTGACTTCACAGAGTTTTGGCTCTCACTTCAGTCATGGTGCCACACGTGATCAGTTTAGAGGAATGAGACTACCTCCTGGGGGAGGAAGGCTCTGGCCAGGGATTCTCCCTCCCCAGCCTGCCACTCCAGATGGGGCAAGTGCCATGTACAGAAAGAGTGTGAAGTGCTTGAATGAGAAGGTCAGCACTTGCTTTAAGAACTGAGACATTCTTCAGTTATAATTGCATTGAAGAGCTTTATGCTTTTTAGTTTACAGTCACAGGCTTTGCACAACCATCCTTGAGAGAAGTATAACAATATTACTAAGACCAGAGGATAACACAAGAACGGGTAAAAAGGCTCTAAAACACAAAGAGGTCATCTTTGCTAACCAGAAGGAAGAAAAAAAAAAAGCACTTTTGGCAGTATTACATCAAATTAATAATCATGTTCTACAGTAAATTAAAAATCATGTTCTGTTCTCCAAATTTCATTATAATCACAGAACATTTTCCAAAACTGCTGCATACTCTAAAGGAGAGACTGTCAGTTTGGATACTCAGCATTGATGGGACACAAGAAGAAATGTTGTACTGAATGTTACGGGAATTCTGCAGAAACTTCTACATGTATTACAGATAAAACTCAGCTTTCTTATTAACATGTGTTATATTATTTGGAGCATTACATTCAACAACTTCTTACACATCCACTTGAATTTAAACATTTTCCTCAAAGCTCACACAGTGTGACATGAAGAACCTGAAAATGAAACCTACCAGTCATGTTATAGGCAGGAGGGAAATCCGTCTATTTATTCATTAATAGCCAAGCTGAAATACAGAAAATAGACCCAACATACACTCCAGATTTTACACATACATTCAGATATATTTTAATTTAATCACTTGATTATTTTTCCTGCAAGACTCATGTATTTTGTTAACCTGCCCAAATGGTTACATGCAGAGCCACAGCTGCTGACTCTCTCCTGATTCAATATAGCATCAACAGCTTCTAGCAGCTATGGATCCACTTACAAGGCCCTGACTCAGCAGAACCCTAAACATGGAATTTATTTTAAGTATATGCATAATTATTCTGCTGACTCAGGTTGGCTGGGTGACTTCTGATGGATGACCAATGTTTGTCTGAAGACAAAGAGCAATTCAGAAGATGTCTGCAATTCCATGCACTACACAACTTCATCTGTTCAGACATGAGCTAAGTGTCAATGCTGGGGTGGGCAACAAGCCCTAGGAGCTTGTTCCCCATAGGAACAAGGGTGTGAGGAAAACAATGAACCTTGAAGATCACCATGACATCCTCAGGGACTGCATGGATCTGGGAGGTGCACCAAGATCCTATTTAAGAATAAACAGATTTAGCTTCAGGTGGATTTTTTTTTTTTTTTGTATAGTTAAAGATAAGAAATGGAGCAAAAAATTTGTCTGTGAGATCGTTTGAAATGCAAGATTTTCATTTCACAGTCACGTCACTTTACTAAGAATACCCTAGCAAACTTCCAGAAAACACCCTGGACTTCCTTTTGCTCTTTTTAGAAAGCATGATGGTTTCCCCATCACTTCTATCTTTGGAAATACCCTTATTGCAATTAACACACTTACTCTGCAAACATAATTTCTAACACGTGATCTTAAATGCCAGGCCTGAACTTTCAACTTGGCCACATGGAAGGAGAACAAATAGACCACGCACAAGCCATGGAATAGGCAAACCCCCTTGGATTTGGCCCCTCAGAGCTAAGGCAGGGAGCCCAACCTGCAGCACTCCTGCCAGGACAAGCCACACAGCCCACGACCCTCCTTCCTAAATGTCCTTGGGATGCAGACAAGGAGCAAGGAGCTGCTGTGCATGCTGCAGCTGTGAGAGAGCGCCTCTGCAGCCCAACAGAGCCAGGGCCAGGGGACACCACTGCCATGACGTGAACAAGGAAAGGAGGGGGTTATATTTGAGCCCACCATCTGGAGCTGCCCAAAGCAGAAGAAAAACACTTTCCCATAAGGTCAGATGGGAAATAGCAGAGTAAGCTTAAAGGACCTTTTTAGTAGCATTCACAGTGTTGAAGCAAATCCAGAATTCAGCAAACATCCCGCTTGCCCACAGGTGATGATAAAGTTAATTCAAAAGTATTCTTACAAGTGCTAAGAAGGGAATGAATTGGTTGTTTTAGAGTTCCAATAAGTGAGTCAGTAACTTTACAGAAAAATTAAAGGGACAAGTCCTGCTTGAGGAAGAACAGAACAAAAAAATAATCTGAAAAACAGAGAAACAGGAGAGTTGAAGACACAGGAAGACATTCATGCACTCAGCCACATGCCTGCCAGCATAGTTTTCCAACAGCTCAAACCTCATTTGCGTCCTAAAGCAGAATCACTTCTGCACCTTTATCACGTTACGAAATAAACCCCTTCTTGATTTTTTTATCCCTCAGTAGCAGCAAGAGCAACATAGTTCACCACACAGGACATTGAACAGATTTGTCAAGAGGGGCACATACAAAAACATTTTCATAACAACATTTGACAGTGCAGTGAGACCAAAGCTTTATTTCCTCAAGACAGGGATCAAACAAATAAGAGGAGGAGAAGCATCTGCTCCTGTTTCTTTCTTCTACATTTAAGCATTGCAGGTAACTTGCAAGAAAGCAGAAAGAATTTCCTTCCATCCCCTGTCTATCATGCTGGGGCCAACAGCTTTGGGCATTCAGACTCACAGCCATATGAGCCAAGGCCTCCCCACAATTCTCCTCCCCAGGGGCCATGAGAACAACTCTCAGCTCCTCAAAAATATTGCAGCTCCTCCTTTTCCCTGTACCTGGCTACCTGTGAGCCCTCAGCTCTTCCATCTGCCCCACACACTCAAACCCCCACTGATTCCCTTTGGTTTTGTGCTCTGGAGCAAACACCAAACAGGAGTTCCAAGGGGGATAGGACAGAAATACAGCACCTTCACCAAAACTCCAAAAGAACATCATAACAGCAAAATTAAGCAAGGGAATTAGATTAACAAAACAAAAATAAAACCCCAAAACTTCAATAACATCATGGCTGCTATAAAAACGATGGCGAAATGAGGCCTGTTCCACTCCTTGCTCAGAGATGTTTAATCCTGAAGGAGGACAAAACACCAGTTTCCTGACTCTGATCATGACAGTTGGCTCAGATTTGAGGAGGGGGATATAAAAGCAGAAAACCCAAGGACCAAGTCTGCTTGCTTTAACCACTGCTGACAGATGCAGGTGGCATCTGCAGTATGAGCACAGTGGGTTTTCTTTTTCCAGCAGCTTTTAAGTACTTCTCCTTCCTCTTCACACTCTACAGAAAATGATGTCTCCTCCTTCAATACTGCAGATTGATTTATTGAACACTCAGAAGCAGGATAAAGGGGAGATTGAGCCAGACAGCTGTCAATCCATAGAAACAGGCTCAAAAAAATGGCTCCTTCTTCACAGATCACAGACATTCACCCAAACCATCCCATGCTTTTAGGTTTTTCTCAGTGCTTACCTACCATGCACTGATGGGCTGTTTGTACCACACAAGGACAAGAAGAAATAAGACTAGAAAAGGTGTGGGGGAGACAGGAGGAGACATGGAAGAAAAATCACAAACTCTATAAAGCTGTTGGTCTGAAGTCAGACATTTCATCACACAAAATGAGAAACATGTTTTTGCATCACCCAAAAATAAAATCTTATCTTAAAACGTCACGTTCCCATAATGATCACCATTCTGATTTAGAACACTAAACTGACAAACAGACACACAGAACCTACTGAGCTAAGCTTCTTCTTGCTGGCTTTCATCTCTCCTTTCCTCACCTCTTATCTAAAGTCAGCTAACATCAAAGAGCAGTGTTCCAGTCATCTGGCTTTCCACCAATGTAATTACTGACTCACCTGTATGGAAGGACAGTTAGAGACAGCTCACCTGTTCTGGGTAACACTTACAGAGTTTCAAAATTTCAAGAAACTCCCCACACCAGCATTTATTCCTGTCCCCGGGTTCACAGTTTTTAGGCAGGTGGGGAAGGACAAGTTTCAGCATGCAGACTGAGAGCTGCTCAAAGCACACTTCAGACCCAGCTGGGATGAGCCCGAGTGCAGGAAAGGGAACCAGGAAGTCTTCTGTACAAGCCCCCTTTAATTGTTCCAAAGTCAGGTGGGGTTTGCACTTGGCCAAGTAAAACCCTTAGTGATAGCAATGCTGCAGCTAGCAGTGCTGCACGTTTCCATCAAAACAGTGATGAAACCCCTTTGACAAGGTGGAGGTGGAAGAGCAACAGGAGCATGAGATATAGCTGCTAAAAAAGATAAATTGCCTTGCGGGACAATTCCCTTTTTCTTCTCACTCATCTTTAGTCTTCTATGATAGCCAAGTGCCCTTCCCCCCAAAAAACAACCCATGCCACTGTCTCACAGTCTGATTGATAAAGTAATGTTTAGGAGATCACAGGCTGTTAAAAAAAAGAAGAAAGAGAAGAGTAGCAGAAAGAAAGAAGAGTAAGAAATGTTAATAGTTAAGGAACATTTACATAATGGCTTTTTTTTTAATATTATTCCAAAAGATTCTAGAGAATTTTACGGGTATCTGTTCAAGTCACGTTAAGAATGTCAGTGTTCCTAAAAAGAAAATGTTAGCAGTAAGGGCTCTATTTTAAAACATGATTGACTTTGCACAAATAGTTTTTAGGCTTTTCTACAAGAACATTAGACAGCAGCTTCGGAACATGATGTAAATGACACATAGTAATTGTATCCTGGTACCCAAGTACCAGGAATACATTAGAGGGGCAGGATTATTACAGTAGAAAGTCCTATAGCTGGTCAGTCTTTGTCAATGAGCACAGCTCAGAAGGCTATTAACAGTACAGTAGGAAGCAAGTTACCTTTCTTTGCTTTCTTCTGTAGCTTCAGTGTATCGGATGATTTCTTTTTTATCTCTTGGCGGGCTTTTTTGTATTCTAAAAAACACACACAACCTCTATTATCAATATAATCAATGTCAAAATTAATGTTTTTCACAGAAAAGACTACATTTAAAGACTACAAACTTTCAGAGAACTGCTACTGTTAAACAAAGCAGCTCAGAATTCACATTTTTGTAAAGCCTATACATTTGGCTTAATATAACATTTTAGGGTGTGAGCACATTCACATACCAAAATCTTTCCCAAATAAACAAAGCCTTTACAGAAATAACAACTGAGAAGACAGTACAAAATTAGAGTGCTTTTCATTTCATCCACTCTCAGGAATGGAAAACAGAGATGACAGGTTTCTCGAAACATCTGTGTTCAAAAAACAGCTATCCAGAAATGGCAAAGCAGAGAATATCCTGTGATCCCTCTCCAGCATGAGAGTCAGGCAGAGGAAGAGGGTGCTAAAACTCTGCCCAAGGAAAGGTCACATTGCCAGCTCCTTCTGATGAAGTGGAGCACACTGCACTTGTCCTCATTTTCAAATGAGCTGCACATCCCAGGAGAATCAGAATCCCAAATTCAACCTCCAGTGCAGGAACACTAAAGGTACCAGATATGAAAACTGTTACTTAAAAAAAAAAAAAGGCATGTATGCATGTATATACATGTACACATACACTTTATCCAAGGAGATCAGTGTTACTACTCTTCTGCAGATGGAAAAACAGAAGCAGATTGATGGCGGGCACAGGAACTGCACTCCTAACACCCAAGTCTGCCCAGTAAACTCTAAATCTCACTGCCACTTTGGCCTAGGTTACCCCTACTGGCATGACCCCATGTGATTCCTCTCTCCTGCTCACTACATACTTAACACTTTGGGCAGCACAAGGCAGGAAGTTTTTCAAGAGCTGCTGATTCAACTGCTTCTATCTGACCACAGTAATAACAGGGCAAGAAGGAAATCCTCCTTTGGAGGTCAAGCCCACTCCTTCCCATCAGTTCCCATGGTGCTGCTGCCTCTTCCAGACATAACAAAAGTCTTCAATTTCTAAGGGCCAGTCAGTGGTGAACTGCAACCTGCTTTCAGCACATGTGCTAAAAAGGGCCACCATTTCCAGCACAAGTTTTGCAAAGCCAAAGGCATCTACCAACATCTTGCTTGCTGTGTAAGACTTGGCTGCCTGCTGCTCATTCCTCCAGGAAAGCCTCTGGAGCCATCATCACCACTGCAGCCCTGGGCATCCCATGTCCCATAGCAGAGCTCTCCTGTTCCCCAGATGCACATTCTGTATGGCATCAGGTATAAAATAAGGATGCTCAGTGTTTTACAGGGCTGCGCATTCTCTGGAGGACATTCTAGCTGAGGCATAACATGATCTTACAAGCTGCTTTTAACGACACCCCAGGGCTTTGCAGGGATAGATGTGGCATCTCCAATCCTCAGCTCATACAGGGAGAGTGGGTTAACAGAATTAAACCCAGTCACTGCTTATCAGTCTAGAAAAACAACCCACTCCTGAGGGTCCAGAAAACTAAACCTTCAGAATGCATATGGCAAGGGTTAAAATTTTGTTAGGCACTTTGGGAGAGAAGTGTTTTAGAAGACAAAAACTGCTATACATATTTAAGCATGTCATTCAGTTTTCCAGAACAAACATGAAAAGAGGAAGCAAAACTGATATTATAATCTTATTCCTATTAAAGAATTTTTCCTCTATAACTACCTTTTGCATGGTCTTTATCCAGCTGATTGGCCACTTTCTTCCACTCTTCCATCTGTTCTTGAAGTGGGTTTATCAGACAGTCAATTAAAGCACTAATTTTGTTGAAAAAACACAAAGAGCAATCAAGTCCTGCAGATGCCCCTATTCTTACAGAGAGAGCCAAGGTCAATACTGGAGTATTTTTACTTTTTGCTGTGACAGCTACCAGTGTCACAATGTAAATATCAGAACATAAAAACGTTTACACTAGAGAAAGCAAAAGAAAAAAGCAGATTAAAAAAAAAAATAATCAAAAATCCACATCACAAGATAACCAGAATTACAAAAGCTCTGGACAGAGAGGAACAGAGTGTAAAGCAAAGAAGTGACCTGAAACAGTTCAGTGTAAACAGATCCTACTCAACTGTCACACAATTTAAATGGAATCTGGAGACCAGAAAGGTTCATGCAGCCATGGAGATTATAAACTTAAATAGCACATGTATATACACAAGACAGAGCAGCTGTACAAGAGAACAATATCCTGCTCACTGATGTGCCTCACCTCACACTGGTGGAGTCCATGATTCAGCAGTAATGCTCCACTAGTTAATGAGACTGGGATCAAACCATTTAAACAGCTAAGTCTGTGGTAACTGGAGACTAAAATTGTCTCCTCATGGCCAATTTCATAAATAACTTTATTTTAAAGTAATCACAGAATAATCATAGAATGTCTTGGATTGGAAGGAATGTTAAAGGTCATCTGGTTCCAACCACCCTGCCGTGGTCAAGGACACCTTCCACTAGACCAGCCTGCTTATACCATCCAACCTGGCTTTGAACACTTTCAAGGATGGGGGAAAAAGGGTAAAAACACAGAAGGTCATCAGGCAAATGGTGAAGCATCATTATTGTTTACCTAACATCAAGTATAACTTTTAACTCTGGTTAAAAAAGGCACATATGCAAACTTCTACTGACTACAGGAGTAGGTTGTTTTTGTACAACCCAGGTTGCATATGAGTTAATCCTCTCTCATTACCTCTGCAATCTAACTTCAACTGCAAAAACAGGATGAGAGAATTTGCATTTCCTATACTGCTCTGATGAAGGTTCTTCACTTGGCTGCAAGCTATCTGGGCTCTGCAGTAAGCTGAGGAAGCAGCACAACAGTTGCTGCTGCTGCTGCTGCTTGTTTAAAACATAGTGACAAAGCTTAAAGTCCTGAAACAAAGACAGGTCAGTCGGTCACATCAGCAGCCGCCTGCCCAGCGCTGAGCAACAGGGACTGACAGTGGGAATTTGCAGCATTTAGAGGTGATTTGAGGTGAACTGGCCCGGCCCCATAAATGTGCAGTGAAGCCCTGCATGTTCACAGCACCTAATGTGCTGCAGGGAGAAAACAACTGCTGCTCTCAGTGACATGGGCAGAAGTCAGCTGAGAAGCCAATGCTGATGAACAGCTTTAGATGTTCCCCAGCAGCACATGAAAGAGGAACCTCCAGTGCTGGGCCAGGTATGGAGCCACTCACCTTGAGAACTGCCGGAGTTTGGACTCTATACTTCTGTGCCTCATACACATCCTGGTGAGAGCAGACCCAATCTCTCTGGTACCACCTGAAAAACAAAAGCCAAAAGGCAGGTGAGACCCCTGATAATATTCCTGCCTGTGGTGTAGAGGCGTAACAACCAGGAGGGGGTTGCCAAGTGTCACACCAAGTT
Organism: Chamaea fasciata; assembly: GCF_029207755.1. Classification (NCBI taxonomy): domain Eukaryota; kingdom Metazoa; phylum Chordata; class Aves; order Passeriformes; family Sylviidae; genus Chamaea; species Chamaea fasciata. The sequence goes on along the minus strand of NW_027094086.1, from coordinate 11,683,418 downwards.
TTCCAGAGTGACTGCAAAACAGATTAATAGTAAGTGTAGAATTAACTAGGTTATTAATGGGGCAGATCTCAGTGGTATCTGCCACCCCAAGAAGAGATTAATTCCTATTCACCTAGAGACCAGAACTGAGCAACCAAACACAATTAAAACACAGTTCTTCCAGGCAGCTTTCTGTGCTATGAGGCTCAGCTCTGTAGCAGAAGGCTCAATCCTTCAAGCAGAAGACTTGAAAGGAAAGGGTTTGAGATGTCAAAAACCAAGTAGCACAGCTGCCAAGGGAGTGGGCATCTGTGAACGAATTATTTCCACATTTCAGCAATAGGCCCAGGGGATCCGATGCAATTTCCCGTCCCTAGATTCTTCAGACCCAGTGTCTCAAAGGCGTTCGGCTGCTCCGGAGCCCGGCCCCGGCGCCCGGCGCGCTCCCGGCACGGCCGGCAGGTGGCGCCGTTGGCCGCCGCCCCGCCCGTCCCGCGGGCGGCACAAAAGCGGCGCCGCTCCCGGGGCTCCTCCCGAGCCCGCCCCCCGCCCCCTCCCAGCCTCCCTCCCTCCCTCCCGCTGCCAGCAGCGACACCTGCTCCCAGCAGCCTATCACAGCTCGATAAAACTCTGCTTCGGTTACGGTTAGTTTTGGTACTTGCTTAGTTCCCATTTGCAAGTCAAATCTACTATTTCAGGATACGAACATCAACCTTCTTACGAACTGTTTCCAAACTCTGGTGCTCTCTCTGGAACAGCGAATATATCAGCGTCTATTTAGAAGTCTTATTTGATTATTAAATTAACCTTAGACTTGTATCATAGAGTAAAATCTTTCCTAGGCTTTAAAAATAGTATTGTTCAAGTTAAAAGAAAAATCTTCCTAAGAAACGTGAACATTTTTGATCATTTTGATTTTTTTTAAACATGAAATCAATTCACCATCTTCCTGGATTCTTGCAGAATTAAATCCTGTGCCCACGCAATGGCTCTGGAACAAAGACACTAAATAATTGGAACAAATTGTGGCTGTTTGGTATTGTTCAAAAAGATAAACAAAGTCCTTTGTCTCTTGCCTGATTACTCATGTTTTTATAAGGAGCTTTTGAAATACTATTATTTGGCAACATCAAAGATCTACAGCCTCATTGCATACAGGTGGGAAAAGCACACGGACTCCAGGCTGGATCTGTACCCATCTCTTCCAGTGATGCTGCACTTGCACAAGCTGAGACAGACTCCAGTAACTCAAAAAGCAATACAGAAGATGGGGAGAGGTGTAACAGAGAGAAAGCAAGTGGAGAAAGAGGACAGCATCTCCAACAAAGATCTCTGTCCCAAAACATGGGCATTTTTCTTTGGATCCACTGCCAAATAAAAGTAATTTTGTTTCAGAGCCTAATGTGGTAGACAACTGCAATGGCAGAGAAGAACAAATGAACCAGAAACTTCCCTGGTTACCAGCACTGAGTTTAAGTAAAAGGTTGGTTTTTTAAGACTGAAAACTCACTGAAATACTGGAATATTAAGGACCATCAATGGTTAAGTGACACTGCTTTCCTAAGTTTGTTATATGAAAGAAAGAGGGGTCGTATCAGAACAATAAAAAGGAAATAAGGCACCATCTGTTTGGGGAGACTAGGAAACAAGGGTCAGTTACTATTTATATTAAATTCCAAGGTAACAGAATTTTAACTGAAACACGATCAATCAAAGCATAAGTATGGATGGCCAAGGTCAGCAGAACAGCCAAACAAAGTTCAGAGTTAAAAAAAAAAACAAAACCAAGCCACAACAAAATAAATTAAGCCTGAAATAAAGAGGTTTTTCCATGGAAAAACCCCAATGCAACTGGTTGGTGATGAGTGGGCTACTGGTTCTTCCCACCTTTTGAAACTTCATGTTATCCATAGGTGTTTACAAGAACATCAAAGGATGAGGTGTTAATTTTATTCTGTGAATGAAGGCTATCCTAATGAAGGGAAGGTAAAAAGGAAAGAAATGGTTTCGAGAAATCTTTGATGTCCCTTCTGGAAACAAGGTGTTGCTGAAGATGGGTTGAGGATTCTGCTTGGGAAGAAGAGTGAGGGGTGCTGCTGACAAGTTTGGAAGAGCTGAGCCAGCACCTCTGCTTGGTCAGCATGGATGCAGGGAGGGGTGCATGGAGTGGGTTTGGGCTGGCAAGGGTCACCAGACTGAGCAAAGGACAGTACCAGCCCACCTTGTCCCACACCTGAATTCCACTGCTTCTCAACATAGGAATGACTCCAACAGCACTGGAGTTAAACACAGGGAGCTTTACTTCCCTGTTCCAAATTATATTAACTGTCAAGGATATAAATGCTTCCTGAGAAAGTTTAAAAAAAATAATAAATACAAGCTTCTCACCACCCCTTGATTTATAGAGCTGGAGGACCGTGGCCATCACCAATGCATTCAGCTGTTCTCCCAGGAACACCCACAGTGCAAAGGGTTTGTCTCAGCTTTCAGCAGGTTACTGTGAGGGCTGGTTCCCACCAGCAGAACTGCACTGATGCTCCTGTCTCCAAATGTCTGGGATCAGCTGGCTATACAAACTGGCAGAAAGGACCCATTTTGTACCACTGCAGCAGTTTGAAAATATCCAAATGTAACAAGGGAGGGTAATTTGGATATGTTTCTTTTATCCAGTATCAGCTGCAGTGAACAGGACCCACATTTGCTTTATATAAATTAAGTTTGATGAGTTGGTTACTCACAGCCGGAGCAGGTGGCCAACATGTGCACTGCACACAGAGATGGACCTTACAAGCAGCATTAATGTGTGTGCAAGTCCTGCTACTGGCTATGCACCTGAGCAATCTAAATCAAGTAACGATTTTACTGCAGTGGGCAATGCCACAGTCACACAAAACCTTCTTCAGCTTCCAAATTAATTTATGGTTTGTCTTTTCAAAACCTTCTCCGTAAGTGACCAATTGCCTACTGACTCAAGGATGGAACCATGAGCCAGGCAGCCAAAGACCAGTGGAGAGAAATTCTTTTTCTATCAACCCACAGATGTGGTGGCAAAAAGAGGATCTGACAGAGAAGTATGTCAGGAATACACCGAATGCACTGTCCATCTCCACTCATAAGCAGGTCCCTGGAACAAAGTCATGACGTCCTCCAGCAGCTGCAATTTCCCAAAATGTAGAGGCCACACTAGCAAACTTTTCACCAGACCAAGAGTATGTTGAGTGGGTGACCTGGGCTCCATTCACTGCCCTGCAGCTCTGCAAGTCAAACTGCTGTGCTTTGGGCTCTCAGCTGATAAAATGAGGCCTTGAATTATCTGCTTCTCTGACATCCTATAATAATTCATCCAGTAAGGCAAACAATGCCCGGGAACAGCGTAAAGTAATACTTTGAAACCGGAGATGAGAGCTGTATTCATCAGAATTCCCACTCAGAGAAAGTGGCTTAACAAAATGCTCCTGTCAAATTTGATTAGAAAATGGGTGATAACATCAGCCTTATTTCTCATAAGTAAAAGGCAACTCTGCAAGGCAAAACGTGCTTTCACTCTCACCTTCCCTGCTTTTCTCTTTCCTGCCTAAGCCTGTAAAAGACCACAAACTTTTTTCATGTGAGATAATTAAACAGAAGTCTGTGGACCACAACACTACAATGAGTCCACTATAAAGGCATAAATGATCTCTTTCGATGCTTCCTTGTCATTCAGCATCACAGAGAGACAACAGAGAGAGATTGTAGGAAAGAGACTCAATTGTTTTATGGGAGTCATTATGTTTGTATTTAAGGATGATCATATATCAAGGAAATGATTATTTGATGAAATGTGCAGCTGTACAACTGTGTGGCCTCTATATACTCCAAACAACTTGCTACAATCAACCTCTTATCTTCCTCTTCTCACTTCACTGTTGAGCAACTCCAGCAGGCTCAGAAGATGCTGCCTTTCAGGAAGCGCTTTTAAGGTTCCAACCTACTAATGAGCTCACCTTTATCTTCAAGGCCATAGTCCAAATGTGCCAGCCACTTCCCCTCTTTCCCAAAAGGGAGAGAATGATGAAAAATGGGTGTAACATTTTTGTAATTTCGAAGTTATCGAAGAGGTCTCCATTTTTGACTAAAGCAGGAGCAGAATGGAGGCTGGATTATTAAATGCAGTTCTGAACATAAAGGCTATGACAAATGACTAACAGCAGGACATTTTAAGCTAATGGCCATTTACTCAACCCTTATCCAAACTCATGCTGCTAGAAGAGGAAGCAGTTTCCGTCACTGATTACATGGGGCACAGACCTTGATCTTGCCAAACTTTTTATGTGGATGCCTCCATGAAACTCAAGGAGGATGAGATCAGTTCCATGGTGTTACAGCAAACAGAGAAAAAAAGACAGCTTTTGCTTAAAACTGACTAGCACGGGTATTACTACTGGGACAGAAACCTGAAAGTGGAGCTATGGCAGCTCTCTATGTTCAGGGTGTCAACAGTCTCCAGGTAAGGCTTGTAAGCTGGAAAAACACATCGAAAATTGCAGATAACAGACAGATGTTGTTCAGCATGAAGCAGGCAGGAAAAGAAAACAGGACGCCCTTATCCCTACAGCTGTTAGCCTTTCTGAGAAGCACTTGGTAAAGTCTCTGAAAGCTGCTGTTCAAAATCAGAAAAAAAAAAAAAAAATCCTGAGGCTTTTTTTAAAAGAATTTAATTTAAGACATTTCTCAGTGAAGACTGGATCAACAAATGCAAATTCAAGGTCAAACTCACCTATGAATTTTAGATTAACCAAGTTTAATAAAACAGCTCTGGCAGGCCGCTGTCATATACCGCACCTCTGCAGTTGTCATTGCAAAGGAACAGATTGCTTTGCAATGTTTGGTCGAGTGCCCTTTTGGGCAAAATACTTGGAAAACATATTTACAGAAGCCTGCTAGGAAGTTCTCTGTCACATTTGCCAGAGCCCCACACATTCCAGCTGACAGGAAAATGCAGTGGGTGGCTTATTTTCTCATTTGCAGAAGAATCTAGCATTTGTTCATGGATGGGACTAGCAGCATCTTGAATTGCATTGTCATTGATCTTAGATGACAAAGGAGTTGAGAAGAGTGGCAGTGGCAGCTAGTTAAAGCAGCAAAGAAGCCAAAGGAACAGGAAACCTGAGCCAACCCTAGCCCAGAGCCTGCCCTGGTAACCACCAGCATTCCGAAGTCCCTGTAATACACTGGCCATGTTCCAGTCACTTCGTTAAAGAACATACAAGAAAGGTCTTGGGACTTCTTCTGATCTTGCTTGTTCATTCAGTGAGCAGCATTTTTGCTCACTTTAGCTCTTCTAGCTTAGCACTGGGCAAAATCCTCACCCCATGGGAGTTAACACAAGCACTGCCATTACAGAAGCAGAGTCAGAATTTCACCCACACACACACAGGTCACTACAGAGTCCATCCAACATATAAGCATGGTCATGAACCAGCCCTGCTATGATCTCCGGACAGTTTGGGTTTAGCCAGCCTTCAGTGAGTGCATGAATGCAAAGCTCACCCATGGCCCTCTGCTTGGAAAGAGGATGTCACACACACAGGTGGATAAAAGTGCTTTGGGAATGTTTAAGTTATCGTAGGATGCATCAGTTAAATTTCTGTGAAACTAAGCCTGTCATTGATTCACGAACTTGGAAAGAGACACAAAATGCATCACTGAACCATGACATCCTGTCAGAGAGCAGCAGAAGTCCAGGCAGAAGCGTTTCCCAGGAACAAAATGCTCAAGTTTGAGGTGTTTGTGTCAGGAATGCAAGCTGGCTTGCTACCTCCTCCTCTCCCTTTCACAAATGCTGTTGCCAGCACAGACAGAATATTGCTTCTGGTGATTTCTTACAAGAATTATTATCCATTCCTCCTCACAGGTGCCTATTGTTCATTTTTATGAACCTAGAATTCTGCATCAAGTTTTTAATGCCACAAAACCAAAGCATGATTAAAACCAGATTTGTTTAGAAGAGCCACAATAGTGTTTTCCATTATTTACATTTTATTCTTTAGAATACAAACAGTTTCAGTACTGAAAACATACAGGGTCTGCTAAGTATCTGTACTTACAATCGAGCTGTCCGCTAACATTGCCCATACCTTTTCCCCATTTCTTTTTAGATTTATAGCAAAATGGAAGTCCAGAAACAGTCTATGCATAGCTCAGTAAACCTAACAGTCTTAATTTGAGCAGATCCAACTCCTTTGCTCCAGCTGCTACATCCATCAATGGCTCAAGGAAAGGAGGTGACATGAGTCACCAACCTGGTGCTCTCAATAAAAACCACCACACATTAATAAAAAGAACTCTGTAAGGAAAACAATTCCTGAAGCGGAAGAACAGCAGGCCAAGCGTGTGTGCAAATCTGGAGTAGCCCGTCACCTGTGCAGAATCCCAGAGCTGAGCTGGCAGCCAAAGGGCATGTAAAGGCCAGCTCCACCAGCCAGGGACACTGCACTGAGGACCACACTCCACTGCACACTCCAGACAGTGAAGAGATGGAGGTCTGGTTCAGGCCTACTTAGATAGCCAGACTCATTGATCTCCATACCTCCACGAATCTGGCTCTAAATGAACACCTAATGTCAGCCTGATGTGTGAAGAAGGCAGTAACTCAAGATACTTATGGTCTTTTGAAGTACAGCTCTTTATTTTGCCTGGGCCCAGCGATGAACTGCGATGTAATGTGATTAGATTACAGAAATATTCAATGAGGGGAAGAGATAATACACTTAGAGCAAATGGCTTGGAACACTAACTGCAATTCCACTGCACACTTGGCAAAACACATTCTGCTTATTTTGAACTGACAACTTCCACAGAGGCCCTAAAAAGCCTGCAAGGTTTTTCTCCCCTTTATGTTTTGTTACTGCCCTCACAAACATCTCTGGCCCCAAAAGCCCCTTAACTCAGGTCTCCCAAACACCTGTGCTGTGGATCCCAATCCAGCAAGGATTTCAGCTACCACCAAATGGCTGCTGCCTCTGAAGCACAAAATCAAGCACTGCCAGGACAAGCAGGTGCAAAAAGCAGAAGAAAAGTTTATTTTTAAATCCAAGTCAGCAGATCTAACTGAAACCCCACAGCAAGCAGATCTGCAAAATAAGGCAGTGCTATTTTTATAGGCTGTCACTTCTTCCAGCAGAGCACACTTCCTTAGTGAACTGAGGGAAAGATCATGAGGGTACAAAGGGAGGTAAAAATCATTCAAACCACCTTAAGAAATTATCAGTTCAAGACATTTTGCAGTATGTCTGTTATTTTTCAGTTAGTTGTACTGAGATACATCACCATCAACCCATCAAAAGGCTCAATGCACACCTAAGCATTGAGTGCGACATCTCATGCTCTGGGTGCAAGGGAAAGCTCTGTCCCTGCCCCAGGCATTTAGGGACACGGTTTACTCTCCTGGGGCAATCTCATGCCTTTGCTCAGGGTTAATAATCTCTAACTGCAACTCATCCACCCATACAGGGGGATGCTGGTGGTGCTTCAAAAGGCCATGCATTCTCTTTTTGGTATTTTCTCAAGGCAGCTGCTCTGTGTGCTCCAAAGGCCATTTAAAATAATCTCAAATATGTATTGAAATACCCATTATTCAACTTAATCCTCACTGATTTTTTTACTGTGACTCCAAGCTCATTTCAACATGGCTTGGTAAAGGCAAAGGTGTTCTTGGTATGAGAGACTAAAAACACACTGAATTTGCAGACTTCTTCTCTAAACCTCAGAAGACTCTGCAGCAGGCACATGGAAAACCTGTACACCTCTTTAATCAAGTGGCAGATAGCAAAAGTGTAGCAGGAATCCAGGACACTAATGTTTAGTTATCCAGACTGCCTCAAAGCTCGTATTTACTGGTATAAGGACAGTTGAGCTGTTTATCAGGTCAGCTCTCGAACAGTTAACCAGTTTTGTCCTCATTGATGGGCTGCTTTTATTTTATATTTGGCTGCATCCCACTAATTTTCAACTTCAGCTTCCTCAGCCTTACTAAAATATAATGAATTTTCACAAAGGCAAAGGAGACTGTCACCACATGGGTTTGACACTAGCTGGCTGTTTGAGCCTGCAGTACAATGGAATTTGAAACACAACAGTGAACCCAGCTTTAAAAAAAGATATATTCCACCTGTTACAGAGAGTGAAATGAGGACAGCCATCTCCAAGCAGAGGAACTAGAGGTCTTTGTGCTTTTGGCCTGAAACTCAATAAACACATGTTCTTAAAAACACAGCAAACTCTGAACTTTCAAATTTAGAAAAAGTACATTTTCTCCTTGTAAGCAGCAAGTGAAGTTCACAGAAGGCTGCACGCAGAGGTGAGACATCTTACAAGCACAGGGCTGGGCTCACCAGATCTTTGGCTGCTTTGAATGCAGATTGACATGCTCTGCAGGCAAACTCCTGTTTATCCCGTGAATCCTTCCAAACAATCTATGCTGTCAGGCTGCATTTGAAGTGTGCCTGCTTAAACCAAGAAGAGTGCAGCAGGAGAAAAGCTTCGATTGCCTGAGTCACAAAAAGAAAAAGGCACATTTGCAGAAAAGCTCAAATGAAGCCGCCTTGGTGTACAGCATGACAAGCACAGCGTACAGCAGGACACTCAGCAGCGCTGACTGGCACGTGAACACCGAGGTTGTGCTGATCTCTTTCTGCAAGGGCAGAATAACTGCATTTCCTCTTGCAAACAAGCTCTGTTGAACTGCAGTGAACACACCTCGACCCCTGAAACAGCAGAGGTACCTAATCTGGCTGGACTTGCCTTCTGTGACCCACACACACACCAGGTTTGTAAGACCTAGGCAGGAAGGCCAAGCTTTGAAATATCTCTCCATCACCCTTAGTAGTGAGAACAACTGCAAGAAGCTTCAGAAAGCCAGGACCTGAATCAATGAGAAAGACTAGAAATCAAAAGGCAGAAGAAAAGCAAAGATTAATTAAAAACAGGGCTTTACAAATCCTGAATTTTAAACCTTGAAAGAGGAGCAGAAGCTATCCTTCTCAATCGTTTTATCCATTCTCTAACTACAGTGCAGAACACCTTTAGAACCTCCTCTCACTGAACAGCCCCAGGGAGAGGAGCAGGAGGGTATTCACACCTTACACTCCACGCAGGACAAGCCTTTAGAGCACTATTACTATTCTAGCCAAATCCTGCTCATCTTACAGTCCTTGATGACTAGACCAGCTGGGGCTGGGCAGCTTTAAACAAGGCTGCAATCCACACACAGAGTGCTCCTCAGGCTTTAGCCTAGCATGTAAACATGTTACCACTCATCCTAGGGGATGCCCCTCCTTCCAGAGGAGGGAAGTCCCTGCTCCCCTCCAAACACTGACCTAACACCTTTGGTTATTAGTCCTTTCCAGTATCTCACTCAGCAAAAACCAGAGAGACAAGACTGGGAGCGACCTTGGGAGGCTGTCTGGTCTGCTCACTGCCCACTAAAGGCAAGGCCAACATTCATGAGCTTCCTAGGGGTCTGTCCAGTTCAGCTTTTGAGTGTCTCTAGGGGTGGAGATTCCTGGGCTTCTCTTCCATTTGCTCGTTAGTGCCATGGTGAAAATCATTTTCCTTACCTAAAATCCAAGGTCCACTGTCCCAGCAGTTCAAACACACAGTTTTCCAAACACCCCTGGCACTGCTTTGTCAATGTCACACAGCAAATATATGTGGAAAGTGTTTATTTGTTTTATGCAAGTAAAAGCTTTGATATCAAAGGAATGTGAACACCCACTATAAGTACACAGAGCAGCATTGTCACAACCCAGTCTATGAAAAAATGAAGACTGTGGCATTTTGAAAATTACACAAAACCAATTTAAGTTTACCTACAAAAAGCAGCCAGCCCAATTGCTAACTTGCTTCATTACTTCAGGTTTCTCCAAAAAGTAATGAACAGTGCCTTACAATTAAGTTGATTTTAGCAGAGAAACATTCATCTGGTTATTTGACATCTCTGGTAATGCAGGAAATCCATCTAAACCTCACAATGCCTCACACGCTCTGATGCTCCCTTGTTCTTCTAACAGACCTCATCAACCTGCACCTACAAAACAGCTGGCTGTGACCTACTGCTATTAATTTCGCCATTAAAGACAAGAGTAGGCGACAAATTTGGATGGAGGATTTCTGACCTAGGCTTTAAGCACTATAATGCACAGGACTAGTATATAAATTACAGGTGTAGAGCAAGTGCTCAGAAGGGGTCACCTCCTATTTAGAATTTATTAACTATGTTCCCCCAGATTACCCTGACTTAGCACCACGCAACCCACATTCCAATATTTCACAGTGATATTGCTACATGAAAGGTTTCCCCTTACTTGCATCCTGCTCAACCATGTGAAATAGGATCAATTCCAGCAGCTCTTCTCCCAAAGACAGTCAGCCTGAGGACAGGTCACTCAGAAATTACACACATAAACATGCACACAGTAACAGTGCATCTGAGGAAACCCACATTTGTGTTACTGTGCTGGACATGCTGAGAAGAGTCTTGGATCACTCAGCTCTTGCCATGTGGTCTCAAATGCAGTTTGTAAAATGAAGAGCCAACAGAGATGACGACATTTTAGTCTGCTAACCGAAGTGAGAACCCCCAGGTTTTGGAAGCTTTCAGTCTTGGGCTCTAGTCCCAAATCACCAAGTGTAAGTTTGACTCAAGTCCACCTGCTGCTACCAGAGTGGTCAGTTTGGTCCTAGACTGAAAGGTTGAAATCTTGTATGACAATGAAAAATACAGGCTGCAGAATAAGGATGCAGCTGCACTGAAAAGGTGTGCAGGAAAGAGCGAGTTACTGAACTGCCTACCTTCCCCTCATGGGTAGGCAGTAATGCTTTAAGGCACTGACTCATGAGCAGTGTTTTTCAAGACAATGGTGTGTACCCTACCACAAGTCCACAGGCCGTGCAAAGCCCAGGCTGCAACACAACTGTGTTGAAATCGTTGCAAGCAAATGCTGTACAGAGCAATGCATTTTTCACCTTGTACCCAGCAACTGCCATGTGAGCTGCTCAACAACACTCCTGTGCCTGTATTTAGCATCTGCATTGAGAAGTAATTAATGGTTTTATTTAAGGAGAGCTTCTTGAAGAGGTCAGAGGTGCCTCAAATTGTTTTCCCCAGAGTAAAGTGCATCAGCAGACAGTTCCTGAGGAGCAGCTAACACCCGGGTGTTTAATAACACAATGCTGTTCTGGTTTCGTGACAGTCTCCTGGGCACTGCAGGGTCAACACAGGCCAGAACTTTTGCAAATTTAAAGTTGCAGTTAAAAAGAAAAACATATATACTTTTCACATCATTTACAGACTAGACTCAACTTGCTTCAGAAAGAATCCATCTGTTTTTTCTGCTTGTACAAACACCCACCATGCTGGACAGCCAAACACTTGTACTGGTAACTAATTTTGTTACCACAACATGCCAAAGTGAAAAGGAACCTTAATAATGTGACAGAAGCAAGATTTAAAATATATATATTTTTAATGTGCTCATTTTTCATGTGGTCAACTTCTGCAGTTATGCTCTGGTAAGCATGTCGTATCATCAGTCTTAATAGACTTCCAATGCAACAGCAGTTTCTGATTTATTCCTCCCCATCCCACATCCTCTTTCAGTGTCCATTTCAAGTATCAGTACCCGATGCCTGCAACACCTGCAGGTTGCCAAGCCAGTTTAGCTATGGAAAAATGGATACCAGCTACTTGCCAACAGAAGAAAATACACTCTGCACTGCAAACTGGCTAGCTTGGTGCTTTTTCCATCTATCTATAAATAGGGCAATGCCAATTGCTAATTAAAACAGACAGGTTCAAATGGTGCAATGCTGTAATCACAGTATGACATGTGTAAGTCTCTAAACATATATTAAAAAATGAGGCTAAAAAGCCCTCCAACCCAAATGCTGTAAAGGGATAAGCACTCACAGCTTTTTACACTGCATTAAGGAGAACGGAGAGCTGCTGATGGAGGCTTCCCTGCACAGAAGGCACAAGATACAGACCAAGAAGCACAGAGAACACAGACCATGAGAGCTGTTGTTACATGGTACCAAAGCCATGCTCCCTCAGGCTCCCGACGAGCCCCTGGGCTGCCGGAGTATCTGCTTGTGACGTAAGCTGACAGAAACTGCAATGCAGCACTCCCAGCACAGGCCACCAGCATCTCTGAATTCCTCTTCCGCAGCAGCAGCAGCAGCAGCACTGCCACTCATCCTGAGTGAACTCAAGGGCATGCCTTCCACAGAAATAATTGCCACATTTAATCTGTCCAGCTGCAATCCATTTCAGATACAACTGCTTGCAATAGGCGTTAGCCTAGATTTTTTGAACGGTTTGTTTAAAGTAGGTAAAATAAATGATTCAATTAAAAAGACAACCCCCAAAGAACTGGTTTTTGAAATGGGAGTAAGGACAGTATAATTGGGTCTTGATGTAAGGAGTATTTCTCTGCTTAAGAAAAAAAATCTGTCCAAAGAAAGCAGTTAGTCCCATTAATCTGGCATTCCCAACAGGATCAAAAGGCTACGAAAGGCATGGCTTGCAGGTCAGATGATAAAAGAAGAAAAAGGTACCTCAGCTGTCAACCCAAGATGAACCACCAGTACTCACAGGGCATGCATTATTTTCCTCTATGGAAGATATAGCAAAACCCTACAGCAGCAGAGGTGGGAAGCACTAAAAAATCCTGTGGCAGACTCACAGGATTTCACAGGACTTAATGAATTGTAAACATTAGTAAGAACAGAATCACACTGAAGGAGCTCCAGTTTATCTATTAACAAAGCTTTATACCAGGACTGCTAAATACAGCTGAGCTAAGGGCAGATTTAGGCACGAAGCAATTAAAAAATGTATTGAGCGCCAAAGAGAGACACGGCAAGTTATCTTCTATGAAAACCAAAGTAAACCTAATACTATTTTAAAGCACTTAAGAATGTGACTTAAGAGAAAACAGGTATAAATCAGCATCAGCAATTACCCATCCAATGACTGCCCCTTAATAGACGCAGCTCTTGCAAGTCAAATCAGCAGTCACAATGGTCAGGAAGGGGGAGAGGATCCCCATGGACATTTTTTTCTACCTATAACCAAATGTGTGAAGACTCCACATTAAGCCTGAAGTGCATGGAGAACATGGTATGATACAGCTTCCTTTGAAGTTTGACTGCCTTTTGCAAAAGAAAGAATAAAAAACATCAAAAGAAACCAACTTGCAAAAAAATGGTGAAGAGACTTTTCAGCAGAAGCCATTTTCCAAGAGGGCACCCCCTTCCTTCAGCCTGTTCCCTGTCTGGAGTCACTCCACAGAGTAACATGGACAAGTACTCCTTAGCCAAATGTAGCTGTTGACTCTTAAAAATGCACCTTTGCTTTAGGGTGTTGTTAACAGAGTTGCACTGGACACATTTCAAAAAATTTTAATGCTATCGGGCTTTGTCAGTGTGAAACACTGACCTGTTTCTAAACTGAGGATACCTCAAATGCTTGAGGCAGGGTAAGCACCCACCTCAGTAATCTCTCTGCCAAGGCACACCTCAAGAAAAAATATTCTGACAAGCAGGCAAAGACCAAAAGTACAATCTGCTCATTTAAAAATACATCCACCATCAATTTATTCTGCCATCTGTTAGTGAGGTCAAAGGTCAATCCAAAATCTGCACAAGCCAGCAGCCCTCACAAGTGAGGGGCCCTTTTCCCTACAGCCAGCAGCACACGTTTGATGAGCCCAGGATCTAAGCCAGCTCTTTGGCTCTTTGGGCAAAGTGACGTCGTGCACTTCGAGCAAGGCTAGCCAAGGACAGCCTCAGGCAGACTGCAAACCCAGGCACAAATGGGGATCTCTGGATGTACAGTAGGATGCTATTATCCACCCTATTCCTTTAGAAGTTTTGGGCCCTTCTGTCTCTATGTTACTTACATCAGTGTCTCCCAACAGCAATTCTGCAACCCTGGAAAAGCCCACTAGGGCATCCAAGGATCCCTCCTAAAAATAAGAATCACTATAGATGAGGAGACACACTAGAAAGATGGGCATAAAGACAAAAACCAACACAGGGCACCTCCCAACGCCCCACCAACATCAGACCAAGGTCCATCTTCCCTCAGTTCACAAGACTGCTTCACAAGGTTGTTGACCACCAAGGTAACACAGAATCTTAGGTTGGAAAAGACCTCCAAGATCATTGAGTCCAATGTTTGATAAAACACCAACTTGTCAACGAAACCACAGCACTAAATGCCATGCCCAGTCATTTTTTTAACTTTTCCAGGGATAACTCCTCCATCTTCCTGGGCAGCCTGTACCAATGCTTAACCAACCTTTCAGTGAAGAAATTCTTCCTGATGTCCAACCTGAACCTTCCCTGGTGTAGTTTGAGTTAATTTCCTCTTGTCCTTTCACTTGTTTGCTGGGAGAAGGAACCAAACGCCACTTGGCAACAGCCACCTTTCAGTGAGTTGTAGAGAGCTATAAAGTCCCCCCCAAGCCTCCTTTTCTCCAGACTAAACACCCCCAGCTCCCTCAGCTGCTCCTCTTAGGACTTGTGCTCCAGCCCCTTCCCCAGCTCTGCTGCCCTTCTGTGGACATGTTCCAGCACCTCATTGTTCTTCTTGTAGTGAGGGGCTCAAAACTGGGTACAAGACTAGAGGTGTGGCCTGGCAAGTGCTGAGTACAAGGGACACCCACTGCCCTGGTCCATAATCCCCAGGTCTGTTTCTGCTAGGCAGCTTTCCAGCCACTCCTCCCCAAGCCTGTAGGATTGCAGGGGGTTGTTGTGACCAAAGTACAAGATCCAGCACTTCACCTTGTTGAACCTCTGTGCTGGTTTTGGACTACACACTAGACCCACTACAACCTCATACCACTGGCCTTGGCCCATTGATTCAGCTTTTCCGGATCATTCTACAAGAACAAAAACTTGGCAGCTGATGGGGAACATGCTGTTCTGACACCATGCTCTCTCTGGCCCAGTCCAAAGTAAGGCAATGGTCACGTTAAAACACGCCAGTGGTCTATCAGTTTAGTACAGCCCACACTTCTGAAAGGAAAAACTTCCAGGCTTAAGTCACAAAAAGTCTTTAATGCAGCCTCTCAAACAGAGTAATTTATAGCAGGATACACTTCCTGCCATAAAACATACATATGCAGAAAATATTATATACTTCCTTCAAAATCTATATTTAAATTGGTGTGCTAACACTCTGCTGATATTGCTGGTAACATCCACTGCACTCACTGACTTTTGAAGTGACCTAGAGGTTTGGATGCTTTAGCATGGCCTGTTATTTTATCTGCAAGTTCTCCACCACCACCATCTGAATGCTTCTCCAGGAGAGCCACCAAGTCAGACACTACCTGTCCTGGTGACTCACAGCAGTGAACTGGATGTAAGGAGCATGAATCACTTAGAAGAACTAGACCAGCATTTTGATAGAAAAGCGAATCACCTTCATCAACTTGGAAGGCTCTTTTACAGCAAAGTATGGGAAGATCCACCAGGCAAAGAGCCACGTCCTCCCTCTAAAGAACCCTCCTGACACAATGCTGCTGCAGCTGGGGACAACTGCAGGGACAGTAATGATGGTTCTGTCAAAGTGACACAGTTCCTCTGCTCACCCAGACAGACAAGTTAATGCCAGAAAGAAACAGTCTGTTCTTTTCCCAGTCAACTAGAGAGGTCTACAGCTCCTTTAGGCAGAACCGAGAGAACTCTGTCTTCTTTAAGATGCTCTCAGCCCAATAAAAAACAAAGCACAATTAATTTGAAAATACTGAACTTGCCTGGCTGTGGGAATAGGGACTTGAGCTCCAGTTTCACTCCTGGAATTCCCTGTGATGAACAGAATGAACTCCCAAATATCTATGACTTAAAATTTCACTCTGCACAGAACACCAATGTCATACTGGTGATGTTTCGGGGAAATTTATGCAGAGCCAATGCAATGTTTTTCAGCATAGTCTCTCTCATAAATGAACATGTAGAGGTCTGCAGTGTGAGCCTGAAAGATAAACATGCTGAGTCTCACCTTCAGAACACAGACCTCCAGAGTATCTGCTTGATTTCCCCTAGTAACTTTAGGCCTAACGAGGAGGAGGAAAGGAGGAAAGCAACACTAATACAACTAAGATTATGACCTTTAAATGTTTAACTAGCAATCTATTCTTTGCAGTCAAGACAAAGCAGCAGGTGATTAGCTTCAATATGAGTCACTATGCTCCTGTACCACCATAATTCAATGAGACATTTTAACAGCCTTCAATTTTGTTTGGGATCTGCTTACTAGAGTTGTCGTCCCCTAGATACAATTTTTTTTTTTTGCCTCACAAGCTACGCAGGGTCAGTCCAGGTCAGTGCTAGAGTGAAGGAGATGCCTCACAGAAATTCCCAGATGTTCCAAGAAACAGGCTTGTTTCCGGAGCAGGCACTGTGATTCTGGGAGAAGGTCTGGAGCTTGTGCCTGGATACAAGCTGTGAACTTTCAGCAAGCTACAACAGAGAGCCTGGCCTCTCCTTCTCACTGACCTCAGGATGCATGTACTTCACTTGCTCAGGCTATCCACTATCCTTCAGATACACTGGACACACCATTCTTCACTTTCTTCTGTAGCTGTTTCCAGTACACTCTTAAGGAATCCTCTCACATCTCCAGAAATGGCTTCAGCGTGGCAGTGTATGAACACCTACCCACCCTCACCATCTGCCTGATCCATTCCTCAGCTGCTGTTATAGTATCAGGAAATTGCTGTAGAAACTGAATAAAAGTTTCCCATGTAATATGTAACATGTAACTTCATTGTCTTTCAACCACACCTGGATTTCAGAAGTTATACAGGAAAGGATAAAGCTCAAACTGCCTTCTTGACAGACAAAGATTTTTCCACTTCTCCAGAGTAGTTTCTTTTTCCCCAACAACTTGATAAGCAATTCTGAAAACGAAAAACATACGTCCCTCCTCCCCACAGCTGAGTCAGCAACAGCAAACTCCTGAAGTATACATGTACCCTGCTGGCCTCTGGACCCCTAGAATTGTTTCACTTTCCCTCAGCACTTGAGCTCACCAAGCCCAGGGATAGCACAGCGTACTCAAACTGCACTCATGCTTGCAGGACCAGCCCCTTTTTCTGCTCACAGTCCAGAGGGTTACCAAAACACAAATAGAAATTAGTGGGAAGAATACATGTTTCTCTCATCAACCCATTATGGAACATGCTTACTGAGAATTGAACGACACACAGTATTTCCTGTTCCAAGCCTCTACCATTGGGCACACAGGTCAAGTTTTTATTTAAAAATTACCTTTGGTCACCTGTTACTGACCATTTCAAAACGCTTAGGAATTTCTTACTGGCTGCAAGCTAATAGGTAAGTGCTTAACCTTACAAAACATCTGGTCATGGGTTTTGATCCAGAAATCCTGGGTTCAAACTCCAGTGCTGTGGTCCATTCATTTGGGTTGTACAGTTGTAACAATTAGGAAAAAACAAATTACAAGCTTTCTCAGAGAGCAATGAAACGTTTTGTTCCATTTAGTTCAATCAAAGCCTGTTATTAAATATTCTTCCACTTTTTAAATCAAGTGTTCTGCATAATGGAAAGTCTTATTTTTACCTCATACCTACCCTGGTTGTATTTTAAGGCCACATTGAATAGGACATATTTTTTTAATCCAGATTAGACTCACCAAGAGTCTTATCAGCATATCACTCAGGGGTTTGCAAAGAAAATATCTGTACCGTAAGCTCCAGCATGTATGAACTTAGCTTCATTAACATAAACACTTTCATCCCAGTAAAACTTCATTTTCATTAGGCATTGCACTGTTATTCACAGAGGTGTCAAAGCAGGGTTACTGCTTAATGGGCATAATATTACTATGACACAGGGAAGCCCTAATGAGAGTTTTGCAACACACTATTGCAAAAGGGCTCCAGAACTAGTTATGGCAAGAAGATTTATGTCTGAGATATCTATACCTATTTGAATGGGAGATATTTTGTTTTACAGGGGTAAAAAACTAACACTTTGTCCCTGTAATAGAAAGTGAATCAAGAGAAAAAAAAATCATCTTACACAGCAAGAAGATAACTGGCTAAAAAAAAGCAGGTGAAGAGTGAAGTCATGTATCAACCTCATGACTAGAAAGCAAGAAAGATGCAATCTGTTTGATTTATACTTAAATCCAAAATCTCATCTTTCTTTCTATGAAGGCCTTGAACTGTGTCTCTTATGTGCTGTTATAATCTCGTACTTTGGTTTGCACAGTAACTATAAAGGTGCAGTATGTAGGCACCATGATCTTTGCATTCAACTAAAATCGCTTTCCGTGCTTCAATCCCTCAGCATTCCTACAAGAAAAACCTGGTGAATCACCACACACAACCAAAATGCCCAAGTACCTGTGACCTGTACAGAGCTGTGAAACTCTTCTACCTGCGAGATTACATCTACCCACCAGTCAATGGCCAATTCTGAGATGGTATAAATGCCTTCAAAACTTGAACTGGTGACTTAGAGAGCTTTCTGCTGAAACGAAGCATGCCCCAGGCATCACAAGTGTATGTTTGACAGCTAGGCTAGGAGAGGCCCTAAACCTTTCCATTTTAAAAGCAGCGCAATCTCTACACCACATCCCAAGTCCCAGGAGCGTGGGAACAGATATATCCTTGGCCTGGCAGTCTGGGCTCAGCACTCTGTAACTTCAGCAGTTCCTGTCTCTTGTGGGTAAAAACATAAAAATCACCATCAGCCTGAGAACAGGCACGGGCTGTGCTCATGTATGCTCAGCACAGGGGAGATGGTCCTTCCCTTCAAGGAGCACAACTGATTGACATTTGGTCAATTAGTTCTCTATTAACATGCAGCAAGGGACCTGGTAACAAGAACATTTTTTTTTTCTTCCTGATTTGATAGAAAAGACATTGAAACATGTTTTAATCTGCAACACAGACTGATAAAACCAGCTGCCCAACAGACAGGCTTAATTCTCCTTGGAGGGCTCGAGAGCAGCTTTACTGCCTGCCGGATAAGTCATGTTTACAGCAGATCTTCCGAGCTGCTCAGCCTCCTGGATGAATTTAGAAATCAGACCAGAGGGCAGATTTGCAGAGCAGTAATTAGCACAGGAGACAGTGGAGAAGCGATTGAGAAGAATAATTTAGTCTGTGTCAACATGGGGGGCTTGTCCAAACTTCTGGGCAGCTCATGGAAGAAAAGCAGAGAAGGCTGAAACAAGGGGGATCTGCACTCCAAAACTACTTCCCACAGACCACCTTAAGAAGCCTTAATCAGCTTTGCAACATTTCTCCCTTTTCATTTCAGGGCTTTCTAATTTTTTGTATGTTAAAAAAAAAAAAAATAGGGCAGGCCTTGGGTATCCCTGAGAGGCAGCACCACCGTGTTGCCACAGTGACTGTAACAGTACACGGTCAGTTGGCAGGCAGAGGATTTCCTCACCACTGTATTTTTGCTAATGAGTCAGCAAGTGCCTTAACTTCCACACGCCACCAGCTTGATCAGGCTTGTTACTGTGCAACTGCACACCAGAGTAGAGCAGATGGAAGAGCTCCTGTTGTACCAGCTGGATTTAACCCTGCTACCCTCTAAACCAGTTCCACAAAAAGCCAGCATAGGGAACTTCGGTCACCATTTTCACAGAACTCAGCATCACTGTTTCCATCTTGGATGGATTGCATCAGCATCAAAACAAAATAGAGAGATCAGAAGAAGAAATTAAAAAGATATAACTATGAGCTCAAAAACAAAACTCGGGTCGGAGGAGGGCCAGAAATCACCAGGCAGTGCAGCTCCCTCTGGGTTCTCCTGATACAAAACTGAGCCATGGCAGTGAAACTCATACATTGCCTCTCATGTGAAAAGAGAATAGAGAACACGTCAAACTAGTTTCTGTAGGAAGGGTTGGTTTATTTGTGCTTCCCTCCATTCTCAGGAGCTATGCATCTTTTTTTCAAGTCAGTAAGAACCTGTTACTAACATTTCAGTGACAGACAAAAAGCAGTACCAACAGTGTCAATCCCAACACATACTCCTCCAGTTGCTCCTAATGTTCCTCCGTCTCCTGGATTTAAATTTGTGAACACAGGTCCCAGAGTACACACAACCACTGCAAACTCAAAAGCACAGAAACCAAGGAAAACATTAATTTACCTTATGTAAATGGTTTAAGTACTCATATTCCTTAGACTTCAATATGTAAAACAACACAAGCAGATTCATACAAGAGTTAAATATGGAGTGACAGACAGGTCAGGTAGGAGATGGGTAGGTCTTCTTGCCAGGGGTATTTACTGACTTTCTGAAAATGGCAAATGGGCATTAACTCAGAAAGTAAAAAGTGGTTCAAGAAAAAAACCACAAGTAAAAGGAGATCAGATCCAGCCCTTTCCAACTTCCCAACTGACTCTGACCTATCTCTCATTTTCCAAGGCATTTCCCATCTCTATCTGTGCCTAGTTGAGACAAGTGAGTCTGACACATCAGACAGTCTGTCCTCGTTTGAATGAAGGAACAGCAATTCCTGAAGAAAAACCAGGGCTAAGAATAAATCCCAGTGGTCAAAATAAGTACATGAACCAAGTACAAGGCACACATAAGATTTATTAGGTCTCATGCTGCAACAGCACCACAAATCCTAATGATGCCCTATTTGCTATCCATGTATGCCTTTTAGGCATGATGAAAGATCACTTGGCACAGGAACAATGAACTCATGAAGAGTTTCACCTGCAGTGGTTTTACTTCTAGCCCTTCCTAATTCACTTGTGTTAAGCCAAAAACTGGTGGAAAAAATGAAATCCTGCAGCGTCTACAAGCTGGTGAGCAGGTAGGGTTGCCAAGCAATTTGCCAGGCTGGGAGTGCTGCACTACAACCAGTAATCTCAGAATGCACATTAGACATGTGAGTTAGTCAGTGATCATGGGAACACTAACAGCACATAATCTTACCTCCAAGGACAGACTCCTTTTTATTTGGAAACTGTGATCTGAACCCTGAAAAATCAAGACATTACAGAAATGGATGCTAGTGTTGCTGTTAGAGCCAGCCTGCAAATACTGCTGGACAAAGAGGCTTGGAGGGGAACATGGGCTGTTCCAGGCAGCCCAAAAGGGCCAACAAAGAAGCCCACAGAGATGATGCCATGAAGGGCAGGACTCTTATTACTGGTGGTAAATGACCAAAGGAAACAACATGGAGCAATAAGGGAAGTGAAAGAGGGGAACAAAGAGCCTTCAGAGCACAAAGACATCAGTGGCTGGTCTGCTCTTCCTCCTGTTTTCCACATAAAATAAAACTACACATCTGCCATCACAACCAGAGTCCTCTGCATGGCAGGATCACCACCTCTCGAGGCTATAGAAGATTTTCGTACCTTACAGAACACATACGAGCCTCTGGTGCTCTATATATCCAGTACAGGGGACAGTGACCTTCTAAGGAGGTCCCATAACCACTACCCCACATCCTTTTGTACAACCAGGCTTCAAGGCTAAATTCAGGCAGTAGCACAGCTTGTTTGCTGTGGTTCACAAGCCTCTGTACTACTCATTTGAATCAACACCACCACAGTATTTGACCTAAAATGATATCAACACCTTCAGTTCACAAGCAGACACTTCCATCTAACACTAACTTTGGTGCTGGCTTCTCTGCTGGGAGCATGTCCACTGCAAAAAGGATAGTAAACAAATTTATTTGCACAAGCCTTTGGAGAGCTTTGAAGGTGAAGCAATACTCAGTCACAATCAGTGTGCTTTAGTACAGCTAAATGGCCCTGCAGCCACACATCATCTCTTAAATCACTATTTTCCTGATACATCATTGATGTGAATAAAACAAAAGAAAACATATGAAGTCATAATAATCCTGCCCTTTCGAATACACCTGGTATTTGCTGGTCCTGCATCCCAATTGCAGGAACTTGCCTGAGATCACTGGGGAAACAAATAGATGGAAATGTTAGTTCCAAGGTCTACATATTTTTTCCATGATGAAAAGGGTCCTTCCAGGGCTGGTTCAGACACAAACTACAGGAGATGAGGAATGTCCTGGCTAATGCCCAGGGGTCTGTTCACATTCACTGCATGTTCCTTAGTTCGGTTGCCTGCAGTATCTCTTATTTCACAACAGGTTGTTCTACTTGTACAAACCTCACTCAACCTTCATTTGCTGAGGATAAACAAAACTTAATGGAACCCCACAGTGTTCCCAACAAGCTACAGCACAGCTCTTCCTTTATTTCTCTCATTGTACAAGAGAGTTAAGGTGACCAGCTCACATGAGCTGTCTGGGAAAACAGTGAACTCTTCTGGCATGCAGGCTGAAGGTCTTAGAGAGACCATTTTTGCTAGAAATCTCACGATGCTCAGCAGGGAGAGAGGCCTGGAAGGCAGAGAGCGGATTTTGCAGCAGCTCTGAGCCCTCACCACCAACACTGGCTCTGCTGTGCATTCAGGATTATTGATTATCCTCTCCTAATCCCATGATTGAATGCCCAGGGCAAAAGAAAAAAAAAATTGTGTTATATACAGATAGATAGCTATTTAAAATCATTAACAGAGATTTATATCTCTGAGCAAGTCTTCTGTTCTCTGGGGAAACCAGACAGCTACATAGTAAGAGACTGAAAGCTACAATAAAATGAAAAAATGAGCTTCAATAAATCATTAAGCTAAAGCTTATAATGTTTATCTGCAATGTCATGTCCTCACAATCTACAAAAGCAGATGCATAAGTTTTTGTTTTTCTTTTATTAAGTGTTAAATTCTCATGTAATTATTACAAAAGATTGAAGCTTTTTTTTTTTTTTTTAAAGCATCGAGCATCAGGGACTAGAGTTTCTTGTAATGGAAGGGATGGATACTTGAATGCCAATCTGTATTTTGAAAAAGTTAACTGGCGATAAAATATATGCAAATGAAGTTTTGAGGGTGAGACTGCTCACCTTCTGCTGATGATCCAGCAGCTAGATGTGCCCAAAACTTCATTAACAAGGCAGTTCTGTGAGTTTATTTTTACCAACTGTGCTCCATTTTTCCCTCATTTACTCTTCTTCTGGTACACTCCATCCTTACATTTCCAAGTGTCTGATACATACAAGGTAAAGGCAGCAGCAGAGCCAGTTTCAGGCTCCTCAGCAACGAAGGAAAGTCCTGTGAGCCGTGGCACTCCTGCCATGAGAGCAGGACAGGCAGAAAGCCTGGAAGAAGGCAGACTCATTTCAAAAGCAGGAGCTTTTTAGGGTCAGCAGTTGCTTTCCTACCCCCTCCCTTGCACACAGCACTGGTCATCCCCTAGCCAGCTGTGCTCTCCCTCCCCAGCCCCAAAATAGCTGGGAAGGTGGAAAGCCAAGGGCTGGGCACAGGCAGAAGGGTGGAGGAAGAAAAGGATGGCCCTGCAGACATCCCTCTGGGACACCAGCTGATGGCAGATGCAGACAGCTGTGCCCCAATGTCCTCCCCGACAGGCTGGGGCAGGTGCACTGAAAGGGGCAGCTGCAGCCCGAGGAGACATGTGGCCATGTCCCCAAGACTCAGCAGTGACCAAAGCAAGGGGCAGCCAGTCTTGCATCAAGAGCAATGTGTCTGCATGATTTCTCGGTTAAAAGCTCAGCTCTTCCCACTCTGGGCAGTTCCACGAACACTGCTGACATTTCCCAGCCCTGCACGCTAACAATCTACAGGCACAGACCCTTCAACTCTCTCTCTCAAGTTCTACTACAGCCACCAGCACAGAGGAAGGAAAAATTAGCCTCAGGTATTTTAGGGATCCAAGTAATTATATGAAACCTTGTTTCCATTTTTTACAAGAATAGGGCAGTAAAGCTCTTTGCTCCCCCAGGCTTGACATCCAAAAATTAGCAATTGTTTGTTTTACAGAACAAGACTTGCTCTATTCAATTTCAACCCAATCTGTTAATCTAGAAACAAAAGCATAAAAGATATTGAAATTATGACTAAAGGGGATTTCAAGAAGCCTGCATTACTCTGTTTTTCTGAGATATTAAGAATAGACTCTTACATAGACTCTTACATTTATTCTACCATATTTCCTGCTGGCAGAAATGCAAAATTCAAAGCTGCTGTGCTGCTTTTGTCTGCTGCTGCTGTTGTGCAGTGTAACTATGTGTTCAAGCCAGCCTGGGAGGGCTGCTCCTTAAAAGTTAAGTTGAACCATGATTTCCAAACTCTTGGTCATACGAATCTGTGAGCAAATCTCTCAACTGCTCTATGCAAACCCTCAAATTACTGCTATGTTCAAGTCCTTGAAGACCACCAAATTAACAAGCTGTAGCCCACATGACTAAGGTTCACAAAAGTTCAACCCCAGCTTATGTAAGAGACAGAACTGGTGTGTTTGCCTTTAAAAAACCCCACCAAGATAAATCCTAGGGTCAGCAAACATGCTGTGCAATATTTAACAAGAAAAAGCTGTGACCTTAACAGGATTTGCAGCCTAAAACTGCTCCTGAAGGCAACAAACATGACATGATCATTCTGACAGCTGTGACAAATTAGGTTTCATTTGCCTGAGAGCCAGCCATGTTCATTTAACTGCAATTATGGGCACATCATGATCCCCATGCTGGAGAAGGCACCCAGCCATCGAACCAGACAGCAGAACAAAGCGTCTTCTACAGATCAACCTCTTCAAATGCTTCTTCTGTAACAACACCAAGTCTTCAAAAACAAACACTTGTTAACATGCACCAGTAGCTTCCCCAGGTGTTTATCGTGGTCCCTCAGCTCTTTTTCAACCAGTGGAACAACAAAACCTGGTTCAGATGCTTTAAAGTCTGCATCCCTTCCCTGCATGCCTCGTTGCAAAATGCAGCACTTGCAGGGGAACATGCTATTTATAGGTATTTACTGTTGGGTCCAATGCAGGGGGTTTGAAAATTGTTTCATCCAGCCTGACACACTATTTTGAGAGACTAAACACACAAATTAATTAGTTTGGGGTTTTTTGTAACTTATGTCTGAGAACATATTTAGACCTTGTGATCTTTGTAGCAAAATTCTGCATACTTACCTACAATTTCATGACAACCCTTTGCTTATCTGCTTATACTTCAGCCGCACCAAACAAGAAAGCTTTGATCAATTATATATTCACCATTTCAACATACTGGTGAGTTAATTTAAAGGAGAAAAAAAAAAAATCACCTCTGGGATGTGTCCATCAGCTTCCTTGAAAATTCCTAGAAAACAGATCCATAGCGAGTCCAATCCATTTAGACTCAAAAAACACCACTAGTTTTTTCTTTAAGACATCATTTCTTTATTCCCAAGTAGGACTTTCCAAGCCTATACATTTGGTAGGCAGGAATGCAGGAATCCTGGTCTGTCTGTCTGTTTGCTGCTGAGGCACCAGCTGCCAACAGTAACAGGTGTTTTCTGGTTTTCTTCTCAAGAGAAAGTCCTAGGCACTATCTCCAGTGGAATGCAAAACACCAGCGTGGCACGCAGGGGCCGGCACGGAGCCGCATTCCTCCCGGAGCACGCCGGCAACACAACCTCCACCGCAGCGCCACCACCTCGGATGCTTTCCTGGGGAGTGAGCTGGGCTTGGGTACATACACTCAAAACATTCGGCCGAATCACCACCTCATGAGCACTTTTTCTTTGCAAGGAAAAGCTTGCTGATCAACAGCTGTGGAGCACTGTACATTTGCACAGTACAACATTAATTAACAGGACGCAGTCAGCTGTTAGTTCACCGAGGCTGTAGGCCCTGCCCTGGCAGTACCTAGCTTCTATTCAATGTTTCTGTGCAGGGAAAATATTCAGAATTGATTTTCAGTAAGAATTTTTTTTCTTTTCTAAGTCTTCAGTGAGCCAACTGAGCTAAAATTTCTGAAAATAACATATGCAGGAGAAAAAATGAAAACAGCAGAATTAAGAAAAACAGGTGCTGAAGATGAGGCAAAATGAGGAAATAGATCTGTGATAAAAACCTGCAAAATCACCCATGACCAGAGCAAACAGCCATGTAACATGCCACCAGCATCTTCAGAGAAATACTTAGCAGTGAGGCATCGTGCAGTGTAACGCAAATTTGAAATTAAATCAAGTTTTCTTCTGATCTTCAAAGCCCCGTAAATGCATTAACCTTTACTCACTCGTCTAGTCCTACAGATCTACAGTGAATTAAGCTTAAATAACTGTAAGATTCCATCATAGACTCCCTGTGGGAGTGATTTTTCTCATCCTGTTGTACACTGGAAATTTTTAGACAGCAGTTTTCTCATGGTGGAGACACACGACAGCACCTAACATACTCCAAATGGGAACGTGATACAAGCAACAAAGCAGCCACCCAAAACCTAGTCATGCTGTTCATGTTTACAATGTAAAAAGTTATGTTTATACTGATAAACACAGCTTTTGAAAAGGTTATTTCCCTCCTCCTCTGCAAACAGAAAAGGTTAACTTCATCATCTGCTGCACACACATCAAACTATCATGCAAAGGAAGAAGCTGCAGAGAGCAGCCCTATATTCCTCTGCACCAAAGGACCTCTTGGAGGATCCCAGAAAAATGCCCAGAAAACCAGTGTTATACTAACCTGCCTCAAATTCCTCTGTCACAGCCTCCTTCTTTAGTAGACTCAATTTTAACAGCAAGCCTCCAAGTTACAGTTTATGGATAAGTCCTCAGACCAGGAAATTCAGAGGTAAAACCAAGCCTACCTTTTTGTTTAGTGTAGTCATTAACAGTGTAGCGACAGGAGAGTTCCTTCCTCTGCCTGCTTTCACACTAACCCCACTGACACAGCTAAATCACAAAAATGTACTTATTCACTCATAAATGAGTGCTGTTCTGAGAGCTGTATCCAGCTCAGCTTTACCCTAATTCCTTGAATTATACAGATAGATAGGGCAGGGACATTAGCACTGTAACAGTAAACAGAGCAGCACTCAAGCTCAACTGCTGCCTGTAAGTTGTTATCGGCAAAGTTCAGAACAATCACTTCATCCATGGGCAGGAAAGATGCTCAAAATATAAGAGGTCATTTCAGCAAAGCCCAGAGATGCAGGAGCCACAGCTCCTTTGACAGTTGCCTGGCAACACTCTGTTATCTTTTATTCATTTGTATTATTTTTAATACACTTACAGTTATCCCCAGGTCTCACCCAGGGTTCACTCTAAAGAGAGTTCAGCATTTTCAGTCATTGGGGGTGTCTCTTTACTACAGATTTTCTGGAAACAACTGAGTTCTGCCAAGAAGAGCACAGAACACAAGGGCTTTCCAAGGACAGGTTCTGGAATGGGCTGTTTGCTCCTTCCAGTCTCAGTTTTGCGTCACATTGAGCACTTTGTCAGGATGTTTCTCAACAAGTACTTCTTATGATTGCTACCTTTCGTCAGCATCCAGCCAGCCACTCACTGCATGCCACGAAGACACGAGCTGCATAGATTCTGTGAGCTAAAAATACCAGTTAATGGGAAGCTACTGCAACATTAAACACATTTTTATTCTTAAAAAATTTCAAGTTTATTCCCTTGTCAATAAAACCAAGGCGAACTTCAAATTCAAGAGGACCGTGATTTGCCACTAGGTTTTTTTCCAAATGAAAGAAAAAAATATTCAATTATTTATTTCTGGAGAGAGAAATCTCCCCTTGTCCCATTTCCTCACTTAAAGCAAAAGAAAACATAAACAATGCCCACACAGAAAACACCCTAAAGCCCTTTGGGCATGTTTTGAAGAAGCTATTTAGAGTAAGGAACAGGGGCATTCTCTGTCCTTCTATTTATAACGAGACTCCACCATCCCCAGGAGCTAAAGCAGAATGAAAATGGGTCACATATCTAATTAGCACCATTGAAGCATGAAGCCCAAACATCCCTGAAATGTAATAGATTTCATTTTTTTTAATAACTTCAGCTTCATTAGAATATCCCACAGTCACCTATGTCAGAAGCCAGAAGCTTAAAAAAAGGGTACCATAAAGCAGGCACATATTCAGCATCATGCTGCTTTACTGCTGGGGAAGGGGAGACAGTGCTTTAGACAAAATCTAATTTATTAACTAAAAAAATGGAATGGTCAGTCAGTCTAGCACAGCCTGTCCTTTAATCACTTTTTATTGTAAAAAAACCCAAAACAACCAAACCAAACAATATAACAAAAATAACACAATCCTCTTGACTACAAAAACTATGCAGATCCACTAGCATGGATGTAGATGAAGCATATTCAAGGAGAGCAGTTTCTAAAGCAGACAAATAGACAGAAACCGGTGGTTTACCACTTTCTCTCATCAAAGAATCCACACTGCCCCATGCTTTTCCCTCTCCTACATGGTTATTAGGGAGCTGGTGAGGGCTCTGCAGCAAGTCCCCCCAGCCCTGCTCCTGGTTCTGTTCCTCCCCCACACCTCTCTCCCACGCAGCACCCAAGTGTCAGACAGCACCAGGCACATGGGGCTGTCACAGCCACCGTGTTTGAATTACAGGTGTGTGCACTGGCAGAGAGCACTAGGGAGCTGCTCCTCCTGCTCACCCAGAGCAGGCAAAGGGGACTGCACGGGTGGGTGGGTGAGGGGGAGGTGAGGCAGCTGCCAGCTTTTCCTTGGTGTGTTCACAGCACACGTGGCTCAAACGCACACACTGTGCTGCCATACTCAGCTTTCCTCTCTGCTTCCATAGCCAGCTTCTTGCTGTTGCCTCCCAGGGCTCTCTTTAACTCCAGGCAGGTTCAGCATCCTGCGCCCACCACCCAAAATTTCATTTACTTTAGGCAAGAGGGATGCCAGTGAAGCTGTGTGTACCCACCAGCTCAGGCCATCCACCTGAAAAGACACCCAGTGAAGACTTTCACATGGAAACTCACTCTGGTTGTGAACAGCACTCTGCACTTCACTTCAATCAAAGTCAACAAGCCATAAACACCACTCATCCGTGAGGGCTGGAAGTCACTACAGCCTCCTGGGAAAAAAAATACTATGAAAAAAATCAGAGGGGTGAATTAATTGAGCCTGCAGCTGTCTGCTCTACATATGAGATGTCACAAAGTTCATGTTGCTGCACAGGATTTTTTTTTACAAGGGATGAGCAGGAGAAAGCAGTGCAAAAACCAGAACAAAGTGTGTACTCTGCTCGTCCATGACTATGCTTTCACTCCATAGGCAACTGTCTTTTGCAAGACTTGTCACATGAACACTGTGATACATCTTTTGCAAAGAATTCTGCAATTGTTTATTACAATGAAATTTTTTTCCTTTTATTCTTTTTGTTTAACTTCTTTTTTCACAGTGGAGAACAAGGGATGCCACTGCAAAGAAGTGAAACACACAGTACATTAACTTGGTTTTATCTAGTAACTTCTTGATCTGCAAATGGAAACAAGATAGACCCTCAGATATAGAGACATATATACAAATGCATTTATTTTTTAATTGCATGATGTGGTCATTCACAAACCACCAAGCTCTCCAAAAGTGCTCAGGTACAACACAAGTTATAGGCAAACCAGAGCAAAGAGCAATGGATGACCAATATCCACGGTGGAGATCAGCAAAGCCTGGAGATCACTGGTTCAGTGTTAAGACCAGATCTTTACAGAGTCTACATTTTCACATCTGGGGTAATAATCCCCATTTTTATCACTTATTATTGTGAGAATTTCAATTACAGTAGTAAAAATACAGCTTACACCAAAAGTTATTCTTCACAATTTCTTCTGTAACCAGAAATTGCTCTGGCTGCAAGGATACTCAGCCACTAGAAAGTGGTTCAAGTGGTAAAATGCTTGCTGTACCTACTTTTTTCCCCTCGAGGAAATTGTTCAGCAATTTCTTGAAGTGGCTCCAGAAGTCCTGACACCATCTCCTGAGAAGCTCTGCTTCCACTGAGGCCCTCCATCCCCAGCCTCAGCAGCTCACTTCACACACACTTCTCAGAATGGGGCCTTCTGCTTAAACATCCACCTAGAAGATGACTGTGACGTGCTTCCCACCACATTTGATACTGGGACCCCTCCAGGCTGTTGGAAGTGCCTTTCAGGGGATCAAGCCTATGCACCAAACCAGCCTCCCTGCTCCCTGAACGGCACATTTGAGGTTTCCCACACACAGCAATGGACACAGCCTGTGGGAGCCAGGAACAGCATCCAGAGCCTCCACCACCAGAAAACCCCATTTACTATGGAAGTAGAAATAGCAGAGGGGAGGCTTTCAGTGGAAAATGTGATGAGAATAGAAAGCAAGAGAGTAAAAGCCCTGTCAGCACATTTCATAGACAGTCTTTTTAATGAGGAGATAAACAGATAAAGCTTTCAATCCATGTATGGAGGTTTTGTTTTGTTTTTTTTTTTTTTAATTTGAAAAGAAGCTAACCAAGCACAGAGGATTCAATATAAAACAAAGGCAGAACAAAACATTTTTAACAAGGCCTAAATAATATGAAAATTGTCAATTCTAGAGCCACAGAAAAACCAAAGGTCTCCTCCACAGCCTACCCACCCTATTTATTTTCTTTAATTATCTTTTCCTTTCAAGCAGGTGACTGTGCAGTGAAGTTTACAAATCCACACAAAAACCATCCCCCAGTCCTGTGTGGCCCCTCTAGCTTTGCTGCAGCAGCACTACAAGTCAGGGCAAAGATTAGGAGGAAATTAAGCTTCCCTGCTGGAGTCAGCTCCATACCACACAGTGTGGATCCAGACCTCCCCAGATGCCAGAGCTCAGTGTGACAAGACTTTGTTCCTATTACACAGTTCCCAGCTACAGCATCTGCCACCCTCTACAACCATTTGATGTGCAAAGAGGCTGCCCCGCCAATACCATGCTGTTTCTTAATCTGATGCAACACATTTAAATCTGGTGTAAGTAAAAATTCAATGTTCAAAAACCAGCCTGAAGCTATTAAGGAACAAGAGAAGATTTCTTCACATGAAGATGATTTTAAAAACAGAATTCAGAAAAACACGAGATGGGACCCAGAAAAGCAACTTTGCAAAGGGAAGTCCCCCCTTCACATGCCACGCAGCAAAAGCAGAAATCTCTCTCACCAGGGTTTCTTCCATCATAACCTGGAATCACCACCTCAGACTCAGAAAGGATGGGCAGGGGGGCGGGTGGGGAGTGGTGGCAGCTTTTCTCCAGTGGCCCCTTGAATGTCCCCTCCCCTTGCTGCTGACACTCATCTTTTGGGTGGAGTCTTCAAATGAGCTCTCCCTCCTGCACAAAGACCTTAAAGGCCAGAAGCCTCCAGTGAAGGGCTTTATACCCTCTTTTTATCTTCTGTGCTGTGCTCTCCTGGGTAGCTTCCAACACCTTCACATTTCATATGTGGCACCTTCAAAGATAAACGATTTACAGGGGCTTTCTGCACAACCTGCAAGTACCACCACAGCTTTATCCCTGCTCTTCTAAGAAACTCCAAGCAAACACATAGCTAAGGACTTCTCCCTAGACAAGGTTATATATTCCTATCCAAACCTCAAATTTAAAACCGGAAACAAACCAGTTTAATATACAAAATCCAACTGACAGTCATACTTGACAGAAGATAAATATTGCTTAGGGGGAGTTATGTTTCAGACACTATATTTCAGGTTAGCAGAAGATGACTGCATCCTAAAGAGTCAACCACAGAAACCCACTACAAACATATATACATTTAAATATGAGACACTGCTCCCAGATATTTTCAACAAACTACAAATCTACTGTATATTCAGCCATCCTGAATAGTCCCCAGGAACCATTTTCTGTGGTAATGCTCAGGATTTGAAAGTGTCACTCCGTAGGAAGCTGCACAATCCTATAACCTGTTACCCAGGTTGTACACAACATGCAATTTAAAGCATGTACATTTTTATTTTGAAGCAGTAAAGTAGGGTTAAAAACTGCCTCCTGCAGACAGTTACTAATATAGAAAAGTAAAATTTAATCACTGACTGCATGACAGATGAAATAAAGTCTAATGCGGTTTCTAATTTATAACAGCTGGGCCAAAATTATCTCCAGACATTAAGGGTCATGATCAGAGCAGTGGCTACACCACCACAGCCCTCCAGAGAAGTATTTCATTTCAGACTTCTGCACTGCAGAGCTGGTAGTCCCTGTGTCCCTGTACAGCAGAGCCTGTTTTCAGAGCTGCAGGTACAACAGCCTAACACAGATGCCGTGCCTGCAGCCCAGGCTGCTCCTCATTCTCCCGAATGACGATGCCGTGGTACGTGACTTTGTGTGTCCTCATCACTGTGCAGTGCAGTCTGAAGACATCCACCCCAACTCTCCCCCTCTCTTCCGAGTTTATTCAAACAGCTTGTTAGAAGAGTGTTCTTCCCAAATGACAGTGTAAACAAGTATCTGAGTTACTTTTACAAAGTCTTGCTTTCTTGGTTCTATTTAGCAGAAGCGAGCTAGGTCAGATTAACCAGTGTACCAAGGAAAGCAATAAATTCATCCCCACTCAGGTTTCCAAATCTGAGATTTCAACGGCCTTCCCAAATGTTCTGGGCACAAAAGCTTCCCAGTCAAATCAGGGATATCTCATTACAGAAATTTTTATGTGGTCTGAATTGAGCAAGAGATCAGGTAAGATAAAGAGACAGTGTGCTTTCAAAAACCTTCTCAAAATATACATGCTTTCTGAATAGATGCAAAAGTTAATGTATCTACTTAGGACTATGGATGGATACATGTAGTGATTGCTCTTGAGATCACGGAGTAAGCCCAAATGAAGGCAAAACTGGAAAATGAAATACTCACAGCAAGATCAACCATCCTCATTTATTATCATAGTAGGACAATCCAACATGAAGTATGATTGCTCTTTTTCTTGCATCTGAACCATAACTTTTAAAATACATCCTGTACTGCCTTCCTCCAACATCTTTTTTTTAGTTGTACACTGACTTTGGTATTGAAGAATCTGCATATGCTACTTAATTTTAAGGAAAGGAATTCAGCAGTTAAGCACTTTTTTAAACTGGATATTTCAACTGGTCCAGAGCATTTGCCTCTTACTCCCATAAAAAGAGGAATTTTTAATGGACTTTACTTCAGCCCCATTCACGTTCATGGTATACATCCACACCAAAGCAGTTTCTCCACAGATGGCAAATTTCCAGCATTTGCTTTCAGGCTGCTTATCATGAAAAATATATTCCTTAAATATTATATGAATCAGAGCCAGAACTCAATGCTAGAAATAATTACCTTCTCTGGACAACATTCAGCAACCCATTCCCTTCTTCCCCAGCCTGCCAGCTGTCTTAAGCACAAGCAGGATCCTCCTTTTAACTGCCCGTTCGTTTGTTTCTTGTGCTTTAGTCTTCACCCATTTTTCTTCTCTTCCTGCTCCAGCTGTTTCCAGGAGTCATACATGGCTCCATCCCTCAGGCTTTTTGCTCTCTGCACTCTGCTCAGCTTCCTCCTGGGGGTCCAAACTCCCACTGAAATACTTTCGTTTTGATCAGCTGGAGTGAAGCATCCTCAACCACTGAATAAAGTATCTGTGTTTTCAGTATTCTCAAATGTAAACATAAAATAAACAACTTCATGTGGATGACTCAAATTAGCTCTTCAGTTTTGTTCCCTGTCTTTAACATCTTGAATCGCTTCCATTTTTTAATGAGGTTCAGGCATTACTTTAAGTGAACCACTGCTGAAAAAAGGTCACTAAGTCCCCTCGAGCCCCATTTCCTGATCGCTGGAGACACAGCCACCCACCTGACAGACCCAGCCACGGGGGACCTGCTTTCTGCTTCTCAACTCTTTCTCCAGATCCCTATTTTCCTTCTGAAAGCAGCAAAGATGGCTCTTCCCATCCCTCTGAGCACTGACGCTCGTAACTAAGTTTGGGTTTTGGTCATGCAAATACCTCCTTGTCTGATACATGTGTCCTGTCGCTTTGCTCAGACTTGGCTTTCCTTCCACTAGTCTAATATTACCAATGACTCTTAAAATCATTGCTTGCATTCTGATTTTCAACAACTTCTTTCCTTTCATCAAGCTTATGCTATTTCAGCCTTCACTGACTACACCGAGCTATTGAAATGTCAGCTACAGTCACTGGCTGGCCAACCTGTCCAGCTGTCACAGCTAACCTGGTAAGCCACAACACACACCATCATGATTTTCCTCTAATGAACTCACTGTTCATCTGTCAAATACAAACACATGTCTGTCAGTCCTCACAGCTTTTGCTGTGCTCAAGTCAGCTGTAGCCTATCATATCCATACTGTAATCATGATTATATATATGGAATATTTCCATCATATTCATTGCAAGTCTGTGGGGGAAAAAAAACTTTCACTGGGTTCAGCTCTGTACAATCTTGACTCAATACCAGCCGCAAAGTAACCCTACGTTTATTAAAAACTAGCCACAAAATAGCTCAAAAATATTCCCAAATATTATTATAACTGAGAATACTCCCAACTATTTCATAAAAAACATTCCTTGTCTAATTGCTGCTTTTTTCTTTGGAAGGCAGTCACTAATAGCAACACTGATACTAGCATATGGAGCAGACTGCAGCATTTCAAAGTTGCCAACAAGTTTAAACAAACAAATTGCAGAAATTAAAGTTTAAGCAAAACTTTCTTCCCAGAAACAAATACTGACACTGGATACAAAATATGAAAATGCCAAGCCAATACAAACACCAAAGGAGACAAAACAAAACCAGGCAGGAATTCAATTTTGGCATAAGCGACAGCAGTTTTGTGCCTAGATCACAAAGGAGCGGTTTCACTTCTTAAAAATTAAGTGTCTGTACCCTCAGGTAGGCAGTGAAGCACCTGGCAAGGCTGGGGAGGATGATGCAGAGCCCTGCACTCCCTCTG
Source organism: Chamaea fasciata (assembly GCF_029207755.1). Taxonomy (NCBI): domain Eukaryota; kingdom Metazoa; phylum Chordata; class Aves; order Passeriformes; family Sylviidae; genus Chamaea; species Chamaea fasciata. The sequence goes on along the minus strand of NW_027094086.1, from coordinate 11,648,595 downwards.
CCCATGACTCACCAGGGAGACACTCGCCAGATCTTTTCAGTTTTTTAATTGTTTCACACCGGGCAGGCTGGCAGCTCCTGGAGGTAGCTTTTCCTAATAAATACTATGCCAGGAGATCACAGACTCCATGAGTGGACAAGCCTTGGAGGCAAAAACCTGGGTATGCAACTTCAGTGATAGAGATTTCTTTTGATGTGACCTACAGGATTAACCATAATCCTGGTGTGACTAAATATGTTATTTGCCATCTTTATTGCCCATGAAGGAAAATTTAAGGACACCCCTACTTCTTTCACTATTCCAGGCCAGCAAAAGACTGCAATACATTTAGGCCCTATTACACAACAGTCAGTTACTTTTTTCCCTTGTTTGGACAGATGCTGAAGTAAATAACTGTCAAGACATTAATAAAAAGAGTAATCCCACTACCAAAAAGTTAAAAAGCAAACCACGCATCCTTAATATTCTCCCCCCAACAAAAGGCATTCTGTAGTCCTCAGCTCCAACTGAACTTTTGCCATGCACTTAAAAAGCATCTCCATCTGCTGATGTAGGCACAGGCAGAAGGGAGCCCTCTTTGCAGGGGGTCCTTTGAGTTACCTAACATGCGCAAATAGCATTAAAGCACCCATAACAAAAGCACCTCAATCTTGAAGCATTGTCATTAAAGGTCAAAAAACCCATGCTAAACTGTAAGCTCAGGCTGAAGGCAACCATTGCTAGAAAGGGCTGCTTTAAGAGCATGCTGAATATAACAGTCAATCTTTTGAAGTTATTTTGCTACAAGACACAATCACTTCAGACTAACATTAAATCTGACCATTAAACCTGCAAATAGAGAAGCAAGCAATAATGCAGATCACAAATAACCAAATCTTATTCTGTGACCTTTTCAATCAGATACTACACAGCAACTTATCTCTATCACAGATCATTGGTCTCATCAGAGTTGCTCTATCAGATACTTCCTACAGTCCAGTCTAATATTACATCAGCAAGTCAAGTGAGGACACAGACATCTGACTTTCTCCTTTAATTGAGACTCTGCAAAAGAAGACCAATTCCTTAGGGCTTTTTTTTTTCCCTGCTCAAAAGAGGCCACCATATTCACACTTGACTATCTGAAGCACTTTGAGCGCTAAGTGGTCCAGGACCAGGCTGTCTCAAAGACATCCCCTATGGGCAGTTCTACACTACCTGGGCAGAGCAGGGTCTGGGTATTCAGTGTGGAACCAGCAGCACCTCACCCAGAGGTTTTTATTCTCAGAGTCAGTACACAACAGACTGGCTACAGTTCCTTCTGGCCATATTTTCTAGAACTAACTTTCAGAACTTTATACATACCCTGGCTTTGCCTCAGCCCAAATGCTACCAGCTGAGAAGCTCTGGCTGCACACAGCTGAAGCTCTGGTTGCACACAGCTAAGTGGTGGATGTGAGGCTGATCACTTCAGGCAGCACTGCACCATCGCTGAGAAGCCATCCAGATAGCAGTGAAAGCCAAGGCTGTAAGAACACACAGGCTCCTGAGCCCAGGCAGATAACTTTTCAACTTAATTGCCTTCCCTGTTCTTCAGATTGCCCCAAAGCCATCTGTCCCAGCCTGCATTCCTTCTACTGCTTGCTCATGTTAAGTACCTGCTTACTTAGCTGTCCTCAGTCACGTACACAGCCAGCAGAACTCCCTGCCCACGCTCCGCCTCGCCTGGAAAGAAAGCAGCTCCTTCCCGAGCTGAGTCTCAGTAACACTGCACTTCACCTCACGGCTGGAAACAAACTCACACAGGTCTGACAGGCCACAAGAGAGTTTAGTGGAGGGGAAAAGAGCATCCAGAGTGAAAAGGCTACACTGCCCTATAAAACCACTTTGCAAACTCGTAGGAGGAAACTTCTGTTAAGTATTACAGGATTTAAGCAATGAGAAGTCACATGCCTAAATAACCCTGTGGAGTTTTACCCTCATGCTGAGGCTTGACGGTTTTAGCCTTACATTGCAGCATAGTTGTCTTCTTGCTCAACTGCAGGCTGAACCTGGGAAGGAAAATCAGCTGTGCTCTACTCATACCTAAAAGGAGGAGATGCTGTGTGAACTCACTCAGGTCCAAATAGCCTCACAGAAGTCCACACTGGTAGCTCCTATCAGAAGCCACAGGATTTCTTCAGTATGCCTTGGTCTATTAACTGTTATAATCAATAACATGAAATTGGGCACTGGGCTTACAGGACAGACACTGGCTGTACAGCAGGCTGCTCTCCAGTGTTCCCAGCAGCCTGAGCAAGGTATAAAATATCAACTGCTACCTATTTCTGTTGCTGATAAAGCTCCCAAGATAAGAAATTAACAGCATCTGTAACTTAGCACTTGAGGATGGTGGAGGAATTAATCATTCAAATGCATGCAAAAACTTTTCTTTTTTTTTTAAAATTATTAGTCTCACATGGCCATTTCTGCCAGAGAGACTGGAACAACCTAGATGCAGGAATTAAATTCAGTTTCACTTCTCCCTTGCTGTTACTCAACATTAAGTCCTGCTATTACTGCTATGTAGAAACTTCATTTTTCATAGAAATGCCTGGATCTTCATTCCCATTCACAGCACCCCAGTGGCCACAGCAGCTAAACAAAGGACCACCAAAGCAGAGAGAACATAAAACTTTGGTACTGCTAACATTGAGCACATCAGGCATTTAAACAACACTAAACAACAATAGCTACAGCAAAACCCAATCTCGTGCCCATTTATCACTGCCTGCATTTAAGTCTGTTGCAGCCTGTCAAGTATCTGGAAGCTCTTCCTGCCATCTGTTTCCTTCCTCCAAGGGTGCTGCAGTTTTCCATGATTGCTCTCTCTCGCTCTCTCGCTCTCTTCTCTCTCTCTCTCTCACACACACACACACACAAATAAAAGACTTTATTTCTGTGAATAATAAGAATTATTTTTGAAGAAGGCTATGAATTTTGAACCTGCCTGTGCGATGTCATTTGCTTGGATTGATAAAATTCACAGTTGCCTGTCTCCACCTTCTCTGAGTAACACCAAAATCTCTTTTCCCCAGCCCACCCTTTCTTTGTGGACTGGTAATATTAAAGCCAGCCAGTTAAAATGACAAGAACTTACCAAGCTGTTTCCAGAATGCAGTGGTTTGCTGCTTCCACAAAAAGCTGTCACAACAATTATCAAACCAATTAACAACAACTAAGCAAAGGGACAGATTTGTAGAAAGACTTGAGTTTCAGTGCTGAGTGTGAGTCTTACTGCTGCCCTTTGAACATCAGAGTTTACAACAGATTGTAAATGGTACCTTTCCTGCAGTGCTGAGATTCCAGGAGATGAGCATCTGCCTCCTTTCTGTATGTAAATATTGCCCTTTTCCTCACTTCCTACAGAAGGCATCTATGGATTTTACTGTCTCAGGAAGAAGGCTGCCTTAAATATTTATGGATCCATTCTGAGTTTTACAGCAAATAGCCCTAAATGTTCAAAAACATCTATTTGTACATCTAACGAAGTCTATTACAAATTGTCTATTTTTCCCATAATGCAGAAGTTATATTACATAGTTATCTGTCCTTACACCAACAAAAAACCTCAGGATTTTAAATTGTAAGCAATACTCTAGCAGAATTAAAAATCTTTTAAGCAGTTTACTTTCTGCTATTAGCCTTGATAACCAAAAAAACAGAGATGGGCTGGCTACCTAGCATTCAGTTTACTTTTTGTTTCACACTGCAGCCCTCCTGCAGAAGGAGGATGTGACTTCTCACAGGAAAACATTTTAATTTTGAACCTGCGCCTAAACTTGTAGTAGAATGTTTACACTACCATTGCAAAAGAGTTAGCAGAAATACTTTGGCGTTAATATCAGGTTCGGAAGTAAAGGCAAAAAAATCTCCTTACAGTATATTCTGCAATACAACTTCAAGAAGCAAAGAGAAAAACACACAAAAAAAGGTCCTGCATTAGGTCCATCTCCTACATTTGAGAGTTTTGATAGCAATAATAATGTGTTTACATAATCTCACTGGAAAACACCAGACAAATCTGACCTACATGTTTTAAATAACCTGTTGCTTCTACTTTATGGAGAAGCTGGTATTAAACCATTAAGCCAATAGTCAGAGCTGGCTACTGTTTGGGTTTTAATAAGATCTGGTGCAGCTGATAAAACAAGTGAGAAAGAGTTTTGCAAATGGAAGCTTTGCATGAAAGCCTGGTCATGGTAACACTAACTCAATTTCCCCTCTCAAAAGAACAGCTATAAAGCCAGCACACTAAGCTGACTTGCTCCATCTATAAAAAGATATCAATATCCACCCATATTCTAACAGGTTGTGAAAGCAAAGGCATTTACAGAATGAAGATGTTTCTCAGAAGGGTGTACGCTTTGCTGTTCATATAAAGAGAGCTAAGCCTTATCCCAATACCCCATGCTTTGAAAACTGAAAACCTATTCAGCATGAAGGACCATGTTAAAGCAAAAAACCAGCAACAGAATTCAGCACATCTACCTTCAGAAACTGCAAAAATGCATACAGAAGCCAGTGCTGAAATATTTTTAATTGTGAAATTGTGTGGGAAAGCTGGGAGAAGGCTGTGTTGTCAGACAAAAGAGAAAAACAAAATCCAAGCATTCTTTGAATTAACTCCCAACTGCCAAGCACTGCTTGCCTCCCTTTTTCCACCCTTACAAGCTCCCCACTATGAAAGAGTAGCCCCCATGCAGCCATCCCTCTGTGCCTCCCCTCACAGCAGTACCAAGGGTGTTTGTATCTTCCAGGTCATCAGTCCAGCATCACTTCTTTCCCAAGAACAGAAAATAGCAGTAATTCACAGGATCACTAAATAGAACACTGGGATATGTTGGACAAATGAGCCCTGTTGAGACTGGGAGTGCTACAGAGTTCAAGATGACCCTCACAATTTCATCTGTGACCATGGGTCTAGCTGAAGCTGTTGCCTCTGATTATTAGAGGAAAGATCTCTGTCTGCTCTGTTCTCAAATTCCCTTCCATCTTCTAGCTGGTCTTTCTCCAAACTGAACACGATTCTTTCTGGACAGCACTACCTGAGATGTTTCCCAAGAGATTTGTTCCATGGCAATTCCTGCATGCTGCATGTGCCCAAAGAGAGAGCACTGAGCTAAAGGCCCAGCCTTGCTTATTAATCCATCATTTTTACAGCAAAGCCTTACCTGTGTACCATGACAACAGCACAGCCAACATCAATAGTAAAAAGGTACTACAGGTAAATAAATTGAGCTGTCTTGTAGCTTTTCAGTGTTTACAGCACATTCAGTTCATGTTTTCATGTTCTCCTGTACTGGAATTCCTTTAATCAAGTATTTAGTAAGAGTCACAAAAAAATGAACAAACAGGGAAAACATGATTTGAATCAAGCCCAGTAACACTCCATATTTGCTACATCCAACAAAGGCCACCTTAAAAAAAAAGGGGTTTCTAAAATAAAAAGCAAATAGCGTAGCACTCTAACTCCTAAATGGTACATTTGCTTCAGGTTCAGATGTTTGGTGTGAGCTATGCTGTCTGCACAACCCTAACCACTGCCGGCTGTCTTGCATTTCCCTTGAGGAATGTAATTAACATCAAGTAAAAACCCCACCTCCAGCATCAGGGAGATAATTGAAATCTAGGCAGTCCCAAGACTCTTCTCAAATTGAGAATTTGCTAAACCAAAATGTAAAGCTGCAGCAAGATGCTTATATTAATTATACTAACCAACCACCAAGGGGCTCCTATCTAAGGGCTGTTTTCCGTGGATGATTCATGGCAGCTTTTGAATGATGGTCCATTCCTCAACAACACACAAGCTGTAACAGCTACTTCAGGCTTCCAGTATCAAAGTGCAGTGGCTGCTGAACTCCCCAAAGGAACTATTCTCTAAAATACTATCTTTCAGCGACTCCTTTGTCAAAACAGAGGGGCATTTCATGGGTTAGTTTCCAGCAAAGTACTGCCTTGTAACACCCTCAAACTTTCACCATTCAATGAAGATACCTGTGAGCAGACAGTCTGAAATTTCAGGCAAAAACATCTTTGAACTTGGTTTTAAAAGACAGTTCAGTGTTCAACTGCTATTTGCAATGCCTTCCCCATTAGGTTTTGGGTTTTCCCCTTGAGGTTCTGACCAGCAAAGCTTTTCTTCACAACCCCTCTATACAAAACTACATAGTGAGTTACACTAATACAGTGGGTAAATACGGCCCCCATAGATGAGTAAATCAATTTAATTGAGTACCTATAAAGTTAATCAATTAGATTAACGGTTGACCTACTTAAAGATAGGGAAAAGTATTTGATAGTTCATTTTCTGGAAAACAGAATGCAATAGAGCACCACCATATAAACACACTCAGGCAGTCCAGATAAAGCATGCTGAAGGTGAAGGACATGCACAACACTGGAAGAACACTGGCCTCAGTGGGAGGCAAAGGACTCCATTTTATATTGATGCATTTACTTGATGTTTGCAGTCTTGGGGGAGAGGCAGCAGGACAAAGGTTCTCTGTGATATATGAAAAACTATCTGCTCAACACACTGAGATTTTCCCAACAGGGGCAGCTCAATGATCAAGACATCTCCTTTTGGATTTTTTGAGCCGTCTTCAAAGCTTGAGGCTTAACAAGTAGAGGAGACAGGCAGAAATTGCTACAACTCCCTTTTCCATGGTACTTCTCTCAGACAACCACATGAACTCCTTGCAAGCCCACATTTTACACTGCTGCATCTATGCCCTAATAAGCCATTTATCCTGCAGCAAGCTACAGCAAGAGAGCATATTTATCTGCATTCACCCTCAACTGCAGTCAGCAGTTATCTCACTGCATGTGCTCCTAAGAGTCCCTGCTTCTGTCTAGAGATCAATTTATTTGACATCTGATTCTCTAACCCATTTCTTCCTGTTTAAAGGACAGCATTTTGGGGATATACTTTATGAACAGCGGATTCACACCACTACTATGAACTGTTACTGTGGGGGAAAGGTGTTGGGCTTTCATTGTTGCGTTTTTTAAGTTTGGAATAAAAAGCTTCACTGGGAGAAACAGTGCTCGGATAAAGGTTACAGGTTCGTGCTCCAACAGCAGCCTAGTAGCACCAGCCTCTTCACAACACTGCAGCTCCTCAGTCTGCAGCGTGGTTTCACACGTGCATCACTGGATTAAGGCAGCGACTACACAGCAGAAAGCCCGTTCAAATCATTTGATGAAAGGCTCCTGTGGCAGTGCCATGCTACTCAAAAAGACCTATTTGTACTGAACGCTGGAGCCAGAGCAATCCTAATAAGTCATTCCTTCAGATATTTGTCAATCAACAGACGGGTACATTGATGAAGGCTGCACTGTCTCCTAGTGAAATGTGCTTTCTTTCTGTGCAGTCAATCTGCAAGTCGTAATTCTAGCTCATATCAGACTATGTGTAAAGTCACTTATAATTAACAAACCTGAAAAGCAGCAAATAATTCTGAAAGACAACTGAACAAATGATGTCAGGTTTTATGACAAGACAGTTGCACCAGAGGCAATGCATCAAACAGCTACATGACATTAAACTTTCTTCTGAAGAAACATTCACCTGCTCTCTATTAATTCACTTACTTGATATTTAAGGACTGACAGCACTGAAAAATCTGTCATTCCATTAGATAGATAGCTGTCCTGCCTCAGGGGAAATGCCGATAGTGTAATGGAAAGAGTTCCAAGGCTGGTGTGTCGTCAGTCTGGGTCTGCCCTGAGCAGCTGTTCAGAAACCCTACACAACCATTCCTCAGGAAACCACAGACAAAACAGCACAGCCAGAAGTTTCCAAAAAATGAGAAGCATCTCTCATCCCTCAAGAGAACCTGGGTAAATGGAGAGAAGAACAAACAAGGAGGAGAAGCCGAGGGAATAGTTGGGAGTCAAGGCCTGCTTCTGCTGAATGTCCCTTGAATGAGGCAATTCCAGGCGGAGGATATAGGGAAAAAAACTCTAAGGTAAATTAGAACAATTCATTCATGGTTCTTGCTTTGAAGGTAGTCCAACGTATTTCATTCAATACCTAATACACACAGAAAAAATATTTTTAGTATTTGTATTCTTATTTGCTCCCAAGAATATCCTTTCCTTCCAGTTATACTGTGCTTTGCACTGGTGGCTAGAAAGGTGTTGGTAACACACCACTGTGTTATTTTGGTGACTTATTTTATGAATTTCTCCCCCACTTTTCCCAGGGGCTTTTCCTGAGAGACAGTCTTAGATGGCTTCAGCACCATACTTTCCCTTCAGTCCTGATCTCCTTAGTGAGTTTTAGGGTCTCTTTCATGAGACATGGCCACACAATTAAGTCCCCAGTAACCTGAACAGCAGTATTGTGTAAAGACAGCAGCAGTCCTTGGGATGGATTAATTTCACCCTCCACCAACAGCAACTTTAATACTCACAATGCAAGATGAAAGGTAAGAAGCAGAAAAACAAACACTTGGGAGAACCTGATTACAAGAGAGTCCAACAGTAAAGGGAGTCTCCTGCCATTTCCCTTTGTCAGTATATTCAGTGATGGCAGATTCCCTCCCCTCCACAGGGAGGGTACTGCTACTCCCTGCTGAATGGGAAGTATGCAAGATAAGAGATCCTGACTATTGGGTTGCAGGCTGTACATTACTCCCTAATCCTTTCAGACACACTGACCAGGTCACTGTTTTTCTGATGCCTGGATTTTTTTCCTGGCACATACCTATTTCTTAGCTTAGAGGTGTGAAGAGAGCTGGGTTTGGTATCTTGAAAGCAGCATGCCGGTACTTCCCTGCCCTTCCCAATCCCTCTATCTCAAAAGCAGAGCACTGCTGGTGGAGTGCCATCCCGACCAGCTGGCCCTCTCAGCACTCTTTACAACTGTCTATTATCTTTGTGTGACCTTCACAGCACTAACCAAGTGCAGAGAGGACCAGACAAACAACTCAAGGAAGAACACTAAAAATATCCCAAACTTGCGTTAGTCACAGGACTGTGGCCCTGCTGAGAGCACCAGTCCCTGCTCAGTTGAGCCGCAGCCCTGCTTTTCCGGCTCAAAGGGATCTGCACATCAAGTAAGCTCAAACTCTTTCATTTGGGTTATTTTAAAATGGCAGTGAAGAAACACAGATTTCTACTGCTGAGTTTTGTCCCATGACCAAACCAGCGTATTAAGCGGCAGCTCACTGATCCCAATCAGCAGTGGCACAATTTAATGTTCAATAGCTTCCTTGTGCCAGTGCATCACCACATCAAAGCCCTGCCACTGTGGGTCATTCTCCTGTGATTTAGTGAAACCAGGCTTCCTCTCACCAGTTTGTCAGAAGACTCTGCAGAGGAAAGTATTTGTTCAGTGTTTAATACGGAAAGAAACTCCCTGCAGACACAGGAATCAAGCCATACTTGAACCAAGACACAGGAACCAAGCCTCAACACTGAGCTAGGGAATACCAGGAGCTATTTGGAACAGCCTTCATTAACTGGATTCAGCTACTTAATTCTCATGTGCTTAAAATAAAAATGCAGTGTTTAGGATGGATGGGGGTTAAAAGGAACTTAAAAAAATGATTTTAAGTTCCTGGGCCAGGTCGGGCTCCAGGGATTAAAGGGCAAGCAAAGCATCTAAGACATGGAGAATGTGACAAATGGACATGAAACAGAGTGAAAACCAACTTTTCTGCTCATGTGAATGGTTACCTGCAAACGAAACCCTTTCACTCACAGAAAAGCTGACTGTAATAAATACAGCACCTGTATTTTCCCCTCAATTTTAAAGCAACCACTCACAGAAACACCAGTGCATTTCTCAGGCACAGCAGACTCTTTTAATAACCTGCAACAAAGACTCCCAGCCAGCCAGCAACCCACAGGCAGTTCAGAGGAATAGGAATGTGTGGGTGCAGAGGCTTTTCTCTGTGGCTTCCCAACCAGCTGGTGCTGTGGAAGGGAGGGCCGAGGGCAGCTGCTGTAGGACACAAACAGGCAACAGCTGTTTGGCCATATGCTCAGCGGGTTCCAAAGGGTTAAACTCTGTCACCATGCAGGAGCATACAGCCCCAAAGCAATACCCCTGCCTCTGTCTGCAGGATCACTGCTTCCACCCTTTGGGGCATGGGCGGGGCAATGAGAGGGGAAAAAACTGTCTCTCCATTTCTTAATATTTTATTTTGTAGACAAAGGCAAACCTCTGAGGGAAGTGAAAAGTATTAGCCATTGCTCCATGCCATTTGTCATGTGAAGGCACTGATGCAATGCTGCTCACATCAGTACTATTTCAGACCAACAAATTCAAGTGCATTTCAGTGCACGGTGACAGTCATCTTCAAATACAAGAGACACTTCTTGCTGCCTATCACTGCACAGCTGGAAGCATCTCCAAACCCCAGAACAGCTTGCTGCTCCACTGCACGTTTATGGCATACAACTGAGCCTTGCAGAGGTTTGAGTTTTGCTTGGCACCCTTCTCCTTTCAGTGGGCTGGCAATGACCTTCCTCTGCCTCCCACCGCCATCCACAACATTCCAGTTTTGGTGGGAACAGTCTCCTGACTGGGGCACACAAAGGCCACAGCTCTTATTTGAAACAAGCGGCTCAAGAGGAGCCGAGAGCAACCACAAACTGCAGCTTTACAACTAAATCTAAAACACAGTCTCAACCTGGCCTTCCTGTCAGCCACAACCACAAGGAAAGAGGCATTTGGGGTGAATCCTCAGACTGCGATGAGACAGACTGACCCACTAGGTACACAATTATAGCACTCTATGGAGTGTTCAACAGGCAGAATGGAGCCTGAAGTGGTTTTTAAACTGTGAACTTTAATAATTCTCAAATCCTTCCAGCCCTGTTGCAAGGGTGGCTTATGTGCTGTTGCTCATTGAAGGAACTTCCTGAGCTTTGCTGTTCCCAGGGGCTGGAATGGGGCAGACAGAGCTGCTACCACGGCACCCTACATCCAGCTGTGGTCACTTACCATCCCAAATAGTTTGCATTCTGCCTCTAAATGCCAGGAACCCATTTCTCTCATCACAGCACTCATGCAAGATTTAATGAAGACACGCACCACACCTGAAAAGAAGTGACTGAAAGAAAGGGATTAATTATTTAAACTCCCAGTGTCTCTTTTCCCCATCAAATTCAATCATACAAATGCCCTCCTCTGATACAAACCCTTACCAGTTAACCAAGTAGCACCTTCCTGGAGCATAGACCAGGAGTGAACTCTGCTTTTTCCAAAACCAGTTCTGATGCAAACATTAGAACAAAAAGCAGCACAACCAGCTGCCTCCCAGAGCGCTGGAGCAAGATACACAGACAACACAAACCACTGTACATTAACAAGAGCTGCTATTTCTGGTACAAGCTTGGGCCCCTTGTTTCCTTTGGCCAATTATGATAATAGTATTTGGCAACAGTACCAGGACTAGTACAAAAACAAGACCAAAATGTTTATATAGAGAATATGCAGCACATTTGTAACCTCTGCATATACTCATCTCACCAAGCCAGTAGCATCCCCACCAGGGCTGAGAAACAGAGAGCACAGAAGAAACCCAGGGAAGCAGAGTTAGGGGCTTGCAGGGACAATGGGCACCACACCACAGAGTTAAACCCAAGTAAAGCAACTCCATCCTGACATTCTCTTACATGCCAACTTCAGCTGCAGTGAAAATCTTAAGGATAAAACATCATGCAAAGAGGCACCCTGAATGACCAGGTGGAAAGTCTGTTTTCCCTGTTTATCACCCCACCTCAACGTAAACTCTAGTATATGGGCCAAAACTTCTATTAAAAAAAATGGATGGTAAATAGTACTGCAATGGTCCTGTGAAAGAGGCCACGGGAAAATGGCACATGTAATGGTTAGGATTTGGCTAGGATTTCCCCATTTACTCCAATGATTTCACCTCTGTGAAGAGATCCTATTTATTTCTTTGGGCTATATCAGGAATATCATATCTTGTGACTTCTTATGACAAGCTTTAGTAGTCATAATGTCAAAGACCACAGAGGCCAAAATGGTGATTCCCCAGGAAGAAGATAAGAAAGCTCCTGTTTTTCAGGTCCTGTATGGGAGATGTTAAAGTCACTGGTACAGAGAAACCATTTGCTAAATCTGGTCAGGAGAAACAACATCATTCATAAGTGTGACTACAACACAACTTTCAGTACCAAAATTCATGCCAGAATGCAAATAAATAAATAAATAAATAAATAAAAGCACATGGTATAGCACGAGGTGGGGTTCTCATGCAGCAAGTGCAGTAGCTTGAGAAGAACAAAGATAATATTGTACAAATCACCTAATTACATAAATACTCACTTCCCTGTCACTACTATTTCACACTGCTTGCTGTGTTAGCACAACAAACAGAACACTAAGTTCTGCAATAAACACTGGTGCTATTTATTCTGGTGCTTTCTCTATTTTGGATGTAAATACACCCATGATAATATAATCACATGAGAACTATCCAGATTTCTAAGCCTTTTCCCTGTCCCTCTGAGGTTACGGGTACCTAGCACAAACCATTTTGACATTGGATTGTCAATAAAGCCATGGTACCATATCTGTTTATCTATGATCAGGCACTCCACAGGTATTTTTCCTAAAGCCATCTCCTTAATCAAGTGCAGCTCCATTTTATGTATTTTTGAAAGTTAAAGGTAATGAAATTAACTGCTGTAAGTGCATGCACCAGACACACTCACCACCCCCTACAAAGCAGACATTTATCTTCAGCAAGCAAATTAGGCAGTGCAAGAAAGAACACTGGTATACATTAATATGTGTGAATCAAACACTGCCAGTCTGTAGGAAGCAAATAAGACAGTTAGATACCAAAGCTTTACTCTTGCTAAACACGGTGAGTTCATGCTCTCCAGTTTCACTACTCATGGTGTTGCTATATTTAAAGGAACTGGGAACTGTTTCACCAGCTAAGAGCCTCCCAGGAGGGGACAAGTCAGGCTGCAGACAGCTGGCATCAGTCACTTGGCAACCGCACTTATGCATTTAGGGGAACCGAAGCTGAGCTCCTTGGAGAGGGGCAAGGATTTTCTCTGGGCTCTTCTGACTGAAGTGGTCAGTCTCAGCAAGTCAAGGATGATACACTTTCATGGAAGCCATACAGGCTATTTTAATCCTATTTTAAGAATCCAACAGCATTTCCTTACAGTTGGTTGACATCAACAGGATGCAGCTTTCTGCTAGCAAGTGCAGGTTACCTCCATCCAAGGGATATCTTCCAGAACACGTTTTATGCCATTTATGCACTCACATTTAGATTAATGTATTCTGTGTGTCCCATTGTTTCTCCACAGCTTCCTTCCCAGGAGTTCATTTTTCTCTTGGAAATAGTCACAGGAAAATAAATTGCTCTTTCAGAACTGAAGGGATATTCAGCAATTAATTCATAAAACAGGAGACCTCTTTGAACCCTCCCTTTTCAGATACTCAAAATAGTTCTTCTCTTTCACAAATTAACTAACTGGGCAATAAAAAAAAAAAAAAAAAGCGTTGTTTTTAGGTTTTGGGTTTTTTTCCAGTAAATTACTACTGGAATAGTTACAACTGTATCAATGGTTATCAACTGTACCTTTTTATAGCAGTGAAAAAATAGTTCCAAATTCCAGAATCAATGCTGTTAGTAGACACTTGTTTGGCTTGAAAATTAAATAAGAAAATGTAAGCTTCCAAGTGACTTTCTATTTGAGGCCTGGGTGACTAACTATGTCTGAATAATTACTCAGATGTTGCTTGTTTTAATATCTACTTGACTCCCATTCTTTTTCTGTGGGAAACAGATTCAAAATACTTTGGAAGAAAGTTTTCCTGAGAGTGAAACAGAACTTTCTGATGCAGTATTTAAAATGGAAGATTTAATTCCACAATTGGAGCAATATGAACCAATATGCTTCTTGGCAGAGAAAGCACAAACATTTCTGGTTGCAACATGTGAAAATGGATAATGACAGCAAAATCTCAACTGCACCCTAATCAGCCCCCTCCCCCCCCCCTTCTTAATACTAACTGTGCCACCTCAGCATTACCTTAGCTCTGATAAAATGTTAATGAAGAACAGAAACTGAAAATTAGCTACCTCAAATGCCAAAGTCCCTCTTCACTGAAGTATCAAGGATTTCAGATCCAACAGAATATTGAGGTGAAGGCTCGGAAGAGACCGAGTTCCACGGGAACTTGCAAATTAATTAGAGTTTACATTTAAGTAGAAGGACTGAACATTGCTTTTACATGTTTGGGGAGCCTCCAAAGTAATCCCCCAAATTTTTATTCTCTGTCATACAGTAGGATAACAAATTCATTGCCGTGCATGATTGATGTGAACCTTGGCCTCCCCTTCAAGCTCTGGTTTTCAGATGTGTCACAGACTCCAGAAACCTATTTTTGGTTGTTTAACAAGTACTCAAAACTAAAAACAGACAGCTATTATATCTACGTGGGTGTGCAAATATAGCAAATATACTTCTTTGCAGGGACTTGTCTCTGGAAAAAAATGTAACCTAAACATGTCTGTTACCGGTTATTTCACTGCAAATAAGAAGTTTAATACAACTGCTGTAATTAAATGAGTAAGGCAGAACAAACAAGCTGTTTAATTCTTAGAAAAACCCTGATACCATAAAATTCACATATCTGTTTAACTTTCTTCTTCCATCCCCACATGAGGTTATATGAAACTTTTCAATCCCTCTTTTCCTTCTTTTAAAATGTTGATAGTTTTGAGCTTTTACTGTTGGGCAGATGTAGGGAATGAGAAGCCAAAAACATCCGTGTAGTTTAATTACACAATTACGGATTTACTTTTTACTTTCACAAAGACTAAATTACAGCATTTCCTCCAAAGACTGAAGATACAGGATGTTATACTGGGCACTCATGCTGCTTTATGGATTGTCATTTATTGCTAAAAATGGCACTAGCAAACACAGGTGCAACAACAGGGCATGCTCTCAAAGGGGGACTTCATAAAGGCCACATCTCACACGCAGTGGCTACATCCATTGGCAACAGCTCATGCTCAACCCAGGAAAAGGCACGCCAAGGCTTGAATTTTAAATCTTTACTTACAAACTTTTTTAAAACACATGTGAACCAATTGAGCCAGACTTGATTTTCACAGAATCATCAAAGTTGGAGAGACCTTCAAGATCATGTGTTCCAACCATCAACCAGCACCACCACAACCACCCCCTAAACCAATCCTAAGTGTCACACCCAGATGGCTCTTGAGCACTTCTGGAGATGATGACTCCACATCCTCCCTGGGTAATTTATTCCACTGTCTGATCAATCTTACAGAGAAAAAAATTTTTCTAATATGGAATCTGAACCTTTTCTGGCACAATTTAAGGCCATTTAGCCATATCCTTTCACCTGAGACATGGCAGAAGAGACCAATCCCCCTCTCACTACAGTCTCCTTTCAGCTGTAGATAGTGAGGTCCCCTGAGCCTCCTTTTTTCCAGACTAAACACAGCCAGCTCCCTCAGCCACTTCTCATAAGACTTGCTCTCCAGATTCTTCACCAGCTCCACTGCCCTTCTCTGGGCACACTGCAGCACCTTCAAATCCTTTCTGAACTGAGGGGCTCAGAACTGGACACAGTGCTCCAGGTGTGGCCTCAGCAGTGCCGAGTACAGGGAGACAATTTCTGCCCTGGTCCTGCTGGTGACACCATTCCTGATCCAGGCCAGGATGCCCCTGGCCATCTTGGCCACCTGAGCACACACTGCCTCACGTTCAGCTGCTGACGGCCTGCACCCCAAGTCCTGCTCTGCCAAGCAGCTCTCAAGCCTGGAATGATGCACATGGACTTCCATGAATTTGAAGCTATGATTTTACCGTCAAACTTGCCTGTTTTCAGTGCTGATGGGACTGTGTGATGTTAAATACCTCAGACTATTATAAGCATTGCCTATTCCAGTGTTTCCTCTCTTGCAGTTAAAAACAAAAAAAAAATCAAAAAAAACCCCCTCAACCGCACAACTGTAGAAGTGCAAAACCTTCAAATTCAAATAGCATTTCTTCTTCTTGTTTCAGGCACCCAGGATGAACTTCGCACTCAAGGCAAGTCAATGTTGAGACCTGCAGCGAGGTTGCTGTCACCTTGACTTCTTTCAACTCTCATTCGAAAGTTCACTTGAATCTTGTTTCCTGTTCTGTTCAAACACTGGAAATCCTGAGGTCCTCCTCCCAGCCTCACCCTACCCCCTCAGACAGTGCAAAGACCACAGCGGCATTCGCATGAATCCGAGACACTCATGTCATCCCTTGGCACACGTTCCCAGGTCAGCTGTGCGATGCTGCTTCCTCTCAGAAGAATGAGGAAACGTTGCCAATCTCTTTTCCTTCTCTCATTTTTAGACACTTTCACAATAAAGCACAACCCTCATGACATTTAAAAATAAAAATGTCCAACCATCAATTTTCTCTTCCTCTCACCCGAAATGTGTTTGATATGTTTACTCAAATATTTAAATTACGAGGTTTTCCTGTGCCTGATGTAGTCATATTTAAGGTATTGCTGGTATTTTTCAAGATGCAGGTGTAGTCAAAGTAATTAGCAATTAAAAACAGATTGATCTTTTACCAGTTATTAAGAAACACTGAACAGTGCTATTTAAATAGATAACATCCTGCTTCCAAGAAAATATGATTAAAAATGTATGCTAGTGAAAAGGACCGGGTATGTTATTACAAAAAAGGAAACAATGGAAACAATAAGCTCTGCAAAATGCCCTTTTTTAAAGAGAGACTGTACTGAATACAACATAGATTATCTGGGAGAGCATGCAGATATCACAAAAGAATGATGAGATAGGAATTTTCACTGTGACAGAGAGGATTTATTGAGAAGTTAAAAAATAAATTCTTTGTCAATTGAGAGAAAATTGCTTGTACAACTCTGGCATCTGATACCAGTTCAATGCTATTTGGATGCTCTGGATTCCCCTTTTAGTCTTAACTTGGTCTGTTTTAGAGACCAC
The DNA here is from genome assembly GCF_029207755.1 of Chamaea fasciata. Taxonomy (NCBI): domain Eukaryota; kingdom Metazoa; phylum Chordata; class Aves; order Passeriformes; family Sylviidae; genus Chamaea; species Chamaea fasciata. Next base: position 11,631,580 of record NW_027094086.1, on the reverse strand, counting down.
ACAAACATTCTTCTGCTAGAAGCATTTGTTTCTTGAAGTTATTATTAGCCATGAAGATCTAAAGCAGATCTGTTCTCAGCTACATTCATAGCCCAGATGTGGATATTGTGAAGACTCTGCATGAAGAATCAAAGCCAAGATTCCAGAGTCCTGTACAAGAAACCCACAGGAGATGAAAAGAAGGCTGTCTTCAGCATTTTCATCCTACAAGCTATTTATGGGACTATGACTTCATACTTTTTTGTTCTCAAGTAGCACAGATGTGCTGTATCAAATCATAGATCTGGAAAAAGGCGTGTAGAATGAGTGTAAAAAAAAATCCCTTTTTGCACTTGAAGTTGCTGCAGTACAAACATGGAACTGATAGGATGTGCTGTATTATTACTGGGGCAGATTGTTGATTCACTCAAATACTTACATTACATTTTGTCTGACCATCATTTGTCTGAAGAGATTCTGAAGTCAACAGCAATAAAAACTTATTTTCATTAAACAAGCTGAAAAACAAGGTATTTTGTCCCTGTCTGAATTAGCAGAGTGCCCTGCTTTTGACTTGTACGTTATCTGCCTGGTAGCCATTTTGTTGAATGTTTGTTTTATTTTTAAATCAAGCACTGTCACTTTTAAACAACACATCCTGTCTTCAGAACTCAAGAGAGATAAAAATTTAAACAAAACCTGAACATGATGGTTAGACTAGCTTATCCAAGGTTTTTTTCCTGCTTAAATGATTGTATGATTCTGTCCTCCATACGAGTGAAGATATTAGTAGGTCCAGGAATTGACTTGCCATGCCATAAAACAGCTTCCAAGTATGCTAAAGAGGGTGTAGTAAAATTCCTTATTGTAGCTGTAAGTTTGCAATACCTTCTGCCAATAATGTTTATGGGGAAAATACTTCATAAAGCAACCAATAAAGTTTCCCTTCCTATAATTTTTCATTTATATACCACATTACTATTTCCTCTGCATACATGAAAATTCTATTTGCCATCAACTGAAAAATATACAACAACCAAAGACAAAGATCAAAAAGTATGATGAATTCAAGAATTTGCATTGGGATGTCTCTGAACACCAGGATGCTGCCCCAGAAACCCTCCTGATTCACTTGAGTCTTCTACAGAATATCACAGATCATCACAGAGTCACAAACAGATCTGCAAAATTTTAAGGAATACATTTTCAATGCACAGCCCTTATTCCTCTCAGCGGTATAAATTAGCAAGGGAGGTTCCTTAATTAGGAAGTGCTAAATTTAGGATTGCAATATTCATCTCAAAGGGTCACAGCCATCTGTGTTTATTCCAGCAACTACAAAAATGCACCTTATATATGTGAATTATAGTGTATAATTTACCGCACTTAACTTTGGGGGTTTTGTAAAATATTTGCCCAACAAATGTGAACATTCTCCCAGTTCTTTTTTCTCCCCCAGTCTCCCACTTCCACTCAAATGAGGCTAGCTATAAAAAAAATTCTATTCATAGGAATTAAGAGCTAAATATCCAGTCCACTCTCACAATTAACAAGTAGCCTCAGCCAGTGTCTGTGCCATAAACCTGGTTCTGGAGGTTATAAACAGGCCCCTGTGTATTTTAATTTGAATGACATATGTCTGAGCTATTCGAGATGCTTGTACCAGTAAGAACTACTCAAAAACTGCAAGACACGTGTTTTGCAGTGCATTAACAGAAACAAAACAGTGATGCTTTAAAAGTCATGGATTAAAGGAAACCATACTCTGGACTAAATTCATATGCTTTTGATTACTTCCATGGTGTAGATGTCTCAGAAATTGGAGGAGTGAAGGGTTCTCAAGCTGTTATTCTGATGGTACCAGGCACATAAAGTTTTCCTTCCTCCAAGATAATCCCATCCACACACAGTGCTGAGGATGCAATCACAATGTTTCAGAGTCTTGCAATCAGAAAGTTAATTAAACATACTGTTAACTAATAACCTGCAGCTACTGACCTGCAATTGTATTGTCACTCAGCTTCCATGCCCCTCATCCAGCTCTGAATACAGTCTAGCCTCATCTTGTTTTCAGGACATTTAGCAATTGACAAGATCAGTGCCCTGGCAAAGTTGAAAGCAGGGCAGATGTATGGGTCTAGCATTAACACTTTCTGCAGAGCATCCCATTTAAAGTAAAACACTGAGCCTCAATCCTGAGACCTAAACCTCCGTAGACCTGCACAATTCCATCTTTGCCCAACCAGCTCCTCTATTCACTAGGATGACCACAGTTTACTGCCAAAGAGGACCCTGCATGCCAGAAGTGGCTTATTATGGATGAAGATCATACCTCCTAATTGTCTCCTCAAACTTCGCACACAGAGAAGGACAATAGTTGGATAACGGCTATGTTGCAATCCTCCCCATTTTACATACTGTCTTGGGCCACCATTTTTTCCAGCTTATTACAGTAATTAATCCAGCAGATCCATGAAGGCACCACACTGGTAATTCCATCAGCTAACTTGCAGAAGCTATACATCCTTTCAATGAAGCCTTGGAATAGCTCATTTTCAGTCCCTTTACAGCAGATGCCAGGTCATACCACCTGTAGGTTTGTGACCCATTGGAAATGTATGATGGAAGACACTTGAAGGTTGCAGCCCGTGGTATAGACTAACTGCCCAGGTCACAGGAATTGGATACAAACCAGAGATCTACTGTTGAAGCTGTTATTGCTTTAACCCCAAAAATATGATGCTTACCACTTAAAGACAGGTTCTAAAGAGAATAACTATGAGACTGGTTTGCAGGAGACACAAGTAACCTTAAGACATTATTGCAAATGTGATATAATGAAAGTATTCCCTGCCAGTCTGGCAGCTGCATAGAAGCACGAGCAAGTCTGCAAAGGCTAAGACTGTTTACTCCAGATATAGTGGACACATCCAATTGAAGTAGTCTAGAGAGCAAATCAAAATCCCAAGTAACAAGCTGCTGGACAGCTGTTGCAAAATCATCTGTTAATCTTTCAAGTCCTGTCAAAAAGAAGATCTCTCAGCCTTTACTAAAAGAAAAAATCCTCTAGGAGTAGTTGATATAATTAAATTTAATGCAATAAAAAAATTACCCAAACTCTAAGACCAGCTCATAAATATGTAAATTTCATTGTTATGAAAAGACGAGTCAATCAACTCTATGAAGAGATAGTGAGATATTAACTTCTTTATATTGTTAAGTGCCCATCACTTTTGCCCAGATAGTTGAAATTGCAATTTGCAAATACACAAAGCTAGCTGAATAAAGACCAGCATCTCATTTCTCTCCAGCTAAAAAAAGAAATGAATGTAATCAGCACATTTTCTCTCTAGATGAGAATGACAAATACAGTCGCTAACGCATTGTGCTGCATTTCTGGTCTTACAGCTGCTTAAAGCCTCTACTTCCAAAAAAAAAAGTCTCAAAAGTAGACAGCTGTGAACGTAACTTGCCCTATGCAAATGTTTTCAACTTTAAAAGAAAACCACTTTCCTCACTGCCTAACTCCTTCTTGTAGTGCAAATCAGAAGGAAAAGGGAGGAGAGACAGCATGCTTAAATTCCTTCTCTCTGTTATTCCAGGAAGCTGTTTGGAAAAATAACTACTCAGGCTCTGCATTTCAGAATAGCATCAGTTCCCCCAGCCACCAGCAAAGGGCTTCCCCTCAGCCAAAGATCATGCTGCACCCACGCACTCTTCAAAGCTCCTCCTGCTGATCCTCATGACCATTCCTGGAAACCGCTACGTGTGCAATCCAAAGCACAGCTCCAAGTACATCTCCCTGGTCAGAACAACACATGCCTAAGTGTTATAAACCACTCTGCACGCAGTGAGAGGGAATCCATGCAGCTCCAAGGCATTTTGTAAACAAGCAGACATGCTGCATAACAGACAAAAAAGATTAACAGCATAGGGGGTACTAGGAATTTAAAATGCATACAGGACATCACTGACTTAATTATGGTAAACATCACGTTTTATTTTTCTTGTTTTAAAATGCTTAAGGTTACTTACTGTACTTACCTAGCTTTAAAATGTCAGAGCACAGGCACAAAAATGAGTATTAACCACATAAGCAAGCAATGCAATATGCTGCTGCTTTTCTTCTCTTTATGTATTTTATGCAGATAACACCTGCAACTTCTCTTTTTCCACATCTTCTAGACAGCAGAGGACAAACCTGCTTAAGCAATATGGGAAAAAAGTACCTAAAAGATTGAACATGCTGGCAGGGAACCACCTACATTCATCCCTTGAGCCCGATGCAATTTCAACTCTTACATTTTTACAGACTTCTGGCTAACCAGCAAGGTGGCAGAAACTGGAGGAAAACTATCTTCAGTTAGTCCTGTTATTTTGTATTCTTGCTCCCATTTCTAGGCAAATAGCCTGCAAAAAAAAATCTCCACAAAGCCTCACCACAGATGGCAGTTTGGCATTCTCCAGCCAAGCTCACACCTGCAGCTTCCATGACCGCTGCTGCAGCTGGGCTTTTTGTCTCCTCTCACTGACAAAAACTGCAAAAACCACAAGTGTTAAGTGACCCACTACCACCATCCATTTCATTAATGAACTAAGTCCATAAGAAATTGAGATGCAAGCCTCTACTCTTGGCTCTGCTCCCACCGACACAGCTCTGCTTATTTCACAGGGGTAACCTTCGGGCAGTTTGGGCAAAGAAGCATTTGCCATGGGGAAATTCCAATCCACAAGAGGAAGGGGGGAAAAAAAAAAAAGGGCATACAAAACTGACAGTTCTGAAGAGGACTTCAGTCACCAATACCAGCATGAGCCACGGGAGCTCTGTGCTGAACAGGTCATGAGCCCTGCGAGGGCAAAGGCAGATCCCTTCACAGCAGCTACACTGAACTCTGGCAGCTAACCACCCCCAAAAGGGAGCCGCCAGCCTCTCCACACCACCTTACTCTCTCCTGGCCATGACATTTCACTCCAGGCCGTGGCTTGACAGAATCCATGAGCACCAGGACAGTCATGTTGTAGAAGGTGGTTATGATTTCTTGCACACTCTGAGTCGTGGCAAGACAATCTCTCCCCCTGTCTGAGAATTTTATGCAAAACCCAGAGATGACAGACAAACACAAACCCAAATCCAAAGTCTGTATTTCCTTCAGAAATCCAAGAAAGAATTCTTAGGGGTATTAGTTTGATTAAATTTTTTTTCTACATATATATTTATAAAAAGAAGATGCACCTAGAGCATTTTCCAGCACACCTGCACTCCAGAAGCACTGCCTGTTCCCACGCCTCTCTGTGCTGGAGGGCCCCAGCCACGGCTGTGTCCAGCATAAGGCTTGCAGCAGACTAAGCCCTGACCAGCCCTCCAGAGATAATCAGGTTAGATGATCTAATGGTCCTCCTGGTCCTTAAAAAGAAAATTAGCTGTGAATCACTTTGATGCTTTGAAGCCCTGGTCCAGTTTCTCCCACAGGCAGAGACCAGCCACTGCAAGATGAAACTCAAATCAAAGCCAAGTTTTACTTCTGTGGTCAGCAGCACAGACATATTTCAAAACCAAGGTGAAGCAGATGACCAGAGAAGAGAGGTGAAGCCAAACAGGCTACTCTCTTGTCTGTGGGACAGGGAGGCATTCAGTTGGCTAAGAAACAAAAGGGTAGGATGACAAAGAACGTGAGAGGCTTTTTGGCCTGATGCTTTCCATAAGTAAATCCTAAAATGGCAGCCACTGGTCCTCACTGTTCATTCACTCAGACATTCTTATCAAAGAACAGTTCTCACAACAGGTGGGCAAAACTTTGCCTCTTGCACAGGTAACTGAATAATCCTCTAATCTTGCTTCACCCAAATACTTTATAAAGGATTTTTTAAAAAAATCCCTCTGAATTATGCACTAGATGGCTACTAACAAGGATAGCCCAAGGGGCTTTTTCTATGCTTAGAGGCTGCTTTTTCTCCAAGACTGACCAGTCCAGTTGTCCATACTAAAGTGGCTCACAGATATTTAAATCATGCAAGGTCATCACTGTTTAGTGCTTTCACAGAAAGCTTCCCAAACAGAATTAATTAGCTGATAAATTATATTGAGAATATATCCATCAAACCTAGGGATGTCTGTATTCCTTGTGTTTGTGCCAAAGCGACTCTACTCCTACTCTTCCATCAGCATAAACGAGTTTAAAAATAGCCTTGTAAGAATATTAAAATGGGTTTCATTATAGTTTAAACTAGTGAGAAGACTTTGACAACTATTCCCACAAAGCAAACTCCCTGTAGTAGACCCTTTTTAAATATCCTAAAAAGAGTTGCAGCTCTACCTACAGAATTGAAATCAAAAACAAATTAACAGAAAACAAAAGAGAAGGTAAATTTTTACAAACAAAGTGTTCATTGTTACATGGAGAGGTCTTTGTTCAAATATACTGCATGTAAGAAATATTATTATTGTGTAATTAAACCCTGAACTAATATGGCCAGGGAAGTGAAGCCTCAAAAACAAGGCTTTCAGGATTGTCTAGTTTGACATCTTCTTTACATGGCAGAAACGAGTTTGTCTGCCTTAATCCTTCCTCTACAACCACTGAGAAAGGGCTGTGTGTGCTGCAAGAGGAGTACTTGAAGTCTTCAGGGATCAAGAAAAGAGTAGCATAACTTCAGCTAGGCCTAATCCCATTCAACCAACCAAAACTGCATCTTGCTTACCTCTTGTTCTTACCAACCCTCTTGCAAAATAAGGCTGTTCTACATACATATTTCCGAATCTTCCATCTTACTGCAAATATGCTGAAAATGCTGCAGGAAACATGCAGGGACACAGTCAGATAGAAAAAAAAGCACAGAAACCCACAGAAGATGAAAACAAAAAACCACAGGTAAGCCTCTTTCCAATAAAAACAAACAATGCCCTCTCCAAAGCAGAACTTAGTCAGCCAGAGAGGGAAATTCAGACAGAGCCACAAAACACCAGGAAACAAGTTACCCCAGACTTCTTTCAAGAAAAGGAAAAGAAAAAGAAAGTGGGGGGAGTGTGAAACTTTAGCTGCCCACTGGATCCTGTAAACAGTCCCACCTGCCCAGTCCCAGTAATGCTTTGGGATAGTTCTGGGCATGTGAAGTAGCATAGCAAGGATCCTAAATAACATCACTGAAGGAATTAGGTACTAGGAAATACAGACCCTCCATTTTTAATGTAGAAGCTTTGCAGGAATTACACAGCATCTCACACTGATCTCTAAAGCAGCATCTCACCCTAGATCTCCAAGTAACCTGAACAAACTTTGCAGACCTTAGGACCAAAAGAAATTCTCATTGCTATAAACAGGTCATACAAAATAGATGTGCCTGGCATCCAAGTCTTGGGGTCAAACTACCACTTCACACCTCCATCCTGAGGGATGGCAAAACCTCTACAATCCAGGGTTATTCTTTAAAGTCTTTATTTTATTCTCCCAATAAACAGAAGTAGATCTCCGTTTAACTACAAATCATAGCAGTTATGTAAATTGCTGTTATTGCATTGCTTGCTTTTAAGAAACAAAAGAAAAAAATCTAAATTTTATAAATTATGAATTTTATGCATCTAGTTACTGAAACTATTGTTTGAGGCAAAATATGTCATTACAAGAAAAAGCTAAAGGAAGAGACTCCTGTTTGCCTTGTGTCCCTTCAACCTTTCCTAACGGCTGGAAGCAGTGAATCAAAGGTAAAATGAACTGACTTGCCCCAGTTTGTTTCCATGCAACTTAAAGCTGCATCATCAATGTTTAATGTTTACTCCCACTGGTCACAAGAAGATTTTTATATGCTGAATATGTTTCATCTAAGAGATCTTTTCTCTTAAAGAAAGCTATACATACATCTTCATCTTCTACATTCATACCTATTTACATCTATGGGTACACCTAGAGGGCACAAATTTTGAGTCCAGCTTCCTTTTTCCACACCCCCCCCCAAAAAAAAATCACATGAGAAAATAGGCTGAAACCAAACTGTGACTAATTTGAAGTAAACAAAGGTTAAGCATTAACAAGAAAACATACATTGCTTTATCCATGACGATCACGACCTCAAAAATTGGACTCTAGAAAGACTGAAATTCAGACCAATTTAAACAGATTAGGCAACCATTAAAACACTGGAGACAAGGACCTTTGGAAAGGATATTGAATAGATGAATTTTTTAAACTGACCAAGCTTTAGTCTTCATTAACCAACCTAAGAGGACAGGACAGACTTCCTGCCACTCAGGCTCAAAAAACCCTTAGCAATATTCATGATGGGCAGATGGGTGGTTGTGTGCTCTTCTGAAGGCATTAGCTTTTTTCCTGTGAGAGACCTCTTTAACCCTAACATAAAGCCTTAATAAGAAAGCTTCATTCTAACAAGTACATTTGCTTTAAAATACTTAGATCTGAACTTTAAGCTTAATTACACTGTGCATAAAGTCACCCTAAAGTAACATCTCAATCAGCTTCTTCATTGTCTCTAGAGATGCACACCACAAGTTCAGCACTTTCACCCTAGCTGGGAACATACATGAACAAGGCATTTTCTCCCACTCCTAATATTGAAAGCCATGTTAAATTAGTAAGGTTGCCAACAAAGAAAACATGTTGTGAAGAACAAAGAGTCTCTGAAAACAGGCAGCCACTTCAGAGAGAACAGCTAAAAGACTTGTGAAAGTGCAGCTTGAGAAAAATGGAGTTTATAGCACTGAATGAAGCCGGCCTCAAGCTTACAATGAAAGATTAAGATCTGTTCGTCTAAATCAATTATCCGTCCTGAGCACACACTGTGCACTTGAACCCAACAGTCTGGGGAGGGCTTTGCATCACGGCACACACTCAGTGACAACACTCATTTCCCCAGCAGCAAGCTACATTTCAGCTTAATAGCTAAAACATTCCCTTGACTATATTCATAACCAAGGCTCCAGCCTCTGCAGCAGCTCCATAAGAGCTACACATGAACTCTTTACCTTTGAACCAAAGTGACTAACACTCACACAGAGCTGCTATTCTCCACGCAAGACAACCTAGATTCAAAATGGATACACAGTCACAACAACATCCAACAGAAATGTGCTCTATCGGACTCCAGTGATTTTGCAAACTAGCAGAAAATGAACAAGCATTAAAAACAGGGAAAATCCATCACAATATGTACTTTAAGTATTTACTAAATGTACTCTGAAATTCATTTATTTATAACAACTCGATGTTCTGGACTTCCATCACTGTATTATGTAAATATAACAAAGTCTTACTCTAAGATTCTCATTTTAGCACTCTGCTTAGTACCAACTTGAAAGAAAGGAAGATTTTTTTTTTTTTTTTTTTTTTACTTCTACTCAAGGACAAAGGTGAAGATGATTTCTCAGCAACACGAGTCACTATATTCTTAAATGATAGTTTCCAATCCTACTTCGCAAACTGTTAATCTGGTCATATCTCAGTGCCAAATTATCTCAGATTATTCAAATGCATCATTACTCTCCTGACGCAAATAGTTTAATCCAGTAATTTATTGGGTTTTTTAAAATCACTGTAATACTTTTACTATGGACTTGCATACGTAAACAGTGAGTATAAAAACGACCGGTCTGAATAGATTTTTTTTTAAAAATAAAACCCCTCGCTTCTTCATGGATATGTACCAGATGTCCCCTAAATTTTCTTAGCACAACACACCCAGCTCCTCTTAGTCCACTATACATTTCTTCCTCACTACACTCACTTTCCTCAGCCTGCTCCAGCATCCCTAAATACCAAATGAGTAAGAGGCTGCTCTGAGGGTGGCCAAGTCAAGGCTCCCCTTGAGCTCGCTGAGAAAATGGCATTCCCTGTGTGCACACACATGTCCATATCTACAGGTACACAAGATACACAACTTTGCCCTCTCCTCAGAGAGGCTTGGCTTCTGGGGGAAGAGGGCTTAGAAGACAAGCACATTTGACTAGTATCTCCTTTCCTAGCACAGCCAGGAAAAACAACCTTCAGTCATACAAATTGACATCTTCACACTTTAGACTATTTAATCAATGCCCCAAGTTTACTTTAGAGATCAGCCTTGACCTCATCACAATTGGGGAACTACTGGGGTGGGGAAAAAAAGAGACCAAACCATTGCTGCCTGCCTAAGTCCAGTTTCTGTACTTAGAGGACTTGTCTGGACAGCAAGCACTGTTCTGCATTCCCCTCTCACCTCCATCACATGCTTCAAGTTTTTTTTAAGTCAGCCTAAACAGAAGATTCGGTTTCATTTTTATGCACCTTACCCCACTATGCCTTTCTGGACTAATTGCAAATGGTGCAAACCAGGTTTGCATGTTGCCTGGCACACTGAAAGCCTACAGTCTCTACAAGCCAAGCTTCAACACTCCAACCCCTGCTTAACCCTGCAAAACCAAATACATTCAGCAGGTGTGTCTAAGTAAGGGCAGAAGCTGGTCCTGCAGATGAAAACACATTAACAATGCTATTTATCATGCTCAGCAGAACAAACACCAGCTCTGCTTCAGAACAGAAAAAATGGCAATACCAATGGCTGTTACTCTTGGGAGAAAACGGACCCAGTTCCCAGGCATATCTTTTACTTTGGGGTGGGTAGAAGTGACTTCAGGACAAACACACATTGATGTATTCTTCAGCATTTCCATTTGGCAGCTCTGTCAAGGGAGGGGAGTGGTGTTAGAGAAAAAGACATCCCTCCTCCTCACCTCCAACTCCATTTTGTAAAATGTCTATTTTTAGCCCTCAGCGTACATGCCGAGGTGCACAGCACTACTACTGTAGTAATGGCAGCCACAAAAATGACTGCTTGTTTGTCATCCATCAAGTACTCACACAGGGTTGCATCGAACTGCAAAATAGGCTCAAATACCGCTCCAAACTGAAGTCCCAGCCAGCGCCTTGATATTAGTTACTATAGAAACCAGTCCCTCGGCACAGGCGCTCACAGCAGGAAATCATGCAGATTTCAATTTTACATAGTAATAAATGCTGCGGGAGAGGAGAATTTCACAACAATTGCAGGGGCTGATTGTACAATCCCAGACCTCTTCTACCCCACGACACTGCGGATGAACGTGCCCACACACACAATTGCCACTGCTCCTAGTTTTGAAGTGGTTTTCACAAAGCTTGAGTTGGGATAGCTGCTGGAAAGGTGGTAGCATTTTTCAATGGCTTCACTAGACTGGAAAGCGTACTTGCTTTTACATGCAAGAAGCCCACGTGAAAACAAAACAAGCACAAACTGCAAAGCAGTAGGAAGATTTAAGCATGTATGTAAGTACAGAGAGTCCTAACATTTTACAGGAAGTACTGTCAGGTCACAACCCAGGGCTCCTTTCGAAACAGCCCATCCTCCTTTTCTTCTCCACCCTGTCTAAAAAAACAATCTGAATGGAGGGCAGGTCACAGATTAATTTCTAGAAAAAAACTGTTGCAGAAAGCACAAAGACAAGAGGGAGGACTCCGAGCCCTGAAATGAAACAATGAGGTAATTATATTATTTTAAATTTTCAGAAGTAGTTCTACAGGTTGGACTCCATCACGCGTGGGAGTGGAAGAGGAAGACACACAGCACAATGCACTTTTTGTCCCAGGCAGACCTCAGTTTTTGACTGAAATTCAAGAACCAGTGGGGTTTCTTCCTCACGTCTCAAAATGAGCCCATAAGCATCAACAGGGCAAGTTTTACTACATCAGCCAGGGAAGAAAAGAGCAGGGAACTGCTTCACTGAAGTAAACTAACGTGAAAGGAGGAGGGAAGGGGTGAACAGCTTGCACAGCAACAGGGACAAACATTTGTGCTGGCAACACCCGACAAATCATCAAGCAAACAGAAGGACAAGAAAATGAAGGAAGCTGGTCTATTTTTAAGCAAGACCTCATTATTACCATGAGCATGCACTGCTTCCCGAGAAGCAGCAGGTATGCAAACATGAGATGAATCATATCGCCGAGTAAATCACCTGGCAGTAAAACACTCGTTTGCATGGACACACACAGAGGGAACATACACGATCTATGGCCTTGACACCTACAAAAATGTGTGGAAGAACATCCTTCTGGGAGGCAGCTTGAATTATGGAGAGCAAAAAAAAAAAAAAACCTGTTAGACAATGCAAATGTCACTGCTGCTTCTGAAATTTACTTTTGTTACTGCTTTTGTTAATGATTAGATGGAGTCCATTGTTATGGACACTCCACTTGCAATTAGTCTGCTGCAGCTTGTAATTTTACTTTTTGTATAGCTCTCTTATGTCATTAGAAACAAACACAGTTTTTGTCCAGCCAGGGTAGGAACAGACTGAGGGAATTGGAGAAGACACTCCAAACGAAAGCACACATTTTATATCACAGCCTTTGCACAAATTGCCTTGCTGACACAAAGGAACTTCACAAGTGGTTCAAGGACACGTGGACTGGGGTGCAATGAGGCTGAGTTAACTGCAGGACTCTAGTCAGGTCCACACTCACACCCCTAGAGGTCTGGCAAGTTCGCAAAAACCCAGCTGATAGCCAGCACCAAATCTGATACTGCAGCAGCACATCTTCTTGGAAGCCACCATTGAGGTGATCAAGAAACAGACAACCCCCAAACCTGCATTTCCAGGCAGCTGTGAGGCACAAAGCATGAGGCCACAGAAGCTGCTCTGCAGCCTCCACAGGTTGTTACGGGCAAGGCCCACGAGGCAAGAAGCACTACCCTACTACACAGAAACCTTGGTTAGACTGAACTGATTTTCTCATTCTCTTCCCACACCACACAGAACTTCCCTTTCTCTGGTATGGCAAATAAAAAAGATACTAAATAAAACTCAATGTGAACAGATCTTCAGCTACCTTTGTTACCAAACTGGTGACAGATTAAAAATAAATAAGTAAGAGCTGCAACAACTCTCTTGTTGTGATTACTACCGGATTGTAACTATGTGCCAACCAGTAATTTATCACATCAAAAGGCTGCCTGAATTAGCCTGAAAGGGGATCTCCCACCACAGAAGCATGTGCTACACTGGGAAAACTAACCGCCAACCAAAACCTCAGCCTCCACTTTCAAATCCACATCCCATCATCAAAAGGATGTTTTTGCATCTTTGATTCTAAACTAATAAATTATCTGAAGGAAATCCTAGAGCAAGCCACTTATGATTTATCCTCATTACTTCCCAAACTGGATGCTTAAGACATTAAAAGTTTGGTTCTGTTGCCAAGACTGAGAAAATTCTTTACAGCTACAAAACCAGTATTTAGTTACTGAAGCGTAAGGGCTCTGCATGAAGATGCCCACAGAGATATAAATTCATCGTGTAGCTGGAAACAGCAATCAATCCATCCATCCCCAGCCTGCAGAAAAACCAGGATCTGATACTCTACCCTCCTAAAATCAACACAGCTGTATAAGTAAGGAGAGAGAAAGAACCACAACCAAGTGTATGAAAAAATTAACTCTGAGCTGTTTCCCCCTCCCCACACTCCCAAAGATTTCCAATTCAGATGATAGTGAGCAGGCTTACATTCAGTCTTGTAAAAAAGTCCAGCCACTCCTATCTTAACACACTTGCCCACTCCTTGGACGAAGTACTAAAGGAGTTTGTTTGCTTCTTCCTCCCTCATCTTTTTTTTTCCTCCTTCATAGAAGCTCGTCTTGCATTCAAATTTTCTCTTTAGCACACATGATTACCTGGTGGCTTTACTCCCTTTCCCTAACAACATTTCAGTCTCTTAGTAAGCACCTTAGCAAACTAAAAAAAACACTGGGTTGTAGGGCAAATGCAAACTCCACTCCTGCATCACTCTCTGCACTGTACCAAGGGGCATCTGACTATGTAAGTCATTATAGCAATTATTTTTGTCTATAGCCCTGAATATTTCTCCTTAGGTAGGGACAAATCAGCACAAATGTTGTCAATGACCCTGAGCTAGATTTTGTCTTGACCTCAAAGAAAAAAATAAGGCATAAATAATATTTTTTTATGCTGCAATGCCTGCACTCACACAAAGAAAAGACAACGACCATGTTTTACCTGCAGCAGAGCTCTTTCAAGCCCCTGAGTATAAAATCTAGTCATTAATAACCAAACCACTTCTCTTGTGTTTGAGCATTTTAGACATTCACCCCATTTTGACTGTTCCAGCCAAACAAGCTCACATCAGAAGCAGAGTTCTCAAGGCGACACACTAGTTGACAGACGTGGACTGACATTTGCTACTGGTCTAGAGAAAGAAGGGAACACGGAAAGAGCGAATAACACAGCACACTTTGTGACTTGGAGTTTTAGCTGCTGTAAAGCAGAATATCCAAGTCCCACTTCTCCAAACTCAAGAGATAAGTAATATGCATCTAGCTTCAAGATTATCTGCCAGTGATTCTGATTTTCCTCCTGTGTTTTGCAATCATCTTCATGAAAACATAACTGAAGACTGAATGGTTCGTTTAAATACTTTTCTTCCCAATTTTCACAAAGAAAACGTCTGGACTGTATTATTTTTCTTCGAAGACTCCACAGGAGGACTAAGTATTTATTACAAAGTCATATCTTAACTGAGAGGAAGCGCAAACAAAGGTTTTGCTATTTGAGTATGAGCATCTGAAATTGAAGAGGAGTCAGAAAGACAAAGGAATTGGAAAATGAGAATGCCTTTCCTCTTGTGACCAGCTTTGTTTTCACTCTGAAATTAGGCACAGATCACCATCACATCTCCCCAGTCCACAGCCAGGAGAAAAGCAGTCTGTTTCAAAAATGTTTTACAGCTTTTAAGTCTACTGCTGTAGACTGTGATGTCTTAACTCCTTCCCCAGGCTTCCATCTGTCTCATCTTTTTTTTTCTTTTTCCCCCCTCCATGAAAAGAAATAAATCAATAAAAAACACCTTTCAGTATTGTTCATTACATTTTGCTGCAGCACCAAGACTTTACCTTGGTTCACACTCTGCCATATTTACAGTGAGCAAGATACTGGTTCAGGAAGCCTAAACACACTTACTTGGGACATCACAGATAATTCCAGCCCTGCAACAGTTTGTCACCTTGGAAAACCACTTCAATACATACAATATAGATTCTGGCCAAAATAAAAATGGATCACCCAGACTAAGGACTGTCTGAAGGGGCACTTACACACTACCTGGTGCAACATGGATGCAGTCTGCCCAGGAGCACCAACCGGCAGTAAGGGTACTATATTAAGCAGCCTTATTAAACATGAAGAGCAGTCACTGAGTAGTGCCATAGAAGAGCTACCTGATGTAGACACTCACAAATATTAATCAAATTTAACTTTGTAAGTAAAAGTGTTGAACCATATTTACAATTTTGTGTGCTGCTGCTGAAATTCAATGAGGCCTGAAAAAGTGCAGGCACTTTAATGTAGCACTTCTTCCATACTAATATATCCTGCCCCTCAAAAGGGTAACATTAAAATTACTGTGGTGATTTTGGTACCCTGCTGCTGCTGCTGCATGCCATGCAGACACAGGCTGAGTTTTGCTTCCAAATCTACTCAGTGCCCCTTGGTAGCTGGCTGACTATCCACAGTATCCCCCCCAATCTCAAACCTCACAGGCCAGCAGAGAAGATCTCCCACTCAAGTGGAATCTCCTGCAACTTTGCATCGTCTTAAAATCCTCTCAGACATTTGTAAAATGAAAGAGAAGGAAAACATACTAGATGTCAGAATTACCAAATGCAGGGGAAACATACCTCTAGTAGCACTTGCCAAGAGGGAACTTCAAACAGCATTACAATCCATGGAATCCAGCTGGCCAGAGAAAGCTGCGTGATACACTGACACCCTCTTGAAGTGATTTAACTAATCTGCTAATATCAAACACACCTATGTATATGCAAAACCCTTCAATATGAATGAAAAACAAAAAACCACAAGACTTGAGTATCAGCTGCCTCATTAAACCTCACTTTGAAGATCAATTTTAAGCTTGGGTAAATCAAAGCTTTTAGATCATCTTTCCATAAATTTTAATTTACACCTGTGCAGATGCAGGTAGGCAAGACTGGGACAGGGTTTTATCCACGGAAGCTGCTGATGGTGTATTAAGTGGATCGAGAAGAAGCGTGCATATCTTCATATTTATCTCCCTCATAACACCAGGAGCACAGGTACTTTTCACATCTACTTTCTCAAGTTCCTGAGCTCTGGTACTTATCTACAAAGGACATTCAAATGCAGCAGAGGCAGAAGAAAACTAAAAAAGCAAAGCAATTTACACACATCCTTTTACATACTGTTGAAAGCCAATTTATAAACATAGATCACATATAAACACACAGTGTTTGAGATGCGCAGTTCTTGTCTTCATAAGACAATGTATTTTTATTGCACAAATAATCAGGTATATAGAAATTAAATGAAATTTGATTTAAATTTCTTCCATGCTTCAGTTAGAATTGATGCAGGTAAAAGTATTCAGAATCTCAAATATCAAAAGAAATAAAACATGTAAGAAAAGCCTGAACTAAAATTCATGAGCAAACATCTCCCAAAAAGGAGACTTCACTTTTAAGGTACTCAAGAGTTATATTTACACTATTTCAGGTATATTCAGGATTTAAAGGTATTCTGAAATACCTCATTCATTTAGTATTTTGTAAGCATTCTCTTTAATAATCATAGTGAGAGATAATACAGATTCCACTGCAGACTACCGGCTTCTGCTGGGCTGTACGCCAAACAGATGCAGCTTGAATAACAAAAACTGCTACATAAATGTCTCTATTTTGTCAGAGCTCAAAATCAAAACATCTGAAGGAATTTTATTTTCAAAAATCTCTGATACCAGCAAGAACAGCACACACTGCAATACAGCTAGCATTACTTTAAACTAGCAACATAACTTGACAATCTGCCCCATTCAAACGATGATTCTCAGATGACCAGATCCACAGAAATCTAACATTTTGGTGATACGTGCACCAGAACTACTTTCCCCGTGTTTCCCCTTGTCAGGCTAAAACCAAAGCACTGAACCGAGGGAACTGAACTAAGGAAAAAAAAGACAACTTTGGGTCGATGCACATTTAAATGGAGAGACAGCAAAGGAGGAAGCAAAAGCTGAAATGAGCCAGTTGGGAAATTTATTTGTGTATTGAGTCACCACAAAACATCAGGTACTTCACGTTTGGAGCTTTTCTTACTTTAGAAGCTACAAAGGGAAGAAAACACAGCAAAGTACAGGTTATCTGACTCATCCAATCATAGGTTTTACCACAGGCAGAGCTCCAATTATGCTTTCAATCTGAGCTCCAGATAGGAACGTGAAGATTAACATTGCTACAACCGCAGGATTAGACGGAAGTAAATGGCATGGAGAGAACAATGCACCAAAAGAGCAAAGACAGTGCTTGGGAACAGCAGCAATGGCACACAAGGTAAGGATACCAGTTGGAACACAGACTGGCAATGATGGGAGTAAGCTCTCATTCCTGAACACTTGGTGACCGAAAGGAGATTGTATCCCCTTGCTCGTGGACAGGTATACCCATGCAAACACTTGCTTCTTTCAAAGCTAATGCTGATGCAAACAGATTAAAGAGTAGCCAGAGTTCTTCTGCTGACTGATAAAACACTTTCATCAGCTAGATCAGTGAGTCTTAAAATAACAGGCCAGTTTCTGTAGAGCTACAAGCAATTACAAATTAAAGGCAGCACGCAGCTTCACAACACTTCAGTCATCCTACAAGGCACTAATGCTGTCCCTCCAGAGCAGGCATCTGCTTCAGCATTCTCATATACAGTTAGTTCCCAGAAGAAGCATTTGGCTTATGCAGTGATAAACCAACTTCATGATGTAAAATATACCAACCTCCCTGCCTTTGTCATGGGAAATGCTACACAAATCTCGTATATCCCCAGCAACTGAACATGAACTTGTCTGACTTTGGTTAATCTGTTAACTGTAAACTTTGGTTTACCTGTTAACCCTCTGAACAGTATGAAACACAGCCAGATGTTTGATTAGACAATCAGATACATCATTTCATAAACTGGGTAAGTAACAGGCAAAATTTAAGAAAGAAATTTTCACTTTAGGTAACTCCTTAAAGGGAAAACTGAGAGCCTGTTAAAAATCCCACACCAGAGAAGAAAAACACTAAGCTTGTTCTGTTTCAGTTTTGGAACAGAATTCTTTATATTGATGGCAAAACACGTTTGTATTGAATTGTGCCCTCGTAAGTCATAGGAATTTTTGCCATCATCTTCTCTGAGGACAGGTGTTTATTCCTGTCCACAGAAAGGTAGAATGATCTGTATTTGTTAAAGGACCAAGGTGCAACCTCAGAGATAAACCTGAATGGGCACAAACAGAAGTTGGGTTGGGAGGCAGATCAGAACCACCAGCTAACTTGGAGTTTTGATTCATTGCCCAGAACATCACTTTCTAAAAATAAAACCAAAATTCCCTTCTATACTTTCAGTCAGGGAAGGCAGAAGACAGAACAAAGGAGCTATACAAATTTGGCATGCCTGGATTCACAGAGCTCCTTTTGTAAAGGATGTGCTCTAAGAGATAAGAGACAAGACACGACACAGCAAAAGTGTAAAGTACCCTTCAAAAACCCACACAAGCAATTTTTGTTTGAGAGTGGGAAAATTTCAGTCATCCTGGTATCTCAATGCAAGTCCTGTAAGCCTGCCAGCATAGCTAGAAGACAAGACTCAAGGATTTTGGTAGTTTACTTTGTTTCCCCTTGGGGAAGGCAGAAGAAAAAGAAGAGAACATGCTTGAAGGAAGGAGATGTTAGAAATCCAAGTTAAATTCTGCCTTGGGTCTCATCCTTAGTTTATTCCACTTTCTGTCATATTTACTATTTTATTTGAGTAGATTACCTATAATTTACAGTAGTTATGCATATAATGAGGAACTTCTCATCAGAATGTAAATATTAGCTTTAGACAGGAAAAAGAAGTATTCTTCCCTCGTCATTCTGTGACTTGGTACTCACTCCAGCAGCTGCTACTACTCCTGTTAGCCAGAGGTAAGCGAAGTCTGACTGAACCTGCACTCTGCTAATGGGAATGAACATCCTTCATGTCAGCAATATTACTTTCTTACTCTCCAAGTCAAACGTCAACAGCACATTAGGACTTTAAAAAATGCTACAAAACCTTTAGGGTTAGAGGTGACCAAGAGCTGCTCTCTCAGCAGTGATTTATCTGCACTCTGGATTTACTCTTCAGCAGCAGCCCAAGACAGTGACCATGGGAAATGCCCTACACCACTGCAGGGACATCTGCACACAAGGCTTTGGTCACTGGGCATCCAGCATCAGAGAGAAGCAGCCTTTTGTCTCCTTCCAGCTCAGCAGTCTGGAAAGAATGCCAGCTGCACTATTTTGGCTCCCTATACACACCAATGAGCTGAGACTGCTACCCAGAGAAGCCCACAGCCCAAGAAAATTCAGTTTGACCAAGAACATCAGACTTAAGGTGGAAGGACAAGCAAAGTCTTTGCTCAAAGATGTAAGTACACGTCACTGTCATCATTACTGGCAGACCCCAAAGGCCACAGCATCAGCCAGTATCTGTTCTGTCTCCAGCAGCCCCATGGTTATTTATTCCAGCTGAGTATCAAGCCTTTCACATTTACACAAGGTACAGAAGCATCAGTGAATACAGATTTCTGTAAATCTTGCTTTCTAAAATATTATTCATCAACGTATAATTCAAATGGTAATTAAGAAGTGTTCACATGATTGATGACACATTTAAATTACAGGTTTCCAGCTTTTTTTTTTTCAGTAAAGACAACTTCCTTTTTCACGTGCCACTTTTTCAAAGTGCAAGTCCATCTAACAGATGTCTCACAGATCTGCTTGTCAATGTAACAAGTTAAGACTTCTTTTTATTACGACAAATGGTATAAACCACACAGCATTCTGTTAAACTCAATATTGACACATCTGCTTACCACGTGTATTAGTAGCCATGTCAGCCACTTTCTGAAAGGCATCCAAAAAGGCAGCAGCTGCTACTACTGTAGTCCTGAAATGCATACAGATAACAAAACATTAGCAGTGTCTCATTGATGCCTATTTAATTACTGCCAAAAACATTTAGGCTTATAAAGAATAACACTGTGAACTTGCAGAGGCCACAAAAAGTATTCTCTTTTATATCTGAACTTAGCCTTCTCCCTCCTTCATTTCTTAATCCCTTCCTTGCTTTGTGCTAGCACTATTGACTTGGAGGCAGCCACACTAATTCCATGCTGAGAATTGCACAGGACAGGTGCTGTTTCAAAAGAGCACAGCTACCCTCCTTCTAGCTGATTTCCTCTGATGAAGTAATATTAAGCATTCAAACATGAAAAACAAATCTAACACACATTATAGTTCACCCATTAGTGAACAAATTACAGCAACTCCTATTTTCAGGGAACATGCATATTTTAAGAATAAACATGCAGGAACTTCCTTTTATCTAGGATCTTGGCCAAACAATTCTGTGCATTTTTCATGTGGGGAGCATGAGCATCCCTTGAAACAGACAATTTCTTGGAAATCAGACTGGTCTGGAGTTCTTGGACAAATGGAAAAGTGGGAAAAAAAGAAAAAACCCTCAATTGTTCAGGAAAAAAAACAAAACAACTCAAACCCACAAAAACCACCAATCCACAAACCCCCAAAATAAACAAAACCCCTTTCTGATCTAGTGCTCCTCCAAGCAGGACCCTTCCTGATTGGTACACCAGCAACCTCAGACTTCACAATCCAAAGCATCAACCTCACTCGCCCAATCTCCCTCTACCTGTGGGTGTTTGGAAAGCACCCACAGACCACTCATCTGTTCAAGTGGACAGCAAACGTGAGTTACAGTTTTCCAGACACGTTTGTTCTAGATAAGCACGCCCCAGAGCCCCGAACACCTCAGGTCAGTCCTGATTTCTGAAGGTTTATAGTCTGGTTGACCCAATTAAAGAAAAAATAGGCCAGGGCTCTACAGGTAAAGCACAGTTGTGCCCTCTCCACAGTTACCTCATGGTTCTGTTTCTGCACATCTTTTCTAACAGCAACTCTGATTTTCTCTCCTGATGGTGTCAGTGAGCCTTTTCAAGCAAAATTCAGAACAAGGACTATCATATTCACTTTGTTTCAAGAGCTCCTTGCTAGCCTCAAAAAACCCGGCAGACTTGCAGGGAAGCTGATCCTCAGCCAGAAAGACCACAGGACTGCTTAATTAGGTCAGATTTTATGCAAGTCTCACTCCAAATATGCTCAAGGTACAGAGGACATAACTGGCAGTGTAGTAAATGGCCTACTGACAGCACAAAAGATTTGAACACACACAGAAAAGAACACCCCAGGCGTGAGAGGACCAAGCAAATGCATAAGGACTCTCCACATGCCCAGGAGATTAAAGGGAGGGCAAACCCCCCACCCTGACAGCTAGCTAGCAATATTGGGCCCTGGAACCAGAAAATCTTTTCTAAAATTTTCCTTTACACTGTTTGTGATGTTCATCTTCCAAACTCGTGGGTCACAGTGTTATTCATGTCCTATGTTGTTAATTATTAATTATATTGCTAATAACAAAGTTCCATTTCCCCAGTAACAAGATCCAGAAAGACCTGGCTCCAGCTCAAATGACATCTGCTGTCCTTTACGAGAGCACATAGAAATGAAACAGCAGCAAAAGGCTCACATTTGCTAGAAACAAACAGCAAATCCTCGAACACAGGCTTTCAAGCTGCCTGCTTGCATGTTCCTGTAGCACTGCACTGATTGAATGCAATACCACAGGATTGGGGAATAAACAAAACTATGCCTCATGCCATCCCAGAAGGCCTGTGTTTGAAGAGTATAAAAGGCTAGGAAAGTTCTCCATTTCTCTTCTTTCTCTACTTCCTCTGCATCTTCCATACTCACTGTGACATGATTGCTGGAAAAAGAAAAAAAACCACATGCAAGTGGGGCCTGCTAGGCAAGGTGTAGCAGAACAGCATATTTCAGCTGTTTAGGGCAAATGAAGCTAACCCCCAGCTTTTTTGGGAATGGGTCATAATGCAACACAGAACCACAAACCAGACTGCCAATAACCTGTTACTGCTACAGCTGCTCGGGAAGAAAACCTGGTGCTTTGTAGAGCAGAGAGGAGAATGTTGTTAGGGGAGAGTTGTGAGGAAATGGAGCTTGTATTTGTATCAGCAGAAACAAAATTTTACAAATGAACAAATTCTAGAGGTAGAACTGGTCTGAGTGTGATACTTCTGCCATATCTTAAAAAAACCAGAATGCCATTTTCCAAGTATACCCCAAACCCTTAAATTTTAATTATCACCAATATATGGTCCAACAAGAAATTCCCTTCATTTTTAAGTCTGAAGAAAATGCTGTTAAGGTTACCAAAGATTTTGTAACATTTTGAGCCATCTTCCAACATAACCTCCTCTGTATTCTACACTAATAAAAAGGGCAACATAGACCTAACTCCAAAAGTGTGCTCACTAAACAACAATAAACTATCTTTCCAATTTTTCATCAAAATCCATGAAATTTAGCTCATTTTATATTTACTATGTATAGCTGGTGGCACATTGTGAATTTTCCTAAATACATTAAAACACCAGTAGCAGTATTCAAAAAATTACATGCAGGTGTTGACTAAGAAATATGCACAATCTTACTAGGACTTGTTCAGAAAATTATCCTTGCAAAAGCTGCATTTAATCTTAATGTTTGCACAACCAAAGAACTGTAGAGGATCTTGACTGTGTAACATAAAAACTTACCGAAGCTGAGACTGCAGTTTCCCAGCTTTATTTATAAAATCTTCCCACACTGGGTAGCTTCCCTGCAAGAAAAACAAAACACAACAATGAACACTTAATTTGAGCATTCTGATTTTAATACTACAGATCAAATTAAACTCGATGTAAAACACTAACTAAAACTGTACTAAATCCTAATCTGAACCCCAAAATTGACTGCTTCTGAATCCAGATGAACCAGTAGTCCTGGATGAGGCTTTACAGTTTTTCTGAATAGAAACACTGGGCAAGAGGGATTTCAACTGAAGCAGCAAAAAGAAATGCCCTCCTTTGGATGGATACAGCAAAAACTAAGCCCATTCAAAACGAGGCACCAGTACTCTGCAACAGCATGTACAGAGAAGCTCCCAAAACCAAAGGTAGCATTACAGTTGTTCTTTACTAATTGATCATCATTTGTGTTTTTTCCAGGTTCAGAGCCTGTAAAATAAAAGTGTGACTTGACCAAAAGGCCACCTCAAGCACTGCCTCAAGATAACTCTGTAGTCAGACACAGAAAAGCACAGTGACAGTTCAAGACAGCCACGTTTCCCAACAGCTGCCTTGTCACTGCAAGACCTGTTTCCAAAACAGTAGAAAGCCTTAGAGACAATTTATGAATTGAAGCTGATAAAACAGCATGGCACTGAGTGTATACAAAGTGCTTAGGAAGGTTTCATTCTTCCTGACCTCAAGCTTCCTGTAGAATTTTCCCTGTTTTTTAAAATTGGATTAAAAACCAAGGTTTTACTTAGAATATGGACACAAAGTGTTCTTGCAAGTCCTGATCTTTATTTGCCAAGTTAAAATAAACAAAAAGATGATTTTTGAGACTGAAATTGCTTTCTGCAGAGCAAGTAAAAATTTTCTGTTAACAGCAAAAATGTGGTAGAAAGAAACCTCAAAACTTCCCTTTGATTGGAGCCTAGAGAGTAAAATAGAATATCCCTGTTTCCTTTAATAAAGGTATAAGACTTGCTGTTACCAGAGCAACAACACAATAAAACCCAGATAAGGCAGATGCTCAAGGCTAACATTACCCCAGCTCTGACTGGAAGAGGTCGCAAGCAAGTGCAGTTGCTTGTGGCAAACTCAATCCACCCTTATAAACTGGTCTGCTTTTTGTAAGTAAACCAAAATCCACAACCCACACTGCTGTGAGAGACTGTGTTTTGTTTTCAGGGCAAAGACAGGCCCTTCCCCAAGATCTGTCAGACAAATTCCACCTCCCCAGTACACCCTGGCAAGGCAGCTCCCAGACACCTGCTCAGAAGCCTATCGGCACTCTACTCCTTGTATTTTTCAGCAAGGTTTGTGGGGTTTTTGCTAGAAGAAAAAAAAAAAAAGAGGGAAAAGACCCCAAACAATGCAAAACAGGTGTTCATAAAACCTTGTTATACCCTATACATGACAGAGCCAGTGGTAAGCACAGAACGGGAAAGAGAGAATAGCAGTTATCTGCATAGAAAGACCTAGATTAGAAAGTGCTTTGTGCTAGGCAAAAAACTGTCAGACATTTTAAAAATGAAAGAAACCTGATTCCTTAATAAGGCAAAAAAAAAATGCTATTTCCTTAAACCTATTAGTCTTACTGCAATCCCTCCTCTGAACCCCGTCTCTCATTGTCACCTGCACGCCGTGCATGCATAATGCATGTGTATGCCAGGAGCCCTGAAAGCCCTGACAATCACCAGCAGGGCCCAAGGCTTTACGGGATTCTCCAGCAAAATGCAAGCCGGCAAGCAGAGGATACCAAAGCAGCCTGATTATGTTTCCATCTCACTGGCGCATTATCCAGCTAAACACACCTGATGGCATGCAGGAGATTGACACCAGCCCTGTGTTTAGCTGCTTCCCAGGAAAGCTTAAGACACTCCTATCAAAACACACCTCAGAAAGAAATCCCACCCCCCTTTTTTTTATTTTGTGGTCAGCCTGGAAAGCAAAATTGGAAAAGTCAAACATTTCCACAACTGTTTAATTCTTGTCTATAAAAACGATGTTTTCCTCAAACCAAGTCTGCTCAAGTAAGCTGCAACAGCTCACTTTATTTAATAGCTTGCTATATTTGTTTGGTTGAAATCAATGCAGTTTGTTTACCTGGGATCCCTATACAGTGACCAAGAGCACCCGATCTCATTTCAGATGGTAGAAAAATTGAGCTTTTGGGGGTTTTTAATGTCACTGAATTAATACCTTTCCTGGTGGATTTTGTTGAAGTTCTTTTTTTGCTTGTTTTTGCATTTTTAAAGAAAACCTTCCAGCAATTTTACATTAGGGATATGAAGTCCTGCATTATCTGCTCAGCTTGCCATATCCTCATCTCGCTAACAAACTCAGCTGAAAATAAGAGTCATGGACTTCATCTGGATTCCAGAATAATTTGCTCTCTCTTTTCCCTGAAGCCACATCCACAAGCTCACCTCTCCCTCAGATCACGAAGTCACGCACTAAATTACATCATTCCTTTCAGCTTTTCCAAAGAACATTTCCACCACCACGTCCCTGCTGAAACCAAAACATCCTTCATTCCTACCTACAGCAAAAGTGCTCAACACCTACCACTTCACAAGACCAAATAACCAGGGGTTTATCCCAAATCCAGCATCTAGGAAGCAAGGAAGCCATTTAAGTGATGCCTGTGGGGACAAAACAAGGAGATGGCAGGAATCGAACTGGTGCTGTGAATTTGCCCTGGGCAGCAACTCCTTCTCCAGGACCTCTTCCTGTGCCACCTGGAGCACGGCAGCCCTACTGTGTCTCACCTCCAGCAACTGTTCTTGCTGTTGTCAAAGCAGCGTCAAGAGAAATGTCAACATTGGTGGAAAACACACACATCATCCTTGATTCCACATGTATTACTTTCTCAATTTAAACACAAAGAAACAGCAGGTGGAATTCGATGTCTTTGTCCAAGACATGCTTTTGCAACACAAAGCCTCTTCTGAAGAGTAATAACACCGTATTTTTAATGCTGCCTCTCCCGGAGTTTCCTCTGCTCCCCCTGCAACTTCCAATTTAAGCTGGTTGATAAAGAAAATAATTTTTCCCCTTTTAAATGTCAGGCCTGGTGTTATCTGTGAAAGCAGGAGGCCTCCCCCAGGTCCAGCCACGCTTAGGGAAGAGCTAGGGCAGGATTCTGGGTCACAAATTCCCATTTAGCTCCTCACGGATTAAGCCAGGGATCGATTACAGCGAGGGTTTGTTTAAATAATTTTCTTAAAAATTGTTAAAGGATTAATCCAAGGACTATTTTCCCCAAAATAACTTCGTGTCCAATTATTTCTTCATCATTGAAGGAAGAAATTTGACCTGTCGTCCACGGAATGGGTGTTTCCCACAGCCATATGACACGCCATGGCATCGGGCACCCGGAGCTCCTCAGTGGGGCTCAGCTGCCCGCCCAGCATGTCACCAGTAAGCTGCAGCATGCCATTATCCTACCCCACTGCTTAATTAGTGGGCTTAGAGGTGATTAGTCACCTGATCCCACAGCCCAGCTCCAGCTAATCTATGCAGAACACAGGCAGGGAAAACACGGAAAACACCTTTGTGCCTCAGGGCTGAGAAACAAACCGGTGCCTCGCGCCTGTCCCTCAGGTAGCCAGTCCACAATTAGAGACATGAAACAACTTCCCCTCAGGGACAGCAAGTGCGTCTGGAAGTGCCAGACACCAACACCCAGACCTTGGCGGAGTCCTCTGAAGCCACAGCTCCTGGACTGCCACCGGGAAAAGGGTGGACCACCATCACCCAGTGAAATCCCATCCAACACCCACAGCCATGGGCAGATGTCTTTATTTTTGTCCACCTTCCTCACCATTCACATCTATTTGAATTAGCAATAAATTTCATCTTCTCCATTCAGGTCTGGTTTGCTCGTGACAATAACTAGTAAATTGATTTCTTCTGTGTCCTTGTCTCAATCATTGAGCTTTTTCTCCCTCATCCCACTGAGGAAGAGGAGATAAAAAGCAGCTGACCAAGGTCAGCCCACCACACCAGGGAAGAGCAGGAAATTATCACCAAGATGCAGCCTGGAAAAAGAATTTAAGACTTGCACGGTTGGTGGTGTGGTTTTTTGGGGGTTTTTTTTGTTTGTTTGTTGGGTTTTTTTGTTTGTTTGGTTTTTTTTGTGAACCAGCACAATCATCCTACACAAACACAACTCTACAAAAGATTCATAGAAGATAGTCTTTCCCTTCCTTTCAGGCCAGTAGATCCCACACCAGGAGTGAGAAGAGACACATGAGAAACTAAGAAACTCAATGATTTCTCAAAAAAACGAAGGGTAGACTTGCAGCAAAGAATCCTATTTACTGAAATTGTTACTGATGACATCTAATGACAAAAATAGAAACCCAGATTGTTGTATCTAAGATTACAACTTGAGTATCAGCAGCTTGACAGTTTTAAAATGTTCTGTCACTCTTTTTGCCAAGAAGTTATAATTCTTCTTTTCCCATTAAGCAAAAAGATGCTTACTTTATTAATTTATTTCCATGCACCCCAATTCCCACAGATAAGACTCATTCCATCTTCAAAAACCCTTGACAGTGTTGTTTTAAGTGCTTTCATTTATCAGAAAGGCTTTGCAGCCCAATTA
Organism: Chamaea fasciata; assembly: GCF_029207755.1. Classification (NCBI taxonomy): domain Eukaryota; kingdom Metazoa; phylum Chordata; class Aves; order Passeriformes; family Sylviidae; genus Chamaea; species Chamaea fasciata. The sequence goes on along the minus strand of NW_027094086.1, from coordinate 11,604,223 downwards.
CCAGCTCTTGCTGGGACATCAAGTACAAAAGCAGCAGTAACAGTTTGGAACCTTGTTCACAGCAACAACCCATCTAAACTTCTGGGGCAGGGGCAAAGAGACAGAGAGGTGCTCTTCAGTAAAGCAAATCCAGAATCTAATTTTGGCTGTTTCAGCTAGAGAGGTAACAGAGAGAGGAACCAGGCAAGAGCAGTGCCTCAGTTTTTTCTCAAGGGTTATCAAACCGAGAGCTGTATGCCTTCCAGGAAAGTACTAACAATGACTAACTGCAAGACTTCAATGAAATGGAAAAAAAAACCCCAACTATACAGGCTACAGAAGTTAGAACTTCTCCACCCTAGTGTTGTTGTTCAGCTATGATAAGCTAAAAAGTTGAGTCCCAAACACACAACACACACAACAGTGTTACTGAGCTCCATGCCCCAGTAACACATCCAAATGCCGTATATCTATTTTTGGAATAAAAATTGTAACTTGGCTTGTGCATGTGTCCTCCTACCCCTCCAAAGTAAGTTATGCTGGAAACAAAAGATTGCTTTTTGTATTTTTACCAGATAACAGAATCACAAGGATTATTATGAATGTCTCATTTATGTGGCATTTGCTACACTACCACCAAGTAGCAAAGAGACTTTATTGTGCTTAACACCACACAAGGTCACAGATGTTACAAATGGCAATCAACAAGCACGGTTTGCACATAGAGACTACCACTTTTCCAGAGTCCTTTAACAGACAGAACCAGGAAAGAGTGGAGGGGAAGAGCACAGGAGAAAAATAACAGCCTGAAATAAAAAGAAGGAGGGGCAGGGGAAAAAAAAAAAAAAAAAAAAAAAAAAAAAAAAAAAAAAAAAAAAAAAAAAAGAGGTTCCAGCCACAGATGTCTCAACACATTGGAAGACACAATGGCTCACAGTGAATTTCCCTCCTCAGGTAACATTTGCCACTAGAAGTTTTTCCTTTTTTCTAGAAGAATCAATAGTCACCTGGATGAAAGAGCACTTGGCCATAACTGCAATAATTACAAAGTGCTACCAAACATTAATACATCCTCTGTACAATCCACTCATTTAACCAAGTCCACGACTCACGGATAGGACTGCCTAGACCCATAACAAAACACAAAAAGTCTTGCAACATACCGATGAGCACAAAACCATCTTGCCTGAAGTTCATAATTGCTCTTCTTCATCCAAAAAACTCTGCTAGTTGGCTTTGCCTCTTTCTACTCTGAAAAGTACCAAGAGCCTGTCTCATTAATGTTTCTAAGCTGCATCTAAAGTCTCAAATCTTTCAACACACTGAAACAGGAATTTTGCTGGCAAGAGAGACTTCACTCTGTATAGTGACACGGAGGTGTATACGAAACCTATTCCAACCTATTCCATTAGTCCTTTGGTTTTACCCACCTCATTTCAAATACACAGAATGGCTTAAGTTAGAAGGGACATTTAACAACCATCTAGTCCAAGTCCCCTGCCATGATAAGGACTACCTTTTACTAAATCAGGTTATTCTCAGCCCCATCCAAACTGAACATGAACACTTTCAATGACAGAGAAACCACAATTTTTCTGGGGGACCTTTTTCACTGTAAAATAAATCAATTTGTGTCCAATCTAAGTCTATACTATCTACTCCCTATTTCTTATATTCAGAATGAAAACTCAGTTAGCCAGGTCCAAATACTGATTTCAAGAGCATCCCATAGACTGATGCTGTCCATCATCTCTTTTCCAGAGATGCAGGACAAGAAACAATCAGTTTGGCTTCAGCAGAGAAGTTTCAGATTGCGCAACCCATTCAACTATGAGACCAGGGAACAGGCAACTCTGAAAGGTCGGGCAGCTTCCTTTCACTGGAACTCTTTCAGGAAGAGTAACACATTTGTATAGAGGTCTTGCAGAAATACTCCCACAAGACAAGGAAAGGGATCACCTGACTTCAAAGTCCCTTCTTCCTTTCTAAGACAAAGGTATTGCCATGCGTTGGGGAAGTTTGAGCTTAGCTGCATCAGCAAGAGGGACTCTCAACTTGTGCTGGGTCAGGAGTGAAAAGGCACCAACAGCAAAAGACATGAACTTCACGGGATTTCACAGCAAGAGCTGAGCACACACATTACTGAACAGAGGAGCAGACAGGTACAGATGCAGGGTCTGAGAGATTATACTGCATGCAGGTGAAAGTAAAAGCACTTCAAAGACCAGAGTAAGATGTCATTTAACCAGTAACTACCCTTCAGGAAAGAAAGCAGGGTAATTAAAATCATAGTCTTGTATCCATACATTTACTTCCTTTATTTCTGCCTCTTGTTTAGGGAATGGCAGGATTAGAAACTAGTTTCCCTCAGCATGCATAGTATAAACAGGCATACCAAGCTTTGCTTTTCCAGGTGATACATTATCACAACATCGAAAATTACGCAACAAAACACTACTGAAGACATCTCATGCTATTAAAAAAAGCTGTCAGCTGGGTATTTCTTCTGTGTATCATAGAACCACGTTTAGTATTTTCAAAACTGTTTAGTTTTTAGTTGCAGTAGTACATAAGGACAATGAAGAAAACAGATAATGACATGAAAAAAATCAAGACTAAAATCCAGTCAGGAAAGTCCAGAAAAGGGTATTCACACCACTGGGGTAAAAAACCCGAACAACAGCACCACAGATACCCATTTTTTCTACATTCTCAAACCACCTGAAGAACTGTAAAGAATGCCCACTTCCCTTAGCAGCACTGAAATGCAGCACTACCTTGCAAGAACATACATATTTATTAGATTTCACTAACCATTTAAAGGGGGAGGGAACCTAAGTCTGGTACCATTCTCTTGTCAGAGCTCCAGAGTCTTTAATTTGTATTATAATAACACCTGCACTGCATTAGCCCATGCTTAAACATCCCCAGTGGAGGATCAGTTGCTCTATGGCTGTGACTCCAAACTGTAATACAGCAAGGACCCATTAAAACTCATCCTGGCTTACAAATCCAACTCATGACCCTCCTTCTATGTCAATAGGAACCACGTCAAATCTGTACTATCCACAGCTCAGTTTCATGGTTTATAAGACGAAGAAACTCAGCTCCAAAGCAGCCACTTCATGGTTTAAATCCAAGATTGGGTAATTAGCAAACAAAAGTTAGGCTCATACTGTGAGAAAATACATCATGCATAGACATACAGTCTCTCCTTCTCTAAACATAGGAAGTTATTCACAAGACATGGGGGGGCGGTGGGAAACAACTAGCCACAGCTTCTAGAGACCTTTTATCCCATGCCACATTAAAAAAGCTGGACATTAAGTAGTCTTCCAGAGGAAGCATTTAGTTACACATTCTTCACTGCAGGTCTGAACAAGTTTGCAAGCCTGAATAGCAGATTTCTCCTCAGAGACTCATCAATACCGCCTTTCATCCACTCAATCATTAAGCGGCCACTGTGCATACTCAGCAGCTATTTTCTAAACCCACAATATTTCAGCTGGATCAAAATGAAGATAATTAAAATATCAGGCGGCAGTCAGTCAAGTTAATACCTACACAGGACAGCCTCAAGCCAACAGCCCTGTGCTGGTAATGTCACCAACACCACTGGGGTCTCATCACTTCTTTTCAAGCAAGCAGAAACCCTAATTTCTGACCATCCGTTCAACACAATTTCCATCCCACAAGCAGTCATAACAATCTCCAGGACCCAAACTACAAACAAGCACTTGAGCTGACTAGAAAAGTATCTACTGGGAGAAAGGAGAAGCCAGGTACCCAAGTTTTTAAGGCATATTGAACTTTGCCTCATGACATTCAGTGAAGTGCAAGTATGCTTATTGAGGCTACTTTCTTTCCATTTTACTCATGAAAAGACAAATAATTCCTTTCAAGCTCCAAATCAGACCGTTGGTTTGCTCATGGGCAATGAGGATCTATGTGGTTTGTTTAGGAATGGTAGTGTTAGGAGACATCACAAATACAGCTTTATTAACAAAAAATTCCAAATTATGCCTCTACACAGAGACATTACAGAGCATACATGTGACTTTTGTGGGGAAAAGAAAAAAAGACACGTCTCATGCTCGGGTGAGAAGCATGGTGGCAGTTTATGAGGAAGACAAAATAAGAACAAATGTGAACCTTTCTGTACCATGAACCAAGTGTCTCTAGTTACACACTCATCAGTAGCATTGTAACACCAACACAAGCTCATTCCTGCAAGAATCGTTTGTTAAAGGATGACTGTACTCCAGCCGGCGTCCTAGAATTCAAATCAACTACGTATCACTTATGGTTGTTGACCAAAAGAGTGAGAAGTACAGAGCTCACACAAAGCCCTGTAAGACACAAATTCCTTATGATCAACCAGCTTATGGTTAAGATGCTTCAGTCAGGCTTCTCCATTAAAAACTGAGAGAGGTCCTGTAGTTTCAGTTACAGGAGGGGAGTTCGGGACACTTCTGTTGGGAATTTATCAGTCATTTTTAGATGTCATCTCTTCTGCCTGCAAACACCGGGTTATCACAGGGGTGAACAGCAACACATCTTAATCAGTAAAAACAAAGTATGTGAAGATAGAAACCTATTATACTGGGAGCATAAACAGCATCCCCTCAGTAACTACGTGTTTTAGATGCACCCAATTTCTTCTTGTCCTAGGGGGAGGGAGTAGAATTCACTAAACCTGCAGCCATAGCTTGCCCTTCTGTAAAATGGGAGCCATTCTTTGGAGCCAAGTCACGTAGAGAGCACTTTGAAGATGAAAGCTGCTACGGTCTTAGCCACAAAGCTACCAGACATTTTGTCTCCAATCCTTCCAAACATCTTGGCATTCAAGCTATCTCAGTCCAGCAGGAAGAAGACAATCAATGTCCTTAAAGGTCAGCATAGATCCCAGCAAACAAAGCAGCGCTTGGCACCTTACAGCATCAAGGTAGATGTAATTCTCAAACTGAAAACGTACCACTAAAAAGGAAAATGCATTTCTATATATGTAGCCTGAAGAGACCATGTTATTCTGAAGAGTAGCCTCTTTATGATATTAACTCAAACTTCTCTGTACTCATCTTCGCACACTCTGAAGTAGACAAAAAGCCTCTTTAGATGTAGTTCCTATTTTGCTCTCTGCTTATCTTCAAGACCACACTGTCTTTGGGTAGATCACGAACCTTAAAAATGTTCTGCAGAAGCTGAAAACACATAGACTGCTGTGCAGAAGATACTATTCACAGATTCACAAGAATACTCCATCAACTCTTGCAACTTCTATACTTAAAAAAAAAAAAAGAAAGAAAAAAGAGAAAAAAAAATTGAGCTTTTCATGTATTTTATAAAAAAGATTTGGGTTCAGTTCATGCACACTGAGAACTCAGGAAGGAAGCAGCAACCTTCACTGAGTATCACCCTCTGTTAGGTATTAACCAGCACTAAGCCCATAATTACACAGACTTCTTGTTCTCCAACATTTGTTCAGTCAATTGTGCTTCATGCAGCACTGCACAACTCCTTCCACACTTAGAACCTCATAAGCCTTACTGTGCAGCTCTTGGTATCCTGCCAGGTCCAAAAGGAGTACTCTTAACAGATATTAAAAATCCTTGCTCTGGGTATGTCACAGGATAAGGCAGCCCCGTACACACTTCTGTAGCAAATGTTCAGCAGTTGTATAAATTAACACTCACACAAGAGTATTTGCATCAAGAAAGCACGTGTCCCTAAAATACAAACTACTTGTGACTAGGTATGTTCCCAGCTGTGCCTTGTTGCTTGAACTCCAGTCTAGCAGGCATGCAGTGGCTCTCTTCCTGCGTCATCTTTCAGCCTTTGCTGCATGTCAATCCCTCCCTCTCCAAGATGTTTACAGGAAGATACTGCAGCTGCTTGGAAAAGGCAAGAATTTCAGTGTACACAAACCAACTGCCTGAGCAAGCAGGTTGTTGGGAGGCAGAGGGATAAGAATTCAGAGCAGCCAGCTATGATCCAAATGACTTGGTGGTAAAACCTTTGAGGAACAAAGTAAGTGGGAAGAAAAGCTCCAAATTAACTCATTTCAGACTTCTTGTGAAGGGGAAGAAAGACCAGTTTCCTACATTTGAAATAGATAGTTGTCCTGAAGACTGTTGTGTAAGGGACATGCCAGTGAGACATGGCAGGTGTGCTTCCTCTCCAAGCCTGTACCTACCTACTTGTCTGTTACACAGACAATCACAGAATGCTTTGGGTTGGAAGGGGCTTTACAGATCATCAGCTCTAACGGGGGGGTTAGCCATGGGCAGGGACACCTTCCACTAGATCAGGTTGCTCAGGGCTCCATCCAACCCACCCTTGGAACTCTTCCAGGGAGGGGCAACCACAGCTTCTCTGGAAAATCTGTTCTCAACACACTAAAAAAATTCTTACTTATATCTAATCTAACCCTGCCCTCTTTAATGAAGCCATTCTCCCTCATCCTGTCACTACATGCCCTTGTCAAAAGTCCTTCTGCAACTCTCTTGCAAACCCCTTTTGGTACTCAAGGTGCAATAAGGTCTCCCTGGTTCACACAGCCCTGCCTCTCCAATCTGTCAAAGTCCCGCTGGATGGAATTGCTCCCCTCCAGCATGGTGACTGCACCACCCAGATGGGTGACATCATCAAACCTGCTGAGGAAACACTCAATCCCACTGTCAATGTCACCAACAAAGATGTTAAATAGCACCAGTCCCAATACACGACACATTTGTTTTTCCTTACGGTGGTTATCATCCTTAACAGCTGGAATGAAACTAGCCCTTAAAATCATCCAACTGAACATTCCTAATCTCCACAGAGATCTCAAGCTTCAAATAAAGCACATCTGGGGAGGAGCTGTTGCACTAGGACATGTCACAGTAAAATAAATTTGCCCAGGTTCTCTGGTACACGTGTGCTGTTCCTTGGATTAACATAAACGCTGAGGACCTGCAGCTGTACTTGCTGTAGTAACTGTCTCAGCAGTTCTATTTGTTCCGTCAAATACTTTTCCTCAGTTTATATTATTTATGTGAATATCACAAGGCCATCCCTTGCAAGCAAACAGGGCTACTCAACAAACAACTCTCAATCCTGGATGTGGCCACGCCTGGTCCCAAGTTCTACAAAAGCAAGATTAAAATGCTGCCTCTCACAGAACACTTTCTAAAAGCAGGTATGAGGCTGCAAAAACATAAATGTTTCTCAGGCCTATATGTTTATGTCTCTCTCTCTTCTGCTTCTGAGCTTTGGATGGCTGAAAGAAAAAGTGCACCACTGCCTAGACCAGGAGTCCCCGCACCTCCTCTAGAGTATTAAAGTAGAGGCTACTGCCAGAAGCAAAAAGTTGATTTTATTGAGTTTTCGGCTAAACAAATATAAATAAGGCACATACACATACAATAAAAGAGTTTCTAAATTTTCCCAAAAACTCAGACATCTACTGAAACCCTTGTTTTAGAACAAAACCTGCTCACCCCTCACATGCAGGGAGATGAATTCGACTAATTGGTAATACACGCCTGACCCATAAAAATTTAGTAAATTCTCTGACTTGGTATAAATGAAGTCACAGACAACCTGTGTTCAACAACTGCTCATTACTCATCTTCCACCCATGCCCACCCCACAGGTGACAAGTGCTGTATATACACAGCAAGCCCCTGCTGTGTCAAAACACACGCAGGCAGAAGAGGCAAGACAAATAAAGAGAATCCTAAAAGCCAAAGAAACACCATCAAGCAAATGATGAACTACAAACACAGCCAATTTCAATGTCTTCAGAGGTGTTTTTTTTTTCTTCAGGATAGCGGAGAACAATGTGATTAAAAGGAATGTAAAATCAACTCAGAAGGAAAAGAAGCATTAAAGAAAATCTGCTCTGCATGAGAAGACAAGTTCTTTTGAAACCCATCCGCAACAGGCCCTCCCAAAAATTAACTGCAATCATTTGCTTTGCACTAGAAGAGATATTGAAATTAACAGCACATTGCAGCATCTCATTTCTCAATTGCAAGAAATGAGTTACAAACCATTCAGATCAAATACTCCATTCCCACGGAGAGCTACAGAAAATTCGCCACATTCAAAAACAAGTCACACAGCACCTGCACGTAGCACACAAGACTACTCCTCTGAGGGGACATGCACATTTTATTTTTATAAACTTTGATTGCTTTGAGAAAGATCTTGCATAAGGGTGTAACAAATTGTAAGTGCCACATGCTCAGTTATGTACCATAGGAAACATCAGGGCTGTGACAATGGATCAAAATAAGGATGGGATGGGCACACATGCTCCCACCTTTATGATTCTTTAATCAGATCCTGAAATCTCAAAGCACAGAAATCCAATTCTAGAGCACAACGGCCAAGTACAGTTCCCATTGTGGACTTTACACAAACAAACCTGTCATCATGTACACCACCATATTACTCAACAAATCTGACCCTTATTTGGCATGGAAAACATTCCCTTGTCAGGGGACTGAAGTTCCAGATACCCTGTTCAGCCTGGAGGGGCAACCTCACTGCAGTCCACAGCTTCCTCAGGAGGGGAAGAGGAGGGGCAGGCACTGATCTCTTCTCTGTGGTGACAGTGACAGGACCCGAGGGAACAGCATGACACTGTGTCAGGGGAGGCTTAGGATGGATGTTAGCAAAAGGTTCTTCACCCCAGGGGTGTTTGGGTCCTGGAACAGGCTCCCCAGGGAAATGGTCACAGCGCCAAGCCTGACAGATTTTAAGAAGCATTTGGATGAAGCATTCAGGCACATGGTGGGATTGTTGGGGTGTCCTGTGCAGTGCTGAGAGCTGGATTCAATGATCCTTGTGAGTCCCTTCCAACTCAGAAAATTCTGTGACTCTGTGACGTACAATAATGTGCAGTACAAATGGGATGTTTATTAACTGTTCTTACATTTACTCAGTAACATCATTTCTTCAAATCACTTAGCTTTATGCCGAGTTGTTTTGAAGCAGGTTTTGTTGAGTATTAGCCACAAAAATATTTTTTGTAGAGGCTGGAGAAATTTGGGGTATATGGAGAAAACATTTAATGTCATTCAAGAGACCTCAGCCAGCAAGACACAATCTTGCTGTCAAAAACTGTGATGTGTTAGTCACATAGACATAGATTGCCCAAATGAAGTTTCAAATCTAACACAGTATATGGAGACAACTGGAAGCAATCACATTGCTCAGAATCATAATTCCAGTTTCTGTAACCTTGTCAAGATCAGGCAGAGCTCAAAATTAACAACAGGTACACCTGAACCAGTTCTGTGTTACTGTGAACAAAGAGAAATCAGTCCACATGTACTGTATCTTCATCACCTCAGCTGCAGCACCCATCTGCACCACTGGCAAGACTTCAGAGTAATTAAGCTGTTGATTAACCCTAACATCTTTATAACAAAGTTTACGGCAGAGTAATGCATATGATAAAAGAACCTGTGAACCATTTAGTTTAAAAAAAGGCAGATGCTGCATCAAATCCCTCAGCACTGCAGGGCATGTGGGGCCTTGATCACAGCCTGCGATGAGAAATAGGCACAGATAGTGCACTTGGGTATGCGTGGGCAGACCCCTACGCAGTATCTCCAAGATCCTGCCAGAAGCCCGCCCACACAGATCTGACTACATGAAACACCACTTAACATGCTAATTTTCACTTTACTACTAAAGGTATGATTAGTAGAAAGGTTCTGGTTAACTATCAAAAAATAGCTACTTTTCCCTAGAAATTGTTGTGCTCCTTTGTGCACAATTCACAAAGAATCCTAGTGCATCTCATCAGTAGTACAGCATCAGCTGCATCAAATTTAACTACAGGTAAAAATTCTTTGTTCTACTCATGCTAAATAATGAGTAGTATTTTTAAACCGTAACAACTACCATGCTGCTAAAGATCTGCAGCGATTCCTTCCAGACCTCCCCCTTCAGTAACTGCCAGTTCACAAAACAGGTTCCGCTACTATGGAGCATTAAAAAAAAAAATATTCACACCTGTGCCCATCTCCATATGCTCATGTCAACATGTTTTCTGATGAGCAGCATTCCCATGCAAGTAGCAATGTGTAGAAGAAAAAAAAATTAATCCACACAGAGGCCCACTGGCTTAAGAGCAAGAAAAACCAAATGCATCACTTATGAAAAGAAGGAAAGAATAAACATACTCGGTGTCCCTCTGTGAGGAAACCCAAAACCACACTTCATCTGGAACAGAACATCTCCTGCCTGTTCCCTGCACTGGCCACTAAAATGATTCCAGGATTTGTGATAGTTTCCTGCCTTTTTTTTTTTTTTTTTTTTTGGGGGGGGGGTATCTTTTATTTTAAAGTGCAGTTATTATTAAAAATCCAAGAGGGCTGAGAGCTTGAGGACCACCACTGCCAGATCTGCAGCATTGTCTTGACAGATACACACAGACTCCCCACTCCTCTCTGCAATCTGCCTGCTCTTGACAAGCCACGCTTTTAATTAAATGTCTCCTAAGCTCTGTTGAGAGGAAAGTGCATATGAACACTTGCCAAAAAATAACTTCCAGTGCAAACAGCTTCTCCACCCTCCCAAAAAACACACTAGAAGCCATTCACCTCTGCCAGGCTCCGTCTTAGAGCAGATCCTGTCCTCCAATACTACCTGGCAGCTCTTTCTCCTGCAGTCCTCCCTGCCCACCAGCCCTGCACGGATTAAAACAACCAGAGAAATCCCGTGCCCGGGCTGGGAAAAGCACAGCTTGCACGGTTGCCGCCTTTAAATTACGGCAGTCCCCCATTATCTGACACGTCCCTCAACATCTCCCGACAACTGCATCCTTCCCAGTCGGCCCTGGCAGGCAGACAAGCTGCCCTTGTCCAGGGGAACACTGCAGTATTCTGCAGTACGGCCGTGCGCCGGAGGCTGGGCGCCTCGAGCCCTGGGGTTTGGGGGAGACATGACGGGCAGAACACAGCAACGCTTTTACGCTATTTACTTCCACGAGAGAAGGGTGGGAGGCACCCGCGCACCCAAAGAAAACCCTGCAGAAGTGCCCTTGGCTGCCAAGGATAGAACGGGAGCGCCTCTCTCAAAGGGACCCTTTGGCAGAGACGGGATCAGCACAGTCAGATTTCTGGAGGCTGGTGGAGAGACCCGGGGACTTGAAACCTTTGCATCCATTCACAGAAAGAAGGAAACGCCACCTCCACGAGCATACACAGCGTGAAAATAATACCACGTAACGGACTGAGCCGCAATTTTAATTCACGCACACATCAACTTTTGAGCATCTCCAGGCAGAGATTTTTTTTTTTTCCATCGCGCCCATCAGCTTGGCACCGAAATACTCACACTGCCCTTCCCAGCCCCACCCCACGGCTGACATGCTCCGTGCCCGGCTCCTCCGCACCACGCTCCCGCCCCGCTGCATTCATTCTGCTACCGATGTGACAGCCCACACCAGGGGAGAAAAAAGGAGAATAAAAATATTTGTCAAATAAAGAGGCAGGCTTGGAAATCGCTGACCCTGGTGCAAGGTAACAGCTTGCATGTTTGAGCAGGACAAATAGAGAAAAGAGGGAAGGAGGAGGGAAGGAGAGGTGGTGTCCTGCAACCAACTCGCAAGCCCCAAACCCTGGGTGTGAAGCCAGGGAGCCCCTCTGCCAGGCTGGTCTCGCCGCCGGGGACGCGGACCCAGCCCCAGGGCAGCGTCCCCCCAGCGCCGCGGGGAGGTCGCGCCGCCACCAGCCCCCGATGCGGCTGCACCGCCCGGGGCCAAGTTTCGCCGGGCCAGGTGGGAAGACGCTTCCCCTCCCGTGTGCTGCCCCACACCCCTCAGCCTCTTACCTTCATGTCGCTTATGATGGTCTGGAAGAGCCCTCCGAGTGCACTACATTCCTTCTCTATCACAGCCTCCATTTTCCTGGCTCGAGCTCACAGGAGGAGCAGGATTTCACCGCTACCACCGCAATTGCACTGTTCAGCTGGAGGAAAATCAGACACCCCGGGCTCCCACCTCACCCAAAAAAAAAAAAACCCCCCCCCCAAAAAAAACCTAAAAAACCAAAAAACGGAGGGGGAAGGGGCAAACAAGCCGATATAGGCAACGAACGGGAAAAAAAAAAAAAAAAAACAAACACCACACCCCAACACACCTGAACCCCTGTCTGCCTGCACCTCTACAACGGGATAAAATCCAGCGCTACCAGCGCCTCTCTCCTACACGCACCTCCCCGGCACCCGGGCACTCAGCGCCGAGCGGGCACTATGACCCCATGCGGGAGCAGCCACAGGCCCCATCTCTGCGCATCGCGGCCCCGGCCCCCCGCGCCTCCCGGCACGGCAGCGCTCAGGGCAGCGGGCGCCGCCGGGCGAAGCGCTCCCCGAAAAAACAAGGGGGAAAAAGATCGGTCTCTATAAAGCGGGATCAAGCGTCAAGCCGGTCCTCGTGGAGCAGCCTGGAGGGGTCTCTGGCAACCCCAGCGGACCAGACTACCGCCAAACCACCCGACCCGCTGCCTGCCCTCTCCGGGAACAGCCCGCTCCGCCCGCCCGTGCCGCTCCCGCGGCGGCAGCGCCCGCCCCCGCCCGGCCCCGCGCCGAGCGCCCCGCCCGCCCCGCCGCGTCACCAGCGCGGCCGCCGATTGGCCCCGCGCGGCCGGTGGCCCGGGGACCGCGGGTTCGCGCCCCGCTGCCGACGGGGCGGCCCCGAGGATTTCGCTGGCCCTGGTCCCGTTCTTCAGGGCAGAAGCTAAATTGCGTGTTTAGCATTCGACGAAGAAAACTGTTTTATTTTGGTGACATTCGCCGAAATGGCCGAAGTTCGGCTGTTTCTGGTGACAAGTGTCTAGCTGAGCCCCCCGATACCGAGCTGAGAGCCGTCAGCAAAGCTGCAGCCTGAGGAGTGCAGCCGGCAGCAGCTGCGAGGCTGCTCATTCATCCTCTCCCACAAATGCCAGACGATAGGCAAGACTGTGAGAGTGGGTTGTATAAAACGTGGGGGTTTAAAGTAATTCAGTTTGCACATTAACTCTGCCAAATTTTACGAAACATCGTGGTCAAAATGCTCTATTTCCGCACGCAGACGGGCGGTGGCTCACACCCTGCACGTGTGTGACACCGGCACAGGCAGCACACGCCGAGCATAGCGAGGGTACGGGACCCTCCGTGTGTGGAAATGGAGCGCTGCCCGCGTGGGTTGGGGTGCAGAGCTCCAAAGGTCCAGCTGCTGCTCATCCCAGGGAAGTTGCACACCGAGGGAGGCGAGCTGTGCTGCTACGTGTCTTTAGTAAGAGACTGCTGTAGAACCAGGAACATGGATGTATGGAAGAATAAGCCTTAGACCTTGAGACAGGTGCAAGGGGTCTGTCTTTTCGTTCATACACACAGTGGTGCATGAGCAACAGTGGCTGATTTGGAAATATAGGGATTCAAGTTGTTAAAATATAGCCTACAAACTCTGCCCAAAAAGAGACAGTGTCTGTGCCAGTGCGTTTGGCTTCATTTCAGCCAGTACCTAGATAGGTGCACATGAGGGATTGCATCCTCTGTGTTAATTTATCTCTGAGGGAAAAGGCTGGACAGGTGCCCTGTCTCCAGCAGGGCCATGGCAGCACAGGCTGCGGCAGCAATTTCCCTCTGCTTTGACCCGCATGGGTCTGACCAGGCGATTCATTTGGAGCTCTGCATGACCCTCACTCCCAAAGATGAGCCCAGCAAATGTCCCCAGCAGCTCGTGATAATGACACCTGCTCATCTCATGCCAAGCTCCAGGTGCTGTCACATAACCAGTGTGACAGCGTTCCTGTGGGACAGAGTCGCAGCCAGCAATCCAGCAGGGAAAGTTGGTGGCCTACTTTGCTTTCTTCAGCCACCCCATTTCTGGGATGATCCTTGTTTTAGTGCAAACAGTGGCTTGGCTAACCTCATTTCTGGAAAGGTTTCAGAGTGCAATGATGCACCTGGGAGAGGAGGGTGAAAAATCTCCTTCTGTAAGTAAAGCTGTTGTTTAAGGACTCCATTGATGCTTTAGTAAATAAATTAGGGCTGCCTGCTCTATGGCATGCAACAAGTCTTCATACAGTGATGAAAGAATATGCAGGTATAAACAGAAAAATGAATTAATAGTTTTAAAGCTCAGTTATAACAAGTAAGTTAGGCGTACAATGTAAGATAGTGAGTTTTACCCTGCAATTAAGGAAGTACACCTCACTGATTAGGATGAGTAACTTTTTAAACCACTGTAACTCCAGTGTACCCGGTCACAACCTAGAAAGACTTAATTAAAACTGTTCAGGTGGAGTATTTTTTTCTTCAGAAGGTGCTAGGGTGTGAAAAATGGAGACATGATGATTTCAACAAACTTTTATATTCATAGGACAAAAAATCAAAACACAAACAGGACCGTGTTTGTTCTTTCCAGCATTTTCTTTTTCAAGTCTATTTTGTTAATTTTTTTTGTATATATCACATTGAACAAAGATTTTGTTCATTTTATTTTTAAAATTATTATTTGTTTGTAGCCTAGCATAGCTAAAAATAAAGAAAGGGCACATAGCCTGAAGGCATAAAAATAGAGTCTTGATAACTGTTTTTTTTTTTCTTTTGCATTGACGGGCATTTCAGACTTTTAATCTTATTCTGCCTTTTACTGACTTCTAAGGATAGAATTTTCTGTGGGGTGACAATTCAGCTTCAGCCAGCTGTAGAGTGAGAGTGAACATTTTTCTTTAAAGACCTGAGTCCAAATGGTTGTTTAAAGTGTGAGTAAGAAGTAGTTTGGTGATGTTGCAGTAATGTCGGGTTACCATCTGCTGCATTATTTCTGGGATCTGCTTGATTGATTCGTAGCAAATCACTTCCTGAAAGCATTATTTGCAAAACTTTATTATGGGCAAAGGCTATTTCTGTGTTTGTGAGCCATCGTTACTGGGGAGCATTTCATTACCAAGTGATGACATTCTGTAAAATATCCTGGTGCATGGACAAATGCCAGCACCACTTCTTGACAATGGGTCAGCTGAGTGCATCTTGCTCAGCAGCCCCCAACAGATGTCAACCCTAAATTTGTCAATGGTGCAATAGTAGCCCATGTTCTGATATTCATCAACACATTGGGTGCTCTGCTGGCAAAAAATTCCACTGAAACCCCAAGAATACATAAGTGGGCAGGCTGAGCAATGACTTGGTCACTTTGCCTGGCCTGGATGGTTCCTGCTGCTCCTCCCATGCTCAGCACTAAGGCACAAAGTACAGCTGGAGTGAAGCTGGACACAAATGCATGACGGTCAGGAGTCCACAGTGTGTTCCCAGGTGTTCCAGCAGACTTGCCTTATGACCAGAATTATCCATTCACATTCCTGTTTCTTGCTTTCTCCTCCTGTAAAATGAAAATCCCAATTTTCAAAAGCATTCCTACTGTTTATGCACCAAGCACAAGTGTGAAATGTCATTGCAATCAGAACAAATACATGCTCTGTCAATGTGCCATAGAAGGTTTAACAGTGGCACTTATTTAGGTCCTGATCTTATGAGGATTTAAACCCACTTATGAATGAGAGTAGCCCTGTGGAAGACTAGATTACACATGCACTTAAGTGTTATCAGATTGAAGTCGCAGAACAATAATCACAAAAGGTACTTAATCACCTTTAAATTACAGTGTTCCTAATTTAGCTAATGTTATTCCCCAAGGAAAAATTGCCTCATCTAGCTTACAATCAAGAAAGAATCAAGGGCTGTTCCTTCAAGTGGTTGACAGTTCAAAAAGAGATACGATTTTAAAAGAATAGGTTGCTAAATGCTGAACTATTTAATTGAATTATCTCTTTAAGAAATTTATGCAAATTAATATTATAATACTCCATTATATTGCCTCAGAATCTTTCATCCTTGAGCCTTCATAAAATACATCAATAAACTTGAGAAACAAATGAATACTTTATTTTTTTCTGAAACCAGTGTATTCTGTCTCCATTTGAGGCTTTCTAATAATGATTTATATTTTGAAGGATGGCGGTGTTTTCATATTTATAGATTAAGAAAAAAGAGCCCAAGAACTTCCAAGAAATGGAGTCTCTCACATCCCTCCAGTCCTCAAGGTGCTCACAGGGTACAATCCTGCTCTGTCCATGGAAGCAGATGAGCTCACGTTACAGTGCCTTATTGGATGGAGAGGTAGGATGGCAGGCAACATGGCCAGAAGGGTGACAAAAGGAATTGATGAAAAATGGAGCAAACCAAACAGAATCCATTTCACACAGCTGTCCCAACAGCATTATAAATTTTATATGATTCACTGGCCATACATTGAGGTGAAGGATAATTCCCTTTTTTTCATGAGTGTGTGTTTACAGTCTGCGGTTTCAGAACAGGAGAAATAACAATGCTGTGGTTTCCCAGCCTTATCCGGGTTATTTTATGCCATGCATTGTTTTTTAACTACCAAGTGGCGTTGCTGTAGTGGGGCTACCTCTGCAATTGTTTCTCCTTGCTGTGTGCTGGCAAAATAACAGCTGTTATTGCTTTAGCAGGATTGATTTCCATAGAACAGCTCCATCTAAAGCCTACCTACAGGCAACAACTCTGCAGCAAAATATCAATGCAGTCTCATTTTCGGCTTTTCTCAGAAGGAAAAAAAGCATTTTCAGCAAAGTTCACCACGGGATGCCATTTATTCAGGGCACATAGAGGACAAGATGCTTATTTTTAAGGGACTAAACTTGTCTTCCATTTCCCCCTCACCAACAAATAGGGAAAAAAGTTCTGCACCCAGCTATCTCCATGCAAGACACAAAATCTGAAAACTGGGGTTTGTGTATTATATCAAGAGCTTTAGAGAGAGGCCACATTTTGCGATAGTGGGAAGGTGGGATGTCCTTGCTCACATGGGCCATCTGAGGCTGGTAGATTCAGAAAAGGAGCTCAGGTCCATCACCTCCTTCCAAGAAGTGGTTCTGTCATTGCTTTTGAATCTCCCCCATGATCAACCTCAGTCAAAGGCCAAGGAGGTTCCACGGCCAAGGGGATTCCATAGCCAAGGTTACATGGGTGCTTTCACCCCCTGGAAGTCCGCAGTAGCACTGACAGTGTATTTCCACAGTCACCTTCCATCCCTGGCCTCCTTCCTGCACCATCTCGTGCCACCAGCACCAGCTCAGGCACCCAAGGGATGGATCACACATGATTTGGTTGAAAACTAAGTCTACAAGGAAAGATCATTTTGGCCCAGAGGAGGACCCTGCCTCTTTATGTTTTACAAAGAAGTGGCAGCTTGTATAACCCTTCCCATGCTCATTCCCCAGTAGATACCTTCTTGTTTCTCATCTGCAGCCAATACACGTTTAGAAATGGAACTGTTGATCTGAACCCATGTTGACACTGGCTTCATTACCTTATATCAGGTTCTGGTGTGGACACTTCACAAAACCAGGCCTCCCTTTTACATTTTAAAGCTGTTCAGCAGATGCATCTTGAAGTCATGCCCTAAATTAACTTGGATACAATTTCCTGAGTGCATCTATGTAGTCAAGCAGTAAGTTAAAAAAAAAAATCAACTTATACTTCCAGTTACATACATCCTTAAATGTTCTGAAGAAATAAAGCCTATAATAGGTGTCACTTTAGCAAATATCTCATGTCCTCATCTTCAGAGCAACATCAACTTTGACTTCAGTAAAATTACACCTATGTATCAAAGTTGCCTGTTGAGTTCTATCACCAGCATGTATATTAGTCCAAGCCTTTGTTGGCCATTTCTCCTTTTAGATTTTATATAAATGGATCTGTGCTCTTTTGTACTTCCCATCAAGCAATAATTTTTTGTAAATCACTACTCCTGAAATCTCAAAGATCTGTATTTATTGGTATGCGCAGAACTCAGTATGTTGAACCACCTCAGGACATGATCATGTGAAACATAATGCAACACTTTCTCTTACAAAAGAAAATATTATTTTTTGCCAGTTCATAAATCCAGCTTTTAAAACAAGCACTACATTCACAAAGAAATGGCTTAGAAAAAAAACACCTTATTTCAATGGGTAGACTCCCAATTCTGTTTAACCAGGGAATAGTCAGGCTTTTTTTCTCCTATGTCTGTAATTCTGTTTAGTTTATGGAATTCTGAGGAAAAGAGCACTAATCCTCTTTTTCAGACCTAGACACCTGAGATGTCAGCAAGGGGAAATTGTTAGGCAGAGGTCTCTGCTGTGAGACCAAGTTAAAAGCTTTACTGCAAACTCTGTGGCCAGAAAGCATTTTGGGGACATCAGATCATGCTGAGAGCCTGCTAGTGTACACTTTCTTAAAAGAAAAAAAAAAAAGAAAAAAAAAAAAAAAAAAAAAAAAAAAAAAAAAAAAAAAAACAAAGGGATTAGAAACAAGAAGAGCTCTTCCAATGAATCAAAGAAGATGGACGAAAAGAAAAATCTAGTCTACTGATCCAGATAATAGAGGCAGACTAGCACGTACTGGAATTCAAGACTAAAACCAATGAGAGCTGACATGAGGACAAACTGCAGGGAAGGACAAGCACAGCCATGAATGGTGCCATTGTGTGACTATTTTAATTAATTTTTGTAATGAAGCCAAAGCTCTAATTTACCACATCCCAAAAGTAAATAGAAAAGGTTATGACCTTAATTGCAGAGGTGGGGAAGGAAAACATAATTGTTGAGTTGTGAGCTATCACTTGCTACTGCAATTGGATAGATACAGTTGGTGTGTTACTATGAATAGTCCGGATTCAGCAGTCAAAATAGTGGGCAATCACAGCTTCATTCCCTTTTCCCTTCATCATCTTTCCAAGTCTTTGATTAGCAACATTTTATACCAGTTTTACCACATGGATTGCAATAGGCCTGACTGTGGTAATGCAATCCCTACACCTCTAGCAGGTGCTTTCAAATAGGGAAAGAGTCTCAATTTACCTTTGACATGTTAGGAAGTTTAGCTAGAAGATTCTATGGGTTTCTCATTGTAATTGGCTCGGAGCCAGCACAGAAGTGTGGATTGGACTCTGGGACTGTAACTCAAAGTCTGTTGTAATACTCATTGGGCCGAGGGCCAAAAAGCCCACCTAAGCTATTAATTACTAAAGTGAGAGAACAAAGAGACTCCACGCTTTTTAAAGGTGCTTTAGCGAGCAAGAGGTTTGTCTCTGTGCTGTGCTTGGCTTGTTGTTTTGGTTTTTGTATTATTTTCCTTCTTTATTAAAACCTTTTTGATTTTTCAAGGCACTTTCGATCATGCCGTCTTGTTCATTATTATAGCCACGTTTCTGCCAGGCTGGCCCTCAGAGTGTGGGTAAAACCCATATCTGACTCACCAAGATTCTGAGTTAACATGTCTGGGAATATAAAAGCCTTTATTTTTTTAGTAAGCAGATGTGTGAAGCCTCAGCAGGATGCAGAGATTACAGGAAGTCCTTCCTGCCTTCTTATTTTCTGCTAAGCCCTCACAGGTATATACCTATGCAGGAGCTAGTGATGGACAGTAACATGTCGACAATGTGAAAAAAGTACAGAAGTCACATCTCTGTAACCATGGCCACTAAATAAATACAATTAAATGTGCATTATGTGCTGTTCAGAACATGTCTCTGTATCACTCAGACTGTGAACAACCATCCCTGCATTTAATTTATGAGGTCATTTCTATGGACCAAGGCAAAAGTGCATGGACAGGTCTCAGATTGGTGTGAATCCTTATGCCTTGTCAAATGCTGTACCTCTGTGTGTCCACATAAAAAGAGTATGATACTATTTACTCACTAAATTAAGTGTTTTCTGCTCCAGATCTTTTTGTCTTTTGCCCTGTATTATCAGTTTGAAGAGGAAATTATCCAGCATCAGAACATGAAGGATTTAAGCAGAAATGTTCATAATAAATGCTGTTCTAGCAAGTTCTGCTATGGCAGAAACAAAGGAGTCATCTGCATTAGGCTGACAAGTTCAGAAAAAGCATACCAGAATTAGGGTGAATATTATTAGATAAACACCTATAATGTGGCAGCTGTCATCCAAAATTCCAGTAGTAAATAGCTACTTACTCAAAATCCTTGTGTTAATATCCACCCTCCTTTTAAGCATATGCAGAAGCAGCTGCCTTTATCCTAGAAACACAAACATTTCCTCTGGCCTTGACCTTTCCTCAACATTACTGCTGAAAATCAGGCACTTCTTTTATACTGTGTCCTTAAACATTGAGTGACAAGGCACTTAGCTGGTTGGCATCACATTTTACCAGTTTAGGTCCTGAGCACGAAACTTGATGTATTCTACCAGGAATCAAGATCATCAGAAAAATTCTCCTGGTGCTTTCAACATCTGAGAAAAAAAAAAACCTCCTGAATGACTTTCTAAACTTTGATTAGTACACGGAAATAACAGAACTTCCCTCTTCTGTCAAATTAAGAGCGGACTACACTTTTTTGAAGGACATGTTTTAACAAAACACAAATCAGCACAAATCCTGATGGCTTGTGCTCCCTGACAGGATGATCTAGCAGTGCCATTTGACTTTGAAGGCTGTGGCTGCATGAATCAATCTCTAACAAAGGGTTTAGCACAAATCTTGAGAGTCAGCTGCCAGTCTTACTGATGATCAGGGATGATATATAAGGAGAGCACTGATCCTTTCATGCTCCTGTCCCAGTGGGTTGAGGCATAGAAGCAGAAAGGAGAAAGATCCCATGATACATGATCTGTGTATGCTCAGTGGGCAGTGTGCTGGTCTCCAAAGCTGAATCTCTTCTGAGGGCACTACAGCTGTCAGCAAAAGTAATGTCTCTCATTAGGCCAAGCAGGATATTTGGAAAAAGGAGCCAAATGTTTGAATCGATGAATGCGCTTTTCCTAAAACCTGCCTGAAACACAAAGATCTTCAAAGCTAAGTGAGGACATTTAAAATACAAAAATGTTGTTTCTTAGAGAAGAGCTTCCACATCAGGTTTAGTTTTAGAGTGGAAAATACCCTCCCTGTATATCTGGGTACTTGGTTGACATCCACATCGTTTGGCCTTTGTAGCCGAATCCCATGGCAACACTGATTTCCCAGCCTGTGCTCTGCTGAGCAGGGATGGGTGAGCGGAGCCGACGGGCGTTAGTTCCAGCTGACGGGGGCTGCAGTGTGGGGTTCCCTCCTGCAAATGCTGCTTGAAAGGGGGAGCAGATTTTACATCCCTTCAGTTACAAAAGGAGCCCTTGGCTCTACTGCCAAGGCTGGCCTTCGGCTCTGTAGATCTCAGTCATCTGCGAAGAATTGCTGCACGCTGACCCAGATACTCCATCAGCTCTGCTGCAGCGCTGCCTCAGCGACAGAGCTGCCATTTCCCTGGTCTCTGTTCTGCCCTATATCCTGCCTCAGAGATTAAATTAAAAATAAAATAAAATAAAAATTAATAAAAAAGGGACAAATTAATGTTAATCAGAATAGCATTTGCCTCCAATGATTTTTCTGCAAAACAGAGTTTCCCAGGGAAATCTGTTGCCTTCATTTTCCCCTTCTGTTTGCCTTCCCTGACATCTCATTATGCTGGTTTAACTCAGGAATCCTGACACATTTCTAACATACGCTGTCCTTAAGAGAAAAGAAATGTGCCATCTCCATTCTCTGCTCTCCTTGCATCTCCTCCATGTGTGCCATAGTATGTCAACAGAGAGCAGGGAGAGCAATTTATGAGCTGAAGAGGGGAGCTCAGAGCTCTGGCTAGCCGGGGCCCCTGACAGCAGCCACCTGAGATGTTCACGTTGCACGCCAGGGGTGTATTGTTAACAGGGCACTCAGGCCAGCATGTGAGGATGCACCCTGAGTTCTGTGTCCAGTTCTGGGCCCCTCACTTTAAGACACTGAGGTGCTGGAGTGTGTCCAGAGAAAGGCAACAGAGCTGGTGAGCGAGTCACACTAGGAGCAGCTGAGGGAAATGGGGGTGTTTGGCCGGGATCAAAGGAGGCTCATGGAAGACCTTATTGCTACAACTACTAGTAGGAGTGGCCAGGTGAGGGTTGGGCTCTTCTCCCAGGCAATGAGTGACAGGAAAAGAGGTCAGTCTCAAGCTTTGCCAGGGGAGATTCAGGTTGGACAGCAGGAAGAACTTAATGGGAAGGGTTGTTAAGCATTGGAGTGCACTGCCAAGGGAAGTGGTGGAAGTGTTCAAAAAATGGCTGGATGTGGCACTTAGTGCTGTAGTTTATTTGACAAGGTGGTGGTTGGTCAAAGGTTGGACTCGATGACCTTGGATGTCTTTTCCAACCTTAATGCTTCTGACATTTTAAGAAGTATAGTGGATAATATGAAAGTGTCTTTATAGCTGCTAGTCTCTACTATAGAGGAATTGAAAAAAAAAGCCAAAAAGCAAACCTTTACTTGCCTCTGAAATTTCACTAGATTCAAATTACATTGCCAAATCTAATTTTTTTCTCTAAAAAATTTACAGGTATAAAGATATATCTGGGAACACCAGTAAAGGGGAATGTTCATCTTTGTAGTCTTCCTGTAGAGGACTACAGGGCAACACCAGCAGAAGACCCCAAAAGCCAAACTTCCTCCTCCTGGTTTACTTCATGTGACAGCACAAGACCTTGAGAAGACACAGCATGTTGCAGCAGGATGAAGCACAGTGTTGTACTTCCTTGCCACCTTGGTAGTACAAGGAGAGTACAGCTGCCTGGGCCTGGAGACTCCTTGGCTGAACCTGGTGCACTACTGACTGCTCTGAATAAAATCCCTGCACTCCTTTCTGCTCTGAGCCATGTGGGGCCACAGGCTTGGTTCCCTGCTCCTCCATGCCACTTCCGTGTGTCCTGAAATGAATCATCCGGACCAGAGTGCTCAAACTCCATCCCTTGGTTTCCTATCTTCATTAGAATGCTGCTGCAGCCTCAGAGGTTCCTCAGAGCTGCACCAGAGCTGTGGTGGTTTCTGTCCAGCAGGATGGACAATATGGTTTTGGCTTCGTGTTTTGTGGCATGAAGCGATGGACTGGTTGTTCAGCCACATAGGACAGAAGAGACCACTATTGACTGGTTTTCTTGCAGACAAGATTTTTCAGATAAATTGGAAGAAAATACTGCAAGGCAGAGCAATAAACATTGTAATCCACTCAGCAGGATTTGCAGGGCAAAGTGAATAATGCAGAAGCCAGGGGAAACAATGCAGCCTTATTCCGAGATATATAAAAATACTACTTTGGAGCTTGACAATTTCTTAGAATGTAAAAAACCCAATGCTGAAAAAATGAGCATCTCAAGAAAAGTGAGGGATTCCCTAACTTCAGGAGACATCTTTTCCTAAAGAAGGGGGAAGCTGAAACTATATGAGCTCTGAGAACCTTGGCATACAATCTTTGCTGCTTTTCTTCTTGAGATAATAAAAAAGCAGTGTTTCCTGAAGTTCTCTTGCCAATGGAGAAACTGTGACAAGGACTGGTCCGGGAAAATGTCAGCCTCATTTGTACCTCAAGCCACTTCTTTTTCCTCTCTCACTAACCTCTGATTAACCTCTGATCTTTCTTCTACATCCACAGTCTTGCCAGAACCAAATCCTCAAATGCAGAGTGGAGTCAGAGTAACAAAGTTGGGTGGCAGGAGAGAGTGATGGAAAAGCTGTGTGGCAACAGGATTGGGTTTTGCGACTAGATCCCCAAGGAACAAGTGGTTACAGGATGTTTTCTCATTCCTTGAAGACTTCAGAGCACTTGTGTGGTTAGGGACTGAGGCTGGACTCCGTCAAAGGAAGACTGACAGTCTTGAAAGCCAGTGCCCAGCTGACTTTTGTGGAGATTGTCAGATGACAGAGGACAATGCTCTGAAAGTTTGGTACTCCACTACTCTGGGGAAAGGCTTCATGCTGCCCAATGCCCACAGAGCTTTATTTCAGCTGAGCAAAACCAAACTGATGTGAAGCTTGCCCCAGGACAAATGAGTTGAATCTTGTTTCCATCTTTCTCATAAAGGGCTCCTGAAGCTGGGAATTGACTTGCCTTCCCCACCTCTCAGTGCACATTGCAAGGCCCATCGTCCCCGGGCTGCAAAGGCAGACAGTGCAATGTAATCAGAGATGTAGGTCTGGAGGCTGTTTTAAGCAGGCATATATGATTTAACAGTATAGACTATATTTGGGTTTTTTTGTTGTTGTTGTTGTTGGTTTGTTGGTGTTTTTTGTAGGTTTTTGTTTGGTTTTTGTTTTTTTTTGAGGGATGGGATGTTATTAGAAGCTGTTCTATTCAAATTATTGAATTGATTACCTCATTGAAAAGCGTAGATGGTTTATTTCTGCATTCAAAATCCACTGCATAGCATTGCAGAGGCACCAGTGGATTAAAAATAAGGTAGTGTGAGAAGTCAGTGAGCTGATTTTTCTGTCACCTGCCACGAGTTTAACTTTCAGTTGAATTCAGCAACTTTACTCTGAAAGGTACTGAGCTTTCCAAGTAATAAAGTAAATGCAAAGATGGCAAGCATTGCATTTAAAATATTTATCAGGGCTAGCACAATAGATATATTCCATTCCCCCATTTTTATTTATGAATTTATTTTAATGCAGCTACATGAAGTAATTTTAAAAGGAGTACAATAATATTCCCTTGCATTAATCACTCATTGATTGCCAATGCAATCTGAGATAGTGGTACCAAACAGGAAATATGCTTCCAGGTTTTGTTATTTCTCTCCCACTGTGATCACTCATTGGGCTTGCTTTCCTTCTCCATCCCATGCCTCCACCCCAGGCAAGAAGCTGAGTGTGCCAAGGAGGAACGATGGTTTGTGTCTGTGTTGAGAAGCCTGGTCCTCCTGCTCCCACATGGACCAAGCACAGAGGGCACAGTATGTGCACAGCTGCTGCAGCATAAGCTCTTTGTAACACTGTGTCAGCTTGTCTCTCTGATATCCCAATAAAACAGAGCTTTTGGAGCATTAATTTTTCAAGATGCGGGTGTTTATTTATACCATTGCAGTCTATGTAATGCCTGAGCCCTATTTTGCCAGGCTGCTATTTTATTTCTTCAGTATTCAATGCACTTTCTATTGGTGCTAATGGCAAGTCTCCCACTTAAAAATGCTGGGAGGAGGAACTGTCTATTGTGATAAAGGCGTATTGCATGTGAAATCTGATAATGAGGATTTTGTTGATATAGCACTCCATTATTTAATTGATTTAATGGACATGCCTTGATCTGCATTAAGACACTAAACTTAATGAAGTCCTTGAAACTAAAGCAGACTTTTATAAAATTGTTTTCTGCAATGGCCAAAATAAAGAAAGAAAAAAGAAAAAGGGATGGTTTGTATGCCAGGGGCTCCTGCATTTCACAAGTGATAGGAAAATTTCTGTCTCGAGAGACACTAAGTGTTTTATCTGCAGGTGGGAGCTGGGAGGCAGGAGCAGGTGTCTCTCACTTTGGCAAGCCCTGTGAAAGCCTGCATCCACCTCCGAGCAGAGAACTCAGCAGGCGTTGCTGTGGTCCACAAATCGTTGCCAGCTGTCAAAGTGGAATGGTTCAGCAGTGAGTCTCCTGGGCTGCATTCTGGCCAAAATTCAATTGGATTACAAACCAATTGCTCCAGCCTGTCCCAGAAGCAGGAAATCACCATCAGTTGGCTGGTGGGATCTGCTCACAGGGACAGACAGTGCTGCTGCTCATCTGCTGCAATGTGTTTGCAGGAGCTCTTTGCTGGTCTTATGAATGCAGCACTCCCTCCTTCCCCAGGCTGGGGGAATGATGACTTCCTGGAAAAAAAAATAGATTAAAAAAAGATAAAAAGGGAGGAGAGGCAAGGTGTACTGCTGCAAGCAGCTTTCTCTGATGGGTGATTTCTTGGCAAAACATTCTCTGATGTTTGCCATCCTCAAACTCTCAAAGCACTATCAGTCATGTGACTGAAATAGCAAATAGCTTTCACCAAAATAAGGAAATTGTTTTTATTTCACATAGAGTTTGGCTGTGGATAGCTTGGCTGTAGGTTGACTCTGGAATCAAATCAGAGACTTTGCCAATTCTATAGGTAGCAAGGCCATTTAATCACAGCTTGCAATAAATAACATTTTGAAAAGAAGAAAGAAGTTTCCTCATTGGGGACTAAGTCAGGCTCTGATTATTTGTAATTAAAGGTAAGACATTAATGAGAAACAGACTGTCATAGATACAGCTTGTCATGTTTCTTCTCTCTTCAGCACTGACACCCTACAACACACTGAGGAATTTGGTGAGGAGTCTTAGGTACCTCAGCTAAAGCCCCACTTCGGCCCATTTATAAGCTGGACCTTTAGCAGGACTCACTTGAAAGAAGAAGTCATTGTCTTTTCTTCACTTGTGGTGCAGTAAAGCCATCACATTTCTGTCTTGTCAACCTTTTATGGCTAAGTAAAAAGGGGAACAAGAAAGCAGGATGCTGTTAAGCTGTTGGCTGATCTCACGGAGCAAGAAGTGCCAGCAGTGGAGCATTACCAGGCTCAGGCTGCCCATGGGCTCCTTTGCTTTGAATGGATGAGGCCTGTAGGAGCAAAAGGAAGAGGAGAGCAGAGAGCTATGGACTTCTGAGGGTAATCAGGAGCATCGTCCCATGAAAGAGGTGGGGAAAGGAAGCTTTGATTCCTCTTTCTCTCACAAGCCTTCACTTCCTTTTTTTTTTCCCTCTGTATTTTCTAGTTCCATGAGGAGACCATTGCCATTAAAGTAAAGCTCCAGGGACTTAAAATATTCATAGGGATTCTTTTGAGGAAATCTTAGCTCTGGTGAAGTCAAGAGGAGTTTTGGAATCAACTTCAATGGTGTCTGAATTTCACCTTGTTGTAATGCTGTCCTTAAACATTTCCAGGGCTGTCCCAAAAGCACTGCCTGCTCAATGCTGACCTTTCTATCACAGCTGAACAGAGCCTGGTACCCTCCTGTGAAATTCACCATTCTTTTGTGATAAATCACATCCTCCTCTCAGGGGTAACAACAAATAAATGCCCCCTACTCATCCTGAAAATGGGATCAACAGTGTCATATGTCACTGAACACCATGAACAGACCTTTGTAGCTTCAGTGGGAAACTGCTGGAAAGCACATATTACTACAGAGGTTGTTTATTTGAGGGACAACTGGAATATTCCAGTGATCCAGATTTAGTTATTTTTGGTGTCCCTTTCCATAGGGAGTTTGCAACCTATTTAAATCCAGGGGATCATGACTAGTTATTCAAGTTTTGCTCCGCTGGATTTGTGCTGTGTATATTTTGGAAACACTGTCTGCTCTGAGAAGCAGATAGCATGATGCCACAGCCCACATCAGTGAAAAGCCCTTGTGATTATTATTTTTTTCTTCTTCCATGTTCAGTGAAGGCTATGCTCTTTTCTCCCTCTCTCTGTATTTTATTGCCAATGTGAAATGCTTTAAAAATACCATTAAGGAATGTGTTACCCAGTGGGATGTACGCTATATTTCACTTTCTATGCTCTTTCCAATAGCAGTGTAGCTCTGAATTTACAATATAATTCTAATGATTGAAAAAGCACAAGCATTTTCCTTTTGGTAAGTGTAAGTCTGGGTCTGTTGACAACAGGCTTCTAATGTAATGTGCAGAGCCCATGTTTTCATAAACGCACATCGATTTTGATGCGATTGGCCTGATTTTCCAAGGTATTCAAATATCTGAGGATCTTAAGCTGGTGGTCTTTAACTTCTCAGCAAATGAGACCAGACACTGGTGATTCAAAAGCTGGATCCAAACAAGGAACCACCCAAATTTGTGAAGTCCAATGGCTTTATCTTTTTCCTCACCCTGACCTTTACCTTTCACATTCCGAGAAGAACTCAGACTGATTTCTTCACTTCCACTCTACCTTTCAAAAGCATTTCTGGAACATTTGTTCCACCATCCTCAAAGAGGCCTGGGACTGGGGAGTGTATCACCAGCAAGGGGTGACTCAGCAGTGAGAAGTGGTTTCCAGCCAAGCCTCCCACAACGACTCCGAGAGGGAGTAACCAGCCCGTGTGTGCAAACACGTCTGCTCGGAGAGTGGGAATGGCAGCCGCTCCTCACACAACATCTGCCTCCACTGCCAGTCTCTCATGTGTGCCCACGTAGCACCACCCTCAGCAGCCAGGCACCCAGAGTGGATCTCCCCTTGCAATCCTTTCTCAGCCTGCTGCAGAGGATCCTTTGCCTGCCTCTTTCCTGTCTCACAGCTTGCCTGGCACCTGTGTCTCTCTGCAGACCTCAGCTCTAGCGGGGGACAGCAGCACTTCGGGAAGCCTCTGAGAGAAGATGGGACTGTAGCTTTTATACATTTTATACACAGAGGTGATGTGATGAAGTGAGGTTGCTCTCTGCACTGCTTTGTCACCCCCAAACCCAGCTTCAGGTTGGTTTGGCTGTGTGCTCTGGGACTGGGGAACAGACTGGCTGTGCAGGAGCAGGATGCTCAGAGACATCCCCACCTCTGCTGTGGACTCACTGCATGAGGCTCTAAGGGCAAGTATCTTCTCTGTTCTCTGTATTTAAAGGCTAAAAAAGCAACTGACCTACTGAGATTAAAATAACTTAAGAGCCTGGTCAAGAGTGTCTTATGAACTGATCTTATGAACATTGCCAGAAGGGAAGAGAAAAAATAAACTAGAAAAAAATTCTTTCCCTTGTTTTGTCCCACTGCTATCTAATCCCCACAACCTCTACTTGTCTCCCTGGGCCGTTGTATATCTCTTAGCACAAGAAACAAACTTGGTTGTCTGTCTTGGTTTGGGAAGACAGGTATCTGCCAGGTAATAAAAAAAAAAAAAACCTGCAGTTTCCTTTGGGATGGAGAGTGTACCCCCTCCCCCCTTTTCTTTTTTCTTTTTCCAATTATAAATTACAATCAGAGGCTCTTTGGCAAAGATTTGGGAAATAGGAATAGCAGTTCTTTACCAGTATGTATTACAAAGCAAACAAACACACAAAACCCCCTCCCCCCCCCACCAAACAACTACAGCATTAATAACAAACGAAAACAGTACCAAGAACCTTGAGGGCTTTGTTTCACAAAACCCAGGGCAGTTTGGTTTCGGTGTCCCTGCAGGATCCTCAGAGCACCAAGCTGAAACAGTGGAAAAGTCCCGGGCTGGTAGCTGGGATGGCAGGGTGTCCCGGCAGGCAGGGGCAGGATGTCCCGGCAGCGCAGGGAGTGCAGGGTCACGCTGTAGCGAGAGGAGCAGCGCCGAAGAAGCCGAAGGCGAGGCAGAACCGGCCCAGCTCCCGTGGGTGGCGGAGAAAACTCAGGATTCAGGCCGAACCGGTGATAGTAGATTTCCCAGGACTGGATCCCTTTGGCCACAGTGAAACTCTTCCAGCCAGCAACAGCCGTTCTCTCTCTCCCCGAACGCCAAACGCCAGAAAAAGAAGAGCCCCCAGCTGCCTCAAGCTCTGTCTTTTACCTGCGTTATCTCCCCCTTCCACCTTTGTCCACCTCTTTGTTTCGGTTAAGTACTCTCAAGTATCCAACACTTGGTCTCCTTGGTAACTTATGGGGAAAAAATTCTTTAGAGAAAGAAGGAACAAACCTAACCCCCAACATTGTCCCACTGTGAGACAGAATCCTGGTGCAATGCACAGGGAACTCTATCATGGAGCTGATAGTTAAGTGCAAATTTCATTAAAAATACTTTTGAAAGACAGAGAAGGTGGATGATGAATCAAAGGCTCCTACTGACATCACTAAATCTACTTTGGTGTCTCCAACAGGAGTCACACTGGCTGTGGAGTCTGGGACATTTTGCAGACCTCAGCCCTCCACTGTTGTGAGCAATGCTGGAGGAGGATGGGTTTGAAGTCCCTTTCAGACAGTTTTCGGCCAGAGAAATGTATGCATCCAAGATGCCAGAGATTATTAGAGTTATTTTTGCTAGCACAGTTCATTGAAAAATGTCCTTGGTGACACAGTTACTCAGTTCTTTGTTCTGTGAGTTACAACATGAGAACAAACATTTCCCTGCATGGGGAAAGGCTGATTAGTCTCTACTAAATTCACAATGAGTAGCACCAGAATTGTGACCTTGAAGAGCTACAAAACTTTTGTCAAATAGGGGTAAAATGGTCCAAAGCCCAAAGCCTGGCTACCACTCCTGAGAGAAGCACCAGTAGTATGCTGTATGCTTCAGGATTCTGCTGTGTTCCTTCCAGGTGCTGGCTTGTTCCAGCTGATCTTCAGCAGATGATATCCTGAATTTAGTATCTGGAGTCTGTGGAGTTGGCAAGGTAAGCAGAGCACTCACAAATTGCTGGGGAGAGAAGAGATCCTTTAGCAGACCCTCTTCCCCTAATTTCCATCACAGCCACTCACTTCTCACATGTTGCTCCTGCTCGGCTACATTGGCCCATTGTTGCAAAGACAGTGTCTAGTGGGGAAACACTTTTTTAGCTGTGAGAAACAGAATCCCTTGCCACTTGCATCAAGAAATTCCTACAGCATAACTCTTATGTGCTTGTGTTTTTCCTCTGTTTGCATAACCTATAACTATTTTTAGCTAAGCAAGGACTTTCCATTGTTATCTCTGCTTATTTTCAAAAACCTTAACATGTACTATCATATTAGTCCTGATTATTTTGTGTTGCTTTTTGTTCACTATTCCCTTCATTCCTTGCCCCCTCTCCTCAGTGGATCCTAGCCCATACTCTCCTTCCCAACAGGCATAGGCTGGTTTCACCATATCTGCTTCATTCTGATTTAGCCTAGCTCCTTCCCCCAACACAAAATTAAGAAACCTTTCTCACAATACCCAGTCACAATTGCTGATGGCTTATTTCCAGCTCTTAAACTTAAAAACCTATTTATAGCTTGAAATGCTTGAAAAGAAATCATTAAGGGAGTACATTTGTGAATGTAGAACAAAGATCTAATACTGGGATTTTCTTTGTGCAATTACTTAGTGTAAATACAATGTTTGACACCTGCTTTCCTCTCCCATTGAAATCTGAAAGCAGTTTACATCTGTGAATCCATTGAGCTCGAGTGCTGCAGAGAGAGGAACCGTTCATAAGGATCTTTAGACTAAACCCATGTTCTGATTTACTGATACTAATTTTCTTTTAAATTCACTGACTTGCTCTTACTCTGTCTGTGACCCTACTCATGCTCCTCCTCACTTCAGGGGCTGAAGCATGGGTGAATTAGACCTTCACAGATTCGAATTATATCAAAAATATAGAACTACAGCCCTAAATGGTGACATTCAATGGAGACCCTGAGCTCCTTGCTTCATTCTAAGCCATTAAGCATCATCATTCATCTATAAAATACAGCACAGTTGCACACTGATGCAGAGATTATTTTTTTCCCTATTTCACTTCCCTTCACTGTTGATGTAATGTGAATATCATTCACATTGTGAGTGTGGGGCTAAGGAACTCCATCCTAATGTACTCCACTGTGACAGCCTTAATACAGTTTTTGTGCAAATTATGTTTCGTTTTTTTCCTTTGGTTCTGATGAAAAACTGCAAACTTGCAGTTAGCGTTTGAAAACCAGTGCTAAGTTGAAAAGTTCATGCATTACTCTTGGGACTAAACTTCAAAACCAGAATTTCTCTTCTGGATCATATTTCTACACAGGGAAATCAGGACTCAAGTTAACAATGACAAACCCCAAACAGGACTCAAACTAAGAATACAGCCACATGAGCTTATGAGTACTTTTTTTATCCTCAAATTCATATTTTTCCATTTCCCTGTCCCCCTTCAGACCTAAGTGTCACTTTGCTGCAGTTTGTGATACTTGGCTCTGTTGAGGGTCTGTTCACACTTTCCATGGAGGCCAGTGTTACAAAGACAATCAAGTTGATTTAACCAAGAAAAACCATCACCTGCAGCTGATACAGCCCAACTGCTGGTGAAAGTACAGCAAGGCCACATATTTCAAGCACTAAATGAGTTCTTTCATAACTGTTTTTAACAAAGTATTTTGCTTAAACTTCAATTCCATGTTCCCAAAAAGTGTCTTTTGGTGGAAGGGGTGATTTGCTTGGGAAAATTTATTCTTGCTGTGAATCATCCTTTCCCTTGAATCTTTACTGTGAGCCTTGGCAAATGTTTCAAAGTCCATTCAGTTTTCTCTGGATAATCATCAACATGCAGATCAGAGGCTTCATTCTGAAGATTCTGGCCATGCTTAAGCAGAGCTGTGAGTTCAGAACTCCTCTATTACACAGATTATTACATAGATGCCTTGTACCCAGAGGTGCGCCTAAAAGATACACCTCAGTGACATGTCCACTGGAAAATAAGGAAAAAATTAGCTCTCTTTATGAAGGACATTTTAATCTAAGTCAAAATATTAGGCCTCATCTATGAGAATTCAAGTGTATTTCTGTTTTTAGGTACCTTCTGGGTGAGGGATGTAACATAGTGATAAAGGGGGACACAGCGAGTGAGGTAAAGGGTGGGGAGATAACCTAGAACCACAGTTCTTTACTGCATCACAAGGTGTGACTTGGGGTGAGACCAAAAATGCCTCTGTAGACATCAAGCGCATGTCTAAACCTTGCCAGATTCCACAGAGGTTTTCTTCTTCTCGTGTGCAAAGCTAGCTTGACCTGGTTGGTCGTCCCACAGCTCATGTAATGAGATGGATTAAAAACTCTCTTATCTTTTACTCCTCCAGTCTGTGCAGGGCACAGTCACTTTGAAACCAGGATGGACTTGGCAAAAATACTTACTGAGATTCTTTAATATTCTTCCTTGTTATGTTCACTGGGCTG
Source organism: Chamaea fasciata (assembly GCF_029207755.1). Taxonomy (NCBI): domain Eukaryota; kingdom Metazoa; phylum Chordata; class Aves; order Passeriformes; family Sylviidae; genus Chamaea; species Chamaea fasciata. The sequence continues at coordinate 11,571,549 of NW_027094086.1, read as the reverse complement.
TGTTTACACGTTTTTGCCCACAGTTTGTGCACCATCACTTTTTATTCACCTGAAATATGCCTACACTCAGACTGAGCATTCAGAGCTTTGTGATATCCTTCTGTGTCTCATCCTCCATCCTTGGCCCAGATACATCTCCTTTACACCTTAACAGATACTCGGTGGAGCAGAAACCTGTTGGCTCTCTGGAGGTGCCAGCTGCTCTTTAGGGCATAAAAAAATTACAGCCCAGAACGAGGCCAAGTAGCTGATGAACAGCAGTGGCGAGTGCCAAGTTGCTGATGGCTGTGGGGCCTGTTGGCCTCTCCTGGCTACACCTGTGCTGAGGAACTGGTGCCAGTGCCCACCCTTGGGTGCTGGGGCCAGCTGGCATCATCTGGCCATCTCCCTGCTTTTAGCTTTGCTTCCCAAACAAGTTTGCAAACTTCCTACTACTACTATTAGTCCCTGGTCCAGCTAAATCCTTTGCTGAGGAGACTGCTGGTTGTCCTGGGCCATAGTCGTGGCCAAGACCACTCCAGAGCTTTTGCAGTGTTGATGTTCCAGTATTTGACCCTGCTCCCCAGCAAATGAGTGCTGATTTCCTTTGCGGTGTAGCAATATCTTATTTCCAGACATGACCGGTTTTTTTTCCCTGTTTGGCTGGTGCTAATTTCTGTGAATCCCCTCACTATATCCCAGTTTTCAGTGCATGTGTCCCTTGGCATATCTGCAGCAACACTATGTGTGTATCTACAATTAAGAAATGGCAGCAGTATTGTAGAGATACAACAGAAATCTCTGGTTTAAAGTAATAAAAAAAATTGTTCACAATTTCCCTTATTTATTTGCAGCAAGATAAATCAACCCCTGCTGAATCCCAGGCTGCACATCCAGCTGATATTTCTGCAAAATAGATACATCCTATCCCCCAGGCATTCCAAAGTTTTAAGAGCCTGGAGGATCAGGTCCTAAATAGCTCACTAAAGGTCATGAGGGAAATCTGAACAGGATGTGGAAACAGCTCTTCCAAGAGACAAGCCAGCACAGCACCCCCTGGAGCACATTTTTCTCAAAAAAAAATGACCCCAGGAGGTGATGGCCTCATGAGATTCTACCTGGTATACTGCATCCAGCTCCAGGTCTCTCAGTACAAGAAGGACATGGACCTGTTGCAATGACTTCAGATGAGGGTCATGGAGATGATCAGGGGACTTGAGTTCTTCCCATATGAAGACAAGCTGAGAGAGTTGGGGTTGTACAGCCTGGAGAAGTGAAGGCTCCAGGGAGACCTTAGAGCTCCTTCCAGTATGTAAAGGGGCTACAAGAGGGCTGGAGAGGGACTTTTTAACAAAGGCATGGGACAAGAGGGAATTACTTTAAACTGCAAGAGGGCAGATCCAGATTAGATATTAGTAAGAAATTCTTTACTGTGTGAGTGGTGAGGCACTGGTCCAGGTTGCCCAGAGAAGCTGTTGATACTCTGCCCCTGGCAGTGTTCAAGGCCAGGTTGGATGGGGCTCAGAGCAACCTGGTCTTGTAGAAGGTGTCTCTGCCCATGTTTGGGGGAGTTGAAACTAGGTGATCTTTGAGGTCCCTTCCAACCTAAACTGTACAATGTTTATGTCCCTTAAATTTTTTTCCCTTTGTAAAAAATCCTGGCAGATGCTTATCACATTCAGGATGTGGTGGTTCAATCTGCCCGTATTAAAACTGGGGAAAAAATAGGGTAAGGTAATGGTAAGGCAATCACCTTCTTAATAACAGAGGGTTCACCCCGCACTTCCCCACTTACTAAAATAATTTCAAATAACTTCTTTATTTTCTACCATGCTTGGATCCTGGGATCTTTTTAATATTTTAAAATAACCTTTTCATTTTCCACCATGCTTGGATCCTGGGGTCTTATTCCTGCTGTCACATCCAGTCTGCTAAGAGAGGTAGGTTCTGTATCCTAGTCTGAGGTATGATTTTCTGTTTCTTCTTTTGAATGACTTTGCCCAAAGGGGTGATAATAAAAAATGTGAAAGCTGGTGTCAAAATAATTTTTCTGAGCCTGGAACACACTTTTTTTTTTTTTTTTTTTCATTATTCTTGACATTCTCTTTTATTTGTATTTTTTCCCTTCTCCACTTACATTCAGTATTAAAGCAAAGTAAAATACATAGTGCAGATAATTCACCTTTCATATTTCTTTGCTAGCACTGGCTCATTCTCGTGTGAATATGTGGGAGCTCTGAATATCACATCTGGTCTTTATATCCCTGTGATTTATGAAGACACATGATTTTCCATTCACAAGTGCACAAGAGCATGGTCATATGACTCCTGCTATTGGGAGCTCTCCTATTTAGCCAGAGCCAAAAGCTACAGAAGCATCCCAGAAGCAATCTCATCTAGCACCAAAATAAAATTAAAAAAAAAAAAAAAAAAAAAAAAGGGAAAAGAAAAAAGAAATGCTTAATATTGTCACATAGATCATCCAGAATAGTTCTTATTGTGTCATCCCATTCTGCTGGCCAAGTGGGATGATGCTTCCAAGAGGAGGGGGGCTAACCCAGTGCTTCATGCTTGTGATTTATTTTGTTGGAAAGCTGGGATCTGGAAATACTTTAGGAACAGACCTTCCCTCCATGCTATTTAAAAGGGTGTCAGGGATGTCTGGTGTTTTCTTGGTACGTGGTGGTGAAGAACTGGCCTATGTTGCTGTCAGGCCCTGAGTGCCCCTATAGCATGGTCTGTAAGGAGGTGCCAGTGTAAGTGCTCCCACTCCATCTGTGTGACTCCCAGATGCCCTCAGCATGGGGAGAGCAGGAGCCAAATGGCAGCTAAGCCAGGTTGGAAAGGATCAAGAACAGATGATGCTGTTCCAGAGCTAATCCTCAAATAAGGATGCTTTAGGAAGTGAGTTCATCTCATGGTGATACCACATTCACACACAGTCACTGGCACAGCTGGCAGGGCCCTTCTCCCTGTCTCAGGCCTCTTCACCTCTTTCTAAATTGTTTCCTTCCTAGCCCAGATTTATCTGTTTTACAGCCTGCTGTAAGGGACCTGGCCTGCTTCTAAACATATTCACAGCTATTTCATACAGTCAACAAAGGCAGGGGGCTGATTTTTGAACCAGTGCCACCCTTTTCACATTCACATTTGGGAAATAGCATCTTCAAACGTGTATGTCAGGGGTGACATCTCAGGATCAGCAGAGGTTTGGGTGGCACCACAGCTTTGGTCCTGGGCATGGCTACTTCTCCCAAAGGCAGTGCAGAGTAAACATTCATGCTGTCAGTCTAAATAAAACATAAGCTGACATGTTTTCACTCTTTAGTATAGACATTTCAGCAACCCTTTAAACAATGTATTAGAAGATGTAGTGACATGGAGGGCACAGTGGTGCAGCTCCCACATCAAAGACAATGAAAATGGTGGGAAAATGACAGATGCTCCATGTGGGGTTATTTCCAGTCACCTATGTCTTTAATATCCACAGCTGCAAAATGCTTCAATTGTAAATTATGGTTCTATTGTGGTGTATTTTGGGTTTTGCCAAGTTCTGCATGCTTTTGTTCCTTGCCTTGAAATGGTTCCTCCCTATAACCCTACGATAAACCCTTTGGTCTTTCCCGAGTCATGAGTCCTGTCCATCACTCTGCAGCCCCGCCCTGAGAACTGGAAAGTTCTAGTGAGACTGTAGAGTGATTCGGCAGGTTCTCAGTTCTCCCACTCCTCTTTCCATGTATCTAATTGTTCTACTGATGGTCCTTTTGTCCTGGGTCACTCCCCTCTCCTTCGAGATTGATTCCAAGCTGTACCCTTCTCCTATCCCCACCCCGGTACTTAAGGTGAGAACAGAGGGGAAAAGGGGCTTTTTGTGGGTTCCCGGTCTGGTGAATAAATCCCTGTTCAAACCCACAAGAGTCCGCTCCTGATTCCTCACCATCACCACGCTTCTGCCCAAGACAAAGACCCACTGGATCAGAAGGTGTCTTAGCCTACTGAACTGTATCTTTAATGCGAGCTTGGTGCAAGAGCTCGCCGGAGAACGGGACACGAGTTCTCCGAAGGCAGCACTGAACCACCGCATTGTTCACTCTAGATTCCTTGGCAAACCATAGTGCCACAAAGCTTGTAAAAAAGAATTGGATACTGCAGTCAAGAGGTATTAGTGAGCTACTGATGTCACTGCAAAAATAGGATTGGCCTCATGGCTGAAACAAGGGACTGGGAATCTCCTGGCGTTTGTTAGTTTCCACCACTGATTTGAGGTGGTAGCTTAGGGCAAGGCTTTGTTTTTCTTGATGTCCTCTTGCCTGTATCAAACATTCCTGCCTTGCAGAAATGCTGGTGCTGGAAAATTAGCAAGGTGTACCAATAGCCTGGCATGATGTGGCCACTGCTGGAAATTCCAGGGACTGTCCTCTGCAAGGACATGGGTTAAGTAAAAGTGCTATTTTTGTTTCACTGTGGTTGTTGCTGCCTGTCAGCACTAGAATACAGCAGTGAATACATCATCACTGTCCTGTGGTGTAATGGAGGTGTTGGGCCACAGGCTGAGCATGGGAAGTTAGGGTGCACAGTTAGTTTTTACATGGAGACACTTATTTTCCTGGCATGGATGATGCCCACAGTGTCAACAGTTCTGAGAATTGCTTTGAGCAGACATACTTTACAAATAATGTTTGTTTCAAAACAAATAGGGAGTGATTCAAAAGCACAAAGGTATTGGCACTGCCACAATGAGAAAATTATAAAGGCAGTCACACGTGATGTGTTGACTGAGTTCACATACCAGGACACCTCTGAAGCTCGAATTTGTGAAAGAACAAAAGAGAGCTGGGTCTTCAGATCCTATAGTTTTTCAGTGAGTTTTGAGTGCCCAGCACCTTTCAGCTTTTAAAAAAACAAACAATTAATATTTGAATTTAATATGAAAATGGGCAACTATGCTCTTTCCTCCGTTCAGACCAGTGATTGCTGGCTTGGGCTGCAGCACCAAGAAGATGCTGTCGCTGAAAGTCAAAGGTTCATGTTGGTAGATGCAGGGTGGCAGTGGCCTGTCTGGCTCCCAGATGGTGGGGCTGGCAGGAGTGGCCAGGGATGGATTACACCAGAGCAAGGGACCAGGAGTGCTCCAGGGGAGAATAAATCAGCCACAGTAATTACCCACAGGCAATCAAGCAAGGACAGAGACTGTTTCCCCATTTCACAGCACACCATTTTTACAGAGTTTTTGTTGGTTAGATTCTTTCTCAATATACAGAATTTCCTTTTTTTTTTGTTCCAGTCCTATAGTTCACCAGACAATTTCTTCCAGCAGGTATTTCTGAGTAATACAAGGTGCTGTGAGGTCTCTTCAGGACACAAGGATGACTAACCCTGCAGCAAGTATTTCCAGCATAGATCAAGCAATGAGATGCAATCAAAGGACCTAGAAGCAGGTTCTAACCTCCTTTACACCAGCTGGATTCTCAAGTAACTCCAGGAGCATCAAAGACTTTATGTATCTTGTTTGAATATAAATAATCCAAAATCTGAGCTGACCTCCCTGCTGTCAGCAGCAGCAATGATTTCATATGGGCAAGGGTGGATCCTACCCCAGCTGGTTTTGGAATGATCTCTGTTTCTGACACCACTCTGGTAAGCCAGGTCTAATTTGGGATAACCTGACCCACTTAAAATTGTGCCTTACTGTAAGATCAGCTTCTTGAGCATGCAAAGTATGAGGTTCTCCTAGGTGGGCTGCCATCCCACCTTTCTCTCAGTATGGTGAGTCAGAAATAAGACCTGGTCTGTTCCGTGCAGGCACACAGGTGGAGGGACCAGTAACTTAGATCATTGGATCACTTGAATGACTGTAGGACTGTCTTGAATGACTTGAATTCTGCCCTTCATTGCCTCTTCACCAAAACAGAGACTTGGATAAAGGAGGAAGAGGAGGAGAGCGAGTGGGGGGAAGATTTAAGAAATAGATTTTGGAAATTGCAATATGTAAGTTAGTTTTATGTTACATATATTTTGGATTGGAATACTTGGATCCCTCAGTACTGCAGTCTAGAAATGTGGGGAGCTATCTTGGCACTTTAGAGATGGACACTGTGATACCCTTGCATTACTTTTTAGAACAAACATGACCTTTTTCTTTTCCTCCAGCATTGCCTGCAGGAAGACTTTGGCCATTCATAGGTTTTATATTGCCTGCAAAATGAGACTTATTTTCCACCCCAAGCCTTACATGGCAGGATATGGTTGTCAGACACTGCTCTGCTTGCTCCATGCACATACTCTGAGAGCACTGACATGTTTATTATGATTAATAAACATTATTATTCATAGCACAGTGGCAGCTAGAGATTCTAATGATACATTAGGGGCCTGTTACTCTAAGCCTAGTAGAAACTCATAGGAAGAACAAGTAATTTAAATAGACAAAGAATGTTATTAGTGTTTTACAGGTGAGACCCAGAGAGATTTGAAAATTCATCCTATGCCTCACAGGAAGCTGTGGAGAATCAAAAGCTGAGCTCACATCCCCCACACTCCAACCTCTAATTTTACTGAGATGAAAATGCAGGAGGAAAACCGCTTGCATAAAGCCAAGTGCATCACAAGATACACACTCATTCCCTCAGCCCCATAGAGCTGAAGAGCTTATGGGTTTTTTGGTTTTGTTTTTGTGTTTCCTTCCCTTGTGAATAATTTTTTTTTTTCTTCTTGACTTGCAGCTTATGAGTCATTGTTGTAGAGACAAAATTTTCAAAACAAATGGAGCTCAGTTTTAATCAGGAAATCAAACACAATTTTTTTTTTCTTTTTTTCTTTGCCTCCCTTTTTTATATTAAACACCATGAGATCAGGCCCTACAAAAAGAAACCAAAGTTCCATTTGGATTAATATTTGATTGCATTTTACTGCACCAAATACCAGTTCACTTCCACAGAGGCTGGTGTGGAGAATTTTAACACCTCTTCACTGCTGGGTTTCCTCTTCCTGCTGGCAGTGGGGGTGTTCTCATACTGTCCAGGACACTTGGCATGATCACATACAAATAACTCAGTTCTCTCTAGTTCACCTGGAGCATGAAATGATATCTCCACGATCTCTGCCACAAAATCTTGGCTGAGACTCAAATCCATCTTGAAATCTTTGCCCTGTCCTCTTGTTCCTGAGAATTTGCTGACCACCATGTCCTGCCTGGGCAGCAGCTTGAGAGACACCTCTATATGCTGGCTTATATGTGGCTATGACTGTGCCATCCTGGTTTTCCCCATTGCCTCCCTGCTTCAAATTATATTTTCAGCTTCCTCACTGCAGGTGGTTTGTTTTCTACCAGAAATCCCCTTGGTGTTGTAATTCGGGTGAGGAAAGAGGTGGTGAAGGGTTACTTCCACATTGGCATTTGCTTTCCTCTTTCTCCTGCTTCCATGTTTCATTTCATGTCATCCTCAGCCAAACACGTGTGGTTATAACTTGCCAGTCTACACCATGCTGTGGGTCCTGTCCCAAATACCACTAAACTCCAGCCTCTACCAAACCTTCAGCAGACCTGTGGGCCAGATGGGGACATCCAGGCATTCAGCACATAACCTGAGACTCTTCTTGGTGGGATTTCCATGACTGGAGAGAAGTCATCCCTTCTTCCTCTTTAGGAAGGGGCAGAAGCTTTGGGATACCGCATGCAAGTACAGGCAATGGCTTGATATATAACATTGTGCAGTTATTAATGTTCCCACAGTACCAGTTCCCTGAAGAGAGATGATCCTTCAGCACAGAGAGGTGGCTTTCTGGCACTGCTGCTCCAGCCCACTAATCACTTGGTGTGGATACCTTTTAGAGGTTATAAATACATCCATGCCAAGATATTACAAATTTGGTCAAGGATATTGACTTGGGGGTCATTTTGTCTCCTGGTGTACTCCTACACAGTACAGCAAAGTGCATTCTTCTTTATGATATTCATTTTTAAGGGAGGTAAAATTAAGCAGATTTTCCTTGAGGAAACAGAGCAGATAGCAAGATCTCAAGGCATGCTGCATTTTTGAGTAAAAAGAAGGCATCATGAATGGCTGGATTTGAAGGTGAAGGCAAAGACCCAATATGATTTGGTCTGTTCTCTCCTATTCCTTTTACATAAAGACAACAGCTGATTGCCTTTCCCCTGTGTTTCAAAAGACTACCTCAAATGGTGTGTTTTAACTCCAGGCATCTGCTTCCTCCCAAACACTGAACCACCATGGTGCTTCATAACACTTTTTATAGCTGTGAAGTTCAGGGGCATTAAGCATCTGACCAAAAAAAACCTTCAGGGTTGATATTCAAGTAGGTTGGCACTGGAAACTATGTGATGCCTTGAAGATAAGGGACACTTGTTTTCTTTGGCAAAATGAGACTGTATGACTCTTGCTGATCAGTTCTGAGCATATCAAACATCCACAGATTTAACCATAGATGCCAGGGACAGGAGGGCAGTGGCTGTGAGGAAGCTTGGTCATTAGGACTGCTAAAAGATTTCAAGCCTGCTCACCTGTCCCCTGAGGACCTGCTTGACAAAGAGTTTGACATTGTTCCTGCACCTTCCATCTCTCTTGGGCATGACAGACATCTCCTGCTGAGAGCAAGAGACATGGCTCTTGGTGGCCCATTCACTGGGTACACACAAGGAAGGGAATTCTTGTGCCATTTCCCCTACGGCATCCTCATAAATATACGTTGTGATAGACTGTAAGGAAAAACTGAGCTTGCAAACCCCATGCTTTTGATTTACCTTGGCAACAGTTGTGTTGCAGTTGCCCTATCTTTGTGGATTTGCTTTCTCTGTGCTTTGGCATTTGAAACCAATGACTGATGTCAAAACAACGTTGGGCTTCTCCGAACTTTCCACTTTTGATGGCAGACTTGTCATACCTCTCAAACCACTAAGACGTATGGGAGGTGAGGGAGTTCTCAGAATGGCCAGACACCGCCGGGAGCGGCGCTGACTGTTCACTGCGTGTCACTCTGAGTCACCACTGAACCCATCACAGAGATGGGAAAACACAGTGCTTGTCAAGGTACCATGTTCTGAATGAAACAGAAAAAAAACCACCTTGGATTGTGGATACTAAGACTTCTGTGGAGAAAACCTTGTTCTTTGAAATGAAAAATAATAAAGAGCAAGCTCAACAGGATCAAGGAGTCCTCTGGGGAGTTAGGCTGAAACATTGCATGGTGCCAGATCCCTTAAAACACTAAATGAGGAGTTCACCAATTAGCAGTGTATGTGAGTAGCTCTCTGACCTAAGTTCACTTTACTCAACACACATTATCTGATGGCTTGGAAGTGAGAGGGAAGTTGTTCCCAGGAGGCAGAGGGTCACTGTGATCTAATGTCTGCGTTTGCAAAGCCAAGACTTGTTACTCATCCTTTAAATATCTATTTTCAATAGTATTATTTTTAAAAGTAGCCACAAGACAGACTTGTAAAGAAATTCCTTGTACAAAACCACTGGTTCAAAGACCAGTACTCAAGTAGCCTTTTTGCATTGTAAATATGTTCTGTGCATTTCAGATTCTCCCTCCAGTAAATAATGGATTAAGTAATGAAAATCCTATTATAATGAGAATGGCATGAGGCTTAAATGAGACCAGAGCTAGGAAAACTAAGCCAATTTTCTGTTTTCCTCAGAAATCAAGCTGAGGTTTATCATTAACATATCATGACTGGCTTTAATTAGGTAATTAATGACAGGAACAACATAATAACAAGGCGCTTGGCAGTGGTATTCTAGATGATTTATAGACACATCACAAAAAATCTGAGTTTTGTCTAGAAAAATTTACAACTGAGGAGTGAAGACTATAATGGGAGGTCCAAAGCTGCCAACTTTGGGAGCACCCCAACAACAGGACGGACTCTTCCTTACCCTCTCTGTTGGAGCTGAAACCTTCATGAAGAAAGACCAAGATAGACAATAGATCAGATACAATTAGGGAAGTGGATGTACAGAACATTTCCTTCTCTCGTTGACTTTCAGGAAACCTGTGAGGATGCTCAAGTGGAAAGGGAAGCAGAGGCACTGCAATCTCTCAGGCTGAGGGTGAAACTCACGTCTTGCCATTTCTGGTCAAGTGCTTGAATTAGCAGGTTTTTCTACAAAAAGAAAGAAATACCTGTTTCAGGTATATTCAGGAAGAAAAAAAGAGCCACCTGGTTATCTCCAGCCAAGGGGAGGATTATGGTGATGTGTGGGAGTGCTCTGCAAATCCCCAGCCTGGATGATTGCCCTTGTCACATCCTGACTGTGCCATGGGGACACCAAGGTGGGTAGTAACCTTCCATTCTCTTCCACTCTTTGGATTTCATGGGAAGAAGATGTGGGTGTGTGTGTTGGAAGTCATGGCCTGCCCCAGCCAGTTCCTGGCTTGTCTGTATGGAGGTCTACGAACTGTGGATCATCCGACTTCTGCAGCCACTCAGCTGCATGTCCCAAACTGACACCTGATCTGAGCTTTCAGATAAATACCTAAGTCAAAGACAGCATTTTCAGGACTGACTTCTTCACATTTCAGTCTCTCTTCACAATGTCCTGCTCAGAACTCTCGATGCTGTGAGCCCCATTCTGGGCTGCCAGCCCCCTCCTTGTGGCAGTGCTGTAGGTGCCTTAGCCCATGTCACCCTCAGGGCCTTCAGGCTGCCATTCCACAGCCTGCCTCTCACCTGCAGCTTTGTACCCTTCCTCCTAGGATGCCACAGGAATGTTTCCCAGCACTTCTGGAGTGGTTGTTTCCTCTGTTGTCAGTTGTTCTCACTACTGTTATTCCCATGCTGCTACTCTTATGGCCTTGAACCTACCAATCTTATACTTTTCTTTAGGTGTTCTCCCAAGGGGAGAAAGTACCACTGGGATGAGACTCATGCCCACCCTTTCTCTTCCTCTTTGGGGTATCTTGCAATGAGATACCCAAAATTAATCAGATTAACAACCAGCAGGCCTGCAATACCCACCCTGGTCAAATGGATATCCTAACAGCATGGTGAGCAGGAATAAAACACAAATTTCCCCAAAACAGTTCCTGATTAAAACTGTTTGGTTATTATGGGACATTATAATGGGGGGACCCTCCCACACAGAGAGAACAACCAGCTATGGCAAGCCATTATTTGTCTTTCCAGCTGGCTGCTCATAGAATTTTTCCTTTATCTTTCTCTCTACTTCAACACTTGTGCCTTGCTGTCACTGATAGGGTGATAACAGCAAGGGCTGCATGATAAGATGACTGCAAACATGGTGTCCTAACTCAGGATGTGGTTATGGCTGTATCTGAGAAAATTCATACATCCAGACCCTTGTCTTCACAGTACATCATTCTTTCAGCCACTGATCAGAAATGTACTGAGCTCTTTCCAGGAAAGAACTCATGAGATGTTCAGGTTAACTTTAGATCAGGTCTTTAAAAGAATTCTTGTTCCCCATTTATTATAAGAAAGACCATCAGCATCACCAATTCTACAGTGATAGCTTGTGTTAAGGTTTCATGATATTATAGAAATGTGGATCTACTTCTTTGATGTCAGAAGGATGTCAGTTAATGACTGATGAATTTTTTTAATCGCTTTTATCTTTAGATCCACCTAGTCATTAAGACTCAGAAAGGGACTGTACAAATATGTTTACATGCAAAAGATGGTGCTCTGTGTGGAGTAACTGATTATATTAGCAGCTTCAATAGTGACTGAAGAGTTCCTTAGTCCTGCCAAAACTCAGGAGTCACTTCAGCTAGGAAAGATAGGGTTTCTTTGTATCTTTTCCAAATGCTGTAGGAGATTCACTTCAGTCAGTCCTAACCAGCACAAATACAGACAATGTGCAGGGAACACCCCAAGATGGTGAAGGCTCAAATGGAGAGAGCCTAACTTCCCAGCATCCTGAATGGCAGCTGTGAGAGGTTTATTACCATGATGATACAAGAGATAGAAAGAAAGATGACTAACAAGCCTTTCGCTTGAAGTTGTGGCTGAGTCTCTCTAAACTAGTAACACTCAACTGCCTCTAGGCAAAACTCTCCATCAGTCCCAAGGAGTAGACTGTGCACCGAATGAGTAAACTGAAGCCAGGACAAAGCAGTTTCTCAAATCACTTGCCACTGCTGATTTCCACCCCTGGTGCTTTGAGCTCTAGTACACAGCTTGCAATGCCCTGGCTCCAGGTCACTGTTGGCTCGACAATGTCTAACATAACTCACCCATTACACATTGTCTAGGGTTCAGCTGTCATGGCTATAAACAGCAAAGTAAGAAGAGATAAGAGATTACCCAGATTACTGGCAGCAGTAGAAGCTGTAGAGCAACCTTGGCAAAGCTGCTTTTGCTATCTGGAAGAAAATTGAGTAGAGAGGAAAACAAGGCTCTGCCCGTACTGGGGCACAGTCCTTGGCATCATGCTAGGAGAGTGTGACACAGGCTGCCATCACCCTGTCAGCTCAAAAAGGCTCTGTACAGCCTTAGGACATCTCCCCAAGAGCAACATTTGCCAACAGCATGGCCCTGCTAAAGGCTCAAACAGGGAAGAGAGTCCCCACATGGTATTGGGGACTATTTTTCCATCATATGCTTACTCTGAGAAGGCAGCAGAAAGGGTTTATGCTCCACAGCCCCTATCTGCAGCAGGCCAAGTCTCATTAGAATGGGGTTGGAGTCATTTCCGAATGGGAGCCATGGATGCTCAGTGCAGTGTTGTGTGCCCGCGTTAGCTGAACTGCAGGGACAGCTCATGGTCACACTCTCACTCCTTTACAGGAATCAAGGAGAGCACATTCATCCAACCCTCTTCACTGAGGCTTAACATAATGTGTTTCACCTCCCAGCTGCCGTCGGCCAAGTGTATGAATCAGTCAGCTCTTGCAGCAGAGTTGACATGTAGGAACTCAGCCATGTGTCTCAGCCCTCCGGGCTAACTATTGTCACAATGTCCTTCCTCCTGTATTTATCTCGGCTTGTTTATGACCCTGCGTGGTTGGGTCACAACAGATTTACTTTGTGCCTTCCCTTGGCACAGGACAGGTTCGCATTTCGTTTTTGCCATGCAGTTTTCCCTTTTCTGGACTGCTGTGGTTTAGGCTCTTTTCCCTCTATGCAGGAGGGGTGGGTTGCTGACCTTCAGAAGTATTTTTTATGATGCTACTTAAGCCCACCATTTTTGACCCTCTCTATTCATATTCAGACATGTTCCTCTATTGCTCTACATGCAAGTAATAAAGCCCTCTTTATAAGAAAGCAAGCAAACAAACAAAAAGCTTAGCACCAAAAGCTGTTTAAAACAGATAAGAGTTTAAAGCCTTATATAAAAAGTGGGGCTGATTTTTGCAGTTTCCATTGTCCTCAACAGATCATTTTGTCATTATAACTTTGGTCTATAGAAAAAGAATCTTGCAATAAAAGGCTGCCATAAATTGACCTTTTGTTGCAAATTCTGCCATTCAAGCATAAAGTAGCAAGAAAGGCTACATAAGCTGTGTTAAAAGTAGGTCACTGTACATCCGCTGTTGCCACGGCTGGGCCTGGCTGCGTGTTGCTAACGGGGTTTCTTGGTTTGAGCAGCAGTACACACACAGGAGAGATGTGAACCCACAGCACTTCATACAGCACAGAAAGGCCAGAGTGGTGTCAGGAGGGATTGAAAGCCTTGTTCCTAGGTAGGGCAGGACTCCTGTGGACCATCTATACAGCTGCTTTCTGAGAAGCAGGGCATCCTGGTAGTGGGGATGGTGTTCCTGCAAAGAGCCTGGTGGCTGGCACTGCCACCCCTTGGGCAGGTTCTACGCCTCTAACCCAGGGTATTCCCTTTCCTCAGAAAAGACCTTACTCTGTTATGCTCTGGCAGCTACCAGCTAGAGGGAAACATGGGTGAAGAAATTACTGTTCTGGGGGTCTCATCTCTTCCAGTCTCATTGGTTTAGTCTCCACAGTCACACAAAGTCACCGAGACCACTGTAATATAAGCTCTCTCTCTCTCAGAAGGCAGAGAGAAAGAGAGCCTCCACAAGTGTCTGAACTGTCACTGAATCTTCAATGTTGGTCCTCTGAAACATTCAGATAGTCTCATCCCTGCAGCTCCAGAACAGTCCAAGTTAAAACAACAGCAGTTGGTTAACTCAGCCTGTCCCTTTCTAGGGCTACATCCTATGGATGATCCCTGGGTTTTATCAGCATTGTCAACATTGCTAAAGAGAAAGTTGATTCCAAGAGTCAATAGTATTTTTCTCCATCAGCTCCACTGGGATGGCTACAGACATTACCTCAGAAAACCACCACACTCTAGAAAAATGTTTAAGTGCACAAAGCTCCAAAATGCCCTTCCGAATTTGAGTGAACAAAGCTCAGGGTCATATGTTTGTTTGACTCAGACCCTAACTAGCATACTACACACAATAGGAACTCCTCAAGAGAACAATTATAACATCCATGGTTCCCCTGACTGACCAAGCTTATCTGGCTCAGCTGCACTAACTGGTTCAAAACAAGACTGGATTCAAGATCCAGTTTCCACCTGGAGATTGACAGCAGACTCTAGCAGGTGATGGAGAACAAGAGCACCTTCCCGGAACTGTTCTGCCTTGTCTTCACCATAAGGATTTCCTGTTAAATCTTTTACTCAGCATCGGGGAAGAGCCTTCATTTACTATCCTTGACATACATGATAGACCGAAGAGGAGAAATTGTTTTCCTTTGTATCTCCATTATAGACTTACACAGTGTAATAATATGCAGCCTTTGATCTTGCTTTGTTTGTGTTCTGCAACATCTTTGCAGCTGATTGGAAAATAAAATATAGAATGTGTTGATTTAAAGACATTCAAAGTAACAGACTAGCTAGACTTTATGATTTGTGCTGACTTATTTATTGCGCAATAAATAACTTACCTGTTTTAGTAGACAATCTGCTCACCCATTGCCTTCCATGGGCTGCTGTTCAAAAGGGCTTATAAACACTGCCAGAGGAGAGAAGTGATGGAAGAAAGATGCTGGTGCCTGGTAACCTGAGGAAGGAAGAAAATGTGGAAATTTGGGTGGTTTTAATTACAGCACTGGATAGATATTAAGCAGGAAGGTCCTTCCCAATATTTCTGTGGCAGTTTTGGGTGGTCCCAAATTGATATGTGGCTCCCTATACTGAATAAACACAGGATAGGCAGACTGGGCAGCCCAAGACCCCACAGAGCTAGAACACCCTGACTTGGTGAGGGACATTGTAAGGCAACCAAAACCTGGTCCAACGTGCTTAGCTGACACACAAGGTGTTGCATTTAATATGCATTTTACACTAGTTTTGAAAGATTTGCATCAAAATACATTAAATACAGTTCTGGATATTATATGCTAAAAAGTGTGTGGCCTGTATTGCGCAAAAGACCCAAACCTAAACACAGACTGATTAAAACAGTGCTCTGCATATGAGCACCAAACTTTTTAACTCCCCATGAAACAAACTTCACAGGATTTCTGTTATCTTTGTAAGCCTCACTTTCTGAAGAGTTTTTGCAGTCATACTGTGTGTTCACATGTGTAAATGTACAGATGTGCCCATCCCACAGAATCACAAAGCAGTTCAGCATTTTTGGGGACTATCTGGTCTGATCCCTGGTCAAAGCAGGGAAAATTAAAACAGCTTGCTCAAGGCTGCATCCAGTCAGGCTTTTAAGATCTCCAAGGACGGAGTCTTCACAACCTCTCTGGGCAACCTAATCCAATGTTTGACCACTGACAGTAAAAAAGTTATTTCTTTGGTTCATACAGAATTTCCTATATTTCTCTATGCACATTGCCTCTCTGGGGTGTCACTGGGCACCACCATGGGAAGCGTCTGGCCCATCTTCCTTACTCCCCTCTCTCGTCCAGTCAGATATTTAAAAACATTGATGAAGTCCCCTGCAGCCTTTTCTTCCACAGGCTGAATAATCACAACCCAATCTCTGCTTATATGGCCCTGAACTATCTTTGTGACCTTTTTCTTGGACTCCTCCCAGCAGGTCCATATCTGTCTTGCACTGGGGAGCCCAGAGCTGAGCACAGCACTCCAGAGGAGTCTCACCAGGGCTGAAAGAGGGACAGAGTCACCTGCCCTGACCTGCTGGCAACACTCAGCCTGATGCAGCCCAGGAGGCTGCTGGCTACCTTTGCCACAAGAACACATTGTGGCTCTTGCATCACTCCTCCCAGTTCTTTATCATCCGCAAACATGCTGAGGGTGCATTTGGCCCCATTTTCCAGGTGACTAATGAAGAGAATTAACAGTACTTGGCCCAGTATCAACCTCTGGGGTACTTCAGTGGTAACTGGCCTCCAGCTGGACTTCAAGTCACTGATCTTCACCCTCTGAACACAGCAGTTCAGCCAGTTTTTAGTCCATCTCACTGTCCACTTATCTAGTCTGTACTTCAACGTTTTGTCTTGAGGGTGTTACAGGAGACAATGTCAAGAGCCTTGCAAATAAACAGCATCCACTGCTCTCCCTTCATCCACTGAGCCAGACATCTCATTGTGAAAAGTTGTTGGGTTAGTGAAGTATGATTTGAATTTCATAAATTTGTGCAATTGGGATTATTTCCTCCATTTTCAAGGCATTGTGGTGAGGCTAATCAGCTTGTAGTTCTTCAAATTCTCCTTGCCTGGGCTGAAGACAGAAAAAAATATTTACTTTCTACCAGGCCTCAGGAACTTCTTCAAGCTACCAAAAACCTGAGAGTGACCTTTTAATGACATTCACCAGGTCCCTCAGTACCAAAGGGTGCATCCCATCAGATTCCAGGGACTTATATATGTCTAGTCTGGATAAATGTTCCTTAAATTAATCCTTATCCATCCAGAGCAAGTCTTCCTTGCTTCAAACTTTCTTACTGGTTTCAGGCATCTGGGATTCCCATAGGCAAATCTTACCTGAAGAAACAAGGCAAAGAAGGCACTGAGATTGACCTTTTCCATGTCCTTTGTCACCAATTTTCCTGCCCAATTCTTGTCTCATCATCACTGCAACCAAGGCTACCCCTGGTTTTCCTACTGCTGACCAGTTTTTCACATTGTTAAGTATCAGGCAGAGCAGATTTTTTTTGCTGACTTCTCCGTCCCCTGTGTCTCAAGAGTTATCCCCAATGCACTCCAGAAACAGCCTTGATTGCTTGTGCCCTGCTGTGTTGCTCTCCCAGCAGCTACCAGGGTGGTTCAAGAACCAGACCTGCAAACATGACACTTCTCCCAGCCGCCTGCTGCTTCTTCCCAATCAGATGATCTGACACCCACCACAGTTGCTCACACTGGTCTGCCCTTTAATCTCCACCCATAAGCTCCAAACTTGCTCATCACCCCTCCCTAGGCAAAGCTATAGGCCCTGCCACTGCCCTTTCAACATGAAGCTCCCTTCTGAATCTTCTAGATTATTTCAGAGAAATATCTATTTCAAGCATGCAAAGTTCCTACTACATATTTCATGAAAAATGTCTCCATGAGGGGAGCAGAGTAAATGGACAGACACATGACAGGACAATGGGATGCAGGAACTACTCAACCCTTCTTAAACAATGGAAATCCAGTTATGGGACTCAAATAAAGGGAAAAACCAGACTACTTTATTTCTACTGTGTATGAGCAATTCTGTATTTTTATGGAGGCACTGCAAGACTTTGGACCTTCCAAAATAGAAAAAAAGTCTTAATGTCATTCTCGGAGCAAAGGAACGGCTACATCATAGGACACCCTATATGAGATCATCCTTACAAAGCAGGAGTCCAGATCACAAAGTCATTATCCAGTCCTATCATTGCCTGTACTTTCCTCAAGAATTTTAACTTAGCTACAGCCTCTTAAAAAGAATGTATGAACTTAAGGATTTTGTAATACCAGGGAAAATATGAAATATTATTCCTTGGGTCATTCAAATTGGGGCTCACATTTCTAAGCATCTCACAAGCACTGGAAGCTCCCACTGATGTCAGTTGTTTTATAGTTTTGGCACCACACAAGCTATTGCTGCTTATTTGTTCTTTTACTGAAGGCCAGTGACAGGCTTATACAAAGCTCATAGAGAAGAATTAAATGAAAATCCCTAAGACTTCAAATGCAAAGGTCCCATTTGCTGTTTCAGAGTCCCTTGTTTCTCAGATTTACACAGAAGGGAGAGGGAATGAAGCCAGTCACTCAATGAACAAACTGCCCTTCAAATCCGAAAGGATTAATCTGATGGCTCTTGTTGACACTATGTTTATTAGTTTCCTGGTGTAAAAAGATGTATGTTCTTTGGAGAAACAAAAAATTGGATTTAAATCAGAGTTCCCACAGCTTGTTTGCGATTACAAACTTCTTGGAATTGTTTTAAAGCTTATCACTATTTGCCTGCTCTCTATATAAGCAGGAATGAGGAACAAAAACATCAGTTGTTACCTCAGGCAGGTATATCCTTCAACAGGGTACTCTAGTGCCAAAGTCCAACCTTAATTCAGCATCCTGCTGAATGGAGCTTGGTGCTGCTCCCAGCGAAGCAAGAGCAGCCCTCACCCCAGGGAATGATGGCACAGCTGGCCTCGTGCTATGGAATTAGAAGCTTCTCTTTTGAAAGGGTTCTTTGTTTCCATAAATAATGGGTAAAATTCTTAAAAGTGCAAATCTTCTTCTCAGAAGTGATAGGAAGCCCTTGAGCTCGAGTCTCCGAGGCAGCTGCAGCTGAGTTACCTGATCATAGGGATTCGTAGGATTCAACATGCCCAAATACTTTTGGGACTCTGAGCCAAGAGCTTGAGTTTCACAAACAAGAAATGGAACAAAGACTCCAAAGTGCTGGGTTTTTGGAGTCCTTAGCTGTCCTTGTGAAACACATCAGCAGGACCAAAGAACTTTTTTTTGTCTGGCTTTTGCTGATTTTGAAAAGTCTACCCCGACCCCAAAGCTCCTTGCCCATCTGTCTAAAAGCCCAACCACTCTTGAGAAAGATCTGCTGTCAGTTCCACCCTGCAGATGATCTGGACATCACTGAGGTGTCTGGGTGCCTCCCTCAGGCCAGAAGGGCAAGGGATGAAGTGAGGTTGCAGAGGGGCAGTCCTGCAGAATCGTGTGGGCTCACCCCTCTCTGTTACTGTGTGATCAGCACTAAACATCATTGCAGGCAGAAATAAGAGTATGTCAGACGGATGATGAAAAACAGCCTTCCAGGTTTTGTAAATCTGTCTTGTAGATGCAAGTTGGTGTCCCAAAGGACTTTTATATTACCTGCAGGGGAATCACTCCAGCATCACTGTCAGGAGATTATGGTCATCACAGACTGTCCTATTTAGGTGATTTTCTGCAGCTCTCAATTGTTTCTAATGAATTATTGCCACCATAGTCAGAGGATGTCTGAAACACAGATGTCCTTTCTCTTCTTACTGCCGACATTCAGGATGTCACTTTATTTTGTGTTTCTATAAACCCGTTTTTCTCTCACATGCAAACAAACATTTCAGGTAATAACCTTGTCTCCAGTAGAATATTGCATTTTGAACTTCAAAGAGTTCTTTTGATATGAAATCCCAGAACCATCCAAAAGGCATTGACTGTAAAACCAGAAGATCTTGAATTAGTTATAAATACAAATGGCAGGAGATGTTTAAAAAGATAAATTGGGAAAACCCCCCGGAGCTGTTATTTCATTCACTTGCACCTGCCCATGCTGCTTCCAGATGACAAGACTGTAGAATTAAGTACAAAACTGAAATTAAAAAATGTCATTACATTGGACCCTTTTTAGTAGATGCAAAGCTGACCTGGCCTTTCTGGTTTCTTTTGCTAAATCAGTGGTGTTATTTTTATTGATACTGTGTCCATGTCCAGCAGAAATTAATGGTGTCTGCATTCCATCCCTCCACAGTGACATGCTGGAGACCGTTCTGTGGGAATGCCTTGTGTTAGCATTACTGCAAATGACATGATGTGCTAGTACAGATGTCAGGTGAGAATTTCACAGCTATGATAAAAATCACTACAAAACCTGGCCAGCATACCAGGAAACCTCTGCAGACTTATGCAATCCTGTTTGCTCCAGTTACATCAATCAAAGTTGCCCTGGCTCAGAAAAAATAAAGCAACTACAAACAATTATTTTCAAATAACAGAACTCCCAAAATGTAATTGAAGAAAATCTGAACCCTGCTTTATTCCCATGTAAAAAAAAAAAAACATTCCATACATATCAGGGATTTGTCAGAATTCCCCTTCCTCTGTCTTCTCTTCTTGTAAAATTTACTTTTAATAACTGTCAGCTTCCTGAACCACAAAGCTCTCTCTTCTGTTTTGCTGTTATCCACTGGGGCAAAATAAAATGCTAAGGCAAGAAGAGGACGCAGGTGTGTTTATCCTGGGTCAGGGCAAAAGGAATTTGCACTCCAGCATTAGCAAGAGGCTAATGGGGTTGTTTCCAGCCTTTGCCTGCTGCAGTGGGAGGTCTCCTAGAGGGACTAGCTAAAGGGCACCAGCCAAAACTACACCTCCTACTCCCACGTGCTGCCCAGTGTGATGGTTGACTTTGGAGGGAACGTGATCATTGTCTTCCTACTGTAGGAAGTCCCAAACTTGCAGAGAGCAGAGTTGGAGGCATCTTAAGCACGGCAGTTTCCCCCTGTGAAACCATCCCACTTCCCTCGAAATCTGAAACCTTATCATTACAATCAGGGAGTGAGGAGAGGCTTCAGTGCCTTTCATCCCGCCAGTGCCTCCTAACTGGAAGCTTGGAAATAACATAATCCAGTGCAGCTCCCTCTTACTGCAGTGCTTTTCTGATGTGGCCAGAAACCTGCCTTGTGCCCAAATTGAAATACCCTTACAGAAGAATACAATGGCCCTGAAGCAGAGGTGACTGGCCGAGTTTACAAAGCATTGAGCTCACTGCAAACGTAGGTAGACAGATCTTGGGGAGAGATTTTACAGTTGGTTAAATCCCACTGATTTCCATGGCAATGCCGTGTTAGTCACCTTTCAAAAATCCAACTAAGCACCACTGCCCCATGTCCTGGCTCTTAGTTACTGAAGGACAGTGCCTAAAAAACCATGTTTCCTGTCAGTGGGGGAAGAGTGCTGAGGCACTTAATTTGCTGAGACAGTACAGGGAGAAATGAAGCTTAAGGAACTGAAGCAAAAACAATTACACTTTGAACCTACCATATAAAATTCTATATGCTACATGAAAATACTGTGAATACTGTTCAAATTATTAGCGCTTTTTTTTTTTTTTGGTTATACTTTAAAGACCTTGTTATAAAATTCTTGTACACTTTCATTTAATATCCAACAGAAATATTTCCCAGACCCAGTTCTCTCTTTCTTCAACAGACACAGCATGTCAGCGCAGTAACAGCAATTCCTGCTGCAGGATGATGAGAGGATACATCACTGGTACATACCTAGTGTTATATTGACTTGGGGTATTGATTACAGCCCCACATCCCATCATGCCAGGACCTGCACAAAGGGTAGAAAGAACTGCAACGTACACACTAAAGATATTCTTGCTCATGGGTTTGTTTGTCAGGAACATGCACAAAAAGTTTTCTGCATATATTGCAGAGCGCTAAAAAACCAAAAGCCAGCATCCTCCCAAAGCTGACACCAGAAAACACTGTTCTCTGCATTTACATGGAAAGAGTTAAGATGCTTTTTGAGGAAGCTGAAACAGCAGTCTCATGCCCTCTCAGGTTGCCATTAAGCTGAAGGGAAGAATCTTCCTCCTTTCTCTAAATTTCACTGCTGCCCAGCTTCATGAGATATAAATTTGAATGTATTTGTCTTCCTATCAATACCTCTGGGAACTGAACAGGAACACTGACCTAAGCTCCCAGGCAACTTAATGTCTCTATTTTCAACCATCAATTGATTTTAAGGTTTGTTTAAACTTCTTAGGCTGCATGATCAGCCTTAATGAAGAGTCAAATTAAGTGTCTCAAGTCATGACTAGGTGAAATTTAAATCTCATGTATCTCCATATATTCAACAGGAGCAGTTCTTATATTAGCGGCTAAATGTTTGGAATCAATCTTTCACAAACATCAAGGAGAGAATTGGCAGAAAATATGCAAACCAAAATGTAAAAAAAACCCAACAAAACAACCCCAACCCCCCAAAACAACCAATAAACCAAGTACATAAAAATGTAGTCTACTCATGAACAGCTTACAAGAGGTGAAGTTGCTCTGTAAAATCTTTAGCAGGAGCCATAGCTTGCATTATGCCAAATATGCCCTCAAATGCTTGTTTTTTTTTTTTTATCCCAGCTACAGCAAAGCCCTCCCTGGGCCTTTAATGCAAAGAAACATGGGGGTGCTCACTGTGTAGAAGTGACCTGTACCACCCAGAAAAATTAGAGACTGCAAGAGAAGCAGGGAATTCAAAGTTTGGTTCATTTCCTCCCTGTTCATCTGCAAGCTGATAGGCTCAAAGGGACATGGAGCAGCCACTGAACTGGAGACCCATGGGTTGCCCTCCCTTGAAAGCCAGGATGCAGAGGGCTTCTGCCTGCTGGAGAAGGTCTAGGCATTTCTTCCTCCTCCTCCCATGTCACCAGGAAGTCCCATGCAATCTTTTTTTCCTGTCCCCTTTGTGAGGCAGGAAAGGCCTGAAGAAACCTCCTGACTAAAGCCTCAACCTCCTGACTATAAAATAGGGACCAAGGCATCCAGCACACCTGAGTGAGTGTATGTGTGACAGGAGAAGGCAGCTCAGAGACAGGGGAGGGGGGGGACTGGAACAAAGGCTGGGTGAGAAGGCTGGCAGCAGCAAGACAGGAAAGGCCCCGCTGCAGTAGGGGTGTGAAGTTCAAATAAGGTGATGAACAGAGAGATGCAGGTTCTGGTCTCCTATACACACTGTGTGGTGGCACCAGGGAAAAGTGAGGCCTCTTGAAATACAGAGGGAGAAGAGCCAAATCAAATGAGAGCAAAAACATTGTAAAACTTCGCACTTTGACAAGAGGGGGATGATCTGGCAGCTGTGGTGGTTGATGGGGAGCAAAGTAGACTTTTTTTAATATCTTGCTATAAAAGTATCAGCAGTTAAACTAAAGACCATGTCTCAGATGCCTCTTCCCAGGAATTATCATTTATAGACATTTTAAAAAAATACCCTCAAGTTCCATCACATTATCTATTAGACTATAAGGAAGCACAGAGAGGGATCCATCATTTCCCTGCCTACACAAGGCTTGCCTGGGAGCAGAAGTATTACCTCAATCTGTCTAAATTATCCCTGAGTCTTCAAAGAATATTTGTCCCTCCAATAAAAGAGTTAGGTAGTCAAATGGCAAACCCCTGAAATCCATTAATATAGAAGCAAGCTTTTCAGGGAGTGCCTTGGCCCTCAGCTGTTTTGCTAAATTAGACATTAATATGATAGAGAAACCTGCAAAACTAAAACTTCCCAGACAATGGTAACACGGCTGTATCCTTCTCTGCCTCACACCTGTGCTGCCCAGCAGCAGCCACCCCCTGCCACCCGGACAGCACAGCCCCTTCTGTGACCCCTGCAGTTTGCACCTGCCAATGCGCTGCATTCCTCTTCCAGCTCCCAAGGAGTGAGGCCACGGGGAGGCCTTTCCTGCTTCATACCCCATGCAACAAGACAACTGCTGGCTCATGCTGTTTTCTCTATTTCCTGCATTTTCAGCAGTCTGCAAAGTTAAAACATACTCATTTGCTTAACCAGGGCCATCACCTGGAACACGATCAAGATTACGAAATTTGCATTTTGAGTCTTTCTGAACAAAGTGCCTCTAGGTGAGATATAACACACTCATTTCCCGCTCTGTGTCAGCAACAATTTTGTCTCACTTCTTTATTTAATTTTCTTTGTTGCTTTACTATGAAATGTGTTGAAACAGGACCCAAATCTTCCAAAGCTAACAAGGAAAGGATTTCTTCCTCTGATTGAAGCTGAGTTAGTAAGATTGTCATGAAGCACAGCGTGCTGGGACCTGTACAATGTCGGCAATGAACACGTATTGAGATGAGAGGAGTCATTGTAAAACTCTGGGCAAAGGGGTTGGGCCCATTTGTCTACGGGCCATTGTCTACTTCATTGCTTCAGCAGCAGGCAAACAGCAAGACCAGATTGTTTACAAGAGTGTGGAGGTCAATCTTGACAGTATTTTGTTTTTTCTGTAGTTAGTGGTGACAAAAAGGTGATTATGAACAGCAATTGAAGTACTTCTTCCCAGATTGGATGATTCATATTTACTTGTTGAAGCTGTTGTCAACCAAAGGTTGAGGATAGTGAGAGGAGGAAGAAAGACACAAAAAAGTAATACAGTGCACTTAGAGCAATCTCTGCAATCCTCAGCCACCCCTCTGTGTGTTCCTTAAGTTGCACACACAAATGATCACACAGTCCAACACACACACAGAAACAGCAGTAAAACATTAAACAATGTACAACAGCAGTGCCTGCATGGAAGGCAGAAGATTAAGTGCCAGCAATAGTCTAGACACTGGGTCATGCACTTAAATCCCATTCATAATTTCTAACATTAAACCAGCACTCAGACTACCCAAAAATTAATAACCCTGAGTAAAGCTCAGAAAAATCTTTGTCAGAGCACTGGGAACAAGAAGGGCATGGCTAACATGTGCTACATCCCCACCTGCCTTAGTCAGGATAACTAGAACAAAGCCAATGCAGCTGTGCCAGTTTACACCAGCTTAAGCTATGACCTGTTTCAACATTTTTGGATGGAGTCCAGCACTAGTGTCTAGACATTGTTATTCAGAAATAACTTGATCTTCATCTTTTGCTTTTGTACAGAAAGGAAGAGGAAATGTATGTCACAAAGCAACATTTCACGCAGAACAGCAGGGAAAGACGGGATGGTAACCCAATTAAAGGCAGATGAGAAATCTTTCAAAGCTGTTTATAAAGAAACATACTATCTTCAACCTCCGGTGACTGAATGAAAAGAGATTGCATGGAGAAAGGAATCAGGTGATCTGCCTTGCAAAATTTTCTTTGCCTCAGAGGACAAAATCCAAGAGCCCATTTCATCAGCCTTGCCCCTTTGGTCACTGTTGAAATCTTCTGCTTTTATATTCCTCAGTTCCTGATCTGGCAGACCAGCACCCAGGAAAAAAAGCCTTGCTGTGTCATGTTAGCAAGGAAAAATCTAAGGAGCCTGCAAAGTCTTCTGTGTTTAGAGGCTACGTCAAACAGCATTACTTTGTTTGTCCATAGTTGCTTACTAGAAGGATTGTCGGAAGCAAATTACCTTCTTCAATTCTAATATTTTGTACCTTTCTGTTCTTCATTGCCTCCAGGTCTCCTGGTAAAAAAAATGTTATTTTTAGATTACTTCTTTTTATGTAATTTCCATGGAAGAATTCAGCATGCTCCTTCCACATGAATATCTGGACTAAGAGCAGGCAGATGAGGGATAATTTGAAAGGAACTTCTGTGGAGTCTTTGTGTTACTGCTCCCCGAAGGCTCTGACTTTCTGTCTTTTCCTTTGCTTCTACATCAGCATCTTGTCTCCTCATATGCAGCTTTTAAGTATATTTTTAGACAGTTGAACAATTCAAACAGTTTGCCTGAAGGCAGCATTTAAACTTAGACCTGTATTTTCAGAAAAAAATAGATTAAAAGTTAGAAGGGCTATTTAGAAGTTTCAGAAAGGTCAATCTCCTGCTGACATTTTTACATACCTTATTTTTGTAGCTGCCTATATTTCAGATGGAAAAAACTGTACATTATAAAGAAATATATGTTTCAAGAGAAAGAAAAAGAGGTCACTAAATTCTGTCATAAAATGTAAGCTTTTATTTATTTACCTTTACTTCTCAGGTTAGATCAGTGAGACTGCTCTAGTACAACCCAGACAACAATTTGATGAGATGCCAAAGTCTATGTTCGAGGCCCTTGTACTGCATCTCACACATCATGCACACAAGGACTGGCTCAATTAATACATTCTACATTTGCTAGTTCTTTTTTACCAAAACCATTTTTATAGATTAGGCAGGGTAACCAGTATTGTATTGCTGTGTTGTATGCTGCCTGTTCTCCTGTAGCTGGCCAAAACCAGCAAAAACCTCTTCTCAGGAGTCTTTGTGAGCTGAACAAAAGCACACTCGCAGCCCACACACTAATTTCATCCAACAGGACACAGGTTCTGCTTACAAGTGGGGAACCACGGCCTAAAGAAGTACATGGAGATGAAAACCAACTGATATCAGCAGCTGTCAGAGTGTGCACAGTGCTCAGATATTCAGGACTAGAAATGCTAAGACAGCCCCTCATCTCACAGGTCCCAGACCACGGGATTCATTGGAACACATCAATCAAGCTTAACACACACATGAGCTCTCCTTTTAGAAAACTCCGGCTATCTCCACCACAGCCTCTCTTCCAGTTCAGGTATCTCCTGGGAAACTGTCTCCAGCAAGAGTATGAAGGTGCTACAGAGAGATGATGAATGGCAAACTCCAACAGCTTTTTCCAGGAAAAGAAATTAGTGATTCCAAGGATGTCATTCCTTCTGTGCCAGTAAAACTTGTCTTAGGTATCCAGCTGGCCTCTGGATGATCTGATGACATCAACCGTGGCAGCTGAAGACTTGCTTGATCCCATGGGTGAGGCCTATGACCACAGCAAGGCTGTGCTGGCCCAGGGTGCTGTGGAACAAGAGTTACACAGGAACTGCTGAAAATCCGTGTGTGGCTCCCAGGTGTCAGCACAGTTACTGATGGTTTAGCTATATCTGCTTACCTTTGAGGTTGCTGCTATCACCTGCCTGCCTGTCTGTGCTCCTCCATTGCTGCTATTTCATTAGTATAAAACCAAAGCCAAACATTGCAGTTCTTGCTTCCTTCCAGTACCACTCCTGGTCTGACTCATCCACCAGTGACCTCTTTATATTTGCTATTTCTGCTGGAACTGCACATCCCTATCATGCCTCCCATACAAATGACACTAGCAACCATGAAAATATCAGGATCTTCAAAGACTGCCACAACTACAGCCTTGATAATGGGATACTTCCCTTTCCTACACTGTTAGCAGCATAGTTTTCCCTGGCAATTACTTAATACATATCCTGTGATGTTGAATTAGAGGAGACTGAGCAGAAGGAAGATCAGAAAACCAGTGGCATGACTTGACCTTGACAGTTAAGGAAAATAGTATTCAGGTGACTAGGTCAGTGGATGGAAGGGTTCCAACAGAATGGGACTATGTAAAGAAAAGAAGTTGTGATGGGACTGTACTGGATGGACAATTTTCTGCTTTTCAGCTCACCTGTGTTTTGTCTGCGTGGTAATAATATGTTCTTATCTAAAGCACATGTAAAATGTTCCAAAAAAAATTAGTATTCTAATGACCTCAAAATGGAAATCCAAAACAACTGGATATCTTTGATATTTGCTTAACCAGGTTTCAGCTCTGCCTTAGTAAAACAAGGAATTATATTCATCTCCAGAAAGGTATGAAAATGAATTCAGTGTTGATCATAGTTCCAAGACCCACAGAGGGGGCTGTGAAGAAATTAACATTTGTGACTTGGCTGTAGTATTAAACAGGACACATTTGAATGTGAAGCTGAACATTCAGCAGAAATCGCCCCTCCTTAGCACTAAGCAAAGCAGGCATCATATGGAACACATGGCACAGTGGTGCAATGAACACATGGACAGGTAATAAACTAAGAAATGTGGCAAACGTTAATTTTAGCACTTATCATCATAGTTACTGCATTTGTAACTAATTTTTTTCCTAATACAGCATCTTGGATGAAATATTGATATTTGCTAGCAAAAAAGAAATTCAAACACAACAGATGGATGTCATTTTTCCCCTCTAAGGAATGTCACGTTTGGAATGGCCCAGTGGGCAAAGGCGAATACATAATGGTTATTCAGAAAGCAATTAGATTCTGACCGCAGGGAAATGTTTTCTGAATGGAGAGAGCTTTAATAGAATAGACCCAATAGTCTTTTTTGTTCCTCTGTTTCTTATATAAGAATCTTTTTTCCCTTAGAGTTAAGATCTGGGTTAAGGATGAACACATAATCATACTCTTCACACAGTTTTTCACTGTGAACTCAAATGTATCTTAATAGTTAAGTCAGCTGCATCTTAAGATAGATGTAAACTTTAAAAAAAGATGTTTTGAGGTAAATTACTTAATACGTTACCTTCACTACAAACACAGTTACACTAGTAAATTTTTTTGCCTCTTCATTTACAGAGACAGGGTATCACAGAAGTAATCAGTGTTTTGGGCTCATACAAACAACAGAAGTAATAACCTAAGCCAAACTAAAGCCAAAATTAAATTAAATTTAGCCTTTGAGCAAATTCTAATGATTTAGAAATCTCCCATTTTCTTGTGCTGTTTCTTTCAGTTCTAAGAGAAGCTACACAGGCCTAATTCTTCTGTCAAACAAACAGGCAAATCTCAAAGCAACAGCAAGAGGGTTCAGGTAGGTTATGTAAGCCAGCAGTGCTACCAGACCTCATCATAGGCTAATTAGCAATGGAAAGCAATAAGGCCGCTATAAATCAGTATTTGATAATATAAGAAAAGTTAAGTCTTTACAATATCTAATCTTATACCTCTGTAATGACAAACTGTAAATGTCTACATTACCCAAATAATCAGCAGTAGGCAAGATTACGCAGTAACACAGCACAGGCAGAACGAACGCTGAAGGAGGGTGGAGGGATTGAAGAAATATTTTTCCTTTGTTTTTCTTAAAGGCACTCTTGTACAAAGGGCAGGCTGACAATTTTCCCCAACCTAAGTACAAGGCAGAAGAGAAACAGATTCCCCGAGTAGCTGCCGAGCAAAACATGCCCCTCTAAGCAGTGAAGCCTCATCAGAGTAGCTATGGTTATTTTCTGCATAAATTGCGATTACTCTTTTGTCACTATTCCCAGTAACACTCAAAGGCTCCCCTAAAACAGCACAATACTGCACCAGTTCAGAAAGAGCTAACACCTAAAGGCTCATTTTTCTGTGGGGGCTTGACAGTTCTCAGCTGCAGCAGTTAGTACACCAGAGCTGCTTCTGCCGATTTGAATGTACCAGCTGTTGCTGGCCCTCAGAAAGAATCAGTTTCAAGTGTTTCTAATTAGCTAGTGAGATTAGGTGCTGCAGTGTTACATCAGCTTCTTGGTGTATTAAAGCCAGTCTTCTGTGTTTAGTAGTGATCAGCAGCTGAGGTGTGAGTGAAGATGCCTGAGGTTACATCATCTACTTTTCTGACACCAGGTATAACATAAGGTGGACAAATTACTTCATGTCCTATTTAATTATTTTAATTTTTTTTATGATTGTGGTGAAGATTTTGTCATTCAACACATTTCTATGTCTGAGCTAGAGATAGAATACTTGTAGTACAACTCAGTGTTGATGTCTGTGATGATTTAAAAGGAAAAAAAAATCTTTGATTTAATAATAGCATTTATAATATTCACTCTCCAGTGAACATTATCCAGCTATTAAGTAGAAGAAGGGGCTTTTTTTGTTATCACTGACATACAAACAGGGCATGAATTCTAATCATGAAAGCTTCATAAGAAAGATAAAACACCTGGTTGGATAGACACCAAAGTTAAAACACATGAATCATATCACAAGTCATCAAGTGATAAGATCTTGCTCTTATGAAGTGTTTTTAGCTGGTAGGTTGAGGTTGTAAAGCATACTTAAAGGGAAATCAATACTATAGGAAAACATATTGGGACACCAGCAGAGCAAACAAGGGACAAATTCTGCCAGCCAAGACAACAGTGGGAGCAGTGGGAAGAAAGTCCTTGTCTCTCTATTCCACGATCTGGCTCATTTCCCTGTAGATTGCTGTTGTGTTATTTTAAGATACGCATTATAAGGATGTGTGCAAAAAGACTAAGAGAAAAATAGTCTTTGTGAACCATTGTTGTAATTTAACCCCAGCTGGCAACTCAGCCCTACGCAGCCCTACTCACTCACTTGCCTGTGGTGGGATGGGGGAGATAAGCAAAATGGTAAAAGTGAGAAAACTTGTGGGATGAGATAGAGACAGTTTAATAGGCAAAGCAAAAGCTGTCTACACAAGCAATGCAAAGCAAGGAATTCATTCACCACTTTCCATGGGCAAGCAGGTGTTCAGCCACCCCCAGGAAAGCAGGGCTCCATCACACATAAAAGTGACTTTGGAAAACAAATGCCATCACTTGGAATGTCCTCCCTTCCTCCTTCTTTCCCAGCTTTATGAGCTGAGCATGTTGCCATATGGTGTGGGATGTCCCTTAGGTTAGTTGGGGTCAGCTGTCCTGGCTGTGTTCCCTCCCAGCTCCTTGTGCACCCCCAGCGCCCTTGCTGGGGTGAGGAGCTGGAAAGGCCTTGACCCTGTGTAAGCCCTGCTCAGGAGTAACAAAGCGTCCCTGTATTACCACACTGTTTCCAGCACAAATCCAAAACACAGCCTCATGCAGCTACTATGAAGATTAACTCTATCCCAGTCAAAACCACCTTAACTGTTCTTTCAAGTTATTACAATACTGTAATGGGAGTTTGTCCACTGAAACCCAACACCCTCCATATCATCAGTTCAGACTTCTGAAACACGCACAAGAATAGTGTTTTATGATGTTCAAATAATATGTGAAAAAGTATACTTTAAATATTTTACAGGCAATTTTCAGCATATAACATATTAAAAATAATTATCAGGGTTATGTTCTGCTGTTTTTGAGAAATAAAAAATATATATCTTGTCTTCTATGCAACTAATTTTTCAGAAATGCTGGATAAACTGTTTTCATTTATTTTCTATCTCTCTATGAAACCCTCTTCCTCCTTCCTCTGCAATGGATCCTTTAAACAGAAGCTGATAATTTAGTGGATGAAAATATATAAAATCCATAGTCAGTCTCCTGCCTTTTGTAAGCCACAATAAAATCAGTTGTGATGATGTGAGGGAACTGATCCAGAATTGGAGAGATTGAATTTCTTGAGTACTTTGACATACACAGTATCTGTTTATTACAGATGTTGACGTTTATGATGTTTCTTTGATATCTCCTCTAAGCCCACTGGGTTGGATCTGTGAAGGACTATGAATGATTTAGGTTAGGCTTTGGTGGTGTTCAGGTACTCACTTTAAAATACGCAAATCTCAAAAATTTCACTTAGCACTACATGATGTCTGTAAAGATCTAAACTTTCCCTCATAATTTTTTCCAGAAACCTACAATTCTGCTTTTAGGCCTGCTCAAAAGCACCAGTCAAGCTCCACAGTCAGGTCATCCCCAGCCACATTGCCTGAAGGTCCTGATCCCATTGTTGTGCTCAGTGAACACCTATAACATCCCTTTCCTCCTATGACAACTGCCACTTTTGGAAACATGGCTAGGAGAATTCTCCCAGAGATCATACAGCTTGTTTTGTAGCTTAGGTGCTCTCAGTGTAGGACAGCAAGGACACACATGAAGAAGGGGTCAACCATTTCTTATCTCCCCTGAAGTACATTGCCTGCCTTCCTTCCTTCCTGTCTTGGTTTAGGAAGACAGGTATCTGCTAGGTAAAATTACAATCAGAGGCTCTTTGGCAAAGATTTGGGAAATAGGAATAGCAGTTCTTTACTAGTATGTAATACAAAGCAAACAAACACAAAAAAAACTCCCCCCCCCACCAAACAACTACAGCATTAATGACAAACGACAACAGTACCAAGAACCTTGAGGGCTTTGTTTCACAAAACCCAGGGCAGTTTGGTTTCGGTGTCCCTGCAGGATCCTCAGAGCACCAAGCTGGAACAGTGGAAAAGTCCCGGGCTGGTAGCTGGGATGGCAGGGTGTCCCGGCAGGCAGGGGCAGGATGTCCCGGCAGTGCAGGGGGTGCAGGGTCACGCTGCAGCAAGAGGAGCAGCGCCCAAGAAGCTCGAAGGCGAGGCAGAAAGCGCCCAGCTTCTCCTCGGCGTGCTTTGCGGCGGCTGAGATCCTCGAGGAGCGGCCGACACGCGTCTCCCGAACGCCGGAAGCAGAAAAGCACGCAGCTGCCTCAAGCTGTGTCTTTTACCTGCGTTATCTCCCCCTTCCACCTTTTGTCCATCTCTTTGTTTCAGCCAAGCACTCTCAAGTATCCAACACCCGGTCCCCTTGGCAACCCGTGGGGAAAAAATTCCCCAGAGAAAGAAGGAACAAACCCAACCCCCAACACTTCCTTCCTTCCTTCCTTCCTTCCTTCCTTCCTTCCTTCCTTCCTTCCTTCCTTCCTTCCTTCCTTCCTTCCTTCCTTCCTTCCTTCCTTCCTTCCTTCCTTCCTTCCTTCCTTCCTTCCTTCCTTCCTTCCTTCCTTCCTTCCTTCCTTCCTTCCTTCCTTCCTTCCTCATTTCTATGTGAATTTTTTCATGTTTCCTGGGCACAATAACACAATAGGGATTATCAACCATGTTACAAAACCTGGGGTCATCCAAACTTCACAGCGCTGCTAATTAAATAGAGAGAAAAGCAGAGAAGGCAATTGCATATCACCCATAGGACACAGCTAAAGAGCAGATTTTTTTAAAGTGCTCTATTTTTGACAAAACAATACTTTTAAAATCAGTCTGTAAGAAGTACATGAAGCTCCTAAACCAGCATCCTCCCTTTGTCCCTTTTCCAACCTCTGTCTCAGTTCTTCTTGGATGTCCCAGGATAGGTCAAGAATGACACTTGGGAAATCTGCAGCAACCAACAAGCCTATTGTCTCATGATATGTAAATGCATTACCTGAATACACCTTCATCCTTAGCATAAAACCTGCTTGTTGATCCCAGCTCTTCTTTATTTAATATTCTTTACTTTTACTTTATTTTATTCTTAGAAAAAACCTGAAAATTCATGGGTTCTTTTGGTATACTCATGTGTCCAAATTCAAAGCCAGAGTTTGTGAGTAGGTCCTTAGCAGATTATAAGGTGCCTTTCACCATTTTACACATGGTAAAATATTAAATTGATTTATTGTAAGAATGTATTGCTACAAGAGTTAGTTTTGAAATCATGGATCATCAACCAGGGGACAAATTAGCCACCTAATGTACTCTGGGCTTTATCTTGGGTGACAACCCTGGAAAATATTTTATGGTGAATTTTTAATGCCTTCCTTAGGTCAATTTTGAGCCGCAATTTGTCATGCATCATTAATTTAGAAGTCTAAACAAGACCTGATATTAATTATTGCTTTGTAGTAGCTGAACATTTTATAAAGCTGCAGTAATATTCCTGTTCTTAATCTCTACCTACAAGCATCTGGCTGCTGAGTATTTGATACTCAGTGCTTATTTTGTTTCATGCATTGAATTTGCACCTACTAGGAAAAATACTACAATATAAAGCATGAAATTATGGTATTCATTTTTTAACCTTCTGTGTGGTATTTGGCACACACAGAGATTTTCTCAGCTCTAGAAATCGAGTCAATGTTGTTTCAGACCAGCAACCACAGCTAATGTTTTCAAAGCTGTCAGAAGCTGCACTTATTTTTTTTTTACCCTTAGATAAATTGATCCGATTTTTAGCAACATAAAAGCTCCAATAAAATCCCAGCTGAAATCAATGAAGTATAATTATTAGTATTTCTAATTAGCAATAGTCTATACTGACTATCATGTGTTTGTGTCTAGTCATGCCTCTTTTACCTCTTTAGCCCAGACACTCCAATTAAACAGCCTGGTAGATTAGAAAAGGGGTTCCAAAATTTGACATTAATGTTTCACAGCAGTGGCTGTGACACAAAGGGACGCCATAACATGGGTGATACCAATACATTAATTGCAAACAGTGTCTCAGAGAGCAGATTTCTAATGGTTTAGAAATTGCTGTCAGTGGATAAATATAACAAAGTGTAACATGGGTCTAAAAACTTGTCTTTACATATTTAAACAAATTGAGAATGTTTAAATTCCATAGCTAATCAATAGCTTTGCAAAGGATAAACAAAAGAAGGGGAGGACTATTGTCCAAGAGTTTTCCCTTAGAGAACTGCCTTGAGGGCACGGTAGGAGATGTGAAGATTCCTTCCTGTCAGACAGCTAAAAGGCAGAGGTTTCTTCCATCAATGCAGTGACTCCTTGGCGTTTCCTGCCACCCTGCCCCTCCTTCCTGAAGGGGCACCGAAATGAAGGCTGCAAATACAGTCCTGAGCTCCGAGCCCTGTGAACAGAGTGGCTCAGGCCACTGCTGATACTGGAAGGGAAGAGGAGGGGAGGAGGAGCAGGAAATCCCTCGATGTCAGGGAAGAGATAACCTTCCTCGCCCTTCATCCGAACGGCAGTTTGAAGGAGCTACCTCCATCCTGCTCTGGAATGAGGGCTGTGATTTATCCTACCCCACCTTTCGGGGCCGCTGGGGTTTGTTTCCTTGTCAGCAGCAATGCAGCTGGGCCAGTCTGGCTGACCTCAGCAGGCAGCCCCGCAGCTGGGAGCAGCGCTGTGGCTCGCCGTGATACGTTGGACTTTCATATCCAGAGCTGAAATAACAAACTCGGTTCATGCAGGGGGCAGAGCTTTGGACTCATCTCTGCTTGAGAGGCCTGGTTATTTATTAATTATATTTAAAGTTTTATAACAGCTTAAAAGGAATGCGAGCCAGAGGCAACACTTCCAGTGAAGCCTCCCTTGTGCAATGCTTGTGTAATTCTCATAGTTTAGTGGTAGTTTGCAAAGATAGTATAGGCTCCAGACTGTTCCCTTCTCTAATGCCTCCATTGGCCCTGGTGATTTCTTCATCCTTTGACATGGGGAATGTTCTGACAGACAGACCCCCCCAAAAGCACTACTGTGTTTTGAAATCCCAGAACATGGGAGTCCAGCAGGAAGACCAATACAAAATCTTTCCCAATCTCTTTCTAAGGAAAATCTGAAAGATTCCTGCCTTTTGATACCCTCTTGGTGGGACTAGAGAGAATTCTGCAAACCACTTTCCTTCTCCCTAAAGTCCCACTTGCCATAATGAGATGAGTGCGGCTGATAGACTGCAGGTTCCAAATTTCTGATAAAGAGCCAGATAAAATTGAAGTATCAAGGAGTGGTGTAAATGAAAGTGTTCAGGTGAGTCCAGAATTGAGTATACTGGCTTGTTGAGTTGGGAAATGCTTTGATAAATATATTTATAATTTACCACTATCTTAGTGAAAAGCAACCATTTATTCAGTAGTAGGCATTTCTGAAGTAGAAATTCCCAGGTGTGAGTGGTTTGACTCCAAAACACTAGGAACAGGGGAAATTGATTTTGGCTGAGCCTATTTGGGGCATGGATAACTAAAGACTGGACTCTACCGAAAGACTGCTTCTAAAGGCACCTGGTATTGATCACTCCGGTGAGCCTACTCCAGGTTTCCTCTGGCATCCTGGGACCTGCCCCATTCCAGGCAGCCACTGCTATCTACAGCCACCTGCTGGCTCAATCCTGCATCCTGAATGTTCTGCACAAGCTCCTGCCAAGGCATAAGGAGAAGATGGGGTGCCAGTATTTCATACCACCAGTATCTTTTAGAAGAAATATCACCTACTTAATCTGAGCATAGTTTCTTGTTCTGAAGAGACCTGTTAAGAACTTTTACTGCCTTGGTGTTCCCTTTTAATCATTTTACGTGAGCCAAGTTTCTTCCAGACACAGCACAGCTTAGCTAAGAAAAACATTGCAGTTTTGCATGGCAGATGAGTGTAATTATACCCATTTTGCAGCCGAGAGTACTGAGAATTAAGCCAGGTGAAGCTCCAAGGTCTCTCAGAGGTATCATTGGTAGGGGCCCTTGTCTGACCATTAGTGCCTGCACGGTTTGATACTTGCTGGTTTCTTGGAATGCTGGCCCCAAGGAAGGAAAGACTGGAAAGTAAGATCTGCTGCACTTTGCTAGAAGATACATGAGGAGTCCCTGGAAATCTTTTCACCCTCTGTCCTTCCCCACTGCTGAGTTTAGCTTTGGAGAATGCAAGCAGGGAAAGGCAGGCCTGAAAAACACAATGCAAATTCAATGTATTGCAGATGAGCTGCGGGTTGTACTTTGATTTACCAAATTTGCATAGCTAGTATTAGTTATATCCTAATGTACTTAAAAATATGTTAATCAATTAAGAAGTGCTTAGAAAATGATATGCAAACTAAATAAAATAAGGCAGCGGAAGGTATGCTTAAGGACGTGGTTCCTGAGAGATTCATTCAGCTCAGTGTCTGTGGAGAAGATGCCACCCCATTTCAACAAGGCCTTATCAAGATAAGCTACTAAGTGACTACTTTCATTTTAGCAATAAACAATATTATCTATGTTTCTTGATTTCTTTTAAATTAATGTGCAACTTTCTGTACTAGTTGCAGGTTTCATAAACAAACGCAGCAAAGGTAACAAATGTTAATTGGACCCACTAACTGCAATGTAATATGATAATCAACAGCTTTTGTTATTTCCATTCTTGTTTTGCTGACTGTGCCGTTTTTTCCCTATTCCTATGTTCAGTGCATTAATCCTTCAGTTACCCTGTTGATTTACTTCTTCCTGGGAAACAAAATCTTCCTGGCCCATTGTGCATCTCTTCACATCTGACCTTTGGTGCTCTCCAAATGAATAGAGACAGAACACCTAGTTCTACAGCTCTTGATGTTTACAACTGTTACAAAAAACAAAGCAGATGAACAAAGTGACTGTGGTGGCAAGAAGGAAATAAATAGCTGTGATCTGAGTCTTAGACCAGTTTCAGTCCGTTCCTGATGGCTCCTCTTTGCAGACATCCTCCTTGTACCATCACTGAAAGTCTACTTCCTAACCAAGGTTCAAGCCTGCACATCTTGAATGATCTTCATCCTCTCTGATGTATTTGTTGCCCTTGACACCACTATTAAATGTCTGTCCTTCGATACCTTGTACCATTGGGCATTAGGTCTTTTCTATGCTCTTTTTGTTTCAGTCTAGACTTTCCCTCAAGTGTCTTTCCCCAAAGCTTTTCCTCCCACCTCAAGGTGTAGCCTTCTCAGAAGGTATTGCTTCCCCCCCATCATCAGTCGTCTGTCCTTGGGTGACCTCTCCTGCTGATGTTTATGTAATTATTACCTCTATCCAACTACCTCTAAAATACTTATCTACTGCTGATCTTCCACACACGGGTTTCGCATGCCACTGCCTCTGTAGTGCTGGATCCTGACAGACAGCTTGCTACCAAGCTCCCTGAGATCCACAAAAGGAACTCATTAAAAAACAAACCCAACAACACAGTTTTCCTTAGGTCTCTGGCCAGCAGCCAGTGTGTGTGTCAATTTAAATGTCTTTGATATTTAAATTTAGCTCCCTCTTGCTGCTGATACCATTTGGAAGGAGGTGTGCTTACAATATTATTCCCAAAGCTATTCACCAGATATCACTGTGCTACACTTAAAACCTCGCAAGAATTCAAATTTTTGAATAACAAAAATGTAGGAATGAGTAAATTATCAATGCTATCCTAATTTGCTAATTAGGATAAATATATAAATAAATGGGATGATTTTCTTGTTTTCACTCTCTTCTTTCTGCTCTCTATACGCTTGTATGCTGTACCAAATCTCCTAGCCAAAGAATGTCTTTAATTGTTCATGACATACCTTAAGGCTTCTTGGAAAATTAATATGTGGTTTTACAAGTTTTTTTTAATAGAATTGTAATGCAGTAAAAAAGTGGTTTAGTAATGGTACAGAATGACTATAGAGCTGCAACGCTGATACATGTGGTATCAGAGGCAAATGTCTTATCTGACTGAGAATGTTGTATTTCTAGGTCCCAGATTTGATAGAGTTGTGCAAGGTAGTGCAGATCAGACTAGAGTTTTTCACACATTGAATGTCTTGGTTTAACAAGAGAAACGAAATAAGTTGCCTGGCAGCGAGGCTCAGAAGGATCCTTCAACTGTATTAGTTCATGGCTTTTTTCAGAAAACTTCAACACTTCAGAGTTGTGCAAGAATTACCTTATGTATTTCTTATGAATTTTTCTTCATTGAGGTTCCTAGTTTCTCTTTTGAGAGGGACTGCTGAGTACTCTGCGTTTATTAATATTCAAATCTGTAAATTTTTAAAGCATTACAGAATGGAGTTACAAAAATAGGATGTCATTTTAGGTGGTTTTGACCAAAATATAAGTGCTATTAGTTGTAAAAATCAGTAAATACATTTTTTTAAAAGGAAAATTAGTGAAAGTTACTTAGATGTTGCCATAACCTGGCGATACTAACATCTATATTTTTACAAGACTCAGATACTTTGAATTTAGACAGAAACCTGAGATTCAGGTGAAATTTTTTTGCCCCTCCTATTTCAGCTGCAGGATTTGATACAATGTATATGCTGACATGTAATTCTATACAGTCATGACTCCAGACATCTGCTTTTTATCCATAAGCACTCAGAAGTGAAGCATTCGCTGAGACCTAAAACACCTCCAGTTTTTATCTCACAATATTGGAATTGCCTAGGCAAGTGCTATAGTCACCCAGCTCTTCAGAGGAGAAGTTCTAAACTGTGTATTCCATAAAATGATTAAATATCAAGAAGAGTTGGGTAAAGCACCCTCTTCTTGAATGCTTTAATGACTATATTGTAGTATACTTATTTGCTTTCCTTGCCCTACTGAATGTTCATGTGTGTCATACAAAGCAGAACTTCCCAGAATATCCTGCAGCAGATGGATAGAATGATATCAAAGAGGAGGGAGCTCTGGACTAACACCTTCTCCAGAGTAACAGCACTTGAACTTTGTTTTCCTACATCCTAGGTACCTTGCCTGGGCAGCCAGATAATTGCCTTGAACATTTAGATAACCTGTCAAGCCCTGGCTATCTTTGAAAGGGTTGTTAACCTTCATCCTACTTTTCCTCCTAAGAGGACAATTATAACTCGGTAACTCCAGAAACAGAACCCCAAATGCAAATGGTTAGAAAGCTCCCATGGATAAAACCTTGTAAATAGATAATCATCTTTCATGGATAACTGCAAAAACCTTCCCTTCTGTCTTGCCCCTTAGTCCTTTTTTGTTCATGAAACCCTTATCATTAAGCTGCAGAGAAGACCTGCTCCTTTTAGCTCCTTAGCAAGGACTTTAGGGGGGGATACTTAAACATGCAAGTTATACTGATTTTAGTAGTAAATTTGGCAGATATAAAAATTTCTTGGTTCTTCCAGCATTAGCCGGAGTGTAGTATTTATCTGTGAAGTTACCTATGGCTTGTTCTGTATTGCATCTTTTTCTTACATAGTTTTTGTGTACAATATAATAAAAAACCTATAAAATTGAGTGGGAAGTGTGTTGTTGCCTCTATTGCTCAGCTGGAGAGTTTTTCTCATGGTGCTTTAAAAGCTCTGCAAAAATACATGCAGGAAAGTTTCGGTGTGAGAAAACTGCTTGGCATTAATTATTGAATGCACATTAATATTCATAAAGGACCTAATTATCTAGGAAAGTCATAGTGATCTTATTTGCTGATTAGCAGAGAAAACACTGGCATATTTTTCCTAAGTTAACCTTGTTGACTAAAATTTGTGTCAATGAGCAAGTGCAAGGTTAAGAACAAGACCATAATCATCCTGGTGAGATAATAACTGCTGAAGTAAAACTGATGCAACAGTGATTTTTCAGCAGGTAGGAAATCTAAAGTCATATGAAAATTCAGTCTGGAAGGACCTCTGGAGGTAGGTTGGACCAACTCCCCCAACAAACCTGGGCCAAATTCAAAGTTACCTTCCCCAGTGCCTGGAGGGTACACAGCAGTGTTTACAAAACACCAAATGGGAAATGCTTGAGAAGGGAGGTAGATGTAATTAGGTATAAAAGACAAAGTTAAGGGTGTTTTTTTGCAGTTTCATCCAGGGAAAAATGGTTTTTCATCAAGCTGTCCGGTTTAGCCAGGCAGCGTTAAAAGTAAGCAAGATAAAAATGCTGAAACCCTGTTTAAAATGAGTGGTTTCATTCTGACCATAGGGGAAGGTCTTCCAAGTGTTGCTAAAATAAATCTCAGATTTCCTAGGGAAAAAAAAAAAAAAGACAGTGATTCAGGACAGCCATGAATGGCTGTACTAAGTAGCAGCTAGCACTTAGCTAACAATTCGTTTATGATGTATCTTCTCTGCTCTGGCTCTCTTAGGGACCACTGTGGAAGTGGCTCAAAGGAGACGCCTGCCTCAGGCTGCTGGGGGTATGGCACAAAGGTGCAGGAAGAGCAGCCAAGCTGTACTGATGTGGTCCTGAGAGCTGGCTGGGCTGAGCACCAGGTCTACAGGCACAAACACTCCCGTGTAGTGAAGTGCAGCACTTCCTGTTTGCCTCCTGGCCCATACTTGCACTGCTCTCCATCACATTTATTGAAGCCAGGCAGTATTACTTTATTCCCACTCCTAGGAAGGGTCATGACCTAGGGATTTTTTCTAGGAAGCATTCAACCTCATTATAGGTCACTGCTGTTTATGCGACTCATGTTGAGGGTGAGAATCAAAGGAAAGCGAAGTTCTTGTGGGAGCTGACCTTGTTCAGCAGGGCTCTGCCATCTCAGACAATTTTCAGGTTGCCTTTATACAGCAAGAAAAGGCTACCTCAGCTGTTATGATGGAAAAAAAGGTACTCAATACTTCCAGGAATTTTTAAAATTGGATTTTGGCTTCTACTATTTCCACACTGAGAATGTTGCTATTTTTGCAGCTGAGACTGGGATAGTTTGACAGCTGAGGAAAAAAATTATAAAGATTCTTATAGAATAACTTGTATTTTTTCTCTAACCTGTACAAAAAGCCTCAAGATTTTAAAAATCAGGAGTCTTACTTAATCATGTGAAACTTTGTGGATGCCTGATTTCTTCGTACATTTTCTTCTTATTTTTCTCCCTAATGTTTGATTTCTGTTTTGAACCACAGCCTGTCTGACTGGGCATGTTTTATTATTTGGGTCTGATGCACTGGTGATGAAATTTTTAGGATCTACCAGCTATTCTATTGGCTCATGAAGTGTTGCAACATTTGCTTTAATTTTTCATCTAAGGATTAAAAAGACTGCTAGTCAGAAAAGCAAGTAAAAGTCTGATTAAAAGCTTGTCTTTCCAGTGGTAGCTTTTGGATTTATGTAAGAGCCAGACACCTTTCTGATATGTTTACAACAGTGTACAATGATTATTTTGGTAATTTGACCTCTCCAACTTAAGTTTTATCAAAAGACAGTGGGTACAAAGGAAAAATTCCGAATAATATTAATTTGTGATTATAAAATTCCTAAGATAAACTCAAATAGTGTTTTTGCCATGCTGTTTTGAATTTAAAGCATCAGAAATTCCTGACTATCTCCCTGAGAAAATCAGAGCAACAAACTCTCAGTTCAGATGTGTTTTCAAATGCACGGGAATCTGAATATCCAGAACCAAGGAAGATAAATTCAGAAAGGTTTAAGTGGTTAACAAAAGACAGGCTGTGGTATAGCCTGAAAGCTGTGAATATGAACAGCAGAAAGGCAGAGAAAAGACTTATGGATGTGACCTTGAGGAGAAGCTGACAGTTGGCCTTCCTGGGACCAGGCCCTGCAGTCATGCACACCTCTTTTACAGGCAATGATACATCCCACCAGAGTTTACTGCTTCTGCATGTGTAGAAATGGGATCTATGTACATTGTTTTCAAATAAACAAAATTATACTAAGAACATATCCAAGTTGTATCAACAATTTTTATTCCAGTAGAAAAAAAAATCCTTGCAAGGCCTCGCAGTTTGATGATCTACTTGAGTGGGAAGGGTAACACTACTCAATAGTATTTCAAATACAAAACTTTTGAGTGAACATTGAAAGGCTTTAAAGAGTTTACTTTTCATTAGCATTTTGCTCTGTGGTAGGTCACAAATTAAACTAAAACATCGCATTACATTTCTAGTTTTTCTCAAGTACTGAAGAACAATGTGTCTCATTCTGCTGCATAAAACAAGACTAAAAGGAGAATTGCTCAAACTGATCTTCAGAGCAGGCAAATCTGGACACAGCAGACAAGTAAGGAAATGGAAAAGGTTTGGAAAAGAAATAAATCCAAACCAACAGAGAGTCTGAAATGGACCAGAAATCTCAAACATGTTTGGTACAGCTACAGCAAAGGCAGGACTTCACATAATGGAAACTTCTACAGATCTAGTTGGAAATGCGAAAGAAAATGTTAGAAAAAAAATCAGAATTCTTGACAAATAGGAATACTTGACATTTGTGAGATAATGAGAGATTTTTTTTATTGAGGAAATAATATATTTGTATGGTTTATTTTAGATGAAAAACTTCAAACAGTGAGAAGCTAACAAAATAAAACATCAATTTACTTCAGAAAAAAAGGAGTAATACCAAGTTTCCATAGATGACAATAAATCAGATTAAAATAGAATTTTCCTGAAGCTGCAGATTCACCTTTAGGTCCTTGACACATGCGCAGTGACAGATTAAATCTGGTTGGCTGAAATTGTTCTGACTCTGGCTATCCACCAAACCTTTAAGGCACAGCTAATGCCAGACCATTTTAAGTCAAAAATCCAAAAATGGACTGACCCTAAATACAACTTGCCTTATCACAGTACTTATTCCATGGAAGGGTGAGGCACATATATGGGGTGGGCTGAATCTACCATCAGTTTTAATCTGCCATCACATTGTGTTTAAGTATTAAGTACAGTTCTGCTGCTGCCAGAGGAAAGGAAACTTTAGCCAAGAAATGTCATTGGACAAGACAAACTTGAGCAGAAATGTTCAGTCTGATCTGTGAGAAAAAAAACATACTGAAATCCACAAAAACTGAAATCTTGTGGCTGAGATCAGTTCTATTAAAGGTATTATCTGAGCTTTAAATATTTAGCTCCTCAACTGTATTTGGGAACAGGATGTAGAGGAGACAAAAATACCCTTATTCATGTAGCCAAGTCTTTTTCTTTACAGCACAGTAGCATGAATAAGCCCCAAACCATTTCGACCTTAGCTAATGACTTACTTCATAGCAGAACTGCCCACTAATTCAAATGCTCCTTGCACGGTCTACTTGTCATAACAATCCTTGCATGGTTTTGAATGTGAAATCAGGACTTCTCTGGGATCTTCTCTTTGGATCTGGCTCCAAATAACAAGAATGCCTTCTGGCATCCCACACAGAGAAAGTTAATGGACAGACCTCACTTGACACAATTCTAATGAACATGTTTTGTCTTTGTTACTCTCAGTAAAGTCCCAGCACTGTTTTCTCAGACCAGATCTCCCAGGAATATTTGAATTGCTACAGCCATTAGGTAATTACAGACCAGGATTCCTCAAATGCCAGGACATGGTCTGTGTTCAGGCATATCTAGGTCTGGCAAGACCAAGGAACAACCAAGACTTTAGGGAAAGCTCAGTCAGCAGTACAGTAGGCTGAAAAGGGAGGGCTTCTTGGGCAGCAGGGAGCATTCTGTGTCCAGTTCCCTGAGGAGGTGGGAATTTGTCCAGTCCAGCTATCACTGCCTCTTCTGTCAGAGCACCCTGAGCTCCTCTCTCAGCCCCTCCCGATGCCTGTGTCTGGCTCTCTGGTAAATAGTGAAGAATGAGGCTCATGTCACTGATAATCACTTTTAGCAGAAGAACTTCAGCTTTGGCTGAAGAAACTGTTATCTAGCAACATATTGCTTGCTTTCACTCTTGAACAATCCCAGCCATCAACCAATAGGAATAGAGGTGGCATGCATAACAAAATATTAAAACCAAAAAATAGAATATATCATCTGGTCCAACTGAGTCTGAAGGTCTTCTTGACTTTGGCAGCCTCGAGGAGTGGGCCCATGAAGTTCAACATGGCCAAGACCAAGGTCCCTCACCTGGGTTGGGGCAATCCCCAATATCAACACAGGATGGAGGTGAAGGAGTTGAGAGCAGTCCTATGGAAAAG
This sequence comes from Chamaea fasciata, assembly GCF_029207755.1. NCBI lineage: Eukaryota > Metazoa > Chordata > Aves > Passeriformes > Sylviidae > Chamaea > Chamaea fasciata. Next base: position 11,527,700 of record NW_027094086.1, on the reverse strand, counting down.
CACTTGGAGATACTGGTAGACAAAAAAATTCTGAAATAATCAGCACTTGCAGCCCAGAAAGCCAACAGTATCCTGGTCTGTATCAAAGGAAGTGTGTCCTGTAGGTTGTGATTACTACCTCCACTCTGGTGAGGTCCACCTTCAGCTGCATCCAGCTCTGGATGTACCAGAAAGTACAACAAAGACACAAAACTTTTGGAACAGGTCAGGAGGAGGGTGGCAAGGGTGGTCAGGGGGCTGGAGCACTTCTGCTGTGAAGAAAGGCTGAAAAAGTTGAGATTATTCAGCCAAGGCAAGGGTTTTAAACTAAAAAACAGTAAGTTTACATTAGACATAAGGAAGAAATTATTTTGCAGTGATAGTAAGATGCTGGAACAACAAGTTATCCAGAGAATTTGTGGATGCTCCATCACTGAAAGTGTTTAAAGTCAGGTTGGATGGGGCTTTAATCAACCTGATCCAGTGCAAGACAAGACGTTGGACTAGATGATCTTTCGAAGTCCCTTACAACCCAAGCCATTTTATGATTTTACAATACCTCACATCAAAACTCAGACTGTTGAAATAGAGAACAGATGGAAAGGTTGCTGTAGATGATAAAACAAAAGAGGCCTCCTTTTCCAGGCTCTTCTTTGTCCCTCTGTGTTGCAAATAACTGTTTTAAGGTCACTGAAAAAATCACCTTCAAAGGAGAAATATTGGCATAACCAGGCTTAATATAAAAGAAAAAGCTATATGACAAAGTTTGTTGGCAAGTTTTCGCTCTATTACTTACAAGGTGGTTAAAGCACACAGAGCTACAGCAAACAAAAATCAATCAATCAATCAATCAATCCAAACCAAAACAAACCCAAAACTGTACAGGCTGAGGGAGGGGTGGGGGTGGTGAGAAAAGGATTGGGAGGGGTAAAGATAAAGAGAAATATGGAAGACCTTCCTGTTCCCACACTAAACAGAGCCCAGACTTGACCAACAGGTAAAGCCTAAGGACTCAACAGCACTTAATCTTAAGAGTACTTAACCTTAACAGCACTTAACAACACTTAACATCACTTGATAAGTTAAACTACTCGACATACAAGATTCTTATAAAATTTATGACACCACAACAGTAACTTATTTACAGGCCTCACTTACAAATCAGAAGTACTTAAGAATCGAGGAGAGCAACATTCAAGTACATTTGCTATAGCATATTCACACTTCCATGCACACAGACATGAAAGAGTCTGTAGAAGGTAGATCTGTGAAAAATTCCCCTTGAATTCAGTGAATTACTCATGTCTGCCTTTGCACCTTCTCAGTGGGTGAAGGGTTGAGCCTTAAGGTGTAGGGATGTTCAGCCGTCCTCCAAGTTTAGCAATCTTCATGTTTAGAAAACTTCAGAGTTTCCTGGCTCTTAGAGGCCCCACTCAGAGGGATTTTGATGTTTGCAGCTGCTGCAGTCCAGGGGAGCTCCAAGGGTCTCACTTCAGACTGCCGCATATAGGGTTGCAAGAGAGGTGGCTTTAGTCAGAGTAATTTTACATCCTGGCTGCAATTAGGGTCAGTAACTTTCTTTGAAAGTTTGACAATGAATACTTGGGTTGTTATTCAGGCAAGAAAAATAAATTTCTGAAGTTGTTTCTTATAAAAGCAGAAGCTCATTAGACAGCACTAGTTCCTGGGAGCAGGCCATGTTTCTGATAAGCTCAAGAGAAGTTGAGCCCAGGTGTTGTCCATCAAGGTCAAGGCCTAAGTAATATTTTTCAGATGACACTGAGACTGTGGGGGAGAAAGTGGGATGCACCACCACACTCTGATACATTTGCTTCAGACTTGCCTTCTTTTTTCCATCTTCTTGCAGTTAGTGTATTTTTGGGAATTCTATTTAGAAGCTCAGCTCAGGTACTTGCTCATGGAAGAAGCAGTCCCTCCCCTTTCCCGATCATTCCACTGGTAGAGTCATATTATTCTCTATTTCATTATGTCAGTTATCAAGAAGTAAAAAAACTAGGTTTTTCCCTCTGCAAGGCAAAGCTGCATACTGCTTTAAGGTTTTCAGCTAGCATTTTCAAATAGGCTGTTGTAACACTCAAATGCCAATCTGCTTTTACCATCAAATCTGACATCTACAGTTGACTCTGCTATAGCCAAGGACTTCGGTTTTGTGTTTGGGGTTTTTCCTAATATTTAATTTAATTAGCTTCCCTTGGCATTTTATAGACGCTCACAGGGCATCTTGGGAGTGCAAGGAGAACTACTTCATTCATTAGCTCTACTTTCCTCACACAATTTTCCAGCTGATAAACAGCAGGTTTTGAAACCACGAGAGAATACAAATTCATAGAACTGAGTTCCAGAAGGGTACACAGTAATTTAAACTGTCACATGTAATACAAACCATCTTATGTCAACCAGTTACCTCTGTATTTAACCCAATTATTTGTGTTAAACAAAAGCATAGCTTGTGGTTGGCTAAAATATGTACATGACACCTGATTTACAGACATAAATTCATGTCTCTATCATCTCATCAGTTCTGGGCATTAATCACAGCACTAAATATTTGGACCTTATTCTTCATTTGAATGACTCTGGATCTGTTGGCAACCACTGCTTTTGAGCCACTGCTGTTTGAGTAAGAAACCCATTAGCACACAGAACTTTTTTCCTGGAGGTGTTTCTTTGCTACAATCCAGCCACTTCTCAGTCATTCGTTTGACAAATTCAACACAACCAATATCTTAAGTATTGTAGTGAAATGCATTTTCTCAAGTCTAAGTAATCAGGTATGGACCTCTTTTTGTCATATTTTCTTCAACTGTTAGGGTTGATTTTTGTCCTTCAGAACACGAATTCCCACAGGCCATTCTGGCATCATCATCAGCAATACCATATACTGCAGTTAAATAGTTTTACTTTTCCTACTTGCTGTGCTCATTTACACATTCAAAAACTACTGCTTTAATACCTCTTGCTACAGCACTTTCATGGATATGCATGTTTAGTGAATTTCACAGTTGCTGCTTTCCATACCAGTCCCTCATTTTGTTTTGACTAAAGTTTCAAGAGAGCTTTGAAGATTTTTGATGCTAAAAATTTATAAAGCATGAGTTAAGCCTCAAGTACCTGTAAGTTTTTCAAAAAAATACTGCATCAACTAGTTAAAATAAAACTGAAAAAAACCAGAAAAAGCTGAAGGCACAGACTGAGAAGTCCAAATAAACCAAAATTAGAGATTAAGTTTAAAATAAGTTAAATCTCTCTACTGAAATCCTCCCATCTAGCTTTGGTCAGTTTCTATCGCAAACTCGCAGACCTGGTAGAAGTGCGGCTGAGAGACAGAGACCAAATATAGGAGTTCTGGTGTGTAATTTAGCAGAAGTCCACAAGAGGGGGGTACCAGCCACAAGCAAAGCCTGCCCTGGAAATGGGATCTGCCTGGGGAGGTCTGCAGAGGGTTTTGCCGTAAGGTTTCACTTACCTGGCAGCGCTTCAGGGACCCTTTGGGGATGAGCACCCAGCCCCAGCGCGGTTTTAACTTAGACAGCCCCACCTCGGTTGTTTTTAGGATTCTAAAGTAACTGAAATAGTGTCTATATAAAATGGTTGATAGTAACATGTACTGAAGTAAACAATTGAAAATATCCTATCAGTTACTTCAACTTTTGAGATAATAGGAAAAAAAAAAGTCTGCTTCTAGAAAGAAATATAGCAGCACCTAACAATTGAATTTGTTACCATGCCTTTACAGGAAAGGTAAAAACCCCAGATACCTCTTTTTTCAGGGGAGGTTACTGAGACAAAACTGCAGAACTCAGGCCAGCACTGCTCATATATGACAGCACCATACAGAGCAGTACTTAAATCCCCATTTAACCCTTGTTCTTACATTTTGAACCTAGATACTTTGTGTGGATTTTGTTTTTTTTTTTTTTTCAATCTTGAGAGCTTGAAACACAAAAGTCTAAAGCACAAGTCTTATAAAATTTGATTTAGATGTTGATTTAAAATACAGCTCCATTCTCTTTTTCTCAGTGGTGAATGCTATGTAGAGAAGTACTTCTGTAATCAGGGCACTGCGATAGCTGTTTGCCTGAAGAATCAAAAGCTCAACCCGAGGATCCTGACATTTCCAAAAAATATAGCATGGATTTCTCCAGCCTTAATGAAAGCTGAAGGCAACAAGTGCTCTTGAAAATCAGTTTCAGCTAAGAAAACTTAGGTAACTTTAGGTAAATGTATGTAATTTCAGGTAAATCCAGTGTTTATGTTTCTTGATGTTTGCATTTCCCCTGAAATGCATTTGTGCTCATTATGCACTTCTTTCTCTATTTGAAAGGTAGGTGATTGCTGTTTACTTTTGCTGTCATTCTGGAGGTTTGAGCACCTGGTAGCTGTTGCAGATCTATTACAACAGATCAGCTGGCAGAGGATGCAATGGAAGTGCATTAAGTGTAGCCGAAACTCCAGGCCTGGAGGAAAGGGACATGGGCTCTTTCCCCACTAGAGGTGACTATTAGTTTATTACATGCAAGTACAGAGTCTTGTAGGAGGCTGTAAATACTGTTAAAGCACTTCCTACAAGGGTTTTATGTAGGAATATTCATCCACATTTTGACAGCGGGGCTCTGGAGCATCTAAAGAGTGACCACACTCTACCACGGGTAGAGGACTCCTGGAGAAAATGCTTACCCCACCAGTCCTTGCCGTGTACCTGCCAACTTCCATGTTTTGCCCTCACTCTTAGTGACTAAGTCAGGGAAGGGAGATTACCCAATTTAAGTGTGAATCCTCTTAGCCTTCCACCAGGATGGGTTCTTGTGACTGGTTGCACTAGGCAGCAGCTCTACAAAGCCCAACTTCTTCGATGGCTGTAACGAGCATGTCCATTGCCTGTCCTGGACATCACTTGTGAGGGACCCAGCTGCTCCCCAGAGGAAGAAAGGAAGCCAGGAATGACCACCAACAAGCCTGATTCTGCTCATCAGCGTTCTTGAAAACCAGCCCAATCTTATACGCAAAAGGACAAAATTGCGAGCCAGGGACCTGCCCTAAGCTAAGGAAAGCAGAATCCATGGGACATAGACTTGGCATTGACAAAAACATGTGGAAGATGCTTGAGCTGGGGCAGAAGTAGAGAAGGACATTCAGCAGTCACCATCTAGAGATGAAAGGTGGAGACAGCAGCAGTTCGGGCAGCTGACTATAATTGCAGGAGTGAAGTGGGCTTGAGCCATGGTTCTGGCAACCTGAGTAAAGAGACAAAGTGAGCTTCTTCTGAAGTACAGGTTATATTCCTCTGGTGAAGGAACAGAATGTGAGAAGGCAGAGCAGCCTTTCATACAGGGGTTCTCATTCCATTTCCACTGCCTCTCATTCAAAGCCAAGTTTGATATAGGTGAGTGAATTTCAGTCACTTTTATTGAGAAAATTATCAAGATGTGAAAAAAATACATGAAAGCCTCACCAAGTAAGACAAATAAGTAGTGTAAGTGAAGCAGTTGAAATGCTAACACTTAGGAGCATAAAGGTTAGAGAAGAATTCTGATATGAAAGACAAAAAACAAATCAGGAGATCAGAAGGAAGCAACTCAGCAGTACTGAGGATATCTCTGCCTCACAGAACAATGGAAGTCAGCCCCTCCCCATCTGACTCATGTACTCTTCTGACATGCAAAAAGCCTTAGGACATCTTACCATGGCCAGTGAGCCCAGTAGCTTATTAGTTCTAGCTCTGTATTTGTTATGCATTTTCATTAAAAAGTCTTTGGGTTTGGCGGTTGGCTCTTCATCAGTGTTTATCCTGCTTTAAGAGTTTCTGCTTAGAAAATAAAAGTTACCTGAACCAAGTGGCTTCTTTGTTTCAACACCACATCCGGTCAGAGTGAAACACTGTAGAGATCAGTATCTCCAAGAGATGAAAAAAGGGATGTTAAGTTCCACTAAATTATGCTTGGACTTCAGAGGTAAATCCAAAAGTGCATTTTGTTTAGGAGAAATTTTTCCAGTTTTTGAAGATTAAGAAGCAATTGCACCCCCTAATGAGAAATTAGAGTAGATGCAGAAAAGACTGAAAGGAAACAGAGAAATTATATATAACTGAGTGGAAGAACTTATCTGCAACTTGAAATTACGTATTTTCAGAAGGTTTTATCATGTGCTCCTACAGTCTAAAGAGATAATTTTTAGATTACAAAGCAAGAAAGCAAGGAACCAAAAACCCTGCTAAATGGAATTTGCTAGCTCTCTGGATCCTCTCCTTCTTTTGTAGGTCAGATATCTTGCTGTAATGTGCTCCTCCACAGTCTATAATTACAGGCTGTCCTCATTCTTACTGGGATTTCCAACCTATCATATTCAGTCATAAATTTCACCCATCTTAGATGCCAAACAATTTGGGCTTTTATTGGCAAGCAATAAATAACTTTTATTTGTTATGAAGTCATGTGGAATTTAGTATGTGGCAATTCTCCATCTTGGGATTCATAGAATAGAATCACTGAGACTGGAAAATAACTTTAAGTTCATCAAATCCAACCATTAACATAGCACTGCCAAGTCCACCACTAAGCCATGTCTCTAGGCACCACATCTACTCTTTTACATACTTCCACATTTGGTAACTCCACCACTTCCCTGAGCAGCCTGTTCCAGCCTGACAACCCTTTCCATGAAGAATTTTTTTCCTAATAATCAGTCCAAACGTCCCCTAGTGCAACTTGAGACCATTTCCTTTCAACCTGTCACTTGTTACATGGGAGAAGAGACCAACACCTATCTAGTTAAAACCTCCTTTCAGGGAGTTGCGGAGAGCCATAAGGTTTTCCCTGAGCCTCCTTTTCTCAGGTTAAACTCCCCCAGCTCCCTCATCAGACTTGTGCTCCAGTCAGTTTGCTCAGCAGCAGGATAAAGTTACTCAAAGCAGAGTTGATGTGGATTAATTCCTTTAAGTTTGTTTGGCTGGGGTTTTTTTTAGTTTTTTCTAAGCTCTCTCCTGTTCCCTTCTAGTTTTCTGGCTTGTCCTTCCTATCTTCCCTTCAGAGCTAACCTGTTCTGAATTTCTAGAGCACGGATGGATTACTGTAGATGTGTAATATGCAATTCCATCTCATAGGAATTCACAAACACGCCCAGCTCTTCTGTTCATAGAGCTAGTGCACCTCTTGCTTCAGCATTGCGGCATATTGAACTCGGATGTGATTGTCTTCTGGGTGAACCTGAGCTCCAGCTATGTAGAAACAAACTACTTACCAAGCAAACAATGGAGCGAAGCAGCCTCTGGGGTCCATAAAGAGGATGTGTTTGGATTGCATGTGGAGATAAAACAGTGCAGAGGCTGCATTTCTGTTCAGTGCTGTGTAACTGCTCAAAAAGAAAACGTTCTTTAAAAATGCCACTGCAATGTTGAAATGATTCTCCACCCTAACTCTGTCTTCTGGTTCTTCAACCCTTTCTTCCTTTCTCATGATCTGTAGCCTATCTGCTATCTATTAACCCTACTCCTACATAACCACCTTCGCACCATAAGCCTGAAGATTGTAGAGCCTTGTGAAAACATTTTGCTTTCTTCAGCAAGGAACGACTAGGAAATGCCTGTGAAATATATCATCAAAATCAGAGAAAAACATAAAACACTGTCACAAACTGGTGTGAGAATTTTAATTTTTAAAATAATGAGTTAGCCTCTCCCTTTCCATCCTTCCATCCTAGTCATCTGACCTGGGATTATGGATATCATTGGCTGAACACCCACTGACTCTAGAGTAAGAAAAAGAGGTAAACATATTAATAATATATTTTAAAAATCACCATGTAAAATTTGAGACAAAATGATGGAAAAATAGACAGTATAATCCCAGCCTTACACAGAAAACAGAACCAAGAAGGGGACAAATACTTACGAGTGTAGCTGTTGGGGCTGCCACAGGATATGTAGTCACTGGCTACACCACAGCCTCTCTGTTGCCTGTGTCCCTCAAACCTAAATAACTTTAAATTACTACCTGGATTCCCCAGGAATTACAGATTTGCCCTCAGACAGGTACCCTTTTAAATATTTTGTACTATCTAACTGCAAAGAACATAATAGCTAGTGGCTTTAATTCCCTATTTATGCACTTAAAAGAGACAAATCATCTCACAATGTTCCTGCTGGAATAGAGGGAAAATATTGCTAAACATCCCCTGGTACACTTTAAAAATACAATATATCATCAGGATGAACTTTCATGATGTGTTGCATATTTTTAACTTCTTAATATAATTCCAGTTTATGCTTTATATATATATATTTGATAATGTTTTTGCTGTTGTTCAGACTCTAAGCTGGTTTTTTGACATTCATTAAAATAATTCTGAAAACATTTGCAGAGTTCATTGTGATCAGTCCTGAAAATATCCAGCTGCACTGCACTACTTCTTTTAAAAAAATAATTTAACTACTAAGCTTCTCAATAAAATGTCCACATAAAGGACAGCAGGTTTTTTATTCCTTCACACACCCACTGATATAAACACAATGATTATGGCTTTTTATGTAAGTGGCCTCTTGCTTCAGAGCTTGAAGCATCTCTGATTCTGAACGACTGCCATTTCATAAAATTATCCTCCTAGTTCTTCAGGATCCCTACCACGCATCATCCAAACATTTACCAGGCTCCGCTGCTTCTCACGATGATGAGTGAAACACAAGTATAGGTCTTTTTATTTGTCTTTCAGTCTACACACCAGACTTGCTCCATCTATCTACCTGTGCAGGTAGAAGACCATTACTAATTAATTAATGACAAGGATGCACAGTGAGACCAGGCTCTTTGTCACGTGTAGCACATCCATGGACACAAGGGTCAGCCTCATGCTGCACCTGCTGTCAGTGGCACTGCAGACACTGGTCCTGATGCGTGTGCTCCTGGGGCAGTTGTGACCAGGACAGGGACATGTGTTTTATGGCTCTGCAGCTTAAGATGGCTCAGAATGATGCCTGCTTCTGCGTAAGAGGCAGGCTTCATCAAGTGATTTATTTTTTATATCGTGGACTTCAGCCAACCATTTCTGGTTATTCCAACATCACACCACTGCCCTGCCAACTGCTGATTGTCCAAGTCTGAAAACAGCATTTTGCTGAGAGAAGCTGCATCTTGAGAAGGGTTAAAAGAAAAAACTGTTTAACTCCACCTTCTTCTTGGGAGCCTTTATTTCCTGGTTGTAAAGTTGTCATAAAATTTTAGAAATTCCTGCTTCTGCCTTTTCATATTTGCCACTGTGAGATTTAAAGCATTAAAAGATGTTTCACAGTAGACATTTTGGCAGGGTAATGTAAATGAAACAAGAAGTACCTCATTTTAGAAAAAAAAAATTAAATTTTTAGGAATGGACATAAATTGTAAAGTTGGAAAATAAGGTCATGGCACTTAAAAACAACGAAATCAGTGGTTCTGTCTAGCTATCCACCTTATTTACAATAACATAAGCAAAAGGTAGCTCTTACAGTGAACTTACTTTTCAAGAAATGCAAATATGCCACGCTTTTTACCACAGCCAGGAGAGTGAGTGTAATAGAAGAAGGAGCAGGGAGCCACCCATTTTCAATGGCTGGAAATACAGAAATGTTCTGATAGCATCTGAGCCTCGAACAGATGCATCTCTCAGAATTCTGTAGTTGCTTCAATTCCCAGCACTAACCACCCCAAACAGAAAAATCAGGAAAAATGACTCACAAATTACATAATCTTGAAAGAAATTTTTCGTGAGTGTCTCATTTAGAGAAGGCAATTTCTTGGGGTGGAAGAAGAATGAGCATGCAGTTTTGGTAATCACCTAGTAAGACTTGATTATAGCCTGCAGCCAGAGAAACACCTACACTTACTCTCATACCTTCTATGGATTGCTGCAGTGACTGCAGAGCAACTTGGACAAGACAAAAAGTCTATGTTCTGCAGTGGGTTACACATACCTGTTGTGACCAAAATAACCTTACAGCTGCATCAAGCAGGATCCTCAGGGGATGAAGGGTTTCATGTAGTTGGCACTAAAGGGGAAGGAGAAATTCTACTCTAGTCTGAAAATCATCATACCAGTATCTTCATTCACAGGATTCTGCTTTTGTCTGTTTCCTTATCTACCATCCTTCTTCTATTACCCACTTCAGCTTGTTCTGCTCCTTGGTACAGTTCTGACTATGCACTTGCATTAGTCTGGTATTTTCAGCAACTGTTGGTTCATGTATATCAATTTACATTTCTTAGTCTTTAGAAGGTTTGTGTTGGTTACATTAACTTGAAGGCTATGGCTCTTGTTTCCGCTGTGTTTGGTCTCTAGCATGAAATACCCAGAAGGGTTAAACACAGTTTAACTCGATCTGTGGAGATTGGACCATAAGGAAAAGGCATTTTCAGCAGGCACAAGGAATATTTATAAACTGAATGTAGGAAATCAAGTGCAGATGTATTTAAGAAGTTCAGTCTCCTGTGGTTTAAAACTTGTTGACAGCTGTAATAACCATTGTTCAAACTGCGTAAAAGCAGCTCCTGCTGTGAACATGTTTTTACAGATAGATGTCTATGATTTTGGTTGCCACTGCTGCACCAGAATTTGTTTCATTGTTGAAGGAATAACCATCATTGTTGGATGAGACCCATATTATTACCAAATAGAAAAACCTGTCTTTGATCTCTTTAGCTCACAGGATCTTCACTTTTAGCCTGAACTGACTGATGTGATGAATGAACCAAAGCCCCATCTCTCAATGGCTTCCAGTTTCACCTGGATTTATTCAAAAGTGTCAAATTGGTTTATTCTCATTTTACTGAGGAGCTACCAGATGTTTCTCCCCTCTTCCTACTCTGTTTTACCACTGCAAAGATCTCATTTCTTTTAGCTCCATGTGGATGTGATTGGTTTTGATTATTCTTTCACCAGTTCCTGCTGAGGTCATGTCATGTTTCACAGGTTCCTCACTTTAAAATATTGTTATGCTGTGACAGACAGACGTGTTCAATATTGTCGCATTGAAACAAGTACATAGCCCAAGAAAAGTCCCTCTTGGAGAAATGGGAGGACCACAGGTTAGTGCCCTTGAGGAGTCCAACACTAAAGCAGGAAGCTCAGGTTAATCCTGGGCTGCATCAAAAGCAGTGTGGCCAGCAGGATGAGCGAAGAGATTCTGCTCCTCTCCTCTCCCCTGCTCTGCTCTGGTGAGAACTCACCTGGAGTGCTGTGGGGAGCCCAACGCAAGACACATGGATCCATTTGAATGAGCCCAGACGAGAGCCACGAAGCTTATCACAGGAGATGCAGCACCTCTCTTATGAAGACAGGCTAAGAATGACGGGCTTGTTCAGCCCGGAGAAGACTCTGTGGAGACCTTACAGCACCTCCCAGTATGTAAAGGGACTACAACAGAGCCAGAGCGCGACCTTTCACAAGAGTGTGGAGTGACAGGAAAAGGACGACTGGCTTCAAACTGATGGACAGTGGATTTAGATTAGATATTAGTAAGAAATTCTTTACTGTGAGAGTGGTGAGGCACCGGAACAGGCTGCCCAGAGAAGCTGTGGATGCCCGATTCCTGAGTGGCTGGGCTGGATAGGGCTTTGAGCAACCTGGTCTAGTGGAAGGTGTCGCTGCCCAACCTCCCAACATCGCTTCCAACCCAAACCCTTCCATGCTTCTCTGATTTCTCCCATGGGTGTTGTTTTCTTTCGTGCTCCCCGAGCAGGGGACGCGGCGGGGCTGCCGCCCGCTGCCCTCGGCCTACCAGCGCCCCTCAGCGGCCCCGCCCCTCCCCCGTCACCCCGGCAACCCCGCCCCGCCCTTCGCGTCACATCGCCCGGCCGGCCCAAGCCCCGCCCTCCCAGCGCTCCGATTGGTCGGCGGCCATAGCGCCATCTCGGCATAGCGCCGCCGATTGGCCGGCGCCGCTGAGGCACGGGCGCGCGGTGCCCGCGGGGCGGTGGCGGCCGTTACTCATTAGCATGGCCGCGGGGCCGCCCCTCCCGCGGGCCGCCCTCGCCATTCGCGCCCATTGCCCCTCGTTCCCTGCCACACCCCCCATTCCTGCCGCGAGGCGCCGCCGGGCGCCGGGGTCGGGTCAAGGAGGGAGGCAGCGGTACCGTATCTTCTCTCCGTGAGGGGCTGCGGGGTGCCCTGGTGAGGGCAGGTAGAGCAGAGCATCAGCCGCGCCCCCCTGGGCGTGCACCGCCCTGCCCCCGCCCCGCGCAGCGCCGCTGCCTCATCCCCGGGCGTGAGCGCTCCGGCCGCATCACCGCCGCCAGCGAAGGACAGTCCCGGCACCGAGTGGGGCTGGACACGTTGGAGCGGTGACCCGGGGGGTGGTGGGACGATCTCCACTTCCTCCGGCATCGCGTGTCCGGGAGGGGATTTTTGAGAAGACGTTTTATATACTCATTTTGTCCCGGTGTTGGAACCTCTGTCCAGGCTCCTGTGGCAGCCTGGCGAGGTGGGGCTTGTTCCTCTTCTAGGGCTCCTTGTTTTTCCCTTGAAATCTCCGCACCTTCCATTGGAGAGGAAATCGTCGCTTTTCTGTAGATACATTTTTCATCCCTTCCACGAAACCCTATTTTCGGCAGCATCCATCTGCGGTGAAGCTTTGGAGCAACAACCGGGATCATTGACGCTCATGATGTGGACCTTTCTTGGTATCGCCTCCTTCATTTACGTGTATAAAAAGTGTGGAGACCTCATGACTTACGCTAATAAGGAGGTGCTGCTCTCCGTGCTGGTGTTTTTTTCGCTCGGCTTGGTGCTGTCCTACAGGTACCACTTCAGGGGACCCAGGCAGCAGCAGAAGCAGAAGTCACACCTGGGGGTGCTCTCTGATGTGCTCTCCGCTTTGCCGCTGGTTGGTTTCTTCTGGGCCAAACCCACCCCGGGATCTCGACAAGTTGAACACCCCAAATCCAGAAAGGTAAGTTGGATTCAGACGCGGCACATGGGGTGCAAGGTCCTGCTGCTCTTCCCACTGGCCACTGACCCCTCTGCCCTGGTGAGGGAAAAGAGCTAAGAAAGGAGTGGACAGAGTTTGTCTTTAGATGCTGGATGTTTGGTTTGTCATGTTTTGTGTTAGTTTTGGTTGGCAAAAGAAAGAGTGAAATTTACTTAAGTGATAGACCAGGGGTTTTCTAGCATCAAAACAAATATATTTTAAGAAAGATTTGGAGTAAAGGATTATTATAGTAGCAGAAAAATATCATCAGTTGCCAGTCTGTTGTAGAGACGAAGGACTGGAGAATCTCTCCTATGAGGAAAGGCTGAGTGACTGTCCAGCCAGGAGAAGGCTGAATGTATACCTGAAGGGAGGGTGAAAAGAAGGCTGCACCAAGGCATTTTCTGTCAATGCCTGGTGACAGGATGATAGGTGATGAGCACAGACTGATGCAGGGGATGTTTGCTCTGAGCACCAGGAAACTCTATTTGCTGTCAGGATGACTGAGCACTGCAATGTTTCTCAGAAAGGTGGAAGAGTCTCCATCCTTGGAGATATCCAGAACAGGGCCCAGGCCAGTCTGCTCTGACCCTGGTTGTACGGGGGCTTTGGACCCCATGATGTCCAGAAAGCCTTTGCAACCTCTGCCATTCTGTGACTCTTTGAGCTTACTAATATTTATGGATAAACCACATTTGTTTCTACAACTGCAGATAGAATTACTGGGAAATAATTGCTGACCTATTGCTTGTACAAGAGGTACAGGACCTGCTCAGATAGTCAGTCTGTTCCCTTGAGCCCTGCATGAGCCTTGCTGTGGGACAAGTGGAGAGCTGTAGGTGGTGTCTGGAGCTTAGCTGGAGTCCTGCCATCCAAGACTATGAAGTGGACATAGATATCCAGTACATCTGTGGTCAGCACTATTTGGCTACTTTCCTGTGTACTTCTGGGCATTTTCAGATGAGCCCTGACTCCTCACACAGGAGAACATGAAACTGGTTTTGGCTGCAAGGCAAAGCTTTTTGATTTTTATTCTGTTTTTCTCTTAAAGCCTGCCTTTACCAATTTCTTGTGTTACCTGAACTCAGATAGTTAGTTTTGCGCTCTCTTGCTGTATTATAGATATAAACATGACACTAGGCTGCTAGAAATTTTGGTGTTAGTGTGTTTCAGTCGTATTTTTACCAATGTCAGCACTGCAGGGCTGAGGCATTTGTGAAGGACTGAATTGAATCTGTCATCTACCAGCTGGGGAAATGATTTGCAGCTTTGCACTGGAGCTGCCCTTAAAATTATTTTTCACTTGGAAGTGTATGTGATTAGGTGCTGTTGGGAAGGTTCTATAACAGAGCTGGTTTAAGATACCAGTTTCTGTATTAACTGATGTCCAATCCAACATATGTCAATTCTTAACAGCTTTTAATATAGATGAATGGTGATCTTGCTTGAAGTTTTAGATGTTAGATGAGTTTTCATTTCAGGACCACTTCTTAAAAGCATTTCCCAGGCAGCTGCTTCTGCTGACACTTTTCCATTCTGAATATTACCCTAAGCTGCTATTTTGTTAGTTAGGTAGGTTCACTTAGAGTATAATTTAAAAGGAGTATGTTTTCCAGAGAAATATATTTTCCAGTGAATCTAATATGTTTTTCATTGCTAAGGCCTCCATGCTGGAGTGATTCAGTAGCATGAAGGTATCAGTCATACTTTATAGGACAAGAATATGGCACAGCCTTTTCTTACTGCCTTCCATAGCAGCTTTCAATCTCTCTGACAGTTTTGTTTGTAGTTTGTCTTTGATCAGCAGGGCAGGTTTAAGCTAGGGTCCTGAGGGTGCATTGGTAGTTGGGAGGCATCTTGCAGTTTAGTTTTGTCCAAAATTGAATCTGTCATACTCTGCAAGGCAACAAAAGCACAAGCAGAGAAAAGAAAAACCAACACCACTGCAAACAAAATCAAGTAGTAAATCAGAGTAAAGCTACTCCAAAGTCAGCCCTCTTGACAAGGTTATGGTACAGATCCATTGGCACGTGTAACTTTGTTGGCTTTGTTTTCTAAAGGGTAGAAGAGAAGTGAACTTCTCAGATGTCTATCTGACAGAGACCACTCCAAATACAGCATTGTCACCCCAATATGATCCAGAAATTATCATTGTGGGATCAGGTGTCCTTGGTTCTTCCTTGGCCACGGTGCTTTCAAGAGATGGAAGGAAGGTGACTGTGATAGAGAGGGATCTGAAAGAACCTGACAGGATAGTTGGAGAATTGCTGCAACCTGGAGGATTTAATGCTCTTCGAGACTTGGGTCTTGAAGGTAGGTACATTTCAAAATGTAAATAGATCTGTAACACAAGTGTTACTACACTCAACACTGTATTTAGGAAAAGCATGCCTACAGGAGAAATTAAGAAAAACCTTATCTGCACTTTACATTTGAATTAAAATCACTTGTGTATTTCCAGTTTGCTATTTTGAAAATACTCTTCTTTCAACATGTGCATTTTGCTGAAGAAAATTGGACCCTATGTAAAGAAATGCCTTTAATAAAGAATTAGGCTTTTTTTGAAGATTTGTTTTAACCCTTCTGTTGGCTTATATCTTGCAGATACTGTGGAAGGTATTGATTCACAAATCGTAAATGGTTACATAATTCATGACATAGAGAGCAAGATGGAGGTTGAGATTCCTTATCCAACATCTGAAGACGGACGCGTGGCCAGTGGAAGATCTTTTCATCATGGCCAGTTTATCATGGGTCTCCGAAGGGCAGCTATGGCAGAGCCCAAGTGAGTCACGTTGTGAACAGCACAGTTGGGATCCAGAGATTCAGAAGCATCTTTCCCATCATTTCCATGAGATTCCTTAACCATTTCCTAACACAGACAGCTGTGATGAGCAAGAGTGAGAGAAAATATTGGCCATGGTTATTAATTCTGCTCTCTGTATTCAAGTTCATGAGTTTCATACACATCATATATATCATATATATATCACCCTTTGGGACAACTTAATCTTTAAGGGGGTATGGGCTTTAAATATTAGGCAAGGTATTTGCTCATCTGTGTGAGAGAACAGTTCACAGGTGATGGATTGATTCTCTTCTGCTGATTCTTGGGTTTGGCATTTTACCAGAAACAGTGACCTCTTCTTGGTGAGAATTTCTTTGGACAAGGCATGAGTGGCAAATCTGGCACTGTTTCTTATATCACAGAATAGTTTGGGTTAGGAGGGATGACCGTGTAGTCCAACCCTCCTGCACTGGGCAGTGGCATGTAGCTTTTCCACTGATGTTATCAGTGATAATAGAAATCAAACATTTACATTTGTATGTTGTTCTGCTTTCTTTTTTGACAACAAGCAGTGAGCCAAAGTAACTAAAAAGGAGCACTGGATGGAAGTAGCTCTTTCCAGTTAATAATTTGTCTTCAAGATTTTGAAACATACAACTTCTTTTCATAATGATAAAAATTTGGTGTTTTCTCTTAACTATTTTCTTTCTCCCATAAAGGAGATGAGAAGTGAACATGTATTGAAATAGAATAGGTTCTAGGTGCTGCTTTCTATGTGATATTATTTTGTGTTGTCTTTTCCCCCTCCTCTAAATAATTTTCCCCTAAGAATATGATAAAGCCGTATGTCCCTTGTAAAGGGACATATGGCGTTATCATATTTTTACCTAACATCTTTATTCTGAGCTGGAAAATTGCTTTCTCCTTTCATATTTGTTATATCATATGGATTACTAAAAGTGGCACTAAAGATAGCAGCTCTGTAGTACAGTTAAAATTAATGGTGTGTGTGTGTTCACTAGCTCTGAAATCTAAAGCCTTGTTGAGGCTCTAAATGCAATGTAATTTGGGCATCTGAGTGCTCAACTTGTGGGAAAAACTGCAGTAGGTGTACACAGTCTTTGAAGCAAAAACTTGCAAAAATCACGTTAGTGACTTGAATTAAATTCTTTCCCATTTTCCACACACTCTTGAATATTTAGTTTCTGTTTGCTTGCTTGCAATTTAATTTGTGGCATAGAAAACTGCATGATTATGTGCAGTGAAAGATCAAGAACTCTTAATAGTGCTAGGAGATTTTGGGTTTTATTACAAAGCTTTTGAAGATATAGGGGATAATTATTACTGATTAGTATATCCTTTTTATAAGTGCTAGGCAATATGAATGTATTTCAGATAAGTAAAGTTCTTTTTGCAGCAGAAAGCGGTAGGGCATCATTAGTCTATAATACTGGGCTAATTATATATGATTATAAACTCACAGTGGATCAGAATGAGAAGAAAAAGTGAGCACTTAGGTAACTGAAATGACAGCTATAAAAGAAACCTAGAGCTGATAGGATCTGCAGGAGCTGATTCCCTGGCATACTGCTGCAGTCCCTTGCTGTTGAGGTTTCTGTTGTGTGCTCACTCATAACCATTCATATTTTGACACAGCCAACATGCCTGTGGCCAGGCAAATGAAGCCAGTCACAGTCTGCTCTGAAATGTCTGTGCTGGATGCCAAGAAAAAAAAAACATTAATTGAACTGCTTGTATTCCTTCTAAGAGCCTAAAATAGCAGGCTGTTGTATTCTCATGTGTACCTTCAGCTCAGTTATTAAAGTTGTGGCATTCCATCTAGATATGGAATATTTATGAGAGAGACAGAGTGTCCCATTCCAAGCTGCTAAATCTGAAGTGCTGTGATCAGGTCTAATAGCTCAGACCCAACAAAGAATACAAGTTTACAGAGATTTAATTTCTGAACTCAAAAGAGCTCTGGTTGGCAGATAGAAGCAAGAGATGCTCCACTCAAATATTAGCAGAAATTTAAAAGCAGAAATAGAAAAAAACCAAAACTCTATCCTGAATTCCTGAGGTGACAAGCTAGATATCTCTGTCTTAAACGGGTGAGGTTAGTTTGGACTGCTCTGAGATTTGTGTGCCTGACTTTTATCTAGTGTTCATGTTAAGGGTTTAAGTGCTCTTGATCCTGTTCTTTAATTCTCCTTGGAGTTAAGTCTCACCTGCACTGTCAGCGATTCCTACCTTTTAGCAGGGATGACTCAGTCATCTCCTTAATTTCTGACCATTATTAGGTGTGAAACTCCTCTCAGCATCTCTCACAGGGCCATGGGGCACATATGGGGACTTTACTAAGTGGCAGGGTGTTTATGATAAACAGTACAGTTTTCAGAATATTCTGGTATCAAACCAAGTGTTGTGTCAAAGTGAAATTTATGACCAACACTTTTTGACATCTAATGTAGCTTCAGAAAGTGTTCAAGAACCCTTTTTTTGCAAAATTTAAACGATGTTGGCAGAGATAACATTGTTGAAAATTTGGTTTTCTTTCTGTGTCTAGTGCCTTGAAATGCTGGCATCATTACTCCTCTTCTGTTTTAACCCCTCTGTTTCATTTCAGTGCAAAATTCATTGAAGGGACTGTGTTACAGCTACTTGAGGAAGATGACTGCATTGTGGGTGTTCAGTACAAGGACAAAGAAACTGGAGACACTAAGGTAAGAGTTTTCTGTTTCAATCTTTGTTAAATTGTTGAGAAAATTGAGGGTTGCTTTATATATAATCATTTTATAAAAGCTTGTATTTCAGAGCACTGGTACAGAAATAATGTAATTATCAAGAAAGCAAAAGATTTAATAAAGGGGGATTATTTTCTAGTGCACACATTCTGGGAATGTGGGAATTCTTGTTCAAACTTCTTATGAAGCTTCTGCTTTCAGTTTCTCTGGAGAATTCAGTTCATCATTTGTTTCATTATTCATATGTCTGGAGTTTAAAATCTATCGAGTTCCTGCTGAAAAAAACAATGTATTAAGATTTATGCTTTGGCTGTATGTAGTGGTCTGCATTTCCACATATACTTCCACCATCTAGTGAGGGACTGAAAATGAAAAAGTTGCCTAGTCATAGTGAATAGGTCTTGTCATTTCTTGGATGACAGAAAGATGATTTTGGCATATTTTAATGCTAAACTACTGGCTAAATGCTATGAAACTGTGTGAACTTAAAAAGTTTAGGAAAGACCAGTCTGCATAGAACCCCTGTACTGAAGTTCTGAATATGCTGCCTATTCTCCAGGAAAACAAAATTTGTAACCTTCTTTGTGGACTTTGAAGTTCCTTTGTTGCCTTAAGTTATGTAGGTGTACTCTGATGGAAAAGATGGGAATCTCCTGCCTATGCCCTGCTCCCCTCCATACTAGATGGAGAAAGCTCCTGAGTAGCTCGAAGATCCTGCTCTGAGGATTATTAACCATATCTTTCCATCTCTAAGTCACTTAGAAATGGGACTGGTGGCATAGAACCATGTAGGAGAGAGCCTTTTAAAAGTACTTGACAAAGCTGTAGGGGAGCAAGGTGGTTTTAGACTGTCCTCAGGCAAGTGGCATTTCAGCCCACTTGATGGCTGAGTGCTGCAAGAGAGCAGAGAAGTAACAAGATCCTTGACCCCTCTTGAGGTAGCTGGAGGAGGAGTGAGTTCCAAGTCGCGTTCCTTGCTCTGTCTTGTAATATGAATGATTACCTGTCATTTAATACGAATGAAACTATATTAGGAAATCCACTCCAGGAGAATAAACCACTGAATCACCTGTATGGGAAAGACAGGGAGTTTGGAGAGGAGGAGGATTTTTTGCAGGGGGAAGGGTGTTTGTTGGGGTTTATTTCCCAAATTCAATTGGCTTTTTCACCCAGCAACATGGAAGGGTGTGTTTGTTTTATTTTGTTTGAGGGGTAGAAGGGGAATGTGCATATTTTGTTTTGAATTCTGTTTTTAAGTTTCACACACTTACGGATGTTGTCGTAATTTTAAATGTGACTTATTTGACCAGCAGTAGGGTGAGCAATGTTCTAGCCTGCATCTTGCCTGAAAGTCTGGTTGTTGTTCTAAAGGCCTAAAGTTTCCTGTCTGTTTACTGGGGATAATCAAATTCATGTTTTGCTGTGAATGCTGAAGTTCTGTGGCTGGAAAGAGCTGTTTCATTTGCTGGCTTAGATCTCCATTGATTTTAGAAATCTAGTATATAAGAAATTTCCATTAAACACTTCTATTTACTATGTTTTCCTACCTGTGAGTTTTTACAGCTAGGAAGCTCTTAGCTGAATAAAAACCCCAAACTCATGCCTGTTTACATTCCATAGCCTGCTTTTATAAAGAAAGGAGGCTGATCTGTGTTGTGTGTTGGTGTTTTTTTTTTCTTTCCGTCCTACATTCTCTACCACATGACCTGTGAGGTTTTTATTCACTTAAATGAGGTTCAAATTAGCCAGTATGCTAAACATCAGCTTACATAATTTTTCAAAACTAGGCAACTGAATGGACTCAATGTTTCTTGTGTTGACTGTGGAAAAATTGTAGTATGAAAGTTCCACTCATTAGACAGCAAGAAACTTTTATGGACAGGTGACTTTGGTCTAATTGCAGGAATCATTAGAGTTTGCAATCATCCAAGCTAGGAATCCATAGGAAAGTGGTTTTGTTAACTCTACTCAGGAGCTCACTTCTATGAGCACAGACACCATAACACATATTTTATTTTACTCACATTTACTCTCATCTGATTTTGTCCAACTTCCCTTCACACAGCAACAGATGTTAAGGTTTGTGTGAGCAAGTGTAGTCAGACTTGATAATCCTTGGGAGTCCCCCTCAGCTCAGAATGTTCTGTGATTTTATGAATTCACTCCAATATTGGCGGCAACCGCTCATAGAGGAACTCACTCACAAAGTGACTCACCCCTACAATAGTAAAAGATTTCCTAGGAGTACTAATGAAACACAATGTGCTTTTTTTTCCCCTTACTTATAAACTGAAAGCTTAAAAGGAGAAATACTTTTACTGCTAAGGCCAAGCTTATGAAATCACTGAAAGAGAAGGACTAATGCTTGTAAATCTGTTGTCATTTGAAGTTCAATCACTGAATGTATTAGCACTGAGAAAGCTGTGGGTAGAAGGAAACACCAACGTATAAATGCCTCATGGTATAATAATGTTGTTATATGGCCATAAAAATAAAACGCATAAAAATACATTTTAGTAATTGGAATTATTTGCTTATGTTCAAGAAAAATGTATGTGTTAAACATTAAGAATTTGCACGGGCTGTCAGGCTGAACCTGATCAGTTTACTCAGATTTGTATTTTGTCCATATATATACTATTTGTTATAGTTCCTAAGTAGACTTGGAACTACTCAGAGTTCTTTGCTTGGTCTTTTAAAGAAGAGCCTATGTGCTTACAGCTTTCAGTTTGTTATACTTTGCATAAGCAACTAAAAAAAACCAAATCATAGTTTTTTAAGTTGAAAGTCTTTTTTTTTTTTTTCTTCTGAAGAGTATTACAGCCTGAACAGAGAAAATACTCCTCTTTATTGTGTTTTTTTAATCCGAGTTTCTACACAGCTCCCATAGCTGTGTTTTCTGAATGCACTTCTAAAAAAGCTGGAGTATATTGTTGGGTCAGCTTGTGTAACAAATAGATGAGTATGAATACAAGGAAGGGCAACCCCACAGTATTTCTTAAAACATATGTTGTTAATATGGCCTGTGATCTTCTTAGATGTTTATTGTTTTTTAAAGCATCTAATTTACAATTGCAAAGGAGATCTTGGGAATTGCTTCTCATTGTTCTGAAGCAAAATTAATGGTGTCATATCTTTATTTTTAATTTATGCTGCAGGAACTTCATGCTCCACTTACAGTTGTGGCTGATGGACTTTTCTCCAAATTCAGGAAAACCTTGATATCCAACAAAGTTACTGTTTCATCCCATTTTGTTGGTTGCATTTTGAAGGTAACTTTTATGTATAATACTATATAAACCACTATGCTGCTGCTTTGTAATGTGGGTCTGAATTTCACTAAGTACGTTGTTCATTTCCTTTTCCAACAGAATCAATTAGAACTGTGCTTTTAAGTATTTTTCCTGATGTTCTGTCAGTTTCTGTGTCCATTTGAAGTGCTTGGAAGTTTTGTTCTATGTTTTTAAGTCTTAAAGTGTTGATGCGTGTTCAGTCCCAGCCCTAGGATAGTTGAACTTCTTACTGTGTCAAACCTAATATATTAGGTACAGTTACAGATCAGATTTTCAAGTCCTAAAACAGTTATATATCTCAGAGCCTGCTTTGGCTTTGTTTTTTAAAGTGGATGTTGTTATTAAAAGTTAGATTCTGATTTTAAGAGTACAGGGTTAATCTTAAGCATGCAGTTGAATAAGGGAGTGTTTAAGCAAATGGGCTGTGATTCAACATAGCTATCTCTGGGCTCACTAAACCAGTTCATAGAATTTTATTTTTTTAAGAAAAAACTTCTAAGCATCTTACAGCACAAATAGCACTACTTTATATTAGTGCTATGTCTTATTTAGCACTAAGCTCTGGATCAGAAGTAGGCACCATTGTAAACCTGCAACCTAATGGTAAAATTGTTTCCCTGGACATAGGTGTTTTGATGGTAGGTTTGTGTTAAGGTACTGCTACCTAAGTTGGTGACACTCCTTCCCCCCCCCCCCCCAATAGTTACAGTATTTGTTCAGGGAGTAAAAATCTTGAGTTTTAGATCATCCTAGAAGCTGTGAGTCAAACCACCTATATTTTCTACTCCAGAAGGGCACCCAAACTGTGCTCCTGCCTGAAGGTGGGGTACCTTGTAACCAGGTACATATTGCCTTCAGGACCTATAAATTTCAAGAGACAATGTGGTGTCCTGTTTTCGGACTGGGAATCTGGGTTGGTAGCTGGGTGGTTGGAGAATTCTGGTAGAAATTCTGTCTGGATCTTTCACTCTGTGTCTGCTGCATTAAGTGATGCATTAACAGCAAAAATAATTAAAGGAGAATGAACTGTAGCTAACAGAATTTTCACTAGACTGGGAACACTGACTGGTAGAAACTTCAGTACTTTTTGAGTGTCTAATTCAGTTAGCACTGCCCAAGTTTGTCTACTTCTGGAATCTCCTTTAAGACCTCATTATATAAGGCCCTATGATTCTTCTTCAGTTGGTCTCCAGGTAATTATATTTAGACTAGTGGATTTCTTTCCTTCCCACCACTTTCATTATGAAAAGGAAACAGAATGATCTTACTGAAAACTACTACATTGATTACGTTACAGGTTTTCAATGGCTTATGTTAGATATTGGTGAGGTATTCAAGTGAAATGTATAAGTTAGTGATTCTAGTAAATACTAAAATGACTGGCAAAAGAGTTGTTACTACACTGAAATTCAAAACTTTCTTTTTGAAAACACTTCTTCATTTAAGAGAATAATAACACTATATGATATGAGATTTTATTTAAAAGTGTTTTAGAAAATTATTTTGTATGTCTGATGTTTAATACCCTTTCATTAATCAGTCTCAATCATTCTTCCCCTTCTTTCCTTTTTAAGGA
The DNA here is from genome assembly GCF_029207755.1 of Chamaea fasciata. Classification (NCBI taxonomy): domain Eukaryota; kingdom Metazoa; phylum Chordata; class Aves; order Passeriformes; family Sylviidae; genus Chamaea; species Chamaea fasciata. Next base: position 11,504,371 of record NW_027094086.1, on the reverse strand, counting down.
TGCATCACAGTTTAAAGCTAATTATGCTGAACTTGTTTTAGCTAAAACAAGTCCAGTGCTAATCTATAAGATTTCTTCAACTGAAACTCGGGTCCTTGTTGATATTCGAGGGGAAATGCCAAAGAATTTAAAAGAGTACATGATTGAGACCATTCATCCACAGCTACCTGGTGAGTCTGAAAAGACTTCTAGAGAATTGTTGCATTTAAATATGTCAAATAAAAAGGGATACATTTCCTTGAATTCATAGAACTGTGTGGCTTTTTCCATGTGCATGGTCACTGTTTCAGGAACCGTTGACCCTTCTTTGACCACACAACAACAGACACAAGTTTGTTCAGCTCACATCTGTGAGCTGTAATCTGTGAAGTCAGCAGTTCAGAAGGATTATATAAAGCTCTGGGGTCCCCAGCACAGGAAGGACATTGACTTGTTGGGATGAGTCCAGAGGAGGCCACCAAGTTCACCAGAGGGATGGAGGGCCCCTCCTGTGAGGAGAGTTTGAGAGAGTTGACCTTGTTCAGTCTGGAAAAGAGAAGGTTTTGGGGGGACCTGATTGTGGCCTTCCAGTACCTGAAGGAAATCTACAAGAAAGATGGAGCAGGACTATTGACAAGGGCACCAGAGACAGGACAAGGGGGAATGGATTCAATTAGAGAGTAGGTTTAGATTAGATATTAGAAATAAATGATTTACTGTGAGGGTGGTGAGGCACTAAAAGAGGTTGCTCAGGGAAGTTACGGCTGCCACATCCCTAGAGATGTTCAAGGCCAGGTTGGGTGGGGCTCTGAGCAGTCTGGTCTAGGGGAAGTGTCTCTGCCTTTGGCAGGGGGGTTGGCCCTACATGATCTTCAAGATCCCATTCCAATCATTCTGTGACTGTGATATCTCTAAAAAGAGGTTAAAATGGACTGTGTACAAATTACTTGTCTTTGTCTAACTACTGTAACTAAAATATTTGGTTGTTGCAGATCACTTAAAGGAACCATTCCTAATAGCAGTTCAGAATGATCGTTTAAGGACTATGCCAGCCAGCTTTTTGCCTCCTTCAGCTGTAAACAAGAAAGGTAGGTATTATGAAATAAAAGGAAGAAAAAAGGCATTATAAGCATCTTCTGGGTCATAGGACTTTGTTGTCTTAGATGTATATTTGTTATTCAGTATGACTGTCTCATAAATCTCCTATAAAAACTAATATTTTGAAAATGTGTACCTTGGGCAAAATTTAACTGGAATGTTTACATTGACACCAGATCAATGCCTGCTTTATCTGTAAGTTTAATTTACTCAGTTGCTGGAGGCCACAAGTGTGGCCTTTCTAAGGAAATGATAAAAAAATTCAAAAAATTAATTTTAAGTGTGTCCTTTGACATATGAACACACACACTTATAGGGAAAAAAAATTGTTTGACTTTGATTATCTTAAAGCTGTTTTAAGCATTTTAATTTAAAGACATACTTTCTGGTTTTTGTTTTTTAATTTCTAGTTGTTATACATATTATTTTCTGGTGAAAATTAATTCTTAGTAAGTTTGATGTTTTTTATAGAGGATTTGAATTTAAAGATTCCATAATTGTTATGCATTATCCTATTGTTTTTTCTCTTCTACTTAGGTGTTCTTCTTTTAGGAGATGCATATAATATAAGACACCCTCTAACTGGTGGAGGAATGAGTGTTATTTTAAATGATGTTAAAATATGGAGAAGTTTGCTCCAGGATATCCCAGACCTTTATGAGGACTCTGATGTTCTTAAGGTGATTCTTCATTTTGGACTTATGTTAGACAGCTTCTGCTGCAATTTAGTGACACACTTCTAAGTTTTATGCAACTCAGGGACAAGTAAGTTATTGGTGAGGCCTAGCAGTTTTCAAAGCTTTGTCTGGAATAATCAGACACCGGGCATTGACCAGTGGAGCTGTGGTCTGTAACTGCTGTGCTGTGTGGCAAGAGGCCGTTTCAAAACTTTGCAGGCTGACCTGCTGTGTTTTACTTAGGGAAACTGGTATGCAGCGTCTAGGCAGGATGCTTTGCTAGGATAGCCTGATAATCCCATTTTAATAGGGTATTTTTAGCCAGATTGATCCTACATGTGGTGGGTTTGAATCATTACACTTGTGTGAGTGGAACTTGCACAGTAATGAGTTTGTGTACCCAATCTTTCAAGAGACATCTCAGCCTCCACTGGGCTCTTGCCTGCTGCATTAATCTGAGCAGTAAGTTAGAAGGGATCCTTCTTTCCCAGGATCTGCACCATCAGTGTTCGTGCAAGGTTTATTTTTTCAGTGATACTTAGTCCCAACATTCTGGTGAGTAGATAATAAGATTTTTTTATTTATTTGTTTACTGCTTTTAATGGGATTAGGCATATTGTCTTGGCTAAATTACAGGTAGTATAGTTGTAGACTACAAGTAGAAGATTCAAAAAGTGTAATTGAAAATTGAGAAGCACCTAGAGGAACCCTGAATGTCAGGACAGTTCAGGACTTAGCTGACCACATGCAGATACCTTCATCTCAGCTAGTCACCTCAGACTTCCAGCCTTTTCCTATTTATTACCAGTCAATTGAGGGAACTAGCTGAGCCTTATCTTTCAAGTTTCAGCTGTATCCCAGACACCTACTGTAGGATGAGATGAAACATGCTCTGGAGCTATCTTTTTCCTCCTATATTTAAGGGAAGGGGAACCTGGATAACTGGTTCAACAAGTTGCAGAATTTCTTTAATGACCTAGCTTGGAATCAATTCAGTATATCACTAAATCTCTTCTACGTGTCCATGGGCGGGACTATTGCCACCTCACCTCTTTGGGAATCATTTGAATGTTCTGTTGTATTTATTGACAGAAATATTTTTTTTCTTTTTTATTTTTTTTCAGGCAAAAAGAACATTTTACTGGTCAAGAAAAAAATCTCATTCTTTTGTAGTGAATGTTCTTGCCCAGGCACTTTATGAACTCTTTGCTGCCACAGATGGTAAATATATCTTAAAGATAACCTCTGATTAATTATAGCTTGCTAGATAAATATGACTGGGAAGAGGATGCCCATGTCTGTTTGTGCGTGTGGGAATGTGTGTTTGTGTGTGTGTGTATATATTAAAAATGTGTCAATCAAAGAATTTTAATAAATTTTCTTGTGTTCTCTGCCTAGTTTTTTAGACAGTTTTAGCAATGTGAAGGCAAGTCTGGAGTTAACGTGAGATAACAAACCAAAGAAAAACTCCAAAATAAAACAATAGTCAGTTAATACAAAAATATGTAGATATTTTGTAAGACTATCCTTTGTGTAAATAAAAGCAGCTTAAGTCCAGCTGAATTGAACAGAACAACAGCTATCAAAGTCCTAGATTTAATATCAGTATTGGGTGTACAGAAAAATGTTTCAGTATGTGTTGATTATATTTGATTTATTCATCTGAATTAATTTTTGTAGATTCCTTGCATCAGCTAAAGAAAGCCTGTTTCCATTACTTCAGACTTGGAGGAGAATGTGTCTCTGGTCCGGTTGGATTGCTCTCAGTGTAAGTTCACTGTGCTGGCAGTGGTCATTGTGAGCCCCTGAGAGATCTGCTTTGCTCCCCATCAGGCAGCTCAACACAGGGAGGATGGCCCGCATGAGCCTAGATTTTAAGATTATACTAAAGGTTGGAACTTTATTAGAAACTGTGTCTTTTAAGTGCTGACTCTTTATTTTATTTTATTTTATTTTATTTTATTTTATTTTATTTTATTTTATTTTATTTTATTTTATTTTATTTTATTTTATTTTATTTTATTTTATTTTATTTTATTTTATTTTATTTTACTTATTTATTTTATTTTTTTATTTTATTTTTCCCTGCATAAAAAAGGCCACTAAAGGCTGGTGGCTCCTAGTGTAGGTGGCACAGGAATTTGAAAAAGGTAGACGGTCCAGACCAGCAGAGCAGGTGGTGGAGATGTTTCCTACTTGACAAGCTGAGAGTCCTGTTGGGCGAGGCCTCCCATAAAAAGCTGTAAGGAACAGGGAAATCCCCAGCTATGAAGATGTTTGAATGACCCCTCAGAAACTTGTGAATGCACAGTAAATCTTACTACTCTGAACATAGGGGAATGTGTGCTTTTATATTTCCCTCCTATTGGTCTGAGAGCTAAAACTGAAAAGCCTGTTTCAAATACTCCTCTGTGGGAAGATAAGGTAGGCAAAGAGTACTAGAAATGAAGAGAAAGCAGCAGTGTATGTTGGCTGTGCTGTAGAAGGGAATGCAGAGTGTGGAGCAGCCCAAGAGAACCAAGTTTGTATTTTTCAGTTAAGTTGGCAGGACCAGATCTGCCTAAATCAGAAGGGGGTGTGTGGTCTTGAATGGAGATCTGTATTTGTAAAATGAAAATTTTTCAGTTCTTTCTGATTCTATTTATTTACTAGTTTTATCTGTTTTTTTTAAATGCAGGTTATCTCCTAAACCAATGGTACTGATTGGCCACTTCTTTGCTGTGGCCTTGTATGCTGTTTATTTTTGCTTTAAGTCAGAGTCCTGGATCACCACGCCTCGAGCAATTTTCAGTAGTGGAGCTATTCTTTACCGGAGCTGCTCTATAATATTTCCACTTATTTACTCTGAAATGAAGTATTTGGTCTATTAAAATCCAGGGGAAAATGACTGGAGGAAGAAAGCATGAAAATCACAATGCCTTCAAAATCTTTGGACATGTACTATTTAATATTGTATTTTGTTCTCCTCAAAATGCAATTCCTTGATAAGGTTTTAACTTAATTTTGGTTTTGTGGTTATATACATATATATTATATGTAAATATTCTTTCTTTGCAATTTAAGTTCAAAAAGGAGTTAGCTGTTTACAAGGACCATAATTAAGTGTTGACGTGGTAGATAATTGCCAGTTTTGACAGAATTTCTTTCCTTGCTTTATGCATTGCTGAGTGCACCAGTAATATTAATAAACGGAGAAGTGAAAACTGTAAACCATATGCTGCTATTATCCTTCATGCTTTTTTCTGTTCAGTAGTTCCATAGACTTTATTACTGTGAAATACTGTAACATTCTTGATTTGGTTATCTCATTAGGATTTGCATCTGTTCTGTTTCAGTTGTGGCTAAGATACTGGTCTGCTGACACTTAAAAGGACACTGTAAAGGATGTCAGATCTTGATGTGTCACTATATCTTGAATTTCAGTTACTGTTGCAAGTGCCATGTTGCTCTTCTGAATTCCTTCTTTAAACCACAATTCATTTTAACAAGTAATAACCAAATCATGCTTCTTTGGCTACTGCAATGCACTCAGGTAGTGAAAGCACATGTTTTTGACATTTTCTTCCTATCTCATTTCCTTTTTAAACCTTGAAAGTTTGGGGTTGTTTTGATTGGTGTGTGTGCAACTGAAGTTTAGCACTGCCATGAACTGAAGCACAGCAACAAACTGTATCCACTGAAACAAATTAAGTCCAGGCTATTTCCAGTAGACAGTAAAGTAATCTTTAATAGTACTTCTGAAAATTAATGAAAAGCACCATGAAAGTGTCCTTTTAATACTTGGAGTGTGGTGGGATTCTTTTTCCTGTAGGAATTACTGCATGCTACTAAAGAGTTCATGTCTATTCCTATTGGTCACTATTCCTCTCAATGTTCTCGTTATCAGTGTGATTTCCTTTGCTCTTGTGCATCTGCATTTTCTCTACCTTTCTTATGATTGGTTTGGGTATCACTGTATGGCTCTGCTCTTTTGGCTTGCCCAAACAATCACATGTGGGTGCAGCCAGCAGTCTGGAGAGTAGTAACAAGTTTTGTTCTTCTGTTCTGGTGAAACTGTGACTCTACCTTGAAAATGACAGATTGCATAAGCTGTGTATAAAACATACATTCTGTCTTGGACTGTGAAAAAAATCTGTGGAGAGACTTTATTTAGTATTTTATTTGATGGATATTTCAAATGACCTTTTCTTTTCCAGAAGCAAAAGTATGTATATTTTTCTAACCATGATCACTTTTGATACCCTCTTGAAATTACACTCACCATGAATATGTCTATGTTGAAACTTTAGGGTAAAGTACTAATATTTTCAAATATCATTATATATGGTAACTAAATTATGCCCCTTTAAGGGTACACAAAGTTTGCAGAATTTATACAAGTGTTTTCAAAATTTGTGACAATTTTGAAAATATTGAATAATTTTACATTTTTTATTTTTTTATATTATTTGCAGTCAGTCTCTTTAAAATCATGGATAAAAGTCCTGAGCCAAATACACATCCTCAGCTTACGTAAATAAAAAGTTATATCTGTAGATTATTTTTGTTGTGTGTCTCTGGTTAGAGTTTTGTTGAATTCTGATTTATCTGCTTAAACTTACATATATATGTAAGGAGTTTTTTCCTTTCTTGTCCTGAATTCAGTGCCAGGTTAGGTTAGGTGTCTTGATGATCAGGGTAGCAGTCACTTATAGGAAGTTGCTGGGGGAGAGACAAATGGGCTGTGTGTGTGTGTGTCAGCCTGAAAATATGACCATGAAATGGCTACGTGCCTTGTCCTCAGGACAAGAGGAAGGGCTTTGAAATATCAGTGGGATCATTGGGACACAGGGAAACACAGGATTGGGCTTCTGGCTGAGATTATTGATGAGCTGGTCTTTAGCAGTGTTGGCTGAGTGCCTACTTCAGCTGGTGGTGGCCCACTCTGCCCCAGAGAAGAGTTGCAGGGCAAAATTTCAAGCTCTGTTCTGTGGTCCCCGACTGCAGTTATTTTCTCATGGATGCAAACGGATATTGGGTGGTAGAGAAGAAGTCATGAAAAACACAGTTCTTGGGTCAGCTGAGACTAATAAGAGTAAAGCTAGCAGTGAGTGAGTAATGTCCATAGGTAAAATGGCCAAAAATGGAATCCAAACAGCACCTAGAGCTGAGCTGCAGCATGCAGGAGGTGGTCCATAAGAATCCTGATTTTCATTCTGCACACTTACATGCCACATATAAAGCAACATGCAAGGAAGGTTTTGTCACAGGCATGATTCAGTATCTGGGAGGAGCAGAATGCAGGCATTTTGATGCAACTTTTGAGTTGATTATCTATTTTCTAACTCTGAAGAGGTTAGTTCAGAGGATTTCTACAGTGCAACATTTAATGGCAGTAATGTGCCGTTAGGAAGTGTTGTGGGCACAAGGAGAGAACAAATTATGTGGTTATCCCTCTGTTCAGGACTGGTGCAGCTGCAGCTGCTGGAGAGAGTAGAGGGGGGAAGAGAAGTAGCTCCATAGTGGTGGGTTTGTAGATGTTCACATCGTGCAGGACTATGAAAACTTGCTTCTAGTGGGAAGAGGAGACAGTACCCTGGAATCATAGAATCATTAACGCTGGAAAAGACTACCAAGCTCAAGTCCAAGCTTTGACTGAACACCACCATGTCAACTAAACCATGGCACTAAATGCCATGTCCTGTTGTTTCTTGAGCACTTCCAGGGGTGGTGAGTCCACACTTCCCTGAGCAGCCCATTCCAATGTATAACCACCCTTTCAGTGAAGAAACTCTTCCTGATGGACAGCGTGAACTGCACCTGGCTCAGCCTGAAGCCATTTCCTCTTGTCCTGTCACTGATTTCTTGGGAGAGGAGATGGACCCTGACCTGGCTACAACCTCCTTTTAAGCAGTTGTAGAGAGTGATAAGGTCCCTCCTGAGCCTCCTTTTCTCCAGGCTAAACCACCCCTGCTCCCTCAGCAGCTCCTCACAAGGTTTGTGCTCCAGACCTTTCCCCAGCTCCATTGCCCTCTTCTGGGCCCGCTCTAGCACATGAGTGTCCTACTTGTAGTGAGGGACCTGAGACTGGACACAAGATTCAGCTGCTGCACTGTAGAAGGGTTAGATAGGAAAGCTGTGTGGAGCATGCTGCCTGTACTGGCTTTGTGTAAACTGTGATCTGTGCTACTTCAAAGGCTGCTCACATCCCCTAAAAGCTATGTGTTGGTGTTTGCTGTAATACTGTTGATGCTCGTGGGTTGTTTTGTGTCAGTAAGGTATTTACTGTTGGGTCATGGTCCTTGTACATACTGCTCTCTGAAACCAACTTGTGTATTCTGAACAAAAGTGAAATCTGTTCAATCCAGAATAAATAGGGGCAATTGATAAATTATTCATCCTGAACTTCTGGCTTGCTCAGCATGACAGTACTTCATGGAATATAGTGTCAGCAGTTCCTTAATTGTTCCCTGTGAAGCTCCAAAGAGTTGCACAACCTCCTGTACTGTGCAGAGTGAACAGAGTCATGATGCAGTTTGCTGAGGCAAAATTATTCAAGGTACTGACAATAAAAGCCAACAGAGTATTTTAAATGGTAACTGAAATGCACTGTTAATATAAACAAAGTAACATAAATAGGAAAAAGTCCTGATCATAGAATAATTTGTTTTGGAAGGGGTTTTTAAATCTCATCTACTCTAATGCCACTGCAATGAGCAAGGACATTTTCAGCTAGATGAGGTTGCCTGGAGCCCTGTGCAGCCCGATCCTGAAAGTTTGCAGGGTTGGGTATCTATCCTCCATCTCTGTGAGTAACCTGCTCCAGTGTTTCAACACCCTCATTGTAAAAACTTCTTCTTGTTGCTATTATAAATCAATCCTTTTTCAGTTTAAAACTGAACCATTGTCCCTTGTCCTATTGCAACAGCTCCTGCTGAAAAGCTTGTCCCCATCCTTCTTATAGAACACCATCAAGTACTGGAAGGTCTCAATACCGTCTCCCTGGAGCCTTCTCTTTTCCAGGCTGAACACCTTTCTTAGCCTGTTTCCATAGGAGACTGACGTCATCCTCTAAACATCTTCCAGGCCCTCCTCTGGCCCTGCTTTAACAGGTCTGTGTTGTCCTTCCTGTGCTGGGCACTGCAGAGCTGGATGCCGTTCTCCAGGGAGGCTCTCACAAGAGCAGAGCAAAGGGGGACAATCACCTCCCTTGCCCTGCTGGCCCTGCTGTTTTTGGTGCAAGCCAGGACACAACTGGCAATCTGGCTGTGCGTGCACACTGCTGGATCATGGCCAGACTCCCATCTACCAGCACCCCCAAGTCCTTCTTGGCAGGGCTGCTCTTGACCCATTTGTTCCCCAACCTTTATAAATACTGGGAGTTTCCTCAATACATATGCAAGACCTTACATTTGGTCTCACTGAACCTCATGAGGTTTCCATGGGCCCAGTCCACACGTCTGTCAAGGTCCCTCTGGATGGGATCCTGTCCCTCAGGTGTGTCAGCTGCACCACTCAGCTTGGTCTCATCTGCAAACTTATTGAGGGTGCACTCGATTCTGGTGTCTGTGTCATTGATAAAGATATTAAACAGTATTGGTACCATCACAGACCCCTGAGAGATGCCACTCATCACTATCTCTCTCTGGACGTTGAGCCATTGACCACTAGCCTCTGGATGTGACCATTGAACTAATTCCTTATTCACAGAATAGTCCACCCACCAAATCCCTATCTCTCCAATTTAGAAAGGATGTAGTGGGGTACCTTGTCAAAGGCCTTACAGAAGTCCAGAGAGCTGACATCTGTAGCCCTTCCCTTGTCCACAGTTGAATGCACCCCATCACAGAAGGCCACTGGTTTGGTCAGGCAGGACTTTTCCTTGGTGAAGCTGCTCTGGCTGTCTGGAATCGCCTCCCTGTTTTCCATGTGCTTTAGCACAGCTTCTGGGAGGATCTGCTTCATGATGTTCCCACGCTGACAGGTCGGTAGTTCCCAGGGTCCTCCTTTTTACCTTTTTTAAAGATGGGTACATTTCCCCTTTTCCAGTTATATGGACCTGACTGCCATGACTTTTTGGATGTTATGGAGGGTGACTTGGCAACTACATCAACTAATTCCCTCAGGACTCTGGCAGGCATCTTGTTGGATCCCATAGACTTCTGTATGTTCAGGCTCCTCAGGTTCCTCACAAATCTGATCTTATTGTGGGAATCACTTTGTTCCCTCAGTTTCCATCTTGCTGTCCATCCACTTGAGAAGTGTGGAAGAGAGGTTTCCCTTGAAGACTGAGGCAAAATTTGTTGAGTACCTCAGCCTTCTCCTCATTCCTTGTTACCAACTTCATGGCCTTGCTTCTTTCTTTGACCCTCCTTTTCTAATTACAAACCTGTAAAAGTTCTTGTTATTCTCTGAGTCTTGCCGGGTTCAGTTCCAGCTGTGCCTTGGCCTTCCTCTCCCCATACTTACACAACCAAACCTCGTCCCTATACTTTCCCCAGGTTACCTGTCCTTGTTCATTTGCTTCTTGCCCTGTAGTTTGACCAGCAGGTCCCTACTCAGCCATGCCAGTCTCTTGCTCTCCTTGCCTGATTTCTTGCTCCTGGTGATCAAGAGCTCTCACACTCTATGGAAAGCATCCTTAAAGATCCACCAGCTCTGTTCTGATGCCTTACTCCAGAGGGCAGTTTCCAGGGGGTCTCATTGTCCCTAAAATTCAGGGTCCTGATTTTACTCTTTGCCTGACCCATATTCTGCAGGAGTGTGAACTCCACCACTTCATGATCACTGCAGCCTCAGATGCCTCCAATCTTGATGTCCCAGATTAGCTCACTGCATTCGTGCCCATCAGGTCCAGTATTGTATCCCCTCTGGTATGGCTGTCTATTACTTGCCCAAGAAGTTACCCTCCATACATTCCAGGATTCTCCTGCACTGCTTACAGTTTGCTGTGCTACTTTCCCAGCAGATGTCGGGGTGGTTGAAGTCCCCCAGCAGGACAAGAGTCTGTGAGTGTGGTGCCTCCTACAGTTGGAGCAGGACGGCTTCATCAGTTGGTTCCCCTTCTTCAGTGGCCTGTAGTGACACCAACCACAAAGTTTCCATCTCAATAGCCACACTGCAGTCATGGGATCTGTCCCCCAGGTTTCAGCAAAGGCAAGTGGGTCACAGCTTTCTAGCAGCACAGTGGCTTCCAGCTCATGTTTGTCGTGTGCATTGGTGTAGAGGCCCTTCAGCTGGGCTGTCAGCTGTGTCACCTTCTTAGAGGGGCACCTCTTAATTCCTTTGAGATACTTCACTGGTGTTTCCCTGATTGCTTCTATTATCTTGGTGTCCCTGGCTCATCTCCATACGATTTAGAATGTTCTCCAATGTGCTCAACACCTCTAGAGCCACTTGTCTGAGGGCCCTCACTCTGTCCCTTTAACCTTGGTGCATCCTCTCACAGCTTGTCATGGGCAAGCCTGATATTATCCCTCTTCCCTGGCAAGTCTAGTTTAAAGCTGTATCAATGAGCCCCTCTGGCTCCTGAGCAAAGAACCCCTTCTCCTTTTGGGAAAGGTGAATCTCATCTGGTGGCAGCAAGCCTAGTGCCATATAGGCCACCCAATTGTCAAAGAAACCAAAATTCTGGCAGTGACAACAGCCACAGAGCCATAAACAAGACTGGTCCATCTGCTTCTTACTTCTTGTTTTTGCCAGCAACTGGAAGGATAGAGGAAAAATTATGTGCTCCACATTATCCTACCAAGCAAGCCAAGGTGCTGAAGTCTCTTTGAATGACCCTTAGACTGGGATGTTGTGGCTCCACTGCCACCCACATGGAATACCAGTAGTGGGTAATAGAACTATGTCAGGCTAGGAAGTTTCCTGAAGTTGTCCTGAACCTGGACCCCAGGGAGGCATCAGACCTTACTAAGAGGAGCATTTATCCAGCATATTAGACTCTCTGTTCCCCTTAGAAAGGAATCACCTACAACTACAACCCATCTTTTCTTCCTCACGGAGGTGGTTGTGATGTCTTGTTTAGGCCTTTCTGACCCTGTCAACACCTCTGGTGTAGCTGGACCTTCATCCTCATCACATGTTGACTGGCATTCCACCTTCAGAGCCTCAAGCATACTGTACAGAGGCACCTGGGGGACTGAGACAGACAGGGAGGGATTTCATCTGCTGCCCTAGTGAGGACTTTATTTCTTATCCATTTACTCCTTTCTTTGGAACTACTGTTTTCTGCCTGCTGGGGGGAAGATACAGGAGACCCTTGATCACATTTTTTTCTGGTGGTTGTCCCTGTCTCAGGGAGGCAGGTTCTACCAGTCTGTCTCCTTCTCAGACTCCCTGATGCTCCTTAACCATCCTGTTTTCTCTCTTTAGCTGTGCCACCACGCTGAGCAAATCATCCACCTGGTCACACAGGTGTTTTTTGTGCTGCTGTCCAATACCAGTGATGGGTGGAACCCAACTGAGATTGTCCTGGAATCACCATGACCATGGTCCTCTCCATGCTTCCACCCGCTTGGCAGCACCAGATAAGAAGGTAAACAGGGATGTTCGAAATTGTTAGTGAAGGGCTAAAGTAAACAAATGACAATTCTGCTTGAAATGGGCCTTTGCACTGACTGGTGCATGGCAAAGCAGGACCTTCACGCAGAGTCAAGGGAAGTGAAGTGTTTGGCAGAGTGAAGTGTTTGGCCTTTGCTGGAATCATTTTCAGAAGGTAGAAATTGTGAAGGGCCATGGAAGAAGGGAATTTTGGCATTGCATCCAGGTTTTAGAACTTAAAGTCATCTTCAAGGACAGGTTACCAATCTGACAATGCCAAATGGCAGAACCATGGGTCCAATGCTGAAATAGTTGTTAATGTTAAGGCAATAGGATCGTGGGTAGTCAGCAGTTCTCGCCCAGTGGGGTGTGTTGAATACTTATCCAATTTTAGACGGTTCCACCTATGCTATTAGAGTGGCTAATTTGTTTTTTCATGGAAACATACCAGTTTTCTTTGGCTCAACACCTTGTTTACCTGTGAGCCATTCTTACGTAACTACAGCTTTTCCAGGTTTCTGTGATGCAGCTGGTTTCCTTCAGATGCAGATTCACATCCTTCAGGCAAGGGCCTCTTAACACTCTCTTCCCTGGTGCGGTTTCTGATAGCCCTGATGTAGGAGCTGATACTAATATGGTCCTGAAAATTTGTCTTGCCTAGTAAAAGCATACAGAATTGTATGTACAAGCATTGGCTACTGACTGGTGTCGGTATGATGCTGTTGTACACAACGACACAAGACTGACTTCAGAAGGCTGAAAATGACTTTTTTTTGGGGATGTGTCTCCCTTATATACTATTCTACACAGACCAATATGATTGGTGACAAGAAGACAAACTTCTTTGATCACATTGGTCAGACCAGAGGCACATCAAGAAGTTCCTCCTAGGGAACGAATGTAAAGATAGGTACAGTTACAAAAACACTTCTTTTGTTTACAGAAAATTCCCTGGGAAAAGAATTTCAGAGAACCAAAACATCTCAAGCACAAACCAGGGCTACATTGGTACACTCATGGCAGTACTGGCAGTGTGAGTTTGACTTCATGGGTGCTTCTAGGCTATAAGGCTGGATTCTTTAAGGGCAGGACAAGCAGGGGAAGCTTGCAGAGGGATAAGGGTCCATGGTCCCTGCTGTGGCTTGTTAGCATGAAGGCTTCACCTACACTGGGAGACACCCAAGGACAGTGGTTGCTCCCGCCCCTTACTGGTGCTGCTCTGCCTATGATGGCCTTGGCACAGGCTCCTCCTGGGTATGACTTCTGGGAAAGGCGAATGGCCTGGAGGAGGGATCTTTGCCAACACTGGGTGAACTAGGCTGATGCATTTTGGGTGTGGGCCATGCTGCACCACAGGATGGGTCCTGACATGTTTTATGCAGTTGGGAATCAAGTTGTGAATCCTGGACCCAAAGGTTGATGTGGGGCTCCTGGGCACAGTGCTGAGCACTGGTTCATATACTTTTTATGTGTGGCATAAATGTACCCCTCACCTATATTTCAACATAAATAAACCCCTGCTATTAAGGTTTTAAGTTACAAAACTTTACCACCTTCCTTGTGACTGGATCTATTTGCTGCCTCTGCATTTCCTATGCCAGAACAGTGGTCATTTTATCAAGTGCTTTGCTCTTGTGTCTGCTGGAGGAAACTCTTGCAGAGAAGGACATTGGTAACAAGAAATTGGTTGCTATTTTGGGAATGTGGTGGATGTGCACAGACTTTGGCTGATTTTTGCTTTGCTTTTTAAGATGCGGATTGAAATCTATTTTGGTGATGAGGATCCCACCTTGATGGACAACCTGTTGCAGACACATAAATCTCATCCAGATGAGATGAGATGAGATGAGATGAGATGAGATGAGATGAGATGAGATGAGATGAGATAGGGTCACCTGCAGGAAACCTTCTCCAGACCCCCTGCCTCCATCTGCTCTTGAACCCTTAATAACACCTTCAGTGACTGGAAGTGATTCTCTTAACCTTGAGCCTTTCACTGCTTTTTCTAGGCAAGTTTTCTCTTTCAACTTGGAATCAACGGGAAGCAAGAGAAAGTTTTGCAACAGGCTCTCTTGGGATGCTGGGGTACTTGTCCTGCCTGGTGTCTTTTCTGATGCTAGAAAACTTTCCTGACTAATGCTGCCTATTCTGCTCCAAGGTCTCCATCTCTACTGACATCACCAGGCAGGAATCAGATCCAGTACCTGGGTTTTTCTGTGCCAAAGGTGAACTGTAAAGTGGCACCACCGTGGGTTGGGTTTGGCCATATGGTAACTCGGTAACTCGGAAACCACAGGTATTTACAGGGGGGTGGAAACTGTGTGTTGACTTACTGGGTGTTTCCTGTTGTCCATGGTTTAACCCCAGCCAAGCCCCAGGCAGCTGCTCACTCACTCCCCCACAAGTGAGACCAGGGAGAGGATTGGAAGGGTAAAGGCCAGAAGACTAATGGTTGAGATAGAGACTGCTTAATAGGGAAAGCAAAAGCCATGCACACAAGCAATACAAAACAAAGAATTAATTCAGTTTCCCAAGGGCAGGTAGGTGTTCAGCCATTTCCAGGAGAGCAGGGCCCCATCGCATGTAAAAGTGACTTGGGAAGACAAACACCATCACTCCAAACATCCCCTCCTTCCTCCTTCTTCCCCCCACTTTATATACTGAGAATGATTTCACATGCTCTGGAATATCCCTTTGGTCAGTTTGGGTCACCTGTCCTGGCTGTGTCTCCTCCCAGCCTCCCCCACACACCCAGCTTCCTCACCGGTGTGGCCGTAGGAAAAGCTGAAAAGACCGTGGCTCTGTGCAAAGCCTTGCTCAGCAATAACAAGAACATCTCTATATTAGCAACCTTTTGTTCAGCACAAATCCAAAACACAGCCCCTGACCAGCCACTGGGAAAAAAAATTACCTCTACCCCAGCCAAAACCAGCACACCTTTGTACACTAAGGGCACTTGTTGGTTGCTGTAGGGCATACATGGTGCTGCCCTGTCTCTCTAGAATGCATGTGGTGATTACATTTCCTACTCCGTACAGGCTAGTTTCTCCTGCAAATGACATCTGGAAAGAGACAGTGCATATGGATGTTATCTGCAAGCCCAGTGTGGGATAATTAAACTAGAGCTTTCTTGTTTTCATGTGTCAGATCACATCAGCATCATTCTACACCATACAGTGCCTACACACAGTACCTGTCTGTGGCGTATGAAAATGAGACTCACAAGCTGAGAGCCAAATGAATCTGTTTATTGCGAAGTTAAGACAGTACTTATACACTTAGTGTGAGAATCTTTGTTCAGTCCTTCACACACAACCCAGTTGCAGGCCTGGAATAAAGTTAGGTTCCTCAATGTTTGCAGACTTTCAAAGAAATAGGATGCTTTTCCTGTTCTCAGATTATGCGTAATCTAGGTTCTTCTGTGATTCCCAGGAATTTTCTGCAATATCAGACTTTGCTGTTTCCTTTCACCTGTCACTGGATTAGGAGCAATCATCATGGCATTAACAAAAAGGCTTTTATTGGTGATCAAACAATGAACAAATGGTGACTAATTGATTTCTGATTGAAAATCAAATGGTAATCAAAGGGTGATTGGGTATGTATTGGGTCTGGCTGAGATGGAGTTCATTTTCCCCACAGCAGCCCTTACAGGGCTGTGCTCTAGAGCTGAAAGGGGTCGATAACTCCCCAGAGTTTTGGCTTCTGCTGAGTAGGGCTGGCACAGCACCAGCACTGCCTCTCTAACATTCCCTGCCCATCAAGGGGCTGGAGGTTGGCTAGATCCTGGGAGGGCACAAAGCTAGTACAGCAGACTCAGATTGACCAGAGGGGTATTCCATACCATATGACATCAGCTCAGATGGAAAAGCTACAAAAATGAGGAGGAAGAGAGCACATTTGTTTTTTTACAATGTTTGCCTTCCATACCAACTGCTCTGTTGCTGAGGCCCTGGTTCCTGGGAAGCAGCTGATGGGAAGTAGAGAATAAGTTTTTTTTTCTTTTCTTGGCTTCTGCATGTGCCAACTTCTGCTTTTGCTTTGGTAAACTTACTTATCTCAATCTATAAGTCATTTTCCATCTTATTTTCTCTCCCTTTCCATCTGAGGAAAGGAGTGATGGAGAAGCTTGATGGGCACCTGGCCTCCAGCCAAAGTCAACTCCACCACAGGGCAATAGCTGAATTTGTGACTTGATGATGACTTAAATGATGATTCACACAGTGATACACTGCTACTTCTTACACTTGTAACAGCTGGATAATGTCACTAGAATATGGTGTAACTCTGGGCCTAAGAAACACTGTCACCTTGCTGGGGATATCAGATGCTGGGTAAGGGGTCTCAGTCTTGAGGAGTAACTTTGAGGGATGTCCCAGCTCAAACTGTGCCAGGGGAGGTTCAGGTCTTGGACATCAGCAAGAATTTCTTCAAAGAAAGGGTGATTAAACATTGGAACAGGCTGCCCAGAGAGGTGGTGGAGTCACCATTCCTGGAGATGTTTAAAAAAAGACTGGATGTGGAACTCAGTGACATGGTCTAGTTGACATGGTTGTGTACAGTCAAAGGCTGGATTTGGTAATCTTGGAGGTCTTCTCCAACCCAAGTGATCCTGTGCTTTAGGGGAGACCACTGCCGTGCCACCCTTCAGGAGAGTGCAATGGGCTGTACAGATTTTTATAAAGTGATTGACTCAAAGCCTGCCCCACCTCTGGTGTACGTGCAGGAGTTACTGCTGTGTTATTCAGGTCCAGTCAGCTCAGCTGATCCTCTTCACTCCTGGTAAGATGAGTAGCCCAGGCTCCTCCATTCCTCGAAATGTGTGACCCAGCACAACTCTCCAGATCTGTACAGCAGGGCTGACATCAGGACTCTTGTCAAAGTTGTCTGAACCACTGTGCTGTTCATCCATCTAGAGCACACCTGGAGGGAGATGTGGAGGCCAGGAAGGCACTGGCTGCCAGAGGAAGCTGCTGTGTCTCAGATGGCATCAAAGCTCTTGTGTGGATGGGCAGGGAGCTGGGTACAGGGCAAGCCCCTGCCTCCTGGAGAGGGAAGGGCTGTACTCCCAGCACAGCTGCTGGTACAGAATGCAGGAGTTAAAATCCTTCCCCACCCTGAAAACCAGATTGCTGTGGCATGGGTTCAGCTTTTGCGAAGACTGATTTGGTAATAGGTGAAACAACAACACTCAGTGGTGCTGAGCCCCACAGATCAGAACTCAATCCTTCAGCAGAGGAGGGCAAGGTAGGGGAACATGCTTAAACAATGTGGGCATACAGGATTCCATGGGAGCTGCTGGGATCCATTCCTGGATGCGAGTAGAGCTGGCAGGTGTCAGAGAGAGGCTACTCTCAATGCCCTGTGAATGATGGTGGTGATCCTGAGGCCTGAACATCACTCCTGTCTTCAGGAACAGCAAGGAGGAGGATGAGGAAAGCTGTAGGACAGCCAGCCTCACCACAAACCTTGGGAAGGTGATGAGACAAATAATCCTGGAAACCATTCCCGAACATACAAAGAACAAGAAGGTGCTTGGGAGTACTCAGCATGGATTTACTAAGGGAAACCCAAACTTAATGCACTGACTCAACAGTGGGGCCCAGGGATCATGATCAGCACAATGGTGTCCAGCTAGAGGCCAGCTCCGAGTGGTGCACTCAGGGGTTGATACTGGGGCCAGTACTGTTCAATGTCTTTGCTAATGACCAGGGCAACAAACCCCCAGCAGGTTGCAGGTGATAAAAACCCACAAGGACCAGCTACAGGGCAGAGGGTTGTGCTGGCATTCAGGGAGACCTGGACAGGCTGGAGAAGTGGTGCAACACAAAGTTCATGAAGTCCAGCAACTGCTGGAAAACAACTTGGCAGAAAAGCTGTTCCTGAGAAAAACTTATTTCTCCTGGAATCCTGGGAAAAATCAGCTCACTCCTGCTGTGGTTACCACCAGCCTTCTGGGCTGCATCAGGTAGAGCTGCTGGCACATCTGCCAGCAGGTGGAGGAGACAGCCCTTCTGTTGGCTCAGCCCTGGCAAGAGACATCCAAGTGCTGAGTTCAGTGCTGGACTCCCCAGTATGACAGACAAGGACACACTGAAGGGTCATGGAGACGATTAATAGCTTGGAGTACCTGTCATATGAGAAGAGGCTGAGAGAGCTGGGACTGCTCAGCCTGGAGAAGAGAAGGCTATGAGGGATCTTATTCATGTGGATAAATATTCAATGGATGGAGGGAGTAAAGAAGAGTGACAGTCACTGACAGTGGTGCACAGTGACAGGAGCCAATGGGGAAGAACTGAGACCCATGAAATTCCATTTTAACATAAGAAAAAACTTCTTTCTCTGTTTAGGTGGTCAAACACCTGGGCAAATCACCCAGAGAGACTGTGGAGTCTCCATCTCAGGAATACTCAAAACTCAACTGGCTGTGGCCCAGAGCACCCTGAGCTAGCTACCCTGCTCTAAGCAGGAGTGTGGGCTGGACAGCCCCCCAACGTGGGACTTTTCCTTTAGCTGTGGCATCTGCCTCCTCTTTTTCAGTCTGATAATCACCAGGCTGTCCCCGTGATAGGGTAACATCCCCTGCTGGCAATTCTGCAGCAGCCCCATACAAGATAATTAAGCCAGGTGTAAAATGTTCCATATTGTGGAAGCTTGGAAGATAAGGGGGCTCATGTGTGCAGGAAACTCCAAAAGCTGAGCCCATCAAGGATTATTGGTAATAACAGCCAAGGATTGTTGTGGCTGGAAAAGGGGCCATAGGAGGAAGGTAAGTGATATCTGAGACAAATGTCCTTGTTTGGCTCCTGGAGATAAGCACAAGACAGCCAAGAAACTTATCTACAAAAAAATACCCCCACAAAGCCTGGATGTGTGCCCCAGGACACCCCATCAGCTGGACTGGTGCTGGAGCCAGAACTGGTGATCTCTTTTTCTCTCTCCCCTTCTTTCTCTCTCCTCCTCTTTAATCCATCTCTCTCTCTCTTTATTCCCCCTGTCACCCCACCTTTCATCCCACTCCTTTTCCAAACCTCACTGCTGTGTGCTTACATAGCAGGTCGGGGACTAACATATCAACTTCCATGCCAATTGTGTAATTTATTAATAAAACTCATTGAGCTTTTGTGGACCCTCTTGCTTCTGTCATTCCTTTTGACCACAAGCACCTACAAATCTTGGGTGCTCCCTTCCCCTTAATGTTGGGACATTGCATGTACCATGAGTGAAAATTATGTGACTAAACATCTTGTTCCCAACATTAGTCATGTTACAGTTACACTAATTTTTGTGTCTTTAATTAGCCTAACAGTTCTTTACAGCTGTAAATATTTAATTATTTTATGTCCTCTATAGAATTACACTAACTGTTTGTAGTAGGCAGGCAGACACCAAACCTCTTTACAGTGTATATGCATTCTCACTCATGGTTCTTTAAAAAAAAATTGTTTATGGAATCACCAGTCCTGGCAAACTATCCAACACCTTTATTTCCAATTTCATTGTTCATTTCTGATACAAAAGTCAAACTTGCACAAATAGGTATTCAGAACAAAAAAACCCCAAAGATTTATACATAAACAATTCCGTGCAGCATTTATAATGTGCAGTACAAAATGTACACTGTTTAGAGGAGATACAGGCTGCGTATCATGCCAAGATTTAAACAAGGGTTATACAGACTAGTGCTGATGGTTACATTTCACAGAGACAGCTGTAGGCACTGCCTTGAAGCACAGAAAAGACACAATTCTGAACAGCGGTACTTGCCTCATCCTTAGGCACCAACTCCTCATTTCAGGTTTGGAGAAAAGCCTTGGTCCTTTTCCATATTCATAGAACAGTTCTGAATTCATCAAAAATGAAGCTTGGCACATGTGCTTCAACAACCTGAGGGGCACAGGAAGGCACAGTTAGGCATCTGCATTATCCATTTGTTGTCCATTCATCCATTAGTGAGCATATCCAATCTGTGACTCAAGCACACACACTATTGACCTGAGCCACTAGGATGTGCTCCTGGATGGACACAAAGCAAGGAAAGAACAGCACAGCCAGGGCTGGGAGGAGATGCCAGGAGCACAGGTACTCTCTAGGACTGGAGGAATGCTGCTGTCCTCTCTGCTGTGCCTCCACACAGCATCAGCCACAGCTGCAGGACTGACACAGGGACCTTCTACCACACAGAACTGTGGGTTGGCAAGAGGAGACTGGAAGAATCTCCCTTCATTGAGAGTATTAGCTGGAAATGGCTGTTGGATGATGATTCAAGAACCATGGAGGGAAAGCACAGTATATACACACACAAGTGTGTGTGTGCTTGTATATATCAAACAGGATTAAGAGGGAGGGAGGGAGGGAGGGAGGGAGGGAGGGAGGGAGGGAGGGAGGGAGGGAGGGAGGGAGGAAGGAAGGAAGGAAGGAAGGAAGGAAGGAAGGAAGGAAGGAAGGAAGGAAGGAAGGAAGGAAGGAAGGAAGGAAGGAAGGAAGGAAGGAAGGAAGGAAGGAAGGAAGGAAGGAAGGAAGGAAGGAAGGAAGGAAGGAAGGAAGGAAGGAAGGAAGGAAGGAAGGAAGGAAGGAAGGAAGGAAGGAAGGAAGGAAGGAGGGAAGGAAGGAAGGAAGGAAGGAAGGAAGGAAGGATCATCTTCAAATGTAGTTAAGTTGCATTTAAACCTGAAATAAAGTCTCTCTACAAGTAGAGTTTAGCACTTCACTTGCATATGAGACAAGGAAGCTGCCTGGGAAATCAGGCTTTGGCAGGAGGGGAAGAAAAGACTGGATACAGAGTTTCACCAAAATTTAGACTTGCTAATTAGCATTTTGTCCTGTGTTTAGAATACTGCTTAGTATTAGCTGGAAACATCTTGGAACTTATATTTTATTTCTTTCCTTCCCAACAGCCCCCAACACTATACACTGAAGATTAAATTTAACAGATTTTTATACACTAAATATTTAAATTTAATTAATTTAACTTTGTTTGAAATTGGCACAAAGTGAAATCCTTTATTTATTAGTATTCATCTATTTATTCCTGTGGTAGTGGGACTGATTTCTACAAATCAGGGCTGCTTCTGCATCAGCAGGACCCTGACCTGTTATTTGTTATGTTGGCTCATTTGTAGTACAAATAGAAGGTGTGGGCAGATCTGGCCAGATCCCTTCATTGGCTAAAGTGGAGTG
Organism: Chamaea fasciata; assembly: GCF_029207755.1. NCBI lineage: Eukaryota > Metazoa > Chordata > Aves > Passeriformes > Sylviidae > Chamaea > Chamaea fasciata. Next base: position 11,482,913 of record NW_027094086.1, on the reverse strand, counting down.
GGAGCACAGATTCCCTGGTCTTTTTTCCAGGGACGATGGTTGGGGTGTTCAGGGGCATATTTAGAGACATGGAATTCTCTTACCTTTCTTGGTAACTTGGTGTAGCGAATGTAATCCTCCAGGAACATGAGGGCACCCACTACATCTGCAGGCATTTCTGGAATCTTCTGGCTAAAATTAAACCACCATGAAAATCACTCTCTTAATAATCAACCAGTTACTTGGATTAAATTACCTGAAAATGTTAGCTTTCAAATAACACCATTTCCACTAGGTGCCATGTGATTCCATTACAAACAGAAATAGTGTTTTAATCTTCTCTTTAGTAAACTATATTGTTATTGTGTAATGCAATCATGAAATGGTTTGGGCTGGAAGGAACCTTCGAGATCATGCAGTAACAATAGCCCTGCCATGGGCAGGGACAATTTCCACTGGACCAGTTTTCTCAGGGCTCAACCAACCTGGTCTTGAACACCTCCAGGCATGGAGCATCCACAATTTCTCTGTGAAACCTTTCCAGTACCACACTACCCTCATGGGAAAGAAATTCCTCTTAAACACTAATCTCAATGTCCCCCCTCTTTTAGTTTTAAATCATTCTCCCTTTTCCTGTCTCTGTCTGCCCATGTAAAAAGACCCTCTCTATCTTTTTTATAAGGTCTCTTCAAGTACAGAAAGACTGCAAATGTCAACTATGCTCTCCTAGAACAAAAACACTGAAAAAGCAGGGCTTTTTCGCTGCTGAAGTCCTCTACACAGAGGTGATACGTGGGTAAAAAGTAAAACCTGGATACCTTGTGCACTGCTCCATGGTTGAACGAATAAACTGGCCAATCAGAGCCAAAAATTGTTCTGTGTATCTTGAATGAAACTGTTTCAACAGGGTAAGGAGCCCCAGAACCAAAGGAAGCCAGTCAATTTGATCAGCTGGCCGCTTGCACACCACTCCTGCACAGAAAAAACCCCAAATAACACATGCTTATAAAACAGAACATATTCTTATAGCACAGGCTAACTTACGTAATATACTCTTCATGTTTTTTTTGCTGTCTCCCCTTCTGCTTCCCCAGACAAAAAAATTCAAAGCTAACGTAACAACTGCATGTCTTCCATGGCGAATGGCTTAGTGATATCAACTAAGGCATAGGATAGAATGAGAAACCCAGGAGTCTGGATTCTGTTTCCTACCCTACTGTATTTGGCTTAAATAGTGTAACAAAATTGTCTGAATGTGATGGACTAAAGTCAGGAATGCTGTATTTTCTATGCAGTTAATTTTACTATCTTCTCTACAGATAATTTCACACAGGTTTTAATTAGATTTAGACATACAACAACTTACACATTACCTAAATTTCTATTGTACTGAAGTTTGGGAAACTGGGAAATGAGGAACAGGAAGTTGACTGTAGGAAAATACGGCAGACGTTTTGTTGTTATGTAGATCTGAGGGGAAATAAAATAAAACAAAAAAGACTATTACACATCTTCTACATATTATTTTTTTCTCACTTAATAAAAAAATACAAAAAAGCAAACTGCACCAAGCACCAGAATGTATGCCTGACCTTATTTAATGGATTGTGAATGCCAGCAGCTTCCAGATAAGCTGTGATTTCATACAAAAGAGTGTTGTCTTCTTTAGGATAAGGTAGTGTTGGGTTCTGATAATGTGCTTCAATGTCAGCCAGTATTGCTCTAAAAGGAAAATAGATTAAATAATTTAAAAAATTATCCCCAAATAAACCTTACATGATGCCACATGTCATACTAATATAAAAATTCCAAAGATACAAAACCTTTACATGGCCACAATCAAGAGTAAAACACCTTTTACGGAGTACCTTTTCACAAACACCATATTAGATTCAAAATCAGCACCACAAATATTCTGTTCCTTTTTCTCATCTAAATATGACTTCAGAACCAGATATAAGCAAATGCTATTATAAACTGCATGTTCAAACTAATTACTCACCAAGTATTTAATGTTTTTGCTGGGTTAAAATTGAAATACTGATCAACAAAAACCTGTACACAAATCAGATTCCACATTTTGCTGTAATTTAGATTTTAAGGATTGCTGATAACAATTACATCACAGTCATACATGCAACTCTTCAGCACATTTTGCTTCTTACTTATTGAGATTTTCCAAAGCAGCAGCCAAATGCTTGGAGTCAAACCTGCAGGAATAATTTAATTCATTGGTAATCTGTCGTCTTAAAATCTGCATCTGACCAACCTGTTGACACAAACACAAAAAGGGTGGTGTGTTAGACTGACTGCAATAAAGGAAGAATGGAGTCAAAGATTGACCCTAACTGCACAGTGCACTCAGAGCAGAGATGTCACAGTGCTTGAAGTTTACACATAGTTCCTGGTTGCAGGTACAGGCCATGGGAAAAGAGCACAAAAAGGTAACAGGTATAAAACAACTTGCTTTTCATTGGTCAGTGGAAATGCCTGCACTGTTTCCCACCTCTCTGTAAATCTTAGGGTCAGTATGGAGGGAGAAAAAAAACATCAGAGAGGCTCATTGCAGTCAACCTTCTTCCCTGGCCTTTCCTCTTCACTCCACTAACAGAAACAAACATCCACAGCACTCTGAAAAACGCTGGTGCCAAGATATCATTACTGAGAAAAGATAAAAGCCAAGATAATGGGACAGCTTGTTTAAATCTTCAGCACAGTACAATGTCTTCTGTGGCAAGGCATGTCTGGGAAATGCTACTGCTCCAAACTTTATCCTTGGGCCTATCATGGTCACAAGGCACTGTGGGGAGTCTCAGGAGTTCCTGATACGGCCCAGATCAGATCTCTAGCACCAGACTCCAGTTTTGGTGAACTACTTCTTATGAATCTCAGAGCTAAGCACTTTGTGGAGTGTGAGGTGCCCATACAAATGAAGCTCAGGAACTCTTGCAAACCTAGGCATGCTTCACTCGTGATGCTACACAGTTCCAAATCAATACAATACAATACTGTAAAATAAGCAGATTAAAATATCACAGAACCATTAAGATTGGAAGAGACCCCTGAGATTGAGTCCAACCTATGACCAAATAGCACCATGTCAACTAAACCCTGGCACTGAGTGCCACATCCAGTCTGTCCTTAAACACCTGACAGTGACTCCACACTTCCCTGGGCAGCCTGTTTCAATGCTTAACCACCTTTCTATGAAGAAATTCCTCCTGATGTCCAACCTGAACCTCCCCTGTTGCAGTCTGAGGCCATGTTCTCTTGTTCTGTCACTGCTGCTTGGGAGAAGAGGCCAACTCTTACCTGGCTACAGCCTCCTTTCAGAGAGTTGTAGAGAGTGGTAAGGTCTCCCCTGAACCTCTTCTCCAGAATAAACACCCCCAAGCTCCCTTAGCTGCTCCTCACAGGACTTACCCTCTAGACCCTTCACCAGCTCTGCTGCCCTTCTCTGAACATGCTCCAGCACCTCCACAGCCCTCCTGAACTGAGGGACAATGTAACCACATGAACCTACCTTCATTATAGAGTCTAAATAAGCTGTCCAGATCTTCTGTGTTTTTGCAATTGCTGCAGAATAAACCTTGTTTGAATTTGCTAGGAAAAGAAGAAGGGTGAGGCATTAAAAAAAGAAAACGTAAGAGAAATAAATGCAAGTGTACAAAAACAATTGCTTTCTAGCATCTTAACCAGTAGGCACTTACCAATAATTCCTTTGAGGGGACTGACAGCACTCATAAGTGCTTTTAAGGTATCCTGTACTGACCTGTCACGCAATATATTTTTCTGAAACATACTGAGGAAATTCTAAATAAAAGAAAGAAATCAGTAAGTAAAATTATCACACATGCACTTTATGATTAATCTTGATGGCACTGTAGCCACATTTTTTAACAGCATGGAAAGACTATTTCCATAGATGAAAAATTGAGGAATTCTATAGTTACAGTTTTTGTTTTTTCGAGTTATGTTAATCAGTGTTAGGACAATTAGAAAATCCCTCTTGTCAGTATCTAATATCCACTATGGACAAATATTAATTCAATTTTTCAGGAAGAACTGCGTTCATTGATACTTAATTCCCTTAAAATCTCTAGCCAGGCTAGAACTAGATTCTTCTCAGGAAACAAAAAAGCTTGGTTTCACATAAGAGGTATTAGAGAAACAGTCATTACATAGAATTGACACCTTATGTATCATGGTAGACTCAAACAATCTTTGGTGATATCTCGACAGAATAAACGGAAGTTGACCTGAGATCAACTTTTAAGTACACACATAGTGTACACCTTCAGAAAGCATCCCCACACAACCTGCAATTACACAGCACCACTTACTTAAGAGTACCAACTTCTGTAATTTCATCTGTATCTGAAATTCTCACTTTTGGGGTTGAACAACCATTTTTCAAATGCTTTTGATTTAATTTTACCATTTCAGTAATTAACAGATTTTTTTTTTAAATTTCATTGTTAAACAATAAAGCATTGTGGCCTTGAGAAACTGAAGTTCAACAATTACCTGCAACTCCTTTACAATCATAAAACACAGCAGCCTGTCTAAGCCATTGAGACCAAAGGTACCCAAAGTATCTTGGATCTCTGAGAAGAGACGACTACTGGTTACTTCCTGATGAGTTTTGATATCATACCAGGTATTCATCTGGTCAATGTAACACGTGATTCTGAGGAAAAAATCAGAAAACAACTTCAGAAGAAGCTGCAGACAATTCCTGTGATACTCTCAGTAATGAGTTACCTTTCTTAGACAGATGAGAAAGACTCTCTAGGTGTCTCAGGTGATGTTTAGCTATTCCTCCCTCTACCAGTGTTCTGTCACCCTTCCCTGATTTCTCTCTCCTCCATTTGTTTAACACACCGTTTTCCTTCTTAGACTAAAATCACCACTTTTCTAGACTAATATTTAAAATGTACAGGATGGATGTGGTAAATCTGATTTTAGATAAAGATATGACAGCTAAGGAAAAACTATCTCTTGTATTTTGGTTTGTGTATGGTGGAATTGGAGCTATCCAATGCATGGTGCTTGTGACACAAAGTACTTACTTTGGGTCTGTGATCCTCAGGATTTCTCTGCAAAGACGACCAATAAATGTTACGGATTCATCCACAGGTGTGAATTTTGGTATAGGAATATGAGTAGACTGGTATATACTTTGCCAGTCCTGAATCTGAAAAATAAGTTTTACAGTAATTTGAAGAGTTCCCATTGCACCTTTTAAATTTTAGAAATTTTCCTTTTGTTAGATTTAAAAATAGCACACTCTAACACAATATTGTAAATTACACATAGCAGAACACTATAAAAACAGAACAAAGGAAAGAGAAGAACGAATCTTATTACAAAATTATATTAAAATATTCTAGTACTTTCCTCTTATGTACAAATAATGCAGGGGGATGCTGAAACATTTCAGAATAAGCTGGGGGCAGATGTTTAACACAGCAGTTAGCAGTTGAAGTCACAGTGGTATGAACAATGTGTACACATGCTCCATCAGTCACAGGCTCTAACAGCCAACTGTAAAGACATTTATCAACTTTTTTTGTTGTTTTTGGGTTTGAGCAGCACCTTTGTTCTTAGGAAGTTATTGCACTCCTGTTCCACATTGTAGTTAATAATACGAGACACTTCCTCTTGCCAAATTTTTAAACCATATATATTGACATAATCCTGGATATATTCAAATGATCGATGGAACCCATCCATTGTAGCTGCCATTTCTTTCAGTTTGGGCATGAGCTCGCTTGGCTGGAGATAAACAACAAAAAGGTAAAACCAAAACTGTGAACAGGCAGAATTTAAAGAAAATGTAAATGGCTTCTAAATACCCTTATAGAACAACCTCTAGAGCATTTCACTATGGTCCAGCCAGATCTGAAAAGCACAGAGAAGTTTGATACCTGAATTAATTCTTACTAAATATTTTTTCCTCCCACTTCTTGTATTTATTTTTGCCTTCAGTAGTACTATTGCTTGATCTGGGAGATTCAGCAATCTGGACAGGAACAAAACAAGGAGTCACACCTTATTTTATCCCTGCCTATCTATGTTTACTTGGCTTATGTGACCTGTCAATCATCACAGACAATTCTGTGAATTCACAATTCTGTGAATTCAGAATTGACAGAACACTTTGGAATAGAATAAAAATATGTTTTTTAATTCTATGTACTTTTGGCAGTTTATAAACTCATTTGAACATCAAATAAAGCATTCCAAATAACCTTCATTGGTCTAAAACTTTTTTACAAAAAGGAAATCTCCACATAAAAGCATAAGTTATTTTTTAGGAGGCAATATAATAAAAGTAGTCCCTGAACACCCAAGATACATAAAAAATTAAAACCAACCTTGGCTCTAGGATTAAAGATGAGGCCCCTGTGAAGAGCCAGAGCCACCCGTTTTACCAGCTCCTTCCTGATTCCATCCTCCAGTAACTGTTTTGGGTCCACCTAAGTAGAAGAAACACTTTTCCTTTAAAGTCAGAAAGTTTAAAAAAATATAAAGGATTTATTTTGTACCAACAAAGATTTTAAATACTTTTCTTAAATAGGAAAACACTGTTAACAGATGCACTTAAACCACCAGATCTTGTCCAAAGAATAAAAACTTACATACTTCTACTACAGAATTAATGTTTTCTTTAAGTTGAATGGCAAAAGTTTGTAGTTCCCATATTCAACCTTTGTTCATGATCCACTGAGAACGTTATACAATTCTAAGAAGCCAGTATGCATTAAGAATGTTTCTTCAAGAATACTTGCTTCTCGTTCTCAAAGACGTATCAATGTAGCCTTAATGTGAAACTGCAGGACAATTTATACCAATGGAAAAAACAGCTCTTCAGAAAAGCTTTCCAGCAGGAAAAACCTCCAAAGATCACCAACTATAGTGGATGCATCTATTCACAATGGGGACTGCAGGTTCCTAGGAACCTGAAAAAATATAGTTCTTAGCTGGCTGCCAATTCAGGCATCACTGTTTGAAAATGTGTATGCAAACTTATATTTTCTTCTCTTTTTATTTTTCCTTGAGGTCTCATATATTGTGCTGAAATCTGTGCTAAAGTGCTAATTGCCACCAAACAACCTTTTCCTATTGAGATAATGGATCATTACCTTGATGATACCAACTAAAGTAGTTTTCATCATGAGGATACCTTCAGTGAAGATTGAAATTGCATGGGTTAGCTTGGCAACCTGTAACAGAAAAAAATTCATTAAAGCGATTCAACAGATGTAAATAATTACTCTAAAAAAATTCCATGTTTCCCAGTGATAGCTTCCTATTTTAGATTCAAATAATTTGCACTGATATACTTTTGACTTTACATCTTGTTCTAGACTTACTTATATAATTACTTTTCTTTAAGTCACATAAATAGAGGTGTGTTAGCAGTAGGAAAGAACAGGCACCTCTCAGAGGCTTCAGAGGGATTATGGAAGGGAAGGCCAGCCAGATCTTGTGTACACAAATATTATGGAAAAAACTCTCAGCTGGTACCTTTGAACAGGCTGGGAACACAGCTCACAGTAGTTATTCTATAATAAAGCCAGCTGCCACCATGAGTCCTCCTCAGTATTTCCAGTGATCCAATACAATAGCACAGTCACTTAAGTTTTACAATTACTGACAGTTATTATTATCCTTATGCTCAGTCTTTTGCCTTTCAGGTGTTTACAATACAGAATAGAGAAGAAACACTTCAGATCTACAGTTCAATAGAAATTGGAAGTGAAAAGCTTTAGTATAAATTGTTTCCCTTTTACCTCCTCAAAATAAAACATTACTGAACACTGCCTCCTCCTCCACTCCTATCCAAACAGACTTTAAAGTCTCATGGGGGAGTCTAAACCTAATGTTCAGGACTGAACATCAGCTTAATCAGAGATCACAGCTTGTTTGCAGAAAACACCTAAGAAGTGAGCATTCTGGCAAAATCTCCAGGGAAAAGCTGGCCTCTTAACTGTTTATTAGATTCTTTGAGGGAAAGACTTACTGATCTACTCAGGTTTTTGTGTTTCATCTTCCTCTACTGAAAATAAAACCACATAATTTTAATGTTTTTTCTCTCTTCCAGACTGGTTACAATGCAGAAGGAAAACCAGAGGCAAAATGAGCAACAGCAGCTTTATCTGATCAAATCAGCATGCCTCCATCCTCTCCTCATTTGAGTGCAGCAAAAAGCTTAACCCTGCTGGCTTATTCAGTCTTTCACCTTCTCCTTTTGGAACATGAATGCCAAATGTGGAGGGCTTTACTTCAGACTCAGGTTTTCAGGGTTCCATCCTCTCCAATAAATAAAAATATTTTTATGCTCATTTATAAATTTATTTAGTTTTTCTCCCCTTCTCTACAAGATCAAAGTTTAAACTTCTTCAAACTGAAGTGTAAAAGTACTTATCTGTCCTTGTGAAACCTAAGGTATGCTCACAGCAACACCGGTCAGCTTTAACTTTAGGTCAACAAATCTAACTTCGCTGTTAAACTGTAACTCTGTGGAGCTGTATACAGATTTAAACTTAGCTTAAAGTTGGCTACTTGCAAGGTTTGCCTTTTCAGAATTCCCTGTTCTAACCACACCTCATATCGTGGTCCAAGCTGAGCATAATCCCGTAGCTTGTCCTTATCAAGGCGAGTAGGCACTTCAATAATATCGTGAGTCTGAAGCTTTATGATTTTGAGAAGAGATGTAAACATGCTTTCTGGAATTATCTGTAGAACCTTTGTAAACGAGAGAAGAAACACCCACAGTCAGTATATTCTCATTAAGAAAATAATCCTCAATTAAGAGAAAGTAATTAGAGAACAAGGCAGTTATGCCTTGTAAGCACTCACCTTTCTCACGTAGGAAACCAACTCGCCAGAGTAATACTGGGACACGCTGAGAAGGTCAGGACTGTTCGCTTGATTGATACGGAGAAGTGGCAAATCAAGAGCAGAAGCAAGCTAGAAATAAAATTAAAATGTTAACTTCACATTTGTTTTTCTGATGAAAATTATATGCTTGAATTCTCTTGCTCAGGCTCTTATCCTACAACTCAAAGTACTAGATTCCTCCTAAGGAGCAGTGTGATATCAGGCTTTCCAAGAGAAAAAAAATTGTTGAAAGTCAGAGAAGTCCAACAGTCCATAAGGCCACCTACCCTAAGACTGTTAAAACCTTAACAAAGGTTTTAACTGCATGGCACATTTCAGTTGTAATTTTATACTCTCACTCATGCTAATCCCCATTCTTATTTCTACAAAAGGTATTTTCATCTGAAGCCAGAGCTTCATTGATAGACAAAGGGCACAGAGAACATAACTTTTAAAATTCCTCCAGCCTGTTCTGATCCATATGCAGAGGATCCAATCTCTGCACCAATGCATCCAGGAAACAGCTGTAATGGGTAGAGGCTGGATGATGAGACTTATTTGCCTAACAGCAGCAATGTAATTGTTGCAGTAAAAAAATGCATACTTTGGTTTTATTTTCCTTAAAACTAACTTGAGACAATTCAATACTGTCTAAAAAAAACTGGACATAGAAGATGATGGCAAAAGGAAGTCTTAATTCTTCTGATTTCAGAGCCTTAAGGCTTTTTAAACAAACTGCTTGGATTGACTTACAGTGTTAAGTGCTTAAGTATATTCACTGTTGTTCAAACTTACCTTTAGGAAAGTGGCTCTGAGTTTAGTTACCATAGATGGACTGACTCTTATGCTGTCCTGCATAATAGATGTAAAGCTGGAGTAGGAAACAAACAAAACAAATCAACTTCTCCCCCCGAAACTCTTATTTTCAACTGTTAAATTGTATGTCAACAGCACCTGTGTAATGTGGAAATGGCATACGAGATCACTAACAAACTTCACTAAAGGAGGACTTAGGTCTGAAGAAATACTGGTTAGAAAAACCCTGTATGAAAAGGGTAGGTGGGGCAAAAGATGAGGCATCAGGGAGTGTTAAGAGCCACAGCAATGAAATAGCAGCTCACTAAATCCCATCATGGAAACAAAGTTCTTGAGCATTAGTCCTTCCTTGTTTGTTTTTGGTTGAAAAATGAACTCCAGTATTTTGGACAACACTTAGTAAGACTAAACGCTGGAGACAGCACGTTAACAAAGCTGCTATAGTTAGAACAGGATAGACAATAAAAAGTTACACTGCCACTTAACCTGCAGTTAACAACCTAAGAAGGATGGATGTTAATCTCTATTCAAGCTGATTAGAATTCAGTACACTCAACAACTCACAGAACAATGCTTCAACACTGTTTTTAAATTGCAATGTTTATAGTCTTAACAACATTTATGCATGTTATTTCCCTCAAGTTTTACAAATGGTTACTGACTGGAAGAAAAAGGCCCTGCTAACATACCTGTCAATTAATTGCCAAGCATAAGAAAGATCTCCAACTATCTGCATGGTGATCAAGACCTCTTCTTTTATGTTGATAGTTCGGATCATCTGATGGAGAAATTTGCGGGTGTCAGCCAGAAACTGGCAAACTTGCAGGTTACTGTCCAGCTGGTGAAACTCTTGGACCTATATTTAAAAAACAAACAAACAAAATCCATAAAAGGACTCTTTTTGTTGTTTTCTATTCATCTTTGAGGACAGCAATACAAACAGAATCAGTAAACTGACATATTGGATATCTGGATGTTAGCATCAGTAAGACACTTAAATCCTGGCCTGTTATAGAGTATATTAACAATAAATTTTACAAAGTTATTCAAGGAGGTGTGCTGTGAAACATCATTCTGAGTACTCTTTTATATCCTGGAAATAGAAGAAGCACACACACAAAAAAATACAGGCTTTTTTATTTTACGTTTCAAATTGCCCTTTCTAGTTTCAAATTAATTTATTTTTAGAATTTCTAAAAAATGAGTAATATTGCCAAATAATGTTAAACACTGAATAAATTTCTTTGAAAAAACCTATTTCTTTGAAAAAACCAATTTCTTTGAAAAATCCTTGGCTACAGGTGGCATGACCTTTCATATTCCATATTTTACAATACCAAGGTCTATACAAAACTCCTGCTTAGTGTAGATATGTAACAGCCAATATCTAATACATTTAAACAATTGTAAAAATGCAGATCTGTTTTGTATCTCTGCTATTAGAAGTCAGTACATGTGTAAAAAATGCTGTTGTTCCAGAAGGAACAAGGTCATTTATCTCAAAATGTCTTTGCCATACCTCTTCCAAAGCCTGTATTAGCTGCACAGTTTTTCTGCCTGCTGCAGTGGAATCATCATAGTTCAGAGACATTATTTGCTTGGAGATTTCTCTGAACCAAGCCTGGAGATTTTCTATGAAAGAATTAAAAAAAAATTTAAAGAAATCTCTGCATGTACAATAGGCAGCAAAAATACAGGGAAGCTGCCAGTCAAAAGAAACAAACAAGCTATGCACATAGGAGACTATTTTTACAAGTTTTTACTTCACTGGTACATTTCTAGTCTTTCAAAATGTACACCTGTACAATGGCAAATGCTCAGGTAAATTTCACATGCAACATTAAAAACACCTACCAACATAAATGGGGATTACAAAAATCTTATTTTTACACCAGTTCAAGAGAAAAAAAAACAGCTGCTAAAAAAAAAAACAAAAAAAAAAAACAAACAAACAAACAAAAAAAAAACACAACCCAAGGAATTCGGAAAGAAGTAGAGATTAGACTTTTAAGTCCTTTGAGAACTTGGAGAATACCACTCAGTGTAGAGAAGAAGTAAAAGAAGGTTTGAAAAATTGCTGATAAAATTGAAATCCAGGTTACACCCAGGAAAAGAATAAGGGAAGAGGTTAAACTATCTCTAATTTTAACGGGCATGATCTTCTTATTCCTTTGTACATAGAACATGATAATATGAACTCCATTATACTTACACAAGTAAACTGACATTTTATAGTTTTAGCTGGCATTTTTAAATAAAGGAATGAAAAATACTTTTAAAAATAGGGCCATCTAAATATTAGGTACCTAAATATTGCTTACATATGGAATATGTGCTGAAAACCTAAACAAGAAAAGAGCTAAAGAGACCTCTTTGGCAGCTGAGGGACATGAAAATTGTTCTTATATTATCACTATTAGACTCATGTATTTTCTTTCGGTATCACTTTAGAAAAATAAATTGCAATCACTTTTCTCCCCCACAGCATAGTTTTTAATAATTACCATTTTTCTCCACTCTGGTAAGAGGTTTTACTCCTGAGAAAACATCAGCAAGCTCAGTCATCCTTTCAGATCCCTCTTTTTTGTAGTTCTCCCATTTTGCTTGTTTTTCTGACAACATCTGCTTGAACATCTATTGAAACCCAAAGCATTTGGTTTACAAAGCTGGCAAGGAGGCATATCACAGTAGGTGAAATAAAATACTGAAAACAGATGGAGCTGACTTAGTGATTACTACATAACTTCAAGAACTTGCCAGAATATTAAAAACAAAATAAAAAATATTAAGAAACACAGACAGTGTGATGGACATGCAGTGACAGAAGCTCACTGGATTTTATAGAACAGTACAATGCAGATTTTTTATAAAATTATCCAGTGAATTTTTCAGCTTAGAGATCTTAGAAGACTCCAGTTAGCAGCACATTACCTCTTTTAAAATGAATTCAAATTGAGCTGTATCCAGAAGAAGCTGAAAAAGGATCCTGGAATTGTACCTTGAGTCTGTTAAAATTTGATCTTTTATCTGGCGGAGACGTTTGTTATTTGGATCACAAGCTGAAAATGGAAAGATAACATTTCCCCACTGTTACACAGAATTTGGCCAAGCTTTTCATTCTTGGTAAATATATTATTTTTAAAGGCAAAAACATTTTGCTCTGGTATGTAAATCTCCACTTGTTTTCCATATACATGGAATAACCTTTCCTTTGAATAGGATATAATTAAGATTTCCATGGTGCTTCAGCCTTAAAACTTCTGTAGGCTTCTGAAACTAAATGTGAATTTAGTCTCTCTGACCAAGAAGCCCAGAGATCAGTATTTCTAAAACCATTACAAAAATTGTATGGAGGTGTAACAGAAGCCCTCTTGCACATCAAGAAGCCTCAAAGACAGCACAAGCATTCAAAGAAGGGAATGTCTAAATAGGTCAGTTTACACATCCAAACTCACAAGAGAGACATTAATCAACAGTTTCAGCTGAATTTCAGTTCAACAGAACAAAAACCTTGGTTTCAACCTGTTAATTACTAAGACTTTAAGAAGTTGGCCACTGCTTTCTTTTTTGGAGCTAGTTAAAACTTTCAGAATGATGTTTTTCTGCAGAGTATTATTCAACAAGATCATGACTTGTACTAATTTTTGTACCCATGTTTGGGTCACAAGAGCTGAGGAAATGCATGTGCCGTTTCAGACAAGGCTTTAGAAGACTATTTGCAAAACAACAGCTCAACACTCTTCCCTCAGGCCCCAAAACGAAGCCCCAGTGGAACAGGACTGACAGCTCAGCAGTAAGTGCAGCACAGTCTTACCCGTGTCTGCAGTGTGCAGCATCAGCCAGCGGATGGCCACGTTGCAGTCTCGCAGACAATTCAGCAGCTTGGGTATGTTGTCCAGCACCAGCTCCTCCCGCAGACAGCCCTCCTTGAGGAACTGCTGCACCTGTGCGTGCACTCGCTCGCTGACTGCAGCATATCTGCTGGCCTTCAAACACACAGAGCCTGCATCAATAAAATCCTTCCCTCGAATGGAATACACCATGCTCCCTACAGCTTAGAGGGCACACAGATCAAAAAAGTGCTATAAAAATTATTATCATTACTAGTAGGCAATATTATACACTGCAAGTGCATGACAAAGGATGCAAGATAAACTTTAAAGCAAAGAGGCTACACAGGAGGCATAATATTTCAAAAATGAAGACTTGTAGCCTTTCTATATATCCACTTACATATCCTCTAGGAATTAGTCCTAAAAAAATGGCACTAATATTTTATTGCCTAATGGGAAAGAACAACAACAAAAATCTATCACAGAATGGAGATGCTTATTATGAATTAAATATGAGCTCTACTTGAACTTCTTCCCTAAAAATGAAGGAAAATTTTCTACTCATATTCCCTAAGTTTGCCAGACAATATAGTACATACACTGTATGCAGGAAGAAAAGACCCATGCATTATTGATGTCATATACTTCAGGTGCTCTTGCATCTTACTAAAAATACCTAATGCTGGCTTACCTGCTCTTTGACATTTGAAAGATCCAGCGTGTAGTTGAGGGCAGTTTTGGCAGCTTTGTAGGGTTCCCATGCTTCTGCCAGATTGACAGTGATTCCCATGTAAATGCTAATGACCTAAAATTTGAAGCAGAAAACAAGAAGTTCCATTTATGTTATTATTAAGAAAAATACAAAGTTTGCATTTAGCAGTATGAGAGAAAGGGATATGCTGTGGGTATAAATAAGAGATAACTGAACTTTTTTGGGAGCAGTACTTTTTGGTGTACCACCTTTGGAAATTAAGAAGAAGACTTTGAAACAAGAAGCACATAATTAATTAGAAGCTTAGTTCTGAAAACAAGACGACAGTTCTTTCAGTCACTATATATGATACTAATTTTTTTTTCTCCATTAATTCATGACTTATTTTTAATTTCCAAGGTGCTCTAAAGAAGACTGATAAAGCAACTGGGGGGAAAAAAAAACCTACAATAGGGAGGGAAAAATGAGATGAATTAATCTTACTCTGAGGATGTCCAAAGGACCAAACTGAACTGTAATGCATCTTTCACGGTGACATAAACAGAAAGAAATTATGATTAAATAGTGTGACTTTTAAGGGGCAAAGAGAATCTGATTTCAGACTCCTAGCACAAGTTTAAGAATGACTAAAAATACAGGATTGTGAGCAAGTAACAAGTATTTGTAAGATCATTGATCAAAAACGGAAGACTTGGTTTACTGGCAGATGAAGGATGTATAGAGCTGTGGGATTATGAGCTTTGTCACACCGATGCTCCAATATTCCTCCAAACAGTCATGATCATATTGAGGGGGACACTGTCAGCCTTTGAGCTCTTCTGGCAGTGTCAAGTAAAGGCAAATGGGACCCAGTCTGCTGATATGAAGTTTTCTCTCATATTGTTGAAGTGAAGCTCACTATCTCCTGTAGATGACAGTCCCTCAAAAGGCTACACTTCAACTGCTAAAACTAATTTGAAATCAACCTAAGAGTTGAGTATTTTGTATGATGCAGCTAACTCGTCCACACCTGACCACAAGAAGACTGGTGTTGTCTAAAAATATCAATTTGCACTATGAACTCAAGTTAATAAAAATGCTGGCATAATCAAAAATTTGCAGTGTCAAGTTCTCATTTTTAAAAATAAGCTTGTAGTTCTCCAGAAACAGAGGGATTCTAATGTCTACTGAAGTAACCAGCTATTGCAGTTTGTTCCCTCCCTGCTTCGCTGCTCCACTTATAGTCCAGAAGAATGCAACTTGAAACCAACAGAGATACACAAATTAACGTACAGCTTCTTTGTTAAGTCTGAGTCTCTTTGATGTAGATGACCTAGGGGCTCTATTCTTATACGCCAGCCTAGTTCAGTAGCAGTTTTTGCAGACTGGGGATTCTGGATGGAAATCCTAAATCTCAGTACTGAAAGGCAGTACTTCCATTTTAAAAATAATTTTCCATCACTACATCTGGAAAGGTCTATAGAAGCACATGTAGTGACAGCTTTAGCTTCTATGTTATTTGGACAATACCACAGAGCTAATCCTTAAACAAGTTTTCAAATAACATCAGTGTGGGATGATTCGTTGGGGACCAAACCTGTCCTCTACAGAGCCCTTGAGATGCTGGTAGAATTCACCAGAGGAAACCACATGAAGGTCAGAAATGACAAATACAAAGTCCTGTACCGGGGACAAACCCAACAACAAAATCTGGGGAATGGCTGCCTATGTCACAGTTCTGCAGAAAAGGACCTAAGTGTCCTGCTGGACAAACCAAACCTGAATCAGACAGGCAGCCTTATGACACCAAAGCGTAATCAGACACTGGGCTATGCTGGAGTGCAGCCAGCAGATCGAGGGAAGGGAATCTCTCCCTCTGTCAGATCTCAGGAGGACTCATTGAGAGAAACGGGTCCTGATTGGGGCTCCTCAGTACAAGACAGACATGCATAAAATGGAATGAAGTGAACAGGAGGCCACAAACACACCTGTGGGGACCCAGTATGTAAGTGCAGGGTTTGCTTAAGCTGGAAGAAAGATGCCAAAGGAATCTGACTGTGGTCTTCCACTACCTAAAGGGAAGTTATGATTAAGACAGAGCCAGACCCATCTCAGAGGGACACAGTAGGAAGACAAAAATTAACAGCCACAAGCTATAACAAAGGAAATTCCAGTGGTACAGAAGGAAGAAATTCTTCCCCACAAGAGTGATGAAGCACAGCCACAGGTGTCCATAGAGGCTGCAGAGTCTTCACCTTAGATATTGCCAAAGCTAACTGGGCAAGGCCTGAGCAGCCTGATTTAGCTTTGAAGTTAACGCTGCTTTAAGGAGAAGGCTGGACTAGAAGATGTCTGAAATGTCTTTCATCACATATTTCCCTGGGACTCACTTTATCTTGATGGTATTAGAGTGTAGTTGACAAAAGCATTTAAGACAATAAATTACACTTTCAAAGGACAGCCTTCCATGCTTATCCAGAGGGTTTGACTTGGACTGCTTCACTCTGAACAAAGTAAAATTTCCACAGAGAAGAATCTGTTCTAGTTTTAGGTTATTATAACTTTTCTGTAACGCATACTGAAACAATAATTTCAATTGTTCTTTTAACATTAAATCCAGGGAACAGTTTAAAAACAGAATTAATTCTTACCCAATTATCTGGAAAGTATTTATCCACTATCTCTCTCATTTTAGCTTGTTGAGTGTGAAGAATAGAAGGGTCGAAATACAGTATCACATAGAGCATTGCAGCCTGAGTAGCCAGGGCAGTGCTGCGGTGTTCTGGTAATGGATACGCTGAAACCTGGAAAAAGTAACAGAACAAAGCTGAACATAATACGGTGCATCATAAACCACCTGAAAACATTCTGGGACACATTAAAGAATGCAGTGTATAGATACTATGAGGCAAGAAGATTATTTAGGTAAGCTGGACATGCTTACACATGCAGCATATTTACCAGATGTATTTCCAGAGTGTAAAAGTTGACTGCGTAGATATGTGCTACTTTTAACAGGCTACAGTAAGATTTTACTATGCTGTAAATGAGTCAAGGAAGACACATCAGAAGATATTAAACAAAAACGTTGCTTTTTACTGCAAGGCTGGCCAAGTACTGCAGCAGATTGCCCACAGAGGTTCTGTGGTTTGTACCTCTGGAGATACTCAAAATGCAGCTGGATGCAGCCCAGTGCAACCTGCTCCAATTGACTGTGCTTGAGCCAGGTCAGACTAGCTAACCTCAAGAGTCCCTACAACTTCTGTCATTTATTTTCTTCTGCACTTCATGGTTGAGTAATTAACTTGAGGATCAATTTGGTACTCCCCTTTAAAGCGCTCTTGTATCTCAGAGTGGCTTACCTGGTTGTAAATGTCATCTGACCGTAAGCGGCCGATAACCATGCTGATGAATGTTTCACTGATAGGAACCCTGCTGAAGTAACTCTCGGGGTAGTTTGGAGGTCTTTTAGCTCCGGGTTGGCTTGAGTATCCAGTGCTACGAAGCAATTTACAAATATCATCTAAATTGGAGTCAGCAGAGGATCGGGCTGCACTGTTTTACCAAAAAAAAAAGAACAAAAATATGAGCTATATGATCTAATAATTTCCTTTTCTCCCACCCCTTGTAACCATGCCCCTCTCACAAGAAAATTAACAAATACTTTAGTCTAAAGCAGTTTTTGGCTGTTTATTCCATTAATATCATGTTACAGGACACTGATGAACGTCCATACTGAAATTCCAGATAAGCAGACAAAGCACAAACAGAAAACTGAACGCAGGAACAGAAAGAAGGAGCTTTACATTCAGAGAAGAATTTGTTCCTTTTTTTTTTCCTTCTTTTTTAAATTTTCATTTTCTTTCTCCCCATTTCTGAATTCCCCTTGTCAATTCACTTCTGCATTCCAGAGTTAAAGAATCTCTCATTATATACTGGGAGGCATAAACATAGTCAAAGCAGCATTTTATATGTGGAACGATTTGCACTGATACCCTTTAGGACCCCAGCTGTTACACCCTCATGCTGAGAACCTACCCTGTAAAACTTGTTACTGATGTACCTAATAAAGCACTGTAACTACAGGAAGTCTGACTTGCAATACATTTGTCACCTGGATAGCCAGAACTTTTCAGAAAGTTTCCTTGCACGCTTGGGAACCTGTGACACTTTCACAGCTGGCACTTGCAGCCTAAAAGCTTTAGCTGGAAGTTTATTTGTGGACTTCAAATGTCTGTTTTAACGGACGGAAAAATCTGTTGCTCATCTTGCAGTTGAACTTGCAAACACAGCTAAAAGCTAAAGCAAGGAATTCTGACATACGGAGAGCTCTACTGAATTATCTGTATAAAGTCAGTTGATGAAAAAGGTGCCAATATTTCCATTTATCTTAATTCAATGCCCTAGGTTACTGAATATACTGCATGTTACATATCTCAGTCTTGAGTGCTTCTGTACACCTATATACACCACCTGTATCGGTAGTAGGAAACCAACATTCTTTCTCTGACTTCTCCTTCAATCTTCTGGTCAATGACCAGTAGCATGACTCCATATAAATACAGGGCTTCACACTATTTGGAAAGAGAAAGAAAGAAGAAAAAAATCACATAAACATGATTTTGTCCTCCTTGAAGTGAGTCACAGCACTTCCATGCATTTGGTAAACTTAAATTTTTGTCTAGTTTGGCACTTACTCAGTGGGTTAATTTTCTACTATTACAAAACTAGTCAATACTTACTAGAAGTTGTTTTCCATCTTCATTAAGGAGGACAGTTTCTAATGTTTGCTGAATGTAAATTCCTTCATTGAGGTCATCTAAGTATCTAGGAACCAAAACAAAAACTTTGGTCATTGACTATTTTGCTCTCAAACAAGAATTCAGTCAGTCACATTTTCTCTGAAAGCCAACAGACACATAAGAACATTTCCCTAGTTCAAGCAGCATGGTGTTTTTCAGACAAAGAAGAAGATAGGCTCTCCTATAAAATGAGAGATTGGAACCCCTAGCTAGTGCCAACCGCTTGGCAAAAGTTTCCTTCCATATCCTGATGCTGTATGTGAAAGACAGTGGAGGATACCTGGCAGCTTACAGCTCATCCTCCTAATCTTGTCATGGGTGGGTAACAGCCTGGGAAGGCTGTCATACAAGAATGTAGTAAAACTGTCATATTTTCAAGTTACCTAAGTATATCCCCTGGAAATACTATAAATTGATCTCATTTGCAGTTTGGAAGGTAGAGCTAGAAGTAGAGTATGTTGACGTTAATTAACAGAAGATTTATTCCTATTAAAGTATTTTCCAGTAACGCTACTTAATCAGTAATATCAAACATTTAATCTTTTCATATAACATCAATAACAAAACCAACTCTCATGTTTAATATTCTCAGTAACTTTTTCTTAGAGCAATTCATGAAGCTTTCATTTTGTTTTTTGCACGTCAGAGTAGCAAACTTGAGAATAAGGCAACTTCACTGAAAAATTAAGTTCAAGAAAATAATGACAAACTACCTGATATTCTGTTTTGCAAGGCCACAAAAAATTAGCTTAATAATATAGATTCTCTGTTTATTAAAAAAAAAATCTTTAGGGCAATCTCCAAGATAAAGAAAAATTAACACAAATTTACAACTGAGGAAATGAGGTTGAGGTTAAATGTTTCAAAGTCCTATATTAAGCTGGTAGGGAACTGCTGGAGTAAAAAGTGCTCACTCCAGCAATCCAGGTTACCTGGTGCACATGAATATGCTTCAACAAGGAGTATATTGGGTCTCTAAGGAAAAAGATTCTCATCAATAACACAAAACAGTAATCAAGTCTTTGAAAATCCATATGTATTTAAGATACCATACCTGTTTAAATCAACAATGTATTTATGTACACTCTGAAAAGCTAAATAAAATCTTGTCAAAATTTCAATGTTGTTTTCACGAAATTCTTCATCTAAATCCAGTAACTCAGGCTTGGCTTCCAGTTTGCCTTCACATGTCTCAGGCCCCTGAAAAACAGAAACTCATCTTTAGAGACAAGACTTGACTTTGACCTTTACTTGACTTCTCTGGACACAGACCATGTACAACTACCCCCATGTACAAACCAGAGACAACATTTCTTACCAAAACAAGGATTTGCAGTTTTCCAATCTACTTTATGGTTAAATATTGATTCCATTAAGGTGAGTTTTACACACTGTTACAGTCTGCAATGACTTTAAATATGATTTATCCAATGTAATCAATGGAAAAGAATAGCCAACGGTTTCAGTAAAGCCCCAATACACCTGAAGGCACTGGGTGCTTTTTGTAGTGCTATCTCCCTGATGGAATTTTTTCCTTTACACACTTCATCTGACTGATTTCTCAGATAGAAACCATAACATTGAGGGCTCACAAAGCTTAGTATCTTCTCCTACATTCAAACTGCTTGAAAACACTAGACATGTTTTTTCCACAGACTCTACATCTAGCTCAGCACTCATCTCCTGAATTAATGTAGAAACTTTGTCATTAACAATCATGGGGAAAAAAGAGTTGGGATGAAGAACCTGACTTCCTTAAAGCAATAGTAAAACTTTTCTAACCCTTTACCACTGTCATATTTCTCATTAGCACCATTCAGTCTTATCATCACCACCTAAATGAAAATAGTGTTAAAAGTTAAATTGAACATATTATAAAATTTAATTGAAAATACCCAGCTGGAAATTTGAGTTTTAAAAAATACTCTTCTGCCTTTTTTTTTTGGCAAAATATTTACATAAAACAAAAGACAAAAGCAGGCACCAAACTATCTATGAATCTCAAATGGACAAAGTAAATAGTCTCAACTTTTCAAATCTTAAATCTCTTTTCATTAAATAATTTTAAGAATTGTGAACACAGAAGGGATGCATTTGCAGTACAAAATATCTGTAAATTATCTAATCTCTGCTTTATAAGTATGACTTCTATGGATTTTTTTTGGTTTTAACTTTGAAAAACAGCTCTATTATGCTTTCTTAACATTCAAAAATACTACAGCTTTAAGGATTATTGTATTTCTCACCAGCTACAGCTA
This sequence comes from Chamaea fasciata, assembly GCF_029207755.1. Taxonomy (NCBI): domain Eukaryota; kingdom Metazoa; phylum Chordata; class Aves; order Passeriformes; family Sylviidae; genus Chamaea; species Chamaea fasciata. The sequence continues at coordinate 11,461,645 of NW_027094086.1, read as the reverse complement.
TCTGCTTTTAAATTTTTAAGTAATTTGTGTTAAAAAAAGGACTTCTACCAAGCACATAGATTTAAAGGTAACTGTGAAATCAGTTGTGCTCTGGATTTTCAGTAGCCAAGGTTCACAGTTAGTGCCTGAAATTTACAACTCCTACTACAATAAAATGGAATTACATTTTAGAATTGCCTCCATTGCTTTATTATTACCATTTCTTGGATTGTACAACCCAAGTAAAGTCATATTAGATCATCTCTGTAGTTCCTTCTTAATCATGCTCGAAAATGACAGAGGGAACTTAGTACTGCAAGCTTAATTCTGAAAGAGAATTAAGGGCTTTCCATGGACACTTCTCCTTGACTTATTTATTTATTCAGTGCATGCAACAAGTCCAGTGAAAGAACAATCACAGCACTGTCAGGCAGGAAAGCAAAAAGCAGTTTATGGCTGCAAAGAATAAGCTACAGATTAACAGAAGAAAGACGGGCATACTGCCCACGGCGCTGCTCTGAAGGAAAACAACCAACCATGCAGCCTCAGAACCTGCTGGTGGGAGTATAATTCAGTGGTCCTGCAAGAAGTACTACTATTACTACTACTACTACTACTACTACTACTACTACTACTACTACTAGTAGTAGTAGTAGTAGTAGCTCCCCAGAATCCAATACTCATGTTTTATATAATTGGTATCTGTCAAAGTTCACAGGCAAGATGACTCATCAAACATTTTGGAAGATGTAGCAGTAATAAACACGATAGCCAGCAATGGCTGTTTCACAACCCAAAACATCCTCATGTGGGAGAGCAATGCTTTAAGGAGAAGTTTAACAATAAAAGGATTTACCTTAAAATAACTGAAATCAAATATGATATCTCCATACTTCTGCTGATCAGCCTTGTCCTTTAGCCTGAAAACACCAGGAATAAATTCGGAAAGTCTCAGAAGTTCTGCAATGATGGCATTTCCACAGGAAACAATCCGAAGAATTGCCTGACCACAGAGATTATTTTCAGCCAGAAAATCCACCATTGTGCAGCTGGATGTGACAGAGCAGCAGAAGTCCTGCAGTCTGATTCTGATCCTTGACTCTTTCGGTTACTGGAAGCAGAAAGCCTGATGAAGAAACCAGCTGTGCCATTAATAACCTGCAAAAACAAACCCACACGCATCCAGAGTGGTTTATGTTCATGTTTTTGACAGATTAATTTGTGGATATTTAAGCATACTCTCCAATCTTTCAAATTATGAAATCTAAATTACCCACTTTGTAAAGCTTTGTAAAATGAAGGAATTGCATGGAATTAAGTTTCAGCATGTACACCAAGTTTGAGAAATGACCTGTGTGAGCTGGCAGGGGAAGTGTGATCTTTTGAAGAACAGTTGAAGAATGAAACAGTCACAAATACTGAAGCAGTTATGACTAAGCAAGGAGATTGGGCCCAAGGAAAGCAAAACCCCTTCACAAAATGTGTTTTTAAGAGCCACTTTAAAAATACAACCGAAGTGATCATAATGGGTTTTAGCAATAAGGAAAACTTTCATAGCAAATGGAAATGAGACAGCTCCGTTCCTTATCCCTGAAGGATGACCTTCCGTGCTGTGGTTGCATTTCCTGCTCAGTTTTATTCGTTCACACGTTTCCTGAAGGATACAGCGTCCAGCACCAAAAATAAGCGTCTGTGCTTCAGAAACATTTATGGGAAGTTTTGACCAGGCTTGACTTTTCACCTAACACCTTCTGAACCACCGCGATAAATTTAAGACGAGAGTGAGCCGTGCCAAGACAGTCCTGACCCAGAACGAGCGCTCGGACCCCTCCCCGGTCCCCAGTGCCGCCGCAGGCTCTGCTCCACAGGGCGCACAGCGGGCCCCACACCGGCAGCGGCCGGACGGGCTCCGAACCCGGTCCCGGTCCCGGTCCCGGTCCCGGTCCCGGTCCCGTCCCGCTCCGGCACCGCCGAACTCACGGTTTGCACGCAGGCGGCCCCGCTCCCTCAGCGGCTCCAGCTGGTGCCCGCCCCGTCCGGCGCGCTCACCCTGCCCCAGCAGCGCCTCCGGGCACGGACGGCGGCGGCCGCGGGCAGAGGAGGATGGAGAAAGAGTGGGAAGGATGGGAGGGAGGCGGCGGCGCTCCCTACGACGCGGCCGAGCCCTCCCATCACATGACGGCGCCGGCTGATGAGGCGATTCCGCCCGCCCCGGTGCCCGACGCTACCGCCCGCCTGCCTCTACCGCCGGGAGGGCGGCGTGGGGCCGCCCCCGGGACAGCTGCACTCTCAAGCTGCGGGGACGAGGTGAGAGCGGCCGCTGGCGAGGGTGGCTGTCCCCGGCGGCCCCGTCCCCTCCGTCCCCTCCGTGCGGGGCCGTGTCCCTCCGGGCCGGGCTGCCGGCCTGCCCTGCAGCGGCTGAGGCGGCGAGGCGGCCTGGCAGCCCGGGGCTCCCTCCCCGCGCCCGGACAGGGAAGGGTCGGCTCCTCGTGGCAGCTCGTCACCGAGTGTGCCTGGGGCCGGACACTGATCCTGGTGCTCGGAGAGCGCTTGACACCTGTGGAGCTGCTGGTATAGAAGCAAATGATACTTTCTTTCTTACCTCTGCTTCATAGTTTGAGATATTGAAGCATGGAAAGTTTAGGTAGTTTCCTCAAATATTAAAAACAGGGAGCAGAAGAGAAACTGTAGGTTTTTTTGGTTCTTTTTCCTGTCTGGACCATTTGCTCACTTCTTGAAAGAAAAAAAAAAAAATCCCCTCGATAGTCTCCCATTCAGCATGGAGTTTGCTGGTTGTGTTTTCCAGAAGTGAGGGGGCTGGGGTTTGCAAATAAGTGTTTTGGTGAACCCATTGAAGACCTTCCTGGCAGAAAAGAGTGTGTTGGAAACACTGCAGTGAAAACAATTGCAGTGAGGAATGTGCTATTCCCTTGGAAGGTAAAATGGACAGCTCCAAGCTGAAGTTACAGAATTCACTTAAGAAAGTTCAAGAGTGAAATCTTTGCCTTGGGATCTACAGGAGATGTGAGGAACAGCTGACAGGCTCAAAACAGCCAGCTGGGAAGTGATGGGGTAACAGGGCAGAGCATAGAGGATAAAGGGAAGGCAACATGTGTGCCAAACAGGCTCCACTGCCAGCTGAGACACTGCTGGATCCTGGGCTGGTGACCATCTACCTTTCTCTCTCTGTTTTCTTTTTCTTTCTCTCTCTGGTGTTTTTACACTTTCTCAAAATATGTTGTAAGCCAGACTGAAAAATTCCTGTGTCTTCTTATGTCTGGGGAAGTTAAAGTTTGCTGAGCTAAAGTTTGGGAAGTGCCTAATTTTGTCTGGATGTTTTAAAATTTGCCAAGTACCTTATGCTACTTGAATGTTCTAAAGTTTGCTAGTAAAAGTTGTTATTGAGTCTCCTGGTAATTTGGTTGTTTTTCCTGTGCGCTGCCCAGGTTATATCCCACTGCTTTCCCCTGAACGTGCAAGGTAGGCTGAGGCATTACAGGATTGTAACCAGTTTCTAAGAAAAATAATATTTTATTCAAAAACAAAAAAAAAGGAAAATTCATCCAAAAGAAATTACTTTGCAAAAGACAGATTGAGCTGAACCTACCACTGCAACGATATGATTTAATCATATCCATATTTAGTCATAACCAGTAACTTCTGCTCCTGTGTAGTTTGCTTATGAGAATGAAGGAGCCTTTTTAACTTTTCACTGTTGTTCTTTTTTTTTTTTTTTTTTTTTCAGATTCCTGCTTTCACAGTGTGTATCTGTGAAATTTCCAAAAGAACAGCAGGCTTTCTCAGTGAGATTTACCGAGTTCAAGAGGGGAATTTTGTTCTCTTTGTTAACTTTGATACACAAAATGGGCTCAGAAAGATAAAGCTGCTACATGATTTTATGTGACTATTCAGTGGTGTACGTTTGAATCACAGATGTTCTAGACAAACAGTCTTGCTAAGATGGCAAACAAGTACTTTAATAAAAAGTTAAATAATATACTATCTGAAGGAATTTGTTATTAAATCTTCAAGAAGCATCCTTTACTTTCAAGGAGTTCTATAAGGAACTTTTCCTTTGTCTTCTGTTGTCAGCTTGATAACCTCTAGCAGTCACAGTCTTGTCAGGGAGAGCATGAGCTGATAAAACAAGAGCTGTAGTTGAAGCCTGCTGCATCTGTGGAAAGATGCACCTTTAGAAGGGGATAGAGAGGAAGACAAATTTGCATGTCATTAAGAAGTTCAATTTGTGGTGAGATTGAACTGTTGTTAAAATGTTGCTGGAAGCATATGACCTAAAGATGGTGTACTAAAAGATAGTATTGATTGGCCCAGCACGTTTTTTAAATGGAAAAAAATAAAAGGAAAATGATAGGAAATAAATATTAGGAGACAGCAGGTATTCAGATTTCATAGTCTGCATGGTACTTGGGAGGAATGTGGCAGTGTTGTTCGGGTTAGGGGGAGCACACGGTGTAGTTCTGGAGTCTCAGGGAAAGCAGTAGAGAGAGATACAGCCTTAGGTATACAAAGCTTGGGAAAAGCATTGTACTTTCTATTTAGATGTTTTCCAGATTGCTGGTATATAACCTGTTAAAGGCTGTTATTGCTAGAACAACCCTTCCCCTTCTGGTATACCCCAGATTTGTGGATTCTGCTCTCTATCTCCCCCAATGGCATCTCATCCTTGAACATACTAGTTGTTCCTAACATGGGTTAATGCAGTATTCCTGTCTATCTAAGAGTTCTGCTTGGATGTGTCTATTTTTTTTTTTTTGTGTATCTAAAGCTGAAGCAGAATAGCAAAATTTTTCTAATCTGCAACTTGAAGTATAAAATTCTGCATGCCAGGTTCATGTTTCTCACAGTAGCTACATGCTGTCTGAGTGGGTTATGGCAGAGCGTGAAGGAAGAGGAGAAATTGGGGGATTTTTGAGAAGAAACTGATGGATGTGAGCAGTGTGGATAGGCACAGCATAAGCAAAAACACTTGAAGGTTCTATTAATAACAGAGCAGCTAATCCCCACAAGGGTGTAGGCTTGTGGGTGTGTATTGCAGAGCCAGAGGGTGGGAAGGAAGATAAACAATGGTACTTGTGTGATTTTATTTTGTGCTAATGGAACACGGGTACCAAAAATTTGTAGCATCTTTGGCAGAAGTAGGCAGCATTTTTAAGTTGTGCTTTTATTAAAAAATGATGCTAGATGTTTTACTCTTAAGTACATTCGAAGTAGAGTGGCCCTTTGTTGGATTATTTTATCCAAGGGCCAACTGCTGGTGAAACTAAATTGAATGTGAGAAATTGTATTTCTTCCTAGCCTAATTGATTATATGCCTAGATAACCCAGCCAAGTTTTTGGGCATGTGGGTTTTCTTGGATCTTCTTTTGGGTCTGAAATAGAGCAGCAATTTTCAAGCAGACATAATCACGGAGTTTGAACTTCACTGTGGTTTAGCAGTAGAAATGAGCAGAGGAGAACTGCCAGTTGCTTTTAGTGATGTAGTTTTGCTTAATACTGAAGAGGAGGTGAATTGAAAACCTGTGATGAGTTGCACTTTCACTGAAATTACTGACATCTTGGAAGCCAAGTTTTCATCCCTGCTCCCTAGTGCTTCAGTGATTCTGTTGACACAGCTTTATGTTTAGCTATCCATTAGAACTTACGTTTTCTCTCCCAAATTTTTTGTGTGCAAACTGCTTTTAATATGTTCTCCCTGTTATTTCTAGAGTACCAATTTCAAGATGTCAAGTGGTCCAAGAATCTCATTCAATGCAATTGATTCTGCTCTTTCTTCTTTGAAAAACTGCCAGTCCTACATCAACTCTGGAATGGATGTGGCTACTCAGGTTGCCCTTGACCTTGTGGAAAGTTTCAGTAAGTATATTCTCTCTTGTTTTGTGTCCTGAATCTAACAGATGAGTCCCAGACCTATGTATTTTGACTTAGTTACTGTTAATATCAATCTTTATCATAGCTCTTCCGGCTTGGCCAGGGTGTTTCATTACAATCATTTCACTTAAATGAAAGATTTCATTTCAATGATAAATTCAGTGAAAATATATATACCTGGCAACCATTGTTCCTGCTTTTGTGACACCCAGGACTAAGTGGATTTCAGTGATTGTTACCCTACAGCTTTGTAGAAACTTTAGCATTGCTGAATGAGCTGGAGAAGGTTCCTTAAGTGGGTGAACAAAATGAGTTTTCATTCTCATACTACTTCTTTTGTGTGTTTTATTTGACATTCAAGGCAACATATATTAAAATAATGTTAAAGATTTTGGATACAAAGCTTGAGACACCTGTTAGGGGATACAGTTTTTTAAAATGCTGTCTCTCCTGAAAATCGGGCCTTTTTTAGGGTACTTCAATTTGGGCATTTTTAAAGTGGGGTACTTTAAGTCTCTAATTACTGCTGACAGTCTTGTAATTGCTATTTCACAATGAAAGGAGCTCTGCAAAGCTACTTTTCGAAGAGAAGCATTAGCTCACCCATTTCCCTAACTTAGATCTGTGTTAATGTTTTCAGTAGGGAAAAATAAAAACTTTAAAGCTCCAAACCCCTGATAGTTTTAGTAAAGAGTGGAGAGCGGAGAACAAGAATCTCCTGAAAGAAAAGCTCTGCTGTTCATTATAAATCTTGCACTCAACTGAGCCAAGGATTACATACAATCAAGATTAATGTTTTTCTCATTGTCTGATGTGATAGTTCTCTCTCCTTCCACCTTTTTGTCCATACTGCTGTTGGAGACAATTGACATGTCATTCTTAGCAGGAAGAGGAAGTGGAAAGCTTGTCTGAAAAGTCATCTGGGGATTCCCTTTGATGTGAAACACGTGTAACCAGTTCCATTTCCCCTCTGCTTTAGCAGTCACCATCTCTCCTAGTTTGTCATAAGCAATGCATGGAAATACATTGAATGTATTGAATTCTTTCATCCCCAAGATCAGAGAAATTAATTATGCAAAAATTAAAAGTTTTTATTAATTTCACTTTTCAGTAGAAGCCCCTATTGCATTCCTATTGGGAAGGGGGTAAGGCAGCTTAAACACAGCTGTGCAGGTTTGCAGCTGCAAGTCTGTGCCTTGTACTACTAGGAAATGTCTCTTCCTCATTTAACTGCTTCTGACACATTAATCTTTAATTAAAAGCTTGAAATTATTTTGTTCATTTCATTCAGTAACCAAAAGGACCATTTTTAGCATTCTATCGTGAGAGGAGGAGATTACTCCTGTTGAAGTACGTGGTTACAGTTAAGTTACATCGTATGACTGGAAAACAGCTCCTATCTAGACCATAACATACTTTATTCTAGCAGAGGCAGCTTTACTGTTGAATCATGGTTATAGAATTATCAAGCATGGTCTATTATCATAGTCCCTTCCATTGCTCTACAGAGAGGGTATTCCAGATTTGTAGGTCATAATTCTTTGGTCTGGTGTTCCCTAATTGCATTTTTACCTACAGCACTTGTCTTCTTCATTTTTCACACCTTCCCTTGCAGATCCATTTGTGTGGAATGAACAAATAGTGAAGGTCATCACTTTTGTAAGGTTTGGTTTTCATTCCCCTGAGTACTCTGCTTGAACTTCAAGTTCTTTTGCTTCTTACAGAATGCCATCAGGAGAGATACCAGGTTTCTGTGGCATGACATGCTTTGGTAAACTCTCAGTGTTTTAGAATCAGCATTACCTCCAGTTCACATGCGGCAATTTCTGTTTCTAGAGCTGTTGCCCATCTATCCTACTTTGCCTTCATGTTCTGTGGCAAAATACTACTTTAATTTTGAGACAGAGTTAGATAATATTCTGTGTTCTTCTTCCTGTCTCATTTGCAATTTGCTTTAATTTCCTTTGCAAAATTTGACTGTCCAGCTTTTGACAGGTTTCATTGCCAGGCTTTGTGGAAGCAAGGAATTCTGTTGCAGCTGTTTATTTTAGTTTACAAGCACTTTTTCTGTGGGTGTATTTTGTTCCTTTAGTCTTTCATAACGGACAGTGCTGTTTTTTGTGAATAGTAACAAAATTTTTCATAGCAAGTACATGAGAAAAATTACATTTGCTTCTTAAGATAACTGAAAAGACAGCAAAGTTAGTTCAGTGAGTGATTTTTCCGCTCTTAATTCCTATTCTCCACAAACAAAATCCTGAAAACATAAACTGTTAAATGTGTTTATTAAATGTTTATTTTATTGCACTCCTGTATAGTTTTGTGAAAAGAAATTATTTGTGTTCAGTATTTGGGTCAGTGCTCATTTATGAACTTGTACAATGTCTAGAAAAATAAGGCTATTATTATTAAGACTATTATTAATAATAGCTAACTGTGTGCAGAATAATTTTAATGTAGCTGATCATGGAAACCTCTTTCTTTTTAGGGGGTTTTGTTGATGTCCATGAAGTTAAATTGTTGATAAAGATTTCTGTGTCAATTGAGAACCTGCTGACTTTCAGCATTGAGCATTGGTGTTATGAGCATGTGCTGGCAAGGAGACAGAATTTTACATGATCCTGGAAGGGGTTAAGGATCTGTATGTAGAGGTGAAAATTAGTTTCAGCAAACTGAATGTGAAAGGGAAACAGCCAATTTAAAAGCTCATTTTATTTAATGAGTGAAAAAGAAAAATAAATCATTTGTCCTTTTCGGTCTTTCTGCTGATTATCTATTAGATACTGACATTATCTAATGGCTGTATTCTTATCTTCTTTAAAGAACACTGTTGTTGTATAGAAGCATTTTGAAAAGTTACTAATTAAATAAATTGTGTAAGCAAAAAACCAGACTGTGCACATTCGGTTTCAGTTTGTCCTGCTTGTGCTCAGAATACTCTTGGACATTCTGTGGCCCAGCCTAGTAAAATCCTGAGGGAAAGGACACATTGATATTCGTGAGTGGTCCACCAACCTTCCAAGGGTCTGAATGTTTTAAAGCTAAAGCACAGGCTTATATCCTTTGCTGAATTGGAGACCTGATAGATATGAGAATTTGAAGATGGTGCTGTTCAAAATCAGTTATAATGCAAGTAAAATCATCCCAGTTCTACTATCATTTGCATCTTCCTTAATCTTGCCTCTTTCTGGTTTTGAGCTTTAGTAGTGTGAGTGCAGAAAGATAATTCATTGAGTCACTTGTCACAAGTACTTGTTTGGCAACATCTCTGAACTGTAATGCTCCGAGTATTGAACTTTAAGGCGTCTGTTGACACCTCTGCACACAGAGGAATAGATGTTTGCACTGCTAGTTTAACTTCTCTTGGTTGCTGAACTGTCTTTACTTACCTACTTGGAGTAGTTCTATAGAGTTAGAAAACACTGATGGACATCCATGTCAAATACTTCAACAATAAATTTTATTCTGTTTTTGGAATTAGTGAAACCTGCAATTCCGTGTTGACTGATGTGCTGATTATGGTAAGAATATGCTGGCCCAGGACAAATCTGGCATATCTGTGACAGACATCTATTGCTAGCTTTGCTCAAAATTGGTTGTAAATTTGGTCAGTTTGCTGAGGATAGGAGTTTCAGGTGACTCTTCAACAGAACTTTATCAAGAATATGGGATTGTAAAGTGTGGAGAGTCGTGGATATTGAAATGAAGAAATCTAACTGATAGTCATCTCCAGGATTCCAGTCCAACAGCTGCTCTTTAGATGGGGTGTTACTTTTGTCTGGGTTGGAGTCCAAGCTGAGGATTGTCCAGTACAAATGGGAAATAATTGGGAGGTCTGGAGACTATACTAACTACAGACAAGATAAGAATTTCTTAGCATAAAACTTTTGAAAAGCATTTAAAAGATGAACTGTTAATGTTTTGTCTAATTAGCTGAATGGGTTTTCTACTAGAAAGCAAGTTGCTTCCTTGATGTCTGGGACATTGTTCCAACCACACATCACTTTCCCAGTGTGAAGTGTAGAGGCCATGAAGTATGGAATAGCTGTTTTTGGGAAGCAGTTACTGCAGGTGAATTCTAATCTTACTTGAGGAAAAAAAAAAAAGAGCTACCTTTTCTTAAAAAACTTGCTGAAAATGTCATGGTCAGCTGCTGCCCATGGCTGTTTGCCATCTGTGTCACATAGCAGTGGTCTTCCTGTAGCACTATCAGGGTCTGCTTGAGAATTCCTTTTGTTTTCTTACCATCCTTTGAAGGGTTTTTCTGCTCACCACTGTGTACTGAACAGGCCTAGGGGTCTTAAAAATGTTTGTGATACAATTCTGTGGCATGTTCCCAGATTAAGTTAAGAGTTACAGCTCTCACTTTTCTTTCCTGTCTGCTCATTGCATAACCCGCTCCTTCTGCCAGCGGAGTTTACCTCAGTTCTGTCTGCTTGCCTCATATGTCTGTTCCGCTTTTCCCAGGGCTGCCTCTGCACTTTTCTTCATGGGTGCTGCACTGCATCTAATAGGTGCAATATCCTCCTTTTCTGACTGCTTTCTCATCTCCAGTTGTTTGAGATCCACTTGTGTAATCACGCCTGTTCAGTACAGTTAAACAGTAGTTGGTAAATTTAGGATCTTCTTCCCATGTGCATTTAACCCTGTGAGATTACCCACATTACTTTGATTTATCTCACTGCTCACTTAGAATGGTTTTAACAAGAACAGCTCCAAATGTTGCTGGGGGTTGTTGACATAGGAAGAAGTGTGGAGCATACAGATGTGGCAGTTAGCCTTGTTTTATGAAGTTATTGCCAGCCTTTTGATAAACAGTTGGATGAGTTTATATGGAATATCCAATGTTCTTTGCAGTGACTTTCTAAACCCCTTCCAGCAGCCTAAACCAGTCAGACCTGAACATTCTAAGTTTGTTCATCCCTGAGAGAGGGGCCCTTTCCATGTAAGTTTCTCTGTCATTGACCTAAAACTTCTACCTGGAATGGTGTAAACTCCAGTATGAAAATGGACGCTGTAGCTGTGCTTGAATATCAAATGATTTGGTTAATTTGTTTTCTTTGTTCTTTTTTTTCCTAGCTTATTTTTCCTTAGAAATTCAAATGCAGGACTCCTGCTTTATTGTACCATAACGTGAACCTTGACACTGACAAAGTTCTTATGCGGGGAAATGACTACGATGTAATTGTTGTGGGATCCAGAAATCAACCTGCTGACACACCTGTGCTCCTAAAATGTTTATGGTCTCTTAGTTTCCATGATTTTAGAGATCATCGTGCTTCATAAAAATAACCCAAACATAAGGTACTTGTCTTGAGAACAGGCTGCAGCAAATAGGCTGGAATGACACTTCGTGACTTGCTTGAATAAAAGGTGTGGGCATGAACGTCCTGACTGAGGAAATGGGCAGGATAAACTTTGCCTTGCTGCCCTGTTCTTGTCCAGGCAAGATAAGCCATGTCAAGATGTTTTCTTGCACATCCTGCCTTCTGTCACATACGAACGGTGGTTTGGTCAAGTCTCCACCTCACAGTGGCCTCATAATGGTCAAAGCTGTGGCCTGTGTTGCAGGGACTGTTCATGAGAGATCAGGCCTTGGTTTTCACTCTTAGGTCCTGGAACCATTACAGGTCCATTGTACTGTGAAGGTGCTCATGAGAAGAAAGTAGCAAACAGTTTTAGATGCACTGTAGGAATACAGGTTTTTTCTTGTTGGAGAACCTAAGTGTAGATTTTCTTATTCTGCTTTCTTCTTGGAGAATGTAAGTGTAGAATGTCAAAGTCCATCCTGGAGATAAATGGCTTTTCACTGACACTTGCTATACAGAAATGTTTTCTAGTTATGAAGAGGTACTGTGAAAAATGAAGAGAGGGCAATGATGCATGAAGTTCATCCTTCTCTGTTAGACTCTGCTAGATGTTTCCTGTGAAGCTGCAAGAATTCCCTCATGATACTATGCTGTTCACAGAGGAAGTTTTATTCTAACCTCAGGTTTTTCTCTGCCAAGAAGCTGTTTGTTCACTGATCGGCTTTGTTGCTACACCAGTGTCTGTGGTGCTAATTGGTGACATGCACAAACTCAGTGTAGGCAGCAAAATTACATCTTTCTTGAGGAAGTTCTTTTCCTGTTGTCCAAAATAAGCTTGTATTTTGTGGTATGGGAAATAAAATGTTCCAGATTCTCTTTCTCAAAAATACTAATTTTGCTTTCCTTCAAATCCCTCGCTTAAGATTAATCATTTTAGGAAAGATGTGCTTTTAATCTTAATTTATGCTTCTATTGTGCTGTGCTTCTTGTATTGTTTTACAGGTATTTAATCTTTCAGCTAATAATGAGAAAAATATGTTTTATTGAAGTGGGTAAGTACATGGTTACACTTGGATTATTTCTTCAAGTAATTTTATTCTTTGAAACAAGAAAGATTGCGTGAGTTCTTGTGAAGTGCTTTTCTGAAAACAAAAAGGTGACATTTTTGCACTGTGCTCTACGGTAAATGTAAGAATTTTGAAAAGAGACAGTTGGGTTAATTTTTTTTTGTACCTCTCTTTACTTGCAATGTTTATATCCAGCAGTGATGAGCCCATTGCTGGAACACACTGGTTGATTCTGGAAGCTGTTCTTCAGAGAAGCGGTCCAAAAAAGGAGAACTTGGAAATGTGCCTTGTTTCAAAATCTGGAAAAATATGACTTGTATTGAAAGATTTTTGTTCTTTTATATGTATCCAAAACCACTTTGACTGTAGTCTGTAATCTTATAAAGTGGGAAGAAACAAATATGTAGTGTTGTTACTGTTTCTTAGCTGTAATTTTGACTGCAAGAAGAACACAGTGCAGTGAGGGGAAAGCAGCTATATAAAGCTATAGCAAGCTATATTAAAGAGCGATATTATTGTCTTAAGCAGCATGCTTTTGTTCTGATAGCTCTTTTTCAGTTTGGGTGCTCATAAAGCTGGGTGCATCCAAGTATCTTTGTTCCTCAACTTCAGCAATTCAAAGGACAGAGAAACCCTTTAGGTGGCAGCAGAGGCTTTCCTTTTTGCTTCACCTGCTGCAGCACTCGAGCTCACTCCTAGAATGGGTCTAGAGGCTTTGGTGCCTTTTCACTGCACTCTTGCATTTAGTGACAGTAAAATATAAATGGAGGATTAAGATGAATAGAAAGAGAATTTATATTATCAGATCAATACAGATCATTGCATTTTATACATTTATTCTTGCATGAAGCTGCTGTGATCTAGAGACTATCCTTCAGCGTGTAATCCAGGCTTGATTTAAAGCTTAGCTTGCTGAATAAGTGTTCTCATGGAAATGTACTGACAGTGTGCACTGAGCAGAAGGTCAGAGCTGGACAGTCCCGGGTTTTGTCAGAACTCTTACGAGTGCTCAGATGAAAACTGCACAGTTTTATTTCACAGATTTTGGGAGGTGGTATTTACATAGTGTCTGATGTCAAATATGTGCATATGTATGTGTGCATATGTATGTGTGAATATTTATTCCATTTTCTTATTTTTGTAAGGCAGTGGGTAGTTTTCTCCCCCAAAGGTCATTGTGAGTCAGAGAGATTTGCAGTCACCTGGTGGGTTACCTCATGTACCCATAGTTACTATAAATTTCTCTGTCCTAGACCTCATAAAATCTCAGTAGTCTTTAAAATAGATCATAAGTGGGATTTAAATGCTGTGCAGACCTTTTTGGAGACCCTCTGTGTACTAGTGATGTTAACCTTGAGAGAATGAGTGAGCTAGCAGCTGTGAGTTATAGGCTTGAAATTGCTGGGTGAGGTTCTTTGGCCTCTGCTATGCATGAGATCAGAACAGAATGATGCTGATGGTCTGTTACAGCCTAGAACTACTATGAAGTACTGCAGAGGTCTTGTGTGGGCTCTTTAGCACAAAGATAAATCAATCTTTTTGAACAAAAGCCAAAGAGGAATATTTTATCTGAGTAATTTACTGTATGACTTGTTCTCAGTGTTTGGTCAAAACATGAAAGAAGCCCTTACGTAGACGTGATCATTCTAAAACTTCATCCAGATCCCTGCAAAGAGACATGGGACACTTTCCAAATTTTTTTTTCCCTTTATTTTCCTGTCTCTTTGTTCATCTCTTCAAGAATTCAATAACTTGTTACTAGTTTTTACCTTGTTTTTTGATGCTCAAATAACGTTTCTTGTAAGTGAACATAGAAATAATTACTAGAGGTTTTTAATACGTTCAGTAAAGAATAGAAGAACCCTCTCTGACTCAAATCCAGGTTTTATGACATGTTTTATGATATTTGCACCAATGTTATATAGCACACTGATGCTCTAAAGAATGAAGATTGTAATATGTACTAATTAAATTCCAGGAATTTAAAGGGGAATGTTTGCTTTTTCGGTTAGAATTCCGTGTAAGACTTTCATGTTCCTTACTGACACTGAAACCTATGAAAAATACTATCCTTTGGAGGATAGGCAGGGTTGGTGGTCTAAATTGGAGCTTTAAAATATTTTTAATTATAATTTTCATAGATTATTTTGTTTCCCTTCTGACTTTGTTTCCCGTTTTCTCTGAAGAAGAACAAGGAACGCATAATAGCATTATATGAATGAGATAAAATAACTGAGGTACTCTTGAGTGTAATTTTTCTGAGTACTCAAGAGTGGGACTAACTGCTTTCAAACTGGCATCACACTGTGGCCTTGAGGAAGTCACTGGAGTTCACAAAACACAAGTTTGCCTTCCATAAAAAAGGGTGTCAGGAATGTTTTGTGAGGATGTACAAATATATCAAACTCCTGGGTAGATATTCCCTTTTGGTTTTATTTATGTCATCTATGTGTCGGGAAATTATGTTACAAGAGTCTAAAAATAATGTCAATTGTCTGTAATGGTGGTAGGTGATTGGAAAAAGCAGGAGATAGATAATCAGGAAAAATATATGTACCGAGGAAATAGAAGGCAGCAGAAGACAACAGACCAGCGAAGATATCATCCTTGCCTTTTGTGAATTGAGAAATGGGAAGTATAACAACTCTAGGTGTGATCCCACAATTGCAGGTGATATGAAATGGTTTGAACCACTAAACTACACACAAGGCACTTAGTGAAGATTTGCACTTAGATGAAGTTTATGAGTGGATCTACAACCATGTCTACAGGAGGGTAGTCTGGTGTTTATGTGTGGTATAATACTATGTGAAGAGAGAAAACTTTACACTGATTCAAAAAATGTGCTACTAGAACTGCTTACAGAAAGAAAAACTACAGTGAAACCCACAGTTCAGCTAGAGGTCAACTGCAGAATCCATCGTATTTCTGAATAAACAGTTCAGCCTTGTGTTTTCTTTTGTGTTTCAGTTTTCAGGCACTGGTTCTTACATTTCTATCTGATAAAGAGTCCGGCATGTTCAGAAATCTTCAAGATGGTAGTGGTAGGATCATGAGCAAGTCACCTTTCCAGGCATGAGTAATTTGTGTTGCTCTTTCTTTGAAATACTGAGAGAGCTTATTGAAGGACAATGCAATTACCAGGATTTAGTCTCATGCTTGTTTGTTTAGAGTCTTTGCCTGAACTATACGCTATGTGCTGTTAAAGATAGGGACGAATCTGCCAAATTGTCAGCATACAGTCAGCCCCTTCTTAAAAAAACCTAAAAACCAGAGCAGTCCCTGTACCCTTCTTAGGCATTGAACAAGGATCTGACATTACTGATGAGCATCATACAGCACAGCCTTTTGTGTAGTGCACGTAGTAACCAAGTAACTGCTGTCACTCAGGCTGACCAGCCACCCTCAGGCAGTGTTTATGTTTGGTTGGTTCCCAAACTGTGCAGCACACAGCAGTTACTGTTAATGACTGGGGAACTTACACTCCTTTTGTTATTGTTTCAGTTTGAGGGGATTTTTTTCCGTCTCCTTACTAGTGGATCTTTATGCCAGTAAAAGAAAGCCAACAGCTATTAGCCTGTGAGACCTATTATTACATAAAAGGATGGGAGAAAGTGAGAGGCGACCCCCAAAGATTGTGATCACTGGGAAGGTGGCACTTGCACGTAGAGAAAGAATCAAAAAGTTGCCTAGCAAGTGCTCAGGGAAAAAAAAAAAAGTGGGAATGGCAGAACTGGATGAGAAGGAATAGATGAAGAGTAAGTGGTAATGAAATGCATAATGACGGACAAGGAATAGTAAGAAATAAGAAAGCCACAGCAATAGGATTAAGCAGGACAGTATGCTGATCAGTCTCTAGATGACAAAAGATATTTGAATGCCTTCCTAATAGTGTTTCCATGTAAGCAACTTCTGTAATTGCCACAAAGGTGTTAGCTTTTACAAAGGGGAAGAGTAGTCTGGCATATAAATGGAAGGCGGACTGGTCCATGTGGATGAAAATGAGAAGATAGATGTCATTCTGATTAGTCCCTTGCTAGAGCTGTTCAGCATGTGTGTGTGAACCGTTTGCCTTTTGGACGTTATCAACAGATACTATAGAATGCTCTAAAATATCCATTAGCACTCAACAGAAGATGACAATCTCAAAGTGCTCCCTGAATTACATATAATGAACTTTTGTATGAAAAAAGATTTAACAAAAGGAGCCAGCTGGCTTAAGGAGAAGGTGGCAGATGAAAAGAACACAATTCAAAGAAGTGTTCACACATTAAGGAAGTAGTTTTAACAGGCTTTCCCCAGACTGTAAGTGGGAATGGAATTATACATTGCATGTAAATGTCAAGTGACAATAATATCTTCTGACTTAAATCAACCTTGCAACCTCTTTCCTATTTTTCTTCAGATGAATAAAGTTTAACTTGTGATTTCCTTACTAATCATCTTAGTAAGTAGTGGGTGAGTAGACATTTACTGCATGAGTAGATTAATGTGACATTTTCACAAGACTTCATTTTTTGAAGTTTATTACTTGTGGGTGCGGATCTAATTCACAGCTGTTTTTGAGAGAATTAGGTATGCCATAACTCATTCAAATTCTATATTTTCTTGGTATTTTTAGGTTTTATCCATGCTTCGTTAGAGGTGTGTAGTCTGGTGTGATGTCTCAAGGTAATCAAGAGTTCTTCCCTGAATATCATTTCATGTACAGACTTAGCCCAATCACTTTTATAGAAAAACAGATTTAAAACTGAACAAAATTCAAAAACTTACCAGTTTAAAGGAGAGAAGATTCTCTCAACTAGTGCATGTTAGCCACACATATCTCGAACCATAGTCCTATGGTTCTGAATTTAATTTTTTAATAGCACAATGACTGATAGCTATATCCCTGTTTACCAGTTCTGTTTAAGTTGAAACAGAGGCAATCTTTTGTTTCTTATCTGGTTACAGAACATTTCAGTTCTGTTTATATTCCTGTTTTTTTCAAAACTACCCTTTGAGAAGCCACAAGGCCCCTCAAAGCTCCTTCTTTCCTACTATGGACAAAGATAACATTACATCAGAAACATGCTGAGACACCATCATCTGTGGTGTCCTGTAAGCCATCAAACAAATTCCTGTTTCTTCTCAAAATCTTAAATATTTGTGTCTATATGAGAGATCTAGGCAGTACAGACTTGCATTGCTTTTTTTTTTTTTTTTTTTTTTTTTTTTTTGCACAGAGATACGCGTTTTCCACATAAGCAAGTAGCAACTCCTTGTAAGAGGACAAATTTTTTGTATGAATTTTATGGGAAGTGAAATTTCAGCAATGGAAAGATTTAGCTCTGTCACTTACCGGCATTCAAGCAGCAGAATCAATGCCACATACTAGTAATTCATACCAAAAAGAGGAGATCTGCCAATTCACAGAAGAGGTTTTATGCAAAGGAAGCCTGCTAGAGGCAGAAAGAAATGCTGGTTTTCATTACACTTAAAGTTTGTGTGCAGTCTTTGCCTTCGCCTTGTCTGTGTAAGAGGATTATGTGTTCTGGTTTTTTTTTTTTTGTGGGAGGGTGTGTGTTGGGGTTTTGGGGTTTCTTTTGTCATTTTGAGGAATTAAAGGCTCTGAAACCACTAGCTTTAGTACTGTGGCATGGTTAGCACTTCAAGTGCTGTATCAATATGTGATTCATGCTGAATTGGATGTTTTGCATGGGGAACGTCACCTGATCTTTGCTTGCATGAGACGCTGGTTTTCTGAGTTCCTTTAGTTTAACCTTGATTGTGTTCTGTCTGTCAGTTCTCTTCAGCAGAAACTGGAAAATATCCAAAGCATATGGAAATATCTGCATTCTCAAAAATTAACTTTGGAAATGATACTCATACCAATTTCAATAAACTTCACATTTCTAAGACTCTTATGGATCAGTGTTTCTGATTTTAAAATTCCAACCTTTCTGTTGTCATCTATATGTTACAAATCTGATTTGTTTCTTGTTTATTCATTTATGTGTGTGGACCAGTGTCAGCTCTGTTTTAAGAGACTTCACTGCTTTGTTCACAGTGGTGTAAAATGTGGAGTTGTTGCCAGCCAGATTTGTCTCAAAAGCTGCCTATAAAACTGGATTGTTTTCCCACCCTGAGCTTGCTGCTCAGCTGCAGTACAGCCAATGCCCCAGCTGGTTAGCAAAAGAGCAGCCAGGCTCTGTCTGGGGCTACCAATATCCTTCTCTAAATTCTGAAGTCGGGAATGCCAAGGGTTGTAGAAGCAGAAATATCAAAATTTAGATCGGGAGGCTGTGTGGGTTCAGAGAGAGAAAAAAAAGTTTTTAAGCATCTAATCAAAATACTGGGCATTGAAAAAAACAGACATATTTTGGCATTTTTCCTCTCCCATCTGTTTCATTTTGGGTTGGTAATGTTAACATTTAAGTGCTTGATGAGTGTTCATTTGTGTCTGCATGAAGCTATTGCAGTTGGTTGTGGAAGCTCAGCTTGAATTCTGTGGGTTTTTTGTGTGTTTGAATGTAACTATGACCACTGAAATGCACTGAAATAAGGCAGTGATGGAGTGTCTTGGAGTGAGGGGATTATCTTGGTCTTACCTTCCTGGCTGGTATGTGTTCTGTTGTTTTCCCTCGTACTAGGGCTCGTGCACACCGCAGCTTGCTCATGGGTCTTGGCGTGCACTGCAGAGAGGTCACTGAGCTTTGCTGGGCACTTTGGTGGTCACTCAGCTTTTCTGAGTGCTTTGTGCACAGCAGCAGGACTGACTGGTGTGCAGTGGGGGACTGAGGGTGAGACCTGTGCACAATCCAGCTCTTGGCCACTTTGGGAGGTGACTGTCCCATTCTCTGTCCCAGGTCACGGCGCTGTGTCTGGTCAGAACACTGCTGGTGCCTATGTCTGGTCAAAACACTGCTGATGCATCATGTGGCTCCTGTTTCCTGTAGTGCCACAAATCTAGTCTGTGCAATTAGATTTCAGCTTGGATGTAGCTGCACCAGACTCAGATACTATGGTAGCTTAAGTCCAGAACCAAGACAGCTACATTTGCTGAAACATTACAGTGATTAAATAAGCTCTGATGAGGGCTTGTTACCTCTGAGCTATGCTGCCTCCACTTGGGGACAGGGAGGTAATGTTTCTGAGAATTTTGAAGGTCTTAGGTGAAAAGGGCTTGTTTTCCTATTTTTTTTTTTTTTTTTTTTTTTGTGAAAAGTCTTTCCAACCTATTTACTGTTTCCCCTAAATGGAGGAAATTCAAAGTAATTACTGCATTTACTTTAATGAAGATACTCTTTGAATGAGCTTCCCTAAGATGAGAAATAAAATTGGTTCATGATCAGAAGTTTTTCTTGTGAAAAATCTAATAGTATTATTTACTGCTGTCTCATAACGATCATGCCTTTTATTAGAGACAGACTTGCACTTCACACTAAAATATTTGTTTTTCACCTGTCAGTGCAATTTAAAAAATGAGAAGAATTGGATTTTGGCAAGAGAAAGCATTATTACAGTTGACTTGTAAACAAAAACTGCATGTATTATCTCTGTAGAATTCATAATGTGCCAGTAGAGATCTTGAGTAATACAGAAGAAATTATGCTTAAAAAAGATCTAACAAGTTAGAATTGAACTTGCTGGAATAATAATAATTTGCTGATATTCATTTCCAGGGGAAATCATACATAAAGCAGCCTGTGAGTCTTTTATGGAATGGTAAATACCCATTAAAAGTCTTGAAATAAAAATTCTTCATTTTAAAAACTAGTTTTACTAAGTGTTCTGAGAGATCAAAGAGTAGCAATTACAAGGCCTTAACAAATATTTGCTGTTCCTTGTAAGGGAGAATATTTCAAGAAAATTTTCCCAAATTCCAATGTCACCTTATCATGTTCTGAGAGGAAAAATTGGGTAGAAGAAGGACAGCACTAAACCCCTTATTTTTAAATATTCCCAGCCCTCACATCTCTCATTCTGAAGAAGGCAAGGTCAGCAGCAGCTCAGTGCAGTAAACCAGGCTCTGTTGTGTGATGCAGACATATCCATGCTTCCAGAGACAAGAAACATTGTTAGTCATAGGAAAATACTTTCCCATTAAAATTAGTTGTAAATGTTGTTTTCAGCCCTCATTTCATCATATGTTAAAATCCACTGGGAAGAGAGTGATATGTGAGTGTGTATGTTTGTAAGTATGTATTTTATATATAGTAAAGATATATATATATATCTAGGAAAACACGGGGGAGGTTTTTTTATTTACTTTATGAGAGATTGGTCAGATTTCTTTGAGAAGATAACGTATGCCTTGTGCTTACTTTGAAAATACACAGGTGTGGTTCCTTTACCTTTTTCTTGGCAAACAAGTTGATTTAGGAAGTTCCATCCCCCCCCAATCTCCATCCTGCTACAGTTTGCTACTCCCTTAATTGTACTGGTACAGCTGTTTGAATATCTTCACTTCAGACTCCATTACTGCAATAGCATGGGTTTGGGTTTGGAGGACAGATTGATATTTTTAGCTTGAATTGTTTCATTAATCCAATTTATAGTATGATCCTATGAAAGACTATATTATCCTGGCTGATGGGCAGCAGAGGAGGAACATAAGAGGAACAGCAGGGATGAATGCCTGGGGAAATGACCTGTGAAACTCTGTTGCCAGAGAAAATGGATGCGAACCTCAGCTTTGGTGTTACCTTGCTGCTTGTCTGTCAACATAACTTGTGTTTCTGCTCTTGGGCTTTTGTTGTGCAAGTGTTGAGGAATGCTGATTTACTCATTTACTGAAGAGAGAACTGTAATTCTGGATGGATATCACAGTAATGCTGGGAGAGTGGTGTAGAATTATGATAGTGCAGAGCTTGAGTTGCTTCTCAAAACTATTACATCTTGTAAATGCTTTATCCTCCTTTCAGTGCTTTTGCTTACTAGTTACATTGTCTTTGTTAACTTTAAATTGTTCTTTCTGCAAAATGAAGTAGATGTTTATTGGTAAAATAAAGATTAACCTCACCATGACCTTGGAATTTAGTAAAGAAAAAAGAGACACTGGTCAAGTGCTGGTCTCTTTTGTCTGATGGGTGGGAAATAGTCTGGGTATTGCACAGACCTTAGTGTTTAGTCAAGCAAAAGGCCATTTTTGTTTGGGAAAATTGTGCGGATACTGCCTGTCTTCATGTCTTGGCGCTGCATGTGGCATCAAGTATAGAGCTTACAGATATGTAGATATCTATAAAACTTTTTCTGTTTCACAGCATAGTATGTTTACTTCCATGAGAGTTTTGTTTATGTATTTATATTACTTGTGTGTCTCAGCCTAAATTAAACCATCTCTATTTGTGTTGAATAAAATTTTACTTTGGATTTTGTGCAGCAGAGCAAGTCAGCACTTGAGTGTTTTGCTACATCAAATTATGTGTGAGAACCCTGTTTATTTAAGTAGCTCAGTATAGTGTCAGTTGGTGTTCAGAGATAATGCTGTGCTTTACA
This sequence comes from Chamaea fasciata, assembly GCF_029207755.1. Taxonomy (NCBI): domain Eukaryota; kingdom Metazoa; phylum Chordata; class Aves; order Passeriformes; family Sylviidae; genus Chamaea; species Chamaea fasciata. The sequence goes on along the minus strand of NW_027094086.1, from coordinate 11,439,921 downwards.
TTGCACTCTGTTTGGGTACCATGGTAGATATACCTGGTCAAATAAATCTTAGCTACCACTCTCATGTCTAAACTGGCATCATTATGGCTTTTTAGCCTTCCCCTGGTACTCTAGAGAAAAAAGGGTACTGTAAGGATGTTGCTTTCGAGCACCATTGGCCGTTCTGCTGGCGATGAAGTTTAAGGGAATTTCAGGTTGAGGAAAAGTGTTGTGATTATTATAGAATTATACAGCTGTTTTCAAAAGTGGCTAGTAATGCCCAGGTGCCTAATTTTCGCTGTGCCCACTCTGAAGTGACTGTGTTCAGAATGTGTGCAACACCCACTCACTGGAAATCCTGGCCCCCTGAGATGTTTCAAGCTGGGCACTCAGCAACTGAGATGTTTCAAGGTGGGTGTTCAGACCATGCATGGTCTGTTTCTATGGAAATTCTGATTCTCTACAGTATAATGTACTTGGGTTTCTTTTCCATGGGATTGGCAGGAGCCTCCTGGGTCACTGACTTTGTTCCTGTTTCAAATAGTCATAGCCTACAGGGAAATGGTTTGTAACACAAGAAAAGGGTTTTTTCATCAGGCATAGTTTGTAATTTAGCAGACACCCTTGGCTCAACCGACTTTAAAGAAAAAAAAAAAAACCTAAGCAGAGAGAAATGGATAACTGAAGATTTTTCTCCCATTACTTGGTGGATAAAGCAAATGTGTAAGTCCAGACTGAAAAGCACAGCCTTTTCTTTTCTGAAATACAGCCTCAGAAGACTTTACTCAGGTACAGGAAAATGCTTGACCTAAATTCAAGTGTTGCAGTTTAATTTTCAGTTTCTTAATAGAAGCCAAAGAGAAAATAAGATGAAACTTTAAAAATCACTCACAGGTGATAGTTCTGGTGCTACCTGTGTTCTTGTTCTCTGTGCTGGTCTTTCCTTTTCTTTCCAAGGACTGCTAGTCCTGCTTCACATGCTCCTCTCAATTTTGCTCCTCCTGCTTAGATTTTTTCCTTTGGTAGAATACTGGAAACTCACATTCCACTTCCTTCTTTCCTTGAGAGGACTTGAACTTGAACTCACTTTAACCATCTTCCAGAAAAATGGCTTAGAGATGAGGTTGTTGAATATTGAAGGATGTCATGGAAACCCAGAATGGCTGAGGTTGGAAGGGACCTCTGGAGGTCATCTTGCCCAATCCCCTGCTCCAGCTGGCCCATCCGTCTACTGTAGGTTTTTCTTTCTGTCACTCAGGTAATTTCATTTTATGAAATACACCTGCCTTTCACTGGAGTCTGGTATCTAGGTGAAAGTTTGGTCTCTAAAATCGTGCACGCTTGGTCTCTAACTCTGTGTGTGTGAAAACTTTCTATGCAAAAGGAGTGGCTTTGTTTGGGCACAGTGAGGGAAATGTGGCTATATTAAATACTCTAAAGCTCAGTTAAAACATTTTCTGAGAAGTTGGAGGTTTCATTATGACTGGCTTCAGCAGTATGTACCTTCTGACTATTACAAGGAGGGAAATTTTGCAATTACTGCCCCACATTCCCTTTTACTCCACCAGTTGCCATTCCCTGTGTGGTTGTTGCTCCTCTTACCAGCAGTGATTTTTCTTCTCTTACAAATTGCAGTGGTTAGTGCCCTATCCAGACAGCTCCATGGAGATTTTTGGGGCATTTTACTTTCAACCATTTTTCTTTGTGAAGAAACCTGTGTTGAGGAGATTAATTTGATTTTCTCCAGTTTTTTTTGCTGTTCCTTTGTATGGCTTCTCATTTATTTTACTTTAGAATTTTCTGTATTAACCTTCTTCTCTTTCTGCAGGCTAATAAGGAAAGTATGTTGCATGTCAGGGAAATGAGATTTTGAAAGAAATCTTTGATGAAAGTTTTCTGAGGAGCTGTCCATGTATCTGCAGGAGAAAAAGTGATAATGTACCCTCAGTGCTGCAGAAGCAATCAGTCTCCTGCTTAAGTTCCTCTCAGTCTGCATAGTCTGGAGTGCTGTGGCAAACTTCAGTCCTCTGTAGACATGTAGACAGAGGGGGGAAATGAGACAGTGCTTTCCTACATAGGTCTGTGTCCTTTCACTGCCGAGCATCACTATGGTCTTCTCCAAGTGCGTTGTCAGTCTGTTCTTACAGAGCGTGGGTTGGTTGAGAGTTTTTTCAAGATCTACTGTCCAACTTGAATTATCAACAGTTTTGAGAAGACCAGAACTGGGGGTGCAGAGGGTAGTCTTAACACTTTTGGATCTGTAAATGAAGGACTTACTAAAAATGACAGCAAAAAGACTTAGCTTTATCTTGAATTGAGAGTGCATTTTCTCCTCCAAAAGACGGAACTAAATCAGGGAGTCAGAGAGCTTGTGTTCCTCTGCTGTCAGCAGTAACTTGCAACCTGGTGGCAAAGTGTGTATTTTATCTGCTGCTGGGGCATATGAAGACAACTGCCTACTACCACTGTTGCTAATGGCTGAAGTGATGGGTGTTTTTGTTATGAGTATTTTGAAAGTCTAAAACCTACTGTCAAAATTTCTGGGCAATGGTATATCATTCCTCTTCTGCCTTGAATCATGGGAAAACCAGCATACAGCTTGAATTTCAAAACAAACTAATATGTAGTGCCAGAGGTAGAACTGACATGTCCTGCTTTCTTTAAATTGAAATTTTGGCTTTTGTTAGCCAATACTATAAAGATATGAAAGTATGTATGTATTCATCTTAATCCACATTGTCTGTGCTTAAACATTCATTTTAAGTGCATTTGTATTTGTAAGTTTGGAGCCTTCCTGTAATTTCACCGTATCCCAGACTATTTTGTGTTTAAGGTAGTCTGCAGTGGAAGAGAATGCATATTTAGATTGGTGTGTACTGGCTGCAGGACAGCTGTAATACCCTAAAAAACAAATACTGATGTGCTAACTTTTGCACAGAAAGAGGTGGTTGTGAAAAATCTTTAGAAATTTTGCTAACTTGTGGATGTATATAGGAAACTAGAGTAAATGTAAACTCAGATGTTAGAAAATGCAAGTTTTGGATAAATTTTATGTGAGTGTTACTATAGGATGTATTAAATCAATGCTGTCTTGACTCTATTCTGTTGTTGGAAGTTCTGTTTTAACACTGTGGGTTCATGGTACATAATTTAGTCCTGACTGATTATAGTTTAAATCAGCATTAAGGCACCTAAGCGTGATTGGTCTCTTCAGAAGGGAGAAATTGAACCCTTGCTAGTCACTTTATGCAGTTTTGTTCTTTAATATTTAGGGAGACTTTTCAGAATAATATCCGTGTTTCCATTATAATAAGAGATCATAAAAGTCATGCGAGCTGGTATTTATATTTGCAAACTGCATATTCAGCCAGCTAATTTTAACATGATGCACGCGGGCCTTTGAAAATGAAATTATGGCCTTGAACTGGGTTTTCTGTGAGTAGAAAAATTAATATTGCAAAATGTATAATCTCTGAGTGGTGAGGGAAATGACTTGTGAAGAAATGGTTACTAAACTCAACGTATTTAGCCTAGATAGCAAAGAGACTACAATATGCACTTCAATGGTATTTTGTGGCAGTAGCTAAAAGCATATGCAGAGAGTTTGGAATGCATTCCTTAGATATGAATTAGAAATAAGATTAGGGTAACTTTTGATTAGATAACAGAAAGGCACACATCCAGCACTTGCAAAGTGTTTGATTTTGGTGTTAAGCTAGGTTGTTGGCCTGCAGAGTGCAAGGTTTGAGTACTTTGGAGAGTTGTCTGGCTTTGTAGCTGGAGTCTGGCTGGAGGATATTCAGCAGTCAGAGTGCTCATGGTCTGCTGGAAGAGAGTCAGTGCCATGAATCTCTTTACCATGGATCTCCACTGTTGCCCTCACATATGAAACAAAAGCAGCAGGAGGGCTTGCAGAGAGAATAACAGACAGTGTTATTCAGGCTTTCAAAAGCCTGATGTAATTATTAAATTTTAGTTATTTTTGATACTGTAGTGCTGTTAAACCGGTGGTTGGAATTTGTGATAATGAGTTGTGGGATGGTGTTGAGGAGAGAAAAGTATTTTCTAATTTCTTGTTCCTTAGTCAGATCAGGTCAGCTGGTGTGTTCTGATTAGTCTATGGTGGAGTCTGTTGTAAAGAAACCTTGAAAGTGCTGGGATCCCTGCCCTGGTGAGCTGTAAAACTTTACACCCCCATACAGTCATCCCCAGTTTCTTATCATGTGCACCCAAGCTGTGCCCTGCATCTGCTCCTGACTTGGGAGGGGCAGAAATGCTCCTGGCTCTTCAGGGGAAGGGAAAGCAGAGGAGCCTTGCACAGCAGGTTATTATGTGTGTAATGTAGAGCAAGGAGAGTTTTTAAAAGGCAAATAGAATAGCTTGTAATGTAAGTTTCCTTTTAAATCTTGTTTAAGAGATGGAGAGGTAAGTGGCTGGGAACAGCATAGGAGATTTCCTCTTAGCTTTCAGCGCCCTGTGGATTGAACTTCAGACAGAAAATGGACTCTAGTATCTGTCAATGAGCAGAAATAGGGTATGGACAACAACTGACCTGTACACAGTCCTTCAGATCTATCTGTATGTCCATAGTGCCTCCAAGGGCAGGATATGATTTTGTGTTAATGACATCTTCAGCAATTTCCCAGGATTTGTAACCTGTGTGAAAGAGCAGCAACAGGGAAACAACAGTGAACAGTACTGAGACTTAAAGCAGGCTGGTGGATAAGTAGAACAGTCAGTACAGGAAGAATGTAGAGCAGAATGTATTTGGAGATAATGTCTTTCTTGCCGAGCTGTGTTCCACCTCTTAGAGCTTTATTTTAATACATCTCTTAAAGTTGCATGCAACATTATTACTCTTCACCTGAAGTTTTTAACTATTAGGAAATACAGCATTTGTACAGCTCTCTTACTATTTAAGGATGCACTTCTTTTCCCCTAAAAGAAAAAACCAAAATATTTAGGCCACTGTAGTTTCTTTATGTTGTGGATATGATTCATTTTGACCATGGGAGGAGAATGACAGTTATTTGCTACACAAACCTTCCCTGTGATTCATGGAATGTCCTTTGTGTCAGCCTTGAAGGAGGCACTTCATATGCTTCCTAGCAGGAAGGAAAAATAGTGTGATCATAGTTACCAGATAGAACATGGAAACTGGGTGGGAGGGAAGGGAAAGGGGAGAGGGAAATGCTGATTATTCAGAAGAAAGCTGCAGGAATGCCAAGATGCTGTCTGCAGTATCCATTCATTTACTTAATGAAAAATGGATACGTTCCAAGCCTATATATAATTAAGGGAAACGTCACAACTGTAATTGCCGTGTTCACAAAATAGCGTAGCTTATTATGTAATTTCTTTTGTGTAAATATATCTTAGCACTTTTCCTTTGTCTCCTGGATCCATCACTCTTTCAGTATGGTAGGATATTTCTGTCTCTGAGCGGTGTTTCAGATTTTGCCCCCAAATTGATGGCCATATACAGTTGTGTCAGCTTTCTGCAGAGACAGATTTTTGTGTTCTAACATGATAAAATAGTTAGCAACTTAAGCTTGCCAGATCAGAAGACATTTTCCTTTCTTCACAAAAAAAAAATTAAAAACTGTACTACAATTTTCTTCCTAAAAGTAGCAGCACAGATTGGCTATTTAAGTGCTTTTAAAGAATGCTCCATCAAATGACAGTCCCTAATGCTGCCTGGCAGACATTGGGGCACTTTCACAGAGTCTAGCTGCTTCCCGCTGCTTTCTCAACTCCTGGAAACTGCAGGATAGGAATAAATGGGAGTAGCAGAAGTAGAAACTTAGGTTTCCTTACTTCCTGATTTCCTGCATGGATTCAGGGGTTGTGGCTGGCTGTCTTCCCACAGTTGGCAGCATTTGATGTGGTACATGCAGCTGTGTCGGGAACATACAGCTGTGACTGTTCGGCCTTGCAGCATCTACAGACTGTCCTTACCTAAGCAGATGCACAGCAGTGTTAGAATGGGAAAGCAGAAGTGTAGTTACAGATGAAAGGAGTGGAATTAGGAGGAATGCAGAAGAGAATAAAAGTGGATATGAATTGCTAATCACATGACCTGTGTTAATTGATTTTCCCTGGCAATTAGAATTTTACTGCTTGAATCATCAATGCTTTTCATTCTTCCATTATTTCCTGTGTTATAAAATGCTGGCTCTGTTTTGATTTTCCTATAGCTGTGTTTATTGGGGATAAGGGGTCTAATTATAGCTGTGAACTATACTGTACTGAGAGGGCATTTAAGTTTCTTCTGACTATTTCTGAGGCAATGTGATGAGTCATGAAATACAACTTTTGCAGAAAATATCCTGATTGCCTAATGACTAGGTGTTGGTAGATGAAATTACACATACTCTCTCTTGTTCACATGAAACCAGGGAAGTGTCTTTCTGAGTAAGCTGTTCAAGTTACCCAAGAAATGTCAAAGATTACAGTTGCAAAATGGGGGAAAAAGAAGTGTATGTTGGAGTAGCTTGGAAACACATGAGACTTACAAATGCATTAGATATTCACAGCATGAATACTTATAAATAAAATATTTGTAAAGAAAAAATGCTGCCTTAAAATAGTACAATGATTACCCATGTTCCGCATATTTTATTTTGCAGATGATGAAGAAGATGTTAACAAAATGGAAAAAGTCATGTTAGAATATGCTACAATGGACAGAGAACTTAATCATTATATAAAAGCATTTGAAGAAACCATAAATCAGGTAAATTATCTCTTCTCATTAAGTTATGAGAACATATCCTTATTTAAATATTGTCTTCTAAAAGACACAAATGTTAAATTTAAACAATGCACAATTGGAAAGACAGCTCTTCAGCAGGTATAAAATACTGAAGTTCCCAGTACAACTATTCATTTTTTTCTCCTAGCTTGCTACAGGGTTGGTGAGATTTTAACTTCTCCCCACCAAACTGGCACCCTTGGGATTACGGGATGAGTAGTGCTTTGGGAATGATTGAGGGCACTATAGTTAAGGCACCCTACTCTCAGGTGATACCACCTCACAGATTGTGGAAGATGGAAGTGCAGCTGATAATGTGAACAAATTGATGCAGAGAACCGATGTTTTAAAGCCTGTTTCCCACTGTCTTCCTGCCACCTGACTTGGCTGGTGCGTGTAAAGGGTGATCTGGCAGATTGCTCGCTCTATGAACCAGGGCCTCGCTCTGCCCCTCAACAAAGGACGGACAAAGGACGGACAAACTCCGGGCGCGGCGGCGCCGCTGCCGCCAGTGGCCGCCAGGGGACGCCGCGCCCGCGCGCGGCCCGTCCCGGGCTCGGCGCGTTCCCGGCCCGGCGGGAGCGAGCGGCGGCTCCGCGGCAGAGCCGGGCCGGGAAGGGGCAGGTCCAGGGCGGCCGAACCTCAGCTTCCGACCACGTCGCGCCGGGATAACTCAACTTCCTGAGTGACCTGTTCTAGTGTGTGTCTGCAGAGAGTCTTCTCTGTGTCCGTTTTATACGGATTTATATAGAAAAGCAAAAGCACATCCCTGATTTTCCTTCAAGGTGGGAAATCTGTGTTTCAAAATGTTAAATTAGGAGAGCTTTTCAGTTAAACTTGCCTCTGCTGTTATCTTGCTGTTGCTTTTTGTTTTTTTAAAAGCAGTAAAAGGAGAGCAAAGCAATACATTTCCCACTAGTTCTGTTGAGATGCCTACACGGTTTCTCTGTTGTAGAAAGGTTTTCCTTTAATTTTTAAAAATCTGATCAGATGCTTAACTGAAAAAATCTTCATTCTGATAATTAAATATGCATGTTTAAAAAGAGGTCAAAACTATGCAAGTTGCAACATCAGCAAGTGTTGGACAGCAGTAAATACAGGCACTGTTCCCCATGCAGTCTTTAAATATACATTTCACTTCAGATGTCACCATAATTGCAGACCTCCTAGTTTCTATTGGATGGTTCAGAACTTTTTCCTTTTATTTGGACTATTCATGATTTTAAAAGCTTTCCTAGTAAATTGTAAGATAGTCTTCATTGTTAGAGACTAATGATGTAGACTTGAGCGAAACACAGTTGGTTTATATTTTGATTATAAGCCAATTAATAATTGATGCCTTATTGTTATAAGAGGAATTTCAAGTAATTTTAAACAATGACTTTTGAACTTCTTTCATTATTTCCATTTGTCAGCAAAACACTTTTTTTTTCAAGTTTGGGACCATAAAGAGCAAGTCTGTGCCTTCACCGACAAAGCACTCAAGTACTGTTTACTTCAGATGCATCACTCATGATATTTTAAATTGAGCAGAGGTGTAACTGCTTCACTGAAGTGAAGGTATTTTTGTTGGTTTTGGCAGAGCAGTGATACATTTGTGGTTTTTAGGATTGAATTCCGCAGTATCTATTGTGTGCATATCTGTGCTGGTGTGCAAAAAAATACACCCGGAGGGGTTGGTTTTCCTTTCTCCCCCCTTTTTTTCCTCTAATGCAGCTTCTTTGTGTCATTGAAACAAACTCATTTCCTGTTATTTCAGTCCTAAGGTTTTAAAAATGCAGCTCCAAGGTATTTAACATGTTTTAGAGTCTACATGGATTATAAATTTGGTAATGGCTAATCTGTTAGCCTCTAGCCACACTTCTCCTGTATCTGCTTCCTACTTCACTCTAGGGAATTGTCTGTCCTTTCCCCTGCCAGCATACCGAACAAACCTTTGTGAAAGAACAGAGTTACAGTCTGTTCTCTGAAAAATAACAGCTCATGCTTTATTTTGGAGGCTAGCTGCATACCATGTCTCTGGAACTGCACTGCCCATCTCCAGTTACCTGTCAGAGACAGCTTAAAATCTGCTTCTGGGAAACAGATACTGTTGCTGAATTTAGGGCTGCACCTGCAAGTAGCTGTAGAATGGCTTGGGTTTAAAATAGCCTCCACTGACTTGCTCCCTGGTTCCATCTGAATTCCTTACCTGAGGGCTTTCTCTGGGGAGTTGCAGGAGGTCATTAATTTTCACAAGCAGACAGTTCTTCATAGACAGGATTTGTCTCCAACTGTAAAACACATTTTATCTAATTATTTTGTAAGTTTGTATGTTGATGATTTTTCTGGTCTGTAGTTTCCTCATACAGCAGTGAATCTGAAAGTGTATGAAAGCCTGAAAGCCTATGTTTCACCTTCTAACCAGCTGCTTCTAGTGAAATGTCCAACTGGAATTTAGCAAGATAAGGAGACAGCAGCAGTTAAAATTCCTGATATATTATTTTATTATGAGTATCTCTAAATTGCATTGACAAAAAGATATTGTACAACCAAAGGATTGTAATGTAAATAACTTGAAACTAGCATGAGATATAGTCACATGTCTTCTCAGCCAGTTTTTTTGTTGATTTAGACTGCAGTAGGTAGAATGCAGAAGGTGGGACATACCAGCATCCTCTTCTGGTTGAATCAGCAGCCTGTTGAGCAAGAAGTGAGCAATTGAATCACAGTGTTTCCAACAATAGGCTGTGGGAAATCCTTTGTCTGTCCTGTGCCACTGGATTTTCTTATATCTGTGTAATGACAGGACTTCTGCTGCTGCTGCTTCTTTCATTTTTAATGGGTATTTTTAAAAGAAATTAGCCAATATACAGGGTCTTACCATGCAAAGTCAAGACACCACTCTTATTTTTGGTGTAACAACAGTGGGCTGATGGAGCTGCAGTATCTCTTGCAGAATTTTTTTATACTCTTGAAATGGACCCAAATGATTAGAACCCAGGCTCAAGTGTTCCCTGCTCTGACAGAGTTCTCAAGTGGCCAGAACGCCAGTGTATTTTGTTGTCCCAAATACGGATTCTTTCACCCAGTGTGTGGGAAAACAATCCACACACAGAGTCAAGATACTTGATTTTATTTCTTGTCTGTGCAGAGAACGGGTTCTAGATGGTGACTCTATGAAGCGAACACATATTTAGTATGCCAGGTGCTCATTTTTTTACACTGTGAGCAATAAAAACCTGGCATTTCCCATATATGTAACAACCTAACTGTGTAGTCATTGGCTTTGCATCCTCTTGTCTGCATGTAAAGACCCAGAGCACATTCATTTTACTGTGCATGCTGTCTGAGGAAGTGTCTTATGGGAGCAGGGGGTAGTCATAGCCTGTGAACAGGTATTTTACTGAATTTACTGAAAGAGCACAGTGTTCAAGCAAAGTTATACTTGGTATTGTAGTTCGATTCATTGTGTCCTCCTGTTCTTGCTTCTTGGTTCATGTAGGTTTAGCTTTCCTGGACTGTCTCATAGTCCTTCATTTCAACAATTGTGCCTGCTCCCTCACTCCCACTCAGCACTCCTGATTAGCAGGGATGGTGGCGGTGGATTGATCACTCTCTCAGCGTTTCAAGCATTTGGTTTCTTAGGGACTGTCGAAACTGGGGGTAAATTTTCTGAAGTCCCCAGACTTCTCTGAATAAAATGAATTACAGTATATTGTAGATCAAAGTAGAGGACGAGGAAGACAAAACTAACTTCTAATGTTACGTTATTTCCACCTCTTTTTTTCTTCTTTATGGGAAGAGAACCTGGGCTATTTTGTTTCTTTTGCAGGTAAGAGGAAATTGTTGAATATGGTAATGGCATCTCTGGCAAGGATTGCTTAGTGCTTCATTTTACAAGTTACTTCTTTGCCAAACATCACTTTCTCATTCTTGATTCATGTCTGCTTTTTGACACTGTGACAGGATGAAATCCAAATCTTAGTGAGGTGGAAGAAACACACAGAAGACATTTAAGAAAAAAACTAAGAGAAGGAAGCACTGAGAATGAGAAGAGGCAGACACAAAGGGAAAGAACATGGTCTTGGGAAATCTTGAGATCATGTAGACATATGGGGACGGTACTGGTTTGAAAGAGGGCAAGGAAAGTGGTGGTGTTGAGCTGAAGAAAAGATGGAAATATTAGATGTGGCATTGATGCTTGGGTTTTATCCTTACTTCTCCCAAAGCTTTCCCACATTATTCTTGGTGAATCATATCTATCACTATGTCAGTGGCTGCTGTCATCTTTGTTTTCTGATTATTTTGCATGGAAACTGATTTGAGCAATTGTAATTTAATTCAAAGTTTATTATAGTTTGAACCCAGGAAGTGAAATTAAAATGTCCTTTGTTGGGTTTTGTTTGTAAAACTACTACATACATCTGATGTAAGTGTATGTCTTGAGAGGATTTGAAGTCTGGATGTGTTGGTCATTTATGCCTGTGTGACTTCACAGCTTGTCAAGTGTTCATTCTTCCTTTGCAAAGATGAAGGGTGTTCCTTGTACGAAAGTGATTTTGTTTCTACAGGATATATAGGAACTGCATATGGAATAGTTTTGTATTTTTGATAATAGTTCTTCCCTTAAGGCTAGTAAGGTCATTGCAGTGTGAATAGGAGGAGATGTATGTTCACTGGTCAGTGATTTAGAGCAGATTACTTAGTATTGTGGTGTGTTATTTTAGTGGCAAACTGTGTAAGTTGTTGTCCTGCAAGGGGATAATTCCCTTCAGTGATCTAGGTTGTATTCCAAGTGTGCAACTTGTGAGTGATCTAAAAGCCTCTGCAGAAAAGTAAAGAATCCTGTTTAAAACTGCTGTACAGATGAATCCATGGTCTCTGGTTTGAAACCTGTGTAGCAAAATTCTAATTTCCTCACTTAAAACTCGTGAGGAGTTTTAATAATCACTACTAACGCTGTAGTGATTTGTCTGGTCTTCCTTGGTTTCATAAAAATGAAAGGGACTTAACATCTTTGTTAACCAGCCTCTGCCAGCGTAGCTTCGTAGGCCAGGAGTCCTGTTGGAGAAAGTTTTACCAGTATGTCCAAGTTGTCTCTTTTGAATAAACAAACTAAAGCAACCTAACACTTCTGCAGTGGTGGCTCCACTTGCAGTGTGGTCTTTCAAGGAGCAGCAAGGTGAAGCTGAGGATGTGATTCCAGCCAGTGTCCATCCTCGTTGGCGCAGCTATGGCAGCAGAACTAATGTGATGACCAAGTTCAGTGTATGTGGCAAGTGCCAGCAGGGTCATCAGTGACTGCTGCTACCTGTTAGAGATAGGGTTGTGCTTAATAATCAGACTGTCACTTAGTTTTCTGTAGGGATGAGTACCAGGAAGACTGTGAATCCCAAGGGATTCATGTGTTTTAGCTGATTCAGGACTCTCTGACAGTTACTGGCACTGTGATACCCATTACAGCGAAACAGTTTTTGACATGGAGCTTTCTTGTTTCATGGAAGAAATTGCCTTGTTTGTTGCTGACACTTTCTTAATAAGCACTTTGCTCTTCTTTTTTCCTCTTGCTGCACTCTCATGACAACATGTTGTAGGGCAAAATCCACTGATGATATCCATATCTGCAACTGTGACCTTCACTGTACAGCTGAGCTCAGAGCATTTCCTCGGTCATCAGTGTTTCTTGATTCTGAAGTATTGTCTGCTAGCCATTAAAATTTTGGGACCTTCTTTTTATCAAAAAGGTCCTTTGCTGCACAGAAATTGCTCAGGAAGGTCTTTGTGAAGTACCAGGAAAATGGGTTTAAACCTAATGCCTTGAGAGGACTGCCCTGGAACAGAGACTAGGCAGAGCTAAAAGAATAAAGTAGGTCTTTATTAAAAGGTCTTAAAGGGTACACCTTGGGCAGAACAAGTGCCTGGCCAGGGCTACACCCAAGATGGACCTAAAATGGTCACAAAAATGGATGACTGGTCACGAGGTTTCACACTTCTATAAGTTTTCGTCCATTTGCATATTGAGGTTAGTTGTCCAATTAAAGCCTCAGGTTATGAAGTCTCATCCTTGTTGTTTTCTCTTCAGTTCACCATTGTTTATACTTTTGGACCTGAAGCTTGTAAAGGTTGTCCTTGGTCTCAAGCTAGAAAAGGATGTTTTGTCTACCTGCCCTGTGAAGAGAACTGACTAACACTTAATGTGAAGCTCAGGGCTTACACACCTAGGAAACTCAAAAATCTAAAAAATATGAAACCTAAAACTTAAGGTATCAGAATGGATATATCTTTTATTGGGCTGGCAGGGAGAATAAAAGAACTCTTGTAGTCTTTTGCTGCATTTACCCTGACTGGCTAATTGTAAAAGCAAGTGATTCTATCTTGAAATTCTCTCAGAGCATACTCAAATGCACTATCAGCAGCAACAAATCAAAACCCTGGTGAAAGATGTTGTACCAATGCCAATGTCTTTGGAGATTTTTAGAGAACTTTCTTCATCTTTAGAGGGGTTTTTAACAGTGGATGTCCTCTTGGCCATTATTTTGGTGTCTTGAATTCTAATTGGAATTCCTCCTTAGTGCTTGTTTACTTGCTATCTACTAATGAAGCCACTTCAGACTGATCATTCATCTTGCAGAATAAGTGAACTGTGGACATTGGATTAAATCCTTATAATGACTTGGGCAGGATAGTTGAGGAAATTAATATGCGACTCTATAATTATGCCTCTACACCTATATATCATAATGCCACAGGACTTACTAAAACTTTTAGAGGCAAGCTTATTTCTAGCATTAGGTAGCTGTGGAGTTTTTTTTAACATTTTAAACTTTCTTCAGTACAATTTCTTTGATATAATTTCTAATTAATAGTGTATTTTTGCTGTGTCCTACTGCCATCTCCAAACAGTAATTCAAACAATGCAGCACTGTTGTAGGGATGTGCACTGCTTCCTGCAGAAACTGGGACAAAGATGCATTTCAACACATTTTTAACATTTACTTTATAATATTTGCTTTACTTTTTTCTGTGTCTCTGTATGTGTCAGGCTAAGCATTTGATGGAAGCCGCTTTTTTATTTTCCGAGAATTAGTGATCTGTGTGTGTAGTTCTCTACAGTAATATGTTAGAGTCAACATTTGGTGAGCTGCAATAAAAATATATTTTTAGTGAGCAGCATATAAAGAAGTAGGAATAGTGTTTTATTTTATGTGGGTTATATAGCACATCCCCAGTAGTGTGTCTTAGTGTCTCCTAGCAAGCATAAAAATGTGTCCTGCTTTTTGGAGAATAAACCCTGGAAACTGTTGTATATGGACGTAGGTTTGTTTGACTTCACTGTGGTTGCTTCCATTGCTCAAGCTAAACATTTTCCTAAATATTTGCAGTGTCAACACTGTAGTTGCTGAAATGGCCCTTGGCTTGTGTGGGTAGGCATTGGGCCGCAGGGGCCACAGCTGGTTAGCAGTGAAGATTTGGGTGAAAAGAAGTGTTCTGGACCTAGGGCCATCACACGGAACTGGGACCTCTGTAGGTACAGTGGCAGCAGGGATAGTATTAAGAACAAATATGCCAAAGGAGTCCTGGGAATCACATCATAATTTGAAAAGTGTGTTTGCTATGTTGGGCTGCAGTGCTGCCCAGTAGGTAGCAAACTAGCCTGGGATTAAGGAGGACTGGGTGCTATTTTCAGGTCTACTAGCAGCTTGTGTGGTTGACCTTGACAAATAGTTTCACTCTGTACTTTGGGCTGTGATCCCGTGTTCATTAACACTGCATTTGTGCAGTACCAAATCACCTGGTAGCACATTCTCATCAAGTAAGCCAGATCACATGATACCATTTTTGCTGGCTGTATTCTGGCTGCAGGACAGACACTACCTGATGGAGCACAACTGTGCAAAATTAGAATTGGCAGAGTGGGTTACACTCAATTGGTGTGTCATGCAGCTGTGGTGGTTTTGATCTCATATGAGACATCCTGAAACGGAATTTACTGTCTCTCTCAACCACGATCTCAGTCATGTGGACAGCATCCCATATTACTCTCTGTAAAGAGATTTTTCTTTTCTACCTGAAGAATTCAAAGCTATTTGAATTCAGTTTTAAATTATTTTATTTTAACACTGAAGATTGCAGCTGGCAGTCTGAACTTTTTCTGAAGTTCCAGAAGATCACACATAGAACAACTAAAAGTCTCTGTGGTTTGTATCCCTACTTTTCTGTGCAGTGTCTGTGTTTGAGAGTCGATGTGAGTTAACTCTGCCTGGTTTAGCCTAACCAAGAGAAAGAAGATAAAATTTTGAAATGTATTGAAACTGGTAGGTGTTGAGGTAAAATAGCCAGATTAAAGAGTTCTTAATTTCAAATAATGGATTTTTTTTTTTTTTTGGTAGATGAAATTTATTACGGGAAATACTGGTGTAGTTTTAGTTGCTCATTAATCGTCTCATCTGGAAAGCTCCTGCTGACAGTCCATGGATTTAAATCTTTGGAGCCAAGGGGTGAAGGTTGAGTGCTAAATCCTGGATGATTCTCAGCAGCAGGAGTTTTTACTTTAAATTAGTTTCTCCTGTTAATTGAACACACCCAAGTTGATCAGTGTCAGTGGGGAGGCAGTTTCTGGAATGCCTTCCATAAAATATCTCCCTCCAAAGGTTGAGTGTTGTTTTAATTACTGTAATTGTTTCCAGAAATTATATGTATATGTTGGATACTTCAATATTCCTTCTCCAAAATTTTAAATGTTAAGTCACTCATTTAAAAACATTATCTTTTTCTCCCAGTTTTTTTTATACTGATCTTATCAATAAAAGTACTCAGTTACCCAGATTTTCCCTCAGCAAAATTCTTATCAAATTTATAATGAATCACAGATACAATGTTGCTTACAGCATTAACTAGATGACCTTTTTTTTTTTCTTTTTTTTTTTTTTTTTTTTTTTGGCTGCTACTTCCATGAATTGGTTTTCATTAAAGAATTTCAGCTGAGAAGGAGTTAGTGGTCGGAGTTGCTACTCTAATTCCTAGCTTCCTCATAAATTATATTATTTGGGACTTTTTCTTGTTGAGCTGTTCTATACTGGCTGTAAATGGGAGTGTGCATGTAACGTGTTCCATGTCATTTAGAATGGACCAAAGTCATATGACTTTGTAGTATGATTTCCTGTGAATGTTTTCACTTTTACAGAACTGTGTATTTGGGCCTATGTTAAAATGGAGAGTATTTCTTCACTTTATTTTTTGATCCTGGGAGTTAAGAGCAGCTTTTTGACATTAATTTCATTAAATTGAATAATGGGTTTCTCACAGTTTTCAACATGTGTGCTCAACCTGTGCTGCAAATGTCAAATTGTTTTTCTTTCTCACATGCCACATTGCTCCTGTTGAGGGAAGCTAGTGCTGTGATTTAAAAGCAGCAGCATGATTTCTTTGTGTTTGTGATGTGCTGCAGTATGTAACTATGCCCATTTCAGTGCCTACTGAAATTGAAAAAAAACCCCAAACCTGCCTAGTGGTATGTATGTGTGTTATTATCTTTCCAATTTAAAGAATAGGTTTCAAAAAATACTTGAATCCTACCAGAAATCAATACCAGATGTGACAGTATCTCCCAAACGTGGCCCCGTTGTTGATAACCTACTGTGAGTTACAAACAGTGTGCTTGATAATAAGGGTTGGCAAGTTGAGCTACTTTCTGGGCTCTCATGTTATTCATCTGAGCTACATGCATAGCCTGAGCAAGCTGATTTAACCAGCTGACGTACTTCTTTTGTCCTTAGACTTGTGTGTTAACACTGACAGTAAATGAAAAATATTACAGAAGACTTAACAAAATAAGTGTGTACATGAGATGTGCTCAAGACTTCCTCATAAAGTGTCAAGTTCCCATGTTTACATGAACTCACACATACCACACCTGATAAATTCTACAAAACCAGAGAAATTTTTTAATTTAAAGCTCAGTGATGTTGCTACTCTTAGCTCTTCTGGCACTCTTCAAATGTTAGTGCCTCATTGCATTGCCACTGCTTCTGTGTGAACAATTCACGGTGTTTGTTCAACTGGATACTCATCCACTGTTCAGTTATGATGCTGTTTTTTCCCCTGCAGTCTGTTGTGTGGGGAGAAGATTGGATAGCAAGGGCTTGGATGCAATGGTGAGTTAACAAGAATTGCTGGGAAGATGGCAACTCTGGTAAGGGAAAACTTACAGGGTGTGGTTTATGTGGAGTGTGATAATTGTTGTAATACAAAGTGTGGGCTGTAAATGAAATGTTTCTTCATGGATATTTTTGTGCTTAGTTGGAGGTGATCAAGGGGTGCAGGTAAAGGCTGGGCTGCGCTAGAGGCAGTTTGGTCCAGTTCAGTAAAACTGTCTCTTGAAAGAGCGAGTTTCTACAAAAACTATTAACAACCCCACTGTATGCCCTTAGTCCTCACAAAACAGCCCCACCTTTCCCCACTGCTCTCTGCTAAATTCCACTAACAATGAGCCATAGCCATCACCACCATCTCCTCACAGTGATATGCTGGTGTTCAGATTGGTGGGCAGCTTCTCTGCCTTTTCTCTTGCTTCCCCTCTTACATCCTGTTTAGGCTTTGGAATCCCTTTCTTACCTTCTTTTGGCCTAACCTGGAGTTGGCTGTTCTTGGCTGGTCACCTGCCCTTGGAGAAGACTCAGCAGTGTTTCCTTTTCTCCCAATGCTTTGACAGCAGTGCTTTGTATCTCTTGACAGATATAATCTGACAAAGCACATGGAAATATCATTGCACAGTATCTTAGGAGAATCTGACCCATCAGTTTTAACCCTCTGCAGACTAATGGGACCTGAGTTTAGTGAGTCATCCTCCTTGGTTGATCAGTTAGGTTGGCAGATGCCTGGCCACCTTTGTCAGTCAGTCTTACAAACAAATCAGCCAGGTTTATGTGCACAGCACAGGTCACTATAGTTGTGATGGTTGTTACAGTTCAGCATGAGTTTACAGTTGGCCATTTTCAGTCCCCACAAAACTCAGACCCAAACTCCTTATGTTATTCCCTCCTTATACTAGTTCTTTTCAGCAGTTGTTTACCTGGTAAAATTTTAATAGAAGCAGATTGTTTTATGTAAGGAGAAAATCCAGCTAAAGCAAAAAGCACCTATACAGGATTACAGGTGTGGCTTCTGCTCAAGGAGAAACTGTCAGTGAATTCAGCTAGGAGGTGACTGTAATAGCAGTGTGTAGTCATGGATGGAATAGAAGTGTTTGTTCACCATGTGTCACATAAAGAGCTGTTTAATAAAATTTTCTGGCAGCAGGTTTTGAATCAACAAAAGGAAGTAACTTTTGACACAGTGAATAATTACATTGTGGAATTAGTTGCCACAGGATGTTATGGAGACCAAAATCATTAATGAGTTCAAAAAACTACTGGACAAATTAATAGAAGAAAAAATCCTCGACAGCTGTTAGATGCAAAGATTCAAATACAGTCGCTGTGTTGGTAAATCCCAAAACTGCAAGTTGTTAGTTGTAGGGAAAGTATGTGGTGAGAAACAAGGAAGGAGCTTTCTGTTTGGTGCTCATTAGATTCCTGTTCCAGCCTTTTGCTTCTGCCATTGTTAAAGAGAAGAGAATAAGCTGAATGCGTCTTTGATCTGAAGTACCATATTTGAAAGAAGCAGAAAATGAACTGCGTAGAAAACCCAGTCTCCACAAGCACTAATGCACCCTGAAATTTATCTTGAATGGCTATGAAGCTTTAGATTAATGACATTTATTCTCTGTTTCAAACCTATTTTGGAATACTGTTCTATCTAAAACAACCTTCCACCTCCATAATTTTAATATTTGGAAAGTTTTCAGGATATCTAATAATTTATCTCTCTGTTCTTACTCATATATTTGATGATTTAAAAAATAAGTAAATGAACAGCTCCTGCTTTGGGCATTATTACATAATTGAAAAATTCTTAAAGCTTGCTTCAAATCCATATAATATAAAACCACATAAACCATTTAATAATGAGGTACTAGCAGATAAAATTCAACTTGAAGTTTGGGGAGCTACACCCACTTGGGCTAAAAAAGGGGAGGAATCTTTGGCTGGATTTAGATCCTTGTCTTGCAGCCAGTTTTCTCCCTTAATGCCCAAAAAAACCTTAAAAACTTGTTCTATATAACAAATCTTCTTGTACTGATGGGAGGAGGTGAACTACAGCTCTGGGTGAGTACCTGCTTAGGACCCCTTCTTATAAACTTGATAAAAATTCAGCTGAAGTACCTGCTCTGATCTCAACCACACCAAATGGGATAAAATGTTTTCCTGGATGGTTAAATAAAATACAATGTAGGTTTTTAAACTGTTATGACAGATGATAATCTGAAAGTTTTAAGATCAGTCCTTGAGATGCCTGGATTGGTGAATATAAAAATGCCTTTTATATCCCCATCAACAGTGTCATAAAATAGCTATGTGATCCAACTGGAATATATAAATTTGGTCAACTAAGTTGTGATTGTGAGCTGCTTATTACTGGAGGTAGTGGATTAGAGACAACAAAGCATGCCTTACTTCTTAAAAAAGAGAGCATTAAGTTGATAGCACCGTGAGAAAAAACCCCCATGATTTTATGTGTGTTTTCATTACTTGAAGAAAGCTTGGCTCCGCCATTTTTTAAACTCTCCTTCAAATAGTTTTTTGCCACTCTTAGCCTCGTGTTTATGGGTATAAAAAACCCAGCTTCTTCAGCTTCTGTCAGTAATGAGCCTATGGCCCCTTCCCAGACCTGGGTTTCTCCACGTGCCTCTTGAACTGGGGAGTCTGACACAGGATGCAGTCTTTCAGCTATTGCCTAATCAGTGCTTCATAGAGGGGAAGAATAACTTCTGTTGTCCTGCTGGCCATGCTGCTCCAAATGTTGCCGTATCCAATTTGCTAATTAGTAGTGAAAACATTTCCTGAAATTTTACTTGGCATCTTCCATAGCAGAGCTGCTACAAGGCCAGTCAGTTCCTAACATCTACTGATGCCTGGGGTTATCCTGCCCTAGGAAAGCTGTAGAACTCTTCTTGAATTGGGCATTACCAGTTCTGATTTTCCTCAAGGTCCTTCTTGATTAAAGCTCTACTACTTGATGTGTCAAATGCCACTGGGTTGGTAATGCCTAAAAGATTACTGAGAGTGCATTTGGTTTCATCATCCAGGCCTTTGGTGAGGATACTGAACATATTCAGCTCTTCTGTTCAGCACTGCAGTACACCTCTTGGTACAGGCTACCAGTTGGATGGCAAACTGGTGTTTGCTGTGAGCATTACCCTCTGAGCTGGCTGACCCAGTAATTTTCAGTCTACCCAAGAGACCATTTGATTACATCCACCACTCTCCCCACAGCTGCATTTCAGGTCAGTTCATCACAGAAAACATTCATCAGTTTCATCAAGCATTAATTGCCCTTCGTGAGTCCCTGCTGATTGTGGCTGATTACCTTTTTGTTCTCTGCATGTTTGGAGGTGGATTCCAGAAGGATGTGGTATGTAATCCTTCCAGGGGCAGGGGGTACGCTAAGTGGCCTGTAGTTACCTTTCTTATGTCGTTGCTAAAGGTGGGCACAGTGCTAGCCTTTCTCCAGTTTTCAAGGGTCTGCCTCAATGATCATGTTTTTTTGAAGAGGAGAGGCAGGTCTAGTTACGCATCAGCTGACTCTTTTAGCACTTTCAGATTAATCATGTCTGTCTGCATAGATTTGAATACATCGGCTGTTCTAACTCATTCCTAACTTGTCCCTAAAATGTTTTCTCTCAAACCATCCTGGTACATCTGGAAATCTAGGAGTAATCTTTGCCTGTGAAGATGGAGGCAAAAATGTATTCAGTACTTCAGCCTTTTTCATTTGCACAACCACTGGGTTGTCTCCTCCATTCAGTCACATCATCACATTTCTGCTGAATTGACACAACTATCTTGCTACTATTTACATCCATCACTTGTTTTCGTTCTAAATGTGTTTTGTTTTTCTCAATGTTGTTCCTAAGTGCCAAAGTAGTGGTTTTGTACTCTTTTTTTGTTTGTTTGCTGTATGCTGTCCTTTTGCATTATAGTTCATTAAGAACCTCAGTGCTTAGTCAGTGTCTTCTACTGAAATGCCAATCTTCTTGTAAAAAAGGATTATTATTAGTTCCAATGTTGGCAGTAAGTTTCCTACAAAAGTTTATCAGGTAAGATGGCACCTTTTGCTCCAGCATCCCAGGAGAGTCTACTGAGCCATGTCCTGTATAATCCAAAGGCCATTTGCATAAAATCCTTAGTCGTATTTCTTTTCCTTATGTACCCAGTCTTCTGGATCCTGAATACAATCAGCTTATGGTCACTGCTCCCAAGCTACTATCTGCGACCACATTTGCCACTTTTCTTCCATGTTTGTGTACAGAGGTCACATAGGATATTACCTTTGTTTGTCCTCTCTAGAATTTGCATTAAAAAGTTATCACCCGTGGTCTAGAAATACCCTGGATTGTTTGCACAATGCCATGTGACTCTAACGAGGAACAAGTCTGGTAATTGGTTTGTTTTTGGTCATTGTTTGTGTACAGCATTATCCACTTTATTGTCCCCTTGAACAGGTGGTGTGTGACAGGCCCAGGCTCTGTGGCTCCTGTTTCTTTTGCTTTTGCTTTTGACCAGGAGTTTCCTATCAGATAAATCTCTGGTTTCACACTGCACCTCAGCATAGACAGGGAGATGCTTTGTAAGAAAGTGCAACTGCCATTCTCCATTTTCTCCTTGAATAGCCTCCATGACACTCTTCCAGTCATGGATGCTATCCCATTTAATCTTTGCGATCCCGATGATATCAGAACATCTGACTGTGCACAGAATTCCAATGCTTTTAGTTTGTAGGCCAAGCTCTGTGTGTTAGTACCCAGACACCTGAGGTTAGCCTGTGCATGCCCTGCCTCAAAGCAGAAATGCATAACTTTTCCATGTGGCCTTTTCTTACCCAAATGTATCCTTCCTTTCTTTACCTCAGGCCAAAGGCTGCATTGTTCAGTGAATTTAGTTTAAAGTCATCCTCACTAGAACCGTAATCTCTTCACAGAACTTTTTTTTTTGTTTTTGTCAGGTGGCTTTAATATGTTCTAACAGTCCGTCTGCATTGAATGGGGCATTGTAGTCAAAGAAATGAAAGTCTAGCTGGGGACAGCAGCTGTGCAGACAGGCATCAGTCTGCTGGTTATATCTGATAGCTGGGCCTCTCCATTGAGTAGAAGGGTTGAGGAGAGCACCACTGGGATTTCTGCCACCTCATATTTTCTCTGAGCTCTGTCTTCCATTTGAGCTGCTCAAGGTTTCACTTGGCTGTGTTACTTCTATCCCACAAGGGATGGCAGCAAGAGGTAGAATTTGGAGGGCTGGGTAAGTGTTGGCAATTTGTCTGCAGCATCAGTGATCCAGGTTCTGGGCAAGCAGCAGACTCACATGGAGTGGGATGGATTCTTCTGCTTCACATGGGAAGCATTGTAAGCCATTAACACCAGTGCTTTCTTTAGTACTGATAGTAGTCCAATGACTTGACATATCCCCTCAGAATTTTATCCCCAACTGTTTCTGAAACTGTTAGCTAGGTCCAGCTGGAAGAGAAAGCAGAGCTGTATTCCTGTTACCTGAAGTTGTGGGATTCCAGCTTCCACACAATGCAAGTTTTTATCTGATTCTTGGTCCTTCAGTTGTACCTTTCTACCTGGAACCATAGAATAGAATCAAAGAATCATTGAGGTGGGAAAATACCCTTAAGAGCTTGGAGTCCAGTCATAAACCACACACTGCTAACTCCACCACTAACTCATGTACCCCATCTGCATGTCTTTTAAATACCTCCAGGAACAGTGACTCAACCAATTCCCTGGGCAGCCAGTTCCAATGCTTGATAATGTTTTAGGTGAAGAAATTTTTCCTAATATTCAATCTAAACCTTCCCTGGAGCAACTTTGGGCTGTTTTGTCTTCTCTTGTCACTTGTAACTTGGGAGAAGAGATCAATCCCCGTCTGGCTACAGCCTCCTTTCAGGGAGGTGTAGAGAGCAATAAGGTTCCCCCTGAGCCTCCTTTTCTCCAGCCTAAATACCCCCAGCTCCACCAGCAGCTTTGTTGCCCTTTTTTGGACATACATTTCAGTGTCAACATTCATTTGCAAATGGACTGAGGGTGCCCTTGATCCCCTCACCTAGATCATAGATAAAGATATTAAATGGGACTGGCCTCAATACCTAGCCCTGGAGAACACCACTTGTGAGCAGCTGCCAGTTGGATTTAACTCCATTCACCACAAACCCATGTTGTCTGGGCCTCATCCCTTGGTTGTCCTGTAAGTGCCCTGTGTCAGCACTCAAGGTGATCTGCTCTGTAACCTTCACTGGCACCAAAGGTAAGCTGACAAGCCTGTAGCTCCCCAGATCCTCCTTCCTGCCCTTCTTGTAGATGGGTGTTACACTGAGCTCTTCCAGTCAACAGAGACTTCCGCATTTAGCCAGGACTGCTGATAAATGATGGAGAGTGGCTTGGTCAGCTCTTTCACCAGCTCCCCCAGTACTCTCTTGGGTGGATCCCATCTGGCAGTATGGACTTGTGTGTGCCTAAGTTGCTGTAGCAGGTCACTGACCAGTTTCCCTTGGATTATGGGTCTTCATAATCCGATGAGCTTCAACGGAGCTTCATTGTGCTTGCTGTCCCTGTCTTCCAGCTCAGGGAGCTGGGTCCTCTGAGAAAAAACAGTCTGACTATTGAAGACTGAAGCAAAGAAGTTATTAAATATCTCTGTCTTTTCTTTATCCTTCATCACCATGTCATGTGATCCCCATGCCCAGGATAGCCTCCAGCTGTGACATCACCTACGAGTCCCTCTCTGTTCACAACAGCAGGTCCAACAGGTGCCTTTCCTTGCTGTCTCTCTCACCAGTTTTGTCAGGAAGTTCTCTTCAACACACTCCTAGAACATCCTGGACTGTTCCTTCTCCTCTGGGAAGTATTTCTAGCAGACATCTGTAATTCTTACTACAGTGGAGCCTAAGTTTATAGCTTTGAAAAATTTTTTCAAAGACCCTACTGCTCTCCTGAGCAGCACCCTTGAAGTGAAGCCCACTGGCTTCTCTTGGCTGCTCCTCACTGAGCAGAGTAGTGATTTGACCTGAGCATGGCTCCATGGCCACCTACACTGGGAGGAGCACTGGACAGCTGAGCAGTCCAAGCTTTGGATGGCAGAATATACCCTCACCACTTCCAAGGAAGTTGAGTTGTCAAAGTACCAGGAAGGTTGCAGTGCAGGCTGCAGCTTCTCTTGGTGACTTCTCTGGGATTTCTTTTACACTCCCTGCAATCCATCTGGCATATTAAGTGCATTGTTTCTGGTTTTGTGCCTTGATGGTAGAGGCTCCTTGTTGGTAGAGTTCCCTAAGGAACACCATCTCTAGATGAATAGGAAGCTGATGCAGGTTAACTCTGCCTCTGGTGAGACTCCCACCTGGCAGGGAACTCCCTGCTGCTGATTACTGAGTTCCTGCCCAGTTTGTTTGCCTTGGGATCACATCACATCACATATTGCTTTCTCTTACTCTGCTGTTCAGAACGGGTTGGAAGATGGATGTGAGTTAGCTGTGCTGGTTCAGGTCAAGAACTAGAAGTCCTGCTTTCAGGGTAGGCAAATTAGGGCGGTTTGTACAGGATTTAATTTTACGTGATTTTCACAACAACCATTCAGTAAAGTAAATACATGTTTTTATTTTGTTCTGTAAAGTATTTTTAGTAAAACCTCGGTGCCTCTTCTATTGAATGACTAACGCATTTTGGTACATCTGAATTACATCTGTACTGAGTCATTTAATTTTTGTAATGACATATTTAAATGTTTAAGTCTCTACAAAAATTAAATATTGTAAAAGACTAACATTTTGTTCTAGGAGTTGGTGCCTGCATCACCACAAGCCTCTGCTAAGGGGAAGAACTCCTGTGATCTGAAAACTAACAGGATGCTGTATTGCAGAAACATTTTGGGAAAGCATACATGAACCTGTACGTCTTTGCACAACCAAAATTTTGTTGTGGGTTTTGTTGTTGTTCTTGTTGTTTTTTCAGATCAGTTCTTCATCTGCTTGCTGTGTAATTTTGCATTTAACATTTCACAGTACTGGTGTTGCAGTCTTAATTTTTCCTAACTCAGTGTTCACCCAACATTTCTAAAATTTTCCCTCATCTGAGCCTATATTTGCTTCACATTTTGAAACTTTCTGGCGTTGTTTATGGGGGAGGTTTTTCCAGTAACAGAATTAAAATAGTTATCTCTGTGTTTACTGCAGTCTTGCTTTTCTTGTAAGTGTTTGTGTTCTTTTGTTTGTTTGTTTGTTTGTTTGGTGTGGTTTTTGGTTTTGTTAGGATTTTCCTTTTTTTTTTTTTTTTTTTTTTTTTTTTTTTTTAAATTCTCCTAGCGGACATGTAAGCTGAAAAAAAAAAAGGATCTACAAGTTTTATACTAGGATAACTGTAAAATAAATGTACACATGTGTTGCTTGTGTAGACCAGTTGAACAGCCTTCCTTGAGCTAGTTTGTCATGTGCACTACTTCTTGAAGTAGTTTTTCCCTAGTCTGATATGTTTCTCATAATCAGCTCACAATGCCCTTATATTCCTTGAACAAATGCCTGTTTTGCCAGGCTCTCCTTATTTTGTAACACCTTGCAAGCTTTCACTTGTTCATCATTATGCTGGATTTGTAATCTGTGTTTCTCCTGATGTGTGGTTGATACTGTGTCTTTGCTTTTCTGCCAGGTCCATCGTTTACTCTGTGAGCTCTTTAGGGCAGGGAGCTGCTCATCACCTCCTGTGCTTGCTGCAGCGCATAACTATATTTTTAGACTCCAAGGAGCGATCATCAATCATTATGAAATACCAATATTCTTTTATTCTGCTATCTATGAATACTGCTTGAGGCTTCTCATCACCTTCTTCAAGCAAAGAATCAAGCTAAGAACCACAGAAAAAGTTGGTTTTGTACTTGCACAGCAGGGTTGTATGGTGAGAAAGGGTTTGAAAAAGAACACCCACCACCACCACCAAACAAATAAACCACCTGGTTTTCACCACTGAGCAAGAAAGCTGGAACTGCATAGGAGAATAATGGGAGATATTTGTAGTGGTAATTCTGAAATTAAAATAACTTTCTGCTCTGTAAATAGTTGTATGTAAAATACGGAGAGCAGGATTTTCAAAAGTGCTTACATGATGTAAGAAACAAAATGAGAAACTGAATTCACAGCTGAATAGTTAGGCAATAATGTGGGATGTGGGAGAGTCAGGTTCAAATACTTGCTGCAATTATCTTTTAATTAGTTATACAAAGTGGAACAACTTCAAACAGGAGAGATCAAGATGTCTTACCCCTGAATACCCAATAGCCTATGGGCTAGGACAACTAATATGGGATGAGCCGGGATTTGAAAACGGGTCACTCACCTAACTGATGACTGTTTTAACCACTGAGATATTAAATCTGATAGTATATGGATTTCTCTCATCGTTGTTTATGAGGAAGGATTTGCCTGGCTTAAGCAACTGACTAAAGGAAAGGGTATGTGGAGGAGGCACCCATTGCCATTAGAGGAGTAGAACTCCCTGTCTCTTAGAGTGTCTGCTTCGATAGCTGGCTTTTGCGATTCCTGTTTTTTGACACTGACTTTCTCCATCTATTTTATACAAGGTCTGAATGTTTAATTTAGGGAGGGGATTTCTTTGGATAGCCAGATCTCTAAAGCTTTGGTACTACGATCTGCATCTTTGCTACAGCGTAGTCTTTTTGTGCATTTAGTTGTCTGCAGCAAAGTAGGGAGTTACCAGAACAGCGTGACAGACCAAACAGAAGTATGCAAAGAAGTTTAAGCAAGGCTGACATATTAAATAGCAGACATAAAGACATTACATATTGTTAAAATGTATTTACTGCTGGAGGAGGAAACCATGCTAATATACTAATTACATCATCTTGAGACTGATAATTATCTCTACAGGATTTCATGAGTCTGCATCCATTTGATTTGTCCTAATTCAGAGCCTTGTCATCCTCATCTGCAATCTCTTGCCCAGATGGAGCATGGAAATCGACACAAGCGTTCCTAATATGCAAATAGAGATCTGCAGTTTCACTTCAAAGTAGCAGCTTCTAAAGTGGGAGTTTTAATTATTCCATTTTGAGTTAGTGACTCTGCAAAAGAGGGGTTTTTTTTTCTTCTGCCAGTGAATTGAGGGGGGTTTTTTTGTTTTGTTTCGTGGTTTGTTTTTTTTTCCCAGATTTGTTACCCAGCTTTGCACTAGACATGTCTTACTCTGTCATGCAAACAATGAAATGGTTGACCAGTTAATGATCCATTTGCTTACTGATTGCAATCCGTAACTTCCTCGGGGAGTTGTTTGTCCTGTTCTTCTTGGGGTTTTTTTGCATGTAGTATTTTATATAACAAGATGAGATTCCTCACTGCTCGTCACAGAAATTCTGTCATGAACTTGACAGACAAGGTCATATGTCAACTGCCCTATATTTTTCAGAGGTGCACTGTGTCTCCTATCAGAACTAAAATCCCTTGAACAAGGGAATGGGCTGCTGAGGTTGGGGAAGAAGTTCATGAAGCAAGAAATGTTGCATTGAATCTATGTGGCATGGCAGAAGACAAACACTAAGGGGAATGGGACCATCCCCCTTCACTGGTGAGGCCACACCTCAAGTACTGTGTCCAGTTCTAGGTCCTGCAATTCAGGAAGGACATTGGGGTGCTAGAGTGAGTCCAGAAAAGGACAGGGAAGCTGGTGAAGGGTCTAGAGAGTCAGTCATATGAGGAGTGGTTGAGAGAGCTGGGAGTATTTAGCCTGGAGAAAATGAGGCTCTGAGGGGACCTTACCACTCTCAATAACTCTCTGACAGGAGGCTGTAGCCAGGTGGGGGTTGGCCTCTTCTCCCAGGCAGCCAATGACAGGACAAGAGGACATGGCCTCAGACTGTGCCAGGGGACATTCAGATTGAATATCAGGAAGAATTTCTTCACTGAAAGGGTGATTAAGCCTTGGAACAGGCTGCCCAGGGAGGTGATTAAGTCACCATCCTTAGAAGTGTTCAAGAAACAACTGGATGTGGTACTTAGTGCCATGATGTAGTTGACACAGTGATGATTGTCAGGAATTGGACTTGGTGATCTTGGAGGTCTTCCCAACCTTAATGATTCTATGATGGGAATTGATAAAAGTTAAACTACAGTAACTGACCAAAATATAAAGTGATTGGCTGAGATGTAGCTGAAATTTCATCTGATCATGAATAACTACTAAGTAGAATCAGATCAAGTATTTTGCTGTGATGTGTACTTGTAAGGAAGATTGCTGTTGAAGTGTGAGATGCAATTACAAGATTAATTACTTACACTGAGTTGTACTGTTCCACTTTGGATGGTGTATTTTCACTTTGTAATGAGGAGAACTTAAGGAGGTCACTGACAGTGAGGAAACTGTGCAGCAGGAGCACTCAGGGCAAAATAATCCTAGGTACCAGTGGGTGTACTTGGGAGAGAAAGCACTAGAGGATCTCATGAAGAGGTCAGTGGAGAGTGCTGTTCTTGCAAGACTGCTGACCCCTGTGTGTGTGGGAGGCAACCTGCATCTGCATCTGCTCCCTAAATCCTTTGCCAGTGACTCAGCAGGTGTTTGGTGAGAATGTAATATATAAAAGGAAGAATAAAGGCATCCCGTAATTAGGGCTAGTAATAAGACGGGAATCAGTTAAGCATGTGATATACAGTGAGTCAGAGAAACAAAGGAAAAGCAAGTTTGATAGGGTTATAAGAAGGAAAGTGCAGTACTAAAAATTATGATGAATGGTGATGAGATGAACTTCAAAAGAAGCTAAAAAAGGGAAAGCAAAGTTATATGAAAAAGAGGAAGAATGAGTTCAAAACTTAAATATAAGAAGGTTGTAAATCCACGAAGATGTAGGGAGAAGTTCGAATGGCAGGAGAGGTGTTACCAAGAGAGTTCACTGCCATAGGGCTTGTGCTAGCAGCCTGAAAAAACCTGGGGGACAAATGTGATAGCATTGCAGAAACTGAGGAGTAAGAAAAAACCATCTCTTTATTGAGTTAAAAAAGAACAGAAAGAAAACAGCTGCAGGCAGAGAGTGGTAGGTTTAGAAGAAAATTACTTTCTAATTACTTTTAAATCTTAGGGTAAATGACAGTTTCTAATCATGGACGGCATAAAAATTATGATTATCAGACAGCATAATGAGAATGTTTTTGAGAGTCAAAAAAGTACTGATTTTTTTTTTTCAGTATTATGTCCAAACTCATAGTGGTATGGCTTCCTGTGTCAGTAAGTTCTTGGAGAGACAAATAATATTTCTACTCTTAACGCCTTTTCTTGTTAGTCAAATCAATATAAAGAAAAGTGTATTTAAATTTGAGGCTGAGTTTTTGAATTTATTTTGCTTGTACAAATAGCACTTTAACAGTGTATCTGAAGAGTACTCCACTTAGGAATTGTTCTGGTTTGCGCTCCTGTTTTTCCTATTGCCTGCAAACTCTCAGGAAGAACTGTTTCCTTCAGCCTTAGAAATGCAGATGAGGCCTCTCTTTTCCTGTTTCTTCTCACCCTGCTGTCACATTTTGAAGACATGAGTAAATTGCTACTGCAGTCACACAGTCTCTTTACAGAAATTCTTATTTTAAATATGAACTATTTGAAAATTAAAGTTTGATTTTAATGACTTCCAACAACAAAATCAAGGGCTTGTGTGTAATGGGGGAGTCCATACATGCTGGAGAGCTGGAGTATGATTTAATTTCTAGTCATAATTTTAAACCTGGATTGATAATTTGCGTTTAGCTTTTTAAAAAGGTATTGTGTATGAATTGCAAGAGAGTTGCAAAACAAATATCCCCGAATTTTTCAAAACTGTTCTTGTGTGCTTCCTATTCTAGAGTCAGCTACCAGACTTCATCCAGTCCACTTTACAGTTAGGTATTGCTACTGCTAGTATTGTGCTTAATTGCAGGTTCTTACACCGTTCACAGTTTTTCAGGTTTCCTTTATTGTCGAGAGTATGAGGCAAGGTGGCTTTGAACTAAGATGCAGGTACTAATGTCATGATCTGTAACAAAAAAGCTCTTCAGGTTTTGTCAAAGTTCTGAGGACCCAGTTTTGTGAGGCTCAGTACATAAGGGATGTGCTGGAATCAGGAAGTTGGGCTCAGTCATGCAGGACACACAGCTGGCACAGAAACAATCAGACAGTTGTGAAAGCATTTGTTGGCATCATAATAAAGGGAAATGGTGTAAACCAAGGATTTTGAAGAAGGTTTTAAAGATATATTCCAAAATGTATCTTAGGAGCTTTCCCACAGCAGGAGGACTAGGAGAGAGAGAGTGTAAATGCATTTGTTTGGGAAATCAAACAGGTTGAGTGACAGAGACTGGTATCATCAGTTATCTGATGGCATGAACCAGCCTCTTGATACTGTCGTAGATAACAGGAAAGGTGTGGACAGACTCCAAGGATTTTGGAAGGTCAATGGGAAGGATGCGTAGGGTGGTAATGTAAACAAGATCAATCCAGGCTGTCACACAGCACACCTGCTCTTTGCAAAAACTGGTAACTACAGAGAAACAGCAACATTATCTAGCATACTAGGAGCAAGGGCTAAGTTGAAATGCTCAATTTTCTAAACCAATTCTTTTTCTGAAGCTAAATTACAAAGATGGACCTATAAGCAAAGAGGAGAAAAAGAACTGCAGTTGAGAACATTGTTCTCTGCCTGCCCTGTCTGCCTGCAGGGAACCTGTGAAAATTGGGGAGCGGGGGTATCCTGTGACACCTATGTAGCAAAAAGGGTATATTACCATTTCAGAATGCACAGCACAAGGGAAAACAATCACGAGCGTGTACTAGGAGAGCATGTAGTGTTTGGCAAGACAAGGGAAGAGGTGCAAGCTGTCAGCCAGAACTGGTAAATCAAGAAGGATAAGACTGGAAGTAAGGCCTGGGATTTAGTGGCTAATAATTCCATTGAGGGCTGTCCCAATAGGAAGCTGGATAAGTAAACACCACTAATATGCATGGAAGAATGTGATATGTAGAAAGGCTTAAAGGAGACACTTGTCTCTATGGCATTTGCAATAAAGTACAAAATAAAAGGCAATTCTGCCACCATGCACAGACTGGGACAAGTAGGGTATTCGTACCCAATGAGTATAAGTAAAGTTGATATTCCCAGTTTATAAGAAAATTGGGAGGCTTAGGTTGCACTCAAGGGGTTCTTTGCTTGTTTCGCTTAGTGCAGCCATGTGCTATCACTGAATTCACTGTTCTGTGTTAAAGGTGGAGCTCACGCTGATGGAATTATTGCCATCCTGATCTGTATATTAATAAAGATACATTAATTTGGTGAGTCTAGGCTGGAAGTTTCATCCAGGATTTGTGTTTTTCAACTAATGTCAGTTCGAATGAAGCATGGGTCTGTATTTAAGATATCTTGTTGCTGTTTCCCGAAAGTGTAAAGGTTACTTTTAACTCCTAATGAAAAATGATGACATGACTCACATTGCTGTTTTGGAGAGTATGTAGAAGAAATGCTGTCAGTGCTGAAGAACTTTTTGAGGACAAAAATTTCATCAGATGACTGAAAAAAACAAGAGGGGTAAAAATTGAAAAAGCTTACCTGACTTTCACTGGAGGTATACCCAAATAGCATAGAAAACATCCCTCTGGAAAGACAGATTTTAACAGTGGTTGCTGTATGAAGGTCTTCAAAGGATAAGTCACACTTTTTTTTTATACAGGAATAAGCTACACAGCTGGCATAAATCAGTCTTTTGTAGGAGCTTTTGAAGATAACACTGAACTTTACTTGTTTTAGGATTTAGCTCTTTATTACCATAGTATAGAAAACATGGGGTTTAGTGATCTTAGTCAAACAAGCAAAGCCATACAAGAGTAAACAGGTTGTTAATCTGAAATCACCTTAGGGCCTTCTTCTGCTCCCACTGAAATCAATGTCTAAATTCCCATCAGTTTGAGTGGGATATTAAAGAAAGAAAAATAGCTCTAATATCCATGTTAATGTATTTGCTAAATATGTGAATTAATCAGCAGCTTGGTAAACTGGTTCAACAGCCTGATGCATTTGCTGAATCAACCTTGCCAAAACAGATGCACCATCTGCCTCACAGTTTCTAAAACACTGTTAAAACAAAGCAACGTTTTTATAAGAATAAAGTTATAAGTTGGCTTTGCTGTTACATGCCTTCATCTGTGCTCAGCAAAACTACTTAGAGCAAGATGCTCTGTGTCTCTAGTGCACCAAAATTAACTTTCATATAAACTCTATTTATGGCAGAACTTCTAGGTACAAGGAGTAGAAGATAGTCTTGCTCCTTCACCATGTCGTGAACCCTAATACTGTAGAGGTTTTTGCTTTGTCATAGTCATACTTCATATGTAGAAAAAAGCATACAGAAAACAAGACGAAGACAGACTTCTGTTATGTTGAAGTCACTAAGAATATTTAGTCCAACCCTTACAGGAAACGATAGGCTTTTGGAAATGCTGAAAGGGTTAAGGTGCTAAATATCCATAAGCTTTCTTCACTTTGCTACCTTGGGAAAACCTCACCTTTAATACTCACATTTACTGCTGTTTTTGTGAGCCATTTTTACATTATTAGTAACAGGTAATTTTAATACTCGTATTTCAATAAGATCCTCTTTTGTTGCTTATTTTTACCCCTTTGCACTTTGAAAAACATTGCACAAAGAGTCTTGGAGAGAAACGAAAGGGTGTTCACCATCTTCTCTCTACCATAGTCAGTAACTGGGGAAAATACAAATGGGTGGATTTTTTTTCTGTTAAAATGTGTGTGGGGTAGAGCATTTTGCTTGAGGTGAAACTTCTAACATGTGGGAACCCCAAGAGATGCTGTTCAGGCTGTAAACTGCATGCACACAGGCGGTTTTGTTTCTTCACCTGGTGCTCATTTACAATAATCCCACCCTATATATGTATGATTCCTTTCTAAACGGGAGACAAAAAGCAACCAGGGTGGCTGAAGTGCATTAATAGCCTTACTGAAATGACTGGCAAGTGCCAGGAGTTGTTAGAGTTCGCTTGGATACACCCCAATATACCTGGAAGCAGTGTGTGCCCCCAGTGCTTACTTTCTTTTTAAGAGTTGAACATGTGCAGCTGTGTTTAAAGTAGGGAAAGGAAACTGTGGAAGGTACAGACAATTTTATTATGGGGACATCCTAGCTACAACGACTGCGTTGATGTGCTGTTTTGGAGCCACGGCAACCCTGCCTCACCTTCATAATGTTACTTTGGCAGAGTTTTGGGATATTTCAATCGTGCTGACAGTGGTTTTCTGTTGTGCTGGCCTGGTTTATTAAGGGAGTATGTGTCATAAGTGTGGGTCAGCCCTTACAAATCTGCCTCTCTTGGTATTTCACAATAGTCTGGGAAGGTGTTGCTCAACCGGAGTCCCAGCCCTGCAGCCATGATGTACAGAGGTGTTGAATCTCCTGAATCAGATGTGAGCCCTTAGGCAATCCTGGCTGCAGCTGAGCTGTGTTCATACTGCAGCTCCTACTGCTGAATTATGATATCCTTTTTGACTGTCCTTGCAGATGTTTCCATGTGCTGTGTTTTATTTGTGCATCAACAAATGATCTGGTATTTGCTAAAGGTTTGAATCTAGCCATTGAAGAATAATAAATGACTGTTTAGGTTGAGCTGAAATTGTGCAGCCTGATTCAGTTACAGTGGTGACTCACTTAGAGTTGGTTCTCACATGATTCACAAAGTGTATGGGTGACTCAACCCACAAATTTACTTAGCTCCCATGTTATTTTCCCTCTCAGTGAAAAAAAATTGGTTATAATAAATAATCACAGCAAACTTTGACTTACCCTGAGGTAAAATAAATATGTGTGTTGAAAGGCTGCATATTTGTAGTAATAGATTATTTAGTGAGGTAAGGATGAAATAATAGGATGTATGAATTGTTAAACAAGAAAGAAAGGTGACATGCATTTGTTTGCTTTTGTTGCATAGCAGAGATAAATAAAGGAAGAATAGTTACTTTCTCTATGATATGAGCTGCTCAGAGAGGCTGCTCTGACTGTGTCCATGCTTACTATTGTAGCCAGCCCATTCTTGGCATTTGTTCTCTGAAATGAGCAGATTTAGATACGTCCATGTCTGGTTCAGACATTTTACGGTGATGCCATTTCAGAGAATGTGAGGTTCCCAGGTTCTGAACTGGGTCTTTGTAGGATGCAGTAGGCTGGCATACCTAGTCCTGAAGGACCTGAAGTAGGCTCTAAAAAATCGATTGAGTTCCTTCACAAAATCAGAATCACAAAGGTAGGAAATTCTGTCCCAGCAGGAACTGTAAGAAGTTTTTCTTCAAAACATGCAGCTGCTTTCAGTGTTGCATAACCACATGCAGAGGCACATGGCTGTAGTGTAAATACAGTCTAAATTACTCTGAGTTTGGAGTTAGGTAGAAACATCACCATATCCTCTTCTGTGCAATCACAAAAGAATATAAATATCTAAATAACCACATTCCTCTGAGCTTTATAGCACTTAGTGACTAATCACTCTCCCTTTCATAAATGAAACTACAAAGAATCTGGAAAATGAAGAAATTCTGCCCTGTCAGCTGACTTGGTCTTCTAAAAGTTCATTAGCAAGCAGGAATGTTTCCATACCTCACAAATCTGAAATGTCAATAATATCCATAAATTAAACTTCAGAAGTCCGTATTTTGCAGGAATTAAATTACGGGGAACAAATAATGCATGGTTTGAAAGACTGTGGTGAGAATTCTGAATTCTTTGAAAAGATAGTTCTTTTGTAGATTGTTTCACAGATTTGAGGAAACTGCTACACGGTTCAGGTATTACTATTTATTTCTGAGAAATAAAATGGATGGTTCTGGCAAGCTTCCAAATACTAGGGACATAAAAGATAGCCCTGAGAAACAGTACCTTGGAACAGTGACAGGATAAAAATACGCAGCTAAAGGACTTCTGTGCTAGAGAGAGAAGAACAAAAAGGCTAAAAAATAACCAAGGAGTGTCACATGCTGAACCGCTGCAATGCAAAGACCAGTGGAGCATTTCTGTGACAGGCAGAATGCTGTTCTTTTATCACAAGGTTTGCCAAGCAGCCACAAGCTGTTTCAGGCCTCTTTATAGACAGTGAACCAAATGCACATGTTAATTTGAACTTTCCCTCAGCTAAAGGAGAAGGTAAAAAGATGGCTTTGTGCTCAAAAGCACAGAACTGGGATTTATTTATTCTTGGTTCTGCCGCAGTCTCCTTGTGCAACCTTAGGCCAAGTTATTCATCTCTTAATGCCACAGCCTCTCCATTTGTAAAATACGTGGTACATGTCACAATGATTGTTTGAGGCTAAATTGTTTAATGTTTGTGTTTTGGGACTGGGCAGGACAATTATTAAATGGTGCAGTGCAGCATGCAGGGTTATGCTAATTAGTGCCTTTTCAGACACTGATCCCTTACTGTATGGAGACTAATACCACAAACTGGTCCAATTTTAGTCTATGGTACCTTTGACCTTACATGTTCTGAGATTGGGCTGGAACAGAATAATTTATTTTTGACTTGGTGGTTATGGTAATTGATGAAATAAAAATTCCCCAGACTGTCCCTTAGAATACCCTGCATTTACTCTTCCTTAGGCTCTGCAAGCTGGCCTTTCAAAAAGCCTGATTTTAGTTTTGGCACAGAATAGGCACACTCCCAGTGGAAGAATCCGTGAGAGGAAGGTGTATCCTCACAGCCAGATACTGGCAGAAGACGTGCCATGAAGGGGCTCATTCCATAAGCACTGCCTGTCAAACACAGGAACTCCTTTGCACATCCCGCTCTGACCAGGTGGTGTGGTGTGAGGCCATGAGTAAATGTATCTTTCGATAGTTAAACTACAGTTACATTTGTCTAAACAATTAGTGTTTAGTGTTTGCAAATGTGTTTTCCTAACAGCGCTGCTGGTAGAACATGTATGTATATGTATGTTACATATAACGTGTCTCCTCTCCTCATTGCTGAGCTCCCATGTAAAAATCCCTGTTTTTCTTTGCTGGTATGGCACAGCAGATGCTTTTGCGTTTTCTGTTTCTACTGCTGTAAACAAGCTGTTGTGACTGAGACTTCTTTTCACCATATGTCCTGAACACTCCCAGTTCATCGTTACATGTAATTTCCAGGATGCTTTGTAGGGTGTGTGTGCCTCCACCCCATTTCAAAATCAATGTAGCTCTCAATGGATTGACTAATGACTGCAAGGTGTTACTTAGCATGCTGGTTTTGGCTGACAGTGCTGCTAAACGAACAGTTGTTTGCTTATTGTGTCTTTCATGGTTCTCATGTGAAGTAACTTATTCTGAAGAATTGAACATGTCAGTGACTTCAGGTCTGCTAGTAAGCATTTATCTCACATGCTGCAGTGACCAACAAGGAGCATGACCCCAACTTGGTGCCCTGAACGCTGATAATTTTACCTTGTTCCTTAGCCATACCCTATGTTTGTATTGTCCTCAAACATTTTGTTATGCTGA
This sequence comes from Chamaea fasciata, assembly GCF_029207755.1. NCBI lineage: Eukaryota > Metazoa > Chordata > Aves > Passeriformes > Sylviidae > Chamaea > Chamaea fasciata. The sequence continues at coordinate 11,403,560 of NW_027094086.1, read as the reverse complement.
TCTCATCATCCCTGCATCCGTCAAGAATCTGTAGAGTAGGAGTGGGTGGGTGGTGAGAACTAAAGAAAGCTGTAATGAACCTGTAAAGGTGTTGTGCTGATGCAGTGTATAAGATGTTGTAATTGGTCCCAGTGTGAGGATCTAGGACTGATGGGACATTTTCTTTCATTTGTTTTCATTTATGTTGTTGTGTAGACCATTCTCAACCCTCTTCAAGGCATAGGATATGCAGCACCAAAGAGAAATTGCCTGTGCACAGGAAAATGTATTTGCTTGTTATTATAGTGGGTGGACATACCTTATTATTCACCTGTGATGTGCTGACCTTCCAGAAGGTCTGCCTGGCATTTCAGTAATAGCATGTGTGAGGTACAGTTCTGAGTGTGGTCAGGAATAGTGTCTCTATTAATCATTTTAATGAAAGCAATCATGTGGAGGTGAACAGAAACTGAATTTAAATTGTAAACATGAAAGATGTTAGATTAGAAGAAAGTGCATTCTTTGGGCATCTGTCACATCTGACTCTAGGTTTCTGTATGAGGTCGTTGTCTGAGCCTTTGTCATATGTGCTGCATTGCTGGGCTTTCCTCACAATCTGGCAACGTTCCCGATTGCAACTGGGAATATAGCTGGTGTGAATGACTTTTTTTCTCTTGATAGCTGGTGGAATTGTTCATGTTCCCCTTAGCAGGCAAGCTCTTACTTTGATAGACCTATGGCAGCAATCTGTGTGATTCGTTCGGTGCTGAGGGAGAGTTTTATATAAGCATTCTCTTCAGGTTAGTAAGATGTCTTCATGCAAATTCTTGTAGCTCCATAGTGGCACAAACAAAGTTTATGTGTGTGCATATCACAGAATCATAAGAGAATCCTGAGCTAGAAGAGAGCCACAACGGTCATTGAGTCCAGCTCCTGGCCCTGCACAGGACACCCCCAAGAGTCCCACCATGTGTCAGAGAGCATTGTTCAAACATGTCTTGAACTCTGTCAGGCTCAGTGCTGTGACCACTTCCTTGGGAGCCTGTTCTTTGGGCCAGCCTCTGGGTTAAGAACCTTTTCCTAATACCCAGCCTAAATCCCCGACACAGATTTTTGCTGTTCCTTTGGGTCCTACTGCTGACCACCGAAGAGCAGAGGTTGGTATTTGCCCCCCCACTTCCCCTCATGAGGAAACTGCAGACTGCAATGAGGTTCTCTCTTCCCTCAGTCTCCTTTTCTCTAGGCTGACCTCAGCCATTTCTCATACAGCTCCTCCTCTAAACTGTTTACCATCTTTGTAGCCCCCTCTGGGTGCTCGCTAAGAGATTTATTTCTTTCTTACATTGTGGTGCCCAAAACTGCACACGGCGCTCGAGGTGAGGTAGCACCAGCACAGAGTGATTTAATGCACCTTCTCAAACATATGTCCTTTTTGGTAGCATAATGCTGTAAGTTACAGTTCCTGTCTTTTTCTCTGCTCATATGTATAAAGTCTTTTAATTCTGGAAGTTGGAGTTGAGAACCAGTGTTTGAACTTACGTTGGCTGTGCCCTTCTTTTCACCTCTCAGTCTGAGGGTATGATTGAAGATGCTAATGTTGATGCATATCTGCTCTCAAATCTTCCATGAGTCAAGAAAAAGATAAAGAGATCCTGATGTAACTCTATCAATGTGTAATGTGGTCCCTGTGGAGAGGAAAAGATTATTGACGTTGTCTTTACTACTGATGGATGCCTGTTATGAATGTCCACATAATTTATTTTACTCTTCATGTCAGTCTCAGCAACTTAGAAGCACTTCAGGGTTATTTTTAGTATACACAGCTGGATCTTCTATATGGGATCTGGCCATGGTGCTCTCATTTGTTATGAGGGCAGATCTTAGTGGTGGGTCGTTATTTGGACTATTCCTGTGTGTGTCTACATGTTATTTTTATGTTAAAGAGAGAATGTTCGTAAAAACAGTGTGGTGTTGCAGAAGGGAATATGTTTGCACTACATGAGTCCAGATCAAAGCATTCTTTTATAATGTCTTGGATTTGAAATGAATTTTGATTTAGTAACTGCCTTTTTGTTCTTGCATACACTTGATGGCCAAGTTTCTTCTCCAGCTGAGTACTGAACAATGCTGGTTGACGTTGTGATAGGCCTTCTGTTGCAGCAGTGTGCTGTGATGCTGGATCAGGCAAACCATTCGAGTACGTGTGATTGTCCTCACTGCACTGGGCACAGGATGCTCTGTTTTCCTTTGCTCCTTTGGTCAGATTTTATGGGATAAGGACTCTACGCTCCTGCCTGGCTCCTGCAGCAGTCTAAGCGTCTCTGATGACATGCTGTTGGTCTTTCATAGTCACTGTGCTCCTTTGGTAATAAAATATTACTGAGTCTTTCCCATTTACAGCTGGATGTTGTGGTAGGTGATCTTTTATCTCCGGGTGCCTTTGAAAACTTCATGCTATCTCCTGGCACTGCTGGTTTTTTTCTTATTTTTCTTCTTGCCACAGCTTGCACCTGCTGAAAGTAAAGGTGCCAAACTGGCTTTGCTCTTGGAAGAAGTAATAATTCTATGGATTGCTTTGCTTTGCTTAAGGGATAGTAAAGTTCTCTTTTTTCATTTTATGTGTCTGCTCAGTCCATTTTTACATGAACAATTATTATTTATTTGGCTCCTAAACAAAATATAATTTGTAGGATTTCCAAGGTCTCTGTAAACTTTTAAATCTGTAAAGGATTTGGGATGAAGTGGACTGTTTTTTTTCTCAGTTGGCTCCTTTTTTTCCTGTCTTGAGCAATGAATTGTGTCATGGTCTGGTGAAGGGCAGTATTTAGTGTGTGTGGTAGGGGAAGAGTGGGTCAGTGGAAATGGTGCTTACCTCCGTTTTTTCACATTGTCATATTTTGACATGATTTTGGGATAGAAGTGGCCTTTTTCTGCTTCACAAAATGCTTAGCATTAAGGAATTGACAGATGTCCACCTTCTTTCTGAATTGGTGCTGTTGCTGGTTCTCATTGCACATCACAGTCTCCACCACCTGAAAACTTGTTCTTATGAAGACCTGTCAAAGTTACAGTTCCCTAGAATTAATGTTGCCTGTAGAAACAGAAAACTCCAATTATTGATTTTAGGGGGTTCCCAAAGTGCTTTTTGCATTCCTAGAATGTCTTAATATTGTCTGTGTGATGACTTCCCTTTTCTGGGTATTTATTCTTCAGATCATTCCAGCTGTCTTTGCTGTAAGTAAGTGCTTTTCAAGAAATTGTGTTTTTGCCTGCTTGTATGGCTTAATGCTTCTTGTTCACACAGCACAAATAAATTGAGGTGGTTTCCTTTCACATTAGCTGTACTGTTCACATTAGCTGTACTGTTTTTGCTGGTGTTATCACACTAATCTTGCACGTAGATTCTGGGCTTCTGTAAACCTGATTCCGAAGTGATGAGAGAGTGGAGGTTTTTACAAAACTGTTAAAAGTTATTTCAGATTTTCTGCTATCTTCTTGCTTTCTGGACAGAGTTGTATACTTTGGTTTCATTCTCATTAGGCGTTATGCTGGTTCCTGTTAACATGTTTACCTTCACCACTCACAGAGGTAAATTTGACTGCAAGGTTCAGTTTTCCCTTTTGGTAGTGTGAGAAATACCCAGGAAATGAGTTAAAATGACACCGAGAAGCCAATGTCTACATTCCATAGTCACTTTTACTGAAATGAATTACTTGGAGGTTATGGCTTCAGAGCAGGAGGCCTAACTGTAGTCAGAAGAAACTGAGATTATGCTAATGAATTTTTGCTTAATGTCTTTTGCTTTGTATTAAAATGTGTCATAATGAATACATCGTATTTCTTCTTCCTTACAGGTAAAACGAGAAAAACCAGAAAATTTACCAGATTTAGAAAGCTTGGCGCAAGAAAAATTCCATGAAATGGAGAGCATGAACAGTGACTCAGATTTCCAAAGGAATGAAAAATATATGTATTTTAAGGATCAACTTAAGGAGATGAAAAAACAATGTAAGTCTGATTTTTTTAAAAACGATTCTTTGAGTTCAAAGTGGTAATATCTGACTAACTGCCCTGAAATATAGAACTGCCACTTATGCCTTAAACTGCTGTGAATATTCTTAAAAACTCAAAAACCTATTTAAATGGATATCTGTGTAGAAAAAAGCTAGTGTGATTACCTTGGTAGTTTTATTCAGACTCCCACAGCTCCTGCTGTGTTTGAATACAAATATCATGAAAAACAAATTTTTTTGGTAAGGTGGGCTTTTTCATTTGAAGACCTTTCGCATTTATTTTCTCAATTGATAGGATCTTCTAAAAGGATTAGGTAAGCTGTTTTCATTTGTCACTTAAACAAATTGCTCCTGTTTCACAACATAGGATGTGTTGCAACACTGAGAAGACCTTTGCTTTAATCGTAGAACTATATTGTTGGAAAATGCTTACTATACTTGTTCTCAGGTTTACAGCTTCCGTGCACGCACTGTGTAACACTGCAGATTACTAAAATCCAGGGGTTTTAAATTCATGTAATTTTTCAAGTGTTAAAATTTTAAGTTATTTGTGCTTAAATTACCAAAAAAGTTGCAGAGTAAACAGTTTGGTTATTTATGCAACGCAACAAAATTGTCTGCTTTTATTGTCCCATAGATATAGCAGTCATTAAATTATCAACTCTGCTTACTGGTGCTGGGAAAGTTCATGGGCTCTGACACTATTTGTGTTGCTCTTCCTCTATCATGATTATGTTCTGAAATCACATTATTCTGCTTGCTGTCCCTTGATCCCTGTATCTATTCCCTCCCATCCCACATTTTGATTTCAACATAAGCTGGTATCTCAGGAACTTCAGCAGTCATGGATTAATGATTTATACCATTGGAAAATGATATTCTGGGTGCTCTCCTGTAGCTCTCCTTGAGTTCTGGGTTTTTTTGGAGCCCTATCCAAAACGCAGTGAAACCAGTGGAAAGAATTTTCCCACTGGACTTTGGATTGCTTCCCTATAGAGATTTATAGGACATGCTTGACAAGGTGAATTTCAGATCTGGTGTCTCAAGACTCCCTAGGATTAGAGCTTGAAGGTTTAATATATTTGTTTCCCATTGTTATGCATTTTAGCACTGATCTCTGAGTTTAATAGAGCTCTTGGTACCACTCTAAGCATGTATAAACCAAGTTGCAGACCACAAAACAGTGTAATTTTCACTCCCTACATAACCATAAAATTATTACTGCCCCACCATTATGTTGTAATTTCTAATTTCCAGGTGTTTGTAACTAAGAAGATAAAAATCTTGATAACTGACTTTGGATTTACTTTCCACCTTGTAATTGCCTGAGGAAGGGGTGTATGCTCTAGTGATACACTCAGTTGAAGCTATGGGACTCAGTTCTAACTGGCCTACCTGTTACCAAACCAAATTAAATAAACCCAATAGAAATTATTCTTAAAAGAATATGAAGACATCATGCTGCTACTGCTACCTGAAATCCAGATTTGTCTTATTAAACACTTGACTTGCAATACCAGCTGAGCTGAAGACTAGTAAAGTCTGTAAAAAACATTACTAGTTTCCATAAGCTGGTGATGTACCTAAAAGCATAGTATATGTGCATGTGGTTTTGTTGGGGTTGCTTTGTAAGAAGAAATTAGGGTCATCTTGTTAAATCTTCAGCATTCATGCTTAAGCCAAGTTATCTTTGTATTCTTTACCTTCTTCTGTATGAGTTGGGGTTTCAAAAGCGTGAGTCCTACAATTCTGGCCTCATCTTAACAGCATATGATAACGTGTCTGCAGATTTTGGGACACACTTTAAAACTGCTGGATGTGAGTTACATTAATCAATAATTTCATCAACAACTACTGGTTAATATTTTGTTTTCAACTATTAGCCTTGCCAGGTGCAACTTAATTCACAACTCCTGGCTTGTTTGAAGAGCACATACAGAGTTGGGGCTCAGTTTTTAGCTTTTTTCTGGAATATGGTTTTATTGCTCTATTAGATAAAACATAAAAACTCCTGCCAAGTTTTTTCAGGGGGGCTTTCCTGTTTCTTTGGTGTTTTTGTTGTTGTTGTTGTTGTTTGTTTGTTTGTTTATTTTTGTTTGTTTGGCTTGTTTTTCCAATCTTTTCTAAGGAGCAGACACAGTAGATACTACAATGATTTGCCTTCCAGGATGAGTTACCATTAATGATTATGTATCTTTTATGCAGAGTTTGACATTTGTATTCTAGAATGGCGGAACAAGGAAATACTATATTCTCATATTGTCATGCTACTTAGAAATTAACTAGGATTTGAAGGAGAAAAACTTTCTCAACATGGTTTTTAGATATGGTGCAAAGTGTGAAGCACTTAAATACAACCTTATTTCAACAGGAAATAATGCTAATATATTTTCTCTTTTGATGTTTGCTGCCACTGTGATGAAAGGAAGCTTCATGGCTGTTCCCTGTCCCCTGACAGGTGATAGGCAGTGCCATAGGTAACTCGAATACTCAGGGAGGAGAACGGTGCTCTATCACTTTCAGCTTGTCTTCCCTTGGCAGTTCTGTGGGAAGGAGACCTTCTTAGCTGTGAATTTCAGCAGCAGCCAAGGTGCAGAAATGAAATTGGGCGAGTACATCTCTGTGGCAGTAAGGATGAGATCTTGTCTCAGAGCAGCTTCTGTTCTGCTCATCGTTCAGACAGTTTTCAAGCATTTTCTCTAAATCTGTGAGCCTTTATTATGCAGCTACTTTAGCTGGAGTTTGTGAAGTAATGAAAAATCTTCACCTCTGATATGTGTCAAAACACTGTCAGACAGGTTTTATGTGAACAGCAAGTGATTTTTCTGAAGTCTGTTTTCAGAACTATCTTAGTTTCCTAATTTCCCACTTCTTATTTTTAATGGAAAACATTTTCATTTTTCTACTTAAACCTTCTTAGACTGTAAGCAGTAGAAAAGAGTGTTGTTTGATTTTTCCTTTTTTTAACCATTTCTTGTACCCCCGAGAATGTTATCTTTTCCAAATAGCTGAGTACTTGGAGGAGTATTCACGAAATTTGGTGATACTAGAAAGTTCTGAATGATAGCATGTGTGGTAAGGAAAACTTTTGTGTCTTTAACACACTATATGACTGATGTTCTCAGACGTAAGGGTCCTGGATCTGCAAAGTGCTTAGTGATCTCCTTTTGATTAAGTGAAATGCTTAAGCAAGTTGCTCGAATTAAACTTTATGAGTAGATCCTTTGAAATGAGTGAGATTGCTGGCATGTTTCACTTCCTTATTGGAGCATGACCACAGTACAGAGTCTTGCAGGAGTGAGCCCATAGGAACTAAACCATGCAGGAACTGTAACTTTGCATTTTGTGTCGTCTGTAAGTTTTAAATCCTTTTGTTTGAAGCTGTATTACCGAGTCTTTTTATTTCATGCCAGAATATATATAATATATATATTTATGCACACATACATATACACATATCAAAGGCATCTATCTTCTGGCAGAAAGTATGAGAAATTTTGTCTTCACAGAATGAAACTAAAATCTGTCTTTATTCTCCACAGTTTAAATCAGTTTAAATTTATGATACTGTGCACGGAGAGCTAATCAGAAGGTGTAATCTCTACTCCTGTGACCCTAGCTGCCACTGCTGTATTTGCTGAAGGTTATTTAGTGTCACATTTGGTGCACAAAGGATGACAGATTTCATAGCCCTTCTGATAACGTGCACTTTGAAATCCTTGATAACTGCAGGTTCTGCAAACACACAACAGATGCATGCTTCAGTAGTGACTTTGTGGAAAGTGCTAAGATTTGAGTGAATGACAATATTGCTGGCTATGCCAGATAGTTTAGGGTCTGGATTTAGCAAATGTAGGAAAGATAATTTTTATTTTTTATGGGGAACAAAAAGTTTTGAGACTCAATAGTAGTTTAGACACGTTTTTGTCCCAGGATACCAGTCATTCTAATGTAGTTGGGAAAGTAGCTACACTGCAATTGTAAGGATCTTTCTTGCATTCTCCACTGAAGGAAAAAAAGTCTGTGAGTCTTTGAAAGGAAAAAGTCTGTATCATTTTGGTAGGATGGATTTATAGTCGTTATCAAGGAGCAAATATTTTGAAAGGAGAAGATTTTTAATTTAATGTTCAAATAGATGCCATATGCCCCGTGGATACATGAATTTAAAGTTATGCATATGCTGAGAAATCATGATGTGAAAAAATATTTTTTTTAGATACAGTTTGAGGTTGAAAAAATGTCACTGTGAAAGGAATTACCTTTAAATTTTTAAACCAGTCTATGAGATTCCAGAAAAGACTAAGGTCTTTGATTTGCTTTTAGTCGGATAAGAAAACAAGCTGCAACAAGATACTGTGTACTATATTGCTTGATGAGTTTCATCCAATTAATCCTCACAAAATCACACTGAGGTAGGCAAGTTAATTTTACTTCTTACCACACAGCAGTGGTAAAATTTGAGGAAATAGTTGAAGTTACTTGTATGGACTCACATAACTGGTTTTCAGATCTGGGTTTCTCTTCAGTTGTAGCTGACTTCTTAGTTGGCCTATTTTTGTCCCGATACTTAGCTCTGATGGCAGAGATTCAGCTGAAAAGTAATGTTAGTAGTTTTTTCCTTATATTTTCCATGTTAAAAAATAACTTAAAATCTCCTTACTGACTAATTATGAGAAAACAACTTCAGCACAAGAGTTGAAAATTCCAGCTGAAAGTGGGATTGGTGTTATGACAGTTCAGTGGTGTGTGTGGGATATGCAATTTTCATTTACGTAAAATGCCTTACAGACAGCCCCTTTAGTAAAGAAATGAAAGAGGATCCAGCACTTGGGAAGGTCATTTGAAGTTTAGGAGACCTTGGTTTATGTCTTTGCTTTGTTACCCTCTTGTTTTCTTAGACTGAGTCATTTAGTTTCAGAACAGATCACTGGGAGTTAGATCCCTAAAAACTTTTTGGGTCTGGACCTTCCACCCATGTCTGGAATTCAGTTCTATGTGTGTTACGTTTGTGGACTGGCTCAAATCCGTGCTGCTCTGGGCTGGTAGCCTATGGAGCAAAGCAGCCATGTCCAATTGAGTGCAAAACATTCAATTGCCGTGCTTCTCTAGTGGCACTAAAACATCATTATTATGTTTTTGTGATGTTTTGGGTTCAAAGAATTGTAGATAATAACCTAAGTGTGTTTAGTGTGTCAGAGTAATGTTTTCATGGCATTATGCTGAGGGGGCAAACTGCAGCTTCAGAGGAGTAAAATGATTATGTCAAGAGGCATTTGTGTGAATGAGAGCTGACTTCTGAGTAGGGCATGGGGACTATCCTGAGAAGAGAAACTTGGCATGGCTTTTCCTTTTGGGACTGTCGTGTCTGGGTATTTTCTGGAAGGAATAAGCTGATTTGCTCAGGAGTGAGCTAGCCCACTTGTAGTTTTGAAAGATTAAGAGATGAAGGCCTGATAATGGAATGAGTTAAAGTTACTCTATTTCACAGAGTTTTTGGAAGGATCAGCTAGAGAATCAAACTAGATAAATGGGATGCTCACATAGTATAGCAATGGGAGCTGTAATGATACCCAGGAACAATATCTAAAGTGCAAAATCACCATCACAGCTACTGTCCTTGCTAGTTTGGGAAGATCAACTTCCGAATGAATGAAACCATCAGAAATTTCCTTCTGCAATCCGGAATGACTTTTCTAGGGTAACAGTTAGCACTTTTTTTTTCCTACTAAAAATGCAGAAGCTTGCACTAACACAATAACTGTGTTACTGGATTAATGAAAATTATCAGTTGCCAGTAGACCTGGTGGGGGAGGGTTTCTTTGGTGAAATGATTGCCTTTTTAATGAAACTTGTTGAAATAAGAAGTTTCTTGCTTTGGCATTTAGAGCTCTGACATGTAATGCAAAGTTAAAATGAAAGAGGAATCAACCCACCGCCTGCAACAACTCTTCTCCATTTTGAGTAACCTAGAGTATAAGAGACCTGAGTTTCAGTCTTGGTGATTTAAAATCAGAACTTGACTGGCTCTTGGCCTACTAAGTGATTGACTGTAACTCTGGAGTCAGTCTCCCTCTCTGTCTGTCCACAATGTATTTAACTATGTATAAAAATGGCAACAACTGTAGAAGGAAATACTGACAGACACTGACTCTTACCCTATAGTAAAGCACTCAGCTGAGAGAGGACGTATCTAAATCAGAAAGAGCATCAGATGTAGGTCTCTCTTTCTGTAAATATCTGCCCTTCTAATCAGCAGATGCTTGAGGATAAGATCTTCTCTTTCTATGTCTGTCATCTAATCTATATGTGTATTTTTTAAAGATCTACATTTTATTCCATTGCAAAAGTCTTTTCAGGATGTAATTCTTGGTTTTATATCTGCCTGGCTTTCAGGTCAGCACCAAGTCTATAAAATTTAGAAAGGAAATAGAGTGTTGCATGGAAATAATTTTTTATGATTATTATACACTTAGGGATAGTACTTAGGTTAATTTATTGTTACTGCTGTCGGATAATTCTCTCTTAACTGAACACATTGATGGCTACCAGCATGGCATTTTTACTGTTTGTGTGAATATATAGGTCAGGAAGGGAGCTTCTAGATGCTGCTTCTATTCCCTTGATGTTGTATTCAATCACAATATCTAATCAAATGCCATCTTAAAATATATTAATTTCTTCTCCTTTGTTTCACTTGGAAGAATGATGAAAAACCTTAGAACTTAGCTCAGATGGTGAGAAATTTTAAAGCAAAATAAGTCTGTGACCAAGTTTTTGCTCATTGTTCCTGTTCCAGCACTCCACCCTGGCTTATAGAGATGCTCTCCCTCAATGGAGTTTAGTTTGATTCAGTCAGTTCCTGTATTTCTTGACTCTGTGGTATTCCAGTTATGCCACATGCATACTTATAAAATCTTGAGACCACACTTGAACTCATCAGAAATGTTTTATAGATTTCAGATGAGTGAGAAGCATAGGGATAAGTACTAAACCTTGACTGTATCTAAAATTCAGAAATGTTAAATAGATGTATTATGCCCTATGGGAAATTTGCTTTCTGGTAATAAATGATCAGTGATTTCACTTAGAGTTTTCCTTCACTTTTTTCCTGGTGTAGTAATACATACTATTTTGCAAATCTGAGCAGTGAAAGTACAAGGATTGCCTCTGTCAGCTAAGTACAATTTTACTTGCTATTATACCTCTTGCCCACTATTCAGAAAGATTTAAAAGTCAGACAATACAGAAATTCCACTCTTTTGCCATGAGCTTACAGTTTAAATTTTAAAACTGTTTTTCGTTGTGATCACAAGAAAATAGGTGAAGAACAGTCTAAGGAGAAAAAAATCAAAGAAAGAGGAAAGGCAGAACATCTCAGTGTTAAAATATTTAAATGGGATGCTCTCATTTTGAAGTGAGTATATTGAGGAGGAAGGAGAAAAAGAAAGCTTAGTGTAGCTTTAAAATTAGAGTACGTTGTTTTATTTACTCTTTTTTTTTTTTCTGTTACTTGAGTATTTATCTGGTGGGACAGTAGGTTTTTTCACTCTTTCTATAGGTCATTTATATGGTGGGGTTTATGCCATCAGTATACACAAGGATTGGTGGAAATACTAATTCAAATAAAACTCTACTACTCCAAGTAAGGCATTTGTATTGACTTCTGGGACAAAACACATTTGAGGAGAAACAGGCAAGTAGTTCTGAGATACTGCTGACTAAATAATAATCCATCAGTGCATATCACACTGCATGATAACTTCAGAATACTCCAGTTCAGAGAAAGTAAAACTCTTGGTGGTTTTATTCCTGAAACTATTTGCCATGTGGCTCTCTGTTGTGCCCTTCAGAAGTGTGACAGGTTAAGGTAGATCTTGGTTTGGTAAGTGCCAGTGCCAGTGTAGCTCTGAAATCAGTGGAATTTCCCTTTTCCCTGATCTATACTTGCAGCATATAATAACATGCAAAATAGTAGTGTACAGCAAGATTAATAAACATCCTCTAATTCCATATCAGATGTTCATGGGCATTGGCTGCTTACCATAATTTTTGGTATCCGTATTATTTCTTTTCCCTCTTAAAAGTCATAGGCACTGATAAACTCAGAGTAGAGCATAGTTTCTTTCCAACTTGAATTTTATGTTATTATTACACTGGAGATCTTCTTCACACTCCCCCAAATCTGTTAGATCTTGAGCTGAAATGGAGGAATAAAGCTAGAGAAAAACTAAGGGACTGCAACACCCATCTTTTAGGTCTGTGGACCTCAGACTGGATGCTGGAGCCTGGAGCTAAGTGTCTTGGCTCCCAGGAGGAGGGCTATGGTACACCTGCTTGAACAGCTTTTTTCAGTGACAAATCTGTTCCATCAGCACAGAGTGCTTTACATCAGTATGTCAATCACAGTATTGCATAAGTTGACTAAAAATGGGCAAACTTTAAAGTAACACAAAGGTAATGAATCTTTTTTACTGTGAGACTGAACACCTGTGCTTGTATCATGTAGCTGAAGAGGAAATGGACCATGGCTCTAATCTGTAGATTTAGGAATTTCAGACTCTCAGATGATTACTGATGTTACTGAGGAGCTGAAGTGCTAATTCTATGTACTGTCTCTCAGGGGTAACCTAAGAGATGTTACTTTCAATCTCCGTTAGCACTAAGTCAGAGAAATCAAACACCTTTGTTGGCATTTACACTCTTGAACAGGCTTGGAGCATTGAGATGTTTTGTCACAACTGAGGAGTGGTTTAAGTTGTCACCTTTCAGCAGGTATTAGCGCTGATTTCAGACACAGCATCTGACTTTACAAGTGTGGATAGGTTTATCGTATCTTATCATCTCAAATGTGGATGTAGATTTGTGTTACCAGACTTGCAGTGAATGATTTTAGGATTAAAGACAAGTTGCTTAACAGGTGTTCCAACAGGCACTAAAAATACCTGTTGAGGGAGAGAAGCAGTTAATGGAGTGAGGGTGAGAGTGCTTATGTTTTATACAACAGCCTTGTGACTACAGCAGTTTCCCAGGAAGCGATGCCAATAAATTCACAAATAAGCACCTAAAAAAAGCCCTTATGAGGAAGATGACATGTTTGACTTCCCTCTGGATCCTCCCCTGACTGGATTACCGGAGACTGGATGATACCAGGAAAACATTACTGTTGGCTTTCCCTGCCTCGTGCCCTCTGCAGCAATTTTCATTACTCATCATCAGAGTTAGGCTGCTGGTTGGGGTGGAATCTACATCTGGCATCACACCATTGCTCATAGGCTTTTCAGCAACCCCTTGGCTGCAGGCTGATGTGCAGAGAGCACTCTGCAGTCCTTCATTTGAAGCAAAATGCCACCATGTGCAGCTGGAAGTGGAAAGGGGCTGGGGAGGACTGGAAGAGAGTGCATGACTGTGTATTCCTATAGTTAACTTGCAGCGAGAAATGGAAAGAAATCTGGGTTCTGTACATCTCCATCATCACCTTCTCTTCTTCCACTGGGATGGAGCTGTGCCTCCTTTCAAGAGCCAGAGGTTGTGAAACAAACAATGTATTCTTAGATATTCAGGCTGGGGCAGCTCTGGACAAGTACAGAACTCAGATCCTCAGATCCCTGGAGAACCTGGGAGAGTCGTACTGGAGATAGATACCTTCAGGGTTAAGAGGCCACGGAACAGTATTTTTCATCATTTTGGACTTTAGTAGTTTGCTTCAGTTCTTTGGATCTGACCCACCTTTAGGTATTCTCCATCGCTTACTATTTGAAAGTTGAAGGGTCAGTCTGAGACTTAGTGAAATCAAAACAAGTTTGTGCAGGAAGGCTGGTCATCAGGATCTATCTTAGCTCCCAGTATAAACTAAGTGGCTAGTTTATAGTCAGACAGGAAAACATGCAGAAGAACAATCGTTGCTTATCGCAGGATGGAAGACTTCGTGCAGAAAAGCTAAAGAATTTCCTCTGAGGAAAAAACGTAAAAGCTTTCTGATTGCTTTATCAGCTTCTACAATAAAAATAGTAATTACTGCTATTTAAGACTAATGAATAAATCACTGTATTAAAATGGGAACAAAAAAGTTTAACTAGCAGTCATACGTAGTCATTTGGCAGCTCTGTTATTAGTGTGGGCAAAGTAAGCTATTCACCTAACCTTTGCTGCAGCATCCATTGCATTGGGTTTTTTGTGGGTCATTTTTTTTTCCTACAGTGCAGATTGAATTCTTTTCTGATCTCCAGAAGAGTTTTGTTTTGATATCTACATCTGTTTTGTCAGAAGTCTGCATTAGCTGGGCTCATATTCCACGATTCCACAAATACATGCTCACCTAAGAAAACATGGCTGTGTAAATTGCTGCGTTGAAATCGTGCCTGCATATGGGTTTTGTCACATCACAGCTATGTCATGAAAAGATATTTTCCAGCTCTGTCGTACTCTCATCACCACTTCTCTCATTGTACCCGACTGCTCCCCAGCCTCAGTCAGCATCCTTCCTCCTTTTTCTGGAGCTGCTTTCCCTTTTCAGATGATGCCACAACCTCCTTCCTCCTTTCAGTCCTCCCCTTTGGCTTTAGCTCTGCCAGCTCCTCCTTAGAAGTGTCACAGAACATTTTACCCCTGATGGATGTACTTAGATTCACTAGTGAGGCCTTTGTGCCAGTCTTGTTTTGTCTTGAAAAAAAATACTTCATTATCATGCTTCCAGCTCAGCAGTGTACACAGCACAAGCTGTAATTTAGAGGAAAGTAGCGGCTATTGACCACTAACATAACAGTGGTGTGCTAGCTATGGCTTTACATTTTTGTTGGAGTTGGAAAAACTAGTAGCTGACTGAGTCATGAAACCCAGTGTAGCAAAATTCAGTTGTAAATGAAAGAGGAACATTTCCATATTCTTAATTTGGCTTAATTCCTGTGCCTAATGGCTGTGTATATACCATAAACATTGTGAAGGAGCAACCATGGAAACACTTGTTTTCTTGCATTGCTAAATTTACTCAGGGTTGAATATTAACACAGCGCCTGGCATTACTTTAAAAGCAAAAATAGCTAAAGCATGACTCACTATGAGTCATTTACTGCTAGTCCTGCTATACTGCCTAGAGCTTGACATTGAACAAGTTGGCCGCCTGCATTGCTGCATTTTTTTCTAGGAACTTTGAACACATTTCATTCTTGTGAATTCTCTTGTGCAACAATATTGAACACAGCAATGTGTTTATTTTTCTTCCAAAGTCAAATGAATCAGAAAATGGTGAAACAAAGAGTATTTTTCTTGGAGATTCTGAAAGAGATGGATTCTGAGAATTATTTTTTAAGCTGCAATAATGAAATGATTGCATGGATGTTAAAAGTTAATTACGTTTTATTCAGATTATATAAGATGTATTTTATATATATTAAAATACCTCTATTGTTATATTTGATTTACATTTTCGGCAAAGGCATATGTGGAATCAGAAAGCTAAGCCTGAGAATGTTTTCTCTTGAGTTGGCAAGGGTTGTGTGATGGGAGGGCAGACAGCTCTGAAGGGGCAGACAAAATGAGGCAACTGCGTTCCTATTGGCCTCTTCATGAAAAAGGCACACCCTAAATATGGTGCTGGGTATCTGACAGTGAGTAGCATGTTGGCTGACTGTGGGAATGCCTAAAAAGATCAGCTGATTTCAGTCAGATGGGAAAGGGGTAATGAGAGAGGGCTGAAACCAAAAGCAACTTGCTGAGGCAACCATGTGATGAGATCCTGAAATACACTGACATCTTCATTATGCTAAAATTTTGATTCCACCTAAATGTTATTTCTAACTAAGAGCCACTTCTTAGAACAGTAGATAAGGAAATTCTTTAATATTTTCTATATTTTTTTCCACATAAAAATACTGCTATGATAAGTGAAGAAAAATCTTATGCTATCAGTATACAACCTTCTGCATGTGTTCAGAGGAGGTACCAAAAATCAAACTAAAATATTAATCATGTGAGTTCAAAACAGCTACAAATGTAAAACCCCACACCCCTTAGTATGGAGAAAAAGCTTCCTATGTATCTTCCTTTAACTGCAGATTACGGAAATAGAGACTGTACGTTACATTCATCTGTACATTTAATAATATGTGCTGTGCAGCATCTTTGTAAGCTAAAGCATTTTCTCTGTCTAATCTCTTAGAACATCAACTTCAAAAATTTCTCTTGAAGTGGTTTCCCTATTAAAAAATCTCATTATGATGACTCAAGAGAGAAATAAGAATGATTAATTAAGTTTAACAGTGACATCCTAAGCGTTGTCCTGATATGCACTCTTCTGTCTCCTTTCAATGTGAATTTGTGATCACTGCACTGAAGACTTCTCTTTAAAATTTAAAATTGTTCAGTAAATCTAATTAAATAAGTTTAAAGTATTTTTCTTTGTTTTCATAACTAACAATCATACTAAAAATGATACCATGTTATTTTCCTAAATTGAGAATAAAAAAATGATTGTTTTATATCAAACAGTATAAAGTTTTGATTTTGATTTTTTTTGTGTTACCTCTTTGGCAGTGACCCCCAAATCCCTGTTATTAAAAAGGTTTCAGTAGTTACTCATGGTATATGCTCTTTAGCAAACTCTTCATATCCACTGAATAGGCTGTGCCTCAGCCGCACCTCCAGGCATGTTAGGCAGAATATAGACATGAGAATTTATGATCGGAGTAAGACTATGCCTTTTAAAAGACAGCTTTGTGTAGGAGGTTTTTCTGCTCAGAGGATCATCAGAAAGATTGGAGCTGCCTAAGGCATGATATCTCTTGGGCATTTCTGCACACGTCGTGTAAGTAATGTCTCTATTAAGCTGTAGCAAATTATTCCCCTCACGTATACAGTGTTTCCGTGTATATGTTCACACATTGACAAAGGAAGGGCAAGGCAGTGCAATCTCCAGGACAGATCAGAAGACCATGTGCTGAGTTCTAGATTGACACATGGAAGCATAGTGTAGAACTTAATGAGAACTTTATTGCAAGGTATTCACTTTTTTCCCCCTATAAATACATACGAAATACTCTGTTGAAGTGAAACCAACATCCTGTTACATGTGCATCTTAAAATGACAGGTGAAAACTCTCAGTTCTCAAATCACTTGCTGTTCCAGTTATGAATCCAAGATGATTTTCTTTAATATTTTCACATGACAGAGCAAACAGAACACATTATAGAAAGCTGTAAATCATGCAGAGTGCTGAGAGAATTCGTGCCCACTTAACCACTGCAGGCTGTGAGAATGAAGATCTTACTGCAATCTTTTCCTGAGTGTACTTGAGGTGCAGTATAGGCACCATGATGTCTGTGAGTTGTCAACAGAAATGTGACAGGAATTTTGGACTAACAAATTAGGTTCTGTGGATATATCCAGGTCCTGCACTTCTTTCAACAGCAGAGTAGAGGCTTTTTTTCTCCCACCCTTCAAATTGATTTTATCAGGTACATCTAACCTGAGGAACTCTTTCATATGTAATGAAAGGATAGGATGCTTAGAGTATAACTCGTTATTCCCGTGGAGTTGTGAATAATATAGTTATTACTAAACAAATTTGCCATTAAATTACTTGCACAGCATGAACTACAGATGGCCAGAAAAAATGTTCTTTGTCTGTTGCACTATTTTTATGTGACTGTGCCCTATTAGAACCAACCTTTCTGACTAAGGTTGTCCTGTGAGCCTTTAATCTTAAAAATAGCCCTTTTTTGCTATGGTTTGTCTGAGGTTGATTCACAAGCATAGTCATACAAGATCCAGTGGCATCACTGAACTGTTAATCACTGTCACCTTTTGAAAAGAGTCTGAATGTTAAAATGCTCATTTCTAAACAGCTGCCAAGTGCTTTCCTTTTTCAAAAGCCATTAGTCTCGCAGATTTCATTGCCTCTGTTTTTTGTTTCTTATGCACTTAAAATCTATGGCCAGCCTTTTATACTTCTGGTGGCAGGGGTATCTGTGATGTGTTAGTGGACAAATTTGCCCTGAGATTAACTACAGATCAGAAATGACAAACAGATGTTTGCAATTGAAAAGGTCTTCCAAGTCATGCGAGTCCTTAGTCTGGGGGCAGTCAAGTCACCAAAGAAGATGGGAGTGAAGACACAGGCTTTTCACTAAACAAGTTTAAAACTCCTCCTTTAGGGCATAAGTAGCTTGTGTATTTCAGATCAGTTGTGCTATATGAGGAAATTAATATATTGATGGTTGACTTGAGGCATCAATACTGCATATTGTAAAGCTAATTTCCTAAATCCACATTTAGGACTTTTAGTCTGGAGCCATATTTTTAGTTTATATATAAACTCGGAGTATCTCTTTAACTCCCTCATTGAGAAGTTTGATTAACATCTTTATTATGTTGTCCTCTGTAGGATGGGGAAAGTTTGCACCTCAGGATGTGTCTACAGACATGTGCAGACATACTGAGTTCCTCTCCCTGCTTTGTCTCTACATCTAGTCAGGTCAGTGCCATGCAAATGTGGCTATACAAATTCTGAATCAGCACTAGTTTCCATCAGTTCAACCAAGGGAATGGGCAGAGGAGCTCTGTTTACACCCACCTGTGTAGATGTGCCCTGAGATTCGCCAGAATTCCAGAGAACTAAGATTGTAATTAGAACAATGTGCTCAAACTTCTGCCTATGTAGATGTCTCAATGTGTGGGTTAATTTGCTTTAGCTGCTTGTTCCTCCTGAGCAGAGGTCAAGCCTCTGCTTGAGACATCAGCATGATTAGTATTCCACTGAATATCTAGCTCAGCATCATTACTGTATTTTTTTAAGTGGGTAAAAATAGGTAGCAAGAAGAGAGAAGCTTTTGATAAGCTGTGAGCCTGTTGACATACCTCCGCTTTAAAGAGAAACACAAAAAAAGACAAACCCTTTTGTATGTAGGATGGATGAAACTTACTCTAAAATTTCTTGAAAAGAGCTGTTAAGTGAAAGACATCATGTTTGCAGTTCGGGTATTGTTTTAGACCTTAGTAAAATACTACAGAATGTGAATCAGTTGATGGTTATCTATGATGAGCAGGTAAACAAAAGTTGTATTTCCCAATGGGGTTTTCATATGATGGTGACAAACTCCATTGCACAACAATGGTCACATTCCAAAGCTGCAACCAGGTTCTGGAGGGCTTAATTTCACAACTGCTTACTGTGTCCTATTGCATTACAGTGACCTTTCAATAAAAAGGGAGATTGTTAGCTTTTTTTTTTTTTTTTTTTTAACCTAAAGTCTCAATGACTATATAGTGCACTGCCCTATTTTTCCATAGCTAATTTGTCCTTGACATTTTTAAACTATGTCCCCTAGAAAAACGTTCAGAAGCTATTGTGCTTCCTACCTTTTTATTAATCTCTAATGTGCAGATCTACTTAAGGTTTGCATTTATGTTGCCAATACAGCTAATTGTAAAAAAAAAAAAAAAAATCTGGTATTGAGTGACTGATGTTAAAAGTATGTTTTCCTGTAGCAACTTAAATATCATCCATCTGACATAGCAACACAACAAAATTATTTGTTGTTTAGTTTACAAGGGCTTCTTTTTTTTAAGGGGAACTCATGAAACCTCATTTCTAAAAATTGTATAGTTGCAAGAATAGCCACTAAACAAAAATAAAATCATGTTAACATGATATGAGAAGGATAGAAATGTCTAAACAGTATTTAGTTCTTGTCTGTTAGAATTTATTTCATGCTTATGACATTCCCTAAATAGTGACTCTGCTACAAGTACACTTGTACCTCATATTGTGAAACAGTCATGTAATCTTAAAAATTACTTCAGTAAAAAATTACTCTGAAGCTGATAAAAGAAGACAGTATTCTACAGTCTGACGAGAGCAGGCTTACAAGGCCAGACCTGCAATGAAAAATGTTACCATTGGTCCTGGGAAGGCAAGGAAGAGAGAAGCCCAACAGACACTGGCCAGACCAGGAAAGAGCAGCTGGTTGGATGGTCTTAGATATCTGTGTCTGTGATGTGGGAGTGTCACATTTAGACTGAGCAGGCATCAATTTAATAGGATATAGATTCTCAAGTTTGAGTAAATGGCTGTTCAAAATAACAAAGGAACTATTAAGCCCGTCCTCAGCTACAGACTTGCCCATCATCCACGTTGTATATGTTGGGTGTGCTCAGGTGCACACTTAGGTCTCACTCTGGGAGATGCTCTCAGTGAGGAAAGCTTGAGGCTGCTATCCTGACCCCAAGATGTCAATCATGCGGCTTGATCTGATCAGTTGCAAGTAAGATTTGAGCTTTTAACAACCACAACTCACCAGCAGATCACATAACCTTGGCTATTTTTAATAATGATTTGGATACTTTGAGCCTGAGCCACAGCTGTGCTGGCAGATGGCAGTCTGGCACCAGATGTGACACCTAGAATATTTTGTTTTGAGTAGCTATTCACTTTACAGTGTAGACAGAGCCCAGGATTACCCCTAAATTCAGTGAGAATTAAAATGAATATACCTTCAAATTGGTTTGTATTGTTAATATTAATGGATGTCTTCAGATGAGTCCATGCCTCTGCTGAGATTCCTAGCAGAAAGAAAAGGTCACTTCCATAGTGAGAATCTCATCCCCGCACCCCCCCTGTTTCCACACCGAAAGGAAGCTTTCCATGGTGCCAGAGAGTCTGAAAGCAGTGTAAGCAATTAGCAAGAAGAGCTTGAAAATTCCATTGCAAGAAGCAGTACTGCTCAGGAGTGGAGACACTTGGGATTTTTCAGCCTGATTAGCTGCAGTGACAGCGAGGTGATGTGTGCTAATTACAGCTCCTTAACCTCCTTAGACGCAGTTGCATAAAAGCCCAGAACACCTCCGTGTTGAAACATAAGGCACTGCAGCATTCCCTGGCTCCTCTGCCTTGGTAGTCTCAGACCATCCATACAAGCCATTGACCTGCCTGGGTGAGGCATAGACAGGTGTGTCTGTGAGCCAACCTGTCAGTGGTTGTGGTGCAGAAATGGGAAAGTTTCTCATTAGGATGTGTGGCTGAAGAATGGAACCTCCGATATTATCTCTGTGGGTCAGTCAGCCTCTGAGAGTAGATCATGAAAGCTGTGGTCAGTTTTCAGCCAGTGTCTTGTAGTGCAGGTCTGACCCAAGTATGAGGAACAGAAAAAAGATTTTTGTGTAAAATGACATTTCAGTTTTACCCTATTCTGCTGTATTTTTTGTGCTGTCTTCATTACAACGAGAAATAACAGCATTATAACAGGCAACATGATGAATTCTGATCATTCAGTGCTCCTTGGAGAATGGAGATCAGCATGATATTTAAATTAACTCTTTGTAAATAAAAAAGTCTCATTATAGATAATGACTGTGACATTTTTCCAGGAATTATAATGAAGGGATGTTTTCAACTATTTTTCAATATGTTTTTTCCAGGTAGTTCATGGAACAGATTGTTTAAGGTTTAGAATAGAAACGCAGTTATTAGGCAAAAATTTGTTTTAAGATACTGTCTTCTAAAATAAACAACCAAAGTCTTGAACAAAAGAACTAACTTGAAATAATGTTGTCTGTGCTGTGATTTTTCTGGAAATCTCTTTTTGAGTTGATGATACTGTTGCAATCCAAAAACATAATGCCCTTCTAGAAATTAATTCATCAACAATTATAAGGGAAGTTTCATGTATGGAACACTAGAATTTAATCTGGAAAACCTTGCATATTGCAGGGACTAAAGCTTATGAGACAGTACGGGAAATATGTGCCACAGCACCACTTCCTACCATCATAACATATGCCAAGATTTTGTGCTGGTCAACACTGAAATAAATGTCATCCCTACTCTACAGTGATCTTCCAAAATTTCCACATGTGTTTGGTTTAATATTTGGTTTCAACATTATTTCAGGTGAAAATTAATATTTAAGTGAAACCTGGTGACTTAAACATGGCAAAGAACTGTTAACCTTTTTTTTTTTTTTTTTTGAGAAATTGCATCTTCCATCTGGTTAGACATTGTATGTGGGTGTTCTTTTGTAACCATTGACAATGTCATTTCCCCAGATGCTGTTGTAACTCTTGACGCTGACAGTCTTTTTTACTTCTCAGTTACCTTTTCTTCAAAAGTAGGACTGGAAGCTATTTGATTGCTCTTCCTCCAAAATCTCGCAAAGTACAGCATTCTGCTGAGGTTTGAGAGTGGATGTAGAAATGGCTTTCTTTTCTTGGATGAAATATATGAATTTTACATTCAGAAATAAGTATTTTAAGCGCACATCAAAGGAAATACCAATGTATTTGAAAAGCTGTTAGAAGTGTTAGGAGTTACATGCATTAATTTTGAGTATACTATCAAGTAATTCAAAGTCTGTCCAGAGACACTGAAGAATGCAAAATACATGAGCTAAGCATGTACCCACATCTACTGCAGGACTTGACCCAGCACCATTATACTTTAAACTTGCATTTATGGTCTTTTCTAGTTACCAGTAGGACCAGTCTGTGCAGGAATTTTCTCTCTTTCCTGAAGTTTTTCAAATACCACATGTGTGTACGTGCTGTGTTTACATCCACTTCTGTAGCTGTGCCTGCCACCTACTCCTGTTGAGTGTTGTGGCAGTCCCCCAGACCTGGGGATCCACTTCCTTCCAGTGCCCGTATCTCACTTCCCTGCTTTACAACCCTGTGGTCTTTCCTCTTCTGGTCAATAGCTGATAAATGTGTTCTGAAGTTTTGCTCTCACAGTGGTAGTGCCTTCTACCTAGATTCCCATCTTGAGATCTTCGCAGAAGATCCTTTCCTTGAGAAACAGCCTGGCACCAGAGCCCTCTCTATACATTCAGTCTTGTTTGACCTTGCTGAGGACCTGGGTATCCATTGACCCTGTGGTGTGTCCCCAGGCACCAGGAGGGCCATGCCTCAGCTTGGAGTTACACTGAAAAATCCCTAATGGCAAGTCCTGCAAGTGTAATCCTAAATGCTGCCTGCTGTTGAAGTAGGAACAACAGGAATTGTGCTCCAGGTGATTTCTGCTAATTCTGCTGATAATCCAGCAAGGCTTTTTAACTCTTCTGTATGAAGCTTACAGTAAAAGATGTTTGCTGTGCAGTCTAGCTTGTGTAATCGTAAATAAATCTAACTGGTTTAATAGTGTATTGTGACTGTATGTGTTTAGGAAAAAAAAAACCCATCGTTTTTAGGATCAAAATACCTGCTTTAAAAATTAGGAAAGTAAAACACAAAAAAAGCCTTTGCTGCTTTTTTATTAATCTTGTATTCTTGGCTTACTTTGGTGAACTAGTTTTCTAGGAAATAGATTTTGTATTAATATTCTTGCTCACCACCACTTGTCATTTTTTTGTTTTGATTAATCTGTATACTGATGAGTATTAGCATGACAAGGCTGCCCAGCACAAGGCACATGTACTAGAACAGTTCCTTTTGTTTCTCAAGGCCTTAGACATGCTTAGTTTCCCTTAATTTTAATTTCCTTAATTTCCATTATTTTCAATTGTTGTTGTTGTTTTTCTGCTTTCAGTTTTACTCAGCTATTTTTCATCCTTGATCAGTATTTTTGTTTTTGGATGCTGCAAATGCAGGCACACATTGCAAGCACACAGCTGTGACAGCTATGAATTTCCCCCAGATTCTGTCTTAAGTACAGCAAATCTGCAGCTGTCAGTACCTATTGTAAAGCTGTGGTTATCTGCAGGGTATTGGTTTCAGTCATATTTTGCAGCTACTCGGGGTATCCACCCATAATGTGAACAAGTAGTGTGACTTTCTTTTTAAGAGCTGGCTTATCCGTACAGAATTTTGCAATACTGAGGCCGCAAGTTCAGTGAGCTGTTTTTCCTGTCCTAGTAGAAACTGAAATTACTTACATTTCCAGAAAGAATGAAGCATGTAATTGTACAAAACACTGTTTACAGAAAATTTACAGAACATGGAAAATACTATTTTTGCATTTTATATTCAGTAGATATGTTGCAATGCTGTAACTGTTTTTGCTAAACTTGAATTTCATGGCTATTTACTGCATAATCCCTGCTCACATCATAGAGTGATTTATTTATCAGAATGAATAGAAAATGAAATCCCAAGTTCTTCACTTCAGAATTGAAGGGCACTAATCTAGATGCATTAAATAATTTCTGACTCTACATATTTAGAAGGCTTGAAGGTGAACTGTATATGACCATTTTATTTCAGCTGTTTAAAACAGCAGTTGGTGAAAACAGGTAATGTATTCTGATTTCCTGTCCCAAGAGAGACAGACGTACAGTTTTAGAGGAAAGGACAGAAACTCAAGCAGGGATTGTTATATCTAAGGAAGAAAAATATTAATGACTTCCTCATTTAGAGAGGTTCATGTGTACCCTAAAAAAAAATTTTTAGTTCTTCTAAATTGCTCTCTTGTGTTCACACTTACAATAAAGACATCTTCATTTCTCTGAAGATGATCTCAGTGTGTTCTAAGAAGTAAAAAGCAACTGTTCAGTGCCAAGAAATTGAGGTTTTATTTTTTTAACTAAGATAGTGTAACTGGAAATAGCAGTTCCCAGCTCATTGCAAATGAGAAGTAAAACCAGTTAGCTTAAACCACCATGAAGGTGACTTGTAAAGAATGTTCTTACTGTGTGAGCAAAATTTTAAAAAACCAATCAGAGTATACCTTTGTTATGATTTAGCCCTTTCTGTCTGTGACCTGTTTCCTCACTAGGTCCTTGACACTTGAGCAACTCCTTGGGCATCTTTGTTCTTTGTCTCATGACACCTTACTAGGCACAGGAGAAGGTTCTGTTCTCCTCCAAGTGTGTCTTCAAAACTGCTCTGCTGCACTGCATAGAGAGAACTCTAATCTAATTACGGGTGGGCAGATGGCACAGTGGGATTGTTCTTCCTCACTGGCTGCAAATCCTGTGCATCCCATTATTTGTTACCCTGTCCTGGCCACCATCCCCAGACCAACCCACTTGTTTATCTCCTCTGCCTGGTTTGTGCTGCCCTTTAGGTTGATTGCTTTGGAGCAGAGATTGTCATTTTACATAGACAGGGGTTTTCTGACCAGCTGGCATTCCGATGGTACTGCAATATAGATATTATATTATGGTAATAACTTCGGCAGAGATGGAACAAGTGTTATATATAAAAAGAAATTTTCTTTTTATTCATTTTCTTCTAAGGTGTACCACATGCTAATATTTTGTGTGTTTAACTATGAACAGAAGCTTATATACATCTAAATAGAGCTACTTTGGCAGACTTCCTGTGACAAAAGCCAGCATTCTATGAATGTAGTTTAATCAATGAACGATATGTAAACCACTGAAATTTATTCAGTCTAAAAAAATCCAGACTCTTTCATGACAAACATTTAATCCTTCAGGATTGCATAACTAGAGGATTTAGGGATTAGTTAGCTTTGAAAATAGGTCAAAGAAAACATCTACATTTGGTTAAAAGCTAATCAGGCAAGGAAATAAGTAAAATAGTAAAAAAGCTTTAGAAGAAGTCTTTTGCAAAGTGAATTTTATGCAATGGTACAAAGAATGTTTTCTATTTATCTAAGAGATGCAGAGCCTTGTCCCCCTTTTCATTTACACTGATAGAATTAAAGGGAAAATCCATTAAACAAATGATGCAAGTGTGTGCAGAGTTAGGAGTTGTGTATTTTGTTTCTCTGTGTTTCATGCTTTGGAATAACTTCATAAAATTTTATGAAAACTTCAAATTTACTATTAAGGGATAAGTTTTTTAAGTATGAACACTTAAAAGTTGCAGTGAAAATAGGGTTGTAATCCTACAAGTGAGGTTATGAAAGAAAAGTTTAGGAATCGTTCCAGTGAAGCTGTTGACCTAAATCTAATAATCTCCTCAACCACTGAAGTCTGATTCCTTCTTTCAGTTACTATTCAACTTTTCTTCCTCGCTTCACCTCTTTTGCTCACTGAATGGGCTTTCTGCTTCCTAGGGCTGTCTGGTGGCATGGTATGGCTTGTATTGGCAGAGGTTATCCAGTCCTGTCATCTGGGTTCATAAGGATTTTGTCCTGTCAGGTTGCTGGAGAAACAAGTTTCAATATGACCTACAAGCTGGTGCTCAAAGTGTAATCAAGGTCTGTGTGATGCATGAAGAAGGAGATGCTGTCTCTGAGATGCACTGTGTAAGTCTGTGTAACTTTGTGCACTTAAGCGTTCTAAGAAGCAAAAAACACCAAAATATTTTGAAAACTGCATTACAGCTCACTGTACGAAATGTGCTACTGTGCCCAGAGAGTGTGGACTGGATTTTTTTACCTCGTGAAATTTCTGTGTAATACACTGAATACTTTTCAGTTTAATACCAGCAAAGCTAAAATCCATCACAGCGCGAGATCTGCACAGCCTTGTAGTCAAATGAAAAAACTGAAGAATATTAGAAGAAAACCCAGAAAGTTTTATTGGCTGCAGTTAGTGTCTCCATCTCCAGCATACCCTGGACTAAAACAATGAGTGTTCTCAATCACTATATAGAATTGATGTAAAATAAGTTGATACTGTAATTCCTATGAATACAATTCTTACAGTACAATTCTTCCTTTCTCTAACAAAACACATTTGCCCTGAGTAAGGACTGTGAGGATTTATTTAGGCTACTAGCAGCATGTATTGTTGTTTATTTGTTCAAGGCTTTTTAGCTTTCTAAAATTTCATTGTTAGAAGGTGACATGAATGTAATTAACCCATTTGTTTCTTTAAATAGTTATCCTTGCAACAGATAGTGTTTTATTTTCTATCTGAGAAGTAGTTTTAGTAAGTGACAGTGAAGGCAGTGATGTCAAGATGGTGGCTTTGTTACAGAAACACTGAAAAGTGTGCGAAAGGTTGGTTTAAGTTGAGCATTCAAAGCTTAGGTAAATTAATAATGAAGCTTCTTACTGGGCTGGAAAAATTAGAAAGGAGGAAAAAGTTATCCAGGAATGCATGAGTCATTGACATGTGATCCAAAATTCAGCATTTAGAGTCCCTTTTAGCACTACTAAAAACATTCTTTACTATAGTGCTGTAGAACTGGTTTCCTCTTTGTTCTTTGCTGTTTTCAAATCTTATTTTATAAGTGATTATTTTCTGTGCTAAACCTTCTCAGTTACCTGATTCCTCTGTCAATCATCTGATTACATGCTTTTTAATGTATCTTGTTTCTTGTCTTAATACAATACATTAGATTGTGGTGCAGCTGACAAGCAGGAAGATAAATGGCACAGAGTTTTGATTCCCTTTTCTAGGCTCAGATCTGAACTGTACAGGTGCCATGAGGCTTTTGGAGGGCAATAGCAGCAGCAAAAATCAGTGAAATGTGGAGATGGCCTGTTCCAGTTGTCCCCTCTGTGAGCTATGCTGCTTCTTCAGGGAGGGATTGTGGTGTTTTGACCTGCAAAGTTTAAGGAACATTGTGGAATTTGCATAGATCTAAACTTGTAGAAGCCAGTGCAACTTTTTGTAGGGTTATTTTAGAACTGAAATTCCTTTGGGTTGTAAATTTCTTTTTTTTCACCTCATTTCTTTTGTGAAAACAGTCAAAAATACGATTTTTGTTTGCTGAACTGATCAAAATAGAAAATTTCCTATGTAAAGAAAATTGTGAAAATACTTGCTGGGAAAAAATGGACAAGTTGTTGCACTGAAATGCTACACAGTCTCCTGGTGTTGACTTGAACTGTGATGTTCTTGTTTATGTAAACATCATGAAACTGTCAGGAATGGCATTTTCAGCTTCAGGAACCCTAAGACTGCTCTAACACAACCTCTCCTTGTGAGAACTCCTTCCCACCTCTCTGGGCTGCCATATTCCCAGTCTTGGAACTCCTACAGTCTGTTGTTGGGACAGTCAGAGAAATTATAAAGGCAACAGGGCCTTTCTCATGTAACATGGCTTTGAACCTTGTGGACCTTGCAGTGGCCAGATTTCCTGCCTCTGGAGCTGAAAATTTGGAACACCTTGTACAGTGAGATTGTTTTGTGTTTGAGAACTTCCTTTCCCCTCCAGGAACTCACCAGAAAATCAGAAACATACTTGTGAAATGAAAAAAAAGGTGTATGAATACACAGGGTGTTTTTATTAAGCATATGAAATCGGCCAACGTTATGCTTTTCATTGTAGAATTTGTGGCTAGCTTTAGCTGATAATCAGTTACTCATGGATTTAAGACAGAAGCATATTTGAAGCCACATCTGGTTTGTGGTACTTTCTGCAGCATCCTATGTAAGATGGCAGGAGTTACATGAAATTGCAGGGTATCAGAGAAGCAGAGAAGTGCCATTTATACAAATCTAAAAGACATTGATTTTCTAATACTGGGGATTTCATTGTCTATGGTCAAATTTGGAAAATTCCAAATTGATAGCCTATTCTGTGGTATCCCTATTTGTCTTTATTATCTGGAGTTTGCCAGCCAAAACTAGTACTTGTTCAAGACCTTTTAAACTGAGATAAATTCCAGGCATTAGATTTAGTCATGAATCCACTGGTGTAACTGTGGACATAAAAATGTGGAAAACATAGAATATTAATTCATTCAGGACACTTTTTGCAGAAGCCAGTCATGGAATCTATGGCATAATACAGACTGGGCACCCTTATAGGGGCATTCAGTCAGAGCAGAGGAGTTTGTTTCATTCAGCAGCGATATATGCTTTTGATGTTGGCTTTCATGTTCACTTGTTTATGACCCAGTTACTGTAGAGCTCACTGCATCACCTAATGTGAATTAACATAAAAGTATAACATACTAATGGGGGAAAAGGAGAGAACAGCCCAAGCCTTCTTGATACTTCACAGTCTAAAGACAAACAAATCAACACAGATGCGTTTGATACAAAAAAGAAAATGTCTGTGCTAAAACTCGACAACCTGAACTGCAGTCCAGAAGCCAAGCTGTAGCTGTAATTGTTTCCCTGTTAACTTGAGCAAATACCTGTCTCTTGTTATCCACTGGCAAACATGGGAACACAAGTACGATGACAGATCACTCATAACTAAAGCCTGTTCAAAACATAATAGTCATTTTACAGTCAACTTTTTATATTTGTTGCGTCACAAGATTTATTGAAGAGATAAAAGTGATTATGGAAAACACTGTCCAGTAACTATGGCAACAGTTATTTGTTCTTACAATAATTAGCTTAGCATTTGGTTGCACAATACTTTCACAATACCTCCTTAGTTCATTAAATAAAATTAGCTTTTGTTTGAACTTTCATCATTTGTTGTTTTAAGATTAGCCTAAGTTCAGACGAACTGAAAAATATATTTTCAAGCTGCTATCGTACATGAATAATTTATGCTACAAGTGAATTTGTTAACGTCATTATGTAGTAGCACTGCATATGTTAGTTCTAGATGTGTTTTATTTGTTTAACTGAAAATTTCTTAATATATGGATATACAGGTATGCACACAGTGTCGATGTGGAAGATTCGTGAGTGCCTGAATGAGCGTCAATATGAGCACACATATGATGTGGAGTTAAAAGGCAATTAGAAAAGCTGAAAAGGCAATCTTAAAAAGTGTCTGAATTAAATTATTTTTTTATCCATTCCTACTTCTCCCTCACATAAGCAATCAGATAGCCTTTAAGTTACATT
The DNA here is from genome assembly GCF_029207755.1 of Chamaea fasciata. Taxonomy (NCBI): domain Eukaryota; kingdom Metazoa; phylum Chordata; class Aves; order Passeriformes; family Sylviidae; genus Chamaea; species Chamaea fasciata. The sequence continues at coordinate 11,373,969 of NW_027094086.1, read as the reverse complement.
TTCCTCTCAGTTCTGGTTCAGTATCTCGTATTCTCTATGTTCTTAGCTATGGTCCCTGCCTTTCACTTACTGCTCTAACAGTTATTGCTTAGTCTGTGAGTTCTTAAATACCGAGATTTCATTTTGCTAAGATATAAACATAGAGAACAAAAGTCCCATTTGTTGTTTACTACTGACTAATTAAACCCTGTTCCTAATGCAGAGTTAGTATTTCTGTTGTGCTTTTTTATGATCCTCATTATTACAGTATCTGCAAGCATTAATGAATTTGTTTTTACATTATCCATATGAGAGGATTATTATTATTTCTCCTTGACAGATGGGAAACTGAAATTCAGAGAGATTAACATAAATGTTTTGGGTAGCTTTTGAGAAACCTAGGACATGGTATCAAGAGTTGTTACGTGGCACATAGTTCCCACTGACTTCAGGGTTTATGCAAAGCAGACTGCAGTCTTGCATCAGGTTCCATAGGTCATCTCAAATCACTCCTTTTCTAAATTTGGAATAAGGAAACTCCCTTCCTAACTTCCCTTTCCCAGTCTTCTATTCATTCCATCCCACTCAAGCTGCTTTTCCCAATCTTCCCCTTTCTTCCTCAAGGCTTCCATCTTATCCTGCTTTGATCAGAAAGTTTCTTTAATCACTTAGTCCACTTAATTTAGGTAGGGGAACGATCATATTCCTTTCTTCTCTCTGGACTCATGCTGAGTCTAGATTACAGCTCAATATTACTAAGCCCAGAAGCAAATGTGTTGGCTTTTCAAAAAGTTAATGTTGAGTAAAATGGACAGACCTTATAGAGAAGACAAAAAATTATTCCCTACACTTGGGCTCAACTTTGGGTCCCTGGTTCAGCACAAATGGGTAATGGAGCTGTCCAAAGAACAAATTGTCAGAATTATGAGGTAAAATTGCATAATTTTCCTTGTCTCTGTGGTTTTGGTGCCTGGATGTACTTTTTTGACTTTCAGTTTCAGTCCAAGTTGGTACCATTTAGGAAAATTGTAAGCCCTATTTTACTGTGTTACTAAAACTGCTATTTCTGATGAAACTGCTAATGTGATCTATTTCTGCATATGTTTGAGAACAAAGTACCATCAATTTAATTTATTTGATACTAGCTTTGTCAGATGGCTTTTTATGGGGACATCAAAGAAATTTATATCTTTCTTTAGTAATTTTTTTTATTAAAGTGTTACTATTTTATTGTATTCTATGCAGTATAGTGTTTTAGGTTTTTCTTCACAGGTGCAACAGAAAAGAGGCAGTAAAACCTGAGTATCTGCAGGCAAAGTTTGGGGCTGGCACAGCATCCAGTTTGATGATCAGTAATGATCTTCCTGTAGCACTTTGGAAAGATTAGAGGTCGGAGTTTATCCCATATTTTAACAGTAGAGAATGTTAATGTTAGTTCTTTTTCAGAGAACAGTGATCTCTTCCCACTTTATGAAGCAGAAAAAGGCAAAGGTAGTGACTTTTTTTTTTTTCGGCGAGCAAAAGTCTACGCCCACCCAATAAGACAGCCTGACAAGTTAGTAAATCCAGTAGATGGTGTGGACTAAATAATGAAGAGAGTATTAAGGGAAATCCAGGATACTTGGCATCTTTTAAACAGCTTTTCTTTCTTTTGAGAGTGCTGGTCTATAGATCCTCATCCTGCTAATAGAGGTGTGATTTATCTTTTGCTGATGCAGTAGTTAACAATTTCATATGCAGGCTCCATATGCTGTTGGTATTGGCCCTTCAAGAACAAATCTAAGACTCACAAGGATAAGTTTGCTTAAACTCTATAGTGTCACAGACCACAGACAGAAAACACTGACCTACAGCCTGTTGATGAATGGAGTCTTACCTTGGAAATCCTTGAAGAAAGAAATGTTAGTTTCAAAGATATTTTTAAGTAGCGTGGATGCACAAAGCACCACAGTAGTAAATAGCTTTTCAACACCGGTGTTATAAATGGTACTAAACTTCAAATGGAACTTTCAAAATTGAAAAACTCACAAGCTTTTTACACAGTCTTATCATTTATATCTACATAAAAGGTCATTGTATTTAATTGTCCAGATTAGTATTTTGAGATTTTTAAGGGAACATTACATTCTGTACTTGCTAATTGCCTACAGTTTGACTGTGAACTTCGCAGGTGTGCAGACACCTATTGTTCAAAATACTTGCCTTTGAAATTGCTCTCTATTTGCTATAGCAAAATACACTCAAAGCTTGCTCTTGAAAAGTTCTTTTGTTCATGATAGTTTTGTATTTCTAATGATACATATTCATAGGAATAAAGGATATTCAGCTCCCTCGGGGAGTGTTTGGGTTTGAATCTTAAATGCTGCAGTTCTGGCAAACAAGTGATATCAGGGGAGAGATAATGCTGGAATGGCTTGAGAAGGAATGGATTGGAGAGTGTAAAGGGAATGTGGTCAAAGCTGCAGGAGTGGGAACCCTTTCTAATCAAAAATTAGAACAGAGTCTGATTTGCTGCAACTACATCTGTATGGAAACTCTAAATTTCTAGGAGAGGCTGATTTCAAAAGATAAGAAATCATGGATGTACCTTTACATCAAAGAATTTTGCATTTGGTCCATGCTATTTTATCCTCTTAACAATCTCAGATGAAAATATCTGGGCAAGGGCATATTGTAGTTGGAACATTTCAGTTTGTGTTCTGCTCTGGGTATGGAAGTAACTCATGTGAAAACTATTAAACAACAACTAATTTTGATTTATAAACTTACACAATGTCACATTTTTTTAAATATGTGTGCCCGGTCTGGTTCTTCTTTTTTTTTTTTTTCCTTTTTTTCCCAATTGCATTTCAATTGTTTGCCCTTTTGGATTGGCTCCTTTTGAGTTGTATTGAAAGCCAGTGTGGTCAGCAGAATAGGAGGAACAATGAGGGCATAATGTGTTCATGATTTCTATTACTTGTTCTCAAAAATCACTTTTACAGTTAGTTATGAATTTGGGCACCTGGAAGATTTTAATTTCCTCTTCTTGAGTTTTAGGGAAGTTTGTAATTATGTTGTCTTCTCTTTCTAAGGAGAAATATATGTAATCATTAAAGTTCACCAAAATGTGGCATTCCAGTAATTATTGTTTATGTAGCCCCCAACCAAGTGTTTGATTTAACAAAAGCTTTTTCTCTAGATGTTTTTACCCCTTAATGACTGTAGAAATTGTGAATGTTGGCTATAGCTCAGGATGTGTCCTGAACATCCTGAATGTTCTTTCAGATACTAGGCAGGTGGTGTAGCTGGGAAAGACTGGAGATTTTTGGATGTGAAGACCTTTTTGAAAATTAAACCCAAACCCCAAAAAGAGCTTTCCCATAATTTAAGGTAAATCAAAAGTTTTTTTAAAAAATCACGAAAACAAAAGCCAAGTAACCAGTTACATTATTTAAAATGAGATTTTGTTTCCTGTTCCTTAGCCTGTAATTCATAGCAGAACTGTAAAATCAAATCTGTTCCTCTGAACTTTGAAAGGAAGAAAAAGTCTTTAAATGTGATCCCTAATGTACATGGTTCTTATAGGCTAATTAACAGTGTCAGGTCTCTGCTCCAAGCAGCTTACAGTATAAATACTTTATGGAATGCGATGTGCAAGAGAAAATGCACATTGTTTGTATATTCTGGAATTTTCACTTTAGTGCATTTCTATAGGATTAGCTATGGATTCTGTATCCACACAATACAGTGTGCATTTTCAATCTCTTACAGCACTGTGAATAAGCCTCTTATTTGAAGCAAAAGTGCTTAATTGAATTTTTATATAAGCTGAATCTTTCTTGTATTATGTTTTGTTTGATTGGGAATTACTCTGGGAGAACATGAGCAAAACTTTAGGGTAAAACACTATACACAGCTGGGTGCTACCTGAATACAGATAAACCTGGAAAGTAGCAAATAATGAACTCACTTATTCTCTTCCAGCTACACAATGTGATCCAGAAATATTTCATCTTATTAAACATGATTGTGAGAAATATTACCTGTCTGTTATCAAACTTGCTCTTCAGTGTAGACTCTGGATTGCAAGATAAGAGAGTGTTCAACATCAAAATCTCTGTTCTCTACACTTTGGCTTGTGAGTCTCATAATTGTTAACACAACAGAAACTGGAGCGTAAGCAAATTCCTGATATAAACAGCAAAACTGAATGTCCACCTATTGTGCAATCAAGGAAATACTTTTATTGCCCTATAAAATGTGGAGTTTGATAGGTAAAACAGGGCACTAAATCTGCACAGCTTGATGTGCCACTGGCCTAGGTTGTCGATCGCCTTACGTCAGTCCCTGTCTTATTCTGTTACGTCTTCTTTTGCCTCTGTGTTTAGTGCCTCATGAAAGGGAGTGTGGACTTGTAGAGCTAAAAAGAACTAAGATACGTGCAGAGTTCTGGAAGGGCATGATGAACACCACAACACAGTTGAGCAGTGCCGTTGCTTACTCTTGATTTCATCATCGTTTTTTTCCTAAGCCTGTTGTTTTTCTGTGGTGGTATTACATATTTATTCCAGCTATTGCCAGCTGAAAATGGTTTCACATTATGCCAAGTGCATCTGTGAAATAATCTCCTGACAGCTGCCTTCTCTGTTCCTAGAATCATGTTTCTTAAGCAGAAAGTGGTAGAATACTCAAAACAATCCAAAGCAGCTTCTTACTTACTAACAGCTGCAGAAACGTGAAGGAAACATGAAGAACTCAGACTGAAAAAAGGCCATCAAGATAGGGGAAGTAGAAAGTTTATTATTCTGTTATTAAAAATGTAAATAAATGTAGCAACATAGAAGCTGCTGCAGTGTTTAACTACCAAGAGGAAAACTAAACAGAAATCCTGGGGTCCTGCTACAGAGTTGATGAATGTTCCAAGTATTACCCAAGAGGAAAAATGCTTTAAAGCCTGGCAGTTCATTTCCTGCAGATGAATTACAAGCACTGTTAAATGGAGAGTATTACTTTAGACTTCAGCAATACTAAGATTTCTTCCATTTGGAAAAAAAGAGTAAAAAATAGTTTGAATTTTCCTGTCAAGGGCATTTGGAAAAGCTGTGGGCCAAGTTTGACTTTGCTGTGTATTTTGTACTAGGTGCTTTGTCTGCTTTAATTTCTTCACTCTCAGATCTAGGTTGCCTCATCATCACATTTCTGCTGAATGGCTAAAAGAACATTTGATTGTGGTTTATTGCTTGGGTGATTGAGGGACATTGCTGATACGTTGGAGGCTACTCTTCTTGCTCTTCATGCACTTCTGAGAAAGGCTTAACAGGTGCTGGCAGACAACTGTATGTCATCATCAACTGTTTTGAAATGCAGCAGTCCTTAAGGCCATATTCTGTCTCACAGATAGTTTATTATGATGCTTTGTAGAGCTACCACTTCAGAATTTAGAAAGGAGGCTCATCAGTATGCTGGTGAAATACAGATGTATCTCTCTTTACTCAGAACCTGAAAGTTCAGCATCTCCCGTGAAGTAATACTTGGGGGATACTGCCAACTGGCTGTGTTAAAGCTGCCTTACTTTCAACCCTGGAAAAACTAAAGTGATGCTGCTGAGTATAGGTCATTGATAGAGGGAAGTTTATTCTTTTGTCTTCCTGTTTATTTAATAATTATGTGTTCAGAGGTAACAAAGCCAAGCTAAAAATCCCAGAGATTCTTAGGACCTTGCCCTGTTGACAGAAAATCTGTTGGATTGCTAGGATGTATTTTTTTCTCACTACCCAATTTGTACTCTGGTTTATTTTGCTGGTAACAGCAAATGTACAGCAGCATATATCCTGTGCATCAGAGCTCTTTCCTGTTGCCTGTTGATTGACCAACACAGCTGCTCTCCAGTTTCTATGCACTTTTATGGATATGATTTGGGTTTGGATTCCTTATACTAACTTACCCGAGGAACAGGTTAACCGTAGGGTTACACCATCTCTTAAAAATGAAGTGGATTCTGGCAGATTCCTTGGAATTCTTTGTGCTGGTATTCACTTTCCTCACAGCAGGGTATCTAATACATGAAACCTTCATTAGCTCCATCTGTAGGCACATATACTGGTGGTACCTGCCCTCCAGCAGTCTGTTGCCACATCTCCTTAAACCACTGTATCTCATTACAATTTTAGTGTACTGAGACAGTTAGCTTGAAAACATACAGTTGACAATTTCATCATGAAGCAAGAGGCTTAAGTCTTGGAAAGTCTTAAAAAATAAGGGGGTTTGGTGCTGCCACAAGCTTGCTGTACTATTGATTCTTGAAAATATTTGGGTACTCTTTAATTTGTAGTCTTGCAGCCCTAAATCTCCATCTGTTCAGCAGACTGTTGAACACCATACATGGTGATTTGTTCCATTTTCTGTTACTGAACTCTTTAACAAGCACATTTTATTTTCGAGCAGAACATGAAATTTCCAAACTCCTGGAACTTCAAGGAATGTCTCCTCAAAAACTTTTGCTGTTATCAAACCTAAGACCCACTTTACACTGTTTATTAGAATAGATTGTAAATAAACTGAGCAAATGACAACTACTCTCACCAGTGTGAGAGTTCATAGAGAGAAAACTTTTTTCATACCTAATGAGATAACGATGCTGCAAAAATTTCTCTTAGCTACATATCTCTGTGACATGCTAGGATTCAACTGCATTGTAGATTCTTAGTGAGGCAATGTGAAATAGATGCCAAAAATAAATAAAATGTGACTCAGTTCTGCCTTGAACTTCAGATCTTGTAGTGAAGTGTTGATCCAACTGAATTTGATCAGTATTTTCCAAATAATTCCATGTGTAGGACTTTATTTTTCTCTTGAAGTTTCTATCAGTAATTATTTCCTATAAATAGCCATGACAAGCAAGCTGTTGGAACACAATATGTTTTTGATTACATGCCTGCTGGAAAGGAGAGTTTAAATAGGAGCAGCAGGAAGCAGCAGTAAATCAAATGCATAAAACTTAATGACAGCAATATTTTGGCAGAAAATCTTTGACTCTGTTTCAAATGTAGAAATGCTTCTTCTTTCTATTAATTTTTTTTCAAGGAAGAGTGGGTTTCTGTAGCCTTGCTGGTAGTCTTTTTTCCATCCTAATAGAATAGAGCCACTAAGGTTTTTGTTCTTCTGGAATCTTCCTAGTACAGCAGTGTGTGTCAGAGAAACTGTGACTACTGAGGCACTGGGACTGTTTATTTTAAAGACAAGTACAGCTTTGGGACTGAAATGTATTTCTCTAGGTCTGTTTTCCTGCTCTCTATTTGAGTTACCACACATAGCCAGTACTGTCTAGGTTTTTCTATACTGTGGATCTTAATTGGCATATGTGAGCTGCTTCAGACGAAACGCTGTTTTATAGTAATACCTGTTTTGTGGATGGATATTGGAGACCCAGAAAAAGAAGACTTACTTTCAAAGAAATATTTTGGGGAGCCTTAACTGTCAGGAGTTCCACTGGAAGTTAGGCATATCATTCTCTTTGTAGATGTAAATTGATTTGTATAGTAGCTTCCAGAAAGTGTGTCTTAACAGAGTCAGCATCTACTTCTCTTCTGTCACAGACTAATACCTTTTCTTTCAAATCACCTTTTATTTTAACCATAGTGTTTCTTTATTTCCCCTGATACACTGTTTCTTTGCACACCTTAAAGCAGAACATAAACCTGGAGAGTACTTGCTGCACAGTAACTTTGGTCTTAAGGAGCCCCAGTAAAATGCCTGCTGACCAGGAGTAAAGTTGTGCAAGTGAAACTTGGCCCTAATGAACAGAGACATAATTTTCAGAATTAGGGTGCAGGAATCCATAAAGCTTTCAGAAAGCCTTAAAAGTATTTCTGTTCAGGTGGTAAACAAGTTAACATTGCTGAATTTTTTAAGTATGAGAATAATTTCAATAGAGTACTGTTGAACTGTGGAATTAGTCTGGTCTCCTGACTCATGGCACAAAATCTGAAATTGTTGTGGTTAATAAATTCTTTATCAGATTTGGAAAAATGAAGCCCCTTTCTATGCCACACTAGAAGTGTTTAATTTCAAAAAGCAATTAAATATTTACCAGGAGAGGATAAATTAAATTGAAATTAGTAACACACTTCGTCATGAAAGAGTCAGTTTGACATGACTTGGGGGTCCATTCAGAAAAAAAGGCACAATACAATAACTTACTGAGTAAATTCAAGAAAAAAAGATATACTTGGACTAGAGGAGAAAAACTGTGAGAGCTATACTAAGCATACCATAGATCAATTCAAGCTGACACAGATAAGTTTAGGGGTAATGCCTACAGAAAAGAGAACTTCAAGTCTGCATAGGTGTGATTAAACTCAAAGCCTCCTGTCTGCCCACAGGACGTCTGGGAAGTGTCAGCTGGGTCCCACAGCCTGGCACAAGCACAAGGAGTGGAATAAGGGGCTTCTCCTTGGCAGCCAGCAGTCTTCTCTTCCAAAGGATGTGGTACAGAAAATCAAGGCATTGCAGAAGGAGAAATGAAGTTCTTTTCTGCCAGAAACTTTCCTACTTAAGTCAGTATAAAATACACTTCTAAACAGAGTCAGCTCATGAGGTCAAGTAGATGTTACAGTCAGATGGTTTTGTTCTTCTGGACTTGTGTTCTTTAGAATAACTCTGTGGAGGAGAGCTCTGACCTTCCCAAGAATTGATCCCAGCAATACACATGGGTCCTTGTATACAGCTGTCTCAATCACCAGCTCGTTCTCCCAAGCTCTTCAGAAGCAGAACTAATTTCAGCCTAAACCGCTCCAGCGAGATGTTTTGTTACTAACAAAGGGACAAGAAAGGCCCAAAATAACGAGCAGTTTCTTTTCTGAGTCCCCAAAATCAGGCTCATCACAATACAGCAAGAGGAAAAGAATCATATTAAAAATGAATAGAGAAAGCTGAGAGATTATATACAAATTATGAATCCTCACCATGAATGCTGTATTCCTCTTATCTTCAAAGAGAAGGCAGTTAGAGTTCCGACAGAGGCAGGAAAAACTATTAAAAGCACAAAAATACTCTCCTATATGAAGAAATCTAGACTGGAAATGTAGACAGAAGAAAGGCTTGTAAGTGGTAAATCATGCCAAGAAAACAAATTAGAGAGCAGAGTCTTCCTATTTTGGATAGAGATATGCTCTACAGTATTCAAGTAGATTATGTTTAAACCTGCAGAGTGAAGCAGTCTCTTTATCCTAAATTCAGAAACTTGGGATAATTCGATATTGAACCCAAAAATTAAAGTATGTCTTTTGAATGCCTCCTGAAATAAACCCCAAAAACTTTCTAAGTAGCTTCCAGAAATAGTTACATTAGGAAACAAAAGATATTCTGAAAACCCAGAAGCCAAACCTTTTTAGAAATTCAAAGACCAAATAGAAGGAAGTCACATGAGAAAATGTCATTTAGAGTGAAATGATTTTATTCCTAGGTCTGTGATGCTAAATAGCCGGCCATTCAGACTGAAGGGGCTCATCATAGGGGTGTGAAAAGGAGAATCTTACAAATAGTTCTAATAAATATTCAAAAATTAACATCTGAATCATTCCAGGCTGCATTTGATTTTGCAATATCTACATTTTTAAAAGTTGATCTCATTCAGAAAGAATTATTGCAGGACAGTGATGCAAGGGAATCAGGAGTGTAATGAACATCAAAACTATTGTGAGGAAAGAAAGCATTCTACTGTAGTGATCAGAGAAAAAGTAGCTGCACTTCTAGTGACTAAAGAAGGCCAATAGCTGCAGCAGAGAGTGTGCGTGCACTCACACATGCAGGACTCAGTTTAGTCACAGGGTAATGATCAGCCCAGGCTCAGCGATGACTTTTGCATTGCTCACAGAAAAAGGAGGTGGAAAGTGTGCAGCTGGAGCACAGTTGCAAAAGTGTTCAATGTCCTCTCAGTACACAGAGTAACAGGTTCAGATGACATGCTGAGTCACAAGTTTTACAGGAAATCAGCAAGGAAATAAATGAACCTTTAACTGACATTTGTAGATGTTTGCTGCAATAAGAGAACAGGAGGGTTACAGAGAGAAAAACAATGCTGTACTTTTTAAAAGTTGGATGTAAAGTGCATTAAAAGTAAGAGAAAGTAATTCAATATCTTGATTTCTGCTGTGAAATCTATGAATGCTGCTTGTGTTTGTGCTATAGAAGTGCTGTGATTAATGTCAGTAGCACTGTTCGTGTGCCTATTTGTATTTCCAATTATAGAAACTCAGGCCCCCTACCTGTATTTTGCTGTCAGCATGGTTAGGCAAATCAGTATTTTTTGGACGGATTTCTTGAGTGATTGCTTTGTTGTTCTTATTGCATACATTTTCAAGTTCCTCCCCACCCACCAATCTGTTCCATTCTGTGCTGTTCATATTTATGTATGCATTCACAGTTTTCACAGGAATAAGTTCTATCCATCTTAATTAAGGTGCTTATCCCGTCAGACTGAGTGCTGCATAAATGTTTTGTAAGAAATAATCCCTACTCAGAATAAACTATAGTCTAGATACAGAACAGTGAGAAATTCAGTTATCTTCCTAATTTCTGTAAAGCACAACCCCAAGTGTTACACTTGATAATGCCCAGATCTTCTAAGTCCTAACCTGTTCCTTTGCAATAAGACTGATGCTTGTTTCAAGACACTTTTTGGGAGTAATATTGACAGCCACTACTAATTTATGTTTGGGTTGGTTTTGTTTCGGTTTTTTTTTTTTTGGGGGGAGGGAGGTTGTTTTTTTTTGTTGTTTTTTTCATTATTATTACTTTGCAATGGTTGAAGGAGGAGAGTGTGGTATAAAAGGGCTTTATTTGGTTTTGTAAGTAATTTTCATTACATACTTGGAGTCTTATTTTGAGGTCATATTCTGAAAACAAGGTGGAAAATAGTGAATGGAAGGTCCAAATAAGTAAATTAAATAAGTAAAGATATACTGTAAGAAATTGTAAGGCAGAACACTAAACATCACAGAAATAATTTCTCAATTGAAGTCAACTTATTGGATTGGAAAGTTTATATTAAAATAGAGAAGCAAAGCATAATCATGTGCTATTTACTCATTTTTAGCAGAAGTTTCTTTAAGCATGCTTTATTTCATAAGTGCGTGGAAGTGAGGTTTCACATCCTTTCCAAGTCTTTTGTAATACCAGCTCTCTTTGATATGTTTAAATATCCAGCAGTCTCTTTTTCTAGCAGCAATTTTGTCATTTTATGATTCAGAAAGTATTAGCACTACAGAATATATTTTCATGCTAAAAGATCATCTTCTGTAAGGGTGATGTGCTTGTTCCTGCTCCTCTGTTCCCCTCTTGCATCTTTGTCCATCACTGGTGCCACTGTGAGTTCACACACAGCTGGGCTTTTTTGGATGAGAATCAGCAATAAGGCCCATTACTTGGTTATTTTCTTTCACTGCTACTGTTTGTATTTTTGTCTTTAGGTTGTACATACAACTCCATTAAATATGTTGAGTATCTTTTTGAGTTTCTTTAGAAGCTGGAAACAAACAAACAAACAAACAAACAAACAAACAAACAAAAAACCCCAAAACTGTAGTAAAATTAGTTTCTTGTCAGCAGGTTCACTGAGAACACTAAGTGAAGGATGAATGAACATTCAGGAGTCCATTGCTTGTAGTGTTCCTCTTCACCTCGTGTTGAATTTCCTCACTCTAATCTGGTATTTGCCAGCATCTATACAGAAGATAACTTCTTTGGTAGTCATGTAATACCAAAGCCAGTAGTCACTGTCATGGGTCCCTGTGCCCACACTGGTGAGTGTGCTGATGGCTCTATGGGCACCATAAGAGCAAGATAACTGGGTTTTATTTAATTACTACTGCAAATATACCGTGTTTTTGATCACTAGATCTTCATGTGTTTTACCAAAAAAGGCATCAGAAATTATGAAATTCAGACACTGGAAGGGAAAGTGATGTTCTGAAGGTCACCCCACCAGTCAGTGCAGCATCTGGAATTCAGGTTAATGCTGTGGAAGAGCCTAGGAGGAAATGGGTCTTTGTGTAATTCTGGTTTTGGTGTCTCTAGTGAATGAGACACTGAACCACACACTGAGTGAGTCACAATGATAGAATGAAATGTTAGACTGATCTATTTATTGCTCTGCAGCCTTCTTGTGCTGACAATAACACCAGCTAGGTTGTATTTTTTTAAAAGCATGAAACTGTATAATTAAAGGACTGTTTCATAATGCATGTGACAGGTTATCTTCAGAAGAAGGTGATGTTTTTAAAATATTCATGTGCTCCCCTGTAGTCGTTCAGAAGATGCAAGTAAATGAATTCAAAATTTGTAAAACCAATATCAAAAATTAATTTAGATTCAAGTACAAAAGTCAAATGCCCTTGCTTTTTAAAAGCAAAGCCATAACTTACGTGTTTTAGAAACTCACTGGCTTTTATTCTTTTAGTAACTTCCTGGAGAATTTATGGACAAGCACTAATCTCCCAAATTTAGATTCTGCAAAAAACCAGTGAGTTTCTTTTTTGTAGTGTTAATGTAGTCTGATGTAATTGTGTTTTATTTTTTTTTAATGTTGCTGCAGGAAATAGACAAAAAATACAAGATAATTACACAAGAACAACACAAATATATTTTTCTGAAAAGATAAAATAAGAAATGTAAAATAAGAGGAATAAGCCAAAATAAGGCAGAAAATAAGCCTAGAAGTTAAATTATTGCCTTAATAAAAAGAGAAAAAAAAATAAGCTTCCATAGAGGCTTTTAATATGAAAAAAGCTAAAACAAAACCTGAGAAGATAGTTGGAAAACAACTGATGCATGAAGTTATGTCTAAGGCATCTAGAATGCCGTAACTATTAAATAGCTCTTAAGCTGTCCTCCTAGATGATAGCCTTGTCAAAGTTAGATAGCTCTTCCCATTCATCTATTCAAAATGATGGTGAAATATTTGGATGGTAATGGGAACGGAGGTCTGGAGGACTCTCATGCAGGGAATACTGTGTAGCTATTATTAAAATTTATTTGATGTTTTACATCACTGAATTTTAGAATAAAATCTTAGGAAGAAGTAGTTAATTGAGTTTGTAGTTCTCTTTTTATCAACTGGATAGATTTCTCTTGCTGCCCAAGAGTTTCATGATATGAAATGGTAGAAATACTGTTAACAGAGAAATTATATTCTTTAGAAACTTATTCTGTTAAAAATATTTTTAATATGACATCTACTACTCTCTTCTTTAGGTTTCAAGACTTACAAAAATTGACACAAACACCCCCCAGTATAACGAATCATAATTCAGAAACAAAGAAATACAGAAAATAGTTTATGTTGGCTACTTGGGGTAGATAATGTCTTTCTAAATCAACATACAGAGGCACTTAAGATTGGCAGCAGATTTTGATGAGTAATTTTTTTAATTGCACAGTTTTAGAACAAAGGAAATCATACAAGTGGTGTCAAAGAGTATTCTAGCAAGATGTTTCAGAAGAGTATTGCACAATTCAAGCACTTCAAGGTAGAAGTATTTAATCACACTTGCTGTTATGAAATATTTTGTTATTCAAGGCAAAACTATAGATATGAATAAGTATGAATGGAATTATATTTAGATGTGGATAATCAACTTAGAAGATTTTTAGTTTGATAATAGCTTAAAGAAGGACATTTATTTACTTAGACATGGTGTCAAAAGGGTACATTCTAACTGCTAGAGAAACCACAAATATAGTTACATAGTTCAACATTTGTTATGACCATGTTTTTTTGAATTTGCTTTTAGTAAAATTATCAGTCATGTATGTTATAGGAAAGTTTTATTTTCTACTTGGGAATATTTTTTTATTAAAGAGTATCTAAGCAGCTCATAGAACTATATTTGTCATGGTTTTCATCAGCATAAATCTAATTTCTGGTTTTCTTATGAGAGAAAAAAGTGATCAATTCTGTAATGTTCTGCCTGGAGTTTTGTATTTTATACTCACGAGTGTTACTTCTCTTTTTCAATGCCCATTTCTTATGCCCATGAATAACTGACTTACCTGTCTGTATAAAGTGGCTGAAGTGAGTTTATTGCCTCCTGCCAACAGTTACAGGCTCAGGGTGCAACCTGATGAAGTCTTGTCTTTGCAGTTTATAGGGTTATCAGAAATCAAAAACATATTCTTATGTCATAACATTTTACCTTGTAATTGGTACATCTTGTGCAATTCCTTCAGTGGGGATTTCCTTTCTTTCCTGTAAACTGAAATTTTTGTAAGCAGTGTTTAGACATATTCTTTTGTAAAACCGATCTTATCAGAATTATGCAGAGCTTCCCATTTTTCTACAGGGGTTAAGGAGTGCTTACCACAAATGGTATGAATATTTCAACTGAAAAAATGAGATACTTTCAAAATGAGGGGTATTTTTTAGTCTTAATATTTTAATTTTTAAATGGAACAAAAGCTATTGTATTTTCATGAAGACCGTATACTAAGTAGCATATGTGGACTTAGACGGCTCTCTCTTTGGGATGTAAGGAATCCCTTGTTGGTTTATTATCCATTATTGCAATGGCTAATAAACAGGCTTGAGTATTTTGTAAGTTTTACTGGTGTTAGAAAATGATTCATTGAAATGTCACAGAAATAGCCTTATAAAAGTTAAGAAATATGTCTCATTGTTATGCCTTACTCCTCCCTTCTTTTCCACCTACCAACCTTCTGCAAGTCCACTACCGCACTTCGTAAGTATTGTTGAGCCAGAAAAAGACAAAACTTGTACAAGACTTGAAAGAGGAAAATTTTAGAACATAAACTTAAGAAACAGAAGAACTGGTAGTGCTTTTAATTTGGTGGTTCTTGTTGTTGTGTTGTTTTGTTGGTTTTTGTGGGATTTTTATTGATTTTGATCTCAGATATATTAAGATTAGAATTGGTTGAGAAAAAAAAATCCATCTTTTTATTCTGACTCAGAATGAAAACTAGCAAACTTATTTTCAAGCAGGAGAGGGGTTTGAGGGTGGTATGTGTGTGTGAAAAGAAATGCCAGAAATGTTTGCACAATTGTATTCCATTCCAAGCAATAAAACAGAATGGCGCAGGTGGCTCTTCCTTACCTCTTGAGAAGATACCTGCAAACCCACGGGAGAAGTGGGGTCAAGAACTGTCTAAGAAATTTTTTTCAATATGTTACTACAGGCAATTTAATTCACATGGAACCATCCAGGAAAAGACTGGAAAGCTAAATTTGTATTGAGCCTGCATGTTATCAGCTAATGTGGAACATTTTGGGTATAAGATGTTTCCTCCAACTAAGACTAAGAAATACCAGCAAAACAACAGTTTATCATTGTTTTCTGGCCAGCCATTAGTGAGAGATTTTCCCAGTGCTGAGGTTCTGGAATTTGAAGTTTCATTTCAGACTTAGGGAAAACATATTATAATTGTCGAAAATCTTCTGTTGCAGCTTTGGATATTTCTTCCTGCTACCCTTTCCAGATTTTCCTGACGTTCTCCTGCCCAGCTTGTGCTTGTGTCTGTCACTCCTACCTCTTCTGCAACCCAACTGCCTACAGTATTTTTCATCTTACCATCCTAATTCTTGTCCCATTCATCTGCCATGTGCCACTTGACTTGTTACGCAAATCTGCTTCCCTTCCCCTTTCTTCTATGCCTGGTTCCCTGTTTTTGTTCACTCACAGTCTCTGCAGACTAAATTCTTGGTTACAAATTTCAGCATTTTTAGTCTCTCCACATAAAACACTTTGTCCCTCTCCTTCATTGTTTTAGTGGACTTTTTCTGTACCTTTTGTGACTCCACTTTGTCTTTGAATTGCAAAAACCAGAACTGCACATAGTACCCTAACTGGGGGACACCAGTGGTTGATGTCCAGGCATGAAGGTGCCCAGTGCCATGTTCCTAATGTCATTGCCAGAGATGCACATCAGCTTCTTGGCTTCCTAGTCCTGTGCACAGAGCTGCCTCTGGACTGGTAGTGGCAGCTCCAGGATCTCTTTCCTAATTTGGTTAGATTATTTTTCCCTAGATTAATCACTTCACATTTGTCTGCACTGGAGCTCTTCTGCCACCTTTTTGACCACTTACTTTTGTAAAGTCTTAATGTAGTTCCTCATTATCAGGACTGCATTTCGCTACCTGAGTTTAATGGAATCTTCACACTTGGAGATGTCTCCACCTTCTCATTTCTCTGTATCATTACTGATAATATTGACTAAAATTGGTTCCAGTGAAGATCCCTAGAAGGGATCATGGACCCTACTGCTGATTCTTTTCCAATGTTCAGTGCATAAAAGCATCTTTCCCTGATCCTGCTGGAATAATTTTTTTTTTAATAATCTTTGAAATGGCACCTCCTACACCTCAGCTCCTGTTTGTGAGGAAATCCTTGGAAATATTAGCTTCCTAAGTAATAATAATTTAGTAAGATGTGAGTAATTTTATTTTTTTTTAATTCTTGCTAACCATTTAACATGTCCAGTTTTGAGTGGAGATGCTGATAGTCAAACCCATGACATGATGGTGTCCTGTTCATTGCCAAATACCTGATACTGGATATTTTTTAAATCATCATTTACAACACAGTTTTGCTAACTTTGTAATTCTTACTGTGTGTCTTGGCATAATTTAATCTTGGAATAGACTTGTATCACATTTTCTGGATTTGGTATCAAAACATAAGTACCCGTCAGGCAGTTGGCTCAGAAAATTCCTGTTTGAATCCCTACAATTTCACAATATTGTATCTTCTGAAAATTACTCTAATACTGTGCGTGATTTCTTCTGGTAAGTTTACACTACAAATCTGCTGGGAAGTTATATAAAGGATTAACGGTATGAAATTTTGGAAACGTAATTTGGGAAGAAAGGGAGCTAATTCACATTGTTAGTGTGAAGTTTAATTAATTCAGATGAAGCATCAGTTTTGAAAATTATTCTGGTCCAGAAATCCTTACAAAGTCATATGTTACTTCTATAGTTTTATAAGGGCTGAGAGTTTAGAGGGGCAGAAAGTATCAGAGGGTCTTTGTATTTGCTGGAACTGTAGAAAAGTGGCCTTTCACCATTGAGCAGGACAAATATATTCACTTTTCTTGTCCTGCACCTAAAATTCTTCATGAATCTACCAGGTAAAATACATAGTGATTCTTCCCCCCTCCCATTTTCTCACTCTGCCCACCCCAGAACGTAATTCTCTGATAGGAATTATGGTAGTAACTAACCAAAGGATCTAATCACAGCTATACAGAAACTGAGACTTGTTTAAATCAGGTCTTAACTTCTGTTTGGCCTGTTCTGGCAGGCCTCCACAAATGGCAGAGAGGTTGTTCCATGGCCTTACTGAGCTTTGGCAGGAACCATTGGCAGGAAGCAGAGAGCAAATCCTCTGAGAGAACATCATTAAGAGCAAACAATGCTAATTTGTGTTGTGAGCAAAATCATTTAAAAGCTAGGAAGAAGTTCAAACATTTTAAACTGTGCTTTTAGAAATATGGCAGGAATACTTGCTTTGTAGTTTTCCTTTGGACTTCAGGAATGATCTTGAGCCATCTGAGATCAGGAGTTTGTGTTAATATGCTCTTGCATGCCAAAAATATTTAGGTAACTGTAACTGTTTACTTTTAAAGATTTTGTTGTCATTAACACAAGTCTGCAGAAGAGGCTGTGTAAATAATTGCTTTCATATGTAGAATTTGCTGGAACATTTTGTGTGAAGACAGGAAAGTAACGTATGGCTAGATACTTTTGAGCTTGTAGATAACTGATGTTCTAATCTGAGGGCCAGCTTTACCATAAGGTTTCATTCAATGCATGAGGTAACCAGCAATACCATTTCGTAGAAGAGATACCAATTCACTCTTATGGCATTTACTGGCATAAACTGACCCAGTGTTTTGACCTGGAAGTGGGTGTCCTGATTTCTTTGAAACACAGAGGCACAAGTGAAAGAAATTCTGCGTAATGAGCACCCTGTAAATAAGGACGTTTTTGTTCAGGTGCCTAAAAGTCGGTTTGCAAGTGATGTGTTAGACAAATTTCAAGCTATTGCTCTTTTTTTCTATAGGTTTTCTATTTATACACTTTGTCTTCTGACTCTCATGAGTTTACATTCAAGAGTTGCTTGTTGAATAGCAGTGTAAAACAGGTATTCCCTCACTAAACTCACAGTTCTACAAAGCAAAACAAATGATTCTGTGACTTTCTTGGAAGTAAGGGTCATCATTTTAAAGGCATCCCTGATTTATTGTCATCACCAGGTTCCAGAATAGCCCTTCAGGTTCAGGCATACAATGTGATTTCTCAAATTCATGTTTGGTGTTGAATTCTAGTGAGCTTAAATATTTTTCTTTCTTATTTCTCATTTTGTAGGCTTTTGTGCAAATCTGAGTGGTACATTCTGGCCTAAAAATTGTATTTCAGCCCTTTCTATATCCTTCTCACTGTTGAGATATGTGAAAGGAGGAGAATCATGGAATGGTTTGGGTTGGAAAGGACCTTAAAGAACATCTAGTTTCAACTCCACTGCCATGGTCAGGGACACCTTCTACTAGACCAAGTGTTCAAAGCCACATCCGACTTGGAGCGCTTGAAAAGGAGCATCCACAGCTTCTCTGGGCAACCTGTTTCAGTGACTCATCACCTTCATGGTTAAGCATTTCTTCATAACATCTAATCTAAACCTACCTTCTTGCATTTTAAAGCCTTTACTCCTTGTCCTGTCACTCCACGCCCTTGTAAAAATTCCCTCTCCAGCCCTTTTGTGGCCCCTTTAGTACTGGAAGGTGCTATAAAGTCAGCCTTGACCCTTCTCTTCTCCAGGCTGAACAACCTTAAGTCTCTCAGCTTGTCTTCGTGCAAGAGTTGTTCCAGCCTTCTGAGCATCTTTGTGACCTCCTCTGGATTTGGTCCAACAGTTCCATGTCCTTCTTATCTTATGGGCCCCAGAGCTGGCACTGCACTCCCAGTGGGGTCTCACAAGGGCAGTGCAGAGGGGCAGAATCACCTCCCTCAACCTGATGCCCACAGGGTTTTTGCTGTAGCCCAGAAAATGTTTGGCTTTCTGGGCTGCAAGAGCATGTTGCAGGGTCATGTTGAGCTTCACATCAACAAACATACCCAGGTCTTTCCCAACAGGGCTGCTCTTAACCCAGTCTCCACCCAGCCTGTATATGTTGAGATACATGACAAGATGAAAAGAGGGGGGTTAGAAAAGCAAACACACGTGTATAAACTGCAAATACTGGTTGAAGCTGTGACTGGTTGAAGTCACTCACTGATAAAAGTTTAGTGACAGAATAAAATATGTGTATTGTCTCTATGACACAAAAAACGTTGAATCAGCAGAATTCTGTAAATACAGTCTGTGAAAAGTTTTAAGTATTTTTTTCAGGCTGCCTCTAAGGACACTATCATTGCTTGCATACAAATGAAATAGCCTAAAATGAGATGGTGATTCAAGTTTTATTTAAATGACATGTATTTTGAATGTATAAAACACAGATAAACTGAAAACCAAAAAAATCTTTTTTAGTTAGTGTGTTCCAACCTTTGTAGCTGCAGAAAGGAGAAAGGGATGCTTGAATGAATTGGTCAACATGGTATAGTTCGGCTGTGTATTTTCCACAGTTAGTTTCTAAGCAAGTGTAGTTTTTGTAGCTCTTATTTTTCCCCTTCATTATAAGTTTTTTTTCATTGTAATGAGAATACACAAATCTGCTAGAAGATTAGTGGTTGTGGTCTGCAGCCAGATATTGGCACTGGTACTGCTTTCAAGGTACTGAGGAACTGCATCTTACATTAGACAGCATGTGACTAGAAATAACCCAGGAAGCAAAGGGAAAAGCTTAAAACTTTATCCCTCCCAGCCGAATGCGCTGCTCTTGGAGCTCCAAAGTCATTCTTAAGGTTTTTGGCTCTTGTTTTCAGTCTGTTTCTTCAGCTGCACAGTGGTCCAGCTTTAGTAGATGTCAGTGTCTCCTTCCTTAGTAGGGCTGCAAACTATCCAAGAGTAGCTGAACTTTTTTCCTACTTCTTAGTTACCAAAGAAAGGGAAAGACTGCTGCAATTGCTTTCCCTTCCTGGCCTATTTTGAAAGAAACAGTATTGTCTCCTGGTGTTTTGAAAGAATTTTGGACTCTAGAAAAGCCTTAGAACTCTAAACCTCCAACAGTAGGAGGCTTTTGCAGAAGAAAGCACCAAACTCCCAAAAATGAGAGATCTAAAGTGCTGTCATCAATATGTGCTCTGCGAACCTTTAGCAGTTACAAGGTCAGTGGCAGTATACCTTTGCTTAGCTGACTTTCCTGAGGCACTGTGTAAGACTCTTCAGCACCCGACTTGGTGCTCTCTCTGCCAGCACAGTGGCTGGGTACCCAGGCTGGCATTACCCACAGAAGAATCACTTTCAGTTTTACATAGCAGGTACTCAAGCGAGGCAGTAATAGAAACTGGTATCAAATACCAAAACTGACAGAGACAGGCCATAGTCTGGGTTAGTCTGTGTGTCCTTGTAGTACCAATTCTGAGGCAGAGCTAACTGAGGATTTAGTTATCTCAGTCCATACTGATGATTGCTGCACATTTTCAATTGGCAAGTTGCACTATTATAATCATACGACAGGTTCTAATTTAAGAACCTTTCTGACCATCCTATACTAAAATGTCTTTATCAGTTCTCCCAGCCCTCATTTGCACGCTGAGGAAGGGAATCACATTGTAATTTATATCCTAAAGGAGAAAACCTCAGAAAACCCTCAGAAAACTACCTAATCCTTGTAAACTGGACTGTGTCTCTGACTGGTGTGCCACTGCAAGAAATAGTAATTACAGGCATGCTTGAAGCAAGGCTTTCATAAAACTGAATGAAAAGTATGATTCATTTCCCAGGAAGACTGACCCACCCATTCAGCCATTGACATGTCTGTTGTCTTCTTTTGCTTCTTCTTTTTCTTAAGTTTCAAAGGGAAATAAAATGTCTGAAATAGAAGACCTGCCTGAACATATTCCTCTTCTGTATTATTAATAACTCTCTGCATTTTTACTTATGTACTAATGACAAGTAGTGCTCAGTGGATTAAATCTTCTGTTTGCCTCTGATAAGAAAGTTTCCATCATTTCCAATCATATTTGAATATAAGTTTCTAATACTCTTAAGTAGTCTATTTCAAAAAAAATTACATATAACATTAAAAAATTGTGAATTATCTCAAGACAGGTAATTACTTCTGGAAAGAAGTTTGTGATGTTGTACTGCTAACTTAAGATTTCAGTTAGAGACTTGATTTTACAATATTATAATCCTTAACCCACTTTAAACGTTGAAACATCCAATAACTACATCTTTATGATGTTGCATATGAGAAAAGATGCCTGTGGCTACCTCTGCCAGACATGTTTGCAGGATTAAAGTGAGAGTGCAGTAGGGTGGTGCTGATGCTACTGATTTATACCAGTATTTTTACCCTTTTTTCAGGGTTTTAAATCAGTGTGAGCAGGGTTCTAATTATACTCTTTCAAATAAAATCTCCCCTGCATATTCAAAAGCATTGTATTATTTGATATTTTTAATTGTATTTGATTTTTTTATGCATGTATATGCTTTGTCTAAGTGTTACTTAAATTCTAAATTTTGTGTGATCAACAGACTAGAAAATTTTTCTCAAGATTTGGGCCATGACAGCAGTTTATGTAAAGGGGGATTTCCATCCTTCAGTGAGTTTAGGGAGAAGAAGATGTCTGTGAAACACAATTAGCAAGACTGCTGGTGCTGCCCATGTGGAGCTCACTTCATAGTCAGGATTGTAATATAGAGTAAAATTCCCTAGTTCAAAACTAAACCAAATCAAAAAGAACCCTCTCCATTTGTGGTTCTGTTGGAGGAGGAGAAAGTATTTCATAAGGCTCTTGGAAATTCATGCTTGTCAAAGTGAAATGAGATAAAAGTAGTGTGCATTCTTAGATCTATTGCTGGCTCAGTATACAGACAGCAGAATGCATTACTTATATGGCAGCACATAACAGTGTATATGGTCAACACCAATATCTCAAATGCAGCCTCAGTTTACCAAATCCAGCCAATCAAAACAACCAATTAGTCAAAGATGTGTTCCTGTTTCCAGAGTGAACTTTACTTTTGTGGAGACCCGATTAATGTGCTTTGGAGGCCTGTAATGAGGGAGAGCTTAATTATTTAGATTTATCAGCTTGCAAAGGTTTTGGATGATCCTACATAAACCTGTTCAATCGGCATTCCAGAATGTGCAACCTGTGTGTTTAGCAGTGGTTGTGGTTTGTTTAAACATGCAATTTAACCTTAAACACCAAAATTTTTGGTAATATTTTCCATTAACTGAAGAGATCCCCTCTTCTAGACAATTGAGCTTATTTGAGAAGTTTCACTTTATACACTGCATGAGTTATTACTAATTATGTGTATAGTGCCATAACAGCACTGCCTGTTTACTATATAAAGATGTGTTCCCTCCCCCAGAATGCTTGTGATCCAAGATAAGTGAGAGGAGACAATGAGAAAGCCATACTAGAGGAGGAGGGTGTGGAGTCAAACAAGAGACAGATAAGATGGCCAAAAAGAACCTGACAGATAGGCAGGAGCAGGCTCTGGGAGCACTTTGCCTGCAAGGACCTTCTGACTGCTGCTGCGCCCAGCTGTGCTGGTGCTCCATGGAATCACCCACTTCCCCTCTGGTGGGGCACCGCTGCCAACCTTGGTTCTCAGCTTCACTTGTTTACTCCTAGGTGTCCTTTTGGTTTTTCTCATGCCACCCCTTCATGACTCTCCAGCAGAAAGGGAGCCCTGTAAAATAAATTTGCCTTCCCTCAAACTCCTCCTTCAATGACTTTCGTTGTAGAAACACTAGTAATCCCTGAACCAGTACTAAATTAGCCCTAATAATATCTTTTTACTGATAAAGAAACTAGAAATGCTCTGTAAGTAAAAGTTGTATGCCCAGCTAATCTGTAGAAACAAACATGCTGCTTGTACACAATCACTCTCACTCCACCATCTGTTTGCTTCCCATAACTATTGCTTTGTCTTTAGTGAAGTGTTTCTTGGCTTTTCTAGATAAAGGTGTTTTTAAACTTGCACAACTTTGCAACTGGACACATAAACTTGTAGCAGTGAAAATTATGAAGAAGAAAAGTAGAGGGTGCTTTTGACAGAGTACTAAAATTCTGTTCAGAACCTAAGTGAAACATATCCCAAAAGAGACAGCAGATTTGAAAATAGCTCTAAAGAGGTACAAGAAGACTGAAAGTCAGAAAGAAGAAAGACATTTTTCTTATTTTGACAGAAATGTGGGAATAATGAACCCAGCATCTCTTTTATGAAATCTCCAGCCATCAGCATGAGCCATAGTTTCCATTTCTATCCACCAAGTAGCTTTCTGCCTGAGGAAAACTGAGCAAAATTTACTGGCTTTTATCAGTGAGATTCCCAGTGAATGCAGAGTCACCTGTGATCACAGAGAGTATTCCAAGGTCAGAGTTAAGGAAATGTCCTGCTCCTCCTTTTGGAGAGCTCTTCTGAGATATCAACCTCTATAGTCTTTTGCAGAAAAGTAGGCTGAAGCTTTTAATGGAAAAAGTAAGAATAGAAATATTAACCTGTTATTCTGTCTTTGACAAAATAATTCCACATCTAGGATTTAGCTAAATGTGTTGCGCTAAAAGGAGCTGCTACAAACTTGGCTTGTTTTCTGCCTTTGCAATTAATTTTATGTATTTCATTGTTCTTGAGATGGCTGCAGTTCTGCAGCAAAGTCTTGTCAGGGAAGATGCTTAGAGACCTATGGATGATGCCAAAGCTGGGGAAAATATGGAAAATCTAGATGTTCCAGAAAGAACTTGTGGACTGCTGCAGTGCATCTTAGGTGTTCCACAGGAACAGCAGGAGAGGTACTGAAGCAACCACATATACATGCAAAGTAAATAATTTGCTCTGCCACTGTATTAGCAAGGAAACCACTTCAAACAACTCTCTCTACCTAGGGAAAAATGTAGTAATAATATGCAATAGCATAAGTCTCCACTCCTTGCCCCAGAGGTTGTCTACTAATCCTTAGGAGCCTTTGCACTCTGCAGGCTTCCTTTTCTATCCTCATTTGTCACTGGAAAAATATTTGTATGGGTCACAGGCATACTGCAGTTTAAAAAAAAAAATTGTTAGAGAAAAAATGTTGGCCAATGAATCCCTTTATATCTGTAAAGTAAACAACAAATAATGTATGTTCTCTGAGGAAAACAGAAACTTGTTAAGCTAAAATCCGTCCTGCATATGAGTTGCTGGAAGCCCATTGTGCTGATGCTTCTGAAAGGGAACTGAATGCACTTGTGAAGGTTTTCTTTCATTTCAAAAGCATTCTCTGGTTTGAGATCTCCCCATAGCTAATTAAATCAAGAACACAAGACGACATTAGCTATGCACCAGAGTGGGAGTCAGAAGATGTGAGTTCAGTTCCCAGCCCTGCCACTGACTTCCTGGGTGACCTTGGGTAAGCCTCTTGATGTTGATTTTCAAAAGACCTCTGGGGCCAAATTTTCATATTGAAGTTTGGTTTTCAAAGGAGCTCAGTATCTAGTGATTTCCATGATGTTGATTATGGCCAGAATTTCAAGCAAGCTCAGCAAGAAATATGCTGAGCTTATTTGAAAATCAGGCTCTTAATCTTTTTCTGCCTCAGTTTCACATCTCTGACACTGCTGGTGAAATATTTCCCTTGTCTGTCCTGATTGTTTAGACTGTAGCTCTGCAATGCCAGAATTGTCTTTTCATGAATGCGTATAGTGTTTTGTACAATCTTGTTTAATCTCTATTATGGTTTTTAGGCATAACTGTAACGATTGTTACACCAGTGTTCCGTTTCAGCAAAGAAAGAAACTGTAATCAGAAGAAGGCCTAGTTATTGTGTTGTTTCTTGGATCTGGGTGAAGATCTATACTGATTTCTTGAGTTTACTTGGGAGGATGTCATGTGGAAAACACCAAAAGCTGTATTTAAGATCAGGGTATGTAGGTTAGCTGACTTCTCTTGTCCAGCAGGGACAGTTAATCTATCAGAGCAGCTGGTTAGGTCGGTTTGGTGTGATTTGATTTGTCAAGAAACTTATTGACTGTCTCGTACTACCTTGTTATCCTTTAGCTGCTTACAGTCCAATTGTTCAGTAATTTGCTGAAGAAAATTTTCAGGCACTGAGTGGTGTGAATTTCCATACACCTTCCTGCCTCCCTGGTTAATAATGTGATTCTGTTTGTAGTTCCTACTGCACCAGCTCTGTTTGCACTTTTCCCACACTGCTTTCATGCTCTTGCAACATCTCAGAGCAACATAACATTCTGTGTTGGCAAAGGCATAGAGTGCTTCTTCGCTTCATAAGTGCTGTTTGCTTCCTGGGACCCACTACAACCCATTCCTGAAATTCCAGATCAGCATTGTCAGTGATAATCGAGCTCCTGGTTTCAAGCTCTGTGCTGTACAAGCCAGAGGCCAAATGTAGTAACCCAGGAATGTGTGATTGCAAAGACTGTCACTTCCCAAGGAACTCTACTTACTGCTAAATTAACTGCCCTTTCCACATACCTGTGGGTGTCACTAATACGGTGACTCTTCCCTGCTAGGTTTGTCATATATGGGTGGCCAGCACCTCAAGCAGCTGAAAGTTTGGAAGTGATCATTTCCTATGTTTACAAAACCAGCATGCACTTGCTGCTGTTTTCCAGATTCCCCTGTACTCCCTGGCTGGAAATAGTTATTATTCAAGTATGTGCCCTCTGAAGAGTCCTTTTGATACTTCATGTTTTCCTTTATGTGAAATAGGATGCTGTACCTTGATTAGCTCTACAATGAAAAATCTAGCAGGACACCTCTAGGAAGTGTATGTTCAGTTAAAGCTGAGTTTGTTTTTTCATGGGGAGAACTTAACTGTGCCATTTGTCTGTGACTAGAATTTGCTATTGTTGTATTTTTTAAAGGAGAGACTTCCTTTTTGGTCTTTACTAAAAGTACTTTACATTTTCTCGATCTAACAAATCATGTTCTAAATTGTGTTGCGTGTTGTCATATTGGCATGCATGCCATGCCAAGGTGGTATTTGATTTCAAAGAGCTGTTATCTGCCAGGGCTGGTATCTGTAAATAAAACCTTGGAATCAGGGAAATACTATAGTTGAGTTGGGTTTAAGAGACCTTTAGAGATCATTTAGTTCCAACCCCTCCACCGTGGACATATTCCACAAAATCAGGCTGCTAGAAGACCCATCCAACACTTTCAGGCATGGGGCGTCCACAGCTTCTCTGTTCCAGTGTCTCACCACACTCATAGTAAAGAATGTCTTCCTCACACCCAATCTAATCTTGCAGTTTAAAAGCTCTGCTCCTTGTCCTGTTGCTGCAGGCCCTGGTAAAAAGTCTCTCTCCAACTTTCTTCCGATCCCCCTTTATATATTGATTTAGTCCTTAAAAGTTTTCCATTTCTTCCAGTTACTGAACCCAGTTCCTCCATATTTTTACTAGATATGTCCAAATGTGTAGAAAAGGAGGGATCTTAAATTACCTTTACAAACCAGAGAGTCCCAGTACCACTGAGCTAACCTTCATTCTGGGTTGCAAGGCTGTGCTTGATTCCTGATGTGAAAGAAGCACTGACAAAAAGGTGATTCCTTAGGGTAGCTCTTTTGTATTCAGTTTTGGTCTCCTTCTCTAATTAGTGCAGTTTGATTGTTTCACTTATATTAAACTGTTTATTTTGAGATGAAAACCCTCGATCTTCCTCAGCATCATGTAGGGATTGTACATGTTTCTACAAGGGCTGATGTGCCAACCAAAGAGTGCAAGTGAAGTTAATAGCTGTTAAGAGGTAAACTATAATGTTATTCCCTTCTGGTAATAACTATAAGACTAAAATAACGAATGTAACATTAACTCCTTTGCTAGAAAGATGAAGACCGTGCAGGATGCCCTGTGATTTAGCTATGTGCTCGTTATCCCTATTACAAAGCACCAGTGACCCTGCAACTGCTGTCCCATCAATTCAACATTGGCTTCCCTTGTTCTCCTCGTCCTGCTCTGCCGTTCTTGTTTCTGCTGCTGCGTGCATCTGTGCTGAGGCTGTTCAAGTCCTTTCTCTGTCCCACTTTACTCCCCTATTAAAGCTGGTCTGAAGAAGAAAGTGTAGGCATAGAGAGACCTTGAGGGTTTGAAAGACTTTGCCTAGTGCTGGACCTTAGCTAAGCCCCTCACAGTCATCCCAGTATGTTTGCCATAAAGCACAGTCATTTCCAGATAGTCTGTTATCTGCACCATGCAGAATGTCAAGGTGAAGTCAGAAGTTCTGTGATATAAGTGACAGCGATAGAATGATAAGAGTTTTCTGATGCATGTAGCATTAAAGAAGATGCACTCTGCCAGTTACACTCTTGGCAAATGAGAATCTGCTGAAAGGGATTTAAAATAAATATCAATCACACTTAAAATTAACTGCTAATTACCATCAGAAGCTACTAGGCTTCTGCACTTATAATCCATGAGTATTTATAGCTCAGGGCTCTAGCATTAGATTTTTTTTCTACCTACTGCCACTCAAGAAGCCTAATCTTACATCACAGGACAGGTTGAGAAAAATCATCTCAAACCAAGGACAGCATTATGTTTTTCTGCACAAGCCCACCATGACATTATTTTGGAGGATGCTGTATATACTGGGATTAGGAACATTTTTTGTTTCTTTTAGGGAACATTTTACTGAGGATTATTACAGTGAAGATCTGCTCAGTGTGCACAGCATAGCTCATACAGAATGTCTTCTTACACACAGAGGCAATATGTCACCCTGTTTTAATCCAAATGAAAAGCAGGCAGTTTTATGATTGAGCACTGGGTGATCTCTAAGTCCCTCTTAAAACTCCCCTAAACAACAACTCAGTTTTATTTCTTGTTTTGAAATGAATTATTATTTTTTCTTTTTTTTAATGTAGCTTTGCAAAGATGTATTATTTTATAAGTACGACTTACTAGAAGATTACCATGTGTTCTCCAGTGCAAGTGTTGGTGTTCTTAGAATAAACAACCAGATATTGTGCAATTACTAGAAGATACTGGGTTTTTTCTATGTTGTATTTTTTGCTTTTAGTGTGGAACAGAGTGGAACAGATGCATTCACTAAGAATGTATTTGGAAATTGTTTGCCTTTGTTACTCAGGGGTAAGACAGTGTGGTCTAATGGGAAAGACAATGGTCTAACACACAGGATGCTGGTGGTTCTGGATGTATTCCTGCCCTGTGCCTCAGTTTTCCACCAATGAAATGGTCACAATCATATAATTGACCTCTCTCTATAGTGCTTTGTGTTCAAGAGAAGAAGGGTGTTAATACTTCTACAAATGATTTGTTGCTTGAGAAAAATTCGTCTTCTAAGGAGGTTGTCAGGACTGTGGGCTGGTAACCAAGGCAGGAGCAGAGCAGGAGATGCAGCCCCAAGCAAGTACCCCGCCAGTGTCTGAAGCAGTGACAGTCCATCCCAGAGGCATTCCAGGCAGCGCAAAGCTGCAGAATTCAGAACAACTGGATTGGTAAAGTTTATACACAAAATACAGGAAAAAAAAATTTCTATTAAAAAACTTGGAAGATGAACACAACTTCTCTTTATATCTATGCTAATAATAAAGCTCAAAAGGTTATGTGGATATATATAGTGCTTCACTGCACATTGAATTATATTCACTTGATGTTACATTCTAAAATTAAGTAAATTGATTCTGAAAGAAGGTAAGAATTTTAGAAAGCATTGTGAAGTATTGAAATGCATCACTTAGAAGAGAATTGCAAATGCTGTCTTCATTAAGACCAATTTTAAAATAAAATATAGCACCTTAAATTTCTTTCAAGTGCTTCAAAATTTAGAGGGTGGAAAAAAGGGTAGTTTGTTCCCACCATTTTGTTTTCACATTTTCGTATTTGTATTCATGTCTTTAGTCAAGAGCAATATTTTACATCAATCTTCTGGTAAAGAGAAGCACATCTGTTCTCCCCTCCTTCCTTTGGGTGAAAGGGGTAATGGAGCTGGTTTTCTGTACTATAAATCTGCCCATTCTCAAAGTTGACAGATTGTTCTCTCCTGTGCTTTCTCTGCAGTTTCAGAGCTGTGGAGTCTGTGTCATTCTTGCCAATCACAAAATCAACAGGTTAGTGTTCAGGGATTAGAGCTTCATCCCTCTCACAGTATAGTTTATAAATATTCCTACCTGTGCCCCCAACACATGACAAACTCCATGTCTCTGTATTCACAGCTCTCCTGGCACCAGGGCACATTATTCTAAGGTGTTTTCAGAGAGCTGTTTAGAACAGGAAAACAGTGAAGTCTTTGTCAAAAAGTCTTGTGAGGGGAATGTAAAGAGGCAGATTGAAATGGTAATATGAGTGATAATTTTCTAGGGGTATGATCATTTGGTGTAGCTGGGGGTTTTCTGCTCATCGGTTCCATAGCAGCCTGTTTGTTGGATGAACTGCTAGGGACCACTGCTGCCTGGTCTGCTTGCCCCATTACTGCTCTTTTTGTTTTCTGTCCCTTACCCTGGAACAGTCCTGTTCAGGAGCATATTCTGGCAGAAGCTGAAGATCCGTCATCAGTTCATCTTTTCAGAAGGCAATGTGTACAAGAATGCACAAAGGCAAAGTGACTCCCAGCCACAGGGGTTACAAGATACATGATGATACCTTTTGTTGACAGATGTCATAGACATTTTTTCTGCTTGTAGAGAATATTTACAATTAATTTTTCTGAGAAAATAGGAGTTAAATTTACAGAATAGACCATCCAGAAGCTGCTGGGGATTTTTGCAAAAATGAATGGGACTCCCCTCTGCTGTCTATACCAACAGATGTCCTCTCACTACTTTAGCCCAGGATTAACAGTGCCTTCCTTAAGTCCAGTGTGGAAGTGGATTAGGCTAAACAGCCAAAAGGCACACCTAGTACAGAATAGGAGTGTCCACACTGAGTTAGTGCCAAGTAGTTAATGCATTCTGTATTCACACCCTCACTTATTTTGCAACAACTTCCCTGTGTAGGCAAGCCCTACATGTTCATGTCATTTGATGGTTAGCATTGCATCAGTGACATTCCAGATTCTGACCACAACGTTAGTAATGGAAAGTGGTTCATCTTCTAATGAAATGGTAGGCTTGCTTTTTTTTTTTCCTAGTTGCATCTTTTGCAACTTTTTCTTTCATGTGCCTGGAGTGTTTTTCTTCATTTTTTTAAATGTGTGTGATACTCTTCTCATCTCTGATACATGAAATGATGCTCTCTAAGCATAGCAATTGCCTTTATACATTATACTGCATGAAGCAGTGATTGCTCAGCCTTTTTTCTTCTGAAGAGCAGGAGAAAGCCCAAGTAATAAAAATGTTCTTTACATATATTTGCAATTTAATAGCTTGTGTCTGATATATTTTTTCCTCCTAAGATATTCCAGTTTTCATGCTTTGCTCATACTGTGGGATCCTTAATGCTTGTGCTCCATTGTCACATGCCTGGCATGCATTCATGTAGACCTAGAGTTTCCTGGTCATTTAAGCAGTCTGTTTATCAGTTTGGTTTATTTTCAGCAGGTCTCTGGTACTTACCCTGCTTCTTAAGTTTACATGTCATTGTGGGTGATGGTAGTTAAGATGGAAAAATATGACCACCCTAGATTTTCCAGAAATAGTAGCTCGTCTGAGCTTACTGATGAGCCTCCATGACATCTTTTTAGGTAATCTTCATCTGCCCCAGCAGCTTCTTCAGATCACGTCCAGACAGCAGCAATGAGGAAACTGCAGTTTAAAATGTCATCCAAGGACTTTGAAGTGTGCATTTCTCGTGTTTCTTTGCAATAACAGAAGGAGCAAGAAAGCTGCCTCTGTGTTTGCCTACCAAATTGTTTGAGTTGTGTGGTTTATAATCAAAGATATCCTTTCTGTTCTACAGACACAGTTCCCACTGTACAACAGTCTGAATTTCCCAAAATCTAAAGGCAAAGTTGGTGTCTTCTCACTTTGATTAGTGTGTGAGTTGAAGGATTCGCAGGGTTTTCTGGAGTGGTTGTTTTTTGGTTTTTTTTTCCCCTAGGATTTGTAGTCACATTTTATTATTAATATATTAAACAGCAAATTGTATCTAGCTGCAAGTGTCTTTCAGTCTCCTTCATTTACATTATTTCTGTAAGAGTTGTCCAGTAACGTTTCCATCAAATCAGTTTCCCTTCATTTAAAGGCCATTCTGGAAAACTGGCATCAAGCAGCTCTACCCAGTAGTGAAAGGGTAAAATGGGAACAATAATTTCATATAGAATAATGTATTTTAAAAGACCTGTAGCTTAGTGGAACAAAATACTGTAAAATATATAAGTGCTGTGAATTTCATGGCATTAAAGGAATTTTTAGAGGATTGATGTTTAGTGCAAGTACGATCCTTTCCTTCCCCACTATTACATAAAGGAACTAAAAATTTGCTAATACATTAATCTAATTTGTATTTCAGACTCCAGGAAAATAAGAATAGCTTATATTTACAGGATTGTCATTTTATTTTGGATTGACCAAATGCACCTCTATGTGCTTTTTACACAAGCATCTGTCAAACAGGGCACATACAAAGCACTTGGCAGTAAATTACCAGCAAGTTGCTTGGCCTGGGCAGGAGCAAGTAAATTTGCAGTTGCAATCTGGAGGAACGTGTTAGAGGCCACCTTCCTTAGATCAACTTTGTATTGCAACACCAGCGAGTAATCAAATTGTAATGTACTTCAATGCAAAGCCTAGTTTGGCTTGGTTGGAAAATTAAACTATCGCATGCCTCTGGCAAAAAGCACAAAGCCTTTGAACTGTTTGACTGCAGCTGTAGCTTGCACACCTTATTTTCCCTCTTAAAAATCAAATTAAACTGTAACCTGCAGCCTCTGTGATAATTTTCAAGGAAAATTAAACTGTTGCTAACCTTTCTAGCAAAGATAACTGTCTCTAATCAAGCTGAAAGGTCCAGGCCGAAATTCCCCTCTCCAAGTTTAGACAAATTCATTGAAGGAAAACTCCAGGGCTTATTAAGTATGAAGATATTACCTCTGACTCAGGAAGTCCTTGGCTACAAATTGCTGGAGACTGGAAGAGTTTGCCAGGAAGGTATTAATCTCTGCTTCCCCTCTTCTTTCACTCCTACAGCATTTACTGCAGATCCATCCCTCGGGAAGGACACTGGACAGTTGTTCTGGTCTGCTTGTATGAACTGAAGGCTAACCCAAATTCAGAGCAGTGATGGGCATGCTGACGCACTTTCAAACATTACTTGGTGGTCTCAGCAGTGTCAGGTCTTTCCTTTAGACTTGGCCCTGGCCCTTCTTCACCCCAGATGCCTTCTGACTCCTAGAGCACAACTCTTGGATGTGACAATGTCCTTCACCTCCCCCACCTTTCATTATTTTCTGTGCCCTGCTGGCAGGAACACTTGGCATTGACTTGTCCTCATAACATTCATGTTTTTCTTGGAGCTCTCAGAGATAGGATTTTTCCCAGCCTGGATGAGTTGCTGTTATTTCTATGGAGTCAGCGGTACAATAGACCCTCTTGGGAGCCAAGACCTTGTCTGTCTGGTGGCTCAGGCTTACAAAGACTCAATCCCACATGCTTAATGTTACCCTTTGATTCTCAGGATTAGTGTCTGACTGTGGCAGGTGAGAAGGCAGAACAGCCCAGCACAAAAGGAAAGAAATCAATTGAGTTTACATTGCAACATGTACTCACTGAGAACCAGGTTAGAGAAACAGAAACGGGGGAGAGGGCATTGCTGACACTGGAAGTAGTGAGCAGACAGCAGTCTCTTCGTCGTAGAAATAACAGTGATAGTGGAGAGGATTTTTCCTCTCATGTTTTTTTAACATGTATATTATCTATGCTTAGTATAATTCACAATCCAGCAGTTAATGTCTCTGCACTATGGTTTTCCTATTTTTAAAAGTTGGCTTAAAAGTTCTCACTCAGTCTCTCTCAGCAGAGTAAGTAAAAACTGAGCTAAGGCATGTTAGTCACAATATTATCAAGAGATGAAAGTGATAGAGATATAAATTAATACCAGCTTTTAATTAAAATTGAATAAGTAAAAAAAGAAGTTGGCGGTTGCAAAATTCATTATGATGTGTTACCAAAAATAGATACCTTTATAAGAATGCAGTTTTATTACAACAGCTGTAAACATCATTGCTGAGACAGCCAGATAGAAAATGTGTTCCTAATACTCATAACATGTTTCAGTTGGCTGGAATGGAAAACTAGAAACTGTTAAGGCACTTAATATGTGATCTCTCAGACTACCAAAATAGATGTATGCACTTCTGTTACTTAAGGCAACATCTGAATTTTGGGAACAATAACTTAGTGTTTTCTGCATCTGGTTTTACTTTGCAAGGAAAACTCAATTTTATAAAAAATACAACCTGACTTAGCTGAAATACGTATTATCCAGTGTTTTTATTTCTTTCTGCAGAATAGTCAGACTTGCAATTTATATCCTCCTAATTTTTATACATTTCATTTGGTAAAAAAATCCCTTTGACTTTAATGAAAACATCTTCCAATATGAGGCTACAGATAAAGATCTACAGTTTAGAGCATCTTACTGACCAGCTTAGGATGTATGTGTGTGTCTTGTGTAATCTCTGCAAAATTTAATGTCACTGAAAAAGTTATTTTCCTTTCTTCTCCTGTAATGTAGAACATCAAGCAATAACAACAAATATGTGGGTGGTTTATCTGATTTATGCTAATTTGCTATTGACATGCTTGAGGTATTACTTGCATCATCCCAGTCTTGCATATTTGTTTTTAAAAATATGAGCTGCTTATGAAAAAGAAATATTTTAAATAATGATTCATTTGGGCTGTGATCACCTCTTGAAGCCAGGGCCCCACTCTGATAGGCTGTATACAAAATAAGTGCAAATGAAGTGCAACCTGAAGTGTTTAAGATAAGCTTGCAGCAAGAGGACAGTTTGAATCCAAGAAGATTAATATACCCCACCTACAAGGATTAGGTCTCAACTCCTGAAATTTCAATGAGGCATCTGAATCACCTCCAAAGCCAGTATGGGAAAAGTTATTCAAGCTTGGGATTGAGTTCACATAAATTAGAAACTTGAAGCCTTGAGGGGAGGCTCAAGCACCCGTACCCAAGCTTGAGCTCATATTTTTGAACATGGATGCTTCACTAAAGTCTCCTAAATTCTTGTGTTGTTACCTAAGTAAGCATGCACAGAAGTGATGAGGGAAGTGGTGACTCTTTATCAAAGTCAGAAGGTGCTGCTCAGGTGAATACTCTTCCAGAAAAAGCCACTTACATGCCTATCTTATATTGTTGTGTTTTAGAAGTAAAGTCACTGGCACATGCCCCACATTTTAAAAATTCACCCACCTTCCTTGGCACCTACATATTGATTTTTTTTTAAAAGAATCACCTTTTGTAAGCAATCCCCTGTCCTAGATCTTGTTAATACTGATGCTTTCTAATGTCATTGACTGATGTGATGCCTTGGTACACTGGAATTACATGCCGAGTTCATGGGTTGAAACAAAGTACAACATAAAAAAAGTGATGCTTTCTACAGGAAAGATGAGAGCTGCAGTATGTCAAAATACATGAATTTAAGAACAATATGAATCTCTTGTTCTTTGTTGGCATTCCTTGTAGAAAAAAAATCATTATGATATTGAAGTAAAACAGTGCATGCCAAAGCTGTCACCTGCCAATAACTCCAATATTTCTTAGCCTTGCTGTCTTAGTGGGATTTCACCCATTGCTTTGTATTTCAAAATCTTCATTTAAAAAACCCTTTTTCCCTCCAAAAGTTGTACTTTCCTCAAATATTATGTTCTTGTGATAGAATAAGCCACATATATGAGCAATCTAAGAATAGTATGTAACAGAGGTTTTTTTCTGAAAACTGGTGACTAACACAAGTGCATTTCTGGTGTCCATACCATTGCAGTTTTGGTATTTATAGTTAGTGCCCACTTTTTCCTTCTGATTTGCAACTGTTTGCCTTTGTTAGGTGGTCAGTATCTGATGAAGGTATGTTAATATTCTTGGAAATTTAAGCCTTGAAATTATGATTGATATTGGATATTTGAGCTCCTTTTCCCCTAGAATCCACACCTGTTGACTGCATGAGACCTTAGTAGAAGACACAGAAATATCCTTGATGGTTGCCTGAGTATTCCCATGGTATTCACAGGAGTAGAATCATAACATGGTTTGGGTTGGAAGGCACCTTAAAGTTCATCTAGTTCCAACCCCAGTATCTGGGGTTAGAGCACCTGGGTCAGAAACATTCCTAAATGCTTGGAATATTAAAATGGAAAGAAGGGCAAGCTCTGTTAAGGAGAAAGGTCTGGAAATAGGCCTGGCATACCAAGAGGTGCTGTGGTAGAGTAATGGCTGCAACATCAATGCCAGAGTCTCCCAGCCAGAGCCGTGCAGGCTCACAGGGCAGCGAGCTCAGCCTAGGCTGGGTGTGAGAGGTTTTGGTTGCTCCACGGGTGATGTCTGCTGGTATCATCCGGAAGGTGATGGTATCACACAGGCATGCTGGACTGACCATAAGTTAGGAAACACTGGTCCTTAATAGATGTGGAAGACTGAATACCAGTGATGCAAAGATTAGCTGATAGTGTGCAACAGCAGCACAGGGAACCCAGGCTGAGATGCCGCAGAAGGCAAATCATGAAGTAATTCTAAACTCTCTGTGTCCACTTGTGTTTCTCACTCCTCCCCTGGAGTGCAGCTTGTGCAGCTGGAGAGAAAAATGTTCTCTTTGCTTGGGACACCTTGAGGACTGCACCCCGGGGCCCTTCTCTGCCTCTGCAATGGCATTGCAGAACTACCCCAAAGGAATGGAAAGCTATGTCAGGTGTTAAGTTTGCTGTTATTACCAGATAAGATTCAAAGATAAACAAATGCATTCAACTAAAAGCCTAGATTTACAATAACAGAGGAGGAGCTACAAGATAAAACAACATGGATGCATTTCATTAAGGCTATACTTAGTGCTCTCGCTCGCTCGCTCTCGCTCTCTCTCTCTCTCTCTATATATATATATATGTATGTATGTATGTATATATTCACACACATACATATTTGTCTCTTCCTGAGCTGCTCCTGTGTCTCAGTTTTTCAGCTTTTGACTTTGGCTAACTAACTTCTGCATGGAACACTAGTTGGTGTGCCCCTGGGTGCACAGAGTTGCTTATACTTTGCTTTCTTCTTCTGGTAAAGGTGAGGACATGCAGCTCCTCCAGCTCTAGGTGGATTTATTCTCATCTGTCTTCCCTTCATTCCCTGGCATTGGGCCATTGGGTGTTTTCTGGGAATTGTCAGTATTTCATTCTGCCACTCCTCTATAAGGATACTTCAATAACATTTCTATTGTCCATGACACTTTTTGGCTTTTGTTTTTCACTAATTATAGTCTTACCATAATACAGCAGCATCACTTTATAAATGATGCATTATGATAAACAGTACAAATTCCTTTTAAAGTGTCTACAGTATATACAGGCTATACAGCAAGCCCACTTATGACACTCAAACACAAACTGATATTGAGGGTAGGACTGCCAGATCTGCTCCACCTCATCCTTTGTTAAGTTCTGGGGACTCATCTGTGTGTTACTGGGTTTTGGTGGACTTGAATAGTGAATACCAAAGGTTTTGCATATCTTCAGGCCAGGCTGCTTTCCTTCCCAGCCTTTCTTTCTAGCATTGGCTGTAAACAGCCACACACACACTCAAAGTGGTTACAATATAAAAATCAACATTTTCTAAAAGACACTGTAGTACAGTATTTTTTGTACTGTCTTGTTCATGGAGGTGCAGAAACATGCTGTGGTATTTTAGATCTCAGTGTGAGATAGTGCTTGGCAAATGGTGGATTTTATTAGCTTATTTTAAGTTTTGGCAATCTACATTAAATAAGAAACAATTTTTTTTCTTTTTTTCCCCATTCTACTGTCTCATAAATCAGATCATGGTAATGACACCATTGAACAAATCGATGAAGATATAGCTGTGACTCGGAGCCAGATGAACTTTATTTGTCCCATTACACAGGTATGTATCACTGCTGCAGTAATTGACAGGGAAATAGTTATTCCATATTCTTCATTGGTTTGTTTATTACAAATCTGCAGTACCTGTTAAACAGCCTTATATTTAACAAGAAAATAGTGTAAATTTTAAGCATTATCAGAGAAGAGCAACACTGCTTGGGAAGAAAACGCATGTAAGCAGGAATGTAGTTTACCAAGCAGGACCTCATCCCATAATTTGACTGGAATGCCATGTATGAGTGGCAAACACACATCCTGCTATTTCACATAAAATCTCAGAAGAAGCATTTTCATGGGCATTATGAGTTCCTTTAAATCAATGTCATCTGATTACAGATGACAATGAAGAGGCCCGTGCGGAACAAAGTCTGTGGACATACTTACGAAGAAGATGCCATTCTAGAAATGATCCAGACTCAAAAGCAGAAAAAGAAGAAAGTCCGGTAAGCTAAAAAGAATGTGTGGAAAAGCTATTTGCTTTGCTGTGTAAGTGGAATTTTACTCCACTTGTCCTAGGAAATGTATTTGGATTGGAAAGGCTGCAGTAAGTAAAACCTCAGCATCTGCCCAAGTCAGAGTCTCCTATTAGTACTAGACACGTGAAGGTGCTTTTCTTTTTAATGAAAACAAGTGTAAGAAAATATTCAGGAATTGTATGGGGAAGTTACAGCTACTTGTAGCTGCACAACAGAAGTTAAGAGATTTTGTATAGCCATGACCCACAAAGAGAGACCTCAGTTTCCTAAAATTTAGTTGCTGATTTGTTCTCACTGCTTCTGTAGCAAGTCTTGAAGTAAATTAAAAACTATTTTCCTCCGTGCACCTTCTTTTGCAGTTACATTCCAATACAGCTGAGAAATATCAAAACAACTGAGTGTTAAAGTGAGAAATATTAAACCACAACATTTTAGATAGGACAGAATTTATGAATGAGATCAGATAATGCAATGCAATTCCTACCATGATGCAGTTAAATAATTCTTCCCTTATATCACCAAAATAGTCTGTCACTTTTCCACATGGGACATACTCTTTTGAATGAAAAGATGTAGCAGTTGAATTTTTAAATCTCAAATTCTCTGCAGTAAATTTGAAAATGAGAATGATTTTAAGAAGAAAAAAAAAGAAAAGAGGCTTGAACACTAATACATTTTGGAGCAAGCTGAGAGGACATATCATCTCATCATTGGTTTCACATCTGTTTTAACTCCATTTATGCTTGACTCTCCCGTTCTGGGGTGATGACTTTATGGAAACTTACCAGTTGTGGACTTCTTAATAAACATGCTGTTTACTCAGGAAGGTCTGTCAGAGACCAGCAACCTGATTTTCCTGAAGATAATGCCACAGGCAGCTTATTTCCTCCATCTGTTGCTCTGGCATTTCTGTTGGGCTCTACACAGTCCTCCATAGGGGTTACAAAGGTGGAGCTGGAGTTTTTATTCCATGCTCCTCTTCTGCTACAGGAAAGCTCTGCTATAAAACCAAGAATTAGTTGGGATGCGCAGCCACTATCTCAGTGTCTAAAGAGCTTGAAGAACAAGATGGAAGTACCTTGCTTGTGTTACGAAGTCTAGGGAAAAATCTGGAATGGGTGCAATATACTGGGAATAACAACAAAACCAGCAACATGGATGGGCAGAAACTTGGCCGGAAAAATGAACAGGAATTGGGAAATAGCTCTCAAGTTGGAGGAAAGCATTTTTTCTGGAGGATAGGGAGAGGCTAAAAGCATGTGCCCAACAGCCCAATGACAAGAATACCTTCTCTGATACTGAATTTAGGATGTTTGTATCTAAATATTTCTCTGTGTTCTTAAATCCATCAGAATAATGTCAATTTAGGAGAAATTGTTGTAGTAGATCAAAGTTTCAGCTCTGCTGAAAAACAAATAGGGTCACATGATTGAATTTTATTTTACCTTTTAAGAAATGGAAGACTAGAGAAACTCTGGAGTTAAAAAAATCATATCAGATGTACACCACCTAGCTTTAAAAGCGACCTTATACCAAAACTGAAATTATTTGTGCAGTCTGAATACTGGCAGTTCTTAATATTGAGCTTTTAGCTTGCAGCTTTACCATTTTTACAGCAGGTATTCCAGTGCTAGAAAAGCACACACACAGCAATGCCACAGCTTCACTGTAACTAAAGTAAGAAGGACTCCTTGGTTTTCTCTGCCCAGTCTGACCAGCCTGCTGTAATTTTAAACTTCCTCTTGAAAATGCAGGTACTTTGAAAACCCATCATCAGCTGTGGTGGGAAGACAGGCCAGCTGTTGCAAGTTCCCTGTTTCAGTATCCTAATCTCATGGTGTGGCTCCTGGGCTGGGCTGCTGCCAGGGGTCTTCCTGTGGGAGCAGGTGTCCTGGCAGAGCAGGGCATGACTACAGGATCCTCTCTATCCTGACTCTGGAATGAGAGCTGTTGCTCACTCTGGAGACACAGAGTGGCTGTTTCCTTACAAGCACTTCCCACTTTGAATGCACGGGATCCCTTCAGTGCCCTTGGCAGTGCAGTGCCTGCCTGCCAGCCCTTCAGCTGACGTACACACAGCCCCGTGCTGACAGACTTGTCACACACTCCTTGAGGCAACTCTTACGTCTCTTGGTTTGCTCACTATTTTCCACTGCCTGGAAGGACATACTAATACTTTATGCTTACAGGAAATGTGGGAAGCTTTCTGAACACTTGTTATTCATTAATCTGGCAAGCTATTGCTGTATTAAGGTGATAAATGGGAAAACTGAGGCACAGAGCAATTAAATGACTGATCTATGACAAACACAGTACAAATCTGGACAAATCTGCAGTAAAAGTTGTGAGTACTGAGTGTAAATAAGTTCAGCACCTCAGACAGAAGTTACTCTAAGAGAGGAAAAATTCAGTTAAAGTGTTACTTCTGACTATAGGTACCATCTGTGTATGTTTGGGCCACCACCAAACGAAAATGACCTTTGGTTCCTAAATATATTTCACCCCACTGTCTTTATCTGGCTGTTTAAAGTAGTTGTAAGACATTTTGTATCTGATTATCATCTAGAGGCTGTTAATTTTACCCCATTTCTCCTTTCTGAGCTTTCACAGCTCATAAAAGGTCAGGTTGATTTTTACATCAACTAGATAGTCCACTGATTCACCAGTCACTCGTGACAAGACTCCCTTGCTTTTATTTGTTTCCCTAGAAAATAATTTCCCCACTTATCTGCCAGTGAAGATTATACTTCTCCACTGCAGATTAGTAAGGTAAGAAGTATTTACCTGCAGTTTGTTAGAGAGAGAAAGCAACACAGAAAGGCGTCCAAGTGCTGATATTGCTGATGAAAGCAGCTTGTGTGCTTGAAGCAAGAGAATGATCTACAGGTGAAAGGCTCCATCTCTCACTGTGCTCCTTCTTTCCTTCCTTCAGCTGATGATTCCCACCAGTTGAGATAGATCTGTTTTTTTTCCCACATAGAGCTGGTGAAGAGGACAAGAGGTAACAAGGAACTGACAGAAAGAGTGAATCCCAGATTAAAAAAAAAAAAAAGCTAGCAGATGCTATGCAAAAGCCTATATCTGACAAGTACAATTCTTCCAATTTAATGGAGTCTCTCTTTTCTTTCTAACAGATGCCCTAAAATGGGCTGTAGCCATGTTGATGTAAAAGGATCAGATCTTGTACCAGATGAAGCACTTAAAAGAGTGATTGACAGTCAGAATAAACAAAGCTGGTCAACCATGGACACATGAGCTGGATATGCTACTGCCACAAAGAAAATTTGTTATTAGAGGTCTTGTGAGATAAGTTGATGATTCTAAATAGGTTGTATAACTGATTGTTATTTGTTAAGTGTTTCATTTATAGGTAAATCATTGTTAAATGTTTCATTTATAGCCAAAGTTGAAGGTCTCTGCTGTCACTGAATACATTTTTTGAACTCAGGAATATAAGGAATTGCAGTTAAACTTGTTTGGGTTTTTCCTACTTTCCTGAATTTCTAAAAGCTTACATTTGGTAAATAAAGCATGTTTTGCAGCATTTAAACTTCCTTGTCAGCGTGCTAATTTCTTCAGTGTATTAGAGATGCAGATCCTGCCAACATGCAATAATGAGTGTTTTGCTCTATATTGCAGATGGTTCTGTTACTGTCTCTGTAACTACTGGGAACGCTTGGAGTTCTGAGCACTGTGACCAAGGATTTTCAGTGCTTGGGACCATGCCTGTGTTTTAACAAACCTCGGAGATGAATTTTCAGAAAGTTTTGCACACTTATACTTTCTTTGTGGCACAGAGGAAAACCACTCAGCTTTGAGGATCTTGGCCATTTTTTTTATAATTTTTGAACTCTCTGTCCTGACTTCTGCTTTTCTTTTGAAATTCAGAAGCATTTAATTCAGGCCTTTTGCATTTGGGAGTCCCAGAAGGCTTTACTTTAATATTGTAGGCCAGAAGACTACAATTATTTACAGAGGTATTCCAATAACTAAATTTTAGGTAGTACAAATATATTGTAACCATATGCCTTGGATTGAAAAGCAGTTAATCTCATTTTATATAAGCTTCAACTATCTATGCTTTTGGGCACAGATCCATAAAGAACTTAAACTTTGTCACACTATTTATTGCCTAAATTGATCTGAACACATCGGGCAGATAAGCCATATATATGCATGAGTTAGAAATAGCCAGAGGTAAAAGGAGCTGCCTTGGCAGTCAGATGGCAATTATGTCTTGGCATATGTAAGCAGAAAATACAGGTTTCTTTGAGCTTTGGGATCCTTAGTGGGCTAGATGGTATTTTCCTGTGTAATTTTTCTGAATTTACAGTCTGACGTTTCATGTAAAATGTAGCTGAGGTACTCATATGCTAAGGTTTTCACTCTGGGTTACTGTTTGCTAACAGCTCACCTTT
Organism: Chamaea fasciata; assembly: GCF_029207755.1. Taxonomy (NCBI): domain Eukaryota; kingdom Metazoa; phylum Chordata; class Aves; order Passeriformes; family Sylviidae; genus Chamaea; species Chamaea fasciata. Next base: position 11,331,959 of record NW_027094086.1, on the reverse strand, counting down.
CATAGACCATTATTAACCCCAATTGCGCTTAAGAGCACAAACCACTTCAAGCTGAAAATTGTTATTTTGTAATTGAAGAATATTAATCTGCAAGCTGATTTCATAGCTGAAAAAGAGAACTGAGCCATTATTATTTGCACTGGGCTTTTGTGTTCAAAACACTTCATGGGAATTGGCTGGCTAATTTTCATTATGTGGTCTAACCCCCGAGGTCCATCTTTTCCCAACTCCGCAGTGAGCGTGGGTGCTTCTGCCACGGAAGCCCAGCTGAAATAGCTGAAAGGGACTGGGGGGTGGTTGAGCAGTATGTACTTGTTTGTATTTTTATGTGTACAATCAGATCCCTTTTAAGATACCTCAGGGCTCAAACCTATAGTTTTTAAGGTGGATCACTGATTTTCAGTTAAATACCACAAGGGAGGATGTTAGTAATAGAAAAAAAAATACAAAACAAAAACAAACAGGGAGGGGGAGGGAATGTCCATTTTGTTTCATCTTTAAGTTTGTGGTTAAATTTATTCTTGAACCATTTCTAAGCAGAACAGTCAGAAACAGAAACTTGCATTGGTTAAATAAGCTTTGCAGTTTCTGGCAGAGGTGCATTGTCCTCTTGGATCTAATTCAATCCCTAGTGATAACCAGCCTCCCAAATTTTCAAATGCAAAGATGTACATACATTTTCCATGGCCACAAGTGTTGCAGCTCAAATTTAGTTTGTGTAGGTGTCTGGGTTGCTTGAGTGTGCCTTCCAATAACACATAACATTATAAATGGTAAATTATACCCAGATTCCTACCAACAAACCGGTGGCAGCAGGTTTGTTTTGCTACCTGTGGCATTTGTACCAGTATAGCCTTGGATTGCTGCAGTTCCTGATATGGTTCGTTGCCCTCATGTTCCAATGAGTAATGCTGGGAGGGAGATTGCTGTCTTGGTTACACCTTGTTGTCCTACGTGAAAAAGAGGCTTGACCCATCACAGGGCTGCACTCAGCCTCTGTTAGCTAATCCACAGGTAATAAGGTGAACTGTCTGCTTAGGATGATGCAGCTGGGAGAAAAAAAAAAAAAACAAATCTTAAGCAACACTTTAAATGAAAAGAACAAATTGTCACTTATGGCCACTCTAAGAGGAAGCGTTTTTTTGGATGTTCATATTCCTGCTTCAAAATACATCATCTTCCTTCTCTCCTTTGCTAGCCTGAGCCAGGCAGTGTCAGTGAATCAGAGAACCTGAACAGCAAGTGAAGTGCAGCCTAAGTTCCGAAATCCTTCTTGGTTTCACCTGAAAGAAATGGACTGATTTTTGGCAGCACTCACCTGCTTAGCTTTAATAACAATCACATCTGAGGTGAATAGGCATGTGGATTTAAACAGTGGTAGGTTTCTTTTGTTTATCAGCAGAGGTTCCTCTTTTAAAATATGGCCATGTTATCCAGAAAAAGATGGATAGTTGTTCCCTTGTATCAGGGTTGCTGGTGAAAGTACCTGAGTCCCATTAGAATCAGATGCACCACACAGATTCAAGTGCTAGAATAAACTGCCTGTATTTACTGAAATCAATGAAGTTCTCACCAAAACATATGGCATTTCTTATTTTAAACTATAACATAGCATCCAAGGAATCCTAGTATGATGAACGGTATTTTTTTTTTCTTTGAACATGAAACTTGAGCCATCCTGTTGATTTTGTCATGGCTAGTTCTCTCTTGCTGCTTCTTACAAGTAATTTTCCTCCTTAAATTGAAAGATTCCAGGGTTGGCCATCAGCATCCATTGCAGCTGGCACTTAACTGGGTGGAAGGACAGACTCACCTTGGCAACTGGGGAAGGCTCCTGAGCCTGTCAGCTCACCTGGTGCAAGATAAAACCACTACTGATTCACTGGGGTGGCTGCAGTTAATGGCAGCTCTTCACCCTTTCATTTGCAAAGTTCGGGGTTTGTTGTGCAGTTGTGGTGTCTGTTCTCATGTGTCCCACGTTCCCACTAAACTCCACTCTGGAAAGAAATAGCTTGAAAGAGTTAAAGAATAAAAATAAGTGCCTGTGATGAATAAGCTGTATGATCTGTATGATTCACAGAAGTGGAAACTCAACAGCAGTTAAACCTTCAAATCTTAATCTGCTTTGGCTATAAGATATCATATGTAAACAGGCATATGTTAACAGTTCACAGGGTAATTTGTGTCTCATTGTCTGACGTCAGGAATTTTGCAATGATATTTTTAAAAAGAAATTCAGAGGTCAGCTGTTGTTTTTTTTTTTTTCTTTTTCCGTAAGGTGTGCTTTACAAATGCAGCAAACCTCACTGTAGCTGAGAAGGATCTGTCACTGAAAACTGGTGAGAATCTGCCTCTGCTAGAGAAGTTCCACGTAGTATTTTGAGGGATTAAAGAAATGTCTAGGCAAATACTGAATTAAAGAAAAGGCAAGAGAGATCCACATACAGCAGCTTTCAGTTGTACCCTGAGGCACAAGGCATTAACACAGCTCGATCTCTCACTTGAACAGATTCTTCCTGTGAATTCTCCATTTTACAGCTAGAGAGTCTGAAGTTTTCAAATCAGTGAAGCCATGACGAATAAAGATAAAAACTAATCAGGTGCATCTCATGGAAGATTTGGCACACTTCTGCTAAAAGGAATGTACATTCCTCTGAATCAAGGACATATTCATCATTACTGCTCTGGAGCTGTGATCTTATTCATTCTAGAAGAATCAAAAAGACTAAGTCAGTGCTCCCTTGAGAAATACCCGGAGCAAAAGCAGGGGCTGCAGGAAGTGATACTGATGACTCAACAGCCCAGGCCAACACACTGCCTTATTTTAGACAATGTCCTCTTGGATACTCATGTTTCCTCATGAGTGGCTGATGACAAAGGTCTTACCTACCTGTGGTCACAAGTACTTTATGACATTTTTCTCAAGTATTGTGGCCAGAGCTAGCTTAGAATTTACTGTGCAACTTTATTAAGTTTCACTGCCGTACCTATCAAGTGAATCTTAATCTTCACCTTCATTAAAAATCTTCATGTATGGATCCTGCTGTGTCCATTAACTAAACATTTGCCTAATTGATAGTGCTCTGTTACACAGTGAAGAAGATGCACTTACTTAGAAAAGGGCTTTCTGGAGTGGAAAATGTTAGAATATCCCAAGGTTGGGTCTTCCTTTCTGTTACTACGGCCAAAGCCTTAAGCTGATGGTACCTCACTACAGGTACAGACTAGTGTTGACTGCAAATTCCAGGTCATCCACAAATAATAATTTATTTGCTGGTCATAAAGTACTTATTGTTAATACACAATATTTCAAACACCTGACGTGGTCACAGAATGCTCAGAGGAGAATCCTGTGTGTAGGTGCCAGCAGATTCTAGGCTCCCAGCCAGTAACTATAAAGAGCAAAAACATTAGATTGATTATTAAGCAAGTAAAATTCTGGAATGGGTGTACATCATCCAGAAGATACCCATGTATGTGCTTAGCCTCTTGATGCATGAATAATCCCAGTGACTTGACAGGACTGCAGCAGTGTGCAGAAAACACAGTGTGTTTCATCATTTCAAAGCACTGGAGAAAAGGCTGTGGTGGGCTGAGAAGAGAGCGTGCCTCTCTTGCTTGTTCTGATGTTAGTCCAGACCCAAAGACAGAGCCTGAAAGCATGCACATGAATTGAATTGCATGGGAAGCTTACCAAAGGAAGTGTTTGCTTGTAAACTTAGAATGAATAGGATCTTCTCTGACCGCAAGGGAAACGGAGACACTCATTCACTGTCTGCTTGTGCAATCAACTTCTGAAGTAAAAACAGGATTTGAGGTCTAAAACCTGAACCTTCACACGTCTTTCAGGCAACAGAAGAAGCCTTCATGCTCTTCAGTTAGCAAAGGAACAAAGTCTGGAGGGGCTGCTCATAAGACTCCTTGGATTTGATAACAACAGGCTCATCAAAAGGGAATCATTGAGAGTTCCGAGCTACAGCAGCCCTAAGAGCAGCTTTTGTGTGGGCTCGAGGGGAGACATCTGAACACAATTCCACTGCACTCCTTTTGATGTCACTACGTGCTCGTTATGTGTTTTATATCTGAGCGGTGAATCTGCTGCCAAGTTCTACAGTGTCTGAGCATGGCTGTGGATTATCACAGATGCTGCTCTGCTATAAAGAACATTACTTTTAGTTCTTTATCACCTGGCCATACGACTACTCTTTGAGCTCCATCTGTGCAGGGTAAATCTAGATACCAGTAGATTATAGATGGCACGCTGGTTTTAAATTGTTGGCTTTCAATCTAGCAGTAGTTTAATTTTCATTACATAGCTTGAGCTAACTTTTAAAATAAAGATACTTACTTCTCATAGTTTACCAATAGTTTAATATTAGCCGAAATATTTCCGTGCCTTGCCTCTCTCATCCAGTAACTAAAATAAAGACCTTTTCATTTTTTCCTGTAGCAAGCAGCTAGTTTATTTATAAGTGTCCTAATCTAATAGAGATTTATTCTGTGTGTCCCATGAGACACACTGTCAAAGTTACCAGACCTGTCCCAAGCACTTGGGAAGTGGGGAGATGGTTACACAATTCTCATTGCCTCTGGCTGCTCTAGTTACAGAGATAAAGGGTCAGAGAACTGGAGCAACAGAGATAATTTTGTGAGTATCTAAGGAAAAGCAGCTGCTCAGGTGAGTGTAAGCACTGACTGAGGGCAAGACAGGTAGATGCTTGAAAACCATGCAACAAAAATTCCCTTAAATAACAGGAAAGGGAAGATCAGTGCCTGAACACCAGGAATTCTGGATTCTTCAGTCTTCATCTCACAGATGCACTAAGCTGCTTGTCTGTTTCAAAAAAGAGAAAAAATATATGAAGAGCAATATTCACCTCGCTACAGTTCTGTCAAATCTGTGCCGGGCAAGACTCTTCCCTCTGCAAGGACGTGCCCATTCTGTGATACACATCCCACAGGCTCTTTTTCTGCTGCAGTCCCACATACTTGCCTAGCAGGTGGGACTCCAGGAAGTGAGGAGACAGAGAACAGTCCTGTTTGCTTTAACTGGCCTTTTCCAAGGCAAGATCTACTTTTTGTAATGATTTTGCAATGTCCTTTGACTGAGAGCTCCTCAGACTTTGGTAGTATTAGGAAGGTGCCTGTTGCACACTGTTGTCCTTTGCCAAGCACAAAGACTACTGAACTGTACTTCCAAAGGTCATCCCTGCCCACCTCATAGGTCCCAAGTCCCTTTGGAACATCAGGGCTGAGTGATGGTTCCTTGTATTCTGCTGGCTCACAGCAGTCTATTTTTTCTGACACTTGGATAGCAGGACTCATCCACAGAGTCAATCTTTTATCCCAGCATTAGGTCTGTAATTGTGCACTGATCTGTGCTCCACAGTGATTTTCAGTGCTGTCCACTGGAGATGTGTAACATTGCCCTGGTTCATTTTGAAATTCATTCAGGCACAAATTCACCACAGGCACAACTGGGAATTACCATGATAGTATTCATCACATATGCTAAGCAGGTAGACCCTGAAAAGGGGGCGAAGGGGGAGATGGAATGATGAAGGCTTGTGCAGGGAATAGAAGGAAGACGCCAAAAGACAGCTTTTGATTTCAGGAGGAAAGTAATGCAGGAGATAAGCATGGATGCTTAAAATCCAGTGGTATGACCTGCAAAAAACATAAGGCTGCTATGGCAAGTGTGGTAGCTTCATTTTGTGCAAAAATCTTCTAATACTGAAATGTTGCAACAGTTTTTCACAAATCTTCCTGGAGTTCCTCCAGTTCTCAGCACTGATTCCTAACCAAACATGGGTTGCACGCATGGCAGAGGTGAGCAAGGATGACAAGCTTCAGCCCTTTGAGAAAAAGCATGCCATGCAGGTCATCAGACACCATCCGTGCACCCCTCTTTTTTTTTTTTTTTTTTTCTGCATTTTGGGGATTGGCTAAAATTAGAAAAACCAGGAAAGCCAAAGTGGGAACTGTCGCTAGACGGACCACAAAGAAACCACACTCACACCGTCCAGTTGTGAGGACAAGAAAGAACAAGTTTATTTCAGGATCAGGGTTTAAATAGCTTTTGGGGTTTGATCAGGGATTGGGGGATGAGGTTGACACCTCTCTGACCCCACTGGTCAAACCAGAAGTCCACCAATTTGTCCTTCCCTCAGGAAGGAATGCATGATTTACAAAACATCACTCTTTGTTTATGTTACAACGCCTGATAAAACTCCAGTACAGAATATAAACATCAGAAGGCTGAAAAATCAGGGCTACAGGGAATCACTTCTCTGCTCTGCATCTTGAAATGAATTTGGTGGGGATGGAGGGGAATCTGGGTGTGGACCTTTTCCTACCTTCTGTACCCAAAACATAAGACTACCTTCAGTAATAATAGCTACTAAATGTTTAGCCATGACATCAATGCTTTGAGTACCTGACAGCTTGCCAGGTATTTTAAAGAAGCAACAAAGGTTTCCTTCTTTCAAGAACTTCACCCATTTTGCAAAGACCTGCAAGATTTAGGCTTTGGTTTGTCTCAGTCACATGTAGACAGTCAACTGTAGTTTAGTCTATACAGTCAACTAGAAGAGGGCACCCACCAGCGCTTCTGGGATGAATGCCCCAGGGTTAACTTTTCCTGGCCTTTGGGGACTGCACGCCCAATTTTAGGGCTCCAGTTAGCAGGGACACACATACAGAGCATGCAATTGCTGTAATCCCTGTGAGAAAAGGCTGCCCAGGCACCAGGAGAATGTGGCAGGACTGTGAGGTACAATTCTGTGTGTACCTCTGCTCTCCCCATGTGCCAGGTGTTTTCTGGGGGAGCCAGGATCACCAGAGGTGCTTTTTTCCCTTCCTCAGCTACAGTGGGTGCCATCCACCGTTTGGCTGCCAGTAGCTTGAACCAAGCACTGTGCTCAGGTGCCACTGTGTCCCCATGGTGTGGACCGAGAGGTTTTAAATGGATGGGAGGCTGGGCAGGTGAAGGACACAGCTTCCAACAATGTGTGCAATAGATCCTCAGAATAGCCCTTTTCCTCAGCAGGGACAGTAATCTGACATAGGAGCTGAGAGGGGGATCTTTGGGAGGGTGAAGACACTGACAACTTCATTCCTGCTCACACTGCATCTCAGTTTTGAGAGAGCTACAGGGATACTGGTACACACTACTAATGCCCGTGGGTACCTTTATGCAGGTCCATTGCCGTTTTCATGTGCATGCACCCTTCCCCTGTTCCCAAAGGTACTGACACCCTCTCCCCCCCTGCCCACACACACCCCCTGCGGTGTCTCAGGTGTAGGAAGCAGCCCACACATGTGGCATCCTACCAGTTAATTCACCCAGCAGCAGCACTCCAATCATTAAACTTCCAGGAAGGGAAAAGTAAAACAAAAGGTCTGATAGATACTTGCGTGTGTTTTACCTATAAGAGGAACCAAATAAAATAGTGTGCTTCGAGAGTTGTGGTGAATCACTCAGAAAACAATCTGCTGGCATTAACGGCATTGTATTTCTGGGGGAAAAAAAAAAAAAAAGAAAAAAAAAAAGAAAAAGAGAAATGCAGGCCCTGGGATATCCCTTTATGGCATATGCGTTTTATGTTTAAATGCATTAATGGGACTGCTATGCTATGAGTCATCCCGCACAAGAGTTTCATGTGTTTCTTAAAATACACTAGAAGTAGCTGAAGGCATGCATGGGTTTGCTGTGCAGTTATCTATCAGGAATCTGAGCAAAGACCTGCATGCGTGGCATCACGGGCTTCAGAGCTGGGGGGCCCATCCTCGGGCCTCTCTGCCGCTTGTACAGACCTGGGCTGGGGAAACCAAAACAGAATAGGAATTGATCCTACTGAATAACAAAACACAGGGTCCCTTGTGTTAATATTAGGAAAGCTTCAGCACTAAATTACAGAAAATTTGCATTTATACAAACAGAAAACTGGAGAGTTTCCTTCTGAAGTATTGTCAAAATGACAGCTGTCTGCTTTTTTTTTTTTTTTTTTTTTTTTTTCCCCCCAGGATGATTTGTTGTCTGGTTTTGTCTCTTTTTGAATTTTTTTTTCCTCATTTACTACCAGTCCTGTCTGTAAGTCTATTTACTACTCCTTGAAAGCCACATTTCTGAGCCTTGTGGAGCTCCTCTCAGTCTCCTCCTCACAGGTCACTTCAGCTGCTGGCTGCTGCCTGGATCTCCGAGCTATTCCTTTTTCGGACAGCAGATAGTTTTAATATGGGAAACGCCCAGTATCAAGTATTTCTGATGGTGCACGTTACGTCTACGCTTATGAACAAACGCTTACGGCTCACACAACAGCGTCGTGATGCAAACCTTGGGGTAAGGGATGGTTATTTAGCGATTAGTGAAAAGTAGGAACTGGGGCTGGGAACATGCAATTGTATGGAAGAGAAGATCCTGGAAAAGAAGGTGGCCTCGCTTTCTCGACATGATTATTTAAGGTCGAAGGGGGGGTCCCCGCCGCCCCGCCACGTCCCGCGGCGACTCCCCCGCCGCCCCTCCCGGCTGCGCGACAGGGCTGGGGCGCGGAGAGCAGCGAGCGAAGAAGGCGTGTCCCAGCCTCCCTCCTCCCATTTCCCCGTGCGTCAGGGCCGGGAGGAGGAGGAGAATCACCTTTTATTTTTTTTTTTTTTTTTTTAAAGCCTCTAACTACTTTAGCGCGCACTCGGCAGCAGATGGTGGACACGGCCCGAGGTTTCGGCGGGGAGAGCGAAGGGATGCGCCCAGCGCGCAGCGCCCGCCTGTAGCTCCGCGCCCGCTCCGCTCCCCCCATGAGCCGCCCCGCGTCCCTGCTGCCGGCCGCCCGCTGCCGCAGCGCCCCGGCGAAGCGCCTCCAGCCCCTGCACGACGGCCCCGCCGAAGAAGCGCCGGCCGCCAAGTGCCCTCGACTCGCCGAATACGGCCCCCCGGACTGCCTGAGCGCTCCCGGGTCACCGTGTGCCCCCGCGTCTCCCGCCGGCGGCGGCGGCGCGGCGGGTCCCAGCCTGATCGCCTCCTACCTGCTGCTGCCGCTGGCCGAGCGGGAGCAGGTGTCCAGGGCGCTGAGCGTCAGCTCGGGCCGGGAGCTGCGCTGCAAGGTGAGCGGGAGCTGCGCGGGTGGGGAGCGGTTGCTGCCGGCGCGCCCGGCCCGGGGACAGCCCTGCCGAACGTCCTCCCGCTGCTCCCCGGCTGGGAACGCCCGGCCAGCCCCCGGCAGCGTCTGCACGCCCTGCGAGTGAGCTGGGAGTCCGGCTTACCTCGGAGCGCCTTCCCCCCCAAAGGCTGTGGGAATGGTGGTTTGTTTTAGTTTCCTCCCCAGCCTTTCAATATAAAACGAACAGGAAGGGTCTCGTAGCCGCTTCTGCCGGTCCTGCCGAGCCCTGGCTCCCCTCCAGCTCTCTCGTCATTGTTTGGGGAGAGTTGCTACGCGAGCTACAGCTTTCAACGCCCTTGAGAGTGAATTTGGGTTTAATTTCCTCTATACAGGTGTTCCCCCTCAAACACTACCAGGACAAGATCCGACCTTACATTCAGCTGCCGTCACACAGAAATATCACCGGGGTTGTCGAAGTCATTCTCGGGGACACCAAGGCCTACGTATTCTTTGAAAAGGACTTTGGGGACATGCACTCCTACGTGAGGAGCTGCAAGAGGTTGAGGGAAGAGGAGGCTGCCCGGCTGTTCAAGCAGATTGTCGCCGCTGTAGCTCACTGCCACCAGTCAGCCATCGTACTTGGTGACCTCAAGCTCAGGAAATTTGTCTTCTCTAATGAAGAAAGGTAAGTGGCTGTCAGCAGCCAGCCCTGGGGTGAGTGGAGAGGGAGGAATGCTACATCCCGAGACACAAAAAGCGTCCCAGGGAGTGGAAACAGCCCCGTCAGCCGGGCATCACCTGCGAGCAATCCGAGTAGGTCCTCATCACGTGTGTGTAGTAGGTCACGGATCTAACCGGTGCGCACTCCCTCTTACTTAGATCTTGACTGATGAAAGGGAGGAAGCTCGCCGGGAGCTTCCTCCCATTCAGCAGAAGTTCAGTGAAAGCCCCTGGCAGACAAAGGGATGATAGTTCGGATGCTCTTTAGCGCCAGAAGATGTTATGTGTGCCACTCATTCAGTGTCAAATGAATAAAAGGGGGGGAGGCTGAGGTGTTGTGCCGAGAGAAGGAAGCAGCCCGGCTGGGGGAGCAGGAGGAGTGAGGAGCTGGAGCTCTGTTCCCTCCTTGGCAGAGTTGCCTTGTGACCCACGGTGGAGCCACAGCACTTGGAAAGGGTCTCCTCTGCTGAACCACTCTGCTGATGAGTGATGCTTCTGTGCCCTTCAAGGCTTTTATCCCTCCTCAGCTATCCCTATGCCCGTGGGTTGTGGGCACACGCTGGAGGGAAGGTGGGACATGGTTAAATAGTGCTTTGGGAATCCTGCATCAAAGAAAATCACTTTAATAAAACTTAGCCTAAAGCCTAGGTTCAGAGAGGAGAACACAGAATCTAGTTGTTAAATTTAGATTAGGGAAATAATTCAGTATTCCCCTGGAGTGTTTGCTTCCCTTGCAGTGCTTCACCGCACATGGCAGAGTCATAAATACAGCAAAACTGACTTTTCACTAGCTGCTTATCCCAAGGAATGTTAAAAAACTAAGTAAAAGCTGTAATGGAGTTGTGCTTAGTATCATAAAAATGTAAGGTGCAAAAGAAAAGGGATTTTGATAGTTTTGTTAAACTGGGCTAATGATTCTTCAGGATACCTTTTACGAATGTGATAAGAAAATTAACCAGCACTGCTCCTCTGAAACAGAAACAGCCAAATGTTGACACGTAAAGAAAGCTATTCCTTTGAAGGAAACTATTGCAGCTTTTCCCTCCCTTAAGAAGATGAAACATTTGTTGAAATGTTACGTTGCACACAGTCTCGCTCATTTGGAAATAACGTGTTGCACAGGCGATGTCATGTGCATCACATTTGGCAAGAAGAGGGTTAAGCAATGGCAGGCAACGCGGGCTCTCGCTCTCGCACAGGTGCAGTTTCAGGGCTCCCGCAGCCAATCCCGGGCCCACGGATCTCGTTGAGTCATATTTTCCGTTTGCAGAACCAATGGGTATTTGCCGAGGTCAGGCTGAGGACAGGCTGAAGCTAACATATCTACACCCCAGCAGGCTGCCAGGCAGTGCAGAGCCCTTCCAGGGCTGGCTGATGGCTTCCCTGCCAACGGGAGCTCCCCTTATCCTCCAAAATAGGAGGCTGGGGTGGACCCATCTCCACCTGGAGGTGGTGGGTGCGGTGATACATTCCAAAAGGCAAAAAGAATAGATTACAAACTAAAATGAAAAAAAAACCCAAAAAACAAACAAACAAAAAAAAAACCCAAATAAAAAGCTCAGGAAAGGCAATGATTCTCACCAGTGCAGAGAGGAGCTCGGCTTTGTGGTTTGTGGAATCACACAGCTGGATGCTGTTTGCTCGAAGCCTGAATGGCACATAGTGACTGTAAGGTGCCGTATAACCAATTAACCCCCTGCAGTGGCACTGCAACCTGCATAGGTAGACAGTGACTTGGTGTTCCTCAAGAGTCCTCTGTGTTGTTAAGATCCCCAGTTAATAAAAAACCAGGAGTGTTGCTGGATGCTGGCCCAGTGCACACAGCAGCACTTCCATTACACATTCCCAGGAGTCTGGGCAACTTCTCTGCTGCAAGTTAAGAGGTGTTTCCTTTCTCAGTGCCAGTGTGAGAGAGAATGGGGCCATGGCAGGGGCTTGCTGTGCTTGCTTATGACTGCATGTTGCTATTTCTCACCTGTGGCTTCCTCTCCTGCCCTCCCTAGGACTCAGCTGCGTCTAGAGAGCCTGGAAGACACACACATCATCAAAGGTGAAGATGATGCGCTCTCAGACAAGCACGGCTGCCCGGCATACGTCAGTCCTGAAATCCTAAACACGACGGGAACTTACTCTGGAAAATCGGCCGATGTGTGGAGTTTGGGAGTGATGCTCTATACCCTGCTGGTGGGACGCTATCCCTTCCATGACTCGGACCCTAGCACTCTGTTTTCCAAAATCCGGCGTGGACAGTTCTGTATTCCTGACCACGTCTCCCCTAAAGCCCGCTGCCTCATCCGCAGCCTCCTGCGGCGGGAGCCTTCTGAAAGACTCACTGCTCCGGAGATCTTGCTTCACCCTTGGTTTGAGGCAGTCTTGGAGCCTGGATATACAGACCAGGAGACGGGAACTTCGGATCAGATTGTCCCAGAATATCATGGAGACAGTGATGATATTAGTTCCTTCTTCTGCTAACCCCGAAATCTCAAAAACCTCGTCAGTTCTTACCTCCGGCTTCTTCGTAGGGTTTCATTTTTCCACGTTTGCAAACTCAACAGCATCTAAAAGTGCCAGTATGGTCAGAAAAGTGACCTTGTCTAAATGAATGCCAACCTGGAGATCTCCACTCCCTAAGTGTACTCAGAGTTCCATCCCCTTGCTCGGCTTGTCGGTCCCACCAGCCCCAGAGGACCTGTGCAGCTTTGTGAGAACTGTCTGGCTCTTCTGCCTCCCGCATCCTCCTCCGGTGTAACTGGTCACATCTTGTCTGCAGAGTCTTATGTCTGGCAAGCTGTGGGATGGAAAGGCAGCTCCTTCTGCTTTCCTGCAGCGGCTGCAGAGGTGTGGAGCCCTGGCCACGATGTGTAGGGGCAGAGGGGCACATGGCGCACCTCTGCCTGAACAAATCTGACAGAAACGGTTAAAAGGGGAATTGGTTCAGCGTGCCCCAGCAGCCAGCTCACAAAGCAGCTCTCTGACTGTAAGCACACATTAATGAGGGAAGGAGGTCTTTGCCCACCACGGCCAGCTCTCTGCTCGCTGCTGCTCCTCCAGCGGATCCTGCTTTCAGAGGCGTGAAGTTCTTAGATCCACCTGTAAGACAGATCACTGCTGTGGCTCTTTTTGAAGCAGAAACCAGTGGATCTCCCAGCTGGATCCACTCTGATTCCATTTGCTGACCAGGAAAGCATTTTAAATGGACTTAAGCCTCGTGTTAGCACAGTGTAGCCTATATAACATTATGCTCTCAGCGAGCTTGTCAAGTAGCATGTCTCTTTAGCTCCGAGTGCCAAAATGTATCCGTTTACCAAACTGTAACACTATCGCTGGGGCGCCTTTCCCTGGGAAAGGATAAGGGGTGTCTTGTACAGTACCTGTAAAGGTGGCCATGTTTTTCGACTGGCTTAACTCTTAAAAATACCACATCACCTCCTCTTTCCCCCTCCACCCCCCAAAAAGTTAGTCTTAACAGTAAAATCTCCGTACACTCTTAGCTGATTATTCAGGTATGCTGTTTGCCTCCAGCCTCCCCGCCCTCCCCTCCCCCTCCCTTTTTTTTCTTTTTTGCATGATTATTCATAGTCTTTCCAATATGTATGGATAATGAATATATCTGAATCATTTGCTTCCTGGGTTGGGGGTAGATAAAGCTTAGTCCTGCCTAAAATTTCTGCGTCGTTTCACATGTGTCCAGTGGTTTATGCAGAGATGTCCATTCACCTTAGGCAAGTGTGGCTTCTGAAATGGCCTTGAGGTGGGTGATGCACGTTCCCAACACCACCCAGTTCGAGTGAAGTCATTTTAAGGGTTAACCCTGGCAAGCTGCAGTCCCACCACGCATTGCAAGAATACCTTGTATACCTCATGGACTGTGTACTTTGTACATACCTTACTGTTTGGGGTTTTGTTTTCTTGTTTTGTTGTACTTTGTCCTAATAAGAGGTGTCGAAGAGCAGTTTAATGTGAATTATTGTTGGCAATACTAACTTGACAGAATCATGAGCATTAAGAGCAGAGCGCTTCAGCTCTCCGTTGCACTAAACCTCTCATGATTGCTTGACATTTGTATCTGTGATACAGTTTGACCCTTCTATGAAAAACAGTACATTTGTATATATTGGTAGAAAATTCTGCCAGAAAAGCTAAAAACACTATGTCCAATTTGTACATATGTATATGTCTGTGGAAACCTGGATGATAAAGTCTGACTTGTAGAAAGTTTTAATAAACTTGGTTTCATAATGTTTGTCCCCATTTCTTGTGGTGTCTCAAGAGGAATGCAGCTAAGTGTGTCTGGTTTAATCTGAAAATACGGAGTTTGGCCTCAGAGGCTGTCAGCTCCTCTGTGGTGTGTATACGCATTCCATCATGCCTTAGCCTGAACTCCCTCAGTTAAGCCTGGGGTTGAATCCACAGGGAGAGTGGGGACAGGGGATGGATCCTGCCCCTTGTGAGGTGGAAAGGGCTTGGGATGTCCCCAGGGTTATGTGAAATAGGGTATCATACTCTGATGAACAAGGGGGAGAGGAGTTAGAGTTCTGCCTCTGAATTTTAGAAACTCTCTTGCCTTTCAGCCCATGCATTTGTTTCCCTCTGTGCCCTGTGAACAGGAGATGCTGTGGCACAGCAGGGCTGTCATCCTGCACCTGTGTGCCTGGCAATGTGATGCTCCAGCCAGTGGAAAATCCGATCTCAGATGTCTAAAAGTGAGCAGCCAGAAGGAGAGGCAGCAACCAAGAGCATTGGTGTTACAGGGAGCTGGAGCTTGTGGACAGAGGCTTGATCCCACTGCTGGGAGGCAGCACAGCAGTCTCATTAAAATGAAGGGAAAGATTATTAGAGCTGCTTTTCTTTGTGGTGAGAAGAGAGAAGTATAAATAGCTGCAGTATCAAGGTTAGAGAATGTGCTTTCCTGAAAGAGATCAAGCCACCCTTGCAATCCACCCGGAGCGGTGAGATCATCGCTCACAAGTGGAAAGGAGGAGGAAGAGAGTCTTGATTTTTATTTATACTTTGCCTCATGTTTAACTTTGTCCTTTTGCTTGAAATCTGTTCAGTGGAGCTACTGCTTCTAGGCAGCTCCTTGAGCAGGAGCAGCTTTAAAAACAGTTTTACTTGTAGAAGGGGAGTGGAAAGTGAAAAGGAGGGAATAGGGACCTGGTCAGTGATAAGGCAAAGTGCACTGACTTTCATGAGTTACCTTGACTCCCACTCTGAGAAGCCAGTGATCTGTGCAGTAAGCATATTTTCTTAGCACTTGCTGAGTGAATGTCAGACACCAAAATATCTCAAGTTACTTTACTGATGTCATTCTTGCAAGACTTGTAAAAATATGTGCACCGCATAGCCTGTCTGATTAAATTACCCACTGCCCTACCATGCTTTCAGGCTTGGACAGAAGCCCTGATGCATTCTTTCAAAACAACTGCAGGAGGTTCGTATTTTAGTGAAACCTTGAAAACTTTCAAAACACTTTTTTCTCCCCCTTGCAGTTAAGTCACCCTTAGTAGGTGAATGTGTAGGTCATCCCGTGACTTTGTTTCACATGAGCTGTGCTGCAGAGCAATTAAAATAAACGCCAAATTGTAGTAACATCTGCAAACAGCCTCTGTATTGCTTTAGGGATTATAATGCAACATCCGTTTGTACAGCAGAATAAATTGCTATTGCTTCGTTACCCCATCGTTTGTATTATTGTATACAAAGTTTCAGAACGTGTTGAAAGAAACAGCATATTAAGTGATTAAACTTTGATGGTGGGTGTGAGAACTTTGATTTATGCAATGCACACATTTCTTTTTGAGAGTGTCATAGTTTGTCTATTTTTAAATGGTCCTTTTGGCTGAGGACCATATGAATCTTTTATATGTTTTGCAGACCTGGTCACCATTTTCACCTTGAAATTGACCACTCTGAAAAGTGCTGAAGTCTCCCGACTTCAGTCCTCTGTTATTGCTAAAAACACAGAAAAGCTGAGGTTTTTCACAACATCCTGGTCTCCGTCCTAAGCCAACATCGAACCACCTTCCAGTCAGGATAGATCTTACATCCTAAGTATATATTTTCATCAACTCTCAATACTTCAGCTGCATTTTAGGCACTAGTTCAATAATTTTCTTTTGAAGTAGCACAGCAGAATTTGTAAACCAGCTTCCTCTGAAAGTGCCAGGTAAAACAGCCAGCTCAGCAAGCTCAGGTTTAAGGTCAACATCTCTGCCAAGCAGGTGATACTGAGGTTATTTGCAGTCAAAAAGGACTGATAGAGGTTCAGCTCTACCTATGCTAAACAGTGCCCTGATTTTAGTAGAACACATTCAAGTCAGGCAAAGGCACTTCTGCATCAGTGTAGTATTTATGAAAGCAAAGGGGTGAAATAACAGGGCTATTTTACAGATGTACAAGAGAAAAATTCATTGCCCTTGGCTGGATCACAAAGCCAGTGCAATATTCTCCTCTAGTTCTCCTTTAATGCACTGAGGGCAAGCCTGACAGATAACCTGAGAAACACTTTTTATTCCAGCAGTGCTGAGTGCACTCTGTCAAGCAATTCTCAACAGATTATCTCTTCATAGAAAACCAGATTTTTTCCCCTACTTTTTTCATGCTGTTGCATTCTGTCAGGGAAAAAAGCACAACATTCAGCATTATGGCAGTGCACAGATTTAGCAGCACAAAGAAATATCCTATGCAAATACTTCTTACAAAGATGTTTTTCTAGTGAGCATTGAGAAGAATAACTTGACATATAACCATGGTCTGAACTAATCCCTTGCAAAAAATGCCTCTGTTAAATGCAATGTCTCAGAAGTATTGTTGATAAAAGTACTGTGGAATTTGCAACAGTTCTTGCCATGATTCCTCCATAACTTGCAAAATCCTTTTCTCCAACTGAAATCCAGAGTTCAGATTTCAGGCAGGATCAACTTTGTTGCAGCAAAATGAGAAATCCTTCAGGATATGAGTTCACAGCAGCATCTTTTTGTTCTTTTTGTGAAGGCAGCTATTTAGAAAATGCCTTAAAGAAAACTCATTAGTTTTCATTGCCCTGCATGTATTTATTTACAGTATTTAACCAGCTAAACAAGCTAATGTGCAGCACTTCATTTCCTAATTTGGCTTTGAAACTGGAGCAGCCGAAGTATCAATTACATTCTGTCAAATGCAAACATTAGCATAACTGTATGAAGCAATCATGTTTCTAACAACAGCAAGCACTGCCCAGAGGACCAAAATAAATAAAATTCATAGAGCAAGAGGTAACGCTTTTCTTTAAGACAGGATTAGGGCTGGCGAGTGCCTGGGCACTTCCCTCTCTGGGGCAGTTTGTCTGGCAGGGCTGTGGAGGCAGCTCCAGCGCTGAGGTGGAGGTGATTAATAAGGCACTTGCTCACCAAGGGCACAGTCTCATCACGGCGGGTGTGGATTTCTGCATGCAACTCCCACTGTTATTAATGGTTAATTAATGTGTAATTTGCAGAAAGAGATGAAACTGGGACCTCGGTGGTGTGTTGTGAGCACACACACAGGCTTATCATTCGAAGAAATATCAGGGTGACACGAAGGGTGGGTGACAGAAAATAAGTGTGGCGTGAATCAGCTGCCCTGTGTTTATGATACGGCACTGTTGTGGGAAAACATTCAACTCCATCAACTACCGACTCCTGCCAACAACAAAAGCTGAGTTTGATAAATTATTAGTGGAGATGTTCTCAGTGGCTTTGCTTAGATTTTACTCCTCTTGCGCAAATTGCAGATTAGGAAAGGATTAAGTAACAACAGTGTGGCTAAAGTATTACACATCGTGCTGGCAATTAGCCAAAGAATGTAGCATGCAAAAGCTGACATTGCCTAAGAAATCAAATATAGCTCTGGTCACCACAGAAAATTACTCTTCCTCACCACCCAAGGTAGTTGCTCAGTTTCTTCCCTGTCTCACACAGAGCCTTGCACCAGCAAATTTTTCATTACAAAACTTTATTTTCCTTTTCATGATTTTTTAAATTTTTTTTCTTAACTTCCTGGTAGTGAAAAAGCCATAAACATTTAGATGAATCGCAGAAACCATAAATGTAATTGAGTGTAAAGCCATTGTTGGGCCCTGTGATAACATCCATGTCAAGTCTCAACTTGTCAGATTCATAGTCTCACTGAGGTTCAAATACCGCGAGTTTCCTTTGCTGTACTAACAACTGGAGACAAAATACCCACATGATTTGGGGCAAAAGGCTCTGCAAGGCTCGCACACCCAATGAGAGTGACTTTGCGGATGGGCAGTGGGATACCTGGTGTAAGCAAGTGTTCCCCCCAGTGACTTATGGCAGCAGAGTTAGGCTCACAAAGTTCAGCCAGCAGCCTCTGTTGCTAAGCAGGAGGGGCAATGACCCTCAAACATCAGGCAGAAGTGTAAAACCCGCCTGGTGCATGTATGAAGTTGTTGGCTGACAAGAATGGTGGGGAGCCCTGTTCCTCCCCAGCCTCATGCCTGTGCCCAGGCTGCCTGGATCTGGGGAAGGCAGGATGCTGTCAGGTCAACAGGTCCATCTGGCCCCAGGAGAAGCACGTGCAGTTTCCTGATGCCTACAGATGTGCATGGGAGTATGGCAGGTGTCCATCAGGCACCTCCTGTGGTGTTTCCCTGCAGCACAGGGACACAATACCTAAAGGGGACCTACAGGAAAGATGGAGAGGGACTTGTTATTAGGGACTGTAGTGATAGGACAAGCAGTAACAGTTTTAAGTTGAAAGAGGGTTGATTTAGGTTGGGAAGAAATTCTTTACTGTGAGTGTAGTGAGACACTGGAATAGGTTGCTCAGAGAAGCTGAATCGGATACCCCAACCCTGGAAGTGTTGAAGGCCAGGCTGGATTAGGCTTTGAGCCACATGGTCTAGTGGAAAGGTGTCCCTGCCCACAGTGGGGGGTTTGGAAGTAGATCGTCTTCAAGGTCCCTTCCAACCCAAAGCATTGCATGATTCTATGGCACTGTGGCCCACTGATACCCACCTTGGTATTTAAACATCCTCCAAGGACCTTCCTATGATTAGAAGCCTTGCTTGGCCCTTGCTTTGACTCTATCTGTACCTTGAGGTCTCAAAATCCTGCAGCAATGAATTCCACAGCAGAGCTTGGCACTGCTTCAACAAATTACCTTGCTTGGAAAGGGAATATGCTTCAAAAAATGGCAATATAACAAGAATGACTGGAGAGGAGCAGCTGGCCTGGTTTTGGAGGATCTTTTTGCTGCCCTCATTCCCCATGGGGACTGGCGGTGACACTGTGCTCTGTACAGGTCAGTAGCCTTCTGAAGCAGCTGCAGTGCCCAGAGTGGTAAGGACTTGAGCCCGGTGGACAGAAAGGCTTAATCAGCAAACTCATGGGATTTTTTATCATGGGTCTTGTGATTGTTGATATGTAAGGGCCCTGTCTGCTGAAGGCAATGATCTCCAGGAGATTTTGGATTTTCATGTGAGGAAGGACGAGCAAATGTCCGGTTTCTCTGCTGCAAAGAGGGATTTGAAAGGAAGTGTCCGATGAACCCTTTGGACTATTCCCTACTCATTACTAGTGTCCCAGCATGATGCTTTGTGCTGCAAAGACATGCTTGACTGGCTGCCTCATTACAGCAGGCAGTTCTGTCCTTTCATCTGAGCAGCTGGCAAAACAATAAATTAAAAAATAAGGCAAAGTCAGCAAATAGTTTTCTTTCCCCATGTGCAAGGTTAGAGGAACTACTGCCCCTCCTCCAGAATGATTTCCTGACTTAGTAACATTTTTCTCAATCTCCTCTTCTCCTTTCTTTCTGGGCATATGGGGGAAAGCAGGATTCGTGTTTTGGGCAGAGGGAGCATCTTTACATGCTGTGCTGTGGCCCAAGCTCCACATATTTGTGTGCCAACCACAACCAAAGCCCTGAGCAATCTCCCTCCAGCGAGGGGCAGGGGTGGCTTTGCAGGGAGAGTGTTTTTGTCAGGATGGTGTCTGGACCCCAGATAGGAGGTACCCCCCTACCTGCAGGCTCCTCAGGCAAGCCTTGCTGCCTGCTGACAGACAGTACTGCCAGTATTAGCCACTGGCAGGAGATGGTCCATCCTGGGATGTCTAGGTGTGCTGAAGAGAAGATGCTGCAGTGGCATGCAGCTTGTCCCCAGCACTGGGCATGGCTCTGGGTCACTGGCAGCATTTTGGCTGCTGGGCACTGGCAGGGCTGCTCCGCAGGGCGCCGTGGGCTGAGCTGCTGACCTGGGACTGGCCCGTGATGCACATCCTGCTCACGCATGTGGGCATGAGTCAGAGCCTGAGAGGAAAAGGCCTCACCCAGTGACAGGCAGAGTGGTGCAGGGAGCTCAGGCTGTGTGCTGATAGAAGAGTTTACTTATTATAGCTGACAGCCTCCCTCGGCAAAATCCCTGCACCTGTGACACAGGGAAAGGGATTTGATGCTAAGCAGGTCTCCCACCTCATAGTCAGAGGTTCAATGGAACCTCTGCAGGCTAGGTTTGTTGATGTGGCTCAGTGCCTGCCTTCAGCACCTGCAATCTAAGAGCTGAAGGAGCTGCTGGGGGCTCCCGGCACACACATCCCAAGCTGCTGGCAGTCTCTGCACAGCAAGAAGGCACAGTGATATTGATCAGACCCTCATGCATTCCCCTCTGCTCTTGTGAGACCCCACCTGCAATACTATATTCAGCTTTGGGGCCCCCAGCTAAAGAAGGTCATGGACCTGCTGAGCAATTCCAGAAGATAGTCCATAAAATGTTCAGAGGGCTGGAGCACCACTCCTGTAAAAATGTCCAGAGCGCTGGAGAACTTCAGGCTGAGAGAGCTGGCGGTGTTCAGCCTGGAGGAGAGAGGGTTCTGGACAGACCTAGCAGCATCTTCCTCTACCTAAAGGGGACCTTACAGGAAATATGGGGAGGGACTCTCTCATGGAATGTAGTGATAGGATGGGGAGAATGGTTCTAAACTGAGGAAGGGTAAATTTATATTAGATATTAGGGAGAAAACCGTTACTGTGAAGCTCAAGAAGCACTGAAACAGATTGCTCAGAGAAACTGTGGATGCCTCATCCCCGGCAGTCTTCAAGGCCAGGTTGGATGGGGTTTTGAGCAACCTGGTCTAGTGGAAGGTGACCCTGCTCATGTCAAGGGGATTGGAACAAGATGATGCTTAAGGTCCCTACCTACACAAATCATTGCATTAATCTATGCTGTGCAGGGGCCTCTAGAGAAGCAATGCAATCTTTATGTCTCTTCTTCCCATCAGATTGACCTCAGTCTTGCTGTCTTCAGCACCTGCCACCTGCCCTTTACCCAGGTGTTAAACTTTCTTGGGGGCTGGGACAGCTGAGCGATGGTTGAGCTTCCCCCTCCCTCCTCACTGCTTTTCCAGGAAACAGGTGTCCAGATCTTTTGATCCTTGCAAATGATTGAATTTAATTATTTCTTGAAAATTTCCACTATGGTTTTACAGTATTTCTTCCAAAAATCTGGTTCATCTTTGCTAGGAAGCCATTGCATGTCTCAAGCAAAGGTCAGGATGAATCATTTCAGAAAGCACACCAGCTGTGATGGACTCCCAGCACCAGAGGAGTGGAAGTGTGTCCATGGTTTGCCAATTAAACACAAAGTCCTGAACACCCCCTGCTCTTTTTGGAGTCAATGGGATGACTTGCATAGAGTAACAGATTCTGGGTATGACTGTAGGCAGTTCAAAAGCCAGTTGCAGATGGACCACAGCGGTAGATGGTCTCAGAGCTGTGGCTTTAAAAGGGTTATTGATTCATTTGGAAACAACTAGCATGAGTGACTTTGTAACAGACGGGATTATTAAGCCTCACCACATGCCAAGCATAGAAAACATACAGTTCAGCACTGCAATTCTTCCAGTGATCATCACATAAAACACCCAATAGGATAAGCTACCAATGGACTGGACAATGCATTTTCCTTATGCAAGTTTGCAGCTACCAAGGGATGTGGTTTGTCCTCAAAAACAATGGGAGAAATTCTTCAGTTAAAGATCTAATAGGAAGGACTTGAATTGAGAAGCAATCAACAAAAAAAAAAAAAAAAAAAAAAAAAAAAAAAAAAAAGGAAGAAGTATGTGGATAGTGATACAACCTTGATACAGACTGCTGCAGCCATTTAAAAGAAGGAGAAATAAATCACTCTAAATGGGTATAGAAAATGCATGCTCAGAAATCTCACAAAACCAGCTTTTCATTTCATTTCTGCTTCTATGCTGGGCAGCCTGAGGGAGCTGGGTCTTTCCTTTATGGGCCAGCTGAGGATGCTCCTGGTGACTAGGACACATACCATGGTACCAATGGAGCCATCTCCAATCCCAGTTTCTCCTCCTTTGCTGGCAGTGTCAAAAAATGCCAGGGAGTTATGGAAGCAAAGACAGCCAGGGATGGGAGCGACCAGCAGGGCACTGAGCTCTCTGCTGTGAGCCCGTGTGGGTCCTACCCCATTGATGGGAGTTCAAGAGGCTTCACTCAAACCAGATGTCTCTGAGCAAGCAGAGAGCTACAACTAGACCCTGGCAGCTCCACCAAGCCTTCTGCAGGGATGATCCAGTTTCCATGCTTAGGGTATCTAGTTCCACAGATCCCACATGCAGAAAATCCCCACCCAAATCGTAAGGGTGTATCTAGAAATTTTGCTCTGACATGTACTATAATGCAGCTACATTCAGTATATACTCAGGAGTTTTGCTCTGGCATGAATTGTAACACAGCCACTGTAATCTGAAGGAAATCAGGCTTGGCCTGCACTCTGTGATGCCATTCTACTGGGTTGAACCTAGAGATTCAAACTCAGCCTTCACCCAGCAGAGTCTGAGGAGCAAACCAGGGAGAAATTCTCCAGTGCATGCAACATTCCTGTATAAATCATTGGAAACTGTAGAGTCTGGCCTGAAGTCAAGATTTCAGGATTTGACCCAATTTAACCTTGGCATAGTTGCTCAACTCCAATTTTTTACTTTTTTTTTTTTTTTTTTTTTTTTTTTTTTTTTTTTTTTTTGTGAGGCTCAACAATTAACTTTCAAAACAATTAAAAGAAAAAAAAAAAGGCAGCTGGGGTACAGAAGGGCTGTGCTAGCTAGCAGGGTTTTGTTAAAGTTACTTCCACTACTATGGTATTTGTTGGCGTCAGCATTTTGTGCAAAGTAAAGCACTGCTCTGGGCCCTCTGTCCAGGACAGAGCCATATGAGCTGGGGGCAGAAGTTGTGACTCTTCCCATACTTGACACACAGATGGGAAGTTCCTTTTATTGAATTCAACTGCTGGTTTTTGTGGGGTTTTTTTACTCACTAGACTGAAATTCAGCCACGTGCAAAATGCAAGAATTGCTCATCTCAGATTCAATGAGTCCCGTTGTGGAAGGTTTAGGGGAACCAGGGGATGAGATAAGATGGGAAGAAGGATCACAGCCTTGCAGGGGACTGAACTTTCTGTCCTTTCTTTCCCTTCTTTTTTCTATGCTGGGAAAGGGTCCTGTTTCCCAGGCTGTTTTCAGGAATGTCTTTTGAGGACCTAATACAGATATAAAGATCTCTTTTTCTGTTCACCTTGTAGGTGGACAATAAAAGGCGTCATCTCAAAGATTTTATTGTTTTAATTACTTCATGACATCTTGGCATTTGCTGTGCTACTACTTGTTAACATGTTCAGCAGAGCTCAGGGAATCCAACACTACTGGAGTTTGATGATGTTCTGTTTCAAGTTTCATACCCTGACTTGTAAACCTGCATTGTGCAGTCCCATGGCTCCAGACCCTGCCTGGGCAGTGGAGATGGGTGTCTGGCTGTGGCTGCTGTGATGGGAAGAATGAACCCAGTACTGAGGAGTCACTGCAGCCCTGTTGTGCCCATGGAAGTACTGGGAGAGATCACTGACCAAATACTGTCATGGGCAAAACAGACTCAAATTGGAGATATTAATTGAATTTACTACTAATATAATCAGAGCAAGATAGTGAGAAATAAATCTTAAAAACAACTTACCCCTACCCCTACATCCATCCCAAGTTCTACCTCCTCCCTGTCAGTGGCACAGGGAGATGGGAATGGGCATTATGGTCAGCTCATCACAGGCTGGTTCTGTCACTGCTCCAGCATTGGGTCCCTCCCACGGGAGTCAGTCCTCCACAAACTTTTGCAGTGTGAGTCCTTCCCTTGAGCTGCAGCTCTTCACAAACTGCTGCCATGTGGGCCACAATTCTGAGGGGTGCAGTCCTTCAGGGACAGGCTGCTCCAGCATGGGACCTCACCTGGTCACAAGTTGTACCAGGAAACCTGCTCCAGTGTGACTCTTTTCTCCATGGGTCCATAAGTTCCTGCCCACAGGTCACGGGTTTCCCATGGGATCACAGCCCCTTTTCAGGCATTCCCCCGTTCCAACCTAGGTCTCTCCATGGGCTGCAAGTGGGTCTCTGAATCCCTGAGGCCTTCCATGGGCTGTACCATGGGCTGCAGAAGAATCTCAGCTCTGGTGCATGGAGCACCTCCTGCCCCTCCTTCTGCACTGACCTGGGTGTCTGCAGGGCTGTTTCTCTCACATGTTCTCACCTTGCTCATCTCTGGCTGCAATTACATCTGCACAATTACTTTTTTTCTTTCTTAAAAGTGTTATCACAGAGGTGTTGCTATCATTTCTGAATGGCTCGGTCTTGGCCAGCAGTGAGTCCATCCTGGAGCCATCTGGCATTGGCTCTGCTTGACATTGGAAAAACTTCTTGTAACTTCTCACAGCAGCCATTCCTGAAGCCTGTCCTCCCACTACCAAAATCTGGTCACAGTCCATTAGGAAAATCCAAGCATATTTTCAGGGAAAACTGGTTTTATTTCCCCTGGGGCAAGCACATGAATCATTTCTTTTTCATTTAGAATAAAATCAGCAGGATGGCCAGTGGCAGGGTGTTAAGTAGGAGTGGGTTTTAATCCTTTTTAAGAGCTTTGATTAGTTTTGGTTTAAACGCCCTTCCCTTCACTGCAGATGAATCTGGATGGCTCCTAAGTACTTCAAAACAGCTTCTGAGATTTAAACTTAGGGTCTGAATCTCTTTTTGCTCCCAAAAACCTCTTCAAAGCTTACTTCCAGCAATGAGACATCATCTGGGCTCTTCTGCTGCAGCTCTTCAGTTGCAGCTTCACTTGCAAATGTCTGTGAATATAAGACAAACATGGCCATTTTTGAAAGTAAAACCAGCCCATGGTGGTTTAAGAGACATGGGAACACCCATATTCAGCACCATGAGATGTTCTGGCACTGGAAATGTAGCATTGTGTTAGGGTGTGTGTCGGCACAAGACGTGCTCGAGAACCCACCAGTGCTTTGGCAGGGGAAGAAGAGTGAGGATGTGGAGGGGAGACCTGGGACTGGAGCAACTGAGGGTGGGAATTTTCCAGATGATGCCAGGAGTGCCTGGAATGCTGGTTGTATTTTAGAATTGTGTGGGTGATGCCAGGCCATTGGACACTTTGCTCCTGCTGCCCCTTGTGACTGCAGCTCAGCCTCCTGGATTATTCAGATTGGGGGAGGGAAGAAAAGGGGTGGCGAGGCATGTGCTTGCATGACTCTGAGGGTGCACCCAGCCTAATGAAAGCAAAGGAGCACCCTAGGACTCATTAACTGGGCTTTGAAGCACGAGCAGACAATATAGGAGGGCTTCAGTAACAGTGAAAATCTTGGATTTGTGTAGGAAGTTTTTACTTTTAGCTTTTACTCCCCTTCCTACCCCCTGGCCTGTGACTCAACATCACTGCACAGGACAGTGGTAACCTCAGTCCCACAGTCATCTTCCAGGTATTATGACTGTCAGGCAAACAGATTGCTCACACCATCCTGTGCTGGGCTGAAAGGATTATAGATTAGGATCAGGATTGCCTTCCGAACATTCTCAGCCTCAAAACAGGTGTAAGGGAAAAAGGCATGAGGGAAATTATTTGCCAGTGGAGAATCTCTCCAGGAGGAATTGTTGGATAAATACTAACTGGAGATTGGGATCAGGCAGCTGCTGTGTTGGGCTTTTCCCACTCAGAGGTAGCCGGAGAGCAGCGTAACAGGCTGCAGGCACAAGCAAAGCAAAAATGCTGTTGTACGCATGCATGAAGGACCTGTGCACTCACACACCATGTCCTAAGAGGGTCAGGTAAAAGAGTGATAAAATAATAGAATCATATAACCACAGAATGGTTTGGGTTGCAAGGGACCTTACATGTCATCTGGTTCCAACATGGGCAGGGACACCTCCCACTAGACTAGGTGGCTCAAAGCCCCATCTAGTCTGACCTTGAACACTATCAGGGATGGGACACTCCTAACTTTCTGGGCAACCTGTTTCACTCTCTCACTACCCTTACAGTAAAGAATTTCTTCCTTCTGTCCAAACTAAACATACCCTCTCTCAGTTTAAAACCATCTCCCCTTATCCTATCACTACATACCATTGCAAGAAGTTCCTGTCCAGCTCTCTTGTAGCTCCTTTAGGCACTGGTAGGTGCCACAAGGTCTCCACAGAGTATTCCTTTCTCCAGGCTGAACAGCCCCAACTCTCTCAACTAGTCAATCTGGAAAGAGAACTGAACACACTCCTTTGACCAGTGCAGGGGGCAACATGTAATACCCACTACTGGAGGTGGGTTAAAAATTTGAGTGAAAAGTGTGACTGCGGGGTGAGATCCTAAGGATTCACCCATCCATATAGGCTCTTGTTCAGGTAGTCCTGCCTGTATTGAGGTTGTTTGAGAACTGCAGATGTAAAGAAAGAGCCACAGGCCCAAAGTCAGTATGTATTGCCAGAAGCCTGGTATTTTTGTTACAGAGTATTAACTGCAGCCTGTATGTGTGGGATATCAATTTAGATTATTTCCTGTAAATACATCTGTGCTGGAAAGCTCAGGTTGGATTCCGCATGTATTTCTCGCCTGCTCTTTTCAGCTGGATAGAACTTGAGCAAACAGATCATGTGACTTGCCAAAACCACCCAGTGAGTCACTGGCTCGGCCCAGATTAGATCTCAGGAGCTTTCTAGCTTTGATCTAGCCACAAGACCACATGGCCTCTTTCTATAGTCTTTGATGAAAGGCTACATAAACACACATAAGGGCCCTTACTAAATTTTTTTGGAAGTTCTGAAAAATGTTTTGGCCCCGCGGCAAGCAAAATTGGAAGGAGCTATAAAAGGGTGCCATGCATGTATCTGCTGGAGTAAAGTAATTTAACAGTGACAAAGTATATGTCCAAACACCTGAAAAAAAGAACTGTGCAAATGACAACAGGATGCTCTGGATAATAGTGCTGTGAATTCTCTACCTGCCATATGGATCTTTCCACAAGAGCTAGTTACCTTATAAAGAGACATTCTTGCGTCATCCCCCAGAAAGTATAAACACATTAAGCAATGTTATTCTCTAAAACATCAACACATGAGCTACTTACAATGGACTAAAAAGTCATTGTTGCTTTGAGGATGTATTTGTCCCAAGTGATTCATAACAATCCATGGCACTGTGGCTATGAAGACTTCTAAAGGATGCCTCCACTTCCAGGCAAGTATCCACGGAAACAAGCCCACAAGTTTGCTTTGTTTGCCTTTTTTTACCTAGGATAACCTTTTAAGCTGCTTTGTAGACAGCCAGGCTTCCCAGCTGAAGCAGATATCTACCCTTCTTGATGCTGGGCTTCCCTTTCTGTACCTGCTGTTCTGCTGACTACTGTGGTCTCTCCTGGAGAACGGGCAGTGGCTCCCTTTGACAGAGCCAGATGAAAATGAGGACATCTTGGAGGCAGTAACTCCTATAGTACAGTACTAATGTGGTTCCAGAGGCAGCTGCCAAGAATTGCTTCCCATGCCTGCCCGCGCCAGGAGACGTGTGGAATGATGAAACTGAAGCTAGCAGAGTGCAGGGCCCGTGGCACCATGACTGGGGATTTGGAGCAGGACCTGAGAGCGGCTCAGATACCCTCATGCTCTCAGGATGGGCAGCTCAGCTAGTCAAAGGCCATTCTCTGGCAAGAGAAAGTCAGACCAGGACAACCAACTTCAGATGACTGTTTAGGCCTGTAAATCACCTTTTTAATTTTCTTTCTTCCCACCCCTGCTCTAGCCTCTCTGTTCCTTTGAAATCAGCTCTGAGATGTAGGGAGACATCCTACAGTATTTTGGATCCTGTGTAGCCCCCATGGCCACCTGGAATTTAGCTTTCAGTTTTCTCATGTCATTAGGGTAAGCCAGTGTGTGCGTGTCTGTGTCAGCACATAACAAAACACATTGTAAGCACCCTGAGCTCAGGAGCTAATACGTGCTCTGGCAGGAACACAGCCGTGCCAGCAAGAGCACAGGGTCACAAGCAAAGGCAATATTGTCTCCTGTGGGACTAATAAAGACAGAAGACAAAGCAACTGTTTACTGTACTATTGAGGAGACTGCTTGGGACACTGAGGGTTGAATGCAGCAGATACTGACACACGGTTGTTAAGTACAGGTAAATGTTCAACCTGAAAAGCACACAGAAACTCAACCCCAGAGTGCACACAGGTGTTCTGGGCACTGAGGCAAGTGCCTAGCATGTTGGAGCAGCTTGTCTGCTGTTCTCCTCTCATACTACTGTTAGCTTACCCTACCTTCTTGATTTGAATCAATTGAATAGCATCCACGTGGACTCATGTATTCTACTCAGGTCAGCTGTAAACGGGCGTAGTCAAAAGCATTTTGATGCTCTTGGAAACCCAAGATCTCTGTCCTCCTGCACCAGGATGGGCTCTGTACAGCTGCCAAGCTCTAAAAGCCTGCACAACATTTGTGCCCAGTACCAGCAGGAAATGTCTTCCTTCTGGTACTGATGAGATGTGATTTATGGAGTGAAGTTCCACTTAATAAAACTGGAAATGACACACTGATGGGCGGCTGAAAAGACCACCACACTGCACAAGAGAACAGGACATTCAGTTCTCCAGTCACCTCTTCACAGCTCAGAGACAGAAACCATACTAGGATTTTAATTCACTGTTACTTGGATCATTTCATACAGCCAACAGCAGCTCCTCAGAGCTCTTTTTAAAAAAGTAGGGGTTCATTACTTAAACTTCAAAGAGCACTGGCTAGTTCAAAAGAGAGCCTACTTCTGACAGAAATGGAAGGACTAATCACTCAATCTAAAAATCAGAAGATGTTTTTGTACCACAGACCATAATCAAATTAGATTGATCTCACTCAAGTAGATGAGAGCACTAATTATCAGCCTATGTATGCAGTGTGCACAGACATATCTGTGAACATAAACACCTGTATGTTTCTATATTCAGAAATACAAACAAAGTTGAACCCAAACCCCAATGGGATGTTATTGCTGCCCTGTGTGGGGAGGAGGATCTCTACATCTATGATGCTTGACAATCTTTACTTTATCAATGGCTTTTAATGCTCATGACATCAGGGCTTGTCCATGAAGATGGTATCTTGGAGGTGTAGGATTTGGCAAAGCTTGTGGTGGAACAACAGTTAAGCCGTAGACAAGAACGTGGCCTGGTAAGACTGGAAGAGATTGCATCGAAGATTGGGTTTCTGCCAATGAAACATTAGTAGCTATGGGGCAAGTTCAGCCCTTGTGACCTTGCGGGCAAATTTCTAGTTGTAGCCTCTTCAGGAGAAAATCTAAGTGATGCTGGTGCCCTTGGTGAAGTCAGCAGACCTGAAAGACGTGTGTCATTGTCAGAAGCCCAAGTACATGCTGACAGACTGTCACTTCTAAGAGACATGAGCTGGTACATCACATGACTTCACTGAGACCTCTGTGGAGCAGCAAGAGAGCACCATCCAAGAGACAAAGATCACAAAATTTTTTTAGTAATGACATGACTGAAGGCCTATTTGCCATCTTGAGGGTGGGTTACATGCAGCATCTCACTTTGATGTCATTACAATACATTGCCAAGTCTGTTCTATGGTGTTCCCACTTCATACAAATTATTGTTAACAAGACCTTTTTTTTTTAGTCCCCTTATGTTTGAGTGGTCAAGGTTGTGCTGCATTTATACGTTCATTCATGTGTGCGTTTGCACATATTTAAAGCTGTTGCTGGCATATTTGACTGGGAACATAAACATAAAATGTGAAGTGTTAATGAAAACTGGAAAGTATCCAAGACTATTCTACTGGTTGTTCAACAAACCATGATATCACAGAGATGAAAAATAGATACATGGGGTAAGAAATAGCCTGTTTTAAAAGAGTTATAGAAAGAGCAATGTAACATGAAGAAATGATGCATAAATCAGGCAGAACCCACAGGAAATACAACAACGATGATGATAAACTACAAGTTAAAACAATGTAAGTGATTGATAAAAGGAAACCAAAGGATTAATAGATCATCAACAGCCAAGAGAGTGAAAGATATGCAGAAAACATCAGCATAACCATGTCAGAAACAATGTTGCCTCTTCTCCCAAACTCATCCCCATGGCTGTATAGACTAATTGCCAGATGCAGATGGTAAAATCACAAACTGTGTTTAAAAAAAAAAGTCTAACTCCATTCTGCATTTGAGAATGAGATGGATGTTCATCCCTTATGATATTGCAGATGGAGTGAGTACATAATTTACCATCTGGAACAATGGAGGATGTGAGGCAGCATCTGCTAAACTTAAACTTTTTTGCATTTTTTTTACATCATCTGGCCTGGCTATCTTTGTGTCTTAAAGGGGAAGATTAAAATGCTTGGTCAAGTTTTATATTTACAAATCCAGAGGAATTCTAAAGACATAGGAGACTGACAGAGTAGGTCTGGAACTTAACTGGTGTAAAAAGGGGCGCTCCAAGGAGAAATAGGTTGGTGAGTGGGATGGTATCCCTCAACACAATCACCAGAAGTACATTCAAGCCTCCAACAACAAGCCATTAGAGGTTAAAAATTAGACCAATGCTAATAAGCAGGGTTTTGTGGAAGGTAAGTCTTGTCAAAGAAACCTGCTGTCTTTTCCTTTGGACGAGATTAGAGATCTGGTTCACACAGTACTCTCGGCTTTCTCCACCACAGGACAAGTTGATTAATGAGCTCACATTACACAGGATGACTAGGGTATAAGCTAACAGTTGACCAAGTGACAGATGTAAAAAAGTAGTTATTAATGGGGGATTAATGGGGAAGCAAGAACCCAGGGATGCTTGAAGGAGTGAAGTCAGTAAGTGTTTCTGTAGCTTCAGACTGCGTGACTCAAACATCGCCATCCTACAGCAAAGGGTTAGAGATCCTGACATTACACATTTGTCTTGGCAAGATCTTTTTTGTTTGCACACCGCTCGGATACATTGGAGCAATTGTCTCCATTATACAGGTAGGACAGCAAGGAGGTCAGAGAGACAGGCTTCTATTTCAGGAAGCTGTGAGAAGCAGTGGATGCCAAGAAACCAGTTGCTTTCTTAAGGGGCAGTTTGAGAATGCAGTAACAAATTTCTGGCCTGACAAGCCCACAAAGGCCATCAAGCGAATCAGTAGCAGAGCTTGGAAAAGAGCTCAGCAGTTGCTGGCTGTGGGCCTGACCTGGGATGACTCACTTATCTAACACATGTTGCATCTTTTCCATGCAGGGAGCAGGCATTGACATCAGCAGGGCTGAAAAGATCTACTCCCGCTGGCCAGCACTGACCGTTTGCTCTCCTCCCAGCACATGCAACAACTTCCACCAGCAAATAACTGGAGCAGCACTCAACACCTCCACACCCTGTTACTAAATGTTTGATAGAAGATTAAAGAAACAAGTTCTTGGATGCTAATGTGCTCATCAAGTATTTGCTCCTAATTTATCACTTCACTTGCTTTGTTGTCTTTCCTGACACCTTGACTATTCACAGGAAATGTCGCCTTGCGGGATATCATGATGTGACACACAGTTGTAGGGAAAAGCATGATAAGGTAAAGTTTATTGTAGGCATTAGTTTTTTGATTCTGCAGTTGGCAGATGAAGGCTTGTGTCTCAAAATTTCCCGGTACCCTGTCAGCAGCAGCCGATACCTGGTTTAATGCTGTGGGCTGTCTGTGAGGCTGCAAGTAGAACCCTGTGTTGTCCTGGGAAGGCTGGAGAGGAAATGAGAGATCTCTCAGGGATGCCATGCTCATGGCAAAGCTGCTCTGGCACTCTCCTTCCAAGTGCTGCTCTCTGCCAGGCTGGTGCATGGTAGGGGGAGAAGCAATGGCTGTTCGGAAGGTGATGGTGAAGTAATCTTTATTAAGGAAAAAAAGTGGAAAAGAGGTAAAATAATTGGCTTGCAAATATTTAATTATCTGTTGGAAAGCAGCAAGATTCATTTTTTTTTCCTCTGCAGGGCCTGTGCTTGACATAGGAGAGCTGCCAGCTATGACATCTCCCCTAGGATCAACAACCCAGAGAACAGGAATAGCTGACAGCTGGACCTGCTTGGGCCTTTCATTAAAAAAAACACCAACCCCCCCCCCCCAAAAAAAAAAACCCAAAACCAAACCCCCCAAAAACCCCCAAAACAAACAAACAAAAAAAACCACCCTCCCAAAAAAACCCCCCAAAACAAAACAACCACAAAACAAAACAAAACAAAACAAAAAACACCCCCAAAACCCATGAAAACTTGTGATTAATAACCAAAACAGAGGGCAGAAAGCGCCATGCTGGGGATGATCTGGAAAGAGAGCGTTCAGAACTGGGCTCCTGTGCCTGCCTCACTGATGAATAGGTCATTTCCCACCCCTGAGGAAGGCGAGTCCCTCTGAGGCAGGGGCTGTCACTGGTCCCACTGGGGACAATGGCAGGAGCAGAAGCAGTGAAGATGTGGATAGAAATTCCCCTTGGGCACAAGGATCCTCAAGAGCTGGGGAGCTGAAACTCAGCACTTGCCAACACGGAGGTTGAGGTGACGATCTCGGATGGCAATCGGGAAGCCTTTCCTGCCTGCAGCCCTGCGACAACATGTGCTGGCATTTGTTTCCATCAGTAACCCTCCACGCTGTATTACAGCCAATCACCCAGGAAAACCAGCAGGAACTCTGACCCCTCCAGTGGTACGACTGCAGCAAAACCCAGGTATGCAGCTGGCACAACCTGCTGCAGCCTCCCCAGATCCCAGAGCAGGGCTCAGCCCCTGGACAGCTCTTACAGCAGCAATGGTCAGCTTTTCCAGAGGCCCTGGCACCTGAGCATAGTGATGGCCAGTGGAGTTGGGGACCCTGGGCTGGAGTGCTGCTGCTGCAGCACTGTGAGTCTCTTCCCTGGTCATCGGAGACACCCCTGTGGAGTCAGGGTGACTCGGTGAGGAGGCTTTGCTGGCGTTGTGCAGGGGACCAGGGCACTTGCTGAGGTGTCTCAATACCCTCTTTGTTCACTCACCACACCCTTGGGTGAGGAAAGCCTTATTGTTTCCAGTTATCTCAAAATCACCCCTGCTGGAGCTCCAGCCAGTGTGGCAGGAGATGCAGAATAAAAGCTCAGATGTACAGTGGGAAAAATAGCCAGGACTCGTTTCTGAAGGGTGGAGATAGACCCTTGCTTACATTAGGATGAAGCTGCAGAATTTGTTCTGGACATCACAACCATGTGCTGCTTCTTCTGATGTGGAGGAAGAGGGGCTGCCATTCTTCTTAGGCTCTTAGACCCCTGAGATATCCATCCCAGTAGATTCAGACAGTTTCAAAGCCTGCCTGTCCCTGGACATCCACTAAGAGACTGTGGCAATATTTACCCATTTTCCCAGAAATCACTTGATTACTTTTTTTTTCAGGGATTGGTCTGATAGCTCTTTGTTGAATAAAGCCCCTCTTTACCTCCTTGGGGCTCATCTCTGTCCCTGTCTGATGAGCACTCATATACTGTCCTTCACATGTGGATGGCCTTCTTCTCAAGTACCTGTTTGAGTGGGAATCACCCTTTCCTGAAAGCCCCTGGCATGGTACTGATCCTGAAACTAAATTTAAACAAAATAATGTATATCTCAGTACTTGCTCCTGATGGAGATCACTCACTGTGAGAATGGGTGGGGGTTCTGACTAATATTTTTCCTCTAGGCAGAGTTTAACACAAATTTCAAGTGCACAGATTGATGGAAGAGTCCTGGAGCAGCAGCATTTCTCTGTCTCCATCTGGTGCACAGACACCCCAGTGTGCTGCATACTAAGACATCTCCTGCCATATTTGTAAATAATGCTAATTACTCCGAGTTCCTTCAGAAGCTCTAGAATTAGAGGAAATAAGGAACCCACACTCTAGCTGTCCTTCTGAGATACTGCAAACCTGGGTTCATCACATAGCGTTACTGAGCACAGAGACAGCAGCTGCAGCAGCGCTACAGAACCCTGAACACAAAATGCAGCCATGCCAGCAGGGCAGAGCTGGCAGCCCTCACCTGGGCTCAGACCTCCCTAAAGCTCCTCTGCAGTAGAGGAGGACATCAAAATGCCCAGTTCTGAACTCAACTGAGGAGTTAAAAGGCTTTTTCTAGTGAAGAAGCAGTGGGAAGCAGAGGCGCTTGGGGAGCTGCAGGATGAGCAGGCCTGGAGGCAACAGCAGATCCCAACATTGCAGCCATAGGAAGGGGCTCACATGGATGTACAGTGGCTCCATAGCTGAGCTATGAGATCAGGAGTTTCGCAGGAGCAGTAGCTCAATGAAATCCATGAACTGATACGGAGAATGTAATCA
Source organism: Chamaea fasciata (assembly GCF_029207755.1). Taxonomy (NCBI): domain Eukaryota; kingdom Metazoa; phylum Chordata; class Aves; order Passeriformes; family Sylviidae; genus Chamaea; species Chamaea fasciata. Next base: position 11,297,475 of record NW_027094086.1, on the reverse strand, counting down.
GAGCCTTGGGAGGCTGTGAACAGGCCAGCAGCAGTCAAGGCTGAGATGCTGAATTCAGGAAGCTCTATTACTGCTACTACCAAATTGTGTAATTTTTACAGATTACTTGCTGCTGGTTTTTTTATCATAGAGAAAGAAAAAAATCAATAATTTTGAAAGGGCATGACAAAAAGCAAATATCTTCCCTTTTTTATTCTATAAAATATGTAATTTTCAATAATAAAACTAATGACTATGGGAAAATATCATTCTCATTCATGCGTGGGTCAGGCACAAATCAACCTCATTTATGCCCAAGTACTAAGATTAATTTAGGTTTGTACAGCCACTAACTTGTCACTCTCTGCCTCAGACACATGCATTAGCCAAGGGCTCTCCCCACCAGTGACATGTCTTTGTGCCCTGGGCAGTCCTGTGGTGCTGCCCACAGAACAGAAATAGCTGGGGGAACTCCACAGGTGAGTCTGGCAGCTGCACCCAGCACTGGCTGAAGGCAGGTGGTTACACACTGACCCAGCTGCTCTAATGTGGACATGTCCAGCCCCCAGCGGTCAGGAGATGGATGCAGGGCAGGAGCACATCTGTGCCGTGTCACAGGGTTCAGTGAGGGGCTGCCCGAGGTAGCTGAGACCCAGCTGGCACAGCCACAGGGCACTGCCAGGGTCTGTCTAGCTCCAGGTTGGAGAGGCCAGGCTGTATTTACACAGTGCTGCCGACGAGCTCCCAAGCCCCGGCTCTTGGCAGCTACAGCCTGATTTGTCTGGACTACATCTGGACTTGAGCTGGCTCCTGGCCAGCTCAAATGAATCTTTCAACACTGTGCTTCCCACGTGTCCAGCCCCGGGATTAGCAGGGGCAGTGAGAGCTGCCATCTATCTGCATCAGCATCTGCATCAGCCAAGGCAGTCAGTCCCATACATGTTGATAATATATCCCGAGTTTGCAACCTTTGAAGTAGACACTTCTTGTTTTGCATTTGCAGCTCATGCAAGGGTCCTTATCCCTCACTGGTATTCCTTGGCAAATCTGCGACATAAATCCTAACAGTATGTATTATAAATATATATGTTTTCTAGCAGCCAAGCCAAAATTGAATGAAGTCCATAGAGAGGCAGAGACAACCTGCACTGGTTTTACAGAGGAACATTTATTTTTGTTCCCAATTAAAAAAAAAAACTTGTCATCTAACATGAAATTTTCAAGTCATAGTTGATTCTCAGGCTATGTCCATATTAGTATATTAAGCAGCACACATTCCTGGCCTCTGATACACAATCATCCATGGTATTGAATAGTTAAAATGTTCCATTGTGCAATGCTGGATGGTGTTAACCAGCAGTCTTCCAAACAATTCCGAAGCACTGGAAGTCCATACAGGCTATTCAGCTTTCAATGAAAAGGATGGATAAGGCTGCTCTGTCTTGATGGATAAGGGAATTTAACTGTACAGACATGCCAGTTGGCCTTAGGGCCAGAAATGGTCGCAGGAACATTTATTTTATCAATATAGACATGGCCTTTGGTGGTGACCACTTATTTAAATGTGTGTAAACTGGTAATTAGGATTGCGCAATTGTTGCTTGGTGTAATTGCATATGACAGGTCTTTACGAGAGGGTGGGTGCTCAGCACTCAGTATGGACCTTTTTTTAAAAAAAAAAAGCTGCAGTAAATGGGCACGATAAACACTTGAAAACCTGGCTCCAGGGGTCTGTTTAAAGTGGCAGAATTCAATAGGAGTGGTTGAATTTGCTGTTTCCATGGTGGTTTGGGTTGGGTTATTTTTGTCTGTATATTTTATATTTATTACAATTTCTGAAATTTGTGGCTTATTGTGGCTGGCCAGATGGATGTGAGAGTAAAGAAAATTGGCTTCTCAACCTTTTTTTTTTTTTTTTTTTTTTTTTTTTTTTCCACAGAAAATTGCCAGGCTAGAAAGTATAATCCTTGAGGGTCCAGGAGGGAAAAACCCGGGGAATGATTAAAATGCAGGACTGGGGCTGGGGCTATTGATCTCTGGTCCACAGCACTAAAAACATAGCAGCAGGTGATTTAGACTGATTGTTTGAATAGTGCTAATTAGCACTATTCAACCCCTATTTTTTTCCCCACTGAGTATCACAATAGGATTTTTTTTTTCTATTAGGAAAATATGCCTTTTTCATGTTTTTCAGCTTATTACATTCTCTACTGTCCTTAAATTCATGTCATATTAATGATAAGGAAGATTTCAAATGCAACTGGATTCATTTTAGCATGCTCTCTCTTGATCAGGGTGAATACTTGGAGACTACATTCTTCAAACTCTTTCCTGATGTGCTGGTCATTCAGCACAATCCCAGGCCTAGGATATATCCTGAATTGCAGTGAGTTTCTGTCAGACTCACTTGTAATTGCAGACACTCCAGCTGGGGTTTTGAGCCCTTTAATTGGGCATCATGATATTAGTGCCAAATTTTTGAAGGTGTCCTTCAGTTCCAGTTGACTCTAGTTTAGGTATACAGATACATTTGAGAGTTTTAGATTCAGTTTATCTGTTTGCAAAATGAATGTAATGCTTATTAATTAATCATGAAGAAAAACTTTCTCTGTGTAAAGATCCCTTTTTTTACCTCCTTGTAGGATTTCAGAACCTCTTGAAAATGTTGCAAATTGTTCCCAGAGGTCACTTTATCTCTTGCTGAAGTACTGCCAGTTTTGGAGTGATCTGTGGCAAATATTTAACATTCCAGAGCAACAATTTAGGCTAGGAAGTGGAAAGGAAAGCCTGGTTCAATTGAAACTAGAGGGACATTTCAGATGTTAGTGCCTCCATTGCGCTTTTATTAATTACAGCTACCTCCCCGGGGTCGCCATAAACTTGGTCACCTTTTATAAACAGTCATAAGAGGAAAGGAACTACAGAAAGGGAATTTCAGAATCATCCTTTGCAAACATGAATGAGTTAAACACTATCTGATAAGAAGGCAGTATTTTGTGTTTTATTTTCAAAACATCCCATGTGTAAATGAGTAATGCAACTGTTCAACCTCTTGAGCAAGTGGCCATGTACATAACGAGCTGTTTACTCAAGATACTTCCATCAAACACAATCAGGTTGCCTAACTAAGTTTGCAAGACCCCCGTTGCAACAGGTACTGACTGCAAAAGCCTGGAACAAAAATCTAAGGAAGGATGTGACATGGATAGATAGTGAACATTGACGTACAGAAATGTTATCTCTGGGAAAACAGGGACAGTGACAGTTGGGCTGCTGGAAAACAAAACCTGACAGGGACCCATCAAGTGTAAAACCGGAGAGAAAACTTGCCAGTCAGGGGAAAGGTGAGAGAGGGGAAAAGTTTAGTGGGAGATTTTGCCCTCCTCTGTAACTGTTTAGATCCAGTGCAAAGCTCGGAGCAGCTTGATTTGGTTTGGCTGCTTAAAGCAGCCTGGCACAGAAGTGCACATGTTCTGCAAGGGCATGCATCATTTACTTTTAAGACTGTATCTGATAAATGAGACCTCTGATAAAATGTACCAGTTTATCTCAAGAAAGCCATAAAGCAGAGCACTAATAAGGAAAAGATTCATAATAAAATGCCAGGATATAGATATATTATTTTGAAACCAATTACTCTCTAGTACTAAGTGTAAGATACCTGCATATTAGAATTCTTGATCTTTCCAGGTTTTGGCACAGGAACTATCGGTTTCTGCTAGTCAGACATCATTCTTTAAGCACTGACATTTAGAGGTGGGAATTTTTAAAGTTCTATTCAAGTTTATTCATGCATAAGTAGGTCAATGTCCTCTGTCTTATGCCAGACAGGAGAGCCAACTCATGGATCAGAACCTGGAGCTGGAATAAAAGTCTCACAGACCTGGCCAGGCCTGAGGTTCTAGCTTGAAGCTCTGACACAAATTCTTGAATACTTTTCCCCTAGACTCTTCCATAAAGTAGGTATTCTTGAGCAATAATGACAGGTTATTTATTTATTTAAAATGGGGAACAGAGAAGAAGAGATGAAAGAGGCAGGCTGATGTTCATTTTCCAGACCCTAGAAAACTCTGGAAAAAGTATTAAACGAATTTTTTGCAAGCCCAAGATGGGCAGCAGTCAACATGGATTTATCAAAAGCAAGTCATGTAAAGCAGATCTTTCCTTTTACAGTAGGGCAAATCGTTTAGGGGATGGGGAGAAGGTAAGGGTCTACCGTCTTGTTTTTTGTCGTGATGTAGTCTGACATGGCAGAGAAATGCTCTCTAGCATAAGTCACTATATAATAGTGACTGTTGGCTTCTGCTTGTGCAGAACAGTATTAGTTTAACTATAAATTAATCACCATCTATATAGAAAACTGTGGCTGGTGGAATTCTGCATGGGCCTGTGCTGTCTCACCCTCTTCTCTAACCAGCTGGTAATGACAAAGCTGAGTGTATGTTAGAAGCCATGGTCAGAATTCAAAAAGTTTGTGACAAGTAGCAGAAATAGGTTAAAAAGGGGAGAGTTCAGTGGTGCAGGTGCAAAATGCTACATCTGAGCAGAAATTAAGCAACTAGACAAATTTGGGATGGGGAATAATTGTTTAGCTGGCAGTTCTCTTTAGAGAAGACTCTAGGGTTATAGTAGATCACATGCTGAACATGAATCAGCTGTGTCATGGGATTGCAAAAAAGGCAGACATTGTATTGGGTTCTGGTAAGAGGAATCCAGCTTGCGAGACAGATGAAGTCATCCTTCTGCTCCACTTATCATTGGTGAGGCCTTGGCTTCAGGATTATGTTGAGTCTGGGGCACTCCAGTAAAGATTTGGGTCAGATGGGGAGAGGCCAGAAGGGGGAAGTAGGAATGATGAGGGATCTGGAAAGAGTTGTACTGTCATGCTGAGACTGAAAAAATTGTACTCAACTTAGAGAAGACCGAAAGGGAGCAAAACAGCATTCCCCAAATACAGAAAGTGTACTTAATCTTTCTTAAATTAATAGTGCACTATAAGAATGGCTTGAATGTCATTAGGAAAGATTCAGGTTACTCATTGGGAAAAAAACCAAGAAACCTAATGAATAAAGATAATGAAACACTAGAATCAACAGCAGATCTTGAAAGACAAGCTAGGAAAACAGGACAGGAACTACGCAGGTGCCATTATTGTTTTTAGAGGGCCTTGTTTTAAAACAAGAAGAATCAGTTTTGGACATTCTTCTTCTTTGCTTTACTTGGGATGTATGGGACAGCATATTTAAGGTAATCCAGTATCACAGCATCACATCATGGTTGAGTCTGGAATGAGCCTCTAGAGATGGTTTAGCTCAACCCTCTGCTCAAAATGGGGAAAACCAGCGGTTCACAGCCATGTCCAGTCAGGTTTTGAATACCTCCAGATATTTAGACACCACAATGCCTCTGCACAACTTTCTCCAATGTTTGACCACACTTTCTTATTTTCAATTATTGGGATTAACTGCATTGCCTCTTGTGCTGTCCTTGGATGCCACTGAGAAGAGTTTGGGTCTGTCTTCCTAACAACCACTCATCAGGAATTCATTCACATGGATAAGATGCTTCTGAGCCCTTTCTTCTCCAGGCTGAACAGCCTCAGTTGTCTCAGCCTCTTCTCATACAGCATATACTCCAACCCCTTAATCAACCTCATGATCTTTCTCTGGATTCACTTCAGTGTGACCCCAGCACTGGACACAACACTCCAACCATGTTCCGCCAGCGTTGAGCAGAGGGATAGGAGCAACTCCTGATAATGCTTCATCATCCAGATCATCAATGAATATCTTGGAATTTTGGCTGCGGTATCAACCCCTGGGGCATACCACTAAGTGACTAGCCTCCAGCTGGGTTTGTGACAGTGATCACAACTTATTAAATCTGGCAGTTTAGCAAACTGTCAGTCTATATCACTATCCAGTTGTTTGATCTGTAATTCATCAGTTCATCCATGAAGTCTTCATATGAAACTCTATCAAGAGTCTTGCCAGAGTGAAGATAAACAACATCCATTACTGTCCCTTCATCTACCAAGCCAGGTATCTCATCACAGAAGTCTATTTGGTTTAAGCTGTACTTCCCCTTCATAAATCCATGCTGAAAAAGTCTAGTCATCTTCTTGTTCTTCATATATTTGGCAATGATTTCCAGGATTATTTGTTTTATCACCACCCCAGTGACAGAAGTGAGACTTGTAGTTCCCCAGCTCTTCCTCCTTGCTCTTGTTGAAGATAGTAGTGACATTTACTTTTTTCCAGCCCACGTAAACATGCCAGTTCACCCTGACCTTTCAAAGATAACTGAAAGTGGCCTCACAATGACACTGGCCAGAACCCTCAGTACTTGGGGGTCAGGTTCCATGGACTTGTGCATGTTTGCTTTAAGTTCCCTAACTTGGTCCTCACCCACTGATGGTAAGTCTTTCATGGTCCAGACTTTCCCTCTAATCTCAGGGCCCTTCAATTCCTGATGGCGGGTATCACCAATAAAAAGTGAGGTGAAATGAGCACGAAGTACCTTGGTGTTTTCCATGCCTTTTTCATCAGGCCTCCTGCCCCATTCAGCACCAACTGTACCTTTCTCTGGTTTTCCCTTTGCTGTTCATATAGCTGCAGAAACCCCAAAGTCCAGGTTGTGATCCTGTGATCCTGTTGGGATCCATTTTATATAGTCAACTAGTTCACTACAGTCAAGACTGGCCCTAATCTTCATATCCCAGATCAGTCTTTCCCTGCTTGCAAGCATGAAGCCTGAAGCTACATAAAGGGGGTGTCAGTCTGTGGGGAAGGGGGAAACTGCAATGTGGGAAAGTTCAGCAGTCAGAATAACTTCCTGACTGTGGTCTGAAAAAAAAATAGAGATTTAGGGGTATGGATCTCCTTATTTTCAGCCCATCTGTCCATCCCACATATCTGCCACTGCCTTCACACGGGAGTTAGCTCTGAATTAATTTTTCTATCTGGCAGAAAAGCCAGCAGAGTTGGGCAAGTGTTGCATTGAACTTTTGAGTTCAGCCAAGTTGACTCACCTTTCCCAAAATCCTCCATCTCAACTTGGCAAGGAGAATCATCAGAAACTCCTGTTGGGGTTGTGAGGGGAGGTAACATGTCTGGTTAAATGGTGAGGATGGGGATTGCAAAGGACATGAATAAGAGAAAACAGGTAAAAAGAAGGTAAAAAGAAAAAAAACCCAAAAAAACCCCAAAACCACAAGAAAACTTTTCTCTGTGTAGAACAAGGGTATCCAGAAGGGTGATTCGAGTCATATCTCCACTACTGACTTACAATATACCTTTAGTTAAGTCCTGTTGTTTCTTTGGGCTGTTTGACCCCCTCCCTTCAGCTGCAGAAGTGTTGAGGGCAGGAGAGGGAAGAGGAAGGGTTTGGCTGAGGAAGATCTGTCTCTGCCTCCACTCTGCCAAGTCTGCGCACAGTAAGCATGTGCCTCCCATCATGAGGTCAGCAGTTGTGTGGCTGAGTAGCTCTCTTCCCTCACTGCCTCTACCTGATGAAAAAGCTCCTCAGTTGCAGGAGCTTTTCCTCATTCTTGCAATAAGGTTGTGACTGCAGCTCCAAAAACTTCTGGCTGAGCTCTGCATTGAGAATGCTGGTTTTGGTCCATCTTCTCCATGCCTGGGAATGGCCTGAGTTCAGTGTTGTTGGTGGCCTTTCTTTTTTCTGTCTTAGCAGAGAGGGAGGATGTTTGGGAGGCTGGAAATGAGTGAGGTGAGTTGGAGGATATGGAAGTGATTTTTTCAGGGGAAGACAATAGGTTGGTCTATTCTTCTGTTTTTGGGGAAATATTTTCTTTTCTGCCAGGGCAGATAGGAGAGGTTATTCCTCTGCATTGGTAGCTGTACTTTATATAAACTTGTCCAGTGTCTGAGATGGTTGCTCTGAGATGTAGCCACAGGAATAATAATAATTAAAAAAAAAAGAAGTCAGGATTCCCTTACTCTGCAAATAAGACATGAAAAATAAAACCTGAACGAGATATAAGGGAGAGGAGGATGGGCAAAATTATCAACCTCCATAGTCAAATGGCACAGCACCAGGAAGGGATATGGCTTACACTTGCACAAACAGGCGTTACATTTTGCCCTTGCTAGAGGTGGCTCAGCTGCAAATATCCTCCATAACTGATTGTTACCTTGGAAAAACAAATTATTGGAACTTTGTAGAATGGCTTGTGCAAGACACCGGAGTCTGACAACAGGACACAGGAGAGATCAGCACTCTGCTTGCAAAAAAGTCTTTCTAAAGACCACAACAGCCTTTGAAGCCCACTGTAAGGCACAGAGAAGCACTACAGGCAGGCAAATAAAACCTGTCTCTCCCCAAAGTTAATGAAAATATTGCCACTGGCTAACATCAGGGGGAACAAGCTGGGAACTGTACTGAAGCCTCCAGACTGGGATTTTATGCTCTGCAGCGGTACTAGCTGGCCTTGGCATGTGAATAAACAGCACAAATGGGCTTCTATGCAATAAGAAGTGTAGAAATATTTACCTCCCTGAAAAGTCAATATTTTAGCACAAACATGATTGGGAGAGTTTATAGAGGCATTTTGTTTGTAAGCAAACTTCAAAGCTTTTTATGGGTTAGGTTTTTTGCTACTATTATTTATGTTTTTTAATAGCAAAACAGTTCCCAGAAGAATGAATGGGATGAGTTTACAGCTTCAGCAAACTGAGGGAGTGACATGCAATCCTTCAGAGGAGGCTGTGCAGTGGGAGTGAGTATGTTAGATGCTAGGTGAAGCTGCTTCCCAAAGAGATATTCAAAGTGATGTTCTCAGCCTGAGTTTCTGCCTCCTGCTAAGTGACATGATGTGCAAATACCCTGCAGATTAAAGTAAGCTTTCCAGAGCTTTCTGAATACTGTGTGTACAGACTGAGTTTAGTTTACTTTCTTTTTAATCCTGTCCAATTCAGTCTTTCAGTCTATTCCTCTGAGAAAATACTTTTTGCTATGTTAAGAAGAATTTTATGGTTCCTAATTTTTCTGTCAAACAAATGGAGGTACCCAAGAGGGATGACCTTGGACAAAAGAGTGAAGTCAGGCTACCCAACTTTATTAGTGAGTGTTCCCATAGTTGGTAGACATATTACCCTAAGTTCTCCATAGCTCTGCCTCTGAGTTTAGCTTGTCATTTGGCATTGTTACCTCTTTCCATTCACAGTACTGGGAGCGGAGATAACCATTTCCCCAGCCAAGCAAAGTACCAAAAGCTGAGAGGATATGGCTAATCAGACATTATTTGGTGAGCCCAAAACGTCAGCCTTATTCCCCTGCTTCAGTGTGCCTTACTGTGCAGAATCCTTGCTTAGCTCTGTAAAACTACTTAGAGAAAAACATTGTGTCTCTTCCCCTAACTTCCTTACCACAACATCTCACTTTAATCTTGAAATGCTTTAAGAAAAGGGATACAAGTGTATGCTCCATATAAAACCCTAGGGCTCTAAATAAATAGTTTAAATAAAAGATAAGGTGCAAAACTGAAAGGTTATAGAAGGATCCTTAACCACATGGAACTGTAGAGTTTGCAGTTTTTCTCCTACCTCACAAATTATGCGTTTCCTGCTTTGATGACTTTAAGAGTAAATGTGATACCAGTGTGGCCTTACTGAGAACCTCTGTCCCATAGATTTCAGAGAAAAAATATGCTGTGATTTGCATTACTTTGCTGCATATGAAAAGAAGATCTGTTTCTCACATGTAGTGCTTCAGAGCTGCACCACTAAATCTGTCCTGCTAACTCTGGGGATATTCCAGCTGTATAGCTGTAGCTGTTGCTATATCCTGTGCTGTAGACGGCTAACATGACAAAGAAGCCAGGGTTTCCTGGAGTATCTCAGTGGTTATGATGCTGGCAGATGACTCAGACACAGAGGGGTTTAATTTTGCTTCTATTCAGTGACCTTGCATAAATCATTTCCCACCCTCTGAAAGTACTTTGAAAATGATGGTTGACAAGTGGTATATAAGAGCTTGGTGTTTTAGCAGGGCCTGGCAGTCATTTCAACACAGCCATTTTGTAATCAGAGAGACAATGGTTCATAGTGGTGCCAATGTATTTCATTAGGGCTCTCCAGTAGTGTGTGGTTCCCAGTGGTACTGCTCACTGCTGTGCCATGAATACCTCAGCTCTCTTTCCCACTGCCCTGAGCCCCCCATGCCTGTGTTGCCTGGTGAGAGTGATAACTGCAGCTTTAAAGGAAAGCTGATATGGTTGGTGGGCAAACAGTTTTTTGGTTCCTCTGACTATGGGAAAAAACGTGGCATGGGAGCACAGCAGACAGTTAGGGAAAGGGTATATGAAGATGGATTTCAGGAGAAAGCTTTCTGACAATGGAGAGTTTTGAAGCAAGAAGCTCATGCAAAGAGGACCCAAACCACATGGAAATTCCATGCTTGCTTTTGAGTGTTGAATCAGTGGAAGCTCCCTTCTTGGGAGCAGAATGGAAAAGAAGCACTTGGCATTAAGACGAGTCCCTACATGTGAGGCAATGAATGTCTGCTCCTTACCTTAGCTTACCTGTGTGCAGAGAAAATCCAGTATTTTATACTTTCTTCTGCTACTGCTACTTCAGGTTTCGATTATTTCTGGATACTTTTGGCTTTCTGATTTCCATGAACTAGGTGTCCATGACTGTACTCTGGACAAGAGAGAGCTCAGTCAGTTTGGTTACCCAGAGAAGCAGGTGGAGCACAAATGAGATTTACCCTTTTTGTTTGTGTCACATGTGGGAATATTTTCACAGTAAACTGTCCAGATGTTTCTTAATCTGTATCGTTCCCTGTCATCCTTCCTGTTCTTCATGGTCTTCTCTTTTTCTTCTGCAATCCTGAGCCTTTTTTTTTTTTTTTTTTTTTTTTTTTTTCTCAATTAAGGGCCTTGATGCAGAAGTCCAGTTGGGGGACAGAAAAATATGACCTCTGAATGGTTTGTATGGCACCACTGTATTGAGTGCCGGCTGACTACATAACATGGATCATTAATTACCAATTGAAAGCTGCTCTCTGCTCTACAAAAAAGAGCAATTTCCCAGTAGAAAACTGCATGTAAGTCATCACCTCTGTTTGCATTAGAGGCCTGATGGAGTCGGTACAGGAAATGTTTCTCTGAAGGACATTTCTCTGTCTCAGTATCAGGAGAGAGATGAATAACAAGGACATTGACTTGCTACATCTCTTGTTTTTCTGGAGAGCATTTTGGAAATAAGCATTTTGGAGCTAGATTACACCAATGTACTTAACTAGCATCACACTGCTAGAAAGGACAGGAAACACTAGGGAAGAGCTTTTTTCTCCATGTCATATTTACCTCTTTCACATCTCTGCTGTCTGAAATTGTTTGAGCAGGTTTCAAGGGCTATGCCGTTTACACTGCTGTGTGATAAAGTATTCTGAGAAGCTGTGATCTAATCTTGTAATTTTTTTTGAAACTCTGCTCATATAAAAGGTTCCCTGCCTGATGTGATGGCCCTAAAAATCTTTCAGAGCTCAAGTCAGATCTCTGTCCTGACTGTGTCTCTCTATTTAAATGCTCCTTTTCACAACACCTGGAGGTCTAACACGTTGGAGACCTCAGGGTACAACTAAAGGATCTTTCAGTGTCTTGTGTATACGTGCTAGATTGCTATGTTCTTATTTTCCTAAAAACCCCATATGTTTCTTTGCATCCACTACCATGTTGCACTGAAGAGTAAACTTTCGGCTTGTGAGGTATAAGTTTTATTTAACCTATTAGGAAGTCGACACTGCTTTTGCTTGCGTTTGGCACCTTGAGCTCTGAAATCCCATTTCCATGCCAGGATCAAGAATTAGGAGGAATCCCAGAGTGACAAAGTGAAGAAATGATCTGGAAGCCTCAGTGGTACTACAGTGACACTCAAGCAGACATTAGATTATTGTCACCTACTGTGGTAAGGGACCCAAATTTGGTTTATGCACCACATTTTATTGTATGAGTTGGCCCAGGTACATCTGCTTCTTTTTCAATTCCATTTTGCAGCCCTGCCTTGCTGTGATTGTGGAGTTGAGGAGTACCCCCTGAGATCTGATTTCCCTAAGGCAGTTTGTCATTTGGGTTTCCTTCGCTGTCCATGACAAACTCTGGCAAGATTGTTCTGAAGGCCTTGATCTAGGCCTCCTTCTCACACAAATGATATTCTGCCCCAGAGTCAGCCAATGGGCATTTTGAGAGAGTGCAGTCCAAAAGCCTTGGTTTCCAGTGAGCCAAATGCACAGAGCTCTATAATTTCCAGCTGGATTTCGGATGTCTTGTAAAAGAAACGAGGAACAAATCCAGTCCAGTCTGCAGTGCTGAGGCTGAACTTTCACAGCAGTGTAATTATGTGCATATGTAACAGCACAGGCTTCAGTAAATATGGGAGTGAACAGGAATTCACGGAGTTCTTGTACCAAAGGTGCCCTTGTCCTGGTGGCCTGGGCCTGTGGGCTACTCTGTGTGCCCTTCACAGTAGGGAGCTGCTCCTGCAGCAAATACCTATGGGTTTAAAGGGTCTATCAGCAGTTGTAGTTATTTTGCCAGTATAGGAAAGGGGTTCATCATCAGGTCCTACAGGTTCTACTTTGAAAGATTTTTAAGAGTAGCCATAAACACTACAAGGACCCCATTTATCTCCTCTGTCTGTTGTTTTGTGGTGGACACATAAGGTCTGGACTGGGAAAATCCCCAAGGTGTAGGGGACAAGGGCCCCAGGTGTGAATCACAGCTCAGTGGATGAGGTCTGGCAGGTTCCTTACATGTGACTGGGATAAACCTAATGTGCTTATATGTGCTCTGAGCCATCTTTCAAGGGATCCACACCAGGGCACAGCTGAGATGGCACACCCTAGGTTGTGAATGCAGCAAAAAGTGCAGAACTGGGCCCAAGTGGAAGTGTAGAAGGGCTTGGACAGCCCTAGTAGGTGCCTTTATACCTCCTAGCCTTGCCTTACTTGCCATAGCTGCTCAGCTTAAAAGTAAAGAAAAACATCAGCTTGGCAAAAAAAAAAAAAAAAAAAAAAAAAGGAAAAACACTCTCTACAGATTTGTCTCCCTTTTTTCGTTGAGTTTGCACATTTCACTTCTACAGGGGAATAACAGCTGCAATCTTTCCTCATCACAATTGCAAAGAAATGATCATCCCCTTTTGCTGCATTTCCTAACTCCCCCAGTTCCTCTTTCAGGTTTATGCCTTTTCTGCATGAAGTTCTCTTGGCGGCATGGAAATTAATTGAAATGAGTGTGACTAAGAGGGGAAGACCCAATAATGTCAGGATTTCAGTAGTAGCTCCTGAGTTGCGTAAGTACTATTTTTACAGCGATTGCAGACAATCTCATGAATCATTGCAAATCCACACAGCTAAACACAGGCTGTTTCTTCCCAAAGGCTGGGCGTGAGTGGTTAAAGCTTGTACATCCATGGTGCATGGATGCTAATAATAACCACTGCCTTTAGACAGCACCGTGAGCTGGTGTCACTCACAAACATGATGGGGCCTGATTCTACAGAGGTGTAATGAAACCACAGCATTCACTGAAGCAAATCTCCTGCAAGCAATTACCAATTCCTGTAGCCTCCTTGGATTTCCTGCAAAAACCTCACCCCCACAGACCATTAAAAACATCCCTGCCAGGAGTCTAGAAGCAAAAACCTGTTCAAATCCCCATGTGCTGTATTGCTCCCTTCCTTCCTCATCTGCACATTATTTAAGCGCCTTCCAGTTGCCTTCAAGGTCAGCTAAAACCCTTAGAGGGCCCTATTTGAGGCAATTTCTGTACGCCTTGTACTGTTTGTCCAATTTTCCTGCGGAGGCTTTTGAACTTTATTCCATCTGCATGCCTTGCCAACTGTAATGGGAACTTCTTCCTGAACTGAGAGTGGCTCATTGTTCAGTGCCCATCTGCAGAATCATCAGCCTAGGCTGTTTATTTAGAAAGAATTAAAAGAGGAAAAGGGAGAGAAAAAGCTACCCTCTTTACTATATGACAGGCAGTAATCCCTGTTAAGTTCCTCTATAATCTTTATTCCTCTTTATTGCTATTCCTGCTTGCTTTCCTCTGCTCTGCACTCCTTTTTTCCTTCTTTCAATATGGGCAAGCTGGGAGTTTTAGCCTGGTGTGCTTCTTCATTCATGTGCTGACCTTGAGATGGCATATTTCATTTTGGGAGAGGCAGCATTAATCAGTGTGGCTGCATGAGTATCTCTAATGCCTCATGGAGAAGGCTTCCTGTGCTTCCAGTCCCGGCTCCTCTTGTGCCTCTTGGCCCCGTGGCCGCATTACATTACCCTTACTTACCGTGCTGCAGTCTCCGTGCTGTCTGCACTGACAGGATGCATCACGGCAATTTGATGACTGCAGTGCTTTACGGGGACGGGCTCCAGCCAGGGAGTCTCGCTCATGCAGCAAGAAGCAGGCATGAGGCTGGTAAATGATGGGGACTGGGAAGCAGAAATGACATTAGCTGGGACACACAGGTACAGGGACGGATGAGAGACTACTGTCATGCAAAGGCTATTCTTGGTCCCTTCTCTATTACCATGAGGGTTGTGCAGGCAGTAATGGGGTCAGGGAACCATAAAACACAGGGTCAGGAGAGACTGTGTCTCCATTCCCCAGCTAAGATGTGGGAATCAGTGACTCAGTGGCAAGTGACAAAAGAATGTCATTCTTGAGCCATTTATATGGCTGCCAGACCATAGCTTGGAAGATGAGATTGCTTGCAGTTGGTTTTATAGCTTTGCTATCCTCCTCCAGGCATTTGTGAAGCATAAGGGTGTATGCTCAGAACACTGCAGAGTGAGAACCTGTTTCCAATGCGATGCATATTTACAGTTTGCTGCTGCTCTTAGGCCGGATTGGTTTCCTGTTTTCATCTGGCACTTCTGGCTTTGGATGGCCAAGTGTGCTGCTCCTCTTTCACTATCCACTTACCCTTGTGTTGAAGAGCAGCAGAAGGACACACTTTGAAGATCCTTAAACCTAAAAGTTAAAGTAGGTTGCAAATTGCTTCTCCTAACCCTGTTATTAGGATTAACAGAGAGAGTTACCCATGAATCATGACAAATTGTTTTTATATTTTCACAGAGGATGTCTAGCTGTAGTTAGAGTTTGGGAGGTTGTGAAGTCACTGTAAACATGCTTTTTCAGCCAGAAGCAAAAGATGCTTGAATGTAAATTGGAATAGGATATTCTATTACTAATACTGCTTCTATTTGTAAAAACACTGTATTGCAATGTAGTAAAATATTCTGTTTTTAAAAACAAGCATACCCACAGGGAACACAAAATGTTTTAAATCTATGTATGAGATAGAAATACGATAACAACAATGTAATAGAGGTGCACATGTCTGTTTATTATTATATGTAACTGTACTAGTCTCAAAGCAGTGGACATGCAGTGAACAAAACATGGGCTTGTGGGTTAGAGGGCTGGACATCTGGGACTCTCTTAGCATTGATAGGTATTATTAATGTAGTGTCTGATAAGAACTGATTCGATGAAGTTTCTCCAGTTATGAAACTGCTGCTCCCCTCCAAACATCTGCACACTTTCTTGAATCATTTTAATTTCTGTAATTTTGAAAAAACCCCAGGATTTTTAATTTCCTCGAAAACAAAAATTGTAAACCTTCTCTGCAATCCTTTCCTTTATGCCTTGCTGCCTCTGAAAGCTGCGTAATTGGTATATAAAGGCTGCTGAGAAACAGGATGAAAAACATGAATTTTGTTTCAGTGCTTTTAGAGATGAGCATGTCAAATGCCTGGTGAATGAGTTTGATGCAATTGTTGCTCTAATGAATCCTCAAAATACTAGAGATGGTAAAGATGTAAGAAATTATAGACCTTAACTGCCACATGCCTCAACATTCAGGGTGCATTTCTTCTTGGATCCCTAATAAATTAGCTAGCCATCTATCCTTTATCTTATTTTACCTAAAACTAATTACAGCAGCCTGGACCCTGTAGGAACTGGGGATTTGCAGTAGGAACTACACATGGACAAAACTGTGGAAAACAAAACTTAGCAGAGTAATTAAAAGCAATCTGCTCCCGTTTCATTCACCGAAACCGCACATGGAAACCACAGTCTGGGGGGGTAAAGTAGGGCTGAGAGGGGCCGAATGAAGCCTGGCACTTCTGGGGTAGGTGGGACTCTGTGGCACTCCTGTAATAGCTGAGACGGGATGGAGCTGGGATGGTTTACAGGCACTAAAACCTCAGAAATGTTGTCATGGGGTCCCTGCGGAGCGGAGCACAGTGGTGCCCATGGCTGGGATGAGTGGGTGCTGCTGCAGCTCAGGACGGGCACTGCTGGTGAGGGAGATGAGTCTGGCAGAGCCTGAGTCACCTGCACTTGCCCTTTGTTGTCCCGCCTGGGCGCTGGCCAAGGCACTCAGCCATTTTCTCTGAGGTGATCCGACGAGATCGCAGCGCAAGGAGGGCAGGCCTCCTGCCAGCACCTGGAGATTTTGTTTTCTGCAGATGTTGGTCCCAGTCCTGCTCCTGAGGGCAGATGGCTGCTTGGCCACAGTGGCTGTGTCAGCATCCCACACCTGCCACCAGCTCAGGGCCCTGCCAAGTTCGTGGGCCAAGTGCCAGCCACCATCCCAGCCTTGTCTCATGTCTGTGGCCATGGTAGCAGCAGCATCTGGCCCACATTGCGGCCTCAAAGCTAAGAAGGATGTTGACTGTAGAATCCCTCCACCACTGTGAGACCTTTGGTCCAGCAATAATGTCAGTCCTATTCCCTCCAAGCCTCAGCCCACAGCATCCCTCTCCTTCATTACCTGCCCGTGGCTGCAGCATC
Source organism: Chamaea fasciata (assembly GCF_029207755.1). Classification (NCBI taxonomy): domain Eukaryota; kingdom Metazoa; phylum Chordata; class Aves; order Passeriformes; family Sylviidae; genus Chamaea; species Chamaea fasciata. The sequence continues at coordinate 11,280,668 of NW_027094086.1, read as the reverse complement.
CTGGAGCTTTTGAAGGTGTCTGGTTATAGAGCTGGGGCTGTGGTCCTGTCCATTTGTCCCTGGAAACATTAACACTGCCCTTTCTCCCTGCAAATATGTGTACAGTAACCCATGCTGCAATCCAATCTGCTTCTCTCTCTGAGATAGCTGCACATCCCAGCTCTCATTAATCCCAGTGCCCACAGCTGCTCACTTCAGTGACTGCTGCACACACAGGGGGTGAGCTGCTATCCTGCCCATGCCACTTGCACTGAGGTCACACTGGGCTGCTCCTGCATGCAGTGAAATTCCTGCCTTGATGCACTGAAGGACTCTCAGCACTTGATGAAAGGACCCAGGGATTTGTTGGCTTTGCATGGCCCCTGTGTGCTGCTGAAGGCAGAGACCCAGGCAGGTTGCCAACAACTCTGTCATAGTCATGCTGTAAAGTCTGCTGAGGAAATTCAGCAAGGGAGTGGAGGAACAAGGCCCTGTGAGTTGGAGCTCAGTGCATTGCAATGCAGGTTGGGTGGGAGAATGTGACCTCTATCTTGTTCGCTCTAGGTTTTCACCCTAAACTATAAACATTTAAAGATATGAATATTCTGTTCTTCAATGAGTGTGTTACAGATGCTCTCATGTGTGCACTATGATGCTTCTGGTGGGGTAAGTAGGTACCAGAGGGGTCTGTACATAACATTGCACAGAGTGATGTTTTCTTCCCAATACCTCATGTTGACAAAAAAACTGCTTTGGGGGGGTTGTGGAGAGGGCCCTTTTGACTCTTTACTTATATGGCTCACAGTTAAATTCTGTTCACTGGAGAAGCAAAATTTTCCTGCTGAATGAAATCCACCCTTGTGCTAAGGTGCAAGGGAATGTCTCACCATTTGGCTGAACTGGCACCTAGAAGTGAAAGACCTGCTGGGTGAATATAAAAAGAACCTTATTGAGCTGTGGGACAGAATTTATTTCTCTGAATTTAAAGGTGAGTCTGTGGTATTGAAGATGTCAGAACAATGATACATATTTGCTAGTTTACAAAGTGAGAAAGAACATGAGAGACAGTAATTTAGTTTAATGTGTTTAATTTGAGGTATGACAATGTATTTCGTTATCCACAGACACAGTCCGCAAAGGTTGGAAATCCCCCAGGGACAAGACAAACCAGGAGAGTGCCTTGTTTAAATGTCATCTGTGGGGATACCCACAAAGTGAGGTAGCTGGAAATTTCTGGGGAATGTAGCAAAAAGGAAAGGGTAAAGTTCTCAGGCTCTGAGTAGTTACTTGGTTTTGCTTTCCAACTGATAGCACTGCTGTGAAGAAGGCAAGGTGTGAAGAGGATTAGTGCAGCAAACTTCTGTGGAAGACAATATTTAAATGCCTTGAGTCAGCACTAAAAAGTTCACTGGTCCTCCCTGATGAGCACTGCCAGGACTGCTGTGGTGAGCTCTATCATACTAACTCCTACTTGAATATGAAATAGTAGGTTTCAACAGGCAGCCTCTTTCTTCATGGGACGTTACTCCATTTCAACGGCATTATATTGCTATGTACTGTGGAATTTCTGAAATGTTCTGGGGGAGAAGTGATGACTGCTTGGAGCTGATTGTGGATGGGCAGGAGGACAGTAGCTCTTTGTGTTTGTCTTCCTTTCTGGTATACTTCAGAATGCGGGGAAGTAGCAGGATTGCCTTTTTCCTGAAGCACCCTTACAAACACTGAGCAGCAGGTTGCCTTCCCATGACACATGCTATGGCAGGTTACAACAGGGTTTGTTGGTTATGTCACACAGTGTGATGTGGTGTGGTAACAGCGTGACAGCAAGACGAAACGCAAGACCCTGTGTCAAAGAGTCTGCTTTCAAAACAGCCTGCTCCTTACCAGCCCACAGTGCAAGAAACTTTTCACCCAGATGTCACATGGTCTCTTGTTGGTCTGCCCTTCTGTTAAGATTGTATCTCTAAGAGATGAGGAAAAATCAAAAAGGGATCCTGGCAATTTAGTTTTACTACTTTTCCCTCCTCCCCTCTACCCATTATGAAGAACAGAAGTGCATTAAGAGCTCTGAATATACTGTTGAGCATTTCTGAACACTCCGCTTATCCCAGTGTTGCTCCAAATTCACTGCATGTTGACAGAGAGCATGGGTCAAGATCTAATGCTTATGAAAAAATGCCTTTAAATCCCCCAAGGAGTATAGCACAAAGTATTCTCCCTGTATTTACCCGTGTGCAAGATTGTGATGTTAATTATAATGCACCAGGAAACAGGGTAACTGTGTAATACGCTAGGGAATAGTACCCCTCAACCCAATAACCACTTTCCATTTCATCTTGTCACCTTTTCCAGGCAGGATCCAGCGTTATATTTGTGTCTGAAGTATAGGATATAATGATGCCTTGAAGTAATTGTCCTGCCTGACTACATGCATTTATATCCACACATTTAATGGATATAATAGCTTATTTACCAGTTTTTAATGACCTCATTTCTACTCAGCTCCATTCCTTGCAAGGGTGATGTATGGAGACAACAGCATGAGTATTTCTTCTACTAAACAAACACGGGTAGTGTAGAAAGGTGCTGAGCCACTGTAGGTAGAAGTATACCAAAGATCCTCATGATCTAGAAGCATGGAGATAAGCTTGAAAGGCACATTTAAATGGCTAATTGTCAAGTTAAGCTCTCAAAGTCTCTCTCTCATTTTTTGTATCAGAGGACTACAATGTCTTCCAGGAATGTCTCTGTTGCTTCATTACTTCTATGTTTGCATTTCTGGATTACTCTGTGGAGAAAGCAGGCCATGGTGTTCTTCATCATTAATGAGATTTACAAGGAAGGTATACTTCTACCTGTTTGTCTGTGATGGTCCTGCCTAATCCAGAAAACAGCATATGAAAAAAATCCACTGATGTCTGAAAGGATGAGAATGCTGGGAAGTATTTATGGCATGTGGGAAGGGCTCAGATCTGCTTTTGGCTGGTAGTGGAGCACTGGGATACTCCATGGGATACTGACATGGGAACTCCATGTCAGCTGGGACTTTGGGAATCATTATGAATACTTCTGGATGGTGGGCTCCTGTTTCCCATTAAAAAAAAAAAAAAAACAAACCACACACAACTATTTGGAGCAGGGACTGGAATGTGACTCTCCCAGATGTTGGAATGGTGCTCTTGGTACACTAGCCGTTCAATTATAGTCAAGATGAATCCACAGAACAACTTCAGCATTGAAATCTCAGCCCTTGAGAAGAGCAAGCCAGACATTAAACAAACTAATCTACTACCAATTAGGAGGTATATAAAGCTAGCAGGCACCAGGCTTTCACCAACAAAGTTCTGGCAGTCCCTGACAACTCTGCTTCTAGGCATGTCTGCTTTGTTTCTCTTTCTGCTTCTGCTTTGCTTTGAGTAGAGGAGTACCTAGATCCCTCCGTGATCCACAATTTCTTCTGCTCCGATTTGTCACTTAGGACCTGAGGCAGAAGACATTACAGAGCAGACATTAAAAAAAAATATCAGAACTTCCCTCTAAAAGTTTCACCGAGATATTCCTGTGTGAGACATACAACCAGAATGTGGGACATACAACCTCTGTCTCTTTACCAGAGGAGGTCTGAGCCACATCTCCCATATGACTGTCACAGTCAGTGGGTTAGGAGCTGTCTCAGCGTGGGGCATTCTTCACCCTGCTGCGTGTGGTCTCTGAAGGATGGGGAGGGTGCTCGTCATGCCAGGGAAACTCCACCGCAAGCAGCGGTCAGGGCCCTGACTGGAAGGAGGCTGAGGTTTCCAGAACCGTCCCGGTTTGGGGTGGGCGCTGCCGGGATGGGTGCGAGCGTGGAGCGGGGTCTGACAAACGGCAGCAGCGCAGGGCAGGCGCCGCCGCAGCGGGAGCCTGGCGCTGGAGGCGGTGGGCCCGGGGGATGGTCCTCGATACTACCGCAGGGCTCATCTGGGCAGGACGGACTCTCAGCGAAGCCAGTGTAAGAGTTCAAGTGCCCTGGCGACAGCCAAGCTTCTTCAAGCCAACCTTTTAGTGGAAAGGACAGGAATAAGAGGGTGGACAAAATTCCTGATGCACAGTTTAAACATACTTTCTTTGTAAGCATGCAGAGGACTATTAGATGTCTTGTTATTCTTTTCGCATCAAATAGAAAAGTACATGCGATTTCACATTCGTAAAAGCCCCTTCAGAGATGGCAAAGGTGCCTAGGGACGTTAGCTTTACTCTCCTAGAGCCACTCATGGGTAGGAGTTACACTGTAGTTTTGCTTTATTATCCACAAGGACCTCTGAGTTGGCTGAGCAAAGGCATCAGAAGTCCTAAAGAGGGAATTTCTTTGGGGAATGCACTGTGAAAATGCTTCCATGACGTGGACAATAAATAAACCTTTGGAGATGAAGTGACATTGTGCTTTCTAGTACGGGGTTTTTTCCCTTTTTGTGCTCAGGAGACTTGGGAGCCTCAGTTGCCAGAGGCAAGCTTGAACATTTCACTGCTGCTAGACTTTGTGGGAAGATGCAGTTAGGACTATCCAAGTGGACAGTCATGCTCCCTTTCTTTTTCCGACAAAAGAGGTAAGTAATATGATAGATTTGCCGAAGAAGCAATTTTAGAGTGTCTTGGTATAATGTTGGGTAGACTGGTAGGGTGGCCTAAATCTCAGGTCAGGTTTTGGTTAGGGATGTTAGGAGGTAGCCACTTACGAACGCTTGTATAGAAGAAGGCTTCTTTAGGAATAGCTCAGTCTTTGTGGGATGGAGGAATAGGAACTGCAGTTTTGCATTTACACCAGAGGGGACTGAAAACATTAAAAATTACATATATTTAAAACATTGTTCTTTGCTGATTGAGTGGAAAAAACTCATACTTCAGTAAAATCAACAGGTTCTTTAGCTACAAGAGAACCCGAGAATATAACTGAATAGCAAAATAACAGAAGGTGCATTGCTGTTTTTAAAATGGGGTAAATTTCTGCCTGTCATGTAGGAAAATCCAAACAAAAATATAAAGCTTCTGTGCCAGTGTTACTGAGATTAGATGTTATAGTATAAATTCTGTAAAATGTGGAAATATGAAGGGACATATAGATTTAAACCAGAATGCGTGTCTCAGTGGTGTCTATTCATCATACTCTGACTTTTTAAAATCCTGTGAGACAATGATATTCTAAGAAATTTCCCCCCCAAATGTTCCCACTAACTTGTTTCACAGCAGTCTCCGCCCACCTACTAGGTATCTCCTTGCAGAAGCAGGGGTTTATGCTGGATTCAATTTGGCAGACTAAAGCTCCATTCCTTCACATCCTCTTCATTTACAATCTGAACAGGAAAAAGAGAAATCTATGGAAACCAAGAGAAGGGCATCAACCATATATTTTAGAAACATTGGCTGGGTTTCCAACCAACCGCTGCACTGTCTGGTTATTAGTTTTATAGCGGCTTGAATTTGACTTCAATGCAGAGAATTAGCTTCAAGCAGGCACCACTTGAATGAGCAAATCTTAGTCAGTATAATTTTATTATTCCTCTGACTATCACAATCAAGGACATTAGTATACAGGGCATACTTTGAAGAGGTTATTACTGAGCACTCATCATTTACTTAAATCCTCAGATCTTTTTCATGTAGTTATAGAGAGAGCATTTTCATGAGCTTGAAGACTTTTTCTTCTGGCTGCATTTACATTTCCAAGGAAACAAATAAGAAGAACTTTGAAAAGATGATTAGCCTATGAGCTAATTTATGGATTTTTCATAGTCTAGTTCCTTTAAGCCTCTTGCATGGAACTGATTTTCATTTGGAGTAGGACTGTAGGTTTTGTCAATACAGACAGGATATTTTAAAATGGCTTAGCACTGGCTTGTTCTCCTCAAGTTTAATGGGAGCATTTGCTTCTAATTTTAATGAAAAACAACAGGAAGGGCTCCTGAAAATCCGATTTTTCCTGCTTGTTGTACCCTGAGTATTCACATAGGAGATTTATTTAAAGCTCTTTTTTATGAAAGAACAGACCCTGTTTCATCAAAATTATGTTGGCACTAAGATATGTGATGGCAAAATCTAGGCCAGGATATTCAGGGAAAGTGCTTTGCACTGACTGTGGGGGAGAGAGAAGGGCTGTGCTGAGGTGACAATGAGAATTCCTGATGCCTCTGTTTCTGCAGGTGAATATAGGCAGAAGTCTCCAAGGGCTGACGTATGGGGTATGCCACAGCCTCTGCTTATGTTGACATTACACAGGACTCTTAGATTTGCATTTATGGGGTATATTTGGCTAGACAGCATCTTAAGAAGAGAGCAAGGACCGTGACTCCTATAATATGTGTTTGGAGAAAGCTTATCGGTGTTGTCTAGAAGGTGGCTAGTGAATATTGCACATGCACTGGTGAAGCATTTTTTCTTTGTCACAAAGGAACTCTAAATTCAAGGCCATTCCATTCCCCTGACAAAATTCTGAAATTTTAGAAATCCGAACCCAAGAACTATAACTGTATGATTAAGTTTTTTTCTTTAAATTACTGTTTTAATAAGAAAAGGATGGTTTGGGAGCTTCACTTCAGGAGCAACTCAAGACTGACAATCCTGGGAGCACAGAGGTGTGTTCTTCTGATGTGGACTGAGACAGAAGTGTCTCGCTTCAAACATCTCACATTCAGTTAATTTCTGCTGAACATAGAGCTTAATTCTTTAATACCTTGCCTGGGTCACTGGCAGACTGCCCTGCCTTTGAGAACTTACTGCCTCTGTGTTCAGTGAACAACAAAATTTTTTCCCATCCAAATATTTGCAAGAATCTGAAACTTTTTGGGGGATTTTAGATTGCCCCTTTTCCCTCTTTTTTACTTTTTTATGAATACTAGCAAAGAAGGCAATGAAAAACCCATCAGAGCAGCAAATCTGAACTGTTCTTTGTTCTTGATGTCCTGGGCCTTATCATTTAACTTTGAATGCTGCATGTAGAATTTGGAATTCTAGAAAACTATGTGTAGAGATCAAAGGCTGTGAGAAAACTAGTCCTGGCCCTACCACTGACCCACTGGATGGCCTTAAATTATTGCTCCCCATGTTCTCATCTGTAAAATAGGGAAACTATAGGGACCCTCTCCATTGTGCCCTACTCAGATAAAGCTCTCTGGTCTGCCTGGCAGCTTGCTGTGTCATTGTAGCCCTGGGGTATTTTTACCTTCTTTTCCTCTTCTTGCAAGTGGACAACTCTGAGTCTCTGACACAGCAACAGTCGGTATCCCTTATTCTGGTAGCAGTGCCTCATCTTGCTGGCAGTGATATTAGCTTTCTCCTTTGGTTTTTCTTACCAGGCCCAGGAGGGGGAATTTGTGATTGTTTGCCTGGCTAAAGGTAACACAATGGATCTGAAGCCTGTAAGTGCCGAGGACCTCAAAAAAGAGAAAAGGGGAGAATAAAACTAATGATTTTTAAGATTACCAAAATGTGGTGCAAAGAAAACATCCTTCATGTTTTTGGTTTCCTTAAGTGTCCTAGTACATTGGAATCACAAACTATAATATGGTATGTGAAGCAAAGTCAGCCAAACAGATAAACTGATGTTATAAATCTGGGACAGGATATGTCTGATTATCCTTTGCAGCTTAACTGATGGAGTTTGCTCTATTTATGGCTAAGCAATTCTGTGATCTTACAGGAAATTGCTTTCTGTACACACCATTCTTAATAGATTTTTAAATTCATGCCTGCTCTAGGAAAGTGGATTATACTACAAGAGATTATGCATTTTTTCCCAGCTTTTAAGGAGCAACCGTAATGATGGTTATTGTTGATGAGGGCATTACAGAGCATTCGTGTAGCAAACACCTTGAATAGCTTAGTGTTGAAAGCTTTAATTTTCCATTTAATAATAGTGAAACTAGTTAATACTAATTTTATACAATCACTTCCTAAGCTTCTTAGAAAGCATGCAGTCATGGATTTAGTCTGTGCCACGGGGGAACGCCATACATCATGAGGCTCAAAAACCCCCAGAGTTATTAGAGCTATGCGTAATATTTTACATCCTGTCTTGGATCCAGTTTGTAAGTCCTTTGATTCATGGGCAATGATGACTTATCCGGGGATGGCTGCAGTGATTCCTGCCGCCGGCTGTCTGCCCCACCTCTCTCTCGGAAGTGTTCGTTCGTGCTGTGAAGGTGGCTCAGCTCTTTGGGAAGCAGCTGTTGAACCAGCACAGTTTTCAGACCAGTAATATTAACAGAAAAACTGGCACTGGCTTTGGTTCTCCATAATACACCAGGCTGTAATTTACAGTGGTTCAATTACTGCCACACCAGCAGCTCAGCTGTCTTGAAGCAGGGGCAGGGCTCAAAGGTGAAGATGGGAACCCCTGCAGCCATCTGCTGCCATCCCTATTCATCAGCCAGATACCCAGACCTAGACTGGGGTTTGTAAACATGCATGGCAGTTACTTGGTGTTTTCAATCAGATCTTTTCACAGATTCAGCTGGAGACTCCTCTGGGGGTTTATGGTCTCACTGCATCCATGGGGATTTCCATGGGATCAAGACAGTTCTGACTTTGGGACAAGGACCCCTGTGGAGTTCTGGGGCTTTGGGAAGGATGAAATACACTTTCTCACACAGGGCTGGTGCAGAACCAAAGCCTTGTGTGTGTTTCACTGAAACCTGCTTTTGAGGTTTCTGTGGTAACTTCTTCAAAAGCAAGTGTCAGAGGGTAATATTGGGCTGGGATTTCACAATTCACTCTTACCTAAGACACCCAGCCAAGGGGCAGAGTCAATACTGTGTTATTTAATCAGCTTAAGGGACATACCAGCCTGCTACTGGTTCATGGGAAAGCCTTCCCTCCTGTGGCCATCTCGCTGTGGGTGCCAATAGTCAACACCCACGACTGCTGAAAATCAGTCACATTTTTTCCCTGCAAGTCACTCATGTGTTGACGATCTTTTATGAGCAACTTTCCGCCTGCATTTGGTCTCAACAGCATGACAGAGAATCACATTTGCCATCCAGTCAGACAATAACTCAGCTGCTTTTACAAAAAGGGGTGATGAAGTCAGTTTTGAGGGCTTCAACAGCTCTTGGTTTTCATTGGACATGTTCTTTACCTCCCTTTTCAGGTGCCATAGAGGGAGAATTTTTGAGAAGTGTGGCTTGTGTTCTAGTTGTGTCCACCAAAACAAAGACTGAAAATTGTTTATGTGGGAAGAGCAGATTAGGGACATGGTCAGTTATGGCAACTGGTCCTGACAGCCCAATTAGTGATCTCCCCAGGGCAAAGTCTGTAAGAGGGTATCCTCCTCTTCCTATGGACATGCTGCCTGTTTGAGCCCTCCATTGTCTTTGAGCAAGGGCAGATCTGAGGAGGGATGAGAGGGGAGTGGGTCAGGAGTGGGATGTCTATGCTATCCACTGTGATGGGCTGTGAAGGGATGTGCAAGTAGAAAGGCATGTCTGGCAGAATAAGAGAGCAGGGCTTTTCTGGGGCTGGTTGCTGAGAGTGGTCAGAGTTGCTCCGGTGTCCAGGATGGCAGGCAGGCATTGTGGGGATGGAGAAGGGACTGTGAGGTAACAGCATGACACTGAAACAGGACAGGCAGGGGGCTTAGAGTGTAAGGCACCCTGTCTCAGACTGTATTTAAAATCTCTGTGGAGCACTCCTTCTTCTTCCTACAGCCTCAGCTCTTCTTGACTTTGAAGCAGGACACACACAAAAGCCTACCAAGAAGTTCCCATCCTTTTTGTTTTTGCTGTAGGAAGCAGAGCAGTCCTAGTTGCATATTCAGTAGTAATTTACATGGTTTTGATTAGTTACGCAAGATATGTGGAGTTTCTCTTCCCCTAACTTGAATGTCTTGCACAACTAGTCAGCATAGTGTGAATTGTTAGTGTGAATTGTCAGCCCACCAATCAGGACTACCAACTGCAGTTTGCCCTGACAAAGGAGACAACAGAAACACAGGGGGGTTGAGAACAGGCAACAAAAATAATTAAGCATGGACAGACTTCCCTCAGGAAGAAACTGAAAAGAATAGTACTACTTTGTTAGAGAGTAGATGACTAAGAGTTATACAAATAAATGAATGGGAGAGAGAAAGTCGAAGGGGGGGGTGGTGTTTGTATTTATCCTCTCAAGCTATAAAACAACAAGGCAACATTTAATTAGAAGGAAAGAAAAAAATACCAGGTGACAAAACCTACTTTGCTTAGGATGGGATTGACTTGCCTTTGAGAAGTCGTCTCACTGCAGAGCATAGATGGAGCCTCAAGGACTGACCAGCTCATAGTCTAGTCACTTAAGCTAATGAATCTGACAGTGTTGTTTTTTTTAAGAAAATACTTGTCTTCATGGAAAATGAGAGTCAAAATATGAGACGGTATGTGTTTGAAAGTGTTAAAATTTCTTTTTCTAAGTGCTGGTTTAATGAATTCAAGGTAAAAATTTTCATTCTGGACAAATGTATGATTTCTGATCATCTTTCTCTACTGCAGCAAAGTGCATATACTTGGTTCCAGCAGTCCTCTTCTGGACTATCTGACAGTTACATGGTCATTTAAGATGACATTTTCCTTTGTGCTAATTTTCTGCTATAAACCTCTTAGCATGAGACTTCTGATTATTGTCTCCTTTGGTTAGCTGATGTGTTGTATTGTGCTTAGAATCATAGGTTGAAACTGGAGCTATGCTAGATACTTCAGATATATGGGAATGCTCTGTCCTAGTGGTATAAAATGGTACCTAAAACTCATCTGAAGTGTTCGGTCACAGCAACTAGTTCATTTTAAATGCAGCAGATGATGGATATCAATGCTCTCTACTGCCTCAATCAACTAGAACTGGAATTCTTTGAGTTATTCTACTGTCTTGCACAAACATGATCTGATGCCTAAAGGCTCCAATTAGGAAATGGAATACAAAATGAGCTGCTCACCTTATTGGGATGAGGTTCAGCTACCAGAGTAAATATGGGTGAGGTGGAAACAAACTGATTACTAACTACATGGGAAGATAAAGGACTTGGCAGAACTGGACTAGTGCCCAAACCAGCCTCAGTAATGAGAGAGGGGAGGTTTCCCTTGCTTGTGTAGTGGTCACACACTGACATATAATCACCACAGAAACTTGGTGTGTGCTTATAGGGCTTTAGGACAGTTCTTCTGAGACTAGAGGTCATGCCCCAAGTGGGTTACAAGTGGCGTCCTGACTCAACAGATACTAAACTGTTTGGATGAATATTTAGAGTCATGAGAATGTCAGAAACTGAATTATAACAGGGAAGCATTTGAGAACTGCTGTGTGAAGAGCTTTGCCCTGTCTGGTGTTGCATACCTGGCATACCTGTCCTAGCAAAGTCAATGAAGACATACCTGTGCACTGAGTTGAGCAGGTGCTTAAGTGCTTTGCAGGGTCATTGCGAGCACACACAGCTGAGAGTTGGGTCTTGAGCAGTTTCTGGTGCTTCCTCCCCTGATGTGGTTTACCCTCAGCTGGCAGCTGAGCACCACACAGCCACTCGCTGCCCCTGCAGAGGGATAGGGGACAGAATCTAAAGGGTGAAAGAGAGAAAGCTTGTGGATTGGAGATATAGGCAAAGCAGAAGCTGCACATGCAAGCAAAGTGAAACAAAGCAAAACAAGAAATAAATTCACTGCTTCCCATGGGCAGGCAGATATTCAGCCACCCCCAGGACAGCAGAGCTCCATCACACGTAATGGTGACTTAGAAGGGCAAATACCTTCATTTCAAAAGTCCTTCTCCCGTCCTTGTTTTTCTCTCAGCTTTACATGCTGAGCCTGATGCCATATTGTATCCCTTGGGATATACCTCTGGTCAGTTGGGGTCAACTGCCCTGGCTGTGTCCTCTCCCAGCTCCGTATGTACCCCAAGCCCCCTCATTGGTGGGGAGCAAACTGAGTAACGGTTATAAGAACAACTGAAATGGGACTAGAAAGTTCATTTGGAGTAGAAGAGTACAAGGAGCATTTTTTCAGTCAATATTTGATGAGAAGGCTACTTTATGGGGGAAGGACAGAGGCGTGGTGAATTATATATTTATTTTCTCATGTTTGTAGGTAAATCACGCTGCTTACCTAATCCTTCAAAACATGAGACCTTTTCTGTTTGTTAGAATGCCCATGTTCAACTGACCAGCAAACCTGATTGTTGACTACTGTTACTTCTAAGTGTTGCTCCCGTGTGTCTTATTGATCCAAAATTACTTTAATGTTTCTAAAATTTCATGTCCCAAATTTTTTCTAATGGACCTTCAACTTGGATCAGAACCCTTGTCATCAAACTGGAAGGAGAGTTTACTGTGTTGACCAAAGGAGAATAAAATCCTACAGGATTATGAGATTTATTGCTCCTGGTTGCAAAATTAGTGTCTCTTTGATGATTTTTGTTATCTCGTGTACTGGGCACGTGGCTCAGAAATCTGACCTAAGAAAGACTTTAAGTTGTACCTGGATTTAGATGCCAGCCCAAATTTTGTTAGTACAAACAGTGACAGAAAGCAGATGTATATCCTAGGATTTTCTGGGATATATTTTTTGAGTGTTTGAAATTCACAGCATGTTTCAGTATTCTGCCTAATGCTTAAATATCAAAACTTACTAGTGAAAAAGAAGATGATATTTTATTAGAAAAATGTGTTGCAGGTCTTGTAATAAAAAGACTTCCATCAGTACTGAAAAGCTTGTTCAATGTTGAAACTTTGATTCATCTTGTCTTGTTAACTAACCACTTTGTCACCTTGTTACCTTTTTCACCCTCTGCCTTGGCACTGCCCTGCTTAAAGGTACTTGAAAATCAAGGATCTGCCTAAAAATTCATTGGTTTTTTCCAGCTGTGGTCACTGAATTGCAGTACAGCTGCTCAAGAAGGAATCAAATGAAGGTAACTGGATTTTATTTTTGTTTGGTTGGCTAGGGCTTTGTTTGTTTATTTATTTATTTATTTATTTATTTATTTATTTATTTATTTTCGTGTGTGGACGCTTTAGGATTATTGCTGTAATTTAAATCTTTATCCATTAGTATTATGAATCTCGCGTTCAAAATTAACTCTTGAAAGCATCAGTCACACTCTATGAAGGCTGGTGTGATGATCTGCATATCAGTTTATATATCTGCATCTTAGACTGATAAAACCATGTGTGAAAGCATTTGAACTGAGCAGTGTGAACACAAGCACCAGAACAGGGAAAGAATCATGATGACTTTGATTCGAGCTTCAAGGTTTATTGCTGGGGATGTGCGAGTGAGCCATCTCTGGGTCTAGGATACAGGCTGCATAAATGTGTGTTTAACCAAGACAACTTTTATCTTTTGCATTAAGTCAAAGGGAAGAAGAAATGGAAGTGAAATTGCTTGTAAATTTTTTCACTGTTTGTGAAATAGTGAGCCCATGGTGATTAGAGCAGATCTTGGAGTTTGACTTTTGGAGAGTGAAGAAATCCCACCCACGGGGACCATTTGCCTGCCATGCAAACCTGACTCACAGATGTAGCAGGGTCAGCATTGTAACATTTCCTGAAAGCAATCACACTGTATTACATTCTGAAGATTTTGCTTATCTGGAATATTTCTCAGTGCTGTAGCAACTTATTGCAGGCCCACAGTAACAAACTGTTGTTTTCTGAGGAAATCTGGGCTTGTGCAATTTACTTCCAACAGACAGTGCATTCAAAGTTGAGACAGTGCAGACTTCACATGCACCCAGGAAGCCTCTCCTGCAGCCCGCTGAGTGTTAAAATAGGCTTATTAACTTCTTTTCTGGGCATCTCTTATAAATTGAATGATAAGGGTTGCACAAAATCATCACTCTTGGCAGTATACAGGACTCCTCCTTGAAATCCAGCTGCTGCTGGCTGCATTTGTATCAGAACTGGAAAATTAGGACACACAAATGAAGTATTGGGATTTTTTTCCAGGCTTCTGATATTGCTCCAAAGCTTAAAGAAGTTGCAGCCTCAGGATCATCTTTGAGTGTATCATTAGTAGCTGGCTTCTTTAAATTCCCCTAGGTGGGCAGTTACATCATTTAAGCATTAAAACTCTTGGGTGTATGTCAGGCTTCTACTAAGCTAAGTAAAAGAGTTCATGTTAATGAGAAGCAGTTCTTTCTCTAGGAGAATTTAATCTAACAAGAGCAAGAGATGACAGAGCCAACAGAGGGAAATGGATTCTCATGGAGATGGAGGTCAGGCAGTAACACGGTGTCAGACCCAGAACCAGAATGAAGTTCCTAGTGTACTGGATCAGGCTGCACTTAGCTTCTTCTGTCAGCTGGAGGGCTGGAAAGAGGAGTTTGTAAGAGGCTGTTAAATGGAGAAAAGGCCACTTATATGCTTCACTGATTTTACCAATAGTGATTCTTGGGAGAGGGTATTCTCTAACAAGCAATGTGGTTTTATTAAAAATAGTGGAAAGAGAAAAATGAATAATTTACTACATATTCAGCCTGGTGTTTAAGATGTTACAGTTTCAAAGCACATGCAAGTACAAAGCACATGTCGCCAACACTTGTGTTCACAAGCAAGTTTCTCGCAAAATCAGCTGACTTTGCAGGTTCTGGTGTCAGGTGTTGCAATGGTCAGAGTTGTTTCATTTCTCTATGAAATACTACTGAGGCCCTTTGGGCCAACTCCTTATGGGCTCACAGACATTGCATCCCCCAGTTCCAGGCATCCTGCTGCCTCCCAATGCCCTGGCCCTGGGCTGTTCACCACTCAGACTTCCTTACCATGCAGAGATGAGGGAGGGGAGCTCAACAGTTAGGCCCCTTAAATGGGGCACCTTTCTCCAGGACAGTCCCGGTATAGACTGTGTGGGATTTTGCTGTTAGAATTCTTGCCCACTGAGGAGAGGGACATGTCTTCCCACTGGTACCAATGTATTCAGAGCTACCATTTAGGAGACAAGACAGTTTGTTTTTTTGTTCATCCACCTCTTGAGTTGTTGGAAAAGGAAAAAAAATGTAGATATCCCCCATTCTAAAAGTAATCACCTAGGACTGGCTTAAAATGGGGTTGAGATAAATATAAAATCACCTTCTCACCAATGGTATTCTGTACAAGGCCTGACCATGAATTTGAGTCCATGTACACAATATACCTAGAATATATTTATTGGTTTGGAACCTTGGAGAAAAGTGGGTGAATATGTAGGTTCAATCCTGCCCAGACAGGATTCAAGCGTTAGTTAAGATGCTATCAAAGAAGTTTGATAGCGTCAGAAGGAAGAGGTTGCTTCTGGCATGAACTTGGTTGCCTGTAGCTCTAGATGTCAGCTGAGCAGCATTTTTGAAGATCTTAGTGATAGTAAGATGTCTTCTGAAGCCCTTTGGAAAGCAGGCCTTTTTAAAGTCACACCATCCTTGTCCAGTCTTGCCACAAATTTAGTCTACCTCGCAAATAATAAATACAAGTCTTGCTTGCTATTAGCAAACTCCAAAGTACAAAATGCTAGTCTTTTTCTGAACAGAAATAATTCCTTTCATTACAGTTTAAAAGGCTGTAGAATTTTTTTCTACCAAATTATCTAAAAGCTAAAACTGTAATTCAAATCCTCACTGGCTAATTATAGCGTGCTGCTCTTTTGATGGAGAAAAGTAGTTCTGCAGAAGGCAGAACAACCATCTCCTCTACACTGAGATCTATTTCTTTTCACAAAATGGGAATATGCTGGACGAGTGAGAATAATCCTTTACTTTCTGTTATTTCAGAAGTTTAATGTAGATTTATGAGCAAAACCTTCTGACTGCATCACTGCAAAATTTTGAGGGATCAGGAAGACACATGATCTGTATCTTCCTGTTTTCTTCATTTTTGGGAAAGAAAGCTGATATGTGTGTTCACAGTTCAGTGTGCTCTGTTGTCCATCAAGGGAACAGGCAACTGTCTTTCCATTACCCTGTGCTTTGCACAGTCCTTTACAGCAGTACACAAAGAAGGCACCAACACTTACTTGGGATGGCACCATATCCTACCTCCATGGTGCACAGCTGTAAATGGCAGCACCTTGTCCAGGACAATGGCAGGCTGGACAGTCCATGGGGAGTGAGGTGGAGCTGAAGAAACGAAACTTTACTCCTTAAAGAGATGTTAATAAAAACTAGGGCTCAGTTGGAAGGGAGCTGGTAGAGGAATGCAGTCTTTGAAGAAGTTAATGACCCACCTACCCTACAGGGGAACAGATCTGAGAAGTGTAGTGATGTGGCAGCCAAGGTGTTGCCTCATATCCCTGCTACTGTACAATAACATCAGTCAATGATTCTCTAGAAGCTGAAAATTGAGTGTGAATTCAAGAGCTTGGAAACTAGACAAGGTCTCTAATGTGTCAGTAAAAAGAAGAGATGTCAAATTGCCGAGATACATATGAGGCTGGCAACTCTACTGTAGCCTGTCCTTGTGGGGTGAGGTGCCCATCCTAGTTAGCGTGATGTTAGTCAAAATGGAGGAAGAAAAGCACAATTTCTGTGACAAAATATTCAGGAACACTGCTGATTTAGGTTATCATTTAGGACTATTCACTAATTAGGATCTCTAGTATCTGGTAGTGGTACTCCTGAGTGCTGCAACATCTACTCCAGTGTCCTGGTGGAGGGGGTCCAGGCCCACTGAGGCTTGGGTCATAAAAGTGCAGGAAATATTTTCTCTACAAAGAGTTAGTCCAACTCGTTTTTTAACAGAAAGAGTAAGACCTATCCAACTTCTGTTCCATTATGCAAGCCTTTCAGCTGATGGAAGCACTAGGATATTCTAGGGAGGTTGTTGGTCACCATTTCATACATAGTTTCTTGCCCAATTAATACACCTTGTCATTAATCACACAAACAAAACTCTATACTTCTGGGAATAAATTTGCATAAGCAACTTGTCCACAAGAAAACTGTCATTCTATTTGCCCTTTTTTTTTTTTTTTTTTTTTTTCAAAAAAAAGGGAAACAAGAAAACTTCTTCTTATAATTCCAGCTCTGTAATATTCAGCTCATTTGAATCTGGTACCCTTATTTTAATCCATATAAATGAATAAAGAAACAGGCCCTGGCTGAAAGGTACATGTTTCTATAGCACCACATTACAGGAGTTCTTAATTCCCTGACCCTAACCCTGGAATGCAAGGAAGAGTCAAAGTTTGGCAAAGGTTGTTGCCAGATGCAGTGTGCTTCTATGTTTACACCCTCCCTAATGACTGCTCTTTAAAAAATAATAATAAAATGCAAATAACTTACACCTGGTATAGTTGGAAAGTCAAAGAAAAGAAGTAAAGAACATGGAGGCTGTGGGAGTGCTGTTATTATTGTTATTATTATTACTGTTATTATTAATCAGACAAATGCACACCTGTACAAAAGTTCCTTAAACATTGTCTGCTGTCACTTTGGTAGGCCCTATGAATATACTGAGGTAATGTCCTTTGGTTGGCTTACTTAATTGAACTGATGATGGGGGGTGGAGGAAGCTAGGCAGGGAAACATGCTAGAGATGGAAGAGAAGAATTCCCACCCACGCAGTAGGCATGTACTGTAATAATGGAATAATTATGTGCAGTTTGTTTATAGCTGTCTTCCCCTAGCATCAACGCCTTGGGCTAGAAGCGAAGCAGGACGGGTCCTGCAATCAGTTTTCACAATCATGTTTTCTCTGTGATTTGTCTTTTATTCCCCATTAGAAAGCAGAGCATGTCTAGAGCAAATGCAGTGGCTTCAGCCCTTCAGGATACTGCAAATTTGCTCAGATTTGGGGAGGGATGGGTGTTTATGAGTTATTAGTTTGGATTTTTATCAAGATCCATAGATCCAAACATCTGTAATGATGGTTCTCATTCCACAATCCCAATCTGTCCAGAGTTGCTCAAAACTGGATAACTTTTGGCCTGAGACATTTTCCAGCCTTTCAAATAATGAATGTTGGGTTGTGGACAAAAACCAAAGCCAGATGGCTTTGTGTGGTAAGACAGCTAACTGTTACTGCAATGGGCTGTACAGTGGGGATTTGATCCTGGTGGTTTTGAAGCAGGTTAGAAATTTTCTTGTGGATTCTTCCTGCTGCTTGTTAATAAAGTTGATCATGCCCTGGTTTTACATTTCAGCATGAACTCACATTGTGCTGATGGTAAAATGCTGATGATTTGCTTTCTGCTGTCCCTCTAAATGTATTAAAGGATATTGTAGTCTTCATGCAGCTGCCATTTTGCGTTCAGTTCAACTGCAATCTGCCATGAATGCATACATAGCATTTCAATTCCAGTGGCACTTAGGAAAACATTTCCAGGCAAGTGGAGTATTCATATGATGAACTTTATCTTTCTCTTGCAGCAGGCGGCATGCCAGGTCTGTTTAGTTAAGAAGAGAAATGGGAGTTATTCACAGATTTACTGCAGGGAGGTCAATAAACAGACATTGGACCAGGAAATAACTGGAAAACATGATAGTCACACCTGCTGCATTGGATCTGTCACACAGGTTGTGCACTTTGACAGCAAATGGCTTATTTCATATGCATTTGTGAAGCACATCACATCATGAGGGGCTTGATCTGGGGTTTAGTGGATGTCTTGGAAACTCAGAGCAGACTGCAGATATCAACTAATGAAATGCCTCCATGACATTTATATGCAGAGTTGATAACAATGTGTTCAACACGCACTGGCTTTGGAAACGCCTTAGAAATTGAATATAGCTTTATTTAAGGGGTAAGAGAAGTAATAGTAATTATGAAGTGACAATGAACATACAAGGCAGGTGTTACCACCACCTTACACGTGCAGCAGACATCCCTTTCCTCAGGATGTTATAAGCTGGAGTGCTATTTAATCAGCTAAAACTCTTGTGTGGAATGTAGAAAAGCAAGATTTTTTTTCGTCAAAACTGTTCTGAACAAGCTGCAGTAAAAAAATCAGCTTTAAAAAAATGGTCATAGATCTGATTTTAAAAATGGTTTTGGATTACATGATTTTTAATTGTTTCAACAGTTCTGGTCAACGCCTTAGCTTTGAAGGGAGACATGGGGCAGTGGAAAACCTTCTGGGTTGCAGGCAGTTGCCAGCCACTGCAGTGGACGTTGCTGTTCCCTGAAGTGCTGCTCAAGTAGAGTAGGAGGAATGAACCAAGAAATGGCTCTGTCAGCCACCTTGACTCCAACTGGGAATTTCAATGAAATGAGTGCACTTCTGTGCAGTACTGATCACACTTAACCAGACCATTCTTATGAACATCCTTTCTGCTGAAATGTGCTTGCCATGTCCCATAGTTCTCTCCCTTGGATCTTACCATGGCTAAGGCTCTATGATGATTTGCAGTGGCCATCTTCTCTTATTCCAACAGCATATGTGGGAAGTTATCTAAAGCAAATGGATGAATAAAGAAAAAATAGCAAGGTGTAGTGGGCTTACAGAGATTTAGGAACTAACATTTCTCTGACTTACCATCAATGATTTAACAGGGGGCCTTGGGTAAGTCACTTCTATGACACAGTTTCTGCTTCTGAAACAACTGTCTGTTGATCTCACTATGGCAGTTTTAAAGCCTAATTTACTTATATTTTCTAGCACTTTGAAGATTTGAACTGCACCATATTATGGGAATTGTTAGGAATCATAAAAGAGAGTTGGTGTTGCAAGAGGAGTTATGATAATGAAGCCTAAAGTCAGAGACTTAATGCCTCAGTTCTTTGCTGAATCAAAGCCTAAGACTGTGAGTTCTTTGAAACAGACTCTCCTCAATTAGAGGCCTGCTCAGAACATAATAGGGCTATGACATACTTGGGGCCTCTGAGTCCCTCTGTAACAAATGGTTACATACATAAGCTTGAAGATGGCACCAGCTCTAGGAATGCTACAGGTCCCTGTAGGATCTATCCCTTTCTCTCACGGCTCTTAGGTTTTTATTATCTTCAAATCTCTGTACCTTACTGCTTGTTCCATTCTCCAGGTCCTTAAAGCATTCTTCAAGCTACAAATAAAGAAGATAAAATTACAGGGTACTTTATGCGCACTAGCTAGGAAGCTGAATGGGCATGAAAGGGCTTCCTGGTTTCCTTCCAATTCAAAATGTTATTGAGTTACTATGTAATCAGATAAATGAGTTGTTAATCAAAGTGATGTCAGCTTGGGACATACTATAGAAAGATGATTCCGTTGTAATCACAACTGTATAATTAAGCAATGAGGCCTGACAGGGCTTGAATTATAGCACGATAATTTTCACCTCAGTGCTGCTGATGAGGGCCATGGCTGTCTGCCATCCAAGTACCCGGTTATGTCTTGCTGTACAACAACCCTAGTGCTGAAACATCTGAGACAAACCAGAGTAAAAAAAAAAATTCTTTCATCTCACCACCCCCCGCCCTGCTCCAGGGTGAAGCATTTCTGTGATCAGGCTGAGCCCTGTGTATCTGGAAGCAAGTTTGACTATGTCTCTCCTGTTAGAATATTTATAATGTGAACGCACTGTGTTTGACACGAGCCTAACGTGATGACAAGGTATAGGATCCTTTACAGGTACTATTAGTTAAATTTCAGCAAAATGCTTATTGTTACAGAAGAAGCCCCCAAAAAAGGTCCCTACCTAGCAATACTTGGTGTTTCCTAGATTCGAACCCCATTCTCCTCTGAGAAGTTTAAATGAGGAATTAGCCTTCACATTCACAGTTCTCTATCCACCACCCTTGGGACAGAAAAAATTGCACTGACTTAAAGAAGAGCTTTGAGGAGACATTGAAATAACATGGACTTTGGCAACCTCTTACATGAACAGTGGCAGAGATGTGAGCTAAAATGACTTAATATAGAATAGTGACCAAATCCTGCAGTCATAGCTTGGGTGAAACTCCCATGGAAAGCACTGAGCATTTGTCTGAATCAGCAGCTGAAAATTTGTTCCACAGGCTCAGTATGGAGGTGAAAATGCCAAGGCTGAAGAGTTCCCTTGTCTCATGGGGGGAAAAAATGTCACCTAAGAAATATAAAACTCATTTTTCCATGAGTGAGGTGCCACCTCATTTTTCTTCATGAAGTCCTGGCTTTGCTGAGGAGGTGGGAAACGTTATGCAATTTACTCTCTCCCTCTACAAACTCTCTCCTATCATGTCCCCGTCAGCCTTGCCCTGCATGGGCATTGCTCATACTTCTGCTTTAGGAGTGTGATTGTCTGGTGAGCTATGCACCACACCATTGATTGCCTGAGAAGCGCTTTATTTGTTTGCTTGTAGTTCAGGAACCCTGGGACTGAGAAAACCCCCTGTATATCCAAATAAAGCATTTTTGCACCTTCTCTAGAGCCTCTTCCAAGGTGTTGCACATGATGGCAGTGCATTCAGTCTTGCAGGAACCTTTGTCTCCTCGGAGGTGGAGCTGGGCAGTTTTCCCCAGTGCTGACAGGCACGAGCAGCCCAACGCAGCTGCCTCTGCCTCAGGACAGAGAAGGGCAGCTCTGGAATCATGTGGCCACTCAGAACACCTGCGCTGGACACTTTGGCTCAGGTCCTTTGTGACGGCTGCAAAAACGTTTATGGACTCCAGTCAAGACCAGCAAAGCACATAATTTTCCCAGTGTTGCCTTTGTTGCAAAAATGATGTGCTCTTGGCAATACTGTCAGGAAACTCTATTCCTGAGGCTAAATGCATGCAAAGTAAAGCCTCCCCTCTGACAAAATAAAAATATCCTGATCTTGGCTGCAGTAGCAAAAATGCTCCTGGCCTATTAAAATTATATCATTGAAAGAAGTGTCTCTTTGTCTGCTGGTGTACCTGTAAATCAGTTCAAGTGAACAGTCCTTTGAAACTCATTTCAGCTGATATATATGCTCTTGAGGATGAATGAACTTCTGAGCTGCCAATGCTGCCATCCCTCATAAGTCAAATCTCTTCTCCAGGTACTTGAATCCCATGATGATAGTAAAAACTAGGGGTTTACAAGATACATCAGCATCAATTTTTTGAGAGCTTTCACCTTGGAAGGCAAGAAACATCCTTGGGTTGAGTGCCTGTCAAATGAGTACAGACGCAACAGTGGAAGAGAGGAACATTTTTTGCTCTCATCTTTCACTGCTGTCATAAGAAGCTGGCTTGAGAGATCCTCCATTAACAAAAGAAAAGGTACAAAGAAGGCAGTCATGACACAAGCTTGCCTCTGCTTATGATTATACTCATGTTTCCTTGAATATGGCCACCAGAGAAGCTATAATTTTGGTAAACTCAGATTACTGCCTGACTTCCTTTCCCACAGTAAGGAAAGCAGCCAGTCTGTGGGAAACTGGAAGCTTCTCTGGACTGATACCCCAGACAGGAACAAGGCTTTCTGTGTAGGGTGTTCCAAAGGCATGTGTCCCTGCTAATTCCTTGCGTCTGATGACAAAAGGGGTCAAGGAAACTGCAAGAGAGAGATGTTTTTCTAACATAATTTCTCGAACACTTGGAACTTCCTACCACATGATGCTCCTCAAACAAACTTTTGCAGGACTCTGAAAGCTTGTGAATTTGCCTACACTATTCAGAGAGAAAAGTATTGACCTTCAGAGAACATATTCAGAAGTTACATATCAGATGTTAAGTAGGTAGTGTTAGCAGGAGAAACAACACATATTGCTGACATTTTCATACATGCTTGGATTTGTCTGGGACTGCCCTTCTAGTGTCAGGCCATTTCTAAGTACCCAGCTGACAACTTGGGTTTGGCTCTTGCATGGGGAGATGTTTTGATGAGTGGTTCTTGTACCATCATTAATTGTATGCTGTGCACAGATGCACTGACGTTCTGTGGCACAGGGATTTGAGATGGGATGCCCAGGGCTGATGAGGGGTGAACAGTCCTTGGAGTGGGTTATCCTCTGCCCTCCAAGATGACTCTTTTTTCCCACTGCCACTTTGATTTTTCCATCCTTTACTGACTGTTTCAGTTTGCTGCAAATATCTGGATTTGTCAGTAGAGCTGGAGAAGAAGAAATGATTCTTCTGCCAGATAAGGAGCAACATGGCCCTTGTGGTTGGCTCCCAGCATTGTTTGTGAGGCACTGGAATTGCTGGCAGAAGCCAGCAGTAGGCAGCACGGCTAATTTAACCGAGGCTGTGAACTGAAAGAGAAGCACAAGTTTCATACTGGAGGCAAGAAACGTCTCCAACACACCTGCATATTACTGTGTAACCTAGAAGGCAGGGAGATGCAAAAATTGTCATAATGAGAGAAAATTAGATCCAGAATTGTCCATCTGCTCTGAATTCCTAGCATGAAAGTATCCAGTCGATGACATGAGTACAAGTCTTGACCTTTCACTTCTTTTTCCCCTGGACTTTCACTGGATAAAAGATCAGACACAGGCTCCTTTGTGCCTCTGTGAGGCATGGTGCTGGGACAGGGAAATGGCTCCCATGGTTTGGGTTTTCCACTCAGATAAGATTACTAAATGATTGTGAACTTCAAGTTCGGAAAATTCACTTTTGTTAAAAAATTTAGCAGTGCCACCTGCAGGAAATTGCCGGGAAACCCAATGCCTGTCCGGGGAGCTCAGGCCCAACTGACCTCTGCCTCCTGTGCAAGAGAAGATGAGGCTGCCAGTGTGAGGCTTCCCTGACGAGCTGGTTTCTCATCGACATCAAAGTGCGATCTGCATCTGCAGATAATGCAGAATACCTGAGAAGAAACCTTTGTCCAGAAACCACTGTCTTTGATAGCTATTACTTTTTGATTTTGAAAGCCTCCATGTTTCCCCCCAAAGAGCTTTCCCAAACATGATACATTGCATATATAAACTCTGGTCCAACTCCCAGTGGAAATGATGGCAGCCTTCCATTGAGTGCGATCCAGACTTTAATGCCTTTCATGTATGCCAATGAAAACTCTTTACATTGCATACTAGTGCTCTTTAAAGGCTCTCAAGTAGATAGACAGATTAGATTATTTAGCACTATACAATGCAGCATAAGTGGTGCTGGTGAGTCATGAAATGGCATTCTTCCCTCTGACTCAGTGTGGAGTCAATGCCCGAGCATGTTGCTATGTGGCTCTGTATTGTTGGAGGTGTCTTTTTCAGACAAGAAGTAAAAAAAAAAAAAAAAAAGAAGATGTCTGACCCACTATTCTTGCTACAGACCCCATTTGCCTGTGAGCGCCTTGGTTGAACTTTGCAGAATTTCTCACCCTAGCACAAGTTATCCTCAGCTTCCAAAAGAAAACTATTGTTCTCCTTGCCAGGAGGGAGCAGGGTTTTGAGTTATCTGGAACAAAATGTTTTAAAAACAAGAATGGGTTATTGCAAATACACTGTGGGGTTTAAATCCTTAATATTGAAGGAAAACCTACACCATCACTTACTGCACATTCATATTTAGCATTCTGGTTTTGTTTACCACTTCAATGACTGTTTTCAATTACTGTTCTCTGCATGAAACCACTTTACTCAGGCCTGCTGCATATACAGAACTGACTTAGAAGATGACTACTCTGTTTTGCAGTGATTTTCAAGGTGTCAGACTGCTTTTTTGTTCCTTATCTATACGGCACTTGGTGCCTGGAGTGTGAGAGTCTCTTGTTTAAGCACCATCCCTCTTCCTGGTAGAAAGATTTCATTGCAGCTCTTCCTCCAATGTGCAGGGAAAAGAGTTTCACCTGGGTCTTTCATCTGCCCCATCTCCTAACTACCAGGATGTAAATGACATGACTCTGTTGCAAAAAAACCTCTCAAAACCTGGTGTCTTGACAAGAATACTTCAAGTTTCAAATTTTACTTCATCGAAAATGTACGGATCAGCTCTGGTATGTGGAGAGGTTTGCCTAACACATTACATAAGCAGCCCTGAGATGTCCTCACGACTCCTTCCAAGGACAAGAGGTATCCAGGCAAAATTCAAGTGCTCCACAGGGCAGCTGTACTCTCCTGGTAATAACCAGTAATTGAGATTACAAGGAGTTATTCTATTTTGGATGTTGCAAGCAATGGGATCCATTCCTCTTTGGAAAGGACTACTAAGGTGGAGAGGGCTTCTTAGAGGCACAGTGGCACAGGTGAGATGGAAGAGAGGGGGTGAGGCCAGGGGCAGCAGCAGGAGCAGTTCTGTTTGAACATACTTGTTTCACAGTATGGGATTCCAGTGACTGCCTTTGCCTCTTGTAACATTTATGCCAGTGTGATAAACCACTTGTTTTATCTTATTTTATCAGTATTTGGTTCTTCATGTTGCAAATTTTTATTTATGTCCCTTCAAATGTGAAAATTATGCTTTACTTGGGACAGGCATCTCAATCATCTTCCTGTGCCATGGCTATTTTTTGTAACTCCAGTTAGCGTCTGTTAATGATTTGATAATAATCCGGAGCATTCAGAAACTCAATTTTTTTAAATTAAGAACCATTTAATCAAAGCACATTAAAGAAATGTTTAAATTTCTTTTAAGAAATTATGGCAAAATGCTCAGTCCAGAGATTAATTTGAAGAAACTATTTTCAGGGGGAGAAACTGTATTTGGGACTGTGTCCACTGATCATTTTACATAAAATTTACAGCAGCTGGAGGAGAGATTTCCTCATTCCTTTGGACTGTAAGCTCAGCTGTGTAGATGCTTTCTCAGAACCTAATTGCTTTCATATGAACTCATGGGGTGGGGGGGGGGTGGGGGGTGGGGGTGGAGAGACGACACAGAGCTATTGAAATTATTGCCCAGGGAAGGATTCAGAAGTTCCAAAGGAGAGTTTTGTTACAAGGCCACATAGCCAATAATACCTCCTAAAAGTCCTCTTGCTTAAAAAAGCCTGTAGAGAAGGCTGATTAATGCCAAGCAGAGTAAGGAAATCGACAGCGTTCAATGCCAGAGTTGTGCCATGCAGGGATTAATTTGCACTTATTGTATAACAGAACGCTTAACACTGGATGTTTCTCCACCTAGTTAGAGATTTTTAACTTCTACTAAGGGCCTGTCCTTGTAATGAAGAATTGATAAATGAGAGAAGCGGCGGGAAAAGCCAGAAACTACACTTGCAAGAGGCAAAACTGATTTGGGATTGACGAAATTAGAGAACAGAGCCTGTGACACAGCCAGGGGTCTGAAGGAGTTCCCCAGCCTCAAGGTTAACTGGAGACCTGCTTGGTGTCCTCAGTGCCTTTTCAGCACTGACATTTGCATTGCAGCTGCTAAATCAAAAATACAGCTGAATGAATTTAGTACTGGGGAGACTTGTGTGCTGAGCTGAGCTCCTCTGGATTTATACCATGTGAGATGAGAACAGAGTTTTGCCTTGAAGTCTGTGGTTTATGTGATATATGGCATATACCGCCAGTAATGACAAAAAAAAAAAAATCCTCTAGTGCCTTCCTTGAGTTATTTCTGATTTTCACCCAAAGACATTAAATTTTCTCTGTATTTACATCCTGGTAAATTAAAACACTTTGGGATATGTGATCAAGCAGGAAAGTCCATAATATCTGTTCCACAAGATCAGGCCTAAAAATGTTCAATATTTTGGTGCAAATTTTCTCTCTCTGTAAGTTGTCTGTGAAGTGTTTGGAGAAGAAAACATAAAGATGCTGCAGAGAAGATACGTGGTTACTAGACTGAAGTTTACTTACTGTTCAAAAGAGGAGAAAAGTGAGTGAGTGTGAGATGACTCACATACATATCTCCAACAGATCAGGCTTAACTGCTCTGAAAAGCAAACTGCAAATGATTCTTCCCCATGTGCAAATTCCACCCTCTGTCTGCAAACACCTGCTGGTGACTTCAGTGAGAACCACATATTGGGAGGCAAGATTTATATCTCCAGACTTTATCAGGAAAAGAGTTTGTTGCAGAAGCAGAAAAAGAATTGCCTCCTGCAAGAGAGCCCACACATCAGTTCCTGTAATATCTAGGCTTCATTTTGTCTCCGTCCTTTTGATTTGTACTCTCCCAGATAAATGAAGTCACTGTTTAGGGACAAAAGTACTATCAGATGAATGAGGGTTATTAATCTATGAAAATACAGAAGGGAGAACATGTGCAGGTAGCACGGGGTCTATTCAGTCCATTGCTGGAGAGTGGAGGTCACATGTCCTGAGAATATGCTGGTGATGAAAACATTGCTGTTGAGCTGTGCCACTGTTCATGCTTTTCCATTAGGGAATATCTGTAGCCCATAAGAGCAATGCAGTCAAAGACCATGATGGCTGCTCTGCCCTGAAATGTCCCAGGGCTGAAAGCCTACAGTCCTTTAACCAGCAGCTGAAGAGCCAATCTGTCACCCTCTGGCTGCTGCCGGCTTTCCTCCATGCACTCCATACCTCTACACCTGCTACACTGTGCAGTTTCTTGATGATTTAGGGAGCTGAGCACTCTGCTGGCTGGTCACTCGTGCTAATTCTCAGATTTAGCAGTAGAAAACAGGTGCAAATCTGTGAATGAAGCCTGAACTTCCAGGCCAGGGGACAAAAGGGTTTTATATGAAGGCAGGTTTGCTGCTTTTGAAAGAGGCAATTGCATTGCCCTAGCAGAAATGAAAAAGAGTTCTCACAGTTTTTTTCCACAATTGTTATGAGTAATGTTTTCAGTCGCTTGGTTTGTGTTGTGCATAATGAAATATAAATATAATACTGCACGGAATGCTTTGTCATAGAAAATATTTATTAATAGCAGATTTGCAATCATCATCTCGTCTTTGATTTGAGCAGGTTTTTTCTTCTCATAAGGTTCTTTCAGGCTGCTGAGCTGTGACTGATGTGTGTTTATTTCAGTTGAGTCATCAGTATCATTAATCCTATCTTATTTACCAATGTTTGTCATTTTATAGCGTTTAACTGGTAGGGTGACTCACCTCAGAGAGAAATGAGGACATGAATACAACAGGCTTTTTTCCTTCTTCCCCTTTGGCCTGGGGTAGGGATAGAGAATGACCTTTAAGGCACATCCTGAGTCATGAAGTTATCTTATTTACCTCTGCTGCTGTGAGATTAATAATTACAGTCATCCCTACTTGCAAGTAAAAGAAGCTTGTGCTTTTGTCCACACTTTTGCTTGTCTCTTCATGGCTTATGTAGAGGCAGACATTTTCAGCAGGCCACCAGGAAAAGGGAGATCTTGATGCTTCCCTCTCTTGAACAGGAGCAGCAGAGCAGAAACTGAGGAGGAGCTGGGGAGGAAGGCTCTTCAGAGGAACCATCCTGCTGGCCTGGCTTGAACTTTGTGAAATTTGCTCAGGGCACTATGAAACATTTGCATTTGCTTTACAGTTCAAGTGTGGGAACTGTCTTAGCAGAACCTCCGCCAAACCTGCTTCTTCACAACTAGAGACAACCCTTTCCTCTTCGTATCTGCCTGACGTTAATTACTGCAGCTCACTGCTTGCATCTCAGCAACCTGCAGAGAAAGTGTGGCCCTTTAGTAACAGTGCTGCAGAAACAGCTGAGAGTGCCACGAGCCAGTCCCACCTCTCTGTAATTGCTCTTGAGTGGGGGATTACAAGAAGAGACCCAGAAAAGAGCTTAAACATCTAAGATGCCAAGTGATGAGAGATTAGAGCAGAATCCAAAGCTGTCACTGTCTTTAATGTATCAAAGGGTTGGAAAAAGGGACTTGGCATCACCATAGAATCTCCTTCCTCAGGACACTTTCCATGTACACAGGCACCCCTATGGCTGTGCACTCTTTCTAGATGAGGACGAAGGCACAGAAAAGTTGATGACCCCAAAGAGCTGGTATATTAAGCAGGGAATTGCCCAGAGACAATGTATGCAGCATGCAGCTGCCTACAGCTCATTAGTCAGGGCGGCTGAGAACCAGGGGTGGGTGGTAAATCCCAAGCCCCAGAAGCCTTAAATCAAGCACCTCCCTGTAACCCTGTGCCTACTTAGAAACACTTGCTCCAAAATGAGGGGGGGTAGTAAGGACAAAAGAGTGAAGTTGGGAAATGCAGACCCCTTCTAATTTTTGACTGTGATTCTCATTTTTCTGATCAGAAAAGGACTTGGAGGATATCACCTACCCAGTCCAACAGCTATGGAGAGG
Organism: Chamaea fasciata; assembly: GCF_029207755.1. Taxonomy (NCBI): domain Eukaryota; kingdom Metazoa; phylum Chordata; class Aves; order Passeriformes; family Sylviidae; genus Chamaea; species Chamaea fasciata. Next base: position 11,251,719 of record NW_027094086.1, on the reverse strand, counting down.
CTGTTCTCTCCTGAACCTCTAGTCTTTCAAATGTGCAAACAATAATTCCTTGAAAAATGCCTTGAATATCACAATCCAGGTTGCTGTATGGGCAGAGCACCCTTATTTTCTTTTAGAATCTTGTCACTGAGCAGAAAATAATCTTATTCTTGCTGGCTCAGAAAGAGCAGGAGGCAGCAATGATTTTGTTTGGAACTGTCCCCAACCTGTTCTTTGCTGGCGAACTCCCAAACTGTTAGGGTAGAAATGCACCTGTACCTCTGTTTCAGAGTGTTTGTATTCCAATGTATAACCTTGTAGAGGAGAAACAGGGTTTTTGTTTCTGATAGTAGAAGAAATAATTCAGCTTTCAGCTTCCCACTTACTGGCTGAGAGTGTAAATCATTAGACTGTTGCTCTGCAAGAAGAACATCAGGTGCTACAGTTTTCCCTGAGGAACCTGTCTGTGAAAGAGCTGTGACTGAACACCTGGATTCTGGGTTTAGGTCTGAACAAGGTTTGAAGTAGCTCAACCTCGTAAAACTTGGCATTTTGTCAAAAGATCTGGAGTCATGACCTGAGATGCTTATGTGGCAGCTGAACAGGGGTGTTCATGCTCACAACTTTGAACTGAGCTTGCAATTATTTCTAATGTGGGTGCTGGATCCAGAATAAAAGTAGTATTTGATGATGTGCCCAAAACCATACAGGCTGAAGACACAACAGTTTTCCTGTGCCTTAGCTGAGTGTTCTGACCCCATAGACCTTTATTTAAGAGCTGTTTTCTAAGACTAGGCTATTGCAATTGTATTTCACTGCAAACCTTTGTCCTGTAGATTACTGCAACGTTTAAGTTCAGTGACTTGTCCTGGGTCCTGAGTTCATCTTATCGAGCAGCCACACCTCATTGTTATACTTTCAGAGAAAGCTCTTGGATAAGAGGTTCTTTTTCATCAGTGCCTACCTGCTTCCTGTTAAATCTGTGTATTTATAGGGCTGGCAACTTAAAAGGATTTGTCTCTATCTCTAATTTACTTGTCAAGGGACCGATAACTTGGCATATTTAAGTAATCATAATCCTAATGTTGCCAAATGGAACTTTCTAATTCTAGAACAAAGCTTTTTTTTTTTTTTTTTTTTTTTCCCTTTAAATTTTCACGGGAGACAGGGTTGTAATTTCCCTCTTTTCTAATTTTGCCATAGTTTTACCCAAGGGTTTGATAAGCCAGAGCTTCAATGAACCATAATTGTATTCTGTCCAGATATGACTAACATTTGCAGGTTTCTAAATATCTTCAGATATGTTGAGGATACATAATAAGATGAAAGGATGGGTGAAATTATTTAGTTTAATCTAATTACTTAGGGTGTTTTTCAAATTGTGGCTGTCTCTTGAAAACTTTCCTTGTTACTCAGAGTTGCCTCACACAGGGACAGCATTTTTCTTTGAACATTTTATCAAAGTTCACTTAAAGCAACATGATAAACTGACTCATCCATAACTGTTTGGAGAAGTTTTTATTTAAACTGGTTTAAAACTGGACTTATTTCAGAGCTGGGTTAGGTTATTAAATAAAACCTTTGCTATGCTGATGTGATGAGCTGACTAGCTGAGTGTTACTATCCTTTTATTATCATGTGGTAAATAAAATCGCATGCCTGGATTCAGAGGGCATGACTCACGGCTTGCCTGTGCACGAGCACAGAGCTGGCTCTGTTCTGGGGTGTTTGCTAAAGACCTTCTGGCTGGGTGGCTGCAAGCACTCAGTGTGATGGGCCACAGGGGCAGGTACTTCTGGCTGACTTAAAGCCGCTCTAGAAGCTCTCAAAGAAAGGAAATCTGAGGAGAGCTCAGTGTTTTCCTTGTTCCTGTTCTGTCTGTGTGACAGGCTGATGCAAAGGACAGAGGTGCACCCCTCAGGCTGCTACCTCAGCAAGTGGGAGAGATGAGAACATTAGGTGAGATGTTGAGGGCTCACACCTCAGCGTCTTATGTCTAAGCTTTTGGTTTTTCCTTTGTAACCAAGGAATGGTGCATCTATGCTAAGTTTTTTTTTTTTACAATGGATTGACTAAACTTAGCTCAAGACTAATATTTCTCAGGGTTGATCTGGGTGTCTGTTTTCCTAGTCCTGTCCAGCCTCTGCAAATACTCACTCCCTCCTTCATTGCCTTTCACCTGGTATATTCCACAACAGCCCCAGTAATCAATCATAGTGCCTAATTATCCTAATCTGCCTACTTTTCTGACTTATTAAAGCCTAATTAGTTTATAACAACATAGAGGCTGGAGGTAATTTGGGAACTTGGAGGAGAAAAGCCAGCAATAATTGAACTACAGTAACGAGGCTTCTGCAGAAACCAAGTCCGCAGCTGTGTTTACACTGCCAGTTTTTAGGAAACCTGGATGCAACTGCCCAAAGGGTGTTAATAGAGGATAGCAGTGTTGCTCTGGGGCAGGTTAAACAACTTTGCGTTAGAGGATGCTATGGGCTTTTCCTGGTGCTTCCATGTACTGCCAGTGTGCTGTGTGGTGTAGCCACCTTCATTGGTCTGTTAAAGGTGTGTGATAGTGTTGAGATGTGGCCAAAGTTCTCAGGTCTTGGTTAAACACCTGTACTGCTTGGTTGGTAGGTAGAAAAAATGGTAAAGGGGGCCTATTAGGTAGGAGCTGGGATGCGGTAAGAGAAAACTACTGGGTGCTGTTGGCCATTGTGCGGGAGGAAGGAATAGGGCTAGAAAGATGCTCTTTGGCTGATGGTTAACCAAGGGATTTTGATAGCTGCTAATACAGTGCTAAATTGATTTGAGAAATACTTGTTAGAGCTGAACAGATGGTAGTGGCATATAAGGCAGGAGTTAGAACACAGATAGAAACGGTGGTAGGAATAAACATCTTCTTCCTATTCTACAGCAGTTTGTCACCTGGATGACAGTGGGACAAAGAAATGCACCTCAGAAACTTGTCCTGAAGAGGCATTTCTCTAGGACCAAAGTGACTACCATGTGCTACTGTCAGTGACAGTAGCACAGACTTGTCAAACATGGCTCTTGAGTGGTACAGCTTTCATTTTGCTTTTCTGTATTAACAGGCTTGTCCCACATGATGCATATTGTGTACCTGGGTGATTATAGAGATGTAGAAATCTTTATATCTCTAAATTATTTAGATTTCTGTTGATGCACATAGTAGTTGGATGAATATCGAGCAAGCCTTCCACTTGAAGTTTGTGATCTGGCAGTTGCTTTGGGCTCTCAGAATTCATTTCAATTTGATGATTGCAGAATCATCTGTACAGATAGTTTTGCTAAACTTTGCTTTCAGCAGGGCATTGACCTTGTTTTTGTAACAGCTCTAAGTTTTTGCAATCCCAGTGCTGTAAAATAAATAAAATTGAATAATGGAGAGACTCAAAGTAGTATGGGAAACATAAACAAAGCAAGCAGTAGCAATATGTGGCTGACTCATCCCCTCTGTTATCATCCAGATGCTGTTAGACATTTCAATTTCTCTTACAGAATATTTGTGTTGCAGTAGACAAAGTTTTGGAGATGGAGTTTTTCCCTTAGTGTCATTAACTTTCTTTTCTTCAGAAACCAGTGCTGATATTCCAGGAATGCAGTGTCTGGGGTGAGATATTGAAAATACTGACGATTCCAAGCTCTTGCTTTGGTAACCCTCATTGCTTTGGATATCTCTGCTGTTCATACCTGGCTTCTTTTGTGCCATGTATACTTGGAAGCTGGGGAATTCTACTCGCAAAAAGTGACCTTTCTGTTTACAGCACAAAGATGTATCTAATCTACTGAAACTTTCTAGGAATGACAATGGCTGTGCTGGTGTAAATACTTTCTGCGTTAAGAGCACAGCAGGATTTTTGTGAGGTACCTTCTGATTGCTGCTTTTCGAAATGGAACCCAAATGTAGACAAAACCATACGGAATCCCCCTAGAAGTGCCCTTCATCCCTGTACCATGGTAGAGGGACAAATCTAAGTGCAGAACGCTGCTTTAATTTTTTTTCTTTTTTACTGTTGTAGAGTAAACATTGAATTGCAAACTGTAAGCTGTTTCTCCTTTTGTATTCCCACCCAACTTTTCTGATTGTTAAACTTACTTGAAAAAGAGCCAGACTTAGTTTGCCCTTTCACATGTGTGAGGCAAAACCACAAACAGCAACTATGCCAAAACTTGCCTGGAACAAGTTTATTAACACAGCTTAATGAGACTTGACACACAACCAGAAAAACAGGATAATATTTTAGCAGTTGGGAATCCTTATTAGAAGAACTTGCCTTTCTTTTTATTTTTTTATTTTTTTCCCAAACTTTTAATTTTTAATTTTTTTTTCTTTCTCCCTTGCGGTTAACATCAGTAGAAGACATTATTTTTCAAAAGCACTAAATGAGACGGGGAGATGAAGGGCTGCTGCTGAAGGCACTTGTGCATCTCAACTGGCTCAGGATCTGCATGCTCTCCCCATCTGGGCCGCACAAGGGGCTCTTCCAGAGGGTGATTCAGAGCATCTAATTTAGCCTTCCCTGGAGAGCAGTTCAGAGGTGTCTGCCTCTTTGATGAGAGAATTAGAAGTCTGAGGGCAATGAGTGGTTAATCTAAGGGGAATTCATACCACACACCGAGGTGCCAGAGGCATTTTAATAATGGGACTTGAAACCCTTGGCTCATGATAACCGGACTCTTCATTCTGTCAGGGTGAGCATCCCCAAACCCTTGATTCCCTAGTGTAGACCTGTTTCCTGTTGACTTAGGGCTGCTCTGGCAGGGGCAGTGGGCTTTTTTCCAAGGGCCTCAGATCAGAATATTTTCACACACATAAATCACGTCTTTCCATGGGCAGACTACCTCTTTGCTCAAAGGACGTTGTAATATCAGCGTCACACAGCCTCAGCTCTGGCCCTGGGACGTGGCTGGGAATATTGCCTACTATAAAAGGGCTGGATCCTCTTCTGGCTGCAGATTAGAGGATGGTTTAAGGTTAACACCTTTTTGGGCTCGTATAAATGTTCTCCTCTTCTGACTCATACATCAAATTGTTGTTTTTACGCAAAGCTATCTTCTCTACTTCTGAACGTAATATTTTCCGTGTTCAGTGGTGTGACTGTAAGAACGGGCCTTTACTGATACTTAGCTACTCATTTCTTTCCATGAGGCAGCCCGAGCCAAAGACCAAATAGCGGAATCCCCAGAGCCTGCCCTTGGCCAGAGAAACGCGGTATTAGGAATTCAGCTAGCTCAGCCATACATCGCTTTTGTTTTTGCAAACAGCAGGGGGAGCTCAGATCCTGCCTGAATCCCAATGAAGCCGAGAAAGTACAGTTTGTTGAAATTCTTTTTATTTTAACCAGGGGTAAAACCCGAACCACTTGTGAGGTTCTTCTAACAAAATGGCATGTTTTCCCCAGTACTCCACAGGGAGACAATTAGAGTGTGTAGAACAGAAGCATTACTGGAATGGTTCTTGTGACCTTCTAAATGTGTGCGTGTGATCTTTCTGCTTTTATGGAAGAAGGTCAAATGCAATTTTAATACTTGTTTAATGGGATCTGTGCCCATCAGGTTCTGAACTTAGGAAAGACTGAAATCATTCTTATTTAGAGGAAAAGTAATACCTGGGAATGATAGACCAAATCCATCCTTAAACCTGGCTGTTCAAAGGTAACTTTGGTTTGAAGGTATTTAGCAGCATAAGACTACTTTGTTCTCTGAGTTCTGCAAGAGTACTCATTAATCCACTCTGCATCCCCACACTTCTCTAGGTAAATGAGCACAGCCAGGCTTTGTTTGGTGCCTGAGAAATCTGAACACACAGATGGCAGTGACTGATGCAAGATCACACTGTCAGGACAGGATTGGGAGATTAGGATCTCGCTTCTCCATGTTTCCCTCAGAAAGGCTGGAGCAGTTGTTGTCAACTTCTTTCATCCAGAATCCAAAAATCATTGGTAACTGCTTCCCAACAACGCCCCTGAGATTCCGCAGCCTGTCAGATCTCTGCACAGGCAGGTGGGGAGGCTTGCTGGGGGCTGGCAGAAGTTTTGAAGAGGGGCAGGGGCATTGAAGAGGTTTTGGATGGGAGCACTTTTGGGGAAGATGGGAAGCATATTAATCCGACTCCCTGGATCTGCTCCAGTGGGGAACCCTGTGGGAAAATGATGATTTTGCTGTCCTTACATCCTGACACTGATGTAACACTGGGGAAACTCTCATGTATCCCTAGAGCATGCCTTCTGATTTGGAAATTTTCAAGTGAACTGAGCAGTCCCCAAGTCTGTAGGATTATGGCTGTTCAGGGCTGTGTGGGCAAGGTGAGTTTTTTGCCTGGCTTGTAGGAGGGAATCATAAAATCCATAGAGCCAAGAAAAGGAGAGAATAGTCCTAGATGTCAAGCCCTGATCAGAGTCTTCTCATTATTTGCAATATTTCCTTGTGAGATATGTTTGTGATTTTTTTTTGAGTGACTATATCATCATGAGTGTCTTTGGTAACACACTGTGCAGACTGACTACAGTATCCAATGCAAACAATGTCATTGCAGTCTCCAAGGGGAGAAAATAAACTCCTGACAAACCAGGAAATGCAATAATAAAGCTAACTCCTTTTCTTTTTCTATTAATCTTCATAATAATAGAACAAATATTATATTATTATTTAGTAGGAACTGTAATTTCTTACAAAAATTTAAATATAGATTTTTTTTTTCTTTAGACCTGCACCAGCTCTTAACTTTTGAAAGCAAGCTTAGTATTTTGGGAATTCTGCCTGCATTACAGAATTTGTAGCATACCTATGGGTGGACAAAGGAACAGTAGTAGGAGCATAGAAAAGGTATGTCGATGATGAATCCAGTATTGCTCATAAAACTCAGAGCTACTGATTATTCTGTTGAGACTGGGGATACATAAAATATAGCTAGATCAAGGACTTCAGCCTTTCAAGTGGGTTGGAGATGAAAGCTGAAAGAAGCAAAGTTTGGTAGAAGAAGCTGAACGGAGAAGGCCAAAGCTGGATGACAATCCACCTGCCTGCAGGATCAACAATCAACAACTTTGGAATGCCTCAGAAAGAAGAAAGGCAGGATGAGCACTTTTCTCCCCAGAGCAGGGGACAGTTGGAGCCAGCTGGCCTGCTTGTGTGAAAAGCAGCTTACATGGCATGTGAGTGTGAAGAGTGAACTTTTACTGCTCTTTGAAGGAAATGTGTCCTTACATGCATTTGCTGCATGCAGCCTCCCTATCAAATGTAGTGAACACCAGACTGCTGTCTGTGAATAGGTAATGGTGCTTCCCCACCACTTCAAAGTCCGTATTTCACTTTCTTTTTCATTATGATGTTTAAAAAAAAAAAAAAAAATTTTTCTCCTTTAAAAACCACAGCTACTGAGAAATTAATAAAAGGTGCTGTTTTTAAAACTCCTGGGGGGGGGGGGGGTGATACTGCCTCTCTAAGTTTTGCTCTGACTTTTGCCTGGGAACCAAGCCCTGGACTGGATCCTCACTGCTGATTAAAACTCATAACCACAAGCACAAGTGTCTGAGACAGCATGATGGAAGAGTCAGCACCTGATGTTTTGTTGGGACAAGAAGACTGCAGTCTTTTCATAGGTTTGTGTGCTTCATTGCAGAGTGGTAGATGGCCCCAGAACCAAGGCAAATTCATTCTTGGATTGCATCTTGCTCATGGGCCACCCCAACTAGCAAACCCTATATTTGGGTCACATCTGGCTTACTTGCATAACTCTGCTGACTAATACCTAGGTTTTATCTGTGCCAAAGCAGTGAGACAGCAAAGTCTCACTGTCTTAGAAAAAGGCACTTGGAGACAGCTGAGGAGGATGTGGGGGAGTGGGAACCAGCTGAGAAAAGACCCACACTAGGCTGTCTTTTTGCTTTTCATTTAATGGTAAGGGAGCTTTAGGTCTGCTGAATCTGAAGTATACTAATAAAGTAATTTATAAGTTTATGAAAGAGAAACTGAATAAAAGAATGAGGTGAAGAAAAGTGGTCATTGACAAGGGGCCAGGAAAGGATGCTGGGCAGAAGAAAGGCATCTTGTGCATGGTGAAAGAGCAAAGCGTTCTTGGCCTCAGGGAGGTGACATGCCCCACCAGCCCTTCAGAGGGTGGCACAGGGCTGTTACCTGTGTCTGAGTTGGGAGGTTGCTGACACCGCCTGTACCTCGTGCTGGTTTCTCTGGGGCGGCGGCCGCCAAACCGGTGTTGCTGGGAGGAGGAGGAGCCCTGGGGCCACAGGGAACCTGTTGCCTCTCTTCTCTGTGTGTGGTCTCCCCTACATAAGCCTGGCCCCGAAGGCTTTTGTGGAAAAGGGCAATCCCTGCTAGAACACGTTTCTGCTTCTTTATCAGTTGCTGCGGCTGTTGCTGGTCGCTTTATTGTGAGCAGATGCAGTTTGCTCAGCTTATTGACTGGAAATTGCACACAGCTGCAGCAGGGAAAAGCGAGCCTGAATTATCTTACCTGCATAGGCTATTTAAATGAAAACTTCAAACTCCCCTTCATTCTCCCATAACGTTATTTGATTTACAACTGAGTCTCAGATTCAGAAAGCTTTTGAAACATGCAAATACATAGTGGTGAATTAAGATTTGGACAAAACGGATCCTTCCTGAATGCTGCTTTGCAGTTACATGCCACACGTGTGCCAGGCAATATGGGATTATGGAGCAACTGATGCTATGGAGCCTGCTGCTGTAAAAGACATAATGTACTCCTTTTCATGAACTTCATCAAACAAGTCAAGTCTATCAACATCCCCTCCTCCCCCTTAAGTCATATAACTATCATTGAAATACTACTTTGAAAATGTGTGACTGCCGAGGATGGTTCACCACTAATTTAGGAAAAAGCTACTGCCACAGTCTGAACCTGGCTGACAACTTTTTAAATAAAACCCAATAAATTTTGGAATCAAGGTATTCAAGCAGAAGAGAATTGAAACTATCCAGAACATAGTTTCTCAAACTATGTTACAAGACCTGGTTTATTGTTTATTGTTTGGTTAAGGTAACTTTTCTCACTAAAATCTTTAACTCAGGTTGTCGTTAACACATCAGCTCTATAACTACATCTGTGGTTTCTCTTCATTTCTTTTATATTTTTTTAAGAGAAAAGTGGAGCTTGATTTTGTGGAGGTAGTGAAGACAGTGCCTAACTTTCCATAACTAAGTCAAGGGTCTCTAGGACAAGAGGCGTAGGCAATCACTGGGAGAGCACTACATTTCTCCAGAGAGGAGTTTATGTGTATGTGTATTAGGTCTCTTCTCTGGAAGCACAAGGGCACACCCAGGGGATGAGCAGGGAGTGAGCAGCCTTTTGCAGTGGGGATCTGGAGTTAGTCTGACAGGCCTCTGTCTGCCATTTCAGTAAACAGGCTTAAAGAAAATTTTGGAACCTACAATTTGGCATCCTGATTTTTAGTGTATAGCCTTCACTCAAAGTGAACCAATGTGCTGGCAGTATTTGGTGTTAATGGATCTGCTTAATGAGCCTGTTGCAGATTAAGCTCAGCACCTGCTGTAGAAGCAACAGTTACCTTAAGGCCAGGCAACTAATAGAAGACATTTCACTTAAACTGGACTTTCCTGGGCATTGCAGTAATCATTTCTGTCAGGTAACATTCAGGTTGAAGTACTCATTCACGGCTGCGTAATCATAGCAAATTCTGCCTGTCCAGTGGAAAAGCTGGAAACAGAACTTAAAAAGGTTAAACCACTTTTCCAAGCAAATTAAAATTTACTCTGTTAAGAAATCAGTTCTCAGCTCACATTTGTATTCCAGACAACAGGTTTATACATCCCTGAAATGTCAAAGGACACAATGCTTCTAGTACTGACAAGAGGAGAATTACCAGTACTACTATTAAGTGGGAAATCTTTGTGTTTAAGCTGTGGTGTGCTTAGATAAAAAAATGGCCTTAAGGGACCTGACAAATAAAAAATAGCAGGACAATATTAACACAGAGGCTTATGCAAAGAAGTTAGGGAAAGTATTAACTTTTTATTCTTCCCTAGAGTAGACACAGACATTTCAAAGGAATTCTAGCCTGAAGTTGGTAAACAGATAAAACCTTTTCATCTTACTCTTTATGAGAAAGAAAAGAAGGCTTGTTGGAGTACCCTGGCAAAATTACAAGGATTCAGATTCTTGGCCAGTGTCCACTATGGGACTCCCTTTCTCCTCACTGAGTACATCAGTCTGATGTACTGCATGCACTGAAACTGCCCCAGAAGGAGCTGTAGTAGTGCTCTGCTCAAAATAGCGAATGGAAAATACTGAGATGGTTCATTGCTGAAAATTTCACTAATGTGCTTGTGCAGACTACTATGCAAATATATTTAATACATTAATCTGTTTCCTTAGAAGTTGATTCTGACTTACAGGGTATGCTGGATTGTGGCCTACTGCAAGTGTTTCAAAGAGTTGCACAGACCTTGACAAAAATAAGCGTAATTATAGCATATGCGAATTCTTACTTTTCAAATGCCATGCATTTGGAGATATATCTAGACCAGCAGAGAGGAGAGGATTTACAAAAGGTCACAATATGAAGCTACAGGAGTTTTCTAGGATGAGAAAATCTCAGCCTTTACTTACACCATAGCAACTCTACTAGCATCTTCTAGAGTTTTGCGCCTGCAACAGTAACAAAAAAACCCTGTGAATAAGTACAAAGGCTGGCTGCAACTTGGCTGCAGCTATCAGTTGCTGCAATTTCTCAGGGAGATGTTGAGGTGAGGTTTGTGGTAGAAGAAAAGACACCCTAAAATATCCTCCTTGGGGAAGTGGTAATGCCTTTTGGATCAAAGGCCTGATGATCCTTCATCACCACCACATCCTCTGTGCTCCTTTCGCCTGTTCCCTTCCCCAGCTCCATCCAGGTCAGCAGTGGACCAGGAGTGGATCTGTGAAGGCAAAGGTGCTACAGTCTGCTTTTTTGAAGAAGAACCAGGACTTTTGGATATGGCATATTCTGAACCTTGGGACTCTGCAAAGGCAGGTCTAGTTCAGTGGTCTCCAGGATGACGATGAGCACCGGTTATGTTCCCTGCTCTCTTACTAGTACAAGTATTTCAAGCACTGTCCCTCTAGTTTGTAAGGTTTACTATGACACACTGAAATTCTAGACATTTGGAAAAGTGACCAGGAATATCAGATAATTTCTGCCAGGCACAAAACCAGAAATTACTGGGAACATTTTTAGAGTATCTGTGATCACTGGATTTCCAGCCAATTTTCTGTTTCAGTGCAATTCATGCATTACAACAGGAGACTGGAGCAAGGAGAATTCTGATTTGCTGAACTGGGAGGAAAGACATTTTTGTGTGTTTTTATCCTTCTGCATCCCAAATAAAAGCTGCTGGGTCCTTGAGCTGTATATGAATTGTGCACAGAAGAACTCAATGCATTTCTTCCCAAGAAGAAAAGGTATCATTCATAGAGCAAAAGGAGTAAGACCCTCATCCCTCCAGGCTGTATCATATTTTCTCACATTTCAGTAGGTAATGAAGCGTGAAGCTTGAGGCCAAAAGTTCCCAGCACTGGTTGAGGGTAGTTATCTCCCCAAACCAATGGCCCTGGTGTTCTGATTCCACTTTCAGTTGCCAAAACATTCTAGGGGGAAAAAAAGGCAATTAAAATAGTTTTTGTGTTTTTTTAAACAACTACCATGTCATTAGAGAGGTTTTAGGAAACCACTGTGAAACCATCGTGTTACTGAACAATAGTAACATTTGAGAAACAGGAAGTGGCCCGGCTGCTTTTTTGACTTAAATAAAACAAATTCAGCTTTAAGCAGGCTAAAGTACATAGGAGCTCAGCATCAATAGCAGAAGAATACACAGGTGTTATGTGAAAAATGGGGCACATTTTCTGCATCTTTAGTATAAAAGGTAAGACAGAAGTATGTTTGTTTTTCAGCTCTGTGATTAGTACATTCATCTCTCTAGAAGCTACTGTGTGCAGCTGAAGTCCTTGTGTTCTTGTCTTAGATCTGATGACTGCAGTCATTGCACCACATATAATTTTAAATCCCTCACCTTTAGATATTGTTTTTAGGCTGACTGCATGAAGAAATGATCAGGCTCTGAGCTGGTTTCCATTTAAGAAACTTATCTGCAAGGAATGGATGGTTGTTGTTGGAAGATTGCATGGCAGGTGGAGGAAGATACGCATTTCTATTTCCATGCAATTATTGATATAAGAAACATATCACTAAATCAGTTCACTGGAGAATGGGATTGAAGCACAACAAAGAGAAGAATGGTCCAGTATCAAGAGAGAAGAAGCACCACTTGGGTAGGAGAGTGTCTGGAAGTTGGGAGGGCCATCTGTCTGCCCCATTGGTGAGAGGAAGGTGCAGCCCATCTGGATATGTACATATGCATATGTGGGCTCTCCTAGTAGAGCACAACCACCCAACCAGAATAGCAGAACAGTGCAACTGCATTTTTCCATGCAAGGCTCAGTTTCCATGCAAAGCTCAACTTGCAAGGTTTGCAGTTGTCCTTGACAACAGTCCTTGACTTCAGCTCTCCTAATCTGTGCTGCAAGTTTCTGTCTTGGGCTGAGAAACACAGCCTTGAACTAGTTCAGAGTTTCTGTCAGCAGCAGCAGCAGCCTGCGCTATCAGCCCTGGGCAGGGAGCTGGCAAGAGACCAGGGCTGCTGTGCTTCGAGCTCTGCTTCCAATTGCAATGTCTGGAGTGAGTTCAAAGTTGGGCAAAATGCCTTTGCGTCTGTGAATATGAACTTTCTGTTTTGTCTATAGCCATCTATATCCATGGTGTGGTTTTGCATAGAAGATACTGCAAGTTTGCTCCACAGTCCTATCTGTTGCTATAATCAATTATTACCATTGCACAGAGACCCGGCAGGTTTATAAGGAACCATCCCCAAACTCCAGCCTATCTGTGCTGGACATGTACATAGGAGGTACTTATGGGGGAGCAGAAGTCAAGGGCTATTTCCTTGAATGGGCCACTTGTTTCCATTGCTGTCACCACAATTGGAGACTCTAAGCATCTACAAGGATGTGTCCCAGAATAGAGTCCAGTTGTTGGTGTGAAATACTTTTATATTTCTCAATAAGGATGATGCTATTACTTGGAACTGATCTTGTGAAACAGAGGAAGACACCAAACTGTCAGCCTGATCATCTGATTCCCATTCAGATTCTAGCACTGGCAGTGTATTTAGGGAAATTAAAGGCTAAATCTCCTTTCTACTCAATACTGGAAATAATAAGTTCTTTGGTTTTTTTCCTAAAAGTCCAGATGATTTTCCTTTCAGGACACTGTCTGAAAACCTAACGGAATGGTCTTACAGTCCCATCTGACTTAGGTTTGTCATTATCCCTGCTTATTCAAAAGGTTGTTTGTTTTGCAGCAGCTATATAATAAGCACTGAGATTTCTCAAACTGATGTTTGTGGAAGTCCCCTAATGCCATGCCTGTGTTATCTTGCATTCTGGTACATTGAAGAGCTGTGAATTTTGGCTCTTCCATGAATTCCGCTTCTGTATCTTGCACAAGTGATATCAAGCTTCAAGGTCTATCATTTAAGCAGGTTACTTCATTTAAAATGCTGTTAGAGACATCATTGGAACAAGAAGGAATTATCAATGCTCTCTGATTAACTACTGCCAGGACCTCTCCATTGATTTTTCCAGCTGGGGTGATGGTTTGAATCTATTCTTTTGTCCCATGACAGTTAGAAATCCAGATATCTTTGTTCAAGAATTATTTTCCAATTTAGTGCTGTTTTTAAAAAGAAACTGTTAGGTTTTTAATTTTTCATTACACAGTTTCATGCAAACTTGAAAACAGATTAGAAATAAACAGAAATATGAAAATATCATAAAGAAATTGGGATTTCCTAGAATCTATTGACAGAGGAATTGTTTTGAACTATAAGTCTTCCTAGCATTTGGATTTCTTTCTCTGCAATGCCCTTGAATTCTTGAATAAAATATGAAAAACACCCAAATATTTTCTTTTATTTTAATGTATAGCCAAAGACTTTCTTAATGGAAATCTCAGAATGAATTCTGTGCTATGCTTTGACTCAATGAGTCTGTGTTAATCTGGAGATGTGATAGTGATCTACATTTTGAAAAATGTACAGTAAATAGCTCTCAGAAGACCTCTGCTTACAGACTGACATGTATTACTTTTTCTTGGCTTTATTTCTTTAGCTGATTTCTTCTTCCTTATTGCTTTAATCTCCTGCTCTGGTGGCTTTTCTTTTATACTGAATTAAATTTATGAGACTGTTGAGCACAGGGTGGATGGAGACCTCATGCTGAATTCCAGCAAGCTCTGCAGAGACCAGGAACTCCACAGATGGTGAGATCTGAATCTGGCACTACCTGAGGGACCAAGCCTGTTTGCTTTGTGCTGGATTCCCACTGATGTCCAGAGGATGGTGCTACTTGTCTTGGTAAGAATTTCTTCTCTGAGTAAGAACTGCAGAAAATCTCTCCAGTATTGTGGCATTGTCTCCTCAGCACCTTCTGTTTGTCAAAACCAGCCAGAACCCTCATTCCCAGAAATGAGAAGTGAATTACAGCAAGAATTGTCGTCTGTTCCGATTGGTTAAAGATGAGTTTCACTGATTTTGGTGGGAAGTCTGCACTAGGAATAAAATTCTAACAGGAACATGACATTGTAGTGGAAATTTTAATTCAATATAATTTTGTCCTTGTTTCTCACAAGTCAGAATTCTTATGAGAATGCATTTATGCTGTGGCAAGGGATGGCAAAATCTCAGGGTAGCCTGGTCTAGATGCATCTTCTCTTGACCTCAATGTGGTCTTGAAGGCTGCTACTTATAGTGTAGGATGGGATGATGTGAAATTAGCTAATAACAAGTTGTAGAAGATTTGGGGGAAATATTTTCTTTTGATGGGAATATATTTCTTTCACAAAAACTGGTTTTGAAATTATAAAAGCTCTGGTAAATTGTTAAGATTCCACTTCACATTGGATGCAATCTATGGAGTGAAGAACTACCAAACCAACTTTTTCATCCCTCTGGAGTCTACTGGCAAATGATGTCAAGGAGAAAACTGGAAAATAGGTTTCTGCCTCTCTCTGACTTCAGACCTCGGCTGTTGCTAAACAGAACCAAAATCCATGACTAAAAGCAGATTGGACGCATGAGGCTCTGGTGTTTGCAGAGAGCAGCTGTGGCCCAAATCTGTCTGCTGCATAGGGCTTGGGAACATGCTGCATTTGGAAATACAGAAAATAGAATGAATGGCTATTTCAACATATACACTTCCAGTGGGAAGCCTGGAGCAGCTTTGAGCACCTTGAGCCTGGACTCAAACAGTCTGAGGGACTCTTTGGCCCATGGACATATCTGAGCAGGTGTCCCAGGGTGATGAGCTGCAGTAGGGGAGTAGGAGCATGGGGTGTCAGTGGCTCCCAGCTCCCTCCTGCCAGACTGGTGGTTCAGCAGGGTAACTTTGGACTTCGTAACAGTTAAGTTCCTTCAGAAACTGTTGTTCTTAGCTGGAAACCCGATTACTGCATTTTGAATTCCATTTTTTAACTCAAAATATTTTTCTGAAAATCCTTAGGAACCACCAAGCTGTCCTGGAGCTGCAGTAAGATCAGAGGTGAACACAGTCATTGTGTCCCCCAGCTTCTCCTCCTTGCTCATTCCCTGCATGCAGTTTTCTCTTTTCCTCCAGTTTCAGGAACATATGTAAATAATTAACTTACAAATTATACAAGCTTATCACACCATATCCCAACAGATGGAGAAACACATTAAGCTGATTTTTTCAGGCAGCCACATGCTACTCAGACCCAGAAAAAACAAGGAAATGAGGAATTACCACTCTTAATAGTATGTAACTGATCTCATGGCTGCTATTACCACCTCTGACATTGCAGCCCATTTACTGTAATCTTAACTCTGTCCCACCCAGCCCTTTCACCACACTCCTTTCCCTATCAAATAGGAGTTGTGAAAGTTTATTTCTTGTGCAACAAGGCAATGTGGCTGTAGTATGTATCCAAAACATGCTGGGTCACGTCACCCTGGAAATTGTGCTGAGATGTGGCCATCAGTCCAGTCTTGCACTCAGTAGCTGTTTCAGAAGCACTGAATCAAGGGCAGTGCATCACGCATGGGTAGGGATTATGGCTGATCTGCTTGACATCTTGGCTTGGTGAACTCATACAAAAACCTAATAATTGTGGTAGATGTGAGACAAAGGTGTTTTAATGCTGGGAAATGCTCTAGCACTGTGGTGTGCAGAGAAAGGGTTCTATAAAATGTAGGTGTCACTTGGGTTAGGAAGATCTGCCAACTAGAATAGAAGGAAAAGAAAAAATGTTTTTCAAACCAGTTTGCACAGAGTAGCTCTTGCTAGAGCAACAGATTTATTGAAGCTGGGACTTAAATGAAAATAAGCCCATTTACTGCTCTGTGTGATACAGGCAATGGCCAGATGAGAAGGGTATGCTATACGAGGTACAGTTCTTGTGCAGCTTTAACATTTCTGTTCATTTCATTTGCCAAGGGAAATCAGTGGATCACTCAGGTAATCTGATCAGTTATGGGTAAATTTGAAACCTGTTTCTCTTGCTTGATGGTGAATGGAAAAAAAATGCAACACTTGGAAACTGAGAAATTACTGCTTTTTAACAAATGGTTGCTATGTTGGTGGACATTCACTACTGCTCTGTGTAAATTTTGCCAGGACACCTCAGCAGTACTGTGCAGATATTCAGCGGCTTTTCACTTGCTGGCTTTAGGATCAGCTGCAGAGCAGTCACAGCAGATCACAGTTTAAGTGAGTTTTCCATGCCTCTTACTGTGGGCTGCATAAGCTGCTGTAGCTCTACTACTATGCTAAGATGATCCAGACCACTCTTGGGTACCCAGAACGTAAGTCAGTGCTGAGGGGAATGTGACCTTTGAGCTAAAGCTGAGGATCTTATACCTGACCAGCCCCACTGCTCTGCACTTACATTGAGTACTGGGGTGTTTGCTGCTTTGTGTAAAGAGCTTTGTGTCTTTGTTTTGAGGGCAAAGCTGAATTTGTGAATACGTGTCTTATGGTGGAAACTTCCTTTTTAAAATGTCTTTCCATGGAATTAGCTCTTCTGCTCTCTCCTCCATGCTGCAGTGGTCCATGTGGGTGCATTTCCCTCAGAAGACAGCCATGTCCTGGCAGGAGAGATGACAGGACTCTGGAACTACTTTCTATGGGAACATGTGTGCTGTGCGTGCAGGGTGTTTTCTGACATAGGAAAACTGCTTATCAAAGTCTTCTCGCAGCTCTGCATGACTGCTTTTAGCTTCTGGGTCTCTTTGGGTCATTCCAGTGTTTTATTCCTAAGGGCTTTTCACCCTGACCACCTGTGAGAAATACTTGTGCAGCATCTACTTGTCTTTCTCGCTTTACTTTGAGGGCTCTATAAATCTTAGACAGGTATTGCCAGATCTGATCCCCTGATGCTAATTCACTCAGAGATTTGTTGTTTCCAGTTCCACAGTGTTTGTACTCTTTTGACATACTTACCTCTCCTCCACACTCCCTTTCTGATAGGAAGGCTTTCCTACAGTGGTTTCGCTGCTGAAACTCTACTGGACTTCTAAGGGCCATCTGGAAGGACATTGAACTGCTCTTTACTCCATCCTCTGCTGCTGCCATCTCCCAGCTCTCCTGTTTTTACACCTCCATCCCATCATGAAGCACTTCAGGTGCAACCCTGAAACCTTGCAAAATTATCTTTTTTCCTCCCCCAGCTCCACCTTTGGAAATGGAAGGCCGGGTTTTCTGGCTTGCCATTTCTCTAAGTCATAAGTAACAGTACGGATGTGAGCCCACCAAGCCTAACCCTGCAGCCAGGAGGTGTCACAGCAGCCCCTTGGAGCCAGCCATGCCTGCATCCTGCCTGTGGCCTTGTCTGTGGGGTAAAAGCCCTGCTGATGCCCATGCACGCAGGCTCTGTGGAGTGCGAGAGCCTTGACTGAGCTTTACAGGGCAGGGCTGTGTTATTTCATGGAATGGTAGAACCATATAACCATAGAATGGTTTGGGTTGGAAGGCACCATTAAATGTCATCTAGTCCACACCCCCCAACATGGACAGGGACATCTTCCACTAGACTAGGTTGTTTGAACTCCATCTAAACTGGCCTTGAATGTGTCCAGGAATGGGTCGTCTGCCACCTCTCTGGGCAACTTCTTCCACTGTTTTGCCACCTTCATTATGAAAAAGTTCTCTCTTAAATCTGATCTAACTAAACCTTAAAACCATTAGCCCTTGTCCCGTTGAAATAGGTTATTGCCATTTGCTATAATTAGTATACTATGTGCCAGGCTGAAATGCCACTGAAATACCAGCTACTGCTGGGAGTTTCTGCTCTGCTGTTGTCTGTCAGGGTTGTAGTGAGGTGATTCACTGTGTCATCCCACACTGGACCATGCTCAGCCTTCCCCCTCAGTGAGACCCACCTTTGTGGCTCACCTGTGCAATGCCTGGGTTTTACTGGTACTATTTATGTTACTCTGTCATGACTCTCTGCAACTGGGACAGTGGCTTTATTGAGATATATTCCAGGCAATATTTTGAATATAAATATTTATGGGTAGAATTTTCAAATATTATCTAGGAGCACAAATCCTGCTGAATGTCAGTGTGATTCATATTCCTGCAAGAACATTGGGAAATGCAGCACCACACATTAATAATGACAAAAAATTGTCTGTTGCTGTGGTTAAAGAATATGGCAGGCTAATAGGAGTTCCCTGTAGAAACACCTTAACCTCAGCTAGGGCTGAATTCAGGGCTATATTTAGCTGGGAATAAAGTAGATTTTTGAATTCTAAATTCTGAAGTTGCAAAGTGGCATTTAGAAAAGAAAGAAAAGAAAGTATTATTATTTCTAGCTTTTATTCAGTATAAAACCCTAATGCTTTAAAGATTTTTCCCAAAGCTTTCTTTTTAGTGCAAGATACTGCAACTTTTTTAAGCCTTTAAGCCCTCTTTTCAAATGATCTCATGATTGCTATTCCCAAAGGAAGAGAAACATTTGCAAATAAAAGAAAGTTTGAGTGACAGTTGCTCACAATGTCTACATCCACAGCAAAAGAAAGAAAGAAAGAAAGGAAGAAAGAGAAAGAAAAGAAAGTATTTTTCCTGACCCACTACTTAAGTGATAAAATGTCCATTAATAGGCTCATATTATTGAATTATAATTCTAGCATTTTCAAGGGGTTTCCATCATTGCAGATCTTGCAGCTGGTCCAATTACAGTATGGCATAAACATTTGCTGTAGAGTTTGATTTAGTTATAGGGAGACCTTCTGTAAGGTCAGTGCTGTGGTACAAAACTTATGTTCATTCAGGCATTCACTTTAAGTAGAGTTTTGGTTTTGATGCTGGGCCTGACTGCTCTTCATATGTTTTGTGGATGCTCTCCTGTGCTGTACTAGTGTTAGATCACTTACTGTTTAGAAATCCTGAGTCTGGGATCTGCTGTTATCCCTGGGACAGCTCCATGCTCACTTTTTTTAATGTGTTTTTGATTCCCCAGTGGGTGAGACCTCCTGTATCTGGTCAAAAAATGGGCTGGAGGCGGGAGTAGCATGTTGTTCAGGTTTCATGTGTGTAGTAAGACTCAACTAGATGTATTTCAGGTGCTTCTCCCTCCTGCACTGGGACTGTGTCCGCAGAGGAGAGGCTTGGTGGATCTGAGCCACTGGCAGAGTCTCAGGTGATGAGGCCATGATGTTGGACAGAAGACATAGCACTGTACTGCTCATGCAGGAGGTAAGGATATGCCAGGAGTGAGCTCTGGGGATCTTGATGCCTGGTGGGAGAGATTTTAGCAGAACTGTGCTTTGATTCTTCCCCCTTGTCCTGTAATTCATTTGCAAAACTACCCACTCCCCTGCTAATGTTGATTTTGATAAGCCCCGTCTAGATACTAATGAACACTTTCTGTCGGATTGTCTCCACAGCACTACCTACAAGACTGTATCTCTTTTCAGATGTCTTTCTCTTTGTAGGGGCTTCCCATGACAGCATTTGTTATTTGGCCCAATCTAGAATAAATCTTTTCAAAAAGCATTACAAGTGCACCAAAAATGCAGGAAGTGGAATACAAATTGTGGTAGACAAGCTCATTTTTTTTTCTCTTTTCTTTCCCCTATAATTTCAAAATTTGATCATGTCAGGAGCAAAAAAATCAGGATTGCTGACGTGTCGATATAGCACAGGTATTCTAGAGACAAATGAAGAAGAGGAGGGAAAAGGGATCCAGAGGACATGAATGCTGCTAAGGGGAGGGAAGGAATATGCTGGAGTGCATTTTCTTTGCATCATATCTCCTCAATCCTGTGCACTGGCAGTGCTAATGCAAACATCTCCCTTTGCATCTCAGCTATTCTCCCCCTCCCTGGTAGAAAATCCCTGTGGAAGCCGTATCTTCCCACTATCATCAAGCACTTTCTGTACATTTAGGTGTAACAGTTACTTCTTGCCATTTAAGGACAGTTCTCTGTGGTGTATTCCCCACTTGTTCCTGAAAAACACGATACCTTGTTTTAACTGTTTCAATCCATTGGCCTTTTAGCACTTTCCTCAGGAGACTATTCCAGCCTTTCTGTAAAGAAAACAGAATTAGAATTTCTTTTTCACTAGTCAGCAAAAGGCTTACTTCACCAAGCTAGGAAACAGTGCTGTAGGAGTGGGCCCTGTATTGGCTTGGGAAATGAAGAGGAGATAAGGACATGAGATATTAAAACAGCATGAAGAAAGACATACTGATAACTATTTGGACACCTAAAACTCTGCTGGTACATTTAACTTTTGTTTCTTGCATCCTTTACTTTTCACAGCAGCAGGAAGGAGGAGTATGTTTTTTCCATTATAAAAAGAGAATTAAAAGACTGCTGATGTTCTTTTCTAGTGCTGAGGAACTCGGAAGTATGAGGGCAAAATGGGAAATGGGTTAATATTCAGGGCTGGCAGTTTTGAAGGTATCTAAAGAATTTTGTTGCTGAGCTTTCCCTTAAGCTGTGGAGTGGTAAAATACATAAGCTCTGTTTCAAAATTCTCTGTTTAAAGAGCATACTAAAGCAGAGGTCAAAAGCAGAAGACACAAAGAGTGGTACAGACATCCATGTAGTGATTAGTTTGAAGGTTGGCAGAAGTAATAACCCTTTATTTGTTCTGCAGCTTTGTCTCTGACCTGCATGTTTATGCCAGGCCCCCACTGGGCAAACACACAGGGAAAATAAAGTCTCAAGGATCTTGCTTAAATGTTTTATTCATTGCATTAATTTTTGCCTGTAGGGCTATTTTCCCTTGGGGGTGAAGGCCTTAAGATATGGTTCAAAGGAGTGTGTGTAACTTAGCCAAGAAGCTGTCCCAGAAATTAATGAGAGTTCGACTAAACCCTTTGTACTATTTGGGCATCAGTCACTAACACTCAGGTTTGCCCCATGGTAAAACCCTTTTCCTTCCTAGTGATTGAATTGTTCTTTTGGGTTTACCCTACAGGGTAAACATAGCCCATAGTGCTATTCTGTACTGTGTGTGTGCAGCAGGCAGGAGAGAGAACCCAGCAGCTTCAAGAAATATTAAAAACTATGGTCTTTGATATAAAATAAAACTGTGAGGAGAGTTTGGGTCATAGATACTGGTCCAGTCCTTTGAGATTGAATACACCAGTGCACAGGCTTAGATTTCAGAGCAGTGCTGTGAGTGAATTGCTGCCCAGGACTGGGAGCTGCTGCTGTTTCTATTCAGGCAGCATAGAAATCTTCAGAAATGTTTAAAAGATAACCAGGAAAATGGCTGTTTGAAAACAATATCAGGTTGATTTAAACTCCCAGTAATGCTGTTGCTTCACTCTGCTTTTGCTGGCATTCCCAGAACAGCTGTGTTTGATAGCTCCCCACAGGCAGGATGGCTTTGAAAGTCAAGTAGTTGGTTTCTTAGTGTCAGCTTTCCTGGCATGTCTCAAGGCTGTGGTTGCTTCAGATGGGGTTGTGAGGGTGCTTGGGAATCATAGGGATAGACGGGGGAGGAGAAGGAGGATGCAGAAGTGCTCTTGGATGTGTGGCACTGATTTAGTGGATACTTCTCCTAAGAAAACTGCTGGCTAATGAAAGGTGAGTGGGGGCAGTATGAATTTGCACATTTCTTGGGAATGCCTTGTGTCAAGATGACAGAGAGGGCAGGCAAGTATGGGGCATGGTTCCATGGTCTTGTACTTATTCGTCCTTCATGTGTGCATTTCCCACGGGGTGATATTGTGAGTCAGGGCAGCCTGAAGAGCCCATGCTTGGCGATGACCCAAAGCATGAGACTTCTGTCACTGCACTTATGCTGGGAAGTAGGAATGGAACTAGAGCTGGAGCTGGGCAATTGTGGGTGGATACCTCCCTCTTTTTTCTTGATCTCACAGTCCAGACAGCATTATTCAGTAGGGGACATGAGGAATTGGCAGGCTACATGCTGTAATTTGGCCCAAGGAGCAAGAGCAAGACTCGCTCTAGGCTCTACAAATACTGATAAAAAGCACACAGACTGGAAAGAGGGATGAGCCTGGAGGCTACTGTGAACCTAAGCTGTTAATGAATACACCATGTACAACACAGCTAAGCTCTGGGCTCTGTTTCAAACACCTCCCTGACTCCTGCGGTGAGTGCCTGCATGGCCCAAAATCTACCTACCTTCTCAAGACTTGCAGGGGACTGCTACAGCCATATTTTAGACCCTTTTAGAGTCACTGAAGAAAAGAGATCCTGAGATACAGCCTTCTTTTTCCCATCCTTGTCCTTTCATTCTCCATATATTTGTTCCCTGCCCCAAAAATCAAAAGAAAGAAACC
Source organism: Chamaea fasciata (assembly GCF_029207755.1). Taxonomy (NCBI): domain Eukaryota; kingdom Metazoa; phylum Chordata; class Aves; order Passeriformes; family Sylviidae; genus Chamaea; species Chamaea fasciata. Next base: position 11,228,842 of record NW_027094086.1, on the reverse strand, counting down.
AACACCACCTCTTTGATCCTTGCCTCTTTAGGTGCTTGAGAAGCAGACCTTTGGCTTAAATGTTCAGGGCTAAGACTCTGTGGGCTCTGGAGAAAAAATCCTAAGGGATTTCTAGGCCAGCTGCTTTTGCATGAGCTGAGAGGATTCCTGCAGTCTCTATGCTAGCATTGCTGGTGTGGACCCAAAGCCAGCCTGGGAAGAAATCTAAGAGGGGGAAATAGGATTTTTTTAGTTGGATTGCATTTTGCAGGAAGTCCAAAGAGCTTGAAAGCTGTTTTCAAACAGAAAGAGGCTAAGGGGTTCTGACAAAGGAAGGATGAAAATCTGCATGAAGCAAGAAAGCAGGTTGGCCTCTCAGGCTCCTCTCTGTAGGTGTAAACTACAGGGGTGGAGGTGGGAAGAGAGGGAATGACCCTGGAAGTATTTGAACCCATTTCTTGCCCTCTCCTTGGGGCAAAGTGAGGCATGGAGCTTTCACAGACTGCCTCCACCACGCTTCCTGCTTCTCATATGGGCAGGGATCCAGGGGCCTGGTCAGTTACGTGAGACAGATTTCACCTTCATGTAGTACTTGAGGCAGAGAAGGAAGGTGGTGGGTAAATCCTCCCCTATTCTCCATCAGGTGCTGGAATGTGAGTGATGCTGCCCCTTTGTCCCAAAGGAAGGCTGCTCTTGTGTGGGCATGACTGATGGCAGCAGGATTGTTTGATACCTGCAGGGCTTCTAGCCTGGCATGAAGTGAGGAGCGGTGTAGCCTTAGACTGGTGTTCTCTGCCTGGATTTCTCATGTGGGGCATTTTTCAGTGGGCCACTTCTCCTTCCCCACTGCAACCAAACTGACTGTTGGCAAAAGAAGCTCTTAGTTGAAGGACAAAACCATTCTTCCCTAAATGGTGAGGTCACCTGATCCCTTCTTACACCTTTTTACAAATCCAGTGCCACAAAATCTCCAACCTGTTAATCAGAAAACAAAGCCTGAAGGGCCACACCCTGGAGACCTTATTCCTCTTTTTAAAATGTGGCATTTCCAAGTATTCTGATGCCACTTTGTCCTTGTACTAGGCAGAATATGTTGCCACTTACTACAGAAATGATGGACTCCTGTTTTTTCTCCAAAGACCTGTCTCTACAATCTCTTTGTCTGGATAAATGTGAGGGCACAGGATGAGCTTTCCCTTTCGTATGTCTAGACCCCTGCTCTGTATCTCTCTCCTGTTAAAGTGCCACAGGTGTTGGGATCTCTTAAGAGCCATCTCATGGTACATGGAGATGAGACAGGTGGACACAACCAGCTCAGATCTACTTGGCTCTGACAACCTGAACGAGGCTGGTGTGCAGTGACCTGGAAGGCTGCCAGACCAAATCCTACAGCAGCTCTTGAGTCATGAGGCTAGTCTTAGAATATCCTTTGCCACAAATACTTGCCTTTTTGCTTCTCTTGTTTCTTGATGCTCTCACCCTTTGCATGGGTATTTGGGAACATCCATCGAGTCTTATTGATTGAAGTATTTTTTAATTCAGTGCAAGTTTCCCATGGTATCCTGGTGACTCAGACTTTCAGGATAGAGCTGTGCTTGCAAAATTTCACTAATTGTTCCATCCAGTGGGACAGAACCTCCCTCTGGATGTCATGCTTCAGTGTTTTACAGCAGTGTATCACTCTGCAGTGAACACACATGGGCTGAGTCACAATATTAAAAATATCTGGTTTTTGTGATCTGGCAGACCAAGTGCCACCTTCAGAACCAGAGCAGTGGCAAAGCATTGGGCTCAATGTTTATTTTCTGTAGTGATCGGCTCCATTCTCTTTGCATTCCAGACAAACAGCATCCCTGCTGTTTTCTGACTCAGAGCAATATATCCCTTAGTGTGTGACATGCCAAAATTAACAGCAGCAAAGCAGCATGCCAAAATTAAGGGCAGCAAAGCAACAGGATACAAAGGGGTTTTTAAACAAAAAATCTATTTATGCAAGACCAGACATCCAGCCATGGCAAAATAAGTTCCTGTATATATCAGTGACTATGCAATCCTAATTTGAAGCTGCAACAAAGACCATATAAACATGAATGCATTTTTGGGTTCCAAAAAGTTGATCTGTCTTTGAGATGAGGGATTTTGAAACCAGGACAACAGAGGTAGATGTTCATCAAAGCAAACTCAGTGTAATTCCCTTCAAAAGTTCTGGTTATCTCTGTATCCACTGTGAATCTAGCCCACAACTCTTTCAATGTTAGGTACTTTCTCAGTTTGAAGAAAGTGATTCTTTAAGACAAAGCCTGACTTTCTTATTTTTCTTTATGCTGAAAATTATGTGGAAAGCTTTAATATAGTTTGGAGTTGCCTCATATATGGACTTTTAAGCTCCAATCTGAAGAGAGATTATTTTCATGCTTTTCCTGTTTGAATGTTGGCACAGCATGAATGAGCATTAGGACCTGCAGAGTCAGCCCTCCTTCCCTTCCCTGTTGCCTCAAGCTGAAAAGTCCCATTGTATTACATTTTATACACTGCTCAGTAAGACCTTGAATTATAGTTGCTGCACACACTCTTAAGACAGTTTCTCTCTCCCCTTGTTTTTTATTTTTCTGTGCCTTGTTCTGCTCATGAGGTCTGCTTTTTAAAACCTGACTACGGTTCTAGCTTAAAGAAATTCCCATTTTTCCAGGGAAAGAATACATCTTTCTGAGTCAACCTGTTGGCAAGTAATTTCTCTTGCCCATTGGACTAGTCTGTGTGTCTTTGGATTATTCAGAGCTCCTTAAAGATTACATAGATTTGATCATAAGTGTGAAAAAGGGACCTTTTCGTTAAAGTTTCCCTCTTGCCTACGTTTTATTGAGCACAGAGTCTGTGGGGTGTGGTGGTTTCAGTTGGAGTGGGGTTAATTTGCTTCACAGTGGTGCAGGTGACCCAAAATGATCAAAGGGATATTCCAAACCATATGACATCATGCTCAGTATATAAAATAGAAGGAAGAAGGGGAGGACATTTAGAGTGATGGTGTTTGTTTTCCCAAGTCACCATCATGTGTGACGGGACCCTGCTCTCCTGGAGATGGCTCAACATCTGGCTGCCCATGGGAAATAGTGAATTAATCCCTTGTTTTGCTTTGCTTGTGTGCACAGATTTTGCTTTCCCTAGTAAACTGTCTTTATCTCAACCCACGAGTTTTCAGACTTTTACAGTTCCAGTTCTCTCCCTGATATCCCTGGTGCGGGAGTAAGCGAGTGGCTGCTTGGGGCTTGATTGCCTCCTGGGGTTAAACCACAACAGGGGGAAAAGGGAAAAAGCCTGTTCAAGCCTGTCCTGCATGTCAGCATTGTCCCCTCACCGCTCTCACTAATTGAACTTGAAATGTGTGTTAGGGAGTCTCACACTTCAATGAGCTGCCTTGATCTGAGAGGGAGTGAAAAGGCAGAGGATCTTGTGATGGGAGATGATGAACCTGATACGGAAGTATCGTTTTGGTGTTCTGCAGGTCACACCATAGAAAAGTCAAAAAAATGAGTTGAACAAATGGATGGGTTTTCTTCATTGTGAAAGAACCTCTAAGCAGGAGTTTCTGAGAGGTGTGTTGAGGGCCCTAGGGAAATGCTCAGTAAGTTAAATATTGACAGTTCTATTCATTATTTGGCTTTCACTGCGTAGTGCTTAGTGATGCACAAAGTTAGGACCTGCTGTATTTGGTGCTGTGTAGAACAAGGAAAATTTAAAATTGCCCTTGTAAAGACCTTGGAATCATAACATAAAAGGAGCAAATGTGCCCACAGTTTTTCAGGCAAGGAGCTTTGCTGTGAGGGAATAAGTGAGATGCAAGAACAGCTTTAACTCATTAAAAAGAGTAGATGAGGTAGGACAATGGGGTGAATGGTGACATTTCATTTCAAAAGCCAGAAGATACAGTTGGACACAGCTTTTGAAAGCTGTAAAAACCCAGCGGGGTTCAGTCTCTACTGTTAATTTGACACTTGTGGCAAAGCAGCTTCTGGGTCTAGAAGTTAAGCATCTTCTCCTGTTCCAGAGGTGGGGGGATTATTTTGAAGGTGGAGACTGGGGGGAGATGTACAGATAACACCGCATGTAGTGGCATATTGGCCATTTATGTGCTTTTCACACTGGAAGAAGCAGTTGTTCAGTGATGTTTGCTGGGATTTTCAGTACTTGGGGTTGCTGCAAAGCTTAAAGCAGCTTGAGAAATATAATTGCTCAGTGTGAAGGGAGGAAAGAAGTTCTGAGCAGGTGGAGAGACCAAAGCACACATCTCCTGCACAATGGCAAGGAAAGCAATTTTACCAGAAAAGAAAGGTGACATGTGGGAAATCTTTGTAGTTAGCTTTTAAAAATGGGAAGAGGAAGACTATGACCAGGGAGAGAAATCAAGCGGGGACAGGGCCTCTGAATGTGCCATAGCAAGAAAAAGTTATAAAGATGAGAAGACAATAGTCACTAACAATATTAGAAAGACCAGGGTGCTGAGAGCTCACAGCATAGATCTCTTCACAGACATTTTGGCCTGAAGAGGAGCAATGGGTATCTTTGGAAGATAAGAGGTTGATGGAAGAAAGAAGTGTACATGATCTCTGAATGTAGAAGAACATCAGGAGGATGTGAACTAGAAAGGCAGATAATTTGACTTTCACAGCTGGTGGTGCTATGTACATGATGTGAGTCTGGAGATTCTGGAACACAGGTTGTCTGTGGCTTGAGGGAATTATAAAAGGGTGACATTTGAAGTAGTGACTGGTACATGATCTCTCAGTCTCCTTTCTGTGATTAATGAGAAGTTAATGTGTTCACAGATCTGTTTTTGAGAAGTTTCTATAGTTTCTTCCAGTGTAAATAATTTTGTTCCTTTGTTACCTCTGTGGGCTTTGCCTAGCCACTTACCTTTGTTTTGTTCCCTTAGGCTTCAGGACTGTTCAATGCATCATGTTCTGTCAGCTGCTGATTTTGCTGCTAAGCAGATCCCAAAACTGAAAGTCATAACCCTGTTTGGGAAGGGTCAGGAGTGATGAGTCAAATACAGTATGTGCATTTTAAGGCTATTGTAGTATGTGACAAAATTTCCTGACTAAGTTACATCAGAAGAAGCCAAGGTGGGAGGCTAGAAACTGGCATTTCCCCCATGCCAAGAGAGCTAACGAGTGGCAGGTGGTCACAGCAGGAGCATGAGAAGAGCATGATTATGATGGGTTGTGGTGATAGCTTTTGTGCACTTGCACATTTCACCTGCTTGCTTTTCCCAGCAGTTCTTAAAGTATTTTACATAGCTTGCTATTTTTTTGGGGGTAGAGTACAAATAGAGAATTACCAGAGTGCAAAGTCCATTTGGATTGCTTGACTAGGCTTTACCTTCTTAGTGCTCTTCCTGTTCTTTTGCTTTTGCCTTGGTCTAATACCCCTAAGGGGACGCTGGCCTTGCTGTAGCCACACAGAGATATACAGAAACATGAAATGGAGGAAAGAAGTTTTGTGTTGAATGCAAATATATCCTCAAAGGCTGAATAGAGCAGAAGCCTCAAAATACTTGTTCTGCCAAGGAAAGTGCAACTACATGCTCAGAATCCCTGTACAAAGTCTCCTGTTTGTTTTCATGGGATGAGAAGCAACCTGTATCCTGTAATCTTGCTCCTAACACTGAGCCAATTTTGTTTTAAAATGTCATGTTTGGTGTTATTGGGTGGGGAAAGGAGGACATTGTTACTGTCACTCCTATTAGCTTTGTGCTTCTGAAGAGATTTCATCTCCAGACTGCTTAGAAGGTGGAAGTGTGTTAAATCACAGAAAAGCCTGAGGGGGAGAGACAGTTGGACTACAGATCCCAGTTTGGAGGGCAGGTTCCTCATCCAGATGTGGTGAACAGATGGGAGGATGGAGAAGGCTTTATATGCAGCACCAACATTCTGCACTGGCTGGCAGTTGCCCGTGCTCTGGACCCAAGCAATGTATTGTCAGTGCCTCAATGGAAAGCTTGCTTGGATCTGGCAGGGCTACTCAGCTGAGGTGCATTGCTTCAGCATCCAGAAATGCTGTTTATCTAATTCAGCTTCCAACACATCACCAAGACTAATAAACAAATCCCTTTGGATCCAGCTCAGGTCTCGGCATCATATTTCTAGAACACAAGTGCAGCCAGGGCCCCACTGCATTTAACATTGACTTTAGCTGGATTTTATAATCGCTAGATGTGCATGATCTAAGGTGAATTTTTCCAGAAGCTATGTCTCTGCAGCTGCTCCCCAGCACGTGACTTGGAGAGTCTCTTGGTTGCTGGGTGCAGCTGCTACAGGCAAAGAGTGATTTTTTGGGCTGGCCTGCACCGTGCCCACCCAGCGGAGGAAGGGGTTGTGCTGTGGAGAGGCTCTAACCTCTCAAACACAGCCCCAGAACCAAGTGATGAAGCCTTGCAATCTGAACCAATGTGGAGAATTTACTAAATTCCCTAAATTATTTTAAAATACCAAACAAAGTTCCTACTCTGCAGGATTCTCTAGCCTGCCTCTTGACCAAAAATTACAAAATGACATTCTACAGGTTTGAATTGCAACAGCAGCTTAGTCACGGTACCAACAGAGATCCAACTTGAGTTCTGCAAAATTAATTAAGATTTGAAGCATTCAGTTTTCACTGCTTGGGTTTGTGGCTGATTTGCACTTCTGAAACTGAGGCCAGTGTGAGCTAAAAAAGAAAAGCAACCAAACCTTCAGCAACTTTTAAAGAATCTTCATGTTAATCTCTTTGCACTCAGTTCCTTCAAAAGCTTATAAGATTAGTATCCTGAAGAAGTGTTGTGATAATTTACAGGGGCAGTGTTCTGAGATCCTTACATGGGCGACAGCAGAGAAACAGCCATTTGTGTAATTTTTCTGGAAGAGGGAAAGAGAGAGGAAAATTGCAGTGTAACTGTGCCTGGACAAGGGTAGGAAATAATCATCCAGTGTGTAGTGAGTGATTGAGCAGTCTGCAAGAGACTGTAAAAATGCTTATTAGCAGCACATTTCAAAAGACCTCTCATCTGAATTCCTTTGCAATATGAAGAACTTGATAAGTTGGTAAAGAAATAAAGAATATTCTGCACAGGCTTTTCTAATTAAGTCTAAGTTTTAACTGAGCAAGGAGCTCCATCTGCTTCAACAACGAGATTTATGATACAGTAGCTTGGCATCCTCTGAGTGCCTCAGAACTGTGAAAAGCAGTAGCATACGTAAATACTTTCTAATTATGCACAGCAATGGGAATTCACAGATGTGTAACACTACCATCTACCGAAGACCTGCTACCTGTAAATCCTCCTTGAAACAGTCTTGTATTACAATGGATTTTGGCAGGTTTTTGGATGCATTGTTAAGATTCCACTATCTAAAATGCGTTTCAGGCACGGGTGGGCTTCAGTTTGCTTTTACAGGAGGACGTATTGCAGACAATGGCATGAAGTTCTGAGCTGCACTGCAGAATAGGGCTGCTACCCTCTCACAGCAAAAGCAGTGTTTGCTTTGTGGGGAAGGAAATAGGAATTCATGCAGATGCTCAGTGCTGTGCTTAGACAAAGAAGCCAGTTCAATGGGCCCATTTCTTTCTCCTGTAATAGGATGAAATGCCAATGAGTTTTGCACTCAGTTCGCTGTCAGATATTCTGGAGATAATTAGTAGTGAGTTCAGAAGTAGGGTTAATATCAGTGAGTCTTGGCAGTCAGTCCAACCTGCAGTGAATAGGGAATAATGGAACTGGAACTCAGAAGGTAAACCCACCTGAGTTAGCCTTCTCAGCAATCTCAATTGCAGAGACTGTTATCATTTAGTCTCACTAAATCTGCCATTGGAGTAATTTTTCTGTAAAAGTATGGCTGAATGTAAAGTATTTACTTTCTTAAAAATATAAAAATCTGAAAAGATTTGGAAAATCCTGGGCCTGAAAAGAGTCCGTGAAAGGTCAGTGTTATTTTCCAGGAACAATAGAGCAGACACTGTGTACAGAGCAGCTTGCAGTAACAAAGAGGTTGGGTTTTAAAGAGATAGCCCTCTTGATTAAGTAAAGAGGAGGCAAACTCCATTATTTTGCACTGCCTCCCCCTTCCCTGCCCCCTATCCCCTCAGCTCTTTATCTTTTGAAAAATAATAAGGGGGTGAGTTTAGGACGTCAATGATTTAGTAATATGGAAGAAAACTCTTAATAAACATAGCAAAAAAAACCCCAATGGAGATTCTTTTTAATTCTTAAGTGCAATAGGCAAGCTTTGCATGGTGATACAACATAACAGCATTTGCAATGGGTTTGCCAGAGGATGTGTGGTCGTCTGGGTGTATTTTAGGAATAGGTTTGCATAATCAGGCCCTTGATCCACTGGGTGATGGAAATGTGCCTCCAAAACTGCTTTGCTGCCTTGCAATCCCCTTGGTGTCTGTACTAAGTAAAATTAGTTCTCATTCTTAAGCCCTGAGGATGTGACCCAGACAAACTGAAGAACCGTAGGCACAATTACTCAGGTACAAATCCTGCTTCCTGTCTTGGTCATTGGTTGGTAACAAATGCTCACACAAGTATTTAAGTAAAACAACAGTGTTCAAGGAGAGCCTACATTTGGATCATTTGTGTTTGGTGGATTCTCTGAATTTATCGTTATTTGAACTTGATTATAAACCACTGTATTTTGTGGTGATGAGTTGTGTAATTTAATTATTGCTTTGCGTGTGTTTCTCGGGGGTAGGCAATTTCTTTTCACTTATTCTCATCTTATTACCTGGTAACTTCGTTAGTTGATTCTAAATTTTGTATAGTAAGAAGCAGTTGGTAGTCATTCCTGGTTTCTCCCCTTCACACCTACTGTGACAGTACAGATGTGTATACTACTTTCTTTCCGGCTGACCTTTTTCTTAAGCTGAGGAATCTGAGTTGAATTGATTTTTTCATGGAGATACATGACTGTGGACACAAGACTGACGTTGATATCATCCTACAGTACAACTTTTTATACTTTTTCTCTGTATCACAGGCATAACACACTTCTTTTTGCATTATAATTGGCTAACAAACTATGTGCATGAACTTCTACCTTTTTGTAATTGGTCATAGATTTCTTTCTTGTAAATGCCAAGGCACATCCACATTCCATGCTTCTCTCTCAAAGTTGTTTACTTGGCTTGTTCAAGGACACAGCTGTAATTAATCAAGGTCGAGGCTGCCTGCAGCCCCATTCCTATTCTCCTACAGATACACACTGAGAGTAAAACAGATTTGGTGGCTACTGAGTGGAAAACATCAGGCCATTAACTAACTCCATTTGGCCCCCCAAAAAGGGGAGAAAATTCCGTGGTGTCAACTACTGTTACCCCATGTGGAACTCAGGTGGTTTCAAAATATGTTTTGAAACGTGTTTTTACAGATTTTTTAATTAGGGCAGCTTGTATTTTCAGAAATTAGTTAGTCCATTGGCATACCAGTGCAGTGCCTTGACTATCAGCAAGGACAAATAATTGCTGGCCCAGCCTGGCACAGGGACTGAACCAGATAGTCTCCAAAACGTCCACTAGTAATAGGAACTATTACAATATAAATAAGAAGGTCTATGCAGTCCTAATATGTCATTCCCAGAGGTTACTAAATTGCTCTCATAGGCTTCAGGGGACTCATTACAGTGCCCACATTTTAGTGTCTTGAAAGCTACCATTAAAACTAAGTAAACCAAAGATAAATATTGCATCTCAACACCAGCGAGCAAATCAATAGCATAAGAAGGAAAAGGTATGTATTTTAGCTAGTGTCTTTGATTCAGGGGTATCTACTTCTGCTTCTCAAATTTGTTATTTTCCTGACACAAGAAGTGATCATTTTGGTACTTTGCTGTTGGATAAACATGATCTTTGATCTACAACGTTGGAACAATAAGACCGGGTAGAAAGCAGTACCTGGATCTAAAGTCACTTCTGTGAACCAGGACATGATAAAGAGAGGCAACCCTTTCAGTATTGCTTTGTCTTTTTTTTTTTTTTTCCCTTCTTCTTTTTTTTCTTTTTTCTTTTTTTTTTTCTTTTCAGTTGATAGCCTCAGGTATTTCTTCCCACCTGGATTTCTTGGATATTATTAAACACAGAGAATTAAACTCTCTGTGGATATCAGATTTTGTTTAAGCCGATTTGCCTGTGGCCATTTAACAGAAGACTTTCACTTGGCATTCCTCTTTTTTCGTCTGTCTCATCTACTAGAGGTGACATTCTAAAGTAGCAGTTGCTTGTTGAAGTTTGATTATGAGATGCAAAGTGTTTGATTTAGGTTAATCAATGATCAAAGATTAACTCTATCTTAAAATGGTCTGAGGAATACAAGTGTGATTGAAGGCACCTGAAGTGAACCTGTCTTAGAAGGCTCATAGTCCTGAATTGCACTCTACTGCAGCTGAATTTCAATAGTTCATTTGAATCACCAACTGGAGGTATCTGTCTCTGCAGTGACTAGATAAGGAACCTAGGAAAGCTTGTGACGTCTCCCTAAATACCCAAACAACCCTTGCCCTTTGTTGACTCCAGGGATGGGTAGTTTTTTTTTCCTGACCAGGTAGGTTATGAACACTAAATTGGTCAGAGAAAACACAGCCCTGGAGGATGATGCAGCCTTCTTAGCCTGTCCAGTTTCTTCAGTTCAATTTGATTGATATAAATGTGAGAAATTTTTGTGAAATATAGATGGAGATCAGCACACAGATGTCATGGAGAACTGAACTTGTTGCTCTGCATGACTGAGCACATGTGCGCATCAAGTTAAACCTCTACGTCAGTGGTCCCTTCCATGCTAATATATCATACTGTGTCTGGTTTTTGGCACTTATGGGCTATGTCCATGCTAATAGATGCCTTTGGTGTCCAAAACAGAGTAGCCACACACAAACTATACCTTACAAAAGGTCCTGGATCTGTGTCAGCTCTTGACCTGTGTCTGAGAATTGTTTGAAAACATAACTGCTTCTGGCCAGAACCATCCAGAGAATGTGTCTCAAAATTTAACAGTGCTATGGTTGAATTCTGCTTCCAGGGATTAGCCCCAGATACTGCTCAGCTCATTTGTGTGGTTGTAGCCAGAAGCTCTGGTCCAAGCCTGGGTCACTGTCATCCAACTGGATTCTGGCACTGGAGTTACATTTCTGCACTCAGCTATTGATATGAATTTAAAAAGGGATAATAACTGATAAGGCTTTTGATCTAAAAGCCTTATTGTGTCAGTTCTCTGGTGCTTCCACGTCATATTTTGACTACAGCAGATCCCCATTAGCTGCGGAAAAAAGTATGGAGTAGTTGGATGTGTTGCTGATAATTTCATGGCCTAAATGATGAATGTGCAGGTTCAGGATCCTTCAGGCATCAATCATGGAATTTGGTAAAATAGAACAAACATGGTTAGAAATTGGGCAGTTCACTAAACCAAAATGCTGGTTGCAAGTCTGGGGATGAAGATTTCCTCAGAAGTTTATTTCATCTTTTCCTCTGACATTTATTATGGGGTTATGGTTCAGCAGTGGGAAGAATAAGGAAATTGTGGGGTTCTTTCCTCCTTGTTTCCTTTCCTTCATATTCCTGTTTCCATGAGCCTTCACTGTGGTCTTCCATAGAGGTGTTGCTATTTCGTAAAGTCAGTGGCAGAACTTTGCTGCTTTCTCACTGTTGGGAACGAAATAACATGAAATGTAACCCCACACATGTCATTACAGCAGTGGTAGGAAGTGAGTGATCAAACATTTACATGGCTCTACCTCTTGGTTACATAAAAGAAAATGAGTGTAATTTTCACCTACATACTTTTATCATCTTAGAAGTGAAACCTCTTTTAAGCCAAATAAGCCAGAAGGCAAACTGGAACATATTAAGGTGAGAGAGAAAAAGAAAAACAACCTCAATATTTTCAGAGTTATGTGTTAAATTTGAATAATTTTAAAACTTAGTGATACATATAATTAATGCTGGTTTCCGTGGTTACAGAGTCAAAGATACAGAAGTTGCAGCTTCATTTCTTATCACTGAAAAATCTACTTAAATCAGAAATGGAGTGGATCCAGGTGGCAAATATTCATGTGCCGGAATTGGCATTACCCATCTTGTGTTCAATCTGTTAGTCACATAAATTAAAATGAGTCAAGATCTCTAATTAATGTATTTGGTAAACAAGAATGTAACCACCACTGAGGAGGAAAGGATTCATTTTATGCCTATGAAAGGGCCCCCTGAAGCAGATCCTCATGTTTAGTGCCAGTATATTTGGCTATATCTCCATATTTGACTGTATTGTTGTTAAAGATTTTGAAATGACAAGGTACAGAAAGAGTCCTAGAGACAGGACCCTTTGGGCCTGTGGCTCTTTTAGGGTAAGACTGTGTCATACTGAGGGATTCCTATTCCAGTTATTTGGCTGATGCTAATCTTTTATGCTCCAACTTGGGAGTAAATATCTTCTCATTGCCTGTCACCATCCTAGCAAATATAACTGGACCATGACCAGTTGGGTACTGATCCGTGCTCCACTGAGCCGGCCATGCCATTCAATTGTTTGTAAGCTCCCTGGATGTCTTGGGTGCCAGTATTGCACACAACGGTGGCACCTATACAATAATGTATTGATTTTGACATTCCAGCCATGTTCACTAATTGTATGAAAGGGGTGTGTATGATTTATGTCAAGTCAGAGACTGTAAATAAGAGCAAAAATAGGAATTTCTGTATTGTGGGAAAGGGTTTCAAAACTTGTTACAAAGTACTGTAAAACTAGAAAATCTGAAATTTCAAGTGGAATGTAAATTTCATACATATTTAATGCTGGATTTCTTGAGAAACTCTGTTTCAACAAAATAAATACCTTTTAATTCTTACTTGAATGCTGGTAGTAGATGTATTTTAGAAAGATCTCAAGAAAAAATAGAGTTAAATATAGATATTGAGTTTAATAGAAGTATTGTATTTTGAGGTTCCACTGATTTATTTTACTTTCTCGTAACAAAGTTTTTATAGAAATCAGGATTTCCACACTGAAGGCTTGGGACTCTTAAAAATGGTGTATTACATTACAAGACTCTCCTCTGGGGAAAACTTTAACCTGCTGTGTTAGCTTGTAACTCTGACTTTTCTCTCCAGCATTCCCCATGCAGCCTTGCTGCCCTGTTTGTGGGGTAAACCAGCTTATTAACACCACCAAAAGCAAGCATGACAGCAATGAACTGTCTCAGAAGGGTATAGTTTGTTCTACCCCCCTGCTATTGCCTCCCAGCCACAAATACATTTGCCACATTCATCCATGTAGTTTTAATTTCAGCTTGGCTTGAGAATGAGTTGCACCAAACCCCCAAAATTTATATCTGATCAGAAACTTTCCTGAGCTGTGGTTATGCAGTGAACTTTGACCAGTGAGCTGTGTGCCGAGGGCCTTTGACCAGCCAGAGGACCTCTGAGGTCCCTGGCTGCTCTGCAGGTAAATGGATCTGCTCTTGGCCAAAACATCCCTACAACAGCAAATCACAAAGAATCTGAGGATGTGCACAGAGAGCTTGTCAAAAATAGTTCAAACAAAATGGATTTTTTCAGTACAAGTTAAAAAAAGCAGAAACCTTTCTATCCTATCACAATCTGTTTCAGTGTAGGACAGACCACCTGCCACTCAGGATTTGGTTCCTCAGCTTATGATGGAGAACAGATCCTTGGAGTACTCAATTAAATGAAAAAAAACCCAAAAAACCCAAGAAAACTACAGAACAGCAAGAGAAAGGAATAACCAGTAGCAACTGGGCACCAAGAAAAGGCAAGTACCCAATTTATTGCACAAGTACAGGCTGCTTATTTATAACATCTCTTCATGTTTGGTACTTTAGTGTTAGCCTGAAAAAGTGAACCTACAGTCTTCAGAGAATATGAAAAAATGCACAAAGATAAGTATTTGTCTTACTTTACATATTGGACAAAGGTTAAAGAGAAATAGCTTTGAACTTGCATAATTTCAGAGCTTTTTGCATAATTATTAAATAATTTAGTGTACAAATAACACTTATACTGGGCTGGTGTTGCAATTAAAATTAGACCCTGGAATTCAGAATATTTAATTTTGTGATGAATGACCTGTGATTCCAGTGCCTTATTTTTGTCCTGTTTTCTCTTCATGCAGTTACTTTGAAAAAATAATATTGTATTGTTGGAATTGATAACCATAGATTTATAGAGGTACATAAAGTAAAATCATTGAAGTCTCTCCAGGCTCAATGTATCTTCCTTTGCAAAATAATTTTGATAAATATACAGATAAATCTTTAAAAATCAAAAATATGTTTGTATTCAGCTGAATTCCTGATACTTAAAAGGTTATTTTAGCTTACTGATACTTTAGTAACCTCTTTTAAGAATTCTGATCTCTTTGCAAGGACCACTAGCTCATTGAGTGGAGGCTCCTAGATGAATATTTTGAGGTCATGTCATTACTGGAATTACAGATGTTTGAATTTCAGGAATAGGCTGTTTGATGGCACAAAGGAGTATTCTTTGGAGGAAGTCACTTTGAGATTTTTTTCACAAAGAATGACAAACTCAGTGTAAAGTACAACAAAAGGACAGCAATTAAATAAAAATCTATTTTTACTCTTTTTAGTATTAGAACAGTCAAAAGTTGGAGAAGTGAACGTTGAAAAGTTGCACAGTGAATGTTTACTGTGCAGTCTAGGTCCCTAAAGTATCTCACTAAAAGATATGCTCTAACTGAAAAGTAATCCTGTGCTGTTTTCTTGAACTGCTGGTCAAAAATATGATAGTACTTGATGCCTTTGCAGAAGTTATTCTGTTCATTGCTTTAGGGCCCATTACTATGAAAACTGAATTTTGGCTCAAGATGGAACAAGGGATCTGTAAGTGATGATCTTAAATATGTTACTTGTTGGTTGCTCGTGGCACAGGAAAAGGGCTAAGTTTAGGGATCATTGAGTAGAAAATCTCCTTTTGGAAGCAGTGGGTTTGTGCCTCACTGCATTTCTGTGAGCCTGGACCTTGCTGTTGAAAGCCTGCCATCAGCATATATTTAGATAAAGATGTTTTAGACTGGCACTTGTTGACTCCAGAGGATTACACCAATATTGAAAGGCATGGCCAGATAGGAATATTTATCATATTTTTATTGCATTGCCTTGTGAAAAATACTTGTGAATATGCAGGGAATAACACTTAGGGAGATATTTTCAAATGGTCTAAATGGAAAATCTGAAAAATAATAGTGAATGCCATTGTGTAAGCTTAAACATTTATTTGAAATATGATCTCTTAATTTCTACTAGAATGAATTGTGTGTTGTTTGCTGTAGTTTTTTTTTTCTTTTTCCTCAAGCTATTATATTCAAATCATTTAAAATTTATTCAGTTCTGCTTATTGAAATATAAACATTTATGTTATGCAACAAAATATATCATAAAAATACTAGACATAAATCCAGCACAGGAGATATTTTGAAATTAATTGCTAATCAAAATTATTAGCTACATTTATACTTCTGCTATAAAACAAGCTTTCTATGTCTGCAAAATCATGCACTTATTTTAACTTGTAAATTTTTGTTCAAAGCAGGGTTCTTTTTTCACTGATGAATTTTAAAAATTAGGTTTATAATAGAAAACCTGTCATTTGCTTTACTGCAGAGGTTCAGAAACCCATATAATTAGCCCAATGTCAGCAGCAGATAAGATGAGTTTGGCATTTCAGCATTTATCTAGGGATTTTGCATCAATTACTTTTTAGCAATGAACTAAAAGGCATCTTTTGCATCTGGGCACAAGGTTTCTATTTTAATATGTTTTTTACTTTTTTATAAACACCTGTTCCTGATTCCTGATCTTCCACCCTGGCAGCCTAAGCCACATAGTTCAGATTCTTCCAGGGATTCAGACTTAACCCATTAAGTGCAATGGTTGTAAAGTGGAGGATCATGACCTCTGGAAAACCAGCTGGCCCCACACTCTCTCAAAAACCACAAGAGTCTTCCTTTGTGTTTCTGTCTTGGAACAGCTGCTTTGAGGAGGTTTTCTGCTCCAACTCCTTCGCCCAATTTTCTTTCAATTGTAGTGGAAAATTTTGAGTATCCTTTAAGCCATTCCCAAATCAAGGTTCCTTGAAAGATAAGCACATTTGAAATATGGATGTTTTGGTGCTTTTTTTTTTAGTGGATATCCCTCTGAACTAGGGACATGGTTTTCAGGAAAGAAAAATACAACTGAAATATTGAATTCTTTGATGAGGGAGCTCAAAATACAAGGGGAGCTTTGCCCTTCTGTAAAAATCTTTGTAAGCAGAAGTAGACCCTCTAGCCTAAATGGCCATGTTGAAACAAAAATAGGGCTGGAGTGATGCAGGATCCACAGGCAAGAAGAGACAGAAGTGGTAGGGCCTTGGTCTCAATTGTTAGCAATCAACACTTAATAAAAGGCAAAGATGTCTTTTTATTTATGTTTTGAATCCCACTTATGCAACAATATTTTTATTCAAACTGGATTTCTAAAATATGACATTCTCACAAAGTTACACTTGCCTCCATTGGGTTTTCCAGCATTTATGTGAGCAAGAAAGAAGTGCTGTTCATATCAGAGAATGTCTGCTACCAGGATAAGCATCTTTCACTTTTCTGGTAGCCCAGATAACACTTTCAGTGGTGACTTTCGGTTCCTTAATGACTGCAAACACCGAACTCAGAATCTTGCACTTTTTGCAGATAAGATATGTGGAAAGTGATCATGGAAAACTTGAAAAATGCAAAAAATTCCTCAACAGACTACCTAAAATGCTCTTGCATGCCTTGACATTTTTAAAATAAATCTCTAACAATAATCTGGGTGATGTTTTCATAAAAGGCTCTTTCAAGATGCATTGGGGTTGGGTTCAAAAGAGAACTGAACCTTTCTAGAATTATCTTCCAAAGTTCTGTCAGGGTTGTCACTGAAATAATATTTTCATATCATCCCTTGAAGCATATACTCATAGAGGGCTGCATGGGAGGTCCCTTAGGCCAAACCCTCAATTTTGCACAAACTTGGAGAAAATAGGTCTGACACTAATGTTGAATATAAAGAGAACTTGAACTGAATTTGTGTAGTCTGGGATTTATGCAAGCAAAGAGGAAAGGGGAATAGGCTCCCCCAGCATGGAATCTGGCTTTTGGTAAAATAGCCCACAGATAAGTCAGAAATTTCAGATTCCATGGGAAAGGTGGGTTGTGGTTTTCTTATCTGTAATTTGAAGGTTTTCAGCAACACAAAGATACTTTCTAAAAAATAAACTGACTCAACTCCTGTGTGAAGGCCTGTGGTGATTAGCCCAGTTCCTGCTGTGGTGGGACCGTGAGACAGCCAATCTGGGCTGGCAATTAAATCTCTTTTCATAGTGGGAATTCAGCTTCACATGAACTGTTAAGGACTACAGGGTAACAGTTAACCAGTCATAGTTCTTAAACGGAACAATTTTCCTGTAGCTTGAGGTTAGAAACAGGGAGAGCAGAGGAAATTTTCTCTAAACAGATCAATAAGATGACTTAGCAGAAAAATGCCACTGCCCATAGCAGTCAAAGTGCCCTAAAGGGAAGTTGTAGTCCCTACATTGTTTTAGAAAGAAAGGAAAGTTGGTTTGGTTTAGAGGAACAAGGTGAGACACATTGCCTTCTTAATTCTCTCCTTTTCTGTGTTGATACTGAAGGCAGAGGAGATGCTCCCTACCTTGCTATAGATTAATAAAAAGGAGAGGAGGACATAAAACAGAAATAGAACAGCAAATCATTGTCTCTAAATCAGGCCAGCTGTTTTTTTGGTTGTTTTTGCTGTTTAGTCTGAAGGAGTGTGGACTACAGCATTTGTCTCCTGACAACAGAATAAACTGGTGGAAAATAAATGTTTGGGGTTTTTTTTTTTAATTTTGGAGTGGATTGAAAATTTTA
The DNA here is from genome assembly GCF_029207755.1 of Chamaea fasciata. NCBI lineage: Eukaryota > Metazoa > Chordata > Aves > Passeriformes > Sylviidae > Chamaea > Chamaea fasciata. The sequence continues at coordinate 11,210,916 of NW_027094086.1, read as the reverse complement.
ACCTGTCTGTCACTGTAACAGTTCCAAAAATGCCTGGGGAACTGCAGTTTGTCAACAGTGGCCAGGGAGTTATTTATTGCCAGGATTATCGTAAAGCCAAAATACTCCACCCTAATGAAGGTTAGTTCCTCCCCCCAATATCTCCTATTCGGGCTTGAAATTCAGAAAAATATCACCCAGGCTGTTGATGCCTTGAGAGCAGTGTGACACAGGAGATTATGGGTTTGCATATGACCCAGGGGAGGAAAGCTGGTCCAAGAGATCCAGACACTTCCCTGAAAAATGATGTTACCTGGCTTTGTTTTCTCTCCCAAACCCCTGGTGCCATAATAGACAACCAAGCCACCACAATGGGTGGGGTGGCTGGGTGGGGCTGGAAGGCCTTAATCTGAAAAGGCCATCCTCAAATCTTCAGCTATTGCCTAAATTGACAGGCTCCATCCTTATGATTTATTGATCCGTTGATCCATCCATCCATCCATTGATAGATCTTTTCCAGGAGTATCTTGACTTGTCAGAACTGAAGAGTTCAGTGCTTGTCTCCCATCCTAGTGCCCTGTGAAGACATAAACTCTTCTTTTTTCTCAGTGTTAGCCGAGGGACTTCACCCAGGGAGTACATTCTCACAAATTGCATCATGGAACACAGAGGGTCATACTGTGGTGTAAACATAATTCCTGAGTTTGTTTGCTAGCAGAGAAATCAGGCACTCCAAAACATAGGGTAACTCCCTTAGAGAATTCAAATCCACGTTTCCCATGGATGAGAGCACAACCTAAAAGCAGTTACAGGGAACAGATTGAGAAGCCCAGCATCAGGAGGCAGAGGAACCAGAAAATAAACTCTGGTCTTCTGCTAGCTGGGCAAGTGATCCTACCTGATAGCTCGTAGCCAAAGAGTGACTACCTACAGCACCACTGATGGTGCAGTCTTAGAAAAAATGTCTCCTTCCATGAGCGAGCAGTAGGCACACACTGCCAGCTCTCCTGGGGGCTGAAGCATGGGAATGCTTGTGAATGAGGCCTGATGCACCTTGTACACCGTGTTGTCTCCAAGGTGCCCTGACTTGGGCCTCTGCTCAGCCTTTTGGGACTGTGCCTCCTGGTGGAAGTGCTAACTCCCCCCATAACCTTATTCTAGAAGCTTGAGCACCTCAAAGTGGTGCTTGGGGCAGACCCTGGAGTACATGGCAGCAAGATGTAAGTTGCTTATTTTAAAGTAAAAATTCTGACATTTCCTCAGGTCTCTTTGGAGTGAACCTTGGTCTCTTTGTTGCTTTCTTCATCCTAATTTGCTGCTTAAGGCTCAGGCCCTCCTTAAGGGGAAATGGACAGCTCTTGTAGGTGGGAACTGTACTTAGCCATTATGGATCCCAGGGCACTGGAGGATACTGCCTGGAGTTCTTAGAAGCCTGTTGTCCCCAAAGAGTCCATGTGTCTAGGTTTTGGTCTCCCTCCTAAGACTTTCTGAATTGTGGTTTACATGTCTCTTCAGTGAACCTGAAGGATTTCTGTGCTGAAGTTCTATTTACAGCAGTTTAACTGTCCACGTTTTTTTAGACAAATAGCAACATTATCAGACAAATAATTAGACCTGCACCTGCTGCTCTTTCCGTTAGAGGCTGGAGACATCAGTGTATGCAGCTGATATGACTTTTTGCCCAGAAGGGGAGGAGCAGAGATACAGCATTTTAAAATATTTTCTTTGTGGAGGGTAAAATCAGAAGGCTACTTATTCCACATCTTTGGGGGAGAGAAAGAGAGGAAAGGAGAATGGAATCTCTATGGCAACTTTGTACACAGATGTAATGATTTCTGGGTAAGCCTCTGCTGAAGGAGAGAGAAGCAGAGTTTGGATGTTCTGACATGCAGAGCTATGTCCCTGTCTGTCCCCTAACGGGTGACTCACTTTAGGCTGCTCCTTACTAGTATCTGAACTCTCAGAGAACAGTTTATCCCATGTAGTCCAGTTAGTAAAAATGTTCTTTAACTGCTATAAAAATTCTGTCTTTTAAAAGAGTGCTACAATGGTTTCCATTAACATGTAACAATCAAAAGTAAGTTTAGGTATAGACAGTCATCTGAGTACGCATATTCTGAATTTGTAGAGTGGTTTTCATTTTGACTGAATTTGTAGTGTCAGATTTTCATCAGAACCAGGTTGCTTCTGGTTGGGAAATTAAGGAAAGAGGTCTGGAAGGTGTGGGAGCTGCAAGATTTCAGCAAAAATTCTTTGGGTTTGAATAATAAATGACATTAGAATCTTAAAAACCACATTGAGAACCTAAATTGAATGCTTTAGCACTACTGAAAGTCTCAAAGCCTCTTCAGCTATTGAAGAGGGCTAAACTGGGCTTTAACAACCCAAGACATGAACAGTCCCATTGGGGATATCAAAAGTCACCCAGCTATGGCCCCTTTGGGCTTTCTGATCATCTGTCCCCTTTGTTTCTCTCCTCTGTGGTCTTCTGTAGCCTGATTAAGTTGTTGTTGGATTAATCTTTACAGCTAAAATGATGAGCAACAAACTCAAGACCTTTGGAGAATGGACTGTCAAGTATTTGGCTATACAAGCCTGAAGGGTTTTAAGAGACTCAGGCTTGAGACTATGCTCAGAAACTCAACACTGGATCTTGCTGCTCTTGGAGGAGAAATGACAAATTTAGCTTGTGAAGCTGTTTTACTTTTTGTAAAGAATTCATTACCCCTTGGAGCATGGTCGTGCATCATCCTTTCTCAACCATTTAGTTTTCCTTCCTCTCTGGCTCAGAAAGCAATTTTCTGGTGAAGTTTAACAGCTTCAGCAGAGCTTTAGAAATCCTTAACTGGGAATGCTTAATAGACTGGTGATAAGAGACCCCTTTGGGTCCAATGTTTTGCTCCAACTGGAGCACAGCAAAGACTTGTTTATGCGTGTCTCCTTGCTATAATTCAGGGCTCTAAGGTACCAGGGAAAATGGAGTAGGCTTTCTGTGCTACATGTTGGCAAAGGTGGGTCTACTTTAAAGGTGACTGGGAGCCTGGGCCTGTAGGAAAGTGAGGGAAGGCTGTTGTCTGGAGTATAGGTTTGAGTTAAATCTCTGAAAATATAATGACATCAAAATTTAGGTGATTTAGTCCATAGGTTCATGAGGGGCATGAGGCCTATCCTGATGATCCGGACTGAAGATCCCTGTGTCTGTGCTCTGTCAGAGTTCAGAGTGAAGGACACATCTACAACAGGGTGATTCAGCTTCCCCAAATCCTCTGGGTGCTGTGTTTATAAGCCAAAGGAATCAGGGTCCTTGTCTAACTGCTATATCCCTCAAATCATGGAGACAAAAGTCCCTTGCTACTTCAGCTTATTCCTCTTGTGTTCTCTGATGTCAAAATGACAGAGATAAATATAACAAATAAAACGGAAAGTCATGAAAGAATCCTGATGGCCATAGACTGATCCCACTCCCTCCTGAGTTCTCAACTGTTTTGATGCCATTACTCCTGATTTATGACTAAATAAATAAAAAGTAGCCTAGACCTGCTGTAGGTCTCCTGACTTTCCCTGCAGAAAATCTCAGGAGTGGAATTTTTAAAAAAATGTGTATAAAAATGTAGAAATCCTAGAACTTCAGTTTAGGTGACAGGTCATCTGCACCCTTGGATCTGCTGCTAGATAGAACAACCAGCATGTGTGTTGCAGTGACAAAGCTGTTATCTGTTGGAGTGAGATAGAGAGAAAGATCTGAGGTGGAAAACCCTCCTCAAACACTTCACATCAGGTTCTGCTCATGCAAACCAATGTTGCTTTTTAAAAAACCCAAAGAGTTATCTCTACATGAATTTTTGAAGAACTGAGGCCTTGGGATACCTTCTGGGGCAAGAATTCTTTCCTGCTTTGGGTTCTAATTGTTATTATTTGGTGCCAGTGTAATAAAAGTAACTACTGAGATGCATCCTTTGGGTTCTTTGCCTGACACTTGTAGGTCATTGTATTTTGGGTAAGGTAGGGAGGTCAGATAGACTCACTGCTATAAGTTCATTACCCTGTTGTTTATCATGATAGAAAGAGCATATTGCATCAGCAAGGCAAAACTTTCTTATATTTCTTTAAAAAGTGCTGCAAGCGGCAGTTCCTCCTGTGCAAATGTAAAGTTTAGACAGGTTTCGATGTTTTTGCTATCCACACACTTTGCTTACTTATGAGTACTTATATTTTCCTTCATTCTACTGCTGAACTTTTTGTGCACAGGGAATGTTGCAGTTTTCATTATGTTTCCTTTTATGCATACAAAGCCAAGAATTCGTGATTTTTTTGGGTCCTGCAATTGGTATAAAATAAATTAAACTGTCTAAGAAAGCTATTACAGTTGGCTTCTTATCAAAGTATACCAAACATTTTGCACAACATTACTACAGTTTTGTATACTAAATTCTTAATACAAAATAGTTTTGCTAGACAGCAATGAAGCTTTCATTTTATTGCTTCATTTTGATTTACTTCTGTGCTCAGCAGGAAAAGCATCTATTCCCATTTAAACTCAGAATTTACCACCAAGAATTCTGGGTATATGGAATGGTATTTAGGATAAATATGAATCTGTGGCTACAAGTAGAAAGCTCTGGCTATTAAATAGCTGACTGAACCCTGCCTGATCCTGGCATTGAAAGCAGCCACACCATGTGCAGATACTACAGAACTAGGCTTTGATTTTTCTTTTTAAAATCAGGTCTTCATCTTGGAAGCTACCACTCCAAAAGCAGAGATAGTGGAGAGAACTCAGAATTTCTGAAACCTCACTGGTTTTAGTCAGACAGTTTAGGTGTCAAAAAGAACCAACGCTGAAAATGTAAGTTTTCTTCAGTTCACCTACGTGCATAACATGTCTAAAACTCCTGCTTCTCTGCATCCCTTTTCAAGTATAAGGGCTGCCTCTTTGAATAGTGCATTTGGATCCTATTACTAGAATTGGGAAAGAAGCATGGAAAGTTTTTTTCTTAATCAGACATAAAAACATGGCTTGTGATATTTCTGGAAGGTACCTACAAGTCTGAACACTTTTCAGTTTCTTTCAGTCACTGCTATTTGCAGCTTCAGAGAACACCCCTAGGAAAAGACAATTATTAAATTTTTCATACTGGTGCCATAAGATACATGGATCGTCCTTTAGGCTAACTTTCCACTGATCTGGGATACGTGGTTTGAAATACAGGGTATTGCAAGATACAGAGGGATGAAGTAACTCAAATCTCATGATCTTCACTAAATTTAGAGAAGAAGAATGTCTCTGTGGTGTGACCCTGGATGGTTGATTTGATTTCAGTTCTCCTTTTCAGTATGGAGTTAATATGTTCCCTTGGGAAATTTTTGTACAGCAGTGAGGATCACACAGCCTTGGCATTCACCAGGATGCTCAGTTTGAGCCTCATATGTTGTGTTTGCAGACTTTAAAATTCTGTTAACATACGTCATCCAAAACACAGGATTTGAATTTCCCTTTCTCACCTTTTTTCTTGTGCTGTTTCATCGCTTCTGTTAATTGCTTCCATATTTTTTTTTTTTTTTTAAAGCCTAAATCTGCCAGCCAGGACCATCACTCTGAGTCTGGACGAGCAACACTTTGTCAAGCCTGATACAACAACAATTCTGCAACGTCTCAGATATGCCTGTAAAACTGAGTGCTGTGCTCAAACTAAGGAAAAAAAAAGAGAGCTACAAGAAAGAGCTGTTATCTGACACAGACACTGCATCAATCATTTTTCCTTGCTTTTATGTAGTTTGTCTTATCTTCAAGGAAATAGTGTCAGATTTTAACAGTACCAACAACAGCTGCAGACCTTTATTCTGCTCTGAAAAAAGGGCACTGGTTACCATACTTTGTGTTATTTAAAAGCTTCCAGGAGTGGTCTTTATAACACTTCCTTTCAGCCAAAGAAAAATAAGAGTTGTCTGTGGGTACTTTACATTCCAAGTGTTTTAACAAACTCTTTAAGAAATGTTGGTAAGGATTTTTAGTAATGGCTGTTGCTTTAAAATGCCTGCACTCAAAATATTTGACCATGTGTCATTTTTTAATTCTATAAAGTAACAGGGCCAAATCAATATTTTTCAATCCCTGAAAATTTATCATCCATTAAAAATAGTACAATATTGTTCAAGCTTAGAATACCACATAAGCATCTCTTTGGAGGCTGGATCCTACTTTGTACTTGCACTGTATCAATGGGGCTCTTCATGTCAGTGAAACGAGGAACATTTGGCCTCTGGTAATGGAATGAACATCAATTATATATGTGAAACTTGGCTCAGTAGAATTATCTTACTGCTTTATTTCTTTTATTATTAATTCCTCATCATATTTAGTAGCTTCAAGCATTTGAAAAATAAACGGTAATATACTGGCTGTAAAGGCTAAATGGGTAATGCTTTAATTATCTGGTGTCATAAAGCCAAGTCTTCAATAACCATGTGTGAACACCTTTGGTTCATTTCTAACAACTGTGAACATTTTCCAATAATCATATATTCTGATTAATTGTCAAGTTTATCAGCATATTCAAAGACCTGATAGGCCTTGTGGCTAATCTAAGGGCAATATTATCATAAATTAATACATTCCTATGCTAGAGAGTCCTTTCTGATCATCTAGCATGACCTCTTGCATTTCAGAGGCCATGAACTGTCAACCACTCACATCTGTTTCAAGCCCACCTTCTGTGGCAGTCACTAAGCCTCCACTTGCTCAGTGTTCTGCTGAGGAACACAGGATGAGTTACCTGAACCTCATGACTGTGGCACAGCTCCATTGCTGTCACTTTCACTTCACACTTGTCTCTGATGTAATCAAGAATTTGATTATACTGATAAGTAACTTTTTTTTTCATATTTTTCTCCAGTTCACGAGGATTTCAATCTACATGTGAAGTGGTGCAAAGCAACTGTTGCCAGTGTTTCACAGAAGTGAATGGCTTCACTTACAGACAGAAAAAAAGAGTAGAATTTAGTTAAGAAAGATTTTTCTGCTGATGGCTTCCTTTTTTTTTTCTCTGCCCCAATATTGTATATAATGCAAACACATAAAATTCAATTTAGAACAAGTGTTAAGTGTAACCTGACAAAAGGATATTTAGCTATCATCCTTGAACGTGTATTTTGTACTGCTTCTGAAAGAACATCACAGACAAGAAAAGCATTTATTTAGAAATCTGAAGGCTCTGACTGAGCATCTGCTCAATCTGCTGCTGTGTCTGTTCACAGGGGAGTGGGTATTTTGCAATGATGCAGAGCAAGTGTGAGCCAGGGCTGGTTCTGGTTGTGTTTACTCACATAGGCTACTGCCATAGTGGGGGACTAGCATGGCCCACCCTTGGCAAAACAGCCCAGAAAACAGGATGCACTAAGCAGACCCAGTCAACTTTTGATCCTCAGTTTAAAGCAAACAGCAGTTTAAACAACTGTGGAGCTTTTTTTTTTTTTTCTTTTTTTTTTTTTTTTTTTTGGCGGGGGATAGGGGTTAGGAAGAGGAACTGCATATGTAAGAATAAGGAATAGCCATTTTCTGTTTGGCTCAGTGATTTATCTTATCTAACATTGGAGATTCTGATTTTACAACACCTCATACCAAGTTTTAGAGGAAGCTTCAGAAAGCCATTGGGAAGGGTTTCAAATGGCTACAATTGGAGTGAGGGCAGATTTTTTTTACTCTCTGCTTTTTGCATCTCTTGCTCACAGATGCGGGCTGGCACTCTCTGTATGATCACAGCCAGCTGCCCCTGAGCAAAGGTGCCTGGTGGGGTCATCTTCCCACCTTTGGAGGCCCAGCAGCTTGTGAGCTATTTTTATCATCAGAGAGTAATTTTGCCCAGGAAGCTGGATCCAACCAGGCTCCAAGACTCTAAAAGCAGTGGGAATTAAGCAAAGGCAGTGCTTGGCTGAATAGTCATAGGTTGGCTCCATAGTAAGTTGCCAGAGGAATTGCTTTGTACTCATGGTACTGCTATATGTGTTTTTGCAGCAGGCAAACACCAGCAGAAGGAGGAGGCACAAGGTGTGAAATGGAATCACTCAGACTCTAGAGAAAAACCACCATTTAGCATTCAGGATGAAATTCTAGAGTAGGTTTGTCACCAGCAGAATGGTATGAGGTAACACACAGTATGCTGTCTTTGTTACTCAAGCGACAGTGCATGCTGGAGAAACTATGCCAATGAGCATCTTTTATGTGGTGGAGCTTGCTCCAAAGAAATCTGATCTAGAGCTGTCATGAAAACTCCCAAGACTTTTCTTTCCCTGCCCTCACTCAAAGGCAGCTTTGAGTGCAGAGGTGGGGTCAGCTGGTGCAGCTGTATCTGCCATGTGCTTTTTGTTTTTAGGCAGCTGAACAGTGATAGAGGCAGGTGTCTCTCACTTCTTACAAGGTTTAACACTCCTTGCTCTGGGTGTTCATCCCTTTTTGTAGGCCGATGTCAGGGCTTGCAGGGTGTCTCTGTCTCTGCACCTGGGCCAGGCTGATTGGGTTTTTTCCCCCCAGGAGTTTTCTAATAACTTGCTAGTCTCTGCATCCCTCATTCACATCCGTCCCTGTGAAAAAATGTAGTTATTCTTCAATTCTTTGGTTTAATAATTTCCTCCCCTCACAACAAGGACACCACGAATATTTGCAAAAAAAAAAAACACCCCAAACTTCTCCCTTGAAATGCAGAAAATTTCAGCATCAAGCAAGTTGCAAACAAAGATGCCCATTCTCCAAACTCAGCTAACTTCCATGTAACCTTCATCAGACACGGCAAAAGTTGTGGATCTGTCCTGTATTACTTAGGTAATTCTACATGGCAGTGCACACACCTGGCCTTCTTTCCTTCCCTCCCTTCCCTATAAGGAATAGCAATAATTTCTCTCAGTCAATAAAACCATTATTTAGATTTTTGTCTAATTACTGCTCTTCCTGGTCCTTATCCGCAAAATATTTTTTATTATTTCCTATTTATCTCCCATCATCGTGGGTGTAGAAGTTTAGGGCAAATCTGGGAGGAAACCTCCTAAGGGGCCCTCCCTCCCCTCCCCCAACCAGTTCAGAAAGAAAACCTCCTCAGAGAGAAGTGGAAAGAGCCATGTTTATTAAACAGGCAAAGCACTCCCCAGCACAATAAATTTAACAATACCCGATGACAAGGACTTCGTGCCGCTCTGGAGAGATGACAGATTTAGAAAAGAAGTCCCTCCTGGAGGTGGTTGCTCTGTCTCAGTCCCTCTGGCGCTGGGAAATGTTGCTGTGCATGATGGATCTTTGTGGGTTCCAGGTGCGAGCCCCCACAGCGCTCCCACGGGTCCTCAGTCCAGAGGGATGTTTAACAGTTCCAAGGGAAGGTGAAAAAAAAGGGAAAAAAACTCCAAAAAACCCCCCAAAACCCAAAAAAACCAAAAAACCAAGAAAGAAAAAAAAAACAGGAGGAGAAGAAAAAGTGAAGCTTCTTCGCCTCTTCTAGCTACACACTAACTACTAAAAAAAAAAGGATGAAAAAAAAAAGAAGATCTCTCCATCCCGTGCTGTGTGTTGCTGACTCTGACTCTCAAGGTCAGCCGACGGAGGAGTTTCTGAAAACAAACTGTGCGCCTCTCCCTTCCCCCTGCTCCCAGACCCAACACCAAAGGCACAGAGGGCAATATCCAACACAAACCCAACAGGTGATTGGGGATACAAACATCACAACGTCACCCCAGGACAGTAGGAAAACTGAGAATTGATTTAAGCTTTTGGTTGGTTCACTAATCCAGTCAGTTCAGGTATTGACTTGGAAGTGCTCATTCCTTCTAACCTTTTGTTTAATTCCTCTTGGTCTGACAAGGACTAGCCAGTAAGTGTGGGTAGACAGTGTTTTCTGGGGGAGCCCATTATTACAATAAAAGCAGCATGCTTTTGAGGCCAGGACAATGTTGTCCTCATATTTCTGGCCTTCATGTTTCTTGCAGAATGACACTCCCAGGGCTACTAATTCCCCTAGAATAAGGTGTAATGGTAGGAAGCCTTTTCTCTGATTTAGTTCACAAAATTGTAGTTCAAAAATACACAAAAACTGTGCTGCTTCTAGGAGGAAAAAAAAAAAAAAAAAGATGAGACAGACACCCCTTACTCCTGGGAATATTCACCCCCTCTGGTTTCCATATTCCCAGTTTGTGAGGGATGGCAGATCCTAAGTGCAGCTTTGACTCCTTATTTGCCTTTGTAATTTCTCATCTGCAGGTGCACTGATGGAGCCAGTGTGACTTTTATAGGGCAGAGGAAGGAGGGATCTGCAGAACCTTCATAGTTAAATGGCACACCATGAAAGACACTGCAGTCCTGCAATTTGTCCTAGAGTCTGGAAAAATGTTTTTCACTGTAATATATTTGGTTTTAGACTTGGTTTTAGCAGCTAAGCTTGCAATGTGGGATATTTGTTTCATTTTCTGAGTTTCCACCTCTGAGGTCTCACAAAAGATTCTCAACAGTCAGATACTACTGTTACACAGTAGACTACTGAGTAAATGAAGCAGAAGTGTATTGCATTGTTAGTTGGACCTCTAATGTAATTGTAAATATTTGGACACACGTTCTTTAAAGTTACCTCTGTCTTGCTTCATTTGTTGACAACTGAATGGCACAGTAAACAAGTTTTTTGAGCAACAGTTTATATTAAAAAACCCAGCATGTCTTCAGGCCAAGTATGGATAGAACACAGCAAGAACAGTAGTGCTGCAAGTAAGTTTTAATGTCATCTGACGCAGCTGGTCCTCCCATATCAAAGGAGGTGTTTTATGTGTTTTATCATGCTTATGAGACCTGCATGCAGAGAGGACTCAAATGAAATCTCATTTTCTGCAGCAGCAGAGATCTCAGCCTTCTTTTCAGAACTCCTTGGATGGCTCTGCATAGTTTGAGGCATATATGAACATATTGTGAAAGACTGGGGCTGAGAGCTCCATAACTTTCTGTGAGGAGTTTTGCCTCCTCTATGAGGAGATTTGCCTCCTCTGTGAGTATATTTGCCTCTTGACATGGCAGACCAGGGAAGTGGAGTTTGCTGTGTGCTTTTGTTCTACCGTTCTCTCTCCATGGCTTGCATGCTGATTTTCACAGGAATGGAGTCCTTCCAGTCCTTCATGAGTGTATTCTTATGAGCTTTCTCTATGTATAAGGTAAGTCCAATTGCACAAGCCTCAGAGGTAGGTCCCTGAAAAGAGAAGAAGGTGATGTGCCTCATGGAAGAGGCAGAAGAAGAGACTGTGGCTGGGCTTGGGGCTCCATTCTCCCCTCTGTGTCCACCTGATGTGGCTGATTTAAGAGGTGCAGTCACTGCAGCTATAGGGAGGAGAATGGAGGCTGAGGTTGGTCATGAGGCTTGGATGGAATCATTTCTGTTTTTTTGAATGTCCACACTGACATACTCATTACTGGTCTAGGTGGGTTGGTGTTTTGTTTGATCTGCTGGTTCTTTGGTTTTTGTTGGTTTTTCTTTTTTTCCCAGAACCCCACTGAAGAAAAATTTCAGTAATCTTGATATTTCCTACAACTAAATTCATCTGAAAATGTGTCTTTCCCAGAATAGACTATGCCTCTGTAGGTTTGGAGCCTTCAGCCTCTCTGTAACATCCTCTGTTACACAACTGTATTGCATTAAATTTTTTCTTTTATTCTGTCTGAAAGCATAGTTCATACTAAATCTCTGCATGCAGAACATGATTTAGTTGAGAGAACTGGTGCTTTAATCCTGATTATCAGTTCTGTTCCTTCCAATACAATGCCATGCCAAGACAAGTTGTGATTTCTACATCCTCTAAGTTAACCTTACCTTTTATGCTTTGAAGGAGACTCAAAAGAAAAAAGTAGGATAAACAAAAAGGTTTGTTTCCACTCTTTTGCTTTCATCTGTTCTTAGAACTGGAGTGGGATCAGATGTCAGGAATGCTGGGAAGGCAGAAAATTTTGCTGCTACTGAGTGATTTGGCTATGTGGCTTTTCCTTGTCTTCCAACTTGAATATTTTGGAAAATTTAAGAACCATCTAGTCAAAATGACTGCACTGATCTTCAGGATAGAAAAACTCTGCTCTGGGTCATTTTGCATGTTGGTTAATATTTTGGCTTTTTAATGTCAGTTTTTTAATCTTTCCATTTCAAACAATTGATAGCAAGGATTACTAATGGAAATATTTCCTAAACTTCAACCTTCAGAAGGAAGGACTGTTCTGAAGTAATACTGGCTTGTCATTAAGGATTTGTGAGGCATCACCATTGGTAATATCATACAAGTATTTGCCTGATAGGACACATGCAAGTAAACTGACATAGTTAGCTAAGAAACAGATTTGTTTCTAGTTAATGGTAGCAGTGAGCAGATGTACATTGGAAAAGGAGTCAGTGGGAAGGTGGTTCTGTGTAACACTGGAAATGTGCTTGGCTAATTGAGCAGCCACCTGTGGTCGTGCAGATGGCAATATCTGTGCCACAGCTGCAATGTTCACCAAACCCTGCTATCTCTGGAAGAAGCGGAAGGGGGGGGGGGGGGGGGAAGGGAACAGCTCAAGCTGGTCTCACTTCTGGATTCCAAATTACCAGTTGCTGTCCTCATAAACTATGTCTAATGTTTCACACTGTGCTTCAAGGCTTGCAGTGTTTCTATAGGTGTAACAGGCAAGAGCGAAGGAACAGCTGAAATATTTAAACCAGAAGTTGCTGAACTCTAATGAAAAGAACTGAGGCAGGACTCTGTAGAGTAGTCAGCACCTGCTGTGACATGGAATGTTTTGAATTCCTTATTTCTTCTTTTATCTTCTATACTTAAGTGAATGTGGAGGTTTATCAGATTTAATTACAGAGATAAGAAAATCTGTACGCTTTTAATTTGAAGGTTCCCTATTTTATACTTCTTAAACCTTTGTAGTTTTTGTCTTCTGCCAAAAGGCAGTGGCATCTATAGCCGTGTGATCACTGGACTTGACTGCTTCTGAAAACGTAGGTTTTTTGGATTACTTGAATTGATCTAGAAATGTGATTTTTCTGTAATTGGGTGGAAAAGGCCTGCATTGCAGGCCTTGGGTGATCATTATTGGGTCAAACCCATAAATAATATAGGTGTCATCTTGTTATTGGGTATTTGGTGCTTACATAACCTTGGAAAGAGTTAGAAACATTCCATTTTACCTCATTTCTCTAACTTGCTACTTGGAGCTCACACCTCTTGAGTCTGTAAATAGATAAGAAACAATAAACATCCAAGTCTGAACTCGAAATCTACATTTCCCATGTATTATTCATCGTGACCTCAGCAGAGAAAAATAAACCAGAACTGTAACATTCCTGTACCTTGTTTGTCTAAATTTTATGATCATTTAATCTTTTAACTAGTTCTCAAGGTTTTCTGCCTGCCTTACTGACAGTCTCCTCCACTTTTGTGTTGTTGACGACTCCTCTTTTCACTCTTTATAACTGGTGGCATGGATTTATTCCTGAAGAACTCTGCTTTTGTGGGATGCCTTCCTCCAGCCTCGTACTCCTCCTTTTCATTACCACTGTTTCAACTTTTCTAGGTCCTTTCCTTCAAGGGTGGTCTTCTGTGATGATCTTTATCTCCACAAATTAAATTTTTAATTCTGTACAGAAATCGAGATGGGTGAAAGCTTACTGCACTTTTTCTAAGAAATGCAACCTGATAGTGGTGGCAGCCCTGTCCATGGCAGGAGGCCTAGAACTAGATGATCTTGAAACTCTCTTCTAACTCAATCCATTCTATGAATAAGTTATTGGAAATCTTAGGTTTCACTGACAACACATGCCCTTCCTTATTCTTCTCTGAAACCCTGATGTTGCTGGAGCCAAGTCCAGCTGCTGCTGAATTATGCACAGCACAAGAATAAAGAGCAGATAGGCAAGAATAAAAAGACCCATGACCCATTTAAACCATGGGAGAGAATTCACCAGGTACGTTGCCCTCACCTAATGTGGGCCATGTCCAAGGTGCACTGTTAGCACTCCTGTCTTCCCCTCGTCATTAACAACCAATAAATGCCTCTCAATTTGCATTCACTCCTTTCACAGTCAACATGGAGGTGCCAGCCAAAGCACTGACTGATGGACATCTATTTGACATTGACTGATGGATAACTTCTAGCTCTTTCTGATAGTCAAGCTTGGTAAATGGCCTTTCTGCTTAATAACAAGAATAACAGCTCACAGAGCTCACAAGCAAGTGGTGCATCTGCAGAAGAAATTTTGCTTGGTAAGCCTTCCTTCTGAGGCATCTTTTCATAGAGCAGCAGGTATGTAATATTAGTGCTAATATTATTTAAATTACAAGTAATCCTCACATAGCACTTCCAGTGAAGGGACAGCACTAGGCACAATTAAAGCACTGTGGGTTGCAAGAAAATAATGATTCAGGGCTGGAGGTACTAGATCTTGGTGTTCTATCAATTTTTCTAAAGGATAACAAACAAAATCAAGCTTCCAACAGACTGAATGACTACTCCCAAAGGCAATGGTGCCTATTCTGTGTGGTACTTGCTCCTGCTGTAGCTTGACATTAGTCTCTGGCAAGTAGTCCTGAAGTTTGCTTTAGTGGTCAGAGCTGGTGGAAAAGCTGCTCAGCTGTACAAAGCAACAGTTCCAGGGGCTGAATGAGAAAAGCTTCCATAGAGCTTGAAACCTCACTTGATCCTTATCTAGTGTACAAATTGACATGATCATATTGAGCTTATCTGGCTCCTGTGGTTATACCCCGTTAGGCCCTAGATCAGTGATTTCTGAGGAGTGTTAGTGAAGAAAAGCATTAGAGATTTCTTTAGCTCTGCTGGCTCCCTTGATGTTTTATTTGCTTTTTGATTGAATATTTCCTTCATCTGCTACAAATGCCTGCAGGTAGGTTGGATTCTCCTTTAACAGAAAAAAATATCCTGCTGGTATTAGACATAAACTGGGCCAGTTTGGGTCTACATGCGTATGTTTCTTCCAGCAAAATCCAGTTCCACTGAGACAAAAAGTACACTTTCACCTGCTTTTGTTGTAGTTGAGAACGGAGAACTTGGGGCATTTTGGCTTTCAGCAAAAAAGTGTCGGTTTTGATAAAATCCTGGGTGCATAACTGAAAAAAAAGGGTATCTTTTAATGTAAAAACCAGTAAAATTTCAACAAAAAATGCAGTATCAAGTCTGTATCCACTTTGTTCTCTAACAACTATCAGTTCTGGGTTTATGGAGGGCATGGAGAAGGAAGAAGAAGTCTAGGTGAAGGCTTGTAACTTTGGCTCTCTCAATGAACTGTGCAGGTACAGGATGTGTGATGGAGCTGTGTCATATTGCAAATGCTACTGTGCCTGGAGCATCTGATAGCCCTCACCAGAGCATGGAGGAGGCAGGGATGCTGCACTGCCTGTCTCCTGGTGTGTGTTCAGGTGATGAGGCTGCTCTGGGTAGAGGGAAGAGTGGTGGGGCTGGGACTGCAACCCCTTGCAAGGTCTGGCCAGTGAAGATGTGCTTGATTCAGGACTCGACACTGGTGATTTCAAGGGAGTTACAGTGACATGGCAACCAAGACAGAACAGTTGTGTGTGCTGTATATAACAGGAATAGAACTGAAAACTGTGATGCTTTAAAATTTTGCTGTTTTTTTTTTTTTTTTTTTCCCCACAGGAGACACCTTAAACTAGAGCGTAATGAGCTCCCAGCAATAGGCGCAAGTAGGAGTAAAACACTCACACAGCCCACCACGCCAATTAGTTTGAACAAGTTGACAATGAGGGCACTTTTTATCAAGATCTTCATGAAAACATTCCAGATACCTTTCCTTCCAGATTCTCAGATGAGATAATAAAATTATGAAAAAAAAAATTCTAAAATTGTAAAATCAATGCAGTATTTGCTGTCCCTTAATTTTCTAGCCAGATAATGAATTTTAGACTTGTTAATATCAAAATAATGGTCTTGGTGGATTCTTAACAAAATGATTCTCTGCTTGAAGTGGCAGAAATAAAATTCTCATTAGGAAGGAGTTTCTGTTTCATGTAGCTAAATTGTATTTGTATCAGAACAGCAATGCTGCCATTAGTGTTTTCATCTTAACCTGGTGTTAACAAAAGACATAACAAAAGAGTTCTCTTTGCTCATCTGTGGAAGAGAAAATAAACCAATTGTATTATTAGAAAAACATTTTCATAAATGAAATATCAAAATATGAAAATGGCATATATGGTGTAGCGAGCTATTTAAAATCTAGAAGATCTAGGCAACAACAGTAATGACTTCTTAAACATCGCTCTGTATAAATATTTGAATGTGTTTATGTGAACATACATGTGTTCGTGGGTGTGTGACAAAGGGACAGCACTTTCCAAAATCAAAGCTTTTGAAATTTGAGGAATCTCTGAGTTGAGTCTTCCTATATGTAAGCAGTAAGTGTAAAACTCAGTTCTAGAGAGAGCCAGAACTCGCTAGGTGCACAAGTCATATCCCATTTATATAAAGTTTGATGGCATATACATGATAAATATTCATTTTCATTCCCTATTTACAGAGATGTTTCACCTTAGGTCCCTGTCTTGCAGTCACAGGAGTTATACTTACATTTTCAAGCAGTATGGTGCATTAGGAGCAGATCTGTAAAATGAAACACTGAATGCCAAAAACCTGCTGTTCACCCTCTGTATTTCTCAGGATGCACAGGCTATTTTGGATTACCTCCCACCTGTTTCCATGGACTGAATGTCCATTGGAGGTTGGAGTACATTAATTACGTGGGTGCATTCTTAAAGCCCAGCATCTACTTTGGTCCTCAGGAACCCAGTCTATACACTCTGTAAGAACTCTAGACTGGAGAGAAAGCAGAGAAATGAGTCTGATCTGGAGAATTAATGCATGAACTGCCTTCTGATTCAAATTAAAATGTTTATAAAACTCACACTTTGATATGTCTGCTCAGGTTCATGTAAGCCCCATGGAAGGTCATGCTTAAACCCTTGCAGGATGGAGTGTCCACAAAAGCAGGGTCAGTCCTTTTTAATGCCGGGTTTCTACTGACGGTCACTTAACTGTTTCCCACACAGTAAAAATGATGACTCTACATTGCTTTAGTAAAAGTGACACCAATAAAAAGCTTCTGATTAGTTAAAAGCCAAAGGCCCATTTCATTCAGGTAAAACAAAAATGTAAATATCCAATTAAGCTCATGATTTCTTTACAATAAGACAAAAATAAAAATCTGTAAACAATAATTTGTGAACAGTAGATAAATAGAGCTTGATTTTGGAATGGATTTGATAATGAGTGAGCTAGTAACTGACTCACATTAACATTTGTTTGTAATTTTTGCATCTATCTTCACCTTTTAATCTCATCTCCAATAACCATGGTTTCTAGCACTGTTTTGTTGTGGATGCACAGGAGATTGCCTTTGATCACAGAAACTGGCTGAGGAGCTTAAGAGTTACTGGTGTGAGTCTGTGAAGATTCCACCTATTTCTGTTGAGGTGCCTTGCTTTGTAAACCTTGTAGGAATGTAAATACCAGTAAGGAGTCTATTACTTACCCAAGCATGGTGGAATTTGAACAGCAGGTTTCTTGATTCTCCTTGCTATAGGAAAGCTGGCTAAACACAGTGTGCCTGCTTCTCCTCCTGGCATCCATTTATGATTAAATCATGGTGTTCATCTTCATTAATCTACTTGTCCTGGTGTGACTTTGACACCAAGGGTGCTCTACTTGGCTTATATAGAGGGTCATGTCTGACGTGGATGGTAATCTTACCACTGATTTTAGTGTCATCAGGAACAGATTTGGGTGTTCGCTAAATGAAAGTTGAATAGGTCCGAAGGCTTTCTCTTTTAAATGACAGTGAAACCATCTTGTTAAGTACTCTTTGTTGTTCATTAAAGAGAAATAACTCAGTCCAAATAATATTTTGTATTCAAACACTGAAAGTAGTTCACAGCTTTCAAAACTGATTATATTATGACTCACATAATTACAGAACAGTTGAGGTTGGAAGGGACCTCTGGAGGTCATCTGGTCTAACCCTTCCTGCTCAAGCCGGATCTCACAGAGCTGGTTGCCCAAGGCTATATCCAGGTGGATTTTGAATATCTCCTCGCAGGGACACTCGACTCCCTTTGTGGGCAACATTTTACAGTGTTTGGTCACTCTCACAGTATGAAAGTGTTTGCTGGTGTGCAGGGGGGAACTCCCTCTTCCTGCAAAAGACTGTTTTTTTTCCCCCCCATAATCATGCCTTTCAGGCTCTTTCTTGCTTACGTGCAAATGTTTTAGGTGCCATTTTTTTTTTTCTCTTCTGTTCATATCATCCCCAGTCCTTTACTTGTCAACTGTATCCTTCATTCTCTCTCAGGAAACAGCATTTTTCCCATTCATTCCTGTACATCCTGCAGCCTGAGACTTCCAGGGCTCTGTCCCCAGTCTGAAGCTCTGTCTGGGTGGATACCTCCACTGTGGCAAGGACAGATGCTCCCGTAAGTTGTGGAGACACCATGCCTGGAAGTGTTCAAGGCCAGGCTGGATTGGGCTTTGAGCAACTGGTGCAGCAAAAGGTGTTCCTGCCCATGGCAGGGAGGTGGAACATGATGGTCTTTCAGGTTCCTTCAACCCAAGCCATTGTAATGCACAAGTGCGATTTTTCCCAGCTCATTCTGTCTTGCTGCGGGAGTCCAGTGTCCTTAGTTCTTGGAAACCCTTTCACACAGAAACGCTGCTTTTTCTTTGCTTGAACAGTACCAGTAAGACTAAAGGAAAGTATAGACTTTAGTTGTCCTTTGAACTTTGTTATACTTTGCCATTAAGATAACAAGTAGGGTGAACCATCTCTTTCTCAGCATGATTGTAGTGTATCATGCTTACTGCATAAAAATGCAATTTCACAACTTATGCTGACTAAAGCCTTTGGCCAAAGTCCATCTTCTCTTGACCTCACTCTTCCAGAAACAAAAGGAAAAAGCTGTCTGTGGAACTGACAAACTCAATGTCACAAACTAAAGCCCCTGTTGAAATTTTGAATTCCTGTTTATATGTGCAGGTGAAGGCAATGATTCACTGCTGTTCTACCCTCCATTCCTCTTACTATATCACCTGTAGCCTGAGAAATAGAAATGGTCCAGCTAGGGATGAAATTTCTCCCTTGCTTTTATTAGAGCACATAAGAGGTCTAAAAGTTAAAATCTAACTGAGACTGTTTTAAGAGTTGCCCTTACAACCCTGGGATTGGAATAAATGAATCTTAGGACAAGGAAAAAATCTCCAGAGGGCAACTCTGGCAAGTTCATAGAGACATTGAAATCATAGGATAATTTGGATTAGGAGGGACCCTAAAAGTCATCTAGTTCTAGGAAATTAGGAATTATCCATTAATAGTGCATTTAGGAAAATGTTGCTTGATCCTTGTTGGAAACTGTCAGTGCTCACCAGGACATGAGCAATTACTTTTTTCTACAGTTATAAACCAGTTATGATAGAAACAGAATGGTCCATGTTGGAAGTGACCTTAGAGATCATCTAGTTTCGATGTCTCTGATATGGGCAGGGACACTGGCAACAGACTGCAGCTTTTGATTTCAGTGACAGCCATATTACAGCTTCAGATCTGGATGACCCTTCAGTGAATGTCCCCGTTCTTTCCCTATCTGGGATGATTCCTCGATCCAGGACATTTTTGGCAGAGAGTTAGTTTTCCTCCAGTTTTCAAAAAATTACAGTGAAAGCACAATAGTTGAAGTGAAATAAGGATAAATAATGATAAAAAATCAGTGAACAAACCCAAAGTTTCTTTTCACTTTTGTTGTGCTTCACTACACCTCATCAATAATGATTATGGTTACAGTTAAACAAGAAAAGGACTCTATGGTGAAAAACTATCTTCTGGCTGCTTTTCCTTCTTCTCTAGGGAATTCCACTTGAGAAGATTGTTTTAGCACAAGTGCCTAAATACTGGACTGAAGGCAGCAACTTGACAATCAGGAAATAGATCTCCAGTTCTGCTATGGTAATTTCAATTTGTATTTGTTAATTCCTAGTCTCACTGTTCCTTGGATTGGGACTAGCCCAGTGTTTTCTGTTTTTGACATGGTGTTTGTCTTTCATCTGGTTTCCCTATAAACAAATATGGGTTGCTTCTATTTCCTGATGCAAACCCCATTTTCCTCCTGGAAATCTGACTGGTTCTCCTTGCTGTATTCCCCTAAGGTTTGTAACCACCTGGATGTAGGAAGTGAGGTTCTTGATATGAAGAGCTTGTCATAGAATCATAGAATCATTGAGGTTGGAAAAGACCTCAAAGATCATTGAGTCCAACCATTAACCCAGCACTGACAAGTCCACCACTGAACCATCACCTCAAGAGCCACATCTACACATTATTTAAATACCTCCAGGGATATTACCCCGCCACTTCCTGGGCAGCCTGGTTCAATGCTTGACAACCCTTTACATGAAGAAATTTTTCCTAGTATCCAATCTAAACTTCACCTGGAAAAACTTGAGGCCATTTTCTCTTGTCCTATTGCTTGTTACTGGGCAGAAGAGACCAACCCTCCCCCAGCTACAATCTCCTTTTCAGAGAGTTATAGAGAGCGATACGATCCCCTCTGATTCTCCTTTCCTCCAGGCTAAACACCCCCAGATTGCTCAGCCTTTGAAGGTCTACAAAGTGCAAAACACGTTCACTAGACTGCCTGGGCAGCTTTCTTATTTTCCTCTAACTCATTAATTTAGGCCAGGGAACATTGTAAAATTCTAATAAATATACAATAGTTATGCCACAGTATAGATAATTTATGATTTTTCTAATATTATTATGTGTCACTGTCAATGAATTCTTCTATTCCAGTGCTTCACCTGTACTTGCTATTCCATGAGGAGTTGTGAGCAAATTAAAAGATGAAAATTGTCTTGGATCTGGTTATTGTCATAGATTTTTTTCACTGAGACTGTCCATCCACTGTTTGACCATAGAAAGAAAAAAGGCAACATATTGGCTGGAGGATATTTGCTTCTTGAAAAATAATGTCTGGAGATATTTAGTATAGAGTTATAATCAATCTTACCCATACATTAGGTAGTTTCCATGCAAGACAGAATCAGAAGCCCTGAATAAATATATTTTCTGAAGTAACACACTGAGTGGGCAGCAGGGTGAAACACTGAAACAGGTTGCCCAGAGATAGGGTAGGTGCCCCATGCCTGGAAACATCCAGGTCAGGTTGGCGTAGATCAGCAGACTAACCTAGCTGAAGATGTCCTTGCTCATTGCAAGGAAATTGGACTAAATGACCTTTAAAAGTTCTTTCCAACCCAAAATATTCTATTTATCAATGATAATTATCCACAAGAACATACATGCACACACACGCACACAAACATATGCTGCAAAAGAAGCTCATTGCATTAAGAAATGAATTACTATTTCTCATTGCTTCTTGTAGGTAATTACTTCTAATTATTACACTGAGTAATAAATTGCTACTTCTAATTACCTGTGGGTACAGTCATTGTAGTTAGAAATGCGTTTTGCATAGTTGTTTACATCACAAGCATGTTTAAGTAATTGTGCTCCCTTGATTATTTGGAGCGGTCGATGTTAAATAACATACCACGTTTTGCAGCTTCATGCTCAGTGTCATTTGTTACCATTTTTGGTGGTGCTGTTTCAGAGAATTGGGGAATAGATGCTGTGTGTAACTGGGGAATAGCTATCTTTATTTGAAGTCTCCAAGCCCTGCCGAGTGTCTGTGGCTTGACAGGCATGTCTAGGAATGTGCACTGTGTTGTTGAACTTAAATTACAGCTCTACCTTCTCATTCTGAGGAAATCTGAACCACTTGAAGACAATGACCAAATCCCACTGTCCTTAATCAGTCTCATTTCCCACTCCCCAGGCTCTCTGACACCAGATGTGTGTCATGAAGGTCTTCACTTGCCCTGATGCTGGCAGTGAGTACTCTCACCTCAGTTTGATCTTTCACTCAAGCTCACATGAGAATCTATATATGATGTCTGTCCAGTAACACATTAAGATCCCGTTGCAAAGATTGCAGTCAGAAATTCCCCGCAAAAGTTGTGTTAACTTTCCTGATAATCTCTGTGGGTTTGTGCTCCTCTGCTAACCAGGACCTTCCACATTTGGATGTTACACATTGCAGTTTGGGGAGGTCCTTAACTCTTCCACTAAAGCGGTCATAGAGCAGAGGAGACTGACTGTCTTTTTGGAAGAAGCAAATGTACACTTTCTGAACAAGGCTTTGAAAGCATAATCAGGGTTTTAGTTCTTTCTTAGGCCTTCCTCTTATGTGTAAGTTCACAGGAGTTTACTGGGATTTAGGAGTTGCAGAACTTCGCTTTTTCCTATGTTGTGCATGCTTTTTTTCTCATATTCCCCACTTTCCATCTCAATTTATAATAATATTCAATGATATTAGAATTGATTGTAGTAGGGAATAAACTTGTCCCAGTAGAGGCAGAAAGTCTGCCATCAAGCAAGAGACAAAGAGGCAGGGAAAAATAAACTAGAGAGAGTCAAAAAATATTGCTTGTCATTCACATGTCCTTGGAGAGGGAAAGAATTCAGAAAATTTTGGACACAAAGAACACATGGTTGTCAAACATCATTTTTCAAGTTTTATGAGAGACATCAATGGGATGTAAAGTTAAGGAGCTGGAAAGTTCACTCACTGCCTACACACACAATAGATTTGGAAGAGTGGGTTTTGATATCTGAGGAATATCCTTGGTGCTGGTAGAAAGAGTCCCCAGCTGGTGCAAGGGGTTTGTTGTTCAGAGTAGGTTCTCTTTGTGTTTAATAATCAGAAAAGATTTTTGTGGTAAAACACTGTGTCTGCTTTGGTAAGGGAGGGAGAATCAAATCAGAAAACTGGAAGTGGGGTTTCCTAGAACAGAGGCTGACCACTGTATGTGATATAAAAGCTGCCATATGGAGGACTTATGAGAGAGCTGGCACTGTCAAAATCCATATTTAATAAATTTAAGAAGTGAAATTAAAACCTTAATCTTAGAGGACACACCTTGGCAGTGTGTGTCTTCTAAGCAAAAAACATCAAAAGCAAGTGTAAAGATTTGCTGTCCTTTCTTGCCTCTGAGAGGAGCTGATTCTGGCTCACTTAGTGTTGGCAGGGATCCAGAACTTGATTTTCACTGGAAGTGTTTGTTGTCTTAGACCCAGACTGTGCAAGTGCTGCCACAGAGCCTGCAGGACTGGGGTCTTTGTGGGCCCTGTGCTAGGTGCAGAGCACTGTATCGGTAAGGAGAAAGGACTGAAATGGTGTTAAGAGTCTGCCTTGCTGGATTACTGTTTTATTCTGCTTTTTATACCCATTAGACTCAAATTCTAATCAAGGTGTTGGACTGTGTTTCTCATGAAGCCAAGATGGAAAGTTAAGTTGGTGGTTATAAAATCATGGCTATTGTACACCCTAATAGGGAATAGAGAGCTGTTATTCTGCTAATTATCATAACTAATTAGCTGCATTCAGAAGTGAAGAATCAGATGGGTAAGATCACCACCACCAGCTGTTAAAAATGGGTTATTGAACTGCAGTACATGAGACCAGAGGGACTGCTATTATCACCAGTGATGAGCCTGGGATGTGTTCCCCGCACCATAATATAATTCAGCCCTGGATTTTCAAAGTGCTTTCAGAAGGGGAAAGTTCATGCCAATCCTGGAGTGCAAAAAGATCAACTTCAATACCAGGAACTCAGTCATTATGCTGGGTCCCTCAAAAAAAGTACAAGCACTCATGTGGAAATGGATGATTGGAACCCCCTTGGGACATGAATTCTGTTGGTTCCAGGGGATTCAGATAAGCCATGAGGCTAGTGCTGTCTTCTTAACGCTCCATCCTCTTGGAAGTGAGGATGTGTTTCTGCAGAGCAGGGCTGATCTGTGCTGTGAACTAGCAGTGGACAAACTGGAAGTCATCTTGGTGTAAAGCTAGGTCTGAGTTAATTAGCCCAGCTGATGAGCTTGGTTGTATCACAGCACTGAGCTACTATCACATCTGATGTATGAACTGTGTTGCACTGCACAAAGCCGCAGAGAGGCCAAATTCTTAGAGTCAGTTTAAGTACCTCATGTTTTTGACCTGCATGAAGTTGATGTCCATAAAGGAAAATTCAGGAGGTTCAGAAGCCAGCAGGACATAGCCCCATCCATGTGCTCCCAGAAATCTGCAGATAGAAAGGCATGCAGGCTGTGTTTTGATAGAATAACCAAACCACTTGGAATCAACTGGCAATCTGAGCTGAGACAATGCCATTTTGGCTTGAGTAATTTCAGTATGGCCCCCTTGAAATAAACAAAGATCTTATTATCTCAGCTGTGACCATTAATATGGCAAATTCATCAGAAATTCCAGTGCAAAGGGAAAAATCTTTTAATAAGGTTCATGCAGCACACCTGGAATTGATGGTTTAAGGGACCCAGGAATAGAAAGTCCTGAGTGGTGCACCAAAGTCTGTCTGGGTTATTGGCAGGACCTCTAGAATTATATTATGATTACAAATGGATTTTGCAAGAGCACTGGGAAACTTTTAAAGTATCACAGATTTCATAGTTCAGTTGTAGCGTAACAAACTACATACTCCACTCTGTTTAATTGTCCTGGGGCAAGAGCCTTCTACCACCACAGGGACACATTTCAACAGGAGCACACAGAGATTGGCAACAGATCACAACCCTCTGAAAACCTTTTTGACTGAGCTTGGCCTTAAGTCTGTCACGCTATATTGTGGTCATATAGATCTTTGATCTTTTGTGTTGATGTGAGTCTGTGTAGAGGGTGGAGCTGTGGTTGTAGACAGTTGAATTGTGTGTACAATCCCCTCTGAGCTCTAAAGACCAATGAAATTCACACTCTTGCCCCTTAGAGCTGCCAGTCTCTACTGTCATGAAAGAAAGAAACTGGCATACATCACCAGGGAACCTCTGCTGGGTTGTGTGAAGGTGGCTCCTAATTCCTTCCATTGCCTGCATAATCTGCTGTCCACAGCAACACCTTCATCTTTGGAGCCAAAACATTCAGGACAGATATATTGGTGTTTTCTGTAAACATTGTAGTGTCCAAAAGAGCTCATTTCATGAGTGTCTTTTAGAATATGTCTATTCCCACATGCAATGTGAAACAAGCTGAGAATGATGAACCTTCTTTGTTCCTGCACTTTAGCCTTTGAAGGCTGAAGGAGTTTGGTAGTGGATTGTCCTTGGAAAAAAACACATTGCAGTCTTTCACAACTAGTCTCTGGAAGATGCTGAGGGTGAGAAATCACCAGGCTGAACATATAAGATGTCAGAAAACTTGTGAGGAGTTATTGCAAGGAGTTATTACCAGAAATTCTCCTGGTCTGGATCCAGAGGCAGCATGGGAGGGCTCTGGCACTACCTCTGGTGCCTGCAGGACTCATCTGACAGCCTCAAGTCTATTTGACCTTGAAACAATAACTATACCTGTGCTAGAACCCTGCATGTGCCAGGAAGAGAGAAACCAGCGTGATGCCTGTGGAGAGGGGGCAAAGTAACAGTGAAGTGACAGAGATTTGAGAATACCACTGCTAAAACACAGAAGAAAAAGCTGCTGCATGCACATAAAAGCAAAATCAGCTGGAGATTAGGAAAAAGTTAGAAAAGTTGTGCTTTGGCTTGTGGTGTTTTTGCTAGTCCTAGGTAACCATCTGCTGAGCTGTCTGGCCAGGCTGAGTTTCTTTTTTGTTAATGTTTTATATGATTTGTTTTTCTGCTCTTTACAAATTGATTTTACAGAAGGAAATAAAATCATTTTGTCACTTGAAAAGGAAAACATCTGAAAGATGATTTAGGCTGCACATGGTGAACATCTTTCCAGGAATCCTGTCTGCTGGCCCAAATGCAGCTGTAGCACGACCCCTTGGTCTCCCTCGCTCTCTAATGACTGTCTGCCAAGCACAAATTATAGGATCCACTGACCAACAAGCTGGGCTGATTTTGCTGTTTCCCCAGCTCCTGGCATGTTTTCATAGAATCATAAAGTGGTTTAAGGCTGGGAGAGAGACAGACGCATAATCACACACAGAGAATCACTACGTTGGAAGAGACCTCCAAGATCGAGTCCAACCCATGGCCTGACACCTCAACTAAACCATGGCACCAAGTGCCACATCCAAGCTTTCTTTAAACATGTCCAGGGACTGTGACTCCACCACCTCCCTGGGCAGACTATTCCAATACTGTATCATCCTTTCTCTAAAAAACTTGTTCCTAATATCCAGCCTGTATTTTCCTTGGCGCACCTTGAGACTGTGTCCTCTTGTTCTGTCAGTTGCTGCCTGAAGAAAGAGACCAACCCCCACCTGACGACAGCCATCTTTCAGGGAGCTGTAGAGAGTGATAAGGTCACCTCTGAGTCTCCTTTTCTCCAGGCTTAACAACCCCAGCTCCTTCAGTTGTTCCTCACAGGGCTTGTGTTCCAAGCCCCTCACCAGCCTCGTTGCCTCCTCTGGACATGCCTCAAGCATCTCAACGTCCTTCCCAAACTGAGGGGCCAGAGCTGGACACAGCACTTGAGGTGTGACCTCACCAGTGCCCAGTACAGGGGAGAATGACCTCCCTGCTCCTGCTGGCCACACTATTCCTGATCCAGGCCAGGATGCCACTGGCCTTCTTGGCCACCTGGGCACACTGCTGGCTCATGTTCAGTCGGTTATTGACCAGTACCCCCAGGTCCCTTTCTGCCTGGGCTCTGTCCAGCCACACCATCCCCAGCCTAGAGCATTGCAGGGGGCTATTGTGGTCAAACTGCAGACTTGGCACTTGGACTTATTAAATGTCAACTTGTTGGAGTCTGTCCATCCATCCAATCGTTCCAGACCTTAAAGATCCTCTACTTCCAAGCCCACTGCCATGAACTGGGATGCCTTCACCTAGACCAGGTTGCTCAAAGCCCCATCCATCCTGGCCTTGAAAACTTTCAGTGATCCATGACTTCAACTTTCGGGTCTTCTCTTTACAGACTGGCAAGCATTTGTATTGCTCTTATTTCATTCCTTCTGCACTGGACTGTGATTAACAGCATTTAACTGTCTTTTTAACATCATTTCAACTTTGGTGTTGCACAAGAATTTACTCAGAATTTACCCATTCATTCATTCATACATTCATTCATTCATTGTGAATCATCCTATCATTTGGTTTATGTGAACAAATCACCACATCACAAGCATGGAAAGTCAGCAGTGACTTTATGAACCAGTTTTGAACATAAAATGCTGCATCTGATAAAAAGAATAAGGCAGAGGGAAAAAAAAGTTGGCCTGATAAAAATCCTGAAAACAGGTCAAATAATACAGATTGCCCAAAGGAATCCAGGATTCTTCTGGGCTGAGGAAACTGCCAGGTTCCCACAGATGGAGAAGCATCAAATGCTGCCTCTTTTCAATCAAAGAGCACAATGTGTTTCTGAGCGATTCTTCTGTGGATGCACTTAACAGGGCTAAAGTGCTTTTGTTGTATTTATTAGCTCAATATGATTTTATCAACTACCTCTGCTAGTCAGCACTCTCTGACTTGGAAATTCAGCTATATTTCAATTGCTGTGGTGCTTTACAGGCCAGCACCTGGGTGTTAATCACACGCCAGGAGTAATATGGCAAAATAAAATCACTTCTGTTCAATGTGTAAAGAAAGAATACAGGATTAAATAACCTAATTTGAAAGCACAGCCCACACATTCCCTGCTTGAGCTGTTAATGACAGTTCAAATGACTGAAACAGAAGTAATTATTAAAATGCAATTAGTTTACACTGTTGGCAGAACGTGTTTGTTTTTGGCACATCTCTCAACTTGAAGCACTTTCAATGCACCCGTCATACAGAGGCCTGGTTTGACATTAAGACATGGAGTTGATATCCTGGGAACCTGAGCTTTATTCCTGGGTGTCTGATAAAATTCCTGTGTAACATTTCTTGGTCTTATCACTTCTCTGTGCCTCAGTTCCTTGTCAGTAGAATAGATATGAGATGGAAAACATCTTTTGCCTGACTGCTTGCTCTATTTAAACTAAAAGCCCTTTAGGTACGAGATTATTTCTTAATGTGTTTATACAGTTATCAGATAATGAGGACTTGATCTTGTTTGAACAGCAAAATGGAGACTAGTAGACCTGTGCTGCTGTATGAATCCAGGGAGAATTTTTTCATGCTGGTCTCTGCATGATAAAAGAAAAATTTAAAAATATTTTTTCACACTGATAGCATGACGTGTAATATTACCTAAAAAAACAGGCAATAAAAGAGAAAGAGGAAGCTTTTGGATGCCTAGCAGATGATTTCTTAATGATCTTTATGAGGAAATAGTGCCCTGGAATAAAATTTCAAAAAAGCCTATTGTTTTCCCACTGCATTACAAATGAGCAAAGTCCCACATTAAGATCCAGAAATAGTGGAAAGTAGCTTACAACACCTTCCCTGAAGATGGTGGTTTGATGTGTATGACTACTTTGACACAGATCTGCTTGCAGTTTCTCTGCCCCATTTTGGGTTCTGTGAACTGGCAGTGCAAATACTGCTCACCTGTGGGAATAACCTGGCAGCCTTGGAAGCCTTGAATCAAGGGCTTACAGCGCATGCTTCACTGCCAGGGATTTCAACAGAGTTTGGAGCACATGCCTATAGTTATCAATGTGCTTAAGCTTCCTTCCTAAATACAGGCAGTTTCCCTGCCCTGAACTCTATATAATGTTTGGATTCCATTTTGATGAAAGGCACAGCAGTGCTCTTCTTGACCAGTCTGATCCCCATAGCTGCACTGCCAGCTCCAATCCTGGCAGCACTCAGCATTAGTTAAGAAAACAGGGCTGGAGTGCCACTTTGAGCACAGAGTCTACAAATCCCAATTTGCTGAATAACCAACACCCTTCCACCACAACCGACTTGTAATTCCTGCTGGTTCGAGACAGTATCTGTGCACAGTTTGGGGAATAGCCCATGCCAGTAGGAATCCCAAAAGACTGTTGGGGCAAGGTGGCAGTAAGTTTGGCTCCCCCTCTGCTGTACAGTCTTCTAGTTTTATCCTACCAGGCTTTGCATCCACAACACACCTCCATATGCCCTAACACTGTCGCACTGGCCTGTTCTTAGCTGCATAACACAAAAATGGTGCCTTGCTGGGCAGCAGCTCAGCCCTCGTGGCATTTCACACGCAGATAAAAAAGGAAAGATCGCAAGGGATGTGATCTCTTAAGGCTTTTTTTTTTTATTTCTAGAAGCAGTATCCATGCAAGCAACACAAAACAATACTTCATGATGCTCATGATGTTTTTTAGTGGTATATATATAGCATGCAGACTGCATGACCATTTAAAGTGCATCTCTCCAAAACACTGGGTTTCCAACCCTCCAGTTCTACCTCAGTTCTGGTGCCGAAGTTGCATGAAATCTGGTGCAAATTTATAGTCACCTGATACTTTTATTGTAGAAGAGGTAAATAATCACACCATCACAGAATCATAGAAGAAAAATATATTTAAGAAAAATGGAGTTTTTTGCATGAGAAATCTCAATTTTTTTCTTTATTATTTTTGACAAAGGACAAATGTAAACCTTTTTGTTTCATTACAATTTCATCCTGTTGGAAGGGAGTTAATTTTAAAACATAGAATTTAATTTATTTCCAGAAAATTATAGTCATGGTACATTTTGAAACAAAAATGTTTTATGTGACATTTTCTGTGGAGTTTGAGTAAGATCTTCTTTGTCTCTTCTGCTAAGCATTCCTCAGATTGTTTTACTTTTATGGATATTTACTCAGTTCTGCGCGTATAAAGCTACTTAAAGATATCACCTGCTTTTTTTTTTTAATAGCTGAAACAAAGATGCGTAATTCTTGCATCAATGAGAATCTCTAACGATCAAACAGTAGTGAAGAACTAATGATATAGTAGTAGTGGTAATTTGCCAATAATTCAGTCTTTAACTTAACCATGAAAAATATATCTATGTTAAAGAAATAAACGGTGATTTGTTTCCATCAAGGACAGAAAATACCTTTGCTGCTCAAAATACACAGCTAACACCTGCAACTGCAAAATATCTGAAATTTGCAGAGCTACATTTTATTGCAAGCCTGGATGCTAAGACTCATAGACAAGATTCCAATATACCCTCCTCAATATATAATTTGGGAGACAGGAAATACGTGGTCTTCAGCATCTACTGGATAAGATCCACTAAGCAGCATATTGGGAAGGGGGAATAGAGGGGTGCTCTTCTTCTTATCTTTTCCATTATCTGGTTGAGGTCTCTTCTTACCTGCATCCCTGCCAGTCTCCATGTCAGGCCCCTGCATTCCCATGCTGTTTGAAGTCCCCATGTCCTTAGTTCAGGGCTGTCCAGAAGAGGCCCTGTGTCAGAGGTCTTGGTGTTGGGGGTACTGAGCCCTTTATGGACCTCACTGCTGGACTGTAGTCATGGATGTGCATCTTCCATGGTCTGGCTTGAAATGCCTCTTGGGAAAAACACACCTACCCTGTCTCCCAAAGAGGGACATCAGTAAGTTTCAACTATGTCCCAGCAATTGTGATCCAGGAACTGGGCAGAGTTGAAGCAGGGCAGCAAAAGGTCCCGGAGTACAGAACTGGAGCAAGTGTCAGATTTCTGTCTGCTTTGCTGCAAGGATGAATGAGCTGTTTACACTGCATGATGCAGTGTCATCTACATCTTGAGAGCAGGGGGACTGTTAGGGCTAATTGAATTTACCCTGTTGTTACTGAAATGCTGTATAATAGTTTTATCTACCTAAACCTAGATCTTGCATATAGATGGCCTAGTTTTTAGTGCAGTGCAGAGTTTCTAATGAACAAAAATCTGCATGCTGGCATGATCTATAAATAAGAGGTACAGTCCAGGAGCAGAACCCTGAAATAGCTAATATTTCTGGAGAGAAAACAGTTGCTGAATGCTAGCATAAAACTGCATGCCTTTTAGGACATAAAATTTAGTGATAAATACAAGGCACAAAATTCATATTTCACATCCAAGGTTTTAAAGGGTTTTTATTAGGATGTGGGATTTTGGCCTGGCACAACATAAAAGGGAAAAAAAAGACCCAGTTTGAAAAGATTGGTTGCAGCTCCAGTTCTGGGTAGCCCTTTGAATTTGGAGACATAGTGCACTGTTTCTTCAAGAGCATCATCCTCATAATCATGCTCTTTTTTTTTTTTTTTTTTTTTTTTTTTTTTTTTTTTTTTTTTTTTTTTTTTTTTTTTTTTTTTCCTGGAGAGCAAAATAGCGTTCTAGCAGTGGATTAGCAGAAAGCACAAGAGTGGGAATCTTGGGCTGACAAGTGGCTGCAAGGGTTCAAGTGAACATGGGAACCTGATTCTCCTGTGCCTTTTCTCATAATCTACACTCTTACACAAATACTAGAAGGAAATCTGCCAGTTCTCAATTTCAGTTCTAGGTCAAAGCTATACTTTGAGCTGACCCATGAAATACAACAAAGGACACTGAGGAAAAAAAAAAACCCCAAAAAACCCAAATCAAACCGAGGCTCATATTTTATTAGGCCACTGGTGGTTGCACTCCACCTTTGGTTCTATTTTGACCTCGTACAATATCATCTCCTCAGTGTTTTACCTCAAACAGAAGAAAAGTCCCATTTTTCTTCTGGAGTCCTTTTAGGTGGAAGTTGAACTGTCTAATTAGAGCTTTCTTCGAAAACTGGGTTTCTTGAATTATTCATTGTCCTGGTGGTATGGGGCAAGGTTAACACAGCCTCTGGTATTCTTAAACTTTTGTTGGAGAAGTTCTTCTAAAGAACTGCAAAGAAATAACTGTTCTACCCTGAAAACATAAAGTAGGGTATTAGGAAAAGCTTTCCTTAATTCAGATTTATGTAACCTATCTAAGAGTTTAGGATGCTCTAAATGAAGCTATTACAGTAGAATCCGAGGTGGCTGCATTGCTCTTTTAAATAGCACTGAGAGAAAATATATCTACACAGACTTGTTGAGAGTAGTGAGGAGCCTCCTGCCTCCTGTTTACAGAATTTCTGTCTTCCGCAGCTTATCACATGAAATCCCAGCAATATTCACCCAAGGCTGCCCAAGGGACATAGAAAAAGTGAAGTGTTAATTGTGAAGATCCTTTCCCCCCCACAATTTTCATAAGGCTTCATGGAGAACAGAGAGAAAATATTGAAAAACTTTAGCACTACCAATGCAATTTTGTGCTGCTTATGTGCCCTTGAAAATTAAATGACAGGTATTAGCTCTCTATCAGACACTAGGATGTTGTGAGCTGCTGGATATTCTTACAGTGTCATCAGGTATTTCCGAAAAATAAAAATTTCTCTGAAGTATATGTTTATTTTTCATTTATTGTAAAGTTTTAATCAGAGTTCTGAGAGAGCAGAAACTGTCTGTCTTCACCTATGTTGAGCCAGAGTATGGGATGAAATGAACAAGACCATATTTGCACTTTGCTGGGTTAATGGCTGGACTTGATCTAGGATGTCTTTTCTAACCTGAATGATTCCATGAAGACAGCAATACATACTGTACTTTGTGCCCTGTGACTTCTCTGCAGGTGATCTCATCACTGACTTCACAGTACTTCAAATGTTTTGAACAAAGAAATCCCATGTCCTAACTAGCAGGCATATGTTTATGTCTACAATGTAGACATAAACGGGTCCACACCTCTTGACATCAGGATCACTCCCTGACTCACTTTTGTTTCGCAGGATAGGATTATTGGACCATATTAATCTTAGGCATAGAAAAAGGCAAGATAAATACACAGGAAAAACAGCAATTCAGTATGGTAATATGCATGGAGGATGGCCAGAGGAACTGAGAATACCACAGTGGGTTGCATTCAGCAATGGGTCTCAGTCATCTTGGATGAGCACAGCAGCACTCAAAGTAGCCTCAGCAGAGTGATCCTGGTGGTAAAAGCTGCTGCTGAAGTGGCTGATAGCTCCAGTGTGGACTCAAAGCCCAAACAGTAGGCTGCTACAAGTAAATGATGCACTGACAATGACTCCAAGGCAATGAAAAATGGGCTTGATGGGATCCATTGAAGCCCAGTGGTGGAGAAGCACAGCCTGGAGCATCAGAGGAGGCACAGGGTATGAACACATGCCTGGCTCACATCAGGGCAGCCATCAATTCTCAGCCCTGGCCCCAGCACAGTTGGTACTGCTCCTTTCTGGCAGAGGGAAAGGTGGCATCAGAGCCACTCTTAGCTCTTAAATTAAGCTTGTAGAAAGGAGAGGTGAAATGAGCTGCAGCTTTGACACCAAGCAGACCAGCGGTTTAGCTTACTGAGTGAAATTCAGGCACAAGCTCATTTGGTCACCTCCAGATTGTGGATGCAGCTGCCTCTAGCCCTGGTCTCACTGCATTGTCCCTCTGCGAGCTTACCAGTCTGGCACCTGTAGGGAAATCCTCAGCCATGACCACTGTCATTTTTGTGACCTTTGCTTTCATGTACTTTTAAACTTCTACCACAGTCCTAGCGTTCAACTTCACTCTCCCTCAGTGTGTTAGTCTATTAAAAAAAAAAAATTAATTATTTTGGCTACAAGTATTTTTGTCTACTCTTTATGACTGTAAAATCCTAACAGCAATCAGCAGGAAAAGGAATATATTTCTGATACTTCTTCAAGTTTGTTGATGTTTCTTTAATAGTTCTGTATCTTTAATTTCCCACTGATCTCCAAAGCATCCACCAGCGCATGTCAATAAAGCTGGATTTAGTTTGCCCTTAGGTAAAACGTAACCTTTCTCTCACTGCATTAGCAGCCATGTGTGCTTGTTGGGAACCAGTAATATCTTTGTAAGATCCAGTAACTCAGCAGAGCTTTACACAGATTAGTTAGCAAAAAGGAATGAAAGCAGATTGTATTTGTCAAATGATTTATTGTCTACATGCAGTCTAGCCCGTCATCTCTGTTTGCTTTGCTGTCAGGTCATTTTCTTACAACAGATGGTTATACTGAATGATATAATTAAATTATGATTAACTCCAATATTTCTTTAGTTTTGCTGAGAATTTTCATATAGAATGCTATAAAAATGCACACACAATTTTCCTTTCCTTCCCTTAGACATAATGTTTTAAATTGAACACTAAGAGACATTATAAGGTGAATATTTTGCACAGAATAGTGAGTGAGCTGTTGAAATTGGTTATGCTTCAGCCAGTAAACAATTTCACTAAGTAATGAAAAGATAAAAGCGAGTAAAATTTTTAGTCCTTTCTCCCAAGCATGCTTAAGTTTGAAATGAAAATTCACCTAAGAAAGTTCCTTAAACTATAAGAATACTTGTGTCCTAGACTAGCTTTTCAGTTCTCTGGCTGTCCTCCATCTCTGGTAATAAAGATGCTATTATCTCTTGTAAATGGATGAAACTAACTTGTAATGCTTTCTCTTGGTGGTGTGATGGTTATTCCCAAGTCCTGAAGGCTTTCCGCTGATGCCTGCTCAGCACGTTTTAATGTATTGAACATGACAGCAGAAGAACATGTTGCATGATTTGATTGCTGTCTTTCTGTCAAGAGAACTGCAGGCTTATTCATGCCTTGCATATACACTGGAGTTAAAAAAATAGCAGCCTTTGTGAAAAAGATAATTATTGGTTCACTTTCTTGTTCTTATTTTAGAATAGCACTTTCTGTTTCATGTTTTTCCGTTGATTAATTTCCCTTCTAATATATAGACACAGGACTATGTTTCTGCCAGTGTGGAAAACACAGCCCCAGCTTTCATTAATAGAATTACGGGGTTCACTTTGCTTACTTGAAAGCAGTGAGACAAATTGCACCTGAGCATTCCCACTGAATACTAATGACACTGCGTGGCTGAAATGTGGTTAAGTGCTGCTATCGAAAACCCAGCCACTGCTCTGATGGGTTTTTTGAAATGTTACTTTAAGATCAAATTAAGCTCTTGGCTATGCTTTTGTATATTTGAGGTAATTCTACTGAAATCCATTATGTTTATAGCCAGCCTGAACTCCAGTTGTGTGGTGAACTGATATTTAACATCCAATTCTCCTCTTGACTTAAGATTGTTTAAGGGTAATTTAAGAGTAACTGTAACCAGCTAATCTAGCTGGTACTTCAATGGTTAAATACTAGAGAATGAGTGGAGAAAAAGCCATGGTTTGCATTAATGTCTTTCATTCTTCTAAATGTACTAGGACATGATCTTGTAAGACAGGTGAATAACTGCAGCAAACCACAGGCACTCGGAGCAATGCCCTCACTTATGTTGAAAGTGACAGCCACAGGTCAAATAATTTGTGACATGATTATAAACAGTAATGTCTATGAAGACGCAGAGGTCCTTATGAGGGATCAAGACCTTATGATCCTGGTCAAAGAGCAGAAAAATAGTCCCCTCAGTGCAGGAATTTGCTGTCACACCTGCTCACTAGGATGAACATGCTCTATATTGTGGATAGTTTGACTATAGCAGAGAAAGAAAGATCAAGAGTTGATGTATTAGTTTCAATACAGGTACAGTGGAAAAGACAAACCATCATGTTCAATGTAGGAGGCAGCAGAGAGAACAGACTGGTGTCCTCATCTCTGGCTGGGCTGCTTTACGAGCAGCCTGGCTGTAGAGCCATTCACAAGATGAACATTCTAAAGCTTTTCAGATTTTACAGGGAGCTCCTCTCTGGATGATGGGCAGCCTGGGAGGAAGGCAGTGAATGCTGCAGCATAAATTGGATTAATGGGCAGTGAAGGCTGGCCTTTTTGGCATTGCAGAAACAGGAGCTGACAGCTTGAGAGCAAAAGAATTAAATTAGATGAGTTCAAATTAAATAACTGTTTAAAGCAGCAGAGGAGCTTGCTCACTCACAGATGCCAGTGGATATGCAGTCTCTCTATCTTGCTCCCAGATTTTCTGAGATGTTCAGTATGGCCACAGTGAGCATAATGCAATAAA
Source organism: Chamaea fasciata (assembly GCF_029207755.1). NCBI lineage: Eukaryota > Metazoa > Chordata > Aves > Passeriformes > Sylviidae > Chamaea > Chamaea fasciata. The sequence continues at coordinate 11,174,967 of NW_027094086.1, read as the reverse complement.
CAGCTATTAAGAAATACACTCCTATTGCACCCTCAAGATACCTGACCATAGGTATAACTTGCCAGTTCCAAGGAATTCCAGGCATGATGGGTAGAAAAGAAGTGCTTCTGTGCTTTCTGCCAATTTGTTTGGCTCCAGATGATAGGATTTTTATGTTATTACCAGTGGGTCTTTACCAAAACAGCCATATCTCTACAGGACTTCCCACCCTTACCTCTCTGCTTATGTTAATCCTTTCTGACCATGTGCCAAGGAATAACTGTAACTGAGAGTTCAGACATTTCCTTGTTCCATATGATTTCACAACAGTGCTCTGTGGTGATTTGGCCTGTCAATCAGACAGTGGTTTCCTTAAAGCATATATTCCAGAGGTTTCTGCTACACAAGACGGAAACCAGGGAATGTCAAAGTTTTGACAAGGCTCTTGCAATCATTTGTAGAGCTACATTCCAGTTACCCAATTCTGCCATCTGCTTGCAACCCATCCTGTACTTGTCACTGCGGGGCCTTGGCATCTGTGAGATGTGTCAGCTCACCTTCACCCCACGGCACAGCACAGGTGGGGACCTCAGGCACTGGTCAGCAGTGCACAGTGACTCAGGGAGATCTGCAGAACAAGCTATGCCCTGTTTGCCAAATGCAAAACCAGTGGACACTCTTTCTTCTCTGTCTTTCCAAAGTGCCTCCCTGGTGCCACAGCCTCAGTCTGCATGTCCGAATATGTGCTGACTTATTCCCAGCCTTGCTCAGGGTGGCCTCTTCCAAGCTCCAGACAATCCTGTACATTAAGCAACCCAAAGTATGCTTGGAATAAATGTACACACATTTGCACTGTCATCAGCAGGAGGGGGTCTGTGACAGCACAGTCTGGACAAGTCACCACCTTGGGAATGCACTGACAGGGTTGGCCCGAGCTGAGCTGAGCCAGCTTAAAGCTAGCCTGGGTATGCCTGCACATCCTGACCTCTTCTCCCTGATTTTCAAGTTAGCCAGAGCCATCTGTACTACCAGAGTAAAGAAATGGGGGCTGTCAGGGCTGTCTGCAAGAGCTGGTTCACTTTACATTCTTCAGGGAGAAGCACTGTGATGGTTCTGCAGACTGAGTACATGACTGAAACCGGTGTGTTTCAATACAACCGTAAATTTCACCCTACAGGAGACTTGCTGCTGAGTGTGTGGGTGGTGGTGCTGCTGTTGAGCCAGGCTTCACTTGATTTGCCTCAAACAGAGGTTAATAGGCAGGATGGAAAGGATTAGTCACACATACAGCCTGAATGTTAGAATTCTTAATTTGTCATGGTTCTTCTTTCAGCCCTGGAACTAGATCCATATAGCATGGAGAATCTGGGAGACAGTCTCATACTTAAGAAAGCTGCCCTACAGCACTTGTATAGGTTTCTCACCTAAAAACTGTTTCTGGTGTTTTGTGTGATCATGGGCGGAGTGGAAAGGATCATAGGGTCATAGAATCGCAGAACAGCTGAGTTGGAAGGGACCCATCAGGATCACGGAATCCAACTCCTGGACCTGTGCAGGGCACCCCAAGAATCACACCATGTGCCTAAGACCATTGTCCAAACATGAGAGTTCATAGAAAGGTGCCAGGTAGCTTAAAGAGGCACCCAGTGAACAATCTGGTCATTATTCTTTTGCATCCATATTGTACATCAGACTTTAAATGGTTAATATCATTGCTGCTGGAATAAAAATATTTGCAGAAAAAAAACCCCATCCTCTATCTAATCAGCCTCAATGAAAATGCTTTCAGCAATGACCCTCTTTCCAAACAATGAAATTGCTCAGAGACCTTGTTATTTTCAAATGAACTCCTGCTTGTTTATTATTATTTTTAAAGCAAACAATCCAAGTTTCTAGGGATAATGTTGATATCAGCATGAAATGTTTTCATAAATAAAAGCGAAATTTGTGAAGTGCTTCCATAAATACACAAATACAAGTGCTAATTAATGTTAAAAATTCTTTCTTCTAAAAGATTTGGAATGAAAGATGTACGCCATGAAGAGGCTAATGGAAAAAACATTATTGCAGCTGTGCCCCATCACCTTTCTCTCGGCGAGATACTTGTCACCAAGAGAAAAATTTTAATCTCTGGCCCAGCTCATGAAAAGTAATGGGCATGTTCACATTTCACTTTGGGATAGCATTATGTGTGTGTAAATTGCTGTGGAGCAAAAAGGGGCATATCCTATGTATGCATTTCCATCTCTAAGTGACCTAGTCCTTTCATAGCCAGGAGAAGGAATATGTAAATTTAGGGAAGAATTCATCTTCCATTGTCTGGAGGTCTACTTTAGGATAAGAAGAGCTGAGCAAGCAAGCCCTGGTTGACCACCATATACCTAACCACAGATGTTTACATTTGATCAGATGAATCTCATCCATTACACCTCAGCTGCTGTCCTCCACCTGCTTTTTTCACATGATCCTCTTTAATAAGCTCAAGGCAGCTGAGACCTTTTTACTGTAGGGGCTTAAATTCCTTAGATTATTTTGTGTATACTGAAGGCTGCCACTGAGGATGAACACATAGCAGGACAAATGTTGTCAGCAACTAATTTACAGCTACCTTTGAGCTTAAAGTAACATGTTTGTGCATCATAACCCCAAATCTTTTGGGTCACACAGTGTACGTTTGTGCCCTTTGGATTATCTGAGGTTTGGGACAGGGTTTAAGAATTGCTCTGATTCTGTCAGAATGGAACTGTGAATATGAATAATTTTCTGGATGCAGCTTTCAACCCTGTTTTGTGACTTGGGTGGATGGCACATGTAGTGTGTGTGTGGGGAAAATTCATCTGAGACATTATGGCTGTGAGCAATGCAGGTGCACAGCCCAGCAGGCCAGGCTGGACTCCCCTTCACAGTAAATGAACAGCCATCAGGGATTGCCAGTACAGTCTAGATCATGGTCCCTGTCTGTCTTTGGTCAGAGAAATCTTGCCCACTGATTGCATTGATGATACACTTGTTGAGTCTAACAGGAGTTGGATAGCTCAGTTGTTGACATCTGCATCTGAGACACAGATGTGAGGAACTTCATCCTAGCATCTCTGTTAAGCAGTAAAAGCATAGTGAAATGAATCTAGTCAAGAATGGGAATTTGGGATTAATAATATGAACACCATTTACTGCCTGACTCCCACCATATCTTCCCACACATAGCTACTTCATGTGTTCTCTGTGGTTTATAGAGGACAGGTATTCCACTTGCTAGAAGAAAAAGTGGGCATAATCCAATTTCCAAATGACTGCATCATTACTGTGTAGTTTTAAAAGAATTATTCTCTTTTAAAGAAGCAAAGTCTCTGATTACCAGCTTAACACAGTCATAGTCTTGGTAAACACAGAGAAGATGAAGTTGCTGACGCTGAAGCATAATTTCCAGAAAACAACAGTCCAAAATTGATAGGATCCTGAGAAACCATCCTGCAACATGATGAAGAGATCTATTCTGACAGAAATGCAACCGTAGTATTTTCAAGGAAGTGTCCTATAAACTGATGCAAATAGCAAAGGAGAATTTAGAAATGCATTAGACACAACATTTCAGCCTGTCAAGGGAGGGGATTGTCCTGCTCTGCTCTGCTCTGGGGCAGCCTCGTCTCACATCCTTTGTGCAGTTTTGGACCCCACAATATGAAAAAGACTTTAAGCTTTTAGAGAGCTTGCAAAGGAGGGCTATTGGGATGGTGAAGGGTTTGGAAGGGAAGCTGTATGAGGAGCAGCTGGCATCACTTGGTCTGTTTGGTCCTAGAGAAGAGGAGACCGAGGGGAGACCTCATTTCAGGGAATAACTCCTGTGTGAGGGGAAGCAGAGGGGCAGGTACTGATTTCTTCACTTGAACAACCAGTGACCAAACCTGAGCATGAAACTGAGTCAGGGGAGGTTTAGGTTGGGTATCAGGAAAATGTTTTTCATCTGGAGGCTAGCTGGGCACTGGAACAGACTTCCCAGAGATGTGGTCACAGCACCAAGTCTGAAAGAGTTCAAAAAGCTTTTGGACAAAGCTCTCAGGTGCATGGTGTGACTCTTGTATCCTGCATAGGGTGAGAACTTCATGGTCCTGGTGGATCCCTTCCAACTCATCATATTTGTGAGTCTACCCTATGATGAATATTGCGAGTTTCGCTAGTACTACAGCTGCACATGGAAAAAGGGAATTTTGGTGGCTTCAGGAATGAGCTTCTGAGTACGCCTTAAATAATGTCAGCAGATAAGGCATAATCTTTTTCCATACCACACCAAGATTTATTATATGGAAATATTCTTTCACTTTTTATTTTTAATTTTTGCAAAAGGAACAGAAAAAGATTTGTCTGACCTTCTGAAAGTCATTGATCCTCTACAATATTCTTACATTCTGACATTTTCCCTAAGGGCATGAGAACTCCTTTGAACTGTTCCAGGGACAGTCAGAGATGAAGAGTTATTTTCTCCTATTGGAGTGGTTTAAAATACAGCTGACGAGGCAAACAGATCTCCTGTTTAATATTGTCCCAGAACTTATATTTCAATGTGATCTGTGACTAAGTGGTGTTGTCAATGGATCATAAAAACTATTTAATTGAAAATGAGAATGCTGATTTAAGTAACTGCTCAGATCCAGCTAATGAGGGAACAGCTGCAAGTGAGATGTTTTTTCAATAAAAAGAGAAGTAGTACAAAAAGTGATGTTTCTAAAGATTTGCTATAAGTGCAAGTCCAAATAAGGGCTTCTGTGAAGCAGAGTAGCTATCATGTCTAGCATGCAGCTATATGCTGCTGGAAATTAGGATAAACCTGAAAACCATTTACTGTGGGTGTACCACACACAATTTTTAAGACAGAGAGTCCCAGACTTGCTATTTTTAACTCTTTCCCCAGTGTTGAAAATCAAGGTTACGCATCTGGGTTTTTGGGTTTTTTTTGTGAGCTTTTGCAATTTCTTGAAGACTGTTAAGCTTGAAATCAGAAAGAACTCTCTGGAGGACAATGGTAAAAGTGTGAGAAATATGTGGAGTTATTGATCTGCTCTCAATGCAAGAGATGAGTCCTTACCCAGGGACTGGCAGGACTGGCAGAACTGACTTTAATAGGAAACTGTAATAGGAGTTCTCCAGGATCTGCATATAGACTGGATCAACATCTTATGAATATGATAAAAGTTTTTGGACACAATAAATCATTTCTTCCTAGAACAACTGGTCTCTGTGCACTTAAGATAGGTTGCCATTCTGAATTTTGTTTTGAAGAACAAAATCTAAGGCATGGGAAGGGAGAATCAGTATGCAAGAGTGAGCACAACAGGTTTAGAAACACTACAGAAGAAAGGAAGGTCAAATACATCACCTATGGGATGATATAAAAATGAGACAATTAGCATAAAAACAATAATAGAAACAAAATCTACCATTCAATAAACCTTCAAGCAATCTGATGCCTCCTCAAAAATTATTCTGAAGCACAGGTAAATTCTCTGCTACAAATTTGAAAACAAATCTCATAAAACTGCTGAACAGCTTCATAGGAAACAAATCAGCACAAATTAACTAATCAGTGACAACACTGATAGTTCTCTGGACTGCAGTGATCACACACTGGTGGAGTTTGCATTCCTCTGGGATAAGGGTCAGGCAGAGAGCAAAGCCAGGACCTTGAATTTGGATAAGGAATTGGCTGGATGGCTGCATCCAGTGAGAAGAAAGCAATGTCTCACTGACCAGATGGAGAAGAGTGGTGAGTGGAGTCTTCATCACTGGCATGGACAGAGAGACCAAGTGAAACCTCAAGTTTTCTGATGATGTCTCATCCCTGGAAAGATTCAAGGTCTGGCTTGAATGGGGTTTTGAGCAGCCTTATCCAGCTCAAGATGTTACTGTTCATCGCAGATGGTTGGACTAAATGGTCTTTATACGTCCCTTCCAACCCAAACCATTCTATGGTCATATGATTCAATGAAATACAAGGATACTGTCCTGTGGAAAAGGCTGGCGTTTAAAAATGGTAAGTGTAACTGAATGAAAAGTCAGGACAAGTCAAAAGTAAGCAGGAAACCAAGAGACCTAAAACAATCTGAAGAGTACCTTGCAAATAATGCTGGGTCTGAGATCAATTTTTTGTTTAAATAAAGGAAACAAGCTAGAAAATGTGTGGGCTTGCTCACTGACTGTGATGTCAGAGGGGCACTGAGATGAGATAAGGCAGAGAAATTCAATAAATTCTTCAACATGAAAGATGCTGTGGAAGTTCCTGTACTTAATGTATTCATAGCAGGCCAATCAGAGAAGCTATGCTTATTTGAGGTAAATATATAGGAAGTATTAGATCAAAAAGCTATGTCAAGATTTCCAACAGGAGTGTTATCCACAGGGGTGACTTCTCTAACAAGTAAGCTCTGAAAGTTGGAAGGAAAGAAGATTATGGAGTGCACAGACTGCTGGGATTGGATGAGCAATGCCCTTAGAATGGGGAATCTTGTCCCACCATTCTGCTGCTGCTCTATCATGGTTTCAGCAGGTGCAAAACTGGAGACCCAGTGTACCTCAGAAATGTGGGGTTTTAAAAGACCTTTGACAAACTTCTGCAGCAAAATTTTAAGGTTATGTGGTTATGAGTTTGGCAGGAAGGTCCTGCTATGAATTTAAAGTTGGTTAAAGGTCAAGAAGAGGAGAATAGGGGGCTTAGGGGTTTTCAGGCTCGATAAAACTCAGCAGTGGCTCCTACTCCGGGTAAGTGTTAAGATCACTGTTATTCATTATTTTGTCAATGACTGGAAAGGGAAACATGATATCTTGAAATGTGAGGATGGCATGAACATCTTTTGGGTAACCAGAGGCTGCATCAGTGACAAAGGATTATATCAGGCGTTCAAAAAGTGCTCAAAAAGGTGATGGATGAGTGTTGTTGTAGACAAAGTCAATGTATCCTAAGGAAAAAAAAAATAGACAAAGCTTGCATAGTGCTGAACTCTAAAAACAATCAGACAGGCAGAGGAAAATGTAGAACTGCTTTTCCCCAGATCCTGCAACACTAGAACCACAGAACGCTTGCTGAAACTGCCAGGAGATTTACTTAAAAAGGGTTTAAAAAAGTATTTCTGTGATTTGCTGCCACAGGAGGTATTGGAGACAAACCATACTACAATATTTAAAAGAATGCAAATTCATGGACTACACACAGAAAACAAATATTAAATGAATAAGATGAAGATAAAACCCTACCCTAACATTCCAACAGAACCATTTTAAGTGATGAAAGAATCTCTGGAGAGGAGCCAGGTTTTTCTTTCTCCTGAAACTGTGCCTCTTTCTGTAGTGTCATAGACAGATCTGGTATTCACCTAAACACATATGATTGACATTTCTTACATCCTTAGTTCTTGTAATCCAGTGTTTTAAGGATTTACTAACCCCAAGAAGAACAGTTCAAAAGGCAGGCATGGGGATAAAGGAAATGAGAAGCTAAGTGCTCCTTAGGCAGCAGGGGGGAAACCTTGAACTCTGAAAATGTAAAATGCTACAGAGTACATTAAAGATACTTGTTTAATTACACATTGTTTCTAAAATTTATACACTAAGGCTGTACTTGAAGGATAGAAAATCTGTTCTGTGATGCCTCTTCATGTTCTTTTTCTGTCTTTTATCTTGATTTTAAGTTATGTAATTACTGACCACTTCAAAAGCTAAACTTTCTGAATAATTCATACAACACAGCAACATGAGACAAGGTTAGGGGAGCCTGTGGGTATCTCTACATATCAAAAACAGGCATAGGATTCTGACAAATAAATGGATAGTATTATAGCTCAAAATCTACCAGAGGAAGATAAAATAAACAGCTGCAAAAACGGAAAAAACACAAACAATTGGCATTGCCCAGAAATCACTATTCTCTCAAGGATTTGGTACCACAGTAATGGGTAAAATAATTAATAAGTATTTTCAAATCACATAATTTTTAATAATTTGACAAGGCTAAGTCCTTGTCAGAATAGTAAATCAAAACCAAAAGCAATCTTTATCTGTCAGTATTATTGCACAGCCTTAACAGAAAAGTGATTCCATTGCCACAGTTTTAGGAATATATCCAAAATTGTGTTCAGAGTAAAAGCTTCAGGTTTGGGGTTTTTTGCCCTTCCCCTTTCAAAATTTAAAGAAGTGCTAAATGTCAGGTGTATTTATTGTTGTAGGCCTGGTGGTCTTACTATCTCAATGCAGGGTGCATAGCAGTGACTGAATATTCTGGACACAGGCCTGGGAGATTGGAAACTCATTTGACTCTTTGCTTCCATATCAAATCATACTGGTCTTAAATGTCACACAGAGCCCTGGACCTCTGGTACAACCAATAACCCAACCTCAAAATTGTATAAAATAGAGATCTTAACAACTTTGCATTTGTAATGCAGAAATAAAAAAGATATCATCACAAATGAATCAATGTCTTGGTTTGGGAAGACAGGTATCTGCCAGGTAATAAAAAAACCCCCAAAACAACTGCAGTTTCCTTTGGAATGGAGAGTGTAAACCGCCCCCCCCCCCCCCCCCCCCTTTTTTTTTCTTTTTCAATTATAAATTACAATCAGAGGCTCTTAGGCAAAGATTTGGGAAATAGGAATAGCAGTTCTTTACCAGTATGTATTACAAAGCAAACAAACATCCCCCCCACCCCCCCGCCCCCAAACAACTACAGCATTAATAACAAACGACAACAGTACCAAGAACCTTGAGGGCTTTGTTTCACAAAACCCAGGGCAGTTTGGCTTCGGTGTCCCTGCAGGATCCTCAGAGCACCAAGCTGGAACAGTGGAAAAGTCCCGGGCTGGTAGCTGGGATGGCAGGGTGTCCCGGCAGGCAGGGGCAGGATGTCCCGGCAGGCAGGGGGGGCAGGGTCACGCTGTAGCGAGAGGAGCAGCGCCGAAGAAGCCGATGGCGAGGCAGAGCCGGCCCAGCTCCCGTGGGTGGCAGAGTAAACTCAGGATTCAGGCCGAACCGGTGATGGTAGATTTCCCAGGACTGGATCCCTTTGGCCACAGTGAAAATCTTCCAGCCAGCAACAGCCGTTCTCTCTCTCCCCGAACGCTGGAAAAAGAAGAGCCCCCAGCTGCCTCAAGCTCTGTCTTTTACCTGTGTTATCTCCCCCTTCCAACTTTGTCCACCTCTTTGTTTCGGTTAAGTACTCTCAAGTATCCAACACTTGGTCTCCTTGGTAACTTATGGGGAAAAAATTCTTTAGAGAAAGAAGGAACGAACCTAACCCCCAACAATCAACAAGAAGAATCAGCAAATACTTGGTCACAACTTTTGTGCTTAATATTAAGAATCAAATTCAAAATATTGATGACATCATTAGTGGGATAATACTTTCATTTCAATTTTATATTGTCACTTGAGAAGCACACCATTAGTAGGCAGTGAGTTGGTGAAGGAAAAATTAGGAGAAAGGTACTGCTCTCTTAACAGCACACAGGCAATACTGGGTTGCTTTTTCTTTAATTTGTTGCAACATTCATACACCTAACAGTCTGATGTTCTCGCAAAATAGATAAGTGTGTTTCCTACCATATCTAAATAGACACAGGGAGGTTTCCGGATTTATCCACAAGATGTATGTGCTTATGACACCCAATACTGGGTACTGGAAACAGGACTGGATCTATATGAGCCTGTTTATGTTAAATCCTCTTCACTGGCAAGGCAATCTCTAGCTGATTTTTTAGGGACATGGACTTGGAGCCTCTACAAGCTGGCTGCTTCTTGCTGATGGAGAAGGCTGCCTGCACCTGAGAAAGTAAAAAGAGAGCTAAAGTGTTGCTGTTGTGGAACTTATAATGTACAAAACTACATAGAAAATTAAGTTCTCTTACATGCTTCTCGATCTCAAAGATCTTCAGAGACACAGAGCCATTGCAGGACAACACTCCTGATATCTCTGTTTTAAAAGATTTTCATGATGTTTAGAAACCTCATACATGGAGAACTGGATAAAAGGGCTCAAACTGACTTTTCTTTTTTTTTTTGGTACCATTTTTGTGGTAAAAGAGGAATTTTTCACTAGTGAACACTAGTATGATAGCTATCAGAGATATCTCATAAGAATTCTGTATTTTTCCAAAGTTTGATATTTTAAAGAAAGAGACATGAAGAAGTACCAGCCAGATGCATGATCTCAAACCACAGATTTTGACTCTGGATCTTTCACAACTTGAGAAATCCCTTGAGAAATGCTGGTTGTGAAGAAGCTGGCCAACAGATCCTATTTTAGATTCTGGCCTTTCTTCCTTTACACCTCTTTAAAGGCATTGTTTAGGGCTTTTTCTGAGAAAAGACAATTGGTTTCTTAAGCTAAAAACTTCTGGGTGAAAGTCAAGCTGCTGAATCTCAGAACCATTCCATTAGAAAGGTTATTGCAGAGTTTAACAGTGATGTTAGCCTAAAACTTTTCTTTCTTGTCACTAAAGAGCAAAGGATTAATCCCATGGCAGATTTAGAGCTGAAGAAAATGTTAACTATGCCAGTATTCCTCCAGGGTTGACAGATAAACTTTGGTCAGGTACAGCGTAAATACCCTGAAGTGAGGGTTGTTCACAGGCTACTGTAAGATATCTGCAAAGATAAATGGAAAAACAAAGCACTGTTATTGGGAGTTTTGTCTCATTTTCATGCTCTGATAAAACATGGACCTCCAGCTACAAGTCTTTATTGATTTTAATTAGGTTTTACAGGTAACAGTCAGCTAAGCAGTTGCATCTGTGCTGCATGTCTGAGTAGTACATACTATTGCCTTTGGAGCTCAGATTTATCAGTGTCTCTGTGCAAAGTACTAGCCTGGGGCAATCAAGTAAGACTGAAATGTGGAACATACAAGGAAAATAAAAGCTCTCTTCTGTCATAACTTTAACCTGTCACTCACAGGAAAATGCCAGACTTCCCTCAGCTTCAAGTTGTTACAGTGAATCTTCATCTACATCCTTGGCAGGCCTTTCCAGGATTTTCAGAAACAAAATAAGCAATAAAACAGCTGTTGCTGAGGTCCTTTCTGGCAGAATTCATACTTCCCGTGGTCATTTCAAGATTCTTTCCCCCAGCTGATTCCTTTAGTTCTTCATTTGATATTTCTTTTTTCTTTTTTTTTTTCCCCCCTGTTCCTGCATTGAAAACAAGAACAGGCTTTGTTTTCCTTCTCTGCTCTTCTCTTTCCTGTTTTGTTAGAACTGAAGCATAGTTTTTCTTGCAAAAGCAGAGTGGGGCAGGACCACAGAGCCTGGTCAGTCCACGTGGATCTGACCCAGTGCACCAATTTGCAGCTGGTAGGAAGAAGCTAAAAGATGTGTTTGTGCTTCTATAATTCCCTTTGCACAGCCCTTTGCTGCTCTAAATGTTCTTCAGGATGTCCTCTGTCTTCACATATTCTCTTTTAGTTTTCCCCTGTTTTGGGAGCCCCAAAAATACCACATCTTGGGTATCAAACTGGTCGGTGTAGTACCCAGGGACATTCAGGCAGTGCTCAGGTGTGGCCATCCCTCACATCCCAAATGGTCTCCAGTCAGACTTTCTAAAGCTGTCAGCACAGCAGCTGCCAACATTCCTTATCTTCTTTGATACCCTCTCCTCCCAAGAAAAGGGCAGGTGTTATATGCAGGCTCATCACTACTGTGCTTGAACACATGAAGAAATTGCCCTAAGAGACTTGACTCTGTTGGGGTAGAGCAGGTTGGGTGCTGGTTACACAACCTGTAGATCCACATGAGTGGGATTTCTTCTGTGAAAAGTTCTACAAACTGCCGTTTAGGACTATTTGCTCTTTCAAGCATACAGTGAGCTGTTTTGTAGTTCTACAGACTATATTTAACAGCAGAACCAGCTTACCAGGATTTTTTTTTCTGTTTTTACCCCCCCCCAGTCCTCTGATTGCTAGATTTCATTATGTTGTTCAGATGTTTCTTTACCTGTAATAGAAAATATTATTGGGTTGATTTTTATTCACATAAGGCTTCAAGTAGGCACTCAGTACAATAAGCATCTATGAAATCCCATCTCTTAGAGGGCTGGTCTTGTGCAGAAGTTTTGGTTTAATCTGTCTTGGGCCATGTGCCAGAGAGGCCCTTCCCAGAGGTTATGGTGGCTCTCTGTTCAAATATTGGATACTAACTGCCCATCCCTGTTTTCATATCCCTCTTCAGCCAATATATTCACCTTCTATAGACTCTGGGTTTGTCTGGGTGTGGTACACCTCTCCAGGAGCTAGAGAGTCACAGCATAGTCTGAGTTTGAAGGCACCCAGCAGGAACATCAAGTCCAGCTCTTTGGTGACTGGTCCGTATGGGGATCAAACCTGCCACCTTGGTGTTATTAGCACCATGCTTTAGGTTTGTTTATAGATGAAACTGAGAGGCACTGTCTTCCCACAGACTCTTTAAATAAGAGTTTATCTGAATTAAATTATGCAAATCTGATTAGTTTTACTCATAACAACTACTAATTCTGTAGAGCACTAGGGGTGTTTCTCTGAACCTCTGTAATTTTTGGGGCAGGTTTGCCTGATAATTACTCAAAAGAGAAAAAAATCTACTGCTTGCACATGACAAGTGTATTCATGGCATGTAATCCTTACACAGCACCTTCTGCTCAAATCCTTAGCTGACTGCACTGACTAAGGCTCTGGAGTAAGCCTGGTATAGCCCCATCATTTAGGTTCTTATGCAAGGAAATAATGTTGCTCAAGTCTCAAAAAATTATTGTCTATATTGACTGTAATATCACTGTATTAGCTGGAATAATTGCATTTCTCCATTTCATTCTAGTGGAAAAAAACAGATCTTGGGATCAATTTGTAGAAACTAGTGTTTCCAAATTTATATGCTCATAATTCAGAAAGGAATTTACCTTATCCTAAAGAACCCCCATATCCTTTTTTTAGCAGATGAGTTGCCCCCCAAGATCACTATTATAGGAACCTGGAAAATTCAGGTAACATCTGCAGAGCAGCTACCTAAACCTGGGTGAACTGAATCTAATCCCTAGTTTCATGTAATGTGTTCTCCCATGGAACAGCAGTGTTCTCCCAGGAAGAATTATTTTTATGAAGGTATCAAGATCAACACATTTGTTTCCTTTTTCCTAACTCTTATTCCAGTACTGACTCCAGGTATAACAGTCTTTTCCCCACTGTGATCTTTGGATTCAACATAACAACAACTCAGGCTGAAATGTGGGTTGAACCCCTATACCTTGTTTCCCCATCAGTAGACAGCCATGAGCAAGTGAGAAGTATTTCGGTGAACCCTGCAGAGAAATTACAGAGCAGCAAAGTGTTCAGGATGCTGAAGGGCGAGGCCAAGAAATTTCTTTCTTGATAGAATTACTTTTGGCAAAAAAATAATTTCTATTTCATGGAGCACTTGACACCAGTGTTTTCAAGACCTCCTGAAGTCATAGTGTCCATACATGTATTTAAATCTTATACCATGAAATCAGTGAAAATAATATCTCAGTGGTAACTTCCTGTAAAACAGTACCACTCAATAGCACGATATGCTTGCTTTTATGACCTGAAAGTTCAGTGAATTGGATCAGCAAATCCTATCACACCTGACCTTTGGTTTGTCTTCTTTAAATATTAATTTTAAATGCTAATATTAATTTTAAATAAATTAATCTTTATTCTTCAGCCAGGCACTCTTAAGAATGGTTATACCAAGGGACTTTTTATATTTAATTTGGATCATAATCTAGAAGGAACTAGTTCTTTTCTTCCACTTGACTGACAGCAAGTTTGAGTCAGTCTTTAGCCATCAGAGACACTTGTCCACCTTCACTTTGTATCGTGCATGTTCATAATATTTCTTTAATGTATTCAAACTTCTTGTAATCCCTAGCTGATCTTTCTCCTCTCATGTACGAAGTCACTCAAGCCTTCATGACACTGACTTCTCCCACTACCTTCATTTTCCACAGTGGAATTTCTTTGATAATGCTTCTTTTTCAACTGTCCTGTGTGTTTATTTTCCCAATGACTCATACTCCAGACTGCGCATAAAATATCTTCCCACACTGCATGCATGGCCTGTCAAAAGCTATCATTTGTGTCTCTATTTGAACATAGACTATACCTTTTGATGGCCTTTAATTTTAAAGGTCTGCATGAAGTTTTCTGACATCTGAAATGGAAACATAGGTTTAATGTTGTTTTCTTGGTTGGTTAAGCCTTGCTTCTGTAACCTGATAGACTTTTCAGCTGGTCATGAGACAGCAAGCTGTCTCTGGGGAGGAAATAGTAGACTAAATTACAGTTCACTCCTGGATAAATTAACTGCATTTTATTTTGAACAACAAACTTACATCAGTTATCAATCATCACTGTCTAAAATCAGGTATATTTTTGAAAGAGATGAATGACTTCCAGTTCTTTTGTGTATTTGCCCTCTCTCTCTCTTAGACACTTCCCTTTAAACTTTGCTTAGACGGGATCCTTAGAAGGAGGAAGCAGTCATCATGGAAGAAAATACGTCCTACATTTGAATGACTACACAATTCAGTGTTTTTTCAAGTAAACATAAATTCTTTGACAGACGTTTCTGCAATTCCTTACCTGGAGCTTGGTAACCAAACTGTACCATATTTATGTTTATTGTCCTTGGCCTAAGAATCAGACTCAGGTATCTTGCACTGTGGCAGAAAACATCGAGATGTCCCGAAAAGAATCAGCTGTGATGGACATTTTCCCCATCTCCAGTCATCTGTGGGAGCTGTGGTGGATAACAGGATGCTCAGACCCCACCTACTTCCCAGAATTTCTTTGTTCCTGTCTCCTCACTGGCTGCCAGACCCATTGGCTATGCCAGCCTTACATAGTCCCATAGAAGGCACTGTGGCCTTTTCAAGTTTTTCCACAATCACCCCCCTGATACTGGCTCTTCTTCGTGACCTAACCAAAGCCTCAGAGGTTATTTTTAGCACTGTCTTATAGGGACTGAATGAATTCAACTGCAGGAAAAATAATGGGAGAAGATTTATTTTATGATCACCTCTCTTTTCATCATTCCTTCACACAGCAAAATGGAGATTTAGTGATTCTTTACATGAACAGCCATGTGGGATCCTGAATAATACCAGTGGGCTGAGAAAGGGATCTGAAAAATAATTGTGTTTCAACAGATGGCTTCTGGTGTGTAATTATCAATATACGTAATGTGTGGTTTTTGCAAGGACTGTTTATCTGGTTCGTCCTAGCTGTTTGTGTGTATCAAGCATTTCCCAGGTGTCTGCAACTACTATGACTCAAAGGGCAGAGAGCAATAAAAATGTCTTTTTAAGAGCACAGCCACTCCAGACACTAATGGGCCGATGAGAGCCTTTGGCAGGCACATCTATCCAGCACTGAGAGCACCAGAAACAAGCATGGATGACAAGAGTGGATTTAGCAGCCAGCCATATTTTACAAGGCCATTCATTCCTGCAAACACCTAAGACTTGTAACAAGGTTCCCAGCTGTGCGAGGTAATTAATTATAATAGAACACAAATAATAATCCGTTGCTCCTCACTCACAGTAATTTGCACTTTCTACAACATGCGTGCACCCAGTTTGTGTGGTTACTGCAAATGATGTTTATTATCCAACTGTCAGATTTAGATTAAAAACCAAAACAAACAAACAAGCAGTTTAATTGAAGGGGTGGTAGATGCTGGTGTGTCATGCAGAGTAAGAATTCCAAAGCAACCCACACCAAACCTGGCAGTACAAATATTAAAGTGTCTGCACAGGCTGCCTTGTGGTCAAGGCAAGGAGGCCAGTCAGGCAGTGAGTGCTCCATGGCATTTTGGGGAGCAACATCAAACGTTATTAATACCTTAGGTTCCTCAAGGAAAACTCCTCCTCTGAGTCCTGGTGCAGTTTTTGAGGTGCCCTCTAGCACCTGGTGCTGGCACAGTTCCAGAGTTTACTGCAAACGGAAAGAAAGTCTCTTTGCAGGGACAGGGATTCATCAGAACATGAAGACCTCACCTCTGCCAGCAACAGATGTTGGCTCTTTGAAATTATCTGTCTGGTTTCTTTGTAGCAGTGGGAGGATCAAGAAACCCACAATTCACCACAGTGCCCAGAAGGAAAAAAAAACCCGTAAGAAAAATCTCAACCCCTTCCAAAGCAGCAGAAGGTGTTTGAGAAAGTGAAGTTTACATGACACAGAAGACAATTCAAAGCTGAGAAAGGACAACTAAACCCAAGATTTATGGCTATACTGAGTGAGGTCATACAATTACAAGCCTCAGGCATTATGGTTCTGTGTAAAGATTATGGATCTGTTCAAGGAATAACATGGAAGTACAATAATGCAAAGAAAAAGAAAATAAACAAGCACCAAATTGATCATCAAATATTACAGTTTGGATCTGTGCTCATTTTCACATGGCTGAGCAACTCACCACCTCACAGCAGGTTTATTGCCATGTTTCTTTCATCAGGGTGCCACAGAAAATCTCCAAAATATAATTTTGCACTGTTTTGTTTTAACAAGCAGGAGAAGATTAAATGTTTCACTGAGTCAGGATGCAGACTTTACCTTTGTGATGAGGTCCCTACTGCTTCAGTTCTTCATTTCACACTGTTATCCAAAAATTTCTGGGGGTCCTGCTGTGAGACTACAAGACCTTCTTATTGAGCTCTTCCCTGTGTAATTTTTGATAGTATAAGAAAACCTGAACTCAAATGCCTCTTCCCTCAGCCAATGGTGCATCCCCCTTGAATACTCCCATGCTGTTGCAAAAAGTGTAGTCCTCAAGCGTTGCACCAAACTTTGGAGCACAATTGAATTCTGAGTGGTTAGGAGCTAATCCAGAGAGATATCGAGGTCACGTGTGTGAAATAATCTACAGAAAATTCACAGTATAATAGTTATCAGCCAAATTTTGGAGAAAGTTTGATTTAAAACTCAGGACTGTTATTTACTATTCCCTCTAAGCAGACTTTTATACAGACGCTTTGAAAATATTCTTTGTAAATACACATTTTAACTCCTGCTATAGACTGATGATGTTACTGGAAGTTTCCTCAGGAAACTTCACATATAGTGTCATTACGAAGATTTCTTTTTATTCACCAACATTTCAGGTGCTAGTCCATTGTACAAACCCTCAATAACACTTTGAAAGATGGCTTTTTCTTGTCTGGGGCAACAGAATGTTATGGAGGCCCAAATTATTACTCAGCTAAGTAAAATTACATAGTTCTGCTTTGTAGTTCAACCAATTGTTTATAGAAAAAGACAGCCTCAGTTATACTGTAAACCTCAATACTCAGCCAGAATGGGATATTTGTTTCTCAACAATGAGGGAGGAGAGGGTTTTCCTCTGTTCCAACATCAATCCAACCTGGCCACCACCTGGCAATTTGGCATGGTTATCTCAAAAAACTTTTCATAAAGCACAGCAATATGGAAAGAAGGCATTTAACTATGTGCTATTATTAGCCTGGATCATATCTTTGTGAATCATGAAGGAAAATAGAAACACAGCTGGCTAAGCATTGCCCTTTAAATGTCAGGACAGTGTGTGTGCATGTGTGTATGTGTGTATATTTATCAAGATTTAAATTTTAATTCTCTGTTGTTTTCTTCCCACTATGGATTTCAGATGAGTTTATTTACAATATGCCCAACACACTGTTAGTTATTACAGGATAATTAGCTGGGCACTTAATTGTTTCAGATTCTCTGAAGAATTTTTCTTGGGTTTGGTCTTTGCCTACTCCATGTGTAAAATCAGCGAAATATTTTTATTGGGAACTTCAGTGTCTGAAACATCTGCTTTTTAGTCACCACTGAACATTGTGTGTTGATAAAATACTCCTGCATGCTTGAGTACTTGATTTGAGCTTTTTGCCATCCTCCCTGGTAACTTCAAAAATATTAGCTTTTTAAGTTTAGGTTAGGATGGGTGACCATTTACGTTAGAGCTTTCATAAACTTCTGTTTGTGAAAGCTTTGTCTTTCTGTGCAACAGAGACATTCCATGATGGTCTTTGGAGACACAGTGCTCGTGGAAGGACTGGTGAGGTCTCTTGCGCGATAGGATTTCCAGGTCTGCTATGTGGGTTAAGAACAATTAACAATCTGCAATCCCAGTCATCAAATCAGGGATTTTAGAACCTCTGCATTACAAGCAAGCCAGACTGTCAGACCAGAAGCTGGCCTTTTGCACAGTTTTCCATGGAGGAAAACCCCAATATTGTGTGCCAAAGAAAATTCTTTTTCATAAGCCTGAGAACTTGATTTCACTATAGGAAAAATATCTCCTCAGTCCTTAATCTAATACCTTAGCAGTTTTAAATCTTTTATTTGAGATTTCTCTCAGATCAAGAGTAAATAGTCAGGTAGGTATTTTATGATGAAATTGTGTGATTGTTTCCATGTGACAAAAAAGAAATGTTTGCTTCAGCTGTGAAGGAAAACCATGTAATTATTTAGGTTGAAAGGAGCATCCAGAGGTCATTTACTGGCCCAACCCACCAGCTCAGGCAACATGAGCTAGAGAAGGTTGCCCAGGACCATGTCCAGATGGGTTTTGAATATCAGGTTTCTTCAGATGGAAACCACAATAAATAAAGAATTAAAGCTAGGAGTTGTTCAGTTAGACCAAAATCTAACTCCTTCTTTTTCTGCCAGACCTTCTATACTATGACAAAAGAAATAAAGAAGTAGGATTTCCTCTGTGGATTAATTTAGATTAAGTAACTTTCTTTGCTTTCTGGCTTATATACTGCTGTTTATGAAAATTATCTGTTTCAGCAGTGGAAGAGGTTTTCTGCATATAAATTCATGTGGATGTTTAAATTTGTCATGAGTTTCTGCATCATTTGGGAAGAAAGTGACTATATAAATGTAAAAGACCTTGTTATTTTTAATTATTTCTTTACCCATGACCCGTGATCCTGGGGTGTTTTGATTGTTGTAGAAGTTGTGGTGGTGGTGGTTTGTGACCTGGCATTGCATCTCCCCACAGCACAAAAAGATTTATTTCAGAAGAAATTAAATTAGCACTCTGTTCAGTTTTCCACTCATACAGTATTTTACCTTCGATGTATCTAACTAGTTTCTTTCTCATCCTTATTTTGTGTGGCATGTGGAACTAACATTCTCAGAGAAATTAATTTGTCTTCTGTGTTTTCCCTGTTTTGCTCAGTGTCATGATGAATAGGCTGACAATTCTAAATATTAGACCTTTGCTGAGTTTAGCTTGGGGATATACACTTATGGCCTAGTTTCTTCCAAAGAGAAAGAATTGAAGGAACCATAGACATTTTTTCCTGTGAAGAAGTAAGCATGTTTTATCTTCTATGTTTTGTCATCCCTGATGTACATTAAGCAGTCAGTGTCCATGCCTGTGCACGTCCTACAGAGGAAACCTTACTCATACTTGTTTGCATTGTCATCCCATATGGAGAATACTGGTATTCTCCTCATTTTCTGTAAAAGCAGACACAGATCTTGCCTGTCAGCTGAAGAAAGAGGTCATAGGGACAAATTACCAACTTATCCTTTTTTTTTGCCCTAAAAGTTCCTCTCTATCTTAAGCCCATTTTCAGTGTTACACATGCTATTTTAAAAACAACTGATAATACAATCTACCCAGTAGGGCCTGTCTACTGCCCCTTGCAGCAACTGTGTCATGCCTGGAAGCCCAAGGGATTACATGGTTTACATGGTTACACTGCTGAAATTTTGTGCAAACATCTGTAGAAAGCAATGAGGTTCTTGACTTTGCCATCCCAGTCCAGGAGCAATGGAGAATAGGAATAAGAAGTCAAAGACATTTTAAGACAGTCATGAACGAGTTGCAAAGGTTGATTTTTTTGGTTGAAGACAGCAGTTAAGATGATTTTTAGAACTACTGACAAAAGCTATCTTTTCATATGTCCTGTCTTTCAATGAGCTTTACACTTCTGCTTATTTTAAAAGCACTAGAAAAGTGCATTTTCTTCCAGATCTTTCTCCTGCAATTTTCAAAGAAATCAGATAAGGTAGAAAATCGGTTTTCTTCCAAGAAGTTGGAGATGTTCAGTTTTAACAGTAATATAAATACCAGGATAGAATGAGTTTTATATCTGGGGGTCTGGTGAAAAAAAAAAAGAAAAAAAAAAAAGGAACAGATTGAAGGAGAATTGTTACTATTTCACAGTGTATATATGAGGGCTGTGGTTGGCTTTTCATTTGTTTTTCAAGCACTATTATTTCAGTTTGGAGATGAATTGTGAGGTTTGAGAAGGTTCACAGGAACTGTTCTCCATCTATATAGATCTAGTGACACAGAAAGAAACAAAATCAGTATTAGAAAAAAATCTTTGGAGGAAAGAATATGTGCAGAACATGTAAACACTTCTAGCAAAATTTCCAAAAAAGGTAATTTTTTTTCTAGATTCCTTTATGCTAGATTCCTTTTAATATGCTGCAATTTGTGTAACTTGTCACAATTTTTTGTAGAAATTTCTTTGCAGAAAATCAGAAAATGCTGTTTTGCTATGATGACTTGTTTTTTACTTGATTTGATTTTGGTTATATTAGTATCACCATGCAAGGATTAAACAATTTTATTTGTTTTGATCTTGTTCAGAAAGCTCATATTTCTAATAAAACAGGAAACATCATTCATATACAGGTCAGGAGAATCCTAACTGTTTTTCTTTTAAGAGTTGTTTCTAAGGAGGAAAAACATTTTTATCCACCAGATATGACATTTAATTTGACAATATTAAATGCAATAATCTCATAAACAAATTAAATGTAAAAATATCGCTTTTTAACACTACATTTTTGATCAGGCAGCAGTATTATCCATCTGTTGTGGAGCTCTTTAAAATATTTAAGAAGTCTTCCCATCAGATGAAGGGTAGTAATGACAGATTATCTCAGTTTCAGTGTAATTACAGTCTTACTTCAGGAGAATTTGGGTTCCACAGTAAGGCAATTTTCAGTAGCTGAACTCTGAGCAACTGAAATTTCCTGAATCTGCATTTTCAGGACAAAGAAGATACCTTTATTTCCTCTTGTAAAGAATATTCTAGGAGCAACACCTCAGCATAAGTGTTACCATTTCCAGGGTGAATTTTGGTGGCCCACAGGTGTCATTATCATGGCAGGAGATTCAGCAGGTTGGATTTACATATATATCTGATGATTACAGTGAAAAAACCCCCCCAAAACCCATGAAAATGAGGCCTTGAATTTGGAAAATGTGTGCGTGTGTGGGTTGTAGTAAGTCCTGAATATGGTGTTCTCTAAGTATTTTCACAGATCAGAATTGCCTGTTACACACTATCATCAAATACACTCCAGAGGAGCTGGTCTGCACAGACTGATGGAAAGAATAAATGGAGATGTGTGACTGGTAAAGGGTGTTTGTTTATCTGCAGAATTTGTTATGTATAGATAAGTTAAGACAAGAAGTAAAATGCTAAATGTCATCCAGGAAGGGTCTTCCCTGGGAGATGTGCACCAAGGAATCATCAGAGCAACAGTCCAGAACAGCACTCAAGAGCTCTTTGAAGGACTCACTGGAAATCTTCAAGCACAGGAATTAGTGAGGATATGGGACAGATTCCATGTTCTAAATTCTGTCTAAAAATAGTGTGCAGGGCAGTGTGCTTTATGTCACTCACATTATACAAAATAAGTAGGTGTGTCCAGGCCTTCTTTGAACTCTGCAAAAGAACATGAAAGTCATGGTGGAAAATACATTATGAGATCAAAAGCATACTTGCTTCTATTAATTCACTAAAATTATACTTTTGATGGGTGTTTTTCTTGTCAATCTCTTTAGACAGCCTGACATAGACTATAAAACTTCGAATGGGGACATATCAACTTTAGGGCTAGAGCTATTTGTGAATATTGGGGGGAATCCATTTGGGTTTGGTTAAATTTACCTAAAATAGAGAAAAAGGAATGCAGTGCTCTGTAGTGCGAGATCAGTCTGTCACAGGCCAATCTGAGCTTGCATTCAAGGGGAATCCTCCAACACTGGACATAAACAAAGTCTGCCACCTTGCTACCATTACTGCTCAGAAAATCAAACCAGTTTCTCTGGGGCTGCTCGAGGCCACAGCTCTCCTTGTTGCCAGCCAAGAAACTAGTTAAGGCTTATTAATGTGTTTATTTCGGTTGTTGATGTCCTTCTAATTTGCCCTCTGTGAAAATTAGTCCAAGATCTGTGAAGTCTGATCTCCTTGAGGGAAGGTTTCAACAAAATCAGAATTTACCTACTCATGCGAAAAGCTTGAAAAATGTGTTTATCTGGATTTGCTTATGTAAGGTATTATGTATACTAAATAAACTGGTGTCTTGTGGCTAAAATGTATTTTGTCACTCTGCATCAGCTTCATGCTTTATAAAAGAGTTTGAGAATGAGTAAAAGCAGAACTGCATAGGCCTTTTTATCTTTATTAAAAAAGCCTCTCAAATTGAAACCCTGTCTCTTGATCCACATTCTAAACAATCTTCTTATTCTGCTTTTAAAATTTCATACTCCCTTTAATAGTGGAAAACAATTGTTTTGAAAACCTGTAAGGAAATTCTCTTTAAAATTAAAATCTATCTGGAATCACTGCTGAAAAGACACACTCTCCTTATAAGGGCTTGACTGCAGAAACATTTCAAAGGAACTATCATTTTAGACACACTTTGACTTCTGTACTACAGAGTGTTAAGGAACTTCAATTTAATACCATGATGGAGAACATCCACATAAATTTTCTCAAAATCTAAATAGCTAATAACAATATTTATGAAAAATATACTGTTGGTACTGTCAGTAGAACAGAAACTAAAGATAAATAGCTCATTAAATGTCAGCATGGTAAGAAATGCAAAATCCCACAAATTTCTTAATGATGAACTTAATGGCAAAGCTGGATCCAAACACCAATGCAGGGGAGGAGCCTGGTACACTGAAGTGCTACAAAATCATTTAAAACTGGAAAATCCAACCTTCTGCATTTTTTTTGCCTTTGTTTCTCTGCTCCTCCCCTGCATGACAGTTCCTGTCCCTGAATTGTCTCTGAGCAGTGATAACATATTCTGAAATCTATTCCAGTTTCTCACCACAGCACCTAGGATCTTTCACAAGGGATCAAGAAGGTTCTGCTATGTCTGCAGCATTTTCTATTGCTTACCTGGATTGTACCATTCAGGCTACATGACGATAGCCAAAAGTGCTACTTTCTCTGGGCCTTAGCGAGGTGATAATTTGACTTCTTGTATTAAGACCTCAGCCTAGAGGACCATGAACATTTCAAAGCTGAATGCTACTTGACTGTTTTGCCATCTGAAATTACTGTCAGGATCTACTTATTTTCTCCACTGTCATCTTCAATGAGATCCACTCCGTTCTGGTTATAAAAGCCCAAATTATAAATCTCAGTGGCTCTCTGAGTCGGTAAACTCTAATAGAACAACATGCTAATAGCATGACTGAAAAACAAAACAGAGTGGTTAAACTACTGCTTCAGGTATTTCATTTTCCTCTATGAATGTGATAATATTGAAAAAGTACACTATAATCACTGATTCTAATTGTTTGTTTTCCTCACAGTTTCACAGAATGGAAGGTTTTCATTCATAGCACATTTATTAGTGAAGGCTTGAAACCTTGTGCAACCTACCTGGCATGTGATTGGCTGTTCGCCTTTTGTCTAAAAAATCATCCAGCCACTTTTTCTATGAAATCACAACTTATCATCAATCTGACACAAAATTTGAGCTGATCACTCCCATTTAGACTACTCTAATCTCCAAAATACAGGAGTACATGCAGTCAGAATGGATTTGGGCATCTCTCAGAGTTCTCATCTCAGGCAAAGAAGGGTGAAGACAGTGAGGCAGGACAGCAGAAGTACTGAATGGTGCAGCTGAGGTCTCAATCAGGCAAAGAAACAAAGTTGATGAAATCTCTTGGGATTCTGATTGCTCTTTTTCTGGAACTCAGCTATCAAGATTTTGGTGCGGGAAAACTTGCTACATTTCCCCACCATGCTTTCTGTAATAGATGTTCATGACTGTAAAAAACAACACGCAGATCAATGCAGGGATGTAATAATGTATGTGGATATTAGGATCACCACATTGCTGATACTGGAGACTAAGGAGGGACAGGAAATCTGCTAGCTCCTTTTTTTTTTTTTTTTTAATGAAATCACTTTTGATAATTATGTTTATAGCCTTATTTGGTCTCCCAGGAGGATCACAAAGACTAGAGAGAATAAAAATGGTTTCTTACACTTATACTCTGTGCCCAGATGTTCCAAGATTACAAGGGTCTGGAACTTTTTACTGTTAGCAATGTAGACAGATATTTGGGGTAGCCTCCAGCATTAATAGACCTAGTTTCTTCCCCAAATTGCTCACAACTTCTACAGATAACAGAAAGGATGCTCTGTTATTCTAATTTTGCATTTGGGTGTCTGAGGCAGTTTACAATTATATAACCTTCCAAAGTATTTCTGTGACAGAGATAGGAAAGTTGAAAACCCCAGTCACAAGAACTTTATTAGTAGGATAATAATACAGACGTGCAAATACATCCAAAAATCCCTTCATTGGTTCATAACTTGACTTTGAACTTTCTGAATTTCAAAAATATTTATTGCAAGAGCAACTGAAAAGTAACCATTTTGTAAAGAAAAAACCCTGGTCCACAGAAACTCTAGGATTTCGAATGCCAGCCCTGATTTACAACTCCTACTTCTTTCTCCTCTTCTAGATTTTCACTTACACTTTGTATTTGCCTCACAGAAATTTCAAGGATGGGAGGAGGGGGAAATGTCATAGAAGTTATTCATGCTAATATGCTTTTTGCCATATGTTTAAGAAAAATCTCCTATGCACTGTTCCCTGTGGAACATTCTTCCTGAATATTTTGCAGTGGATTTTTAAAATACATATATGGTGCTAAAGTCAGTCTAATCCTGCCAGCAAGTCTGGGCAAATAGATAGTTTCTTCCTACAGGAATACATTTATAATCTTGTAAGTTATACACTGTCTAATGATACACCTCAATGCTGAGACCGTGGAAACCTTTATTGCATGTTCATGACCAGTGGTCTGCCATGAAAAGAAGGGTGACAAAGATTCAGTTTATGAGTCTATTAAATCTTCTTCCTTGATTTCCCCCCTGCTAAACATGATGTCAGAGTTTCTAAGCAGTTTGCAATAGTTCCAAAGTAAATCTCTTCAGGCTTTCAAGCACAGCAGCATTCAAGAGCTTGTCCAGTCACAGAATTTTTGGAGCATATCTACCTATGCTGGATTAGTTTGGAAGCTTTTCCAAAACTGACAGTCTTTGTAAAAATCCTTTATAGATATACTTCTAATCAGCCTCTTCCTAGCAAATGCAGAATAAATACTGAACATTTGTTGGCTTTACCAATACTCCTGACTGAATCATGACATTAATATTTGTGTCTCTTGATACTCAAAAAATTCCAGCCCCTTTCCCGGTAAGTGTTAAACATGAAGTACCCCCCCGCCCCCCCCCCCCCCCCCCCCCCCCCCCCCGGTCCATTCTAGTCAAAGGAAAAGGAGTAACAAAAAAAAAACCAAACAAAAACCACCACCACAAAACAAACAAACAAACCAACAAAAAAACAACCCCAAAAAAACCCAAACAAACAAAAAAAAAAAAAGATGGGAACAGGAAGATAGCTTGGGTTCCATCATCATAATTTCTTCAATACTTTTAAACATATTTGGTATATATGACCGTTTCTATGCAATGCTTCATGGTAAATACTATTTATCTCTCTAACTCTTTTCCAGTTTTATGTGTATCTAGTCACATGCCCCCATTTTATGTCTTAAATATGGGGTTTCTGGGTATGGACATACGAGTTAATTTGTTTGCCTTTATACCATTTTCCTAAAAAGTACTTAGCCTTGGCTGCTAACTGCTGTCTGAAAGGGATAGGAGGTATGCAGCTAAAATTTGAAGGAGTGATCCATAAAGTATTTTTTTTTCCTAGTATTCAGTCCTTCTTCCTTTCCAAACCTGAGACTCTAACTCCAAGCCTATCACATGACATTCCACAACAACCAATCTGTCCCAAAATCATTAGAAGTCATCCCAACTTCTTCATCCTCTCTTCTTCTCCTTTTTTTTTTTTTCAACTGGTCTGTGGTCAAAGCAACAGGTGACATTTATCTCAACTCTCTCCAGACACTCCTCCTTGTTTCCTGTACCTGCATTCTCATCACACCATTTTGGAGTACACTGAGTTTATAAAAGAATAAACAATTTTAGACACAATCTAATGACAAACTTTTAAGGATTTAAATGCTGATACTCACAAGAATCACCTATCTTTAAATTTTTATTTCCTGGGGTCCATAGATTTTATTTTTTCAGAGAGGTTTATTTTTAGTGTTAGGTTACAGCTTCTGAAGGTGAAAAAGCAAAAATATTTAAATATTAAAATACTGAGAAAGGAAAAGGATCACACATTTCTTGGAGAGACAAGGAAGGAGATCTGAGAGTCTGAGGGACTTCAGAAACTGAAAGAATCAAAGTTATGGTTGGCAGTGCTTTGAAGGGAAGGATCTAGGCTCAGGTGCTCCAGAATAGTCCAGAATACAGTCCAGAATACTGTATTTTAAACTACACAGTATGACAAAATGAGTTCTGGGGGCAGCTGGAGCTAATTGCCTATTTCCCTTTCAAAGTGTCTGGTGGTCCTTGATGCTTCAAAACTTGTAAATTTAGGATTAAGAGAGAGAAGGGACAAATTTGTCATTAGGTTTTGCGCAGCATGAAAAATAAAACCTGCTGATGTTAGTTTTTGTGATGGGATCATGCAAGGTTCTGAGGAAAGTTTCCAAACCGAGAGGATAGCAGCAGTTTTATGAGAGAAAGAAAAAGCAGGATCTATCGTTGTGTTAAAAGTAGACCCTCACTATAAAATTATTGATGACCCAGAGTTATGTCCAAGCATTTCTATTCCCTTCAGGAACAGGCTTTTAGTGCAGTCTGGAGGTCATTAGATGGATGAAGGTTTGGTTGGAGTCAGGTTTGTGAAAAGAAAGAGTTTACACTTATCTGTGGTGGTGGTGAGTGTGGTATAGCCTAGAAAGGTGAGTGTACTGGAAAGAGCACTGGCACTGATATTCCTTTATTTTGTTTAATTACTCCATGGTGACTCTGCAGCTTTTTAAATACCAGAGCTTAAGGGTTAATAAGGGGTGATGTTTCCACGTGAAGGATTAATGCTGGGTTGAAGGAAATGCCAATAATATTTTGCAGTAATATTACAATACTCCTGAGTAGTACCTAGGAGTCAAGTTGGATGCAAGTTGTTAATGAAATTATATAATATGGTTATACATTAGATAAGAAAAGTAATAGTAATGCTTGTGTCATTTTGAGATAATGGCTTGTTTTTGATTCCTTTAGTTGTGCCTGAGAAGTACAGTAGGATTGGGGTTAGAGTAGTGGGAATGAGGGAGGTAAATACTACAAGTATGCTTGTATACTGCAGACAGTGCTTTCAAAAGAGCCACTTTTTATATTTTTCTTTCGGGTTATTTCTCATGATTGCAAAGTAGCCAGAGCCAGGTTAGTGTTAATTTAAAAAAACAAAACAACAGAGTAGATTTTTATTGTACTGATTTCAGACCTTTAAAGAAATAATAATTTAAAATTAGCTTAGTCAGCTGTGTTGGGGTTTTGTGGCCAGGTTTTGGTAGTGGGGAGGCTACAGGGGTGGCTTCTGTGATAAGCTGCCCGAAGCTTCCTTCAAATCTGACAGAACCAATCCCTGGTGGCTCCAAGGTGGACATGCTGCTGGTCAAGGCTGGGCCAGTTAGAAATGATGGAAATATCTCTGTGTTAATATATTTTAAAAGAAACTTAAAAAAGAAAATTATTGCACAGCTGTAATTGTGACCAGGGTAGAGCAAAGTGAGACACCCATGTGGGTGCAGAAGGAGGGGGAGGAGATGGTGCAAGCACCAGAGCTAAGTTTCCTCTGCAGGCTCTGGTGAAGGTCATGTTGAAGACCATGTTGAGGCAGTTGTGCCCCTGCAGCCCCTGGGGGCCCTGGTACGGACAGATCCACCTGCAGCCCATGGAGGAGACCCACAGCAGAGCTGGATCCACCCTGGAGCAGCCTGTCTTTCTAGGACTGCACCCCAGGGAAGAGTGACCCACATTGCAGCAGTTTGGGGAGGACTGTTGCCCGTGAGATGGACTCACACTGCAGCAGTTTCCAGAGAACAGTTGCTTGTGAGATGGGCTCACATTGGAGAAGTTCATGGAGAATTATTTCCCATGAGATGGATCCTGTGACAGAGCAGGGGAAGGACTCCTCTCCCTGAGCAGTGGGAGAAACTGGGTTATGAACAGACCATAACCCCCATCCCCTGCCTCCTTGTGCTGCTGAGGTAGGGGGTTCAGCTGGGAAGCAGGGAAGGGGGAGGGGGAAGGACTTTTATATTACTTCTCATTATCTTGCTCTGATTTTGTTAGCAATAAATTCAATTAATATCTCTAATTCAAATCTGTTTTGCCCATGACAGTGTTTGCTGAGTGATCTCTCCTGGTCCTTATCTCAACGCATGAACTCTTTGTTATGTTCTCTCTCTCCTGTGCAGCTGTAGTGGGGAGTGTCAGAGAGGCTTTGGTGAGTGCCTGGCGTCCAGCCACGGGCAAGCGACCTCACCAGTGAATCATAGTTATCATTTTGATTCAAATCCCGAGCTAAGGTTAAGGATAGTATTAGTGATCAGAAAGTGAAGAAGAAATGCAAATTTTGTGGTACTGTTTCTAGATCAGAGAGATAAAACAAGTATACAAAGCAAGTGGCTCCAATTTCTTCTCCAACTTGAGGGTAAGGCTGAAAAGTAAGCAGTGAACAGAGTTAAAATTAGGGCTACAGATAGTATAAAACAAATGAGCATGAAAATATTTATAAAATGTATAGCAGACTGTGCATAGAAGAAAATAAAAACCATTCTGCTTTTACATGGAAGAGAATATTGTTATAACCCTTTATCTTCAGGGTTTGACTGTCATCTTTCAATGTCACCTTTAACAGTCATCTCTGACTGTGCAATGGGTTGGTTTAAAGTTGAGATAATAATGGAGATGTAAAAACCCTTACATTTTGTGTAAACCACTAATGTAAAACAAAGGTTTGAATTGTATGGGTGAAAGTTTTTTTCCTTTTCTCTCAGGTCTGGTTACCATGACCAGAGCTTGGGCTACAGTTAGATTTTCAGTCAGCTTTAGGGGTGGCCTAGCTTTAGGGATTTCTTAGATGAACAAATGAAAATGACAGGATTTTAAAAAGGGACCATAGTTAGTTCTTTTAGTTTTTGCAGCTGATGGAACAGGGTTACAGAGCAGAATATGGGAGAGGGAAGCAAAGAATTGTCTTATTTATGGTGTAGAAATGAAAACTGAATTTTAAGATTATTGTACCAATAATTTCTACTTTCATTTTATGCATGACCATCAGTTATAGTACTACTGAAACCCATTTTAACCATAGGCATATTAAAAAAAAAAAAGGGCAAGAAGAGGTTTATGTTTTATATTATTTTAAAGATATTTTCAGAATAAAATTAATGCTGAGCAGTGGTTATCTTTGTTATTTCTAGAAAAGTTTGACAGCCATGACTAGAGCAAGGTTAGACTAAAGGATGTAATTATTGTTAAGTACATGAGAGAAAGAAATAATGAGAAACAGCTTCCTCCATTTTTCTATCCTCTCAGATCAGAAGAGTTTTGATGCTTTTACACATGTCCTTATGAAGGACTAAGAGCTCACACAAATTTTTAGGCAAAATTCTTTCTCTCTCCCATACTTATGCTTCAATTGCAGATAATTATGTCTTCTAATACCCATCCACAGGCCTCTAAAAAGAAATTACCTTCTAGCTCTTGATTTTTGAACTGAAGTTCATGGACTTGAAAGGGTTCTGGAGCAAGCTGAAATTACAACTAATTCTTAAACGTCTCTTATGAACATGATTATGATTCCTACAAGCAACACTAGGATGTTCATTGAGCTACTTTTTAAGGACAGGTGTGACATAAGCTTTGGGAAGATGACAGAAACTTTCTCACTTGGGGGGAATTACATGAAGTGTGGGATTCAATGTACATTAAGACACCTATGTTTGGGTATTTAAAAGGTTCAATTTAGTTTTGTGTGCCTGTTGTCTGAGCTCTTGCTGTGGTCAGTGGAGGTGTGGGGAGTCTGGCTGGTGGAGTTCCACAGGTGTTCACACCAACATGTGCTTCATTAAAGTGAACGAAATCACTCCAGAGGCACCACTGACTGAAATAACTAATGACTCATATCACTTTCATAAATATAGAAATTACCCAGCATTGGAGACATGTTTCAAAAAAGACTGGACGTGGCACCCAGTGCTATGGTATAGCTGAGGAGGATGTCTTAGGTCGTAGATTGGACTTGATGATCCCAAAGGTCTTTTCCAACCTAGTTTATTCTGTGATTCTGTGTGCTTCTGGGATTCTGTGAGATAACGGAAGGCATTTCATTTGCCAGGTCCCACAGACTCTGTGCTGTATCTGCCCATCTCACATGGAGGACTTGGCTACTCTTGAGCTTTAAAAATGGCATCAGATACCTTTATTTAGGGAGTTAAGAGTTCAGTTTAGCTCTGAATTGATTAGACATGGAGACTGGACAGTCATATTCAGGCACCTACATTTACATGTCCTAATCTGGAACTCAGACCCACACAAAGCGGAGTTGTTCGCATGGACAGAAGTTCTGGATCACCGTTCAGGGGATTTGAGTTACCTGGCCTCCAGCTACTGTACTCTACAGACCTAGTTTCATCTTTCTCAGAAGAAGACAGGCCTTTCAGGTCCCTTTTATCACATAAGAAAGACCTGCAGATTGTCTTGTGCATTAGGCAACTGAAGTATGACATAAGCATCTGACAGTTTTTGATGCTCATCTTCAAGATAAATCTCTTGCAGTCTTGACACAAATGTTTCTCTATTATGAAACAGAGAAGTTCTAGAACTATGGTGCTCATTCAGAGAGACAGAGAGTATATTTGTGTAATTTAAAAGTATAAAAAAACATGAAATGGTTGTGATAATTATACCCTTCAAAAGTATTGCACTATAGGAAATCTTGAATTGTTAACATTCAGAAGAAATTCAAATGTACATGCTATGAAAATACACGAGTAAGGCATCTACAGTATCATGCTTTTGTCTTGTTTTCAGTAACATTTTCAAAGTTTTCAATCAGCTGGCAAAAGGATATGTTCCGTGAGATAGATGGAAGCATCTCTGAAAAATCATAAAGTAATGAAAAATTTTTATTGTGAGAGACCTCAGGAGATCATCTACTCCAACCCTGCACTCAAAGAAGGACTGACTTCTAAAAAGAAAGAAGGATTTAAAATGTGGTAAGTGGGTTCAGGAACATGTCAGAGGACTCAGCAGGGACTATGAGGTGTTTTCTCTGGACAAAAAAGTGCAGTCTTTTCTCTTGGGTGGGGACAAAAAGCCAAAGAAGCAGCTCAAATAATAGATGAACAGGTGCCCATGTTTGCAGAGACAGACCCTGTCTCTTTGAAGCATTGGAGATTTTTTTTTAATTAATTAGAAAAAAAGTTGACCCTTAAAGAGTGGTCTTTCAGGGCTAGGCATCTTGGGAGATGCTGGGATATTTAAGGTTGCAACTGACGGTTTTGATCTTAATGATGATATTTTTTAATATCATAAATCTGATTGTAAGTTTTACTAACCCCACAGCCTGAACTACCAGAAAAATTGTGTGAGAGCATTCTTAGCTGTAATTTTTTTCCTGGGCAAGAGGGTATTATGGCTTCATAAAAATGGAGTTAAACAATTTATTTGGTGTTCTAATGTTTTTTTAGTATCATTTGCCTCAGCCTCTTGATATGGAAATAACAAATTAATGTAAACATAAACTCTCCAAGAGCTTGATGCAGCAAAACACACCACCCAAAAATGCACAAATTAGGTTTATTTTTAGAGATAATTTTTCTTTTAGCTGCCACCGTGCTAGAATGTATGCAAAAGTGAAGAATTACAAGACTGTGTGGTGATTCTCCTCTGTAATGTCTATTTCTATGTTTCTCTGGCAGAACAGGAATAAAAGCAATAGGTAAACCTCTTTGATTCTCTTCTTTTCAACATGGCCATGAAGGAGAAACAGAAATAGCTTCACAGAAGAGAAAAAGACTTTAATCTTCCTCTGACTTATTGTGTATCCATTTTAAATACTTATCAATCTGGAAATGATTGAAATGAAACATTTTAAAGGCAGTTGCTTGTGCCTTATCCCTCTTTATCAAAACATTAATTTACTGTTCTAAAGTAATATTTGCATTTTAATCTTTTGTACAATTAAAACATCAAATTTTTTAATACCATGTGTAGGTCAAAATTAATTTTGTATTATCAAAAGATTAATCACCAATACAATCAGAGATTTTTCAGCATTCACATATAGACAAATAAATGTACATAATGTCACCCTTACTTTAATAAACCAGAGAAGTCTAGTTTTGGAAGAATAGATGATTCTGTTCAAACAGGAGTACTATAGCTCTGGTTCTAATATCTGTTAAATGATCATCATCACGATTGGGATCTAATATTAATGAGCTCTCTGGATCTGCATTTGACATGGATACATTAAGAGCAAAATAAGACTTGGGGGCTGTAAAAAACCTAATCAATATGGGCTTGTGCTATGCAAGCAGGGGACCTGTGAACTTTCAAGTATGTGACAAGATTTCTATAAAGTTTTAGCTCAATGTAGTCTGTAACTGCCACACCAATTACAAGTCATTAAAGCACATTGAATTGCAGTCTTGATGGAGAGAAAACTGAAATTATGACCACCCAAGATCTCTTCAGTACTCAGATAAAGGTCTCTGTCCATTTTAATGTGGCATGATTCTTTACTGCTGGCACCATGATGTGATTTTGCTGTTTTCTGTGAAGACTGAAGACAACAGTAGTTAAACTTTCCTTGCTGGTTAGGATAAAGTGCATTGGTGAAAGCAGTCTGAAAACTTGGATTTTCACTAGCTGGCCTGGTATCTGAAGAAAGCAACACTACACTCCATTGGACTGAGATCTCAAACTAAGTTTAGATCATCTTCAGATATTTTTCAAAAGATAATAATAGGTTATGCCCAAACACAGAAAAGTGAGAGATTTTTCTTGCTTTCAGAGTCACTTACGTTCTTTTGTGCTTTCTGTTGTTCCTTAAATGAGACTTTTGAAGTTACCATTATTTGAGAATGTTTAATTGATGTAGATTACCTCCTGAGTTCTGTCACACCACAGTCAGTAGTACTGTTGCCTAAACAAATCCTGGAAATCTGCACAGGACACACAGAAAAGCCCTGAGTTATATCAGAGGCAGTGTTCTGTAGCAGCACCCAAAAGCCAGTAGTATCTAAATTCACACAGAGGTTCTGGACATCTCTGTGTAAATATCTGAACCATTCACTTAATGGCTTGCATTCTCTCTTATTCTATTTCTTTGTTAACAAACAAGTATTTTGCAATGAAGACCAAAACTGGATTTTTGAGTTTTTCCTGCTGATTAGTTTTTGACCAGCCTTTTATTTCCCACTGCATTGTGCAAAATAGTTATAAACTTATACTTTTCATGATCTTTCAGCTTCAAAGTTTTCTAGAAGGACTAGAAGGAAAATAATTTTCAAAATACCTTGTTTTTTGCAAGATCTGGATTTCAACTGTGAGTCAATCTTACTTTGTAAAGAAATAGGATAGCTAGCAATGTTACTCTGATTCAGTATCTTGTCTGAGCTTGAATTATTCTGCAGGTCACACAACAGCTGCTGTGGAAATCAAACAGAATCAGGCTTTTTCAGAAGTTAGATGAGATTCTTAACTGTCCGTGCCATGCAACAATACATTCATCTTGGCTCCAGCCTGCTCAGCCAGAATAACACCGTGCTTTGGAGCATGTCAATACAACTGTGCTTCAGTGTATGCTAATAGCTCTTCCTCCCACTCTTCTCCTTCTCCTTCCCTTGGCACAGAGCTGCAGGTGCAGGAGGGTGAGGAGCAGAGGTGAAAAAACTTAAATGAGCCAAAGCTAATGGGCTTCAGAGCTTCTGCTTCCCTTCAGATTTGCTGAAGGAAAGAAGTGCCATGGGAAAGAAATTCAAGCAGCGAAAACACAATAGCAGAGATGTGAGGAAATTATTTCAAGAAAGATGGATTTAGGGAGCTCTAAAAGGGGTATATACCCAGGTAAAAGTATTCTGTAAAGAAAACAAAAAAGGACCACTGAGTAGTGCAGGACAGCCATGAACTCCAACACTGAATCACTGGGTAGATTGGTGCATCTCTCTTGAAATTCTCCTCTTAGCTACCACTTTGTTTTTGATCAAGTTTAATACAACGTTACAGGGCAATTCTTCACGGAACCAAACAAGGGCCCGGGACCAGGGGACTTGGCCAGTTAAGGTAGGATAGATGGCTGTACAGAGGTACCCAAGCCACAAAAAAACAGTAAAGCCATTGATAGTCATTAATTCCAGTCAGGATAACAGCAACCATTTCTGAGCTGGACTATTCTGGTTAGGGCAAACTCCATCAATGAAGTCATGTTAATTCAGGTACTTAGTGAGACAGCATCTACACAGTACTTCTGCCACACTTAGCCCAAGATTTTCCCTGTTCTTAAGGTATAAAGCAGAACTGTAGACACTGAGTTAAGAAGACCTAAATGTTGATCACAGAATAACATAATCACAGAGCATGCTGAGTCGGAAAGGACCCACAAGGACTACTGAGTACAACTCCTGACCCTGCACAGGACCATCCCCAAGACTCACAGCATGTGTCTGTGGGCATTGTCCAAATGCTTCTTGAACTCTGTCAGGCTTGGTGATGATACCACTTCCCTGGGGAACCTGTTCAATGTTCAAGAACACTCTAGGTGAAGAACCATTTTCTAATATTCAACCTAAACCTCCCCTGACACGACTTCAGCCCATTCCCTCAGGTCCTGTCAGGGGTCACCAGAGAGAAGAGATCAGTGTCTGCCCTTCCTCTTGCCCTGCCTGAAGAGGAAGTTGGAATCTGTGATGTGGTCTCCCTTAGTCTCCTCTTCTCCAGGCTGAACAGACCAAGTGACCTCAGCTGCTCCTTACGGAGTTTTCCCTCAAGGCCCTTCACCATCTTTGTTGCCCTCCTTTGGACAATCTCTGACAGCTTAATGTCCTTCTCACATGGTGTCTCCCAAAACTGCACACAGGACTGCAGGTGAGGCTGTCCCAGTGCAGAGCAGAGCAGGACAATCCCCTCCCTTGCCCAGCTGGTGATGCTGTCCCTGATGCCCCCCAGGACAGGGCTGGTCCTCCTGGCTCTCAGGGCACTGCTGGCTCCTGTCCAACTGTGCACATACCAGGACCCCCAGGTCCCTTTTCATGGCTCTGCTTTCCAGCCTCCCATTCCCCAGTCTGTCCATAGATCCAGGATTGCCCCATCCCAGGTGCAGAATCCAGAACCGTCCCTTGTTGAACTTCATATGGTTGGTGATTTCCCAGTCCTCTGATTCATGAGGTCTTTCTGTGGGTCCTCTGTGCCTTTGAGGGTGTCAACGGCTCCCCCCAGTTTTGTATAATCTGTGAACTTGCTCAGCATCTCTTCCAGTCCCGTGTCCAGGTCGTTAATGAAGATATTGATGAGCACAGGACCAAGGATGGAGCCCCATGGAACCCCACCAGTTACAGGTCCCCAGTCTGATGTCACCCCATTCACCACAACCCTTTGTGCCTGATCCATGAGCCAGCTGCTCACTCATCTCAGGATGTGTTTATCCAGTTGCGCACTGGACGTTTTGTCCAGAGGATCCTGTGAGAGACAGTATGGAAAGCTCTACGGAAATCCATAAAGATAGCATTCAGCTGGCTTCCCTTGATCATCTGGGTAGGTTACCTTGTCAAAAAAGGAAATCAGGTTTGATTTTCAGGCTGATGTGCAGGAGTCTAGATGTGCTGCCAGTGCCTAAGCTTCCATTACAGGCAGTGGAGCACTAGAGTGGGATTCAGTCACCTCTGTCATTTACAAGGTTAGTGTCCCATTAACACAGACCTGTCACAACTGTAGAGGACTGGCAGCTATGGCAGAAGATTTAAGGCAGAGCTGTACACTTTGGGAGACCAGCTGGAAGCCAGGTGGGATATCCTGATAGCATTAGATGCCTGTATTTAGGCAACTGAATTCCTCCCACTGCTGGTGACACCAGTGGAGCTCGCTTCTCAGCAGGCATCTGCTTTAGAGAGATGTCTGCGGGTTCTCCTGAATAGAAAGTTTTGGGGCTTGAATCACTTGGCCACATATTGATTTCTGGTACCATTTGTGAGGTCCTAACAGTATTTCTCCAGAAGATTAAGGCCATATTTCTGCCCAGACTTCTTTCTGCCCAGATATCTTTCTTTCTGATTATCTGTATGTGTAACAATTGTCTATGGGTTATACCTGCTGAGGAAAGATAAGCATTATATAGGGTCAGGCTGGCAGAGTCGTGATTATATCTGACTCTTTTGATGGTGGCCATGAATAACTTTTAACAGAGGTTCAGCATCTAAGCTGATATAAAAGGTAACTCTCTTTTGTTTGATTATATTTATGTAGGTATAAATATGTAGAGGAGTTTGATTTTTTCCTAAATCATGGAGTTCAAAGAGAATCCCCTTTAATGTACTGTAAAATGGGAATACATTTTTCTTCCCTTCTACCCTTTTTTCAAGAAGAACAAATTTGCAAGTATTCTGATTCAAAGCTTTCACATGTGATCTGCTTTAGTAATGTGGATGGTTCTGGTCGTAGTAAATATTTAGAGATAAATCAGCAACAGATATTGCCCCTTAAGGGAAAAGGATCATTGGCACTAATTCTATTCATTTATCCAAAATAAGCTCAGTTGTGTAGATTCAATAATCTTACCCTCTGCTTTGAAATATCTCCAAGTTATTTTACTTCTCTTCTTGCTTTTCTATGGGTTTTGGCTTATATTGACATAGATGTTGCCACATGTAAAAAGAACTTCTGTAGTCAGTATCCTGTGACAACTTTCTCTCCCTGTTGTTAATTTCAGTGTTGATCTGGGTGGTCTGGAAGAGAAGAATTAAAGAAAATAAAAGGTATGCTGCATTTATTTTATGACATTTCAAGGAAAAAATATCAGAGTAGTAAAGAAAGTGAAGATTGTGTGTGCTCAGCAGATCCATGATCTGCTCTCTCATCCCCATTCTTTATCCCTTTCTTTGCTCACCTTCCCAGCGATATGGGTTAGGAGTTCTCTTCCCTGTTCCTGTCACAGCTAGTAGAAAACCTATTGGTTGGACACAATCATAAGAGGTAGGAGATATGGATTTGAATGATTTCAGGGTGAAGGTGTGATTCAAAAAGGGAATAATCCAAATAAACGCTTTGGGATACCATTCTGAAAACTTCTTCCTAATATCCTTTCTCTATTTTGGTTACATTTTTCAGCAAAAGTGGCTGAAGTTGCTGGATTTCATACTGAGATCAAGAGGGAGGGTAGGAAGCCCCTGTGGATTTTTCAAGGGCTCCTACAGATTGATGGGGTGTCCTAACAGGACTAACACTTTCTGTACTATTGGGATGCTGTGCAAGATAGAAAAAGGTACTGATTTTCTGTTTTGGTGAAACATAAGTCCCAGGAAAAATCTTGGTACTTTAAATTTTGATCAAGTTTTCCAGAGACAAGATACCTAAACACCATCTAAGTTGGTCTCCATGTGCCTATGGTTTTCTGCTTTGTTTACTTTATGATTCTGGCTGACTAATTTTCAGTTATATTTGGATATTTTTCAAAATTCACAGAAGTCTTTGATAATTTTGACTTAAATTCTTTTATCAATTCTTACAGATTTTTCAAGCATGATGAATGTCTATTTTCAGACAGTTTCATTAAACCTCAATAGCTTAAAGTTCCTAAGTAATTCAGATGCTTTAAAATATCTTAGTATATGAACCGGTATAGGTCTTCTGTAATACTGATTTCTGGTGATTCTCAATGACACAATATTAGGAAAACAAAAAAAAAAGTCAATCTCTCTCAACTATCCGTGCTACAGGCTCAATAAACGTAGGGTTTGTAAAATAAATCTGGGATGTTAATCAAAGATCTGTACACATCCCCATCTGTTGTGATAGTAAAACCCCTGCTGCTAACAGTATACAGAGAAATACAATTACTTGTCTTATAACTAGAAACATAAACAAACACTACTGGATGCAAAAAGCAAGTAAAAGGACAAGCCAGGCACCCACAAATTATTAATCTATGCAGATAATCTTCTGTTTACAATTAAAAATCTGGCATTTGAAGCACTAATGTCACCCAACCTATCAGATTTTGGGTCAGCCTCACATTATAAAATCTATCAGTCTAATCAGATGTCTGTTTTCTGACATTACTCAAGAGCTTGCCAGGTCTTTGGAATCAGAATAGGAAAGACAAACGCAATTTATATTCTGATCAAACTGGCCTATATGACATCATCAAATATAAGATGAAACTGGCCATCTCATGCCTCTTGGTTGAGCTAGTACTGTGAAAATCCTTTGCATTTGACGAGTCTGTTTCATTTGATTGTTATTTTTGCAGAGGAGGAAAGAGAGGGAAAGAAGGCAGTTGAGAGCTTCCAGATGACCAAGCTATAACCTACAGAAAATTATTCAGAAGGCATAGTAAAAAATTGATATTAAATCCTCCTGAAAAATCTACAGAAATAGATGACTACCACACTTGAGATTGTCAGATAAGATGCAGCAACACCTAAAGCTAAAAGAGACAATCTTGGAATATGAAAGTTATTAATTATCCCTGGTTCTGAGGTTTGCGAGAACCATATACGAAGTTCTAGTTAAAAAGAGATGGATGCTTCATATATCATCCTGTGATACTGGAAAATGGAAAGGGTATTGAAAAATGCATAGCTGGCATGATCCTCTGATGGTTTAAAAGACTAAATTCAATAGTGTCTCTTCTGACAAAGGACAGTCTTACGGGGTGATCAGATTTCTGAAACTGAGCATTCAACCTACTTGAAAATTGCTATGCGTTAGTAAAAGAATTTAACTTATCTGCTCTGCTACTTTTCAAAGATTATGCAGAAGATGAGAGATGTCTGCAAGGACCAAGGTAGATTCGAGGCTTACAGCTCAATTGGTGTCACATGCAGTAAAGATAGGATGGATCCCTTACTGTGTATGAGAAGAAGAAGAAAAAAAAATATGAAGGAAAAGGAATTCTTGTCAGTTAAGACATTTCCTAAAATCTAAAATGTTTTAATTTGGAATATCTATTTATTTCTTTATAGAATTTAAACAACTTAATGTTAATTAAAACACTAATATTTTATTGATTTGGTTTTAACTTTCTGATATAATCACTCGTTCAGATCACTTGAGATCCAAGCATTTTGCTTTATATATGTTTGAAATTACTCTGGCACAAGAAGTGTAAATAGCAAAAAGAATCCAAATCAATAATTTGTTTAGGAAAATAGCCGTATTTCTATAGCACGAAACATTTAAAAATGTAGTATGCGCCCCCTAGGCTTAATGCATAAAAAAGTTTTTTTCACAATATGTAGAGGTAGTTATTTTCACTTCAATTTGTAGCTGCTCTACTGACTTCAGTAAATTGCTCTTGGTTTGCACCAAAGTCACCAAGCAAAATTTGACCTAGGGTTTTCAACATTTCTTTTAAATCTAAATTTATAATAAAACACAAAAACTTCTTAATGATGAATTGTTTTGTTGCTAGTCAGTCTAGCCCTGATGGGCTGTTAAAGTTTGATTTACTCTGCTGATCCATGACCTCTTTCTCTGACAACTCATTCTTTATGATTATATATTTATATTATGAGGGCACATAGAGGCTTCTGAGGTGACCAGGGCTTTATTGTGCTGTTAGGCATTATCCTAACATGCATAAAGAAAAATCTCCTTATTCCAAAGAGTTCATTATTTACATAGCAGGTGGGTTTTTTCAGAGAGCCGAGTGAAATGGAGGACTAAGCTCTTTAATGTTGATTGGCAGTTTTGTGGAAGATGTATTTATAACAACTGTATTA
The DNA here is from genome assembly GCF_029207755.1 of Chamaea fasciata. NCBI lineage: Eukaryota > Metazoa > Chordata > Aves > Passeriformes > Sylviidae > Chamaea > Chamaea fasciata. The sequence continues at coordinate 11,134,807 of NW_027094086.1, read as the reverse complement.
CATAAGCTTTGATATCAGTATCCTGCTTGGATATCCTTGGCTTCTATGTTAGTAAAAAGAACTATGATTAAAAATTTTTGACCAAAGCTTTCCTGACACAAAATGTTAAAATTTGTGAGTCCTTATCTTTGCCAGTTATGGCATGGCAAAGACAAAGATTAAACCATTAATCACACACAGGCCTGTAAAAATTCCATTTTGATCAAGAGACAGTACGTGAAGTGATGATGTGCCAGTACTGTGATTTTGACATGATAAAGTGATACAGACTGTTTCATACTTTCATCTCTTGAATGTCTCTTGAAAGGAAAGTGAAAAATGAGAGACTACAAAAATATATAATGTAAACATGACTGTATGACAAACCTCAGAAAGGAATGAAAGTCAACTGTTGAAAGCCTGTTGATGTTTCTTTTATTCTTTTCTTGCATGAGTCATGCAAACTTCTGTTCTTTCTCTTCCACACTGATTTATTGCTTGATAGTATTCTTGAAATAGTAAACTTTCTTGGATGTTGCTTTAATACGTACCTTCTTAAATCCCTTTTTTAAATATTAACATTAACAACTTTGCTTCTTGTCCACCACAGTTTAAAACTTTAATAGTTGTATTGATTTCCAATTTAAAAAACAATTATTAGTTATTATTTTTAAGCAGGGAGGAAAATAAAAGAATGACTGCTTTGAAGCATCAGCCCTGGTGGTGAAAAAAGCCTGATCCCAGTGGTCAGCCAACTTCTAACTCAGGTAGGGTCAACTGGAGGAGATTGCTCAAAGCTACAGCAGACATCAGGCAGTCCAAGTCTTGAGGAGGACTGTGAGGTTGTTCACAAATTATGAGAGAAATTCTGTCATCTCCCATCAAAATGCCTTATGTAAGAGAAGTCTGAGGAGTAGGGAGTAGCTGCAGCATGGATGTCCTGTCTATATTGCCACACCTTTGTCTGCCATCCAGCCAACTGCATGAATCAAATGTATCTGATAATCTGGTTTCTCCTTAAACTCACTGCCTGTGAGAGGGGTGAGGCACTGGAACAGGCCAGAGAAGTTGTGGCTGCCCTATCCCAGGTGAAATTCAAGTCTAGGCTGGAAGAGGCTTTGATCAACCTGGTCTAGTGAAAACCTGTCCATTACAGGGCAAAGAGGAACTACATGAACTTTAAGGTTCCTCACAGCCTAAATTATTCTATTTCTGAGATTAAATCTACACTGCAGGGAGTGAGAGATGCAAGCTCACTCAGCTCACCAAGGGCAGTATGATCATATCACTGAAATATAAAACTCAGGTTAATATATTGTTTAACAGATAATGAGATAGGGTTTAGATTGGATATTACGAAAAATTCCATCACCGAAAACATTGTCAAGCTTTGGAACAGGCTGTCCAGGGACGTGGTGGAGTCACTATCTCTGGAATTATTTTAAAGATGTGTAGATGTAGCACTTAAGGATGTGGTTTAGTGATTGACTTGGAAGACCTGAGTGAACCGTTGGACTTGGTAATCTTAAGGATCTTTTCCAGCATAGACAATCCTATAATTCTTAGATTCTAGTATGCATTAGCTGGAGCTTGGCTCCTGGTTGGCACCCAGTCTGGCATGACTGCTGGCTCATGTCTCCTGCTGTGGGCCAGGGCATGGGTCAGGCTCACACTGGCTCGTAAGGAATCCTGTGGACATATCCCAAGCTGCTTCTGTGTTGAGTGGGTGCAGCCACCAGTAGTGCAGTCATTCCTGAGGGATTGGGATTTAAAAGGGTGTAGGCAGTGCTTGGCAGGCTGCAAGTTTGAGGTATTGGTTAATTAAGTCCCTTGTAGGTTTTCCCTTCATGATAATGCTAAATCCAGGGATAAGTTGTCCTGGCAACAGCTTTGGCTACTGTTCTTTCCACCCTTGCTTTCAGGATTGTGATTAGAGGTACTTGAGTATGTAAATCACCATCTGAGGCTGGTGGATGTATTTATTTATTTCACAGAAAGTGGTGCCCATATGAATTGAAAATACAATGCACTTTTGTGTTTGAATAATAAAACAATAGACTCACTCTTCAGAGCTCAGTCTTTAGCCAACAACATATATATTATTCATTGTTTCAAAATGTAATAAAGATACATACTTAATATCTGCTTTCCAATTAAACTTTATGAGTGGGGGCTGACTGTGGTTATATTTTTTGGCTGTGCTTTTTAATTTTCTTCTAATGCCTCCCTGGGAATTCAAGAGGCAGCTTCAAGCATAAACATGTTGAGTGTTAAAATAGTGCAGTGTATTTTATGGCAAAAATGTTATTACACAGATTTGTGGGACTGTCAAATGTGGTGACTGAAAGTAGGAGTTGAACCCACTACTCTTGATTTCTTCAGTAAGCTTCAGTATTTGCAATTTCAGATAAAGCAAGTGGAACCGGGGGTAAGTGGCTTGGTCTTTTTTTTGTTTGAGGAATGGTGTCAATTATTGAGAACTGTGGATTCTTGGTACTCCTACAGATCCAATCACTTATTCTTATTCTTATTCTTATTCTTATTCTTATTCTTATTCTTATTCTTATTCTTATTCTTATTCTTATTCTTATTCTTATTCTTATTCTTATTCTTATTCTTATTCTTTTCTTACCCTTATTCCATGTTCACTTATGTGTCCTCAGGGATAAGTGAGTTATGCACCATAGGATTACACACTTTGCTTTAGTTGGTTCTGTTTATATGTTGGGTTCTTTATAAAAAATTGTAATTTTAGTCTCAGGCACTTCTTCTGGGAGAAGGGCAACTAATTAAAATTGTTCCTTTTTGTAGGTGTGTGGAGGTTTTTTTTACTGCCTTCATCTTTTTCTTCCCATGAATAGAATCCTGGCAGATGATGCTTTGGCACGTCTGTAAGTCTGTGTGGCTGAGACCTTGGAGACAGAGGTTGTCTGTTTTGGAGGGGACAGTCCCCTCCTGCCAACAGGCTGCTGGAGCAGGACAGTAGCAATAGGAAATGGCTGATAGGGATGCTTGTGTTATTTAGAAAATAGTATATGACAGCATTTATACTTTGCTTTAAATGACCCACATACTATTCTGTATACATACAATGGCTTGAGATGGAGAAGTAACTGTCTATAATTGGGTTGTTTCATTTGTTACTTTCTCCTGCCTGAAGCCAGCAAAGATTTTCTCTATCCACAATACAAGCCAGTGGTCATACTGGAAGAAAAAAATGGAAGAACAAATGCAGATAGCACATGCTATGACTAAATGACTAAAGAGCTGCTGAATAAGAAAATGGAGGATGCACCAGTTTTGAAATTACAAAACTCCAATAAGGACATTTCCACTGGACAACACAGGCTGAAGTGTCAGTATGTCAACCAAGCATGCAACATGGCTCAGGGCAGGTCACAATGGCTGTGAAATAGACATCCAGATGTCCTGATGCTTGGCACTTTGTGTAACTGCTGTGTTATGGAGGCACTTTCCTTTGGTCTGTCTAGCCAATACCATTGGAAAGGGGATGCCTCTAAGAACTCCTCTCCTAAGGACTGTTATTTATATGCCTGAATCATTTCCTGAAAGGAATTATTATTTTCCCATGGCTCTAGAAAAAGTCTAAGGAAATTTGCATCAAAACTCAGCCAGTAAAGTTACGTCATGTAGAACTGTCCTTTATAGCCCCTTCAGTTCAACCTGGCAAAGAGGAAAAGTAATAGAATGTAATTTGAGGTAGCCCAGCTATTTTCATGCCTCCAGTATGAAAACAGCAGAAGCTGTTGCTGAAGACCCAGCTGGCTGTCTGAACTAGACAGTTATGAGGTGACATACCTGTGGCTGGCTGGCAGCCCAGTCTGCAGCACAATTTAGTGTGTCTAAATTGAGATCTCCAGCAGGCTAAAGAGAAAAGATGGTCCTGTTAGCAATTCTGTGCCAAAAAGCATGAGAAAATATTTCCAAGGAACAAGTAAAAGGGCTGTGCACTTTCCAGAATGATGATAGGAAACGGGAATCCAGAGTTGGAAAGGCTTCTGGCTCTGGGAGGCAGTGGATCTGTTGGTGGTGGGTACAGACTTTGGGGAATGGGTTAAAATCAAATGAACTCAAGAAACTTCTGAAGAAGGGAAACTAAAGTAAAGAGAGACCATTCTTCAAATGAGCAGCTCACTTGGTAAGAGGGGTGGGTTTTTTGCTGTGGAAAATTGATTCTCTTACTAAGGAGAAAGGGAATCATAAAGTTTCAATGCTCAGTACTGGAAAGACAGCTAGATTTCTGGAAAGGGAGGATGCTACCAGCAGAGGTTAAACTAGTAACAAAATGAATTAAAGTGACAACTCAGGATAATGTGAAAAGGTCTTGAGAATAAAATTAATCAAACTATCAAGAGATGTGGAAAGCAGATCTTTGATTATCTTTATGCCAATAACTGGGAGATGGAGTGAAAAGTAGTAAGGATTTGAATTTATTTCCGTGTAAGAATTTATGAATAAGCTTGAGATTTATAAAGCCTGATTGGAAGGTCTGTGTGACTGAAAATTTTGAAAAAGAACCCCATAGTGATTTTTGTGAGTGGACTATGCAAAAAAGAAATTCTTCTGAAGTTCACTTACAAATTGCCAGACCGATCACAACTTGACAGCATCTGCAGCAGATCACCAAGGTACCAGACAGCAGGATGACTGATCTCTCACTTTGCAGCGAGGAAAAGCTGTACTAACATGTAGGGTGGGAGACTGTGTGAGATACGTTTGAGTTCTCATGCTGAAAGAAGATAAAAGTTCTTTCTTTTATCATCTAAGCTTGGGGAGCTCTAACTGAAACATCATTTTGAAAGATTGAGAAATAGATCACAAACCTGAAAGATAGGGTTGCTTAGGTACAAATGATTTTTGCTTGATTATATTTGCAAGCAAAATATCAGCACTAAGATCAATGGACTAAAACAGATAGTTAATGTTTTAAAACTTTCTGTTCCACAGAAATGAAAACAATTAAGAGTTAAATCAGCTGTGGAAAAGACTATCAACAAACTGATGAATTATGGTCGAGACAGGCTGCAAATTGTTTCTCTGCATGCTTAAATGCCACATTCTGACAATGAGAAAAGAAGACTTTGCCACTTATGAAAAGAAACCAAAAGGGTTAGAAGCTTGAGTAAGGGGTGAGGTGAAAGGTCTCTATGAAAACACTGTAAATCAGTGGGGCACTGGTAGGGGAAAATTTGACATGTATTATTGAATCAGGTACCATGCATTTCACTACTGCTATGTGTGAATATTTCATAATATTTCTGCAGGTTTTACCACAATGGTGAAGCAATGAGTAACCAGCAGCAAGGTACAATTTAGCAAAGAGCCATGATGAAGATTCTTGCATATCTCTAAGGTGAAGATTTAAATAGCTTTCTAATACCAGTTTAGTTCAGATGGGGTTAATCCAACAAAATGTTGTTTCTTTTATGTAGTTCATCTTGTGCTTATATACAGAACTGTTCCTGTGCTTGATTTCTTTTTTCAAGGAATTAAAGACATTGTAAGGAATTAAAGACAGTGCAGGATCATGGTCTGGTACTGAGGTCATAGCTTGGTACAATGACCCACAAATATTAAGTAGAAGTAGCTGTTTTTTGTAGTGTTTGGTTCTGTGTTCTGGGATGTGTGCACATGAACTGCATTTGTGGATTTTGCCATTCAATCAGCTCTGAGCTTGATTCATAATCCAGTGTGCAAAATACTTCTATTTTAAGGTCTTTGAAGAAGAAATTTGTTTCTGGAAACCTAAAATATATCCAGACTCTGTGATACCACAGGAAAATTGAGTTTTTGGAGGCATTCATGAGACAGTGTGAACATAAAAGTTATCGCTTCTTGTAAACACACACATATTTTAGCTACTTCCTATGCAGCCTGAATCCTATGTGCTTCTTTCTCTTTTTCCTCACAGCATTTTTTTTCTTGGCAGGGTTCTTAGCTGAGGTTATTGAGGGAGAAGTTTAGTGCAAAAGTCAGCATCTAATAACTTGCCTAAGACTTTACTGGAAAACAAACTGAGGGATGTTTCCTCTGCTCCAGGTTGTCAGACAGAGAAACGAGCATCCTGCAGTTTTGGCTGCATCTTCTCTGTTTTTCTGCACCCGTATTGCTTAAAGAAATGGCTACAAAGACCGAGGAAACTAACTGGGCTCTAAAGGAAACTCTGTTTTCAACCTGGACCAGCCTGGGCAAACAGGGTTACAAGGAACTTTTTCCAGCTGCAAGCCAGCTGTGCACTGCAAGAACAGGGAAGCAGTCATTACAGGGCATTCACATTTCTATTCTGCAATGGCAGCACACCTTACATGCTGTATCCAGAGGGGTACATGTGCATCTAGGGATGTCGTGTCTTTGCAACACCATCCACTTTACCTCTTCATCTGGTAGTTAAAATCAATCCTTCAGGGCTATTGGTTCAACTCACGACAACTGCACAACAAAGTGGCTGCCAGTGAACTCTCAGTGTGTCAATTAAAACTCCATTAACTGTCATTATGCTGCTTGTGCAACCCTCTCTGTCCTCCTTCTCCTTTAATTCTGAACCCTTTCAGCCAGAGAAAAAAGAAATCCTCCATGGGTGTCTTTTGTAGCCCACAGGGTAACTTTAGCTGCCCATCCTTGTCTATGCTCTGTTGAAGATGGCCACATTGCCCACATGCCTGCTGGTGTCTGAAGGTATGAGATATATTGTGCCAATACAGGTGGTGTCTGATCCATGCATATTCCCCAGGATGAGATATTCAAGACACCTTCAGCTGAGGCAACACACCTGGCTTATGGTTTATTCCCTTCTCCTCCAAATCCCTTTGGATATGACCTCCTGGTCACTCAGGGGAGGAGATGGGTAACTATCAGCAGTGCCCTGATCTGGGTTCCCAGGACTTCTCTGCTCCCAGGAGCCTGGTATGACTCCCATGAGACAGGAATGCTCCACTGTGAAAAATGGTATCTGAGAGCAGACTAGAGGAATTATCCTCTATTTGATAACAAGAGTTATTTCCCATGGACTGCAGATTGTTCATCCATTAGTCACCAGAAGAGAAGATTCTGGAGGGAAATGTAAACTTCTCAGGTTTGTGAAGATAAAGGAAATGTCTTAATTACAAATGTTGATATGACAACACCATCTTCTCCTCAATATAAAAATAAGAGAACAGCAGATTATGTGGTGATATGCTGCCCACCTTCAACTCAGTGGAACAGCCTCCACCACAGAGGACTGTGTTAGAAATCATTCACAAACCTTCCAAACATTTAATATCCATTACTACTTTATATCCATGCTTTCATGATTTCATAGCTGTGGTTTCAGACATTCTGTTGCCATTTCTCTTTATGTAAGTGTTCCTGGCTTTGTTTTCTATTTTGCTAAACTTTTTGCATTTGGGCATTAAACCTTTAATGACCATGTTCATGAGGTTTTTTTGGTTCTTGTTCCTTTATCAGTACTCTCAAATCCCAAAATTAATCTCTGGGTTAGTTAATTTCATTTGCAAGCACTGTAATCTCGTTTGTTTTTCTCTTCAGCCACATCCTCAGGCTTTTCACTTTTCTTCCCCTTTGTGTAGTTCTGTTCTCCCATGAGCTCTTTCTCAGGAGTTTATTATTTCAACAAAATCAGTGTTTGGATGAATTCTCTCCCACCTGGATAGGGTTTTTGTACCTCAAAATGACATTTAACATCACAGAAGGAAAATCTTCCTTCTTTTTTCTTTATATTAGCTCTTCAGTCATTCAGTGAATTCCCTATTCTGTCCTCTCCCTCCTTTGCTCTGAGTGAGTAATATGTAATACTGCAGAGGTTACTTTTACAAAAGTCTCCCTTCACCCTTTGTCCTACACCTAATATTAGTCCCTCTAATTTCTTGTCTGATTGCAGTCTGGTTCTAGTGACCTTGGAGCCTTGAAGTGCGCTGTTATTTTTTTTTTTTTTTCATGTTCCTTTCTTATATTGTAACTTAAGAGATTTTACTGCTGCATTTGCTTTACTGGACCACACTTTTTTAACTCTGAAGGCCCTTGGCAAAATACTGTAATTTTATAGGTCAGTACATCCTCCTAACCTGGAGGGAGATCTGTACTTGCAGCTGAATCTTCATTGGTGATTTCTCATGGTAAGTTCATTATTCTTGCACAGGCATGTCAGTGAATGTTTTTAACCGTGGAGTTTCTCTCATTCTGCAACATCATTTAAGATCCCCACTGCGGCTTTGGCTGGTAAAGACCTCTGTACTGTCAGTACATGCTCTTCTTCCACTATCCAAAGGCTCTCTATTGTCTTTCCACTACCCTCAGACACATTTCTAATTCCTCTTTAATCCAGGAATAAGGTTTGGGAGTGAATGCAGCAAAACCAGTGTAGGGTTGACAGTTATGGCCCCTCTAACAGCCACAGAGGGAATGAGGCATATCTAAGTGACTGATTGTTATACATAAAAAAAAATCTTCAGCAATCATAGATTATTTGTTTGCAATTCCACTCTCATTTTTCACTAGTTATTGTTGGTGTTATTTGACATTCCATCTTCCAATTTGCTATGGTAATGGACTCAAGGCTGACAAACAAAGTGATGAAATACTGCTTATCTCAGTTTTATTTCTTCTCTGAATAAAACCCTGGTGGACAAAAACATCTTGGATAGAAACCAACTCTCAGTACTGATGCAATTCATGATCACTCAGCATCTCAGCTCTCCTGAGCTGATCCTACAGCCAAAGGGTTTTTTTTTCTATATTCCAGCAATATAAAATTTGCTAATTGGCTCACTAATTGGTCGTATGCCTTGCTTACTGTGTTGAAACAGGGTTTTCTGCTCTCCCAAGTGTAGGAGATTGTTTGGTGTATTCACATCTGAAAACTTGTGAATCACAAAGGATCCACAGGTGTTTATTTTTGTCTATTCATGCAAGTTTTTTGGTACTGGGAACAGCCTGGCACTCAAGCCAGGATCTCCTGATACTGTGCCCTGTCAGTATTTGTCCTGGGGTTAACCAGGATCTTCTCCATGTTACTGGATGAGGATGGCAGAGTTATCAGGTTCTGCTGCATAAACTAATGATGGAGACACTGACCTTTCTTTTGCATTAGTGGAAGGGTGAGAAACACTAATTCTGGCTGAACATTTGAGTAGTGTAGTCCAAGTACAAGAAGACTTCATATTATTATATTCTCTGGGAAGTTTTCTGAATTGTTATCAGTCAGAAGGTTTCTGTTGAAGAGGGTCCCCTTGTAAAAGAAAATCTGACAAGGTAGAGTGTGTATTCATTTAGTTGTCTTGTAAATAAACTGCCTTAAATTAAAAATTGTGGGATTTTACTGTATATCTGAAATGTATCTAGCTGACTCCTTCTGCCATAATACATCCACAGTGTCTGAGCACTGAATAATGCTGTAAATATAATTTATGTTGGTATGTCTGGAGGTTCACTTTTGCCGCAAATGATTAAACTACAAGAAGCTGAATGCTCACAAGCTTACTATAAAATGAGACAATTTTTCAGAAAATTGAAGAAATACCATTCCAAACATTTTGATTTTGTTTCTTATTTCTGAATGAATTATTTCTAGGTGTTTGAGTTTTTGTGATTTCCTGACCAATTTCACATACTCTGTTTTGTGACTCCTTAGCCATTTGTAGATCAATAGAGATCTGTGGATTGTGAGAACACAGCCCCAACTTTGTTTCAAGAGGAGAAACTGTGCTACGCTGTAATGAAAGGGATTCCCTGAGATGCAGGAAAGGAGTAACTTATTCTCCTTTGTCATTTTTCTATTTGTATCTCTCTGAAGTATGTTGTAACTTGTTTTTATGTGGATCAGAAAAATTCAAGAATTATGAAGAGTTCTGTGACACTGTCATGACTTCTGAAAAGTTGGACAAGATAACTGGAAAGAATTTGTAATGAAAAGATTGTTTATTCTTAATAGCTGAAGAGATTAGCATTTTTCTGTAATTCATTGAATTTATGGCTGATATGCCAGTGATAGAAGTGTAATAGAAGCATCTTACTTCAGAGGATGACTGCATATTTTTACCGTCTGTGTTTGATTGCAAATCTTTTGATGTGTTGAAAGTTAAAAATTGCACAGTACTCGGGCAAAAAACCAACTATATCCAGTTCAGAAAGGTTCCAGGAGAGTTTTTAAATTTTTTTGAGGATCAGCATAGAGCTTGTTCCCAGCATTTACAGCTGCTTTAACTCAATTGTAGTTGACACAATGTGTACATTTATGCCAGACAGTCTCTGCACTGGTAAATCATAAGAGATTTAAGATGCTTATTTTTATCCAGACAGAAATAGGCAGTGCAATTCTCTCCCCTTGTAATCATGCTATCATCTGGTGTCACCGACTGACATAAAATTTGCTTTAATGTCAAAATGATTGACATTGCACATTCTTAAAGTCTATTTTGTTTGTTCATTGTTACTTATAACCAACTGTTGATTCTGACTGCTCATTAATGTACCATTTATTTCCATCTGCATTAAACGTATTCCAAAAACTCCCAAGAAAATCTCCTGCAAGTGTATCTGGATAGATCTATTTGGGCATCATCTATTAGCCAAAGCTCTGCTGAAACTGATGGAAATATTGGCTACTTCAGTGCTGTAAATTCAGCCATTGCCTTGCCAGTAGTGAGAAATTCTTAAAGCTCTTAGACATTAATTGATAAAATGTGTCCTTAGGATGAAAATTGAATCTCTGCAGGCTCCTAGCCTCTTGCCAATACAAAATGTTCACTGTATTTAACAGGAAACTGCCTGCTTGAGGGTTGCTCTCAGTGTGACAGCTAAGGAAGGAAGCAGCTGACATCCACAGAGCCTGCCCCGGTGTTTCTGCCCAAATTCCACAACTGAAGGACTGTGGGCAGGGAGGCAAAGGCTCAGCTCACCACTGGAGATAAGTCCTGCATCTGCACTGGAGCAGCCTCCGATACAGATGGTGTTGGCTAACATTTGTTATGGAGAACCTTCCACTTGTGGAATCACACAAGTGAACTGAGAGGGCTGCATGGGGAGAGGGCAGAAAAAGGATAGCTTGGTGCAGGAGCGATGTCAAAGTTCCAAACATCCCCAAAATTATGGATGTGCTAAAAAAGGTGGGAGGAGGTGAAAAAGTAAATGGGAACAAAAATATATAGGTACATTTGAGATTGCAAAGAGGGCTTTTTTCAGTTTCCACAGAGGAAAACGAACGACAGCAACAGTAATAATACTAATACTACTAATACTACTAATGATATTAATAATATTAATAATATTAGTATTAATAGTAATAGTAATAATAATAATGATGATGATGATGATAATAATAATAATAATAATAATAATAATAATAATAATAATAATAATAATAATAATATAATGATTGCATGGGCAAACTTTTGGAAAAAGGAGAATAAGTTTAACTTAGTTACTTACACCTCTAGACAGGTGTCAGACACACTCACAGCCCTTTTGTTCTCCCTGAATATAAACAATCCAGTACTTATAATGCATAACAAAGTGTGCTCTGCAGCCTTATTCTCAATGATAGCTGTGCTATTCTGGCTCCAAAGGCACTGTGCCTCTTGGAAGCAAAGTGCTGCTAGAGACTGAGGAGAGAGGCATCATCATACCACCTCCTCAGCCCCATGGCACAAAACGTGCTTTAAAGTATGATATAAAAATGTTAATTCTCCACTAACTTTTCAAATCGAGAGCTACAAGCTGATTTTTCCATAGCAAATATATCTTTACTTTTTAATTTTGTCCACACATGGAAGAAGTTTGGAGCTGTTTCAATCACTTGTTTTTATGTTTGTGGTGTTAAGACCCCAAATCTAAAAAGAAACATTAGTGTGGAAGACTCTAGTCTGTTTTTTCTAAACTTAGGAATTTCTAGCACTTGGTATGTAGCTTTAATTAAGAGCAACTAACCTCCACAAATGCTGCTTCACCTAAAAAGGGAAGTTAATTAGTGGTTGGGAAAGAGTTGAAGGGAAAATCTGAAGGTCCAGTTTACCTTGAATCTGTTGTGGTTTTAAGCCCAGATGGAGATGAAACACCACACAGCCTCTCACTCAACCCTTCCCTCTTTCCCCCCATCCTGGTAGAATGGGGAGGAGAACTGTAGTAAAACTTTCATGTTGAGATGAAAACAGATTAATAATTGAAAATACAGTGCAATGCAATAATAACAATGATAAGTAATGGTTATAATAAAAAGGAAACAAAGTTATGCACAATGCAATTTCTCACCACCCACTGACTGATGCCAGGTCCCCATCCCCAAACCCAGTCTGGCCCCTGGGTAACTTCCCCGAGTTCATGTAGTGGGCATGGCATTCTATGGTGTGGTCACTTTGGGTCACCTGTCCCAGCTGTGCTCCCTCCCAGTTTCTTTCATGTGTCTCCTCGCCAGCAGAGCAGGAGACAAGGAAAAATTGTCCTTCACTTAGGACAAGCATACCTTAGTAAAAACCCAAAACATTGGTGTGTTATCAACACTATTATTGCAAATCCAAAACACAGCACTGTAACAGCTACTGGGAAGAAATGAACACACCTGGTCTTTCTCAGTTATAAATCTAAACTCCCCCAGCTTGAATAAACTCTGATCCAGACTTTGAGTCTTGTGAAAGGATCATCTCTAATACCCTTAGAAATCAGTGTAATTGTTCTTGCTTTTGGAAAAGAATTCTTGGTTTTCTTCAGCTTTAACTGCAAGGTGGTTATTTTAAGTTTAGCTACTCATGTTCAAATCCTGTTTATTTCTCAATCCCTGAAAAATTCCATGAGTTCAAAACTCTGAGGGAGGTTCCCACAGACCCTGAGATTCTTAAAATTTTCAATTTTCCATATTGTTTCTGATCCCTCCAATTAAACTGCATTCATTGCAGCTTGGCAAACTCAATTGCACACTTCAAAAGGAGAAGAAACAAAAATCAGAATGATGTAGAAAGATAAGTGTTTTTTAAAATTTTGTCTCTCAGTGTAAAAAAAAAAAAAAAGAAGAAAAGAGACCATAAGAAATGGAAAGTCAAGAAGACATAATTTTGATTGTAGGTTTATCTTGCTATATTTTGGTGGAAAAATGAGGCCTTGTTAACTGTGCTGAAATCAAAAGATTTGAAGGGAAGCTGTTTTTTCATTTAAATTTTATTTTATGCAACCAAAAAAACCCCCAAAATGGCCAGAAATCTGTGGAATTAATACTTATCGATGCCATTTCTGACTCTGTGTTTTTTCACTTGCAAGAATGGAATTTACCTGATAAAGTTGGAGCCAGTACAAAACTAAAGAGGTTGCTTCATGTACTCATATGTAAGACCTCTAATAATTTGGCTGCTCATTCCTAGTAAAAATCAGGGGACAGTAATCACATATCTTGCTATTACACATGCATGATTTACCTTAGGAAAGATAAGAGTGGGTGGGAGTTATTTTTATCTTCACATGGCAACAAAACCCCTGCACCCACACTGCCAATGCAATTGACAGAGAGTTAAAGGGATTTTGATTCGTTGGGAAGGGAGGGGAGTCAGTAAGGCAGAAATGCTTGGGAGATGAAATGATCCTTACGTCTAATCAGAAGAATTTAGACTCTCCAGACCCGATAACAGAACGAGCTAGAGAATTTGTTGCTATCTGTGAAGAACATTAGAAGAAGGGTATGAACTTGAAATGTGCACAGAGGAATCTTAAAACTGCCTTTGTACTGTGTGGTACTGGGCTGTGGCCTAATGATTGCTCTGGAAGTGTTGTTACAGCTAGCACTTGCCAGAGGAGGAGTTGTGGCTGTATCTGATCTTGACTCCAGCTGCACGGGGAGGAAGGAAAATAGGCACCAAAAGACAGCTCAGGTGTGTGTGGTGTGTTCAAAAGGGTGACAGCATCCTTCTGAGAGCACCCTTTTTATTACCTGATAAGCTTTTTGGACTCTTAAAATAATTTAGTTTGGAAGAGATCTCTGCAGATCCTCTAGCTTCACCTCCCACCCAAAGCAGGATCAACTATGTAGTGGAAATCAAAGAGGTCATTTCCATTATAAAGGATTTAAAGCACTGCTGAAAGTCTGAGTTGTTTGGTTTGTTTTCCAGTAATAATGCAGCCCTTTGGGATTATTTTGTTGGATTATGAGGTGCTGTTAGTAAGAGAGATGCTCAGCATTTACATATCTTGGGTAGAGACATATAAAAATCCTGTATAGGACATCAGGGAAGGCTTCTCTTTTGATCCAGCTGACACAGTAACAGAGATGTAAAGGTAAGGGCAACAGCATAACCTTTATTTTTCTGACAATAAAAGGAGGCACATACTTACTGTTTTTCAAAATATCATCTTTTCTTAGGTTCCAAGGTTTTAGTCAGGTCAAATACACAGCATGAACCCTACATTCAGGGACTCTGAATTCTGGTCTGCTAGGAGTTTGCACATACAGGAAAATGTAAAAATAAACACACAGTGGACTGGAGTCCTCCATTTTAGAACTTTGTTTTCAGGTAGGTTTGAATTCCAGTTTTAGAGAAGGGTAAGAAAGGTGCTTTGTATGCTATTTAGTCAGTTTACCCTGTTTACACCTCAATTCAAAGATATTACAAAATGCAGTGCTTAAAACCATCACTTCAACATTTATTTTACCCACAGATGCTCACAGAATGTCTAACTGTTACCTGACTCAGGTGTAAAAGCCTGAACACATGGGCTTTTAAGGAGGGAGGGGAAGCAACCTGGTCTAAGTGAAATAGGAGAGAGAGAAACCTGCAGCCTTTCAGTCCTTACATCTGGATGGACACCGAAATCCAGCACCTGAACCCTGCTTTAACCAACACAGGATATCCAAGGTTTGTTGCAGCTTGAAGTACTCTGAATCCAAGCAATTGGTACAACCACTGGTGTCTGCCCAACAGCCAGCATTGACCTTTCCCACCCCACTGTGCTTTATCTGTCTGAGACATCAATCTTTGTTTAACAGATGCTGCTCACAAATTTTGTGTGTCTTCATAGTCAATGTGCAATGCCCTCCTGGCCCTGAGCTGCTGGAAGGCACATTTCTCTCCATGGCTGGATTCCCATTTACCAGTTGGGTCTCCAGCAGCAGAGGGAACCTGTCTGGAGAGAAGAGAGGCTGGTGGCCTGCATGGAAATGGACAGTGTGTCCCAGCTAAGAACCAGTTGACTCCAGACCTGAATGATCCATACAGGCAAATACTTTGTGCGAAGACACTTCAAAACACAAGCTGATGTAATCCTGCATGTTTGGATTTTCTTTTGGATAACATTAAAGTCATGGACAGAATTATTATGTAACAAAAAACATATGATGGTTTTTTCTTTTCCTAAAAATGCATCATTTAACTTCCTTAGAGGAATCTAGAATTATTTTTGCTGAAACATACTGACTGAAGCATATATATTTCAAATGGTTTGCTTAACACATTCTGAGAGAAATACAATTAAATTTCATGAATAAGATCCTTCTACTTGCATGCATGCCTTGATTCAGAAATTCAGTGAGCAACTGTAATAGAAACAGTAGTCTTTATAGGGAGTTGCACAATATATAGTAACTTTCTCACTTGTTTAAAAAGAAGGATTATATTTTTCATTCCAATGTCAACCTTGCTTTCTGCATTATGGCTCTAATACTCAGGATGAATAATTTTATTACGCAAATAATTGCATGATGATTTATCCTACTAAGTATCTGTTGTCTCCATAAAGCAGAATTGAATCAAACAGGATCCCAAGCTTCCTGTTATTCTTTACTATAAATGTGGTACAAATTTGTCCTCCATTTGCCCTCAGTGCTGATTGCAAAGGTAATCTGTGCCATACTACTGTGGAAATAGTCATGAATATATCTGTGTAATGGCTAAAGCTGTGCCACTTGATGGGAAAGGAGGGAAGGCAAACACCAAGACACAGCAGGAAGGGTGATGGTCTTGTGGGTGAGAAAACTGAAAATTTTGCTTGTGGGAAAATGTTTCCAAATCTGGTAGAACTTGAAAAGGCAGAAGTTTGTGTTTGCCATAGGCAAATCTGTAGGTCATAGGCATATTGATGCTCTTTCCTCTCCTTTTCTATTTTTCTTTGCATCTCTCTCTTTGCTGTCTTTCTACTTAAACATCTACATATCTCAGAGACATCTTAAAGGTTAAAGCAGTCCATGCTGTATATATTCTACCTGCCCAGTACTACTTGATATGTAAGATTTTCTGCCTCCAGCCCTGAACTTTCCTCCCACCAAATAACCCAGGGAGCAAGTGGACTCAGGGTATCTGAGCAGAAAACTAAAAAAGTCTTTGACTAAAAAACTTTGAAACAATCAAACAGAACAGTATAACCAAGCACAGGCAGGAAAACCACTGTAGCTTCATATAAACTCTAAATACTATCCATTGATTTTCCTTCTTATTTGAACCTTGCAACCTTTTTAAGGTCTGATTTAAATGCTGGAAAGCAAACACGAGATAAGTTATTTCACAATGTAAGGGCAGACATACCAAAATTAGTGCAGAATGTAGTCTTATAAGCATAACAGCAACCTGCAATTGGAAGTATTGTGTAGGAATATTAACCCAAGTTTCTGTTTTGAAGAATGTGCAGCAAGTCAAATCACTGTGTGGGCTAGTCACTAAAAAGTTGGACTTGATAACCCTTGTGGGTCCCTTCCATCTCAGAATATCCTGTGATCTGGAACTGTGACAAATATGGTTCTTACTGTAAAAACAGCGCTGTCAAGCTGGACTCAATGGAGTGTCACTCTGTCCTCAAGGTTCTCATATAAGCTTTCAAGACCATTTTTTTTTTTAAATTTTTGCCATGCAACACTAATGAAATCAATGGCATAAATAACCCAAATTTTCTGTAGGACTCTGGTCTATGTAAATGAAGGTAAACAGCAACATATTAAAAACTCATCACTGTAATTAACTTTATTTTTAATATGTTGCTGTTTACCTTCATTTACAATGTCTAGGTCTGGGACTCAACTGGTCAATTAAATTTCATCTTCAAACCTGCAGCATCAGATTTGACTGACTCATTAGAAGTTTAGGAGTAGGTGTTTGTGTAGGTTTTTCTTCCTTTTCCAAACTTCAGCAGATCCAAATTCTATGACCAGCAGCTCTCACACAAGACATGGTTGTTGGTTCATTTGGAGCTGCGACCCTTGGATGTGGTGGGTGGGGAACAGCTCTCACAATTGTATAGATCAGTCATATTTTAAATTATTTTAAATATATATTTATATTTATATTTATATTTATATGCATATGCATATGCATATGCATATTATTTGTTTCAGTTACTCCACTTTACACTGAAGCAACCAAAGGCAGAATGTGGTCCATGAGCATCAATTTAAGTTGGTCTATAAATAGTTCACCTTAAGCAAGTGCAAGGGACTATAGGTAGTGACAGTCTCTCACTGTTCCAGGTGATGAAAATGCCAGCTGATAAATTTTTACATCTTATATACTCACTGTGTATACGTGTGTGTGTAAGTCACTTGTATGATACACATTATATAGACAGTTTACATATTATTTCCTCTGCTTAGGGACCTACCTTGCTCCATTTGCTTTACAAAGAATTTGCATTGCTACCTTTGGTCATAGTGACATTAGACACCTTCAAAGGTCTGCAAGGTGAAGCGTGAATTACTCTCCTCATTATGTCTGAGGGAGTGACTGGGAGATATTTGCTCTGCATTATACATAATGCCAGATGATCAATGCTCCTGTCCTCCAGCAAAGACACAGCATGGGAATAAGAACCAAAGTGTCCTACTTTATTCCCAGATCAAAGCACTTGGGAGCCATGAATCTGCTCTCCTCACTTCTCCTCCAACAACATCACAAGACTGACCTTTTATATATCAGGTTGTTAATCACAGAATTGTTTAAGTTACAAAGGACCATTAAGACCTTCAAGTCCTGCCATTAACTCAGCACTGCCAAGTACACCACTAAAGATATCCCCTGGAGCCACAACAACTTCACATCTTTTAAATTCTTCTCGGGATGGTCCTCAGAGCAGTGTGTTGCAGTGCTTGACAACCCTTGTGGTGAAGATTTTTTCTGTAATATCCACTGCAAACCGCAATTCTGCTGGCACCCCTTCTTATTTCTCCAACAACTGAAAATTCAATCATTTCATGATGTCTCTTCTCAAGAGAGAGTCCAACCATTGCATCACACACCAGCCCCTTGGTGTTCACAAACAGCAGGTCCAGAGGTGCATACTCATGGTCATCATGGTCCCTTGCCAACTGTGTCAGGAAGTTCTCTTCCACACACCCTGGGAACCTCCTGGACTGTTTGCTCCCTCCTATGTTGTATTTCCAGCAGATCTCTGGCAAGCTGCAGTCCTCCATGAGAACAAGGGCCAGAGACTGTGAGGCTTCTCCTCGCTGCCTATAGAATATTTCATCTGCCTCTTGATTCTGGTTAAATGGTCTGTGACAGATATCTGCCTTGTGATCATCAGCATCTAGCTCTAAACAGTCAAAACAGTCCCTAACATACGGGGCAAACCCATCACTCTCCTTCCTTGCCTGTCCAGTCTGAAGAGTTTGTAGCCATCCATTGCAGCACTCCAGTTGTGAGTCATCCCAGCATGTTACCATGGTGGCAGCTGTGTCACAGTTTTCCTACTGCACAGTGGCTTCCAGCTCCTCCTGCTTGTTGTCTGTGCTGCAGGCATTGGTATAGGTGCACTTGGGCTATTGAGCCCAGCAGCTTTTTGGGGGGAGACGCCCTAATTTGTAGGTGACTGTTCTCAGCTGCTTTGGTGTTTTCTAACATTGATAACCCCACATCTTAAAATGTACTGAAGAAATGAAGGGCTGATCTTGGCTGATGTCGGGTTTATTTTGAGCCTTGCATTTTCTGTCTTTCCTGCCTGAACATGAGGTCTCGAAAATTTCTTTTTAAAAAAAACCAACAACAACAAAAAAACCCCAACAAAACCCAAAACCTCCCTCTTTTTTAGAACCCCCCTCTTATTTAGTCGCAGGATTCTGGGAGCTGGAGTTTGTGGGAAAATACAAACACTGGTGACATTATCCGAAAACTCAACATAACTTCCAGCAGTATAGTATTTCTCTGAGATTTCTTCATTTCTGGGCATGAGTACTCAACTGCTCTGAGCCTGAAACCACAGGCCTGGGGCTTTCTTCAGCTGCCTGCAGCACAAGGGCTGGAGCCCAGCGGTCAGCCTCCCCCTCTAACTTGATGCAATTCGGGAAGGCATGGGCTGTGGGATGAAACACCTGAAGAGAAAGACACCTGAAGAGAAAGACACCACTGCTGCACCCTTTCCACATTAATCTGTGCAGCTGCTGAGGGCCAGTGACAGTGTGGTCCACTGGTCAGAGGCATTACCCAATGGCAGAAGATTGTATGCTATGAAACAGGCAGTTTTTAATTACAAACGTTGTTGTGGGTTAACCTTGACAGGCAGCTAAGCACCACAGAGCTGTTCACTCCCTGCTTCCAAACTGAAGTCCCACCAGGAAGGAGGAGAGAGAAAAGGAAAAGCAAGAAGACTTTGGGTAAAGATAAAAACCCCAAACAAACAAGCAAAAAACAAACTTAAAAAGAAGAAATAGAAGAAGAAAGCAAACAAAACAAGTGATACAAAATGCCTAGAAAACTCCTGAGAAAAACACAAGTAACCTCCGTAAACTGCATGGAATCTGCCTGGTTATGTCCCCTCCCAACTTATTGTGCAGCCCTGATCTATTCAACAAACGTGGGGAGCAGAATAAGAAACAGAGAAGGCTCTGTTCAGCAACAGGTAAAACACTAGTCTGTTACTGGCATTGTTTTGGTCATAAATCTAAATCACAGCACCACACAAGCTCCTATGAAGGAAATTGACACCAACCTAGTTAGGACCAGTATAATCCCCTGTCTTTGAAAAGATAATCCAGGGCTGCTGTTAGGAAATGCTAGCAATGATTTCAATAGAATTTAGTACGTACTCCTTATTCTTTGTCATTTGTATAGCTCCTCTGAGCTGCAGGAGAGGATTTGAATAAAAGAAAAGGCAAAGTAAACCCTCATCCTCCTGGGACAAAATGTTCCTGCTAGTTTCCTACAATGTTACTTCAAAGCAAGAACATCGGGAACAGCAGCAGCACTGAGTATGATGAACCAAGGGTGTACTTAATGTTATTCAACAGAAAATGTGCCAGGATAAAGTAATCCAGGAATATCAGTCACTGTTGTGCTGGGAACGATGAGTCAGATGGGTGCTCAGTGCAATCCATCTCTCTCTTAACACTTGCAGGGAGGCTGAAGAAGTGCACGAGTCACTCCTTGCTCTGCTTTCAGCCATGATTAAACATGAGCTGGTACTGTTGTTTTTTGGTGCCATTGGGTCATATTTCCCTGAAAATCCAGAGTCTTTGGCAGCAGTGTTTGAATTTGGAGAGATACCTGTGTTTCTCATTACT
Organism: Chamaea fasciata; assembly: GCF_029207755.1. Classification (NCBI taxonomy): domain Eukaryota; kingdom Metazoa; phylum Chordata; class Aves; order Passeriformes; family Sylviidae; genus Chamaea; species Chamaea fasciata. Next base: position 11,114,358 of record NW_027094086.1, on the reverse strand, counting down.
TGCTAAGGTAAGCATTGCATTTGCAGAGTCTTATCATGATCTTTACTCAAGACAAGGTTTCCTCATTTGGGAGCAGGTGGGCTCTTTGTTGGTCCTATTTTGGTTGTGTAGGTTCTTCTTCAGCAAGTCAGTTCCCAAGATAATTTTTAAGCTGTTATTGAACAGTTTTAAACAACAGAGGTGGGTTGGATGAGATATGTGAACAGTGTTTTGGATTTTATAAGTGTGTGCTGAGCACACGTATGCGTGTGGAATATGTACTGCATGATGTGGGGGAAATACTCACCATGGACCTTACACAAACCGGTGGTCACAGAATCACAGAATATGCCAGACTGGAAGGGACCCACAAGGATCACTGAGTCCCACTCCTAGCCCAGCACAGGACCACTAAGAGTCACACCCTGTGCCTGAGAGCATTGTCCAAATGCTTCTTGAACTGTCAGGCTTGGCATTGTCATCACTTCCCTGGGGAGCCTGGGTGCCCAACTGAACTCTGGGTGAAGAAACTTTTTCTGATATTCAACCCAAACCTCTCCTGGCACAACTTCAGGGCATTCCCAGTCACAGGACTCACCCCTCCAGGTTTCACTTATGCCAATGATGTCAAATTGCTGGGACTGGGGCAAAACCTCAAGCTCCTCTTGTTTGCTCCTTGCCTCATTACTATAGAAACATTTCAGGCATGGAAATTTGTAGCCAAGATCTCTTAGAGCAGAGGGATCCCATTAGTGCTCATTTTCTCAAATTCTGGCACACCATCGCAGCATTCATCATGGCAAGCCTGCTATTTTCTCTTTCCCTCTTCCAAGCTAGTTTCAAGCTCTATCAATGAGACGTGTTAGCCCCTGTGCTAGACCTTTTCCCCCCTCTGAGAAGGCAAATCCCATCAGGTGTCAGTAGACCGGGTGTTGAGTAGATCCTCCCATGGTCATCAACCCCAAAATTTTTCCACTGTCACCAACCTTGGAGCCATGGATTGACTTGATGGATCTGCCTACTTCTATAAATAGCAGTTTTCATTACCAGAAGAATTGAGGAAATCACTACCTGTCCTCCTGAACCCTCTACTAATCATCCCCAGACCCTGAAGTCTCTTTTGACCACCCTTGGACTTCAGGTTATTGTTTCATTGCTGCCAGTTTGAGTAACCAATAGCAGATAGTAATCAGAGAGGGATTACTATTCTGGAGACTTTTCCAGTATGTGCCTTTTCCGTGCCCGCGGGAGACAGAAGACTTCTCTATGAGTGGGGTCCAGTCTGTGTATTGGATCCTCTGTTCCTCTGAGGAGTGTCCTATTACAACCACCCTTCTTTTCCTCTTATCAAAGGAGGTTTTGGTGTGAGGTACAGGTGGTGTTGCTGTAGGGGGCTCCACTATCCCAGAAAGACCTTCACCCATCTCATCAGTTCTCTGGCCTTCTGATTCCAGAGCTCCACACCTGCTGCAGAAGGTACCAGTCCTCCTTGTCAGATTCTGAGAAGGAGAAGGAGGAACTTTCTTCCTGGTATGTGCAGTGACCTGCTTCCAGCCTTTATCTTTGAGAGACCCTTGGCTAAAAGCCCTTTGACTGATTACCCTTGCAGGGTTCTGAGTCCATGACGAAGACGCTACAGACATTTTTCTGCATGGCATTTTTTGAATCTCACTCATTTTGGTATCAATAAGCACAGATAAAAATAGCAATTATACCACAGAGAAGCCTGTGTTTTAGAGCATGTCCTCAAAAGGAGAAAACTCAGTCAAGGAGACTGAATTCCCCATAAGTTTCAGGAGGCTGCACTGACTGCATTTACACACACCTGTGCTCTGGAATGTTCTTTATAGACTATAAACTCATAGCTAGGGACACCCACCAGAAACAGTCTCTTCAAGCATCTTCTTCTCATAACAAAGAGAGAGATTGTATTTATTGCTTTTCTTGGAGGAAAAGTGTTTCCCTTATATATACGCAGTAAGAGATTGCTATACTTTTCTCTCTAAGGAGCATAGACAACTTTTATGGTACTTAGAAGTCTTTACTTTAGTAAAGAGCTCCAGAGTTATTAAATCCTTCAAGGGTTCTCATAGCAAGAGCTCTCTTACCACACAGGTAGTACAGGAGGTGCCAGAAGCAGATGTTGTTAAAGTTGCAGAGAAGAACCAGTGTTTAGTACAGAAGGTACAAAAAGACAGTGATAAGAATAAATGAAAATAAATTTGTCTCAACAAACATTTGTCAAGGAGCCTAATTTCTGTGGTATGGACCAAAATTGCTGCTGACATTTTCTGTAATGAAGTTTCTTCTGATTTGTTCAAAGTCTCCATCTGCACTCTGACTCATCCCCTTTATTCCTGGACTGGGCATGTAAGACAGACCTCCACAGCCGCAGGACCCTGGCATCCTTCTGCAAAATGCTCCACCCAGGAAAGGCTGAGGCAGATGGGGACATACAGACCTGGGGCTGTCCATTTGCCACTGAATAAAAGAAGGCCTTGACTGAGAAAAATCAGTTTTGTATCCAGATCCTTCCTTCAGCCTTTTTTGTTTTCCTAGTATGAAGTGTTCCTTAAACTTTGTTCTTTGTTCTGAATGCTTAAAGGAGTGGTTGTAGCTTTTTTTTTTTTTTTTTTTTTTTTTTTTTTTTTTTTTTTTTTTAACTGGCTGGATTTATAGGCAATGCAGGTTGGCATAGCCCTATTGAAATCAGATGAACTATCCCAATTTCCACCAAATGATGCAGATCTGGGGTTTAAAATGCATATTCAGAATGAAAGAGTCCTGTAAAGAAAGTAGCTGTGGGTAATGAGGCAAGGATTTCAGCTAGAGATTTCAGAAGTGTATTTATGAGCCTTAGAGCCACATTTCTCATAGCTAGGGAAATAATATCTGCCCTGTTGCTTGTTTAATAAAATTATTCTCTGTTTCAGGAGAATTAGCAAGTCACAGTGCATTTAGAAACTGCTGCATTGGTGTTTTGTAAAGTTGAAAAAGGATAACATATTTGACACATTTAGTGGTCCAACATGTGTGTTGTGTTTGTCTTTGGAAAATATTCTACTACCTGTCCTTCTCTGCAGACAATCATTGGCCCGTCAGTGTGAATAATTTATTTTGCTCTGGAAAATTTCAGCCCCTGCTAGAATTGACTAAGAGGAATTGTTGTTTCAGCAATGATCTCTGTTGATGTGTTTTGTATTAAGCAATAAGCGGCTGTTGAAATTGATTAATCGTTGAAGGGGAGATGAGATTTTAAGGCAATTTCAAATCCTGTTCATTGCACTCATATTTTTTTATTAAATATCCCCTTATTGTACTGTTATGTACAAGATGAATAAATTTTTTTTATAAGGCTTCCCAGTGTCATTCGTTACCCTCTAAATATTTGGGATGTCTGAAAATCCCAGATATCAGCAGCTCTATTTCCAAGCCTTCACCAAGGAAGGAGAAAAGGATAACCTTGTCCTTTAAAACATATTTGTCTGTGGCTTCTTGTGTGACAGCAGACTTTTTTTCCACTTTGATATATATAGGACAAGGAAAATTGCCAGAGCAGGTCCAACCCAAGGTTGATGAAGGCCAGTCTTCTGCAGCTGGCAGCAGACAGCACCAGCTGCTTCGAAAGAGCAGACAAGAAGTTTCACAGCTAGTGGCAATTTGAAAATTAACCTTTGAGAAATTTTCTCCCAGCTTCCATGGGTGGAAAATTCATTTATGCCTGGAGGCAAGAAGGTTTGCAGGTTTTACTTTTCTTTTTCCCCTCTTTTTTTTTTTTTTTTTTTTCTCCCCCCCCCCTTTTACTTTAGGGTTTGCTACTATAAATCTGTCCATTCTTGACACTTGTATAAAATCTTGATCTTTTTGACTGCTGCGAAGCTCTTGACCATGATGGTATGGTGTGCCAAAGACAGGTGAATTGAAATTGGTATGAAACACCGTGTCCTTGTATCAGTACAAAATATGTCACTTTCCAGTCTCAGCAATTCTATTGTGTTTGTAACAATTTGTGTTATCTGTGCCTGGTTAGTTGCAAGTTTTAGGCCACAGTGGTTTGTTGTTTACTTACTGTTATCCCTGTCCCCTTTTTAGCTCTTGGGTCCTTTGAGTACAAGTTCTTCAAAGCAGGCTGGTCTCTACACAGCTTTTATACAGCATTCAGTTCACTGTGAATATCAGCTATTAGGAAAAGAAAGATATGCATCAAAACCTAGGGGAACTGAACATTGTTAATATATTCTGACTCTTATTTGACTAAATGTGAGTAGAAAAAAAAAACAAACAAAAAACAAGCAAAACCCAACACCTCTGTGAATGAAATGTGTTACTGATGTCACTTGCTCACAGTGGATACCAAGGTACAAGGTCTTCTGATCCACCAAAGACTTGAGGTACCTGCAGGAATTGTGAGGCTGGAGTACTTTGATGGCTCTTTGTCTTGTTTCAGACCTCTGCTTCCCACTTTGCTGGGTTTTCTTATCTATAATGTGAATGATCATGGAAATGATGGCATATTTAACTCTATGAGTGTCTTTTATGCTGTCAGAGTCCTTCCACTGAGTCTCCCAGAGCTGCTCTGTTTGCACTGTGCAAGGTGAGAATGGGGCACAGAAGTGCTGTGTTGCCTGGGGAACATGAGCTACTTCCCTGCTGCTCCTTATGGGTGATCTCTGAACTGTCCAAATTTAAAGACTCTAAGAACACCTGAACTTGACATCAATTTACACTTTCATTCAGAGCCTTTCTGAGGAATTTGACTTAAAGGGAACAGGTTTCAGTTAAGACAAAACTGAGTCTAACTTTATTATGTTTTTGTAGGAGATGAGATAGGTTTGCAGAAGAGACTGCAGAGAAAAGCATGGGTTTCTTTTGTTTTTGCTTAACTCCTGACCAGCAGGAGTGGAGTTAGAAAGGTCTACTGAGAGAGATGGAAAAGTTCAAGCTCAACATCAAGTGAAGGACTTTTCTCGTTTGCCACTTCTCTTCGTGAAGAGCTACATTTTGATTGTTTCATGGTGCTTTCTTCAGAAAGTGTTTTATGGGAAATCTAGAGTGGATGGAGCAAGCTTGGGGTGATAAAGACCAACCTTCAAACCTGATGGAAATTAAAATTCATATAGTGTGGCCATTATAATCTCAATGCTCAACTCTTTATGCATCTGGAAAGATAGCTGACTGCCTCTACCATTCCAGGAAGGAACTTGGATCCTAAACAACTTTTTATGCAGAGACTCCTCATAGCAACTTTTACAGCACAGCTTGTCACTGTGTTTAGTTTTGCTGCAGTCCTAATTCTTGTGTGAATGTGGCTTGTGCAATAAATAAAATATGTTTGTGTTTGTGGAGAGGAGGGATCTGGGTCTCATTATACTTGTGAATTTGTGTATGAGATAATAGAGTCACATCAGGGCAATCATGTTCTATCTGATCTTTAAAGGCAGATCTCAGACTATATTAAAATTCAAGGTAAATCAGTGCTAGCCTTTTCACTACAAGTAATCCAATGTGATGTGAAGTAGGGGCACAGTCCTGTGGAAATGGAGTAATTGAGATTGTTTCCATTCGTTGTTGGCAGCATGGCAGTGATTTATACCAGCTGAAATCAGACTAGGCGACACACCTCACAGAAACATGGCATTTCTGGTTTCAAAAAGTGGTGCAGTGTTTTTGTTTGTGCCATATTTTCCTGCTTTCTGACTGCTACTTTGTCAAACAATAGCTATTTCAGTGCTGGTTTATCAAGTCTTCACAGATTTGTGCTAATCAGTATTTGTCAGAAAGCAACATATTTATTTTCAGCCCAGGAAAATAATTCAATTGGAAAAAAAAACCCAAAAAACATTCAATTGCCATAGGTTATCTTCATGATATATATAATGAGTGCACAGCAGTGGTATCTCAGGAGACCTCAAATGCAGAACCTGTGCTAGGAAGAAAATATGAGAGCTAACTTTTCGTGCAAGGTACTCTTAGTCTTTATTTCCATCCACTGATGAGGGCAGTAGCCTTTCTTTCCACACGCCTGTGGGCTTTATGTGTGCTGGTCTCAGGGGAAATTCCTGTGCTACAAGCACTTTCTGTTCATTCAGAGACTTGTGCAAATCTTGGGCACCAGTCAGCCCTTCCAGCTCTTCACCAAAATAGGAATCACAGAAGGAAGCACAAGGAAGCATAGGTGGGGCCAGCACTCCCAAAGAGAGGGGAAATATTTTGCTGGATATCATGAACATTTTCAACTTTTTGTATGATGACAGAGTTCTGCCTTCCAAATCTGCCCTTGAATGATTCAAGAAACAGGTCCAACTTCAGATGAATCAGATGATGGGATAAGAACCATTAAATTCCACAGAAAAGATTTGCTTCATATTCCAGATTTTTCTAAGCCTGGAGGAACCAAAAAGATGCAAGTAGTGGTTTCAGGGAGAGGAAATGTTGTAGTGGTATTGATTAAGAAAATTTCTATATCCCAGGCCTATTTAATTTCTCTTTGGCCCCTCTGTTTTATACTGTTAGGTCCTGCACAGTGCTTCATCAGTTTCCTTAGCAGAGCTCTCTCATTTATGGTTATCTGACTCTGCTTCCTTTTTATGCCCATCTTGTGGGTTTATTGGATTGGAAAGTTGACTACAAGCCATCCAGGGAGGCTGTCAGCAGTAGAATATCACATTACTGAAGTGAACAGATATTCAACTCCTGTACATTTCGATGCTGTTTGCTGAACTAAACAGAAACATCCTGAGATATTTCCCAGAAGGCGACAATTTTTCACTAGGATATGGTCATGCTATCAACAGGCAACTGGCCATAGCTAAAATAATGCCCTCAGCATCGTATAAACTCACATAAAACATGAGTTAAGGATGTGTGAAGCAGCCAGAATATGGCATAGCTCAATGTAGTTTATACCCTAGGTCCAAACCTGGCTCGGCTCTGCTCATGAAAGGGTACATCAGTGCAAACATTACGGACAGATTTTGGGGACCTTGGATTAACCACAGGCTAAAGGTGTAACTAAAAACAATTAACCCCAAACTGCACTCCAAAGTCTTATCCCATTTTCAAATTCTCTGTGGGACTTATACTCCAGAAAGTCATTGTATCGTAACTAAAAATGTTTGTGTTTAATCTTGGCTTTTGACTACACATCTGAGGTGAACAAAGAGCTATAAAGTCTAACTGAACCAGCCCTCCCTCTTTCAGAATCATTGCTCAATTTGAATATTTTGCACATATTAGTGCAAAATTTCCCAATTTCATGACTGGAGGAAAAGCTGTCTCTCTTTTTAAAGAGAGGGAGCCACCTGCTAACCAGAGAGCAGCACAATATATTAAATTGACACTGATTTTGCAGGCAGTATTGCCTTCATGTAGTTGAAAAAACCAGTCACGTTTTTAACATGAGAATAAGCTGGTGCTGTACATGACATTAAATAACACTTCCTGAATGGAACAGTCAGAGAGGTGGAGAAACTAATAGCAATTTAAGTTCTTTGTTTGGTTCAAAATCAGTTTATTGTATTGACAGACACATAAATAAACAGGCTGCAGGGTGGTGAAAAGGTAGGAAGGTTGACTGATATTAGAATATATAACTAGGAATAATGGGATAAGTTAAACGGAGAGACGCTCATAACATGAACATCTTGCACTGCAAAATAGTCTCCCTTAGGATAAGAAGGAACAGTTATTTTATTAAATGGGTCATTTAATATGATCAGAAAAAAAGTTGGAAAATATGCTGTAGGGAAGCATCCTGGAGACAGACTACTAGAAATTACTCTTCATTGCCTGTGATTATCAGCAGTCGCATTTTTTTTCCTCGTATTCAAAATGTGGAAGCGAGGTAAATGGAGGTTGTGCCTTTCAATTACTTGGTTGTACAAGCTGAAAAAAATGAGGGTTGCTTTCTTAATGACATTACTTCAGTGAAAAGCACTGACCTTTTCTTTAAAAAGGTGAACAGGAGACACACTTATAAACTGAAAAGACAAGGAATGGCCAGCATGTGAGTTCATGCTCAGGTAGGAAGATCAAACACTGAATTCCCGTGCAATGCCAGGAAGACCCCTCAGACACCTCCAGCAGTAATGCATGCTTAATCAAGGGGGAACAATTTTTTTTCTTATATAAGAACTTGAGATTTCTAATTAATTTGTGCAATATTTATTAAAATCATGGCTAAGGAGTTTGCTTTGTCATCCTTTTAATTCTCTTCCTACTCTCAAATATTCAGAGAGGCAACTGCTTTTTTTGTATGGTTTGGGTTTCCCTTAAATGTTGCATATCTCTGATGATGAAGAGTCATTTGTGCATATGAACAGAATAAATTATATTTCTACCCACCTGACAAAGTCTGTTATGCTTCTAGAATGGTGTACATGGTGGAAACATACTAGATACTTCAGGTTTTCAGTGATTTAAATGCATGAGGATGTTTCTGCTCCTGAAATAAGTGTAATAGTTATTAACTTCAGTTGGAAGAGCTTTGGACCTTAAGTCAGGAGCAAGAAACTTAATGCTTCTTCTTTCCCCCATCACTTTGTGAGATACTTCAAATTGCTTTACTGAAAATTTCCTATTGCTCCTGACTCCTATAGATTAAACTCAACAGAAAAAAAAAAAAAAAAAAGAAAAAAAAAAAAAGAGGAAGTGAGATATGACCTGAGTAGAAACCCCCTTATTCACCTGGAAATTAGAAAGTTTTTCACTCAACAGCTGTCTTACTTGCTTTACCCTGTGGTTGGTTGCTCAGTACACTTCCATACAGTAACAGGCAAAGTGATCTAGGAGTGCGGCAGGACCTCTGATCCAGAGGGTGGAATATGCCCAGAGGACCCCTGAGGAATGCAAATTCTGCTTAGTATCCACTCACTCCCACTTTGCACTTAGTGAGAAAGAGTGACTGGCTGTGTGAATTCAGATTTGGTAACTCAATGACCAGTAACAGCAATAAAGAGTTCCCTCATTGATTTTGTCTTTGGGAACAGATAAGCAGTGTGCCAGACACAGTAGTCAGGTGCTTTTTCTTGCCTGTTAGACACTGAATGACAAAGATTTATTGTCTGCATGGATATCTATGTATGAATGTTCACATATACATAAATACATACGATTACAGTCTAGCTTCATGCATACCTAAGGCTTATAAAATAGAAGGCAGATGTCACAGACAGATCAAAGATATTGAACTAGTAGAGCTTTAGCAATGTCCATTATCTCTGGATAAAGAAGATGATTGAGATTTAATGCTCTTCTCTTCTTAAGCCTGTGTGAATGGTGAAGAACAATACTGTTCAAATTATTGAAGAGAGGTCCTGTTTGAGCACAGGTGTGAGTATTTACAAGAGCAATGGGTAGTCAAACAGGGACTGCTCTAGGGTTGAACAACCTGTTTCTGTGCCAGTCAGTGCTCTGCTGCATGACTCTTCTATCCACTAGCTTGCAATGTCTTTGGAGCCAAAGTTAATCCCTCTGGTTTAACTCTTCCCATCTGGGAAGCTCACTCAGGGCCTCTCACTGCTGCTGGTCTGACAGCAGCAAATGGCATAAACTAGAATGTTACTCAGACATGTCAGGAGATTAAATTCCTCTTACACTGCTAATCCTCTGGGGTTTTAGGCACGGCCAAGAGCTATTGCCTTACCTTGCCACCTATAAAAATGTGCATGTGACTGAGAGGCAGCAGATGTGTGAGGAAGCTGGGCAATGTTGGCTTTTTTCTCTCCCTCCTCCCCAGCTCTCAGATAACACTGTCCACAACCCTTCCCTCTGCTTCCAAAGTAAAATGCTCAGGTCACTATCCCTGCTCCTCAACCACCCCACTCCCAGCTCTGGTTCTCACACCTAACCTATTAACCCTTATTTTGCTGGGTGTGCAGATGGAGCCTGGCTAACTCTTACCCTGTATGGTCTGAAACAGGTGTACAGCAAACATGGGAGCCCTGACATGCAGCCTTGGACAGGAAGCAAGTTGCTATTTGTAAGTTTCTGCTTTATGGGTATGTATTCCCATTCAGAACCAATTTGGCAATGTCCAGATGGTCTTGCTAAAACACACATAGCTCGAAAGTAATCCAAACACCCAGTTGTGGGCATGATGCTTGTGAGCTGCATGCAATTTCTCTCTTAATATGGTTTGATTTGGTCAGCACTGTTAGATCACAAAGGATCTCAGATGCATCTCAGATCTCAAAGCATTCAGATGTCATTTATGTCCCCCAAACTTGTTAATATGATAGTCTCCTTACATGTCACAAATCCAACTAAAAACTAATCTTTCCTTCCATTTAAGAAGTACTTTGTTTCTCCTTTAAAGCAGTATGGGAAAAATACTTACATGCTGTCTGTTAAAGCTGCATGTAAGAAGCCACACCATTTTCTTTCTTTTATTTTCATGTTTAGTCAAAGGTGAGTTTAATTGTTTTTTATTTATGAACTTTATTTACAAGAAAAACTAATTGACCAACTGATAGCCCAAGTTTTATTCAGAATTTTATTTGGACATTCGTTACATCTGATCATAATTATGTTTTGTCTCTTCAAGAAACAAGGCACTACTCCTGCCTCAGTTAAAAAAAAATATAAACACATAACTATTGCAGTCTTGCATATGCCTGTCTGAATACCATTGTAATTCTGCAAGAGATACTTGGAAACCGGATAGGTGATCTCTGTGGGTAAAGCATTATCATGCTGTAAGTGAAACTGAATATCCAGAGTCCTCAGTCAGTCCTTTCAGTTTGAATGGGCAATAACCAGGCCGTGAGACTCACCTTGAGAACGGACTGCAGGACTGTTTTGAACATAAAGAACTCTCTGGATTAAAAGAGGCCAGAGATTTGGTCTGTGCACAGACTCTCTCCTGCATCCTAATTTTTAGTGAGGCCATTTTTCTACTACTTTGCTTTGATCATTCTGATTAATCATCCTTGGTGTGAGTATCTCACCATAGTGAACTAATGTCTTTTCAAGTTCTGATATTCTGGTACAGGATCAGAGCCCCAAAGGGAGGGGAAACATCCCCTAAACAAACTACCTGTCTTGCCCCAACATGGGTGAGAGCAGCCTCAGCACAAACTGCAGCTAAAGCACCCCTGGCCTCCCATTCTCCCAGTGCAGCTCTGGCACCTGGTACCCAGCAGGAGCTGCACTGGGATCTTGAGCACCCTGCAGGGAGTGGGCATGTGGGGCTCAGGACTGCAGGAGGGCAGAGGGCATAGGGAGCTGCTGTGAAAATCTCCTTGTTTTCTCATTCCTTGGACTCAAAAGTTTGTGTCTGTCCACATTTGACACTGGAGAGGAGTATGGGGGGAGTACTCTCTGACTGCTTCAATTTATACTTCATGCAGGTCCTATTACCTCAGTATGTGTTGTTTTATGAAATTATCAGGTTCTTTCCTTAAAGCCATTTGCAGTTTTTGATTCATTTCAGCCATCAACAGCTGGTAAGAAAGTGATTTCTTGCTGTATTTCAACTAAATATTTGGATGGTTTAGTTTTAATTAGAGGTTCATTTTTAAACTTAGTTATTACGAGTTGTTAAAAAGAAGAAAGTCAGTTTAGCTTTTTCCCATGAAAAAGCATTTACATGAGGAGAAGGCACATGTAGAATGTATCTGTTTGTTAAAAAGCTGCTTTGCATCAGACCCCAGTGTATTACAGAAGCACGATATTAGCACCCAGGAAGAGTTTGAAAACCTGTTTGTTTTTGTATGAAGCTGTTATCTTTCATAGCACAACAAGGAAAACAGCAGCCTTGAAAAGAATTTTGTGCTGGATAAACATGAGAGGGTTCTCTGCCAGGCTCCCACTGAGCGTGTACGGAGCAGTGGCTGTGACATGGGGTTTGAGGGATGGTGCCAGATACCTGTCTGAGACAAACAGCTGTGACTGGTGCCTGAGATAGTGATGGATGAGGCTGCATGGCCCAGCTTGCCCTGTGATGTCCCCTGCTATTGCAGGACTGCCACCCACCCCTCAAGGCTGGCTGCTGTGGCAGTGAGGCAGAGCCTTTTGGAGCTGCTCAGGCAGGTATGTAAAACTTTGAATTAAATAACATGAGCTTTCCTCATTTTAACAAAATGAGAATACCAGTGCTATGGGTATGAATTTCTTTTAACAAAGGGGATAACATGTAGGGGTTTGCCTGATAAAACCCTTTGCCTCTTTGCTTTTCCCAAGGCTATTCCTGAAATCACAGTAGGGTTTTCTTCCAGAACCAGTGAGCAAATCTCCTCATACCCTATTTTTCAGTGAGGAGACAGGGATGAGCTGGTCCTGTTGGATGTGTGTGGGTTGTGGCTGTTTCACTGGCCCCACAGCAACAGGGGGTAGTGGATGAAAATCTTGCTGCACTGTAGCTTTGAACCCTCATGCAGAACATGACTGAAGGGCCCAAAGAGAGTGAATAGGGCAATGTGTGACATTTGGGGTTCTGGTGTGGGAGTGGCAACACTGCCTAGGAGGGTGAAGTGGGACCTGGAATCAGGGGCACTTCTGCCCCTTGCCGTCCAGAGGGCTTGGCTGGTCTGGGGAGTTACTCCTGGTCTCTTTTACACATGAGACTGGCTGTTTGCTGTGAGATCACCCTCTTGCCAAGGGCAAAGCAGCCCACCCACTCCAAAGGCTGCTTCACCACAGCCCAGTCCCTCTAATCCCTGCTGATGATTAGAGACGAATCCCCAGCAGTTTCATGCTGTAGGAGATTGTGTCCTCTGCTGCAGAGGGACACACAGGGTTCAGTATGTCTCCAGTGAAAGTGCAGTGATAAGAAATCTGGATGATTTTTCCCCTCCAGTGATGGTCTGTCCATTTGGACAGTGACACAACAGGTTGTGCTGGTGGGGCCTGTAGGTGGGAAAATCAGGCTGCAGCCTGTTAACAAGCATTGCCATCATCATCAACAAGAGAAAAAAGTGATACATCCTTCTTTAAGTGGTACCTAAAGTTAGGATTGCTAAAGTTAGTGGGCCAATTTTCATCTTTTTTTTTGATAGTTTTTTCCATTTTCTAATTTCATTTTCAACCATGAAACAGCTCATGGTTCCCAGAGACAGAAATTCTGCCACCTTGAATATTTAACTTGCAATATTAAAATAATCATCTGGTTTAGCCCCTTTAAACCTCAGGCAAAAATGGTTTTAATTTGGTGCCTAATTAATTAGCTTTCTGGGAGATGTTAATAATTAAGCTAATAATTACTACACTTTTGCAATGGACCTTGAGGTAAATCTAATGCAGGCAATTGAAAGATAAAAAATAATTATTTTGGATTTTTTTATTGGAACAGAATTATTTTTATATTCATATTCTTTCCCCATTTCAGATGCTGAATATGAACAAAAACACATAAAAGTTCCATAACTGTTTACAAGAAGGGAAAAGGGAAAATTGCCATGTTTCAACATGGCTGACAGAGAAGTTTGGGAGAAAGGACTTTGTTGCCTGGTGCAAATCTTTTTTGAGTTATACTGCTTTTCAGTTCTTGAGAAAAAAACAACTTCCCTCTTCATCCTCTTCCTTCCCTAAGCAGTGTTTAGCCAAGAGTGGCCAGCATGTTTGGGATGTGGAGAACTGGTAAAATAAATTACAAAAATGAATTCCAGTCCAAATACAGAAAAAAGAACTTCAATCAAAAAATGAGTGAAAACCAAACTTCTACAAAAAACCCAAAAAACAAAACCAAACCAAACCAACAAACCCCTATGTGATTTTGCTTTTCGTCATCACTTTCTGCACTCAGAGCCACACACTTTTAATGGACTTCTTTCCAGCAGAAGGGATGGTGCAGCCTTGGAGTGAACAATTTTGGCAGATGAGGACATAGGGACAGAGTCATTAAATTACTTCCCTAAACCTTAGAGTGACCCATTCTGTGTGGATGGCAGAGCTGGGCACCCAGTGAACATTGTTTCCGAGAGTTCTTGTCTTACTCTCCCCAGCAACTGCAAGCAATACACAGAAGTAAAAGGCCTTTTTCTGTTTTGGAGCTGCGGGACCTTCCTTCTGATCCGAGCACTCTGAGGTTACTGCACAGATGTGATTTATGCAGTAATTAAATCTGCAGAATATAGTTAGGCATCTAAATGCCTCTTAAAATGGTATTTAAAAGATGAATCCTTGAGGCCCTACATTCCAAAGCCCTGACTCCCCCTGGTTCTCACCGAGGCCAGTGGAACACTTGGTGCTTAAGCCACAGCGTGGCCTTGAGCCAGAGTTGAGTGCCATGATCCCAAAATGTACAGCTGTGGAATGATCTTCCAATGTGCAGCCATGTATTTTATGCTCATTTGTAAGATTCTGAAGCAAGAAGACGGAATGGGACAGTCTATCCCCTTGCTGAAGAGCACCCTGAAAATTATTGCATTACTCAGGTACAGGAAGACTGACAAAGGAAATGTTGTTTTCTTAGGCCTGCCAGTGCCAGCTCCCTGATACCTTGCTGTATTTGATCTGGCATTTGCCTGGTGTGACTCATTCCCTGTGGCCCCAGGAAAATGTGCTCTCTCTCACCATTTTAGAGGCTCTATTGCTCAGTGTTAGGAAAGAGAAGAAAATTCCCTCCAAATGTGTTCCACCAAAATGGTGGGCTAAACTGTCGTAAGATACCAAGCCTGTTCGGATAAGATATGGCATACTTGTATGACCACAAGAGAAGAGGAGTTTCATTTGCAGGCAAAGGCTGCAAGATGGTGAAAACATATTCTATTTTAAAAAATAACATTTTTCTATATATTCCAGAGAGAAAGGGATTTCATGCTGGCTCTTTAGCACCCTGTCTTGCTCCCTGCCTGTTTCCTGCAAAGAAGTGGAAAATTTGCTCTTGCCTTTAAAACCAGAACTATGTGTGCTATGGTGACACTATTACCTATATTCTGTTACTCTGTACTATACCCATGCAAGACCTGGCATCCTGTAACAGGAGCTGCATGGTGTGTGTGGACTGCTGCTGAATGGTCTGTAAAAAAGGATCCACCTACACTGGGGGAGCTGAGTTCCAAACACCATTTGTGTCTGGTCTTCATGGATCAGGTTTGGACAAGATAGCAGAGAAAACATCTGAAAGACAAACTGGCCTAATGAATTCTCCCTATTATTCAAAAGAGAGGTGGTTATATTTTAATGTAAAAAACTTTGCACTATTTGAGCTGAACTAGAAAAATGGCTCTACTTTATATTTGCAGTAGAGTGTGACAAAGTAGAATTATGACTACCTTTTTACCTCTCTTTGGGCCTGGATGGTGCTGAGTGTTCAGACCTCCTCAGCAAAGACTCAGTGTGAAAATCGCTTTGTCCATGTACCTGGGGAGGAGGGAGGAGATGATGAAGATATTTGGGCCAAATATGCTCATTAAGTCCTTTTTTTCTTTTCAGGTGTTTCTGGTTTGAGTACGAATCAGGACTGGGATGGGACAACTCAGCAGGTTTAAACAGCCCATGATGCTGCAGCGGGGCATGCTCTCTTACAGCATCCCCAGCTTTTTCCCATGCCATCACAAGCACATCCTGTGCTTCCATTCTTTCTTTCATTCCAGTTCCTTCAAGGAATTGCCTTTCCCAGTCAAGCACTGAGTACTAGGCAATGGTTAGATGAAGCAGGCTTGTTAGAAGATTGAGCTGATGAGGGATTTAGCAAGGAAGGAGATTTAGCAAGTTTCCCCTCTGTTGACCTCATTCCCAACTGATTTCTTTTCTCTGGAGCCAAGGCCCCACACAGGGCAGCTTCTCCTGCTGCTAGTCACCTCCCTACAGATAACCTGACCTTTTCTTTCTCCAGTACTAATAGCATTTAGAAAGAAATGATGCACTGGACAACAAACAGTTTTTCTTGGTGGTTTACAAGTATCCCATCAAAGTGGGACTGGGGCAGTTCTGGGGAGTGTAGGCAGCCAAGGGGCTGCTGCTGCTGCTGAAGTATGGTGCCCACTCCTCCCTGGGACAGGTGGGCACAGCTTCCCCAGCACTGTCACTGCAGAGCTGATCACACAGGGGGTCTTATCACACAGACTCCTCGAGCCAGGCAGGCATTTCGGCTTAAGTCCCCACCACAGAAGCTGACCAGAAATAATTTTAGTATTCTGCAGGTTAAATCAGAGTTCCTTTCTTCCTTCTTTGTGTGTTTTCTGATGAACGCTGCTTTGTCTTCGCAGGCGATTGCTACTCCTAATTTGTATAATAAAATCTGTTGTCTCCTTAGACAAGAAGTTTTTCTTTGAACTACATAGATGCCAATTGTTATTGAAATGCATGACATTAATTTTGTGTGTTTGTTCTCAGGAAACAAAATGAGCAGATTTTTCATTTTGTTCCTGTGGTTTTGCTAAGCTAGCAGGCCATACTTTATCAACACCAGACCGGTAAGCATCTGCTCTTTTGAAAAATTTAAACAGAATTCCTGATTTCCTCTGTGTAAATATGAGGGGAAAGGAGGAGGAACTGTGCATCTACTCTTTATAATGTCTCATTATAAACTTTTTATAATGTCTCATACAGTGAGTTGCATCAAAGCAGTCCTGAGAGGGAAGCACTGAGATTATACACTTTTATAGGTGAGGAGACTGAGGCAAGGCTTAGTGGTAAAGCAATAGAGCTGAGATGTGAGTCAAAAGCCCTGTGTTGCCATGCCATGCAGCTCCCTTCACAGTTCTTGCGTTAACAAGGCCTGACAACCTCTTCTTCAATGCTACTGAGTTTATCCCTGTAACATATCAATGAGGTACTGATGCTTTGCTTGTGTAGGTGGGATATTGAAGCAAATATACGTACATGTGTGTGTGCGTGTGTGTACACTTTATGAGCAAGGGAAAGAGTTTCATACACACACACATACACACATACACAGAAGGAGGGAGATACATATTGAAAACTGATCTACTGGGGAAAAAGAAAACTGTAATAATTTTAAACATTCATCTTCTTACTCTGCTTTGTTGGGCCCAAAATATTCCATTCTTACTATGGCTGTTATTGGCCTGAGGCCCTGGTCTTCAGTGAAATGTATGGTTCCTCTTACTGGCACTCTCAGGCTGAGTCCAGCAGCAGGCACTGCCCAGGGTTGAACATGGACTAAGAAACTTGCACCACATGAATTTCTACAGACCTGTGTCATTTTTCTACGGTGCTGATGGGGGTCTCTGCTGTGGAGAGAAGTTCTGTCACATCCTGAACCCTGCTCAATGAAGTGTCCCCTGTGCAATCACAGTGGCTCCCCAAAATAGCCTCATTTTATACTTTGGCCAATGGAGAATCTTTCTTTGGGAAGGATTGCCCCAGAGAGTGGAAACCACAAGAAATCTGCAGTGTAGACTAAACATGGGAAAACATTTGCTGGTGTCAAGGAGCTGACCCAAAATTTTGTACCCCTTTATTAACTCCCTGGGGAAAATAGGTTGAAAAACGCCACTGAAATACCTCTGAACACCAAGCAGAAGGGTTTCCTCCTTAAATTTCTTGCTGGAGTAAGGAAAGGGCACGTAAAGCCATGGATTTATATTTGCAAAGATCCAATAATCTCAGGGTTTTAAAAAACTGATACGGGAATGTATTTGCTGCATGCTGGGAGAGAGAGAGCAAGCAGATCTATAGTCTGGCTTGTGAATTTGTTTCACTCCTGCAAGCATCCCCTCCCTTCATGCAGAACCTGATTTTCAAAGGTTCATATGACTGCAGCAAATTTCAGCTTATAAATATATTAATTTTTGTGTTGTGCACTTTGTACATCATTGCAGTGCTTCAAATGTTGTCTCAGCATGTTGTTCATTACTGAATCATGCAGAACATATAGTAAGAAGTATGTGGGCTGAGAAACATTTTGTTTTTGTAATGCTTGGCTTGAGAGTGTGCAGCATTTAACTTACAGTCAACATTTGAAGCGTATGGGTTATAATAATGTTTGACATGGGTGTCAAATCTGTTCATCTAGCTAGAAAAAATCCCATTTCTCTTCTACATTTGTCTTTATCAGTCCAAAAGCATGGGAAGATTTCTGTCAGAAATGAAGGCATGGAGGTTTCTCTCTTCAGAAAAGGAAAAAAAGAATATCAATGTATCTATTCTGAGGTCAAAATACAAGACTAAATGCAGAGTTATCATAATTTTGACAGCTGTGTTAGCTTTCTTGTAGCAAAAACAAAATAAAACAAAACAAAACAAAAACCAACCAACCAAACAACAACAAAATTAGGATACTAGAAGGATTTTTAAAAATATTGAAATTTTTCTTTTTCATGCCAATATGTCAAACTACTTTGAGAAAGAAAATGAAAGAGAAGCAATGAGAAATTACTGTATTAGAATTTGATTTTATTTTTTGCTAACATTTCTGAAATCTACATGTGCAAGTCTATAGGTTACAATCTATCTCCATATTTATGCCTGGAAATGTAAATAAGATAATGCTATATGAGAAGTTGGTAGGAAAAAAAGAAGGTGGGAGATGGAAAACTATTGTCAAAAATCTGGACAGGAATAGTTGTTCAAAATATTTCTATAACAAAATATATGCTTTCTATTTTTGTGATTTACACTTTTCAAGCTATCTTAGAATTAAAAGAATGTTGTCAAAATATGTAAAAATAGAAAAAAAATTTCAAAAAATCCATTGTTTAGAGCCCTACCTTAAAATACCGAATAATCAATGCCTATCTGATATTTAGAATCTTCCCATATTTATGTGACTTCTGGTTATATTTTTCATATTTTTATTAGGCTCAGCTAATAGACAGGTGAGGTGAGGCTTACAGGCTCACTGGCTGAACTGCCTGTTTGCAGAGACTTACCAGAGAGGCTCCAGCCAAGCTCATACAGGCAGAAAAGGAGAATTTGTCTTGGCTTTAATCTGGACTGAGCTCCCTAGAACGTCAAATTGGAGCTGGCTAGAAAACGGAGACAAATTTTCATTTTAAAATTGGCAAGAAAAAAATTGTCACCAGTTTCTTCCTCCCTTGCCCTCAAATTTCAGCAGTGGTAATGTGGACAGAGGAATTGTTAAGCTGGGAAAATTTATTTAGAGACTCATTACAAAATATAATACTGGGGTTTTTTTTGAAAGAGTGGAAAAATGGATTTATACAGGAACACCAAAATACCTTGAAACCACTCCTCCTTCTGTGATATACGGGTAAATGCCAACAATCAGCTCCAGTACTTAAGTTAATGCTGACCTTGGCCAGCTGCAATTTATAGAATTCTTCCTTTATACTTCCTAATGCTGGGGAGATTACTGCTTTCTTATGAAAAAAATTGAAAACTTATTTCCTCAATTTGAAGCTACAGCTTAATGCAAATACAGGGTAGGGTTGCACAGGCTTTCAAGCAAACAACCAGGGATGAAGAAGTGACACACTTAAAACAAGGGCATCTTTCCTGAGAGACAGGTAAGTACCTGTAGGTGCTGTAGCACTGACCTGACTGCTCACACTGATGTTGCCACTGCTTTCAGTGGGATTTGTTACTCCAAGGGTGAGAGCTTTTGTGAATCAAGTTCTAGAAGCAGAGGCTGTTTCTCCCAGAGACTTCTTCCCCAAGCATCTCCCCCTTGGTCCCTCATCACTAAGATGAAAAAGATCTCAAGTTTCCCATTAATGCCATGCTCTGCCAAAGCCCACAGGCCTGAAAGCAAGAGCAGCAGGTGAAATACCAGTGGGGAGGGTCCAAATGCAGTTTAAGGCTTAGCAAAAGGAATACAAGAATGTAAACACCTGAACTCTGTTTTCCACTGGATTGTGAGCTCTAATATGTTCTTTGATAGGACATTTTGGGGCTTTGGGTTCCATTCTGGAAACTTTCATGTGAACTCAGCAAAAGCAAGTCCTCACTGGAATAATTAGAATCTTCTGGGACACAGACTATAATTCCTAATTATTGTCAGTGGAAATGGTACATGAAAAGTGAGGTCATAGGCTATTTCCAAGAGGTTTTTCATATCAAGGAAAATTAATTTTTCAGTGCCAACTAGAATAATTGCCAGGCCCTAATAATCAAGGAGAGATTCTTGACTGAAATATTAAATGTCCAAATACAGCAGATATAAGTCTGGCAATTTGAAAGGACCCTTTTGTATAGGACTCTACTGGGACATCAGCAACTCCCAAAATGAATTAAGTTCACAAATGTAGCTGGGCAGGATCAGTTGCCCACCTTAACTTATTTTCTTTATTTGAGGCTTTAAATATTGATCCGTGGAAAACTCAAAGTGCATTTCCAGGACTAAACTCAGTTCTGACAGCTGAATGACAAATTATGAGTTCAGTGACACATGTCCAGCTATTTTTTCTTGCATAGATAAGCTCAGATGGATCTGGCAGGACATTAATGAGCAAATCAATAATCAATGCAGAAGAATGAATAGAAACATGGCTCTTTGAATAAAACTCTGGCACTACAGAATTTCTGGATGAATCACATTGGAATTTGATGTGGAATTTTTTTTCACCTGAGCCTGGTTTGAGCACTCCAGACACTGCTGCCTTTCTTGGAAAAGAAGACATTGCTCTATTTGTTCTGTTATCTGTAAAGGTAGTTTTTTGGGAAGGGTTATGAGGAAGTGATACAAAATCCAGTCCACTTCCATTAAAAAAAAAAATAATCTCTCTCCCTTGCATTTTTATGTTTTCACATAAATCACAGTACATTTTTGGAAGTTCTTTTTTAAACTGAATCTCCATCTTATGCTTCTTTATGCAATTATAGTGCATAGGACAAAGACTGGGAGTTTCCTTTCTGCCTTTCTGCCAATCCCACATCAAGGACACTTTCAATGACAGAAGGAGATGGCAAAATCAACACTGCATAAAGAACATATTTCTTCATGCAGCTTTTATGCTTGAACTCACAGCTTCGCCATAGCATGGAGGCCAGAACTACACAGATTTGTCCCAATAAGGATTGAAACTATATAGGGATAATAAAATAGAGTGATATGAAATTGTAAAAGCTAACATTTTGGAACACATTTAGCTTTATTTTTCCCTCTTGGATTTGAGTCAATCAAATACTATTCAAGATTAGAAGGCACCAGAGATTGGAGGTGTATTAAAATCCATCTGCCAATTCTGGGTTGTCTTTTGCCTTCTGAAACAAGGGACACCATCTCTTATTAGAAACTGAACTGATGGACTGGAGCACATGGATTTTTGTTTTCCCATACTGATATGAAAAAAATAACTGCAGGCATTTGTATGTCTGAAAAAATGTATGCATATGGTCCTGGAAATTTAAATTTATTCATTAATTTATGAAACTTAGGACTTGTATTTGGAGCCCAAGCTCTAAAGTGGACTGAAGATGGACAACTTTCCATAAAGCAGCAAAGGAAGTTAGCTTGTTTAATGACACTGCTGGCTGTTTAGTTATGCAAAGGAATTATCTTCTCCACTTCAATGTTTGTAAAAATGAGCTTGCTACATTCAGATTTTAAGTGGCATATCCATAAATTTAAGTTTAATGCTGCTGTACAGAAGCTTTCCCAGATAATTCAAAACCCTATCTCCTTGAAGTCATAGACACTGTCATTCTGACTAACAGATTTTATGTTCTGTCTGTAATAGCAGAGATAGGTGATATGAGCTGTGCTGAGAGGGCTCTCAAGCTTTGGGAAGATCTGTGTGGATATCTGGTTTTGGCTTTTGATTCTTCCAGTCTTTATACACTAGTACCAGATATTTGAGTGCAGCAATGTTTACCTAACACCTGCTTCCTGCTCTGTTAGAACTGGTACAGATCAGCGTAATTACTTCATCTTCAATAGAGTCAGAGTGGTTTATACGGCCAGGACATTTTGCCCTGCTGAGGTGGAATTCAAGGCAATTCCTTAGCTGAACTGTTTTTATTTATCTAAAGTTTCATCTCTATCTAATTCAGTTATCCATTAATTCCACAAGGATAACACACCTTTTAAAAGTCTGAATTTCCCCACTCAGCTTGATCAAAATTTCTCTGCCAGACACAGAAAAGTTGTTGCCCAGCTCTTCAGCGTGGGCAGCATTGCATCAGTGAAATGACTCTCCCAGTTCTATTGGGACCCTTTGAGGTGAAGACATTGGTGACATGAATGTACTTGGAAAGGCATGGGAAAATGCACATAGTAGTTAACATCTGGAGGAGGAAAAACTTGTTCAAACATAAATATTTGTTTCAGCACCCTCTTGTTAATGTTCATCACAGTGCAGAGGGATTTACTGACTCAACTTCCATCAAATATATATTAATGGAAGTTGCGTAGATAAATCCCTTCGCTTCTCTAGGAACAGCTCTTCTGTATTTACTACTCCTCTTGAATTTCAATGCCCCTCAAAGCTTAAGGAAACTCAGATTTTATTTTACTTCGCTGGTAGTTTCAGTAAGTTGTGATAACATCCTGGGAACATGACAAGTGTGACAAAGACTGTACTCTTTATTGGACTG
This sequence comes from Chamaea fasciata, assembly GCF_029207755.1. Classification (NCBI taxonomy): domain Eukaryota; kingdom Metazoa; phylum Chordata; class Aves; order Passeriformes; family Sylviidae; genus Chamaea; species Chamaea fasciata. Next base: position 11,091,978 of record NW_027094086.1, on the reverse strand, counting down.
ATCACATCACTTGCATATTAAGGGAGAATATTTCTGTTTCTCAAACTTCAGTATGTGTTGATACAATATTTGCATCAGCAGCTATCTGCAACCCCCTGAGAAAGGAAGAAACTGTGAGAAAGGGTTCTTGGGTAACTCATTCTTAATGTTGAATTTTTCCAGTATTGGTATGACTTCTCTTAAGAAATACAAATTGACCTGTCTAAAAGGATGAAGTAAACTGGGTAATGTCATTAGCTCTGGGACTAGCAAAGGTTAGTAAGATTAATTGCTGGTTTCTCCAGATACTGTCCCCCAGATTCCTCTTGATGTCGTCCCACAGTTACTGGGACCACCCAAGAGTCACTCTGGCAGTCACACGCCCACCACTGGAGCCTTTCACTGCTGGGATCAAAGCCCCTTTACATGAGACCCCACTTGACTCCCCACACACCCCCCTCATGCAAGTCACTGGGTTTTCTCACCAATTCCACCCTGGGTTTTCCATTGAGAATCTCAGATGTCTCATTCCAGAGAGCAATTTATTCACAGCACGGGAACACAGAAACAGCTCCAGCTGGTGCCTCCAAGTAGGGACCCTGAACACAAGAATCTCTGGGCTTTTATCCCATCACAGTTTGTTGAGGTCTCACCCTTCACAAACATCTAAGTTTGTGGAAGTCTCACCCTTCCTCCTGTGCCATTGGATCCTGCTGTGTCTCTGAGTGTCTGGTCACCTGGCCAGAGCCACTGATCTCTGCATCCTTTGCTGTGCAAAGGGTCAGCAATTCATGACCTCTTGCCTTGGGCTCCCACCACACAGAGCTCCATCTTCAGCTCACACTGCAGCTTGTATTCCTCAACACTAGCAGTGTTATTTCCTTCTGACTGATGACATTTGAAGATATAGAGTTATCTGTCAAATACGAGGCTGCTCATAATAGCTGCTAGGTTAGGAATGGATTTTACCTTACTATTGATTAAGGTCATGCTCTTCCTTTCCACAAGTTGCAGGGAAGAGACATGGTCTGTGAGCTGTCTGATTGCTTTACTCCTTTAATACTTTAGTACTCGGCCAGAGATTCAAAAAATATTTTTGTTCTTCATGTTCATCATTCTCTTCCATTCTCAAACTTTCAACTGAATTTTCATGTCTGCAGAGAATTGCCCCCATTCATCTCTGCTTTCTGGAACTGCTGTGCAAAAATGTGTAGCCCGAGCTGTGCAGAAAGGTAATCCAGAAGCTGCAAATGGTCTCCCTAACCTATTCATCTATGTATAGCATGTGTAGGTTAAAAATGGGTTTTGAAGAGAAGTGTGCTTTAGTTTTAGTGTCTCTTCAGTTTAAACCTACCAGGGAGAGGTTTCACCTGTTAAACCAAAATTGAATGACATTACATGACACTTTCACACTTTTCAGCTTGGTTTACCAGCATTCAAAGGCCCTTTCCCTCTGAGGCAGGAAATAGCATGTCACAGGAACAATCTCTTGGAAGCGAAGCAGTCTTTGTTTGTCAAAAAGGTGTCATACAGAGCACAACGAGTAAAGGCAGTAAAGATTTATATGATGATGATTCTTTCATCCAAACTGTAGTTTTTCTCTCAGACAGTGAACTATCTCCTTAAAAGCACGTAATGCTCAGGATCAGGCAAGTGCCTTTAAATTGCCTGGTTCCTCTCTAATCACATCTGCTTGACCTAACTGAATACCCTGCAACCTGAAAATTACATCTACACTGCTAAGTGCATATTCTCCTGGGAGTAAAACCTGGCTCTCAGGTCAGATGGTGTGGACAGGTTTTGGCTGCATTACTGTGGGCAGATTTTGAAGCACACTGACTGCATTCACCCTACACAATCCTTGGCCCCAGACCTCTTCTATGTCCCTTGTCACATCTCTGTGATTTTAAAATACAATTATATTTTTGCGTGCAATTTATTAATTTCAGTGTTCAAAAATAGTGACAAATGCCCAACTGCTGAAATTCTAGCAAGCTTTCCTTAAAGACAAGCTGTACTGTAACAGGAAGCTTTTAAGGTGTTAATTCCTTCTTTTTTCACTGGTGCTAGATTTAGTTTTACTTCCTTACTTGGCATTTCTCCAGAATTACCCGTGTTTTTTTCTAGACTTTTATTTTTATCTCTCTCTCTAAAGCAGGAGGAAGCTAGAAACAGAGAAACATAGTAATTAGGAGTACTGGACAAGTTTGAGTTTGTGGACACCTTTGCATGACACAGGACTAAAAGAGTTTTCTCAGCTTGAGTCTGTATGAATTTTAACCATGTTGCTATGGTGCTCTGCCTACCTAATAGTGTGTTAGTGCTAAAGGGTTTTTCCCCACCCAGGCTGTCGTGTAGAACCATATGAAATGTCTTACCTGTTAGGGATCCACTTGTTCAAGAATTCCTGTACCATTTTGCCTTTTTCAGGCAAAACTTACTGTTGAGGATCCAATGTGTTCTCTTGAATCATTACCACTGACAAAGATACACAAGAAAGGGATATCTTAGTGTGAGCTCTGATATTCCAAGTAGAGTTTGCATGGAGAGTTCCACAATGTTTATAAAGTCAGTGTGTTTGATCTGGAAATTGTGAGAAAAAGCAAACACAGAATCCTATCACACCACGTTTTTTTCAAAACTAAGCCACAATCCCTAGTGTAAAATATCCTAAAATATGTTAAAAATTCTTGTTATTAGCACTACAAAATGTGAAATGTAGAAAAATAGCAGAGTCTGCTCAAATCACCAGAGGTCAAGAGCACACTGAATATTCCTTTGTAAATAAAGAAGTAGTGTGGGATTTTTATTCGATTCTTGCAAATGTATTCTTGCAAAGAATTTTATTTTTTTAGCCGTGATCTAAATCAGGACTAACTCTCCTTTTATCATCAGTTGTGCCTAGCTATGTCTAAAAAAGGTCATTATATTTTAATGCTGTAGTGCATGTTAGAAAATGAATGCTCTTGGGAAAAATATCAAGTGCAAAACCCTCCTTGTAGATATCCCAAGCAATAATAAAAAATAACAAAAAGACACCAAATTCTTCATGCCTGTTCCATCAGTTCAGAAGCTTGCAGGAAATGGACAGCCTGAAGTATACTAAAGTGTTGCTACTACTTTAACCGAGGAAGGTAAGTGAGCTTTCAGAAAGTCTTGAATTTACTGACCTTCTCTTCCAATTCGAGCTAATTCATTAGCTTCATAAAAGCCTTTCACCACTCTCTCAATAATTATTTTTTTCCACATAGTTGAGTACTAAATTAGTATTCAGTTCTCTGAAGGAAAGAAGAGAGTGTTATAAACATTCTTTCTAATGGGTGGATCTGAAAATCACTTCTCCTGATGGCTGTGATAGATCTGTGGGGAGTTTTCCGTGATTCCTTTGGGTATTTTTTCTACAGGACCACTCAATGCTTTTATCTTGCCAAGTGTTCAATGAGGCAACATTAATATAGCACCAGAATAGATGACCAGTGATCTACCATGGCTACAGGTTTCCTTTTTGCTTTCAAAAGTATTAAGTATGTGGAGTTTTTCCTTTCCCTGAAGGCAACTTAGTGATACTCTGGGGATCCTCGGCCTGCCTTTATTCATAAAATGGGATCTATAATGACTAATATTTCCACACTTATGGGCTTCTAAGCTTTCTTAAATGACCACTTGTACTGAAAGGCGATTTCTGTTTCACTTCTTTATCATTTGGCTGAGAGATGACATATTTCCATTGGAGTAGGTGGAGTTCTGCATCTTTCTAGTGACAAATGTCACTCCAGTCGTTGGAAGCCAAACCATAGCTATCCTCTTGTTTGCTACAAAGCCACCATATATTATGGCTATGGTATCCAAACTATTTGTTACCAGAATGTCATTAAGGCTGTAAAGGTTCAGTGGAATTTGTTCACTTTAGATATACAAAAAAACTGTGATCTGAGCTCTATTGCCTGCAGAAGGTTTTTACTGCCTGAGATAGTGCCTGATAAGAAGATGTGTGAAACAGAGGCAAGAACAAGAGATGCCTTCCTTACCTGCATGCTGCTTGGCTGGGAAAGGGTGTTATGAAGTGGTTTGTTGCTGAAATAAGCAAGATTTTAGGTGCAAATAAAAACCTGAGAGAAGAATCCTATGTTGGCTTAAACTCCATGGATCACTTCTAGCTTCAGCCTGGTCTGCTCTCCAATGGCTATTCCTTATCCAATTTTAGACACCATTAGATGGCAATATCCCGGGACAGGTCTAAAACTCTGTCAAGGGTAAAAATAAGCTAATTTTTTTCAAAATTCTATTCCTACCTTTTCAAATTATTAATGTTTTCAACACTATTGTAAATCTGATTTGTTCCAGAAGTGCCTATTTGTAGTGGTTACACTATATCCAAAGTACTTCATAAATCCTGCCGTAAATGTCTGTATCCTTCAGTTTAGAGCAGTATTGCCTCAAAGTTGAGAAAAAACCTCAGGGTTTTGCCTACAAATCATTACCTTTCTTTGTGTCTTCAAAAAGTAGTTGCTTGTATATGCATTAGTGAAAAATATTTTTGTGACTATATCTGATTTTTGATTCTACTCTGCAATGCCATTTGTGTGTGCATGTGTCTATGATTGCTTGCATGATTATAATTAATACAACATTGAGTGTTAATGTTGTGGCTTGAGTGGGAAAATGGGTATAACCAACATCCATAAACTTTCCTAGTGATACAATTCCTAAATTGTGCTGTATTGAAAGGAGTTTGCAAATGCATCAGAAGACCAATATAATAGTATTTAAAGCTGTCAAGTCTATTTCAGCCTTCACTGAAGGTGAAGGAAGGAAGCCATGAGAAGTTTGAGTACTGAAATTGTAATCAAAAGTAAGAAAAGTCACTGCTGCAGGAATGGTGGCACCCAGTGATAGCAAAGCAACAGTGAGAATGGGAAAGGGGTTCCTGACACTGGGTATGAATTCAGAGACTAAGAAATTGTTTGAAAAATTGAATGTGTGGGAGGAAGATAGGAGAAAACCACCAATAAACTAGAGAAATAGCTGGGAGTGTATCCCTGAGGAAAAACAGCAGGAAGAGCTTTTAGGGAATGTAAAACACTGAGAAAGTAGGTTTGGAAATTGTGAGTGAGAGATCTGTGTGCAGTAATTTGGTTTTGCCTATTCAGAGGACAGAGCTGTGTTGGTCCCTTGCAGAGACAGAAGGTTACATCAAAAACTATACCAGACTTCCCTTGAAAAGGAAATATTCCCACAAGTTCCTATTTACTTACTGAGTGCTTTGGTCGAAGTGCTAACAGTATTTAAACCTTAAGGAAAAGTGCCAAAGTGACCTGGGGGAGACTCTTTTGATCCTGCCCAGCAGTTTCCTCTGTGTATATGTGCTGGTAATTTTACTGCAATGAGCACTACCACTACAATTGCTTAGTTGCCAGCTTTTGATAAATGAGGGTTGGGAGCTCATGGGGACGTTTTAACAGAGCAGTTCCTGCAGCTAACACTTTTCCATATTTCAAGCTTTTGTGGAATGTCTAAACTGCTTGGCAATGAGCACAAAGGATTTGCAATAAGGCTTACCTTAAATCACTTCTTTTTACATAGATATCACTTTTAAGTAATCACATGTCTCTTATTTAATTGTGTAGTGATTCTCTAAAAAGAAAACTATGCTCTTTGATTTACTCCAGTAGCACTTAAACAATACTGACTGAGTCTTATTCCCACTGCATAATATATGGACTATGCAGGGCAAAGAAAAGAAGAGATTTTTATTTTGTCTAATTATGCACCTTCTCTAAAAATTTGAGGAGGATCAAAAGGTCAACTTGAATGTGAATGTTACTGAGTATGTAGAAAGGACTTTAAAAACAAGTGATACAGACAGAAACTCATGACAATCTAATCAATATAGTTAACAGAGCATTCAGTGAACATGCTTCAGGAAGCAGCAGGAGCTCAATTCAGCGGGTGAGATAGAAATAAGTGTCCAAGGGCCAGCTCAAGCCATATTTGTCAGGCCTTTAGGGCTTCCTCCAATAACCAAAAACATGTCAAAGGGCTCTGGACATCTAGGCTGGGTGAGGCTGAGCTGTTAAACTCAGTTAAACTGCTGTATGTTGTTTCGTGAGGAGGACTTTAATTTAGCTCTCCATCAATAAGTATTTCATACAGTTTGAAGTATCCTTTATTGCTCTGCCTGGTCTTCATCTATGACTCTCAAAGAGGAAAGGTCTCCCATAGGTTTCTTGCCACATCTACCAGCCCCACACAGGTACCTCAGGCAGCCTAACCATGCCTTTATAGCTTTATACCTCTGTGCCTGGCCAGCTGAATTGAACATCAGTATTGATATCTTAATTTCATCTGCATCTCACCTCGTGTTTCTCAGCTCCTGATCACTCAGTGGCAGATGAGATGCCCAGTGCCATCAATGACAATTGCCTATCACTGGATTCCTCCTTCCTGACATGTGCACAGACATGCTGGGGGTGAAGGAAAAGACGGCCAGGTCAATGTACCTTGTGACATCCCTGAAAAAAAGCAAAACACTGAGTGGTATCAGATGAGGGCAGTTAATGATCAAAATGGGCTCTCATTTAATTGTACACCTCTTCTACAAAAATAAAGTTATGATCTCTGACTTAGTGGGGGGGGGCATTTAAACAATACTGATTGGGTTTTATTCCAAATTAATGAATTAAGCAGGGAAACATTCTTTTGAATGCATTATGTACTGTTTATTTATTTATTTTTAAAATTCTTTTAACCTTCAAAGCTTAAGTAAGCTTAGGGTGTTATGATGAAATGACATATGCTAAGGCATAGTTCACTCCTATAATGAACATTACTGCTGAAAATGTGGGGCATAATGACATGGGGCCAAGGCCAGGTCCCCACTCCCGCTGTGCTGGAAGTTCCCACCGTCAGGTAAAAATGTCAGGAAAAGGAAGAGAAATGCAAAGTAAGACTGCAGAGCTTCTACCCCTGAGCCTTCCCCTTAACTATGTTGCAAATATTTTTCTACATTGTTGATTTAAAACAGGCTTGACAAAAGATATAATGCTTTAAAAATTAAGGCAGTAAATAATGGATGCATTACTGGAAGAGCAACACTATAGAGGACCAGTGTGCCATTTACTTCCTGAAGGCATTTAAAACAAAAGAACCACGGTCCTAGAAAAAATAGGGGTAGAAACGTGACAGAAACCATTGCAATTAGTATCACATCAGTCTGATGGGCACGAAACACATGAAGAGGAAGAAAATGTGACATTTCAAACCACACCAAGGAATCTGGCTGAAATGAAGAAGACTTTCTGGAGAGATATTACTGATGTGAAGACACGATTCTTTGAAGTTGATTTTTCCATTTGGCGTATTTATAGTTCAATCAAATATTCTTATTGATCTGAGAATGTGGTATTTTCCTTAGGAAAGGGATAATGAGCATCTAGGTGTCTAGTAAATCCTCCAGAGAATTGAGCTGCCTGGATGCTGATTAAGGCTGACACTGTTGGAACACTGACTGTGTTGCTCTGCCTGGCTGCCTACTGTGCCCTGCCTTTAAAGATCAGGTGTAGACCAATTAGTTAATTTTAATTGTGCTTATATTAATTTCAATTAGTCTATCAGATGTCAGAGAAGCTAAGAGAGCTTTTTACTCTCATTCTAAAAATCAGTAGAATCAAAGAATGTCTCAGGGAGAGTTTGTATATGTTTCAGTATTTTGGAAAAATGCAGAGCATAAAGTCTTGCTGGTCACAGACAGAACTGAAATGAGACTTTAATAGAGTAAGACTTTTAAAAAAAGCCAATTTTCTTGACTCCTGGTTCTTTTTTTTTTTTTTTTTAAATTTTTTTTATTCCATTGCAAATAAAATAATTGGAGTTGTGTGTGTGATTTAATAACTTATATCTCAGAGCCACAGAAGAAACTAGGTTGAAAAAGACCTTTGAGATCACTGAGTCCAACCTATGGCCGAACACCACCTTCTCAACAAGACCATGGCACTGAGTGCCACATCCAGTCTTTTCCTAAATGCCTTCAGGAACAATGACTCCACCACCTCCCTGGGCAGCCCATTCCAATGCCCAATCACCCTTTCTGTGAAGAACATCTTCCTAATGTCCAACCTAAACCTCCCCTTCTGTAGCTGAAGACTGTTCTTGTCCTGTCACTGTTGCCTGGGAGAAGAGGCCAACCCCCACCTGGCTACAGCCTCCTTTCAGGGAGCTTAGAGAGTGAGACCCCTTTTCTCCAGGCAAAACACACCCAGCTCCCTCAGCTGCCCCTCATAGGACTTGTACTCCAGACTCTTCACCAGCCTTGTTACTCTCCTCTGGACACACTCCAGCAGCTCAAGAGCCTCCCTAATGTACAGAGCCACCCCTCCACCTCTCTTACCCTGCCTGTCTCTTCCAAGGAGCATGAAGACACCCGCTGTAGCACTCCAGTCATGTCTCCCTGGTAGTTACTATGTCATAGCTTTCCAGCTGTACCATGGCTCCCAGCTCCTCGTTTGCTGCCCATACTGTGTTCATTGGTGTAACTCCACCATTCCATTTCTCTTTCACTCTCCCTAATACTCCCTAGCCTTTCCATTTCTTCCTTAAGCTCTGGCACTAGACAGAGCAGATCGTTCACCTCCTCATACCACACACAATCCTGTCCTCCAGTACAAACACCAGGCTCAGACACTCCCTGCAGCCACTGACCTGGACAGCTGCATCCTTCTTGGGGGGGTTGGTTCTGTTTGGGTTAGCACACTCTTGCTGCATGCAGCAGCAATGGCTTTTGACTGTTTGTAAAACACAGCTGGTTCAATTCAAGGCAATGGAAAAAAACCCCCAAACCAATAAAAAACCCCAATCCAAACACCACACCCAGGTAACACCAGGCACACCACCAGCAGCCAGGGTTGTGTCTGTGTCCTTCCTGGTGTGAAAACTGCCGCTGTCATGGCCAGGTTTGCCTGCTCATGTCCCAGCACTCACGGAGCTGTTTAAATCTCCTGCCAATGTTCCTGGCACTGCCCCTTGCTTGCCTGTTAAAAGTTGGTTTTGACACAGTAGAGTGAGCCTGGAAATGACTTTTAGTGAAACTTTGGGTCCATATGAGTCTGTCTTAGACAATGACACTCATCTTTGCAACTCCGAAGTTCTCTGTCAAAGCCTCAACAGGGTATTTTTGAAGATTCCCTTTGCCCCAATGCTTTGAGACTGTATTCAGTACCTTGCAAGTCTGATGAAGTGAGATTTCCATGCATTTGGACTGAAGTTCTTGGCTTCGAGTATATGACTCTTCATGGGTCAGTTTATGCAGTGGCATGGATATTACCAGAAAGTCAGCAGATGAAGTCTGCTTGTCTTTGTGGGAAGATAGATAGGGATGAAACCAAGTTAACTTTGGTGCTGTAAAAAGACGCCCCTGGATCAAATTCCATCTTCTTTAATATCTTATTCCACCGGTTACTGACACATTTTATCCTGTATTTTGTATATGCTGCTTATCATTGGAAATACCACAGTGAATGATGTTGCTGTTATCCTGTGCATGGGAGAAAATACCATACTCCTGCAGGTGAGGGATATCTAGTTTTCATACTGTCCTAACTCCATGGAATCCCATGAAGCTAAGCCAGTAAAACTCTCCATAATGTTTAGCTCATTAACATTGATCAAAGCAATGGAGCTTGCTTTGGGATACTTGGGTTATATTTTGTGATAAAATTTTGCAGTTTTCTCTACCCAGACATTTTTCCATGTTTCTCTGGAACATAAATCACAGCTTGAACCAAAAAAGAAATTCGGTAGCAGTTAATTTTTTTTTTATACAATGCCTCTGTTTATGCTGACAAAAACTATTTTTCTTCTTGATAACTAGGTAAATAAATTTTAAAAAATATAATTTTCTGCCTGGGAAGAGATTCAGATGCAAAAAGCAGTAAATGAATTCACTTACATAGAGATATTTTGTGAATTGTTTTGAAGACTAGACCCATAGCGTGAAATGATGCACAGAGCCACTAGAAGATGTTTTGATGACTGGTTTGCACCTGAACTTGACTCATAGGTAAGAGATGTTTTAACTACCTTCAGATTACTATTTAAACTAACAAGCAGAAAGTCTTTTGCTCAAGTGCTGATAAATCTCACTAGTGAAATGATAATTTCATTTTCAGAAGATTTCTCTCTTGGAATTCAAAATAACTCGGGCCAAATCCAGAAAAAAACCCAAGAAGCTGCAGTCCAGAGTCGTCTCCAAGATCACAGCAGCTGGAAAACGCAAACTCTCAAGGTTCCACTTTGAGGACCTTGAGGAAGGCTGAAGAAAGTGGCCCCAGCCTCAGGCTGCAGCACACTTTTACTCAGCATAGCCCAAACACAGGCAAAATAAAGCTGTATCAAAATTCAGGACTGTTTTAATTTGTACGTGTTTGCAAATAACCACTAGTGAAAAAGAAAACCCAAGTGGAATTGCTGATGTCATATCCCCTTCACAGAGAGCATAGGTGATAGAAAAGTAAGAAGGTCATGTTCCAGCTACATCTCCTGAAAGTCCCACAGTTATGGATGCTCCTCTGACCAAGTGATACTGCTGTGTAATTTGTTCTGTGTCTGTTGCTGAAAAGGGTTTATTTAAATATTTCCTTTGCCCACATTTGCCTGTTTTAAAGCCTGTGCTAAACCTCTCATGCTTACAGAACTGCTCTGCCAGTAAGGTGGCTTTGCTGAGTACACACAGTATTTTACTAAATGGAATTTGTGAGATTCTAAGGAGAGAAGTTTCAGCAGCTTGAAATATAAATGTTTCAGGATGACGGTGATAATAAGGTGTGACATAAGACATGCTCTGATACACTGGGAAATAGTGAGGAACAAGTTTATGGCTCCAGAAGGTGTTACTGGAGAGGGATCCAGCTCCCATATATCTTCTCATCTATATGAGCAGAATTATGTGAGGATGGACTGAAACTAGTCTGAGCTCCTACCAGCATGAGTTGGCTCTGGATACCTTCCCTCAGAGCAAGGTCAAACATATTTAGAATATGGCAGCTCACAGAGAGGCAAGCTGCCATTTGGGCCAACATCCTGGGAAATAGGCCAAGAATGGCTTGGTCAAAAGAGAGGGCTGTGGGTTATCAGCCAACCAGACCACTGACAGCACCATGTCATCTGTATACCCTGGAGATCATGGATGGCTGCTCAGTTCTGCAGATCTTGTGCAGCAAAAAACTTTTTGGGGCTTGTTGCCTACAGGGCTAAAGCAACCTGGAAAATAAAAAGTAGAGAGAGAAGTGTGTGCTTTTCTGAGCCCTGCATGTGATACCTTTAGGGGTTTAATTTGGATGCCAGCTGTATGTTAGGATTTTAGCAGCTGTGATTTTCAAAGAAACAAATTAAAGCTACAGAAACTAGTCTGAGAGCCTTGTTTTCCCTCAAACCTTACTGTTGCTTTATTTATTTAGTCTTCTCTCTCTTTCCACCTATCATTTTGTCAGGTTTAATAGGGCCTGAAAATAAGGCATCAGAAAACACTAGTGGCAATCTGATCTATGTGTGATTAGCCCTTGGCTACATTACCTGCAAATTGAAATATATAAACAACATATAGCTCTTACATGAGTGTTCTGACCATAAATAGCTTCAGGTGCAGTAATGTAAAACAAAGCTGGAAACCACCATATGGTAACAGACACAGATAATACTGTTTGAAAAATCCCTGCATTTTGTAATACCATTCAGTGGGAAAAAAAGGCTTGAAGCTACCTTTGGAATATCAGTCTGAAGAGCAAATTATACACATTTTATATAGCTTGAATAAAAAAATGTTGTTCCTCTAAGCCATTTTTCACATACTAATTTTGCATTCATTTTGCTGTGCAATGTTAGTAGGAAAAGAAATCTTGAAGTTTAAAAGTCTATTGATAAACTGTTCCACTAAAAAAGTAATTATTCTCAGAAGCTTTTTCTTCTTTAAAATATACTATTTACTTAGAATGTCTCTTACATTGTTACCACATACATAATGAAATAATGGGCCATTTAGTGGGCTAATGTATTTTTCACTTGCTTTTTATCAACTTTTTTTTTTTTTTTAAAATCACTGCTGAGGGTGAAATAGTATAATAAGGTTAATGAGTAAAGAAATAACACAGAACTGCTTTTATCGTACTTAGCAGCTCTAAATCACAAACTGGGCGAAACAGATGCTTTGGAATGCAGCCGAGGAGTTGATCAGTAGAAGCTGATTATCTAGTAATGAGAGGTTTTTAGTGGTGTACCCTGGTGTCAAAATCACTAGACTCCATTCAGGCAGTCATCATTTGCAAGTGCCACGTATATGAATCACTTGATTGATGTACAAAATTCAAAACAGATTTCCCCTGGTGCCCTATGGGCTGTCATGCACTGATGATCCCCTATCTGTTTATGTTAATGAAACAGGGTTTTTCAGTAAATAAATATGTGTAGTATTTAATTAAACTCGCTGCTGAGCTCTGTGTGAAAATGTAGCCCCATTGTTCACAAGTATTTTTTGACTGCATTTCTTTGTTTTCACCCCAGCTTTCCTTCCCTGTTGCCTCAGTCCCCTGTCTGAAGATCATTTAGGTTTGTCCCATGCCAAGATGTTGTGAACACCACTGCTCACAAGAAAAAGATGCCTTTGACTTCAATAACGGCAGGAACAAACCCTCGGTTCCCATCACCAGCTCCACAGTTGGCAGGATTGCAAACGGAGGTCTTCTAGGAGTGAAGTGTGCTGGCATTCTGCAAACTGCCCTGCTGCTGATTCCCTTTGGGGTCTGTGCAGTGACTGGGGAGCTGGTTTTTTCATGCAGTTTGTTGCTACATTTAGGAGATGAAGATTTTCAAAGTATTTTGAGCCTGAATGGTTAAAATAGTTTTATGAAAAAATATACATACTACTAGAACAGGAGTGAAGCTCCTGATTCCTCCTTCAAGACCCTAAAGGTAGGCAGGATAATGCAAAAGAAGCATGAAAAGGATAAAAATCAGGCTTAAAATAGAAGCCTGTAAAAATATCTCCCTCAGCTGTAACAACGATCTTATGACTTTTGTCAATGAGGAAGCAAAAGTAATATTTAAATTATTATTATTATGTCATCTCAATGACTTTTGCCTCTTTTTTTTTTTTTTTTTTTTTTTTTTTTTTTTCCCTGAACAGAAATAGAGCAGTTGCTGATACACGCTGCAGCACTCACAGTGAGTCCCGGCATGATTTGTGGCCTTTTTTATTGAAGAGCTGGTTAATAGTTTACATTTATTAGTGGCTGCTTGCCCTTTACTGTGGCATGTGTTTGCAATTTAATGCTGCCATGTATCAGTAGTATTTGCATGTTTGGTATTTTATTAGGCACCAGCAGTGCTCATGCATTTTATTTAGGCCATCCTATAACTTTCCTCATTTGCTTGTGGGACTCCAATAAGAAAGGCTCAGTATACCAGTTCCCTTCTTCACATTTCTAAAAATCCAAAAGCTGCAAAGGCCAGTCTAGTTCAGATTTCTCTTCTTACCTGGTAAGATATCAGGGGTCTTTCCTGGACTAATAGGGCTGGGAATACTTTGCTGAATATGATCTTTTCTGTTGCGGAATCATTAATCGACTGAGAAAGCAATTTAAGTGGGATAATGGATTCTGCTTTGACTGTTTTATCTGGTTTTTTTTTTTCCTGAGGTTTGAATGAATATTGGTATATTCATGAAGAGGTGCTCTTTCTGCCATAGTCTCACTAACACATAAATAAGTATTCCAGAAATCCTACTTGATCACAGGTGTTTTTTGTTTGGTTTTTTTTTTGTTTGTTTTTTTTTTTTTTTTAATTATCAACAAAAAAAGATTTCAGCATCTTTCCAGAACAGTGATACAGAGCACATGACCAAGGGAAGCAGCAAAGCCACCTCCAGCCATGGCTGCGCCTACACTCTGTCAATATGTATGAGAATGATGGCTTTGTTCCTACAGACAGCAGACCTTTCCCCTAAATGAATAAACATGTTACCAGGAGGTTCTTCTCTTGTGCTGAAGTTCTGCTTTCACAGAACTGGAGGAAAACATCTCCAAAGGATTTATATTCTCTTTCTGGAAGTAGAGTAAAAGCACCAACTTTAAGATTAGCATCACTTCCATTCACTTGTTGTTTTACTGCCTATCATCAGATTTGTGGGAACTTTTTAGTCTGCTTGGAGATTGGTGGGCAGAGCTGAAGAAAATGCATGGAATATTACTTGCAAAATAGCCTTCAAATTAAATTCCCCAATTGCCTTTTGCTGTGTTTTTTTAATCACCTACTGGTTTTGTTTACAAACCTTCATGCAAATGGCATATCAAAACATGGTTATTTATGAAGAAAACAAATCATCCAAACCTACAAGTTCTTTCATATAAAATGGAATATTTTTTACATATTGAACGCATTCTCTATTTCCAGGCCCTGAGCTATCATGAGACTATCTTAAGGCTGTGGTGATATTTTGTTTGAAACATCACAGAGTCAGTGTTCTTTAGTGTTCATTTGTCTGGTTTCAGAGCTCTCTAATATTCACAACTGTAAGCTTTACTTGCGCCCATGTGCACTGCAGAAAGAGAGACTCTCATGGCCCTCTGGCTCCTGAGAGTCAAAACTCTCAAGGTAACAAAACCAGTGTGTTCTTAATGAGGAAATCATTAAATTTGGCAATTTCTGAAACCTCACGAGGTCGATAGTAAAATCTCCACTGATTTTTTTATGCAGCCCAGATTTTGCTCCATGTGAAATCAAATATTTAATCAAGTTTTGTAATGCTGTAAAAAAGCGCAGCAAAAAGAAAACAGCTGTGAGTACCTCTATAATTGTTTTTGGTACTGGATGGCTACATTCTGCATTCAAGTCTGACCTCTACTTCTTCAAAATTCTTTTGTAACATGTAAGGCAAGAAAGACCTGATATCACACTTTTTTGTTTTTCCTATCTCAACCTACATAGATTTACAGTTGAGATGATTTTCCACTAAGATTCCTGATTATAGGACCTGAACAGAGAGACAGTAGGTCTCCTTTTTCTGGTTTAGGCCTTAAACAAAGAATAACAGCAGAGGCACACTAAATAGTCATGCAACCACTAAGCTTTTTAAAAGCTTTGATTTAAATTCAGCCTCCAAACCTAGTCTTCCTATGTAATTCTTATGACAAGCTTTCAGCTGAGTGCCCCAGCCAGGTAAGGTATTCTTAGGTGGCTCTCTTAGAGTCTCTCATCTCAAAAGTATTTCCCATCTAACTAGTTAATCATCACTGCATATGGCACAGGAATATGAGCCACTGTGGGAAAGATGATTTTTCTAATGGAAAAATCCCCACATCTGTGGTGATTTTGGGCAAGTGGGGCCAGTCCTTAGCAAACCCATTACCTTGAGAAACAGATTTTTTTTCAGGGGCTTTTTTTTGTCTGAACTTTTTGGTTAATATTACACAGAGCTAAAATGAATTTACTTCGTGTTATGAGGACTAAAGCCTTTTGTTGCAGAGAAGAGCCAAACTGTTGCAAATGAATAAGATTGATTTGTCCATTTCTTCAACAGCATCCTGTTTTTATGGCAGTGGAAGTCCTTCGGCACCATTTCCTTCATCATTGCCTGTAATGGGAATAGGGAAATTTGAGGTAGATATTAAAAATTCTGAGCCCTCTGTGGGTAAAAGCAATACCACTGGAAAAAGAGAGTAATTCAGAAAAAACCTCATCATTTTCTTAGAAGTTACCTTAAGTCAATATGGCAACCAAATGTAATTTTCCATGAGTGCAAGAGTAAAATCATGAAAAAATCGACTGCAGCTTGATGTGTTATATGTTACAGGAGCCTGGTTTTCTAACAGGTCAAAGCATGTAGGAAAGTGAAATTAAATTACAACCCCATTGATGTGCCCTTGTCTGACAAGGTGTTGCCAGTCAGGAGATGTTTGTTTGGTATGTATTTATTGGAATTTTATATATATAAGCATAAAAGCATATATGCACTCTGAAAGTCTGTGTGCCTTGAAGAATTATTTTGTGTCTCTTTGATTTGGAGTAGCATGGGTCACACATACAGAAGAAAAGGTCAATTTATGTGTCTTTAATCTCTATGTTCATAATGGTAAGGAAAGGTAAAAGGGTTATTTGTAGAATTGCAGATGTTGAAAGAGGAGACTGGTTTAGACCAGCAGAGATGTTCCTGTGCAGTTGATCTGTAGCTTGAACATTTTGTATCTTAAATAACTGAATAATTAAGCCCCACCACTAGCATTTAAGGTGAGGAACACAGGAACTGACAATTGTCATGGGTGTCCTAGTTATCCACAGGACAAGGCTTTAGGTCTTTGGAGTGCCTGTCTGTCAGCTGCACCACAAGAATGATGGAGAGGAGGACTCCCATGCTTTGACTTCAGGAAGAAGAGGGATAAGCTGGCTTGGCTTTTAAGCACTGCAGGAGACTTGTGAGGCTCCTGATGCTCACAGGACTGTGCCCACAGGCAGGTTGAAAGCCAGCACAAGATTCAACATCAAAGACTTAATTGCATTACTTTTCTTTATCAGGAATATAATAAAATTGCTTTGGATTTTTACATTTTTAAGGCAGTGGTGAAGCTTTAGAAAGTGAATCTGAGGTGATGGCCTGCTGAAATATTTTATGTTAATTGAAAGAATCATTCTTCTAAATTTACGGTCCTCCCTGAATCATTCTAGACTTTCCATAAAAGGTGTATCATAATAATCTTAATTTTTTAGTCTTTATTTCTCTGAGTGGTTTTTCATCTGATAGAGCTTTTTTAAGAGTACCATGAGAGAAATTATCTCTTTCAGACTGTCTGCATTAGAGGGCAGTCCCAAGGCACCCAGGAAAAGAGAGATACTTTAACTGTGGCTGGTAGCTAAGGAGTAACCTCTGCATCTGTCTTTACAGGGAACACATCATTGGGTTTGTGAGTCAAGGAGGGGTCTGGGAGTGTGGATGTGTGCACAGCTGAGAGCAAGGGACTGGAACGTGCACAGAATGTTTCATATTCTCCACATAACCACCAGCTGCTGAACATCCTCTTGTGTATTGTAGAAACTATATCAGAAGAAATATTCTCCACCTAGGGCTCTGGTGTACAGGCCTGTCCCCTCTGTGGTCTTGCAGCTATTCCTGACCAAGAGAGTAGAAGTGCTGGGAAATCTAATTCCCTTTTTTTTTCTACTCAAAATGGATTAAAATTGGCAGAATTGGAGAAGTGTTCTGATAAAACAGCTTCTTCTAACCATTCTGTTAAAACCAAAACTGTTTAGCTGGGAAAGCTCAGAACAATTTTAGAAAAGTTTCTCAGATTTCAATCTTAATTTGTTTTTCTATATGATGTTCCAATTTGAAGAATGAAAATACTTTCTTTCAAAAATTAAATTGATTGCAATAATTAGCTATATCAACAAAGAGTAGTTGAGGTGAAAGCAAATGTTTGAACTAAACAAAAATATTTTAGAAAAAAGTAGTTTACTTTATCTCAAACTTTGATCTGTGCAGTAATTTGGAGAGATTAGCACGTACAAAAAGAACTTGAAACACAGGAAAATGTTGGGGTTTTTTTTTTCTCCAAATGAATGTGTTTCTGAATATTTATTGCCTAGATTTTCATTTTTCATTTTCTCCTAAAACCATTCTGATTATAATGCAAATGGTACACAACTGGGATGCATTTCTCACTATCTTTTTATCTGTATTTATTCTTTGTGACCCTTTTAGCTGTTTTGATATTATGTTTCTTCAAATTCAGTGTGATCACATCCACCAGGAAATTGTCTGACAGTGTCAAACTCAGTTTTAATACAGGCTTTGTTTCATGACAGGCAGCTGGAATGTACAAGGTGCAAGTCCAGATTTCCCCAAACATTGCTCGGCTGCTTTCAAGTCATAGTAAGCTAAATATTGGCTTGACAGTGATTCTATAACAGGAGCCTGTAGAAGTTATGGATCCTTTTACTCAATGTACTCTTACTGTATCTTGTGAGATTCCAGGAAAAAAACCCCAAGGAAATGCCAAGTTAAGATATTTTTACAGAAATATCTTTTCAGGATTGTTGGGGGTAGCCTTGATTCTTTTGATTCCCCACACAGACCTGAGCTCTTTCGGGCCCAGTTTTCATAAACTGGTTCTGATTTTTTAGGAACTTTCCAATAACCTACTTTTCTGTAAGGCTCAAAGACAGACATGGTAAAATCCATTTAAATTAATGTTGGGTGTGAGTTGTAGGTGTTTGTGTTAGAGCTAATCACTGGGTGGCTTTTAAAATCAATGCAGAGAAATGGGTTCTCTACTGCATGATTCATCTTATCCCAAGATAAAATGTAGAATAGACCAATTGTATCTTGCAGATGCCTATTTCTCCCCATTGACTCTAGGAAGAGGTTAGATGGCAGGATGCTCTAAAAGTAGAAGAAATGGTATTGCTGAAGGAGTCTTCCAGAATTGCAGTGAAGACAGATTTTTCTTCTTATCTGGCTCTGGCATTACTCCAGATATAGATTAATGCCTCACATTTGATGGAGCAGTGTGCAGGGAGGTTTTCACAAAAGTCTTGCAGCAACAGTTAACACAGCATGGTATTTCCAGAAGCTGTAGTATATTTCCCTGTCCAGAGTGGAGGTCTCCACTGTGCAGATAGACCAGGCTATATACCTAGTCTGAATACAGCACTATTAGTGCTTTGAGTTTTAAATCACTAATATTAATACCTTATTTTGTACAGCTTATTATAAAAACAGTTGTTGAAGAAGTTTGAAGCCTAAATTGGGCTTAAAAGGTTCCTCTAATATTATGTTTTTAAAAGACACAAAATATGAGGGTGAATACATGTACACAAACACACAAATTAGAAAGAAAAACTTTTTTTTTTAGCATAGCTACTTCTATAGCTGAACTCAGCACAGTGCCTGAGGAAATCTATAGTCATGGGTTATATTATCTGAAGATACTTTTCCACTGAAGGCTCATTTATTATAAGATCTAATATAAAATAATGAATATTTGCTTTAAGTCAGGTCAGGACCAGAACTTATCTCTCAGGGAATATGTGCAATTTTTTGTGATAACCAGAAAAGACTTTCTTCCCCTGGAGTGAACTCCGCTGGATTTAGCGCTGCATTAGTAGGCTGAGCATCTGAACTGTGCTTATTGGTAATTTAGCTTCTCTTCAGCAGAGCACTAGGGTGTTTCTTTTCTTAAGCATGCACGTTGTTACAGAGATTGATTTCAATGGAACTACTCAGGAAGTCAAGATGAAAATTATTTCTACTTATTTAACAGATCTAATACTTCTGATTTTCGAGGAATATGCTATTCTGAAAATTGGATTTTAAGACCACAATAATAATTTTTGGTTCTAACCATCAATCTCAAAGTATTACATAAATATTAGTACTAATAGAATTAGTATTAGGAAAATTAAGCTGCCCATCAGAATTAATTTGATAGAAAAAATTATGCCATTTACATTTGGATTAAGCTTGTAAATGTATAGAGGGGCTCTTGTACACTTAAGATGCTATATACCTAAAATTACTTTCATTATACTTTTTTCTATACTGTAGCCACAGTATTGAAAAAACTTTCAGGTTTCAGTTCTTGCTCTAGTTTGATAATTCACCATAAATGCTCTAACCCTCTAGGTTGGTTTTCTACAGCTTGAAGAAGAGGAATCTCACACTACAGATTTAATAACGTCTCACTTGGAGAAAGGCTTTTTTTTGGAGGTCTCTTGGTGAGTCCTTTACTGAAGAAAGCTAGTGGGGAAAGACAGGCTTCTGCTTTGTCCTGCATTGCTCCTACTCAGGGCTTGGTCCTGGGGCTGAAATTGTCTAATGCCTTCAGTAATGAGGGGGAAGACTGGACAGACAGACAGCAACCTAAGGAGATGGGTCATGCCAAACTGAGGAGCAGTATACGTCCAGGGCATCCACCTGATCTGATTCATTCAATGACTCCTATTTTTTGCAATGAACTGCAGAAGTGTTGTGCTTTAGGACAAAGCTCAGGTGGTACTAATCTCAGTTTGACAGCAAAGCTCCTAAGACACTGACTTTTATAAGTTACTCCCTCTCTATATCCCATAAAAGGTAGTTAAACAGCTTCATGTCCTTAAGTTGGTCCTTTTTGTTTGATGGATCCTAAAGTCTTCAAAGTATCTTCAATAGAATAGGTCCACCTATTCATCTGCATCTCATTCTACAGCTGGTGATTTTAGCAGCCCAGGGTTTCATTGTCATAGAAGACAAGCTTCTGTCTTCTGCTTGTCAAATGTCATGCTCAAAACAGGCTTTAGTTTTCCAAAGGTGAGCAGATGCTGTTGGAGGTAAGCTATGAGTGTTGCAACAACCAGGTTGCAAGGTTTGAGTTAGGCAAATAACACACTTTTAGATTCAGCACCTCCACCCCACAGAATATGGTGATCATTTATACAAGCTTGGGTCTCACATATGAGACTGACTGAAATATTTCCCATATTTCAAGTTCATAAATTGCTTGAAGAGTATTATATCACCATAATAATCCTAGAACAAAAATTTTTCCAATGAAATTGAGTCACAAAACAAAAATACCCTTATGTGGTTTTGGAAACACAAGGCCTAAAGATCTTGAGCAGGATATATAATTTAATGGGGAGATTAGGCAAAAACAGGTAATAATGGGGATATGACGATGAATACAGAATATTTTCATGAAAAACTGTGAAGACCATATCTCAGCAGAAAATGCCTAAAATCTGTTTTCCACAGATTGAGAAAATTCAGTTTTAGCAGATTTTTGTTTATCTTACAGATACTCAGCTTTAATTATAATGAAGCTGACAACCTTTGCGATGTCCTGATAGTTTCCAAAATGCAAACCTTCAAACAGAGATGCTGAAAGAATAGTAAGTGAGAATGTCTCCTTTTTCTCAGCACTGATTCTAAAGCCCAGGTATCTAATTCTAACATTTAATTTACAATGGTAATTGTCAAATAGTTTTTGCATGTTACTGGTAACAGGCTTGTTCTGCTGTTACATAGAGGTTACAAATGTTTACAAAAACCTTACCCAAATATTTTGAATATTCAAAACCAAATATAAAGAGTGATGAGGGTAAGAGACATAGTTTCTCGTGTTAGAGAACCCGTCAGGTTTTGATGTGTCACAGCAGTACTATGAGGAATATATGGAAGAACTTTAAAATCTCTGTTGACAGGAGGAAAAGTGCCAACAAAACCTCAGCTCTGGGTATGAGGAGAACAGACTTCAGGCTGCTCAGGAAACTAGTAGATAAAGTACCCTGGGGAAATGATTTTGTAGGTGCTGGAGTCCATCAGTGCTGGTCACTTTTTAAACATCCCTTCCTATGCGCACAGGAGTCGCAATTCCCAAATCTCAGAAATCAAGCAGGTGAGTGTCATGGGTTTTGTAAAGAGCATATTATTCTATTCTATCTGGGTGGAGCAGAATTGCTTATCTTTGTCCAAATGGGTCAGTGTCGCTTATCAGATGGTGGAGTGCTACTTATCTCTCTTCATTGTTTCACTATTTCCATGGGAATGTCTTCTGCTAATGGACCATTAAGAGCTCATCAATGACATTACACATTACACTGCACTACTGTAAGCTGCTCCACACAGGGAGGAGGAGCCAAACCATCTTAACCTAGATAAAAAGGAGCCACAATCCCACTAGGTATCCAGTTTTTCCACCGGATCCCTGGAGGAAGACCGGACACATCTCACCATTACTGGACCCTTTTTCTTCAATGGGACCATCTCTACTCCAACAGAACCACATCTGCCACTCCAGGAGGGCTTACTGTGGACTGTTTCCAACACCCTGACCAACAGGGTGTCAGGTTGTATTTCTTACTCTGTCGGGGTTTTCTAAGATTTCTTGTTTGTTTATTTGTTTGCTTGTTCTTCTGTACTACAACATCTGTATTTTTATATCCCTAGTAAAGAACTGCTATACCTATTCCCAAAATCTTTGCCTGACAGCCTTTTAATTGCAAATTTATGATAATTTGGAAAAGGGGGGGAGGGGCTTACATTTTAAGGGGGACTCCAACCCTCCCTGGCAGACACCTGTCTATCTAAGCCAAGACAGTGAGGCAGAAGACTGGCTTGGCTTTTGCCTTTGGAATAAGGCAAAAAAGGAAGGTGTATGCCCAGTGGAAACAAGGCTAGGTGATATGGGAAGAGTACTGAGATGCTACTTGCCACTGGAGGGAGAAAAATTGTGTGGCCGAAGTTCAGCTGGAGGTGCACCTGCCAGAAATTTGGGGGAGTTTCTTCATATACATAATTGGCAAAAGGCAGTGCAGAAATAACATTGGCCTGTAACAAGATTGTTGGGGAAGATGAATCAGGGAAACTTTATAAAAATGATTGTTTAGCAAAAGATTTTGAAAATATGAAACCTATAATCGAAATAGAAATAGAAGCTTACTTTGAGTTGTAGGATACCGAGTCTTAGTTACTATATAACCTGAAAACAATAGCCTAGCCAGCTGAATGAGAATCCCTTTTGATTGAACAATACCTTTCTGCTGGCTAAGGAACCAAAGGTCAATGTAGCAAACCAGAAAAGTCTAAAGAGTAGTTTTTAGAGTTTAAAATACAACATAGTATAGTAATGTAGTAGTTCTTATAGGCTATATGTAGATTCCATAGGATTTTGTGTCTTGTATTGGTTGGTCACTGTAAATTAGAATATTCATCACAAAAGGAGATATAATGCATTATAACAAGGACCTCGCTCTCTTACTTCTACCTCTTTTAGCTCTTACTTCTACTTCTCTATTCCTGGCTCTTACTTCTGCCTCTCTATTCTTGGCTCTTACTTCTACGTCTTTTAGCTCTTGCTCTCTTACCTCTTCCCCCTGTTCTCTGACCCCCGCCACCTTGCTCCCTTGCTCCTTTCTCTCTTAACTCGTACCCCCTTGCTCTTGCTCTCTCTCTCTCTGGGACTTTCCTTCAGCCAAGGCTGGTGTCTGAAGGCAAGGCCCTTTTTACCCACGACCCGTGCAATAAAACCACGTATTCTAGAATATCTCAGGTCAGCAAAATTCCTTCTCCCTGCTGTCCGCAGATGCTCCCACACAAGATGAGGATGGTCACCTCACAAACAGGGACATGGACAAGGCAGGGATGTTAAATGCATTCTTTGCCTGTCTCCAACAGGGATGATGGAGCCAGGGGGTCACAGAACCCCGAGCTTGAGGACTATGACCATGAGATTTATCAACTTGCAGTCAATCCTGAACTTGTGTAGGATTTCTTGCTCCAGCTGGATCTCTACATATCTATGAGGCCTGATGGGATTCATCCTAGAATCCCCAAAGAGCAGGCGGACGTTATTGCAAAGCCTCTTTCCAGGATTTTTAAATGATCTAGGGAATCCTGAGAGGCTCAAGCTGACTGGAAACTAACTGGTGATCACTGTCTCCATTTTCCCAAAGGGTAAAAAGGTTAACCCTAGGAACTGTAGGCCAGTCAGTCTCACCTCAGTGATTGGTAAAATTATGGAAAATATGGTTATTCTGGGAGGTATTGAAAAACAGCTGAGGGACAAATGCTGCCATTGGTCTCAGCCAGCATGGCCTCATGAGGGGAAAGTCCTACTTGTTGAACTTATTTTCCTTTTATGACAAGATAACCCACCTAGCTGAACAAGGGAAGCCAGCTGATCTATCTTTTTTTTTTGATTTCTGTAATGATTTTGATACTGCCTCTTATAGGTTCCTCTGGACAAAATGTTCAGCACTTACCTGGATAAACACACCCTGAGGTGAGTGAGCTGGGTCATGGCTTGGTCAGAAAGGGTTGTAATGAATGGGGTGACATCAGACTGGGGACCTGTAACCAGTGGGGTTCCACAGGGCTCCATCCTTGGCCCAGTGCTTCCTCAACATCTTCATAAACAGCCTGGATGCAGGTTTTGAAGAAATACTAAGTTTGGTGATGATACTAAATTGGGAGGAGCTGTTGATTCCCTTGAGGGCAGAGAGGACCTGCAGAGATACCTCAGAAAATTAGAGAGATGAGCAGTCATGAACTGTGTATGAATTTTAACCAGGGTGAGTGCCAGATTATTCACTTGGGACAGAGCAGCTCTGGTAGTGTGTACAGAGCAGATAATGAGAGGCTGGAGGGCAGCTTTGTGGAAAGGGCCCCCCAAGGAAATGGTCCCAGCACCAAACCTGACAGTTCTAGAAGCATTTGGACAAAACTCTCTGACATGTGCTATGAGTCTTGGTGTGTCTTATGCAGGGCCATTAGTTGGACTTGATGATCCAGATGGGTGCCTTCCAGCTCAGCATATTCTATGGCTCTACGATTTTGAAGAGGATAGCTAGATCACAGAGGTGTCAATTGGTGAATTCCAGCTGAAACTGGATCTAGCAAGAGCCTGAATATATTTGAAACTTTGACATGTAAAGACATGTACCAGATGCCTGCAAAATAATACAGGTGCTCCACTTGTGTGTCCCAAGAGACACTCAAAAGTAATTGATTTATCTTTTACTTCTACTTGTAATAGTAGAAAATAATAGAAAATTGTGCTTAGTATGGTCAGTTTTCAAAATGCTTGCTTGACTAAAATTAAATAGATATCACAGCATCCTCAGAATAATTTACAGAATAACTGTTTATTAGTTAGTAAACTGGAAAGAGGGACTGAAATTACTTTGCCGAAGCCACACATCAAGTCAGGATTAGAACTTGTATTTCCACATTCTCAATTTTGTGCTGTAACTGCCTGATTATACTGCCAGCAGTTTATCACCTCGCCAGTGCTGTACTGCTCCCCTAGGTCTCCTTCTTCCTAATAGTGCTTAACTCTCAGACCCTGTTAAATGCTCATTGGAAATGTGGATCAAGGGGACTGGCCAAAGCTGTTACCCTGACTTTTTTTAGAGTTTTTAAAGCTAACATAATTTTTTTTATTCCGTGGATGCCCAGAGTTACATTATCTGCCCAAATTAACGTAGACCTGATTTCTTCAGAGTTGTTAAGTACCATAATGCTTCATTGAATCAGTGAGTGTATTTATTGTTGGTGAGCATCCCTGAAAACCAAGAAACTTTTATTTAGTTGTCTGAAGGCAGACGCTTAAGTCTAAAACTCAAGACCTGATTTTTAAGTGGTAAGATTCATATCAAGTGAGAAAATACTTTTCTGTACAGTATGTTTCAGAGTAGTGTTGGGAGAATTTCTTTTTTAAAAGAAGAAAAGACAGACTTCCAATATTTAGTGTCACGTTCTTAAATCAGTGAACTAAGAATAAATGTGAAGGACTGTTTCAGATGAATTTAGTTTGTCCCTAAACTTTGTAGGCAATACAGAATGTCTGTTCTTATGAGAACAAGTAGCATGTATGAGATACATTCTTTTAGATGCAATGAGGCCATTTGTTAACACTTCCCCAGAAAAGTTCTGTAATCTTTATCAGTTATGAGGACTGGTTTTCACTGTATAAGGCTGACCCACTCCTATTACAGCAGTCCAGTAAAAAGAAAGAAACCACATGAATGCAATGAAAGTTCAAATTCAGACTTACAGTCTTATAGCCTTATAGACTATGTGCTAAATAAATAATAATAAAAAAAGGTTATTTGGTTTCTGTCCTGTATCTGCTTAGAAAAGTTGAGAGCTAGCAATCCAAAGCTTTAATGCAGAAGCACTTCTAGGGCCCCATTGTAAGTGGGCCCACAGCTCTGACGGACTGGTAAGGAAAGAGTAAGCATTCTTGAAATCGTTAAAGAAAATTCCGTTAAAACTCTCACACACCTTAGGTCTGTGGAATGACAGTATTAAATGTCATCCCTCTGCTTCCTGCCATCAGACGTCCAGTTAAGGACCTGACTTTCACAAAACAACAGGTTAAGTATGTGTGTTTTACTCGTGTTGAAGTTCTTTTCAAGAGGCCGTTATCAGCAAAGGAGTTTTTATGTTTATCTGTCCCAACCACACCAGGCACTATTGCTAAAAAAACCCATGAAATAGTAAAAAATGCGTACAGACATGGTCATGTCCATTAGGAAATTAGTCATGACAAAACAAGGACCACCGGGCAGAAGCAACTACACCACAACTGCTGGTACAAGTGGCACCAATGGAGAGCAGCCATGGGACTCAGACCTGATGAAAACGTCACCAGGGCCCAACCCAGAGCTCAGACAGCTGTAGTGCAAGAGACTGACGGGGTGGGAGGAGGAGAGACTTGTACCCACAAATCCAGTGCCAGGCTTTGCAAGAATCAAAAAGAGTTTATGCCATGTGCTCTTGGTGGTGTATTACTCTCCCCCTGTTTACAGGACCATCTGAAGTGTCTGTGCTGTCAAGTCTTCCTTCCTCTGGGCTGCGTAAGGACAGCTGTGTTTAAGAGAGATTAAAGCAATGGTCAGACCTCTCCACTGTGCCTCAGCTGCAGTGAATTTCCCCACTGGCAGTGCTGGCAGCCTGGTGACATGGCAGCAGCCAGTGCCCCAGGGACTGCTCTGTGTGTGGAAGCAGCAGAAAGCCTGAACAACAGACCTGCTGATTGAGCTGAACCCAGGGGCAGCAGCTGCCAGGCCAGTTTCATCATGTCAGAATGGGATTTTGTCAAAGACAGTGTGAATTTGGGATGAAACCTTTCTCCATTTTGCTGTGATGCCTGACCTAAGCAGAATACATGGGTTTGCTGCATTTACTGGAGCAGGTAACATTCCACTACCCCATCCTTGGCATAGGTGCAAGTAGGGGAGATCTGACCACCACAATCCAGCTTTTCCTGTTCTCCTCTTGCAAGCGGAGCTACAATATAAGCACAGCTATAAGGAGAGCATATTAAGCAGCCATGTAATTACAGTGACTTAGTGGTCCTTTGTAGTGGGCACATAATTAACTGTTGGCACAGAGTAGCACAGCCCCACTGCATACAAAGTGAGGCAGAAGATGGTGACACATGGCAGCAGACTGTGGCTGCACCAAGGACACCTACTGCTGTTTGTTTCTCAAAGCTCCTGCCTTACCAGGATGATGGCTAATGAACCCTTTACGCCCTCCATTATAGAAATGACTTATTTCTCAGCATTACTGAAATAAAGGAAAACCTAATTATCCAACAGTTCCTTCCTCTGCCCTATTTAAATAATCTTGCACATAGGAATTTTACCTGTTTCCCAAACCCTTGTTAATACAGTCTGATTTAAATTGAAAGCAGAAAATTCAGTGATTAGATACACCAGTATTTTAAATGAAATCACATCCCTATCTTTGCATCCCTTTTAGGCTTACTTACCATCAAACCTGAATAAACATGCCTGGATCTTGCAGACAAATGAACATCCAGATAGTGCTTTACATCCAAGATCTCATTCGAAAGGGTCTGATTATTCAATGAGACATTTAAATTAGCTGTCTGACTTGTCATGGCCTATCAAAATGTGTTGGGATAAATTCTGAGCTAACCTAAATCATCACAGATCCATGTTACCTGTGGACCATGGACCAAAGCTCACTTCAACAGCAGCAAATTTGTCTCACTGCTATTTCAGGCCTTATGAAAGAGTTCCTAGCCAAGAATTATTCATAGGAATTGGAAAATAACTTCAAACATAAAATAAATCAGACAGAATAGAAATCTCTCTGCATTCACTCCGTGAACACAACTCAGAATTCATCATTTCTGGGAGAAGTTTGCATTAGGCAGAAGTGTCTGCCAGAGCACTATCTCTGCTGGGTAGCAATACCATTGCCCCAATAACTTCATGGTCAGGGCATTCTTCTAGGTGCTGGGAAATGTAGATTCAATTTCAAGTAGACTGGGGACCACAGTGACACGGTGTCACAGTCTCCCTGTGACACAGCCAACAGTTGGACAGGTTCCCATGTGTTCCCTCAGTAATACAGTGGGTCAGTTTCAGTGTGCTGTGTTAAAATCTGTAGCTGTGTGATGGTTGACTTACAGCAAAAATGGGAACTTATACTCTTCTACTGGGATGCTGGGGCATTTTAAAAAATAAGTCAGAATTGTCCCTTTGTTTGTCAGGATGTTTGGCAACTCTGCTTTTAGCAGCTGCCTCATAGGCTTTGGTCCCAAATGGACTATCCAGAGATGCCCAATTCCTATTAAATCTAGGTCATCCGTTATTGACACTGGCTTGTTTTGTCCAAACTGCCCTTCAAGGCCATTGTAGCACTATTTCCAGATTATCATAATTAAAAAAATCTAAGTCTACTTTTCTTAAAATTGCCATAAATCCTTCAGTTGGTTTAGAATAACTTTACCAAGGGGACAGGACTGAAACAATTTGAATAAGCAGGTTTCTTATTTGCAAACTAACCTCTCTTTCCTCTGACTATCACTTTGCTGGAGTGAATCAATGGCTTTTGACTTCCACCAATACAAATAATCCATTTTTTAGCCAACTATATTTATTATGTCTATTTATACACCAAGCACACATTTATCTGAAGCCAATGGCACTTTATCCTTCATGTGAATTCTAACGTGTGGAGAAAATGAAAGAGATTGATCTTAGTCCTAGAAAATCCAAAATCTGAGAAAAAAAATTCTTTCATGGAGGGCCATCTGATATCTCAAGAAATAAATTCTGTATCTCTTCAATGCTGCTTTTGTGCCTATGTCTATTGTAGAGTCACATGTACAGTGAACTTTCTATTTCTATACATGACTAGGCTTCTTCTTTATTCCTTTTTTTCTGATGTCTAATTGTGAGATGCTAGTTAAAATTCTCTTAAAAATCAGAAAGTCATACCATGTGTGACCTTTCTTTGTTTTCCATAAAAAAGATACCTGCTGTTTGACCTTGTCATCTAGACATTTGTCGCTGTCAGCTTGGGATTCCAGAAAGGTTTGCATTTTCTTTGAAACACTGTCCTTCTCACGTTGGCAGTGAACCAGTTCTTGAGAGGTCAGTGTGGGCTCTTGATACTTGCATTCACAACAGACCAAAATTGTAAGTGTTTTTTGCAAATCAAATACTGCATCAACTACTGCAGCTGTCTCATCATGTTCTGCCTCCTGGGGAGAATATCTACTAATCTTTCAAAAAGTAGAGAGCCAAATCAAGTGAATCAAGAGATCTATCAGCTCAACCAGAGTTGCTATTTGGAATTTTCTGGCCTGCATTATGCAGGAAGACAGACTAGGCTGGTCTAATAGTTTTTTCCACCTTAAAACTGATGTCTCTGTCGTCAGCCATTTCATTTGAATTACCTTAAGTTGCATCAGTTGACATTCTGACCCATTTCTTTCTTTCATCCTTTTTTTTTTTTTTTTTTTTTTTTTTTTTTTTTTTTTTTTTTTTTTTTTTTTTTTTTTCCCCCCGGGGAAGGAACAGTTTCTATGCCTGTAACTCTATTTAGTAACTTTGAATTTTTTCCTTCTTAGAGGAACAAGTAAAGTTCCCCATACTCTGATACACTATGATTAATTATTTTCCAAAGATCAGTATTTTTTCTGAGAGAGGAAAGGAACAGATAAATGGAAAGGTCACAGATTTATCCTGTATCTCCTCTCATGAAGCACACAGTGTGCCTAACACCTTCTGGAAAGTCTCATTGTGTAGTCTGTTGGTATGTTACACACATTTTGTCTCAGCATTTCTTTTGTTCAGATTATGGTAGTATTCTGTTCTCAGTTACAAAATGGTGATCTTGAAACAGTTTATAACGGGATACTTAGATTTATTTTTAACATGCTTAAATATTTCCAATGCACTAAGAATTATAAATCAAGCACTAGCTAGACTAGCACAGTTATTCACAAGGCATTTGAAAACAAATTCTTCATTCTGTACACTTCCAGAAACAAACACATCCACACAAATACATATTTTACATACTGTAAAAATAATGGAATAAAATCAAAGTCATAATTTAAAAGTACAATTTAAAGTGAGAAAAATGTTAATGCTACTGTCTCCTAAACAAATTGCACAAATTTTGTAGTCAAAGTTAAAGTTAAATGTAGAAGAAATTAAAGGTATGGAAATGTACAGTTAAGGCATCCAGACAATCTCAATGTGTGCCTGTGTAATAGGAAATAATATCCATTAAAATCAATTTACTTGGGGTTTTGCCCCAATTTGTATTAATTTGAATTAGCAGACTTACTTTTCCTGTTAGTTTTCGTTTTATGATGTCACTCAAAGGTAGAACTGAGAATATTTTATTATCTTATCTGTGTGGAGTCTGGTTCAACATGTTTATTTTATTATTTTTTTTCAGAGTGGAATAATTCATCAAGCCTAAAGAGCAGACAAGAAGTCACTCAAAGGAAAAAAAGTTATATGGAGCAAAATGCAGAGAATGGGAACGAATACATGATACATGTATACATACATAATGGGAATGAATTCCCTGATCGACTTTCCCTTGTTTTCTTTTCCCATGATAACAAAATCGAACAGCTTTATGGACTATGGCCATATATAATCTAAATATCTAAAGGTATTCAAGCTGGGGTTAATAGCCTTAACCCATATTCCCTAAAGAGGGCTAGCTTATAAGAGAGCAGGACAGGGACTTCTTACAGGAATGTGTACAGACAGGACAAGGTAATGACTTCAAACTGAAAGGGAATAGATTTTGATTATATATTGCCAAGAAATTTACTGTGAGGGTGGTGAGGCACTGGAAGATGTTGTCCAGCTAAAATCTGGCTGCCCCATCCTTGGAAGTGTTTGAGGCCAGGATGGGTGGGCCTGTGAGCAACCTGGGGGTAGTGGGAGGTGTCCCTGCCCATGACAGGGGGGTGATTTTCATAATCACCAAGGAATGGTGAAAGTAATTATTAATATAAAGGTGTGTATAAAGTGACCATTCAATTAATTTTTAAAAATTAGGTATAGAATAGTGGGTTGTAATTTAGACATTTTACAATTTCTGAATCAAAGTAAATAATTAAATATTACATTACAGTTTCTGGAAAACATTACCTATATTGTAAGTAGAAAGGAAAAAAGAGTGTGAATATATTAATGTGGAGGTGCAAAGATTTATGCCTTCACTAAAAGAAACAGTAAACATTGCCATCATCATATGAATCATTTTTATCTAGAAGCATAAAGAATAGGACATATGCATCCATTGCATCTAAATTTTTAATAAATCTTGGCATATTTCACCTTTATGCATGCAAACATCTTGTCATCTTCTTGCTGTATTGTAAACTTCAAGATGGGTTTTTTAGCTAGTAGTCACCTGTTGAGCACCAACACAAGCCATTTATTTAGACTATATTATAAAATATACTGCAGTTTAGCTCACGGGTAAGTTAGAATTATGTTAAACAAATCCTTTGTGCTTCCCTGGTTGCTTTTGCATCAATGATTCAACAGCAATTTGCTCTTTCACTAGCTAAACAAAATTTTTGTCACCAGGTGCAATCTTTTGTATTTAAACTCATAAATAGTAAGTTTCTGCACTGTAATATATATTATATATATTATATATATATTTCCAGTTAGTGAGATAATTCTTTTTTTAAAGTACGTTTTGGTATCAAGTTGGTACAACAAACATTATCTGTTATGAATTAATTCTGTGAGTTCATATACTGCTGTTCAGACTTCAGTATTAGGATACATGGGGTTCCATTTTTTCCAGGGGTAAAACTGAAGCATAAATGTTTGCATCATAAATCTCAACACTGTAGATGCAGACATGTTTTGTCCTTAAATCATAGGAATGTGCAGGTTGTCACATCTTATTCTAATTGTATTTCAGGACTTTGGCTGTGTTGAGTATTTCACCCTTGTGAGTTAAGCAACTACACAATAACTTAATTCTCATTAGGGATTAACTGTGTTGCTTGTTTAGTTGCAACAGCAACTATGCAAAAAAGGGGAAGCTTAGACAGTAATTCTTTTTTTTCCCCTTATTTTTCTTTCATTTGTTCATTCAGTTTCTACTATTTTTCTTATGAAATATATACCCCCTGGCCTGAAAACATTTTCTCCATGGTTTAAATATTACAGGTGCTCTAAATTGAATTAGCATAAGGGAAAATAACAAAAAACCCCCAAACAAGTCCAAAATCATTGATAGCACAGTCAAACATCTTGCTGTTTTTTTTTTCTCAGAGGTCCTTTTTAATATTTAATGAGCTTACTGCTGTTCCTGGTCTTTTGGACTACAGTACCATTAGTAAGGAAAACTGCCATTTGACATTAAAGGAATGTAAAGAACAACCAAACAAAGAAATAAAATGGCCTTTTATGAAAAAAAAAACTGTGAGCTTTCTAGAATAACACTGGAAAATAATTTGCAAAACCATTTTTCCTGTTCCTTAAAGAACTTAAGTAGGTTCTGAATGAGTATAAAGAGACAATTTTTGTCTAAAAGTAGTATAACTCTTCATTTGCATCTTGTCTCCATGTTACAATAGTAAAATGCTATTTAATTTTAGATCGGTAGCATTGAAAAAAGGAATCTCTCTTGTCTTAGTTACAACTCAAGTGTAAACATCTGTAACGAATAATGACCATGTTCTAGGGCTCCTCCTGATGTGAATGAACCGTTTTGCTTCAATATTATAATGATTTACTTATGGATTCTTCTTTGCATCCCTGATGATCCACTATAATCTCAGTAAACACAAGTTTGCAGTTTCATACATGGTTAATACCAAAATATGGGTGCATAATTCTGCATATAAGCCAAAAAGAATTGTATTTTATAACACAGAAAAGAGAACATTTATTCTCTCACCTGGTGGTAGTTCCTAGGCATCCCTGTTGTGACCAAATATTTGACAGTGATGTGCAAATGAAAAAAGACATCTTATTTATAACAAAACTCTTACAGTCAAAGGACAGCCCCGCCTTAGCTTAATTCCCTGTGAAAGGGAAAAGTTTACTCCCAAGACATGTATAGCTTGATGTAAAATATTGTCTTCCTCTGTTAATTCTAAGAGATATAAACATGCTGATGTAATTATCTTCCTTCTGAATGTCTGATTTATCTAATGCACTCTTGCTTCTGGCAACACTGAGGGACATAACCTAAAGGATATTTAGATATGAGACATAAGTTAGGAACT
This sequence comes from Chamaea fasciata, assembly GCF_029207755.1. Classification (NCBI taxonomy): domain Eukaryota; kingdom Metazoa; phylum Chordata; class Aves; order Passeriformes; family Sylviidae; genus Chamaea; species Chamaea fasciata. Next base: position 11,058,937 of record NW_027094086.1, on the reverse strand, counting down.
TCAGTTCTGACACAGAAAAAACCTTGGAAAGTCACCTTACTTATTAAGTTTTCTCACCCAAGGTCTGTCTTTAGAGAGGAAGGATTTTGGTTTCTTAGCAGGTGAGGATGATATGTGAAACTGGTAGGTAAAATTCCTAGATCAGTGCACCCGCTGTCTTAGGTTGGATCAAAAATATCCATTATCATTCCACATATTACCACTATCATATTCAGTGAAAACCCCGTGTGTCAATAAATACAGAGGCCAGCACTTCCTCAGTAGTCTTGACATTTTAGCAACAGCAGCTTTACAGCAACCCAGAAGCCAGGCATGTCTAGAACTTTGAGGCATCTTGAATTTCAAGAGTGCCATCAAATGCACTTCAGTGTCTTTCAAATCTAAATTATGTTTAATTTCTTACATTACTTCCATTTAGTCTGGTAAAAAACCTGCTGCATCTGAAAATACACAGCATGTGGCAAAGTAGTAGAGAACTTGGATCCATCTAATAGATTTTTGAAGGGCTCTGGGTTTGCCAGCCCAGGTGCTGACATAATTTCACTGGAGGCCTTTAACATGGACATCATGCTTTTGTGATTTGTTTGGTCTGTTGTGTGCGTTTGGTACCCACAACAGCCATTTCCTCACTGTTGATATCTTGTGAACTGCAAATGCTACTTCACTGATGATCACTGACAGCACCTTTCTCTGTCTGCAAAGCCTCCTGTGTTCAGATATCAGTTTTGTCTTTTGTTCTGGTTGAAACATACTTTGCTCCCACCTCCCTCACATAACCTTGTGAAGAGGCACATCTGCTTTTGTTTATTTTGCCATTCACCTCAGCTGTGTTTTGCTGTACATTTTCTTGCCTTGGCTACATCCCAGCCTTTGTGTTCACAAAGGGAAGTCAAAGGGAACCTGATATGCACTAAGCCAATTACAGCCCTGTCTTGGGGACTCAGCTGGCAGTTCAGCTGCAGTACGTGGAGCACAGTATAACCCTGAGAACTGTCATCCATTTCTTCTCCAGGGCAGAAGAAATTGCCAGTACAATGAGAAAATGTCTTTACAGACACCAGAATATTCTGAAGTAATTTTCTTGACTGACTTTTCCCAGTTCCTGTCATAAAGATTAAAAAGTTAAATTTCTATAAAAATCATTCAAGATGCTCCAGGTGACTGTCAGTGGGATGAGCTCAGTACCTGTCCAAAGCAGGCACACACTAATTTTGCACTGGAGTATGTTAAAGGTCCACAGGAAGCAAACATCAATACTACATCCCTTGGGGTCATATTTGCTGTTGAACTTGGTCACCACACAGTGGTCTTTCAATTTACTCTTGATGCAGGTAAAAGATACCCTACTCCACAATACTTTCACCTGTCCCTGCTGCTAAACATCACGGGTTTGCAGAATGAAGCCTGGTTTGCACACAGGTGTCTCTCGGTAGAGAAAATGATGGTAATGACTCCCTGCGTGCTGCTGTTGATGCCCACACAGTGTGTCATGGTCAAATGTGAACTCAGGTGGGAGCAGATATTACCCAGCACAAGGAAGAGGTGCCAGACTCCCTCCCCATTGCACACCTGTGGCACCAGCCCATGACATCTTCCTGGCATGTGACAGGGCTGGCCATGATGGTCCCACTGCCTGGGTACAGCACCCAAGGATGGAAACATCACAGACAAGTCATGTCACTATTTTAATGTACTCATCCAAACCTGCTTATTCCAAGGAAATTGGGATGAGACTTGATTGCTTTTTAGAAAAATCATGTTCCATGCACTGGTTTTTGCTGCAGGAAAGGGAGAGTGGTGCTGGACACCCTGCTGACCCTCAAGCAGAGGGATCCAAAGACATTTTCCAGGAATGAACTTGTGTAATGCCACCAGATCAAGAGCATGCTTGGTGCTTAATTGTTGTAAATATAGAAAGTAAAAATATTAAAACCCAGATTTCAAATAATGCAAGGAAAAATTCTTCTGGTTGCTGTTTATATTGCAAGTGTATTTTAAATAACTTACTAATGGCTTCATAGGGGTTAGCAGCCTTTTAGAGATGTGAACAAGTAAAATTATACCTGGAAGATAAAATATGGAGAGCCTTAATCTCTGATTACAGCTGTAACCAGCTGGATCTGTGCAAGTATGAAACCCCTGCATCCTTATTTCACACCAGCAGTTTATAGGAACCATATCTGCATGCATTTGAGTATATGGCTGTCTGTACCTGTCTTTGAAAAGTGGAAATGTCTTCTTATAGCCGTTGTTCACACCACAGTCAGGGAGGTTTCTGGGTTATCTATCTGCCTGCAAAACATGCGCCCTGTTAATTCTGTTGTGCCAATGAAAAGATGTGGAGCTCACACCAGGGATCTGGTTGACTAAGATGAGAACTTCACATAAACTCACACTCTTTTAGATTTCAGGTAGCTTGAATGTCATACTCATTGTGAAAAGAAAACAAAATTATATTCTAATTACACTTAATCCACAGTCTTATGTCTTCTTACCAGAACTGTTTGAACTTTTTGTGGCTACTGCTAAAATGGTACTGTTTTTAATAACAAGTGTCCAAATAGCAAAAATTTTAACATCAGATAATTCTGTGTCATATAACTCTCTACTCATAACACCTTCATGTCCTTATATTTTGTAAGCCACAGAAGGAACTTAATAGGTCTCCCCATGATCTCTGGAAACTCAGCAGAGTAGACATAGAAGGTAGAAACAGAAAATATATGCAGACACACTCCAGAGATGCAGTGACTCAGAGCTGGGTACCAACAATAACCAGCATTAGAAAGTTTCACACAAAGTCCAAGAAGTTCAGCAAATTTGGCTGTAGAGAAGAGAGGGGAAAAAACCCTGATGCACATGATTCAGTTCCAGACAGTGACTGTAATTATAATAATATATAAGCCATAGGTAAATGCATAACATCTCCCCAGGTACTTAGAAACAATCCTGGGCCAGGGATTTCTGATTAGAACCAAAAAGTGCAAGTACAAGTAGTAAAGAAGATTTTTCTCAGAAGGAATGCTATTTCCTATTACGTACTTACAGCATCTCCACAACATTAATCCCAGACTATCGACAGGGTCCACTCTACATTAAAATCAGCAGCTTGGCAATTAGAAAAAAAAATGCTGTGTTGGCTTGCAAAAAAAAAAAAAAAAAAAAAAAAAAAAAAAAAAAAAAAAGTGATTTGTGAAGCTCTCAAGGTTTCAGTCCAGGGGTTTTGTTCTAAATGTGCTGCATCCACCACTTTCAATACTCAGATGAAAACAAAGTGCTGCTCTAATGTGACATGCCATTTTGCATAGTGTATTTTTGGGTCCATTGCTCTGATTATTGTCTTTCTAGGAATAATACCAATGTCTGCTTGAGATCTGGAAGATTGGCATTAACAGGATAGAAAAGAAGAGAGCAGCTTTTTCATGATGGCATTTAGACAGATCATCTGTCTGCTGCCTAATCCACATATCATCTACATATCCAGTCAGCACAATGCAAACTGCTAAAAAAGTTTATGTGAGAAAACACTCCAAATGTAGGTTTGTTTCCTTATCATGCTGCCCTTCCTACAGACAGAGAAAGATTTCTGTTTTGTAATTTCACTAGCCAGCCTGCTTCAGCTCTTGATGTAGGATAAAGTTTGGCTCTAAAAAGATATCCACACATGTGTGCATGAAATTCTGTAATATTAAATTCTCAGGCTTCTGAGGCAGAGAAAAGGCCTTTCTAGTTGAGCTTTCACACTTTGGGGCAGTTATTTCTAAAGACTCATAGAGTCTTGTGAAATTCTTTTGTTGTGATAGGCATAGTCACAATTGTTGTGGTACCAGATTTGATGGCTGTAGAAGGCTCCCTAGGGACCAGGAGCTCAAGCACAATTTAATTGCAGTGGGGTCTGTAAATCTCAGGAACTTGCTGTAATCTCAGTTTACCATGAAGTCTGCTGTCTCTTGCTTACCACTAATGCCAGGTGTGATCATGTTCTCTAGATGAAAACCATCTTGTGACTGAGTAAAGCTCACATTTTGTTGTGATTGTGGTTTGTTTTGTTTTGTTTTTCTGTTTGTCTTAACAAAACCATGTAAATAGAAAACTTGACATAACCATAAGGAAAAATGTAACCAGGTAAACAAGACTATTTAGGGGAAATTAATTATCAGTAAAAGAATGGAACAATAGGAGTTTTCACTCAAGTGGAAAGCTCTTAATTATACAGCATATTTTCAGGAAAGGAGACTGGAAGCTATTATAATTTACGTGCATTCAGTGCTTTGGGTTCTGTACCAGCCAACATTTCCATGCTTTATATCTTTTCAGAATATAGAATTTTGCCTGCTGAGAAAGCGTGTAACCTGGATTGACTAAAGCATGGAGCTGCACACAGACATCACTCATTCCTTCTTAACTCGTTGCAGCCTTTTTGAGAATTACTGAGAGTTGTTGCACTTCAAAAGCCTGTGTACCTCTCTTAAAATCCCCAACCCTCTTCCTTTTTACTGCTTAATCAAGGTGAACGAATACACTAATGAATAAGAATCGTGAGCCTAATGAGTAAGAATTGTGTTTTCCTTTCTGTAATGATTCGTTTATTGCAGCTTTCTACAAAGGGCTCCTGGCACGAAAAAGCCCGGGTAAACAAAGCAGACAAAAGCAGGCTTCATGCTGTGAGGAAACCAGGTTGTTTATGTTGGTATCCTTAGATGATATTTTCTTTAAAGCATACCTTTGGTTTAACGACATTTAAAATTCTGTGTATTATGATATTCTCCTCTTGTTCCTTGTGCTTTTGTTAAATTTTAGGAAGTTCCTTGAATAATGCATGATATCATACGAAGCACAGAGTAAATCTGTTAATCGATGAGTATGAAATTAGAGTTGAAAACAAGATAAAAGCATCTTTTCAGTTATGTACTCCATACCCCTGTCAGAAGGTGGTTTATTCCCCCTCTGCAATCACCATCGTTTTGTCCCATTTCATTTTCAGTATAGTAAGAACTGAGAATTTCATCATTGCATTTGTGGGAATGAATTGGAATTTATTCTTTGTCCAAACCCAGCATTTTTCCATGCTTTTTGTACAGCATTTAAGTTAGATCTCTTGAATATACCTCCAACAAATGATATTCTGTATGGCTTAATTCTATAGAAAAGGGTCCACTCTTCCTCTCGCATTTAATTTCTTCAAATGTAATCTCAATCTGCTATTTATGGCTCAGAAATCTGTGCAAATTTTGTGTCTACACAGTGAGAAACTCTAAATAATTAAAACTTAAAATGCTTTTCAGAGAAGCCTTTTGGAATCACATCTGTTGCTTCATGTAGAAATTTTCCTCACAGATGTTTCTTTTTTTTCTTATTTCTTTTAGGGTGCTAATGGCATTACAAGCTTGTCCTATACCAGACACAGCTAATAAAGCAAATCTTCATTATAAGCTTGTCTAGTCACAGGAGGACAACTGTGACAATAGACAGGATATGACAGATGCTCTGCCCCTCTTCCTCCAGTGGCCACCATCTTCCTCTAGATGTTTTTATACTGCTCTGGCATTGGCTGGATGACATAATTTAAACACTTTATAGAATAATTTGTGTTGGAAAGGATCTTAAAATCACCCAGTTCCCAATCCCCTTCCAAGAACAGGGACACCTTCCATTTGACCAAGTTGCTCTGATCTCAGAGTAACCTCTGATTGCCTGTTTCCTTTGGACCAGGAATTGCTTATATATAAATATATATATACTTCTATGTGTGTTTATATACACAGAGGCAACACCATCTGTGTATATAGAAAATCAGAACAAAATGCTGTCTTCAGAAGCATGTGTTGTATGAAGACAATGAGATAAAGCACTCCTAAGCAAGGCCACCCAAAACAGAAAAAACAGGGAACATATTTGTGAATTGAAAACTGTATTTTGAGAAGTTTTCTGCAAGTAGTGGGGAACTCCCCCTTGGCAGTGCTCTGGCAGAGCATATTGTTGCCTGTAAGACACTTGTTGGGGCTGGTGCTCTGTCAGTTTCCTTGCCTTAATGTTGATAATCTTAGAGGAAGTTCCATGAGCTCTGGATGAATGACCAAGGAGGGAGAAGGTAGAAGTGTGCTGTGGCAAGTCCTCCTCCAGACCTGTTCTAGTTGAAAAAGGGAGAACATACAATATGGAAGGAAAACTGAAAGAGATACTTGAGAGGGAAAAACCGACTGCAAAAGCCTGACCAGGGTTTCACTCACACTCTGTGGCCATTCTCTAGCAAATGTCCCTGAGTTCTGTTCCTCCCCACACTGCTGGGGCACAACCTCATCATACAGCCCCTGTCCACCTATGGCACATCCTGTGTTTTCCTAAGCTTACTTTGGTCCTAACTGGCTGCCCCAGGGAGCCCTACACTGACCAAAGTCAGGCCCCCTCCCTGGGTGAAACCCTGATCCTAGACAGTCTGGTCCTGACCTGCAGCCTCCCCCAGAAGCACCAGTCTGGGGTGGGCTCCTGTGGGGAGGCAGGATGGCCTTAGTGGTTATTTTGAAACCACCCAGAGACAAGCAGCTGCAGTTTCAGGCTTTACTGCAGATTTCTTTCATGTCTTCTTTCACGTCCTTCTGGTTCCAATGACATCCTGTATGTTACCTGAGGGGAGCCGTGGTTGGTGTGCTCTTTTTTTATGGGTATCTGTTTAGAACACCTGTTCCCATAGCATACACACCACCTGTAAATATTTGCATGTGGAAAAGCAGGTGTCTCACTCAGGCCTGTTACCCCTGGGCTTGCTCTTCTGTGAAAGGTCAGTTTACTTGGTGCAGACTGGCTCCTTGCACCTTTCAGCAGAACTGTATGGGTCCCTTCTGCCACTGTTTTTTTCCTGTTGTCTTATTTACAGGCCATTCATCTTTCACTCAGCATCTGGGTACTTGCACAGAGTGGACACTGGAGAGACCACCAGCCTTTGGTGGAATTTCTGGAGTTTTTGCCAGACATCAACATTAAATTCAGTAAAAGTAATTGTGTAATACAGCACCAATCCACAGGTTTTGTAGGAAGCACAGAGCAGTCACTAAATTACAACCAATAACACCTTTACTAGTAACAGCTTCCTGTGGGAGTAAGTGTCTCAGGGACAAAATCCTTCCTTAACCTCACAGCTAGGGCTGCAAGGATTACTGTCAAAAGACTAATATCCTCTTTGAGTTAGGCAGAAAAGAGAACAATTAAATAATGGCTTATGTTTGAAGAAGAATGTTTTCATGAAGAGATTTGATTCAGAAAGAATATACTTAAACTTTCTTCTGTATCTCAGATATTTCCATATCCATTTTCTCTTGTAAGTATTTCTTCTCTCTAGAAGCTCTCACTACAATCATGTCAAGCTATAGTAACCACCCAATACAAAACCCTGGATGGCACATATTCTTTCACTCATTCTCCTTTTTGACTTGACTATGACCTTGCAGCAATTTTCACTGTTCTTCTTTCCTCCTTCCCCTTCCCTGAGCTGCCACTTCAACAATAACCCTCTTCTAACTCTCTCTACCTAAAAAGAAAGGATGCCTTTCTTTACTTACTGACCAGGTAAAGAAAAGCAAATACAGTACAACAGTTAAATGTAACAAAGATGTGACAACCTGTTTTCAGTGCCATATTTCTACCATTATGAGACGCCTTTGGCAATCAGAATGTACTCATTCGGCTTGTATGAGTCCAAATGGCATCTCCATTACCCAGCATGTTTAGGAGAGCTTTTTGAAACACGTGGGTATGCCCACTGTGGCAAATGCGGAAAACAGAACAATCTATTGTGTCTTTAGGCTACTTTCTGCCAATCCCTTTCACGTGTGCTTTTCAGACAAGGACATGGATCAGCTCATGTGTTGGTTAATTTTTTCTTCCAGCCTGCTCCCTCATGGCCCTCTGCCTCCCTGGGCAAGAGTATGTTTGCATGACCAATGTGTGTAGGAGTTCCTTCTGTGGGACCTGTGCATGTCTATCCACAATGACAAATGTTTGCATGGCCCATCACCCGGCCAGCTGAAATCTGCATGTCTAGGAACTACTGAGGCACCTGAAGTATCAGTGACAGAGAGATGTAGGACAGAGGAAATTGCTTTAGTGAAAAACAAAGAGAGCTTTAAAGTACTTATGTAAGTTTACTTCATGGTACAGACTGTTTTTTTTGTGGGTTTTTGATCTTTTTTATTATTTTAATTGTGAATATCTACAGTTTAACTGGTAGGGTGAAAATATTACTCAAGGTAATATCTGTAATACCCATTGTGTGGTTATGATCACATCACTTTCTAAAAGTACATTTGTGTGTCTGCATTAAATTGCAAAGAAGGTACCTCATAGAATTAGGATAGCCTTACATGTTTATTAAGATAAGCTTTTTGCCAAAAAAATTACCTCCTGGTGAATAATAATGCAGCACTAGGAAATAAATTGAGAAGCTATTCAAATTTTTAATCTCCAAGGTGACTATGGCACAAGATACCGGCTATTTTTGAGGAGTAAGTGAAAGCTTTTTTAACCTGCTGGAATGCACTGGAAACACTAAAGGAAGTGGTGGGTGAAGGAGAATAGATGAGTATAATAAAATCGAGAACAAAAGACTGTTGAAGGTCTTCACAAGAGACTATTTAGAAACTTTGGTGGTCAGAGGTCAGATCCTGCCATGGATTAAAAGTGGTTAAAAGATAGACAATGAAGTCAAAATAAATAACCAATTTTTCAGAAGAAAAGAAGGTTAATAGTGAGTTGCCCCAGAGCTGAGCTTTAGGAACTACCACCCTGTTATGAAATAGGTGTAAAAGTGACCTGAAGGAAGAATTAGTTGCACACCAATTGCACAATTATTTTAGGTAATCAGAAGAAGATGGGAGAAGTCTGGACATTTTCAAGACATGAAACACTTAGATTGGAAAGCTTCAACAGACAAACCATTAAACTGTGAATCAGGAGGTGCTGACCCCAGTGTGTAGCCAGAAGAAAATCAGTGAAAGTATTTCAGTTCATATTGCCAGTATGCAGTTACGATTTTTCAAGCTGTTTGCACAGATCTACTTGTTCTGAAGAAATTTGTTTGGTAATATAATAAGATGGTTTAGCATTAGGATTTAATTTCTGTTGTAATTCAGGAACTTATGCAGACAAGAAAATAGCCTGGTGATTGAAGAAACTACCCAGTCTGTAGACCTGCTTTTCCTTATGTGGATTTTGGTTTGTCTTTATCTCACAAGAAGATGAAAGAGTCATCATATGACTTTTAGCTATTTTTAGTTGATATTTTGTGTTGTATGTCTGATGTTGGCTACAAATTTTTTATTTTTTTCAGTAGGAAATTTTTAGCAGTCTTGATATCATTATTGTGAAATGTTGATTTTTGAAAATTTGGAAAGTCTCAACTTAGAAAACAGTAAATGTAGCCTTTGATGAGCAATTTCCAGCATTGTATATTTGTCTCAGTCCCTGGAGGTATCTGAAATACTTTATTGATCTTTAGTCACCCATTTTCAAGAAATTCTCATTTTTATACCAAAGTTGAAGAAACAGGGTTTAGCATGAATAACTGGATTAAGTCTCTGCTCTTGCAGACCATATATTTGAGGTTTAGCTTTCACCTGGATCTTTCTCCAATATGATTCATTGAGGCTACATAAATGTATGCACACTCTGGAAAGGGAGGAGGGCTCTTCACCTCTTTTAAAACCTGACATGATTTCTACCTAATTTTAACACAATGAACACAGAGCCTTAAATCATAAGAATTTGCCTTGACTTGATCAGAAAAACAGCTATTAAAAGTACTACTACAGGTAAGAATTGTCATGAGAACTAATCATATCTGACTAAATTTAGATGAGAAATTAAAAGACTCTCAGATTTGAAGACCACGGTGGAGATCAGAGAAGAGCAAGAATGTGCTGAGGATGGAGTATGGAGGGAATCTGCAACTTCAGCAGGGACCAGTGGGGATGCTTAGAAGACACTGCAGTAGGTAGCCAGCCCTGACTGAACCTGGTAGGTAATGGACAGAAGCCTTTCTTGGGAGCCCTTTTCTAGAATTGGGTGCAACTTCTACAAACCAGGAAAGTACTGAACATTTCAGGAAAGGAGGGGAAAGACTGACTGACGAAGGGCACAGTGTCAGAGGCACTGTGTCTGAGTGTGTATGTGTGCATATACATGTGTGTGCCTGTGAAATCCGGACACTTCCATCTGCATCACCACAACAGCTACATTTTTCTAGTTAAAGAGGATGTGCTGAAACTTGTTTAGCATTGAGATGAAGGCATGGAGTTCCTCTCTGCTTTGAATTTCTTGGAATCTGGCCATGCCTCCACAAGATGCCCGATAAAAACCATGCAGATTTTTTTTCTGAGTGTTGTTAATAGGCTGTCTGCAACCTGGCTTCCACACAGATAGTCTTTCCTTGAGCTTATTTTGTGTGGGACAGGATAGGCATTCTTCACTGACTTACTCTGCCAGTTCTAGCACTTTTCTGTTTTGGATCAGCAATTTTATGACATTAGGTCTTTACAATGGATCATCTTTTACTACAGGTTTTATTGCTTGCATCAAAATAGGTCAGTGAAGGTTTTGAGATGCCATGATAATTGAAATGATCAAAATATGCAAAAGAACTCATTATGTCTACTGGTATGCTGTCAAAGTCAGAAGGCTAAATTAATAGAAAAGGGAGGACATAAAATAGCCATTTAATGTAATTGCATCCATTAGTGGTATAAGACGTCCTTTGCTTGACACTCATTTGATGTTGGTCCTCAGTGCTACAAAATGGACAAAAAAGCTTGATATAAAAATGCCCAGTGGCTTAGATGAACAATACAGGTGTTCAAAATAAACAAATATGAAAGAAGTTTAACACCTATGGTGTGCGGTCCTTAGTTACTACAGAGATTATAAATAATTTGTATTCTGCTTCTTCTGGGTGATCCCATGCATTTGAATATATTTACAAGTAGATCATGGTAATAAAATACCAGTCTGGGTAGGAAAGGGTCTCATTTGGAAGTGATAGGAGAGCTTCAGAAAATTGATGGTGTAGAGAAAGATGCAAAGATGTGGAAAATTGTTCATTAAAATGAAGGTTGTACAGATATTTGGGAAATCACCTGTGCTTAAGCATTGCCCTTTCCCTGTGGACAACCCTACCTACTGATTCTTCCCATCTCATTCCCACTTTACAGTATCAGTGGAGGCTAAAGAGCAATGAATCACCACTGAGATGGAGATTTATCTATATGATACCTGAAATCTCTTGGAGGAAAAAAAGAAATTAGTGTGTCATGAAGCCCTTCCCTTGGCAGGTGGCTAATGCCTTCTTGTACTGAGAACAAAATGATGTACTTTATATACTTTACTTCTCTGGCAGACCAGTATAATGTCAACATTTTTAAACCCTGCTGAGGAGATGGGCACCCAAGCCCCAGAGAGGGACTGTCTGGAAGGGAGGGAGGGAGCATTGTGGAAGTGTTTGTTGTTCAGATGGCTGCCCAGGATTGCAGATGTGCTTCTGGGACCCTCCAAACACCCTCTGCTCTTCTGTGATTCCTCTTTGCTCTCTGTCCACCCTGTGTGTTTTGTTATAATTCTTTTAGATATCTAAAAGTGTTCTGTTCCCTTTTTCATACTAGTGAAGAGCAGAACTGGAGATGGGGCAGATGTTGGGCAAAATAACATTCTCCTCTGGTTTAAAGTGGCTTATTCTTTTATGTTGCTGTTGATCTTGTGCCAAATATTGAATGCAGAGAGTAAAATTCAGCTTTTACAATGGCCACTGGGAACTTTCTTAAGGGAGGCATTCCCAGAAACACAGAAAATAGAGAAACCCTCCTGTTCTTTTCCTCTAGAGATTGTTTGCAGTACACCTGAATACTCAAAATACTCAGATGCTTCACTCAAAGACATCTCTATCTGGAAAAAAAAGTTAAGGGGATACTTTTCCTAATATTTACATAGAAACTGTGAAACTTCCTACTACAAGTTAAAAGCTTTGCAACATTTCTTAAGGGTTTGGTCATTTGGGTACTAATAGTTATCTCCAATTTCAGAGACAAATAACAGTTCATCTCTGGCATATCTTCTAAGATAGTTGATACTACATTGGAATTTCAATAGATCTGAAGGGTCACTAGTCTCAAAAGTTTACACAGGAGTAAAGCACAGTATAGGTCAAAAGTAGCTTGGGCCTTTGCAGAGCAGAGGGTGTGCTAGCATGAGCTGTCCATGAACAGAAGCTGTAAAAAAAAAATGGCTCTTCCTTTTGATTTTCAACTTTCCTAGTCTTCCCTCTCTCATCTTTTTTTTTTCTCCTCCTTTCCTCTTCAGCCCCAACATTTCAATCTTTCTCTTCTCATTATCCTAAGATGCAAAGATTTCTGCTCCTGCCATAAAGTCTGTGCTCGATGTATTGGTATTGCCCATATCAAACCTAAACAGGTGAAGACACTTCTTTATCATCTTCCAAGTATGAAATCGTCTCTGTAGAGTAGTCATCAAAAGACAGACTCCCTACTAAATTGGCTTCTCAGAGGGCTTTTTTTCCTTAATGTAATTATTCCAAAGGAGATATTCATGCATGCAAAAAATTGCTGTCTATGATGGTGATTGGACAACCTACAGGAGAGGAGGGATGGCTCCTGTCTGAGTACAACTTGTCCAAAGCTTGTACTCTCATTAGGGACACATCTCTTTCAGGCTGTTCACCTTGCTTCTGGCCCTGCCTCACAAAGTGATGAGGCCTTTAGAGAGTATTAGGTTTGAGGGCTAAAATGAGGTGATAACATCTTCTCCCTCAGAAAAAAAGATGCTCTCCTTTTTCTCTTTATTAGCTTGATTTGTTAGCATAATAAAAATCTTGTTCGGATAACTAAGAATAGAAGAGAAGCTTATAAAGAATTATGAGAGGTGAAACTTTGAATTTCTGTATAGACAAAACTGGAAACCAAGAAGGACTGAAGAATCTGAGTGTGTCAGCAGACTGAAGGAATTATTCTGGCAAACAGAAGTCTGTGTAGCCAATTCTTTCAGTGTGTTTATTGCTGATATTTTTATGCAGTAAAGCAGTTTCATATCACCGCTGCCCAGTCATTTTTCTTTGGGAATGTATGAATCAGAACAACTTTTGCTGAACCTTTTAAATGGGTGACGGTAACAGAGTATTGCTAGGGGTCTGAACTGCAGTGGGGTAGTGTGAGCTTTATCGTATGTTGTTGTATGCAATGATAATATATGGGCTTTTCCCTCCAGTTTAGATTCTTTAATGAAAGTAATTAAAATAGAGGTGATACAGTTGAAGTTATATCCTACTTGGCAGATGTAAAAGCCTCATACTAGCACTGAGATATTGATAACCGATGACTTAAATGTACTGTACTAGAATAGCATATCAGTGGGTTTGTTTTTCATTTCTTTTATGTGGGACAGCTAGTTACTTAACCAATCCATTATTTCTTACATTTATTGAGCATTTTGATATGACATTTTCTTTTATCAGTCTCCTTGAACTGATAAACAGACTTGTTTGCAATAAAGGAAGGATCCCTCCTTTATTGTAATGACTAATTATCTGTCTTTGGAGTTGTCAGGAACTCCTTCATGCTTGTAAAAGAAGTAGACAGAAAATTCTAGTGCATCCTACAGCACTTCTACAACAGGCCACATTAAAAGTTCTGTTTCCAAAAGATGAGTTTTCATCACATTGCATAGAAATCTTGTACATGAGAGGCTTTGGTGTCTTTTCAGAAGTTAACAAAAAAGATACAGTGATGCAAAAAATCCAGTTCTGAGAATTATTTTTATGGGTAATACCTGGACTACTCCCCAGGCTTCCGTGATTCCAGTGCCACGTCTCTCTCTTTTATTGCATCTTCATTTGTTCCACAAAGCAGTTGCAGGTGGGCAGGTGCTGAGCAACAGGTATTGTCCTCTATTTTCTTTGCCTTATGATTTTTTCACTGCTTTTAATCTTGGTAAATATTCCTCCCTTACACTGTAAACCTATACATAAGTCATCACCCTGGGTATGAGTTTGTTGTCATGTTCCTCATTTCAGTCCAACTCTCAGTCATCACTCCTGGCTCTGTGAACAATTTTCTCATCTTTGTTCACACAGAGACAGTTTGTAACAGCAGTTTCTCCTTTCCAGTAGGAAGCTGTGAGTTCCCACCTGGAACAAAATCGTTCACTGATTAGCATAAGAACACATCAGTCTCTGCCCTATGGAATTCAAAGTCTAGGTTAAAGTCAGGACTGAGACTGGCAGTGATTAATGTTTGGGACTAGAGAAGGGAGTTGAAATAACAGTAAATAGCATGGGGACTAGCACACAGGTTGTTATCTGCCCATCTCTTGTCATCTGGAAATACCCCTTACTAAAGTCATAGAAGAAATGGTAATTGATTGAGGGTATGGGGTGTAGGATTTGGGACTCATTGAGATAGGGGAGATCTGTGTTTAGGGACAGTTTAAAGAATGCTTGGGAATGCTTGGGTGGTTTCACTGTAGAAATTTTGTAGATTACAGGTCTGCTTCAGTCTGTTTCTATTTATTTTAAGTGAAGCTGTAACTCTAGATAACCATCTTCTTAACACATACATCTGATTGTGAAGAAAAAACAAATCCTGCTAAGCTCTTAGATTTGGTGATATAATGGGCTGATTCATATAAGGTGATTGTGTATAGTGGGTGAAATATTCCTCTGTCCTAAGGGCAGGCATAGAGCCTGTGAACTGTTGGAAGTCTCAGAAACTCTCAGGATAGGGAGTGACAGCTAAAGGAGAGCCTAGGCCCCTTCTGCTGACTTTCTGCAAGGGGTAGATTTCAACATATGCAAAAAAAATTGAAGTATTTGATCCATTTTAATTATGTTGACTTTCTGTTTGGCTGAGCATCTCCTCTTTTTGGTTTGTTTTGATGGTGTGGGGGTTTTTTTTGTTAGTTTTTATACTGAAATTGATATTTTTCTCTTTTGGCATGTGTAATATTTGCTGTTTTTCTACACCAAGAAGTCCTAACCTTTCCCTTAGGCCTTGGAAATGTATCTCTGCGTTTATTTCTAAAAGACTTATTTTTCTCTTCCATCTTTTGCCAAGGTAGAAAGAACCATTCTGAATACAGTTTGCCTACGGGGGCTGAAACCAGGAATATACTGCAACATTCCTCTGAAACACTTGCTGCTAACCACCAGGAGACGCTGAGAACCTCACGTGTGATCCAGTATGACAACTGCTGTGTTCCAGTACAGTTTTAAGACTTAGAGGATTCATTGCCTGTTCCTGTAGGCTTCAGGGATATAGTTCTAACTACAGTTGGACAAATGAATATGTATAAATTAATTGACCCTCCCTTTCTCCATTTAATGGACCAGTTTTGATTTTAGCTCAAATAAAGACTTATGGCACAACCCAGAGAGTCATACATGTTGATAGTACATAGTGTTTCCAAAAAATTTCATGAGCTCCTTCTTTTGCCATCTGCAAATGCTACCTGAATCACCTTTATGTTGCCTTTTATATAACCTGCCACCTGAATGCTGACTTTTATATAAGCTTTCATTCAACAGCCACCAAGGGATTAACACAAATAAAAGATGGCAAAATAATAAACATAAATGTGGAAAATATAAACATGAAAAATCTTAACTAGTGCAAATATCTGTGAGTATTCGAGGGTTGTAAGCACTAAGGGATGCATTTATTAGCTGGCTGAATTTGAATAAAGATTTGCAAGCAACTAATTTTCCCAGTGAATAGCTAGCTTTAACCTTTCAGGGAAAGAGGTGAGGCAGAACAAAGGACCTCTTGAAGCAAAGTTTTGTAATAGCTTTAGCTGACTTTAGGAAACTTTTGAGCAGCACATGGCATCATGCAGCAAGAGGACACCAAACATACGTGCTTTGGAATATATGTTTCTTATCTGAAGAAAGATTCTCTACATTGTAAATCATATCCTGGCAGAAATCAGAATGAAGGCTAGAAATAAACAATTCCAGAAGGAAAAGAATAGTTCTTCACAACTGAAATTTGTGTGTTACTTGTTTGGTAGCCGAATTTAAAACTATTTTTTGAGTGACAACTCAGGTTTTTACCTGTGATATGCCTTGAAAAAGCAGGAATCTTATTGAAGTAATTTCTTTAATGGAAGAAAGATGGTGCTATTATAAAATGTGACAGTTAACAGTATCTTTGGGTGGGGGTGAGAGAAAGAGTCTGCAACAAAATTACTTGACTTTGCATAAGAAATTGCTGGCTCACATTATGAATTCATAAATATAAACTTGCAGGGGGGCTACCTCATTAAATCAAATAAAAGCAGTTGGGGGGGTGGGGGGCGGGGAAGCACTGAGAATCACTTTCCCTACTTCAGGCCCACGGGAAAAGCAGAACCATGTGAGGTGGAACACATGCCGCATTCAAATTTTTGCTTCCTTTATGTGTGTGTTAATAATTTAAATAATTTTGAATGCATAAAGCCAAAATTTCAGTATTAGACAAAGCTGGCAAATAATTTATCAACTGCAGAACAAATAATTGCCTTTAATTGAAAGGAATCTTTCTGCATTCTGCAACAATAACCTAATGGCTGGGGCTGATAATAAAACTATCCAACTTCTTTAAGCCAGATTTCTAGAATAATGTAATATTCTAATATTTACATAATTAATTTGTTTATCCTTAAAATTCATTTTTGTACAGTTAACTGAAAGCTACATAGCTAATTTTTCTCCCTCCTTCTTAACTGTTGCATTGATCTGCACCTCTGTATGTGCACAGAGGCAAGGACACATGGCTGTATTTCCATATCAGAGCACCTCTTACTTCCCTGGTATGAGCTGTGTTATTTTATTACAATTTATTACAATTGGATTGTAAGCTCCTGACTGTGGATTTCACTGTGTGACCCTAACTGACACTGGCAAATGGAACTCAATGAGACTGCCTGAGTTCACTGAGACTGCTAACCCACTTATTAACACTAAGCATGTGCGCAAATCATCACAAGATTCAGCAAAAATGACAACAAAAAATAAACACAAGAAAGGAAGAGAGAGGAAAAATGGTGATAAATATTCAAACATCAGTCATGCATCTGCATAAGTGTCTTGTTGGAAGAAGCAGCTGATCATTGCCCATGGATATAGCTGAAATAGTTGAATAGCTGAATATAGTTGAAATTTGCAAAAATTTGAAATTCTTTCCTAAGAGTAAAAGTAGGATTTTGATTTTTTATTACTTTCTTTTTCTTTCTGCACTGGATTTCAGTGTGCTGGTGGCAGGCTGCTTTTGGAAGGACAGGTTGAACTTCACAGGAAACTGAAGACTATTGAGCACTGAGTACTGCAGCAGTCCAAGCTTTATGGTTGTCTCTGGTTAACCCTGAATGGGACAGTTAATGTCTTAGTGCCTGTATCCCAGTCTGTGAGCAGTTTTGTGCCTAATCTCTATGGTGAGATTGTAAGAAGTGCTAGGATGTTCATTCTACTGAATTTTACTCTGCTACTGCTTGTAATATATGATAGATGCAAAGATAAATACCTGCAGATAGGATCTAACATCCACTTGCATCTGGGTTGAGGCCACCACATACGACCATTATGATATGTCACTGATTTGCTCCTTCATCATTCCTATGGAGCTAAAACCTTCATCTTCCTTGTTGGCAAGAGTGAGTGGCAGTGCAGATTGATTCTTTGCATGTGAAAAGCAGGAGATTCAAATGACAGAAAGGTTAATGACAGGATAGACGATCTTTTAAAGCTTGCAGCTCATTAGCATTCTTTCAAACTTTCTATCAAGCTTCAGATAAATGATTCAGGGGTTTTTAGCTGCAGTCACAAGAATAGGACAGCTTTTGTGGTGCTTGCTGACTCCTATGTAAAAGCTCCAGGCATTGCTGGGGACATGTATTCCTCTTGTGTTTGTTCTCTCTAGAATGATGTTTTTCCAACTGAGAAATAGAGGATATCAAAGGGATCTTAGGCCTAATGTTGTGTTAGGCTGGCAGCCAGTACTGTGATGCCAGTATTTTGGTGCCTGTGAGATGGATGGCAGACTGCTGACCCTTTGCTGAAATGGCACTGGCAATAAGATGGACCAGGCACGACTACATGTTTCTTTTACCAAAGCAGCAGGGCCTAAGGTGGATGGAGCCAAAGACAATCTTAGAGCCAGCTTGTTCTTGCCATGAGGTTGGATGCCTTTCAGAGGGAGCTTCTTTCCAGACTAAGGCTGCAGAAAACTGTGGTAGAGAAAAAGAACAGAACACAGGTACAATGTCAAAACAAGGTTTGTGTAGAGGCAGAATCTCAGCCAATTATTAGGTGGTGTTTAATTCTTCAAGAAATGGTCTAAAAGATATGTAGAGGTGTGCCTTTACTTCCTCATAAGGAGGTCCTGCTGTGGCAGTGAGGGATAGTGGAAGTTACAGCAATTACAAAAGCTATGTGCGAAATCCTGATTGTAGCTGTTTTTCTGCAGCTGTGTGGGTGCTGCTGCTGGTGATGCTGTGGAAGTGAGATACAATGCAGAAACTGGTCAACAGACACAAGAGGGACGCATGGACACTGCCAAAGTAAACATGCAAAGCTGGAATCTTAGTACTTATCCAAATGTTTCCCTCAGTTACCCTTTCTCAGAATGTATTTCTTTTCTAGACACCTTTTGCTCTGGAGATTTTCCCAAAATTTATATTCCTCCAAAACACTCCTTCTTTCTAAATGACACTATCTTTCTGTGTTGGGCCAAAAGGTTGCTTGCTAGCTTACTACTAGCGATGTGAACTGTGGATTCATTTGTAGTCTGGACAGTGGAAATGTAACTGTGAAGGTTAACATAACAAGATATGAGAGTCATCTACGGCAGATATCTGTGGTGTTACAAAATCAGAGCCCAACTTTTTGCTCAAGAATACATAATGTAGTTAATTACTGTTTGTCTTCTGTTAGTAGCTATCTAGTAGTTATCTAGTTAACATATCAACAATTGTAGGCCAAATACAGTGTGGTTACAATACAGAGTTCCTCTCCCTCATTTAATATTATTTTTATTTAAATAATGAGGCTCCAACTTGAGCATGCTGGTTGACTCACACTTAAAATTTCAATACAGATAAAAATTTAAAAATGACTGAGGGAATAATTCCAAACTAAACTACATATTGCCATGTGAATCTTGGCCAGAGGAATGTTTCATATCCTTCAAAAATAAACACACTACCTGTGAAATTGACTGATGAGGCTTTGGATATTGTTTTTAAACAGTGGGATAGAGTAGCCTCTGGGGTTCAGAGAAGTTTCCAAGCTGCTGAATATTCATAAGGAACTTTATTGTTCTGATGAACAGATGTAGTGGTGTAGCTGTGTAGAAGCCACTGGCTTTGGAATCCGTGCTGCACAATGACGTTCGTATTTTTGTGATAGTCTAAACACATGATTCCCTGAGGCTGTGACATCTGAGTGAAGATTTTATGGAGATTTAGCAAGGAAATTCTGGCTGGGTTGTTTTGGTTTTTTTCCATAGGAAATTTAAAAACGTGTCAGAGACATGCAGTGAAAAATATATCTGCTGTGAAGATGGCCAGGAGTACAGAGAGCCCTGGGAAAAATCTGCATGATGCAGTTATATAGGAGCACATCTGAACTTCACTGAGAAACACTAAGAGACCATGCATGTAAAATAAGCCTCTTAATGATAATTCACACATCTAAACCTGAAGTTCTCAATTAAAATGATGGTAAGAAATATAGTGAAATATCATTTTGAATTTTCCAACCTGCATGAAAAGGAAGAGACATTTGTCAAAACCAAGACCTCCTCTAGGCAAACCTGTTTAATTCCACCAGAAATTATTGATGTATCCTAATGGAGGTGTCATTTCTTCATAACTGAGAATAAACTATGAGGTTTACGGAACAGCATATTTAGAGCAACATGATAATAATACTCTGCTAAATTCTCTGTTTGCACAGAACACCTTTGAGTACAGTAAGATGCAAATGAATATGAATAAATATTGAAAGGGCTGCTCTTCAAAACTCCTGTTAATTTGGCAACTGTTCTAGATCAACCTGAATCATCTTCACAAAAGTAGCAGATGTGTTCAGTCCTGAACTAAGACCTAACTCTAACCTCCTAAAATGCCAGGAGTTTTCATGTGTATTCTACTGCTCTGACTTTTTAACTGCTACAGCAGATCGCTAAAGCACAAAATCTTAAGATGAGACAGACATTCTAAATGTTTGATGACATTAAATCATAGAACCATAGAATCATTAAGGTTGGAAAAAACCTCCAAGATCATCAAGTCCAACTGTCAATCTAGCATCAGCATCTTGTTCACCACTAACCATATCTCTATGTGCCATATCCATACATTTTTTGAACACTTTCAGGATGGTGACTCCAGTCACCAGACTTCCCTGGTCAGCCTGTTCCAGTGCTTGACAACCCTTTCCATAAAGAAATTTTACCTAATACCTAATCTGAACCTCCCCTGGCAGGAGGCTACATTAGCCATTATTAACTAGATTCATGTTACAGGATGAACAGCTCTGCAGAAGTGCATCAACACCAATGCAAACAGCATGGGCAATGAACAGGAGGGGCTGGAAGCCACTGTGCATCAGGAAAACTGTCACAGCTGTCATCATGAGAACATGGTGGGATGACTCACACAGCTGGAGTGCTGCAATGGATGGCTGTAAACTCTTCAGCAGAGACAGGCAAAGGAGAGGCGGTGGGGTAGCCTAATCCTGTTGGGGAGTGTTTTGGCTGTCTAGAGCTTGATGATGGTGATGAAAGGGTGGAGAGTTTATGGGTAAGAATCAGGAGGAAGGCCAACACACAGGTGTCATGGTGGGAGTTTGTTACAGACCACCCAAGCAGAATGAAGAAGCAGACAATAAACTCTATAAGCATCTGGAAGAATCATAGAATCATAGAAAATGTTGAATTGAAAAGGACCCATCAGGATCATTGAGCCCAAATCCTGGCCCTGCACAGGAAACCGTAACCCTCACACCATGTGCCTGAGACTGTTGTCTAAAGACTTCTTGAACTCTGACAGGCTTGGTGCTGTGAGCACTTCCCTGGGGAGCCTGTTCCAGTGCTTAACCACTGGGTGAAGACCTTTTCCTGATATCCAACCTAGACCTTCCCTGTCTTAGCTTCATGCTGTTTCCTTGGGTCTTGTCACTGGTTACAAGACTGAAGACACCAGTGTCTGCCCCTCCACTCCCTCTTGTAAGGACGTGGAAGACCACAGTGAGGTCTCCCCTTAGCCTTCTCTTCTCCAGGCTCAACAGAACAAGTGACCTCAGCCACCCCGCACACACCTTCCTCACCAGCTCCTTCACCATACTCATGCAAACCTTTGGATGGTCTCTAATAACTTAATGCCTTTTCCCTTGTTCTTGTGTTGTTGTCATTTCCCTTGTTCCCTTCAACTTACCAGATGTATGTCTGCTGCAAATACAAGACAGTGGAGAGGAAAGAAATCTGAAAATTCTTGGAGAATGTGGAAGAGAACTTCCTGAGACAACTGGTGAGGGGGTCCACTTGGGTAGGCATCAACTGGATCTGTGGTATCTGTGAAGAGAGAAGGACTTTTGGATGATGTGGTTGCCAAAGGCCATCTGGGACAAAGTGATTATGAGATGACAGAGCTCTCAATTCTTTAGAAGATTCTCAGTTCTCAAAGAACATTAGATTTCTGGATGGCAGACTTTATACTGTTTAGGAGATTGGTGACAATCCCCTGGGAGGCAGTCCCAAAGTGCAAAGGAGTCCAGGAAGGCTGAACATTCTTCCAGAAGGAAATCCTAAATGTGCAGGAGCAGTCTGCGCTTGTGTACCAAAAGACGAGATGGTGGGGACGAAGACCAGCCTGACTGAACAGAAAGCTTTGGCTGGAACTCAGGAAGGACGAGTTTTGACCTTTGGAAGAACAGGCATGGAACTCAGGTGGACTACAAGGATGTTGTGAGGTTAATGCAGTGAGAAAATTAGAAGGGTTTTGCCCACAGAACTTAAGCTACCCAGTGCTGTAAAAGGCAATAAAAATCTTTATATAAATACCTTAACAACAAAAGGAGACCTAAGGAGAACCTTCATCCTTTATTGGATGACTTGGAGACATAATAACAAAAGATATAAAAAGTCTGAGATGCATGGCATCCTGCTTGTATTAGCAATAGTGTGGCCAGCAGGACCTGGGCAGTGATTGTCCCCTTCTTCTTGGCACTGGTGTGGCCACACCACAAATCCTGTGTCCAGTTTTGGGCCCCTCACTACAAGGAAGACATTGAGGAGTGTCCAGAGAAGGGCAACAGAGCTGGGGAAGGGTCTGCAGCACAACTCCCATGAGGAGCAGCTGAGGGAGTTGGGGGTGTTTAGCCTGGAGAAAAGGAGGCTCAGGGGAGACCATATCACTCTCTACAACCACCTGACAGGAGGCTGTAGCCAGGCAAGGGTCGGTCTCTTCTCCCAGGCAGCAAACAGAGGTAATGGCCTCAAGTTTCACCAGGGGAGGTTTAAATTGGATATTAAGAAAAAAAATCACCAGTAGAGTTATCAAGAATTGGAACAGGCTGCCAGGGGAAGTGGTGGAGTCCCAGTTCCTGGAGGCGTTTTAAAGATGTGTAGATGTGGCATTTAGGTTTAGTGGTGAACTTGGCAGTGTTGTATGAAGGGTAGGACTTGCTGATCCTAAAGGTCTTCTCCAAACTAAATGATTCTGTGAGTCTATGGTTCCATGGCTAATATAAAGTGTTTGAGAAGTGATTTTCTGAGGGGTTTTTTTGTTCTTCTTTTTTTTTTTTTTCTTTTTTTTTTTCTTTTTGGAGAATGTGCTTCAATACTGAAAAAGCAACAGAAGACTAGAAAACACTAATTATATTTACGTCACAAAAGGGAAGAGTCTGGGAAAGATGATGAAAATTAAGTTCATTAAATCCAACAACAGTATTAAGACATTTTTGAGATAATGTTCACAGAGAGTTTAAAGCTGCATTTGGAGAATGAAAATATAATAAGCATGAGTCAGCGTGGGTTTGGGAAGAAGAAATTATGACAAACAATTCTGATTACATTTTTAAATGGAATAAGGATTGGCTTACATAGAAAGGAGCCTGGTAGACATTTTACAGATGGATTTTCAGAGAAGCTCTCAACAAGGTTTCACATGATGGATTACTGCCTAAAGACTTCTAAATATGGATTAGGGGATGAATGTTTAGGATGTCTAAGGAATTGCTTAGAAGATAAAAATGGAGGAATCAAAAGTGCATTTTTGTTCACCCAAGCTGGTGTCTTTCATGGGAGTCCTTTTAGTGTCTTCAGCAGGACTTATATCTGGACTATCATGTGAAGCAGAGGCCCACAGGGCCCTTCATGGATGGTTGTGTGCCCTCTAATTCAAGGGGCTCTGAAGTTCTGGACACTCATACTTCTATATTTTTAGCACAGGAGCAAGCAGGGCTCATAGGTAGAGCTTTTGAAGGCATAAGCTAGGCTTGCCAGGGATAAGCAATGAGATGGCAACCCAAAACTTAAGGAACTGAGCGCTAACGCAATCTTACAATCTGCTCCATGAAGTGTTCTCTACAATGAAACACATTTGAGTTGCTTCTATACCAATGCGTGCAGCATGAGGAACAAGAGGAGTTTGAACCTTTGGCCTGGTCCCAGGGATTTGACATCCCTGGCACAAGCAAAATCTGATGGGATGAGTCCTGTGAGTGGAGAGACCTGTTGGATGGTTACAGGCTCTTCAGGAGGGACAGGCAGGGCAGCCAAGGTGGGCGGTGGGCCTGTTGGACATTAGGAAAAGATTCTACACCTAGAGGATGGTTGGGCCCCTGGGGGAAGTGGTCACAGCACCAAGCCTCAGGCACATGGTGTGACTCTTGGGGACGGTCCTGTACAGGGCTAATTGTTGGACTTTGTGATCCTTGTGGGCTCCTCCCCACTCAGCATGTTCTGTGATTATGTGAAATGAATTAATATGAGAGAACCAAGAATCTAAATCTGTTGTAAATGATGAATTCACAGTGGGCTTGTAGGACTCTATTTTAAGGAATTTGTATTGCTGTCCATTTAAAGTTTAGGCCAGTAGGCTGCATTTCTGCTTCTTCAGTTAGATCTCTCTGGGAAAAGGTGTTCTTGGTCTGGCTTGAAGAAGAAAGATGAATACTTTAAAACATTATATCTAAGGCTCATCAGAATAGATCATTAACTTCCAATACAGCTAAGGGAACCAATTCATAGAGAAATGAAACAATTTGCCCCACAGGTCCACTGCACAGCTGGGAACAGAATTAATGTCTTATAAGGCTGGATAAAATGCCCCATTCACTACTCTAATTAGAAAATTATATCAGTTTAAGAATGATGAATGATACAGACTTGAATATGGTAAGAGAAATATGCACATTCAGCATGTAGCCTTGTCTTCAGAATGAAACTGAGCTTGTGAGAACTGGTGTGACTTTAATTTGCAAAAAAAACTTAATTGATGACACAATATTTTTGAACTACTTAAGAACTTGTACAAATTTTGGAAGTTTCAAAGGAATCAGAAAGAAAGAAATTAAATTATCACTCTAATCTTTTCAATAGCTTTTACATGTACATAGAAAGTAACTATATTTTCTCTTCTGAACTTGTGTTTTGAGACATTGAAAAATGCAAGCAAGTATGTGGGAGTGTCAAAATTCCTTTGGTTTCTCTTATGGAGTTCTGAGCATGTTTCATACCATGAAACTTGAGCAGGTTTTTTGAAAAGAAGTTTATTTTACTAAAAAGTGTCTCTTGGTTGTCTCATCATCTTCTTTGCCTTTTCAGTTATTTCTTTAAAGGTGTTGTGCAGTTTGGGGATAGTTTTGGTCTAAAAGCATAGCATGTTTTGGTCTATTTAAATACTTCACATCTAGAGCAGGTACTTTGGAAATATGAAATCTAGCCTTTCCTAAAATATAAAACAAGGATTAGTGGGATCAGAAATGGATGGCGAATTGGCAGGTAACCATCATAAGTGTTAAGGAAAATTTAAGGATTAATTAGTCCAATGAGCATTAACTTAGATCCAAAGTAGTGGGGAACAGGAACAACTCAGAATACTTGCAGAGAAAATAACCTGGGAAATATTGACAGAATAAAAAAGTGTCTCTTTGTTTCCCTCTTGTAACGACAGTGGCCACACTGCGTATAGAGAATTTACTTAGCTGTTGGTATTTTTTTTTTGGGGTACAATTTGTTTGATTTAAAGACCAAAGATTTGTGCCTGTAAATAGAAACCTTCATGTTTTACATCCTCTTAGAAGACCTGACTGTTTAATATATAGATCCAAACTCTATAAATACCTTCTAACATAAATCCCGCTTTGACTTAGCTTGTACATACTTTTAAGCATTGATGATCATAGAACTATGCTTTTTGATTAGAGGAACAAGAAAATTCCATTGATATTCAAACTGGTCATGAGTTTAGGAAAAAAATTATAACTGTAAGAATGGTTCAGCACTGGATAAGGGGCCCAGAGAGATCGTGTAACCTTCATCCTTAGATGAAGACCCACATCCAGCTTTCAAGGTAGTCCTGCTTTGATCAAGAGATCTCCTCTGATATTAATCTTTATATGTTTCTGTGACATCTGATTTTTTCTGATTTTTGCTTTTCAAACATATCAACGTATTTGATTCGGTTAAGAAGTAAATGATGGTAAAACATTTGTAGGGTAATGTTGACAGACAAATTTCCTCGGGCTTGTAAAATTTAAAAATATTTTGAGATATTTCTTGGGTTTGTGGGACAGTAGCCATCATTAAATTGTCTCTTAGTTTGATGTTGAAATGTTAGGAGTTATAATATGATCAGTAAATAGTAAAACCTACCTTTCAAAGCTTTGAGTTAATCTAACATTTCCTCTGCATGTAGAGACTTTCAGAGGGATGACTGTAATAGCAGTAGTGAGCTGATCCAGCAAAAACCTGGTGATGCTGTGAATGTGAGAGCTGAATAATGAACTGGCAATGAAAACATAACAGCCCATGGCCAATGGCATGTCTCCCACAATATGTTCCTCTGCAATGGGTAAAACTGTATATATTTCAATTTCTCCTTTAAAATGTTCATTCCCTATTTTCTCATCTTTCTCCTTGTCAAATGTCTTACCCAGTAAACTCAAAATCATCTTTAATAAGTGCATCTATATAAAGAAATTGAAGACAGAATCACATAGTGAAAACGAACTTTTTCAAGTCAAATGGCTGTAGGATTATATATACAACTCCAATGTTTGAACCCTCACAGACAGGAACTTTAGAAGAATCTCTTGTCAAATTGCAGTTGTGATAAAAGTTTTAAATGATACTCAATTTTCACCAGCTAGCAATAAATATAGTGCAACACTCTGTGTTGACCTTGCAAAGGCATCTGATAGAACAGATTGTAGTCAGCTGTAGGGATTTTCTTCCAAACTATAGCAAACTAGATATGGAAAATGCAGTGCTATAACATATACTCCCCTCTCTAGATTTTGAACAGATTGAAAGGGAATACAGTCAGCATTCAAATACTTGTTTATTTCCATGCATATTAAAAGCCCAGGGTAAAACGTTGCATTTTTATTCCTGACTGTGTACATTGATAGGACTATTCTCCACCCAAATGTGCAAAACGAAAACTTATCTGTATCAATCATTTTGAAATAATTGCTTTAATTTGGATCTGTGGCTGAAAGTGAACACAAGACTGGTGTCATCTCCTAGCAGTTACTTTTCCCAACAATTTCCCTTTGTCCAGCTTGGTATATGCTTGGTAATAGCTATAAAGTTAAAATTCATTGTCAACCAGCTGATAAGAGACTTATCAAACATTGGATTTCTCTATATTAACAGGCATATCCAGAAGTACAAAGTAGATTCCAATGACTTTCATTTGTTGTGCTACCTTTGTTATCATATTTCCCACTAATCAAAGCTTTCACTTCTGACATGTCCCTGACAGCTTTACATATCATATTTATTTATTATACACCTCTGTTTATCAAACTTTTATTAACAACATATCTCCTGTGGAGGAATGATACCCTGCATACAGAAATGTAGTGAGTATTTGAGATTTTGACCTCCAATCTTGTGAGTTTTAAGCTAAGATTTAAAGGATGAAGGAAAATTGCTATTGTCCGTGAACATGAGAACAAAATGCCTTTGCTTACTCTGAGAGATTTTGCACAAGGATGGCAGAGTCTGTAACACAATGTGCTTTGAAATCCCATTTGGTGAGTGGTAGAGAGCTAAGAAGCTAACAAAGGACTTTGACTGCCCACATAGAATAGGTCCTGAGTTTGCCACCAAAATTTGGTACTTGAATTTTTAAATGGTTTGGTGTCATTTGTAGGATTAACTGCATCTTTGGAATATTTGTTTCCTCCTTTTGTTCCTCTGAGGTCTCATCTTTTGTTCTTTCATATATCTTGGAATGATCTCCCTTGCCCAGTCTCAAATGTGGCTCACAGGAGAGCATTCCCTATAGTCACCAACAAAACAAATAGGGGTTTATGGTTTTCTGGGCAATGACCCAATAATAGGTGCTTCCTAAAATAATTATTTCGGCAATGGAAAGAACACAATTAAAGGAAAAACATGTAAAAGCAAAAATTGTTACACAGGTTTGTCTTGCCTTGGTTTACTTCATTCCTTAATGGAGTATTTCATTTTCCATCAGTTTTCTATACTGGCACTTGCACTTTCAAATGACAATTACGTTCCTGAAAGCAGTGAAAATAAATTACAAACAGATGCCTTGTTTCTTTTTCCCCTTTGAAAAAAGTGTCTGTAAGTTCATTAAAGTGAAAAAAAGAGAAAATGCTTAGAATTAATGGTTGAAATAAAATTAAGGTGCTTGCAACTATCTTCCTTGCTCAAAACTGGAAGTTCTTCACTTAAAAAATGATAATGCAGAACACTGGAAATAGGAAGTGTCTGACAGGACTGAATGTTTTTTTTCAGAGTTGATGGGTTACTCAGTTTTCTCATCTCTCTTAGGTAAAATCTCCAGTTATAAACACAAAGAGCCTGGCACTTGAACTGGCAGATGTCTCTAAAGTCTGCAAACAAGCCCTGTTTACACAGCTTGCCAAGCCTGGGTGTTGAGAGTGAATTTGATTATGAAGATGGCAAAAAGACCTTGTGGAGGGGTTCAGGCAGCTCCTACAAGAGAAAGAAGCTGTGTGGCAGGGAATGTGACATTGGTAACTTGGGGTTTTAGTTGGGGTGCAGGAAACCAGCAAGGACACTTGCACTGCTGGGGTATTAATGCTGAAAGGCATCCAAGTCACATTTTTAAAGAGAAACTAAGTTTCTCTTTAGTAAGGCGGCATTCTCAGAAAGATGTTTTGGGATTTGTCCCATTGCAGAGGTTTAACTCTTGCACTACTCACCAGGGGTACCTAGTCTGAGAAAAGAGCAGAAGCTTTTACTTCTGCAATACATTTTTAGTAGAATTTCTGTGGTGATAAATTATTTCTGTGATTAAATCTGAAAGCAACAGCAGATGTCTCATTAGTTTTATGCAGAGATGGATCTGAGTCAGTATGAAATTTCAGTGATTTTTGATCAGCCCTGACCATAAGCTGAGAAAGAGGATTCTTGTAAACAGGCACTTATGGCTACTTAAAGTAGATCTGTCGGGCAAATTCTAGCAACTGGGGGATCTGCAGATCTTAATGTGGGCTGCTATTGAATCCGAAATTCTTATTTTTACATACAATTTTGCAGAACTACAGTTCCTGGAAGACCCATTATGTGATCTGGGACTCCAGGTTTTCTACCGTAACACGATGTGGCTGTAGCCTAAAATAAGGCAGAATAATTTCACCTGTGGAAATTGCATTTACAATTTTACCTCATTTGTTTGCACTCTTTCAGTCACTGGTTTCCATTTGTTAATGGATATTAATGGATTTTAGTAGTTGACTGTATAAAGTTTTAATTTGCCAGCACTGAGTTAAAGCTGGTAGCTGTTTAATCCTAAATTTCCCTCAGATCATGAACATGCCTCTTTCAAATTTATTCTCAGAGGAAATTTTCAAGACATTTTTTTTCTCTGTTAAGATCAGTCTCTAATAATATTTTTTTTTTTCATTCTTAAAGATGTCTCAAATTCATCATAATCTAAGACAAGAAAAATTTCCTTTCTTTTTCCGGCCTTTCTCTTCTTTGGTATAGCTGCTGATCAAGAAGAAATTTGAAGGAGCCCTCGTTTGCAACAAACGCTTTAGCTTTGTAGTGCTTCTCTTTTTTTTTGCTCCTTTACGCCATCCTTTTCTACTCATTCTAGAGGCTATAAAACCATAGCAAACAAATTACAGTTTATAATGCATGATAATTTCTCTTGCATGATAATTATGTTTTATGAACAAGCAAAGTGATAGGTTGATCTGCTGCAGAGAGGCTAGTGAAAATCAGAGAGTGAGAAGCTCTTGATACTCCTTGATTGAACTTTTATGGTATGTGCATTCACTTAATGGGTCATTGAACTAAGAATCAGGGTTTATTCCAAATCAGAAGCCACTTTATTTTATCCAGCCATGTACAACTATTCTATAAAACAATAGAGAAAACCTAGGAATGCAAAACAGGGGAAGAAACATTACTCAAAGAGTAGTGATCAGTGGTCATTTTCTAACTGTAGTTTTCCTGAGAATGACATTGGTCCATTTCCAGAGGTCAGTGCCATTTAATATATTCGTAACAGTTTGATTAACAGAATTAAAAACATTAACAGAATTTAAAATATGTTGTTAAAACTACATAAGATATGGAGCTGTTTAAGGAAATTAGGGGCCAGATCAGAACTGAAATTAATCCTAACAAACTGGAGGAATGGTCTCCAAAACAGGGCCCAGAGATTGGTGGTGGTGTTGCCTGCAGTTGGCTTCCAGTCACCAGTGATATCCCCCAGGGATCAGTGTTGGGCCCAGTCCTGTTGAATGTCTTTACTGATGATCTGGATGAGGGGATTGAGTCCGCCATCAGCAAATTTGCAGATGACACCATGCTGGGTGCAAGTGTCAACCTGCTGGAGGGTGGGAGGGCTCTGCAGAGGGACCTGGGGAGGCTGGATAGATGGGCCAAATCCAACAATATGAGGTTTAACAAGACCAAGCTCCAGGTCCTGCACTTTGGCCACAACAACCCCCGGCAGTGCTACAGGCTGGGGATGATGTGGCTGGACAGAGGCCAGGCAGAAAGGGACTTGGGGTAGCGATGGACAGGAGGCTGAACACGAGGCAGCAGTGTGACCTGGTGGCCAAGAAGACCAATGGCACCTGGCCTGTGTTGGGAATAGTGTGGCCAGAAGGAGCAGGGAGGTAGTTCTTTCCCTGCACTTGGAACCTTGAGTGCTGTGTCCAGTTCGGGGCCCCTCAATTTAGGAAAGATGTTGAGATGCTGGAGTGTGCCCAGGGAAGGGCAGCAAGGCAGGTGAAGGGTATGGAACATAAATTAATCAGGCAGCTGGGAGTGTTTAGGCTGGAGAAAAATGGACTTGGGGGAACCCTATCACTCTACAACTCCCTGAAAGGAGGCTGTAGCCAAGTGGGGATTGGCCTCTTCTCCCAGGCAATAGTGACAGGACAAGAGGACAGTCTTCATCTGCACCAGGGGAGGTTTAGGTTGGACATTAGGAAGATGTTCTTCACAGAAAGGGTGATTGGGCATTGGAATGGGCTGCGCAGGGAGGTGGTGGGGTCATTACTCCTGAAGGCATTTAGGAAAAGACTGGATGTAGCACTCAGTGCCATGGTCTTGTTGACATGGTGTTAGACCATGGGTTGTGGACCAATGATCTCAAAGGTCTTTTTCAACCTAGTTTCTTCTGTGATTCTGTAAAATGCAACAGTTCACCTGAAAGACATTGAATTTACACATGGAGAACAAACTAACAAATACAAATCACACAGCTTGGCAACAATTCATCAAATCAGGCTCTTGGGGAACAGTAGGGGTAAAAAACGGGTAACAATGTACATATCAATACAAGGCGAATGCACAGAACAAAGCCATGGCATTGTAAACAAGGTGAACACCATGATGAGATGTATAAGCAGAAGGGATAATAGCCTGCTGGAGCTGTAAAGAGATCTTTTTGCACTTTCCATGTTGATAAGAATATCTGGAGCGGTGTCTTCATCTTTGGACATTGTGCCTCAAGAAAGATACAGACCAATTTAAAGGAAGATTGCTGTGAGAACAGGCAAAGGTCTAGAAAGAATATGCTAAAATAAAGGGATTAAATGGAGAAGATTAACAAGGAGAAAATTAAGGAACAAAAGACAAGTCTTAGAAAATGCAGGAATATTGCAGAGGGAGAAATTTGTTCATTTTCCATGTCCAACCAGGATCAATGGGCAAAAAGTCCTGGCTTAAACTGTAAAATTTGGTGAAATCTTTCCAGGAGTAAAATTAGGCAGTCACTGGGAGAAGTGGAATGAGAATCTCCATTGCTGGGAATCTTTGCAGATGGTTCAGGAGTACATCTGGCAGGATATGGACAGACAGACTACTCTGCTGTGGAGCAGAGGGCGGCCCAGACTGCCTTTCAAGTTCTTCCTTGACACAGCTTCTCATGATCTTGTGGAAAGGCAGGAGCTGGAATAGATATGCTGTTGTGAGAAGGAAAAGTGAAGTCACTATCAGATCAAGGACATTATTTACTCAGGTTTGCATTGTGCAGGATTTTATGCTATTTTCTTTGTAAATTGGTGTAAAATACAGGCACACAACAACTAGTACACCTCAGGAGCTTATCACTGGGATGGATGATCGTGGTGTGAATTACAGACTTAAAGGGAAAACTGTGAGGGGAGCAGTGACTGACTCTAGAGCTGACAGTGCTGTCTGTGGAACTGCAGCAAGCTGCTCTTAATGGTGACTCAGCCTAAAACAAAACGTGGACAGACCTGAGACTGTCAAGCTGACTGGGGAAAAGTGACCACTTTGTGGATGTGGAATCTTTTAGTCAGAGAAAGAGTATTTAAGTTCATACCAAAACGTGCATCATCTTGGATACAGTTTATAGATTTACCTTTCCATGCCAACTGAGCCTAAATCACCTACTCAGCTTGAGTTGGGGTTTTGGTGCCTGGCTGTGACTGGTTTGTATTTGCTTTTAGCAGGAAAGGCTCTGAAATGTTTGCCAGCAGCTCTCTTGTTTTCCCAAACACTGTAGAATTTAGATGACATGCTTCTGGTCATGCTGGAAAGTCTCAGAAATCAGATGTGAATGAAGATCAAAGAGGAACGTAACTCCTACAGGGTACAAGTGCAAAAGCCTGAAGAGAGCTTGCACTTTAACTGAGGGCTTGAGAACAGTAAAGGCAGAATAACAGCCACCTGTAACATTGGTGCAGTAGCCCTTTCTGTGTTACTTCTTCATCCACCACAGAAAACATAGAGTACAAAGGCTCTCATCAAACAAACCTTTCCAGATGATCAGAACTGCCCAGTCTGTTTCTGGACTTGATTTGTAACTGCTGGATTAGTTGAGCAATCCAGAGGCAGCTGAAAACATCTCAGATGTTGCTGTGCTCCATTCTCCAGCAAGGCAGTATTTTCCACTGCTGCTGTAAGGGGCATTCTCAATCCCCCATTCATAAAACTCAACCTTTAGGGACTGGACTGGAAAGCATGAATTGATCTGAGCAGGGATTTGAGTCCAAGCAGCATGGCAATGGATCATCTCCATATGCTCAAACTTGCTTCCTTTATCCTCAAAACATGATGTCCATGTCCAAATTGTCGCCTGGAAACAATCTTTGGCATCTGGTGTCTCCTGAGCTGTGCCGGGGTGTTTTCTGGACAGTGCTACTTCGCATGACCCAAAACAGTGCAAGAGGCTGTGCTTGCAGTTAGAAGAGATGATTGTGGACCATTGCCAGTGTCTGTGCCTTGCCCCTGCTTTGTATGTATTGAAGTAGCCTAAGAGAAGAAATGTGAATAAAATGACTGTTCTATGCAATACAGCATTGAAGCCATATGGGATATTTCAAAGGGCTAGGGTAGCTGCATGTATAGGTTTACATATGTGGCTTCCAGAAGGCAGCTGCTCTGGGAACCAGACCATCAGATTTGAAATTACCAGACACCAAGTGATCACTCCACTATTTTCTTTTGGTGAAAATAAATTTTACAGGTAAGTTTGCAGCCAAATCACATCTCTGACTGTGGTGTGTTGATCTTGACTACATGATAAATGCCCACCAGAGCCACTTCCCAATCTCAGCTGGACAGGAAGACAGAAAAGCACAACAGAAGGCTTGTGGGCTGAAACAGAGGCAGAAGAACATCACTCACTGATTACTGTCATGGGCAATATAGACTCAGGGAAATTAGTTTAATTTATTACCAGTCAAAGCAGAGCAGGGTCATAAGAAATAAATCCAAATCTCAAAACATCTTTTCTACATCCCTCCCTTCTTCCTGGGCTCAACTTCACACTCAATTTCTCTACCTCCTCTCACTGAGTGGTGTGTGGGCACAGGGGAATGGGGTCTGTGATTGGTTCATCACACGTCATCTTTGTTGCTCTGTCCTCCTCAGGGGAAGGATTCCTCATACTCTCGTCCTGCTCCAGTGTGTCCTTTGTAGGGTCACAGGTCCTACCAGCAAATGTGCTCCAGCATGGGCTCCCTTTTCTATGGGGCCACAGTTCCTGCCAGGACCCAGCTCCAGTATGGCCTTTCCATGTGGTCACAGTCTCCTTCAGGCATCCGCCTGCTCTGGCAGGGGCTCTTCCATGGGCTGCAGGTGGATATCTGCTCCCTCATTGACATGGGTGGAGTGGGAGCTTCAGACAAAATTTATTAGAGTATTAGAGAAACCCTGCCACAGAGCCATGAATGGCAGAAATGATCCTCTTGCATTCTAAAATTCTTTTCAGAGAAGAGCCTTGGGATATCTGGATCCAGTCTTGGCCTCAGGCTGTAAATAGTTAAAGTAACTTTGTCCCGTAGGTTTTAATGATGGCAAATCATGTATATTTACATAAAATTAGTTATTTACTATGAGAAATTACTAGACAAAAGATCTTAATCAGAATTATTCATTACACAGTAAAAGCTAAAACTACTAATAGTGTCTAGTGTAATGTAGTGCACTATATTAAAGCAATTACATTAAAGCTAGCAAAGCCCCCCAATTTTTAATTAGAGATTGAAATAACTTACTAATATCAACACTTGTAGGCAGGTCTCTTTCTCTTATCCTCAAGGAGTATCCTTGGTGGGTGTCCCTGACACCCAAGAAAGCAGTGTCCACACATTCTAAGGAGGAAGATGTTAGAAGAACCTCACTGTGTGAAAGTGAACTGGACTTTTACAGTATAAATTGATTGACTGTCAGTCGTATGTCCCCAGGTCATCTTTGCAGCTTAGCATTTTTAGATAAGGATATTTCACCATATCTGCCTCACTATCAGGATGAGTCAGACTGGTTTTAGCACAATTCAACACCAAAACCTGCATGACATCCCCTCTCAGTCCCCCGCCATAGCCTTGCAGAAAGGGCATTATTTGAGTTGTTTCACCACATTCCAGATAGAGCATCCTGCTACACCCATGGACCTCGATGGGCTCAGGGACACAGCTGCCTCACCTTGGGCTGCACAATTGGCTGGAGGGGAATCTTCTCTCTGGCACCTGGAGCACCCCCTTCTCCTTTTTCCTCATAACCTGGCTGTCTGCAGGGCTGTTTCTCTTGCCTAATCTGACTGCTCTCTCCAGCTGCTGCCACCATCACTGATGGGCTCAGCCTTGGCCTGTGGTGGGTCCATCTTGGAGCTGGCTGGCATTGGCTCCATTGGAAATGGGGA
Organism: Chamaea fasciata; assembly: GCF_029207755.1. Classification (NCBI taxonomy): domain Eukaryota; kingdom Metazoa; phylum Chordata; class Aves; order Passeriformes; family Sylviidae; genus Chamaea; species Chamaea fasciata. The sequence goes on along the minus strand of NW_027094086.1, from coordinate 11,024,056 downwards.
GGTTTCTGGCAGCTTCTCACAGAAGCCACACCTGTAGCCTTCCACTTGCAAACCTAGTGCAGTGACCAAGCACATGGTGTGGCTCTGTGAATTCTTGTATCGTCACTGGGCAGGCCCCTGGACTGCATGACAGGGGAAAATTTGGGATGACAGCTTCCAGTGGAAACATGGATTTTGATAAAATTTTAAGGCAATCATGACATGTCCATTTCAGAAAGCCGTGTGTTATCTTCCCTAAAGATCTAATTTTTGCCCTGGCTCCTTAGAGACCAACCACCTTGCAAGAATTCATACTTTCAAGTGCCTAAGCATGAAAGCAATGAGACTTGTAGGTTGAATGAAGTTAGATATGCATGCCTAATTAATAACACTTATTTTATTCTGAAAATGTGCTAATATATATATATATATGTAGTAGTTTGAAGGCAAAACAAATGAGAGGCTCTAAGTCAGAGATACAATTTAATAGGAAAAAAAAAGGAAAGAAAGTAAAATAAAATCGATGCAATAATACAAAAGACCACAGACAGAGTCAGAATACAACCTGAGCGTAGTGATGGAAGCAGTCCAGATGAGGTGGTCTTCCTGAAGCAGGGTCTTCCTGAAGCAGTGATCCTGTAGAAAGGTCTGGTAGCTCGGGTCCTCTGGGAATCCAGTGGGTAAGCGCCCCTCTGGTGTTCAGAGTCTCAGCTTATATCCAGGCTGGAATGCTTGGTTTCTCTCTCTGGGCGGAGCATCCCACAATGGGATGATGAGTCATGTGATAAGGCCTGATGGGCCCATTAACAGGAGGTAGTCCAGGAGGGGGTTATCTGTGAGCTGTGTAGCAAAGGTGCTGATGGCCCATTAACAGAAGATAAGCCAGAGTGGAGGAGGCAGGGAGCACTGCCTCACCTGGTTTCAACAGTTCATGAAGATGGTGATAGAATATACTTCAACCCAGGACAATATATTATCTGTAATTATAAAAATGAAAAGCAGAAATATCAAAACCAGTATTCTAACACCAATTATTGCTGTGTCTTGGTGTTGAATTAATTTTTGTATTTCTCATTTAAAGCATCAACTCCTGAGGTTGCTGAGACCTTCTGTTTGTAAGTAGAGGGCTTGGTGAACTTGTGGGTCCACTTCATTAATATAAGCAATTTATAAAAATAATATGCCATTAAAATAAAGGTTAGCCAACTAATTAATGAGAAGAAAGCTTCAGTACTTTAATTCCAATCTGCAGTTTCCATACTGGCTTTTTTCATTGCTTATTTGCTTTTGCATTTCCTTATTTGCTCATACTGCTCATGCTCTGGCTTAGTTAGTCATAGTAGCAGAAACTACTAAAATCAGCATGTCTATTTTCTGGATTCTTTTGAGTGTGTTCATTTCTGAAAACTATCAGGTGACTATTTTGACATGTCACAAATCTGCTTTCTTTTACCCTGTTTTTAAATCAATGCCTGCTCTGAAGCCAATTCAGTCAATAGAATATTATTGCCTTCCAGGGAATTTGGGCTGCATTCTGAAAAACAGATAAAATATAGTGCAGTTCCTTTTCATAACAAGAAGAAAGAGGTTGGTTTGTGACTTTCAATCTATGCTAGATCTGTTAGTGTACTAGTTTCCTTCATCTTTCAAAATTGTATAATGTAGTAAATGAAGAAGAAAAGGATGACAGTTGCAAAAGTTTGTCAAAACAGTACAAAAATTCTGTTAATAATGCTTATGTTTATTTATGTTTTAAATAGAAAAACTAGGGTTGTTTGTTTAGGGTCTTTTTGGTCACAAGAAAGAAGCCTAGTGCAGAGTTCCATTTAGGTAATTTTCCTATTAATTTATTGAATATTATAGTGTTTAAACCCAAACATAGAAACACAGAGAAGAAAGAAACCCTCTAGTTTTAAAGGGTCTTATCACAAGGCAAACCTAAACATTCTTTTTAAGATTGAATTTGAAAGATTTTCATGAAACTCAAGCTGTCATGATAAATCCATGGTCCCAGTGGATCTATCATTACAGCATGCACAATACCTTCTGTGATTCATGGTGAGAGCAGAGTATTCAGTTCTTCTGTGGACGTGTCCCAATCACAAAACCCCACTGGTACAGGTAGGTTATGGTATAGAGGCATCCCATGAGCAAGAGGGGGCCAGGGCTGTATAGAGGAACCAGATTCAGCTGAACAAGAGGATGACCCTGTCTCTGAAGCATTGACTGTTTAATCCAGCCATAAGCAGGCCTAAAATGGCCTTAATGTCACTTTCAGGGTCTAGATGGACATGCCCTCAAATAGATGTAGAGCTAAAAAAATAACACTGTTTATCTGAGTCGTAGCCAAGGGCAGGTTTCATTCAGCAATGTATTTTACCATTTCCCTGGATGAACATAGCAGCACTTTGGATTTCATTTTCAGAATTTGTGAATCTAGCAGTTTTCATGAGCCCACAGATGTAGTGAGAAGTAGAGGTGCCCTATAACTTATCATCCTGACATGGTGGGAGTATTGTATGACACAGCCTGACAAAAGACACTAAATTGAAAACCAGTCTGACACTCCATTTTCCTTGGAGATTTGCAACTTGAATGCTGTCAATGATCATACACTGCTGAAAAAGTTCTTGCTACTACTGACATATAATTGAAGCTGGGGCAATATACTGTTCTTTAATTTCACTGATTTTCCCCAGTTAGAATCATAGGTAGTTTATTTTCAGAAAAAAATTCAGCTGCTTTCATATTGATATTAAACTGATAAATAACAAAGTAAATGCTTCTAATATAAAATGTGAAAACTTGCACTACCTGCTAGATTTTCAGTGTTGTTGTGGTGGTCCAAGAAGAGAACATTGATGGGTACCATCTGAGAGGTGAGTTTAACTATTGATGAGCAAAACTGGCTGTGACCTTAGCAAACTGAGACCCTACTTGCTGTCCCGGGTTTTGCAAGTGGTGCAGAGAGGAATCCTTCTGAGATATGCTTTGTAAAGTGAGAAGTGTTTTGGGACATATTTCTGAAGATTTCCTCTCAGCAATGAGGACCGGTATAAGATTCTCCAACACACAGGTGCCCTGGTTTCAGACCTGGGATGTGGGTAGTGAAGCTGAGTGGAAACAGAGATTATCAAACGTTTTACATCAAGACAATGGTTGGCTGTCTCAGGAAGGAGGCTGATTACTCCAGGGACAGTAACTGTGGTAGACAAGATGGTCATCATGGATAGCCTGTACCTCATGTAGAGGCCATGGTGAAGGACAGGGATGAGCCAGCCATCTTCCACAGAAGACAGAAGGACCTCCTTAGGACCTTGCCACTTGGTAATGCAGAGAACTACTAAAAGCAAAACCCTACAATGGGGTGGGGAAGGTGCAAACCCAAACCTTTCTATTTATGTTGCATTAGATTTCATTGCTTTGAGTTTTGCTGACAAAAAAGAGATACTTTTCTAGCTTTTATTATACAATATTTATTATTTTTTAGTTGGAAGAAACCTGTTAGGGAGAGAAAAGTGTATGTTTGCATTCTAAAGCCTGTTAATCTCCTGTGGAATCTCAATATAAGGAACAGGTTTAAGCCTATTTGTCTCATTGCTGTGACTGACTTGGGCTCCCATTGCACAGACATATTGAACACAGACAAGACCTGATATGAAAAACAAAAGGTAAACTGACAAATATCCCTGAAACTTAATGATGTGCAAGGGAATTGGGGAGGGTAGATATGCTGCTGTGGAAGGATGAAAATACAAGTTCATATACCAAAGCAATAAGCCAATAAAACCAATCTTTGTGGCAGCACTCTAAGTTTCTTTGAGGTAAGGAAAAATTGCATTCATCAAGATTAATGAAAAGTGATGGACCAGACCAGAAATTGTGAGGCCTAAGTGTATCAAAGTTAGATAAGGGGATGTCTTACTGTCAGTTGGGACAGTGAAGCACTGGAAAATTTTCCAGGGAGATTGTGAGGTGTCTGCCACCCAGAACAGATTAGGAACACATCTGCTAGGAATAAAATAGATATAGTTGATCCTGATTAAGGATTGGGTAAAGCAGTACCTGACCTCTTACAGGTCTGATTTGTTGATTGCAGCACAGGAGGATAAGAAAGACAGTGCTGTTTGAATAGACAGGAAAAGCTGAAATCCAGAGATTTTCTACACTATAAAATTTAGTTATGCCTGACATATTAATTATACAGGGACTGCAATACACCTTCTGAGTTCCAGCAAGGATGAGACTTTGGGAGTTTCTGGGTCCTGAGGAGTAGACTTAGGGGAGCCAGGCTGGGGGATTATCAAGGTTTAAATTAGAGAAGGTTTCAAACTGTAGTAAACTGAATCGTAGGGAGAAGATGGCAAGATGCAAAAATACCTAGAAAGAGAAATGGAAAAATTCTGTGATTATAAATGGCAGAGAGATCAGGAAAAAGATGAAGAGAGGTAATCAGGATGTTCATAAAGGACAACTACCAAGACCTGGGGGAGCGGGCAGCGTGGTAAGAAGAAGATGTAGAGGAATATATCTGGCTATATTGTAGTGAAGAAAATCAAATTATCAGTCCCAAATTAGCATTCCTTAATGTCAGAAGAAGAAGGAGGCAGAGTAAAGAAAGAAGGATGTATTCCCACAAGTGCAGTTTCTGAAGGCTGCCTTCTCATTTCAATTTTCACTGGGACTGCTTGGAGTTTCTTATTGGAAAAACCACATAATCATCTGGCATGTGAAGGGTTCTGTTAGCATAATGGACTGCTCAGGAAGGCAACTGCAAAAATTATTTCTTTCTAAAAAGCGTAACTTGTTGGTTTGTGTTTCACAAGTAAAGCAGGCTTCTGTAAAAACAGGCCTAAAGCAGCTGCTTTTGTCAGCTACAAATGTCAAGCCTGGTTTTCAGACTGATATTTTGATACTATTGGAGGAACTATCAGTCTGTTTTTGTCAAAGCTCTTTTACAATACTCTAAGTTTGAAGAAATCATATGATAATACTTGCACTTGCATGAAGATCTTCCTTGCAGATCTGCCATGGGCTGTTAAGGGCATGTTTGAATCAGACATGTTCAGGCCCAGCATTAAAATATTGCTAAAATTCTCTTGGAAGTATCTCCAAAAGCTTTTGTTTGTTTCTTTTCCCTAGTGAGTAGAGTTTTTGATTTAAATGTTCCCTTCATGGTATGTGCAACCAAAGATTACCACCGACTGCACAGGGAGAAGAGTCAGAGAGAAACTTGGAAGACTTTTGTACAAGGTAAATGAGGTTGCTGGACACAAACAGACACCTGCTACCTGCCCCAGCCCCACAGTCTGACCTGCTGGGATGGAACCCTCTGTGGAAGTACAGCTGAAGTAAATGAGCTGGGTCAGCACAAGGGTTCCTGAAGGACAAGGTCCTAATACTGAGGAAACTAAAGCATGTTTTTTAAATCCTTCTGGCACAACAAGCAGCTTTTGCAGAGCAGGGCAGGCTATGTGGGATTTTTTTGTTTTGTTTTGTAAATGGGGGTTGTGAACTCCATAATTCTCAAAGAAATTTATTATTGTGTGCGTGGAACTGGTTTCAACTATGCACATGCAAAACACTCTTTCTGCCCATGCTTGAAGGAACCCCATGGCTTTTCTACATCGAAAAGCCTGGCTGAGGGTTCCACAGAAGCAGGTTAGATTGAGCAGGGTAATAAACATCTTCCTCCCAGCTTAGATTCCCCAGGTACTCTTAAGAGGCACACATGTTTTGCTGAGCACTCTCTACTTACATCCACAACGTGCAATTCAGTGAGAAACACTTCAAAAAATTCTCCTCTGGGAAACTTGGCCTTAACCTTTAATTAGGTTCAATAAGGATCTGCAAAGCAGGTTGTTTTACACTCTTCAGATAATCACTCATGATAAAAATATGGGAAACAGAATATTGGAAAATCGGAAAGGAACCTCATCTATGAAACAGTCAGCAAGAATTTCACTGTTCGAGGAGCAAAAACATTTATTAGAAAAGAGATGAACTTTGGACTAGAATTAAGAGGAGAATCCTTAGACAATCCTGGCTAAAATTTGTCCAGTTCAGAACTCTGCTGAGAAGCTGTATCAGCGTGCCACAAGTCCAGTGGCACCTTCCCACTGTACAGCCCAGGGCACACCAATAGCACACTGGCTATGTGGAAGAAAGTGGCCTTGAACACTGAACCCCAGCTACTTCTCCTCTTGTCTCAGTTTGGGAACTGTTCCAACCACTTCTAAGACAAAGGCTCCTCCAAGTCTGCCCCCCCATGGGCACAGGGTAGCCTTGCTGTCCTGCCTCAGCACACCTATCTGGTGGAGAGCTAGCAACCTCTCATAAAACCATTTGAGACACTTGTAATGAAAAATCATCCAATATATCAGCTCTCTCTTAGGGGAGGGGCACCACAGACTCAGAGGAGATGGAAGGTCAAAGGCCCTGCAGTGAGGATCTGCCCTCTGTTCTTGAGAGAGGCTTTTTTTCAGTCCTCCTGAAGCAAAGAATATGCTGATCAGTCCTCTAGGAGCAAGCCTTGGCTGGGGCTGTTAGCTTGGTCACAACATTGCACTGTCAGATTGGAATGATGATTGTAGATGCCTTTTACTTTGGAATTGCCTCAGATCTGCCCAGCAGAGAAATTCAAATCTGTGGGTATCCCTACGTCCAAGTCATCACAGACAGTACTGGAGTATCACTGAGTGTTTTGTTCCCTAACACTTCCTTTTATAAGACTGTTATTTTAATTGCAGATAACTTGGCCAGACTTTTTAGGACTGTGTTTTGCATGCCAGTATCCTGAAGATTTTAGCCAATGTGGTTTCATTGTGTTGTCCATTTACCAAAATCTGGTGTTATTGTTATCGAAATGATAATGTTTGTATTTTATTTGCAAAAGGAAAACTAGGGGAGGTGCTGTGTGTATGTGTGTGTGAAATAAAAGAGTTGTATTTCTTTTTTGGATAGCATTGAAAGAACAATGTTTAAGAGGGAATGGATGTAAACGGAAACTTTCTGGTTGCAAATCAGAGAATTTTTGACCATTTCAGATGGGGTCATAAGTTAAATTGCTTCATGTTTATAGAAACAATTATTTATGCAAATAATTACAGTTTAAATTATTATAATTGTGCAAAGAACTGTTACATGACTACTTGTACTAAGAGACTTGATTTATTAGCCCAGGACAGCCCTTCTATGAGTTTGTATTTTCAAGTCCTTCATTCTGTGTTAATGTAGCTCTCCTTCATAACCATACAATTTCATCCATTCTTGAGTCTTGACTAGTTCAATTATTCTGGTAGTATTCTAGTCCCCAAGAAAAAAGGTTTTCTTATTTATTCCCAGTGGTAGATCTGACTGGAAAAATCTATTCTATTCTTTTCTAGTAATTTCTGTGTAAATAGGGGAGAGAGAACATTGGGTTTGCTTTTACGTTTTTTTACAATTTTAAATTAAAACCACAACTCTGCATTCCATTGTATGAACATCAGCAAATACCATGTGTTTTCTTTGCAGCTGGAATTTTGAAAAGATATTAACTTGTTGTGGGACTGCTGCTTGAGAGATAGACTTCCAGCAAAATCATGATGTATGCTGTTTAATGAACTTCAAGGAGCTCTGAATTGCAGATCCAAACCTCTCTGGATAAAAAGAAAACCGGTGTGAAATTGTCTCAATCAATCCAGTGTCTTACATTTACACTAAAGAAAAACAAAAGGATGAATCTTTTCTCAGTGGGTCTCAAAGAGTACCTGTAACACAGCTCTGTGGGACAACTTTTATCTAGTAGCCACTGTTTTGAACCCAGTTTTTTTTCAGTGTTGAGGAGATTAATTGAGGGAGATCAAAGATGTATTTTAGGGTCCACTAAATGGTATTTTTCTTTGCTTGTCCTCTTGGCCTTTAAGCATATCAGTCTTGAGCAAGGTGGATTCCGTCACCTGGAGCTCTGTTCCAGGGATCACTGGTCCCACTGCATGCTGCACCTTTATACATTCCAAAGCTGATGCTGATACTGCCACTTCAAAGGCTCCATTTTGCTTCAGGGGATTCTATCTTTAAAGCATTCAACATCAGTGGGAGGATTTTCACGTCATGTCACATCCCACTTTTGAAGTTTCTTGTTAATAGGGGTCGCCTTTGAAGACTTCCCACTCCTGAGAGGTTCTTCTCCCAGTTCTTCTTGTTGCAGGGATGTCTCTCACAAGATCTTTTTAGCATCCCTCCTGAGGATTTTCTATCTTTAGGAGCATCCCTTAAGAGCTTCTTAGTGTTTAGGCCTCAGTCTTCAGAAGAGTTTTGATATCCTTTAACAAGTTCCTGCTTGTGAGACAAGCCTCTACTCAGTGTGGAGTTCACTGTAACCAACTTGCCCAAGCAAGATGAGAGTGACCTGGACAAAACTTTTCTTTATGAGCAGATTTCATCCTTCCCCCATCATTCAATTCTATTTGAAAATTGAATATCTGTTATAAAAATGAAGACATATGGCTCGTGATAATTATGGTTTTAATTAGTGATGGACAATTGCATTTTTATCAAATCAACTAACTCATGCTCAAATCCTTCACCTTTTTGGAGTAAAGTCATCTTAATTTTCTTTTCTTATGTTTCCTTCCCTTTTGGTGTTTCACTTCCTTGTCCAGACTGGAAAATACCACTCCATTTAGTAATACAGGTCTTAATAAAAACAAAAGATACCAGAAAACCTATTTGAAAATCTCTTATGAGATTCTGAAACCCCAAAGGTCTACATAGAAAACTAAATTATCGAGCATGTGCATGAGGCAAGTTTTGAGCTTTCTGGTTTTATTACATGACTTAGTATGAATGTTGTCAGATGAATAATTTCATAATTATTCCTCTGGTGCATGATTTGAGAATCTACTGTAATTTTTGTGGAAAGTTCTCCAAGTGAAAGGAAAAGGCAACCACGGATTTCAAAAAGTTTAAAATTATATGTAAATTGCATAATTTTTTTTACAAGTTCAGCCATTCCCATCATCCCAATTTTCATTCCAATGAATTAGGAATGCTTTTAAAATTCTTCACTGTCAGACGTTTTTTTCATTGTGCTTATGTTTCATTGCTTGTTTTTCTTGAGTTGACCTCCCTGCACTGTGACCTTGGAATACCTGCAAAAGATGGAAGAGAATCTCTCATGGAAAGTCACAAAGAGGAAAGATTTTACAGCAACATTATGCAAGTCAGGCTGCAAAACATGAAAATACTTTTGGAAAGTATTTAATGGTAAAGAAAATAGTTATATGAGTGTGGGAATAAAGTCAGTCTGGTGTTCAGTGTGCTTGTACCCTCTGGCTGATTCACATGTTAACCAGGAGAAAGGAGCATTGGTGCATTGGGGAGACCTTGGGGACCTTGACCAAGACCTGGATCAATGCTCGACCTGTCACTCTTGTCATGATCTAGGGAGAGAACTTAACTCCTGGAGCCAGGAAGAATGGGAGGTTGGTTGAGATGTGTTTTGAACTATTTGAAAGAAGAGAGAAAGCAAAGTATCAGTAAAGGTGTGTGGAACTACAGAACAAAGAGCTCAGATGCAGCTAAATGTCAAAAACCTTGCTAGGGAATAATTAAGTCCCTCACACAAAAAAGAAAAATTGAGACAACAGGCAAGAGGAAATACTTAAATCAATGAGAAAAGAAGGGTATGTAAATGAAACAATCTGTGGGTCAATATCTTCACTTTCAGACAGGAAATGATCTTCCTTTGGAAGATCACAGATGAAAACTTGATGTGAAAGTTTGTTTTTATCCTAAAATTCTCCATTTTTGGCATATGATAAAGTAGATTATGGGTAATGACTACTATTATGAAATTATCAGTACATTCTTTTGAATAGGCTTTTATTTTAAAATGGGTTCTACTTTTTATAGAGATTGTGCTTATTGAAGAGAGAACAAAGCAAGATTATGTGCTACAACTTATACATCTACTGGCACGTCAAGAATTTTTTTTTTCTTCTTAAGATATTAAAATTTTTGTGAAGAGCTATTTTAGTAGAAGGTTTCATGGTGTTTCAAGAAACATAAGATGCTTTGAAGAAGAAAATAGAAGGAGATGTTTTACTTGGTAGTATAGTATGGACTGGTTGTAATATCCTGGAAAAATTGTTCCCGGCAAAGAATGGTGAAGAGAACCCTTACTTCTTGTATATCAATTGGATAAAAGTTACATCAGTGAATTGATTACTAGATCATTATATAGGATGAAATAAATACATGCTTAAAGAAAATACTTGTTTTTACAAAACTAAATAGTTTTTCTCTGGAAAATTGTTTCTTCAGGCATTCCAGCATTGTTTAGTCATGTCTAGCTCTCAAAGCAAAAAAAAGCCCTTAGGCTGTTTACAGTAAGGTTTTTACTCTGACCAATACTTGTGCTGTCTCAGCCTCTGATAGTCAGGCTTATGTTGAAGTATGTCTTTCCATTATAATCAGTTTTGTTTGATATCTCTCACTTAAATTCTCAAACACAATTTTCTAGTTTTCCTTTTAAAGATACTAATGTTTCCATCAGGAATGTCAAGTTCTAAGTAAAAATCAACAAGATTTTTTTCTTGTCTTACTTCTTCTGAAATCAAGGCTCTTCCAATCTCAAATTACTCACATTTATACTGTGCTCAATAAATTAAGTTTTCTGCTCATAATGAGAGATTATTGTGATAAATATCAAACATGACTTTGAATGAAATGCAGAGCCATGCAATCCATATTTAGTAAGAGACACCATCTTGAATAAGGTCAGAACAATTTCTGAAGCTAAGAAAGAAAAGATAATTTTGAGCAGAAATAGCTAGTTAGGAAAAAACCAAACCCTTGCCAAACATGAGAAACCCCAAGAATGGCTCTTCTCAGTGTTATCTCAAACTCTAAAATCTGCCTCTTTAAGGACCTATTAATCATGGCATGAAATGCTGCCCAATTTACATAACTGAGCAACAGAATATAAAATTTGACAGAGGAAAGTGAACATTAATTAGGCAGCTCTTGTAAGTTACAATGAGTTTCCCAGTACTCCCTGAATTTTTTAGTATATACCCAGTAATTTCACACAGAATTTGGAATGTCTTGCAGGATTTAGCTGGCACTTGTGTCTTTGTTTCTTTTCTCTGTCATGCCCTTAATAATACATGTTGCAGGGGACACAGTTCATCTCTGCCAGACCTGCAGGTGAGCACTGGGAAGCTCTTCTCCCTTCGAAGCTGTAGGCTGCAGCTGTCTGAAGCCTGGTATGTGCCTGTGATGATTTAAAGCTCTCACTGCCAGCAGCAAAACTGACAGTCCCAGGCCCTCAGAGACTGGCCCTATTCCCAGGCGCTCTGGTAGGTGTGAATTTCCACCACACTGACTGCACCTGGCACAGGGATGGGAGCATAGGGCTCTTTACTCTCCTGCAGCCTGCTTAGATTGTGCTTGCCGCATTTCATTTCAAACAACATGATAAAGAGGCCCCTGACATTGCAATGGTTGCTCTCCATGCCACAGCCACCTGGCACCTCAAGGTAACAGCAGGGGGATGATCTTGATCAGTGCACAAGGACTCAGTCCCAACCATGGCAGTGACTGGGAACACTGTGACACTGGTAAAGGAAATCTGCACAGATATGAGTTCATATTTTCATTGGGTTTTGTCTTTAGTTAAGACAATTCATCTTCAGAATTCTCTTAAGCTGCATAGTAAAATATTTTCATTGTATTTCCTTTGAAGACGTTGGAATTAGCATATCCAGTTACCAAAGGAATGATTAGGCGCAAATAACGGCTCACAGTTTAGCTTCTGGCTGAGGCAAACCTGGCTGCATTGTTCACAGTTCGTTGATGTTCAGAAGGTTATCTTGGCAATCAAAAAGGTGAAAGATTGCTCTTTTTTGTTGTGAAATGAAGGGTTTAGATTCTTTGGATCTTGTATTACTGATAATGTGGCAGAAAAAAATACTACTTTTTAACATAAAAAATAACATGCTGCCAGTTTGCTTTAGGTTAACACAAATCATTTGTTTTCACCAATACCAATATGAATTAGCAGAGGGACTGGAACTTGAACTTTTCCTGCCAATTTCTGGCTCTTTTAGACTGATTTTTTTAAGATAATCTTTAGCTTTCACTGTAGTTATATCATCATCAGTAGGAAACTACTCCAAAAACAGTAATTCTGGGTTAAAAATTGCTCAGCTAGAAAGACACAATATTAACATTTATTCTAAAGATTAATATTTGAAAAGCTTTTGTATGAGAGGAAAGACCCCAAAACTATTTCTCTGCACTGGTAGCTGGATTATATTATTATTTTAGGAAAATAATATTGTAACTATTTGAAATAATTATAAACATTTGCATTCCATACCATTTATGGTTCTATGTCTAATACTTGGATTTTAGCTTTGCAATAAAATACACTGTCTAGAAATTGATCCTCTCTGTTAGGAGCAGGTAACATTTTTTAAAGCAACTAATAATTTAAAGTTTTGAATTGATTCTAAAAATATCAGTAACAGACGTTTTGTCCCCAGAGTTACAGTATTTACATCAAGGCCACAATATACCCCTTGCTTGGGCAGATGTAGTGACAAAAGATGTTCTATTAATCAAACATTTACTTAAAGTAAACCCTTCCTTACAAATTTTTTGTATGGCACTTTGAAAGAAATCTAGAGACCAATATGAATCACAGATCGTTGTGTGACATTGTTGAGGACTTAAAGGGTCCCTAAATCAAAATCCTGTGCAGGCATGTGATAAACCTTCAGCATGAAGGTTTCTGGATAAAGTGTCTATATCTCTTTGAACAACATAAATATTTTGCATGAATACTAATTTACATTTTATTGCTTTTGTATCACCAGTGTCACAGGTGCTTCCAAATGCTCTGGGAGCAAATGATGAAGCAGATATTAAATGGGGCATGCAGAAATATTCTTTCTCAGTAAGTTGTCCGAAGCAACTGGCAAGGCCAATATGGATAAAACACACAATAGCAAGGAGCAGATGCAAACTGCTAGGAATGCAGATGTTTGTACATATCTGGAAGAGGTTTGATTTGTTCCAAAATTCTCTCTACTGTTTAGTCATTGCCCAGAACTGTCTTATTTGCTGTACAGAGCAAAGAAAGCAAAATAAAATCCTGAAAAATATTACAGTATTACAGTCTTAGAAGGGAAAAGAAAAAGGTGTGAAAAAATGAACCAGCTGGTTGAGGTGTCCCAAAATGGTTTCCTTGTTTATGGCACAGTCAATTGTTTATCTGTAGTTGGACTGTAAATCACTGAAAGATGTCTAAATAAATGCTAGGAAAAATTTATCTCCCCCTGTCCCCTTCATTTGTTCCCTTTCTGTGGCAATAAACCATAAGATCTGAGTATATTTCTGATACCTGTAATTAGCACCATAATTTTCCTTAAGAGAGAACCACCACCACTGCCCCAGCCTCCCCATCCCCCAATTGCTGATTTTTGTATGCAAATTCTCATGTAGCCCAGAAAAACATCCTTGCAGCTAAATATAATGGAAGTTCTCTGTACTGCCAACTGGCAGCATTTGGAAGAATCTGTCTTTGGGGTGGATAATAACAAATCCTATGCAAAAATCACATCACACTTGTATGTATCAAAGCTATTCAACACTGAGCATCACTAACACTGACTACCCCAGGCAGGCAAGTTCATAGTGGGTATTAACAAACAGAGTGTTCTGCATCTCTTACGCAGAGAGACTGCAGGAGTTTGGCCTGTTTAGTTTAGAGAAGAGAAGACTGAGAGAGGACCTCATTAATGCACATAAACTTCCCAAAAGCAGGTGCCAAGACTCTTTCCAGTGGTGCCCAGCAACAGGACAAGGGGCAATGGCCATAAAATAAAACACAAGAAGTTTCACCTCTACATGAGGCGGATCTTCTTCGCATTGAGGGTAGCAGAGCCCTGGAACTGGCTGCCCAGGGGGGTCATGGAGTCTCCCTCTTTGGAGTCATTCCACACCCACCTGGTTGCATTCCTATGTCACCTGCTCTTAGTGACACTGCCATGGCAGGGGGGTTGGACTGGTCGATGTGCAGAGGTCCCTTTCAACCCTAAGAATTCTGTGATTCTGTCATCAGGGGTCTGCTCACTGCTGGATGAAATACCATAAACATGGAAAAGGTGGAGAGGTCTTGCTGTCTCAGAGTCCTGAGATGTCTCTCTTAATAGCCAGGGAACATATCTTGTGAGCATGATGTTTCCACATGGTACAAGCAATGCAAAAAGTAAGATAGTTTTTTAGGGAAAGTTGTTTTTTGTTTGGTTTTGATATATGGAGGGCATACAGCATTGCAGGCAGAGTGTCTGCAGATCTCTGTTGCTACAGTGTGGAGCTTTAAGCTGTGTACTTAACCTATGTCATTCTTCCTTCACACTCTGTTTCTGGTTAATAAGTGAAGCATCATTTCTGTTTTGCATGGGACAGACCCTGTGCCTCTCCCAGCAGCAGATGTGGAAGCAGTAGGGAGCTGAAGAGGGCATAGGGGCCATCAGCTGCAGAAACACCTGTCAGTAAAGCAGAACACATCAACCTTTCTGCTGGGATGCCAGCAGGTTCCATGGCTACATCTTGAGTCCTCAAGAACCATCCCCAGGGAAAAGCTGTAGGAACCTGTCTGCCAGGTTCCATTCCAGCTCTGCTCAGATGGTGACCCCTTCCAACACACATCATTTCCTGGAAAACTGGGAAAAGAAAGGGGTCAGAAGAATATTTTTAAGAGGGCCAGCTTTTGTCTCTGTTGCTGTATAACAGAAATTATAAAGATGTTTTGTGAGCATATATCAGAAAGAGGACGATAAGATATATTTGAAAGGAGTGTAAGGAAGAGTTTACACATGTTTGAAAGCCTTCCAGGGATGAATATTGCCTCTTGACAAGTTGCTGATTTTTCCCTTCTCCCCTCCAAATGCCTTTACAGTTTTGACCTCTATAAATCACTGGGACAGCTAAGTTCTTCAGTTGACATTTGAATCATGCTAACATCAGTTAAAATTTGTTGTCAGATACTTTTACCACACAACCAAGATAGAACCTTTTCCATACCATTCATGGTTTTCTACCATTTCCTTTCTACCACTTATTTCTTTTACCACATATCAGCCCCAAAATCATCACTTCTGCTCTTCTTTGTATCTTTGCTATCTGAAGATGTGCAGGGCTGCATGCCATACCCAGGAAATGTCACACTGTGAATTTATCCAGGGACCCAAGGAAAGAACACTCTCCCTGTGTCTTTCCTAATAATTCTAAATGCTTCATTTGCCTCTTTGACTGCTGCAGGGCATTGAACTGACATTTAAAAAAAAAGTCTGTCCTCAACGACTTTAAGATCTCTTTCCTGAGTATATAAAACAAAGCAAGTTTTAACAATAGAGAAAAGAAGACAGAAGTAGTTTATTGAAAACACCACAACTGTGAATGGCCAGTATAAGTATGCAAAGAAGCTAAACATGTGGCCCCACAGTATTTGCATCTGCAGCTATTTGCAGTTTTGCCAGAGAATATCTCCTGATCCTTTTCTTTTTTCTTTCTTTTTTTTTTTTTTTTTTTTTTTTTTTTTTCTTTTGAATGCATTTTTTTCCCTTTGATGTTTTACTACCCTTGGTGGACAGTTTGCTCTCAGTGGCTGATGAAACACACCACTGGAAGAAGTCTGTCTCATCCCTTTTGTCCGGTCTGAATGTTCCTTACCTGGGCAAGACCAAAAGATTTCACCCCCCCTGCCACTGAAATCCCATAATCCTATCTCTCTGTTGGTAAATGAGAGTGGCAGAGGGATGAAGGGATAGTCACTGTAGGACCCACCCTCCCTCCCTCCCTCCCTCCCTCCGCTTCTCCCTCCCTCCCTCCCTCCCTCCCCTTCTTCCTCACAATCTGCCATGTCTGCCACCAAACTGCCTCTTTTTTATACTCCTCTTCTAAAATTCCAGCTCTTGCATCTCATCAATGTGGAGCAGATGTATTCTCTGGTGACACGGGAGTGTCACTTCGTCTGGGTTGCCTCATCTGGTGTCACCAGCACATGGTGTCTTCAGCCTTCTCGTGTGCAAACAATGTCTGCGCCTCTTGTGAAGCTTGGTTGACATCAGAGCCATGTGCATATGTAAGCTGGTATCACTCTCATTCCAGTATGAAGACTAAATATCCTCATACAGAGGTGTTAGAGCAGGAATTAGATCCTCCTTAAATACCTTGTCCCTTCTGCCCCAGACTGTCCTATCTTATTGGGAATAAAAGTAGCTGATGAGTAAATCCTAAATTCGTTGACTGTGTCTGTGGGTCTAAGCATGTATCACCCAGCATGCACACAACTCTGGGCTCCAAGGGCAACTCAGATTGAGGATCTGTTGTATAGCACTGGTGCATTGAAATCAGGTAATGGGAAACAAGCAGTAAGGAAGAAAAGTCTGATTTATACCCAAGTCATGCCCTGATATGAAGATGACATGTGGGCAGTGTGTATATCCAGGTTGTAAGGTCTCCCCAAGTTCCTATCAAGTCTTTTTTTCATTGTCTACTAATAGTATGTAATGGTTTGATTTCCTTATGTGTATCATCATCAAGTTTTTAAAAGGATTGTAACTAAAGCAGCCGTGTATCAGCATTCATAGAGCCATCTGTGCGAATGGAGCAGTTCCCACCTGTCCTCTGACTCCTCAGGCAGCAGAAACGCCTTCCCCCATGAGCTTCAGCATCAATATGTTGCTGTAAAAAGAACTTAGGAATAATTGCCATAACTGATAATAGTATTTCAACTGACTTTGCAAACATGCACTAGGTCTGCCCAGTTCTCCACAGGTGGATGGAGGGAGAGAAACACATAAACTTCTTCGTAATAAATACCCGAGTATCTAACACAACTATAAACCCAGATAGTGTTAGCAGCATTTGGTATTTTTGGGTTTGGATTTTTACTTTGACTCCTGCATTATTAAATAATGCCTCAACATAGATTGAAGGTGGCTAACATAAGAGGCACACAGTTCAAGCCTGCTTGCTAGACTGATAAAGTGCTTTCCTGCATGTAGGGAATCCCCACCCCAAAAGACATCATAACCTTGATCCTGTCTAAGCAATTCCTGCAAGGTGAGGAACAGATGCACAACTCTCCTCAAAAATGTGGGTACACAGGAAAGGTGACAGACACTGCACTGTGTCCCTGCAAAGAGTATGTCATGAGAAATGCTGGGCCTTGCTTTACTGGCACAAATACAGACTTTGTGCTCTGAAACCAAACAAAGTACTTTGTGAAGCACGTGGCATGCTAAAACCTGCTGTTTCTGCTGGCTTGGATGATGCTATTTAGAGCTGAACCACTTGGCCTTCCTTTCGCCTTCTCCCTTCTGTTACTGCTACCACTTAAGTGATGATGCTGCCTGCTGGGTCTGAAACTGATTTATGCTCTCACAGAAGAGGAAGTGTACTGCAGTGCACACAGGAGAAACTCCAAAAAGCAGTCTGAAAAGAAAGGTTGATTTTTGATTAACCATAACATCTTTATCCTGAGTGCTATTAGAAACAAAAATGTCCATCTTGCTAGCAGGACATGAGACACAGGCATAGGACACTGCTTAAGAACTCAGCAGTTCGGCTTTATTTAGATAAATGCCTCCCACTGAAACCAGTAGGAATCATTTTTATAAATACTACTGAAGATCAGGGCCATTGATGTAAGGCAATATTAAGAAATAATCCAGTGAATCTTTAAAACCCGTTTCTATTAGACTTAAGCTGTGAGTAATGCTCCATTACAATTGCATACTGGAGTCCTTGGAGACGTCTTAAGTACCCACTTCAGGGAAGAGCTGCTTTATTCCAGTATGCTGTGAGTATTTGGGCAGTCCAGCCTTTGTCCCTGGAATCTCGAGTGAGCCTTATGTCTCTGTTCCCACCTACAAAGTGGGAAAGAGTGCCATAGAATAAGGCATTTGGGAGTGCTCAGACACTGTGATGATTATGACAATGAAGAAGGGACATTTTAAGCGTCTGGATAAGTCAGAGCTAGATGCTAAAGGAGGGCAAGAGTGGCATTTGAGCCAGGCGCTTTTTGCATAGCAGCTCTTTCCATTTACCACTCCTTCAGGCTGAAACTTTAGTTCAGTAATTTTTGTTGCCTCCTACTGACATTCCTTCCAAGTTTAGTGGCCTGTTTCTGAGGAAATAAATTAGACTGGTATAAAAAATTTAACTCAAGGCCACTCAATGTATTGACAGATTTCTTTATGCTGGGTACAAATTAACACCTCTTTCCAAAACACCTTGTATTTCCAGTTACAGCTGGGAACTCCTGTTCAGTTTATTAATTTCTGAGATTCAAGCCAGGTTGGGGGTAGAGACAGAAAGAGGGAGCATATAGATTTTTAACTGAACTACCTTGTCTTTTAATCTGGAATGCCTACTTACAGCATCAGCTATTCTGTGCAGAACTGGGGGAAATATTATCCCTGGTCTTATTGTATTTGCAGACATATTAGGAACGTTCAAGTTTCACACCCCAGAGCACAACGCACTCAGCTGACTCCCACCTCTTCCAGTGCACAATCTGATGTGTGAGCATCATGCCTTGAGCAGAAAGACCATTACAAGCTTTGTGTATGGACCATGTGCCTGAATTCTGTCACTCTCCCACACCTCCACTGGATTTCAGCTCGACCATCTCTCCTAGACAATGCCCCTGTCCTCAGTGCTCCTTGCCTGATCTCATCTAATGTCTGCCTGAGGTTTGCAAAACATGGGCACAGGGAACCAAGCTGAAGGTTTCATGCTGTCTCTGCTTATGCACTGAGACCTTTTCTGAAGTGTGCTCCTGTATAAAAACAGGAATTCAAAACAAGTAGTGTGAGCCATGTTCCAGCCTGCAAGCCTGGGCCTGCTGATACAGGCTGCTATTTGGCTAGGAGCACTCATCAATCAGGCTTCAGGAGTGGACAGAAAGCATTTACAGCCAGCAGCCTGAGCCACAAAATCTAAAACTCAGCAAGAGCTGCTTATAAATAGTATGAAACAAAGTAGTGAAAATTAATCTTGTGTATCTGCAGGGGTTTTTGGGTTATATCTTTTTTCAAGATGGAAAACAAAGGTCTATTTCTGCAGCAATCACGAGGGTTTTTCGCTTTGAATTATCAAAGTTATTTCAGAGGAAAAAAAGATTAAAGGTTACAAAAAAAAATTTAAAAATCACTCCTGCCTTCTCTTCTTTCTCTTTGCTGTGGCCTAGGTTCAATCATAGCAGCACAAAGCATTGATGTGACATTTCACACAAACAAGGTGCTGAGGAATCTTAGGGAATCATGGAATCATACACTGGCTTTTGTGGGAAGGAACATGAAAGATCATCTAGTTCCAGCCCCCTGCCATGGTCGGGGACACCTTCCATTAGACCAGGTTTCTCAGAGCCACATCCAACCTGGCCTTGAATATTGCCAGGGATGGGGCAGCAACAGCTTCTCTGAGCAACCACTTCCAGCATCTCACCATCCTCACAGTAAAGAATTTATTCCTAATATCTAATCTAAACCTACTCTCCTTCACATTAAAACCATTTTTCCTTGTCCTATCCACTCCACGCCCTTGTGAAAAGTCCAGTCCTCATGGAGTCCTTTTAGGTACTGGAAAATGCTATAAAGCCTCCTGGAACCTTCTTTTTTCTAGGCTGGACAGCCCCAGCAAGGGCAAGTGAGCACTGAGGTAGTGGTGGGTGTGCGAGCTGCATCGTATAGAAGATCCGTCACTGATGATGCAAATTCTTCTCCTGGCTGTAGCTGATTCAGTTTGGTGCTCCTACCCATTCCTCCTCTCTCCTCTGACAAGGTTGGTACCCCCCTCTCTGTGCTGGATGCTAATGAGCTCTTTATGTAGCTGCCATCCAGTCATGCTAGCGGAAACCTGGATGAAGAGCAGGACAAGGATCTCCTGATCACTGTGGGAAGCGGAGCATCTTAAACCCAGAAAAGTGAGTCACCCCCTTGGTCATTAAAATGTTGATGGACAGTTTGCTTCCATGCAGCAGCACTACTTCTTGCTACTGGGAGGGAGCACCTGATGAAACTGGCCTTGCTTGCATGAGCAGGGAGTCATGTCAAGAGCTGTGATCCATCCACAGGTTTTCCACAGCATGGTCAAACGTATGAAGACAGGGACATCAGCTGTGTAGGAATCTGGCCAGATAGCAGACAGACTGGTGATAGTGCTCAGGAAACAGAGCACAGCATGGCAGCACTTGTCTGAGGACCCTCAGGAATTTCAGCAGGATGGGTCTTTTAGGGAGTGTCAGCAAAAGGAAGATTATGTCCCTGAAAAATAATTGGTGTTTTTCAGATATCTTCCAAGCGAATTTCAGATGCAGCTCTATGCTATTATTAAACATGAAATAGGTGCTAATGCAAAAGGAGGAGGAAGCAGCTCTATGCACAGGTACTCTGCCAGCATTTTCTAACCTTTTGAAATATTTTGGGCTTGATGTCTGATGCTGCAATGATGCAGTGTCCAAGAGAGAAGGGGAAGGAGGGTGTAGAGAACATAATAGCTGTAATGTGTATATTACTCTAAAAAGAAACAGCAATCAAATAGTAAAGGGACACATTTGAAAGAAAATAGACTTAGCTAGCTGCTCCAACCCCCTTCCTGTCCCTAGAGGATTTTGATTAGGCTTCTGCCTGACAAGCCTGAAGGAAGGACCTCAGTTGTTCATCTCAGCCTTATGGATTTGTGCCAGATTTCTGGTCACATTTATACAGACTTGTCCCCAGCAGGATAGAAAGATGTCCTATTTTTAGCAAACTCAAAGATCTAGCATATGGCCTGTAGTCTATCATCCTGAGCCCTGGATGCCACGTTGCATAAAAGGAGCAGGGTTATTTGGGATCACTGCCTGGATAGGAAGACCTCCAAGGACAATCTTAGTTGTGTAGGTGTTTCAGGAGGTGATATTCTTTCTTCTGAGTCCATGAGTCATCTTGTTTAATGTCATTAAATACTTTCATGTGAAACAATGAACATGAACCTCACTATTTTTGGCCAAGTTTCAAGTTTTACAGCATCTACAATAATTTTTCAGAAGGGTGACTCTGCCTCCTGAGATAGTGGTACATTATGGCTATGCCTCCTAAAAAAGCTGTCTATGTAGTTCATGGATTTCTTTTGAAAATCTGGTCTCTCACTTTGTATTTTGTTGTAAAGTCTTTGGTCAGTCTGAAGGGTATGAGATGTTGTAGGAAAAACAGTGATATGGACCATAAAATTATCTGTGTTTATAAATGCTTTAGCAAGACCTACCATGGTATCTTTGTCATTCTCTCTTTTCGTGAATTTGTTACACAGAAAACATGGGCCCTGAAAATCCATTGGTTATTACCACCATAAAAATTTGAACATTTCCCTTGCAGAAGCAAGGGAAAAATGTATTTTGACCTAATTGCTCATCTGTGTGGATCTAACAGAGCATATCCACAATGTGGATATTAGGTAAGGCCTGTTGATGGCATTGCTGTGGCCTGCTCAAGCCCTAAATAAAGGGTGGTGCATGGATGGACTGAAGGGTCCAGCTCTGATCTGGATGCCTTCTCCTTCAACCTGAATGTTTTTGACTGTGCAGACCAAAAAAGTCCAAGATTTGTCAGCACACAATGGTTGGATGTGAAACAAGGCCAGTTCACCTAATCCATAATCCATAATCCATAATCCATAGACTTTCTGTATTGTATCTGTTTGTTCAGGATAATGTCTGTCACGTAGAGGCAGCTGCAAGTTTAGTTATTTGAGGCCTCCTTCTTTAGATGTAGGTGAGATGCTGACTCATCTTGGGTCATTTTGTCCTGAAATTCACTGACTCCTAAAACAGCCATTATGTGAATTTTTCTCTGGGAGTAACCACTGATTATGAAGATAGTCTGTCATGACTAATTTGGGTTAAAATATCTTCTAAAAAGGTCTTGATGTTTTTAGTCAAAATTACAATATTGGATGATGTAAATATAATTTTTTTTCCATCTAAGTCTTTCAAACTCTGAGGTTGCAGGCATCTTGAGGCATTTATGAGCAAAATCTTCCCAAGCATTACTTAATTTGGAGAGAATTATTATGATAAATTGATATTATTAAATGTTTGTTAAGAGTTTCTTCTTTCCTAAGAGGAAGGTGATTGAAGCAGAGTACTTTTTTTTTTTTCTTTCTTTTCTTGCAAGGGAAAGAAGCATCCCAGTTTATTCCCAATAAGTGTCTTAACAAAATTCTTTCAGCTGCATACTATAATGTTCCCTAACTACTGGGTGGGATGAAATCACTTTAATAAAAATAACATAAAATTTCACTTTTTCTACGAGCTGCATAATAGCAGTTCTTTCACCTTTTGTTTGGTTTCTTCTGCACAGAAAGTCTAGGTTTCTAAAAATGCTGGGGTTTTTAGGTTGGTGGGGTTTTTGTTGTTTGTTTTGGTTTATTTTGTTTGTTTGTTTTCATTAGAAGGGGTTTTTTTATTTCTTTGAAGATTTGGAGAAGTTTTATATTTTGTGTCTTCATTTGGTCCACAGACATGTGCAAACCTGTTCCATCTACAATTTTCCTACCCACACAAACCCACACAAATAGTTTGATCAGTTCAATCCCTACCAGGTTTATTTCCACCCATTCTGAAAGGTTCTACCTCACCTGTGTCAGTACTCCCACTACCAAAACACCTAGCACTACGTGTCAAAATAACCCTAATCCAATTTTTGCACCCCTTAACATGCTGAGTTAGAATTCTATGGTGATGCAGGAGGTGTTATTAAAGCAGCTGTGTCAGCCCTGCAACATACATCAAGGGAAAGTCTGGAAGTGGGAAACTTATGCCTCTTTTATCCTTACTTTTAAGCCAGAGCTCCAGGCTTATGCAGTGGTTATGTTTACACTGATAGTGAGATACTGACCTAAATCTGCCACCTGTATTTACAGTATGTTCTGTGCACCCTATTTGTGTTATAAATGCACAGCTCCAGTTGAATCCAGAAACTGTCCAGCCCCATCTGGGGAGTTCTGCTGAGGCCTGTCTGTGCCTATATTATGTTCAGAACATCATTAAAAACTGTGGGCAGTTGCCATCAACAAACACCAACCCTGTCTCTCCTGCTCCTGAATTTCTTCCCTTTTGCACCTGGCATCTTGTCCCTATTGCCCAGTCTTAGAAACAAGTCCAAAAGATAAAAGACCACTTCTGAGAAGGACCTAGCACAATGGAGAATCAAACATATTATGAATGAGGGAAAATGACTTATCAGTTTGATCTAGAGCAAGCACAAGTCTCAGATTTGCTCAGTGTAATAGATGTACTGTATTAAATTTGTGCATTAAAGATTGTGTGTATAAAACTATACAGTGGAATGTAAAACCCCAGATTCCTGGAAGCAATCCGAGGGCGTCTCCTTACATTCCACGGTCTTTTTTTAGTCCAAAGGTGTTACCTCGACATCTGCAGGAGAGGTAACGGGGAAACGGCCCATTAATCACGGGTTGACCACATCTTCACAGTTAATCAGAGGATCCGATATTGATCTGGGTGGAGATCAGCAGAAACCTTCCAACAGAAGATTCAGAGACTTTTCATTCAGACTTCTTTTCAATTCCTCAGGAAGCTCTTTCAAACATCCCTCGCGGGATACAGGACATTTCAATGATCGTATTATTTGCAAAATGTCATGTTCTTTGGGCAAATTCGTGTTCTTTGTTACCGTCTTGTTTTTGCCTCAGGGTAGAAAAATGGTATAAAACACCTACCCTGAGATCTAGAATTTGTGGGCAGTACTCTGGAGAAGCACCCTTTGCTGCTCCCAGATTGTCCACCCAGCATTTGATCGATGTTGTCCGAGTTTATCGTGGCGTTCTCCGAAATTGATTTTCAAATTTTTTAAATAAATCTTTGATTTTTGGAATTGGCTCTGATCATTTATACCAGTCAGGAACAGGAAGACCAATAAATCAATAGACCTCCTTGTTAGACAGTCTCCACAGGTTTTCAAACCTTAACCTCTCTATCAGAGAGGCTTCACTCTCTGCTTAACATCAGGGGTGCATACTGAGAATTTGTAATCAGAAAGATACGGCATGTCTTACAGATGGAGACCTTCCTAAACACCTGAGTCAGCCTCAAGTGAGATGTGCCAAAATGCAGAAAGAGTTTCAGTCAAATTCTGAGCTTTGTTGTTAAGGCCTCCTTGTAATCTGGAGCACTTTTAAACTTCTGCCTTGCAAACTCTACCCTCATTCTCAGTTCCCCTAGTCCCTGGTTCTTCCTTTCAGCAACAGCAAATGCCGTTTTCTTCCTTCTTTTGTCTGGGTCTTCAGCAAACTCTCATTATCCCTCCTTGCTTTTCCACAAACCTTGAAAGGCAACTGGGTGGTGAGCAGTTATTGTAGATGCCCATCATGGGGCCCATGGGTTCTGCCAGCTATTCCTGCACCCTTTTGATGTTGCTAATGTCTAATTCCTCATGCAAGGGGGGTCCACTCCCGGAGCACATTGTGCATCCCAGAGAGAACAAGCTCTGATTGTGCTGCCAGTCAAAGCACATCAGAGCGCTGCTGGGGCTGATAATGGGAAACACAAAGGTGGCTGAGATCACACACTAAGGAGGGGAGGGAGAGAAAGACAGACAAACTTTATTGGAGTTCAGTGGTTGAGAAGAATAGCCAGGCTCAATTGGAAGATGGTGGAACAGAAAAGGAATTTCCACAGAGGTGGTGGAAAAGAAAAGAGATGGTGTTTTATCACTTCAGTAAAAGCCTGGGATTTTTCTTTGAGCATTGACAGACCTTCTGTTTTTTGAGCTGGTTCTTTGGCTTCTAGCCCAACATTTATGATTCAAGGCAAGCTACTACTTGCAGTGCTTTATGGCAGAGAGAGAATGATAAAAATAATGTTTTTTTAGAATTACCAGATTATTTCAGTAGGGGTAAAATATTAAGAATTTTTCTTTTTTGTTTTCCTTTATCCCTTCACCTTCCTCCTCCTCCCTCCCTCCCTCCCTTTCTAAGGTAACCAGCTAAAAATCAAACAACTTTTTTCCCATTTTAGAAAAATGTTTCCAGCTGGGATAAGGCCTTTGAACTGAGGCAAGGCCACCAGCCATTATAGGGACAGAGTAGAATAAAGATTTGAAAAGGCGAGTGGAGGGACTTATATTTAGAAACAAAATGAGAAGAGAATTTCCTTGGAAATTAGATTTTAAAAAATAAATTTAATAGACTTTTCCTAGCTTTTTGCTGTCATTTATTCCATGCTGTGTATCCATTACATAATGTATTTTTGTGTAATTTTACCCTACTAGCCAGGTGTGCTGAGAATAGGTATGCTGACTTTCAGGTCCTTTGAATTTATCCAACAATAAGGATATGGCAGCATACATCATATTGTGCAATTAATAGAAATCTGAGCTGCAAAACAACATTTCAGATGTAAAGTTCTGCATTTTGGAGGTGACAGTGTTTGAGATTCTCTTCTTATTAACATTCAATAGGACTGAAAATGAGACAGTTACAATCAAGCACATATAAAGAGGATGAGAAAAATTGAGTGTAGGCCCTCTTCAATATAACAAACTTATTTCACTAAAATGATAAAATGAAACAGAGTTTAAAAGGAAGATGATAAAGAGTTGGAGACAACAGCACTCAGAAAAAAAAAAGTTTCTTATTCTCAGTTCTTTCCTTAGCTGTTTTCAGGATGCTGCAAAGATCATCTAACAAGTCTGGACTCTCTAGTTTCTTGGGATAACATCCTTGGTCTGCCCCCTGACCCCTGGGTCCAAACACAAGCAGGGGAGATATCAATGTCAATCAACTCTAACAATGACGTACAGTATAGCGTTTAAAAGGATGGATAATCAATTGTATTCCAGTTCTTGGTTAATGCTATATCTTATATCCCTTTCCCTACCTTCACAGGCTTTTCTTTGTAATATGATAGTGTCCTTGTTCTTAAGACTCACTTGAGCTTACTGTTTGGAAATCACCTACCACAGTTAAAGGAATGGGGCAATATGACAAATAAATTTTGTAGATATGACAGGATATGCTGAATAAATGCATATATATTTTCTCTCTTTGCATACACTTTCTTTACACTATGTGCTGCAGACTGATCAAATATTATAACAGAAATAGTTGTATAATTTATTCAATTAAAAGAGAACATATTAATATATAGAACATTATTCCTTTATCATATCGATTCACTTTTAAAACTACATTTGAATCACAGTATGAATTTTTGCACTGAATTTTCTAGCATTTTCTAGGTGACTAATGAAGTCAAAATCTCTTTGTTGCAAGAAACTTGTGGTGGAATGATCTGTAATACCATGGCAGAAGTGGTTTGTGACATAAATATATACATCTTTATTTGCACACAACCATTTCAGTTTTGCCATTTGGCACCTCCTTGAATAGAAAGTTAACTTCGCTTATTCCTTTAAATATTGACCTGTTGTCTGTTCAATATTAAATTTGCAGTTAGACTTCTTGAGAACATACCTTTCTCAAAAATAAGCAAAATTTATCTTCTTTGAAATAATTCCTTTGAGATCTCTGCCACCTCCTTGTTGCCTTCAAGAGTGCTTTCCTTATGATCTGGTTGTTACCAGATATTATGGTTTTAACCAGTGATGTATTGGATGAAAAATGGCAGGCCCATTTGAAACAAAACAAAACAAAACAAAACAAACAAACCAACAAACCACCAACAAAAAACCAAACCAGCAAAAGAATGTATGTAAGTACATATATGGAAGAAAATCACCAATTTTTATAATGCCCCTTTAAAGTTTTACTGTTGTACTTTCAGTGTAGTGCTTCAGTTTGTACCTGCACAGTGTCTGCTCTGACAGGTCAGCCCTTTTGGGTTATGGTGAACCAAATCTAAGATCAGTATCCAGTCACTTAATTCTGTGACCAGCAGTAAATATTACCTGTTAGCTACAGATGAATTAGTGGCACTATGGAACTAATGTGAACTGTGATTTCTGAGGGATGTGCTGTTGCACAGAGCAGATAAACACATTTTCATATTGTTCTTTTCAGCAGAGCACAAGTATTTTAATTCCTTGGGCTTAGCTTGTCAAGCAAGTACTTCATCAATCAGATCTCCTTGTGCTGGGGGTATAACGAAACTTAAGGAAAAAGTGTTATTTATAAAAGAGTGACAATTATGTGATTGCATGGTTCTTAGAAAAGATAGAATGCAGTTGCTTGGCCCTGATTTTGCTTCCAGCAAGAACTGCAAGCCAAGAAGGCTGCATACCACTTTGCTTCAAGACTTGTTTTTGGAAGGGCAAATTCCAGCCTAATACCCTTGGATGGTTATTTGACCCAAACATAAAACCGTAAATAAATTGTACATTAGTTCAGCATGGATTCATGCTTTGTTCTAGTTCCAAGAGCTGTTCTTTCTGTCCCTTTAACTGGTTGACTGAAAGTCTTTCTCAGATGTAGCTATCTATGTTCATGCATGTGCTGATTTGGGCTAGGGCAGAGTTAATTTTCTTCATAGTGGCTGGTATGGAGTGATATTTTGGATTTGTGGTGGAAATAATTTTGAATTCAAGGATGTTCTCATTGCTGTCAAGCAGGGCTTACAGAGAATCAAGGGCTTCTCTGTTCCTCACCCCACCAGTGAGGAGGCTAAGGCTGCAAAAGGAGCTGGGAGGGGACACAGCCAGGACAGCTGACCCCAACTGACCCAAGGGACATCCCACACCATATGGTGTCAGGGTCAGCATAAAAAACTGAGGAGAAGGAGGAAGGAGGGGGACATTTGGAGTGAAAATATTTGCCTTCTAAGTCAGTGTTGTGGGTGATAGAACCCTGCTTTCCTGAAGCTGGCTCAACATTGCCTGCCCATGGGAAATGCTGAAAGAATTCCTTGTTTGGCTTTGCTGGCATGTATGGCTTTTGCTTTACCTATTAAATTGTCTTTATCTCAGCTCACAAATTTTCTCACTTTTATCTTTCTGATTCTCTTCTCCATCCAACTGGGGGAGTGAGTGAGTGACTGGTGGGTGAGTTGCCAGCTGAGGTTAAACCACAACAGTACATTCAGGATGAAAGATATGTCCTAATTTTAACCATTGAATCATAACCATAAAAGATCCCACAAAACCTTTTGGGAGCAGGAGACTACCAGCTGCCTTGCCCTAGTCAGGGTCTAATTGTATAAACATGACTAATTATATTTCACTTAACCAAAACTCTCCATAAAACCTCTGTTTAAAAGTTTTTCTATATTGCTCCTAAAATCTGATTGCATTTGTGAAAGCATAATTTCCACACCACAGCCAAAATGTACTTTAAGGGTGTGTGAGTTATCACTCGCATATGCAGTTGTTAAGAAAGCACTTAGAAGATTTATGGGAGGAAAAGCACATTGTGCCACACACGCACAAACATGATTTCTGGGAGAAATTATCACAGAACAAGGACAATAAACAATTACTTGGTTGTTACAGGCTATGTCAATAAGTTTAATATATCTCTGCATTATCACTGTATCTGAACCCTTTTGCGGCAGGCAGCATTCAAGCTTGATATATACTCTGCTATGATCCCTGTGTCTGAAGAAACTAAAAGAATTCTTCATTTCTAGAGGGACTTGACTTTTTGATTTGGCCTTTACTGTAGCTCCTTGATAATAATAATGTGTTCTTGTGTTTTGGCCCAAGTATTGTTCATACACAAAGATGATCCTGTATACTGAAAATGGAAGCTATGATCTGTGTCTGTCTTTCCTGTAACAGCAAATGGGAAGCTCTTCCTTCCCTAGGGTGAGAGAAGTTGTCATGCACCCGAATCTAGAGAAAAAATCCTGTTCTGACAAAGACTTGATCCCATGAGGAGGGATTATCCACACAACAGGTCTGCTGCCATCAGCTAGGCCATTCAAAAAGACCATCTCCAAGGGTTAGTCTCAAAAAAGATATCTTCCCACCCATAAAGTGATTTCTGCTGTTTGTAGCTTCTGGGCAGAAAATAAGATCAGTTAAAAAAGACTGTTTAAACGAGGAAAGAAAATGCTCTGGACTACTGCATGGCTCCCTTTCCAAGGACAAAATACATTCATGGAAAAAAATTGTCTCCATCTTCTCTTTCTGAAGAGTTTCCAGATTTTCAGTGAGTGAAAACAGAGGAATGAATAACTAGTAATGAATCAAGAACTATTGATGCAGAAACTATGAATATGTGAAACTCTCATACAGGCCTTTCCCTCCCGATTCTTAAGAATTCACCCAATTTTGAGCAGGAAATAGGACTTTTTATAGTGTCATAGCCTGTTTTCATCTGGTCATGGCTCACATGTGAAATGAAAACTCATCCTTTTGCCACTCTTTTCTCCCAAATGTTTTTCTCCAAATAATGATTGTCTCCTGAAATCTGGTAAATACTTTAAATTTTTACTCCTTAAGGCAGAGAGCCAAAAACTTCTCCCTTGAGGATCTTTGTAATTACCTGAGCTCAGGAAATAATGTTTTTGGTCAAAATGTATCTTCTTTTTTTTTTTTTTTAGGGGGGGGGTTGACAATATTGTTTTTGTTAACAACATCACCTTTGTTTAGTAATGCTATTAGCCTTCTGAAGATCATTGGCTTTGTTTAGCATTGCCTTGTGATGCCTTTTGACCATGACTCAGGAGCTATTTGAGGACATGCCTACAGCTCAGTGACCTCACAGATTCCATGACCAGGCTCATCAGCACTTCTTATTCATATGAATGAAAAAGAGCAGGTCTCTGTGGTTATAATTAGGACTCTGTTGAAGGATTCAGTTGAATGGGTTCCTCAGACTAATGCAACTTGAGAAACATTGACTGACCAGCCTTGGCTAGGGCTTTTCATGTTATTTTTTTCTTTCTACTAAAGGTTAAGCTCAATATTAATAACTGATTGCAGGAATAAAGAACAGTGTAAAACAATTCATCAAATGGGACAGCTGGAAAGATAAACTGGTAAACTTCCAATGGAATGAGTCGTCTTTATCTGAGGTGTAATGCTGACCACAAACATGAAATACTATAGCCTAAATTGAGTCATTTAAGGAAGAAACATATGTTCAGTTATCATTTAGACATTCAGGCATCTCATTACATTGCAGCAATTTTTCCTTTGTCATAATTCAGCAGAAAATTCTATTTGCAATAGAAAATTAATTTTCCTACTTATGGTCTGCTACAGACATTATCATGATTTGCTGTCAACATAAATTATCAAGAGGTGTTACATTGTACAAAATTATTTAACATATAATAATACTTTAGAGAAAATACAGGATCTTCTCATAGCCTTTACCTGTGTGTCCCTCTAAGGGAATTTCATTTGGTTGATTTATAGTGGCAGAGGGAAGACACTTACTTTTGTTGTTTTACCTTAAGGTTCATTATTTTGTGCCAGCTAACTTATTGAATGAAATTCTAATGCTCTTTTTCATTTATTTATGCCTCGTCAGATCATGCCAGATCCTGACCACATTTAGCTCTCACCTATTTAAGGATTTAATCTGCTGACAATTTTATCTGGCAATATTTTCCATTTGCTTTTCTGCTGGTAGATAATCTGTTAATAAAATATAATCCAAATACAAATAATGATAACAATATATAATCCAAATATAATTAATGATTAAAGTTGTCATTTGAAAAGGAAAAAAAAAAAAGGTGACTATGCCAGTAATTCAGCCAAGTATTTGAATAGGTATTTAAGTACCATGAGAAACAGCCTAGGAATGTGGTGGAGTCGCCCTTAGTGAGGCCTTTTAAGATTGATTGAATAACCATGTGGGAATGATGACATTGAAGGAGCTGATTCAAGCTGAAGGCAGAGAACTTAACTAGATGATCATTTTGTCCAGCTGACATTCTCTACCATTCAGTTTTCTGTGTGAGTAAACTCCAGTGCAGAAAAAACAACCAGGCAGTGTCTCAAAGAATTTGAATTAAGTCTGGCTTAGGAAAGCAAAGTGAAAAAATTTGCTACACTGTGAATGACCATTGTTTGATGGGAGGCACCCAGTGCTGAGTACAACCTCAAAAGAAGGTAACACCTGAAACTATTAATCCAGCAGGTGACATAAAAGGATATTATCCCTTGAATCGTTTATATTAACTGAAAAAAAGAATGGGAAAGTGTGTTTCAATCTTATGAGTAGAGTGTTTATTTGTTCACTAATGTCTGCAAAGCAGCGAGTCCTGAAAAAAATGAGTGAAGGGTTCTTGTATAAAAGTTTATAAATCATATGAATTCTAATTTAATAGAAGAATAATAGGAAGCTTTAGTAAGGATTGATTCTTGTTTGTTATAGCTGTTATCCAAACATAAGAGTAAGATACCATCCTCAAGGAGACATCTGGAAAATAGTATGCACCACAATGGAATATTCATGGATCATGATAACATACAGTTCTGTTTGCTAATTTTTTTTATAGTGAAAGCAGTAAAGCTATTTAAAAAACAAAGTCACAGCTGATGAGTTTCAATCCTTAATTCAGTTTCTTTTAATTAAAAGCTCAGTAGACAAAAGCTTACAATAAGTTTATCTTCTAGACTAACAGAGCACAGAATTTCATTTGTTAGAAGTAACACAGAGGACTGCAAAATAATAATAATTAAAAAGTTAAAAAATGAAACAAGTTTGTTTGGAGATGTTTGCATTCAGATAAATCCAAAATGATGACATATTTTGTATGTTTTCCACAAACCTTGAACCAAGTCCCTACTCACTGCTTAAACATAGCATTAATTTTGTTTTCATGATTTGCAGCTGATTTTGCACTCACTGCCCTGATCATGAATAGCTGTGTGGCATAAATCAGTATGTCTTCTCTACCACTGAAAAATATCAACCCAAAACTGTACAACTTTAACTGAGTGAAAATATGGGCCAATGGAGAATTTCCAGTCTCCCAGGCAGAGAATTTTTTTGTCCGCCCTTTGTTATTGGTCTCATGCAGAAGGTGAGACTCCTGTGACAGTAAAGACTGACCATAAAGGAAAGGGGACAAGTCTGTTAGTGGCTACACAGACTTCAAACACAAAAAGTAATCAAACCTCAACTGAAAATTAGTGGATTCAGACAGGACCAGACTGAGGATTGCAAGGAATCTGGGCCCTTTTTGATTGAGCACTTGTCTAGCTACATACACTGTATAACATTTGTTGTCCTCATCACACATCATTTCCTTCCTTCCTCATTCTTACTAGTAATACTAATCTGGAGTTCAATAAACTTAGAACTGCTATCAAAATACAGGTCCACAGTAGTATAAAGATGTTTTTAAACATTAATTCTGTCTCTGTTTATCTTTATGCCTCCTTCACACCTTGAAAATTCTTTATCAAGTAATAGCAGGCGTCAGAAAGGTCACAGGGCAACAATGTGACAGTTTTCATTGTAAAATTAAATGTTCCAGAAGCTTATTTCCAGATTCATGAACACTTTTCATAACATCTTGGTGATTTGTGCTGACATCAGTGTCCATATTCAAAAGAAATACAAAAATGTTGCTTTCAGTTAGAGTTTTCGGTCACTTTGCAAACAGATTATATAACTATAGGAGGTAGGAGTCATGGTATGACAGTGTCCCAAGCTCCATCCATGCTGCCTATAGTGTATTCCCAAATGTTATAGGCAGGAACTGGGCAACTATTTTTGGATACTTCTTCATCAAAAAAGTACCCATTTTCAGGGTGGTCTAAACAGTTCACAGATAATTTTGGGGGAGGTTAGAATGAAGTGGGGAGGAGACGTAGAAGTGGAAAATATAGGTGTGTGCATTTATGCAAATCCCAGTGAACTACAGTTATCAATAAAAATACATTTTCCCCCTCCAAAACAAGGGGAAATTGCACTCAATCATTGCTAAAAAGAAAATTAAGTAAGACTTAGCTGTGTACTTAATTTTTTTTTCCTTATGGAATACATGGAGAAACCTAATTTTACTAATTTTGTAAAGTTAACTGGTAGATTTTGAAGACAATTCATTTTTTATGGACCAATCATGAAGATGCTACTGTAAATATTTTCACCATGGAAAATGCTTGCAGCTGGGGCTGAGGAACAAACCTGTGTTACATTTCAAACCCTGGATTGATTCTGTTCAGGATTGTCTAAATCTCTATCACCCAGTGATAATTTAATATCCTTCAGCCGACCTTTTGCCCTGCTGCCTGTGGAGCCAACACTACTTCCCTGGTTAATTATTTTTCTAGCTTTAAACACTGAAGGGAAAAAAAATGCCCAAAAGAGCTGATGCTGGTGAAATCGTCTTACCTGAAGCAGACACAGTTACTGGAATGTTTACTAAGACCCTTCATCCTTTCATGCCTGACAGGCTTAATGAGCCAAACGGGTACAGCTCTCTCTGTGGCTTGAAAGTCTCAGCAGCTTTTCAGGTAATGCTGCCTCCCTCAGAGACTCAAGACATGAAGATATTAATTACTCATTCATTGTATGAGCAACATATTTTTATTTTATTTGTTGCAAATTTACCACCAAATCAGTCTCTTTTTGTTGTCTTTTAATTTGTTGGGTTTTATTCTGGCATAGGAAATAGTGGGTAAGCTGGCAGATTTGAAGATGACTCAGAAGAACCAAGGATTGTTTTCATTTTGTTTTTTTCTCTCCAACATTAATATGTTTACCCTGTTCAGAAGTCTGCTTCTCGGAAACACCTCCCCAGTTTCTCAGTCAGTACTGAAGGCACATACAACACACTCCACATTACAGATAATAATAATAGAAAGAAGTTTGTGACATTTCATCTACTTATTTTAGTGTCTGTGATGTAAAATTCACTGATGACACCCAAGGTGTCTTGCAGAGATAAGGCAATACTGTTTGCTCATATTTTGAAGGAAAATTTTGCTGTCTTCCATTTAAATATTTACAATGAGTGCATTCATAAGGACAGCTGCTTTTAATAGAGAAGCACAGCTGGAACTATGTGCTTGTGTGCTGGGTAATTTATTTTACATTTTACAGGCCATAATTTAGGAATAGAATGCTAATTTCAGTCTGAATTTTCTGGGGATTATAGGCTTGCAGGGCACGTGGTGTCCTTGACCAGTGTTAGGCAGACAGTGAGCAGATCACTTAGTCAGAAATACAGTTTTGGGATTTCAAACTAAAAGGAAGAAGATTTTCACCCCTCAGATTTCCTTGAGAGAAAGTTAACTCAAGGTACCTCGTAACGTCTCTTCAAAAATAAAGTTATATCCCTGTTCCAGACTGTATCTACCAAAATTAACCAGTCAGACCAGGGAGAAAGATTGGGTTAATCCCTTACACTTTACTAAGAATTACAAAAGTATTTTTGGGATTTAAAGGAACAGAGCCTCTCCAGCAAGCCATATCTCCTCCTCCTGACCTTGGCTCATCCTGAAGGAAAGGATGTCTTTCTTTCTGTCTGCAGACCTGAGCCCACAGCCATGATGAAATGTTCTGCCTCAGAAGCTCTGTGGTGTTTCTTGCAAATTTTTGGGTTGCTACAGAGAGGTTGGGATGGTTCTTTAAGCAAATGAGTACATGCTGGGTATGGACTTTGAACTTATCAGAGAAGCTGTACAGTAAAAACAGACATGCAGGAGTGCAAGATTTGGTGTTGATTTCTCCAATCCATCCAGTCCAGTCAAAATGACAAGACACAAATGCATCCTAGACTTAAATACGTGGACTGCTGGATGGGTCCTGCAAGCAGGACCTTTGTTTTCTTGACTAAAGGGTGCTGGTGTAAGGAGGAAGAATGCATAAGGAAATTGGGATTAAGTTTCCTTTGTTACAAACTTCTTAGTGAGAAAAGATATAAATGAGACTGACATTGTTATAGGTCCAAAGTGTGACCCAGATGTTGATAACTAGAAAAAGGTTAAAAGAGGAAGAAAAATAATGAGTCAGCCAGCTGAACAGGTGCAAGAATCATAGGGAATAAACAGGAAAATCTGAGAATCTTAATTGTAATACACTGGACTCAGTTGGCAAACCAGAAAGCTGGAGGATGCAAGTGCAAATAACTTAATTATAATATCATCTGCAGATTGTTAGTGCCTTTTTCCATAGTGGAATTGCCATTTCCAGCATATTACAAGCTTAAAATTTCCCCTCAACCAACAGGTACCGTTTCACCAAATCAGGTGGTATAGAAGAAGCTTTGCACTGGGAAATACCTTTTAGGCACTTTTCTTTGAGAAACAGCAAATATTACACAGTACTCTACAGAGCAGGTTCCTGGCACTGCTACGTGTAATGCAGAACCACCACACTTTGGGGCCGACTCAAGTAAGAACTCCTAGCAACCTGATTTATATATTCACAATTTTCCTTCTTTCAAAAAGAATTTTGCACCGTCCTTTTCTGGGTTTTATAGAAATTAAATACATATCAATGTTGATAGTTGAATTATCTTTGTTATATTTCAGGACAAACAGGTTCCTGAGGTGAAGAAAAGCCACTCAGATCTCACAGAATACTTACTTACCTGTTCATAAACTCAGACTGAACAGCTTTCAGAGGTTGCATTGATAAATATTTAGAAAATAATGTTTTCAACTATGAATATTAGAGATCGGTATGCAAACTTCCAAACACTGATCTTTGGGCACTTCAATCTAAAAAGAGAGGCTGAGCGTTTGAGGTTTGTACTGCTCCTACCTATTTGTGTTAAATGAGTTGCCACTTCTGAAAATATGCCTTTTGTGACATGTAGACTCTGGAGTACCACATACTGCCAGAAAAATACATTTATATTACTTTGCCAATGCGATAAGGACTTGCTTTAGCAAGTCTATCAGCTGTGAATCAGCTCATTTCTTTAAAAACGTGGGAGTGGTGTACAAAAGGCAGGCACTCTTCGTAGACTGATTTCTTGAGCTAGCCCAGAGAAGCTGCAGTTCATGTACATGCAATATCACTCTGGAATTCAGAAATAAAAATGGCACTCATGTAAACTTGACGTAGCAAACTCCAGCCTGCAGCAATCTGGAGCAGATAGCAGAAGAATAATGTTAATGGAGAAGTGAGTATTCTTTAAGACAGCTGATAAAACACTCATTGAAGCATATATTCTTATATGCATCACTCTCATCCTTAAAAAGGTATTTTCAGTTGATTCTTAGAGAATTTTTAGATGGTATCTTTGTAAAGAAAATGGTAGCTATTTTTTTCTTTCCATATCCAAAGCACTTTTGCAGTTGTGTTTCTTTCTTCCTTCTTTATCGTTAGCACTAAGTTGACATGTGAGACACGAATCATATGTGATTGAAATATCTATCTCTATGCCATATTATTCTGTCCTATCAATAAAGCCATATTTGTCAGGGAAATCAGTCATTCCTCCATTTTAGCTCTTTATCAACAGCCAAAGCTTCCTTTTGAATTTCTTGTGTGACAGCTCTCTCTGTAGCACAGCATCCATCTGCAGCACAATTTTTAGTCTGGCAGATTAATAAATTAATAAATGTCCAGATGAAATGAAGTCCAGAACTCATATTGGGAATAATCTCTGAATGTTTCAGCTTCGAAGAGCTCACTTGGTTGTCATGTGATGTGAGGTTCACATTAAACAAATCTAATCACTTACCATTGACCTTGCTTGTAATAATACATAAAATCTCGGATACCAGTTTAATAAAGGTTTTCAAAATCTGTCCCTTTTGTGAGCCTTCAGAGTGAAAGATTTTTCAGTGATATGGGTATAGATAGGAACATGTGAATCAGGATTAGAAGAAAATATTTACTTTTTTGAGTTTGGTCTATGTTAGGACTGGGGAGGAATCTGGTTTTATTATTAACATATTCTTTAGGTAGACCTGCCTCAAACTCTGGTTGTCATTCAGCCAGAAATTAAAAGTTCTGTGAAGGCTTATTCTGTCTTCTGAAGGAGGCATACAGTAACTTAAATACATGTTTTTACCTTATTAATCTTGTTTTGTTTGATTGAAGTCACTATTATATTTTTTGGTCACTCACAAGCATATCCTCTCAAAGCTGGTGCTCATCTGTTTTTCATTTTCATGTGCAATAGCCAGCTAAAATATCAAATGACTGTTTTCTATTACACAGGGCTTCAATATGTGGGATTTTTCCCATGAGTAAAACATTCATGGTCAGAGAAGGAATAAAACAGTGTGATGAAACAGTTAATAACTGTTCAACTCATTATTGACCTAACCTAAATCCCATTCATGGTAATGGAAAGATTTCCAGGGATTTGGAGTATATTAAGTATGAAACTAAGGGTTATGCAAAGTCTTTTACTGTCTTTGTGCAATAAATGCCGAAGACTAGCTTGTGCTGATGTTGAAATCTCAGTGGTGAGGGGTAGGAGAGGGAGCAGAGAGAGCCTTTAAGATAGAAAGATTTCATTTGCCACTTCAAAGCTGTCAGGACTGTCCTACTTTGTCAATTCAATAATTTTAGGTATGAAACTTTTCACTCAGATCACTGAATCAAAATTTACCTTACAAAGAGATCTCCCTATATACAAATGCTTGGAGACATTCAGTTTATCATTAGAAATACTCAAAGGAAAATAGTACCTCTAGCCTGTGAAGGATCAGCAGAACTTCAGGCTGAACACAAGATTATGGTAAGAGGAGATGCCAAAAATAAAAAGATCAATTGTTAAGTGTCATGGCAACATCTAAAATTAGACTTAGGAAAGGTTTCTGGAGCACATAAAGTAAATTGCTTTTTCAGGCTGTCCCAACTATTTGGGGGAAGGCAAAACTGAGAAAAAGTTTTCAAAATGGAAATCCAAATTAATCAGAGTGCCTATATTTATCCTGGGGAGAGCATGTCTGCAGCACTGACAAAGCAATTGTGTAGCTCCACGTGTTTCGACTCTTACCTGTGCAGAAAACTCCTTTGTGATGGGTGAATTTGATCATCAAAGGTATATGGCTTTGTTCTGGGTTACTCATAGAGGAGACTCTGTTCCTAGATAGAGACCAACTACCAGGTGTGCGTATCTCTTACCCCAGCTCCTCTCTATATTGCATCTTCCAGCAGTAAGGGCAGGAAAACATTGCCTCTTGGAGCCTCATGTCCCTCAAGGGGGTAAACCACTGAACTAGTGTTACTCTCCTCCTTTGCTGTGGTTACATTCAATCTTTTGAGGTTG
Organism: Chamaea fasciata; assembly: GCF_029207755.1. Lineage (NCBI taxonomy): Eukaryota > Metazoa > Chordata > Aves > Passeriformes > Sylviidae > Chamaea > Chamaea fasciata. The sequence goes on along the minus strand of NW_027094086.1, from coordinate 10,985,913 downwards.
TAATTGAATGTTTTGTTTGGAGTACAGCAACTTTTGCTTTTCAGTCTGGCTTAGCCATCATTGCCTCAGAACAACGTGCATTGCCACAGAGTAGGCATCTCAGCTGCTGGGGTCTCCCAGCACACAGAGTGACTATTCTTTGATCAGAGGAAATGTTCAGTGATCATAGAAACTGCTATTTGATTTTCTGAGCTTTTTTTCACTGAAGCAAGGAATGTGTGCTTACCTCAGTTTGTAAAGCTTCAATATTATAATGAGATGTCATTTCTGCGTGCCTTGAAGCAGCATGGCATGCAATGCCTTTTTGAAGTAGTAGCATTCAAAACAAAGCCCCATTTATTTGGGTGTATAACTAATAACATGGAGTGGTCAAACAGGTGGTTTTGTTTCTTTTTTGAAAAATAGTCAAGGTTACATAAAGTAATTTTATAACATTTATGAGTTTCATTACATTTAAAATGGCATCACCGGCCTTCTTTCAAACTGGAATTTCCCTTTTCGTCACAAGAAAATCATCAAGGTAATGCTGAAACTAGAATTCAAACACCTATATAATCCAAATTTTTGTATCTTTGCTTTCCCTGCTTGAAAGATGACACATATTATTTGAGTCTGTGACAAAACAACTGTTAAGACTGGATATCTGCACTGTTTGACATCCCTCTGGCCTAGGAGAAGTGCATGCCCTCAACTATGGCATTCACACATCTCTCTAGGTAGCTTCAGCTGGAGTGCACTCAATAGTCTGTGAGGGTGCTCATGGATCACCAGTACAGCACTGCAGCCTCCATGCCTCCCTTGATGTCATGGAAGAATCTAGATCTTCCTAATAGAAGCCAAAAAGGAAGATGTCTGCAGACTGCTTGGTTGAATAAATGATCCTAATTTAGGTAATCAGTTTGTGTCATGGAGCTGTGGTTCAGATTTAATCTATAGCCTTAACATTCTACAGAATTATTATTGACTCTCATGTTATAATTGGCAATGATTATGACTTTTCTCAAGGTCAGCCATGGCAGCTCAGTTAATGGCCAGCTCAGCTGGTCAGAGCATAGAACATATGTGTATGCAGTTCCAGTGGCTTGAAATGGTCTCCATATGGTTGCAAAGACCTGAGTAATCAATCTAACTGTACAACTCAAACAAAATTTTATAGACAGTATTTCACTGCTTTTAGAAGTTCATCAAAAAGTTTAGTATTAATTTTTATTTGAAATATTAAAAAGAGAAATACCAAGAAATGTGGAAGTTGGATAAGCGTCTTGCTCCCTCCTCTCAGGTATATACACATATCAAGGTACAAATCTCATGTTTGCATTGTCTTTGGTACTTGTGAAAGAAAGCACCCTGAAGTTCCTGATCTTAAAGCATGGCATTGAGGTGGAAACCTCAGGGCCACTCAGATCAGATGGGTCATGTTCAAAATCCATCTCGGATAGTGTTTTTCGGTTCTTATTTTTTTGTTACACATACTGTAGCTTTACATGTTTCAATAAAGCTCATTGCGAACACCTTTCTTTAGCTCAACTGCCTCATGTTGAAGTTGCAATCATTACCACATGTTCTGTAGGTAGGATCTTATCCTCTTCAGATTCCCAGATTGACCACCAAATTCACTGCAGATTCATTCTGGCTGTTGTGAAGGGCTTTTAGGGAGAACTGTGTTCTAGGCAAATCCAGATTCTATCAAAAAAGGTAAAATACATAGAATACAATGGATTCTCAGGTCCATGTTTTTTCTTGGTATGAAATAGGTCTGGATCAACCTGAAATGTTTTTCTCTCCTTTCCCTATTACCTTCCCAGTACAGGTGTTGCAACCCCCCTTCCTAGAAGGAATTCTGATGGCACTTGTGGGATTGCATACCTTCCTAAATGTTAAGTGGAGGGTGGTATTTGGCTGCTCACAGAATTGCTGAAGTGGGAGGGACTTCTGAAGCTTTAGTTCAATCCTTGCTCAAGAGAGAGCAAGATCCTGGTAGCCCAGGGCCATGAATTATGTTGTTTTCCAGGCAAATAAAGGACACTGTTCTCTGTGGAGTCCTTCACCCTGGATGTGACAATACAGGGTGGGATAAATTGCTTCAGATTTTCTTGAACCTTTTGTCAAAAGCAATATCAATATTGCAGATAGGTTTGGGATGGCCACTGAGATCATATCCAGAAATATATTTTGAGGGAGCTGCTTACAACATCCCAATGTTTCCTGCCATATATGCATACACACATGCATAAGCAAATGTGTGTCTTAAGAATACATGTGTGTACATGCATATGCATTTATGTACATCTGTGCATTTACGATTGGGTGACTGAGGCCCTACACAAAAAGGTAAAATGCTCCATTTGGCATGCTCTGCAAGAGCTGACCTTGCCTCTACTTCCCTCCTTTTTTGTTTGAAGAGCCTCACTCTCAAAGACCACTGAAACATCAGCACGTGTATTTCTTGTCTCAATTTACAAAGCTTCTCAGTGCCAGAATTAGTAACGTAGTGCTAAATACAATAAAATAAGGTGAGGAGTAAAAGAGAATACTGTTTCTCAAATAACAAATCTCAGTTTATTCAGGGTATTTCTGCTCTCAGAGAATGAAATATGCTAAGCAGTGGACAAAAAATACGTTCCTTGACAAAGGAGAAAAAAAATTTGTTAAGCTCCTATTTTCAAATTCCCACCCATGCAGATAGTTTTTAGTAGATATAGATATACCAGTTTGATCTATAGTGTAACTGCAACAAGAAAACATAATATAGAACTAGAAGTATAAATTGACTTCCCACTGCTGAACTGGCCTTATTCAAATTTAATTTATATATGTTATATTAGAGTAAAAAATAGAATTGTATATTAGCACCAGATACACTTCTGACTTGCAATTTTTCATAAGTGTTGAAGGGTTTAGCAGTCAAAATCCCTTTTGAAGAATTCAAGTGTTTCACAATAAGTGCCTACATTTGGCTGTAGACACCAATTCTACTTAATACCAGTAGGCAAAAAAAGTAATCTGCTTTATTTCATGCTATCTGGTCTCTATTGTGCCCTGCTTTCAGGGCACGCGCTGCTTTCTCAGTGCCATTGAACGGGACTAGTTCAATGAGACTCACTGTGCAGGGCTGTGTCTGCCAAAGGGACTGGGTGACGTACTGGAAAGGTGTACACAAAGATGGCACCCACCCTAATGAAGAGAGACAGCACAAAGCTTAATTCCTTAGGAGGGTCACACAATGAACATTCTAACCATCATTTTAGATCCTGATTAAGGTGAACTTTAAGTTAGATTTAATTTAATTTAATGGGGTGGTTTAGTCTCTTTCATCTATTCTCATAAACACAAATTGGTGTTCAAGTCCTGTTTGTTTCAAAATCATCTCAATTTCTTGCTGTGGTGAGCCACTCTTCATCAGTGAAACAGTTCTTGGAAGCTCTTGAAGAAGCTTAAGACACTTTCAGTACAAAAAAATATGAGATGCCTGTGGCCTGTGAGAAGTTCAGAGGGTAACAGGGAGGGAGAGAGTTGTTATAAAACATTCTGACTGGAAGAAGAAAAGCTGCTTCCTCAGTGTTTAATCACACCTTTGTGGGCACAACCCTTCTGTCTTTCATCCAGAACAATAGAAGTTGTGGAGACACTCTCAGCCAGCTATTTTATAGTGATGATGAGTTTTCAGCTCGTCTTTCCTCACTGAGTGGCAGATGTGCCTATTGTTCTTTCCATTCCCTATTTTACTTGCCTTCCATGTCTTTACCAGCTTCTTTCCCTTTGTGTATTAGAGACTGAACTCCTAATTGTCTATTCTGACTTTTCATGTAGTCCTGAACTGCTTTTGACCTCCTAGCTCTCTATTCTCTTTTTCGTAGTCCACTAATAACTTCTCGATGACATACCTGATTTTGTTTTCTACTATGCTTCTTCCTATGTGTGGCAACATTTCCTTTCCCACCTTATATTATATAAGTACTCCCTAAAACAAATACCTATTTCTAAACTCTCAGCTGTTAGGAAACATAATGAGTAAAAATCCCATAATTGATTTTTTTTTTTTTTTTGTCACTGACAAATTCCTGGGGAAAAAATTACATCTTTAGGTATTGCTTTTCCTATAAGAAAATCTCTGATACAGATATGATCCTCTCTTCAGTATGTCTCAGTTGTTGAAGGATGGAATGACCTCAGTCATTCCAACAGCAGTTAAAAGGGACATGTTTTGTTTCTTATGATGATATCCAGAAGACATTTTCTCTCCTATTTTCCTATTACCTCCACAGAGTGGTCTAATCTGTTGTGCTGATGTATAATCTTGGACTGATGATAGCTGAAAACCTGCACCATACTTCATCACATAATGTGTTCATACCCTATAATGACTGTGAAGTTAGAGTTGGACACAAAATCACAAGAAAGCAAAAAGTTCATGTGGCTGCCAAAAGGGAAACTGGTGAAGGAAATTTGGCTTATTACAGAAGTGAAGCCTGAGAATATAACACTGGTATCTAAACACAGGGTCCATGACAATTAAACTCAGAGTTTTGATTTTTCTCCTTAAAGTTATGCAAACATATACACATACAGGGACATTGTTTTTGTGATGGATTGACTTTAGCTGGTTGCAATGTGGCAACCAAACTGCTCTGTCACTCTTCCTCCTCAAAAGGACTGGGTATGGGGAGGAAATGTGATGAAAAAACTCATACATTGAGATAAGGACAGGGTTAAGGTAAGGGATCACTTACCATTGAGTGTCACAGGCAAAACGGATCTGACCTGAGAAACATTAATGTTAATTATTGCCAATTATTAACATAGTAGGACAGCAAGAAGAAGAAAAAAACAACCCAAAGCTAAAAATGTCTTCTCTACACTTGCCTCTTCCTCCTAGGTTCAACTTCATTCATGAGTTTTCTTCTTCACCACTGCCACTTATTCCTCCCCTGCTCCAGCATGGGGTCTCTTCCATGAGGAAAAAGAGGAAATTGAGCATTCTTAACCTAGATGGTCTTTTGGAAATGTTGCCTCATTGGTCAGTATCAAATTTTGGAAAATCAGACCCAAATTACTCTGTCAGGGTTTATCTTAAAATGACTACAATTATTTAAATTGATCAGATATCTAGACGTTCTATTTCTTTGGTTTCTGAATGTTCCCTGTATTATCAGCAGACTGTGGCCCCTGAAAAAATGTGATTATGTATATTTGCTTTCTTGCTGTTTCCTTTGTTTTTCTTTTCCCAAGAGTAAAGATCTTCAGTGGGTATGTAAGGAAGTTAAAATCTCTTCCTGAGCAATTAATCTTTGAGGAGATAATTTTGTAAGTGGAAAAGGTGCTGTAGACCCTTCTTTCTGCCATGATGAGCTCTGTAACCTGCTCATTGTCCCTGGTTCTGCCAGAAGTGCTTGCTGGGAGCTGCCCAAGAGCTTGGCTGATCCCAACCCTGTGGTGTATTTGCCCTCACGTCTGGGTGCATTGGAAGAGATTTCTGGGCATGGTGATGAGTGTCATGAAATTTCTATGAATGGCATTATCTGTCATCTGTGATTTTTTTTTTTCCTCTTCACTACAGGGAAGTATGGGTTTGACCCACACTTCTGAGGGCCAGCCTAGCAGAAACGTGGCTAATATTAATTAGCGAGACGGCATGATCGAGTGTGTCTTGAAAAATCAAAAAGGTTTTAATAAAGAAGAAAAATAATAAAAAAACAAAAGCAAAGCCTAGCACAGCACAGAGACAAATCTCTTGCTTGCTACAACACCTCGAAAAGAGTGGAGTTTCTTTGTTCTCTCTCTTTAGTACTTAACAGCTTAGGTGGGCTTTTTGGCCCTTGGCCCAATGAGACTTTGAGTTACATTCTCGGAGTCCAATCCACACTTCTGGGTCAGCTCTGAGCCAATTACAATGAGAAATCTAAAGAATATTTCAGCTAAACTTCCTAACATGTCTAAAGGTAAACTGAAACTCTTTCCCTATTTGGAAGCACCTGCTGGGTGTGTGGGGGATGCTTTACTACATGGAAGCTGGAGGATGCTAGTGAGGAACTGTGGGCAAAGTGTCAACACCTTTCAGAAGCTGAGTATTACTTCAGCACTTGTTTAATTCCATAGACAGATCAGAAAATTTTGTGAAAATCTGATATAAATGTAGAGCTGATACATGAAATTCTGCAGTGCTGATTTTTGCTCTCCTTATTCATCCCAGGGAGTAAGGGGGTTAAGGCATATTGCAGTGGAAACCTTCCCCGAGATCTACCTTCCCTGGCCTAATCTGAAAGTTTTTTCCTGCTACGCCATTTTCCTTTGAAACACAAAAGCACAGTTGTTTGAATCAAAGATAATCTATTTTAAAAATGTGTTTTTAAACAGCTGAATCTGGCTCCTATGCTACTGTTGATGAGATAGGGTATTCTGAGTACCAAGAATGTGTGTCTTACGGGTTTTTTGGTTAAGAAGAATTGATATTTGCTTGTGTGGGATGGGAGAAATAGCCTGCTACTACAAATCCTCATGTAATTTCCATTAAGTTGAAAAGACTTGTACTGCACAGTTCAGTAAGGGTATGGGCAGGAGATATTATGTCATTCTTTAGCAGTGTAGCAATTTCATTTGCTGGAGAGTGTTACAACACACTACAAGTATTTAATGCTTCTTAAACTGTAGAGAGTTCATTACATATAAATCTGATACTCATTTCTTGTTTTCCACTCTATGACAGTAATAGTGCTGCATTACTATAATATTTGAGGTTTTTCCCTGGGGCTTATAGAGGAAGTATGCCCTCTGAAATACTGGAATTCAGTATACAAGTTTCAGCAACAAAATAAGTGGAACCAGACTAAATAAAGCAGAAAAGAATTTTTAAATATAAAATAATCATATAAAGCACTTGCTTGTGTACTATAACTGTGAGAAAAGATTAATTCATCATTCTGGGGACCAAATTACAAAAATATAATTAAATTTCTTTTCCAAAGAGATCAGATTTGGAGACTATTCAAGTCAAGCAAGCTCCACTGAAGATGGTATACTTGATTCTACTTAGAACCAGAACCAACTTAGCTGTGAATCTGTTCCTATGTGTGTGAAGAGTGAATGGGAATGTCCAGACGGTTCATTCATCACAATTTATGTAAAAAATAATCTGTGTGAACTCCTTTTATGTGCTGGAAGGAGATTTATATTCTCTCTCAGTTCCTTCACCTTCTCTTGTCCTTGTTAGCAATGGCCCTTAGCTTTAAAAAGGCAAACAAACCAAGTTCCTAGTTGTCTTGATCACCTAGAGATACAAACTTGATAAAAAAAGAAAAGCGCACAGCAATTTCAGATGAAACTACTTGTTTGGGTCCTCTTAAAAATTCACAGTTGTTAACTGAGGACACAGAGAAGAGCCTCTGATACATACCAGGCTGCAGGTCAGAGTATTCACAAATTTGTGCTGAATTACCTCAGAAAACCAGGCTGTTACATGTGATGAATATGTATCCATGACACTCAGTTAGTTCAAGTAAATGTTGGTATCTAATTTCCACAGGTTTCTTTAGTAAGAAGAGGATTTAGGACTTTTTAGCTTCATTGAACAAATGGTGAAGAAACTGGTATTAAATATCCCTGAAATGAGTGAAATCTGTATTATTCCAAAAATATACCAGGAAACTCAGTTATATTTTTTGCTTATCATTTTAGAGTAAAGTTCTTTACAACATATCCTGCATTTTTAGAGAGTTAGTTAGCATCTATCACTATTGGAAAATCTGATTTTCTGACGACCAAATGAATCAATTGGGAAGTAGAGTGAGTGTGATTAGCAAAGCAAAGCAGTTTCTAGTAGCAGCTCTTATAAGCTGTTCTGCAGTATTAATTAAGAAAAGAGCCATGGATTGTTTTCCTGAGGAGGCAAATGCTGTTTCATTTCGCATGCGCACCCACTGTCCACAAGAGCTGCAAAAGCTCCTTGTGCAACTGTGCAGGGGTTTCTTTGTAATTGAAACACACAGGGAAACCGTTCCTGAATGCCAATCTAATCTATTGAGTTGTGGGAACATCTGTGGACGGCAGGGAGAAGGAATTCTGCTGACCTGAGATATTCTAGAATACATGGTTTTATTGCAAGGGTCGTGAGTAAAAAGGGCCTTGCCTTCAGCCACTAGCCTTGGCCGAAGGAAAGTTCCAGAAAGAGCAAGAGGAAGAGCAAGGGGGTACGAGTTAAGAGAGAAAGGAGCAAGGGAGCAAGGTGGTAGGGGTCAGAGAGCAGGGGGAAGAGGTAAGAGCGAGAGCAGAAGAGGTGCAAAGAGAGGAGCCAGGATAAGAGAGGAAGAAGTAACAGCGCGAGGTCCTTGTTACAGTGCATCATTTCTCTTTTTGTGATGAATATTTTCATTTACAGTGACCAACCAATACAAGACACAAAATCCTATAGAATCTACATATAGCCTATAAGAACTACTACATTACCATAATATGTAATATTTTAAACTCTAAAAACTACTCTTTAGCCTTTTCTGTTTTGCTACATTGACCTTTGGATCCCTTAGCCAGCAGAAAGGTATTGTTCAATCAATAGGGATTCTCCTTCAGCTGGCTAGGCTATTGTTTTCAGGTTATATAGTAACTAAGACTCGGTGTCCTATAACTCAAAGTAAGCTTCCATTTCTATTTCAATTATAGGTTTCATATTTTCAGAATCTTTTGCTAAACAATCATATTTATAAAGTCTCCCTGATTCACCTTCGCCAACATTGAGTAAACAATAAAGAACTACCTAAAATAAGAAGAAGGATAGCAAGACTAATGCTATTCTTTTTATAAAATTGTGTAAAGCAAAAAGGTTCTGCATTTCTTTGTCAACTCGATGTCATTGTTTTTTTGTAAGGTTTTTGGACAAAGATTTACCACAGCATAGAACTGGGAACAAGCTCTCTGTGGTTGTGGCAGTTACAGGCCAACCTGACAGCTTTGGGCAACTCTGTCTTGTTTATTTAGGGGGAAGATGGACTACTTCAACTCATCTCCTGATTTCAGTAGTGATGTGGGTTGTTTAGTTTTGTTTTGTTTTGTTTTGAACACAGCACAGTACTTTCTAAAAACTATTTCTTCAGCCATCAGTTCCTATCAAATATAGAGAGCTGAGTTGTAACAGCAGTGCACGCAGTGAAATTCTGCCACCATTTTGTGCAAATGCAGGGAATTCCCCATCTCTCCTGCAAGGACAGTGATGATACTGCCCTGAACTTTTCCCTCCAGCATAGGGAGGGTCCCTTTCTTGGCTGATTTACTGGGTTTCTTTTCTGCTAAAAACTACTTCACTAATTAAGCTTGCATTAAAGGTAAATTACTGAAGGTCCAGTCTTTCTGACATTCCATCTCCTTTGTGAGTCCAGCTGTCCCCATCTAAATCCTAGTCCACCTTCAGCATTTCTTTACAGGCTCTTTTAAAGCAGCTTCTGTGAAAGCAACACACCCTCTTTTACCTCAGTTGCTAACTGGAAAATCCTTTTTTATTCTCTGTTGCTCCTTTCTTCAAGCTCCAGTAAAGTGCTCAGTGCTCAGAACTTGTTCTTTGTTAACAAGTGTATTTATTGTAAACCCGCAGTGTGTGTTACCTTGTGGTAAATTCACTTCTCAACCTCTGGAAGTCACCAGGCAGCTCCGGCAGCACTCAGAAGCAGCCTGCATCTATAGCAAAGGGAGTGGAAAAGTCCCATTTAGAGAAACTGTGAAATAGTCAAAGTCATTAAAGTAAATCTGAGAAGCATTTAAGAAGGTGACACATCAATGCAAAGTGTCTGCAGTATAAATTGTCTTTCTCTGATGTGTCTTCAGTCATGTAGCATTGAGTAGGAAAGACATATCTTGTTATTCAGGCAAACCTTGACACAAATTAATTTTAATAGTAATTTATGATATAAGACAGTTCTTGTTATGGAAAATAGGCTGATTGTTTAATTTAGGGCAAGAGTAATCAAATGTATGTGGCTGAATTTATTTTAGAAAATATAATAAATGGAATGTGAGCTAGGTAATGTGGAAAATGATGACAATATGCTTATTTTTTGAAGTGCATTATTGACCAACCAAACCAAAGTAGCACTAAAGGACAGTTTTTTTCCAAGGAACCTGACCATAAATGTTTAATGATGAGACAGAGGTTTTATCTTTCTTTTCCCACCTCATCTGAAATTAATGTTCTAAGTGATATGGTTGTGACTGCAATCTTGGCAGTGTTGGGGACAAGTCTCTATGTCTGTTTCAAGTTTCAAACAATAATGTCATGAGACATTGGGGAAAAGAAGGAGGTTATTATTATCAAAGCATCTTTTAAAGCAAAATGCTGTTTTCCTGCTTGTTGCCTGCTAAGCGGATTGCAGGGTTGAGTCTCCTTTTCTACTGAAGTCTCTTGAAGATAATTTGTTTTAGGTGTCAGAACTTAATTAGAGCAATTTGGATTGTTCCACAGCCCAACCAAATTTGTCCTACTTTGGAAGAAATCTGAATGCATGGTTGGTCTACAGCTCATTACATCTTGGATGTTTGAAATGGAAGGGACTTGCAGAGGTGTCCTGTCCAGCAGGTACATCCCAGGTGCTGTATCCATCATCCATGACTGTAGCAGAGACAGTGTGGTGCAGCAACTGAAGAGGCAGATTAACAAAAGTCAACGGATGAATGGTGTGCAATGTCACCCACAGCTTCATCTTCAAATTTATAGAGGCTGAGGGGATGACAAGAAATACTTCTTGATTTCATGTGGAGCTGATGGGCTACTGTTTCTGATGGTTTGTCTCCTGTCTGTCTGTGTTTTTCCCCAGCTTCTATGATTTATTTGATTCAGTGTCAGATCCTGAGAGCTCTTTTTTCTAGGCATAGGCATAGTAGAATAGCAGATTTCCTTCAGATCCTTTGGGCATGAGGTCGTTCCATGAGTCAGTGGAGTCTGCTGTTTTGCCGTTGCTTTCCCCTACCTGTAATCAGTAATTTGTATGTTTAGCTTACTCAGTACTGCTGCTGCTACATAGTTGACTTAAATGGCTGGCACTTGTGCTGAAAAACTCAGCTCCCCATCTGTCTGCTGGAACAGGCTGTCATGCTTTGTTCGCTGGACACATCTATGTAAAATACATGTTCTGGCTGATCTTCTGCAGGTTCTTATCTTGGCCTTGGCACTGCCTTATCTGGGTGCTTTCCGCTATTTGCCCAAAGCAAGGGGCTAATCTGAAATCTCCGTGTGAGGCTCAGCCATCCCCTTCATTTATATGCAGCACAGGGCTTTGTTCCAGGAAAAGCGCCGTTAAATTTGCATGTTAGGAGCACGTGTGTGTGATGTGCTTTCACATTTTACTGCAGTTTTGACTAATGAGTGTTTTGCTTTTCCTTCAAAGCCCTGTCTTCAGTCACAGAGTGCAGTGCACACAGGGCAGGTTAGCAGGATGGAGAAGGTCAGTGCAAATCCCCAGGGAATAACATTTCCACTGTAATGTAACACCTTTCTTTCTGAAGGCTGAGAAGCAATTCACACACCAAACATGAGCAGCAAGATGGGTAACACAGCACCAGAAGTTGTTACGACTGAGTGTTTGAGATTGCTTAAAGAACCACCAGCAAAGGAATCAGTAAGAAACAGATCTAATATAAAGCAACGGAACAACAAAGTTCATTGGCAAGGTTCATTCTACTGCTGACTAGATGGTTAAGGCACATTTAGGAAAAAAGAAACAAACAAAATCCACTCAATCAATCCAAACCAAAATAAACCGAAAACTGTCTGTGTGTATTTGTGTGTCTGTGACAAAAGGATAGAAAGGGCAAGGATAAAAAAAAATGCAGCCTAAGTGCTTAACTGCACTCAACAGAACTTAAACTTAAGTTATGACTTAAATTAAATTTAGCAATTTAGCAAAAGAATAACACTTACCAGCATTTAACTTAAACTTTTCACTTTAGCAAAGAATTCATATAGGATTGATTTTATCACAACAGTAACTTGCTTACAGGCCGAACTTAGCACTTAAACATCTAAGAGAGCAGCATTTCTCCCATATTTGCCATAACATAAGTGCATGGTATACACACAGACATAGTCAGGGCAAGGTACCTGTGAAAAATTCCCCTTGAAAGTCAGTGGAGTACTCACTTTAGATGCCTTTGTATTTTCCCAACAGGTGAAAGGTTGAACTTTGAGAAGTGGAGGGATCAGCCCAGGATCTATCCTTGTTCAGTGATCTGCTGAGGACTGCAAACCTGAGAGAGTTCATGGGCTCTGAGAAGCCCCACTCAGAGGGATTTTGCTGGTCACAGCCACTGCCATCCAGGAGAGCCCAAAAGTTCTCACTTTGGACCATTGTTCATAGGCCACAAGAGAGTTGGCTTTAGTCATAACAATGGTTCATCATGGCCACACTTTGGGATGGCCCACTTTCTTTGAACACGTGAAAAAGAGGATGTTATGCCATTCAGAGGGGTAAAAAAAAAAAAAAAAAAAAAAAAAAAAGAAGAAAAAAAAAGAAAAAAAAAAAAAAGTAGGATCTCATCAGACAGCACTGGTTCCTGGGAGCAGACAATGTTTCTGCCAAGCTCAAGAGGACCTAAGTCCACGTGCTGCTTATCAAAGCCAAGGCCTAATGAGCATTTCTCAGATCACAGTGCAGCCTAAAATAGGAGGGGTTATGCACCACCACAAAAGTGCACAAAAGCAACTGGTCATTTGCCACTAATTAATAAATAGGGACAAACCTCTGCTTTTGGGGATGTATGTGGCAGCAGAAGCATCATATTTTTCTTCCTCAGGAGTCAGCAGGGGTATCAGGCTGCTACAAGGCCTGCAGAGACATTTCCTATGTGTTTCAGGATGTGGATCCATGAGTCAGCTCTCTCCTGGTGAATTTTAGAGGAACTTGTCTGCAAATTGATGCAGAAGGTAAGAAAGAGATAAAGTAAGGGCTGTGAAGTGTGTGAAAAACACTGGAGAATTCCTAATGGAGCACTGTCATAGCCACATCATGGCTATAAAATGAGAGATTATTAGCAGGACTGATTCTTGAACTTGAGTTCAGTGTACTACTACACTCAGACTATTCAGTTTCATGATAAAAAGATGGGAACTAAGAATAAAACTAGGTAGGACCTTGCATTAGCACTTACAGAAGTGGGATAGCCTCCAAACAAAAGTTTGTGGAGAGCTGGGGTATACTACAGCCAAAATGAAAATGGAAGGAACAAACAGACCAAACAAACCCAGAAGATTTGGCAATAATTAGGGTTAAGTTTAAATGGTTTATTTATGCCAAAGGAAATATTCATTTTCAGGCTATTTAACCTGCTTTTGTTTTCCAATACCTTTTTGACATTTTAACTTTAGGTTACCCAAATGAAAAAGACTTTCAATACAAAATCTCAAGATGTTTAATTTGGAAAAATATTGAAGCAAAGTGTATAATTTTTTTCAGAAATGAAACAGTTCGTTTTCAAATAATACTTCTTAGAAGCATCTTCTGACTCCATCTGCTATGAGAGTCAGTGCATGGGACAGAAAATCTGTTTAACAATGCTGGTAGAAACACAAGTCTCTAATCTCCTTTCTTTTGGCTTGATTAGTATTGCTACACTAATGTGCCGTGCCTGGGGCAGCTGCCTAGCATCTCTGAGGCTCTCAGTGTAGAGATAATGTTTCTTCCAGATGTCATTTTTGGGATAGATGATCTTACAAGGAAGCTGTTAATCATAGGAAACTTGGGTTTCATGAGATGATAGTGTCAGACAAAACTGCTTCATGGAAACTCTTCAACAGAGAAAGAAAAAAACTATTAAAAGTAAAAATAAAAATATCAGAAGGTTTCAAGGGCATGCATCCAAGCATTTATAAATGACAGATTTTAATTTTACTTGAGAATGCTAAATTCACTGGCATTGTGCAAATAACCAAATCTTTACTAATGTATTTTAGACATTTTCCAAAGAATTTAAGCTCCATTGGACAGTGTGTGCTCCGTTAATAATCAGCTAATCAATATTTTGGACGGCCCCACACACTCAGTGGGTGACCTTTTTTGCACTGTTCTTTGCTGTTTAGAAATAATCAAAAGCCAAGACACCTGACAGAGAACCAAATTCCAGCTGAGCAGTAGAATGTGAGCCTCTGCATAGGACAACAGGTTCCCACTGACTCTGGGACAGCTGCTTGAATATACATTTCCCAGCTCCTTGGCACTTGCTGAATGTCTGAGTCAGACCTTGATCTGAGGATGGAATTACTAATTCATCTCTGCATCAGTGTAGTATGTGAATACTGTACAAACATTAATTGCTCAAATCGTTAATTTCTACAAAACACCTGCAATGTAAAGACAGATTGTTACCCAGGTTTAGAGATAGAAGAAAACTTTGAATAAATTTTCATTAAATAGCATGATGTGTTCGCTGTCGGTGTTTGTTACATACAAACCCCCCAGGGGTCTGGATCTCATAACCACCCTCAGAATTCAGGGTGTCTTCTGAATGCTGACACATCCCACTTCTCATTTGCATATCCCTCTTCCTCTGGCTCTTCTTCCCCATCCATTTTCTTTGCCTTTGCACTTCATTCTCCACTTGGGGATGTCTCTGATTTCCCATACCCTGAACCCAGCTTCTCTCAGGCTTTTCTGAAGAACCCACTGTCTCCAAGAAAGAGTCAGAGACTAGAACAGGTGAGACCAAAATGTATTGTATATGGATAAATCTATAAATCACTTTATATCAGTGCTGTGTGCACTAGAGTTTTCCTGGGTAAATGAAATACTGTCCTTGTCTTCAGGGGAAGATGCAGCCCAGAGGAAGTAGTACAAAGAACACAGAACAGAATAGCCTGGGTAGTAGAGACTAATACTTAAATATAGTAGCAGTTTCCTGCAGAAAGGAGCAATGAGGTAGTTCCAAGTGTAGGTGTGAACAGCTTTCAGAGGTTATAAAAATAAAAGTGGAAAATGTCTTTTTTACTGAAGAACTTGTAAGACAAATCTGAATAAGGATTTGTATTCAAAGCCGGAGATAAGCTTATGAAGATGTTTGTGTAGGGAAAAAAGAAGTGAGGCCTTCCTGTAAGACAGTACAGAGGACTCTTGACAAGGATGGTCATCACTGAAATAATAAAATTGTGCTGAACTACTGCTGCTGTGCTAGGAAGAAAATGGGAATGACAGGAATTTCTCTAATGTACCTGCAAGTGGTGTGTTATTCTGTCTTGGATGGAATCTTTTCTTATGCATATTTAGGTTAAATGCCGTTATTTCTCTTTGTTTTTCACCGTGCAAATATTTGTCTTTTTAATTCTGCACACACAAGCAGCATTATTAAAAAATGCTATGTGGTAAACATTGAGTGATTCATAGTTAAAGATGACACCTTATCTGTCTGCCTGGAAATGCAGGGTATGGTCCTGCAAACATTTCCATTCCAGTTTGATACCTGTGAGTCAGCCTAGAATAACTTGCCCAGGGTCACTCAATAACAATACTGCCAGACCATAAGGAATTTTTTCATGTGTATTTGTAGGATTCCAGAGTTAGCTGAATTCCACAGGAAATAACTTTCTAAACAGCATGCAGGAAAATATTCACTGTGAGAGATTTACTGTGCATCTTTAGCCTTTTTTCCTCAGGGCAAATTTCTGTTTATGTAGGAATTAGACTTAAGAAGCAGCAGTCATGCTAGCTGTTGTGTAGCAAATGGCCAGAAGCAGACTGCTATTGCTGTAACTCTGCCTGAGCTTTAAATGCACTTCAAATATTCAGAATTTTTCATAAATTTTATTTGATCATCTCTTCAAATACCAGCAGTACATAGTATGCAATGCTTTTTATTAAATCACAAATCTTTCCCTGAGCACGGGTTTCCTCCTACAGAAACATACAGCTTTTTGGATTTGTAAATGACCAAAGACACATGGGAGTGGAATAATGGAAGTCCTATTTTCTCATAGAGCAGGAGATAGAAATTGCTATACCTGAGAAAAATGTAACATGAATCACTGGTCAATGTTCAAATGTTTTAATTAGGAAGTTTAATTGTCTTGAAAAGTAATGTAAATTTTTGGTGCAATCTTCAAAACTCTGTAGAAATAACAGCACAAAATACCCTGGCTCACAAATCCACAGGTCTGTGGATTTTCAGGGAATTCTTGGTTTAAGAAACACTGTCCCGTGTCTCATTCCAGCTCTTGTGTTATGGCTTTCCTTCTCTGGTGCACACATCTTTCAAATCAGTATCCTAACCCATGCTCCTGCAGCCAGGGGAATTGCTCTGGTTAGGGCTCCTCGAGCTCTGTCTGCAGCTAAATGTGTCAGGGGGCAGATTCTTTGTCTGTGCCAGTTTCACTTCAGGAACGAGTTTAATTGCTTGAATCTGAAAGATGTGCATGGCAAATTCATGAATTCCACTGAGGTCTGTGTTTGTCTGTGGGTCAGCACCCTCGAGAACAGCCATTAGAATCTTTCTGCATAACTATATAGCCAGAAACAAATTTCAGCAATTGAATGAAGATAAATGACCTCATCTATCTGAACTTCTGTACTCAGCAAACCAGAACTGGGAAAACCATCACACTGTCACATTTCTGGTTGTTACATCTACTTAGGTCAAAAAAAGTACCGTGAGGACAACCCTTCATATTTTCACACTTCAGAACCTGGCAAACTTTAGGAAAACAGAGGCAAAGGGATTAAACCCCTAAATAGCAGAAGACGAAATGTTTAATTTCTCTTCTAAAGGCATTGTCAAGATTTAAAGAATGGTTATCCTTCTGCAACTTAAAACATTGTTCTCTCACTTCCTGTCATCCCATCAGCTGAGACACAGTTTGAACTCTGTGATGCTGTGAAGATTTGATTGAACTTCTTCCACTTTGCAGCATTATACTCACAGTGTCACTCAGGCTGTGATGTGGTGTTGAAGTGTATCTCTCCATAAGGTGTCCTCCACTTAGGAGGATTGGAAAGTGTGGCCAAATATATTAAGTTCTCATACAGCACGAATTCATGTTGTTGGCTCAAATTTGTGCAAATGGATGTAATTGGGTTGATTTTTTTCAGCATATTTTAGGCCACATCAATTTTTTTGTCTGTACTATTCCCAGTTGTATCTGTGTCTATCTTTACTATGCTGGATTCTGTGTTGTTGGCTTCCACAGTTTGTGTGGTTGCATGGCAATGGCAGATTTGGAATAAAGGTCAGAAATTAATTATCATTATCAAAGTATTAGCTTTCATTTTGCAGACTGAGGTAAATTATATAGAGGATGAAAACCTTTGCTTTGTGTTGCTGTGGTTGAAGAGAACTGGAGAGAATTTAAGCACCTCCCTGAGTATTCTTCTCTATTTATAATGCTTGGGAACTCAGATTATGGATATAAGGAAATAGAGGTGATGAGTGTAATTAAAACAACTTCCTAATCAGTGCAAGCCACATTCAAGAAATTATCACCAGTCGATGTACTGGGAGTTAAGGTTGCTGACCCCAGTTTGTGGCTTTAAGCTGTGTTTTCTCATTCCATTATAAATACGCCATTCACTTCACTTGTCTATCTGATGTTCAGTATGATTACTGGTGTCACTTTTGGCCTAGCAACAAAAGAAATATTCTTGGTTCTGTTAAAATTCTTCTACTTTTACTACAATACTCTCTTAAATTTGCTCCTCTGGGGATGTTCACTTATGCTGGCCCAGCACAGCAGTAACAGACTAAGGCACATTAGAATAATTGTCTTGCCTGCCTTAAAAAAATGATTTACTATTTCCATCTGGAAAAGGTCCCCTTCAAAATGTTTGTATGTTAAGCTTTGAGAGCAGAGATATTCAGTTATATCTTCTCTATCCCTGCCTGAGGTATGTGACATTTCAGTCATTCAGTTTCTTTGACAGAGGTGCAAAATGACATTTTACGTGCTCTGCTGCAATGTGTCCTTCTGCCTTTTGCAGAAGTATGGAGCTGGTTGACTCTGTGGTACCAATACTGCCACACAGCTGCTTTAATTCAACCACAGAATTGACTAGATTCTGGATGTATCATATTATGGGGATAGTTTGTCTCCAAGAAGAGCTTCTGCTTAATGACAGTTTATTTTCTTTAACAATAAGATTGTATGTTTGACAGAGAGACATTGAGCTGCCAACTTAGAGTCTCAATTACTTAGTGCAATGTATCCCCACTATTTTAGAGGAAATGTGATTAGAGGATTACCATGTATTTGCATTGTCACTAATGACCATAAAAAGGTTAGGGGGTTTGTGTTCAGGGCAGAGTTTTTGACTTCAATTTCTACTTTCCTATTCCATCTGGAATATATAAAGGCAACTGAATACCCTACCCTTCAAAAGAAACAGTCCTGCCAGAGTTATGGAGGTTTAAAACCACAAAAGAATCCAAATTTTTAGTAAGAAACAGCATTTTTTATTAGAGACCTTAATATCATTTGAACACATAGACGATTTTTGGGGTGCAGATGCCCTTCAGGAGAGGAAATTTAGGTCTGTAAGACCCACTGGTCCATAGCAGCAGGATATGCTACAGAGAGCAAATTAACATTATCAGCTTCTTCAGTTCTTTTCAGGCTTTTAAACACCTTTCTAAACCAGAAGTGGTAAGGGTGACTTTTTCCTTAAAAGTCAGAGTGTATGGGCACACAGGCAGCATGTGGGATTTCCAAACCAAAATCCCTCCTTTATCTAAAAAAGTATTAGTACATATCCTCCTCCTTTGTGAATACCTAAACACTTCAGCTGCTTGGAGATTGTTATGCAATGGGGTTTTTATCAATTTCTTCTTTGTATGCTTTTCCACTTCCCATAAGATAGTAAGCTCATATTGTTAAGCAGGTGTTCAGTGAATACCCAGACTACTAAATGATAGAATTTTTTTCCTGTGTTTTTAATTAGGAAACACCCTCATACGTAGGTATCAATCCTGGCTGTAATTGCTGCAATATCTATAACCAGCCTACCAGAGATTCAGTCTAACGATGGTATGGATGTTCTGTTACTTCACATGTTTGAAATTAAGATGTATTTCTTGATATGTGGATGACACCCAAAGGAATGCAGTATGTAGAGCTCTCCCAGAAAACACAACAAACTCTTGGTGAATAGCTACAATTTACTAAAGCCCAAATAAAAACTTTCTCTTCTCATCCAAGACAGTCTTGTCCTTGGTGCCTGTAGCTCTCTCAGAGCACCCAGGAGCAGGTTCTGAGAAGTGAGGAAAGTAAATGATGTTACACTCAATTCCCCTTCTAGCTCTTTGTCATCAGAAGGGGTGGGCAGATTTGACAGGGCAATTTTTGGCCGTCCTTAATATAGAAAGAAAATGTTGTGAAGCCAAAAGTCTTGAATACTCATGGAATTCTACTGGTTGCATGTAGGGAATGTAAAGGACAAGCAACACGAGTTTTTTTCCAGAGTTTTTCTAATTTAGAACTACATAATGGAGTGCAATGCTAAGCACCCAGTTGTGGTTAGAGAGCTGGAGGTAAATTGGAGTCTTGACAGAAAGGGATGGGAATGGCTAATACAATTTTAAAACTGCTTACTCAGATATTAATATTTTTTCCTTCTCCTTTCCCTGCTGTTATTACCAAATCCCAGAAAGGTGTTTTTAAGAAGGACTGCAATGCATTTCCTGTATGTTAATAGTATCCCAGAGGGTAGTGAGATGTTGCTGTGGTCCAAGTAATAAGACACATATTGAAATAAAGAGAGATGTAATTACTTAAGCAAAGAGTGCTGTAGCTGGAGTATTCATCTGTCATCTAGTCCATCACTGAGCCTTATCCCCAGCCTCAGGTAAAGTTGCATATTCCTGTTTATTACAATTCAATAATTCTGGTTCCAACTGTTGGCATGGCCTTTTACCCAAAGAACTAGACTGTCAGATGCTAGTAGAAAGGAGTATTCAGTGGGAGGAAGAGCACAGAAAGTTGACAGGGACAAGTTTTACCACATATATTTAGAATGGAAAAACATCTTTTTACTAAATTAAGGACAAAATGCATGGATCTTGCAGCAGCTCTTAAGAACAGATCTGTAAATCTCCTCTCCGAGTTTCAGGAAATGCAGTATCTGATCAATAGACTGACCAAACACTGAATATTTGTAGTGGAAAATTGCCTCCCTGGCTACTAAAATTGTGGAGCAAAGGCTCTTTCTAGTTTGAGAAGGCACTTCATTATATGAGTAGTCCAAAGAAATGGATCAATCTCCCATCCCTAAATTCAAGGAGCCTCGTCTGGCCTGAAAATGGCGAGACATGCAACTTGGTCTGTCCTCACAAGACCTGCATTTATTTGGTCACAATAAGAAACATTCCTTAAAGCTTGATAATCAGTTGTCTGCCCAGCAGCTGAACACAATTGAGTTCTACATATTGGCAGAATATTTTTTTGTTCAATGCACAAATTCCTCTAATGATTCCCTGTCCAGGAAAAAAAAAAAAGAAAAAAAAAAAAAAAAAAAGAAAAAAAAAAAAAGGCAATATATAAAGTACTTACACGACACTTGAATATGGTTCTTTATTATTTTGATGGTCGTGATGGTGGTAATGCTGATAATGGTATATTTCTTGAGGTTCATTTGCCCAGTTTCAAAGAGGAAATTGGATCTAGGATCGTTCGAAGCTTCATCAAATGGAGAAGCTGTAAAATAAAAATTACTTCCTGCCACAGTTCTAATAAACCTCCCCTTCCTGCATCTCCTTCCCTCCATGTATAACATTCCCCCCATAGGTTCATAATGATGATTTAATCTCCTTCACTCTTGCTTTATGGGAGCCAGTAGCTGGAACTCTATTTAGATTGATTGTTCTTCACTTGTTATTAACAAGTGGCAAATTAATGGAGATGAACAAAAATGAAAGAGGAGATTTAAATCTAGCTTCCTCTGCACCACAGGGTTTTGATTTCAGACGGTTCATTCCTAATTTGAAGACAATGACAGTGAATTGATAACATTCTGGGGTGTGTTAAAATTCAGTGTGAAGGCTGATAAAGTATTTTGTGGTGTTTTCTGTTCAGATTAAATTAGCACCCAAACAGGTCTTAATTCTTCCCTGCTGGTGCTCTAGCTGGTGTATTTCCCCTTCACTTGGAAAACTTCACACAGGGTGGTTAGATTGCAATGAATAGAGCTATAATATTCCCTATAGGTTTCTTGTAACTTTTGCAGTTGCTTCATAACTGGTGCTCCAGACAATTTCTCTGCTGTTCTCAGTATGAAAGACTGAACATATCAGTTTATACAAAATTTTTAAATGTTTCTTTCACCTCCAAGTGAAAATTACCTCTAGCAGGTTTCTCTTGGAAAGCAGGGTCTTATAGGAGCTCCATTTTCAATCCATATTGTTGATGCAATGGAAAGAAGACAAGAAACGTGCATATTACTATAATTATTGTTATGATGATTATCATCATCATTATTAATGTTATTGCTACTGTTATTTTTATTTAATAATAATTATGATAATAATAATAATCAGAATGCTGTTGTAACCAAAATACTAGGCTATTTGTGCCACATTTTAAAACATGATTTCTGTCCAAAGCAGCACTATTTCAATTTTTGGCTTGACAGCCTGCTTAGAAAAAAGCTCAGTGAACAGCTGCAGGTTTCCAATTCCAAATTGTTCATGAAAGGAATACTACAATTTTGAACATAAGGAGTTATCAAAATACTGCACCTTCCAAGGGGGTGGTGTGCTTCAAATTGGATAGATTTCAGCTTCGCATTAGGATTCGCATGACTTTTCAGTGGTAATTTCCCCACTGTTCAAGTCACTTCTTTAACTCTTTGTTTTCTATGGGGAAACAATGTTTGTGGAGACTTTTGCGATATGCACTCCACTTGTAAGTCAGCCTTGGTTGCTAAGTGTTTGATCTCAGGTGCAGGCAAAGAGGAAACACAACTCCTGAAAGAAGGCTTGTTCAGATCTAGAAAAGAATGTGAAAGCAATCAGAAGCGGCTAATTTCTCTTCCAGCTCACTTTAAATGTTAACATGGGATTTACAAAGTCTTTTTATGGGGGCTAAAATCATGTCATGGACCCTGATACACTATCTGTAAATCTGTGAAAGATTTCCAACATGACTGGCCATTTCCATGGCCTTTCTAGTTCAGTAGCCATTAAATCAGTTAGGATCAATATCATGGCAGAAAGTATTAGATGAAGAAGACTAGATGGAATTTCAGTAAAAAGCAAATATTGCTATATTGTGTACAGCAAACAAAGGTGGGTGCACAGTGACCAAAATGTTGGAGAATACTGAAAAATTTGGAAAACCTACTATTCAGTTACTGTTGTGGGAGCAAGATACTAAGATAGAAGTTTCAAGCCAAAAATGTTCTCTGATATTTTGCAGGAGTGATTGAAATGAATGTCTCTCTCAATTTCCCTTTTCTACCTCTCACAGCTGTGAGATTATAATGGGTAATATGAGTACTCTTTAACTGGAAAGTAAGAAAACTAAATTGTTTATTGATGGAATGGAATTAACAGTAATAGTTGAAACTGAAGAGGAGTGCAAGGAATTCATTAGATCCCCAAGATGCTGTCTGTGCCATAAAAGGCAGATGCAATTCAGTGCTGATAGATATAAGATAAAGCGCATGGGAATACACACATACAATATCATGAGCTCTAAATTAGCTATTGCTATCAAGGAGACCTTGGAGTCACTTTGTATAGTTCTCTTGTGGTCAACATGCAAGCAGAAAGTAAGGAATTTTTTGAAAGGAATAAAGCAGGAAATGTGTCACTTCACAGCTAATCATATCACAAGTTGCTATATGACACAAAGAAAAATTATAAGGAGGTTTTATAGAATAAACAAAATACACATGAGAGGAAGGATCACTGTAGGTTTGCACTTGACTTAAGCTATTACTAAGTGTCTGCTCCAGGCTATTTCCAAAGGAAAGCTGGGTGAGGGAGTTGATCTTAGGTTAGAGACCATAATAGACCATTCTTATATTCTTTCATTTCTTGCATTCATGCTTTCCAAGTAGGTGAATTTCTCAGTGTATCCAACAGATATTTAACATATGGTTTTTAGGCACTTCAGCAGTTATATTCCTTTAAGAATTTTGGTTACCACATAAATATAGTAGCAGGTCCTAACTAATCTTTAAACATAATGTCCAATCATAGGCTGGTTTAGGTTGATTTATTGAAAAAAACACGTAATGCCAGAAGAAATTACTGCTCACACATTGAACGATACACCTGGCTAGGAGCGATGCCAGATATATGTCTCAACATACTTCATGTTAAAATTCAATGAAAGAATGTATCAAATTCACTCTAATGTACATCCTTCTGCAATAAAAACAATAATTAAAAAATGAGATCTTATATACAAGGAAATAATATATATACTGGGTCTTTTTCCCAGGAAAGATGCTGGAGGCATTACATATATACATAATGTATACATGAGTTCTATATCATATATACATAAATATATACATAATGTATACATAAATTATATATTATATGTATTGTATCGATCTTTGTTCTAAACTCTGAAATTATTTGCTTGCAATTCTTTGAAAATACCATTGTTCAGCTTATTTTTTTTCTCTTTTCTTTTTTCTTTTTTTTTTCTGTTCCTGATTCTTTTGGTTCTGCTCTGTAGTTGGCATCTCTAGTGCCCTTGATATGATACTTTAAGAACAATGTCTGAAATAGAAAAGTATGCTGCAATTGAGTGTTAATGGGAAAAAATATACATGAGCTTTATGACAGACCCTTCCAGGAATGCCTGACAAGCTTTCCTGTCCTGGCATCTCGATATCAGATTTTCAGTGCTTAATTAATTTTCCTTTTCTTGACATGAGACTAAATTTCATGTATGATCAATTCAGTTTTTCTGCCAGCACTGCTATGGATGACACACACACAGCAGCAGGTAGATCATATGCTCTGTACTTACCTGAAGCAGTGAGCACATGGTGCTGGGGGCAGGAAAACCCTCAGCAGCAGGGAGCAAATGATCCGTGGTTGGATTTGCTTGAGCAGAGACTCAGCCTTTGCAGGGGTCCTTCTTGGGCAGGGTTGCACCTGCTGCCTCAGAGGCTTTAGCAGAAGGGCAGTTTTTCTAAAGTTTGGAGAAGCTGTGCCCCCACCGAGCACAGCTGTTTGGAAAGGGATTCTCTATCGATTTCTTTCACATCATTACCCCTTAAAAAACACCCACTTTGCATGAGCCTATGCAAAAGAGCTTACCAATGCCATGTTCTCACAGGAGTCCCACTCTGGGGGCAAACCCAGCTGAAGAAACCTGCCCTCCCCTCCTCAGCTCTCTCCTCTGCCTGCTTATTCCTGTCCCAGGTTCCTGTCTCAGCTGAACTAGCTCAAGTATTTCCAGGGCTGTTCTGAAGCACAGATAACAAAATCAGCTCAGTTTAGAATAAATCCTTTTCCAATTTAGTTCTGGAAAACACTGAATGCAATCTTTAAGTAATTGTCCCAGCACAGCTGAGGTGCCAGACAGCTGGGGAGTAAGGGGAAGACATGGATGGCTGGGGGTAGTGAGGGGAAAAGACAGCAAAACTTTTTAAGCTGTTCTGCAAATAAAACTAGTATCTGTCTGCACTGCACTTGCAGGAATAACCCAGCAGCAAATTACTTTTCTCTGAAGCCAGGGAGAGTCACAAAGATAATTACACTTACAAAAAGTAATGTTTCCTTGAGTGTGGTTTGGCTGCTGGCATTTGTGCCAGGCTCTGTCAGAGGCAGTGGCCAGCCCTCACATTTCCCACATGCATGTAGAAATT
Organism: Chamaea fasciata; assembly: GCF_029207755.1. Classification (NCBI taxonomy): domain Eukaryota; kingdom Metazoa; phylum Chordata; class Aves; order Passeriformes; family Sylviidae; genus Chamaea; species Chamaea fasciata. The sequence goes on along the minus strand of NW_027094086.1, from coordinate 10,961,140 downwards.
GTAGGGGTAATTTTTCTGTGGGAGTGCCCTGGTAGGTTTGGTGTGTGGCCAGGCAGAGCATCACAGTGCTGGTGCCTGCGCTGCCATTACCTGTGCCAGTAGCTGAGGAGATTCGCTGCTGGGACTGCTGTCACTGGGGTACAGGTCAGGATGAGTTCTGGAATGTCCCCTTCTGTGGCTTCTCAGGTCCTCCACTTTTGCCATTTTCCAGGATGGCAAATGTCTCCTAGACATAAACCCCACTCCCCTTCTCTTAGCTTTTCCTCCTCATTCCCTCCATCCCTCTTTTCTTTCTCTATTGATTTTCTGCTCCCCACCTTTCCTGTCACACATGGGATGTGATTGTTCCACTTGGTGAAGCACTGATAGCTCCTCAGCCAGAATGCCAGGTCAGTTAGTTGGCATCTCTGCCTTGGTGCCACATGTGTTTCATTTAAACCCAGACCAGCAGTTACATCGTGGGGTCTTAGCCCCATTCAGCCATCCTCTTCCACCCTCTCTGTGTGGGAGTTCAAGCCAGGCACTCCTGGCCACCTCTGCAGGCCAAATTTAATGACAAGGGAGAAATCACCCTGACAAAATGTATACACAACTCCCTACACTAAATCACAAATACTAAATCACACACTCCACCAGTCATGCTCAAGATGAGAATTCACTTCATGAGCATTTCCCTTGATTTAAATAGAGGGGCATGCCAGCTATTTTTAATTTATGAGTCCACCACATTGCTGCTGCTGCTGGCCACTGTTTGTGGTATATTGGTGTGATGCACTAAGCATATACTAAAATTTCCCTGTCATATAAATTCTCTGTGTCTATACTGTGTTACTTTGACAGTCATCACTTCTGTGGGGTCTGAAACTTGTCATTCTTCATCTTTTCATCAGATGAAACTTCAGGAAATTTATATTTGTCTAGGAGGTTGTAATCTTTATTTATTTTAGCAGGGTATACTGATGGTGTAAACAGCATTTATGACAGACTAACTACACTAACATTTTAATCATGTTCTGTACTAAGAAAAATAGAAGGTGGGTTTCCATCTCAGACAAATATGGTGAGTTTTTTGCCACTTCAGCTGTGTCCATATAATGGTGTCCTTAACAAATGTTTACTTGTTAAGGACTACATCTCAATTAACCCAAATGGGTTTGAAATTGAAACAGAAAAAGAAATGCATGAAAAGGCCACTTATAAGCAATTTGGAATGAATTGCTGCAATTTATTGCCAGCTTGAAACTCTGAGATGGACCAAAGGTAAACCACTTCATTCTGAAACTAAGCAAAATGATCCACAAATTTTTCCCTCCCTGTTGACTTTGAAGAGAAAACAAACTGGCTCCTGAATACATAGGAGTGTGTTGTTCTACCACCACAGAACATTTTTAGCTTTTTAAAGACATGATTTTGTCCTTATACTGATAGGCCTTCCCATCTTGAATCAAGAGCTGAGTCTCTTCAGAGACTCTTTATGGCATCTTAGCCATTGCTGCACTGAGGACCCAGTATGTTCCCTCATCACAGCAGCAGGAGCTCCTTCTGCCAGGGCTTTTTCATGGCCACCTGGCTTCACCACTAGGTAAAATTCACTCCAGCAGAAGAGACCAATGTTCCTCTTGTGAGAGGAGTCTAGCCAGGGGAATCTGACACTCAAAAGAATGGTGCAAGTGGCATTAAACTGAAATAATTTGGTCCCCACAGGGTCCCTTCAACCATAACACAGAGTTTATTCTGAAAGCCTTACTGTGTTTTCAGCTCTTGTCATTTGCTCTGACAAGCAGTCTCCTGTCTGTGTAAAAGCCACAACTGCAGGACAACCAGGATCATCTGAGCAGGGCAGCCCCCACTGAAAGGAAGCCGGGGAGAGAAACTGACTCAGTAGAGTAGTCCATTCCAATAAGCAAAGTGTGATCAAAACATGCAAAAAAGTTTGCTGTCTTTTTTCAGTTTGCAGATGGGCATAATATTAATACTTATTAATGTAACTGTTGCACATCATTCATTATTGATAAATTAGAAGAAGCAAGGCACCTTGGAATCAGAAATGTAAGGCTACATTGTCTGTAGCAACCGAAAGTACACTATATATGTTAAAGATCTCAAAAAAAAATCTTTAATCTAAAAATCTGGAAGACTATGAGTTTAAGTTTTTGCCTACAACCTAAACATGGGAGAACTGGATGAGAACAAAATATTTAAAAAATGTGTATAACTTATTCAATGTACAGCACACTACCCTGCCTGCATGCAGTGGAGTCCTCCTAGGTAGGGTCAAAGTGGAATTTCCTGGCTTTGTTAAGAAGTGCTAACCCATGAAACTTTGTTGATAACTTGTGTGCTTTCAAGAACAATTTGCTACGAAGGGGAAAATCACTTTTCCCTTATGATAAGACAGCTTTTCTTGAATGATAGCAGCACATTTGCCCCACGGGTCTTTCTTCATCATAGAATCCTGGTCACTGAGGACTTCCAGTTATCAGTTGGGTAAAATCCAGCTTTGTTATCTGGGATCCTATGGAACTTTTTTTTTTTTTCTTTTTTTTTTTTTTTTTTTTTTTTGTATGTCAGTTCACTGCTGTTTATTATAAGTTATTTCCAGACTTCCTTCTTTGCTTTCCCGAATGACCCTTGCACTGAACAGGAGCTACCCCGTGTGACTGCACTGCAGTCTACTCTGTGTTTACTCCACTGGTGCAGGCAGAGGAGACAGCGAGGCGGCATGAGCAGGAAATGAGACAATAACAAAGATGGAATACGACTTGAGGAAATTCCAGAAGTCCTCAAGGAAACAATGAGAAAATATTAAATAAAGAATGTCTGTTTATCTAGTTTCAGTCAGATTAGCAAATAAACTCCAAACCTTGATGTTCTGATCTAGAGAGGAGAAAGGAGAGAGTGCAGATGGCTATTGCTAGAAATGAATGTCTGGTGATGAGAGGAACATAGGTGGAATTGGGTGGGATGGGATTTCAAAAGAACTCAGAGTGAGAGAATTTACCTAAGGTGATGAGCTACTGTGTACTAAGAATATGCAGTTTTTGCTACTGGATTTTTTTTTTTAATGTTTTTAATGTATTAAAAAGAAGTAGGCAATGACTTCATAAGTGGTTTTTAGCCTTAATCTCATCCACTGTTCAGACACTCTTGAGAACAAGTGCTTGGTAGTGATGGAAGCTGAAGAAACAATTATGCTTCCACAGCTGGAACTGTCTGCTGGGTAGCACTGAGGGCATTTGAACCTTGGAATTGCAATTGAGAACAGACACAGTGATGAATGAGGCTGAATTTGACACAAGGGAAATGCACTTGAATCATCCCCAAGCTAATCCTCAGTGCTGGTTCTGAAGACCCTCCAATCATACTTCCCCCTTTGCAACTATTATTCCCTACTTTAATTTCTGTCCTCACCATTTTTTCTCTTTGATTTTAAGTAGAATAAAGAAAGCGCCATCCATGGGATTTAGTGCATAATACTAAACTGCACATCATGGAAAAAAAGTCTAGAAATGCTGGACAAAACACAACTTTTCTAGGTAATCACCTATGGGCACAAGAGAAACTTGGATCATCGAGGTATAGTTTCTGATTCTAGAACTATTTCCCTGCACTCATGTTGCTGCTTTTATCAGTCTTGAGAGACAGTTAAGCCTGATGAATGCATCTAAGTTTCTGCACAAAAAAACCCCAAAAACCTTCAACTCAAATTTTATATTTGCTGGATCTGATCACACTGGAAATTTCTGTCCTCAGAGCAGTACCTGTAGCTCTTGTCCCAACCAGTGACATATCTGTTTGTATTGTTTTTAGGTTTGGGCAACTGATTTACTGAGTTTTGTGTATCTTGTGAAATTCTCTATCTGTATTTCTTCCCATTAAACATATTTTACAAGACATTGGCAAATGTGGACACAGTTTTGCCTCCTGCTATGTGATGGTACATAATGACATGTAGCCACTTCTAATTTTTATTAAAACTCGGTACACTGAAAAACACATAGAAGGCACTATCAAAGAGAGGAACAGCAATTATGTTTTGGCTAAGCTTGTTTTTTGTGCTCACTGTTCTTCCCTTCTATGTTTGCACATTACTAACATTTCTACCAGCAGCTGAAGAATGATTAGATTCCCACTTTGCTTCCCCCTCATCTTCTCACTTTTGTCCTCTCAAATAGTATATCTAGTCACCTTAAAAAACATAACTTCTTTCTATAAGTGTCTAAAGTCCAAAAACTGAGAGCTTTCTACCTTATTGCAGAAATAAATTCTGTTACTATTGGTGAGTGAGGCTTTGCAGCAACCAGGCTCTGGAAAGCCATGACAGGGAGTGGATTCTTCCCTCTTTCTCACTGTTACAAACTGGGGAGATCCTTCACTGATTGTGCTGAAGTGAGGGAAAAATCAACACCACATTCACTATTCTGCATGGATCATCCACTGAGCTGAAAATACGATCATAGGAAGCATTAAGAAGGCACAGCTACTTGTAATGAGCATATGTGTATCTCTATTATACTGGTTTTAAGATAGCAAGGTGTAGTAAATGCAAAGGCCTCACCCAGTCTTCCCCCTGCAAAAAAAAAACTGAGAAAAAAATAAGGAAAAAAAAAAGAAGATAAAGAAAACCCTGCCCTAAGTAGTTCTTTATCTTCTTGAAGGCTGTTAATGAAAAGGGAAAGAAATAACAGTTGAAATGAAAGACATTGAGGACCTGCTTGTCCTCGTGCACATTCATTGTGTGCTGAAGACTGTAACAATGAAGAAAAATGATAGCAGAGCAGCATTGCCCTCCCTCAGACTGAGAAACTTTCACTGCAAAAGCATTTTAAAAGAATAACCCAGAGTACAGTAATTAAAGCTGATTCGGTTTCTCAAAAGACGGCTTCAAGCTTTTGTGCTGAACCTTCAGAAATTCCACAGGGCTTTATTATTAATTGTGTTCCCCCCACACACTGCTCTCTTTGGGATGTTTCTGCTGTCACAGGCTCGGTATTTCTCCCAGGCTTCTGTACATAACTGAGGCTTGTCAGGAGAGGAAAATGTTTTTCCAAGCATTTTTCCCCTTTGTCCTGCCTCTCTTGTGCCTTGTTCCCTTGGTAATTTTTTGTTTGCTTGCTTTTTGATTTTCTTCAACATTTTCATTCAGAAAGTCTCTGGTACAAAAGAATGACATTGGGGCTGGATGCTTTTCTTTCACCACTCTGAGATCATATGTCAAAGCCACCTGGGATCATTGCGCCTGAATGTCTGAACAACTGGTCTCTGGCAGGAGCTGCTTGACTCTCTGCAGGGCAGGCAGTCATGAATGCAGCTGTGGGTGCACCACACACACCTGGCCTTGGATCTAGATTCCACCAGATATCAGGAGAGACAGAAACTGAATTTAAAGGCTGCTGCAAGGCAAGGGAATCTGGGTTGGGGAGCAATCTGTGCTAGAGGGAAGAATCAACCCATCAGTTGATGTATTTCTCTCACAGCCATTTTTCCTATGTTTCTCTGTGTTCCTTTTGGTTGGTTTTGTGTTTTGTTGCTTTTTTTAACATGGAGAAGTGAAAGGCTGAATTTTATAGAATTTGGAAGCCAGGCTATGTATCCTGGAATAAAAATGAAAGGTAGCACTCTTTATTGTAGTCAAAGGGACTGTAACATAAAAGCTAGTGACCCACTGTCATTTAAAGGATACGCCTAAGTATCCAAAGACACTGCTGCTACTTTCCAGGTAAAACCCCACTGCTAATATTTCTTCTTTCCTTCTGTGATCACTCATAATAGATAAAAAAAAAGTTAAAAAAACAAAACAAAACAAAAACAAAAACAAACAAACAACCCCCCCCAAAAAAAACCCCAAAAAAACCAAAACAGTTTCCAGTTTGACTGGTGCTTGTGCTAATTTAACTCATGACATTCATTGCTCGATGGTAGCCAGCACATCACCTTGCAAGGCTAGCCAATCTGCCACAGCACTTCATGGATTTCAGCAAAACAGGGTAGATTAGTTCTTTCCTTCTGAAGGAGAATTGTTCAAATGGAAAGAAATAGAAAGTCCCTTTGCCATCAAATATATTGTTTCATCCATCTAACTGTCCTGACTAGTGTATGACTCCGCTGCAGGGGAAGGCTTCTGTTTGTGGGGAAAAATGAGCTTTATTATCATCAGCCTGCTTGTCCTTGATGGAAAAGTCTTTAAGTTCTTTGGGTTTATGGAGCCAGATGTAGGTGTGTATATATAGGCATCCACTTGTGACCTAGTCATCTGCCCTTCCTTTAGAGTCAAAAAGAGAAGACAAGTCTCCTGCACGTTTCTTGATGTTATTGAAGAAAATGTCAAATGAACTTGTGCAATGTAATGCCCTAGAAGTGCCTGTTTGTTCCCATTAACTCCTCAGAGAAGAAGAATGATCAGTTTAGATATACTAAGAAATAAATGTTATTAAATGTTAATAAATTATCTTCACTAGGGGCAAGAAGGAGGATCTGGGAAACTCTGGGCTGGTTAGCCTCATCATGATCCCTTGGAAGTTGTTGGACCAAATAACCCTGGAAAGCATTCCCAAACCTATCAGTGACAGGAAGGTTACTGAAGTAGTCAGCATGAATTTATGAAGAGGAAATCAAGTCTGACCAAACTGATATCCTTCTATGCTAAGATGAGACTGACTCCCACAACGTTCATAGATAAACTGGTGAAGTATGGACCAAATAATGGGGCAGTGGAGAAGACAGAGTCAGACTCTTCCCAGTTATGTTTATTGAAAGGGCAACAAGCAAAAGGCATGAGCTGATATATGGGAAAATTCTTTAAACATAAACATGATTTTTTTGTTATGACATTGGTCAAACACTGAAATAGTTTGCCCAGAGAAGTTGTTGAGCTTCAGTCCTTGGAGATGCTCAAAATCTGGCTCAATGCAGTCCTGGGCAATCTGTTATAATAGAGTCCAAAAGATATCAAATATATAAAAATATTGTTTGTTTGTTTGTTTGTTTATCCAAATCCAATATGCTACCAGAGGAAAAAAATCTGGAGTATGTTTCTAAGTCTTTTTCCAGGTTATTTGTTTCAGCTCCACTGTAATGGAATCAAACCAATGCTCCCATTGACCGAAAGCTCTGTGCCCAGGAATGCTTAAACAAAAAAAAAATAAACAAAGTGTGTGGCAATGCCTTGGATTCTTTTAGTCTGTGAACACAAGCAATTAAGTGTTATTTCTTTTTTAAAGAGTAACTTCTGAAGTATCAGATAAAGATCACAGGATCTGGAAAGTTTATCAGCATGATAAATGTTGCCCAGGAAGTCAGAGAGACACATTAGCATCACATAGACATGACTGGGTTTGCTCATAGCATCATTGACTGGGTCCAAGAGCAGCAAAAGAGCAAATAAAGTGTGGGGAGGAAGAGAGTTTGTCCATATCTGAAGTCAATATAAAATTTTCTCCCTTCTCTCTAGAAGAGTGCTAAGCAGGAGAATTGAACTAGTTTTTAATTTATCAAAGTGGGGTTTTTTCTTTTCAAGGCCCAGAAGAGAACCAGACTTCTGTAAAGTGAAAGAAACTTGAAGAATTTCTTCTATTACTTCCAATCTCTAGGGAATCATCTCTCACAGCCTACCTCATTTTGAGACTGGTGGTTATAGAATACTCAGAGAGATGCACCAAGAAAAATAAAAATTCCCACTGTGCTTGGGCAGAAAATAATATCCTGTGTTCTCAGTAGCAGACTTGACCATGCAGCCCAACCTCTGCAACCTCCAGGCTTCAGTACTGAGAGTCCCAACAGCGATGAAATGCTGCCTGCCAGGGCTTCAGCTGGTACAGACTGCAGGAGCATGTCTCACTTTGGTTCATGGGTCACTTCCTCTACACAAGTTTCTGCCCCTTTCCCAGCTCCCCAGTGGCTGTGGTGTTTGTTTCAGTGCCTCCAGAGTGGAGTTTGTCCCTGACATTCCAGCAGGGCTTGTTGCTTCTGAGCAGTCACTTGGGCTAAAACAAAAATGAGTTACGAAGTGACAAGATAGCTCTAGACACACCAGTGAACTAGAAATAAGTGGAAAGGTCAGTAAGATATTCCTCTGCTGAATTAGAATGTGCGTTACTTAAGAATACATGGAAATGGAGCAATAGTTGATGCTTTGCTATTGCACAACATATTCATATTCTTTATATATTTCTTATCTCATTAGCACACTGAACAGGTATTTGAGGAAAGGATGCACCCAAAAGCCCATTATCTACAAAAATAAAGGAAAGGAAATGTGCAAATAATAATGTCGCAAGACCCAGACACAGAATTTTCTTAAAAAATTCCTTTATTTCTCTTTCCTTTTAACTCATGATCTTTAGGAGCAACATTTTTCAAATTTCCTGTGTCCTAGAAGCATTATTAATGGAACACTGAAATGTTCTATGAACATGCACCAGGTCCAAGACTTTTAAAATCAGATAATTTTCAATTACTGCTGCAGTTTCTCCTTTTTTTAACTGCAGCATAGGCATCATTTGAACAGAGGATATTTTATGAACTGACCCACTTAGAGACACTGTCATGCAGCGTTTGAAGCTGGTATTCTGATCTGACACATACCTGTAAATGTTGGTGTCTCTTCTAATAGCCCTCTATCTCTACTGAAATCTGATTGCAATGGAAATGGGCGGAAAAGGCAAAGTTGAATGTGATAAAATGCCTCTGAAAGCACAATGCACATAGCTCAATGTATTGTGCTCCATCTCTTAACACAGAAGTTAACCACAATGGTTCCAGATGCTGTGAAAAGAAATGGGAACAACAGGACTGAAATGGTTTATTAGGAAAATTTACCTAATGAGAGGGTCACTAAATCAGGACTTGGGTTTACTCTCCCTTCCTTGGTAGGTCTCAAGTCTTCCTAGAGGCACCCCTACTTTGTGTCCCACTTCCCTACATGGAACGTGTGGATCCCAGTAGTGTCCTACCCTCTGGAGTGATGATGGCGAAGTTTTCAAAAATGATGGTAATGATAAGATTGGGAAAATACCTATAACAATTAGGAAGGGGTCAGGAAGAAGGATGTAGCAGGTATTCTGTATTTCTTCATCAGGTGTTTTCAACCTTGCAGGAAGCAAAGCATTCTTCTAGGAAATCTTTGCCTGGTGGAAGAATAACTGCTCTGATGTTCATCTGAGGGTGACATTCTGGCTAGCTCCTGTTGGAAGCTCTGCTGGTAGCTTAGACAGCACTTGAGATATGGAGGATGCCCAAGCACTGAATCATGGTACAATTATAACAAGCTGCTGAACTGTTCCAGAAAACATCTCAGTTTCCAACCATCAGGTTTCACATATTTAGAGTAAATTTTACTCTAACTAGCTTGTTCGTCTAACAGGCTGGAAAATCTGGTAGGAACTGCCAATTTGTACACATTTGTCACTAATAGGCTTCTCAAGCAGTGTGGAGGTTTCTGTAGCTGTGAAGCCATTCATGTGGCCTCACAGTCACTCTCTGGGGATGGATGTTAGATCCATCACAGCCAGCTTCAGAGTTATGATTTGTGTTATGGGTTGTAGTGGCTAGCAAAATTATCAGTATCCAGAACTGCATTGTGCTTTGGTTGTCCAAAACCAGCCAGAAAGTCATCCCCTCTCCCCAAAAAACAGCACTCTTCATGTGCAGAATGAAGAGTCACCATCTGGTGTGCATCTGGCAGCAGACAGGAGGTGGAGTAACAGAGTCAGAGCCAGGTCTTGGTGGATGAGTCCACCAGCGAAAGGGCAGAATGGGCACAGCCTCCAAGGCACATCACACTCAAATGGATGAAAAGTGGCAGCAGACTTAGATTATTCATTAATTAATAATATCTATTATAGGTTCCAAGGAAAGTGCAGCTCTCTTTGCATTCTCTTTACTTGCAGTGTGGCTGTGTCTGCAAACAAGAATCAGTCCAGCAGAGTGAGACCTCCTTTCAGGCTATAAGGCAGCTGCAGTACATGTAGTAGCCATGTGCGCTTCCCAGTATGGGTCCTGGTGGGTTAGGGATGATATTTCCTTCCTTGAACCTAGGGTGTTACAAGTTAGACAAAAACATTTTTTTTCTCTGTGCAAGGTGAGTTCCTCCTTTGCTGACAAAGAACAATTTTCTCAGTGATTTGATGCTTCCTGACTGTTCTATTACTTTGTAGATTTAAATAGAATGAAGTTTTAATCTGAATTATTCCACTTAGATGCAAGGAAAAACTCTGCAAAATAGGACTTTGAAAGGCAATATCCTCTGAGTTTTGGTCAGTTTTTATTCCAAGCCACTGGGCCTCAGGAATAGATGCCAGCTATCCCCTAAAAGTCTTCCTCTGCTGCAGATGGGAAGCAAAAATGAAGGATGTTGCTCCATTCTGCCTGCTGGAAGGGTTATTTACCTAACTGTGCCTTTTCAATGGCAGGAAAAAGGCCAGGAGGATAAGGGTCACAAGACCTCAGTCATGGTAGGCTGTGAATAGAAGCCAAAGGTTTAACAATTTCAGAAGGTTAACTCAAGGTCAGCAACCAGTTTATCAGTATTTAGTCACTTATTGAATGCGGGATCAATCTGATGATCCCAGAAATAACTAGGCATCTAGTTATTGGTAGTTTGATTAAACTCACTTAAATATGACAAGAGTGGAAATGAATAAAGCTGGTGCTCCAGAGGGCAGTCTCTAGTACTGTATCAATTTTCAACACAGTAACAAAAGTGCTTGTAATCTATCCTTAAAGACAAATAAAACTAAATGTAAGATGTTCAATTCTCTCTATGCAGTTTATTTCTCTAAAGAGTGTTTTGTTTGTTCATGTGTTTGGGTTTTCTCTTTTTTTTTTTTTTTTTTTTTTTTTTGGGGGGGGGGGGGGGCTGTTCTTTGTAACGTGGTGTTTTTTCTGAGTTTGTTAACCGATATGGTCAAACCCCAAGGCTAAATCATGAAATTCCTCAAATGGATTAAAAATAATGATAGCTTTAAATGTGTATTCTTTTTAGTTGCTCTTTGAACTGTTCAAATTTAGGATTTTGATCCTTTTGGATTCAGTATTTCATTTTTTCCACTGTAAACAAGGACTATCATTCTCAAGAATTCCAGGAGACAGGGCTTCTTCTACCAAGCACTATGTAAAGTGAGAATACAAATGGTATTCAGACTGCGATGGTTAAATCCTTCTACCAGTGGAGGATTCCTGCCTGTAACCTGAAAATTGCAGGCAAGAAACTTCCGGTGTCCCATGGTGCAGAAAAAGAGAATTTCACAGAATTCTGACCGTTCAAAAGAAGTCATTCACATATTCAGAAAGGGTCTTATTCACCTTCATCACCATTATTTGTTTCTTTTCTGTAGGAATATTATTGCATATATTGAAGACCTATGCCTCATGTTATATCTGTGTGCTTGTATTTGAGGAGATTTAGAAATTGCAGATGAGTTAATCTTACAGGCATTAGGCCTTAGCTCTAAAGAGATGCTCAGAAGTAGCTTAAAGCCTTACTTTTATTAGGACACTGATTTTTTTCATTAGAGCTATGCATTAAAAGCCACAGCTTTAATAGAAATTTGGGAGTAAATTGCTGTGTTGCTTCAAAGCTACTAAAGTGTAATCTCATGTAGCTGCAAGGACTGCTTTCCCAGTCTGTCAGCTCTGCTTCTCACATTGCTTTCAACTTGTCCATTTTCCCTCTTGCTCAGCATCATTGCTCCCCTGACAGCCACTTGGATGTGCAGCTGCCATCATTCTGTCACCTCTCTAGACAGATGGCAAGAGTAGCATCAGTCTCTACTGAAAGACTGATAATGTGGCATCTTATTTTAGCTTTGAGGAGAATATTGTGTAAAGGGGTTGCCTTTTAGTATCATCTTGGTGGCTTTCTGAATGATTTCTATAGCAGGAAAAGAAGTTTGATCCCTCTTAAGGATCTTCTAAAAGTCTGATAGACTCCTGTAGCCTGCATTAATACCATGAAAATCCACCTGGACTGTAGAATCATAGACTTATAGAATCATCTAATTTGCAAAATTCTTTTCAGATCATTGCATCCAGCCATTTACCCAGCACTGCCAATGCCACCACTGAACCATGTCCCCAAGTGCCACATCCGTAGGTTTTTAAATACCTCCAGCGATGGTTACTCCACCCCTTTCCTGGGCAGCCTGTTCCAATCCTTCATAACCCTTTCCAAGGAGCAATTTTTCCTGATACTTAATCTAAGCCTCCCCTGGAGCAACATGAGGCCATTTCTTCTCTTCCTGTCACTCATTACCTGGGAGATGAGACCAACCTCACCATAGCCTCCTTTCAGGGAGTCGTAGAGAGTGATAAGGGCCCTCCCAAGCATTCTTTTCTCCAGGCTAAACATCCCCAGCTCCCTCAGCTGCTTCTCATCAGATTTGTGCTCCAGACCCTTTGGTAGGTTCAGGGAAGCTTGGATCAGGAGAAGTGATGCAAGGAAAATCCCCAATTATTTCACTGTTCTCCTCTTGGGAAGAAAGCATTCTCCAACTTATTAGCCTGGATGGAAATAATCATCTAATTGAATCTAACGCAATAATTTTTCTTCAGATTTTTGATTCCTGATTTCAGCAGTCTGTTGTCTAGAAATAATTTTTGCTACTGCATTCTGAGAGGGCTTATTTTGGAAGTTTTCACATACATGTATTTTTTGCCTTTGCCAAATTCCCATCACAGGCAAACATACTTTATGTTCTGTAAAGTCATCCAAAAAGCAATTCTTTCAATAAAGCACTTTGTAGTGTGCAAATACTATAGTTTTAATTGCTGCTCTAACTATTGTGACAGAATATTCTCACAAGACATTGGAAAAACACCCCTCTGACCCTCTTCCCTTAGATTACATGTACAAGTCTAGTAAAAACAGCCAAAGTTTGAAAACTTGGGATTTTCAGATAAGTTTTTGAACTAGATAGCTTTTCAGATGGTTAATGTACATTTAAAAAACAATTGTTGGAGAGATCCATTTAGCATAAGAGTGGGGGATATTTCTTGCCAGTTCCCTGTGCTGGTTATAATCCCACTGGTGGTTTGCACCATGAGAGAAGCCATATCCTAGTTTATTTTGGTTTAAAACAGCTAGCAAAAGATGGTCCTGTCCAGGACGAGACGCTGTGTCTTGCTCCTTGGCAGGTCTTGTAAGGAACTTTGAAGCAATATTAGCAAATTGGCTTCAATGTAAAGATTTTTTTGTTGGTTACTTTGTGTTTTCCAAAGAGAATGCTTTTCCTCTAAACAGACAGCATTTTGTCTTGCTAAGCTGAGTTATCACAGGTTCAGTGCTGCTTTTCTCCTGAGGAGAGGTGCTGAACCAGGGCTTGAAGTAAACCCAAGAGATGGCAATAAATTGTGAGACCTGGAATCAAGAAATTAATCCTAGAGGAAAATACCACTTAGGAATAATTCAGAAAAGGGTCTGCAAGCCCTGCATCCTGCATGGACTCTCAGTTGGGCCAGGCACTTGCCCCTTGCCTGGTGTGACAGACACTGTGGAACTCTGGACACAGTAGGTCCAGCACCACCCAGGGGTTCAGAGGAGCAATCTCTGCTCCAAGAAATTAAATTTTACAAAATCAGGACCTAAGTTTGTAAAACAGCTATTGCAGTCTTTATTCACGCAAAAGATTTGAACATAAGCTGGACTGTAATGGTACAGTTAGTCCACCAGTTTCAGTGAAATGGATGTACTTCAGCTTTACATACTAAGGAAAAGAACTTATCAAGCAATTGTATTTCTACACTGTCATTCTGTTTTCCAGTTCAGTGAAAAGAAGCACCCTGAGTTAACAGAGACTTCCCCTGAACAAGGAACTCATCAAAGCAATACAAGGCTACATTATGCATGGAAAATTATATTCTTTCATGTTGTACCTTGGTTTTCTCTCTTAGATGCTGATTGTGACGCCTTAAGTTTTAGCTTTCATGTTTTTCAGATTCTGTGCTGCCTATGTGTGCAGTTCTGAGCCTCATATCAAGTGTTAGTAAGCTCTCTTCACAGAGTAGGTAGACAAAACAAATCCTTTTTCTGCTAGAGACCAAGGATAACAAAATTTTCAGGCCCAAAAGCATAAACAATGGTGAACTGAAGAGAGGAAACAAGAAAAATGGGGCTTCATAATCTGAAGCTGTAATTGAGCAATTAAACCCCAATATGCAAATGGACCAAAACTTATAAAAGTGTAAGACCTTGTGACTGGTCATTCCTTTTGTGACCATTTTGGGTCCATCTTGGGTGTAGCCCTGGCCAGGCTCTTGTACTGTCCAAAGTGTGCCCTGAAGGCCTTTTAGTAAATACCTATTTTACTCTCTAGCTCTGTCCAGTCTCTGTTCCAGGTCAGCCTTCCCAAGGCATCAGTTGGTGGGGGTTTTATTGATGTTCAGCAGCTATATATCAAAGATAGCAGGTCATAAGATCAGAGAGAAATTATGATTCTGTATGGTTATTATTTAAAAACAAAGCCTGTATTGGCTACCCTTCCATTAGACACACACTTGTGGATATCCTTTTATGATTATTCCATTTTCTGAATCTCACAAAATGATTTAAAGCTAAGCATAGTAGGGCTTATTCTGCTTAAGATATCAAGGGAATTTACATCATGACAAATTTAAACACAAATGCACAAATTAAATAAATTCTCATGTATAGGAATATGCTTCAAAAGTTAGCACATTTTTTCTGGCTAGGATTCAGAGGATAATTAAAACCCTCAACCTTCTTGCTCATCATCAATCCAGAAAACATGTAAGTAGGTTTATAGAACAAAAGGCGAAGGCCCTGATCTTGGTATCCTGTCAAGACAATGTGTTGACCTTATTTAAACTGGTGCACTGGGGAGCATCTCCCAGGACTTGATCCATGAAAATGAAGGAGCTAATTACTGGAGATCAAATCATAGCATCCAATAGAAAAAGTGTCCAAAATTTGAATGTACTTTGGGAATATTTTCAAAAGGAAAATAGAGCCAAAGAACCCGGGAAGGAAGGCTGCTTAAACTACCATCTGCAATTTCTGTCTGTTGCTTGAGCCTTCTTGATCTGTGCTAAAGTGAATCTTTGCACAGTTGTGCTGTGAGCCATTTAGAGGAACTAAGCCAGATGAATGCTGAAACTAATTTTCCTTGGTTTGTTTTCCAGACAGATCAGTTCCTCAGTGTGATTCACTCGTGGACCAAAAGGTCTTGCATAGGCACAGCCTGAGGAATGATGCTAGGGCAGGAAAGAATAGCAAAGAAGCTGAAACGTGATTATTCCTTTACTGAACATTGAATGCATTATTCATCTACTGCCATGCTGAGAAATATGTTTATTTAGCAATTTGATGTCTTCTTTACAAGGGCATATAGCGACAGGACAAGGGGGGAATGGCTTCAAACTAAGAGACACTAAGTTAAGATTAAATATTAGGAAAACTTTGTTGCGAGGGTGGTGAGACACTGGAAGAGGTTGCTCAGAGAAGTTGTGGCTGCCCATCCCTAGAATTGTTCAAGACCAACCCAAACTATTCTATGATTCTGTGATTCTTGATGTTCAGACTGACAGGTAATTGTTGTAATAAACTGTGAAATGGCTTATTTCCCCTCCTTTCTCTTTAGCCCAAACATTAGGACCAAGATGTTCAGCATAGTGCCAGGAATAGGTGAGAGACTGAAAAATTCTGTAAAAGTTACAGCACACCTCAAGAGTTACCTAATTAACCTGCTTAATTTGATGAGATTAAAACCATGTTCAAATTGGCTGTCATTTAGTTATGCTCTCTTCACTAATATTTTTATAATATTTCTTATTTGCATGCATAATTAATTTCTTGTGAATTATGGTGGGGTTTTTTTTAAAGCTGTAATTGTGGGAATGTGCAAAATGATCATTTATTCTTTTTCTCTGTATCTTACAGTCTGTGTTTCAAAATCATCTATGCAATATGACTAAAAAATGAAGTGTTTATTACAAGGACTTGGGCTTCTTATGATTATTCTCTGCTGGGTTTTGAGTTACAGCTAATCCTCTTGGTGAAAGCATGAATCTTAGCATGATCTTATATAATGTCGCTGTGAAGATTAAATATCAATACCAAAAGTAATGATCAAACTTTTGACTTGAAGAAGATCTAGATGTTTTGACTCAGCAGAAAATGCAGCACACAATTTGAAAATAAGACACATTTTAATATCCTGAAAAGTAATTTATTGCTAAATGTGAGCACTAAATGAAGTGTATGGGTAGATATATGGATATGAAAGTACTCTGCTTATATCTAATGTCATGTAGTTATTTCAGATTAAGTCTTGGAAAAATCTGTGTGATTGTTTTAATTGGTGTTTCTTGAGACAACATAGTTCTCTGTGGGTTAAGTAATATAAGAAAAATTCTGAAAACATGGAGATTTTTATTTTAAGCTACTGAGCCTTGAGTTTATGCCATAAATTCAATTAGTGTGGGATAGTTGATAGATTTAAATTTGTGAGGAACTGCTTGTTCTAGATTTGTAAGTTTTAGATTCTTTTGGAGATGGCATCATCTGCGTTGGCATCCTCAATAATATTCTTTCTTAAAACCACTTCTTTGATTCTTAGAATCATAGAATCATTTAAGGTGGAAAAAACCCTTTAAGATCACAAAGTCCAACTGCCCTTAAGTGCCCTTAAGTGCCACATTTTCACATCTTGTTGACACCTCCAGAGATGGTGACTCAACCACTACCTTAGGCAGCTTGTTCCAGTGCTTGATAACCCTTTCCACAAAAAAATTTTCCTGATATCCAATCTAAACCTCCCCTGGTACGACTTGAGGCTCTTTCTTCTTGTCCTATCTGTTGTCGCTTTGGAGAATAGACAGACCCCCACCTGCCTACACCCTCTTTTCGTTGGGGGGGGGGACACGACACTCCCAGCTCCCTCAGCTGCTCCTCATAGGACTTGTGCTCTCTTCTCCACCTCCACTGCCCTTCCCTGGACATGCTTCAGCACCTCCTTCTTGTAGTGAGGAGCACAAAACTATCTTTGTGGTACCTTTTACCATTTGCATGAGCTTTTTACAAAGGAGGCTTCCTTCATAAGCAAAGGATTAATGCCCACACTCTGAGAAGTGAGACAGATTTCTCAGATTTCAGAGAGTTCAGTTCAATTATATGCTCTGTCACAGACAGTGGGACCTTTTCTCTCTGAGGTATTAAGGTACTTCCCTAGCCATTGAAAGGGGAGTATAATAGAATTTAAAAATCCACCCAGTCCTCTGTTCAGGTTTTTGTTAGCTAATTGAATAGGATGTAGATTTTTTTGGAACCAAAAAGCAGCAAACTCATATTTGCTTGCCTTGACATGCAAACAAGAGCCTGTCAGTGACAAAACATCTTTAATTCAAGCACTCTTTCTTGCAATGGTGCTCAGATCAGCAGTGACTCATGAAACCATGCCAGGTCTTTGTACCTGCTGGGATCACTGCCTCTGTCCTCCCACCTCCATTACATCCTTTTTTTCTCTGCTCTGGCTGCTGTCTTGGCTGTGCATGCTCTGGGGAAAGGTTGTTTCATACATCCTTGTATCATTTACACTGTTGCTGGACCCTTACAGTAGTTCAGGTCCTTGGGGGATCTTTGCTGCATGACACAAAACAACCAGCTGAGATGTTTAAATCTGAAAGCTTTTTCCTCTTCACTGTGTGAGCAATCAGGGGAGGAAGAGGAGCTCTTGCCTGGCCTTTCCAGGCTTATCTAGGCACGTAAATTGAGTACTTGGCTGAATTGCTCTCTCTCTTCATTGACCACATAGGGAGCCTCCTGAGACTTGTGCCCTGCCTTAGGCATCTAACATCGGATGACTACAAAATGGCTGTGTGCTATCATGATTGCATTTTTTTTCCTCCCTAGCTTTATTTATAGCTTTAATTGTTTCAGTTATTGTTTGTGTAGTTTCTATAACCTCTTTTTTAACAGCAAGATGCAATTTTTGCTTTTTACCTTGACCATCTAGGCTAGTTTTCTTATTCTAATAATAATTCACTTCAGAGAGCCTTCATCTAGTTTTCAATCCACTTTGCAAGCTGCTCTTATTTGCATCCTCTAAGGTCCATATGAATCATAGAATCATTGGGGATGAAAGAAACCTTTAAGATAATCTTCTCCATCCATCTACCCAGCACCACCATAACCACCCCTAACCCCAAGTGTCTCATTCAGACTCCTCTTGAACAATTCCAGAGTCACGGACTCCAACGACCTCCCTGGGTAACTTATTCCAATGTCTGACCATTGTTTCAGTGAAAAAAAATTCTAATATCCAATCTGAACCTACCCTGGTGCAACTTAAGACCATTTTTTCTTGTCCTTTCACTTGATACATGGCAGAAGAGACTGATCCCCACCTGGCTACAACCTCCTTTCAGGGAGTTGTAGAGAGCGATAAGATCCTCCCAAGCCTTCTCTCATCCAGACTAAACAACCTCAGCTCCCTCAGCCCTTCTCATAACAATTATTTTCTAGACCCTTCACCAGCATCATTCTCCTTCTTTTGACAACCTCCAGTTCTTCCATGAGGTAGGAGAGGAACCCATAAGACTGACACCAAGAAGATCTCACTGAAATTAACTACATCCAAGATTAAATGCATTGTCTGTTAAATGAAAACACTGTGAATATAAAATTTCACCTAAGTTCTGCCAATTTAAAAACATCAGTGAAATGAAAATTGGATTTTAGCTGAGATTCCTGAGAAAGTGAAGCCATCACTAAAGCTAATTTAGGGGAGTAGGATTATCCATCTTTGTTCATAAAAATGCTGTGGGAGCTTCACTGACTGGACAGCTAAGATATCCCAATTCTTGATTGCTGGCTCTATACCAAATTGTCTGCAGACAGAATTTTACATGATTTACTGAAGCTGCCCCCAGTTTTGGGTCTTCTTGACTTTTCAAGCTGGTGTAAAATAAAGTCCTCTCAAGTTTCTTAGCACAGTGGAAAATTATCTAGTTTTATACTAGTTTTTATGTATTTTCTCATACTAGCCATTTTTAATAAGTTTTGTTTTCTGGACAAAAAGCCTGTATTTATTTCCCTAGGCTAAGCAGGCAGGTTTCACACAGTGAAAGTATGCTGGTGTCATGCATTAAGCACAGCTCCCAAAATTAGTGACTATCTACGTATACAGCCCACTGCCGGAAAATTCAAGGAGCAGATAATGCCTAAAATGCTTGACACCAAAAAGGTGCTTGTAACTAGAGTGATTGATTGATTTTTTACTTACTGGGGATTGTTATTTCCAGGAGGAACTACCTTCTGCCTTTGTGCTAGTTACTTCCCTGGTAAATGAAACAAGAAAATAGTTTGGCTTGAACTCATACATTTTACTGTCTGTGAGACTCAGGAGGAGATCTGATCTGCTAAAAGTGATATGTGATTCATATAATTATATTCTGGATAGAATGTATTCAACTATTTTTATTTAAGGTCCAACCAAAACAATGAGCTTCTTTTTTGCACAATAAGATCCTATATCCTTTACATTTTTGCATTGTTTAAACTATGCTTGCAGAACTTTAAAAAGTACCCACAGCTTTCAGTTTATTTAAAAAAATATTATCATTTTCACATATATTTGACTAAAATTTGAAGAAATTTAAATGGTAGCATGAAGCAGATTTCTGCTGGAATAGGATGTAAGAAAAAACACCCCCTAAGGTGCACCCCCTAAAATTCCAAGAAGGATTTTTTTAATGTTCCTACTTCTCATGCTTTGTCATTCATTTTCTATTATTTTTAAAAGTGTTCTCTGGCATATATTTTCTTATTTAGTAATTATTAGAAGTACAGATCTGTTCATGTAGAACTTCAAATAAAGAAGTTAACCACCTTATTCTGATCACTGTCAGCACTGCGGGACAGCATAAAACCTCCACCACAAATTGTTCTTTCTCTCCACAAACCCCCAAATTCTGAATATTTTGTATTCCATTAATTTATCATATTAAAATACCACAGATTGACTTCTCTTCTGGTTTAAAAATGGTCTGTACTGAAATAAGAGTTAGAAATGAAACCTAAGCATGAGAGATGTGTTCTGTTTATTCAGTGTCAAATCTGTTGACTGCAATGACAACAGTACATTTTATCTTCCTTCACATTTGGAAAATTAGTGTATCAACATGAATAGGTGATGGATTTTATTTTCTTTTTATTAATTTTATTCTTTGCTAAGTGTCACTGCCAGAGTAGCTTGTAATGACCACTAAGTTCATGATCATCTTCAAAATCTTAGTTTCTGATAGCAATTGAATAGCTTTTAACAGACAGAGCTGTTTGTAGGTCCCTTGACAGATCTTCTTAAGGCCACAAATCCCTGCATTTTCCAAGCAAGAGAGTATTTTTTAAATAATATTCTGCTTCAATTATGTATTTTAAAAATGCCAAAATGATACTTACTATTTCAATACTTCAATTTTAGTTTTTCTCTTTTTTTTAATGGTTCAGCTAATGTTTTATGGTTTTAGTACAAGGGTGAATTTGAAACAAGACATGTATGATTGAGATTGGCTGTTGACCTCTCCAACATTTTTAATTTGCAGAAATTCTACTATCTTGAATTTTATCACCAACATGTGATGACAAGAAATACCAGAATTTCAGCAATCAGTTACAAGGTAGGAAAAACATCTAGCCTGGCAGACTGTGCATTGTGCTGACAAGGTTAAAAGCTAAGAAAATTTGGCTGAGTGGTTGTTGCTGATCAAATATGAAAGGCCAATAAATGCGTAATACTATCATGGTGGTTTTATATACTCCATTTTAAAAGAGAACTGTAGTTTAATGAAACCTTAATTTAAAGAACAGGAATAATTTCTTTTTCTTCTACTTCCCTTTCCAAATTTACAGGAGCCAAATAAAGCTAGAGCCTTTCTTTGAACATTTTAAAGATTTTTCTACTATTGGACTGCCTGGATACTTGCTTTTATTAATATTTTATCCTGCCTCTTCCCTTGAATTACATTTTGCGTGGCAATGCTTTAATTAAAGGGAACTGAGAAGCAGAAGAATTGTTCTTCAGATCTTCAATTGAAATAAAATGGGGTTTGGTGCTGTCAACGTGAGACAGAATGGTTTACTCTAGAGGTTTAATTTATATCAATTATAATGACCATCCCGTGAGTATAACATGAAAGAATGTTAAGGAGAATGTAACTGCTATGATTTTTCACACCCAGGACTGTGTAGTTTGCAGAGTCTTTAATATTGTGTAGCTAAATAGGTATTAATATGGTGTGATAACAACCACCTATCCAACTCAGGTTGCAACATGCCATCCTCACTAACTCCTGCATGTTCTTCTTGCAGGAGAGTAAAACGAAGGGAACATAAATATATCTGACAAAGTCATCAGAGATTAGAAAACAGAATCCAGCAATAAATATGGTAATTAGGCAATTTGAGACTTAAAGCACAGGGTTCTTTGAAAACGCAATTTTGGGACTGAGAACCAACACTGAAATTTTTACCATTAAGGAGAATTATGATAGAACTGAAACTTTTTAATGACATTTAAACATTTTTTATTGGGAATTTAATAACTTTTCCTCTCATGCTAGGGAAATCTTAATGATGAAGCTACATATAGAGAGCTTTCTGTGCACACCCGTCCTCCCTACTCTGTCTAATCTCCTGCAGCTGAATTTACACTCCTCCAACATTCTTTCTAATGCAGTATGATGATGGCGGACTGCTTAGCTAGTAATGAGATTGTGGACTTTCATGATTAACAGTAATTTTGGACAGACAATACAAACTATTCTCATGTATTTGATAACCTTAAGTAAGCTTTGCCACTTTTCAATATTATGTTCCTCATTAATATCTACATACATTTTTGTGGTCGGTGTTTTCCATTATGATAACATGGTAACAAAGCTAATAGCTTGAAGCTTTGTAAGTAGGTGATTCCTGGTAAAGAAGGCTTGATGACTTTTTAAAGTGGAATTCGAATCAGCAAAGATGCCAAGTCTAAATACATAATAACAATAAAAGTTTCTTTACATCCATGAGATTTTTCTGCCATGTCACTCTACTCCTTCCTGCTCTCCAGTCTGCCATCAGCTGCTTAACTGCTCCTCAGCCCATGGGGAAATCTCTTGGTCTTTCAAGCAATGGCAAAACTCAAATCTGAAATCTGTGCATGGCACCTTTGGGGAATGTATGATGTTAATTCAGTCTTGGTGATGAACCGTAAATTCTATGTCACACTTATGGGGATCAAACCAAGAAAATTGCAGACTTGCACACTTTCAATACTCCAGAGTGTGAAGGGATGGTAGAGACTTTTTCAACTGTATCTGCAGCAGTGTTATATTTAATTAGGGACCATTACAAATCACTAATAAAAGCATAATGAAGCAAGCCTCACTGTAACTTGCAAAACTATTAAAACTAGTCTTGAAAGCTGAGGCAGATGGAGGCAGCTGAGGCAGAGGTGGATAATGATCTATGCTGGGCATGAACTGCATTTCCCCTGGGCTTGGCTAAGCAGAATGTGAGGTGCTCCAGCCTGGGGAGCCCTCACTGTCAGCGTGGCAGGGCAGCTATAGTGCCACAACATCATCTTATTTTTGCAGGAACAGTAAATGCAGGTGTGATGGTATAAAATCCGTATGTGTAGGTGAGGTGTGCTGTGCTGTTTTTGAAACAGTGCAAGTAAAGATGAACACTCTGAACTGCTTCCTAGACCCTAAATCTGTGCACGGGTCAGGAACTTTTGAACCCTTTTCCAGAGGCAGGGTAACCAGTATATCTGTCACCCCAAAATATTTCCCATATAGTTGCAGTGCAAGAGACAGCATGGAGAGAATTACATGCTGATAAAAGTTAATGAATAATTTCTGTATGCCTCAGAGAGCAAGCCCCCTTGATTTTTAAATCTCTTCTGTGTCACTTCAGCTCCCCAGACTGATCAGTATCTCTCAGACAAGGCTTTGTCACTGGATTGCAGCCAAAGCGTATTTTGGCATAGGCAATACTAACAATCTGCCGCTCTGTGGATAAATAAACATTTGCATCATTGTGTGTTTAAAAACTAATCCTGAAAGGCATTAACTTGCATTTGCAAATGTCCTCAGTGTCAGTCTGGGTATTCCCGATGTCCTCAAGAGCTTTTTCCAATGAGCTCCCTTTCCTGCATTGTGCAATTTCTGTCTGAGCACTGGGGGATACTTGCTCTTCTTTAGCTGTTTTTTTTGTTTTCTTTTTTTTTTTTTTAATGTAAAAATTCCCAAAGTGAGCCAGGGCAGTGTCACTCAGCTATCTTTTTTGTCACCATTTTTGTGCAAAGTTCACAGCAAACTAACAACGATCTCAGTTGGACAGCAAATCTACAGCCCACCTGATATTTTTGGATTCCCTTTTTACACAAGCAGTGCAGCCCAAAGCAGATGGAACAGTGATGCAGTGATGAGAGGAAATACTCTTGTTGTGTATATATCCATTACACCATTACAGTGTCCAAAGGGGCAGATCAGGCTTTTCCATTAAAAGGGACCATTGACCTTAACACCTCAAAACATTTCAAAGCCCCAGGTAAACCCTATCCATTTCTATCCTGAGTTCATGTATTGCCTTGAAATCATGGTGTCTTTTTGATGTTTGATATTTATAGGTAAATGTTTTACAGTAAGGATAACAAACCCAGAAAAAGTGAAATAAGACCAATCTCAGAGCACATTTGGTTCCCTGGAATAAATCCTTGTAAGCTGGTACACTCTGATCTTGTGCTGCATTTTGTCCCTCAGTTTTAGCAGCACTGCAGTTTGGATTGCTATATCCTACTGTCTCTGTGGGGCTTCAGGTTCGTAAACCAGTGAATGAATTATATTCATCCATTTGTTTAGTTTTATCGTCTGTGGCAGATAGGATAAGGAAAATAACTTTGTGTAATAAGGAATCTGTGACTGATGCTGTGTAAGTTTGAAATATATAAGTGATGGCTGGCCCTGTGTTTGCAACTGAGCCCAGTCTAGTGTAAAGAAATCATAGAAATGTACTGATTTGTGGCATTTTCTGCAGCCTGTAACTACGGCCACACTCGAGGATTATTTCCTTCTTCTCAGTGCTTCCTAATTCTTCCCCCCTCTCTCTGATGTTGTTGGTTCCTACTCAGCCACACATCTGCACCTCCTTTCTGTCTGTAGAAGAGGGCAGGAACTGCTGCAGGACCCAGGTACACGTCTCCAAGTGTCTCCTGCCCCAGCTTTCCTGTGGAGCTGGATCCATGTGGATCCATGGAGCTTTTCCATGAGCAGCTGCACTCCTCCCCTGTTTGAGAAAATGTTCTGCATGACTCTGGAGTGTAGCAGGAATGGCCACAACTGATCCCTAGAGAGACGCTGGAGCCCAAGGAGGGCTCCATGCCATAGCAGGAGGGTATTTCTTGCAGGAACTGTGGCCATGGAGAGCCATGGCAGGAGCAGCTGTCCCTGAAGAGTTGCAGCCTGGGGAAGGGCTTGCACTGAAGTTCTCTTCCCTGCTACATGCCACAGATTAATTCTGTGTGTTCAGTGCCACGACAATAATCAGTGGTGACAGGTTACTGTAGGGACCATGGTGTCCCCAGTGGGACCCCCAGTGGCATTTGGGAAAAGTCTAAGGGATATTTTGAAGTTTAAATTTGGAGCATTTTCATTCTATTTAATATAACTTAATTACCTAATAAGAGTTTTTCCATCACAGACACCAGCTGAGCCAGAGCAATAGCAGGAAATGTACAAAGGCCTCAAAGTGATGTTGGGGTTTGGCTATGATGCACTGAGAATTGTAAGTGCATTTGGAACATTTGGACAGGCTTGTAAACACAGTTTTGACTCCCTGAATGAGATTTAAAATGAAGACAAGGTGAGATGTTCCCATTTGACTCTAAATACTGGATCTGACAGGAGGTTGTTTATTTCTTTGTTGATTGTAATCTATAGTTCTATTATTCTGTGACATTGTGCCATGACTTTGCTATTGAAAGTTGGCTCATTGCTGGAAAGTCAAACCTCTAACTCAAAAACTCTAGGTGTAAAGAGGTGAAAAATGTATGTGCTAATACAATGTGTTTTAAAGCAATTTCTGGAATATGAGAGCTTGGAAGCACAGTAATCTGCCTGGAGGCCAACATCCCTTTCAGTTCATATAATATAATTATTCCTGTGCATTTTGCTTGATCTCCAGGCATTACTCCAGCTATTTGTCATGAGTAGAGTAACACTATCCCTTCTGACCAAGCCCAAATCATCCAAGATTTTATAGGCTAAAACCAACACCTTGGTTGCTGACTGGAAGGTAAATGGCAAGCAGCAAGGACTGTGGGTTTCTAACTTCACCACATCTCCAATGAACCACTTCATTTAATAACCAAGATGCATCCTGCCTTTGCTCCAGTGCCTGGGCAGTCCCAGAGCAGGGTCCCCTGTTGAGCAGATTTCAGCAGCCTCACTAATTTAGTTAAACTGGAGGAGGAGCTGGTCAGTTAAAATTAAAAAAACAAAACAAAACACCCACAACACATATTGCTGTGTATGACTTAGATGTTAAGGATGGGATTAGAATTTGCAAGAGCTAAGATTCCTCAATATATTTGCATATATTATGTAAATGTCCTTGAAAATATATTGACATATATTAAACGTGAACTGTTGTAATTTGTGGTACATTTCTCTTACACTGAGAGCGTTTCTGTATGGAAGCTAGTAAAGTTTAGCTTGAAAATATGCATGGTAAATGTTTATATAATTAGCCAGACACACAAAGTGTAAGGCTAATTATTTTAATTGATTAATTTCAGTTGTGTAGACCAATTCTTAGAGTAATTACTTGACAAATCTTAATTGATTAGTTTACTTTTTTGAAGGCATTATTAAAGCTACCGTTCCCGGGGGGGTGGGGTGGGGGGTGGGTGTCTTCATTTCCAAGAGAAATATATATCATATATAGCTAATGTCCTGGACACTGGCACAGCACTTGCTGTTCAGGGACAAAGCACTGCCAGCCCTGGAGGTTTTCTCACCAGCCAGTATTAAAGGTGCTCAGATGAACAATGTGGAAAACAGCTGCCCCTGCAGAGAGTAATCCTCTAACACCCAAGTGCTTGTCTGAGCCTGGAAATGGCTGAGGAAAGAGCAGGAGCTGCTGCTGCAGTGGCATGTGTGCCGAGGATGTGGAAGCATGGAAGGCAAAAACTGTATTTTCTGCGTAGGAGCAGTCTGAGCTGCATAACTTTACTTAAAATGTAAGGTTTCAGGGAGCTTCACCAAGGAAACAACACTTTTCCCAGAAAAGTCATCAGGAAAATATTCCAACTATTTTGGTGGTGGCAGCATTTTGCCTAAAATCTTTGGGTGATGGCTGCATGTCTTCAAAAAAGAAGGCTGTGATCTGGTCCATGGATATTTGTGTGTGTGACTATATACTAACTAAAGAGGCAGGATAATAAAGTTTCTGGTTTGCTTTTGCTGTGATTGTATTAGCTCAATTTTTTTTCTGTTTTTAAACTAATATTTCTAAAAACACAGAGTTCAAAAGCCAGTTCTAAACAGAAAGGTTCATACTTTGTTCACAGTGGTTTTATTGCTAGTGAGATTAACTCATGGATTAGAAGTAGTGAACCTGCTAATTTAATTCTCCCCACCACAATCTTCCTACCACAAGGCAACACTATTGTCCCAAATACAAAGACATTACAAGAAAGAAATTCACTGAGGAAATGTATTTATTTCAAGGGGGGTTGGTGGGGGTTTTTTGTTTGTTTTGTGGGTTTAGGGTTTTTTTGTTTGTTTGGTTTGGCTTTTTTTTTTTGGGGAGGGGGGGGGTGTATGTTTTTTTTTCATTCTCAGAAGTAACAAATTAACGTACAGAAAACCAGGGAGGAAAAATCAATCCAAGGCAAGAAGCAAGCATGAAATGCTGTAGCCCAAGTGGATAAAATGAGAAATAAGCAACTGAAAACAGAGACTTAGCATGGGAAACGTTAAGCAACCTTATCTCTCTGTGTTGCTAGCAGCTCCATCTGTTACACACAGTAAAAATACTGAAACCAGAAAAGCAAACACAGCAACGATCAACTTTATTTATTGAAATAAAGATGCATAAAACAACACTCCAATATCAAAGTGTCCTAGAGGAAGAAAACCAATCTCACCAACATGGTTCCCCAGTACTAGAAGAACTATGAAGGGAATTGCTGGAGGCAGAGAGTTGTTTTTTTGGAGGTAGTGATACACCCTGAGATACAGAGGACAGAAGGACTTTTAACACAACAGAGGCTTTACATAAATTTTTCTAGTTTGCATTTTCTATAGCTATATTAGAGACCCTGGCTATTCTGTTCTCTTTTTTTGAAATGAATTGTTCTGAAAGTATACTGGTCAAAGTGATTTACCGTTTCCCTAGGAGACTCTAAAGAGGGAATCTATTTTGATGGTTAATCATTAAATGGAGTCCTTTCCATTTCCAGGAACAGAACAGCTCCTAAAAGAAACAGTGACTGAAGTGAAATGTTCTGTATTCATGCAACCTTGGCTTGTAAATCAGCTGAAAGTCATGCAAGAAATGGCACACGTGAGTCAGGTACACTCTGAATAAGCAACTGGAACCATTCGGTTTGCAAACAGTGAATTGGCCTAAATGGCACCTTAGGAAACAGGATGTTATCATCTGAGTGATCTAAAATATGTTTTCTGCTATGCTTGCTGCAGATTATGACATCTTCTGTTCTGTGCATTCCTAGATAACTTACTTAAATTGAAAATTCACTTATGATGTCAATAATCACACAAAAGCATAATTTTTGTGGGTTTTTTTTCTGTAAAGAAGGAGTCAACACTGTCGTTAAACAGACTGATCCAGCTCTCTTCTCCAGCAGTGTTGAAATGAGGCTGCAGAAACTGTAATAAGCATTGATACTTCTATTTGCAGCATCTATTGCAGACTCCCTCAATCAAGAATTTAAATCAAATGAAATCTTTGCCCAAAGCAAAAATCAGTTCAACAGAGACAAATATATCATTGCATTTGATTCAGGCAACTGCCCATCTCCTGAGCAAACAAAAAAAATAATTTTCTTTTTAACCAGTTCCTTTCTCACCCAGATGTTGTTGGTGTTTGTATAAAATACCACACATAGTTACGCTAAATTTTATGGCATCTGCTTAGCTGAAGCAAATTTTGTAATTTTTTTGCAGATATCCAGTCAAAGAAATGTATGTAAATGACTTAAATGTTTGCAGGACTAATGCTTGTGTGTTGATAAAAGTATCCTTGTCCAGAGAGTTTTTAAATAGAGCCTCTGAAAAGGTCTCCACGTTCCAGTATAATACACCAGAATATGCTGAATTACTTTGTTGCATCACCAGGCATAGCAAGTGTGTGTGGATGTGTTTATGTAATTCCTATCAAAATAAAAACAGGAAGTAAAAGGGGCGAGGCTCTGCTACACCAAACAGATGCCTAACTTCGATAAGCCTGCTGACCACTTTACTGAACTTTCAATGCAGCACCCAGGTGCAGTCCTGCAATGAGTGTCAGCTCTCCACGCCTGTGGGATGTTGCTCTGAAGGCACTCCTTGCTCTTTTCAGCCTTCTGGCACTGGCTCGTATTCATCACAAAAAAGGCTCAGATCCCGCGCTGTGAAGGAGCCCCAGCCTGATTTCCCTGGAATGTGTTCACAGCCTGAAGAGGGTCTAAAGCTGCCTGGATGCTCAGAGACAAAGCAGTGCCCTGGCACACGGCCATGCTCTGTCCCACAGAGCCCGTTCTCCTCCGTGGTGAGCACAATCCTTAGGTTGGCTTGGCCCACACCAGGGAGTGGTTGCCCACAGGTTGTCCTGGCCATGGTCTGGGGCCACCGCAGAGAAGCTGTTGTGGGCTTGAACATTTTGTGCTGAGGACAGGGGCTGGAAAAGGGAAATCAGGTGTATGGATATAAAATCCATGTTATTAGTTTGCTTTCTAGGCTCAGAAGAATGGTGTCTAGGAGGTTTCATCTAGAGACACGATCTGAAAGATATGAACCCAGCTCTTTTTACATGCAGCTTCTGCATCATTAAACGACAAAGCCCACTTAAACAAGAAAGTTGGGACTTTGCTTCCACAGTATTTTCCCTTCTCAGCATCATGAATAAATACAAATTAAGTTTTACTTTCTATTACATCAGCACTTGGGCTATGCTTGCTCCTGTCGTAATTCCTGCTCTGTATTTTGGAAGGAACACAGCTAATGGATGAGCTTTGTTGCCAGGGTTTCACTAATCATTTTCTGCTCTAGGAAGCTGCTGGGAAATGTGAATGTGCCATGTTGCTCAGAAAGTCTTTATGCTCATATACTGCTTGTGTCAAGTGCTGTGGTTGGTCTCCAGCAGCAAAGATCTGTCTGAGCTTGTGTGGGTTGTGGAGGTTGCTAAAACTATCACTTTTTCTCTCCATTTAAAATATGAAGGCATATTTTTCTCGTGTATGCCCATTGTGCCTCAGCTCTACAAATAACTGCTTCCCCGGCTTTAAGAGTTTGTGCTATTTGTTTGATGGGGTTTTGGGTTGTTTTTTTTTTTTTTTTTCCCCAGCTATCAGTGATGCCTGGTCACTATAAAAGTGTGAACCAATCTTTTTCTGAGATTGGTGTTCCTATAAATCTTCCAGGTACTCATTTAATAGAATGATTTACATAATTTCCTGCACTCACTTTGTATAGCCTGCTCCTGTTTTGTAGGGACCGGTTTAAACTTGCCTTGTGCATCCATATCAGAGAAAATATTCCTTCAGATGCTGATGAATCTATGGTGATAATTTAAAATAAGTAGCTTTGATGTGATAGGAGTGAGGCAAGCGGAGAAGTGATGCCTGTGACTTTGACCCCTTGCTGAACCTGTGGTGCCTAAGGGGAGACATCTCCAGTGCTGAGAAGTGCACAGGATCCTGTCTGAGATGAGGTGAATCTCAACCCAAGTAAAATTTTAATGAATCTTTCCTGGTTTACTACAAAATTTCAGGGTGTATGAACCCCACTTAGCATTTGCACAGACAGACTCCTTCTCCTCAGTTATCACATACACCACATTTCATTTACAGAACTTTTGGCTTTTATCTTCCATTTCCAGGAAAACTTCAATATGGGGACCGCCATGCTTATTGGATTTGTGGACTTCTACATTTATAATTCTCAGAGAGGTGAAGGGTCTTGAGTTGCTCAATTAATGAACTTGCCAGGCTTAGTGCATGGAAAACGCTTGTAAATTGGTTTCTTTCTTTTCCACTGAGATTGTTTTCCTGAGGACATCATTAACAGTACAGTAAAATTTTGCCTTTTCTTTTGTGGTGGGATGGATACCAATGCATTCATATGGATAACATCCACCTGGGTAGGAACAAACCCATCTCTATAGGTGCCTGGTTCAGCCTGGTTCTGCTGGTATGAATGGTTACTAATGAGTGAAATGCAGCACCTTTAGAGCCTCCATTAGAACTAATTAGTTTCACCACTGCTTTGTTGGTTGTAGTTGCTTTTATTTACAATATAGAGTACATTGACTCCTGTGCCTTTCTTTCTCAAAACAAAAAATTACCTTTTCTCCTTCCTTGTGTTGTCTGAAGGTAGGGACCACCCTCAGGGCAGATGTGAGTTGATGTCTACCACCACCTGAGATCCTGCCTTTGAGGTTGACGTGATACTTGTAGATAATTCACATCTACAAGTTTGCATCAAATGAACCCTTACACAAGAAGAACCTGGGCATGACTCATGATCTTCAGAGCTGGTTTTATGTTTTACTTTGTTTATTGAGTCACTTTGTGTGTCCCTGCATTCTGACTGCTTCTTTAGGCATTACATACAGCATCTTTGGTCAAGTTCTGTTTCCCTTTGTCACATAAAGCCTTTGAAGTCTGTCATCACTAACACAGTTCAGTTGCACTGAAGCATGGTCTCCAAGTCATTTCAAAGGACTTATTCATGTTGATTTTTTGCTGTGGTATTAATCTTCTATTTAACTTCCTCATTCTATTAAGATGCCCTCAATGCTGCCCAGCTTTGGGCATAGTACTCTGTTGAGAATTTTTACAGGTCTAGTGGACAGATGGTTCCTGGTTTCTGAGATTGCAACAAGGCACTTCATAGGGCGTTAACATTTACTGCCACAGATAGTGAGAAAATTGCTTTCTGTTTATCTTTATCTGTAATCTTATTTGTGAGAAAATAGTGGCTCAACCTTTTTAACCTTCTGAACTTCTGTATGCTTTCAGACAGCTGCTATGTTTCACTGTCTTTCTTTTTTATAATCAACACGTTCATGAAGTTTTATCTTCTGTTCCCAAACAGAATTTCATTCCTCAAACTACTGTGACTGAATTCAAAACAGATAATATTTAATCTCTGCCTGTATGAGTAACAAACAGAGTATTCATCTATCACTGGTCACAGTGAGTGCTGGATATACAACATGAGGATTTCTTTTTAACAATGGATCCAGTTTGAGGAATGTGAAATATCTGTTATTTTCTTTTCAGTCTGAAGTTCTGCTTTGGATCAGGGTAAGTAAATTATGTTTAGACTGAATGACAGAAATACTAGTAAAATGATAAATAAATAAAAAAAGAAAAGAAAAAGCATTGCTGCTCATATACAGAATTTATAGTAGGTTAGACTTAGGCTAATCTTTTTTTAGTGTCCAGCATTTTTTTTTCTGTTTTCCCACTCTGTCTGTTTATTAAGTTATACCTAAAAGGTTAAGTAATGCTGCACCATAATATTGTGGCTTGTGTACATGATAGTATCTCACAGACCAGATGCTCTACAGATGTAAATCAAGAGGGATTCCCTGGCTTCTGCAGAGCAGCATTGGTTTATTAATCAATACATCAACTGGAGATCTGTCAATTTATGTGTAGAGATACATTCATACATAAAAGAACTATAGAAAATCCTACATAACTTATGTATCTATGCTCATTGAGTTGTCAAGTTCCTGACACTTGAAAAGGAGAGCTGATAGATGAGTTACAAATGTCCAGGTGATTTTGTGGAACAGCACTTTTATTTTACAATTGACAGCACAGAGAAACAAATTCAGCAAAGACTCTGCTCCAGAAGTTTAATCCTGACAAGAAATGTGTGAGTATATTATATTATGTGTGTATGTGTGCAAATGTTTCTTTAGAGTGAGGATGTGCATGTGCACACATGTGTGCTATGCAATGTAGATATAATATCAATTACAGTATCTGCTTCCCCTACAGCTGAACTGGGAACATGAACAGGAGCAGAAAATGTGTGAAAACAGCTGTCTCCAAAGAATCCCTCTCCTCTCCTGACTGCAGGTTGCCAGTGTTTCCTAGAGACAGCACAAGTGGCAAAGTTGTGCATTATTTAAGAGAAAGGCACATAAATTCCTCATGAGAATTAAACCCAAATGTGTTCCTTAAAGAGAAAGGTTGATGATGCTGATGCTTGATTGTACTATAAAGCTGTGCACTTTTCCATGCCGGCACAGTATGTGCACTGAGCAGTCATTTAGTGCCTCAAAAACGTCTGTGGCAAGATACCTGATTCAATTTGCTCCTTTACCTCGCCAGGATTTTTGCAAAGCTTTTCATGTTGAACACAATGGGCTCTTCAGCTTCCTTCCTGAAACCCTTGGCAGCTCTACCAAATACTCCATTGCCCATATCTACTGGAGGATATCAGCTACAACACAGACTGCAGGACAAAATGTACTGTAGTACTGCTGATCATGCACACTAAGCAATCAGGGACTTGGTCTATCAGGATTCTTTAGCATTTGGTATATGCAAAGATATTCATGGTACCTCCTGGTGGGGAATGGAGTCGGAGGAGGTGACCAAGTTTAAGGATGCCTAGCATAGCACAGTCACCACAGCCTGGTACAGGTGCAGCTCTAGCTTAGCAGCCCTCTTTTGTGTGGTGCTGTTGGACATGCTGCTGAGAAAATTGCATAGCCATTTGAGGCTGCCAGAACCCAAACTTCACCTTGGGGGCTTAGAAGTGTCTTGGCTTACACAGGGTCTGTTTGAGGTGACTGTAACTGTCATGTGTGGGTGCAGTGACAGAGGTGTGTTCTCCCTGGCCGTTACCAAGACAGTGGTTCTGCTGACTAATCAGTGAGTTTCTGAAATGGTTGTTTTTGTACATTTTCTGCTTGGAGATTAAGCTGAGCAGAATGACAGCCCTTGATCTGCTCCCTGCTCAACATGAGGGAGGCACATTAACACAGATGTGGGTGGAAGAATCAAGAACTGAAGTCTAAATCAAGAGGAAAGACACGTTTTGAGATGAGCTGATAAGTGATACAGCAGGTTATGAGCAGCTATGAAAGGAGGATGAAGGAGCACAAGAAAGGCCATCTCAGAATGATTGGTGAGTGCTCACTTTTTTTGGGGGGGGCATTTTTTTGGCTTGGTATGACCTCCCCTCTCTGCTGCATTGCTAGGACATCTCAGAACAGATGTCCAGTTCACCATGTCCACTACTAGATTTGATGTACTAAAGCCACTGAGCACCAATGCATGCCATATCCTGTTTATGCGCTGGACTAAATATCTCCATACTTCCTAGAAACTGATTCATCCACAGGGGGAGAAGAAAAAACATTCAGCAACACTGCCAGGATTCTAATGGGCTACAATACTAAATTAATATCAATAGAGTGAAAGTGGCTCAGGTTTGGAAAAACTGAAATACTCCAGCAATCAGTTTGAAACATTTATAAAGACAGAGGGAAACACATGAATCCATCTTTATGGAGTAAGAGAGTTAAAAGAGAAGTAACTCACTAGTGACACAGAAATAAGCCACTTGCCTATCAGCTCATGATGTATTCATCAAGCCATCTCAGCTTCGATATGCTCAGTAAACCTTTATCTTCTTAGAGCTTTACCAGCTATGCTGTTTGTTTCGGCTGTTTTTTCAGCACCTCCTGGTTTCTGAGTAGTTACAGAGAAGAATCTACTCCAGGCTGTGACCTGGCTGTTTATATTGTAGCTAGAGGTCACCTCTATGCCTGAACAGAATCCTTATCAAGCTAAATGCTCTTTTTTTCCTCAAGTATCAAAGTTTTGGCATGATAAGATAACCTGAGTTGAAAGTTCATATTGAGGAGGATGACATAATAGGCAGCATACAAGCAGGAAAAAAAGAGTTGCATCTATTGTTTTCCCATGACTAGAATCCCATTTTGTTTATGGACACTGGAAGTAACCAGCTCCACTCAGTGGTAATTGTAGTGATGGCTCTTCTAACATTTAACCATAGCTACTAGAGTGTAAATCTAAATTATACACATCAGGGTGAAAATTGTTATGGTCTCTATAGATTTCCAAAACAGATACAGGCTTACCCTGCAGCAAAACAAAGCAAATAATTAATAACCTAGAGCTATCTCCTTCTGTTGGAGTATGTTAAAAGAATGAGGAGAACTGCAACTACGATTAGTGGTAGTAGTATCTGCCTACATTCTCCTTTTATTTTTTCATTATTTTTAATATTTATTCCTTGTTCTTTAGGTGACTCTGAATGGAGAATTGGACCTAATCTCTGAGGCCAGCAGTCTCCTTTGCATGGAAAGAGGAGGGAATTGATTTTGGCCAGTACTGCTTAAAAATTGCTGGCTGCCACATGGAAACTAGGGACTATGATCAGGGGTGTGTGTGCCACCCAAATTTTGGTGCTCGCCTTTAGCCAACCAGCTTTGAATTTTTAGATAGAAGGTGAGGGCAGACAGGAATCACTCCAATGTAATATTAACCACTTGTATAGGGATAATGTGCAGCTACAGAGCTTTTTACTCAAGACTCTCAGCCATCACAATTTAAGGAATTTCCTTAACTCCTGTGAGCTGCATTAGGTAACTGGACAACTATTTGCAGTAAGATAAGCCTGGCACTCCTGATGTTCATGGTATTCCTTGTGCAGGCAAAGACTGCAGACAGAGTTTACCTGTTTATCTCTAGTTATATTTAGTAATCTTAAAAGATGGTGAAACTCAATGATAACAGTCACACTATGAAACCATATTGTTACTAAAAGGTAAAATATTTTCTGTTTATCTGATTGAGATGGAACAGCTCCAGCCCAAGCTTGTCTGTGACTGGAATAAGATATATATTTACTTTCTGTCATAAGCCTTGTAGTGACCTGCAAACAAGAGTCAAAATATTGTTCTCCTGCATGTGGGAGGTTAAGCCTTCCCTGAGCACTGTGCAGGGTGCATGCAGCTCAGTAATGCTCATGCATTTTACATTGGTATCAGCAGGGTTTTGTTTCTCCACCATGCTCAAAAGAGACCTGAAATGGCACCTCTGGGTCAGAGAGAACCAAGGGCACAGGCCAGGCTGTAAGGAAGGGATCTGCCTGATCTAAGGGCACTGCAAAAGAAATCCTGAGGCAAAATGATCCCATGGTACATGTAGGGAAATCCAAACGGTCTCCAAGGGAGGTTCTGACCAGTCCCTCAACTGGTCTGTAGAGGGCTGGGGTCTTGGGTTCACTTCCATGAGCTTAAGGTGTGACTACATATCTCTCATATGTGACTATGGAAAAGGAAAGCTTACTCTACTAACACCCAGTGCAAAAATGTCTACCATCATGAGACACAGAGGAAAAAGATATACCCATCAATGTGGTCCAAATTACAAAGATGATTTCCAACCATGGAGTTTTATGTGATATGTAACTACATATCTCTAAATTTTATAAAACTTAAATTTATCAAAACTTAAAAGTAACCTAAACTTAACAGGGCCAAAACTTAACAGAACTTAGAATAACATAATTTAACTGAGCAATTCTTAACTTAAACTAAACTATACAGAAATTAATCTTAGTATTAACTGAATACTAAAATATAACTTAACTTAGATGTAAATATAGTAAATTACTCCAATTAAAAATCCACTTCTATTTTACCCTCCATTGTGATAGTAAATCTCATCATATCATATATATCATATCATATATCATATTATATCTTATCATATCTCTCAAGTATGATAGTTTGCTGAACCATGTATTAACTACTTAACTACCCCCTTTTATTTAAAACCATAAAAATATTATTAAAAGATGATCCTTTTGGGTCCCTTCCAAGTCAGAATATTCTGTGATTCCATGATTCTGTGATATTACCTGATATGGTTTATTTTCAAAGCCTTTTACTAATATGAAGTAAATCTGAGTAAATCAGATGAAACTCTATCCAGCATAGTCACAAAAACAGTGAAAGAGCAGAATCATAATTTGCTCTGTCAAACTTTCATGACTGGATTTATCCAATGTAAGTGTGGGTGACAGTCTTGGATACAGAGTGCAGCTTGAAGGGGATTGTCAGCACATGCACACAAAAGTGTGTGTGCAACCTATATACTCATGCAGATGTGAATATACACATATAAATCTTTCCTTGTGTGTGTGACTGCGTGTCTATGTACACATATATACAGAGAGAGAGAAAAGGAAAGAGATTGACTACACATGAGCAAATAATTCAGTTCTCCTAAGATCCAAAATGCCCTCTGGATGTGTTTGCCTCTCTTTGCTAAGTACTGAGAAAATCTAAGGAGGCTGAAAAAAGGCTATTTTTAGTAATACATTTCCTAGCTTGTGCTACTAATTCTGAGGTAATTAACTACAATGAAAGGTGTTTGCGATTTAATTAGCTTGGCTTTTAATTCTGATTGTTTGTTTTGTTCTTTCTTCCACTGTGGGCAGGGAAAATGAACTGTGGATTTCACCTTTATTGCCAATCAGTGCCAAATCACTTCCACTTTTGCAGACACGTACACAGAGCCTCTGTGCAAGAATACAGACATTTCTCCTGAATTCAGAACTCTTTTTGTTAGCAGAAAGAACTGAATAAAAAAAAATTCAGGGAACCTTGTCTGCTTTGAAAAACAATATATTTTATACTGTCTCTGTTGCTTACATTTCAAACTATTCCAGTTAAATTCTGCCTTTAAAATTTATTGTTTAACATATTTCTGGTCTTAGTCTGGGGGATCTGCTAGGCTAAGGTCCATGCCGAACACTTCATAATTTTACATAAAAATGGTGCTCAGTGCTGCAAAGCTGAGCCAAATAAATGAATTCACATCACCCAAACCTCCTTTCAACTCCAGCCAGTCCAGACTTGTTTTTACATACTTTGGCAAGCCCCAAATGCATAAGATGGTTTGTCTATCCACAATAGGCACAGTGACATTGAGTACACAACAGGGCACCTTCTCAATCTTCTTTCTACTTCATGAATTGTTGACATTTTAACCTCTGCATTTAAAGCTTTCATCTGAGATGACTGCTTCTTCAAGAAGGAGGAACGTTTTCCCAGTTCTGCCAAAGGCTGTTGTTATTTAATACAGAAAAATTGTATTGATAAAACGTGGCTTAAATCAATGGCAGTATCTACCTGTTGATAAAACTGTTGTAGTAGTACGCCTTAAAAGACAGGGAGAAACATAATTGCATTTAGTGACTATTTGACACATGAAAACAAGGGTGTTTAGTTGCCCCCTTTCCTAGTCTCAAGGCAGAATCAGTCACAGGAGGGCAAGAGGCTGAAGAAAGAGTTTAACTCTCTTGTTCCTTACTCATAGCACTCAGCTTGTTATTCAGAACCTGGTATGTTGGTGAGAATAGCTATTGATGAGTGTTTCAGTTTTGTAGAGTTTTAATCAGGTAAATTGTGTTGAATTATATAACTGTTAATGTTTAACTTAAAAAGTCCAATTTCTTCCAAATCTGAGTGTTGGAATTGCTCCTTGATTTCACATCAACTTTCTGCGTACGAATGGCACAACGCTGCTCACATTTATCCATGGTGACTCTTCCACACAGCCACTGGACAAGATTGACCCTTCCTCAAACCATAATTTTAGTTCTGTGCACAGATCTGCATCTTATTTGCTCTCCTGTCCACTTTCCAATTTGCAGATAATCCTTCTGCAAGAAACTTGAAAGAAGAAAACCTTAATTTCAAGATTGCACTGGATTTAGTTCACATCAATACAGGATCTTTGACTCAGAGTGACGAAATACTGGGTACTGCTATCACTAAATAATCATATCTTTCACATGCCATTTCCTTGTAGAAGTAGCTTCCATTTGGCCTCTATTAGAACATACCCCTGTCTTTGGCCATGCTGTATTTTTATTTCTCCACCAGAGATACTGAAGTGTACGTTAGTGCCTGAACGGAAATTACTCTCAGCATTGCTTGAAACAGGCTCTGCTTGCTAAGTAAACAGTTTGTACTAGTTATCACTAGCATAAAATTATAACAGACTTTTGAAAACTTATCTAAAGCAAAAATGGCTGCTTGAGATCAAAGTCCAGATCACGAACTTCATTCATTTTTCTTTTATATACCAGGAATAATGACTCATATTCTCTATCTCTGTTTCTTTTCATGCACCACAGTAGGATGTCTCATTTGCAGCCAAAAGAGAATAAAGACCAATGAATGGCAAATTAAATTCCTGAAATTCAGTTTCTCTGCCCTTTCCTCAAATTAGCAAAACATATTTGCTAACATAACACTTTTAAATCTACAATATATATTTTGCCCCATCTGTAGGTGGGCTTCTTTATTAAATCACAAAACACTAACTGCAGCATCCTATAATAATGGTCTTAAGAGTGGCAGTAAATTGGCAGGAAATTACTGTAATTTCCCTTCTTGAAAAAAATAGGCAAAACCATCCACAAATTCAAAACATGTTTGTGTGAAAATACCCAAACTCCTTTTTTTTTTTCCATTTAAGATCTCTATTTCTCACACTAACATTCCACGTCACTTATTTGCATTACACACCTTGTTTTTGAGAAGCTACATATAATGTTATAGTTTAAACATATGAACGAAAAGTTTCGTACGAAATTATGTAATTCCCTCTAGAATTACATTTCATGATACAGTGTAAGCAATCACCCTATTTTCATCTTTCAAAACAACATTCCAGCCTGCCACAGCATTACAAAACATATGGGACAACGGCAGACCTGGCAGGCTGTTGGGACCATGTTTCCTCAGCTTGCTCAGTTTGCAGTGACCACATTGCTTTAACCTCGCACTTTTGCACAAGTGCATGAGGGATTTGAAACCTCTCACACCCTCCACAGCCACATACTATCAACCCACTGGAATCTTTGCCTCTCTGGTTATCAAGCTAACGGAAGAGGAAAGGTACAATGAGAAGTGGGTGGATGAGCCCTCCGCTCAGATTTGAACGACAGGGAAGAGGAAAATGCCTTGCCTTGGGAAGAGTTAATCCTGCCTAGCCCAGCCTAGCGTGACTAGCTGCGTCATGGTGACTTCCCTTGCAGCAATGAAAAGTTTGACACCACTGTTTGTTTAGGGCTGTGTCCAAAAGCACAGTCACACCCTGTCAGGAGCTGCAAGTGTCGACAGCTTTCCTTCAGTGCCAGCTCTCTGTGCAGTCCTCAGGGACCAACAGGGAGAGAATCCCCTGGTGAGGCAGAGCTGGAGGAACAGCAAACACTGAGACAAGGCTTTATCACTTAATCCTTCATTTTCAGACTCTTGATTCAGAAGCATTATTTTGGGTGTAGGCTTACAAAGCAGCAGGAACTTCTGCAGAGTGTCACAGTAATCTTTCAGGTGCACTGCCCTCTCTAACAGGCTTAGAAGTTTCCCGTCAGCTCGTGGCTTATTTAGCTCTAAAACACGTTTTGCTGTAACAAAGTGGAAAACTTGATTTTGTCAAAAATGCAGTGCTTTCAGGCCTACCCACATTTTTAGGTAAGGCCCCTATTCTGTCATGGCTCTGCTGTTGCAATTTACCTTTGTGTGCACGTTTCAGTGTTTGCAGAGAAGAATTCTGTGTCTACAAGTGGCCTGTTTTTCAAAGGCATGCTGTGGAGACAAAGGTTGAAACCCAAATCACTTCGCAGCAGTCTCCAAGTCTGCCTCTCTCTTCAGAAGCTGTAAATGTGTCTAAGCAAAAAGCAACAGTTCTCCCATCTGTAAATAATGGGCCTGGGTGAAATAGCTCAAATACCTGAAAAAAATTCTTGTTTAAAACAGAGAAGGAAATTCTGGTTCTAGGCAGTAGCTTGGAATACTTTGAGGCTGCATTAGTATGCAGGAAGTAAAGAAATGAAAAGGCAAAGGGTGGTTTAAAAATGTCATTGCACAAACATGCATGCATATTCTCTCAGGCCCTGCTTGGTGGTTCAGTAATGCAGCAGGCAATGGTAATGATACAATTTCATAGCTCCTCTAATCCCAGA
This sequence comes from Chamaea fasciata, assembly GCF_029207755.1. NCBI lineage: Eukaryota > Metazoa > Chordata > Aves > Passeriformes > Sylviidae > Chamaea > Chamaea fasciata. Next base: position 10,920,883 of record NW_027094086.1, on the reverse strand, counting down.
GGATGCACAAAATGCTTGACAAACTGATGTTCTTTATATGCAATAGTCTGGGCCTTTCCTTCTCATCTGTAGAGGAGTGGAAAAGATTACAAATACAGTAAAATCTGGTAAATTCAGAAGCAAGGGGAAGTTAAATATATTCCATTCAATTAATATGCTTAAATTGGTATAATAAAGAAATTCAGACAACTTTACACTTAATTAGCAGACAAGCTAGAATTGTTCCATTTTGGTTTTAGGAGAGCATGGTGTTAACAGAAAACAGAAAGACACATAGGCCCTTTGTACACATAAATCTCTGATTCAGAAGAGAGTATGGAGGTCTCTGATCTCATTACATGGCAAAGAGAGAAAGATCCAGCCCTGGTAAACTTTATTTATGAACCTTGGAATTTCCCCTACTGTTGTCTTTGCTTTTTGCAGTTTGCTTATGATCTTCTAAGTAGATTTTATTTAATTAAATGACACCCTTTTAGAATCATGTAAAAATTCTCCTGAGGAAGGAGTCACCACATGTGAGCGATAGGTTTTATTTGGGTGGGAAGGTGAGGTTCAGCAAATTAGGTGTTGTTTCTAGTTGAAGCCTCTAAAGACAGGCTGACTTTAAAGATTTCTCATTTGGGTGATGGGATAATTCTAAAAGTGGTCTGTCTCTTTTCATAGATAGGGAACCCTGTCAGACCAGATGCATCATTTGTCTGCCTAACATCAGGCTCACAAAATGCTCTCCTGAAACACAAATGACCACATTCAGTGAAAAATCTTAGTGCAATGTAAAGTTACATTCTACCAGGCCAAAAGGAGTGTTCATAAGCATTGATATACCTCAGCTACTGGTAGACAATAAATGGTTATTTATCAGGACATCAAAATCTTTCAGAGAACTTCTTTCAACCCTTTACAGTCTCTGGAGCAAAGCAGTCCAAAAGTCTGAGAAAGAGCATCTTGTACTTTGAAGATCTTGACACAGACAACACATCTGTTTTGCAATCTTATCATCTGTTGTTTCTGTGTGGCATATTTAGGCAAGTATCTTCAAAAGATGTTTGTAATCTCAGTGACAATTTCTTGTGAGAAAAGAAAAAAGAACTCTTAACGTGTTTTTATGGTCACCTTAACCACAGTCTATTCCAGGAATGTGAAGCAGCAGCTAAAGAGCATCGGTTATCTCACACAGGAAGAGTGCCAGGGGTGGGATGCTGGCACACATCCCCACGCCCAAGGAACGCTATCTGCAGTGGAACCTGCAAGACTGTGAGACTGAGAGTGCTCAATTTAGCAGTGAGCAATATTGGTGCCTGTGCTGGGTGGTGATTCCTCACCTAGCCCTCTCCCAAAAGGAGAGCTGGTATCCCAGGTAGGACACACACACAACAGCACAGCTCGTCAGTTGCTTAGGCTCACACCTCTAAGAAATCAGGCTAAGAATATTCATCATGGGACCACCTGTGGCACCTGCAATGTCATTTATTATTCAAGGTCTATTAGATGGCAAAGGGACAGATGTTGTGGGCACCCTCAGCACTGACAGACTGTTCATCAGCATTATGAATTTATATATCTCCTACAGGTTCTGCTATCAGCTGTGTTCCTGGTTAAATGGGTCAGGCAAGGAAGTACATTCCCTAAAGGAATTGCAGTCTCCTATACCTCAAAAACTTCAGTCACAGAGGAAATATTCTATTTTGATGTGGTTCAAAAAGGTGGCAGGGAGAGGAGTAGAAACTTTATAGCAAGACCAGCTTGATTCAGAAGACGGACTGTGCGCTACATATTCAAGACTCTTTGGGGTGAAAAAACACTAGAGAACAGCAAGGAAATGTTCTCAGTCTACACGTAGAAATTGTTAAAGGTGTATAGAGTGAGACATTTTGATAATCTCTGTATTATTTGAAGAATGATTCTTTTTATAATGCTTTTATTCCCGCAACAATGCCACTGTTCCAATAGCTCTGTCAGAGCTACTGAGTGGTGAGTTAACCCTGCTGCTGCCCTGAGAGAAGTGGAAGCTGCTGAGCTAAAGCAGAGAGGGTGGATAGACCTTTTCAAGCTGGAGAAACCATCAGCTTAGTAGAAAGGAAGTGACTGAAAAAAGAGGTTAAGAGAGACCTAATAACAATTCCCCGAGGAAAACTGCTGGTCAGAACAATTAGCTATGAATCTAGGAAAAGCCATAACTGAACAGAGAACAGGGGATTTATTTTAATTTGGTATCTAGGAGCACTTTGGATGGGAGCTAAAGGAATACTTTCCCTTTCTAAGTGGATCCCTAAAAAGAGGTGTCCAGGGCTGTCTCTCAGCTCCAGCTCTACACTCTTCATTATGGCACATTATGGCACAACTGGAAGAGTGAGTAGGTTGCACTCATTTTGCCAGTCACAGCTATGGTCTGCAAATGTGACTGCATGGAATATCTGGTTTCTAACACAGGCTGTGAAGGGATGTCCCTTTTGACCACCGTCAGGGAGGAGCTGACAGGCTCACCAGAGACTTCAGAAAACCTCAGCCTTCCAGTTAGCAAGGAGCTCAGTGCTCTCAGGTACTCAATTTGTCACAAGGGGAATGCTAGGAATGCTATGCAATATTGCACAGAGTAGTTAAAAGGCATTAGCTGCCATCTCATTTATTAAAAAAAAAAAAATCCTCTTTGCTGCAGTTCACCAGTGATCAGCTACACACAATACATCCTTGATCATGTCTCAATGGAAAGTCTTTTATTTCGTTTTCCTGGGCTCTATATTCCACTTGTGGGAGGCCAGGCCAGTTAACAGCATAATGTATTTTAAAAAGGAATAGATTACTAGTAACTATTTTTCTCCATTAAAATCAGCAGAGAAGTTTACTTAATTCTTTGTCCTTTAATCAAAGCAGTAAAGAATTTCAGCAATCTGTAAATCTGGCTGTATAGAGTTACGAAATAGGGAAAATTCACAATAGTGTTACTTTTCTTTGAAACTCCTTTATCTCAGTGAAAGATATTTGAGCAAACCCGTCACAACACACACTGCTGTACTATTGACTGATGTTCCCGTTAGGAATTCTTGCCACAGGTTTTGCAGCAGAGGGTAAGGGCAGAGCACAATCGTGTTGAAAAGTGTTGGTGCTGGCGGTTTAAAAATCACTGCTATTTTTTTAAAATCCCAACTTGAGTCTTTACAAGGCTGTACCATGAGACACATGCACAGTGTGTTACATTAAAATGTTTAATTAGAAATATGAGTTATGCCTTGCATAGCAACAAGAAACCATCATAAAATAATGTATACTCTGATAGTCTCAGACTATCACAGCAGTCATGCATAAGTTCAAATCCTTTTCAGTGGGATATTGATTAAATCATTCTTTGATGAATCTAGGCCCAGGCATTCAGCAGCCTCTTCCCTTTCTCAGCATGAGTTTAGTTATGTGAAGCCAGAAATGGCCTTTGTAATGTTTAGACTTTGAGAGCACATTCAGCTGGAATCCTGCCTCACACCTAGGGCTAGACCTCTGCAATAATGCAACTCTGCTTGTTCCAGCTCTGAACAAAGACAAGTGGGTCTATGGAGTTATGTTACTCACTACAAGTTGAGGCATCAGCTTTCCATGTGGCTTTATCCTCCCACCCCCTTTCCCACAGGAATAACACAATGTGAGTTAAGCTTGTGCCTTTGCCATTATCTTGCCTTAGTGGCTCAGTTCCAACACACAGCCATGTACCACCTCATTATTTATATCCTGCTAGCATCTTATTTAGGGCCTCAACTTCCATCACAAATGTATTGGGATAACTGGATAAGAGACTCATTATAATTGTAGCGTCTCTACAGGGGTCAGCACCTCCTCCCCATGAATATGATAAGGTGCTCCAAGTGCCACCTCACCTGCAAATGGTGTTTTTCCCTGAAGACTCACTTCCCACAGGCTACAAGCTGCTATTAAATTTCTGAAGCAATATTTTAATAACTTAATTTAAGATTTAACAGCTTTCTTTCCTGTGCTTTGTTGCATAATTAATCCACGTGATGGGAACTCATTAGAATTGGGGACCTGAGATGCATCTGGACACACAAGGCCTGTAAACAGCCCTAGAACCTGTGTTACGGGTTCAAATGCAGAGCTGTGTGCAGAAAAAATAAATTATTTTATCCTTGGGGGTAATCAGAAACTACTTTTTGATAGTTGGATGTGTCTTTCAATCATGTCTGTAGTTTGTTATAAGAGTAGTAAAGCCAACAAATTTTTGTCCACTGACATTTAAGGTGGAATGCTTGCTTCCTGGGCTGAGAAGATCTGGCCCAACACCTCCAAACATCATTCTGCATGCATGTGTGCATGCCCATGAGCTGTGGCCACTTCTGCCTCCTGAAAACACACCCTAAGCAGATACTACAGAGACACTTTGAGCCTGACATTGAACAGTCCACTATGGGATTTTGTCTCTTTTGCTTGCTTAGTGCTGTGCTGCTGTGTTTTTGGACACATAGAAGAGATGAGACCTATCACTGCCATCCTGAACTGCTGAAAGAACTGAAGCCTTGGTGTCCCACTTCTCCAGAGAACTCTGTAACTGCAAGACTTCCATGAGGTTTCTTGTTTACTGCTGGTAGTGCTATTCTGCTTTCATATGACCCAGAGAATGCAAATGGGTCTGGCCCTAAGCACTGGTAAAAGCATTTGCTCAAGTTTAATGTCCAAGACCGTGCTCTGGATTAGGCAGAGCAGAGGTTTGAAATCACTCTGCAGGGAAACTTGGCTGGGTGAGCTGCCCATTTACCTGTAAGCATGGGTGTGGGAATCTCATTTCTTCAGTTTGCAGTGAGAGCTGCAGAACCCAGCTCCAGGGGACAGGCTGTAGCAGAGAACAGCATGGCTGAGTGTGTACACCAGTCTGCCTCATTAATGAATATTTCCCTCTTCTGCACATCCCTTCCAAGGGTGCACTGCTTTCTTGACAAGCTGAGGAACAAAACATAGAAAACACAAAGACAAAACAACAGCATGAAAGGGGTAACACCTTCGGCCATCAGGGATATGCTCCTCACAGTTTGCAGTGCTGAGCTTCCCAGCAGAGCACCTTTTCCCCACTGGACATGAGCAACAGCTCTAATGAAAGCTTTGTAAAGGAGAGTGCTGCCAGCCGCCTTCTCTGGGAGCTGGATGAGTTGTGTGCAGAGACCTGTTTTCCACAGACAGGATTTACATAAGCACTGCACACATTTCTCTGTGTGTTGTCAGGGTGCCTCGATCCTTTTCTCTCTTGAGGCCCATCTTCCTCTGTACAATTTCTGTGTTGAGCCAGGTACACTTGTGTACTTGTTTTGCTCAATTAAACCTTTTCCATGGATGTGAGTCATCTACTTCATGGTCCAGAACATACTCATTTCATTTCCTCTGCCCTCTGGTGATTGAGTTAATACCCTGTAAACACCTTGAGACCTCATCGCACTAACTACTGTACAAAGAGCAGGGCTTGTCCCAGAATGATTCTTCTGAACAGGACAGGACAGAAGCAGCTCAGAAGAAAAGAAAAAATAAAGAGCATAGACTTTTTTTTATATGGTCCTCAATTCTTAATAGTCCTAGTTAATTTCTGCTGACTGACTAAATGCAAGCAACAAATTCTGGTTTTGACATAGGGACTGACAGCAATTCTCAGTGACCTGGGGTGAAACAAATGAGCCTCACTGATCATTTGACATAGGTTTCTAGCAAGCTCCAGACCCTTCCAACAAGCTCTGCCAGACCTTCCTGACCAGAGGGTGCTTCGAGTTCCTCATTTCCACTGGACTTTGGATCCAGTGTTTGGGAGAGACCTGTGGGGTGGCTGCCCTGGCACACAGCCAGCAGCGTGCTGTGGCTGACAGGGGCAGTCACCTGCCCAAAAGGGGCCAGGAACTCCATTGAGAGCAACAGAGATGCTCAGCAATGCTGGTGATGTGCCACTGGCATCCAAGGAGGGAGCAGCTGCAGAGGGACCCCAAAAAGAGGGTCTGGAGGAGGAGGAGGAGGGGAGGGGCTGCAGGCCCAGAGCAGAGGTCCCCCTCAGGCAGCACCTCAGCTGGAGCAGAGACACTCCTGTAGCCCAGGGAAGGGCCTGTGCCAGGACAGGGAGAAGGGGGAGGAGGGAGGAGCAGCCAGGAGACTCACTACAGCACATCTCCACCCCTATGCCCCTTGGTGACATGGGGAAAAGGGAGGAAAGGTTTATTTTAACTTTTTTTTCTTTTTTTCTCACTTGACAATACATGTAATTTTCCCCATTATGTGTCTGGTTTGCCTGTGACAGTCATTGGTCACTGATGTCCCTGTCTTAATCTCAACCCATGAGTCTTTCCATCTTCTTCTCTTGCTCAGTAAGAGTGAGAGCAACTGGAGGGTTGGGGCCCTTGGCACAGGGAGGACCCAGCTGTGCAATCTCAGGCTGCAGGGTGCTCCTGGGACTCCTTTTCTGCAGGTCTGTGCTGATGAAGCACCTCTGTGAGCAAGGGAAGGAGCTGCAGCAAGAGGTCAGCACACTGTGGAGCTACACAGATGAAGAAAAGGAAGCTGACTGGATGCTCTCCTGGATACAAGGGGAGCCTGACCCTCCAGCTGAAGAAGGGACAGGCAGTCTCTGCTTATTGGATTGGAAAACAGAGAATGATCCATTCCTGTGTGCAAGAAGCCAAGCAGAGGTGTCATGGATGATCAAGGGGTCCTTGAAAAAACTCAACCAACCTTCACCTTCTTAAAGCAGCCTTCACCTTCAGTGGTGAAAGGCTGCTTTAAGAAGTCCTAAGTCTCCATAATTGCAGTTATGAAGAATAGGACTGGATTCAGCCCTGAGGAACCTGCTGTAGTTGCATGTGTCTTGAGCATATGGGTAATTAGAGGATCTCCAGAGGTCCCTTCCACCACTATGGATTTGCCATGATTATGCAAGTCTGCTGTTCCCTGTTCCCTTCCTTTCCCCTCTAGCCCTTGGGGACCTTTCCCCTGGCCACTGGCACTGCAGAGCTCTTTGGAAAAAAGCACAAGGCAACCACTCTCAGATTGAAACTTGGGCATCTTCCTTACAATGACAATGGAGGTGTTAGTGGTGGGCAGTAGGATTTTATACAGTATCCTGGAGACCTGAGCAGATTTTCAGGACAGATGACAACTGAAAACTGATTTTCTCTTCTGCCTGGGGATGATGGGGATTCAATCTTCCCATAACTTCCAGATTTTTGTGGAGTGAGGACCTTAATGGGTGTTGTACTGGAAGCGATCCACAGTGCATTGAAGAGGGAACTGAAGAGAAAAGCTCTCTGTGTAAGTCCAGTGTTCAGAGCAACCAGCCAGGACTGCAAAGACCTCATCACAGTCCATGTCCCTCTATGTGCATTTTCTATTATCCTATTTCTAGCTCAGTTGCATTCTGACATAAAAGGGCAATGCAAATGTCCTATTCAAGATGCTTCTGTTTGGTATCTGATGTCACATACATTCTGGAAGCAGCCATTGGGAGGGAGATCCAGCAAGCAGGATCTCCCTCCCTACAGGCACAGGCTGTGAGAGAACCCACAGACTGCTTTGCTTTATGTACTTGGAGAAACTTCAGGTACATAAAACAAAAGGCCCAGAACCTCAAGAAAACACTATGACTAAATAAACACACATGCACAAAAAAAACCAGGCCAAGCTATGAAGCTTCAGAGTTCAGTGGCCTCCAGTGCTAGCTCAGTGGCAATCCAGTGATAACTGAGCAGGGATTTTCACATATTGATCCAGTCCCCAAATCACACTTTCAGTTCTTCATATTTTCAAATCTAGTATCAGACACCTGAAAATTCAGGCACTCTTGCAGTCACATAGAGCACAGCTGGGTGCCTCATACATCTTGTTCAAAGTTGCCTAAGTCCATACCAGAGCTACAAATTCAATGTTATGGTAGATTCACACCTGCAGCCTTGAGCCTTGAAAGCTGCTGTGTCTGTTATAAAAATTTGTCTCACTTTCTCACACCTGTAAGACAGCTGTCACAGACAGCTGCCACCCACAGAAGAGCTAAATCTACACCGATACTTTCAGCAGAAGTCTTATCTTGTTTCAGCTAGATTTCCTCAGGATGGTTTCACTCAATAAATTCTTCTCAGAGCTGACTCAGTCCTTTTGTGTGAGAGTCAAATAGCTCCTGGTGGTCAGGATCTTGAGGACAAGTACAGTTTGTTGGTTGTATCACTGCTTTTACCATTGTGAATATGCATCCAGTGGAAGGCTTTAATGAATTAAGAATGTTTACCCTATGGGTGTAATATTTCACCACAACACACAACCCTTTTTGCCTTGATTGAGAAATGTCCCTAAGCTTGGTGTGGGTAGAACAATGATCCCACAGAGCCATGGATCTGCCAGGAGATGAACCACACAAACTGAACAGTTATACAGATTTCCCCAAAAACTCCCTGTGAGTTCTGTTTTCTCATTTCTCTGTCTAGCAGACGCTACATCTGTTCCTTTAGCAGTTGCTGGCAGACAAGCCAAGCTATGGTGCCAGCTAATACTATATGATCTGCTGCTGAATTAATTTTCCACTTAAAAATTAAATTATGGGCCAGATCCTCATTGGATTTAATACAGCTATCACCTATTAGACATCTGATGATCTGGCCTTGTATAGAGATTATTCTTCCTCTCTCTTCATAGCAAAAACACAACCAAAGAGTTGGATTTTGATCTGATGTGTAAAGGCAGTGAAAATATTGATTGTTTTGTGTCTGATGCATCCACCGTGAGAAATTACGACTTTTTTCAAAAAGCTGGAGAAAAACATGGCATTAAAAAAAAAAAAAAACAAAGAAAAGAAAGAAAGGTTGTAAAAGATACTATAAATCTTTTATTTCTTTTGACTTACTATGCAATGCCCTTCATTTTGAAGGAAATGGTACAATCAATGATGTGTACTTCTTTCTCAGGAAAAGAAGATATTTGCACTAACAATTCAACATTTACTGACAAAAGACAGCTTACAGAAAATGCGCATGGTGGGGAAAATCATATTTGTGATTACACTTCTTATTGTGGATGATTTCATGAAGTGTTACAATGTCAGGAATTTCAAGTGTGCATTTAAAGAAAGCTTCTAATCCAGTATTACTACAAAGGAATTTAAACCATCTAAACCACTGGTGTTCAAAATCACCCTGATTTTTTCCTATTCACAGTTAAAGAAAAAGCCTAGTCTGAAAGTCTAAACCCATGATACAATACTCCTGGCCTTATCACTGCACACTGATTTTTAAGAGTAGTCAAGCATACTCAATTAACAGTAGATTTCTTACAAATAGAAACTGCTGTTAGAAACAATATACTTCCTATCTCTACTTAGTTTCTAGTCTCTGATCTCTTATACAAAGTTAAAATTTTGCTTTCAAAAATATTTGTTCCTACATGGCTGTTAGCTTTACAGTTGCTGCTGTTAATTGTCAGAGAAGCACAGGTGGGAAACCACTTGACAACACACTTCACATAGCCAAGGACAGACCTTTGGTAAAACTTAACCAAAGGAGAGGAGAAAAAGAAAACCACCATTACATTCAAAATCTGAAACAGATTAATCACACAATATTACCTATAATAGTACTGAGTGGAATAGTGAAATCAAATGAAAAAAAGAAGTTCGCCTCTGGTTTAATTTACACAAAACAATTTAAAGTTTACTTCCACAGTCTAGGGTCCTTCAGAAGAATGTATTTTTCAAAGTAAGAAAATAGAGTTTTTGAAGTAGCTTTTGGGAATTTTCCCTGCCTACTCTGCAACTGCCTACCACATTGGCCAGAGGAGTTCTAGAGCTGCTGTAATCAATACTTTGTACTCACACAGAATCAGGGAAAACAAAATAGTCTTCAAGTTTATATCTTTGTTCACTGCCATAGAAGGTGAATGTCTATATTGTGTTTTTAAAATTATTCAATCAACAGATAATTGTAGGTTTTACTACAACACCTTTTCCAAGGCATTATTTGCATCAAACACACCAATACTCCAGGGAAATAAGACTGCTCATCTACATTTCCTAGCTGGAGCTACATTTAAACATCTGGGGCTCAGCCTTGCCAGCCTTCACATGTGCATATTGATATTCACAGCAGTAGATATGCCCAAATGAGTAAATTCATATAGACTAAGTGTTTATACAATCAAAGGGCTTTTAAAACAAATTATATTAACTTTAAATGTTAAAAATGCAAGGCAAAGTTCAAGCATGGCAAGACAAAGATACTAGAGAAATCTGCAGCAGATCACCAGCTTAGCTTACAACTGCTGTGTAACACCTCTCACCACATCAGTGCAGCTCCTGAATTTCCAGGGGGAAACTGAGGCCAAAATTGGGGCCGGGTTCCATGAACTCAGTTTGGACAAGAGGCCCTTTGAGTAACACCTTTCACTGCACTGCTTGTTCTCCCCTGTTGATTATGCAACCTCAGATTCTCCAGGCTCCCACCAGAGACATCACATTGAAATTCCAGACCCTCATTCATAAAGAAATGTAAATATACACTTAATTTCAAGCACAAGAATAGGCTTACTGATTTTCAAGTGGCCTCAAGCAGGTAAGGTCTACTCAAAACTTTAATCTCAATACAGGCTTAAGACCTTTGCTGGAGCACAAGCTCTGCAGAAGGATCACACCTGCATTTCTCTATGTTAAAGCAGATGCAGAGAAGAGCACTTTATTTCTTTCCCCTCTCTTTTGTGATCTATGTAAAACTCCTGAAGCATACACAAAAGAGTCCGTTTTCCTGGGAGACCTCTTTTTTAAAATCAAGCTCCAGAAATCCCAGTTTACTCTGCAGACAGTAACTGAGCAAAGTACAGCAAAGACAAGAAGCCAAGCAGCTGAGATGTGCTTCTATAGCAATTTCTGTTCTTACATCCAGGACATAACAGGTCCATGGCTTTAAAACCAGACTGCTTAGAAATATGTGCAGTGGTGTTTAGTAGCACCTATTAAATAACACTGCCTAATCAGCAGGTAGGGGAGAAGGACCTGCCTGTTAAAGATTCAACGGTTGCGTCTTTATCTGCTGGAATAAGAAATCCCTGTATGGAAGTAGCCCTCTTTCAGACAAAATTTTAAAAATGCCAAACTTTCCACCCTCTTCTACTTTTACACATAATGGAATGCCAGAGGACAAAAAATTCCCAAACATAGCTTGCAGGGAAATTTTAAGATTCCAAATATCAAACACCTGTAGCCCAGGTGTCAGAGGAGCACAGAGGTTTTGTAACAGCAAAATGCATGCCAAACTCTGCTGTGAGGAAAGCTCTCCCTTCACTCTCTGTCCTAGTAAAGCACTGCAAGCTCTGGAATTCTTTGCTAAGGCCTTGTGCCTGTGGGGGAATTTATCCCAAAAGGCATGACCGGTACAGAGAAGCACCAAGACCAGCACAAGACATGATTTCAGCTGGTCAAAGAAGCTTTGCTTTCCATTCCCAAGCAGATTTGGTCCTTTTTCTAATTAAGAAAAACCTGCAAAAAACCAAACCAAACCAAACCAACAACAAAAACCCCCCCACACACAAACCACTTCCCCCCCCCCCCCCCCCGCAACAACAAATGAACAAAAAAAGAAGTGGAAAAAAAAAAAGAATAGAAAACAAAGCCAGACTATGGAGGATATCTCAGAAATGGCTAAGTGTCATAGTTCCGATGTTTCAGACACAAGGGAAAAATATTTTCACAACTAGTTTACTGTTTAGTACCCTGTAGATACATAATATTTGACATTTATAGCAGTTTCTATACTTTATGACCTAGAATACACTTTAGATCATGAATGAAAAATAAACCCATTCAGAGGACTGGAAAATAACGTGCATAACAATTTACTTTCAAAAGCAAGGTTATGAAGGGTTTTTCTAAACTTCCAAAAATATCTCTAGGAAAATATTATTTTACATAGCTATATTACACAGTGAAATAAACTTTGTTATGTACAAGGTTTCAGTGTGAAAGAAACCAGAGCTAGACATTTGCTCATGGTCTAGATAAATCTGTTGTCTCATATCAGTCAGAGGTACAACAGAGAGACTCTCCTTCACTCTTTTTCAGACTGTCTCAGTGATCATTTCAGCTTTTAGTAGTTACTAGTAGTTGTATAAAACCTGTGTGCAGACATCCACATATTAACCCTATCACGGGCAGATATGGGTAGATATGCTTTCAAAGCAAGGTTAGACATCTGCTCGACAACCACAGTAACCTGAGTATAACTCAATTGCATATTGGTGAAAACACACTTAGTGTAGGCACCTGAGCTACAGCATTCTAAGGGAGCTTGGTGTTAAACCCTCCCCTGGATTTGGGTGTTTCACGGGCCAAATCCTAGCTTGTATATTTTAGGCAGAAAACATGACACCACAATCCAGTTGGCTCAAATTGGCAAAGTTGCTTCATATAATTTTAACTAATCAAAAGCTGCTATCTACCTATTCTTAAACAACAAACTTTGCTCCAGTCACAGGGGTGGAAAGGACATGGAGTACTTTGCTATTTGTGGTGTAACTGTAAACAACTACCGGGAAGACCATATTAATTATACTTCAAGTTTACATCACACTGTTAGTTTCCATTATTTAAATGAACTCAAGCTTATCTTTAAGTTCACATCATCATATTGGGTTTTAGGGGGAAGGAATTTTGAATTAGAAACTCCAAATCAGTACTTGTTTACACACCCCAGCTCCCAGGACAAAGATCTGACAGTGCAGCCTGTGTGGGAGATCAGTTCAATAGCTGAATAAAAGTTCAGGGAATATTCACGGCAGGCAGCACTGCACTCCCCCTTCCTGAGGGACTTGCACTACTTTGGAGGCATGTCCCCTCCTCTAATGCTATAGCTCAGCTGCATAACATAGAATTAGAAAAAAATGGAAACATGAAATCCCTAATGAAGAGGAAACGGCTTTGGAACACCCAAGACCCCCTGCCTACAATGTCTTCCAGCCTGTGCTCCCCTCCATCACCTTCCTCCATCACAGCTGTGTTTACTGTGGTGCAGAACCCGTGGCACGCTCACAGCCAGAAGTACCCAGCCAAGAGGTCACCCTCTTGAGGGACAGCTTACTCAACACCTACTCTTACACATAAGCAACCTGCTTCTGCTGCCTCTGTATTACAGGCGTAATCAGGAGCTCTGTCTTTTGTTTTAGAGAAAGTCAAGGCAGCCTGTACAAAGCTCAGCACCTGCCTGTAGGAGCCCCAACACACACCAGTGTGCAGAGTATAACTGGGGTGGCAAGCTTCCTTCCCTGGGACCTGTCAGCAATAAATACATCTTCTGTCCCCAAAGCCACATGCTGATGGCAAAGGAGCAGGTTCCCCAGCCCACCTGCAACCTCCTATCAATTAAGAAGGCACCAGGCACATCAAACCCATTTCATTAAAATCAGAGGAGATTTCAGCCCTACACCTGGGGAAGTGGTTACCAAACCCATGAAGCCTTGAACCAGGACAGAAGCAGCTCCTTCCAATACCAACAGAAGCCACAGCTGAAGAGAAACAATAGCAGAGAAGGGAAAACAATATCCTCCTGCTCAGAGCTAGGCAGTCAGTGTCCTGGAAATTGTTGGCTACTTCTTAATGGTATTAAATACTATTAACTTCTGTTGATAAGTAGATGTCAAAGGCATTTAGCATCTTGTAGGGTCAGGCCTACTGGCAGATGGCTGACAAAAAGGCTATGTGTGAACATGGCAGAAAGGAAGGGAAAGAAGTGAGAGAGGAGAGGGATAGAATTGCCCTGAGTTTTATACTCTACGAACAAGTCAGGGGTTTTATCATCAAGCACTGAAGGAGTTAAGCACTAAAGCACAGACACTTAATCAGCTTTCCCCCTTCCTTTCACATGTGATTGGAATGAAGCTGCACCGAAGCAGCCCAAAGGGCTTATAACAGCTCAATTTCGAAGCCTTCAGTTTTAATCCCCATCACCCAGGCTAAGCAGAATGGTGGTGCTGAGGCTGCTACTCCACAGCAGTCTGAGCACCTGGATGATGATGGTCTTCCTCCTCCTCTTCCTCCTCCTCTGCAGCCTGCAAGTGGCTGGAGAGCTCCTGGATCACAGCAGCCCTACCAATCTGGTCATTTCTCCTTTTCTCCATGATCAGATCCTCCAGGCTCTGAAACTCCAGCGTGTGGCTGCGCTTGTCACCCAGCCGGATCTGCAATCGGTAGGGCTGCTTGCCTATGCGCAGCTCCCCGCCGATTTTAAACTCTCGCTTGCCGTATCGGCACCAGGCAGCAAAACACTCCGAGTTTCTCCAGCTCAAGTCCCGATCCTTGCAACCCACCTGCTCCAGGGCATTGCGCACCACCACGGCCGGGCTGAGGGGCTTGTAGCGGTACAGCTGGTTGGCAATGCGGCCCCGTCTGCCCTGGCTGGCATCGGTGAGGAAGCTGTTCACCACCTCCAGCCGATGCAGGTGCACAACTTGAAAATCCCCGACATAGACCACCCAGTGCGGATACTGGGCTTGGCACACAAACTCCACCAAGTCACCTGGTTTACACCTATTCAGCAGGTTCTCCGGGGTGTAGGTGCTCAGATGCCCCCCACCTCCTTCATCGCCCTCCTCTAGATGCATGTCCTCCTCTGAAAAGCTCTTCTGGTAAATACACTCATCCCGGTAATAGACTGAGCACTCCACCTCGTGCAGCTGGGGATCGTAGGGCTGCAGGGCAGGGTTCTCGCCCCCCAGGTCATGCACCGAATCCTGCTGCTGCTCCAGCTCATCATCGTCATTCGAAAAGATGTAGGAGACCCCGATCCTGGGCCCTTCATCTCTGTCCATACCTGTCGGGTCGGCCGTGGGAACTTCCTTGTAGTTGAGATGGGTCAGCTTCTCCACCTGGTTCCCCATGCCCGCTGCAACGACAGACACACGGCGGGGCCATGAGGGCGGGCGCGGGTGAGCGATTCCCAGGGAAGCAGCGCGGCTCGCCCTTCCACAGGCGCCCCGGTTCTCCCCGCTCAGCGCAGTCTCTCGCAGCTCCCCGGGGCTGCGGAAGCCCGTCGGGGACGGGGGAAGGGGGTACACGACACTTCCCTACCTGTACGGAGGAAGGCGCAGCGGCACCACCACCTGTTAGGCGGCGGCGATAAGGAGGAGAGAGGCGCAGGAGCCGCCGGGGAGCGGGCAGGCACCCAGCCACCTGTTAGAGAGGGGCTGCGAGCGTCTGGGGAGGTGGGGAGGTCCGAGCTGGGGACGGCAGAGAACGCACCCCCCCCCCGCCGCCCAGGTGAGCCGCGCCGGGCCGCCGGCCAGGTGCGCCTCCCCCGCCCTCCCCGGCACCGGGCGGCCGCGAACTTACCCCGCGGGGCCGGCGGCTGCGCGGCGCCGGGAGCGGCTCAGGGCGAGCGGGCGGCGGGGCGGCGGCGCGCCTGGATCATGGCCCCGGCCCGGCGTGGCTCCTGCTCCCCGCGCAGCGGCAGCGCCCGAGCGCCGCGCCGCCGGCTCCGCGGCTGGGCACGAGCGCCGGAGAGGCACGGCCGAGGGGAGGGAGGGAGGCTGGATCCACCGCGGACGCCCCGGCAAGCGTTCAGCCCCCAGCATTTAAAGAGGCAGATTTTTTTTTTCTTTTTTTTTCTCTTCCTTCCCCCCCAGGCTTCTTCCCTCTCACCTCCCTCCGCCCCGCACCTTTTCACTCTCTTCGCTCGTACATGCCAACCGCTTTGCTCCTCGCCGAGGCTGGTGGCGGGCGGAGGTCGAGCACGGGGCTGTCGGCGCCGCCGCTGCGCAGCTCTGCGCGGGCAGCGGGCGTGCAGCGCGCTCAGCCCCAACTCGCACAGGCGCGGCGCCTTTAAGGGAGCGGTGCCACAGCAGCCCAGCCCGCCGGTGTGCTTGGGGGGAGGCTCCGCAGCCGGAGTTTGCCCGGGACGGCGCCGAGAGGCGAAGCGGAGCCTCGGTGCGTGGCCGTGCGAACGCCGCGGTGCCCGCGCAGAGGCGCGGAGCTGCCCCGGGGGAAGCGCCCGCCCCGCGCAGCCCCCGCGGGAGCGCCGGGAGGTACCTCCCTGGGGCCGCGCACAGTGACGGGGAAGTTGTAAAGTGAACGCAATCAAAGCGCCCGGTTCTCCTGGGCTGATTTAGCGCCTTCGATTCCTCCATGCGCGGAGTGTGTAATTAAGTTTATTAATTTATTTTCTTTCCGACTCCAAGAGCTCAGTCTCTTTTTCAATATAGAAGATGATTTTTTTCTCCCCTGGAAAGGCATTATGAGATCTGGTGGGAATATTTTGTTTTCTGTGTTTTGGAGAACACAAAACAATATTTTGCTTTTTCATTAATGCCTAGTTAGTATGTTAGGTGGGTTTATTTTTCATAATATTTTAACATACACTGGTATATTCACGCTGTTAAAATAAACTACAGAGATAATTTATGGGATGTAGGAGTAATGTCTTTAATTTTCTCTCATTTATTCCCTTTGTCTGTTATCTTGTAATTTATAAGCCCAACTGCAATTGCTGTTCTGAGTATCCGCTAAATAGCGGTGAATGAAGGAACAATTGTAGTGTTACTAGGGCCCTGGGTATTGCCAACGGGCTCGAAGAATACGGTTTCCATCAGATTCTACATCTCTGTGTTTTCAGATGTAGACCTGCCCTTTGGGATGGGAAGAATTACTCCATCTGGGACTGGGGAGATAAGCGCTGCTTGGGATGGTGGGGCATTGCAAGCAATTGCAGCAGTGACACACAGCCAGATCAGAACCTTTTTGTTTTGGATTCAAGCTGGTGGCTATGTCCATGGGAGCATTTTTGAAATGAACCTCCCAAACACCCAGCCCTGACACACATGCACTTTGGTTTTCATCCCAGTGTGTTTTCAAACAGTGCACGTTTCTCTCACATCCAAACAAACTTGATGTACTCATGCGGCAGGGTTGGATCAAGGCTAGTTGAGCAAATGCCCAAAATGTATTGAATGTAGATGTGATTTCTGGGCACTGCATGTTTCCCTTTCCAGTTCCTCTCCTCTATAGCTGCTGCTGGACAAAAGAGGGCCCTGCTTCATAGTCAGAGCATTGTGAAATTGCTTTGCTAATTAAAGATGGGTATGTGTGAAAGTGAGAATATTCTAAAAGGGGGTGCTAAACTGAACATAGAAGTGATTTTTAATGTTCTCCCATTTCCATTTGAAGCTTTGTCTCAGCACTGTATCTTACTATCTCTGGACCAGTTACACTTCTTTGTTAAAATGGTTGGCAGCTCTGTGTTCAAGGCCAAGTTTCTTTTTGAGTCTTCTGCAATGTATGGTAAGATGTGTCCATGCATGAGTGGAAACTCAGTATGGCCCAGGCAGACACTTGTATGTTCATGCATATCCACAAAGATTTTCAGCTCTCTATCATGTTTTCTCTTGTCTGCTTCGATTCACCTCAGTGCCTAATTTTCTGCACCTTGTCTGCTGCTTTAATCTCTTTGATCTCTTTCAGTTTCCTTGCCATGACTGCTCCATTGTATCCACATTGTCCGTTCAATCAGCTGCTTTCTAGGGTAAGAAACCATTGGTGAGTATTTTTGTATCATAAACCACATCCATAATGGCTTAGTGCACACATAGGTAAGGAATTGGGTGGAAAATCCACAAAGAATTTGCAGTGCCTGTATATCATTTTGTCTACTGCCTAAAATTATGATGCCTAAACTTCTTCATGCTTAACCTCTAAGCCTCAGAGCAGCTAAACTCTGCAGGCAAATGGGTGGCAGGGTGGCTGGGACAGTGCATGCTACCTCAGTGACTGTGGTTTTAGAGAGAGAGAGTTGACGTCTTGTATAGTGTTAAAAAAAAACCCAACCAACCTACCAACCAAAAACCACAAACAAAAACTTTTGTGCTTATCTGCTAAAGATGATGCAGCCTTTGGATGTCAAGTGGAGGCAGGAAGGGTTGTGCGTTTCCTGAGCTAGGAGCCCAAACTGCAGCAGAGCAGAATTGAAGGCTGTCTTGGTTTAGATAGACAGGTATCTGCCAGGGAAGATTGGAGTCTCCCTTGGAAAGTAAGCCCCTCTCCCCCCCCTTTCGGAATTATTATAAATTTGCAATTAAAAGGCTGTCAGGCAAAGATTTTGGGAATAGGTATAGCAGTTCTTTACTAGGGATATAAAACCACAAATGTTGTAATATAGAAGAATAAGCAAGCAAACAAACAAGAATCCTAGAAAACCCTGACAGAGTCAGAAATACAGCATGATGCCCTGTTGGTCAGGGTGTTGAAGCAGTCCAGAGTAAGCCCTCCTGGAGTGGCAGATGTGGTTCTGTTGAAGTAGAGATGGTCCTGTAGAAAAAGGGTCCAGTTATGGTGAGATGGGTCTGGTCTTCCTCCAGGAATCCAGTGGAAAACTGAATGATTGGTGACACTTGTGGCTCCTTTTATCTGGATGGAAATGGTTTGGCTCCTCCTCCCTGGGTAGAGCATTTCACAATAGGATTATGTAATGTGTTATGTCATTGGTGAGCTTTAATGGCCCATTAAGAAAAGATATCCCCACGGAGGGAATGGGAGGGTGAGCAGAGATAAGAAACAATGCCCCACTGAGCAGAGATACGCAACACTGCTCCACGCGGTCTTTAACAGCTGGCTTGTTATCAGAGAAGGCAATTACCCCCCTCCCTTCTGGAGTTACAACAGAAAAGGTCTCCCCAACCGGGTTTCAGTAGATGGAATAAAATAAACATATTTTCCTTTTTTGGGCACAAAACCAGAGACAAAGGCACACCTCTGACCTTGCTGTTAGCAAGACCTCAGGTAGGCGAGTCCTTGCTTAGGGCACTGTCATTTGTTACCCAATTTTGAGGTACTGAACTTTGTGAACATGTTGCAGAGGGAACACATGGACGCCACAGATACAGCTGTGCTTGCACACATACTGAAGTCAACAGGGAAGCCCACACTGTTAAATACCATACCTCCCTAGGGTCACTCCCAGGTTCCAGTGGTTTTCTTGCTCAGAATGCAGAAGTATATCTTCTTTGTAAATTCTGTATTGGAGAAAGCTCCACCCCAGACAAAACACAGCTTTGCTTCTGGAGTGGGTTCATTCCAGCAGCTCCCTTATCTGAGTCCCCACAAAGACTGCAATGAAGCAGAGTTGCATCTACATGAGATGTGTCTTGCTCAGCTCTACAAGAGCCCTACAGCATTTTCACAGCTGAATTTCACATCCATATGCTCTCAATCTATTGTCGAATGCAGCAAGACATATCTACAGGTTCCTGACGTAAAAATGCCATTCTGGTGGGTCTCAATATGGCTTGTATGGTATTTGATATGTTTGAAACTTTGATAGCCCCTTTTAGGGCAAAAATACCTGCCATGCTGGAGGACTCTCTGGGAGGCCAAAGCTGCTTGGCCATATAGTCCATTGATATATACAGAGAGGACTGCACCTCTTGGCTTAGAGACTGTGGGACATCTATGGAGCAAGTGACTTCTATTAATCTATGTAGCTGGTATGATCCAGGGGCCTTTGTAGTGCTTGTTGTGATTGCTTTAAACTTAAAGCTAATTTTGAGAATTAGATGCAACAGTTATTTTGTTGTCCCAATGGTTTATTATCTTGTTGCTCCACATATTTTACATCCAGAGATTGAAAAGGTGATGTTGATTTGAAACCACAATTCATCCTTACTTGGATATGAAGTGCTGTGGTCACATTGTTATGTTGTTAAACGATAACCAGGATGAGGAAGAAAAAAAGTCTTGCTATGTAGGTTTTTTTTGTTGTTGTTGTTGTGTGGTTTTTTTTTTTTTCCCCTTAGGAGTGCGTCTGAGTAAGACAAGGTTTAGTGTCATATTCTGTAAGTACATTCTGTTTCACAGGTATTCAGCCAGCTGATGGCTATGACACCCTTGAATTATTTAATAGCCTCCATTTCTTTTTTGCAGTAGAGTTTTATGAGAACTGAGATAAACTATGCTCCATTTGGCATGTAAGCACCGTACATCATAGACGTAGTGATCCAGAGTGCTTACACACCATGGTGGAATTAGGGGCAGTGGAGAAATAAACCACTTTCTAGTGAAGTCCATGGAAGTTCTTCCATGGGGTTCTGTAGAAATCAATCATGCACTAAATTGTGGGAGGTGTATGACCTGAGAGTCACTTGATGGATGGTGTCCTTCCATGACAGCCATAGCTAAGTCCTCCAAGGATATTTAGGTTCAGAATTGTAGCATTTCTTTTGTGACCTCTTTGTCCTTCAGTGGAAGCTGCATCCCTGAGTAAGGCACCAAGGTCCTCTAAAGCCAGGAATGCCGCCTAAAATTAGATTCATCAAACCTGGCATGTCAGCAGTAGCTGGTAGGGAATGGGACAGAGCTGTCCTGACAGCTGTTGGAGTATGGTGCTTCCTTTCACTTGTGTCACACTAATACTCTCCCAAGGTTAAATGCTTTAATGGGGTTGGATTTTCTCACACACAAGAGGAAATGGTGTCATGTCAGTTAATAAAAAGTATTAATATTTAAGATTGCTTCCTTGGGATATGAAAGACCAAGGTTGAAGTCTCTTACCTCACTGAAGGAATTTCAACTGATACCTCCCTGGAGGGTACTGAAAGCCAATAGACTGTAAGCTCTTTTTGAGCAAGTCATGCTTTTTCTGTCCCACTGAACCTGTTCAGCTTTGTATGGGCTCATTAAATACCCATTCAATCTGAAAGAAAGAAAAGAAAAGAATGACAACATCTCTTAGATGCAGGAAGGGGATGAGAGTGCTTTGAGGTCCTCTCTAATGAATATTCAGATGTCTCACAGTCATGCAGTATCTTCATCAGGAGCCATTCAGACAGAATCACCAGAGAGATCTGAAAGTTTTGGGTTTAGGACATGCCATGAGAGAGTTTTCTTCATGACGACCCTGGAAGGAAGAGATTGGACCTCTGGGTCTCATATATGCTGCATGGCTGGTGTAACTCAGGTGCTGTTAGATATCAGCTACTCTTGGTTTCTGTTGTGTTGGAGCCCTACCATACTGCTGTCTCTGCTGGGCCAGGCCTCATGAATGCAGAAGTGAGAGTTTGTGGCATGAGTTTGGGCTTCTCTGGGAAATACGCTGGCACTACTCGGTGGTTCTGCTTGTGTCTCTAGGAGAAAATTCAGGAATTTTGAGAACCAGAAAATTTATGTACCTCAAAATGTTGAGAAATTTGTAGAATATTGGTATTTCTGAATCTTGAGTTTCATATTTGACATGAGACAGATAATGAGCCTCTGGTGTCAGGAAAGTTTTATCTGCATTTAGCCTGTAAATCTTTGATTATATTGTAGAGTTTGACATCTGTGTGCTTCTACACATATGATCTTTGCTATTCCTTATAGCATGGTTTACCACATATTCAAGAAATGAAAGTTAGACAAACTGCAGATAGGAGAGAGACCCACATCAGAGAGCAAATTCTGGGTTTTTTTAAAAAACTTTTACTAGAAGTTTATGGCTCTGTTATCTACTTCCAGCACTGTAATTTGTGACTAAATGTGATCTGTGGCAAAATAAATTGCTGAGATTGCCACAGCTACAGAGCTTTTAACTGAGACATCCAAGCTGTATCTCAGAAGCTCTTCCACTGTGAGTTTTTAATTGGTGCGTTTCAGCAAATGAAAATGAAGTAATTCATGTGTCAGTAGGGGCCTGGATTCATAGGAACTGCTATCAAGCCAACTTGAGCAGCAAGAAAAGCTTAATTAAAATGTAGTCCGAATTTTTTTTTTACCAGAAAATAGCAACTATATTTCAAGCATAACTTAACAAGGAAGGAGGTACAGCGCACACATCTTTCCAGCATGAGAACTGCTCATCTCTTGCATCTCTCATTCGTCTCATGCCAAGCTTCTGCCCTGGAAGCTCCTCCTGTGATGTGTCTTTTAGCACGTCACAGGACTGCTGGCTGCCTTGATAGCACAGCACGTCCCTGCAGCTGGGAAGGGGTGGGACTTCTGATGGAAGAAACTTCTGATGATTGCTCCTGGTGTGCAGTACCTAAGCAGAAGCCATTAGTAAAGGGAAGGAGTCTTTTCTTTGGCTGTAGCCATACTGCTAATGAAACATGAAAGTATTAATATGAGGTAAACACATCACTCTTTCCAGCAAATATGTGATGGAACTGCAGGAAATTCAGAGAAACTGTGATTGCCCTATCCCTGGAAGTGTTCAGGCCAGACCAGACAGGACTTCATGCAGCCTTATCTAGTGAAAGATGCCCCTGCTCATGGCGTGGGGTTGTAGCTTTAAGTTCTGTTCCAACCCAAACCATTCTATGTGCTTATGCCCCCATTTAAATGGGGTGGAAGAGAGGAAACGTGGAGAAAAGTCTCCTGAGGGTGGTGCCTCTGCCAGAATGGGAGGCTGGTGAGGTCATACCATGTGGCCATACACAAGGTGGTAACATAGCTGGGAATGTGTTACGCCTGCTCTCTTCAGCCCAACTTTGGATGCTTGGTAACTTGACCCAGAAATACTGGCCATGGCTGCTCCCCACAACTGCAGATCCATGGCAAAGTACAGGAGCAGTAGCTGAGCAGATAATCCACCTTGTCATTCACTCATTAGACTGAGAAACAGGTTAATATTTTTTCTTCTGTAGCCAATGGAAAGCAACAGAGATGCAAAGCCTCCACCCATCTGTGAAGGTGATGTTTAGGGTTGTCTGCTGGACTTGTTCCAAATCCAGCAGAACAGGACCCAGCCTCTGGCTGGTCGCAGTTGCTGAGGCTGCAGTGCTGCAGAGGTAGCAGCTGTGGGGTTGTGCACAGCCACCTGCACCAAGGAAGGCCTTGGGCTAACCTGGCTCATGGTGTGTGTGTGTGGAGGTTGGGAAAGGGCTTTTGCACAGCTTGTCCTCCATGTAGGCCTCTCAGAAGCCTCCTGTCACATTGCTTATCTCCCACAGCCCTCACCACAGATGGAAGCACAGAATGAACCTGCATCAGGCCCAGGTGTGTTATGGGTGTGCCTGTGGAAGGAGGATTTGCTGAGCAAGACAAGGAGGGAATAGGCAGCTGAAGAATCTGCTTTGGGGCATTACTGTTGAAGCAGAGCTGGGAGAAGATCATGGGCTGCAGTTTGCATCAGTCTGAGGCAGTTTTGCACACATCCTCATCAGACTGAGGCACAGCAAAGCTGGATATGAGCAGTATGACACCCTTGAGAGCACCAAGCGTATTTTAGCAATGAATTTGGACTTCTAATGAAATGAAATGGAACGATCAATGCTTTCAGGGCTCTGGTCTCCATTTGTGAATAGCAGCTAATCCTACTTGTTGCACTGAAAAGCTGCAATAATTAATAAAACCATTAGGGTCCTGAGGTGCTCAGAGTGCCTGCTAACAAAGCCCATGGAGGCAGAGAGGGAGACTGCTAGGAAGGTGACTCGTTTTTCCAAGGAGCAGGAGTATCCAAATTTGAATCAGCCTGCTGATGTCCACAGTGCTTGGGGTGGGCCCTGACTCCTTACCTGGGCTTGCCTCTGGAAATGATGTGCAGGAAATTCCCTGCAATAAACACCTTCCAGTGAGGTGTTTCTCAGTCAGCTGCAAGCATCCCTCTCCTGTAACTCACTAATGATGCTGCTGACTTGTTGTAGGCTGCAAGAGACCAGCCGAGCCCAGGCAGGCTGGAGTGACTCCTGTGGATTCATTCATTACTGCCTGCTACCAAGAACCATTTTCTACCTCAGTTAAATGCACACCTTGAGAAAACCTCCTCAGCTTGTAGACAAATAGCAGGTACAGCATCTGCTGTGTTCAACAATTGGTGCCCCTTTGCGGAAGGCACATAAGTGTGAGGAAATGCTGCTGTGCTGCTTCTTAAGAAAGCATCAGTATTATCCTTATCTTCCACCAAGACCTTTCTGATAGTGCCTGTGGGAGGAGAGCAAGGAGCAGATGGTTTATTCCTTCAGTTCTGTGAACTAGTTAGATGAAAAGCATATTCCTAGTAGGATCTACTGTCAAGGAAGCTTCTGGTCTGCTGGATGGCAGTGCTGGGTTGGATTTATAAAGTGGTCTCTGGATAATAATGTGTGTGTTGGTAATAATGACTTTCATACTTGTTAGAACTGACAGCCCTATGTGTTTGTCTTTCTGGAGACAGATGTTCTCCCGCCTGGTTATGTGGGTTGATTCCAACTGGGGAAACAGGACAGCATGAGCAATGTGCTGTTCATTGTTATTTCATTCCCTTTTTTATTCCTTTCCCTCCTTTCCTCCCTCTTTCCTTCCCTGGGCTGTTTTTTTAGGCAGGAACCTGACTGATCACATCAGCTGCTTCAGGGAAGCCCCTTGGCCATCTGGGTTCCTCCTCCTCTGCCATCTATCAGAGCACAGGAGGAGGCTCAGGCAGGGTTCTGAATTCATTTCAGCTCAGCAGCACTCCAAGTAGTTTGATGATGCTTTCCATCTTCACATGTGACACCAGCTGAAGACTGGGCTTGATGCTCATGCTTACAGGCAGTGCTTCATCTCAGACAGCCTCTGTATAAGTTGAAGTTGTCAGCTCAACACCAAATCCCTTTTCTTGGCTTTTTCTGTGTAACATGGTGTTCTCTTGCTCTGATTCAAGTGTTTTGTGGTTCCACATGAAGGAGATAATAGCATGAGCAAAGCTGTGGGTAAAGATAAGTCATCTGTAGGAAAAGATAAGAAACACAGTTTTTTGGAAGGCTGCAAGGCCACCATGTCAAGGGACCAAAACACTTACTGCAACAAATGTCTGCAATGATCAGCTTAAATCTCTACTGCCTTAAATTCAAAGTGATTTCAGTGCAAAGCTATTTTTCAGTGCACTTTTGTATCAGAATGAGCTGTGTGAAAACATTCCTCTATGGAAGATTCAGATTCTCATTTTTCACCTGACACTTTGTCGCTATAAAGTAAATCCAACCCATGGTCAATTTGAGGGAAAAATTCCAAATTACTTCAAAGGAAGAAAAATTGTGTGCATTGTGGTCTTTCAGGGATACACTGATTCAATGGTCTAACTCTACTGGGTGTCCTCTCTTTTTAACATTTACAATCCACTGGTCCTAAAAGTAATCAGAAAGAAGACAGTGTTATTTTGGTGCTAGAGAATAGATCAGGCAAAAACAATTCCTACAGTCTATACCATTTCCTTGTTCAAAGTAACGGTAAATTCACATGAAGATGATGACTGTGGGATAGATTAATGAATGGTAGCTTGGTTACAACAGAAAAAATGACAAATCAGTCTGATTTTGGATCCTCTAAAGAAGTGCCTGCATGACTGTGCCACACAGAATAATTCTGTGTATTAATGAAACTCAGCAAGACTCACCAGTCTAGTGAATATGGGTTTTTTGTTTGTTTCTTTTTTCTTTGTTTGGTTTGGTTTGGAGTATTTTGTTTGTTTTCAATTTAGATTTTTTTTCATTTCACTCTTCATCCATGAGAAACTGAACAATTTGTGGCCTGAGTCACAGTCTCTGTTGCACTTTCTTTTAAAAGTCCAGAGGGGAAACATTGCCAGTTCTAGATTTCCAGTACAGACTAATTAAAGCCATGTAATAGCCAGATTTCAAGCATGCCTTTCCAAGGCAGACTGTGTCCTGGGCTGTATTAATGAGTGTTGCCAGCAGGTTCAGCAAAGTGATCTTTCCCCTCTGTTCAACACTTATGAAATTGCATCTGGAGTGCTGCTTCAGTTCTGGGCTCCCCAGCAGTAGAAGGACAGTGACAGAGCCAACAGACACAAGCTGAGATCTAGAAAATTCCATTTTAAATATTAAAGGGATGGAGGTTTGGGTGGTTTTGGGTTTTTGTTTGTTTATTTGGTTTGGTTTTGGTTTTTACCATGGGAGAGGTCAAATATGGAAATAATTGCCCAGAGACATTGTTCAGTCTTCGTCTTTGAAAGTGTTAAATTCATCTGGATCCATCCCAGAACAATCTGATCTAAGCAGACCTTTGCAAAGGGTTGAATTAGATGGCCTCTGGAGGTTTCTTTCAGGACAGATTATGATTCTATGATTCTCACAGGTCACAAAAATCTGCTTATTAATAATTCCTACCAGATCCAGTGCCTATAATTTACAGTTTCTTTCCATCCCATCCTGGAGTCTGATTCAGTAAGAACTAGATAAAATCTTCTGCGCAGTTTGAAACTCTGTGAAGAGAAAAGAAATCCTCGAGGCTCTCCTTGTCTAAATACTTATCTGAATTTCCTGGACTTCTAAGGCAGAAGTACTTTTCTGCCTGGAAATGTCTTTGTGGATGCCTGAGAATATAACTTTCCTTATCCTTGCAGATATACTGGGTCACCTGAACAAATGACCCCAAACTGCTCCTCTGATTCTCCCCTAGCTGTTTGTTGCAGAGCTGTGTGTGCACCCTATCTATGAGAAACAGCAACCTCTCAGTTACCTTGGGTGGTGCTCAGGGGACCTTGTCACTGCCCTAGGGTGGGGCTGACAGGCTGGAGCAGTCAGGGGTTCATGCAGCCCAGGGTTTCATGAATTCCCTTCCCCAACAAAAATTTTGGCATATTAGTAATGATGAGTTTAAGTCTGAAATCCAAGCTCAACACAGTACTGAAGTGACTGCAGTGCCAGGTCTTACGAAAGATAGGCATTACAAATCCCAAATAAATGCATGCTTTAAGGCACGAGGTTGCTTCCATTCTTCACTGATCTAAACAGGCTTGTGAGAAGGTGCTGCTCTTGCAGGCAAGGCCGTGGGAGCTAGGCTTTCAAGGGCTGTGGTCTCCTTGGTACTGCTGTGTTCAGTGCTTGTGATGAACAACTGGGTGGCATCTGGGGTGAAGGCAGTGAGAGCTGTGCATGTCTGGGCTCCTCAGGCTTGAAGCTGGCCTTATTCACTCCACAAAAGAGGCTTTGAAAAGTTGATTGCTTAGGTTTTAACTTTTCCAAAAGGGTTTCTCTGTTAAAAGCTTCTGGTTAGAAATACCAAACCCTGTTGTTGCTAAGATTAAGGTATTTGTTTCTTAGAAATGGCTTATAAGAGAGACCAGCACATGGATTATTGCTTCTTCTTTAGCCAAGTGGAGCAAAAGTGCTTCAAGTAAATTTGGCTTTCAGGAGGATCAGTTTTGCATGTGATTTTGATAATGGTTTTGGGGAGGGAAGGGTCAGATCTGATTTTTTGTTTGTAACTCTATGGAAAAAAAAAAAAAAAGAAAAACAGTACTTACCACTAAGATATTGGGAGGTTAGGCTGTTTTAAATGAAGATAGCAAAACCAGCTACTGTGTTTCAGTAAAAATTTAGAATGTGTTTTATTTTTGCATACTAATGAAAAAATGGAATATGATCAGATTTATGGGTTTTTCTTTTTTGGAATAGTTGTTTTTTTTTTTCCTTCTCTTTTTTCTGTGGTTCACCACTGCTCCCCTCCCCAGGGCTAATGTCATAAGCAAAATAGAATCTGACTAATTAATAAGACCTCAGAAGACTGTAAATACCTGTCAGGAAACAAAAATGTTGTCTGCTGTTTCTAAAAATGACCTTAATTGTGACCTGGAAAAATTGTGCTTGCAGTTTGTGAATGAAGTCAGTAACCATGCTGTGGTACTGCTGGCCTTATTATGAAATGCACATCACAGATTGTGTCTAATTGCACATGGTGGTTTTATGGTATCTGTAGCTACTGATCCAAGACTCAGATATCAGCACTCTTGCTATAGTGAAATGCTGCTGCCATGTAATAGGTTCTTCTTATCTCTCTTCTAGCTTCCAAATTGCTGTGTCTTGGGTCAGTGGCCTAAGTTCAATTTTCGTAAATTCCTGACTGAAGTTATTAGCTCTCCTCTTTAAAACCCAGGATGAATTAATGTTGCATTATGCCCCATTCAGGGAAGCATGGCCCCAGCTTTTATGATTGTCACTGGGCTTGCTTGTACTAGGTTTCAGCAGAAGGAGATTGGTGGAATTCCTTCAGGAGGGTGTATCTATCCCTTTGCTTACATGAAGAGGAAAGTTTTCTGCTGATGTTCACAGATCTTGCAGGATTGCTTTAACCCTTTGGAAGCCTGGAAGAAGATAGACCTATGATGTGGAGAACAGATACATGCTCATTTCCCCCAGCCTCAAATGCACATGATCTTGAGATGTACTTACAAACAAAATGTATAATAAAAAAATGGATATTCATGTTCCTGAAGTTCAAGGGTGCAATGCTAATTCCTCAGAGAGCATCACCACTACCTTACCATCCTTAGTCCTCTGGGGCAGTCCTCCCTGTGCCTACCAGTTTCCAAACATCATGATCTGCTTCTGCATTGCCAAAGGGCCCTTGTGGTGCCCATGCCAGGATGGAGCCTTCTGCCATGCCCTGAAATGTCTTTCACTCTCCACTTCAACTTCACACCAATAGCAATGGTGTCTTTCCACCAGTGCCACCAGAATAAGATGCTGCTGAGAGGGATTGTGTGGGTCCTGTCCTGTACCTGTTTTTCAGACACTCAACACTGCACAGAGCCACTTTCAGTCTTTGGCATATATGGTGCCAGCTGCCAGGAAAAAGACTGAAGTGCTGGGCTCCTTGCTGCACTTCATTTTCATGCAGCCCTTTACTGCTTCCTGTTTCCAGTTTCATAACAGTTTTTGCAGAGTGCTTTGTTCTTCCCCTATGCACTTGGAACTGGCAGTAAAATGTGGATTGTTCTCAATGTTTAGCATCAAGTCCTACATGTGGGAAGTGATTTATCAACAAGATTACAGGCTGGAGTACTGTGGAAATTGGACTCCAAGGTGCCATAATTCTTTGGAAAATGCCAGCCACAGTAGGTTTTACCTCCCAGAGGCTGTCCATTATTGATAGCCTTATTCTAATATTATGTTTATATTGTAAGCAATGACCAGCTTCTCAGCTTTATACTTATACAGGTGCAGCTAATTCAAGTTTTGTTCTTCATACTCTTCTCTGTTCTTTCGTGTCAGTCCCCTTTTCCTCTGCCCTCACAGTCTTTTTTTTTCTTTTTTTCTTTCATTTTATGGAAGAAAACTGATCTCTTCCAAAGAAAACCCACTTTCCATGCAAAGTAGTGCCATAAGAAGTCATATTCATGAAGATATTCTCCTGGAAACATGGACATATCAATGCCTAAAACATTCTGATGTGATAGATGAGATAGTCACTTGGGCCAGTTCTATAATACTATGGAATCTTCATGTCAGTGATAGCTCAGGCTGCTGCTCAGTGGCAGAGAGAAAAAAATGTTGTAGTTCTCCTGGGATATTTTTTAATTACTGGACCTATGGCAAGAGAAAGGATGGAATAATTAGCACAAATGCCCACTTTAAGATATCCAGCCACTGGGTTTTTTTTCATCGGAGGGCTACAAGCTATGTTACAGAATGTGCTCAGTGGGGTGATGTAGCTGTTCTTGAGCTGACAAGAAAGAATGAAGTGGTATTTCAGTATGTCTACCTGCCAGTGTTGCCTTCTCTTATCTTCTTAAGCTCCACACCAGAACTTGCTGGCCCATAAACATTGGTGATACTCTTAGTTGCTAGATAGCCAACCTGCTGAACCTGGGGACCCTAAACTCCCCATGGCAACATCAAATGTCTTAAAGTCAGTGGGAGGAACAAAGAAACTGAGAAATTTGACGTGTTTCCCATGACCTCATGAAACTTAGGGAAGTGCCAGACTAAACTGCTCTTTACATTTTTTTTCTTTATATCCTGTTTTATCTGCCTGTCAGGGCATTGTCTCTGTCCCTGAGAAACTAAAGAATAGCAGGCACTGAAAAAAATCAAAGTGGTTGAACTGCTTGGAGGCTGCAGTCAGTAGTCCCACTAAAGCTGGAGGTATGGAGACTTCTAAGGCAGGCTGTTATCTAGAAGCTGCAACAAAATACTTGAGAAGTGATCAAGTGTGAAGTTTACCCAAAACTCTGCCAGCCTGTTTTAGATTGGAATTCTTTCATATTGAGATAGGTATCACAGACTATCCATAAATATATTGGAACCAGCAAGTTTAGGAGGCAACTGTGATACAAATAAAAGGAATTTTGAGGGTCATGAAGCAAGCAAAATTAGCAGAATTCCTATTGACTTCACCAGGAACAAGTTTGGGCCTTGAGTAATTTGGCTGATAAATCTTCAACAAGATTGAAAGAAAAAGGGTCTAGGATTTTTTTCATTCTAAGATTTTATTAATGTCCAACCAGGATGCTATTTAGTCTTCAAAACAAACACCAGCACTCAGAACACATCAATTGTTTGTATTCTGAGCTCTGTGTTACACTTATTCATGGACAGGGAAATTACAATGAGAATAATCATTGTCAGAATACTAATGTGATGCAAACTAGTGTAGAGATATTTATTCAATAGAATGCAATTACCAGCAATACTCTATTTTCTGAACAGTGTGACTGTAATCCAATTTAGACTGTTTAACCCCTGGTGATTTGTTTCCGTTTGTATTGTGATAGGTTGAAAACAGGCAGGATTGCTGGGGGCAGCAAAAGGGAGAGTAAGGGGAAATAGGACCCCATGTAATCTTAGATCTTAATGACTTTACTAAATCTACATAACCACAGGGCTGTTCTTCATGGTTGTGCTGCTAATTGAATTTTAAAATAAGGGTAGATCCTACACTACTTTCTCCCAACATCATTTCGTTTTCTCATGAATGCTTAGTCACCAGTTTAAAAAATCCTTTAGTACTTCAACATGAAGTTACATCAGGACCTTGGATTTCATATAAGATGGGATTCTCAGGTACATGGTGGAGGCAAGTGATTAAGAAGATATTCAAGGTGACTTTTATGATCAACTTCTCTTGCAGAAATGTTCTCGACTGCTGGAGTTGTGGCAGGATCCCATGGGTAAAGGGCAGCTTCTCTCCTTAAGAGAGAGGGGCATCACGGGAAGGACAGAGCATGGGGACCTTGCTGCAGGCAATTTCTGAAGACTAAAAACCTTCAGCTAGATACTGGTACACTCATTAGCACAGAGGAGTCCCCCTGAAACTAGCACAGTTTCTGTGCTTCTGAAACTAGCACAGGATATCTTATCAGCACAGAGAAATCTTGGGACCTGTTTTTTAAATAAAAGAAGTGCCTGAGTGATCTTGTGCAGAGGGATATTTTATAGACACACAGAAATAAGTGGGGAAGATCTCTGTCTGTCTGGTATGGAGTTTGCTGATGGTGAAGGCAATTTCTCCAAGACAGGCAGCATTCAAGCAGAAACCATTGTGTAACTGCTACCAGACTAGAAAGCACAGAAAAACAGTTCTCTCCAGAGAAATGGGCCCTGAATGGGAACCTGAGTAAGATTTCCAGTTAGAGCTTTTGTGCTTCCTTTCAGGTTTTTGTGTCACTTAAACACCTGCCTTGGGCAAAAGATGCCAGCTGGGGCTTGCTCACATATGCTGTTGGTTCATCTTGCAATATAAGCAGGAAGCAGAAATGAGAGGGTAAGAATTGCACAGTCAGGACAGAGTGGTCCTAACTCCCAGGGATTCTGCATTTGGGAGATTTGCAAAATTAGTCCCTTAGTATTTCCAGCAGCCATTCAGCCATAAAACCAGTGACTGAAAAACACACAGTGCAGCTACTATTCTTTTAAGTCGCAGTCGAGCAGGTTATTTTTTCACTTGATTTTTGATATAATTTGTCTTGTGAATTTGTATGAGGTGTCCCTCCCCAGTCATTTACCAAGAGTGCTGTGGGGAATCCCGACAACACAACTCTGTGTTGTCAGCATGTCAGTGAGCTAAGGAAGAAGGCAGTTGTGTTTCTTACAGCAGTTCTTACCTGGGCCCAGTTGGATTCAAACTGCAATGCAGTGAGAGCTTTGTACATCTCTAACAGAAGAAACACCTGCAGAGCAGACTGTCAGGTGACAAATTTCCTCTCTCTGGACTAGCTCTCATCTAAACTGAATTCTCTTTGCCAATGTTCACAGCCGATTTTACTTTCACTGGTGTAAAGTATGGGGAATCAGAGCCTTTCCTTTCCTTTCCTTGACTGGGAAAACTTTGTCCAGCACGTGGCTGCAAAGCAAACCTGGCTGCACAATGCCCAGACACCTCCTTTTCCAATGCCATTCACTCTGAGCAGTCTTCTCATCTTGAACAAATTGCAGCACATGGCCTCTGTGAAAAGCCAGACCCTCTTTGCCACTTCTCATACCACCAAGCTTTGAAAGGCCAGTGTTTTACAGTGAAGTTGAATGTCGGTTTCTATTCAATACATATGAACTTTGAAATGAATAGTAGTTCCATCTAAGCCGGTTTTCACTGGTCATAGACCTTCATAACTCCTCCAGATTGATTATAGCAATTTCAGTTGATGAAGATGCTATGCACAGATTTTGAGGTAATATTTTTGGGTCAGAAGATGCCATGCCATTTTACCTGGGAGAAAAGACTGATCTCTACCTGGCTACAACCTCTTTTCAGGTGCTTGTAGAGAGTGATAAGGTCTCCCCTGAGCCTTCTTTTCTCCAGGCTAAACACCCCCAGCTCCCTCAGCCACTCGTCATCACTTATGTCCCAGACCCTTCACCAGTTCCTGAGTTGCGTCTCTCTGGGAGCTCCAGAACCTCAATGTCTTTCTTGCATGAGGGGCCCAAAACTGGACACAGCACTTGAGGCCTGACCAGTGCTGAGGACAGGGGGATAATCACTGCCCTGGTCCTGCTGGTCACACTATTGCTGATACAAGCCAGGATACCACTGGCATTCGTCATCATCTGCTGGTTTATGTTGATCTGGTTGACCAATACACCCAGGTCCTTTTCTATTGGGCAGCTTTCCAACCACTCTTTCCAAGCCTGTAGTGCTGCAGGAGGTTGTTGTGATCCAAGTACAGGACTCAGCACTTGGCCTTGTTGGCCAAGCTGGGCTATTGATCCCACCATCTTTTTTGAGTGGGAAACCCTAATTCCTATGTGACCATCCTCAGGAACTTCTGCGGTTTCAATCACATCAATACCCCTTGTGTCTTTGCTGACACATGGATCTCCATTTCTACCTCCACTGAGACAGCAGACTGTAGGACCTTGCTAGCACACTGTCCCTCAAACACTGGCATGATGCCAGGCTTATCTCTAGTGATCCTGGTTTTATCTCTTTTCCCCTTCAACTCTAGCTTGAAGGTCTTTCAGTGAGCCCTGCACAGTTCCTTTTCCCTCTTTGAGACAAACACTCCCAATATTGCCAGCAGGCCTGGTGTAGTGTAGACCAGTTCATGAACAGAAAACCCAAAATTCAATCAGTGACAGCAGGTTCAGAATCAGGTATTGGGCTGCTATTTTTCCTGTTTCTTTCCCCATCATTCCCTGCAACTGGATGGACAGAGGAGAACACTACTTGTGCTTCAAATGTTCAACTGCAACCTTACTGTAATTTGTAGTGATGAATTCCTACTTTTAGAAGTAAGCATGGAGACCAAAATCTTTATTTGAGGGGATGGTAGGAGCCATATTTGGCACCCAGTCAGATCTCAAGGTTTCACAGTCCAAGTAAATTTTGCACTTGAGAAGACCAAGTGTTCTGCAGAGGCTTAAATGGGAATGCATGATAAAGAGTTTTTAGAGAAAGAGTTCAGTAGGCAGAAGGGAAAAGAAAAAGGAACACATTATTAACATTTCAGATTGTCTGTGTAGAAGCAAAATAAGGTGGGAGATGAAGTTTCTGCATACTGGTCATCACTGTCATGGTCTGAAAGGTCTTGGTGTGTACTCCAGGCCATATGAGGCACCTGCACCACCATCCTCCTGCATCCAATATTCTTGTTCCAGGACAGTTCCTCCTCATGTTTTACCTTGTTACTGATGATGTAACATTGCAAAAACAGCTGCAGGGGAAGTGTTTGCCACTCATTTGGTGACAGGATTGAATACGGAAGGATCCCATACTTTTGCACCAAAAGGATTAAAGAAAAACCCTTCACCTCCTCCTCCTCCAGAAAAAGTAGCAACTGAGGAACATTGAGGAGGGACATAAAGATAAGGAGCCACTGAGCATTTGTGCACATTTGTGCCTTGACACTCACATATTTGCTGGAGTTGTGACCGTAAGTTTTGGATCTTTGCCGCTTTAGGACTGGTGCATTTGTCATCAACCTTCCCTCTAAGGCTTCATTCATAAATCACTTTTGGAGTGTGAATAGGCCATGGGGATGCTTTAATAAATGGTTCCTCACATAAAGTTTTATTCCCCAATAATGGTTAGCTTATTAGTAAATCCCTGATGGCATTACTAAGGAGGTCATTATCATTATCCCTGTTTTATATCTGCAGAAACTGAACCAGAGAAAGGAAAAGTCATCACTAAGTAAGATTTGTGGATGCAAACTCCTGAGTCAAGGTATATGCCTTCTTCAGCAGGTCACAGGACTAATAGGTGCGTGAAATAAATGGTTAATCAACTGATTAATCAAATCATTACATCAGAATGCTATAGGACAGTGATATCTTCTTAGAAGATATTTAAACCCATAAAGAGTTACTTGCATCTCTGATGGTTGTCAACATTTAGTAGCCCAAACTCTTCATAGAGACCAACTTAAGATACACATAACTATAGAGTTCAACTTTAGGAACTTTCATAGGCTGTGTGCTGTCAGAATTTGTGGCGATATCTCCTGTTAAAAAGTAGATGTTGGCATAAAAAGAAACTGGCATGCTATTTACTAAGTTTTTTACTCAGAGGCATCCTTTTTATTCAGCTTATTCCTGATCATTTTGAAAACAGTTCTAGTACACTTGATTGTTTTAAGAGTGCATTACTGGCCATAGAAATATCTACTGCTCTCTCAATATAAAGGACAACAAAATGCAAAGGGGAGTTAAATCAAAATAGATGTCATGAAGGCTGCTGCAATGATTGCATCATACAAGGCAGTCTTCAAATTCAGTAAAAGGCTTGCATGCCTTTTTGTGACAGCAACCAGAGAGGATTTCCAACACATAAGGATTCCTCTTGAAATAGAAACCTACCATGCCCAGCTATACACGAGTGGCCTAAATATTCCTTAAGGCGGAGAGAGAAATTTAGACAGAGAGTGCTTCATGTCTGCATTGTATAGAATGGTAGAATCATAGAATTTTTAAGGTTGGAACAGACCTCTAAGGTCATTGGTCCTACAGTTAGCCTAGCTCTGTTCACCACTAACCTATGTCCCCATGTGCCACAGCACACATTTTAGAATGCTTCCAGGGACGGTAATTCCAGCACTTAGGCAATTTGTCCCAGTGCTTTTCCACCCTTTGCATGAAGAAATTTTTCCTTATATCCAATCTAAACCTCCCGTGGTGAAACTTGAGGCCATTTCCTCTTGTCCTATCGTTTGTTACCTGGGAAACCGACCCACACCTTGCAACAATCTCCTGTTGGGGAGTTGTAGAGAGTGATAAGCGCCTGGTGAGCCTCTTTTTTTTCAGGCTTAGCCACCCCCCACCCCCCCACCCCCCACCCCCCCCCCCAACAGCTCCCTCAGCTGCTTATCAGAAGACTTGTGCTCCAGACCCTTCAGCTCTGTTGCTCTTCTTTGGGCATGATGATACTGAGACTGCAGCACCTCCAAGCAGGCTCAGGCTCTGGGAATTTACGCTACTTAAAATACAGTGCAGTAAAATTAGCGTAAGTTTAGTACATTACTGAGCAACTTCCCAATTCCTTTTGTAATGAATGGTGGGAAAAATAAATACTTGTGATAGGTACCATGTGATTTACCTCTAATGTGCTGAGCTTTGGGTCCTCCAAGCCAATCAAGAAGCAAATCAAAAAAGAAGTTTTAGAGACAGTCATCTGGGCTTATTGGTCCTGCTATCAGAGTCTGAAACTACTCTTAAACTAAGATCATATATTCGTAGTCTCTTAGAATACTTCTGACATAATTTGCCTGTTGATGTTGTGGTGAAAGCACCCAGTCAGAAGGTGGGATTTGAAGGTCTGAAGTCCTTCTCCACCTGAGGAGGTTTGACTCTGTGACTTCTGAACTCCATGAAAAAGCCTTGAACGTCAGGGTGTAACAGAGTCTAAAAGGGCAGTGGGGTGAGCAAATGTGCCTTCTACACTTCACCAAGTCACAGGATAGCCAGAGATTCATTGCTGCAATGGAAAGACCAGTTCAGAAAGGGCAACCTCCATTGCAGCCTGTGCCTAAGCTCCTGTCTGATTCCTGGATCTCTGCTTGCTGCCCTGAGAATTTTTTTCCTGGTTACTGTTTTTATTCCTTCAATCCAGGCTCTCTAATGAGGAATGTGTAAAGAGTTGTGGGAGCAGTGTAGATTCTTCAGGCTCTCCCTTGCCAGCTGAATATGCAGAAAGCTCACACACCATCCGTGTTGCTCAGGGGAGCTGGTTAAGGTAGGATTGTGTGTATGAAATGGGCATAGTTAATGCCTGTGAAGTAGTTTAAAACATCTAAGGGCAACTCAGACTCAAAACCTCCTGCTCCAGTGTGCTGCAGAAACCTGAAAGACCCTCTGGGGGAATTGTTATCCCCCTTGGTCCAAAGACTGCTTGTAAATTGGTCCCTTCAGTGGAGTTTTTGCATGTGCAGATAGCTGGCCACCTCCTGCAACACTGAACAAAGAAATGCAAGGCAAATTCCAGCACTTGGAGTGTGACATGAAGAGTTTGACGTGCTGCTAAGGAAGCCACACATCCCTATAATGACTTAAAATTCCATGCCTGGCAACCAGGTGCAGGGGGTTAATTAGGCTCATAAGCTGGGAGAGCAGGGAGACCTTTGGGAGAAGCTTGTAGACAAGCAGCAAAGCATATGACCTCATTTGAATTTTCCTATTAGATTTCCTGCAGAGATCTCAAAAGCATCCTCTGATTCCATGCCTGAAACTGTTTAGGTTTCACATTTGCAAACACAAGGAATCTCCATTACATTCTGAAGCTGCTGCACATGTTTTAAAAGATCAAACTGATAATTATGACGAGCAAATAGATCTCCCCACCTCCTTTTTTTCTTTGGACTGATGACGCTTGACTCTTGGGGTAAACCGTCTGCCATTCTTCTGTGAGAGCTCTTGTGGTGATGCAGTTTGGAGCTGAAATGGGTGAGACTGGTACTGCTGGACATAATATTTATATTCTCAAAAAAGGCTGCAATAGGAGCCTAAGCTGTGTCTCTGTAATCTGCAGCTCCTTTGGTTGCAGTGGGGTTTTGTACAAGTGTTTAGTGTTTCTCTCCTGTTCGTAAGTTAGTGCACTGTCCTTCTCCTGCCCCACAATGTCGCTAGCTGTGATGCCAGTACAACACATTTCAGTCCTGCAGCCTTTGGTCATAGTAGGAGAGATTTCCCCAGACTAAAAGGCAGCTAGTCTGGGCCTATGCAAAAGGCTTTGCTGGAGAAGGAAAAGATAAAAGTAGGAAGGGGCCATAACTTGAAAGCCAGCACCAATCCAGCACCAAACCTTTCTCAGTCCTTCCTCCAGCTGATGCAAACCCACTGCTGTTCATGGGAGTCTTTCCACTGGCCATAACAAGCACTGGTTTCACATCAACTGCAGCTCTGGAGAGCACGGGAGGGGGAAGGGGGGGTTACTCATCGCCGTGTCCAGTTGCAGCACATGTCACTGGAGAAGTGTAAGGGGAGTCTCATTTGAGTGCCCCGATCCCTCCTGTCCCAGATGCACGTTTTGCTTCTGCACATTAAAGCAGTCCTTGCTATCAAAGGGAGATGATCCCCAGTGTCAAGACAGGAGCAAATAATAACCTTTACGTCCATCTAGGCAGAAATCATGCTTGGAATAACTCACTGTGAGGGTTACAGTAGTTTCACTATTACAGTGGTACCCGTTCCTTGTGACAATGGCATCAGGAGATTCACCTTCATCCTTTTGGGCACCCTGTGATCCCAGGCAGCACCTTGGCCATGGACTGCATGCAACCCCCATGGAGCACAGATGTCGCACTCCCTTCACGGCTGCCTTTTTCCATTAAATGTGTGTGAGTGAAATCAAACCTGGGGGATTTCTTCCCAGCACTCCAGACACACAACCGCACCACAGAATACAAATGTGAGAGCCGAGCTGACGCAGGCGTGAGGAGTTCAGCCCTCAACCCCAGGGACTAGCAACAGGCAGGCAAATCTTGGAGGGCAGGAGAGCTCGTTAACTCAGTGCTTTAAATAATAGCAGTGGTGAGGGTGCTGGTGATGGGTGTCCCTGCAGTGTGCATCTGTGTCTGTGTGGTTTGACAACAGGCAGGAAACAGCATTTGTTTCTTCTCTCCTCAGGCAGCTGCCCTGTAGAATAGCACCAAGGAGGGCATAGGAAAGAGGTTATTTATTTTTTTCTTCTCCTTGGAGACTTTGGACTGATTAAAAAGCTATTTTTGCTAGGGAAGCAACAAGGAAAAAAACCCCAGCCACATGCGGCAGGCATAAAAGAATGTTTGATTCTTCCGACAAGTACAATAAGATTTAATATCTTTGCTGCTCGACCCAATATTGTATCACAGGCATCACTGGTGGTGTGCTTCCCAGCATGCCCTAGCATTCCTTCAAGCAAACACTCACAGTAGCAGAAAGTCCAAGAAAAGGCTTACTCCCTTGAGGATCAAGAAGAAAGCAACATTGAAGAAAGGTATAGTAGCTATTAATATTAATGTTAAAAGAAGAGGGGGGGAGAGAGGACATAGGAGCAGCAAAAAAGCTACTACTTATGGCTTTGATGTGTTCATTTTCACAGGACCAATAGCGACATGGAGAATATGGAAAGCAGATAAAGAGGAAAATGAGGAGGTGAGCAGAAGGCAGCTCAGTAAATTGCACAAGCTGTGGGGAGTTTTCCCGACTGCACACAGCAAAGGGAGCGGCTGCCATCTGCATCTCCTCCAAAAAAAGGAAGGGAAAAAAGGGACAGAACTGAGACTGAAAAGGAAATCCACCTTCATGCCTCTCATTTTGGCTGTGGTATGGCTGATCCACACTGAATGGCTGCTGTGGGAGGGGAGAGAAAGCTAAGAGAGGTATTGTTGTGTCTGAGGAGACACAACATTAAGGCAGACTGTGAATCTTCATGCAGGGCTCTGTCCTACTGACACAGTGGGAACAGGAGGGAGCTATTTTAGTCCTGTTGATGCTGCTGAAGAGTAAAAATGGAAGTAATTAAAGGCCTATTCTGGTCTCACTTAAATCTCCAAGTCTTCAGGCCAGAGTTATTTCTGTTACATTGCTTTAATGGTGTTACACTGATGGTTAGACTGGGTTGGACTTTTTTTTTTTCCTACTCTGAATTTAGGAAATGAGCCAGTACTTTCCTGTGGCACTGCACTCGGTTTGCAGAAATTTTATTTGTGGAAGATTGTTCAGGTCCCAGGAGGAATTTTTCGAAGTCCCAAGCAGTCCCACCATAACCATTGTTTGGGCAGCTGGGCTACTGCCTTATGTTGTAGAAAGAGCAGCTTTGAATCCCAGCACTAGCTGGTCTGAAGCTAGACTGGAGATAAGAATGACTCCTGCACCTTACAAAGGTGTTTGATAAATAATGGCCCTTGAGTCCTATTGTCCCCTATTTTTTCACTGGGAAAAAACCCCAAAACTTCACTGCTTAGGAACAAGTACAAAATACAGAGCAAGAGCAGGGCAGTTTTATTTGTAACAGCACCACTGCTGCCCATCTTGTCCTCAGTAAAGTCTGCAGTGGCTGTAAGCAGTGACAGGAATGGCCTTCTCTGGCTGCTACATTCATCCTCAATGGAACTCATCTCATCTCATCTCATCTCATCTCATCTCATCTCATCTCATCTCATCTCATCTCATCTCATCTCATCTCATCTCATCTCATCTCTTTTGGTCTTTCTGCTCCATGTTCCTGTGTGCAGCCACTGCAGGCTGCACCTGTGACTGTGTCCCCTTAGTTGGCACCTGTCCCATGTGGGATTAACCCACATCTGCATCCTCGTGTGGCCTCCAACAGTGCAGGGTGTCAACAGGAAGATTGGTCCCTTCTCAGAAAAGATATTTGTCCTCTGCAGGCTACCCAGATCTCACAGATCACTGCAGGCAAGGCAGTGTAAAAAGCAGAGAACCAGATGCTTGTTTCTTTAAAAAAAAAAAAAAAATTAAAAAAAAAATCAGTGTTGTTGCCCTCCTACATTAAGGCCTCACGTCTGTTTCAGAATACCAGTTCATGGAAGAAGAGGTACGAAGTCCTCTGTTTGCAGAGTCAAGGAGGACCCTCAATCCAGTGTGCATTAGGTCTAGGCAGTCACAGAAAGCAAAGCATGGCAGGAGCTTGCCATGGGAAAATGCTTCACCTCCCTTGCAAGTGGGGCTGAGCATCACATCCCAGCAGATACTGACAGCCTGCCCAAAATCTCTCAATCCTTTGCTCCAGAATAACCCTTGAGGATCATTCCCCTGCAGACCAATTGCCCCAAGGAGGAAAAGGATGCATTTAACCAGCCCCAGTGAGAGGTACTGACTTGGTTCCTGTGCTCAGTGAACATGCCTGTGCTTGGTGGGCCACGATGCAGGTACCAGAGGCTCATTTAGCAATGGTGAAAAAGCCTCTCCCTGTCTCCTCAGAAAAGCAATAAATGACTGAGCTTTTGGACCAATGGCTCAGGTCAACAGAAAAAGAATTGCTTGGGCACAGTGAGAAGTCATGAGGGGAAGGATAATTTTCTAGTGTGTAGGCAGGGAAATCAAGTCAGACACTCTGAAACCCAGTCTACATGTTTTCACCTCCAAGTGGTATTAACTGGTTATACACATTTGCAGAGACTGACTGAGTGCTGCAGATGTATTTTAGACCTTTTACCACTCTTGTTACTTCACACTGAATTTTCTACAATTCTTGTTTCAGTTTCTGAAAGCTGTTTTTCCAACTACACAGGAAAACTGCTGAACTCCTCTAGCTCTGAGCAGAGCAAAAGAATTATAGACAATGTGTCTTATGGGCACTTCACTCCTTTATTCACCTCGGCAAGGGAGTGGATTATGTTACATCTCAATGTCCCTTCCAAGCCCATTTTTCACATTCATGCAATCCCTGTAACCTCTCCAGGGATACCAGTCATTATCATGTAAGCACATCAGGCTTGATTTCTTGTGGTTGCCACTCTGTGTGCCTCACAGTTCCACAGGTGTGTTAGAAATAAAAGACCTTGTTCCTTTCCCATAGCCTATCAGCCTTTCATGGTTTGATGCTGGCCCAACTTCAGGCACCCACAAGAGTCTCTCGCTCACCCTTGCCTGCTACAGCTGGGCAGTGGAGAGGGGAAAAAATTAACAAAGGGTTCATGAGTGTGATACAGAACGGGAGAAAATGCTTCAAGGGTAAAACAGGCTCAACTTAAAGTTGCAAAGTTAATTTATTACTAACAGAATCAGAGGAGGATAATGAGAAGTAAAATAAGCCCTTAAAACACTTTTTCCCCCCCAGCCCCTCCCTCCTTCCCACCGACAGCACAGGGAGACAGGGCAGGGGGGTTTTGGTCAGTTCATCACCAAGATTTTCTTCCACTGCTCTGGGAGAGGAATCCTTCCCCCATGAGGCTGTGGGGTCCCTCCCAAGCGAGACAGTTCTTCGTGAACTTCTCCAGTGTGGCTCCAAATCTCATGAGCAGCAGACCTGCCAAAACTATTGCAATGTGAGTCCTTCCCACGGCAGACAGTCCTCTTGAAACTGCTGCAGTGTGGGTCACTCTTCTAGGGGGTGCAGTCCTCCAAGGACAGGCTGCTCCAGCCTGGAAGCAGGGCCCCCTCTCTCCACTGGGTCCCCCACAGGTCACAGCCTCCTCCAGGCATCCGCCTGCTCTGGCATGGGCACCTCCCCTATGGGCTGTGGGTGGATCTCTGCATCCCCCATGGATCCCCAGGGGCTGTGGGTGGATCTCTGCTTCCCCTGTGGATCCCCATGGGCTGCAGGGGCACAGCTGCTTCATCATGGTCTCACCATGGCCTGCAGAGAAATCTCAGCTCTGGCACCTGGAGCACCTCCTGGCTCTCCTTCTCCACTGACCTTGGTGTCTCAATGTTGTTTCCTTCACATATTCTCACCTCCTCCTCTTCTCTGACTAGAATCAGAACTGCATAACTTTGTTTTGATTTCTTCTTAAATATATTATCACAGATGTGTAATCAGCCTCTCTCATTGGCCCAGTTTTTGGCCAGCAGCATGTCCATCT
Source organism: Chamaea fasciata (assembly GCF_029207755.1). Taxonomy (NCBI): domain Eukaryota; kingdom Metazoa; phylum Chordata; class Aves; order Passeriformes; family Sylviidae; genus Chamaea; species Chamaea fasciata. The sequence continues at coordinate 10,878,782 of NW_027094086.1, read as the reverse complement.
CCATAGCCATCAGGGACTGGCTCTGCTGGACATGGGGGAAGAAGCTTCCAGCAGCTTCTCACAGGGGCCATCTTTGTGGTCCCCTCTGCTACCAAAAACCAGGCTGTGGAAAAACCAATACACAACCCTATTTATCATCATAAGCACTTGCCCAGAAAACAGTGCCACCAAATTCCATGGCTGCCCATGTTCAGGTTCTCTTTTCTGCTGTGTGTTGTTTGAGAGCACAGAAGTGGTACAGAATGGTGAGCCTGTGTCCCTCCCTGGATGTGGGGAGCTTTGCTGGGCCATGGATACCTCCAGACTCCCAGAGTTCACAGAAGAGTGAATGGGGTTGCTTGATCTCTCTCAGTTACTCATTCCAGCAGATTAAGGCTGATTATTCCCTGTTCTGGCTGGTGGAAGAACTTTCCTGTCCTTCCAAGCATGACTCTTTACAACAAGCTAAGCAAAATTTTGAAGCAAGAGGGCAGGCAGGGCACTTCTAGTCCAGGGACCTGCTGGAGTCAGTTCACTACTAGCAAGCAGCTGGTGTAATTTCCTCTGATGAAGGCTTTTGAAGTCCTGCTTTGGGCTTGATGCTTACCCTTTCCATATGATGAAACTCAGCAAGATGTTTAAGCTAAAGCAGGTGAATAATAATGTGTGTGTGTGCTAGCTGGGATGAATGATGAAGGCACATGCTGAAACACTTTTCTGAATCACAGCTACAGCTATATTTGAGACCCCTTTAAAATTCACCTCTGGCTATATTCCGTTGCACGGCAGATACAAAGTGGTCTGGTTTTCAGTGCTTTGCCTTAAAAGCGATCCTTCTGTACTGCCAGCAGGAAAGTAAGACACAATACACACTCATCTCTATTTTGTAAAATGTTATTTTAGGTCCCCAAATGTGCAAATGCCAGCACACCTCGTTGGCATCAAGAACCAATTAACATAACTGATGAGTGAAAGGAAATCAAAATACAATCAGATCTAACAGACCTGGAGTCAGGAATGTAAATTACACAGTTGCACATTCTTCTGTAAGATGACTTGGTTTGTTCTCTTTCCATTGTAATCAAAAGTGAATTACAATCTTGAAAGGTTCTGTCTTTCCCAGATAACTGAAAAAAGGTAATTAAAAACAAAAGTCACAGATGTAATCATTGCTTAATGTTGTGAGCATAACATGACCTAATGCTATTATGAGTTCTGAACAAATTTCAATTAGGACTCCAGCTGGTAAACAGATAAATGTGATAACGACATTTTAATATTACTTGATAATTTTTTAGTAAATACAATTTTTATTTCAGCCATTTTTAGGTATATAATATGGGTTTAGATTTAGATATGTTTTTCAGCACAGTTAGAGGACAAAAAAACATTTCAATGAGTAGTGTTAGAGTAGATCCTCCTCAGAGATGTGTTCATTTTTTGTTAGTTAACCAATTTTTTTTTTATTATTTTATACAGTCATCATCACTTTGGAGCTTGCTGGTGATTTACACCATTACCAGATCAGAAGAGTAATAAAAACAAATACTTTGTACCCTGCATTGGGAGGAATCACTTCTAGGTTACACTGGCCTTTTGTTGCTTTGTTATTTCTTGTCTTATTGAGCCTAAGAGAATGTGGAAAGTCATGGTTGTGATGTGGAGTCAATGGTATTTCAGAACATGTGGAAAAACTGAGTTGCAAAACCATAAACTCTTTACAGCAGGGTAGGCTTTGATGTAGTTCTGAGAAGATGACAACCATGAGTCTGACTGGATCCCTGTGATACAAAAGGATGGCTTTGGAGAGCCAGGACTCATTCCTTACTCTGCCACACTCCCAATGAAAGGTGAATAAAATACTCAATTTACTGTATCTCCATTTCCCTAAATAAAAAAGTACCTGGATAATGACTTAAAGTGACTCCCCTGGAAACCAGGAGTACACAAGGAAACCACAGTCAATCTGCTGCTCTTTTTATTGAGAGGCAAAGGTGAAGAGCCACGGCTCTAGAAGGATGGTCTCTCCTGCCCAAATTGGCATTCTCTGTCTCTGCTGAAAACGGTGCTCAGGACCAGGATTTGATTTCCAGACAGGTGTGGAGTAGCTGCCTGGTAGACTGGTAACAGCTTATCATCTAATCAGCACACAATTCCCCTCTCTCCTGATTCAGAACAGGGATAAAATAAATTCCACCACTACAGGAGCATAGTGGCCTGACAACACTGAGGGAGGAAATCCAAACCAAAATTTAGACACTGAAGGAAGGTGCAGTGCAAGACTCTCCCTGCTGTGCTTTTAACCAGTCTTAACCTTGTCCTCACAGGACCACCCCTAATGGGAGAGCACTCAGCATTCACTGCCTGGCCTCTGTGCTGAGGGGACCCACCTGCCATTTAGATGACAATGATGAACATCATGTGGACACCTATATTTCATTTGCCTTTATTTGCATGCAGCAGCCTTCCTGAGTTCAGAGTTATTTGATGGCAGAGACAACAGAAGCTGTCACTACCCTGAAATAAAATCCTTGCTATCCTTCCATGACATGATTTTTTTCCCCTTCCTCCTTCAGTTTATCCATTTTAAATATTTATTTTATACCCTGTAAGGTTACTTTTACTCTTGAAAGAGCAAGGGTTAAGCTTTCTTGTTTTTAAACAGGAGGAAACACTGAAATAAATCACTTTTCTCAGCAGCAATAACAATAACATACACCAAAAAGAGAACAAAATCCAGGATGAAAACATACTTTTCTTAGTTAAAAGTGCAATCATTCTTGGGGCTGAAAGCTCTCCTGACTAGCCGTTGTGTCTTCTCTATTATTTACTCATATCACAGTAGCAACTGGAGGTTTGAAATGAAATACAAGATTGCATGTGCTAAGCCCAATAACATGCAGCAGGAGCTCTCAGTCTACATAAGCAACAGAACACTCTGGGAAGTGGAATGTCACTGTGTCCATGTGAGAGACAAAAGTGTAGAAAAACAAAGTGACTCAGTCACACAGGAGGTGGCAGATGCAGTTTGTGGTGAGGTGAGGTGAGGGCTGAAACGATGCTCTTGGAGCATTTGTACAACTGTGAGTTCGTACTTCTTGATGGGAATTTATGTGAACCTCCCAAGACCTGTGTTATCACTCTGATCCCTGAGTGACTATTAGGGGGATTAGTGAGATGCTGTTTTCTAACTTGGCATTTCTAAAATGTAAGTGCTTACCTTTGAGGCAGTTATGTGGAATTCAACTCTGTTTATGGAGAGCCAGTCAATATTATCCATAATACCTGGGGCATGATTCATCTGACCTAAATGTGAGTGTCTGCTTTAGAATGAACTGACTGATGCCTTATGGCTGTATTGACCAGATCTCTAGCGAGTGTAACAGGAATGCAGCCAACAGAGACAACCTAATTTAAAGAGATGAATAACACCCCATTTCAGTCTGTGCACAGTGATGCCTTTGCAAAAGCTCTCCTGTCTTGACAAATGCTGATGTGTTGCTGAAGTTGGCACCCATGGTGCTGAGATCCTAAGCAGATGCAGGGATCTGAATAGACTGTAATAAAGTTAGCTAATGGGAGACACATTTTGCCAGAGCCAACACAAAATTGGCAAAACAATCTTTAGACTGCTGCAATCTGCATCAAGAAGCCTTTTTCGGTGTAGCGTAGCTGGATTTTTTCATTGTCTGCATCTGGAAATGGGCCTGGCTGTCTTAGAGCATGCCCTAGCAAAACGGGCTGTCCAGACACCAGAAGAAATTCAAGAGATCTTGAGGGTGAATGATAAGTGTAAGATATTCATCATTTTGACCATCTGGCCTGTCTGTGCCAAAGTTGCACAGCTTCAGGTAGAATAAGATCCATGTCTGCTGAGCATCGATGTGGCTCCAGTGTTTTGAAAGCCTGGAGGAAATCTTATAACAAGCCATTGTATTGCCCTCAGCTGCATACTATCCCCTTAGATAAAGAGACACAGCTCAGTGTCCTCAGCCATGGGAACAGGATCTGTTCTTTGGCATTGCCCAGAGCAAGGATAGGCCAGGTCATTCATGGAGGTCTCACAGAGTGAGCTGGCTCCAGCATGGCTGTCCGAGCAGTAATTTCAATAGGGTCCTGCAGAGGTTTCCTTCTTCAGCTCTGAGTTTATTTCTTTTAGTGCTTATCCTCACCTTACTTCTCTGCTGAAGCCGGCTGAGGTTCATTCACATGAAGTATATCAGACATTCCTGGTGGCAGGTCATTTCTTACGCCCTCTTTTCTACTTTGCTCTCCACACAAGATTTCACTGATTGCTATCCAGATCAGATATTGCATATCAGATAAAACATAACCAGCAATTCCTTTCTTCAGGAACTCTCACTTTATCTAACCCCTACTGTTTTGTTTATGATCATCATCCCAACCTATTTCCTGTCTGCCTTTTATCTTTTTCTCATTCCCTCTTTCATGCTCCTTCTCCACTCAGAGGACGTATGTTTTACTGAAATATAGGCTTATTTTTGTTTTAATTTATCAAAATCCATTGCTTTCAACCCTGGACATGCTAAATGCAGTACCTAAAGTCAGACTTTGATGGTGCCAGACCCTTCCTAATCCCTTCCTTCAGCTCCTTTCATACTGCACTAACCATAATGATCTCTTCCAAACCAGCACTCCACCCTCAGCTCTCTTTGACACTATCAGTGATATCTTCCATGACCCAATTCTCTCATACCTTGTTCCCCATCTGTGAGTCTTTATTCTCCATGTTTCTCTTTTGTTCTCCAAAGTGGTAATTCTGTTCTAGAAATGAAGTATTTGTGGCTCTTCTCCTGCCCTATTCAGTTACCATAAAGGTACTGCAACAAATCTATTTTAGTAGAGTGGAATATACAGAGTATCTGTAAAAATATAGAGTATATTATTACATATAATATATAACTCAGCTGCAGCAGCTATATTTGACCTCAGAAACATTGCTGTGCCTTGAATACTCTAGAATTTGTATTTTATTTTATGTACTTCTTCAAACATTTTTGTGCCTCATAAGCCCTCTAGTACCTGTGTAACTACTCAATGACCACAAATCAAAGGAGGAAAACTCAGCACAGCTCCTTTATTCATTGAAGCCATCCTACTACGGATTTGCTTCCTTAGTTCAATATTTATTATAAGGTTTTTTGCCTATCTTCTGGTTTCTGCAAATTCTAATTAACTGCACCTCCTTTAAACACTGTTTTATTGGCAGGGTATTCAGGCAGCCCTGAAAACACCATATTAATTGACAACGTTGAAAATCTGGCTTTTTAGTGGTCAGCAACCCTTCCTCCAATTCATCCTTCCAATTTCTCATCAAGGTAATTTTTATGCTCTGGCAAATGGAATAGATTTTTTAGTATTTCCGTAGTTAAATTTCTCTGACATAAACTGATTCTTACATCAAATGTGAACATATGCAGTTATTACCATCCCTCCTTTATCAAGGAGGAAAGAAAGGGCAACATTCCCAGAGCACTGAGCATGCCCCTCAGGTTAGTTCTCCCCAGGCTCTCTGTACAGAGACAAGCTACTCCAAAGGGCAACATTAGAAAAGCCTGCTGAGATGAGCCTACTAAGATGAGTCAGATAACTCAGCTGGCTAAATTAGACTCTTCAAATGAGTCAGTGGAAGCACTCCTAATGGCTTCAGAGGATGTATATTCCAGCAATTAGACCAATGTGTAACTGGAGTTCTATATAATTAGCTATACAAATTGCAGCAATATACAATAGGTTGCTATGTCTTAAATAAGCAATGAATAAGTACAGTGTGACTGAAGCTCAAGGTTATTCTTGTCTTCAATTACCTCCTACAAGAGGCCTGCAGGGCTTTGATTTCCAAAGGGAGATGAAGTTTGTCTTTGTTAAGCCTATTATAACCAGATGACAATTCTTTAGGCCTGGCTTAGTATTCAGCTTAGGAACTTCTTTTCTGTCTGCCTTACATATTCCTTGGTTATTGAATCTCATTTTGTGCTGTGACATTTCTGTTTTTCTCCCTACACCTCATTTCTATTCTTCTCTGAAGTCTTACAAAGCTGTGATTGACAGGGAACTCCAGAGGCCAAAGCAGGGTGGCATCAGTGTTGGATCAAGTCCCTCGAGGCCTTTGTGCTGCCTTGCTTTGAATATCTCCAAGGGTGGAGGCTGCACAGACTCTCTGGGTCTCTGATGTAATGTTTGTCCACCCTCACTGTGAAGAACTTTTCCCTCATAGCTAATTGGTATTTCTAGTTTAGATTTGCTGTACCCTGTGTCTGCCAACCCTTAATCTGGATTCATCTCTTTTTAAAATTCTCTTTGGTAGTTGAAAATACTAACATTATTCCCCTTAGCCTTCTTTTTTGGCAGCTAAACAAGCTTGGCTTCTGAAGCCTCATCTTGTCCATCATATGCTTTGGTCCCTAACCATCCAAGTGAAGAGTTTGTTTTAGCTCATTGATGACTTTGTTATCCTGTGAAGCCCAAACTGAACTCAGTAGTCTGGATGTGTTCTCTGCACAAGTGAAAAGCAGAGGGGGAAATCCACTTGCTCAGATGCTCAGCTGTTTTTTTGCCAACGTAGCCCTTGTGCAGTTGACATTTCTCATTATAAAAGTGGTTGGCAAAACTCATGTTCAACTCCTTGTCCCTCAGCATCCCAGGTCTGTTCTGCAAGGATGATTCCTAGTCAGCCACTCCTCAGCCTGAGCTGTTGCCTTTAATTATTCCAACCCACATGCAGATCTTTGTTTCTAGGAACAATTTCCAAACCTTGATCTTCACATTTTCTAAGACTGCATGTCAGATCCATCACTAATGGCTGTTGGCAGAGTTCTGCTAAAGCAAATGGAACAAATAACATTTATACAGCAAAAGATCTTGATCTTGCTTTCTTTTTAATCCTGATATTTTTTTCTCTGAATATTTTCCTTAATGGTATAAACATCCAATCTTCATTTCTATTCTTACTGTGCTTTTAGCTTCAATATCAACTTGTGGTAATGATTTAATTTTGACTGGTTTTTAATCTGAGATGCTTGATTCAGCTTGCTTCTTTCTTTAACAGGGTCTTTATTTCACGCTGCATGTTGTAAATATGCTGATAAATGTGTTACTTGAAATGACTGTCAGATATACTGAAAATTAATCCTTGCAGGAGTCCTACCCAGAGAGTGTGTTCATAGCTAATTCTAAAGCATAGATCTGTACAAGTTAGACTGTTTTTGCACTATAAAGAAACAGCAATGAATAATTTGCTGTGAAGCACAAAGACACACATGCATAGGGATGCACACACCAATGCACACACTCAAGGAAATGGTTTAGGTGGATTCATTATAATGGTGGACAGCGTGGGCAGTTTTGTCAGTCAGCTGAGCTCTAATCAATCTGTCTAATGCCTTTCACAATATCATTTCATTAGAGGCCCAAAATAATCATTCACTCATCTGCTCTTCAGCTGCTGGGTTTGATTTGTGTTATTTTATTGTGGCAACTAATGTGTATCCCACAAGAGCATTTCCTATTTATTGCTTATGTGCTAAGAATATGTATTGCCTTTATTTTATAGACATTAGAGGGTGAAATCCAGTGGGGGATTTCTACAGAGTATGGTATGTAAAACAGTTAAGTTCTTGTAAAGTTGAAATGGCTCAAATACTCACTGAGTTATCAACCATCTTCCCCACATGAACCAGGTTAATTAACATCCTGCAGAAGCCCTTAGGCATTTTTATTGCAATTCCTCAGGCTGTATTTCACCTTTATTTAGACCACAGTTTTCAATGAATTTAAAGGTAATTTGAATGAAGAAGTGGATAGTGCAAAAATCTGCCTTCCACTTTCGACATTCTGTGTCCATCTAGAGACAATGGGAACAGAAGTGTAAATCAGAGAGGTAAAAGTTCCCTCTGATACAGAGGAGAGCATAAAAAGAGCAGAACCATGGAAAAAGCAGTGTCGAGTAAGGAACAATGAAATCCTTGGCCAGTGTGATCAATATTCCTGTTTCAATATTCCTGTTCCTATCCTTAATCATCTAACTTTTTCTTCCTCCTAATACTCCTTAATGTCATTATAGAATCTTATACACCTTGATAATGATGTTTATTTCCCTCTATTTACATGCTGCATTTATTCACATCCAGTATTTATTTGTTTTCATGTTAATAGCTGTCATTATTCAAACAACACATTTCAGCTGCTTTGCTGAGACACCAACATAGCTCCATAAGGGACGTGGGTGTTTTGCATGCCAGACTGACTGAAGCTTTCTTTAACCTCTGTTCAGGATCCTTCACCGGCTGGGTCACTGTGTCTCAGATCAGAAAAGCTGTCTGAGGAGCTTATCTTAGGTTCTTTGTGGCTGAGTGGAACTAAATTGCCTTTCTCCAGGTCAAAAACTGGTCTACAAAACCCATGTTTTCTGAGGGAACGTGGCTGACCAAGAAGGAAGAGGAAGAAGCATCTGCAGCTGAATTTTGTCTCTTCTGGCTAGAAGTCTTGTGAGAAAGAAGCAAGTCTGGGACCAAGACTTTCATCTGCCTGAGAGAGGTACTGCAGTTCTTATTCTCTAGGGATGTTTTTCCACCAGTGTGATATAAAATCTTCATGGGACTATACTCTGCTGAAGGGCCACTGTGCAAAAAACTGAATGTATGATATCTGAATTCAGAAGGATCTTGATTCTTTAGCCTATTTAATGGAGCTGTGGCCAAACAGTACTGGATTCTTTTATCTATTTCCAGTGCCTTTGGCTGTATTTCATGTAATGACCTTTCTGGGTGAAAAACACATGCTGTTTCTGAAACAGGCACTTCTGCTGATTGCAAGGTGATTCCTCATCAGCTAAAACAAGGTATTCTCCCCACTTCTGAATTATCAGAGTGGTTTCATCACTCCCAGAAGACACAAGAACAGCATTTACACCATCTTTGGTGGAAAAATGCCTAGGATTTGTGTTTCCACCTCCTCAGTCAGTTATGTGATCCCAGGCTCCACTGCAGGAGTGCATTCCTCCTGCTCTCAGGTCTACTTAATGCAGTTTGAGTTCTCCTAGTAGATTGGTCTGAGAGGCTTTCGGTGTCCCTCTGTCCACCTCTGGATTGCACCTGAGCACCTTAGGTCTGCACAATGAAATAGAAACACAGCTTAGATACTGACAGGGCAGGTGGCTGTCCCAGTGCTCTGCCTTAACATGGGTGTCACACTGTGTCTTAGGTATTTTTATTCCTTGGTAGTTTTTACTGTTTGGCAGACTTAGTAGGAACAGTGACACTCTCTCCAGTATTTTTTTCTCCTCTAGAAAGTTAGGTTCCCTTGGTAATGTTAGGAGTCCTTCTCTGCCCATTCCAGTTTGAATTCAGTATTCCTGAATGTGGTTACACACTGTATCCCACATAAATTTTAGTAGAGCCGTATATTAATACTTCGGTATCTCTCCTGATATAACCAGTCATCTACTATCGTCTCTCCTGTCACTTAAATGTCTGAAAAAATATGTGTTTGCATGAGCAGGTCACCCAAGTCTTTTTAGATTATACAACGAGATGGTAGCCACAGATCATAAAGGGTTTTACTAACTTTGGCAATGCTGAACATAACTTGAGTTATTTGTCTGACATATTGCTCGCAAAAAACTTAAAACTGAATTTCAGACTTTTGCTATTTAGAACACCTAATTTTTCTTTCCTCAGACATTTTGTCTGAATTGTGAGGGAATTCTCTCATTTCTACCTCTTTCCCACTTCTCTGCAGTAGTGACACAAGTTGTCATTTTATTTGTAGCTACAGAGATTTCTTGTTTGATGAGAGTGTTGAGGTTGTCTTCTACCCAACTTCAAGGTCATTTGATGACTTTAAGATGTCTGGTTTTGAAACAATGTTACAGCAGGACTAGATAATTGATCATCACCCTGTACTCAGCACTGGTGAGGCTGAGCCTTGAATATGTGTCCAATTTTGGGCCCTTACTGCAAGAAAGACACTGAGGGACTGGAGGAAGTCCAGAGAAGGGCTGAGAAGGGAGCAAGGTCTGATGAGGAGCAGCTGAGGGAGCTGGGGGTGTTTAGCCTGGGGAAGAGGAGGCTCTGGGGAGACCTTATGGCTCTCTTCAACTCCCTGAGAGGAGGTTGTGGAAAATGGGGGTCGGCCTCTTCTGCCTGGTAACAAGGGACAGGACAAGAGGAAGTGGTTGTATGTTGCACCAGGGAAGATTTAGTTTGGATATTTGGAAAAAATCTCTTCAGAGAAAATGTTATTGAGCACTAAAACAGACTGTCCAGGGAAGTGTTGGGATCACCATCCCTGAAGGCATTTAAAAGACATGCAGATGTGGCACTTAGGGACATGGTTACGTGGTAGAGTTGGCAGTGCTGGGTGAACAGTTGAACTTGATCTTAGACATCTTTTCCAACATAAATTATTATGCAATTCTGTGATATAGGAGAAATAATTAAAATTCTGTACCAAATAAATTTATATTACCCGAAGAATAATTTAAGGATCTTATATTCACACTCATAAGTGCTGCATCCTGCTCTGGGGCCACCACCAGGGAAACAACTTTGACCTGTTGGAGCAAGTCATAAGGAAGCCACCAAAACGGTTGGAGGAATGGAGCACCTCTCCTATGAGGGAAGGCTGGGACAATTGGAATGGCTCAGCCTGGAGAAGAGAAGGCTTTGGGTTGATCTAATTGTGGCCTTTAAGTACCTGAAGGGAACTTACAGGAAAGATGGAGAGAAACTTTTCACAAGGACATGTAGAGACAGGACAAGCAGGAATGGCTTCAAAGTGAAAGAGGATAAATTTAGATTAGATATTAGAAAAACGTTCTTTACTGTGAGAGTGGTTGTAAAAATTCTCCCTGCCCACCTCCGGGGGCTTGAGATTACTCAGTTATTAGGAGGTTTTGGAGGGAATTTTTACCAAGGACAAGATAAAGATATCAGAAGAGGCCGTTTCCCCAGGACCTTTGTCTCAGGCGTTTATTCTTGGAAATTCCAGGGGAGAAAGAGAAAGAACAAGGAAAGGCAAGGCATTATATAGCCCCCCACTCAGGGAAAAGATGGTTGGACCATAGCCAATGGGGTCAGAGAAGGAAGGAAGGGTCATTCTATGTGGTAAGGAAACTCCAAGGGGTCAGAAGGGAGAAACCATTCCCCTAGAGAATTACAACTGGTGGTGAGACACTGGAACATGTTTCTCAGAGAAGCTGTGGATGCCCCATCCCTGGGAGTGTTCAAGGCCAGGATGGTTGGAGCTCTGAATCTGATCTACTGGAAGGTGTGCCTCCCTGTGGCAGAGAGGGTGGGAATGAGATATCTTTAAGGTCCCTTTCAACCCATACCATTCTATTTTTTTATGTTGCAGATTTGGGGCATAGCATCCTGAGCTAAGAGAAGTAGCAATAACCTGGTTATTGAACTGATGCCATGTAAAGTTTTGATTATCACACTGATACCAGATGGTTACTGGTTCTTTGTTCTTTGGTCTGAGCCCCTCTCATCTTTTGCTCAGTCTGCTGTTTATATGCAACACTGAAAACACAATAAGAAACACTTGAGCATTTATCAAATTATTTAGACCAACCTACCGATAAACCAGGTGATATCATATAATTTCATCTCAGGAAGCAAAGCAAGTTTTAAACAAACCCTTTAAGGTAACCCCAGTTGCAAAAAGCAATGAGGGCCTTTAATATTCCTGCTTCAAACAAATTTTTGAGTTTTCCCTAAGATGGACTTTTGAAGTCCATACAACTACATTCACATCAAGCTGGAAATTATCAAGTTATATTTTCACTTATTCAAATGTTGATATAAAGTTTCCACTTAATGTTTTTCCTTAGTAGAACCATATTTGTGCAGCTCCCACAAAAGTGAAACCGAAAAGGTAACAAGGGAAGTTATCACATTATGTCTTTTTCCTTCATCCTTTTTTTAATTTCAGACTATAATATTTATTCTTTAGTAATATTTATTTAGGCTTCATTGGTAAAAGGAAGCTGAATTTTTCAAAGCTCAATTCTCACTACTGAGTCAAGGAGATCCAAATATAAATACAGGGTTTTAAATTTTATCTAAAAGGATTATAGTGGGAGCTATTAAAGCATTAGGCATTTTTGAACATGTGACCTCTACACAGGATATTAAAAACAATTGTTCCTTTCTGAAAACTTTGTTCGCACCTGCATGTATGAGGAGGTCTAGCTTCTCCACTCTTCAGTGGTTTCTTATTCTTTATCCAAAGATGGGATCCTGTTACTGAGGCTGAGACCTGCAAACTCCTGAGAATTGATCAGAGAGTCTAAAACATATTAAATGATTGCATGCCAGAAGGCTAACTGCAAGAATGATTTTCAAATAGAATTCTTGTACAAAATCCATGATGCTGCTGAAATCCTTTCTTGGAGGAATAGCAAGGGTTATGTGGTAGAGATTGAAATCTGGCGGAAGAGGAAGGGATTATGACATACAGTGAGCAACAGCAGGGAGACAGCCATGTCAAAAGTTCATATGCAGTATGTGATACCAGTAGTTTACAAGGCACTTCCATTCTTTTTCTCTATCAACAAAGCCTTCTGGAAGGTTTGCCTAGTTCACTGCTTCTGCTACACTACAACTCGATGAAATATTCTTACATATTAAATGATGTTATGTCATGTACGAGTATCTTTACTGTGTCTCCAGTGCAATGCAGCAGGATACATTGGCCATATTCAGCAGTGCCAGGTAGCATCCCTTGACATCATCATATCCATGGCTCTGTTATTGCCACTGAGATCTTGGAACATTTTGCCTTTTTTTATCAGCCCATCCTTACGCATCAAGTGGCAGGAGAGTAAACCCCTTTGAATATGTGTGTTCCTGTATTTCTGTGTCAAAGATTGCTGGGGGGTGGGGAGGAGCCTTCAGAATGTAAAGAAATTTTGTGAATTGCCTAAGGCATTGGAGGGGCATTCCAGTTTGATAAGTCTCCTAGAGAAGGTTTTCATTGAAAGGAACTGGAATGCAAGTTTGCTTGATTCCCAATGGCACAGAGGTATGAGGGAGAATAGATTATATTTCCTATCTTTCCTTTTGAGTACAATACTTGCATGGTGCACAAGATGAGATATTGATGGTCTAAGGGCATGGCTCTCCCAAGACCATGTTTTTGAAAACCTTATCAGTGCTCTTTCTGGGATGAATAACTGAACAACAGAAATTATCATCTAGATACAAACTGGGAAAATAAAAGGGTAAATCACCAACTTGAGATATATTCATTTTGAAATAGATGCATGAAGAAGAGTAGTCTGATCTGTGTAGACTGCCACATTCTCAGCTCTTATAGGCAGTTTTAATTAGGAGGACAAACTGGGGCTAGAGATCTTGAATGCGGTTCTGTGTATTTACTAGCATGCACTAAGCCTGTTATCCCTGAGTGTGGGGCAATCAAACATGGTTTCCAGTTCCATCTCAGCACCCTCAGACCAACCCCTGTGTTCTGAGACCCTCTCTGTCTTTGTCCATCCTGGTCAGCATCTTCTAATGGATTTACTCAGCTTGTTCAGTTTTCCTAGTTATATTCCTGCGCTGCACTCTCCTACACACACTCACACCCACACCCCTTTCCCATAATTAATAGCCACTGAAACACTTCAGCTTAGAGAACTGAAACTTTGTGTTAAGTGGATATGTGTATTTTACCTTCCTTCCTTCCTTCCTTCCTTCCTTCCTTCCTTCCTTCCTTCCTTCCTTCCTTCCTTCCTTCCTTCCTTCCTTCCTTCCTTCCTTCCTTCCTTCCTTCCTTCCTTCCTTCCTTCCTTCCTTCCTTCCTTCCTTCCTTCCTTCCTTCCTTCCTCCCTCCCTCCCTCCCTCCCCATGCAGCCGTCCCTTCTTTAATAAGTTATTTTTCCCCTGCAATTACAACCTGAGGGGCTGACCCTTGGGTAGTCCCAAGGAAGGGGCCACCTCTATGAGAAGCCAAATGGTATGAATTGTGCACTTGTTCAGCTATTAGAGGATTTGGGATTGATTCCCAGAACTGTCCTAAACTCTGCTTGTTACTCTGTATAGATATGTCTGGTGTGACTCTTCAAGGACTCTTCAAAAGTTGGTTGCCTTTGTACCTCTGAGGCCTGGGAGCTCTGTCCACTTCCTCTGGAGTAAAAGGGAGTGACAGTGGTTTTCCTAGAGCTGTTGCAACATGACAACAAGATAAAACAGAGAGACATTAAAAGACTGTGAGGAGGTCTCTCTGTTTGGTGGGAGGGAGTAGGCAGAATAGATAAGCAGGGTTAAATAGCAAACACTAATTTCCCTGGAAATTAATATTCTGTCTCTGCGTACAGACATTTTATGGCATCTCTTATCTTGCTCTCTTCTGCCACACATACCTTAACAATACCTGACCACTAGTTTCCCATCAAAAGATGACCTTCAGAGAGTAAAAAGAATGAGGAATATAACAGATGGAAAAAAAACGGGAAGGAAAGGGGGGGGGGGGGGGGGAGGGGCGGGGAGTAGGGTGTTCAGGCTAGCAGGATAAAAGTTACACATATTATAATCCTCTCCAGTCCTGATGATACGATCTGTGAAGTGATTTAGCCTGGCACTGCTCTGCTTGCTGCCATGGAGTGCTGTAGCTGAGACCACATGGGGCCTGGCCTTTTGCTCCCAGCATCTGCTGGTGTGACACAGACTGACAGCGAGGACAAAAAGAGCATTCAGGCAAACGTTCAACACCTTGCTCCATTCTCACTGGCACTGAAGTCCTGGTAAATTCTTGAGGAGTTTTAAGGAAGTAACTAGGAGGAGTGTCACAGGTGTTAACAGACCTGTTTAAGACACTGAGCTTTGATTGCTAGTTGATTTAATAGTGAGCCCAGTGTAACTGGGTGTAATTGAGACCTGGCCTTCTGGATCTCTGTCTCTGAAACCAATCAGCACCATTTTTAGCTGTTTGTTATTTGTCAGGAGTCACAGGAACACAAGGAACAGAGCGTGCCAGCCCTGGGTGCTCACAGCCCATGCATATGTCTCCAGCAGTGACCCAGGGCAGATGCACAGGGAGGAGAAATGTAGCACGAAGCAAATAATGGGGTTTTTCTTCACCAGGACTCTCAGAGCTTCCATGTGATTTAAAGTATAAATACAGATTTGGTTTTCATTATTCCATTTGCATACCTCCACAGGAAGTTTCCACCTAAAGAGCATCTTTTTTTTGTCAGTCAAGAGGTTAGGCTTACAAATGAGGCAAGTCTGGCAGGCCTGTCCTCCCTGCTTACTGACCTAGGCCTCCCTGTAGCATTGCCATTTTGCCATCAGTGCTCTTTCAGTTTGTTTTGGTTTTTTTTTCCCTGTTATGCAGCATTAATTACCGTTTCACCAAACAAAAATGAGTCTCAGAGACCTCAATCTGGGTGGCTGCATTTCACATTGAGAGAACTGAACTCACATGGTGCTAGAGTAAAGATGAATTCTTTTTCTAGTGACTAATTATATTTCCTAGTGTATATTACAAGCCAGCCTCTTAGACTAAGCCTTGTACTGTTCCTCATCATGCCCAACGAGGGGATCCCCAGTTCTTGCAGGCCTCCTGACCTAAGAGGTCATTAAATAATGTCTACATTTCTGCATGTGTATAAATATGTCTAAAATCTAGCCATTCTGTACCATAAATGCAGTGGTTTTCACCAGCATATATTTGCACTTTGATATACAGTACAAAGGCATTCTAAACAAAGTGTATTGTTAGGTTTAATAATTAATTAGGTTTAATCCTTTACAGTTTTACCAGGATGGGATTTTTTTCCCCATGTACTTGTTTGTTAATAATTTTGCTACATAACATTGTAGGCATTGCTGATGTGAGTGTTTTGAGTACAGGAAGTTCATGTTGTTTTATGAAAAGTAGTTTTCTGGAAACAATAGATACTATTCTTCAGCTTGGACTATCAGCAGTAATTATCTCCTGGCTGCTATGCAAATATCTCATGTCCTAATTTCCACACTTGTTCATTTAACACATAAGCTCATTACAGCTGAGGTGTTTTTTAAAGGCACTGCAAATATCTCAAAGCAAGTTGCTCAAAAGCTTTATAAATGAGAAGTTTTCTTCACTGACAAATTCCACCTTCTCTGGCAGACGTGGTCTGCAATTCACAGCTATTTTTTCTGTAGTGTGTTCAGAACGGACTCCACAGCCAGGCACAAGGCCAAATTTTGATCCATCTCTTTATTGGTTTCAACTGAATAACTTCAGATTTCAACTGGTTCCCCGGAAAAATGAGCCTGTCCTTTTACTCGAGTATCTGCCCAGTGCTCAGCTGCTAAGGGGAAAAGCAAGAGAAAATAATCCTTGTTTGCATGTGACAACTGACTTGTTACCTCTCTTTCCTAAGAAAACTGAAAATGTGAAAGAATGGCACATGTCCCCTCTCTCTCTCTCTCTCTCTCTCTCTCCAGTCCCAGCGGAGCACAAAGGGATGCTCAAACTTCATCACACGATGTCTGTGTTCCTAGAGGCTTGTGACGAGTGCCCCTGACAAATTGCTTGCAGGTACGGAACACACACACACTGAGACAGACCGACAGACACGCATACACACACGGAGTTGTGTGGGGATTGCAGTGTCTTGAGAAATATCCAAGGGCTGACCCCAGTCAGTCCCATAAAGTTGGCAGTGGTTTGTTTTGTGGACCACCTTTCTATCCAAGCCCTGGTCCCATTTGCAGCCACACAGCTCTAATGAGGCTTCATACCAGTGACCAAAGCCAAAACTTGGGCTTCAGCAATGCTGCCTGCAGTACAGCTTTGAGCAAAGCATGATCAGTTTTTGAGGAAAGCTGATCATAATGCTCCAGTTGGATCCTTTCAGTGTTTGGGGCAGGACCTTGCTGTCCACGCAAAGAGATTAGTAGAGTTGTTTGGCATAACAAAGTGCACAGTTGACAGCTTTTCTAACAAAGACTCAGTAAGCAAAAAGAGAAAGAAAAAGTAGTTCACACATTCTTATCTCATTCTTTTCTCCTTCCCAACCCCTCCTTCTGCTTAAAATACCTAAACACAAGAGTCATGATGAGGGCAGCATCCCCAGTGCACTGCAGGGCTGTGCACTCAAGTGTGTCCGACCAATTGTCTGAGCTGCTGAAGCCATAACAGGGACAGGAATGTGGGGGGAGGAAACTAGCCCGAAGGCTTCTCCAAAAACCCTCCTCCAGTCACTACTGACAGGCAAACCTACCTTTTTGCTTATCCTGCACTCCCTCTCTGGATCAAAGAGTGAAGAAATATCAGCCCAGAGGCTCCAGAAAAAGCTCAGTTGCTGCCTCCTTCCCAGTTCTTCCCTTTTAGGAAAGGCAAAGGTCTTGCACAGAGACTTCTCCGTAGCAATGTACACCCCAGAGCCTGAGTTAGGTCAAGGTGGCAGATAAATGGGAAGTATCTTGTGTTTTCAAGGGTTTGTAACAGTCATGTAACATAAAAATCCTGAGATTCTTGATTGTCTCTGCTTTCCTAAGCAGCTTGGAGAATTCAGCCATGACTGATGTTTCTTGCCCCTCTGCAGACCGGCTGGAGCATCTGGCAGTGGGTGCCAAGGACAGTGTCCCTCCTGGACACCTCCACTTTCAGAGATGTCAGACTGAGATATGGTTCTCTCCATGCAGCACCATTCAGACACAGAGGGAACTGAGACGTGCTTTCACCCAGCACTGGGAGCTGTTTTGGGGCGCATTCTTTTGAGAGCTGGGCTGTGCCACAGCTGCCTCAAGCTTATTCAGCACTCATGGGTTCTAAATCTAAATTCAGAGGTTCTTCCCATTCAGTTTCCACTGCTCCATGAAGCAGAACCACCCCTCTATGCCTTTGTCAACTCTAGGTGTAGACCCTGCCCCAAAGATAATCTGGCTAAATGACAAAAGTGGCAGATACCGGCATCCAGGGGAAGGTGAAAGTCCATTATCAGCAATGCCAGAAGATGCTGAAGGGCACACAGAGTACAGCTCATTTGGTTTACAGCAACTCTTCTGGAAGCTCAATGATCTATTGAAGAGTGACTATCTCTGCTCTTGAGTGGATCAGTACAAAGAAAGGTTAAGGCAGCACCGTCTGGTAATTGGTTTGTGTCATATAAATTGAAGCCTAGAAAGCTGGGAAGAACAAAACAAAATCAACGAGAACACACAGCAATTAAAATCCTTTAAAGAGTGCATGGAATAAATACTTACCCTTCTTGCAACCCTAATAAACCTAATCAGGATTAATTTCTATGTCTGACTTGAAACTTTTTCCCTGCTAAATGTCCATTTTTTTTTCTGACAGATTCTCTCCTGATATATCTATATAGCTGAGGCGGGCAGGTTTCAAAGCCAAAAGACTTTTCCTAACACAAAAATCCCCAGCACAGCCAAACAACAACAACAAAAAAGATTCTGTCTTTTAGCTCCAAATATCTCTTTCCTGATTGATTTTGAGCCCCACTAAACACATTCATGTGAAGGAAACAAATTCCAGTCTCTGTTTGTTTAATCTGTGGCAGTGAACCAGCTGAATTGGTTCTCACTGTAATCTCAGGACACCAAACTGGGCCTTTTCTGGGAGGATCTCCCAGCACTTCAGAGATGTCACAGTAGTCAGCTTGCACTAAACTCACAGATCAAAAATATTACAGGGTTTTGATTTCTCCCCTGAAAGACAGACTTCTTACATTGGTAAATCTAGCTGGTAAATGGACCTCAGAGAAGAAAACTGCATCCACCAGGGCCCAGTGGTCTGTTCTTCTTAAGGGCTGACACAGAAATACATGTACATGCATGTAAAATTTGTACAGATTGAGCAAACCAGAGAGGTAAATGGATGATTAATGAAGGGCCTTTTCTGGGCAATTCATATTGGAAAGGCTTTAAGGAGCTCATAAATTCCTTAATTTTAGTCCTATGATTAGCCCACTCCTCTATGCATGCAGCAGCCATCTCCAACCCGCAGAGTTCAAGCTAACATTAAAAGAAAACGTTGTGGGAAGTGAAGCCCTTTAATTAGTTTAACAAATATATTCAGGAAAAAATGATGCAAGGAGATTTCTTCCTCAGACAATGCACAATTTGCCTGAGGAATTCATTACCATAAGAGATAAACTTTAAGGAGTGTCATGAAATTCAGAAACAGATTGTTTATACAGAAGACAGTAATTTCCAGTATTAATGGGAAACAGTTACTTTTGAAGGGCTCCAACCTAATCTTCATGCAAGTTGTACACTTTCTCCCCGAACAGTGACAGGTAGGAACCTTCCTTTGGGCAAATGTCTTGCTCCTTCCTTCTGAAATCAGTGATGCTGGCCATAGCCTTTGCTGGGATATTTGGTAAGGGGAATCACACAGAGAGAGAGGGCTGATCTCATCTAATTCATCCATCCCTGTGCTAACTGGTGTCCAGGTTAAACTGGCATTCTGGGTGTCCTCCTCTCCAATGAGTGCACAGACACAGGTATCTGCAGGCAGTGACTCGCTCTACTTCTCCTAGATAACAGGCTGGAATGGACCATCCCTTGGTGTTCCCATAACTTCCCTGACAAGATGAGGTAATTGGAGGTGGGACACAACGCCAGACTACCACATCTACAGGTGGGAGTCTCCACATACATTAGACACTGGAGCTCCACTGCAGGTGAAGATCTGGTCACTGATCTGCATCCCCAAGCAGAGGACCATGCAGGTAGTGTCAAGAAAGATTGTCTTCCCCTTCTCTTCGTCTTGAGCCACCCCATTCCTGGCAGAACTAAGAGGACATTTCTAGTCACAATGACTTCTTCACAAAGACTTGCCTCCTTTACTGAGGTTGCTGATCAGCTTTCAGATGTTAGGTGAAAAATAACTCAGCAGCTAGCAAGGCTGGGTTGATAAGGCCGGGTAGAAATAGCTGCTTCAGAACGTCTGTTTAGAACATCTGCAGCCTCCCTTTGCTTGGTACCAGTTTCATCCATGGTACAGCACCAACAAACAGAGCAGTCTAACAACCAGCCATGAGAGTTAATGATCTGCATCAAAGGGCTTGCTCTCAGCTCTGGCTCTGATAAACACTTTCCTCCTTACCCAGCCACAAAGTCAAGCTAGCAACAACTTGAAAGGATAACATCTATCAGAACTAATAAGCACTAATCTAGTGTGGAAGAGATAGCAACCGATTGAGTCAACAGGCAGAGAGAGGAACAAAGTCTGGCTACAGCGCACTGAGAATCTCTACAATTATAAATCATAAATTATAAAACAGCTCACTGTGGAATAAAGGTACATCCACAGTAACAATTCTAATAAATATTTGAAACAGTGCTTTGATTTGGTTAGCGTTATAAAATTTGACTACAAATCAACTCCTTATACCTGAATAAAAAAAAAAAAAGGAAAACCCTTACCTGAATCTTCTATTACTAATCAGAAAAGTTTCCTTCTAGACAATCAGTTTATTTAAGGAATTGGCAGACAGTTGACTGTGTGTATGTGTCACAATTTTGAAGCTGTCAGAGCTGCACTTATTCTTATTCGCTAATCATACTCATGTACCTACAAGTTACATTTTTAAATGGTACGGATGAATAATCTCTTTGTAGAGAGCTTTTTATGGCTCTTCTAAGCTGTGCATCTATTTTCACTTGACTTTAAAGCAATCAATATGCTGGCACAAAGGCTTTGTGATAATTCATAGCAACAATCTGTAGCAACTTCCAGACTGATTTGGTTCTTTTAGATTGTTCTGATGAAAAAATTATTAGAAGATTCCAATGCATAGTTAAAAAAAAAAAAAAAGGAAGGAAAGAAGAAAGAAGATGAGGAAAGAAAATAAAAGGGAAAAAAAGAGAATTCTGTGTTATAAAAGACTCAGGAGAGGAATGCTTAATAAGAATCTAAGTATGACCCTTTAGTTTACATGGAGACCTTCCAAATTTGTTCCGGGGTGGCAAGACAATAATTTAGCCCCAGAAGTAACCCCTGCTCAATGACACAGATTTCAAAGATGTAGGGTAATGAGTACCAGTTCTTAGGTCAGTTGCTCTGGTCACAAAGAAAGACAAAGAGGGGTACAAATTCTTGCATTTGGCTTCTGTTGGTACTCCTTTGTACTGAGCCTTTCAGGAGCTGTCTTGGCAAAGCCAAGCAGTTCCTTTTGGTGATGACTGAACGTGGAGGCTCTGCACAAATTCTGGAAATGGAGTCACAGCAGAGCTGTCCTGCTGCCAGTGGGTCACCTGGCACCCGACAATTTTATATACTGGACATTACTGCACTAATCCTATTGACATTTGCCACATAGATGGGGATTAAACAAGACACATTTCCTTTCTTCTTACTTCACCCATTGCAAGGTATAAATTAGTTGGTTGATAGATTTAGCTGGCCAGTGTGATCTGTAAAGAAGCAACACATTGCATCTGTATTGGCTGGGGAATAATGGCTCTTTGTAGAGCCTCGGTTCTTGTCAAGATTCCCAGCAGCCATGGCACAGTCATTTTGCAGTGTGTATCAGGACGTGGAGGTAGGGCTGCTTCCTGTGGTTTTATCAGGGTGAGCAATTACTTGCCAGCACAGTGTTATCCCCAACACCGAGTGCAATGAGGAATTCATATCAGTCCTGCTACAGGCATAGGAAACCGGTGTGAGGGAAAGACTCTCTTACATCTCTAGTACATCAGACTGACCTTTTTTAACTGAGCTCTCAGGGCATGGCCAAATATCCCAGCTGTGAGGAGAGCTGATTTTCTTTCTTCTGTATATGCATGGGAACCTCCTCTCTGCTTGTTCTGGAGAAGATGTGGAGCTGAGAAAGGAGGATGTGGGTCAGATTTGGTATTTACACACCATCCTTCACCCTGTGCTCCGCTGTTGTTGTGCAGCAAAAGTAATTCTGGTCCTCTGGAGGTACATGCTAAACACTTTCCCTACAAAGGTAAAAGCAAGGGTGTTTTTTGTAAACACTGAGGAAGCTCAGGATTTTAGTGCTAGTGGTCTTGGATTTCAACAAATCCTTTATTGAATTATATGTTCAAAAGCACTGGCGGTCCTGTGATCTCAGGGAAAATCTGTGCTGCCAATGGTGCACACAACTTATCAGACACACAATAGTTAATAGCAGGTGATACAGCTTTGCTTTTGCTTACTGTTATTTTTATCATTTATTTCTGATATTGGCACATCTGAGATAAAGCTCAGCTTGGCTGTTCTCTTAAGGAGGAATCCTGGCATTTGCTACAGGAATGGTAGCCAGGAGAAATAATGAGCAAAACAGAGGTGGATTGTGCCTTCTGCAGAGAATGAGCTCAGTGAAGGTTAGTTGTTTATTCACTGCATTGAGTAGGAGCACTTTGGGACTGAGATAAGATGCTGGAGGGTCCCAGAGTGATTTATAAGAAAAAAAAAAAAAGGGGTATTGTAGTGATTGATAAAACAAGGAGTAGTAGGTATGTGAGAAACTACTCTCACTTTTAAAATTCCAAAGGTTTATTAAACCTTAACAAAATACAACAAAAAACTGAATAAGGAGAAAGAGCAGGGCTGAGAGCATGGAACAAAACCGCCATGTGCTCACCCACAAAATGGCTGCTCCACCTTTTATACCCCTGGTGTTGCATCAGGTAACCCTGGCCCCTCCCAGAATATTCACTGTCCCTTGGTGGAGACTGCTTTCTTGTGACTTGACTGGAGGTCAGGTATTACTATGCCATGCCTCCTAGTAACAAGCTTTCCCTCCTCCCAAATGCCCCAAGCAAAGGGAACAAGTACAGCCTTCCCTCCGCATGTCCTGACTACCAAGGTAGTCCCTTGACAACCATACAGGGGGAAAGGGGACTATGGAGAGAACAGAGGATGTCCAAACAACATATCACAATAACATAACTCTACATCAATAAAACTTCTCTAATCATACACATAACATTCATCCCTTAATTGCGAGAGCCAACCATCACATTACTTATCTATAACAGGTACAAATTGAAAGAGGGAAAATTTAGGTTAGATATTAGGAATAATTTCTTTACTATATGGGTGAGGAGACCCTGGAATAGGTTCCCCAGGGTGTTTGTGAATGCCCCAACCCTGGCAGTTTCCAAGACCAGGTTGGATAAGGCCTCGAGCAACCTGGTTTAGTGGGAGGTGTCCCTGACCATGGCAGTAGGCTTGAGACTAGATGATCCCTTCTAACACTGTAACATTCTATGATTCTATGAATCTTAAGAAACAATGAGATATGAATTGGAAGACAAAGTTTTGGAAGGGAGAGCCAGAAACCATTTACTGACAGTGAGGTGGACTTGTGCAGAGCATCCCCCTTGCAACTTCTGCAGATGCTGAGCTGTGGGGCTGAATGTTGGCGTAGCAAGAGACCAAGCCAGTTTCCTCTTCACAGGGGGCAAGAAGGCAAAGACAGATAAAGATGCTGATGAAACCACAACAGTCCTAGGGACCAGGAGTAAGGATAGTAAAAAGGTGGTGTCCCACTTATCTGGGAAGCAGAGGGGTTGGTACACAGTGAAAAAGCTTTCCTGGGCACAGGGGTACATCAACCTTAGCAGATTGATTTTTTATTAATATATAATTTTGAGCAGTGAGAACACTCCTGTAGTAGACTTCACATCCATGCTGCTGATGTCTTGGTCCCTAAGTCTCTGAAACTGCATGGCTCCAGATACAAAACCTGCCAGGAATGATCCCTGACTAGTGCTGGTTGCTGAGCTACAACTGGGAATGGTTTGGGAAAATGTTATGCTAGTGGTCCCAGATCTGAATCAGGCTGTGAACCACTGTAACATTTATCAGTGCAGACAACTCCATACCAGGATAGGAATATTTCCTGTATTGTTTAGTTTTTTAAAATGTAATGATTCCTGAGGCTATCCTTGATTTGATATAGCCAACCTCAATGTGGACCCTAATGCCTGTATGTTCTCACTCTTTCTGTATATTGTTGCTACTGCTCTTATAAAAAACCACCCAGACTCAGCAACTAAAAAGGGCACAGAAGCAAAACACTTCCCTGGTTGATCATGTGTAGCTAATAAAGCTGTGAAAGCAATTTATTCTATGAACACTACACATTAGAAATACCATCGCTTTTTGGATTAGTCTGCTGTCCACTAACTGGTCATGATTACTACAAAAATCCATCTGTTAGTCAGAAGCACCTGACAAATAGTTTGCATACAATAAAGCTTAGCATGGGGGATTTGTCAGCTGGTTTGCACACACAGTTCATTATTCACTGCATCATGTGACTAGCCATTTCTAACATGTGACACAGTTCCTCCTCTTTATTTGCAGAGAGAAAATGTAAATAGGAGAAAACCAAATGGATACATATCTAGACATATACATATATGTCAGTAAAAATGCTAAATAGCTAAACTCTTATTCTACAACCATTCATTTTTGCACATCCCCAGGTATCTTTGAAAATACATCTGAATAATTAACAGTGATGACTCACAGCACATGGCCATGAGCGTGGCCTTCTATTTATAACAATATTTCTTTATTCATCTTCTTCTTAATAAGAGCAGTAGCAGCTGAAAATAAATCACCGCATTAAGCACCCCCTTTGGATAAACTCACACATGTAGAAACACTTTTCTTCATTGTTGCTGCTTTCAGTCTGTGAGAAGCTCATGGGAAGAAGTATGTCATATCAAGACATACACTTTTTCAGAGCCAACAAAAGTATTTAGATACAAACATGCTCAATGAAATTAATGACTTGTGTGGCTAAATTTCCTGGTAAGCCTTGGGACTAATTAAACAAGGTGGTTTTAATCTGTACACAACTGAACGACTAATTCTTACAGATCAACCAAGATTCTCAACATTTTTGTTGAACATTCTCTTGCCTTTCTTCTACTTTTGTAATCCTTCCATGCTCTGCCTCAGCATTCAGCTTGTGTGCTAAGTAATGTGTTTTCTCACATCAGGCACTGTGGTCTTGTATCACTTTATCTCAATTTTAGGGGCAATCAGTTGAAGTTATATAGAGATATAAGGCCTCTGCATCACCCTGCTATCAGATCCACTTTGCTGTTTATCAATTAAAGGTCAAACACAGGTTAGTGAGGAAAAACTCTCTGAAATGCTGGTCTGATAGTATTATTACAGCTTGTGCTTTGGCATGGGGTTAGGAGTATGTCAGCTGTGCAGCACAGTATATGGAAATGGAAGAGAAATTGTAGAGCTTGATGCTGAGAAGTAAAATGGAGCTAAAATAGGTATAGATAAATGTGCATTTCCAATGTTTGGGAGACAAATATTTTGTTTTAAAAGGGTGTTCTGGTACTACTGCATTCACTGATATTGCTAAAAGGGGCAGACAAAGATTTGTGTGGGAATGAAGAGGTTTTTGGCTTTGTTGCTCTTGTCAGGGCTCTGCTAGATGAAAGCAGCTGGAACAGCCCCTATTGTTGAAAAACTTGCCATGGGGCTAATTTGCAAATCTCACGATCTACGGGATGGCCAGAGCCATCTGTATGAAGCACAGATGCTTCTGCTGCAGTATCAGCAGCTCCAGTCTCATCTTTGGCAGGAATGTAGCCATCATGTTGTACTGGCCAGAATTCCCCCAAAAGAGGGAACCCAACCCGTGAACCTGACATGAGAGATTGTGTCACATTTTCCTCTTAATCTCTGTTATGTTGGTGAAATCTGGACTCAAGCCCTCACCACTGCCCTAAACCTTGAGCCCTGATGTTCGTCCTTCACTGTGGAGCTGTAACTGCCAACAGGGCCCAGGACCAGCTTCAAAACAACCTTTGGAAAATTGGTGACTGATCATGATGAACTCCCATCCCCCTTCTTCACACATTCTCTTCTCAGCCTTCTCAAAACACCCCAAGAAATGAGGGAGGTGTGATTTACCCTTAAGAGTGCTCTGTTAGTGTGTCCCTGTCATAGTAAAGGCATCTCAGTGCTTTACAGCTCTGCCTTCAGAGATGTTAAAAGCTATTTCTCCTGATCCTGTCACTGCTGTAACATCGAGCCTCGAACGGGGTTGGATATTGCCTTTCCAAGGTTTACTAGCTGCTGTTAATGATTCACTGCGTATTGGAGTGTCACAGCTTGAGTACTCCAGGCTTTCATTCATTCCTGATCCTCAGAGAAATAAGCCATCCTGTTACCAATCAGATGCAGGGAAACTCTGCCCCATGATTCAATTTCTGTTAACTGCAATGGGCACAAGCAGAATATGAGTGGATTTCTTTGGCAGAGGGCTCAGGCTGAAGAAATAAAGATCTTAGGAACCACAGAAGGATCATAGATCATGGGTCATGTTGGGGAATGCCAGCATCAGAAAATGCTGCCCCTGTCCCTCCCTCGTGCCTGCCTTGGGGGCTGTGCCATAACTGGCTGTTGTGGTTTGACACTGGCCAGACGCCAGGCACCCACAAAAGCTGCTCACTCACTCTCCCCTGCCATAGCTGGCCAGAGGAAAGAAAAATTTAATGAAGAGTTCATGAGTTAAGGACCAAGAGGGAGAAAACACTCCTGGGGCAAAACAGGTTCAACTTATAGATAGAAAGTGAGTTTATTACTAGAAAAATCAGAGGAGGATAATGAGAAGTAAAATAAGCCCTTAAAACACCTTTTCCCCCCAGCTCCTCCCTCCTTCCCACTGACAGCACAGGGAGACAGGGCAGGGGGGTTTTGGTCAGTTCATCACCAAGATTTTCTTCCACTGCTCTGGGAGAGGAATCCTTCCCCTATGAGGCTGTGGGGTCCCTCCCAAGCGAGACAGTTCTTCGTGAACTTCTCCAGTGTGGCTCCAAATCTCATGAGCAGCAGACCTGCCAAAACTATTGCAATGTGAGTCCTTCCCATGGCAGACAGTCCTCTTGAAACTGCTGCAGTGTGGGTCACTCTTCTAGGGGGTGCAGTCCTCCAAGGACAGGCTGCTCCAGCCTGGAAGCAGGGCCCCCTCTCTCCACCGGATCCCCCACAGGTCACAGCCTCCTCCAGGCATCCACCTGCTCTGGCATGGGCACCTCTCCTATGGGCTGTGGGTGGATCTCTGCATCCCCCATGGATCCCCAGGGGCTGTGGGTGGATCTCTGCATTCCCCATAGATCCCCATGGGCTGCAGGGGCACAGCTGCTTCATCATAGTCTCACCACAGCCTGCAGAGCATTCTCCAGTGCCTGGAGCAGCTCCTCCACTCCTCCATTGACCTTGGTGTCTCAGTGTTGTTTCCTTCATATATTCTCACCTCCTCCTCTTCTCTAACTGGAATTCAAACTGCCCCACTACATTTGTTTTGATTTCTTCTTAAATATATTATCACAGAGGTATTGCCATTCTCTCACTGGCCCAGCCTTGGCCAGCATCATGTCCATCTTCATACCCAGCAGGGATTGACTCTGCTGGACATAGTGGAAACTTCCAGCAGCTTCTCACAGAAGACACCTGTGTGGGTCCCCCAGCTACCAAAAACCAGGCCATGCAAAACCAACACACTGGCTTATTGAAATATCTGGTGGAAGAAAAAGTATTTTTTTCTCAAAGTTGTCCTGGCAACTCATTAAACCACCATAGCCACTGAATCCTCCTCCTTGTCATAGAACTTCTGTCTCAAGCCACACAGTCAGTTTATCAGCCTAGTTAATTTGTGGACCAAGCAACACAACACATAGATAATTCCAGCAGGGATAATAGCCATGGCATTCACAGCCCTTCACTGGTCTGCTGTGGAAACTGGAAGAAATATTTGCTGATGATACTTATCTGGTTATGTGCACATAGTCACTAAGCCTGTGCAAGACTATGCATGATGTGTGTACAGGTGGCCCTTTCCTGGCCAGTGTGTTTTTATGTAGTCATCGTGCTTAGCGTTTTGGAAAAGAGGATCTGGTATCCTCAATGGATCTGGAAAAAAACTCTCCTTTTCTGCAGAGCCAGGGTTGTGGCAGGCTGTAGGAGTGTTTCAAAGCCAGTGAGAAAACCTGTGAGGACCAAATTCTGGCAAATTATTGGCAGACAATAAAGTGACTCTAAAGAAATTCCTCTTCCTAGGGGGTAGTTATGGAGGAACACTTGGATTTGTGGAACTTAGTATTAGGTAAATTCTTACAAAGTGGAGGAAAGAGAAAATCAAGGATGCTTAGGGAAGAAGCATCTGACAAGTAGGCTGGGGAGTGCTAGTGGCGGAAGTTTGCTGTGTAGAAGGATGCCAGCTGTGTAAATCAAGATTTAGCTCTGCCAATCCCGGCAAAGATGATGTCTCACTGTTAGCTTGTTTTACATTTTTTATAGAAGCAAATCAGTAAACACAGCTGTACATATGGGGAAATCTTCTATCCCAGATGAAAAAGTCACAGTGTACACAGCTGAACCTCAGCCCTGCCTGGTTCTTGGTGACTTTTATGCTAAAGACTGCTATCGCTTTGAAAATAACCACTTAGATTCCTAGATTTCACTTTGGAAATAACAGAACAATGTAATGGACATGTGTCAAAATTACTCAAAAAAATCTGAAGCACTAAATGGAAAACATTATCCTTTCTTCAGGAATTTTGAACTACCTCTACAATTCTGAAGCAGGGAGAAAATTTTCTCTTAGATATTAGAGATGAAACTGTTAAGTCCCACTGATGCCTTAAGTTTTAGCTTTCATATTTTCCAGATTCTGCACTGCATTATTATATAACTCTGAACTTCATATAAAGTGTTCTCTTCACAGTTTAATGAGACAAAAAAATCCTTTTCTAGCCTAAGAACCAAGGACCCTGTTGCAGCTTCAGGCCCTAAAAAGTATAAACAACAGTGAATTGAAGAGACCAAACTGGGAGGATGGAACTTCATAACCTGAGGCTGTAATTGGGCCATTAACCCCAATATGTAAATGGACCAAAACTTATAAAAATGTGAAAACTTGTGACCCATCATCCATCTTGAGTGTAGCCTCCGCTGGGCTCTTGCACTGCTCAAGGTGAATCCTTTGAAGGCCTTTTTAATAAATACCTACTTTATTCCTTATAGAATACACTGTCTAGCCTCTGTTCTAGGTAGCCTCATCAAGTTACTGTAAAGGCACCTGAGAGTGAATTATTCCAAACCGTTCTCAGAATTATACTTAAGGTGAAGTTTCAAGGCAAGAGAGGGAGCTAGCATTTTATTCTTCTGAAAGAATTTTTCTGCCTACTGCCTTTAGTTGTTAATGACCTAAAAGTGTTTGCTAGGAACCAGTCTTATCTTGTGTCAGGTCTACTCATAGCACTTGGGACAGTTTTCTGAGCTGGTTGATGACTGTCGTGGCAAGGTTTTGCTTTGCCTTTCATGGCAAATCCCGATCGGGATTAAATCTGTTGCACTGATTGTCTTTGTACAGGAGTTCAATACCAGGAACTGACTAGAATGCCATGAAGTTATCTTTACACTGATTCCCTACCAGATATTATCATTGATGGGTGTCTTTGTGCATTTCACAGATAATGATAGATGAGCAGTATTGTATAAAACTAAACCTTGTCATTTGTCAGCAAAGCTACTGGTCTTCTGCTGAGGGGCTAACAGAACATGTTGGAATTTTGAAGATGAGTTCAGTTATTTACAACAGGGAATATTAAGGGATACTGAAAAAAAAATCTACTCTAAAAGGGATCAGATATAAAACCATCACTTTAGAATTGTCTAGAATAAAATTCTACCTATTCTACCTCCCAACCAGCCATATTTGGCAGATCTACTTGTGGAAAGTAAAAGCCCTTCCATGCTTTTAATAGAACAAAAGATCAGAGGTAGGAAAGATTTATCAGGTCATCCAGCCCATCTTCCTGATAATAGAGCATTGTTTTCTGAAAGTGCATTTTTTTCCTAGTGCTTTGACTAGTTTTAGAAGACCTAAATGATGGATGGTGTTTTTATCATTAACCTGGGAAACAGTTCCAGAACCTAACAAATCTAAGTGTCAGGCTTCTCCACATTAATGCCTCTGCTTTGTCAGTAATTTCATAGGTTTATACTTGTTGCTTTTTCTCCAAAGTGTAGGCTCCTACTGAGTTTAAGAACAGGATTAGATATTGCAGATAAATCTTGACTATCCATCCTCACGCGGGTGGGCTGCTTCTCTGCCTAGCAGTCTCTTGGAAATCTAAGAGTATTTCTTCACTGGAATGAGCAAAGGGGAATCCCACTATGGCTCTGAACTGAAAATCATTGCCATGCAAGTTGCAGAGAACAACCTTGTCTATGAACCCAGTAAATTACAATGGGAAATAAACTTGGGATCAAGCTTAGTTTCTGCAGCTGCAGTAGTTAACCAGCTTGGAAGGGACAAGGAACACACATGCTGCCAGGTCTTTGCTGCCAAGGTGGTAACATTTTACAGCATGGCAACCATCATGTCTGGTTGTCCTTTGCCTGTTTTTCCATGGATTTAAGCATTTTCTTATCTTTTAAGAGCACTGCATTCCAAGGGATTTGGACACTATGACAGTAAAGCCAGTCACCCTTAGTCAGAAAAGAAGAATACAGCCTGAAAGGGACAGAGAAGGACTGTGGAGACAGAGAGCTCTGAGTGCTCTGCAGGCACTAGCAAGGCTGACAGGATCTGTTTCTGTCTGCACAAATAACATGAAGGCAAGCACCAGGAAGAAGATGGGAGCTGCTTGGCCTTCAGGACAACACTGCCATGAAAACAATGGGCAAAGGCTGGTTGTGAATTAATCAATGTGGAATATAGAAGTGTTCTCTTCATATGGGAAGAGGACAGAAAAAACAGTTTTAAGAAGTAATTCTACTACTTTTTGAAAGGAATTGTGTGATCTGTGAGAATCGTAGAATCATTAATATTATAAAAGACCTCTAAGATCATAGAGTCCAAACATTAACCTAACACTGTCAGATCCACCACTAAATCATACCCCTAAGCACCACATACACCTCCATGGTTTTTGAGTACTTCCAGGGATGATGACTCCACCACTCCCCTGGGCAGCATGTTCCAATGCTTGACAACCTTTTCAGTGCAGAATTTTTCCTAAGATCTAATCTAAATCTCTCCTGGCAGAATTTGAGTACATTTCCTCTCATTCTATCACTTGTTACTTGGAAGAAGAGACCAACCCCCCACCTTGCTACAATCTCCTTTCAGGTAGTGGCAGAGAGAAAAGGGAAGGAATACCCTATTCAGCTCGTTAAGTTAGTTAAAGGACTGAAATTTTAAGTTACTTTCTGTTAACATTGCCCTAATGGAACAAAACAAAGATTCACACTCTCTTTCACCATTTCACAGATCAACTCACATTGGTAAAAGCAAACTTCCATGTAATTAAATCCATTTGATGCAAAATTGTTTCCCTCTTGCTCAGAGGCCAATACAACACTTTTCACAGTACTCAGGCTTCATTTAACATATCATTTGAAGCAGAATTTGTTTTTTGTAAAGTAAAACAGAGTTTCAAAGAGATTGTCACAAGTGAACTAAAAGGCAACACTTGCTGTGCTTACAGCATGGGCAGATGTCAAAGAAAAAGATTTTACTGAAGAATACAAAAAGAAGTGCTTTGGATCCACCAGCTCATTTTATATTAACAGTTTGCTTTGTGGTCCATGAGTTTCCCATTTGTCACTTGTGGGTAAGGTAACCCATACTGAAGGGGAGGAACTCCCCACAGTTTTTCTTATTATAACGTCATTCATATCCAAGACTTGGACTTGAGATGCATGTTGGGGATGCTTCTGTGTAGGGAAAGGACAACCAGGATCACAGCTCTCCCTCAGCCAGCCCCATGCCCTAGGAGCTAAGCTTTGCTTACTCCCCATCATTTGAAGCATTGCTTTATGATGCAAAAAAGAGTGGCATGCACAGGTACAGTGCAGTGGAAAAGCTGTGCTCTTCCACCACAGGCGGAGGAAAACATTTAACTTTGGCCTGCATCTATTGACAGTAGTGATGCTATGAGGAGAGAGCTGTGATTGAACATTCTTCCCTTCAGATGAGGAGACAAACCTAAATGGATTTTGCCTAGACTGAATTTTTGTGATAAGATGACTTAGTTGACTAAACATAAATGTTTGTGCTATTTGATGGGCCCTTTGTGTCCAAGACATATCTGTGGGCTGACCAATATAACACAGGAGAAAGCAGACACCTGTGTTTTTCAGCAGCCTGGGTTAGAAGCTGAAAGGAATACACTAGGGCATCTCAGATTGCACATAACTATATTTAGGTAACCAAATCCCACCAACATTGTCCTAATGTGCATCATACAAAGCACCAGTAGAACAGTAAAGGTGAGCTGGGAGAAATACATCACCACCGAAAATCAAAGGTGGTGACATAAATATAACTGTCTAATGTTAGGGAAACCTCAAATATATATGCTGCAGTTAATTGTATGCCAGTTCTCTCTTCACGTGTAATGTGGTTCAAAAAATGTGATCTCTGCATTCTTAGAGATATGGAAAACTGGGGCACACAAGGCCCTGATAACCTGATCAAACATCAAAGATAACCTGTTTTGAATTAGGCGTATGGCCCTCTGTGGTCCCTCCCAGCCTAAGTTACTCCATGATACTGTGATTTTTCCAAAGATGGGAAGGAGATGCATGTGAACTTCATATTTTCTCTCGAGAAGAGCTAGCTCTTCTCGAGAGAAACTTTTCAACAGTTTTCTTTCTCCCAAAACAACCTTGTGTAAACAATATGTTGTTATGTTTCCCATAACAACAGGTGCTCTTTGCTATTTCTGTTACTTAGCCAATGGGAGAGGTGTCAGTCCTATGGACCAAAAACGTGTCTTCTTAGTGCTGTTATAAAAGGGCTGAATGAATTGTAAATAAAACCTTCTGATTTCTACTGCCTTCTGACTGGAGTCAAGCATCTTTATTTCGTGTCCCATTGCGACAGATGGAGAGGAGAATGATGTTGAAAAGGGGAAGGTTTTTATCTTGGGGTAGTGCTCACATGCTATCTGCCAGACTTTCAAGTTCAGATTGTAACCTCAGAGAGCTAATGCTGGGCTCTGTCTTCACTTAAAATTAGTATCAGGTAGAAACCAGTGATGAAAATTGACTCTTCTGGCTGACATAATCTCTAAAATGGTCATATAGGCATGTGAATTTCAGCATAAGCTCTCTGACAAAGAATTGGATAAAAGAAATAGAAGATATATGATAAATGATCATTCTTCATCATGGAGTGGAGTTCTGCAAGGAGATTGCTATGGCTTATTCTGCCCAACATATTTATCAATGATTTAGGAAAGAAGGACAAAGCTAAGATAATAGAAACAAAGTTCAGCTCTGAAGAACTGCAAAAGATATTGCCCTGGCAATAATATGAGAGGTAAATTCAGTGAGAATAAATAATACAAATACATTAAAAATGGTCCAAAGCTTTCTGAATGAATGATGAGCTCATATGACTTTACTACTCAGGGAAACGATCTCTGGATAACCTGTTTACAAAGATCTTATCTTCATAAACATTTTGTCAGTGCTCACACACTTGGAAAAAATGAATCTAATCTAGGAGGTTTTAGTAAAGGGAATGAATAGAATAGATGAATATGTGTCATGGTTTAAGCCCAGACAGAAGCTCAGCCCCATGCAGCTGCTCTCTCGCTCCTACCTGGTGGGATGGGGAAGAGAATCAGAAGAGCAAAAGTGAGAAAAATCATGGGTTGAAATAAAGACAATTTAACATGTAAAACAAAAGCCACATGAGCCAGAAAAGCCAAACAAGAAATTCATTTACAATTTCCCATGGGCAGTCAGGTGTTTAGCCACCCCCAGGAAAGCAGGGTTCTATCACATGTAGCAGTGACCTGGCAAGACAAATGCCATCACCCTGAATTTCCTCCCCCTTCTACTTCTTTCCCCAGCTTTATATGGTGAGCATGATTCCATGTGGTGTGGGATGTCCCTTGGGTCAGTTTGGGGTCAGCTGTCCTGGCTGTGTCCCCTCCCAGCTCCTTGTGCACCCCCAGCCTCCTTGCTGGGGTGTGTCTTGGTTTAGATAGACAGGTATCTGCCAGGGAAGATTGGAGTCTCCCTTGGAAAGTAAGCCCCTCCACCCCCCCCTTCCGAATTATTATAAATTTGCAATTAAAAGGCTGTCAGGCAAAGATTTTGGGAATAGGTATAGCAGTTCTTTACTAGGGATATTAAAAATATATATATAAATGTTGTAGTACAGAAGAATAAGCAAGCAAACAAACAAGAATCATAGAAAACCCTGACAGAGTCAGAAATACAACCTGATGCCCTGTTGGTCAGGGTGTTTGTTGAAGCAGTCCAGAGTAAGCCCCCCTGGAGTGGCAGATGTGGTTCTGTTGGAGTAGAGATGGTCCAGTAGAAAAAGGGTCCAGTAATGGTGAGATGGGTCTGATCTTCCTCCAGGAATCCAGTGGAAGACTGGATGACTGGTGACACTTGTGGCTCCTTTTATCTAGGTGAAGATGGTTTGGCTCCTCCTCCCTGGGTAGAGCATCTTACAATAGTATGATGTAATGTGTCATGTCATTGGTGAGCTTTAATGGTCCATTAACAGAAGATATCCTCATGGGGGTAGTGGAAGAGTGAACAGAGATAAGCAACACTGCTCCACCCGGTCTTTAACAGCTGGCTTGTTATCAGAGAAGGCAGTTACCCCTTCCCTTCTGGAGTTCCAACAGATAAAGAAAAATCTCCCCAACCGGGTTTCAGTAGATGGAATAGAATAAACATTTTTTGGTTACAAAACCCAAGATAGGTGAGGAACAGAAAAGGCCTTGACCCTGTGTAAGGCCTGCTCAGCAATGACAAAAACATCCCTGTATTACCACACTGTTTCCAGGACAAATCCAAAACACAGCCCTATGCCATGTACTACAGAGAAAATGAACTCGGCCCCAGCCAAAACCAGCACAGTGTGTTTCCACATAAATACCACATCTTAGTGTACATTCCTGTTCCTCTGTCTCAGGGGAGTTATAACAAAACTGCAAAAGGTTCAGGAAAAGGCAACAAGGATAATAAAGGTGTGGAACAACTTCTCTGCAAGGAACAATTAAGCTGATTAGGAGACCTCAGGGACTATTAAGGGGATATATCATAGAGGTCTATAAAACCATGAGTGGCCAGAAGTGGGTACATAGGTAATTATCATTCCCTGTCTTTTCCAAGTATAGGATTAGTGGGCACAGTGTGCAGCTAGAAAATGACAAGTTCAAAGTGCACAGAAAGAGAGGTCTCTTCAGGTGCTGTGTGGCTGAGCGGTGGAGCACCACACCACAGGCTGTTGTGGGTTCAAGAGCTGACTACCAGATCATGTGAAACCAGAGAGGAACAGAATGACTTTATGGAAGAAAAATCCATTAAGGTCTACTGAACATAGAGATGTGATTGCTCTTTCATTATTTTGTCTTGCTAACTGTTGGTAGGTACTTCAATGTTTGGGGAGGTAGCATGTTTGCCCTCATGATTAAAATGTTTCCCTAGAAACCCTCTAGACCACTTACACAGGTTGGAAACTTCTGGAAAGTGGTGATCTGACTCAGCACAGTGACTCCTATTTTCTCTTGTTTTGGTATTCCTGGAGTCCTGCAATCAAAATGCTTTGGAAATACTTTGCAAAGATGTCTACAGTAAAGGTGTCCATAGCAAAGATATTAAAGCTTATGTCTTCTCACCCCTCAAGTTTCCTTAAAGAGCAAAACATTCATATTTTCAGAAATCGCTAGCAGATTCTCATCTACAAGCTCATCTATATTCAGCTGCTAAGCAGGCTGGAGTAAAACTTGCAATCCAGCCCAGCACAGGAGAGAGCCCAGCTGCACTGCCCTGGGGGCAGGGCAAGAAGCAGACAGTCAATTAAACCTGACAGTCAGAACAGAGCACAGCACGTTTTCTAGATGGAGTCATTATCCCTTATTACTTAAATAAAACAGAAGGACACTTTGTATAATATAGGAACAGTTAATTGTAGTGCAGCTCTGTTTTCTGGTGCAATATAATCATTACTAATCTGTCAAATTACGAAACACAGACTATCCTATGCAAGTTTTCTTAAGATCAGACATTTTTATAACTGCAAGCGTGGGTTTTTTTGTTGTTTTATATTTTGTTTGTTTGTTTGTTTGTTTGTTTTGGTTTTTTTTAAGATAGGTTATGATACACTGAGCTTTTGTCCAGCAAAGCCTCTCTCTGGTTGTGAGAGTGGATGTGCTCCCCTGTGACTGTCATAATCTGTCCTGCCCCTCTCCAGGGTACCCCACAGGCTTCCCCCAGGGATGAAAACTGGCTTTGAATGTCACTGCACCTTTCAAGCTTTACAGACAAGACACATTTCTCTCTAGCTAAAAGGACCTTTTCTTGTTTTGGTTTCCTCAGTCGGAGTCACCTGCAAGTCTTGTGGCCGTGTGTGGACAAACAAATCATCAGAGGATGAATACTCAGTAAGGCTGCTCTGAACCCAATCTTTACCCAGCAAAAGCCAGGCATGGGGATGGAAGATATTTGGGGTAAGCACTTCACATATTTAATTTTCCTTTTGATATACTGTAAATTGATCTTGAGATTCTCCATGGAAGAACTGCCTTTTTTTTTTTTTTTTTTCTTTTTTCTGCCTGAGAAGACCCTAGGATAGTCTCATTGGAGGATTTAAACAATGGTAAAGACTTTTTTTGAGCTTCTTCAGTTGTGCTCTGGGATATGAGGACTATGCTAGATGATTCTTTGAGGTCTCTTCCAGGCCAATTTTGTGCAATTCAAGGATTTTTGAGATCAACCCATTCAGTGAGAATTCTACACAAATCTGCTTCTATGTCTCTTCAACACTGAATATACACTCATGGATTCTTTCTTTCAAATCATTTCAGTTTACGTGCTTTCAATTGAAATGTTTTAAAACATTTATTGCTTCTTGCTGCAAAGCACTGAAGACGTTTCTATTTTAAAAGACACTCTCCATACTGAATTTGTGGTGCTTACTGCTGTACTGCTTGCAGTCTTGCCTCCAGTTCTGTATATTTGCCAGCTGTTTCCAACACAGTCCTTGGATTTCACTGAATGTTCCCATATGGATTCTTTCTGGAGCTGAACCCACTGAGTTTGAGCTGTTTGTTATTGTGGCAATATAGAGACTAGAGATGATCTGTATTCCTAAATACAGTGAGTTGATGAAGAATTCAGTGACAAAGGAATCCCAACAGAGGCACAGAGCGCAGTCCAGTGCTTGTTTTGCCACAGCATTTCCATATGGCCAAATGAACTGGTATCTTGGATCCCAGTGGGGCAATTCATGATCTCCTGCCTCAGAGTCTCAGGAGGATGGGCATGTCATGACCAGGGGGCTGGTTCTGGTGGGACAGGGGTCAGGTGACATGGGTGGCTGTGCCAGCTGATCAGTGCAGGAGTAAATGCACAAAACTTGGACCCCATGATATATGTTGTATTCCAGTCTCCCTATACTGCTTGCCTTTGTCCTTTTTAAAATTAGTTAGGGCCAGGTCCTCAGAAATATTTAGTCAAAGAATTGATGAGAACTTTGACAAGCTAGATTTTACATCCCAGTTTTGAAACCTTGACACTTAAACACCTTTGAGTCTGGCCCTTCACTGGAGATAAATGACAACAAAGAGGTCTTTTCCCATAGAAAACCAAACCTTTGACCATTCTGGGTTCCCACCAAATTGTTTTCTAACAGACACTCACCATGAGCTTCAGCCACAAGTCCTCTATGGAGCTCCATTTGCACACAAGTTTCTGTGAAACTGCAGCTACAAGCATCAGTTGTCTTGAAAGTGCTTTTGTTACTTCTAGCTGTCATTTTCTGCCAAACCCACACCCTGAACTATCCCATCTAATTATACTCACTGGCCATCTTTCCCCTTTTTATTGGCAATATTTTTCTTGTTAATTGTGCATGCTTGGTTTTAAAGAATGGTGCCTGCCTTTCCTTATGTGACTCTGCAAGGAATATTTCTGCATCCTGGGTAGTTTCTCTGACATGTTTATGCCTTTCTTGTTACTGTAAAAAATACAAGACATATTATGTACTGCAGAAAACCAGGCTGGCACTTTGCAGTTTTAACATTGTGCCTTATTGTATAGTTAAAATAAATGTACCTGCTATCAGCTTTATGACTTCTATCAGTTGGTCTAACGTCTGGATTTGCAGGAGTTCTTTCAGCAGGATGTAAAGGGGAAATCACCAGCTGCTCAGTACAGTCCCATACTCAATAGCACCCCAGGAGCAATCAGTGACTCTGCAGAGAAACACAGGGTGCTCCTCTGGGGCTGTTAGGGCTCTGAAGTCAATCTCTTCTCTCCAGGTACTACAGTTTACATGTGATAGATAGGGTCCCCTCTGAGTGATGCTACAGCAGTCACACAGGACAGGTTTATTCAACACTGCTAAATTTGTTCAATAAGTACGTCTGTGTTGACCCTCCCTTAAGGAGAAGGAAGCATTTAAGTTTTGAAAGGGAGGGTTGTCACACCTGTGTGGTTTGAAATATGCTACAACCATTCCTGACCGACAGCTGTAAAAAGAAATGAATAGGGCAGTCCAGAGCTCAGAACAATTTGTGGTCTTGTGAGTTTCTGCAACTCACATACCCTGGCAGTGCTTTGTTGGTGTAGGTACAGCTGAGCAAACCACCCTGGGGTCCCTTCACAGACTCAGTGGTGTTTATGATGCAGTTCAGCTCTGTGAACTATACTCTGTGTTTGGTTAGATGAATCACATCAAAATATCTGTTGACTCTGCTGACTAAATATCCACTGACCATTCACAGACCAGATACTACCTGAGATAGACACTTGTGTCAGAATGTTAGGCCAGGTGAGTTCCACACAACAAGTGGGCTTTGATTTAAATAAAGATTCACTAAAGATTCCCTTTGATCTAGTTGTCCCAGACTCTCTTTGACTATAATTTTAACTGAAGACACTGGAATCATCTCTATTCGATCAGAGGAACTCTGCTCTCTGTGTCTCTTGGTGAAACTAATTTCACAGAATCACAGAATATGCTGAGTTGGAAAGAACCCACAAGACTCATAGAAAACAACTGTTCCTGCCCAGAACCATCCCCAAGAGTCACACTATGTGCCTGAGAGTTTTGTTCAAATCCTTCTTGAGCTCTGTCAGGTTTGGTGCTGTGACCACTTCCCTGGGGAACCTATTCCAGTGCCTAACAACCCTGTGGGTGAAGAACATTTTTTTAATATTCAACCCAAACATCCCCTGACAAAATTTCAGGTAATTCCCTCAGGTCCTGTCACTGGTCACAAGAGTGAAGAGATCATTGTCTGCCCTTCGTCTTCCCCTCATGAGGAAGCCATAGACTGTGATTAGGTTTCCACTCCATCTCCTCCAGGCTGAATAGACCAAGTGACCTCAACCTCCTCATATGTCTCCCCTCAATGCCCTTCACCATCTTTGTTGCCCTCCTTTTGACACTCTCTAACAGCTTAATGTTTCTCTCACATTGTGTCCCCCGAAACTGCACACAGGACTGCAGGTGAGGCTGTCCCAGTGCAGAGCAGAGCAGGACAATCCCCTCCCTTGCCCAGCTGGCCATGCTGTCCCTGATGCCCCCCAGGACAGGGCTGGCCCTCCTGGCTCTCAGGGCACTGCTGGCTCCTGTCCAACTGTGCACAGACCAGGACCCCTAGGTCCCTTTCTGTGGTGCTGTTTCCAGCCTTCCATTCCCCAGTCTGTCTGTTGATTCATCCCAGGTGCAGAATCCAGAACTTTCCCTCGTTGAACTTCATATGGTTGGTGATTTCCCAGTCCTCTGATTTGTGAGGTCTCTCTGCAGGGCCTTCATGCCTTCGTGCCCTCGAGGGAGTCAATAGCTCCTCCCATTTTTGCATCATCGGTGAACTTTCTCTGTATCACTTCCAGTCCTTGTTATTAGTGCTGAGGAATGTGCTGAGGGAGGGAGGTGGGTTAACTGTTTAGCCCAAGAGGGTCTCAAATGAATTGAGATCAGGGCAGGTTGCTATGGCTGCACCTCAAAGTTTATTCTAAGCAGAACTAGTGACTTACCAGTCTTGCTTAACAGAGATACTGAAGTTTTGAAGAAAATGCTCAGGGCCACATGGCAACATAAAGCAAACTGTGGGTCAATTAGTTATTTTTATCAGATGTATTGTTCATTAGAGGTCTAGAGGTGAGAGAAAAGCTCCCGTTGGCTGTGTGAAAAACCCTGTGAATATTCCTCCACGTGTGCACATCTGCACTCCCAGGTCTGAGATACTTTCCAGAGAGAAAAAAGGAGCTGCCATGGTGTTAGTTCAGGGAAAGGTCTGACTGATAAGCACCAATTTATATTTTTAACTAACATGATTTCAGGTGCCCAGCCTCAGTACTGAAAACAAAAGATTAGCTTTGCTTGTACAGAGTAGTGTTTCTGAGCCTAGGTTCAGCTAAGCATTTTTATAAAGAAATAATTTTGCTAATTCTACCATTATGCCTAGGTTTTAATCAGATCCTGTGCTCAGATGAGATTTTTAGCTGCTGTAACTCATTGGCCCAGGAGAGCTCAGCTCAGACACTATGTTTGATCTGCAGTGAAATTGTTCTTTTCATTCACTTTCCCAGCTGGGTTGCCTCTGGCACAAAGGGTCAAGGGATTTGAGACAGTTGTCTTTGGCTCATTTAGGATCAAAGCACGGATTTTACCTGGTTCCAATTTTCTTCCACCCACATTGTGAAAGATCACAGAACCTTTGGCATCCAGTCCCCCATAAATGCAATAGGCAGTGACAACTGAAAGCTGCAAAATATGCCAGTTCTTTTGGGCAGACACCAGCAGATTGAGGACCAAGAAAAAATTAGAAGAATGAAGGGGTTGCTTCAATCTTGCCAAAGTGAAGAAGCAAGAAGAAGCAGGAGATACAATGAGTCCTTCCTGGATGAGGATGAGCCACTGGAGAAGAGGGTGTTTTTCTGTTGTACCAGGGGAAGGTATAGAAGAACAGGATGTGCTGGTTGGTGCCATGCAGGTAAGGAACCAAGCTCTGCTTTGGTTTACACAATCAATCTCAACTTGTGTTTACGAAGGATACTAAGCAGAGGAGTGGTGTGTCACCCCAGTTTATCTTGTGTAATTCCAGGTAAGACCTTGCTCTTCTGTCATTTGTGGAAAAGCCAAGAGAATATCTCTGCATCCCTGAAGTAACCATTGTCACTGAGGCACTATGGGACTGTCATTGGATTTGTGGTAGGTGATACCCCTATTTATTTCATTTGATTATGCAGTACAAGCACTGGAAGAACTTTATGTTCTGAATATTGCAGTGGTCACATTATGGCCAAAGAAGGGTCAAGTGTGGAACAGTGAGAGGACAGAGTATCTTCATGAAGAGGATAGAATACCTAATCCCTTCGAAGTACGAAACAAAACAAACCAGAATTTTTCAAAAAATCAGGGAGAGAAAATTTAGTCACCATTATGACTGGTCTAATTTCTGCCATATTCTACTTTATAAATTACATTTTCTGTCTAATTTGAGGGACAATTGAGCTGTTTTTCAGCATTCAGCTTCTAGGTTCCTTGATAGATCTGAATCAGACACCCACTCGTGAATCTAAAGAGATATCTCCTTTCCAAACCATAACAGTAACTCGCCTAATTTCCCGTGGATTTGAGGAAAGACAGGTCGGAGCTTTTTTCTTTGCTTTCTCAGGTAAGAGCATTGACCATGGGCTCTAGACATATTTCCAACACTTTTCTTGATGTTTATATATTCTATATGAGGGGAAATTTAAATTGAGAAGAACTCTCCAAATGCCGTGTTGGCCAGGTTCCGGGTCTGCTCTGGGCAGTGGAAAAGCATCTATCTGGACTTCTGTAAGGCCTCTGACACAGTGCCTCATGACATCCTTCTCTCTAAATTGGAGAGAGAGGGATTTGGTGGGTGAGGAATTGGTAGGATAGTCACATCCAGAGGTAGTGGTCTGTCATTAGGCGGACACACAAAGAATAACACTCACGCCAACAGGTTATCAGAGCAAAAGATGGCGGTTTATTTTTCTCTTAGGGTTATTTAGACCTTGGACAATGACTCAGGATTGGAGGACAAAGATTATTACCTCTCCAACCCCACTAGTCAAACTAGAAATCTATCAATTGTTCTTCCTCTAGAGAGGAATGCAAAAACATTCACTTTGTTTATGTTACAATTAGTGAAAAATTCCAGTACAAAAATGCAAATATCAGAAGGCTGAAAAAGATCAGGGCAACAGTGGTCCAATGTCCAGTTGAGCCCCTGGCTCAATGTCCAGATGGAGGTCAGTCAGTGACCAGTGTGTCCCTCAAGGGTCTGTACTGGGATCAGTGTTATTCAATATCTTCATCAGTGACACAGACAGTGGGATCAAGTTTACCCTCAGCAAATTTGCAGAGGACACCAAGCTGAGGGTGCATGACAGGCCTGAGAGATGGAATGCCAGTTAGAGGGACTTGGACAAGCTCAAGAAGTGGAATCATGTGAACCTCATGAGGTTTGACAAGGCCAAGTGCAAGGTCCTGCAAGTGGGTCTGACCAGCCCCTGGTACAATATAGGCTGGAGGATGAAGGGATTGAGAGCAGCCCTGTGAAGAAGGACTTGGATTTACTGGGCAAGGAAAAGCTGGACATGAGCCAGCAACGTGCTTTTGTAGCCCAGAAAGCCAAATGTGTCCTGGGCTGCATCAAAAGCCCCATGGGCAGCCGGTTGAGGGAAGTGATCCTGGGCCTTTACTCTGTTCTTATGAGATCCCATCTGGAGTGCAGCATCCAGTTCTGGTGTCCCCAGTGCAAGAAAGACATGCAGGGAGTTTGGAGGTGGGCCATGAGATGATCAGAGGGCTGTGAGAA
This sequence comes from Chamaea fasciata, assembly GCF_029207755.1. Lineage (NCBI taxonomy): Eukaryota > Metazoa > Chordata > Aves > Passeriformes > Sylviidae > Chamaea > Chamaea fasciata. The sequence goes on along the minus strand of NW_027094086.1, from coordinate 10,835,991 downwards.
AAAGCTGAGGGAGATGAGACTGTTCAACTCTCGCTAAGCTGGAGAAGAGAAGACTCCACATAGCAGTCTTTTAGTACTTAAAGGTGTCTTATAGGCAAGACTTTTTACTAGGGCTTGCTTGTTGTGATAGAACAAGGAGCAGTGGCTTGAAAGTGAAAGAGAGTAGGGTTAGATTAGTCATAAGGAAGGCATTTTATATGATGATGATGAAACAGAGGAACAGGGACGTGCTAGGTGCCCCATCCCAGGGTACACTCAAGTCCAGGCTGGACAGGACTCTGAGGAATGTGACTGAGTTGAAGACGTCCCTGCTCACTGCAGAGGAGGTGAAAGTAGATGACCTTTAAATGTCCCTTCCAACCCAAACCAATCTAGGACTCTGAGATTCTAAGATTTTGATTCAAGGTCTCATCCAAAGTAAAAAGAGAAGATCCAAGATCCCAGTAAGAGCTCTAATACATTAAGTTTGATCTGCAGGGCAGAAAGTCCTGTATGCCAGTCTTTCAGAGAGGCCTAATTTAGTAAGTGCTTTATGGAAACAGTAGTGGAGCTTTCTAAAGTTAGGGCAGTGAGAGGAAGGAGATATTCATCTCCGTTGCATTGTGAGGACTTGGGTGGATCCACAGACATTCAGCAGCAAAAAAGGACAGGGAATTTCAGTTCTTTCTGGGTGGGCAGCAGCTGCATGGGAACTTCAAGAATCTAATAAATATTTGAAATAGGTGAATGTGGACTAATATTTTGTCCATTTCCAAGGATTTTAAGAAGGCATGCTGAGACTTGTCCACACCAGTGGAGAGGTATGATACCAAACACAGTATACTTCCAAAGCATAAAAGGATTTTTCCAGTCAAGACGGTAAAATGTTATTAGAGTGGCCTGTATTAACTGTCAGAGCCTGTGTGCATTTGGTCTGAAATATACACTGAATACAATATTTTATGACATTTTTTATATTACCTGTATTTAGTCACTCCCTTTGCAAAAAGAACCCTCTTCCTGTGGTGGTATCTATTTCTCTGATCCTTGACAAAATATAAAAGTGGAAAGACCCATAACAATGCAAGCAAAAAGATCATTAAAATATTTTTTTATTCTAAGAGTTCAGTATGAGTTTGCAGTAAAATCTGTGAGTGGGAAATTATGCATTTTTTATTAAGTCCAAACCAGTTCTCCTGTCCCAGTTGATGATCTGCCCTTGTTTCAAACCAATTAAGCTGGAGCTAATCTCTCTGTTGATTTGAGACATGCTGTCTTTGTAAGTTATAGCTCCTTTTGTGCACTAAATTGTAATGGATTTTTTTGTAACCTACATCTGTATTGGAGAATAATCATCCTTGTACAAGCATAGAAGATCTGGTTCCTGAACCAGACAACTTTGAACTTGATTCAGGGCCAAGTGAAGGAAAACCAAAAGCTTCTCATTGACTTCACTGCATATTAGATCAGGCTGTCACTGTCTACATTCAGTCAAGGACATACAGTAGCTAATTTAAGGCCTATATTGTGAATAGGATGGAAAGGACAATAACCATGCAGAACACATTCTCTTCAGCACCTGCCCTTGGTGAAAGGTGGCTGGAGAATTTTGTTGAGAAAGACATTTAGGAAGAAATTTGGAAGAATGTGCTTTCATTATTAACTGACTTTAAAGAAGTTTGTAGAAGTGCGGTTTTTTGCTTTTGTTTTTTTTCCCCTGGTAAGTTGATAGAGTACTGAAGGATACAAACAAAAAAAACCCAAACCCAAATCAAACCAAACCAAACAAGCAAACCTCCAATATCCAAACAAAAACCCAAACCAACTAACCAAACCAACAACAACAACAACAACAACAACAAAGAAGAAAAAATAAACAGGTTAGGAGCTGAATCAGATGGACAAATAAATTAAACTCGCTATGAATAACTCCAAATACTGCTGCATTTGGATGCACCTGCTGAGACATACATCTGCTCTTAGAAAAACTCTAAGATATTTCTGGCCGGAAAGCTACACAACCCCAGAAACGAAACAGTTAAACAGTGAGCATAAATCGCGAGGTAAAGCGGGCTTAGAGGGCTCACTCTATAACATCCTTGTAAAAGACCACGGCTCTAAGTTTCCAGCTCCTCTAAGTACTGAGTTCCTGGGGCCAGGCCTGAAGGTTGAACTGATGGTAATACATCACCACCGTGTGGCCATTGCCAGGAAAACAAACTGCCTTTGAATAGTTGGGGAAACGGGAGCTGTTTCAAAACTAGGGAATTTATTTTTGTTTATTGTGGTGACAAACACCTGACAGCTCTTGGCCACCAACACTGCTCTGATGTGAGCGTGTAATAGACATAAAATGATTGTTCCTTGTTGCTGGGAATCGAAGGAGAATCTTTCTCAAGGCAGATATTATGCTTTAGAGGAAAGTACTGCAGAGTATAGCAAAGGATAACACTGCTTTGTTCTAGCTTTCCTGGAGAGGTTGGTTTTTTTAGTTTTTTCTTGGGAGGAAGGGAGGTTCCTGTGAAGTATTTAGGAGATTTTGGGATGGTTCTCCTTTCATTAGGACTGTGTGCAAAGCAACACCTTAAAAGATCCTTGTCTGAAACAGCATGGAGGTCACCGTACAGAAAGCTGCAGACCCTGATTTTTGTTTGAGTAACAGAAGGAATCTCGTTCCATATTTTGTTTTTGCCATAATATTGTTTTCATCCCTACTCAGTAACTTTCTACTTTCTACAACTTTCTGACTTCAGCTAGATCTCTCTTGTGCTTAGTAACTGCAGAGGGATGAGATTATTCTGGTCCTTGGTGAAGTGCTCTAGTTGGGCCTTAATTGTCATAGTCCTTGTCTTACTCTTTGCCTTCTTCTCACAAACCCAAAGCTTTTTTATTTTGGGTTATAATGAACTCCTGAATGTGGCCCATAGTAAAATACTACAGATTTTTAGGGAAGTGATTGTGCCCCAATACTCAGCAGTGGTGAGGCTGCACCTCAAATCCTGGGTTCAGTTTTGGGCTCCTTGCTATAGGAAAGACACTGATGTACTGGAGTGTGTCCAGAGGAAGGCAATGGAGCTGGGAAAGGGTCTGGAGCACAAGTCAGGTCCTATGAGAGTGGCTGAGAGATCTGGAGGTATTTAGCCTGGGGAAAATGAGGCTCAGGGGAGACCACATTGTTCTCTGCAACTCATTGAAAGGGGGTTGTAGCCAGGTGGGGTCAGTCTCTTCTCTCAAGTGACAGAACAAGAGGACATGGCCTCAAGCTTCACCAGGGCAGGTTCAGACTGTAGAAGTTTTGTCCCAGAAAGGGTTGTTAAGCAGTGGAATGGATTAATGGAAGTGGTGGAGTCACCATCTGTCACGGTTTAGGAATGGTATTCCCTAATTTAATGTTCCCACTGAAACACTCTTCCCCCCTCCCACCTCCTTCTCCCTCTGAGGCGGGAGGGAGAGAAGAACCAGAGACACAAAAGGTAAAGATCACAGGTTGAGATTAAAATAATTTACTGGACACAGTAAATGAAATAAGAAAATAAAGAGTAAAAGCAAAATATTCATAACAGAGTGTGATAGATGAAAAATTCACACATGAGAGCTCACCATGTGGAACTCAGTGGTACCCAGACCTCAGGCTTCACCACCACCCCACCAAAGAGACCCTGTGCATGGCATGAGGTGGTGTGGAACAGCCTCTAGAGTCTGGCCCTTCTGGCTCCAGCAAAAATGAACCCTGTCCTGGTCAGAACAAGGACTCCAACCCTGGAGGTGTTCAACAAATCACTGGATGTGGGACTTAGTGCCATGGTCTAGTTCACAAGGTAGTGATCAGTCAAAGGTTGGACCCAATGATCTTGGAGGTCTTTTCCAACCTAAGTAACTCTGTGACTCTATGGTTGTGGTAAGGAACTTGTATATGGTGGATCCAGATGTGGCTGCAAGTAGACTAAGGCAGCTATTGCTGTATTTCAGACTGTGCATTTTATATCAGACTCTAAGTGGAGACCCTGAAGGAAAAGCACTTTGACATGCAGGAGAACTATGCAGGGATATGTTTTTTACTTTCTGAAATACTAATCAGTTGTGCAGGAGTATACCAGCAAGGAGGAAACAGGTAACCATTCTCCAGGAATATATTTAGGCCAACAAGAAAATGCGTCTGTTTAAATTATTTATCTGGTATTTTAACAGCTCATTGCTCCAGAATGTATTTTCTTCTCATCTTCATCCATTTAATCCTGAAAGGTGTGGAAGAAGCACTTAGTTTTCACATGCCTGAGGGTCTTGAACCATAATGAAGCTTTTCTCATCTCTAAAGCTTAAAATCTCTTTCTCTTTGCAGCAGTAGAGCAATGTAATCAAAGTGCTCATCCATGGACAGAAAGCTCCTTGATGGGCACTATCCCCCTAGTCGTGTTTTCATCCAAGTGACACTCTTAGGGGGGTGCTCCTTTGTGACACCAAGAACTTCTATCCAACTCTCTGAATTGTAATTCATGGTGCCTGCAGATACCAGATATTCATTTGGGATGTAAATTATGTGGGCCAGGAACTAAAATGCTTTTGTTCGTGGTCCTTCCACAGCCTTCAGCTGGGTCAGAGGTTAAATGTAAATCCCATGGAAGCATACCAAGACTCAGTCTATCAAAAATTAATCTCTTTTCTGGGATACTCTCCAACCTGTATATTGATTTTTTGGAGGAAGTTATGAATCTGATGAACTACTGTGCAGTAATTGGCTTTCACAGTAATTGTGACATTTAGGACCAGGCTGTTTGTGTAAGAGCTGCCAAACTGGATCCATATCCTCCACAGCAGACTTTCTGGAAAAAATGGGGAAGAAGGAAGAGATATTGGGCAAGAAGTAAGGCATGAAGTCCTGGTGCAATTGTATAGTACAAAAATGTTGGAGTGGCAGTAGAATCATTTTGCCTCTCGTATCTCCTCTGGTGCTACAGGGGTACTGCAATCATTTGATTTGTCACGGTTTTAAAAAGAGTGTTGTGAGACATGGTAGTGAGGAACCATGTTATTTGAAGTCTGAAGAATGATGTTTTTCTTAACAGACTCAAGAACGTGAAGAGTTTTCTTTCCTTAGTTTACCCAAAGGGAGATTGAGAGTCCTGTCAGAGCATCCTTCTAAAGGGCTCGGTCAGGGGAACACCTTAACTGGTGCAGAGGCAAAATGAATGCGGGCAAAATTGCACTGCAAAGAGCTTGCTGTCCATGTACTGCAAATACCACAGCAAGAGACATGGTTACTGTGTGATCAGTTCTCAAGGAAGAAAACCACCAGGTCTAGAATTTCATTTTGTAGAAAAAGGCATAACAAGAATTCTTGCTTGACTGAAAACACGAGATGAATCCAAAGGATAGTTAACAAAGTGTTTTTAGAATTGAAATTTGCTGTTGGAATGAGCTGAAGAGAACAGTGGATCTATCAAACCCTAATACCCTCATATCCAAACGGATTATCTTTCTAGGAGACAGATAGATGCCAAAGAGAAATCAGTAGAAAATTCAAGGGCAGCTGGGAAGAAAAAGCAGTCTTTGGGTGCCAGATGAAAAGAAGTGACATCTCCTAGATTTAAACTGTTTTTTTATTAGTACTTGAATATTCTAGGGAAGGTTTGCAACATAAAACATTTTGAGCAATGTCAAGCTTTTATATTATTCATAAATGCCAAAATAAGCATCACATGCATCTGCTTTTCCTGTCTTGTGATTTTCAGGAAAAGAGTCTAATATCTGATTAGGCCATAGGGGACACAGATCATTATTGTTTCAGCCACAGGCCAATCTCTCACGTGCTCTTCGTCTCACATTCAGCAGTGAAAAGGCAGAAAAAATCTGGAAGACCTGCAGAGCAATAGGTCTCTAAGTCAGACTTCTGACTACCTTTCTTCTCCCTTGCCAGTATGAACAATTTCTCTCTTCCTCCATCCTTCAGGGATGATACGAAATCCCTGAACTCAAGGTCTGTCAGGCTCCTGCAGATCCTGATGAATCTGTCCCTGAGGCACAGAACCAGCTCATCTTTATCTCCCCACCAAAATCCTCTGGTAATTAATTTCAACATTTAATGGGGGTGGGCATATGAGAAAAATGATCATTTTTGCTTTTAAACCTGTGGCTAAAAAGCAGTTACGTCCCTCAATTTCTTGTTCTAGGTAAACCAGCAGATAGTCTCAGCTGTTCTCTTCACATTTTTCATGACTCTGTGTGTCTTTGACTATTCAATTGATTCTTGTATGGAAACTACTCTGTGTTGCTGATCATCTCTGCCATGCTTCCCTGCCTGTTTTCTCTTTCTAACATCAGTTGCTGAGCTGAGACTACCAGAGGCAACGACAGCTCTAGACACACCAAAGAATTTGAACATGATGTCATTATGATATTTTGTTAATTCTGGGTTTTTTTCAGTGATTTAATTTGCCTTTTTCAGAGTTGCTGCATGAACAATTACTACAAGATCACTTTTCTCAGTGGTAAAATCTGATTTAGAGCCTATCACTCTGTCTAGATAGAGTTGTGTTTGGTTTTGTTTCTGTTCATAACTTTAGACTTATCTTTGCTGAATTACATAATTATATTATCACCCAGATACTTTGCATCTTGTGATTCTTTCACAACTCTTCCAAGGCTTATTGATTTTAACCAACATGTGAACAAATGACTGTCAGTTTCCATTCTGCCAGAGCACATGTGTTGCACAGAATCTTGCAGCTTCCTGTATTGCTCTGTGGGCATGTACTTTATAAAAACTCTCAGCATACCCTGATAGGGCCTAGAGAATTGTTTGAGACAATACCACCAGCTTGGGGTGAGAAAGCAACATAAAAAAAATGAAAAGCCTAAATTTAGAAATAGTTCTGTTTCTCCATAGCTTTCTATTTTTCCCAGACAATTTGTCCTGATCGGTGGTTGGTAATGTTCCTCTTTCAAGTTAACACCCATGATCTGACTCCAGAAGGTGAATGGTTGAATGATTACAGGGAATGCTGAACTGCTCATTGTACTCCACTAAATTCTGAGTCTTTAAGAAATATACTCCATAGTTCATAAAATTCATCTGCACAAAAAGCATGCACGTTTTGCACTGCCCAGTGGTTGTTTCAATCACTGTAGATGGAGCATGCATGTCCCCACTATGGCACCAGCAGAATTTTCTGGCATCCCAGACAGAGCAAACAGACATCATTCCTGATGTGGGAGAGCTAAGAGGGTAGCTGTATCTTCACAGTCCTCATAAAACTTAGTGGGATCTCACTTATCTGAATTCACAAGGTATTTCAGCCTCTACAAAGCCCAGATGATAACACAAATTAGCTAGTGTGTGAGAGAGATCCTATCAGTCAAGACAACCAACTAAACTAATGTTTGAAAATAGGACTGTGCCAGTTGAACTGAGCTTGTCAGCAGTGGCAGGGACCGTTTTGAGGTTAAGTGCTTATTTAATTGGATCATTTTGGTTAAAAGCATCCTTGCCATTAGAGGGCACCAAATGACTTCACAATCTGCTTCTCTCCCACGAGTCTGGGATTTGTACCCACCCCATGCAGAGACTGAGCCCTGACCTCTCGAGCCACCACGCAAAAGGTTTTGGTGTCAAACTTGTGTGTCAGTGTCCTCCACTCGACTGCCGTTTTGGCCCCATAGACCACCAGTGTCGCTGGCAAGTTTTCCAAACTGTCACATTACAGAGTGGAAGATGCACAGCCTCCTTCTGGCCAGGAGAATACAAGGAAAATCTTATTTACATACATTTCTTGCCCTGTCAGGCATATAGCCTTTGGGAATGGAAGCTACGTTGTAGAAACAGCAATAAACCTGGGAGGTTTGAAGGGCATGACAGGGATTGTCACCTAACAAAATATAAATGGGCTGAAAAAGCATAGAATAGAGAACAGCTGTTAGGACACTGCCTTATTGCTGTTATCCAGTTATTCCTCTCAGCTACCACTCACCATTTGCTGGTATTTGTCTGTTTTGCCTTGGTCACCTTACTCTTGGGTGTGTTTTTCTGTGTCTATATTTTTGATCACTTTACACCTTTTAGTTTCATCTTGAATAAAAATCAGCTTCAGTCAGATTATGGCTGCAGGGGCTGCCAAAGGAAGGGGTAGACTGCACAGAGAAGTCTCTGATGAAAACTTTTCCTTCTGGACCTGAGGATCTTGGGCTAAGATTCAGTTAAAGCCTTGACCTACAACTGAGGTTAGGACAAAGCCTAAAGCTGAAGTTGGGAGTCGGCTGCATGGAGGCTGATGAAGGATGTTCAGTTTGCTAAGCATCTTCTGACAAGTGATACATAGGCTCCTGTTAATATATAATAGGAAAAAAAAATGTATGCCTCAGTCTTTAGGGAAAGTGGAACAAGGCCAAGCAATTAGTTAGACTGCTGGGAACCTGGAGAAGCTCTGCTAAAATTAAATGAGTTGATATGGCTATGATTTACTCTATTTCACAGCCTTTTAATTCTGTTCAGTTTGGCAGGGTTATCCCAGATCTATACCAGGGTGAGAGGTCCTTTGACTTTGCTCTGAGAGCAAAATCTGGTGCAGCTAAGTATAAGGACAGCAGTATGTTTTATTACGGAACAGAGTTCTCTCTAAATTATGTCACCTGCTGTGGATCTTCACTGTAAGTTCTTAAATATTTGAATAACGAGATATTTCTGAAACACTTCTGACTGCCTGTGAGGATCAAAGTGTGATGTTGACATAAGTATTCTTTGAAGGGGAGAACTCATCACAGTGTTTGGGAGCTTTTTCCCTTGCTTTGCTTCTTGTGGGTATGTGAGATAAAGCAGTGCCAACATCTTTGAAAACAGAGAAGAAGAAAGAGAACCAGCTCTTGCATGAGCATCTCTCAAAAAGTCCAAAGAACTTTGGTTAATCCCAGCTGAATTTATAGTGCTGTGAAATATCTCTTTAGGGAAGGACCAGATCCTCTCTTAAAACTGCAACCAACAGTATATAGAGGATGCAAACCAAAAGTACAGGATACAATAGTTTTGGGAATGAGTTAAGTGTATCTGAGTGCAAAAAATGACGGAAATTTACATTTTAGATTTTAATAAAAAGAATCCAAATTACAAGCTTTACCCTTCAGTATAAAAATAAGATTTATCTACAAAGTATTGTTTCTATTGTGCATTACTCAAAGTGAGACACTAAGGCGGGATTTATATCTGCGAGGTTTAGGTGTCTACAATGCACATGTGTGTGGATGAGGTGTCTAAGCACCTCTGAAATTTGGTAGAAATCAAGTCAATAAAGTCAATTGCATTCAGGATGTGATCCACTGGACCAGATGTGAGTGTATTTTACTTTGAAAGTACACCTTAAGTTATAGCAAGTAGCTCATCATTCACTAAAAGTTGCTTAGGCAGTGAACATAAACATAGATGCTTGCACTGGAAACACTCGCCTCCAGTCTGAGGAATTCTGCCTTTAGCATATCTGAGGCTACTTACTTGGAAGAAATACAAAATCATCAATATTAGAAAATGTTTTAAGCAGTTTTTCTACATCAGTTTTACAATACACTAATAGTTGTCAAAAACATTGCTAGGAATATTGGATTTACTAATAATACTAAGGATTCTGTGACTGGAGGATAGACATCTCAAAAATGCAGTCTAAATTCAGGTGCTTGGACAGCATTCAAGTCAAAAACACTAACAGAGGACAAGGTTCCCCTTGTATGGGTCTGGTCAACTCTGAGATCTGAGTAGTAATTAGGGGAAGAGAGAAAAAATAATTCTTGAACAAGGAGTTTGAATTGGTAGGTCTCGACTGTGAGTCTGACATCTTCATTCTCTTCCCTAGACACTACCAAAAAACCCCCATAAAATTTGTCTTCAGCTGAAATGTCTGATATGTCTGCATGGCTGAAACTCAGGGTAATTCAAATGCCTAAATATCTTCCAGGGCCCAGAGTAAACATCTAAACATTTCCATGTATTATACCATTTACCTGTCAAGACTAAGAGTGGGAATTGAAATGCTGGCATAATGAAAGTCACACATCATGTGAGGAGTCCAGCACTGTCACTTCAAACTCTTAGTCTCTGAAATTACAATGATATACCTAGCAAACTTCTCCTCACCCCAAAAAACCAAACCAAAACAACAATAACACAAACAAACAAACAAACAACCCACAATCATGCTGGTTTAATCCAAATACTATTTCAAGATGGAAAGATAACCTGGCTGCATGGTCCTTGTGCTCACAAAAAGGGCTCATTTCTAGATAGAGCTTTTTTTTTTTTTTTTTTTTTTTCTCTCTTAAAAGTGGGCAAAGCTCTGCAAGCAGTCACTTGTCCAACTTGTCAGGCAGGTCAAGTTTTGTGTTTTGCTGAGTTTTTAACCTTCTGCCTTTTCCAGTACTTTACCTACGAAGATTTTGGTAATGGACACGACTGTTGATTTCAGACAGGAGGATGAGATCTATCAATCTATCTTGAAATACTCTTTCTGAAGCAATTAAGATAAACTCTTTTCCAGGTATCTCAAGTATACTTATTCCTGGGAGCATGATGGCTACACTTTTTTTCTAATTGTGTGGATTCCACATTGAGGGAAAAATTGTGCTGAATATTGTTCAGTCATGTAATATTCCATTCCACATCTTATAAATCCTATAGGGAAGATGTATCTGTTGTCTTGGTCACATGCAGATGCAGATAAAATTTTCTTTGTCAACTGACATCCATTGGTTGGCTTACTTTAGGGCTAGGAATTTCAAAAAAAGCCCTCTGGAGTTTACTTCTATATAAGTGACTGGTGATAAGGGCTGAAATGTGGATCTTAGAAAGTGGAGGCCAGTTCAAGGAGCTGTTTTAAAAATGCAGGCTCAAAACCAGCTTCTAAAATTTGAAACAATATGGTGAGGCATATGGGGGACCTATTTTACACAAATGCTCAGAACCTGTAATTTTTTTGGCATTTTTAAATTATCTTCTCAAGTTGTGTAATGAAAATCAGACACTGTGTAACAAAAAAACCCCAAAGAAACCCCAAACAAAAACAAACCAAACCAAAACAGAAACAAACAAACAAAAACCCAACAAAAGCCCCCAAACAAACCAAACCAACCAACCAAATAAAAACCGACAAAACCCAAAACCAAATCAAACCAAACCAAACTGAAACAAAGAAGTTAAAAATCTTCTCACCAATTCACTGTCTTAATCTTACATACATCTCACTGCTTCAGGATGGGATTTTGTGGCTTCACAATCAATGGGTTTGATCTGGGGTGTTATTATGGTATTAAGACAAACCCTATAAACTAGTGATTCCCAACCCAAGTCACATTAGGATGAGGAAGCGCATGACAAACTTAGTTTTCAGACACATTTCTAAGATCTTGTTGCACATTGAAGAACCCCTAGAGTTAACAACACTGTGGAAAGGTGCTTGTTCCCCTTCTGACCCCCATGATGCCTGCTTTTACCTGGTGCACTTTCTGTGTAAATGTGCTTGGATATGATTTGATTCTCTGTGGAACATGCAAGGACTGTGGCATTATAGTCCCCCTGCTGATATCCCCAACAGAGGCTTTGCAGAGGACTGCCTTCTTGCCATCCAGCTGCTCTGGAATCACTCTGACCTCAGGATATGGAAAGGCAAAAACAAGCAAATATATTTATATGTTACCACATATTAGAATATATATATAAATATATGTATTTCTAATCTACCATGTCTTACATGGAAAACATAATTTCAGACGTGATAAAGAAATCACAGCAGTCAATCAAGACAGCTCTTACTCCTGCTCTCCACATGTTAAATCTTCCAGCATTTTGTTTCTTTTTATCCACTTTTCTCTCTGTGATTTTTTTGTGGTAGAGGGTAGGAAGAAATTTATAACTGTTAAAATTGATTCTTTTGGGCAATGCACTACTGCGCTGTGCTTTGGTGTGTTTGTTCAGATCACCTCCAACAGGCAGGCCATCAGTTTGTGCTAAGACCCATTGGGAGGTTGAACTGGTAGGCACTGGAATTGGGCAGCTCCTCTGGGACATCCTGCAGGCAGGATCCCTGAGAAAGGCACTGTGCTCTTCTGGCTTGCCCAGAGCCTACATACACATGCATATTCATGACTGGCTATTCTTTCAGGCAAAAGAGAAAATTTCTTTAGAAAATTGCAGCAGCAGAACAGGGCTGTGCTTTCAAGTATTTTGTCTTTCCCAAAAGAAAATAGCTGATGCCATGAAAAGTTTTGTGCAGCCATAAATGCACTCAACTGTGCAGTAATGTTTCATAGAGGGGGAATTTTCTTTCCCAGCCCAGCTGCTGAATAGTTTGTGCCTCCAGGCTCCATGAGGAATTGAGAAATAGGACCAGGCATCATGCTAATTTTTATCATTTTTCACCCCACTTGCAATAATCTGGGACACGGAGATTCCCCTGTGTGGCAGAGCATTCCTTCCCGCCTTCAGTTGGAAATCACGTGTGCAGACGCAGGTACGCAAACACACACTTTTGTAACTCTTCTCTCCTTCAAGACATTTTTATGAGGAAATGTTTTGGAGGAAAGTGTCCACATCTATCTTCACATGACAGTCTGATCAATGTTTTTAAAGGGCATTGCAATCAGCTTGGGACTAATGCTAACGCTAAGAAGGTAACACTATATAAATGAACACACACACCTATTCAAGTTTCCACTTTCTGCTTATATATACATTTATTGTGGCTTTTTTTTTTCCCCAGTCATTTTTCCATCAGCAAAATGTTTCACTCAGTAAAAAGTGATCTGATATGGAAGCCGGGAAATTTGGTATTTTCCTCTTTTGACCAAGACATGTCAGAAGATGAGACATTTCAGAACTTAGGATTTCCCTGAAATGTTTAGGTTATCTAGTCTGATTTCAACCATTGACAATGAAAACAAAATCTTCTGTGTTAGAAGAAAGCGTGTAATTGTTGTAGTAGGCAATTAATTAGGCACTTTCATGCAAATAAGTAAAGATGATTTTCCTAAATTCAGCTGATTTGTATTCTTCGGCCTGAGGATAAAACTAGTAAAGTTTTCAAGAGTCTCTTCAACAACATTTCCTATAAATCCTTTATTATTTTAATGTTTTTCTGTAGGGAAGATGTTCTCCTTCAAGATCAGTACTAACACTCCCTTCTGTCTTTTGCCTTGCTTTTTGTCACAGTTGTACCTTGTGGCTCTGAATTGTCTCTGGATGCAGAGGAATGGTCAGATCAATGAAAGCCATTTTTAGTGATATTTTTTGAGTTTCCATGTTCCTGTAATTCATGGGTGATGAGGCTGGGGAGATCAAAATATTTCTTTTATGCTTTCTGTATTTTTTTTCATTTGTCATGTTGATCCCACTGTCCTTTAGAGACTTCAAAGATCTGCAGTACCATGGAGTTCAGGAATTGAATTTGCTTCCTTGCATTCTGCCATCACACAATGTATCCTTACCACTGGAAAGGGTTGCAAAAGGTTCTCCTTCCTTTTCGGCCTGTTTTGTGGAAAGCAACACTGTTTTGCCTGGATATAGATTTTGAAATGGTGTGGGTGATTCCTTATCTGTCTCTCTGTGCTTGCCCCAGGAGCTGACCTTGCCATGCACTGTTAAGCACAGCTCACAGCTTCATGGGATGCTCTTTCCTTCACACAAGATCTGTAGGCTCTGAGAAAGCTGCTTCACAGGATTTCACTTTAGACCATCAAGATCTCTTTTTTTTAATCATTAGAATGACCTTGGAGCTCAAAGACACATTCCAGGAGAGGCTCCTGATACTGAGGAACTGGTCTCTAATGAGAGGAAGGAATTTGTAGTTGCCTAACTAAAGTGTCCTTTGCAAGCTGAGACTTACTGCTCTGGGATGGCATGCTCTAAGTCTTTCACATTCCTCTACTGATTTTTACACCTAAGAACAAGATGGAAGCAACTGTCTCTTGCCCCCAGGAATTCCATCTACAGTAGGATGTTGACTGTATATGGGAATAAGTTTTAAAATGGGAAGGCTTTAAAATGATCAGACACCTGCCAGATTGTCTTGATCCTGACTCTCCCATGAAATTGAGTTGTATTTGTCTACATGTTTCAGCACTGATCGAGGCAGATGTATTATAGAACCAAGTGTTATGAAATTGGTCTAAAAAGAGAAACAAATAGGGCTGAGAAGTGTGTTTATTATCTGATTTATAATACCTTAAAATCACTCATTTGTAATGGTATCAGCATTTACTATAACTTACCATGGAAAAAACACACTAAAATATTTAAAAATGAAAATGGGTCCTTTGCTAAGCCTACATCTGTCACTGTGACCTGAGCTGAGTGTGTCATTACAACAGCAAGAGGCCAGGGGCTCCATTGGCTGCAGCCCCCTTTGCACTGAGCCCTGATAGGAACCATCCCTGTCCCCCTCTCTGCCCTGCAGTGAACAGGTGATTTTGCCTGCCATTACTGAGGTTGGAATGAAGGATTCAGCCAGGATGGCCATGGCGGTGCCAGAGTTCATTGGCGCAGCTGGCTTCAGGCTGAGGCACTGTGAGAGCTTCTGCTTTCTTCCTCTGGTTGCTCTGCTTGAGCAGACTTCTTCTGAAAGACCATGTGTGTGATGTGAATATGGACTCAGAACTGTGCTTGAAACAAGCTCAGAAGGCAGAGCGTCTTCACACCTTCAGTGCTGCTGCTTCATGAGCTGTCAGCACTAAAGCTTTCCTGACGCAAGGTTTGTCTGTGAATACTCAGTGTTGCAGAGCATTTATACAACCTTTCTTCAGGAGGAACATAAATACTTCCCTGAACAAATAGAAATGATAAATTTGGGTTAAAATTAAAAGAAAAAAAAATTAAAAGGCAAATAAAAAAACAAACAAACAAACAAAAACCCAAAAAACAAAAAACAAAAACAATTCCCTCCCCCCCAACCCCCCTGTTTTCAAGTGTCATAGAAATTTATTTGTCTGGTGGCTGAAAAAACAACTACTTTCTTGCTGTTGCAAGATGACAGGGGAAGCAGATGCATCAGTGTCTCTTCTGGTGTCTACAAGAGATGTGGAAAGATATGCTCAAATATACAGGAAAAAGAAAAATATCCTGGAGGCCTGTGAGGATGGATTTTGGATGGATCATATTTCTATGAACACTGGAGATGGAATTGAACAAATCCCTTATCTTTCAGTTGTTGAAAAACAACTGTTTTTCAAAAGTTGTTGAGGAACAGCCCCATGAAAAGGCAGTGATCTACAGTCAGTGAGGTCAGCAGGTGCTTTGGTCAGGCCCTTGCAAGCTTTGTCCTTTGTCTACAATTACCAAAAAAAAAAGAGCACAGACATCTGTGCCATGGTCCTCTAAGGACACGAGTTACCCATGGACCAGGAATGGCTGCACTTTGGTGGAAGTTCTGAGAAGTACAGGTTTATGTTTTTTGATTGCCAGAGGGTACATTCATGTAAGTGTCAAATATTTTCATTAATTCATTTTTCTGTCTAGTTACCCTTTAATGTCTGGCTCAGAAGATTTAGGGTTTGAGTTTGTTGGGGTTTTTCTCAGGGTGGGGGGTGGGGGGGAATTTTGTTGTTTTTTTGTTCTTGGGGTTTTTTGCATTATTTTAAACTGCAGTAGGAAATTGAATAATCTTTGCACGAAACTTCTTGCTTGAGAAGGCCAATGTGGTACAAAACTTGTATATTCCATCGCTAGTGTAAAATGACTGTCAGCTTGGTGGCAAGTGGATATAAAAAATGAGCTGGATATCTATATAGTCATACCACTATGAGGCTATCAAGTGTTCTGAGAATTAGTAACAAAGCTGCTTGATCCAACCTTTGGTGTAATCAGCAGAAAAAACTGTTAGATTCTGATGTACAGAATCCATAATTAATTTTTCTCTAATTTCCGAATTTCTTTTTTTTCCAATTTCCACCTTGTCCAGAGAGAAAACTTCTCAATAGCAACAAAAAGTTATGTTTCTTTTAAAAACAGGTGGGACAGACATTTTCAGTAGTTTATTTCTTACCTATAGACCAAAACCACTCACTAAAAATGACCCTTTATAGTTTTCTCAGAGCTAAACAGGTTTTCGTTAAACAGGTTGGATAAAATTAATTTATGAATCAAGTTCATAGGACTAAGGAATAATCCCAAGGCCCTGTGCTAAACAGTTCCTATATAGCGCTCTACGGACATCTGTAGTCTCTGCTGCAGTGGTGTGACTAAATACACTGTACAATTAACTGCTGTCATTGGAGCACACTGGTTTTCAGCATTATAACCTTTTCTATGGCTTTTTCCTCTTTCTCAGCTCCTGAAGAATAGTTAAAGCAATCTTAGCCCCATTAGAATCAAAGGTTTCCGTTTTTGAATTCTTCTATCTTTGCTGCCATTTGTGCTACTCATGAGAACTCTTCTATAGCTGAGAGAGCAATGGCATGAAAAATACACATCCTTCTCTGATTATAGTAATTTTCACGATAACTGTGTCTTTTACATCTATAGTTCCAATACTTGATGTTGTTTTGGTTTTTTTTGTTTTTAATTTTTTTCCCCCTTAATGATGAGGATTTTAATTATCTGGTATGTTTATATGGCTATGTGGGTATCAGCAGCCTTTGTGGTCTGGTAGATTGTGTGAATCTGCACAATGAAACAGCTGGTACTAAAGGTCCAATGACCATGTTGTTCACTTTTCAGGATTATGCTACTGTGAGCTAGCTCTAATCTGGTCTTGCAGAACTCTTTGTGGTGCAGTGCAATGAGGTATGCTCCTGAAGCAAGCTTCCCACCCCAGTTTTGTCTGACAGGAATCCGGCTCATGGTCTCCAAGACAGATTTGTGATGGTAACCAAAACACCATAAGTGGGGGTAATGTGAAATTTGCTTCAAAAGTGTATTCTTGATCCAAAGTAAAGCTCCGATGTAGATACATCCTGAGTGATAAGCTGGAAAGGTTTGGAAGGATGTCAGGCTGTAGACAGCTAATACCCAGGATGGATCACTGTCTTAAACAGCTTGCACTGCTGGAGGAAACAGACAGAAGTTTTATGCCCAATACTGGGATCTGAGACGCCACAAGGCATCCTACATGTTCACAGCAATGAAGCCTCTGGTGAGCCAGAGATGCTAATTTA
Organism: Chamaea fasciata; assembly: GCF_029207755.1. Taxonomy (NCBI): domain Eukaryota; kingdom Metazoa; phylum Chordata; class Aves; order Passeriformes; family Sylviidae; genus Chamaea; species Chamaea fasciata. Next base: position 10,818,897 of record NW_027094086.1, on the reverse strand, counting down.
TTTCCTTCTCCCCTGAAAATGCAGTTTCAAAAATTCTGCTAACCACAGAAAACACATGGTTACAGAAAGAAGCTCTGCTGGGAGATGCATGTGCTGTGTTTTCAGCTAGGTAGATAAATGTCTTAAGTGTCTAATGCACGGTTGGACAATGTGATTCAGTAAGAGCTCAGCTTCACAGGAGGAGGCCATTCAGAAATAGTAACTGGCATGTTCAGCAGCTGCACTCTGCTTTTCAGTAATTTTTTCCACCATTTTAATGAATGTTTTATGTTATCTTTTCTTGCTACTCAATTGTCCCAGCTCCTGTTACTGAACACAAGGGCAGCCTTTCACAACCTGTGTCACTCCACACTGACATAATATACTTATAATTCTGGAAATTCCAAGGCATATATACACTTCACGGTAACTCCCAGGCAACTAAGCCCTCTTGGAGCTAGCAATTTTACTGTATTTCATTCCACAAAGGAAATCCTACCCCCAAAGGAAGCAGTAGGCTCTGGCCACCCCTATAGCTGATAACAAACCAAGACTTTCATCACATTTTTGACCCATTCTTGGCTTTCAGGAATAACAACAGCTGCTGAAAGCAATACAATTTTTAGTTGTGCTTTTTTACCTTCCCCCCCTAGCAAGGATCCTTATGAGAGGCTGAGAGATTAAATAGCCTTGGGGTAAATCAATCTCCAACAGCTGTTGCCTCCAGCATTCTTGACTGTCAGTGACTTCATTGAAAACGTATGAGTGATCTTTCAGCATGTTCACAAGTGGAGAAATGTGTCAACTGGGAAATCTCTTTACCCCCAGCCCCATCTTCATGAATGTATACGGATGGTTGAATAGTTTCTCAAAATTCCCAGTGGTTCCATGACATTTCTTTCTTTATCTCCTTGGTTTTGTTTGTTAATCTTTCTTTAATGCAAAGATAGCTCTAAAAAGATGAGCATGAATTATGTTTTGTCAGCCTGAATATTCCCTTTGAGGGCCATTTGTTTGGATATGTAAATCAGTTTTCATAATGTAAGAGTCTAGGGCAGAACTGACTTGATGAGGACTGAAGTTAGGAATGTGGACTGAAAACCAAACAAAAGATTGCAGACCACTACAGGCAGTTCCCATTTCTCATTGGTGCAGGCAGGTTTTACTTTGATGGCTGCTCTGTAACACCCCCATTCCTGAGCACTGAAGACACAGATGGCCCCTGTCCCGACCTCCCAGCACTGCTCCCTGACACTGTGTCCATCCCACACCGTGTCCAAGGCCAAGGCCTCTGGCTGTGGGAACATCTCCAGCCTACGGTCCAGCCCTGCTTTCCTTGTGCAGAGGCAGCACTGGCACAGCTGCTCCCAGCCTGGCAGTAGGGACAGAAGGGGTCATGGGGCTGGTTATTAGCAAAAATCAAAGCTTTGCCTAAGTTTGACTCACAAATCTGCTCTGAAATAGAGATGTCCAGGGAGTCTGTTAAGTTTTTTTTTTGTTGCTCTAGTCACCCTAGTACCTACCCTAGCAGCTGCATACTTGGTGTGTACCTGAAGCTGTCACTGATTCCATTTATACCTTTATCAAACTCCATCTTAAGTTTACTCCCATTTTTCATACTGAGGAGGCTGATAAACAAATTTACTCCTTTGAGACCAGAAACCGGTTTCTACTTTCTAACTAAATGTATCTAGGTATAATTTGCAAGCATCTGTTGATATGATAAATGTGATCTTTCAGCTAAGTGGCTTTTGTGTACCTCTGATTTTTGGTGCTGGGTTTTGTGCATCCATATCTTTTGGTGCATCTATCACTCCTGTTTTCTCTCTTCACCTTGTGACAGTCTGCTTTCAATACAGCTGCTACAGAAATTTAGATCTGCAGGCTGGGACTGAATAGGACTTTTCATGCTTGTGAATTTCTGGCCCAACAAACGGTTTCTTTGAACTTGAACTGTAACTCAAAATTACATTTAAATCAATAGTCTGAGAATTCATTACTATTTTAAACTTCTGATCTACTCTATCTGGGAAACAGTGAAAAAACTCTTAGAACAGAATAAACTTGGCATGTTTCAGTTCCTGAATATTTTGAATTGACAGAAAGATTCTCATTTGGTCACAGGCTTGCTTCTTTCTTTTGTAAAGGTGAAAGTCACCTTGTTTGAAGTGCTCCATAAGGCGCTTCCTTTAACTAAAATGCAGCATTCAGTCCATACTCCCATCTGAATTCATGAGATAGTAAAGGGTTTTCGACTATGTCTCACTTATCAAGCCACGTAACTCACCATTGATATTCTGTGTCTGAAATCCTTGTCTCACATCCACCTGCAGTGAAACATTGATTACCTTCAATAGCGTGAGTATTTCATTCTTCAGGCTTAACAGATGAACACTGTAAGGTAATTATATCTCATAAAAATGACCACTCTTTTTCACTAGAACAGTAACTCAATTAAGGAATTGGAGGATTGTGATCTCTTTTAAAGCACTTGAAAAGCAGACCAGAGGTTTTCTTCCATTTTGGTTTCAGGGAACTGTTGTGTCCAGTTTTGGGGAGAGTGTGTCTACCAGTCCTTCCCTAATGCTTGATCAAACTGAATTTCCAGATGAGCAAAGTTTTTGTCACCTTGAAAGGCAGCTCCTTGGGAATCACTGGATTATCATATCACACAGAAACCCAGTGCAGGGTTTGGCAGCTGTATGAAGGATGCTGAACCAGAGTGGATCTCTGCTGTCTCTGCTGAGGATTTACCAGGCTCTTAATGCTTATCATGCTTCTGCACAGGAGTGAGGTTTGCATGCTGGACAGGATTCAGATTTGAAAGCTGGGAAATTTCCCTTGAAATCTCGTTTATTTTCTACTGGACTGTGATGCTGAAGTAAAAAAAAAATTAAAAATTATCAATGAGAGAGACCTGCACTGTATTAACTGGCCTTTATGAGAAGATCTGAAGTATTCTAAAGCATTAATAAGGAGGGATCAGCTGTGTTAATTTATACTTCCATTTCACAAAACTGTCCAAGCACCTCCTACACAGTGCTTCAAAAGTAGCCTGGAGGGATAAAAGTACCCTGAAGTCTAAACTTTTATTAATAGATATCTTATGCTGTGAGACAGAAGAATTATTATGACTAAATGATGTAGCAGAACGAAAGGACAATTCCACAAATTGATATAATATGACTGCAGTGAAATTTTGCAGCAAACAGTATTTATTATGCATAGGAATGTACCTGATCCCCCTGTAGCCAAAGTGTCATCCCTGATGGTAAGATATCTATTCATTGTATCACAATTATTGGGTAAAGAGAAGTAGAGAGCTGAATTGCCTGGCTTGAGGTCATGCTGCTGATCAGTGGATGTCAGGGTTATTTATAAGAAGCACAAAGAGCTGCTCATTATGTTCCCACAGCACAAAGAACTCCAAAGGGACTTACAGCTTGCAAGTTTTGCCCTCTTCATTTTGCTAAGCCTACGGTTTGAAAATTTTGTCCTTGGGATATACATTTACTTTTCATATATTACAGTGAGAACAGGAAGAGACATTTCCAAACTTTAGAAAAATATGTGCAATGGTTTCTTACACCGGAGATTTTAATTTTTGTATTTGACACCAATTAAAAAGCAAAGTTGAGGTCTTTGTGGAAAAGAGATATCTTACCTCCATGGTTCAAATGAACTGTCCGCAGTATATCAGCAAACAGTGCTCTTCTCAAGTACTTTCATGAATGTCAAGGTGGCAATGTCTTTCACCCAATTAATCCCACAACTCCAATTTGACTGTGCTCCCACTCAAAAGACCTCAGGTCAGCAGGCCAGATTTCTTCTAGTAATTAGCCTTTAACCTTCCCAGTCTTTGCTTTTTCAATTGCCACTGACTCTGTGTCAGACAGGAGTTTTATGCTTCTTTTAAAGCCTATTTCACAATGGCTCTGGCTTGACCTTTGGAGTATGTGAATTTATAAGGAAATTTTTTGAGAGAGAATTTTTAACCACTCTTTAAGAACATAAGTACTGGGAGTTCCCTAGAAAGGAAAGTTAATGTTTGCCTTTATGTCCAGATGTGATTCAGTCCTTCTGACTATTTTAGATTTTGTTCTTTTCTTTATGAAGTACAGCAAACTATGAATCTGCCAGCAATTGGTGTAGTCAGCCTGTATACATTAGAAGCAAATAGGGGTCATTTTACAAATTCAGAGTTAGCATGGTGCTGTTTTCTAAGCTCAACCCTAACTAGCCACTACTGTGCCTACATTGTAAATTAACTTGAATATATGGAGAACATTCTTCTGTATCAGACAGAACCAGAAAAATTCAGCCATGTTTCCTGCACACTCCATCAATAACAGTTTCCTTTATCATCAATGGATAGCAGCAAAAGTGGACCTCTGGAGATGCAGTGCCTTTTCAAAGGCCACAGTCAGCACCATAATGAAGTCCCGGATGATGATCAGATTCAATGGTGAATAAAGATCATTTAGGTCTCTAGGTCTAGGAGCAACCACTCAGGAATCACAGAATCATCAGTTTTGGAAGAGACCTTCAAGATTATCTTGTCCAACTGTCAAACCAGCTCCACCATAATCACTTCTAAACCAGTCACAAGTGCCACATCCGGACAAGTCCTTGAACACTTCCAGAGACAGTGATTCAAGCACCCTGGGCAATTTATTCCAGTGCCTAATCAGTTTTTCAGGTGATTTTTTTGGTTTTTTTTTTTTTTTTTTTTTTTTTTGGGGGGGGGTGTTTTTTCTTTATTTTGTTTGTTTGTTTGTTTGTTTGGTTTGTTTTTAATAGTACTTAATCCAAAACTCTCCTGCTGCAGTTTAAGGTCATCTCCTCTCATCCTTTTCCTTGAGACATGGCAGAAGGGCCCCACCCCCACCTGGTTACAGCCTCCTTTCAGGGAGCTGTAGAGAGTGATAAGGTCTGTCCTGAGCCTCTTCTTCTCCAGACCAAACACCCCCAGCTCCCTCAGCAGCTCCTCATCAGACTTGTGCTCCAGACCCTTCATCAGCCTGGTTGCCCATCTTTGGACATGCTCCAATGTCCTTTTGAGAGTGAGTGACCAAAAACTGAACACAGTACTCAAGGAAGATAAGTAGTCTTTCAACCCCAGAGAAACACCATTGGAAAGAATCCCAGAACGATAAAGTACCTCTTAGATTTCTGTTTCATTTGGCAGGGTCTAGAGGCAGTTGGGAAGGTTGCTAGCTGAAGGAACTGGATCTAGAGGTGGATGTAGATTCCCAGAAAGATGATTGAGATTCCTAGGTATCCAGTTGATCTGAACTTTTTTGAACATGGAGAGCTAATGGCAAAGTTGGCGCTTCCACAGTTTCCTAACATATCTGTTCAGCACATCCAGATGGTTTCTGGACTCTCACAGTTCCCTGTATTTTCTGTCCTTTAAATGAGACAGGTAAGAGTTAAAATAAATACAAGTGTGTAGGAAGAGCAGAGGGTTTTATACTTGTGGAGCTTATCTGAAATGCTCAAATAAGATTTTTTAAATCACTGAAAACTGCATCATGCCTGAATTCAGCCTACACAGAAATCCCCACAAATGATATGGAGACTCTTGTAGGAAGAACCCTGGACCCCCTGATCTGTTGTCAAATGCCCTTTTGAGGCTGGCAGAATTCCTAAAGACAGCAGTGCTTATCAATGACCTTCTTGTAAGCATTGGAAAGCTGCTATCAGACCCTCCCAATGCCTCCTTTTTCCCAGGCTAAGCAAGCCTCTTTTCACAGGTCCAACACTCCAGCTTGTAGACATCTTGCTTTCTCCAGAAGGTCCTGAGTTCTGCTCACTGTTGTGTCCTGGCTGCAGACTTAATCCATGCAAAATCATCTCTTTTCCCAAGCCCAGCAGATAATAGAACTGTATTATCAGCTATAGGTGACTGCATAGAGTTTTGGGAGGGTTTTTTCCAGACCATCATTAATCACAAGTAGATACCAATTATATTTTAATATGACAGAGATTCTGACCCTGAAAAATCAGAGCTGCTCTCCAAAGGGGAGAAAAAGTCATGAACAAAGCAGCTGTTGCAATGGTGCATTTGTCCATGAAGTTTTAGGTTGCACTCAACCTTTAGCAATTAGGAATCAAACAAATTGATTGGCACTTAGTTATTCTGCTCTGTATGACAGGTGTGCTTACCTTAACAATATGATAATAATAAAAATTAAAACCAGTTCTTGCAAACTACTCCTGTCACTCACAGAAAGATTCCGAATGATCTGCACAGTTTTGGAAATTATTTCATTCCCTGAAGCATTTGAAATGGAGCTGAGCAAAATCTACTCTGTATTTTGTGAAGGAACTGCTGAAACTAAACTACTTAAAAATGGTGGCAAGCAAGAATTAAATTAAGTTCTATAACTGCAGATAAGTATCTACAGCATAAGTCTTTTTGATACCTTCAAAGACTACTCATTTTCCTAGGTAGTGTGTCTGTTTTTAATGACTCACATTTCAAAGCAACAATAAAGCATATATTCAGGTGCTTTTAATGATTTTTTCTTTTAAGTCCAGTGAAAAATGTGCATAAGAAGCATTTCATTTGCTTAGAAATAAATTTGTTGTCCTTGAGTTTCATTTGTCTTTATTAATACTATTTCAGAGGTTTGAGGGTTCTCATTAGATGTGTTTTGTCCCTAATGGGCAAGTTCTTCTGAGTCTGGTGTCATATATCTGATAAAATGGACAAAATGAACTTGTCCTAGATAAATCTGTTTTAACAAGCTTGGTGAACTTAACCAAAATATTCCAATTTCCAAAGGTAAATTCCTGAATAGAAAAGTGAAGATGAAGCTCTCATATTTTCAGAAACCTCTCTTTCTTTTTTATTTTTTTTTTTCTCCCCCAGTGCTGTATTCCTCCTACTACTGTGGGACAGGCAAAGGAAGGAAAATAAATGAGGCAGCGTCTCAAATTGAAAATCTCTCCCATAAATAAGTTTCTCTCTATTCTTTGTTTCACCAGTAATGGACTTGAGTGGAATTATTTACGAGGTGCCCAGTTCACCTCAATATAACCACAGACATTATTTAGACAGCAGCATAATTGTGAATAGCATTTTCCGAGAAGTAAAGGTCACTGTCTCTAGCAAAGCACTTCTCACCTAAATTAAGATATGAAAAGGGAAGTTATCAGCCTTCAGCTGTTCCATGACTAGAAAAGTGAAGCCATACGTACAGACGCACTCAAAACTCCTGCCTCCACCTTTAAAGGAAAAACAGGGAGAGGGAAATGCATCTTGGAGAAGGAACATTGCATGGCCTACTGGAATGGAGATGCTAAGGCACAGGAATAGCATGAGGCAAAGGTAATTTAGCATGTTAACAATGGGTAAGACTCTGTGTGACTGCAGCGGGGCTAAGCTGGAACTGGTGAGCCCTGCTGCTGGCTCAGGGCAAGCCAGCTGCTCTTCCCTATGACTTGGGTGCCACAAGCCCAATTTGCCACAACCCCACTGCTGTGGGGGAGTTTGCTCAGAGCCTCTTACAAGCAAGACTTTAGAAAGTACTCTATGCCAATCCATTTCTCTTGAACTGGCACATCTTTGTAAAGACTATTTGGATCAACATCATCACTTTCAGGAAGTTTATTTTTTTTTTCCTGAATAACTGCTAATGTCTAGGATGTCTTAATGGACTTTTGTAGGTATTAGCTTATGAATCAATACAATCAGAATCTTGGTGCCAAATTCCTTCCTGGTTCACAAACAGCACAATCTCATTAAAACCAATGAGTTTCCTTGGGGAATCTATCAGGAGCAGTTTTGGCCTTGAGTTCTCATATTAAGTAGAAAGCAGTGCCTAGAGCAATGCCTCTTGGCAGAGTCCAGCATTCCATCAAAGAGACAGACAATTAGCAAATGATTAGTATTCACAAACCATGAGAAGCTGCCAAAAATTCTTTCCTAATAGGCTACAATGACCTTATTGGGGTAGATTTTTGCTGGGCTGACAGTTCCAGCAGTTGGGCAGATTGTGCTGGGGACGATCTTCTCCTGATTTGTCAGAGACAAATCTTTCACAGAAGGATGACTGTGCCTTTACTTAGGACAGCAAGAGGCACATAAAGGCTGGATGCTGTGACGCCTGGGCATGAGAAATTGCCCAGAGCCCAAATAGTCTGCTATCACGTGGCCTACGGGGTGGGTCTTTCTGTTCAAGCGTCTTCTTTTGTGAATGGATGATTCTGTTTATCCAATAATTAAAAGGCTTCTTATATAATATAAAGTGCAGAGTGGACCCTAAAGGAGACTTAGGCCTTGCAATGCTTGGCAAAATGACTTGTGCATAGAGGAGGAGTAGTTCAGAATAGTCCAGAAGCAGTGACTCCTGGACTGCACAGCTTGCTCTATTTGTCTGCCTATTAAATTCACAGTAAATACTCCACTGACCAAAAAAACCCCCAAACCAACCCAAACAACCCCCCCAAAAAACCCCAAAACCAAAACCATGCCCCCCAACAAAAAAAAACAAAAACCAAAGCCAACAAAAAAACCCCCCAAAACCACCACCACCACCACCAACAGCAACAAAAGAAAAAAAAAGAAAAGAAAACAAAAAAAGCAAAAAAACAAAACAAAACAAAAAAACCAACACCAAAACAAAAAAATCCCCCCAGAAAGATGGATGATGAATCCCTGAAAGAAAAGACTGGAACTCAGGACTCTTCCTCAGCCAAGTGAGCAATCTCACAAGGCTGTGGAGCCAGACTTATTTTTGCTTCCTCTACCTCATCCAAAACTCTTGAATTCTCTTCCATACAGCAGACCAGCTTTAAGAGGAAACATGAAAAATGTGTCATGTCCAGAATAAATGTGAGTGTGAGGGCAACAGGTATCTGTTGTCCTAAGAAGAATGATGCCATAAAAACTAGGGTGAGGAGAACTTTTTCTCTGGTGGCATTTCATCTTGAAGGCCAAGCTGCACAGCTACACATCCAAGATCCTTCTGGACTCCAGGGCACCATGAACATGAGTTCATGTACGAAAGCCAAGACATGTACCCAGGTACTGGGACTTGAATCTCCATGCTGGACCAAAGCATGGTTTTTATGCAGCCACTCTGTTCTGGACTTGTGAGAGTTGGCATGTTCTCTTATGTGAGAACATGCCAACTCTTATGTGTGATTCTCTTATGTGTCCGTTGGCCCCAACAATACAGAGACCAGGGAATATTTAGTTATATGTACATGTAAAATTGGTGCTGAAGATGAATAGGCTGAATAAACCACTGAAAGCTTTCTGCTGACTGTCAAAAGAACATAATGGGTCAGCTGAGATCAGAGAGTTAGTTTTAGGTGGATAAAAGCTGCCATCAGTTATTGTGGAGGCTGATTTGGTGTCATGAGATAATTGGTGGGCAGCAGCCACAGCCCCGCAGCAGCCACAGCCCCACAGCAGCCACAGTGCTGTGAGATTTGTGTTCAGTCACAGATTTAAACTCTGGCAAGAAGTGATGGCCTGCCATGGAGCACTTTAATTTCCTCTAAAGGAGTTCCCCAGAAGCACATTCCTGGCACAGTGTTTGATAGCAAAACTGGACCACTCTGGTGTGAGACAACAATGCACAAATCTCAAGCAACTATCAGAGAGCAGATGGAGCTGGGTGTCCAGGAGGAAGATGTGCAGGATAGAAAGAGCTAATGGAGAAACCTAAATAGCATTATGCAAATAGGGCTAACGGAAACATATAACAGTGAAAATCAGAACATTTACACACAGCTCTTCCCTGAAGTCACTTGAGCTTCCCCAGGAACTTAAAAGTAAAGTTTTTACTGTGTTTGGTAGCTCAATTGCTTTGAAAGGGCACCATGGTAGATTCCATTTCTTCGAAGTCCTGTGGATAAGCCAGAAAACAGAGCTTTATGGTTTAAACCCAGCTGGAAACTCAGCCCCACACAGCTGCTCCTTCACTTCCCAAATGGGATGGGGTAGAGAATCAAAAAAGTGAGAGAACTCATGGGTTGAGATAAATACAGCTTTATGGGTAATGCAAAAAGCAGCGTGCACAAAACAAGGAATTGATTCTCTCCTTCCCATGGGCAGGCAGGTGTTCAGCCACCCTTAGGGAAAGCTGGGCTCCATCATGCATAATGGTGTTCTGGGAAAAAATACTCTGAAAATCACTCCAGAAATACTCTCCTTATTTCTTCTTTCCAGATTTATATGATGCCATATGGTATGGGATATCCCTTGGGTCAGCTGGGGTCAACTATCCCAACTGTGTCCCCTCCCAGCTCCTTGTGCACCCTCAGCCTCTTCACTGGTGGGGTGGGTGAGGAGCAGAAAAGGCCTTGACTCTGTGTCAGCACTGCTGGGCAGTAACAGAAACATTCCTGTGTTATCAAGCTGTTTCCAGCACAAATACAACCCCATGACAGGTACTGTGGAGAAAACTCTATCCCAGCCAAAAGCAGAATACAGAGGCACTTTGAGGATGCTGCAAGACCATGACCCAATTCTGTTCAGCTGAAGGAAGCAGCCTTGATTTTCTGGTATACTGCCTTCCCTCCCTCGGCTGGTAGCTGAAAACCAACCCAGAAGCAAGCATGAACATGGAAAAGAGCAGAAAATACTAGAAAAAATATTACTTCATCACCTGCTGGAAGTCTGCATCCAGGACTAGTGAGATGTGGCAAAAATGGAGGTGGGAAGAGGCAGAGGTTGGTTTCAGAAATTATTACAGGAATGGAAAATCCACACATGGGAATGGAGGGATATATTGACAAAGGATTTCATCCAGCATCTTCCTGTAGAGTTTGAAGGAGCACATAGTAACCCTTGGAGTAAGGAGGATGTCAGAATAACATATGGGCAAAAAGTTTATGGAATAAAATCAAAATGGGTGTTACTTCTTACCACTATTATTAGGCAACAGTATACAGACTTTCAGTGGCATGGAATAGGTATATAGATGACAAAAGAACAATTTAATGTTGTAATGAATGCTAGAGAGAGAATGTCAGCATCATGTGACAGTACCAACCCTAACAAAATTTAAAATAAATTCATACATAAATAGATCTTTTCTTAATTCTGTGTGCTTGAAATTATGCACCTGAGTTCATCCTCAGGCATTTGCATTAGCTTGAGTTTTTACACCCATGTTCAAAAATACTAGTCTAAAATTATTTAATAGGAGCTTGATGATTCTGCTAGAGAGGACAAGAGTTTTCACTGAGATATCAAGCTGTCATGTTCCAGGTTAAAGAGGGATTTATTTAGGGACAGAATCAGCTATATGTGTGGCTGTATTGCCTAACAGCTGTAGCACAGACTGTCATCAGGGCATGATGTTGTAGTTTGCTATTAGCTCACCACCTCCAACTCAGTGCCCATGACCAGCACAGCCTTTTTGCCCTCAAGGCTGGGGCAAATGGAGTCATCCCAAGCTGCACTCCAGCTCTCTGAGCCTCAGGGTATTCAGGTATTAAGCAGCGAAGGGGAAGCACTTGAAGTTTACTGACAAGTGGCACTACATAAAGACAAGTTATTTGCAAAAAATGGAGACTGGCACAACATTGACTGGTGCCAGATCAGCTGTTCTTGCTGTGCAAGTACTGTCCCTCTGAGTCCTTCCAGATAGAGGGGGAGCATAACAGGCTTGAGGATAAGCTTCCCTTTGCTACTCAATGACCTTACCCAGGATTTCAAAGGGATCTGAAATATCTATATTCTGTTCTTTATACAAAGTGTTCACATCCTTCCTAATTACTACCTATTCCCACAAGTGTCTTAACTTCCTTTTCTTAATAACCTTCTAGATTTCAGCAAATAGACACTGAAACAATGGCTGCTGCTACTTTGTGCTAGGTGCAGTATAAAAATAGAACAGGAGGGAAACTTTTCTTTGAAGACATCAAGACCTAAACAGATTGAAATAAATTGTGGAAGGGGAAACACTGGGCAAGAGGATGAAGTGATTAATGCCTAATTACAAAATCAGTCAATGGGAGAGAAAGGAAAAGGATGTGTAGATTCCTCCCCTTAGGGAACAAGTAGTTTATCATTTCACTTGCCTTGTTTCTGTTACTGATTCTGATGAACACATTTTCCCTTCTTTCCCCAGAACAAGTGCACCTACCCAACATGCCAACAATTCCACAAAATTTTCTGCCTGACAGGAGAAGACTGACTCTTCCGTCTTCCCCCTCAGGTTGTGCTGTGCAGCTGTGATACCAGTTCTTTAATCATAGTGACAAGCAGAGAGGCTCTATGCAAATGTAAGCAAATAGCGTTTGACATTTATATGAAGATGATGAAGACAAACATTGGGGGCTGTTTCGAGGGTGGAGAATGTTTACACTATTAGTGTGGGAGAACACGGAAATTTAACCAAGCAATACTCCCAAGTCTGAGCTGACATGAGTTCAAAGATGGACTGACCTTGCTGGCTAAGTGGATGCTCCACAGGCTGTTAAATACATCAAAACTGAAGTGCAGCATCTGGTTTAATATCACTCTTTCCAGGATACACCTGTCTTTATCCTCCTTTTTCTACCATCTTTTCTAATAGATCTTTCGCATCATGTTAAACCTTGTGTTGATCTTTTTGTTTGTCAGTTCCCCCCATGTGAATTTAGAGAGACAGAAAGGAGTTATGAATAGCTACCTTTTGGGAACTTCAGAATATCTGTGGTTTGATCTAAATGCTTCCAAAGGATCTTTCTGTTGACTTCAGCAGGGACCACCTTATCCTATTTATACAGTGTCTAACACAGTTGTAGACGAATCTCAGAGGAAATACATAGGCACTCCTGTAATAGCATAGCAATAATAAAATAATATTACCTTTAACAGTACTAGCTACATGGATATGGGTTTTCCAGCTGCTCTTTTTCTGTGGATGCTCTGATTTCTAACTTGAATTTGAGGCAGAGAAGCAGAATACTAGAGGAAGATTTGCACAAGCCATTTTGATGCACCATGATTAAATTCCACCACCAACCGCTGAAGCCTTTCTGTTTCAATCTTTCTCCAGAGATAGTTGCAATGTGTCCAACTACAGTTGTAATACTGTCCTTCAACTGGAGGCACAAGAATAAGCCTCTCACCAAGATACTTCCAGTTTTAAATGTGAAGCCTGCAGGCATTCTGGATCTTGTGTATACAAAGGTAAGATAACTCAGTTTGCTACAGTTAGTAGTTTTTGACTGGAATTTTCCAAGATTGTTTTATTTTTTGTTATCAGAGATGAGAGAAGAATTCAGTCATGAATCCTATGTCATCTCCTTTATGTCTAGAAATTAATCTGTTCTTTTCCAGCTTACTTTGTTAAACTTTCTTGGCATCTTATGTATCATTTCTTGCAGAGATTTTTGGATTATCTGGGAAATAATTAGATGTTATCACTTACTGGATGTTTAGATCCTAGCTGTGTTGCAGGGTCCTTTATCAGAAAGCATTTCTTTTTTCAGGGGATTGATAGAAAAATGAAGTGCCTGGAAAAGTTTTGGGGTTTTTTTGTCAAAACCAGTGAAGTAAGCTAAGGATGGATATTTTTTTGAGGATATTATCATCCTCCATATTTTATGTAAACAAGTGGGGATTTATCATCATAGAGTCACAAGGCGTTAACTGTCTTAGCTGATCTGTAGGAAACCTTTATGCTATTTCTATTGGTATGACAAGTTTCCCTCTCTGTCAGTTTTCCATACCTTGTTTCTGAATGCCCCACACAACTTAGGATGAAAAATAACTGCTGCAAAAATGATAATTTTGTAACATACACAACAAATCTTACTCATTTTTAAAAGTCCATCTGTTCCCATAAGGTGGACTTTTAATTAAGAGGCCTTATCACTCATTTCCTGAACACACTTCAGCATAGCCCCTGGGTCAGCATTCCTCTGGCATTTAACTGTCTCCTCTCCTCTTAATTACTCTGCTGCCCTCTGATGAATAAATACAGGTGTTTTCTAAACACACACTGTATTATTTCTTTTATGAGTCCACATGTTACACGCCTATGAGAATGTGCCACTATCCACAAGCAAGGGATAGTGGAGAAGGGGAAGAACTCCAGACTTCCCTGCCCAGCTTTTCTCTCACTTTCCTGTGAAACTGTGACAAAACACAGGCCCTCCACATTAACTCATTTGACACCTAAGCAGAGCTGAGTGCAAATCAGGGAGCTGTGGTTTATCATCTGAGGAATCGCTCTTCAGTTGGTGCCTAAGTCCTGGTCACCATGGAGTGTAAGTTGGCTTGCAAAATCTGTCCTGGCCATTCAGGTGAGATCCCTCCTTATGTGCATGGAGTTGCTAGCTGAGAAAACAGATCTTATAATAATTCAATGAATATACAACGTGTCTCATCAAACATTATGGATTATGGTTTTCTGAGGGACATCAGAAGTATTGTGTTGACTGCATTGATTGCATAGGAAAGACACTGTACCAAATGCGAAGGCAACTCAATGGTTTACAACACCCTAACACTTGAGGGCAATAACAGGACAATGACTCATGGCCCAGACTTAATGCTGAGACTGTGAATTAATATATTGAAGGATTATAAAGAGAAAAATCAGGCATTCCAAGGTAACACTCATCTTTTCTTATAGAAAGCTACTTCAAGAAAGCAATTCAGTCCATCTTGATTAAGGAAGGTGAAATAAATCACACTGCAGATGTTTCTCACATTCTCTTTTGAATAGTGGGAACCTTGACAATTAGCTTTAATTAGGCAAGCAGCTTTAAGGTATTAGATCTCATGAAGAAGATAATAAAAATAATACTGGGTTTTATTTGAAGAATACTGAATTGTTGTCAACATGCCAAATTTTCTGACCCACACCAAGATGTGTCAAGTCACTGCAGGGAAGGGATGCCATCCAGAGGGATCTAGACAGGCTGGAGAGGTCAGCCTGTGTGAACCTCATAAAGTTCAACACTAAGTGCAAGGTCGTCCACCTGGGTCATGGCAATCCCAAGCAAAAATTCAGGCTGGGTGGAGAAGGGACCGAGAGCAGCCCTGGGGAAAAGGGCTTGGGGGGTGTTGATTGGTGAAAAGCTCAAGAGGACTCAGTATTGCACTTTGGGCTCCATCAAAAAGAAGCGTGGCCAGCAGGTCAAGAGGGGTGATTCTGCCCCTCTACTCTGCCCTTGTGACACCCTAGAGTCCTGCATCCACCTCCTGGGCCTCTAACACAAGAAAGAAATGGATTTGTTCCCAGAGGAAGGACACTAAGTCCATCACAGGACAGGAGAACCTCTCATGATGGGATGAGAGAGTTGGGGCTGTTCATCCTGGAGAAAAGAAGGCTCTGGGGAGACCTTATAGAATTTTCCTGAACCTGAAGGTACAGAAGGCTGGAGAGGGACTTTTCACTATATAGTGATAAGACAAGGGGGAATGGCCTTAAGCTGAAGAAGGGCAGGTTTAGATTGGATATTAGGAACAAATTCTTTATTGTGAGGGTGGTGAGGCACTGGAGCAGGTTGCCCAAAGAGTTTGTGGAGGTCCCATCCCTGGAGATGTTCAAGACCAGGCTGGATGGGGCTCTGAGCAACCTGATATAGTGGAAGGTTCCCTGCTCATGTCAGGGGGTTTGGATCTTTAAGGTCTATTCCAACCCAAACCATTCAATGATTCTATAATACTCAATATGAGGAAAGGTCAGCAACCCATTCAAGTGAAACACATGTAAGTTCAAGGAAAGTAACAACTACAATTAGAGGTAGTCCACTAAATGTATGCTTTGCTGCGGCTGTGTGACTAAAGAAGGTTCTTTCAAGGTTACAGCTTAGAAATACTTTTTTAGATCACTGACCCAGAAGAGCTTTGCAGTGTCTCTAAAGTAGCTGTTGCAATTTGTTACAGTAGATAACTTAGGGAAACTTTAGTTCACAAATCAATGTCCCAATAAAATCAAACAACTCCTTTCCTAGTTGTCATAGTTTATTGTATCAAGGCCCTACTTAATGTAGTTTTAGTTGCTGTGTCATTGATCTAATTGATTGGAATGGCTTCTCTTGAGCTTTTAATTTACACAGAGTCTTTGTGGAGGAGAGGTATTCAGCCTGGGGACTGGAACACAGAGTAAAGAGTAATCCTAGTTAGCCGGGAAAGTGATTTATTTGGTGTTTTTTACATCTGATTTCAATGACTTTGAGATCACATGTATGGGTTAAAACCAGTCGTGGCTTCATTGTAGGTAGAAGCACTATGGGTTGTTGGACTAATATTAATAAGGTCAGGAGCAAGTATTGAGTCTTACGTGCAAAAAGGATTCTATTAACTGACTTCCCCTACACAGGGATTCATCAGATACAGACCCTAATTGTTCTGTTCTGCTCTGATGGACCAGAGCAGCTGCAAAAGAAGCTTATCCAATTCCCTAAAGCAGGGAGGGAACTTCCAGTGTTGCTGGCTTTAACTTGCCTTGTCAACTGCCTTCTGTCAGTAATGAGATGAGCTAGGGGGTGGAAAAGTGACCTGTGGCTGTTTGGCCCTTGTATCTCTCAGCTTTATCTTGAATGTGGGTTGTGGCTGGAGTGGCAGGAGGATGTAGTAAGCCATTTATAACAAACTTGCTCTTCACTGTGTTATTTTAAACATTCTAACTGTGGATTAGACAGAGAAATCAAAACCCTTAGGGCCTTTGGGGTGCACTGGATTTCACTTGACTTACTCTTGTCATCACTTCAGAAGCAGGTGAAAGCTTTAGGAAAGACCCCACAAATGCTTTTATTTCCATCCGTCCACAGATGAGAAAAATCCTAGTTGCAGATAGGTACAAATAGTGTCTTGTATTACTCCAAACAAGACCAATTGTTTGCACAGTCTGGTTGTGTGGAAATGGGTATGAGTCGTAGATACTATAAAACATTGTGATATGATTCATTTCTCCTTTTTTAAGCTATCTGCAAGTCCAGCATCCAGTTTTTTTCTCATCTAGACTCCCTTCAGGGCTTAGGATGTAGGTAGCTATGGCTGGTGACCAGAAACTCTCTCTGGAAATGCGTGTTTTCTCTGCACTTATGACAGAGGGAGAGTAGATATCTGGCTTTTAGCCTTCATTCAAAAGTGAATGATAGATTTTTGTAATTAAAACTAAAGAGATAACTCTACAAGCAGACAGAAACATATTGCATTTAAAATAATTTGCTTCTCATTCTCTGGTGAAAGACGATGGGTACAGGCACAAGAAATGTGTTTTAGACAAGGCTTTAAAAAACTTCATGCAAATTTCAGATAACTTTCAAAAACAGGCAAGCCAGAATATCAGAAAATCCAAAATTTCTCACGGCATTGTTGACTAGATAATGAAAAAAAATACTTCTTTTTAGATTTTGAGTTTAGTACTTTGGCTAAATTCCCTGCAAAACTTGGTGGGGCCAGGCCTAACTTAGGCAGAATTCAAAGATTGCTTAGATTTAACTTTTGGTCTGTAAGACTTTTTAATAACTTAGAAAATCTTCTCAATATGAACAGAAGGTCATAAAAGCAAAAGCTGTAACAAAAGCTATATCCTCTAGGGATGGCCCAGTGCTTACAGGGTAAATTTGTAGCAGGCAGCAAACAAATATGAAATTAAATCAACTGCATGTGTTAATTACTTGGCTAGGTCTGTGAATGTCCTGGGAACAGTGAGAGAAAGGAAACTGGGAAAGAGATAACATATTCTCCTTTCATACGATTAATAAACCAAGAGGAAAAATAGAAACATATGAAGAACATTTTCTGCACAGACACTTCTTCATGA
The DNA here is from genome assembly GCF_029207755.1 of Chamaea fasciata. Taxonomy (NCBI): domain Eukaryota; kingdom Metazoa; phylum Chordata; class Aves; order Passeriformes; family Sylviidae; genus Chamaea; species Chamaea fasciata. Next base: position 10,801,183 of record NW_027094086.1, on the reverse strand, counting down.
AGTCTTTCTAACACTTATAGAAGTATTGAGGGGGTGACACAAGACACACAGCATCCACTGAGGCCCCTACTCCTCATGGTGTGCTGAGCACAAGTGTAAGAGCATTAAAGAATAGCTTGAACAATGGGCTTCTCCCTGAAATACATCAGCCATTACTCACTGGCAATCAGAGGCTTCTACTTTGTGCTCTAGAATGTTCCCTGTTTTGGTTCTCATGCCTTTGTGATACCAAGCTATCTGGAATGAGAGAGGGTTCAAAAAATACGGTTCTGAAATCCCTCAAGATGTACTACTTCAGAGCATACTTTTCCTGGAGAGGAAAAAAGAAGTAGAGAAAATCTTGGGAGGTTGATTTGGCTGCCTTTCTGAAGACAAGTCAGCTGCCAGAAATTTATTGTCACTCAACTGATATTTCAGCAAGGATTATATTTATTGTGAATATGTGAAGCAGATGAAGGCAATGACTCTTGAACTAGATCAGGTCAGAACAGAAAAAGAAGGTCTTTTCATTCAGATAGCTCTGAAAAACAAGGCTGTTGTTAGCAGCATTTTTTGATTACACAAATTTTAAATTATTTTTTCTTTCATTAAAGAAGTCCAAAGGACAATAGAGCCAGGAAGACAATGGACACAATGAACACATATGTGGAAGAATGTTATAAGAAAGAAAAAGCACAATACTGGAAAGAGATTTGTTGAACACTTTCCTTCACATATTTAGGAGGGCTAGCAAAGTGAAACATTGAAGATTTACACTAGTGAAGGCCAGAGTTTCCTTAGTCCTTCAGTCCTGGTCAACTTGATGCTCAACTTGACATTCATGTTTATTCTATGGTTTGATCTGAACAGTAAAATCATAGAAGATAGAGTCTAAGCTTTGCATGGCAGAGACTGACTTTGCTTTATCTAGCAACTACCAAATTAGATATTATTGCAACAGCAATAGTAGTTTTGACATAGTATGTGCCAATTTGCTATCCCAAAAGCATGGCATTTTTTGTAGTTCTATACAAGTTCAAAACAAATTCTAGCAGATATTTTAATTCACTTCAGATTTTGACCCTTTAGAGTTTACTCTAATCTTATTTTCTAGCTTTATGTTTTAATTTCAAGACCAATAAATAGAGTTTCTTCAGTTTATTTTATGACTGACAACTATGATTCTTACTGCACTTACAAGACTCCAGGATCTACACTCTTAAGGAAAATGCCAACATATCATAACGAAACAGCAAACACTGGTAATTATGTGTTGGGGAAGCTGAAGATGACAACTCCTCACCTTCAAATAACTATATATAAATGTTCATTGCAAAGAGGAAGTGTTAACTGCTTCTAAATACCAAGATGAGCTCAATGCTGTGATTTTGTGTCAGCCATAAAGGAAAGATCCACTCACTACTCTATATAGCATTTAATCAAGTACAAATGGTTTCATGCTATTCCTTCTTCCTAGTTCTCTGTCTCTTTCCTTTATGCCTTGGGGATACTTCCCTGCTCTGCAAGAATATTAAAGTAAATACATATTCTCAGATTTCAGAGAGCAGTAATTACAGAATAGAGAGATCAAATTTCCACAGCTTATAATTTTCATTACTTCATCCCTTGCTCAGTGATGTGAGCAGACAAGCTCCAAGAAACAGCTGAAGCCTGGTGTGGAGGACTGATTTTACCATGACAAGAGGAGGGGGATTAAATGGGGTGTAAAGGGCTTGAGAACAGATTCAGATGCTCAGAAGATGTGGGGAGAGGCAGAAGGAATGAAACAGCACAGGGGGATAATTTTTGACACAAACCCACAGAATTAACTTCTCTTGATCACCAGGCCCTTGAGTACCTCAGTCAAACTGGCTGTAGGAGAGAAAATTGGTGGTGAAACAGTCTCCTCCCTTAGACCATTTGAGGTGGTGTGGGGTGTCCTGTTCTCCTGTTCAATCTCCCAAATGTGACAGTGTTATTCCTCAGATAGAAATCTCAGAACTGGGATCAGCAGATTTTTGGATACACGCATTTGAAAATGAACAGAAAGAAAAAGACAATAGTCACCCATCGGTATGATCCTGAAATCCCAGAGCCCTCACTCTTCCTTTTGAATTTAGCAGGGTTAGAGGTTTCCATGTATTTCCATGTGGTCATCTTCAAGGATCAGATGGGATTAGATGGTGAGGAGACATTTAAACCCTTGGTTCCTTCAGTCCCATTGACACTGTCTATGAAGAAGAGTGATCCCCTTAGATCTCTGCTTGCCTCAAGGTGTTCCCTACTTCCTCTCTGAAAGTGGGAGAGGAATGCTCACAAGAGAATTGCTGTGGGAGGAAGAGCCTAATTATGAACATGGTCCTCTGTGGCCTCACTCTTCCCCACTCTCTTGGAGGTCCAAAATAAAAATGCACCACACTGCATTTAAACCCCCAGAGACACTGAAGAGAAAGGTGATAGTTTTGAGGGTTCTCATCAAAATAAGTACAAAACATAATTCATCCTAGCTGAAAACTTTCCAGATGAATTTATATTGCATTTTGAATTGCCTGGGAGTCCTCAGTTCTAGACCTCAAAGTCCCTCATCACCAGGCACTGACAAGCAAAGGAAAATGTAGGAAAAAACCCTCAGCACCTCAGACTGCAGCTTCATAACTCTTTTAGTGCAGAGAAACCCAGTGTTTGGACAACAGAGTCCTTCAAAAGCATCAGTCAAGGTGCCCTCCTGATGGAGGGTTTGAAAAATAAGGAATAATTTGCTGCAGTCCCATGTAGGGGTACAAGATACTCATCTGGTATTTGCAATGAGCAGAGCTCACCTCCAGCAAATTCTACTAGATGAAACACCAGTGAGCCCGACACCACAACTGACAGCCTCAAGAGTTCTTGTTCCATCTTCCCTCTTACTCCCCATAATGGCGGCTTCCTTCCCTTCATGTTGAGTTGGCTTTCTTAGCTGGTGTGTTGGCTGGTTTGGCTGAGGCACAGTTTTGCTCCCTGATCTACATTCATACATGATAAAGGAATTTGCCAGCATATCAGCTGATGTTTGCAATTATAATTTGTCACTCTCTCCAGGTCCAGTCTTGTTCTTAAAAACTATTCATAGTTCACAGATAGAAAAAACCCCCAAAATCGCAACCCTGTTCTTTATTCCTTAGTCATAGAAAATCCCTGACCTCAGTTGCTCACGCTGTCTTCTGTTTAAGATCTTGGCCCATGTGTGTATTTGCAGTTACAGGTAAAGCTGACATGCATTGTATCATGCAGGACTGTCAGGTCTCTTGAGGTGCACACAAAGATCCATTTGACTGCTGTCTTACATTGCCGGGAAGGTGGGAGGTGTCACCTTATCTGCACATGTAAGACACGCTCTCTCCGACAGAAAGCTGGATAATAAGTTGTAGACAGCCCAAGGTACTGAGCTGCTGCTGGACATCTGCCACTTTAAAGATCCTTGTACTTAGGAGCCTTGTGGTAGAACACCATCCTGTACCTCACTGCAAGACCCCACATGAGCCCATGTAGCAGACACCGTGTGTCTGGGGATGCAGTTTAGTTCCTGTCCTGATACATCTTATCACCGCTTCAATAAATCTGGTATCTAGCAGTTACCTGGTGACTTGGGTACAGGAAGAAACCTATTTGAAATTTAAACAGGTTGACAGAACTAGGGGTCAAACTGGTATGAAAGCAACAAGGGCTGGATTGAGTGGTGGAGGGCAGGATGGGGCAGGAATACCTGTCCTGGTATTCCCAGCTCCAGTGCTGGGATGTAAGTCACACCATGGTGTCAGGTTCTAGCAGGCTTGTCCTGCACAGTGACTTCCACTCTGTAATAAAGATGGGGATAATTTTTAGCAGGGCCTGTTGTGATAGGACAAGGGAGAATGGTTTTAAACTGAAGGAGGGATGATTAAGATTAGTTCTAAAAAAGAAGTTTTTAACAATGAGGATGGTAAAAGACAGGCACAGGTGGCCAGAGAGTTGGTAGGTGCCCCGTACCTGGAAATATTCAAGGTCCGGCTGGACAAAGCTCTTGAGCAGCCTGAACTGTGATGAGAGATGTCCATCTGCACATCTGAACTAGATGAACGTTCCCTTCCAACCCAAGACATTCTAAGATTCAGTTTGAGAGACATAAATAGGGGAAGTGGTTGTGGATGAATGTTCTAGGCTGTGATTTTTCCAGTATTTTATGTAAATGCATCAACCTGCCTTGAGTGTCATCTCCACAGCTACTAAACTCTAACTGATTTGGGAGGATCACTAGCTTTGAAAAGTAGAGAGCAATTGGGTACCGCAGTGACATCACTTAAAGAGCTTTTAAAATTCTTACAAATCTTTACGAATCAAGTCTTCGCCTATCTTTTCCAAACAGAGGGGGAGGAGGAAAAAGAAACAGAAAAGGGACCTAAGCAGGGAAGTCCTGCTCCCCTTTCCCTTTTGTGAAGCCCATTGCTGGAGGGTTAAAGGGGCACCAAGACGCCCGGGAGCTGGAAGGCAGCGCCTCTCCATGCCGCCTGCCCGCGACACTGCGGCGGGCAGCGGGGACAGCGGAGGCAGCCCCGCAGCCTCCGTGGGCTGAGTGGCTCCTCTCCCTGCCCCGAGCATCCATCCCGCGGCCCCGAGCACCTGGCCCCGAGCAGGGCGGGCGCTGTGCGGGGCGCGGGGAGGCCGCAGGATGGCAGCATGGCCCCGCCGGGCCCGCCGGCTCCGCCCGCGGCGCCCCGCACAGCGCAGCGGGGGAGGGAGGGCAGTGCGCGGGTAAGGCCTCCGTTAGTGCTCTCCTTCGCCGAAGTCCTCCCTAAGAGCAAAATGAAACGAAAATTGTGTTTGGGTTTTTGTTTTGTTTTGCTTTGTTTGTTTTTTTTTTTTAAGTACTCACTGTTAATTACAATGAAACAACAGAGCCAGCCGGTAGCAGATATTTGGTCACTGCACCCCCAAAGAACCAGCGAGAGTCTCCTGTGGCCCCTTCCCCATAACTCACAGCCCCTGACCAGCCTCTGGATGGGGTGGGATGCTGGCACACCGACCCTTCAGGCACAAGAAAAGACTCATTTTCTTCCAAGCCATGCTATGAGGTCTTTTCTAACCTAAACAACTCCATCATTCTATGGAGCAGAGAACCAGGACTGCTAAAGATACATGCCCCGTTTGTAGAAACACTGCAGGCTGAAGTCTGCTTCTTACGCTTGGGGCAAGAGAGAAGAAAGAGGACAGACAGACCTTTCTTTAACCTTTCCTCTTCCCCTTGCTCCTAGGCAGCCTGGGGCTGTCCAGATCTTAGAGCAGCTTCGAGAAGAGATTAGCCAGAGCACCCTGGGCTGGAATTGCAGCTTCCTCCACCTCCAGCCTTCCTCTAGGCTTTCCCAGCCGAAGTGGGGCAAAACTACCTGACATCAGCTCTGTTCTGGGTCACCTTGTTCCCTGCAACAGGAGCACTGTGCTAGGCTGGACCCGCACTGGGACATGCTTGCTGCACTTCATCCTCTTCTTCTGTCACTGACATATTCTGCTCATCAGTGACCACAACTCAACCTATCATGCCAGACCAAACAGCAAACCTAGTTTGCTTCAGGGAGAGACCAGCAGCCAGCAGAACTTGGATATATTTTGTCCTGACCCTGCCCTTTAGATTGGCATTGAAAGGGCCAGCTTCCTCTTCCTCACCCATACCCTTTGCCACACCATCTTCTTGAGCTGTTTCTGTCCCCTTAGCAAGGTCACCTTATGTTGACAAAGCTGCATAAAGGGGCTTTAGTGCAGTTTGAAAGTCAATCCAAATTATCCTGTAATTACCACTTGTGCTTATAACAACATGAAGGAATGAACTCCTTTGCCCCTGGGCAGTAGTCTAGCCTACCCTCGCTTCTTCATCTGCTCCCAGCCTCCCGTCTATCAGAAGTGGCTGCCAAAAGCAGGATCACACAGGAGCCATCCCGTATTTCCCCCTTGTACTCTGAGAGCTGGGGGGATGTGTCTTGCAGCAGCTGCTTCTATCCATGAGCATTAAACTTAATTAACTGCAGTCTCAGAGGGCAGAAGCTGGAGCAATGGATCACCCTATTCCCTGCTGTGTTGATACCTCCCCATGGTCAAATCATCTGATTTATATGGTTCCCTTTTCACTTCTTGCACAGACAGATGACCCATGACAGTGCTGAATGAGGAAATGACCACATGAATTCCTGTGTCTTGCGTCACTCAGGTTAGATCCGATAGCCAGAGCCACCCCTCTGGCCTTAAATTTGCACAGTGGTTTAGGATGTGAGGCTTAGTTAAAAGAACTCTGAGGCCCTTGCACACTTTAGCATTGGTTACTTGGCTTGTGCCTACAACCAGGAGAGATGGAGTTGACAAAATTGACCATATATTGACCTGAATGAAATAGAATTAGTAACAGCACAGATGGAAAAGGCCGTCATAGCCATCATCTCCAGAAACTGAATGCAGAATTCATCTTAGAGGTAGAAGGCAGTGCTATCTGCTGTCAAAACATGGGAAAAGACTCGCTGAAGAGCAAGTGGCTGACCTGAGTGGAAAAAAAGAAATAAATCCTTGAAGCACATGCATTCAAGGACTGGGGCTGCATCCTTGAGATGGAACAGACTGGGTAGTCCACAAACACTGACCAGATCCCAAGGCAGGAGGCAGGCAGTGAAAGAGAGGGGTTGTGCTGTAAATGCAAGAGGCACAGGAGGAGGTGCCAGAAAGGAGTATCTGGAGGAGGATTTGGCTGTGTGAATCTCACTTTTGGCACATGAGTCTTGGCAGGTCTTTTGGGGGAGCTGAATGCTGCCTGTATTTGACATATCTGAGGACAGTGTTTGGCTCTACTGAAAATCTTCCAGGGTGTGGTTTTAACACTTTTCTCCTGTAAAAATGCAAAAGCACTCAAAATTACTTTATCTGGATATTCTGCAGTATCTTTTGCCCCAAAATGCCAGAAATGCCCTTGAGGGATAAAGAAAACTGAAAGGAGAACATTACAGCTTTTTTAAAAAGTACCAGCCGAGTTACAGTTTAGAGTGACAGCTAAAATCTTCTACACAGAGTCAGCAGTGTAAGGTGCCTGTATGCTTATTATATAAAGCAGCTATAAGATCATGGAAGAGTGAACAAACATAGGGAGCATGTTAGACTCCAGGATTGCAAGCTCCAACACGTTCCCAGCCCAGTGAGACAGCTTGCCGAACTTGGGATATTCAAAGTTTCAGCCTTCTCAGTACCCTTCTTGTAGTTGTTTCAAATGAAAGGCTTGCAGTGATTTTTAATCTGTGAGACATCTTCTATTTGTGGAGAATCTCTCTCCCTCTTGCCTGACCCAGCATGGCTGTATAATGTGACAGGCTCAGCATAAGAAGGGCCCTTTCTACTCCGTGGCTCTGCTCCACTCATGCCAGCTGAGTTGGTCGCATTAAAAATAGCTGTCCATGAAAGCTATAATAGGTTACACTTGACGTCTGAATCCCCATGTTTCCTTGCCATTGAAACTTCTAATGGTTTGCTTAAAAAAGCCTGATAAAGTCTCCCATCTTTGGCTTTCTGTTCTTAGGGGATGAGTAACTGGAAATCAGAGTCGAGAGTTGCCTCAAGCCTGTACTACAGCGCAGGGAAATTAAGAAACATTTAAAATCGGAGTGTGAGCAGAGGGGAAATGGCTCTGGGTGTTCCTGTATGACTGCTAATATCAACAATCAGTTGCTGGCTTGAACTCTTATGATCTACTGTTTCAATTGGAGCACACTAGAGAGATGGCTTATGGTGACATTGTCACCCTCTTTCTGCAATAATTCCCTGTTATACTCACAAATGCCCAAGTTCAGCATCCCACAGGGGTGAATCTTACAGGAAAGTGGGAATTCTCCTTCATTCTGGGCACAGTTTAGATTTCTGAGTGAAATTCTTTACTCATTTAAGTGAGGATCAGCTAATTTCTGAAGCCTTTAAATTTTGTTTATGACTTCTCATTGCTTATCTCTTGAAAGAAAAATGCATTTCCATATGTTCAAAGGTGGATTTTAGGTGACTTTCCTAGGTGAAAATTGAGTCACCTGCAGAGTTTTAGATGCTCCCAGGTGGATAATGGCTGAGCAGATGATGTGACTGCAACCTGTGAATTGGATCCTGGGTGGAATCCAGACACATGCATCGTTAGGTGGTTGTGAGACAGGGCTATTTGCCATTCCACGGGTCAAATGCTTGAGCATTACAGAATGCAGTGACAAGGATGTGATATCCTTTTCAGTTATTTTTGTTTTCTATGATTCTCTATGATAGTTTGCAAGATAAAGATTTTCTGATGTTTCCAGTAGCATCAGCTGAGCAAGGGGGTAAATGGTGATTTAGAATGGAAACTAGGCAAAAACCCAGTGTTAGCTTTTTTCTTTTTTTTTTTTTTTTCTATTTGGAAGAGAAACAAAAAACAAATTAGTGGCGTCAAAAATAACTGCATCTTCTTGGAGCCTCAACTCAATGTACTGAGTCAAATTCCCCCAGGTATATGTTAAAGTATGTCCTGATTTGCTTATCAAAACAAAGAATGAGTATGCACATGCTAGGAGTGGGGTGCTGAGTGGTAAAGGTGTCTTGCTGTAGAATGGAAATTCTGAGTGTGAGTCTTGCAGCCAAAGGTCACTCTCTTCTCTCCAGCTGTTCCTGCTCTTGCACGATAGAAAAGTTGAAACAAGCCAGATGCTGTGTTAGTCACATTGTTCCCCTGACTCCTCTTGATGTACATTAATATTTCTAGCCTGCACTGGATATAGGCTTGAGACCTTTGTTGTGGAGCTTGACCTGACATGCATTAAACAGCCTTGAACTGCCCAGAGCTGTCATCTCCTTCTTTCCTGTAGTATGAAATCAGTCCTGCTTGTGCCTGGCACACACTGTTCTCGAGCCTTTGCCCTTCCCTGACACAGACTTGTTCTGTAATCACATACTTCCTTTTTTAAAATTTCCTCTGCTTCTGCTCCTGTGCCTGATCCTGGCAAAACACAGAGAAAGCCCAGAGCTGTGAAGAGCCATTTGGGCAGAAACCACTGGAAGAGAAATCTGTGCTCCCTAATCTCTGCTGGATTTCTACATGTGTGGCACTTACACAGGCCATTCAATTCACTATAATGTATGGGACAAGACTGTTCCAACTTATCCTTTTCCATGTAATGGAATTTTACAGAATGAAATGCTACTCCTCTCTGTAGTGGTTCCTGGAACACTGCTGTTTGCCATGTACTACAAACGTCTCTGATATTTTTTTTCTGATCACAGATAATCCATAGAGTTGTTGTTATAACATTCCCACTTTCTACTTCACCACTGACCCAGCCTGGTAATTACACCACCACTGAGTCTCTCTTGGGTTTGGCAATAGGTGTCATATGCTTGAGTGATGAGTAGCCCCAGCTGTTGTGCTTCATTTTATTTATTTAACCTGAACTCATGTGAATTCAGCAACATCTAATCTACTGAGCACTGAATGAATCATGCAGAACAGTTTGTAAAAATCCTGGATATCGCTTCAGAGTACGCAAGCCATTTTCCTGGAAGAAGATGTGTAGAATTTCATTAACTGCATGAATCTGGTAGGAAGCTCTTCATGTGTGATGCATTGTTTCTCTGGGATTTTAAATGTGTTGTGAAAGTCTGCTGATGCAACACTCATCCTTTAGTTTGACATTACAGAAAAAAAAGGAAGTTGTTTTTGTCCTGAGTGGTTTTATTTGGAAAATGTTGTAAACTTATTACTTTTGCATAGGATCTTCAGATGATTTTCTGTTGCTAAACACTTCTGTGAATACACTCTTACATCAGGGGTTATATATTTAGCCTTTGCAGGATGAGTTACAGATGCCCAGAAAGGATCCTTTAGAGGAGAAAGGTGGCTCATGGAAAAATATCCTCCACAACATGAGTTTGCCTTAATAGAGGTGGCAGAGAACACACAAATAGGAAACTAACCAGGATAATAAAAACCTTTCTATGGCTCGATGGATGAACACGATGTATTGGACAGCGGTCCGTTTCCTGAACTGTGCTGTAGATGTTAAGCAGTGACCACCCACATTAAAAGTAATTTGTTAGTTTCTCCTGATGATTCAGGTTTCAGGGCTGTTTTTTCTTTTAATTTTTGCATAGTTCTAATTTTAAATTTATTTATTTTTGTGTAAAATCACTCCTCCGAGATACCTCTTCTTTATCAAATTATGAGAAGACGACTGAATGTCAATGTCTGCTTGTCAAGCCTTTGCTTAGAAAGCCTCTCTTGATTCCAACACGTCCCAACGGTCAGAGCCCAAGTAGCAAGACCCTTTTTTCATCAAGGTTACATCCATTAAATCTGCAGAAAATCATAAGCTGTCTTTCACATAGGAGCACTGATACAAATATCCTTTCCCCTTCTCTCCCTCCCAGGGACCTGCAACAAGTCCAACATGCCTGTTAGCAAAACAGGATTTTTAAGGACCAGTGTAGTGTGACAATGTTTGCATTGGGTCATGGAATTGATCTTCGTTTTTGAATTGCTTCAGATGCTTGACCCTATAGAAACCTAGGCTGAAACAGTATCCAGGACTATGTTGTTATTTTTGGGAAGCATTGTCCTTGGAATGTTTCTCCCAGTGAGAACCAGCAGCTGTTTTAGAATCTATCCTTGTGACTAGCACCAAGTGGCTCAATAGCAAGTGCCAAATGCATGCATTTTTACTAATATTTTCCCAGAGAAACTGCTGAAAGACAGCAGTGTATTTCACAAAGCAGGTACTCTGCCAGTTAACTGGATGGGCTGCCAGGCGGGGACTAGGGAGCAAAGTTCTTCCCACTGTAAGACAAGACCACCTGAGAAACCCAAACATATCTAAGTCTGTGTGACCTGATGAGACACTTGGTGCTAAGGGAGCTGGCTGAAGTAGCTGCCAAGCCAGTCTCCATGATACAGGAAGTCAAGTGCAGTCCCTGGTGACTGGAAAAAGGGAGGCATTTTACTCCATAAGGTTCAAGATCAAGTGCAAGTCCTGCCCATGGGTTGGGTTAATCCCTGTTGTCAATACAGGCTGGGATGAAGGATTGAGACCAGCCCTGTGAAAAAAGATGTAGTACAGTGATGGCAGAAAAGCTGGACATGAGCTAGCAGTGTGTGCTCATGGCCCAGAAAGCCAACATGCCCTGGGCTGCATCAAAAGAAGTATGAACAGCAGATCAAGGGAGGTGATTCTCCCCCTGTGCTCTGCTCTGGTGAGACCCACCTGGAGCACTGAATCCAGCTCCTGAGTCCCTGGTACAAGAAAGAAACGGAGGGAGTCTAGAGGGCCCAAAAATTGATGAGAAGACTGGAACACCTGTCCTATGTGAAAAGGCTGAGAGAGTAGGGGTTGTTCAATTTGGAGAAGAGTAGGCTTCAAGAGGACCTAATTGTGACCTTTCAGTATTTAAAGGCAGCTTGTAAGAAAGATGGGGATGGATGTTTTAGCAGGGCCTGTTGAGACAGAAGAAGATAATGGTTTTAAACTGAGAAAGGCTTTATTTAGATTATATATGAGATTGAAATTTATTTTATTCTGAGAGTATTGACAGACTGACACAGGTTGCCTAAAGAGAAGGTAGGTGTCACACACCCAAGGTAAGGTTGGATGAGGCTCTGAACCTCATCTCTGGAGAAATTCAAGGCCAGGTTGGATGAGGCCCTGAGCAACATGGTCTAGTGGAAGGTGTCCCTGGCCCTGGTAGGGTGGTTGGACTAGGTGAGTTTTAGAGGCCCCTTCCAACCCAGATCATTCTGTGGTTCTATGATGCTCTTATTTTTAAGAGGATTTTGAGGGATTGGTAGTAGTCTCTGAGGCGATGGGCCAGTTTCTCCTTTGGCTACAAAACACTGTGTGCATGCTTCAATATGGGCAGCTTTTGTCATTAATAAAAAACAACTCATTTTTAGAAGTGTCAGGGAAAAAATTGATTCCTAGCTAAGAAACAAGGAGGGTTCCCTCAATAATAATGCTTTTTAAATAGTCAAGAAACACAGACAGACTAGTCAGGGACAAAGCTTGTCTGCAAGGTACCAGACTGGAAAGTTGACACATTAGTGTTAGTTCTTACGGCAGCTTTCAAGCAGTTTCTGTCATGAATGTTTAATTTAGTTTTTTCTTCGATTACATCCTTGCATGGATAGACAAGAAAAAAATGTCAGACTTGCAACATATTTTGGCATGCTAATTTCCATGGGCTAAAAACATCTTGCAGGATGCTCTCTGGACCAAGTCTCTTCACTAACTAACTAAGGTGATGGGCTTTTAAATAATTAATGATTTCATGATCATGTTTTTTCTGAGGCAGGCTTTTGATATTTTGTTGGGATGTCTAATGGTTTATTTTTTCCTTCCAAACACTCCAGATTTAGAAACAAGGAAATGTACAATTTTTAAATGAAATTTCATAATTGCACATATTATTTCCTTACTTTTCAGAGACCCTTTGTCCGTGTTGGTGAGGAAACAAAAGGCACAAAAATGTAAGTAGCTATTTGGGAATGGGAAGTCAATTGCAGTATAATACAGGACACCTGCCATGCTTTAAATTGAACACCTCTCTCAGGATCAAAAATGTACAACACCTCTTCTAAAAGACCTCTCCAAGTCCTTCTGTCCAAGGAAAGATCTGAGACTGTGTGATTTATATTTTCCAAGTGCCCATCTGTAACTTATGCTGCTTATCCAGGTTTCGCTCTGCCACACAGTGAGGTGGTAGCTGTGACACAGAGAGCAGCCTGTTCTGTAGCAGTGTATGACTTGTCCCATTTGATGCTTTTTGGTCCATTCAAACACTAGAACAGACTGACAATTCAGAAAAACACCTGCAATAGAAAAACAACTTTACAGCTCACCTCCCAGTATTCTTTCACTGTGGAGCACTGAAAACCTCTCCTGTATTCTGTTCTGTCAAAAGCAAACAGCCCATCTCTCACTTTTGCAGTATCTGTCTGCTATGCAGTATAGACTGACTGAACTGTGTTGCTTCTATTCAGGTGGTCCCCAGCCATTCCCACCTCATTACACAGAAACAAAATCCCCCCTTGCTCCAAAAACTGTCACTCTGGGTGGTGAGAGGCCTTGGGGAGCAATAGAAATTATGACAGTCAGAAATGGAAGCACTTTGGATAGATATATCCGTCTTTCAGCTAAACTCATATCAACTTTTTTTTTGCAAGTTTTATGTCCTTTTTAATCCAAATTTAAACCCAGATGACCAAGAAGATTGCATACTTTACTTGTTTCATTCTCTCTAAGCTCTTGTAGTTAATAGAATGACATTATGAATGAAATACTAGAGTTTTGACCCTGTAGATTTCATCTGTTTCTTCCTGGTATTCTGGGGATGTCTTCCATGTGTTATAAATGATCTGCTCAATACTAGTTTCTCTTCCGTTTTCTACTCAAAGTACCATAACTCACTTTCAAAGCACTCAGTGGGAAGGACAGTTCATGAGGATGGCTGTTCTCCATAAAGACAAATCAGCTAAAGAGGCCTAATTCAGTGTGCACAGAACTGGAAACCTTTTGTGTGTGTGAAGGAGCTGGAGCTAGAACTACATCCTGCAACATGGTAAACAAATGCAGAGCCTGGACCTTCTTATGGGCACTCCTTTGAGGAATTCTGTTCAACTCAAATTTTGGACATAGGAAAAAAAAAGACATGATTTAATATTTCCTCATTAATTTGTTGTTGTTATTGTTGTTGTTCAAGAGAGGAGTACAGAGAGGAAAAGATTCTCACTTAGTACACTAGACACCTGATTATTCATCGTTTCAGTGAACACAACAGTGACCACTATAGAAATCAATGAGTAATGACCACTGTAGAAAAGCAGACTAGCCTTAGATATGAGCTTCTCTGTGGTTTGACCCAACTCATTTTGGTTCACAAGTGAGACACACTAATTGTATATATGGGCAGCTCCCATTGCTCAGCTAAAGAATGGTGAACTTTAATCAATAATTTAAAAAATCAGTTGTTTTCATGCATTAATATTTTCCCTTTTCCCAATACATTGACATGGCTAGGGTCCTCTCAAGAAAAGCAGGCATGGCAAAGAGAGAGATTGAATTATCTTCTTAGCTGAGGGTTTTTTCTTGGGCGAAGTAGAGATCTATAAGTAAGCTAGATAATCTCCCTGTTTCCACACTACTTGAACAATACTGCACTCAAATCTCTAATCCAGATAACTTCTCCTAGCAATGCATTCCAGTTGTACATCATGCAGATGTACATGATGATGTACATCAGATTTTAGATCTAGCTTTACTGCTGATTCTCTGGTTACACAAATAAGTAAATTTTTCCTTTTTTACCTTGGTCTATATAAATATTTCCACCAATGTGGAAATGTGAAGCAGCATGTTATGGTCAAATTAAATACAAAAAATTCTTCTGATACAGTCTAGTCCAATCTGAAGATACAGGCTTGTTATAGTAATTCCTTTGTGACATTTATAGTCTATGTGATCCAAGATGTCACAGTCCATAATGGTCCTTTCTAGCTTTAAAAGTCCATGAATCCTTCTTCTGATCAGTCCCTCAGTACTTATGGGAATGTGTTGATCTCTTGCTGTATGTAACAGACAAGAAATGGATGGAATTTAATACTCCTATCTCAACATATAAATTTATATATATCATATGTGATTTACACAAAAATCACACTCTAGATTAAATAAAGCAAAGTGTAGACATTGATCATTCTTTTTTTCAAGCAATTGCTTATAAATTTAGTAAGCTGTCTGCCTTTTTCTGCTTTTCAGTCTGTTCTCATTACAGACATGGCATAAGGCTTTGTAGTAAATTTGGAATTTGCTGAGTGAGAAAATGAAGATTTACACAAAGCTAAATTGAACAAATGGTGAATAATTGATTTAACTGACCTGACAGCTCACACTGTGCTTGTAAATAATACATAACTTTGTACTATACTGATAATTTACTATTCTGTGCTTCTATATTCTTTTCAGTAAGTTACTGCAAGGAGCAAATGATATTTGACCACCCTAAAAAGGCAAAAATATGCTTACCAAGCATATTCTGGTACCCCAGTTGTAGATTGCAATAGTCTGACACCATGCTGATAAGGCAGCTGCTTAAAGACTTTCTGCCCTTTTGTCTTTTGTCTCTTAAATATTGTTGGAGAGATAGCATCAATATAACTATTTCCTACCATTGCTCGAGCCACCAGCTCCCAGAGCCAGATCACCTGTGTAAATTGACCCAGCACTGCCCTGGTGAACAGAATCACAGACACTTGTAACAGCAACTGCTCACGACTGTCCTGTGTTTCCTTTTCATTCCACTCATGTGTTTGAACTCTTAATCAAATGCATAAGCACAAGCTATTGTTAAACTGGTTCCTGAAGTATGCATACAGGCCTAAGCTGATATATACGTCTGAGAGCTTCATTGCCTTGTAACTACTGTAATAATCCATATAATGAGGGTGTGAAAGGCAGCCACTAGGACTTGGCAGCCTTCCACACCCACCTTGCAGGAGTGCAGCTGCTTACAGAAAAACACAGAGCAGTGGAGAGTTCTGCCTGTGCTGTACTGGAATGTATTCTCTTGACACTGAAATGCATCCACTCAGAGAAAACAACAGCTCTTTAAGACAGCAGGCAGTATAAGGACTTCAGATAGAATGATTCTACATCATGTTAAAATACAAACCACTGTCAGGGCAACCAGCTGACAGTGTTGGGAGCTGCAGGCCATCCAAGGATCCAAAAGAAAAATTCTCCATAAAGCCTGTGGGAAGCATATACTTTTACAGGATCTAGCTCTTGGAAAGAGGGCTCATGCATGTTGCCACTTTGCTGAACCTTTTCTAACAACCTTATCTGTGGGAAGTCGCTATTAAGATGTGGTGTCTCTGAGCTGAAGCATACACATAGCTCAGAAATGTGAAATGCCAATTCCCACTGCAATTTTAAGCCAAACTGCAGCACTTCTATCACTTTCATACTGTATCATTTCTGTGTCTTCAGTTTTCTGTGCAGTGTAGCTGAGTGATGATAGCTGCAGAAAATTTCTGGGCTTGATTCCAGCTGCTTTCTTTGAAAGCAGAAGACACCATTTTCCTCTCTGTCAGATGATGTTTATGTAAGAATCTACCTACTGTCCTTCATGCTCCTTCTGCCCTCTGACTTCTCAAATTTGTGCAGTTCTAGCACGTGAATGAAGTCCCAAAGCAGACTGCACATCTGGCGTATGCCTCCGCAGGGAGCTAGCACTGGGTGCAGCAGAGGAGTGTGGCTTTGAGGGCCCCAGGAACAGGGACATGTTTCCTGACTGCAGCCCAGTGCTAGAGCATCTCTCCTACTTGTCCCCAGGCAAATCAGGATCTGACAGATGCATCATGGAGCAGAGGAGAGGCTGAAGTGTGGTGTCATATAATCGAGGGAAGGCCAATCTGAAGGGCAGATAGAGAGAGTTCATTGCTCCGATTTCATCTTTGAGTTCTCAAGGCTCCTTATTTGGTCCATGTTTGATTTTCATTTTGTGTTCCTGACTAGTCAGATTTTTTTCTTCTCTATTCCAACCTGGATGATTTTCCTTTAAACACACAGAGAAATGGATGGAATGAACATCAGGGCTTACAGAGCTAGTAAATGTCTAGACTCAGTGACACCAATGTGATGCTGGTAGGAGATGGAGCAGACAAATTTAGAATGACTGTGTTTATGATAAGCCAGATCACTACAAGAGCTTTGACTAAATGGGGCCAAAGGCCGAAAGACCAGGCCTACAAAATGGATGAGGAAGAGAATAAAGGCTGAAAGAAATTTGCAGAGGGAGAACTGTAGATGTCTGCACTCCCTGTGTGCACCCCACACCTAGCTGCAGAGCTCTGCAAACCCTTTGCTGAGTCAGACCTTTCTCCTTGGGCAACAAGGTCACAAGGGAAGTCCATCAGAAATCAGTATCTTTTTCACCTTTATTGTGGTCTGAGTCAAATAGATTGGGCAACAGACAGGACAGGGCCAACTGACTTTGCAAGGATGAATTTTTTAAGCTGATTTCTCACTGAAGATTAGCAAAATATTCTGGGTTTGTTGCAACAACCTTTTATTTTATGTACATACCTGACATTCTCCACTACACCCCCTCATATAAAGATTCTTGCTCTTCTCACAGTAAAATAACATTGTTATCCCATACCCTTCCTTGTGTCTGATTCTGTGTCTGATTTTTCGTGTCTCTGCTGCAAAGGTAATTCTTAACATTATAGGTGCCTTCCTGTACTGTAGTGTGACCCGCAGTAGCTGATGGCAGACTCCAGTGTGTGTTGCAAGGGTCCAGTCCAGAGTTAGATCAACACTGCTTGTTTCTCTAGGTTTAGGTTTTGCTTTTATCTTGTAGGTGTTTATGTTTCCTGATTCCCTGCTTGCAGGCAGGAGAGAATGAACAAAGTGCAGACCCTCTGGACTTTGACCTGAGAGAAATGACTGCTTTCCCTTTATGGAGAGAGAGTCTGCAACAGCCCAATATTCCCTTCCTTCCCCAACACTTAAGGATAGTGTGTGCTACTCTTACAAAACAGATGTGTTATCTAAAAGCTTTTGAAGGTTACAAATGAATCCCAAATACATCACCTACCTCAGCTGAAAAAAGGAGCTAAAACATTGAGTCCTGAAGAGAGGGAATGTACCACTTTGCTACTGACGAAAGACAGGGACAAGTGTCCAGTGTTATTTTAAGATCAGAGAGGAAAAGAGGGAACTTGAAAGGTTTTTTGGTCAACGTGGAACAAGAAACAGGTTTTTTTAGGACAAAAGTAGCATTTTTGCACTTTAAAAAATCTTTCCAGCAAAAAAGCAACACACCTGGATGCAGGCAGAAGACAAAGTTTTAGTCTAGACAAGCACTCCTGCATACATGCATTGGTGGCAGCAGTGCCCCAAATGAAAGTCTATTTTTAGGATCAAAAGTTATATTCCCTCTCTTGGTTCTAGGTGGCAGAGATGCTTGACTGTAGACCCAGCAAAAATCACCTTATCCTTCATACTTCCCAGGGACCTTTGACTCTTATTTCAGTTTAGTTGTGTTGAAATAACTTACCTGGTCAGGCTGGGACACAGCCATGTTGTGGATCTTCAGGGATGTGAATGTTCATCCATGTTCAGCCATGTTGTGGATGTTCATCTTCCATCCACCATGGAGGACGTTCAGGGCAAAATGATGATGTGGACAAATTTGCCTACTCCCAGACAAGTATACAATCGCCCAAATATAGATGCTTTTGTTCACCCTTCTTCATTGAATCACATCACTTCACCACAGCTTGGAGGTTATTGGTCTTCTTCTATCCCAAAACTCTTAGAGATGTGTCATCCAATCTGTTCTGGTGTCAACTATCTCAAATCTACTTCATAAATCATGTTCTACTCCTTCCTGCTTGTAGGGGAAGCCTCTTGTTCCCATTCTTGCTCTGGCATCACCTCTGCTTTGTGAGCTGGGGAAGGGCAGAGGTGAAGTACTCTCCTGCTTATGGTTGAAGCCTCTCTAATTTGGTCATTCAGTTTCTATGCGCCTAAAATGCTTTCCTTCTTCACAAGGTTTCCCTGGGTTTCCAGATATTTCTACTTAATCGCAGGCCTCTTCATTAATGTTTTTTTATTCTGTCTTGACAGAGTGAGACTACTTCTCATAATTCCACTTTTCACTTGTAAAGAAAAGGTTTATTAATGGATATTTTAATTAATGTTTAGTTATTAATACTTTGATATTTACACAGTCTCCTAGAGGTGTCTGGTGATTTGGCAACATATGAAAGGGTTTTAAATGTATGCAGTATGTTTTTAGACAACACTGTGAACAGTAAGAGAAGGCCAAGGCACAATCTGAAGTGGAAAAATATGAGATGCTGGTATTCAAGATGTAGGTACACCCAGATGCTGCTATATGTCTTCTTGGTTTGTTTCTTCTTTGTAATAAAGATTGAAGGTTTTGAAAGAGGTATTTTAATATGCATACATCACTTAGCAGAATAATGGAATGTAAGAAATGTATCACCAAAGAAAAATAAAACAAAGCTAGTATCAAACTTTCATAGGCTCTAGCACAACTGAGAAAGTAATTCATTCAAAAACAAAACGTCCAGATGACCTGAAAGGTAGATATGTTTCCACAGAACTTAAAATCCTTTTAAAATTGGTAAATTTTTTCAACAAAATATTTTGAGTGCATTTTCCTTGCAATAGGTTTTCTGAAATAGTATTAAATTTTATATCTTTACTGAAAAAGCCTGAAATGCAATATGGATTTTTTTTTTTTTCCTTGTGTAAATAAGAGTGGTGATTCCAGGGTTCACATGCTAATCCAAACTTCAATCTGGAAGAAAAACATAAAATTTATGGGACTATCAGTAACATGCTTGCAATGTTGAACATAACATTGTGGAAAAGGAAGATGTGTATGTTACACATGAGGGAATGAATGAAAAAGCAAAACTAAGTAAGTGAGAGTTAATTGTGGGTAAGTAATCAAGCAAAACAAGATAAGTGAAGAAATGGCAGCTGCAGAAAAGTTAGCAAAAGAAGTGGTTTTATTGTGAACAAGCAGGAAGGATGGGACAAATTTAGACAAGCTGCAAAATTCCTGGGGTTCATCCTGAGATCACGCCAGAAGGCATTTAGAGTGCGCAGCCAGAATGGAGCAGTTGAGAGTTCTGCATATTTTAAAATTTAAAATAAATAAGGTATTCAAAGACAAATGCACTTGCATTGCAAACTGTAATGCAAATTCTGTAGGAAGTATTTCCTCAAGGAGAAATCAGGGGTCATTAAAAGGTTACTTTTAACTAATGCTGCTTGACCGGTTGTTAGTGTTCAACTTCCTCTGAAGTGACAACGCGTTAGGGTGACCGTTGCCCTCTTCCAGCAATTATTGGTGCTCTGGCAATTGCACTCAGTTTTAATCAATTAGAGTCCTGAATGGTGCTTTTCTTGGTTTCAAACAAAAGACGCAACTGTTGGACCAGAGATGTCCACTTCTTCTTGGCAGTTTCCTGTTTTCTTTCAGAAACGTTTTGAAGACCCTGTCGAGTTCAGGAATGGTCATGATGAATTCCTTCTCCATTAGTATGGCACTAATTATGTGATCTGCATTCCAGCAGAAATCCATGTAGTCAACAGCAAGCAAGAGGACGAGAGCTCCTGGAGCTGAGCAAAGCCCCATCTGTCCTCTGGTTCCGAATCTCCACTAAAGTGTGGATTTGGCTGTCTTGGTAAAGGTTTAAGATTCTCTTAGTTGGGAGGCAAGGGGTAATGTTTCTCTTTTTCTCCCCTTTCCTACTCTTGTAGGTCTGTTTTATACCTGTAATGTTTAGATTTTGGCCTAAACTTTTAAGAATGAGGTTGAACAGCAAAGAGGCATTGGTTAGCATTATTTATAGCTCTGGATATTCTTGTTATCTGTATGAAGATAAGTCTTATCATAACCCCACTTATTCATCTCTGGCAAGAGTTTCTGGGTTCAGGTGCATGTGTCATTAATGATGTATGAGCTGCCTCAAAGACAGAAAAATTGCTTGCTCAAGAACTGAAAATCCCCATGGAAAAATCCACAAGTAACTCTGGATGGACATGGTAGTGCTGCACCATTACCCATGTCAAATGATGAACCAGAACACTCCTTATCAGAGGCAAACACTCTGCAACCCTTGTTTCAGTACACAATTTTCACCAACAGGATCAGCTTGAAGTATTATTTTCCTGTCATGTGTTCCTGCCCCACACGTTAGCGCCATCTTTCCAGCTGGGATAATGCAGCAGCCCATGCAATTGTGTTGTGCAGTGGCTCTGGGAGCTGCTGCAGCTTATAGGGGACAAGGCTTGAAGAAACTGGATTAATTCCCTGTTCCAGTTCGTAGTACAGCCAAGCAAACCATTGTGCCTGGAGAGCTAGCTGAGACTAGATGGCTAGCTTCTCCTCTGCTGCTGTTTCATGGTATGAATTTCCTATTGTTCCCCTCCACTCACCCATCCATGTCCATCTATTGTTGTGTTTGGAGTGGGAGAGAGCCCTTTCTGTTCATGTCTGAAGCAATTTGACAACCATGGGGTTTGGTCCCTGCTTGAAACTCCTTCAATTCTTGCATTAATAGTAGTAACTGAGAGACTTACCCCAAAGTTAATTGGAAAGCCAGTGGTTTGGAAGGCTGGATGTGACCGTGGGACTGCTATAACTGGCTCAAGCAAGAGTTTTCTTCCTGTGTCCCATGACAGCCTAAATTCCTCTGCTGAGAAGTGGCTGCTCTTTAAACAGCAGTGACTCAAACACTATGACTCTGTCTGTAGCTGAATTCAAACACAAAAGCATATTTTCCAGGAGTCTTGCAGGTAAAAACATGTTCAAATTTTATGGTGCTGTGGTGTCTCTATGAGCTTATGAGCTTGGATTTGAGATTTAGTAAAAATATAGTTGCTGTAGATCACATTTAATGGATGAGTAGGTCACAAGACAGCTTATACAAGGGATGAAAGACAACAGGAATTTACTTCAACTACTCTCCAGAAATCAAAATCAATTCTTTCTCCTGTCCTCCAGCGTACCTTTTCTGCCAGATTATCCCTTGCCACTGGAGGACTACACTCCTAAGATGAAGCTTGTTTTTTGGGTTTTTTTTTTCTTCCCCCTGACTTGTTCATTAAAATTAATTTAGTGTAATAGCAACCAACTCATAGGTTCATAGCATTTCTGTATTTAGCAAACCAGTGTTTTAAAAAAACAGTATTTAAACCTAAGAGGTTTTAAAACAACCTTTGACTATGTCTAGTCTCTATGTGTGAAAGATTCGGTAGCCAGCTGCCAGAATATTCAACTTTGTGAACTGAATAGTTAATATGCAGTGATCTGTGTTTCAGGGGAGGGAAGACTTTAATTAGGATATGAGTCATTAAAGAGCTTTGTATTGACACTTGGCCTCATCAGGAACACACCTGAAGCTGACCTGAACTGTGTGTTTTCTCAAGGTGAACTGTGAAGTAGTGATCTCTTTCGTTCCTTTACAGCAATGTCATAACTTGTTCCTCAAAAAAAAAAAAAAACCCAAAAAACCCAAAAAACCCCCAAACAAAACCAAAAAAAAAAAAAAGCCAAAAAACCCCCCCAAAAAACCCCCAAAAAACCAAACCAGACCAAATCAAACCAAAACAAAACAAAAACAAAAAAAACTTCTAGGTAAAGCAGGACAAAGGAATTTATAAAACATTATAATAATAAACAACCCCACAGCGTCCAGTACCATGGTTAAAATTTGGAAGAGAGGGGGAATGAAATTTAATGTAGAGATGAGCAAGATACCTCAGTGTTGCTGTGACACCAAGACAGTTCTTGCGTTAGCAGTAAAATATAGGAACCTCCTCTCAGAAGAATGTCCAGTCAAACTGCAGAGTGGCCTGTCTGCAATACTAATTCGTGCTGCATTGTAGGAGCAGATCCAGACAGTGTGACAGGTTGTACCAGGGACTCACTGTTAACACTGCATTATGGGGGGTCACTTTAGACTACCTAGAGTGTGTGGACTGAAATACAATACTTAAGCTGCAGGTAAATTTTCCTTAGCTTTTGGTTCAAGGACTGTTTCATATCCCACTCTAAAGGGTAGAAGGCACATTCACACACAGAAAAGTCATACAATTAAGCATTTTTGCTTGTACTAGTTTTTCAGTCAAGATGTCTGTGTCTAGAGTCCTTAAAGAAAAGAAAAGGTAAAAGAAATTGATAAAGAATGTACCTTAGTATGATAGAGAAGGGAAGCCTTTCAAGAATTAACTAAGAGCTTTCTCTCTGCTGCATAATAGAAATTATCTCTAGTGGATAGGGAAATCCTCTAATCTTCATGCAATATCTGAGTAGGCTTACCTTTTTTGTCCAGATTCTCTGTTTTTATCCCACTAAAATTCTCTAGGTCAGATCCTGAAGCAATCACTGCAAATTAGCACTGTTCCAAGGTTCAGCCTACTGCACTTGTGCATGAAGGTGGTTTTACCTTACAGTTTGTGATGCCATGTAAGTGTTTTTAATATTTATAAAACTGTTTTTTTAATTATTATTTACTTATTTGAGGCCCAATTATTTTACAGTTTTGAATTGTGTAAATCTAAAATAGAATTACTCCACATTTACAGTCACCCTGCTGAGTCCTGAATTTTTCTTGTGTGTGTGTGAAGAATGTCTTTCACCTGCTTCTTCAAATCTCTTTTTCCTCCCTAGATAACATGCACAGAAACTGTGTAAAAATTTCAGTGGATCTTTTGTGGGTTTTGCTATCATGGTGAGTGGAAGCCCCTCTGCCTTTGAGAAGGGCACTAGACAAGTGGGAACCTTTGCATGTCTGGGATGAGCAGTGGGAATGGGGACACCCCACTCTCACATGCCAGCACTGCACATCCACAGTTTAACAGTTAACCATGAATTTAAATAATTTATTTTTTTTTCCTGTGGTTATCTTAAGTATTGAAGAGGGAATCAGAGGCTGTGAGGAAAACATCAAACAACAAATCCATGGGGGAGAGACTGTTTCCCAGTCAGGTACCGAACCTGTGCTGTTGCTGTCTGCTGCACAGCTCCGTGTTCAGGGTCAGAATAAAAAGGTCCCCCCTTGCCATACACCCATGCTGTGAAACCCTTACAGGGGGTTTGCCTTTACATTTTTGTTGGCTTCTGTGGGCTTTGGATCAAGTCTGTGTGCCATACATAGCTTACCATCTTCTGGGGGAAAAAATAGGGAAAGACAGCGTTAGCTTGACTGCATTGGTTGACAGTCACCTTTGTGAGACCCGGTCTCTTGAAAATCAGTGAGGAGCTGCTGGTGTGACCCTCTGGTGAACTGCAGCGATGGGGGAAGGAGCAAATATTCCAAGAAGATGAACCAGGACATGTACTTACATCTGATCCAAATAACTGCTGTGCAAAGGAGAAGTGAATGTAGCCAGCATAGCCAAGCTGGTATTTTGTGACCTTCTGATTGCAGAGTTCAAAATATCTTAATTTCTTTTTTGCTGGAGGCTCCAAAACTGGGGGAGGAGTAGTTAGCAGTGGTGAGGCAGGAGAGAGTAAATTTCCTTTCTAAAATATATTCTTCCGGTGGAAGTAGTGTATTGTTTCTTGAAATGGACAAAAGTTATTTTCTAACTTCCCCGTATCCTGTCACCTGGCCCTTCCTTCCTCCTCCTGATACCTCAGTAAAATACACAAACGCACGAACTATGCATTATTTGCATCTTGTCAGGATTTATATTCTGATCGAAGGTAGTGATTTATACTTGTCGGATTTTCTACAGACCACATTCCAGATGTGGAATGAATTTTACTGGCATTTATTAGTCACTAGGGGTGGCTGATGATGGCTTCCTTTATACCCCTGACATTTATGATCTGGTGTAGCTTCCCTTTTCCTTTCAGTGATGTTTTTCCTTTTAAAAGAGTTAAAAACAAAAGGAAAACAAAAGGAAAAGGAGTCCATTCTTTAGCAGCGCAAGTAAAATGGGATAGATTTTGTTTATGGAGAAGGACATTTAGAACAGAAATCCCACTCTTCTAATAAGGAAAGGGAAAAAAAAAAAGTACTGATTACCTTTGTTAACAAGCTGTTGTTGGTGCTTCCAAGATTTTAATCACCTTTATAAATGTTGTGATGTCAGTATTGACTTTCTGCACTTGTCTGTTCCAACATCTTAGCTTTAAGTCAATATGTTAGTAGTGAATCCTTTACTGTTCTCTAACAAATCAAGAACATGTGAAAATTTTAACTTAAAGAAAAGGTGTGAGATAAGTCTTCCCAAAAGAGCAAGTAACGTGAAATCCATTGTTCATGGAAACTTGCATGTGAGTTTCTTGACTCTGCTGGGAAGAAGGGAGCTGCTTTCTTCTTTGTGAGTATGGTCACTGAGTATTTTCAGCCCGCAATCTGTAATAGTGTAAAAATGAGTGCCAAAATTTAGAGAGCAACAGAAGGAGTGATCATGGAGAAAGTGGATGGGAGAAGGGAGAGAAACTCCTGAGAGGGGAAATACTTTTGGTAAAATCAAACAGATTTGGTAGATTGAGGTGGGATTGCATAGCCAGCCTGTGTTATGTAGGGGTTAATTCACCAACTGCTATTCCTCCCAGTTTGGGATTTGAGAAGGTCTTTTGTTTCCTCGCACCTGACAAGCCAAAAACTAAGATGGGTCTGTCATGGGGTTGGAACACCATATCTGGGTTTGCTAGAGAAGGCCTAATGAAGTTTTTTTTTTTCAAACTAAAATCAAACTCTATAATTCTGTTATAAAATGGGTGCTTGCTGGCAGCCAACTGGTGCTTTACTTTCTGCTTGATTCTGCTGTGACAATATTGCCTTTGAGCTGCCACGAGTGTGATTCCCCGTGAAATGGGTAAGAGGGTTTCCATGAATAATGATGGGGGTTTGGGTCTGGCTTTTGTGCCAATGATGGCTCGGAAATGGTGACCACAGGAGACAAGTAGACCTGTTTTGTGGTATGGCTTCTTTAAGAATGTAACGTCAGATTAGGTGGAGTAAACCCTGTGGAAGAAGAAAACAGCTTGCCAAAGTTTTTCATGGATGAACTTGGTGTGAGAGCAGGGTAAGTATAAACAAATACGTAAATAAAGAAGTGGCTGGAGCAGATAAGAGAAACAGCTCAGGGAATTATTATAAGACATGAGAAAGCAGACAGTGTATGTGAAGGGTTTAACTCTGATGGTCCCATTAGCTACAGGCAGCACTGAGTTTAAAGAGTCCAAAGTCCCTGCGACAGCTAAGATCAATAGGAATCTGTTCTCTTTGGTATTTGTTAGATGAAGGGTAGGTTAATGGATTAACTTGTCAGATTAATTTGATACTTGATTCATACATAAGTACTAGCCGTTACAGGAAAATATTACTTGACTCTTTTGACTACAAGCTAGCACATTAAAATAGGGCAGCTCTTTGCCCTTTGTTGTTTTTGAGAAAAATAAACAAATCATGCAAGGTGATCTGGGAGTCGTGTATGTTTGTGATGTTGATGAGATTGTTTCTCATGGCTAATAACCTAAACTAAATAATAAGCAAAAAACCCTAAAGAAGCTAATACAGTCATTTACCCTTGGACTCAAAACAAGCAGGCTGCCACACGGGGCTTGGTTCACTGATTCACTAAGACCAGTGGGAATCCTTGTTATTGTTTCAACAGGCGCTAGATCAAACCTCAGCTTCTCAGACTCTGTGCTCCAGCTCAGCTGGTTAAGTTGCTTTTCCCACTGCAGTTTGTGGTTGAGAATCAGGGTCAGTGTTATGCACTTGGGAAAGCAGATATTTGACTGCTGGGTGTCAAAATGGTTATGATGCTGGTGCTTAATCCATGAACATCAGGACACAGGACAGGCAGGCTGGAATCATGGAAGGAGGTGGGATATTTGTGGAAGGAAAAGGAAAAGCAACATTGCTGCCTCCATGCATTTCATCACCTCAGCTGCACCCCACCGGAACAGCCCTGAAGTCCTCCTCAGCCTCTTCCCTACCACATCAATCACCTGCAACCAACCAGAGAAGCCACATCACAATCCCCCCTGATGGGGCACACATCTCTGTTCCATTTCTGAAAAGTCTAGAGCAGATCTGGGTTGGAATCTGCTGTGTTAAAATCAAGGCAGAACAATAGAGTTTATCTGACGGTGCTTCTCATCCCTTTTATTTAAAACAAAAGGCCAGTACTGTGCAGTCAGTGATGAATTATTTCTTTGGTTTTGGACTAATGACCTGTGCCAGAAGTGTTGAGAATCCCAGTTCCATTAACAGCTGGGTGAAGGTGCTGTGTGCTTTAATCCTGTATGTTTTATGTATTAGCTCTATCATATCTATGATGCCATAGTTGTGTTTAGAGGCATCTGTATGGCTGGTGTGTTCTCCATATTTTTCTCTCACTGTGTGCTGTGATAGTCAAGATAGTGCTGCCTTTAAAAATATGCTCTTGAGATTCTGAGATCTCCAAGTCTGAAAATGAGGAGAGTTGCTAGTAGGGATTGACCAGGTTTATGCATTCGATGTGGAAATTACAGCAAGCCAAATATCCTCAATCATCCCCCGAGGACATTCCCAAGGCAAGGAAGAGCAGCAATGGGCCAGTCTCACTAGGATACTACTGGGAGCAGCCAAAGAGCCTGGGGAGAATTTCAGCTCCCAAAGTGAGCACACATGAGGCAATGCCTGCCTACAGCATGCCAGGCAGTGATGGATTACCTGCTGTTAGGGAGCACGCTGGGGACTCCTGAACTAGGGCCTACTATCACAATGATGGCAGGGAGCTCTGCTCAATCCCAAAACACTGGAGGATGCAAACTAATAAAGTTTACTGGAGCTTGCAGCTCTCTGCTGCACTTTAGCATGGTCCTATCTACTCAGGAACTGTGATCTCCTGTGGGATATTCCCAGAGTTCCCATTGTTCTCAACTCTGCAATTTTCTGTGTCCATGTCTGAGCCCTCTGCTTTTGCCTTGGGTTTGCATGGCCAGGTTTTGATAGTGGGTGGCTTCTGTGAAAAGGTGCCAGAAATTTCCTGCATGTCTGACAGAGCTGGTGTCAGGTGGCTCCAGGATGGACCCGCGCTGAGCCCAACAGTGATGGTGGTAATGCCTCTGGGATAGAAGATTTAAGAAGGTGGGGAAAATTTCTGCTCAACAGCAGCCAGAGTGAGAATATGTGAAGGAAACAGCCCTGCAGACACCCAGGCTGGTGAAGATGGAGGGCAGGAGGTGCTCCAGGAGCAGCCCATGATGCAATGTCTGGTGATTCAGCTGTGCCCCTGCAGCCCATGGAGGTCCACAGGGGAGCAGAGATCCACCTGCAGCACATGGAAGAGGCCACGCCAGAGCAGGTGGATGCCTGAAGGAGGGTGAGAGCCTTTGGGAAGCCCATGGTGGAGCAGGCTCTTGGCAGGACCTGTGGCGCTGTGGAGAGAGGCCCCTATGCAGGACCAGGTTTGTTGGCAATAACACCAAGAACTGCAACCTGTGGCAAGGACTCACAATGGAGAAGTTCATGGAGAACTGTGTCCCCACAGGAGAGACCCCACACTGGAGATGGAAGAATGTAAGGAGTCCTCCCCCTGAGAAAGAAGGAGAAAGACAAGTGGTGAACTGACTACTTTTGTGAGCTTCCATTCCTCATCCCCCTGCACTGCTGGGAAGGAGCAGGGAGAGAGAATGGTAAGTGCAGTTGAACCCTGGAAGAAGGGATGGGTGGGGGCAAGGTGTTTCAAGATTTGTTTTTATTTCTCATTATCCTGCTCTGATTTGATTGGGAATCAATCAAACTATTTTCCCTAAGCTGAGTCTGTTCTGCCCTTGATGGTAACTGCTGAGTGATATTTCCCTGACCTTACTTTGATCCATGAGACTTTTGTTATATTTTTTTTACATGTCCAGCTGAGTAGGGGAGTGATAAAAGCAGCTTTGGTGGACATCTGGTGTCAGTTGTGTAAGGTGTGTCAGATGTGTCCACCACAGCTATTTGGAGACCTAGGTGGGTATATCACAGAGTTGTAAAGGCTATTCATCCTTGTATCATGTCAAGCATATTTTTTATGGAAAAGAACTTGGGGAAGACAGCTGTGTTTTTTATTTTAATCAAAAATATAGTAACAATACCTGATGCTGTGATTTGTAAAGAAATGCTGGCAGGAGCATGGAAAAAGACACAAGGGACTTAGCTCTCCTGATGACAATCTCAAGGCTTGCGTACTTCTTTCTGCATCTTCTACAGAATATGGCAATGGATGTAGCTTTGCCACCCTTGTCTGGCTGGTTTGTCACCTGAATCTCCAAGCCCGGGCTGGAAGGACCCCATTCTGCAAGGTGTAGGGACATTCCTGTTCCAGGAATTGCTTCAGTAGCTGTGTGTCCCAGCAGACAAGCCAAGAAGTGCTTTACTCACTCAGATGCCCTCAGAAGTTGGCTGCCTTGTGGCATACCTTGAGTCAACTCTGTACTGCAATCTGTATTCTCATCAGAAGCTCCAGAGGTATAAAACACAGCCCTGCCTGCTTTTGCTAGACTTTCCCAGGCTTCCTTCAGAAAGATAAGTGGGGCCCTTGGGGTATTAACAGAAGTAGGTAAAGTGTATTTCTCCCTTGGCATATACAGCCAGGAGCCAGCCAGCATCTGTCCTGGAGGTGAGTTAGGAAAGGATTGTGACAGAGGAAGATGCAGAGGCATGACCCAGAAGAGATGACTAATAAAAAATGACTTAAGAGCTCTTCTCCAAGGATCAAAGGTTAAGTCTGGGTCAATTGTAATAACTGCATTGCTTTGCCAGTCAGGACATGTGCAGTGTCCTAGAGGAACATCCAAAGCATACTCTCAAATGGCATTAAAGTGGCTGCCATTTGCAAAGGATTGGCAGGTATAGTTTTACACCAGCTCAAAGCTTCTCAGTAATGGGGTCACAGAATTACTTCTTTTCTCAAAACCTCCCCAGTGAGCAAAGAATTTTCCCTGGGTAAAGCCAAGATCACTGAGTTCCCTGAAAACACCCTCCCCTTCAGCAGCACGCCTTGGAAAGCGTGGCAAGACAAATGGGGAAATGTTCCCACTCCCATGGCTTAGACTATTATTGCTGCTCAATAGAAGCTAAGCAGAGTCTATTTACTTATCCTAAAAATGGATAAAAGAGTGCAGGAATAAAAAAATGTGGGGAGAATTGATGAATAAAACAAGTCGGAGTCTGCCTGTCTGCACTATGTAGAGTAATGCTGCGGAGAGATACCCAAGCCAATGCAACATAAGCTAACCAAAGAATCAGAAGTAGGGCAGCATCCTATACTGAAAGATTTTAAGGACTAGGATCCAATTCAACTCCCAGGCATCCTTTGTTCTCTGCTGCAAAACTTGGCAATGCTGCTGCATGTTTGTTTCACACACTGGTTTGGGAAGTGCTGATTCAATGAGATGTTTTTCCTGCCAGTGCCTGAGCTTGCTGTCTCACTGCAAATGGGAGTTTAGTCACAGCATTTTGCCTGACACATACCTTCCCACCCACTTGTCATTATCAGTTTAAGTATTTCCGTCTCACACAGGGGTACACAGTAAAAAGATATTACAAAGGATAAAAAGATTTAGTCATCATCAGGAGTTCAGTTAAGCCTACATAGTTGGCTGCTCAGAAGAAATAAGGCTCTTAATTGGATAGTTTTCTATTTGAAAAAGCAGCATGGCTTGATGTGGAGCTTCTCCTAATGAAACAACTGCCCAGAAGCATCAGTGGGGAGCACAGGGAGTGGCTAACTAGTCACTAGAAATCCCTTCTGCTCATCAGCTACATGCCATTATTTTTTAAGGACACTTTTTTTTTTCTCCTGGGCATCATTGATTAGCACTATTTTACACTGCTCATTTGCACATTAATAGGAGAATATGTTTCCTTTTTGTCCAGCTGGATCATAACTGTGTGCATTTTCAAGGTGAGCTGTCCACAAGGCTGCTCCTTGTGTTTGATGAAGAAGATGAGTTAATAGCTAGATGGAGCTCTAGTATGGACAATTCTTTTGGGTTCTCTCTTGTTGCTTATGCCCATTTGCCTTTGAACAACCTTTTATTCAGAAAATGTTTCACCTATGTTTGTGTAGTGCATGTTAAATGCAAAGTGTGGGGCAAAGGAGAAACATGGGTAATTCATACTGTAAGCACTACATATGGTATGAGAGAAAAGATCCTGTTCTCTTATTCCCTATGACACTAAACTGGGCTGGGGGCCTCACTGGAAGCAGCTCTATTTCTCTGTGAAACTGTGATAATTAAAATGTCACTTAAGTTTAATTCTCCTTCACAGAACTATTACATGAGATATTTCAGACCTTTATGTGGGGAGTTTTTGCTTCTGTTTACTCCAGTAAAAGAGTATTTGGCCACTGCTGATTTCTTTCCATAATGCCCTTATAAATATCTGTGAGAGGGAGTCAAGAATTGATGGCAATTTCTTCACTATATGTGGCATTCATAGGATTATTCCAGATTTTAAAGCAAGTTAAAACTTGGCTTTAGACATTATGATAAATGAGGTAGAGAACTGAGACTATTTCCCATTTTACCAGCTACTTTGGGAACAAGCAGGTATTTAGATCTTTATTCATTATTTGAATTTATCCAAAGTATCATTTTACTGTGCAAGTGAATGTCAGACCGAAGGCTCTTTACCAATTGTATATGACACATACTGACCAAAGATACTGATAATGAGAAGTCAGTGTGTGTATTGTTTTCCTGGCCACTGGAACTGCAGAGAATGTTCTCTTTTTTCTTTTTTCTCTTTTCTTTTTTCTTTTTTTTTCTTTTTTTTTTTAGATTTTAAAATAGTGTAAAATTTTATAAATTTGCACACCTTCCAGAAACTTGATGTGAGAAATTATCTACTCATGAATGAGGTGGAAGAAGGGTATGTGTGTAGGAAATAACTAACACTTAAAAAATTAGAAGACATATAAGCCCTGTTCTTTATCCTTTCACAAAAGGAAATAGAGAATCTAGAGATAAACTGTCTCACAGAGACAGGTTGAGCTGTATCAATCCCAGAAGTCCTTCTTGCCTGTCAGAGAAATGACAGGAGAAAACCTAAAGCAGTTGAAACATCATTTACTGCTGATCAGATTTTATATATGTATACTTTTTATAACATAAAATATTCCTGTTGTTGCCTCTGTATGTCTAAGTGCAGTACAGCTTGTGATGCCTTTTTTACAACTGTCATCCGTTCATGGGTGAAAACACTGACATTTCATTTTGGGGAATTTCATTTGCTCAGCCAGGATCAGGTTTGGTATATTAGTACCTTACAAACCAGTGTGTCATGAGAGCTCACTGCACTGCCTGTGTGATTGAAATATGCCTGGGAGATTTTTCCACTCTTTTCCATTGTGTCCTGCTTGATAATCTCCTAGAACCCAAACATCAGGTGACTGAATGGCTTGAGAGTCATGGCCACTCCCTCTTGGGTCTCATTTGACGACACAAGGGATTATGATTGTAATTTTCTGCTGGCTAGAGGGACTTGATGAAGGCTTCAGGGTCCTGAGATATTCCTACAGAGTTCCTGTTTTCAGGTAAGATTTCTGCTAAGAAAAATACCCAAAGAGTGTAAGTAGTTTATTTCTCTTTTTAGTTCCACAACCCCAAAACAAGACCATAGGCAATTATTGTGGATGGTGGCAACATGGAAGAAGGTTACCTGATAGCCAAGGCAGGATTCTTCTGTACCCAGGCCACTCCTTACAAATGTGAATCTGTCTTGTTTTTAAAGACCTCCAGTGTAGAGGTATCACAGCATCCTCAGGCAATTCCTGTTCTTTGCTGTTCTTATCATTGGAAATATTTCCTAATGTCTGACGTAAATCTTCCTTGCCAGAAGCCGAACTCATTATTCTTGTCCTGCCCACTATAACCAGAAGCTACTTCTACTTCAGTAGTTACCCACACACTTCCTTTCCCACCAGATGCAATTTTGTCCTTTAATTCTGATGTAATGGTGGATGGTGATTATGTTCACAGGAGTGGAACAGACGTGTTGACAAGCATTCCTCAAAGCTTTATTATTTCTTGGCATTGGGAGCCATCATGCCTGTGCTGCTGTGTTAAAAATGTAGTTGTCTTCACATGCACAGAGATCAGAACAGACTTTTAAGGCTAATGCAGGCAGAGACAATACAGATAGAATAGCAAACATCTAATTAGGTAATGTACAAAAGGAAGAAGGTAATTTTATTTTGACTGGTTGTGTACATTTGGTATCTGGTAAAAAGTGTGCTGAGGATAATGAGGGTATGTGTGCTTGGTTGCTTAAGACTGGGCTAAAATATCTTTCAGGACTTACCTGCACATCTAAGTCTTTGCCAGACCAAACCTGCCTCTCAAAACAACAAATTCCGAACATGTTGAATACCTTAACATGAGTTCCAGTTGTTTGGGTTTTTTTCACACAGCCTGGCCTTCAAGTGTCTTGATCTTTATAGACCCATGCACTGTCAGGTACCTCAGTCTTGACATTTCCCAGTCTAGCACAGAGGCTGTGGAAGGGACCCATCTCTCCTAGTAGGAGAGGAGAACAGTGTAGTTCCTACATTTAAGATATTTAACACAGAATGGTTTGGGCTGGAAGGGACCTTCAAAGTTCATCTAGCCCAAACTGGATAGCTATGGACCATCCAGTCTGGTTTTGAACACTAGCAGGGATGAGATATTCACAGCTTCTCTTGGAAACCTGTTTCACTGCCTCATTATTTTTATAATTATCATTGTAAGAAATTATTTATGTCCTTTTCATATTCTTTTAGTTTAAAGCCAATGCCCATGTCCTTTTAGTAAAAGCCCCAGTAGAAAGTCTCTCTCCATCTTTCCTGTAGGGTTTTCTTGTATTGAAAGGCTGCGAGGAGCTGTCACCAAAGCCTTTCCTTCTTCAGGCTGAAGAACCCCAACTCTCTCAGCCTTTTCTTCCTAAGAGTGGGATAGAGGGGCAGGATCACCTCTCTTACCTGCTGGCCATGCTGCTTTTTATGCAGACCAGGATGTGTTTGGCTTTCTGGGATATGACCGCACTTTGCCAGACCGTATCTAATTTTTGTCTAGTTATATCCCCAAGTCCTTCTCAGTTCATCCATGACCCTCTCTGTGATACTGAGGATTTCCCTGACCCAGGTGCAGGACTTTGCACTTGGCCTTGCTGAACTTCATGAGGTTTGCATGGGGCCACCTCTCAAGCCTGTGCAGGTCCCTTTGGGTGGCATTCTTTTGCCCAACCTGATGCAGTGTACTTGCTAGCCTTTCATCAGGGGCTGTGTTAATACAGTCAAGTTCATGTGACCAAACATAGTCATCTCCTTGGGCTGCATCACATGCAGTCTGTGGGAATTGCACTGGCTGAGTCTCTATTCTCTGTGACAGCAGCCCAAGGTGACTTGTACAGATGTACGTGCCTTTCCTTGGGACACCTACAATTAGTGACAAAAATCCTTTCTGTAAAAGGAAGACACAAGTACTCCATGCCAAGCCCAAGTCACCAATACAGATAGAAAATGTATGAGTGGTAAGGTTTCTATGCTTTCACTTTTTTCAACCCAGGGGTCAGCACAGGCACAGATGGACAATGTTTCCCTCCATTTCTGAGGTCTCTGTATAGACTCTACTGCAGAAACTCTGTTTGCCTTTGAATTAAAAAGAAAAAAAAAAAAAGTTTTGTGGAGTCACTTGCTATACTGGGGTTCTTCAGACTCCCAGCTAAAATATGAAAATGGAACCATGCAGTTTTAAGGGCTTTGTTTGGCAGAAAGGCAAACTTCACAAGCAGCTTGATTCAGAAATTCATTTGAATAGGTTCTACATTGTAAATTTATAGATCATTAGTTTGTTAAGATTTAGCTACAGAACAGGAAGTCTCATGATTGTTTACTTGTACAATGCAAATTATGATTGAGAATAATGTAAAAGTATTTCATTTGGTAGGTCCTCCTTGTCATTTCACTTCATTTTCACAATGATGTGAGACTCAAGACTTTAGGTTTCTTCCCAGGTATTTTTGCAGCTGTGTTTAAACCAAACATTCGCTTTCTTTTAGCAACACAATGACTATGTTTTTGCAACAGTTCAGTAAGTCATGGATGTTATCTGAGTGAGCTAGTTAGTATCTGGTGTTTGTTTAAATGAAAATTTTGTTGTTGCTCTATCTTTTCTATCACCAGGGGCTTTCTCTACCTGCCTGCAAACAGAGAATTTGGGTCCTGTCCACAGAGACTTACTGTTTTTCTTTGTTATGTTTCAAAACTCAATTTTTGCAACACACTAAATCTGCTGCAGGAACTTCTACTTTGTGAGGCAGAGTTTGCTGTGCACTTATAGAGAAAAATCCTTAAGACTAGAAGTACAAATAAAAATTTCATCGAAGAGTTAAACACAGCCTTGCAGACAATCTCAGTGCTTTCTCCTTTATAGCACATAGAGGCTGGACACAGTATCATTTTGCTAATGCTGCTATTTAGATAGATCTTGTTGGATGTACTTGAAGCACTAAGCCTCTTGATTCACAGATATTTTCTAAGCAATGCTATTTCTGTGCCATTGAGCTGAACTTGAAATTGGAAGTGTTGAGTGAAGTATTTTAGTGTTTTCTATCTAGCTGGCTGCAGTTTATCTATATGAAGTCTGATCTGATCATCGAAGGACCCTAACTGGAGCAAATGAAATGCTTTATCACTAGGAATCTCTTTAGATGACTTTCCAGAAGATGTAAAAGGCTGCTATGATGGGCTGTCCTGCTTCTACTTGTGGATGAGATAGTTTTGCTGGAGCAAATCTGCAGTATTAGGGCATATGTCTGACAAAAAAGTCCTCGTTGCACCTATGATCTTATTTTGGCCCCATTCAGCAGCTTCCAGATGCTTCACACTCTGAAACAGTAGGATATAATCCCTTGACCAGTTCACAGTGAACTGCTGCCCTCTGTCAAGAAGAGAGCAGAGTTGGCTCTGAGACTCCAAACTCCTCCCTGGCTCAGTACCAAGAAATCGCAGAAGCTGCTGGAAGTTTTCCTTTGTTTTAAGATTGCCTTATTCTTATTTGGCTCATATTTTCGCCTGACATCCAAAGTTAATTTTATCAAACCTACTTCAACTGTCTCAGCTCAAGACACAGTCCCTCCCTAGCTGCCTTTGCACAGGAGAAGTTTGGGCATGGTTTCTGGATGGAGATGGTTTTATCTCATTGTGTGTCCTCTGTCAGTGAGTGGGCACAAAGGGAGGTCACAGTCATTAGACATCCACAATACAGCTTAAGCTAAGGTCCTGTGGGAAAGAAGAAGGGGGGTATATTGGTATTTAAAGATTTGAATTTCATTCATTCTCTTTTTCTCAGAATGATTTTAAAGTTCCAAGGAAAGTCAGTGCTCCATGTCTCCACTCTGGCAAATGGTGAGCAGTTTAAAATGATAGTCCACATCATGTGTTCACCTTGGAATTGGGTTGATTACTTCAATCCCATCCTTAGCTCTGGAAAAAGGTCTCAATCATGACTTCAGGGGAGAGCAGAACAGCTTCAAACCTGTCTTCATGTGCTGAGCTTACTGAAAATAGCAATAAAACCACAAGACAGAGAAATGTTCAAGTTACTTCTCAGCTTGAAACTCTGGGGAGACAGTAAACAGAAAGCCTGCTGCTTCCAGGAAGGTGTTTGTTTGTGTTTTTCCTAATGAAGCTATTCTAAAGAATGGAGCCATGCACTCCCCACCATGCAATGGCAGCCTTAACCCAGCCCCTATTGTGACAAAAGCAGTACTCAGAGAGGAGCAGGATGTGGCAGTCATTCATAACTTCGACTGTGTGTTTTTAAACATCAGCAAATAGATGCTTTTCAGAGTAAAAAGGAGTGTGAACAAGCACTGTTCACAGTGCTTTTCCTCGAGGGCAGACATCTGCTCCTGGCTTGACTGCTCACTGCAGTCAGGCACAGAGGGAATGTGGCAGCTCTCTTTGGCAACAGTGGGCAGGTGTTTCTGGCTCCAGGATCTCCTGTGTTTCCCACAAAGCATCTTGGTTTTTTAACAGGCTGAGTCTGTCAAGTTCATGCTATGCTTCTGCTGCTTGTTAAAATTTCCTGCTCTGTGTGGGGTGACAATTTCACCTCTCTAAAAGACAGCTGCTGGGATTGAAGACAAGCTTTCATGGCAGCAATTAACATTTCCTATGAGGTATCGGAGCTGGGGGGCTTCTTCTGAGGTTATCAAGGTCCCCAAAAATAGTTTTCTCCACCTCTAGCATCAGGAAAGTGCAATAACTTTTTAAACCCTTACCCTAGATCTCTATATGCTAGAAAAAAAAAAATGCAGGTTCTTTTTTTTCCTTGACATTCCTGTGTGTCACACCCTCATTACAACATCCTTCTATAGGAGAATTCCTGTGCGTGAGAAAGAGAAAAGTGAATCTGAACTGACTTTACTTGGTCTAACTCTGGTCAAAACTTCTGCCAGCAGTTACTCCCACGCATAACCATTGCTCAGGGGTAAACATGAAACTGGAGTTAAGATTTATGTTCTTCTGTCAAAAGGGCTCAAAATGTCAGATTCAAAAATTGTGGGTAAGAGCGGAACATGGTGGGTGCTGGTGAGTTCACTAAATTCACAAGTCAACAACAGAAATCATTTCTGTGCCAGGCACATAAACACCTTTTGAAAACCATCCCTGTGATTCATAAACTGAAGAACATGTTGGTGGCAGTTGAGCTGTTGCAGTGTCACAGTCACTGAAAGGGGCATCAGCTCAAGTGATGATCTCTGGGGTTACTTTGCAACTCTCCTTACTGGAGGGGTGGGCTTACACCAGCTCTTGCCTCCATGCACTCATGCCAGAGCACCCACCTGCCTGCCTGTAAAGGGGATGCTCACTCTGGGAAGCAAACTTGTAGGACACAGCTGCAGTTCCAGCCCCTTGGCATATTAAATATATGGTGGCTGGAAATTTTACAGATTTTCTGTCCTTTTTGTCAGTCTGAGATTTTGAACAATGAATGTGATGAATGATGAATTTTAAAACAGGGCTATGCATTTGATCCAGACATATTTCCTTAGGAAATTTGAAAGACATAATCCCAACTCTTGGTAGAAAAAGTCAGCACTCATAATTTGGTGGAGATACTATATGCCTTCCCTGAAACTGGAAGCAAAAAGCCAAGTGAAATCTAATATTTACCAATGCTTGGATTTTTGGCATGTGGTACCCAGGAAAAGGGGACTATTGGGTACATCAAATACACATATAGAAGTATATGACACAAAATGTTAAATACTGACAAGTCTCCTTCGGAAGTGATATTTTTCCAAGAAGTTATTTTCAGCCTGCACAAGGAGCAGGAGTCTTACATGTAATGTGAAGAAAGCTGAACCTTTAAAAATCAGCCTTGTGATGCTGCTTGTCATGTGAAAGTTTCAGCTGAATGCTAATGAGGAAAAATCTGTTTTCAGCTAAGCCAATGTAAACTCAGGGAAACTTCACTGACTTTGGTGAAGTCACTTCAGATTTGCACCATAGCAAAATTTGATTGGAACATTTGCTTTCATGTAACTTTGTGGCTTTATTCCATTCATTATATATGACCATAATTTATGGAGGTTCCACATGCACATGCAAGTTAAGGCAATTTGGTTTCTTTTATTAAGCTATGAGTCTGTTTTATAATCAAAGTAAATCAGGCTCATTTGCACACCAAAAAATCTTGGTGTGGATTTCTGTCTGTGGGAGTGGAGATGAAGTATCCTGCTTGCTGACTCTAGCCAAAGTATGCATTTAGCTTACCCAGTCAATTTTCATGGTGACTCAGTGCAATTCATTTGCTCTAGTGAGATATGCAAATGTTAATTTTTGAGAGCTGTATTCGAATTTAATTCTTACCAATGCATATGAATTAATATGAAGGACTTCGTTGATGTTACACTGGAGTTTCACCATGATAATTAAGAAGTGAATATGACTTGACAGAGGGGAGAGGAGAAGCCTCAAAGATGATCACATTACAAAGTTGTAAATTTTCACATTAACTTTGCCCTGCCTGTTCCTTATCACTCTCTCACTGTCCTAGAGACATCCAAGTGAAGATGTCCATCAGTACCTCCTGGACACTTTCCCACACTATCTGAGTGCTGACATTCATGACAGGAAACCTGAGGTCCTACCCCTCCTCTGACCCTCTAAATGCTGCATTGACAAGAAGCATAACCCCCAGTTCTTTTGTTGCATGAGCTACAATAGCTCTGAGCTAGCTGCAAACTCATTTTTGTTCTGGCCAAACAACTGCATTTCTCTACCTTAAGGACTAAATAATTCCTTAAAGGATGGATTCTGTGCTAGGAATAGTAGGAATTTTATTCTGAGGAGACAGGTCCATCTCAATTTCAGCTGAAAGGAGGCAACCTGCTTCCTTTTAACACCCCTATGCATGGGGCAAGGTATGACCTTGCTGTGTGCTGAGTTCTGTTTACCTGACCCTGACTGCTGCACCCAGGCCTGCCCCATGTGTCTCCCAGGAGGGAAGGAATGCAGCAATTCTGTTTCTTACCTAAGTAGTGGAGTGAAGGTCTCCCAGATTTAAAAGGCTTGGTTGAAGTTAGCAGATCTATGTTGGCAGTACTATGAATGTATTTGTGAGTATAGTGCAGAAAACAAATCTCTCAGAGGTGTCTGAAATCTTTTCCAGTGACACGTTATGCTAGATATTTTTAAGAATCAGCCCTCTGTGGACCTGATGTCAGATTGCTGTTGTGTCAGGGTGGTTGTACAGAGGTCCTGTACTTCTCTCCAGGCTCTGAGGTCTGCAGTACTTTTCCTTCTTTATCAGAATCTTTAACCTCTCACAGGAATAATTCTTTGACACAGAGCCCTCTCTTGGAACATCTGCCCTACTTCTGTGTGGCAAAATGGATTTTCAATACTTTCCCCTTTGTGTTTAGTATTATCCAGACTTCATTACAGAAAATCTTCACCCTCCTCTTGGGATAGCACGGAGAGGTTAAAATAGAGGTATACCCAAACGTTAGAAACAGCAGAGTTTTTTTATCAGTGAGACCTTTTCACTCCTTGTGTACTGTGCTGAATGGGCTCCATACCTGACCATTGCTGCAGATTGCATCTCAAAAAGAAGTTTGCTAATGGAAAGGCATCTTTCCACAGAAGTAATTTTAAGATTTACTGTCTATCAAAACAATGAATATGTGAACAGAAAAAACTGAAACACCATAAATAAAACATGCACCATCTTTTTTTCAGCTTGCCACAGGTCAGCCTGAAAGAGTTGACGGCTCTTAGATAGTCTTTGCAAAACATTTCAGTATTAAACAATCGTAGCTTCGACTACTAAACGCCTTTGTTTATCTGGGCCAACATCCAGAACTCATACAAAATAATTATCTACTGACACACAGACTGTTTTCATGCAAGCCTTAGACATACACATGGCCATATCAGATCCTTATTACTTCTCTTAGAACTGTCCTGTAGAGAGAACTCTTGCCTTTGAACAAGGTTAATGAATGCTTCATCCTGAAGCTAATGGCAATTTCATTCTTGAGCCAGGATTGTTCAGATAAGACACCCTATTTTACTACTGAGAAACAGGACAGGAGGAGATACAAATTCTGTAAACCTGATGCTATCCCACTGATTCTTCCCAAATTTTTAAGTGGATGATGGAATGATGTAAGACAGAATATGTTGCATTATTTGTTGCTTCCAGATACTCCTATTACATTCATTCTGCTATGTCTGTGTAATAGCAATAGTCCATACTGAACAGTTCACACCCCCTTCCAAATCTTTGTGACTAATATTCTGCAGAAGAATGCACTGGGAACACAGCATTTTTGCCTTGTGTTTTTTAGCTTACTCTTTGAAAAAGCTGAGGACTTTGCAGTGCCAGCTGGATAACATTTCCTTCATTTCTGACACTCCACCTGGCATGCTGCTTTTGTGCTGTTCTATGCAGCCATGCTGCATTCCAGGGATGGCACATGAAGTGGTCACAACACAGAGGTGTCTATCTGTATGCTGTAAGCATAATATGAAAGGGTCTGGAAACCCTCTTAGAAGATACATAAAGACAATGCAGCCCAGTGGGTGAACTAGGTGGCAGAGGATCAAGGATACCTGCCTTTTTTTCTTGGGTCTGCCACAGGCTTCTCATGTGACTTTTGTCAGAGAAATCACTTCACTTATCAGCCTCTGATTATTCCATCTGCTGCAGATTGGCTTAAGAACTCTGCTGCTTAGCACAGTATTAAAAATGATGTGTCAGCTTTTCAGATGGGTTGTCTGTACATGGCATCACTAATAAAAACCTCTTGGGGTCCATGATCATGCTGATTGCTCATTTCTTGAATTTAAGACGCCATTATTAACATAGTCATTATTACTGTTAAATCTTAGACTTTGATATCTTTTAGAGATATAGTTCCATATTCATTGTTTTTCACTCAGTAAAATGTTCCCTTTTGAAAACTTCCAGTTGTTATCAGTAAGATACCAACTGCCCCGGGTGAAGAAGGTATGCCATCTGACACTGTCACACTACTGAAATCCCCACCAAATACATGCAACAGCTGCAGTGTTGATGCAAAAGACCTAATGTAAATATGATATGAGAAAGAAAACCAACTGCTGTGTACTGTGTAGTAAAGACAAGTGTTTATATAACCTTAAAATAGTATAATTTTCTGTTAAGGGAAAGAGCATGGCTACAACCTGCCTTGCATTTTCTTTCACACACATACAATTTCCATGCTGGGCAGAAGAAAGACATATGTGAATCATGTGAGAAAAATTTTAGAAGCCCGGATAATTGTCAAGACAATTAAAACAGGGCAAAAACAGGTCATAACTAGTCTGAGCTAGTATTTGTTCAAACTATCCAAAGACAAGTTTAAGAAGAGAATAAGCTACCTTCAGGGCAAGGGTAGGATGGATTTAGGTGTGCTCAGAATGCTTGTCATACTCAGATAAAGAAATCACTAATGTGGCTATAGCAAATAATCAGTCAAATCCTTGGCCTGGATTCCAAGACCCACGTGAATACACAGGGATGGAGAGGGACTTTGTATTTCATTTCCCGATCTCTTCTGTGAGAGCTGTGGACATTCTTACAGATGTTTCAGTCAGCTGGATAAACATTAATACTATAGGAAAACTCTGTCTCAGGCATAAGACTTTCAAGATACATCCTCAGTATGCAAATGAGGTAGAGATATAAACTATTAGAATGGGATTTGTGACCATCTCCTGTGGGTTCTACTTAGCAGCTAGGAAATCTAAACCCTTTCCTGACATGATTTCTATGGAATCGAACAACCCAACAGGGTAATGTAATGAGATGGCTGTTGAGATCATATCTGAGTAGGACTTGCAGGACTTTTTCTAGGAACTATGAGACACATTCCACCAAATGGCCATTGCACAAAGCTCACACTGATAAAAACTGAACATTTTTATTCTGGTAAAAATTCCTTCCATCTTGAAAACTTCAAAAAGTTTACAGTGATTTTTTTGGAAACTGACATGACTGGACCTGGTGCAGGATTTGTGTTGAAATTGCATACAGTTTGTAGTATGCTCTATTTGAACAGAAGTTTTATGAAATGTGATTTTTTCAGATCTCATTTCAAATTTAAATTAAGAAGCAACAGTCTGAAGATCCATTTTGCAGGTTACTTACTGAGGTTTTGCTCAGGTAGAGCCCCACTGTTGTAAATGTGGTCACACCACTTCCAGCAAGGTAGATCAGAATGAGGTAAAGACATAGTAATGAAACCTGGAGGTATTCACCACATGTGTGACCTGTCAAATGTACGTCAAAGATACATCAGATGGACATTAAGTAATAATGCATTCCAAAATCTCCTTTTTCTAAAAAGGAAAATGGCTGATATACCATGCTAAGATATAGTCTTCCTCTAGAGATCACAAAAATGAGAATAGTTCTCCTACCAACACTATTCATCAGTACAAAGAATACATCTCTCCAAATCCAGTTATTTTCCCATTTAGATTTGATTAAAATTAATGAAAAGACCTAAACTTGCTGTGTCATAGCAGTACCTGGGATAAGATTTACCGTACACTCCACACAAAATACATTGAAGTCATTATTTTTACAGCATAAAAACATAAATAGTAATTGTAGAAATTATATTAAATTATGTGGAATAGTAAAAAGAAATCTAATATACTCCAAATTTATTCCTGTGACTAGCATCCTAACAGATGACAATCTTTAGTTCTATTGGTCACTAACTTTTTTGGCTTTTGAATGCAAAGGTCAGCTTATTATAATGCTATGGCAGGAGGGAAGAGAGAGAAAAATGAAGGGGACATTTTTGCACTGGACAACAAAGATACTTTTCATATCTGAGAAAATACATCATATTATTCCCTTAATTTTCCATACATACTCAATGTTTAGTTATTCCTAAATTATCAACTGCTAAAAATAGATCAATTCAGCCATCAAACCAAGTCATAGTCTATGTAGGGAACAGACTGTTTAACTTCAGTGTTGTAGGAAAAATCTCATCACACTTAGTGAAGATTATTTTTCTTCACAGAACAAGCACTATGATGAGATGGGAGGTCATTAAGTATGTCTTGGGGATCAGCATGAGCATTGTGAGGAGCTATTTATTCTGAAGGAAATAGTAGCATCAGAAAAAATTGATGTTGTCTTTAAACACATTAAGGCTAGAAATAAAACGTTTTCTAAACTTCAGTGTAGTAAGGTACTGAAACTGTCTTTTAATAAGAGTCATTAAGTAAATC
Organism: Chamaea fasciata; assembly: GCF_029207755.1. Lineage (NCBI taxonomy): Eukaryota > Metazoa > Chordata > Aves > Passeriformes > Sylviidae > Chamaea > Chamaea fasciata. The sequence goes on along the minus strand of NW_027094086.1, from coordinate 10,757,855 downwards.
CACTGTGAAAAAATGGTTTATCATTTTCTTGAAGTCACTCAGGTATGATTGAATCTGAAGAACAAAACTATGTTCTTCCAGTTCTTCTCCTAGCAGAGTTTTGGTTCAGTACTTCCGTATTACTACTTGGAAAAAAAGTCTTTGAAAATATGTCTGGGGATGTAAGTCTCTATATGAAGATGAGGGGTGTTAATTTTGAATATTGAAGATTGTTGTAGTTTAACCCCAGTCAGAACCCCAGCCCCACAAGGCTGCTCACTCACTCTGCCCTGGTGGGATGGGGGAGGGAATCATAATGGTAAAACTGAGAAAAATCATGGGTTGAGATAAAGACAATTTGACATGTAAAGCAAAAGCCACACATGCCACAAAGCCAAACAAGGGATTCATTCACAACTTCCCATGGACAGGCAGGGGTTCAGCCATCCCCAGGAAAGCAGGGCTCCATCACACATAACAGTGACTTGGGAGGACAAACACTGTCACTCAGAACGTTCCCCACTTCCTTCTTCTCACCACAGCTTTATGAGCTGAGCATGAGGTGTGAGATGTCCCTTGGGTCAATTGGGGTCAGCTGTCCTGGCTGTGTCCCCTCCCAGCTCCTTGTGCACCCCCAGCCCCCTTGCTGGGGTGAGGAGCAGAAAAGGCCTTGACTCTGTGTCAGCACTGCTTGGCAGCAACGAGAACATCCCTGTGTTATCTACACTGTTTCTAGGACAAATCCAAAACACAGCCCCATACAGCTACCATGGAAAATTTAACTTTATCCCAGTCAAAACCATCAGGGTTTTTTTAATTTCAATTAATTATGTTTGAAGATCTTAGTAGAAAGGGTCATAAAATTGCAAGACAATCATTTTATACTGCACCACTTCTGACTTTATTTTATAAACCTTATATATTAAGTTTGCTCCTAACCCTTTTGCTAAATTAATTCTGTATTCTTTCTTAGAAACCATGTTAATCTGAATTCCTTATTAGAAAGTACTGAATGACACTAAATAACAAAGAATAGATTATCATGAAAAACAGATCTGAAAACTGATTCATTCACTTAACTGGAACTGAGTGAGGTTCTGAAGTTTCACATCTGCAATAGATTGCTGGAGCGTTTGGGGGTCACCATTGATCAAAGGTTACATTGGACTCAAAACTTTGACTTGATATGCCAAACCCCTATAACATAAAATTCAGTGAAGCTCTTGGTACTGGATTGGTCTAAATCTGATATGAGATGCTGGTTGATCTTTCATGACAGGTGACATCATTTGAAGTGAGTGATGACTTGTCTTTTGTTTTTAATTAGAAAATTCCTATTTCTAGAATAGATTTAGCTAGAGGCACAGGTAACACTGATAAATTCTTCAAAACAAAAATATTCAGGAAAAAGATGGTAGCTGTGTTATTTTATTTCAAAATCTCCAGGTGTCATGGAAAGAAAGAGGAATTTCCAGTGGAAAACATTAGGAAGATTTATATTCCATGCATGGCTTAGGATAATAATGCCCAAAGAAAAGATGCTTTTTTTAAGAATACCATAAAGCTTATTTCTTTTTCAGCTCAGTAGAAATAATAATATTTTTTAATATCAGTTTATTTCTATTTGGGACTGAAATGAGAATCAACTTCAAATCAATAGAGATACAGATTTTTTTTTTAATTTGAAACTTTTTTTAAGAAAATATACTTTTTTTCAACAGTTCTGCTGTTAATCCTTAATTCTGTCTGTTCTGTTATGTTATTAGATGACACATTTAAGTTCAGTGAAATGTCCTGGGATATCAGAAGGGGGTGCATGTGAAAATGCAGTCTGTAGCTCAGACAGAGTGAACAGCTGATGATGATCAAGACTGACATTTCAACAATATTTATGTCCTCTGTGTGCATGGGAGATAATAAGAAAGAGAGTAGTAATAAAGGGCCAGACTATTCCATATACAGGAAAAACCTGCTTAAAGGACAATAAATTCCCATGGGTTTCCATTCTCAACTGTTTCTTCAAAGTTATCTCACTGCAGGCAACAGGTTTTGCTGCTCTATTGAAATTCCTATGGGTTCACCCTGACAAAGCAAGAGATGTGTCTCAACTCCAAATTTCCTTCCCAAGACTCTTTCCTCTGCTGTCTTCCCTTGTCTGCAGCACAGTTCTTGCAAAGGCTGTGTTCCTACAGGCTGCAAGGCATCAGATCCTTTGCTAAATCTGAAGGTAAACCCAAGCACGTCAGCTGTGTCCCAAGGACTTATGTTGCTAGGTAAAAATGAAATCAGAATTTTCCAGCTGATTTATCACAAGTGTGAATCTCTAACCAAGAATTACTACAAAGGGAATAGCAATTCAATTGACAGACTGCAACTTATCTGGATTGTCTGTATTTTGTCCTTAGCCTCCTGACAAAAGTACAAGGAATCGAGAAGCAAACAAGTTCAGTAGATATGGTCTTAACCCCTGGTTTCCTAAAGGAACAAGACTGTGGGATCTTTCCTTTGGTTTTAGAGGCCCCATTGCTTTTTTTCTGTGCTTGTCAGCAGTTAAAACTCTGAGACATTTTATGTCCCTACAGGATTAATAGCAGTGGGAGGATGTGAGGCCACACAGGAGAGAGCCTGTTGATGTGACAGTTAAGGAAAATGCTGCAACATTAACTTCTCTGCTAAAAGTTTCAGTCTGAGCTTACACTGCCAAGAACCCCTGAGGATCCGTCTGACCATGGCACAAATTCATAGTAACCCCAACCTTATTTGTTTCCATAGTCACAGACTTAACTGTACAATTATAGAAAACTTGCATGCAATCCCCAGAATACTAGGTTTTCCAAAGCCCTCAGTGTAGGTCTCAGTCCTCTTCCCACGGGGCCAAAATAGTTTTTTATCACTAGATTCAAGAGAAACTTTGTAAAACACAGATTATAGTAGCACACAATTGCCTTACAAAAACTTTGAACTCGTGAAAATAATCAAATCAGACATATTTTGTATAACCTGATTTGATTTGCACTTATACTGCAGAAGGTTCTTCAGCCTAAGCATGAGGCAGTTGATGCACATTTATTATTTGCATAGGCAAGCAATAGTTTATATTCTTATAACCTAGTTTATCTTCACAGTCTACTTTTTAACTGGCTTTCTCTTTGCTCAGTTGTTAACCTGCAGGATTGGTTGGTAGCAAATGGCAAATTCAAGACAACAAAAGGTCAGAAGTATATTGTTCCAGAGCTATTTCATATCCAATCCAGAGACTTCCTCTTGCTCCATTTACTCAGAGGAATTAAAAGCAGGTAAAGGTGGGGTTGTGTGCAACTGATGACATTGAGAACACACTTGAAAATGAAGTCTTGAATGAGTAGTTCTGGCTTGATTGCCCTTGGTCTGCTGGGTATTGACCTGTTTTATCTGAAGTAAACCTGGAAAGAACCATTCTGAGCTAAGGAAGAATAACATTATGGAAAGGCCTGGTTACTTATTGCTATTATTATTGTGTGGCAAATCAGAACAAGCAGAGCAAAAATATAGAGTAGAAGTATCCAACAATAGTTTCAGGTTGTCCTCTGTTGCCTTTTGTTAATCAGCTACAGTGAGTTGCTTCCTTCTGGTTAGTGCACTGTATTGTCTGTGTGCTCTAAACAGGTTGCAAATTAGACTTTGTTGTGCTATGTGTAAGTGTGGGAGGCTCCCAATAAGTCTGAGAAATAATCCTACTAATTCTAAGTAATTGCTTAAAGAAAGTAATTAAATATATTTCTAATTTTTAAGATATTTTCCATTCTGTTATACCAATAAATTTTGATGTAAGTGCATGAACATGAGGATCTAGTATGCACATTATATCACCCTCCTCGTCTTTTTTAGAAGAGAGAAATATGTTAAGGAAAAGACCATTTAAAATGCTCTTGATGGTTATTCTGAGACCATTGTCTCTGACCAAATCTAATCTCTATTCTCTCTCACAGAGAAGGTACCATCTTATGTTCACAGGTCTGTACAATCATATAATAGTTTGGGTTGTAAGGGACCTTAAAGATCATCTCATTCCTCATTCCAATCACTCTGCCATGGAAAGGGACACTTACTACTTGAACAGGTTGCTCCAAGCCCCATCCAACCTGGCCTTGAACACTTCCAGGGGTGGGGCAGTGGTAGCTTCCCCTGGACAACCTGTGCCAATGCCTCACCACCCCACAGTAAAGAATTTCTTGCAGCTAACCTAACCCTATCCTCTTTCATTTTAAAGCCATCCCACCTACTCCTATCACTCTATGTCCTTGTGAGCTGTCCCTCTCCAGTTTTCTTGTAGCCCCTTCAGGTACTGGAAGGTGCTGTAAAGTCTTCGCAGAGCCTTCCCTTCTTGAGCTGGACAGCCACAACTCCCTCAGGCTGTCCTTACAGGAGAAGTAATCCAGCCCTCTGATCACCTTTGTGACTCTTCTCTGGGCCCATTTCCTTCTCATGTTGGAGAACCCAGAGCTGAACACAGGAATCCTGGTGGGGGGTATATGCAGACATATATAGATATCTATGGATATATGGATATATGGATATATACTGGCAGTGGAGTTGAAAGATAAGTTTAAAAAATTGTGAGTAAACCCACAGTGTAAACCAGTCTGTTCAGAAAGGAATTTTAGTTTTCAAGAAAACAGGTAGTATACAGTGAACATTTCTTTCTTTTCATAGTACTTTTCTGTAAGTGAGAGGTAAGTGTTAGAAGCAACTATAACATGAGAATGTCCATTGAATTAGTGTGCAAAATGTGCAGAGGCATAATTTTCCAGCGTCAGAAATCTGCATTTTTATCATTCCTCAGTTCAGAAGCACATACCAAAAAAAAAGGCAAATTAGATTTAACACTGGATTAAATGCAAATGCTTTTTGACTTCACTTCAGTAATTTATTCTTTTCCAATATGTGCATTCCCCCCTGCTTTAAAAATACTCAGACTATCTTCATCTACTGAAATGGTCCCTTTACTTTCTAGTAAATATTTTGACTATGATTTTTTTAGAATGAAAACACACACACAACACAGCTGATTACATTTTATCTGGTGGTCATCTAATGTCACAGTCTGGTTTGAATGCAGTTGGTACCAGACTACATGGACTATTCAAACTTAACAGTCTTAGGGGGAAAACATGCTTTCTTTCACATACAAACAAGTGAAGACTATGAGAACAACAAACACAAAATGTTAATGACTGTAGAAATGTCAATAGAAATATTGATCAGGAAAGGTCATTGTGTACTTTAAGTAAAAAGACTTCCCCAACTAGTACTTTTTTCTTGTCTAATGGAAGGAGGGGAAGGAAAGCAAGTGTACAATTTAAAGAAGAGAACAAACACAACTTTTATGGGTTCAGTGATGTACGTAAAGAAGACAGGTAGTAAAACATCCTAACTTTCTGATGCCTAGGAAGATTACTGCCAGCATAAATATCCTTGGTGTAGGAAACAATCCTGACTCTGTTTAAGTCCCTATCTCTCTATGGACTGAACTTGTTCACATGTCAAAGTGATATTTTTTTCTTTTTCACAATCCTACTTTCATCAGACAACATGTGGTAATTTAGAAATAATAAATATTTTTGCAAAAATATTCACTAGAACCTCTTTGTGCAAGGAGTTTTGTTTCTTTGTTTAGACTTTTTTTTTTTTTTAATCAAAGATTTTTCTATTGAGATTACCTCACATGATCTTCTTGAAGTTTCTTGTCATGGAGTGAATATATTGTATGCTTCAGGCGACTAAAACAGTGTGTAGAGTCTAGGAGGTGGAAAATTATTGTAATTTGATCAGCCTCAAGGATGGAAGTAAAGCTGCTTTTATCTCCTGGATACATGCCATGCTATGTGGCAGATTTTGAACAATATTGTCCTCTCCAGTGAGAAAGAGACAGTGTGGGGGAAAAGAGGGTTCATGTAAATAGTGGGGACTTCTTAGCTGGAAAATCCAGCAAGGACAGTTACACAGAGGCATCAGCACTTCTTCAGCAGGTGCCTGAGCTGCAGATTACTGGATGCTGGAATATGTGCAGTGAAGTATTTCTGGATATACTTTTTGTATTCTTTCTGAGGCACTACCAGGAGAAGAGACTAGGCAACCCCTTGGGCTGACTCGTGTTGGCTGTTCTTGTGGTTTTAGGAAATAAGCAAAAGGGTTCCTAAACATCTGTGCTGCTGCGGGTAAAGACTGCTGTGTGATTGGCATCCTCCACTTTGGTGCCGAAAGTATGTTTTGTGCATCATTGTATCCCACACAGAGCAGAAAAAGAGTTGGAAAGGAGAAGCTCTAGAAGACAAGCAGTAGCTCCATAACACAAGAGCTTTTCTACCAGAAAAATTCAGAGATATGCAGTCATTTTTAATTTCTCTCTTCCCCTGCTCCCCCAAAATACCCCAGAACTGAGAAGTACTGGCGTTGGATTTCCTGTTCATCCCATGTCTCTGTTTTATTTCCTCTCTGTCTTCCTAGCACTTGCCTGAGGGTATTTCTTCCTTTGTAACTTTACCAGTGTAAGTCTAGCTTCCTTTTCCTTTGCAGATGCTGCTCTTTCTAGAAGGACATTCACCTGTTTCCCATTTTTTGGGGAGACTGGAGAAAATGGATGATCTTTTCTCCTGCTTCCATATTCAGAGTCGGTATGGTATCAGCTTGGAGACTGAAATAGCAGATTGGTTTCACACCCCAGGATTTCCAGAGAATCTGAGCCCTACCACCTGCACCCAAAACCAGACAAGGCTGCCTGGCTGATTTTGATATCAGACTGCAGATCTGACAACCCTGCAATCTGAATGGTGCCTGAACAAGATTTAACCAGAGTGTGACAAAGTAGCATACCTGGTAGCAAAGACATAGTTAAAGCATTTATTCGTCCTGATTTTGCACAGTATTTATCTCTTGCCATAGCAGCCTCAAGCATTTTCATGTTGGCATTTCTTGTAAAAACCACTGCCATTTACTGCCATCATTTATTTTGTTGTTATGAACACTGGATTTTTGCTTCTGATACACACACAGTTTGATTATAGCTCCACTGGGGGAGTCTGAGAGCCCATGGGTTAAAAATTGTAATTAAATACTCAAGATTGCAATAATCACACGTAATTTTATTAGGTAGCCCCCTCAATTCAATTTCTGCTCTGCAAGAGGGATTCTCCGTCACTCTATGCTTTTGCAATTATGTATGAGAATTAGTTACAGTATCATCTGCAGAGATTTAATCCTTCACCTTTTCCCCAAAAATGAAAATGCAAGAACAGAGCATCTCTGAGTAATATGTTAGCTACTAGTGTCAACAGGTTTTTGTTCAGAAATATCAAAAAACTCCAATTTCAGCGCAGCATGAACCAAAGTTCTGTGTGCCATTAGCACAAACCAGAGTCACTCTCCCACTCAGGGAAACAAGTGATACCTTTGCATCCCTTTGTAATAGTTGCCAGGCCTGGGGAGTGGACCCGCTGGGGGGTTAAGTTCTTAATGCAATTTAATTTTTATTCTTGCCTTTGCAAGTCTCCTCTCTCATAGAAGCACTGTTAGCCGAAGAGGCTACAGAGGATATTATATGTTTGAAATGCAAGATATTATTAAAATACCCTTTGATGTTATTTTTAGAGGCTCATAGTCAATTCCTAAATATATTTGTTAGGATCCTTATAAAGTTTTGGTACTGAAAAGATTAGTAAAATTACTTCTTAGTTATTTTAGTTCTCCTTGTTCCACAATACCCTTCATTTGCTCCCACACTTCATACACATTTACTGTCCTGTTTAAATGAAGGTGTTTTACCTGTGTAACCCCTTAGTATTGAGGTTGTAGAAGCCCACACTAAAGCTTCTGTTTCTGTGAAGCTGATATGGATGAGCTTTGTTGAGTTTTTTTTTACTCTTGAAAGAAAGGTTAAAAAAACACCTATGAGAGTACACTTCCACATTAAAAATACTTTGGTTTTGTTTTCTTTAGTAAAAAATTTGGTTGAAAATGTGCCGTTCTGCAAAGAAAATAATCACCTTTTTTTACAAAATTGAATTTATTTTCTTATTTTCTTTGGCTTTTTTGCTTGTTGAGACAGTTCAGTCTGCTCATTGCCAGTGGATTTCCAGTGTGAACTATCGTGATTTAAATTCTAATGAGATATCATTTTGATAAGGCGTCAGTGTAATGGTGAATTTGATGTCATTGAAACAGGCCACCTGGGCAGGGTCTGAACTTATATAAATATCTTGTAAATTAAAAATTTTAGTGGTCTTTTTATGTATAAGCCACCACTAATCCCACTCAATGTGTATATCTGGTTAATCCTCAGAAATTTGGTGTGGAAGAGGTAAATGAACAGGCTCTTTAAAGCACTAAATTTCAAAAAAAAATTTGGGCCCTTTTCAAACCTGTTTAAAAGAGGTGGAAATTAGGCTGGAATTTTTCCAACACCAAGATTAATCCCTGTAAGCTGGTCTGGAAATAGATCTGTCATAAATGTTACATATTAGCTAGAAAACCAGCATTTTTTTTTATTTTTATTAAGCACTCTACACTATTTGTATCCCTAGAAGTATACTGACAACCTGGAGTTAAAAAAACTTTTCCTGAAAATCTTAATATAGGCTTCAAAATGACTGGGTTAATTTAGAAACAATTATATAAATCTATAGAAACTTCTTTTCCCTTGGGAAAAACACAATCTGTTTGGAGTAGCCAAATTGTATATCTCTATAAAGTGAGGTCTAATTATGTGCGTGGGTGAAGCTATAATAACATATTTTTAAAATATGTGATTGTTTCTGTTCATAAAACTCTTATTACAATGAAATAGATAAAGAGTGAAAAATACTGTGACAGGAAATTTTCTACCCATAGATAAAATTTGGTTTTGGACACAAACTGTCCAAGGCTGTATCCTGTTCTATTGTGTGATATGTTTTTCATAACACCGCGTATATATTAACTCTCACAAACCAAAACCTCTTGAATAAAACCTATGTGACATCTTTATCCCTACTGTTAAGTAAGGGTTAATCTTTCAGAGCTGAATGTCTCTAAACTCTTCAACTTTTGGATCTCCTATAGCACTTAACAACAATAATTAGTAATTATGTCAACAAAAAATAATTGCTTCTAGGAGCATTTTCCACTGTGATCACACATTTCAGACCATTTCTCTAAAAGATGTACCTACAATCTTTGCTTTTCCAGATGAGATTATATGACATTATATCTCTTTCATGAAGGTCTTACTGATTATCAATCCAGTGTGAGAATTTCCCTGGCATGAATAAGACTGGGCTTAATCCTGTGTGTGAGTATTTGCAGAGTGAGAGGCATAACTGTTTTATCTTGCTTTGAAATCCTAGCTGATGCTGATAGGGCACCCACAGTCTGTTATCAGTACCCATTGCTGGAAATTAAAATTCAATAATTATGTAAAAATTAAATATTAAAATCAAATTAAATAAAAGATTACCTAGTTTAAAAATAACATTATCAGCTCTAAACCTCATTTAAAGATCTAGCACTCCGTTCTATAATAAATGTATCATTTTCCCCTTTTACATTTGTTATCCAGACTCCCTACCAAGCAAAAGAACATGCAATGAGTTGTCATGTTTCAGGGCAGCATAAAAGTGGGCTAAATCTATTTAATATGCTTCCCAGAATGCCTGATTTGCTTTTCTAGGCAGTTCTAATGTTTAACATCTCATTTTTAATTTATAATGAAAGGATTTTTTTCTCCTTTATCTTTTGATAGATTTAACACTGTGTCCTTCATAATTTAGTACTCTATAACCCTGCTGGTGAACCACTTGTGGATCCTTCATCTTAATCACAATATACTATCAAGAACTCTATAATGAAGCCAACTGATTTACTGGAAAGAGTCTTATGACAACGAGTACATGTAAAGAAAACACCTTTTTGAAGGTAACACATTCTTGTAAGAGTTAGCATATTCTTCTCCAAGATTCCTTGATTTTTAGCAGGTAACATGCAGCCTGGGTTATTTTCCATATAAGATATACCAATTTCTTGGACAGAATGAGTGAGCTTTCATCATAATGCATTCATACAGTAAATGAGATAGAAAATGAACTGGGACACAATTATCTTGTTCCTTTTGCTGTTTTCTCAAGTTCCTCTAACATTTCTACACTGACAATGCCAACCTTGTCATCCTGTGCTTTTAATGTTAGACCTTGACCTAGAACAAGAATGAGGACATTTCAGATTTATAAAGGATTTCTTCTTATTTTTCTAAAAGAGTGTGTTCCTCTGATCCACATTTTCTCTTGGTCAAACAAAACAGATATCACATGCTAGAAATAGCTGAGCCTGAGTTTCATAATTCAGCAAAGATCTTAAGATATTTTCTATTAGATTTACTATTCTGGTCCTCTTACAAGATGATTTTCTAGCTCAACAAGGCAGGACGATGACTGGTTGAATGTCTTGAAAAGATAAATTAATGTTCTTTGTATTCAGGATGGTTTTTTGATGCAGTGGGTGTGTTCACTCATACAAAGTGCACCAGGAGTTGGGTACTGAGTGTTCTCATACAACAAAGAGCAAGTAGCAACACGTAAAATGGGTACTTGAAGGTGTCCTAAGTTCACCTTAGCCTCACTTAGAATTTCCTCTGTGGTGGATGGCACCCCATAACCAGCACAAACACAACTCTTGCTCTGCTCCTCTTGGCTTTGCCTGTACCATAATTACAATCCAAATTACAATGCACCCTCTTCAAATGTTCTTTCTTTTTTGTGTGTGGCAGGCCAGATCATATTAACATCATGACCAAAGGAACTATTCTACAATTGCAATTGTTTTAAGCTGTCATATGCTTCCTTAATGAGTTATGAAATTATTTTGATCTTGTTTATACAGGCAAAACCCAAATTGTGTCTGTTAGTATAACTACACCCTGTCCAAATTAAAATTATTTGTAAATGTGGCAGATGGTAGAGTTTAGTGAAGGAGGTAATTGTCTCTCTGGTAAAGTGATTGGGAAAAGCCATTTAAGAGTAAGTGCAAAACTTCGAGAAGGCAAGTGCTTTTACTCCTGAAAAAAATATATAGGAAGATTTTGGAGTGTAAGGATAGATTGGATAGAGCATGCTGTTAATCATGCCAAGGCTGTGGGTGTGATCCCCATGTGAGCCATTCACTTAAGAGTTGGACTCAATCCTTGTGGGTCTCTTCCAGTTTAGAATATTCCATGTTCATATATATAGATTAAGGTATATATTTTTTCCCCAAAATATTTTGAAAGCAGTTAATTATCTCATTAGTAGATAGACTTATAGACTATAAATTCATTGAAAATATATCAAGTTTAAATGCATCTTATTCTAGAAACATATGTTTTGCAATTAGTCTATTTCATAAATTCCCAAAGATCTTTGATTGAACCAGTATTTAAATCAGCAAATAGGACAAGGAGCAACTGCACATTGGACCAGTAGTGTGAGATGTGAGTTTCCAATTTGTTTTGTCTCTAATTAGGGCACAACTTTGAAATCTACAAAGTGTTTGTGGCTGTAACTTTTTAGAATTTCTGCTGGCAACCTCAGCTATTTTTTTGAGATATTTTGGTTTAGATGAAATATTTTAATGTTCTTCTTCCTTTTACTTAATGAACAATAAATGCTTTATTTTTAAACTATTATGTTCACCATTATCTTTTTCCCACAGTGGCAAGATGCCTTGAAGAACCTTGTACTTGGAAATCTTAATTTTTCATTCTTCGAAATCTGAGTATCTACCAATGTGCCACGTGAAATCCACAGCCTTTTGTGGGAAATAGGTTGTTCCTGGGAGCCCAAGCTGTAGGATTGAAGGGGGACCTAGATTAGACTTCATATAAATCAAAATGTTAATAGGGAAATGAAGGATAATGATTTATTGCACTAAAGCAAATTAAAATATTTGGCTTATTAAAAAAGAAACATTCTGATTTAGGTTAAACAATTTATTCAAAGCATTTTAATCAGGGAAATCTCACTAGAAATGTTTCGATTTTACTGGACAGGAGTTGAATTACTGAGAGGAAATGATCCTGTTTTATGGAAAATGTAGATTGTTCCCACCAAGAATTCCCCTTTCTTTGTAACACCAAAGAATCTGAACTTTAAGTCTTCTAGCTTCAGGCTTTAAACCACATTTCCTCTTCCTCAGATTTTAACTACACCTTTGGAATAGTTTGCACCCAGCTAAGCGAATTCTGTGCACACTAGGGACATGTTGCGTTTTGTGCTGAGAAGCATCTGGAGCAAGAGAAAAACCTGTGTTGCAACACAGGGTTGTCTTGAGGGAACAGACTCCACTGCTGAACAAAGCTTTCTTCATTCTTGTTAAGGCACTGCTTTTCAATCCTCACTTTCATCGCATTTGGTGCACCATGGATTTGAGTCTCTTTATGTTTGATATGGGGAGGAGATTTTTTACAAAGGAAAAATAGCATCAAGAACCATCAGGCATAATCATGTCAGTGTAATTCATCACAGAAATAAGTTTAGTGATTCACTGTGTTTCATCCCAAACACTTTGAATCAATGTGAGGCAAGCAAGAAAAGTAATCCTACCCTAGAACATTCCTCCTGCCATCAGTGCTCCCCAAAAGTGTTTTAGTAAAAACTCAGGTTCGTAGAGCTGGTGCAAGCCACAGATTCTCATGCATGTTCCAGGCTGGGCGGGGGTTTGAACAGTCATGATCCCTGCTCTGGGATCCCTGCTTTTGGACAACTCTTGCAAGTGCCTGGTTTGTGTCTGCACATCTTGTACTCATTGTTTACTTGGCAGTTATGGGACCAGAGCAGAAATGAAGACGTGTCCAGAATTACACATAGCTAACAGAATCAGAGTGAATGAAATATATACTTCTGTGCTATTGGACCTGGCTGAGTCTTTTTGCACAAGGATTCTGACCAAGGGGCTTCTGCAGGCATAATCCCCTGACTCTACTCCAATATCAACCTCAGAGGAAGTGTATGACCCTTGCTGACATATTTCTGAAATCAACAGGATGGTCTCCTCTGCTGTTTTGATCACCTACAGTGCTCTCTGTGGCTGCTGTTCCCTCATCTGCCATGTTCTTCCTTTGGTTAGGCTGGAGCTCCTGACTTCCCCTCAGTGGCAGCACCTTTCTCCCCCAGAGATCCACTGTTTCCCTGTCCCTCACAGCTCTGAGTCACAGCCCTCCAGGACGCAAGCAGAAACCAGTCACATGACCAAACAGGCACACAGGCATTTATCACCTGCAGAGATGCACATTTTTTAACTCTGGAGGTTAAACATTCTTATCATCACATCCTGCACCTCCAGCACAAGGAAAGATGATAGTTTCAGCATTGCATCAGCGCAATGCACATCTCATTTATCTTTAGGGAAAATGCTGTCTCTCCCCCTCATCATAGAGAGTGGGGGAAAAGTAGTACCTGTTCCTCCTTTTGTTATTGCCATGATTCTTTTAGGTTCAGTTAAGATAAAGCACAGGATTATAAGAGCAGGCTGGGTCTGGGCCACTGTTTTATTTTCACTCAGCTTCTGAGACCCTGTAAGAACATAAAAAGGGCTTAAGAGTCCAGTGAGTTGGCAGGACAGAGCAAGACAGGGCACATCAGCACGCCTGATAGCAGCACCCAAGATGTCATTGTGGGAGTGACATTGTAAAAACACAATGTTGACAGGGCCTGTGGTAGCAAAAGGTGAGAAAAATCAGGAGGAAACCAGCCTTTGGCACCTGGAAACATGAGATGCAGAGTTTCCTTTCAATCATGATACACAGCTGCAAAATCAATAGCCGAGGTTAGCAGGGATCTCTAGGGGTATTCTGGTCTAACCCCTCTTCTCAAGCAGGGTAAACTAGAGTTGTTTGTCCAGGACCATGTCTTGTTGGGTTTAAATATCTCCAAGGACAGAGACTGCAATCTCTCTGGGCAACCTGTACCAGTGTTTGAGTACCCTCACTGTGAAATCTGTTTTTCTTATTTTAAACATGATTTCCTATTTCTTAGTTTGTGTCCATACCTTTTTTCTCCTGTCAATGGACATCGGTGAGAAGAGTCTTGCTCCCTTGTCTTCATTCCCTCCCACCAACTATTTATCCATATAGAAAAGATTCCACTGGAACCTTCTCCTCTCCAGGCTGAACAGTCTCAGCTCTTTCAATTTCTCTTTGTGTGAGTGATGCCCCAAGTTGTACAGAAGGCCAGCTTGGATGAGCAGGGATCTTCTAGAACTCAAACAGGAATAAAAGGTATATGGACATTGGGAGCAAGGACAGGTGGCTCAGGAAGACTACAGGGAGTCCATTAGCCCCTGTAGGGAGAAAATCCACGTGGACAAATGTCAGTTAGAGCTCAGGACAGGCAGGGCTGTGAAGGACAACAAAAAGGCCACTTTTTAAAATATGTTAAGGGCAAAAAAAGGTCAGTGAGGACATCGCTTCACAACTTGATGAGGTCAGTCACCTCAAAAATAGGGATGTAAACAAATGGAGACATTTATTCCCTGCTCCACCTCTGCCTTTAGCATTGATATGGGCCCTAATACACCTTGTCCTGGAAGATCATGGCTAGGGAAATGGTAAACTCACAGCTGACTCTGAATTCGTTCAACCTAGTGTGTCCTGAGACGGATGTCCAAGCTGGTAAAAAGGTGTCGAGACCAGGACATACTAGGAGCAGCTGAAGTCACTTGGCTTGTTCATCTTGGAGGAGAGAAGGCTGAGGGCTTCCCTTGTTACAGTCTAACCTTCCTCAAGGGGGCCAGTGGAGAGCCAGGAGCTGTTCTCTCTCTGGTGACCCATGGTAAAGCATAAGGAAATAGTATAAAGCTGCATCAGAGGAAGTTCAGATGGGAAGTTCATTGGGAAAAGGTTCTTAGGTGTGAAGGTCACTGGAACAGGCTCACCAGGGAAGTGGTCAGGACACCAAACCTGTCAGAGTTCAAGGAGTGATGTTTCCAGTCATCTGGTTAAGGTTAAAGTGGTCCTGCAAGGAGCAGGGAGTTGGACTTGATGATTTTCATGAGCCCCTTCCAATTTGATATATTCTATGATTCTGATTCTATTATTCAGCTTTCTGAATATATTGGATATATATTCATAATATGAATACATATCCTCCAAATATATCCGTATCTCTTTTTTTTGTGAGTGGCCAAGCTCTGCACATGGCACCCAGATGTGCCTCACCAGGGCAGAGCAGAGGGGCAGGATCACCTCCCTCAACCTGCCGGCAATGTTCTGCCTAATGCTGCCCAGGAGAACAGGCGTTGAACTGTGCTTTTGAGCTCCATTTGGCTTAATGGGCAGAAAAAATAAGGAATATCTTTAAATGAGAAGGTCTCTGCATTTTGGGCATTTTGTGTCTTATGCTCATTCTTTTGTTGCCAAGTGCCCATGAACTATAGCAGAGTGCCAAAGTTTCAATCACTTGATCTCAAGCCTTTGTGCAAATACATCATTGCAAACCTGTCTTCATTAAGAGGTCTTGCAGAGTCGGTGCAGCACTTTGGGGTTGGGATTTGCCACATGTCAGTAACAATTCACTTACACTCTGTGTAGATGTTCTTAGTGTACAGTAAGTTACAGAGGTAACTTACTCTTCCAGACTGTATCTTATAGATGCTCACCCTACCCTGCAGGCCAGTAACTTCTCCTGGAGATGAACCCTGGAGTGAAAATGCACCACACTGCACTCACAGGAACAGTGTGAAAGTTCACTTGGTAGCAGGTACCCCACTGTTAGTGTAAACTGCAAAGCAGAACCTGCCTCCAATGAGACATCTTGCTAAAAAGCAGCTTGTTTTGCCCAGAAGGTCTGGCAGTCTGATATTCAGGGTGTCTGACACTTAATATTCACATCATAACCTACAGAAAGACCCACACAGAGCCTTTCAGTGTTGATAATGAACAATCCCTCTAGTAATTAAGCTCTGCACCTTTTGAAAACAGTTTCAAGTCTTCTGGGACTCTTTTAATTCTCACATGCGTCACAAAAGCACAGGTTCAGTATTCCCACAGAAAGCAGCAATCCCTCTGATTCACGTACTTCCCCACCCTTGGAACTGAGACACTGACATGTTCTGCTCCAGGCACTGGAAAGCTCAGTACTGCTGCTTTTTTTTTTTTTTTTTTTTTTCCTCCCCCCCCCCCCCCCCCCCCTTCTTTCTTCTCTAAAGAAAGTGTTTCCTGTCAAACTAACATTCCCAATTACAAGTGGATCTAATCCCTGGTGATTGCCTAATTGACTGTCTTGTTCCCAACCAAGGCGGGGTGTTTAACAGACAAACAAAAAAAAAAGATACTGATTTGGTGAGACAGAGAGAAAACACTTACCTCCAGAAAATATAAGCCTTCCAAAAATATAAGCCAGCATTCTCTCTCCCAGTTACTGCTCTTCCTCCTTTGAGCAATTAAAAATATGTTGGAAAGTTTATGGGTTCCAAAAAAAATTAGTTACATACGAAGTTTGCTGGTCCAGCTAGTACCTGTGGAGCTGGGATTAGGATACAACTCAGAGTTT
Organism: Chamaea fasciata; assembly: GCF_029207755.1. Taxonomy (NCBI): domain Eukaryota; kingdom Metazoa; phylum Chordata; class Aves; order Passeriformes; family Sylviidae; genus Chamaea; species Chamaea fasciata. The sequence continues at coordinate 10,741,347 of NW_027094086.1, read as the reverse complement.
TCTGAAATACATTGGGAATTAAAACATTTTTTAAAAAATTCTAGTTAAGACCAAAGTAATGTGCTTCCCTTACTGTCTAATTCCTAATTTCAAGGTATTAGGTGGTAGTTTTATGTTTAATAGGGACATAGAGTTTAACATGCCAAGAATTATGTGTTCTCTGATATCATCCCATACTGGTTCCAGAGGTGCCTTTTACAGGAAGAAACCAGGTACCTCTTAATCACAACAAGATTTTGGATCACTAATACCTAAGTTATATGTATTCATCTTGTGTACTATTCAAAGCAAATATGGCAAATCAGGGAGTACGAGATACATAAACTAACGGAATTTCTGCCTGATTGGGGCTTTATCTGTTGGTATGAAGTTACCAGAAATAAAGGAAGAAATAATCTTCTGATGTTTCAACAATGTCCTTCAAAATGTTAGAGGCATGTAGAAGAGCTCTGTGTCCTAAGAAGGAGTGGTAAAGAGTGTAATACTCCTCTGCTCAATTTCAACAGCACAATACCTGGGAACTTCATCACCTCCAACACCACTGAGCACCATCCTTCCTCCTTCTAAAAAACCTTATAAACACCACGATTCAGATCCAAATCTCAGATCAGCTGATAGTTTTCTACTGACTTGAAGAAAAGTGTCCTGATCTACACTGTAGAAGGATTTTCTCCACACTGCAAAAGGAGAGAATCGTAAAAGGCTCCTAAAAAGATTTTTGTACAGCCCCATGATCCCGAGCATAGCCCTTCACCAGCCCCACGTGTGCCAGCCATTAAATCCAAAGAGACATTTGGGTGCTGACAATACACTACAGCAGCCAAGAAGAGTGACAGGCACCTTGACATTTTGGTTTTGTTAGCATAGGAGAGTTACATGAGAGCCTGATAGCGGAAGATACCAACTCTGACTATTGGCTGCAAAGTGATTTATCAATCTTGCTTAAGTGGAAATGTAAATTAGAAGGGAAAGGATTTAAGTGTGCAAATTATTCTTAAACTTACTGTCTTACATGGAAAGGCAAAATAGGAAAAACATGGCTAAAAAAATTATAGGGTTGTCCTAAAAGTTCCTAAATCATTAAAATACCTCCCAGGACATGTTTTTCCATGCTTAATTCAATGAGCAATTGTGAAAGGAAAGGGAAGTGGTGTAGGAGGAATAGTAAGGAACAGGAAGCACTCTACACGTGTTCCTCATACAGTTCTGCATTTTAGTAGCCTGTGACCTTGCTGAGCATCATCTATGCCCCCTACCTACATTTACCAGCACCAAGCAAAGAGGTACTTTTAAGTTGATCATATCATTAAATAAATGTGCAGATGCAGACTTATTTGCAAGAAACACACACCCATATGTTTTGTCAATGCTCCACGGGATACTGTTCCTTAAAGGAAAATATACTTATTTCACCTAAATTCTGATAAAACCAGAATGAGAAACAGCCTCAGCCAGAATAAAATGGAAGCCAGTCCTGTCCAACTTACTGTAATATTATCTTAAATACACTTTATCCCTTTTTTACAGAGAAACTTTTGAGTCATTTACATTCACTGTCTAGGGGAAAACCAATGTACTCAGAGATGGTGTCTTGCAGCCACCTCAAAAGTCAATAACACCCCCTAAATATTTTAATGAAAATAATTTTTAATCGTGGTTGATTGTTCATTATTCTTCCTGATACCTTTTTTTTTTTTTAATAAAGTACATTTGTTAAAGCATAAATTTGGTCAGGATTACAAATAACTTGCCCTGACAGCTGGAGGGCAGCATTTCCCTCACAATGAAAAACAATTTGTCTTCAGTGAAGACAGATGTCGGAGCAGTAATTAGCATGATTCAACTAGAGAGGACCAATAATTCTTCAAAATCACCCCTGATAAAACTGAAATCTGAATCAATCTCCTGAAGAGTTTGAGTGAAGTGTGATATAGTCCTTCACTTACAAACAGCTTCAGTGTTCATCCTTGGCATCCAATTCCTATGGATGGGGGTAGGATAGACCAGCACCTCAGGCAAGATCTAGGAGTACCACCAACTTCCCAGGACTACTCTCCTGCTGTTCCTTTTAGGAACTGACTGTCAGGGTTTTACTCTTGTAAGAGTACAACTTCTTGGCTGGATCAGGGAGAGACATCCCACATTTGCAGGACACAGAAAGTTCATCAAGAGGGGTCTGGGCAGAGCCCAAACTGCTGTCAGTTGGGTTGGGCTCTGTATTTGGCAGTCCTGAAGTTGCTCATGGGGAGGTGGAAGTGTGGCAGAAAAGGAGTATCAGGAGGGAAGCATCAGCAGGGCAGTGGTGGGTGGCCAGTGAGAGGGTGAGGAGGGAGCAGTGAGAGCCTGGATTGCACTGACTGCACAGCACAGGTGAGCCTGAGCACACCTTTTGACCTGGGTTTGAGCTGTCTGCCTCATGAAGCCGAGTTCACACTGCAGGCTATTTCTGAATATTATTGAAGTCTCATCATTTTAGGCATACAACCTAGTTTATTTTTGTGCACCCACAGATTACAGCTGAAATTATCAGTGATTTTCTTAGGAGATGTGGGTTACATGCAAAATAAGCACACATGTCTTTAATACTTGTTAGTTATGTTCCAAAAAGCAAAACTTAGAGCCGGTTTTAATTAACATGTACAATGGAAAGTTTAGGTTACAGCAGTAAGGACTGAAGAGCTCTCAGTTCACTCAAATTAAATGTCACAATGTTTTAATTCCACTGGAATGAGGAACACCTTAACCCATACCTAAGTCTAAATATTTCTCCCAAGATTTATTTAGTATAACAATAGGCATTCTGAATCCATGTTGTCCATGTAATGGCCTGCTGTGGTTTAACCCCAGCCAACAAGTAAGCTCCACACAGCTGCTGTCTCACTGCCTAACCCTGGGGGGACTGGAGAGAGGATCAAAAATGTGAGAAAGTGAGAAACCTCATGTGTTGAGATAAAGACATTTTAATAAGTAAAGCAAAAGTTGTGTATTCAAGCAAAGCAAAACAGGGAATTAATTCACTGCTTCCCATGGGCAGGTGTTTTGTCATCTCCAGGGCCCCACTGTATGTAATGGTGACTTGAAAAGACCAATGCCATCACTCCAAACACCTCCCTTTTCTTCTTCCTCCAGATTTGTATGCTGAGCATTATGCCATATGGTATGGAATATCATAGAAACATGGAACCATAGAATTGTTTCAGTTGGAAAATAAGTCTAAGATCCTTGAATCCATCAGTTAACCCAGCACTGCCAAGTCCACCACTAAACCCTGTCCCAAGCACCACATCTACACATCTTTTACCTCTAGGGATAGTGACCCCCACTACCCTGGACAGCCTGTTCTGGTGCTTGGTAAGCCTTTCCATGAATAAATTGTTCCTAGTATCCAGTTCATGCCCTCCCATGTACAACCTGAAGCCATTTCCTCTTGCCTTTTTGCTTGTTATTTGGGACAAGGGACTGATCCCCACCTGGCTACAGCTTCCTTTTAGATTGTTCTAGAGAGTGACAAGGTCCCCCCTGAACCTCTCTTTCTCCAGGCTTAACACCCCCAGTTCCCCCAGATGTTCCTCATCAAACATCTGCTACAGACCCTTCCCCAGCTCTGTTGCCCTTCTCTGGACTCGCTCCAGCCCCTCAGTGTCTTTTTTGTAATGAGGGACTGTCCTGGTTTAGGGCAAATTTGGGAGGAAATCTCTGAATGGTATTCCTCTGGAAAACAAACCCAAATGGCCCTTCCCCCCAGCCGGTCCAGGAAAAGAATTTCCTTGGAGAAAAGTGGAAAAAACTATTGATTTAAACAAACAAAATGCCCACAAGCATAAAGAATGAACAATATGAAATAATAAAACCTCTCCCCGCTCTGAAGAGAGATGGCAAAACTGAGGAAGTCCTTGCCGTGGGTGCAGCTCAGCTCACTCAGTCTCCCACCAGCCCCAGTCCCTCTGGAGGTCCAGGCCCCGGTGGGCCACAGGTGCCAGCCCTCGGTCCTCCTCTGGGATTTTCAGTCCAGAGCAGATTCAAACAGTCCCAAGAAAAAGGAAAAAAAAAACAGTCCAGGGAACTTTTCTTCCTCAGCTAGCTAAAAACTAATTAAAAGCACAGGAGATCTCTGTTCCACCTCTGTCTGTGCCTCCAAAAAAACAGAGTCCAGAGAAAAGAATGTGTAGGAGTGAATGCTGTTTTTCAAAACAAACTGCATGCTTCCTCTTTCCCTACTTCGCTCTCAGAACCAGCCCTAGAGGCACAGAACTCAATATACAGCACACACAGAACAGACGATCGGGGATACAAGCATCGTAAAGTCACCCTACGACAGGGACCCAGAACTAGGCCCAGATTCAAGGTGCACCCACCCACTGCTGAGTACAGGGGGACAGTCACTGCCCTGGTCCTGCTGGCCACATTATTTCTGATACAAGCCAGGTACCATTGGCCTTCTTGGCCAACTGGGCACACAGTGGGTCATGTTCAGGCACTGTTGACCAGCACCCCCCGGTCCTTTTCCTCTGGGAGTTTTTCCAGACACTCTGCCCCCAGCCTGTAGTGCAGCCTGGGGCTCTTGTGATCCAAGTGCACTTCACCTTGTTGAACTTCATACCACTGGCCTCAGCCCATCCTCTCTGCCTGTTCAGAACCCTCTGCAGACCCTTCCTGCTCTCCAGCAGATCAACACACTCTTGTGTATACATCCCTTTTGTCTGTTGGGGCCAACTGTTCTGGATATGTCCCCTCCTGAGTCCCTGTGCACCTCCAACCTCCTTGCTGGGAAAAGTGATGATGATCATCCCTGTGTTATCAACAGCATTTCTAGCAAAAATATAAAACACAGTCCCGTACCAGCTGCTATAGAGAAAATTAACTCTACCCTAGCCAAAACTGGCACATTGCCCAATTCTTATCTGAAAATTACAACCAAATTATTACCCTGCCTCCAATTCAAGCAGTAGGGGAAAGGAATCACTGAGGGATCAACTCAGCAGTCCATTACACAAGCAAATCTGTATATATGTTAAGCTAGTAGTATCTTAGTAAAATAAACTAAAACATGGTGATACTAACCAACAGGACTGCATTATATTTACTGCATTCACTTTTTATTTTTGAGAACCCTAAATGCTGCTTCTTTTTTTTTTTTTTTTTTCCTTATTTTCACACACGTGGAGTATTGATATCAGGTTCCAACCACTTCAAGAAGCAATTTTGAAGAAGCTCCTGATATGATTTGTGTACCAGTGGTCAGTTGTTCTATTTTCTCACAGAAGGTCATTGCTAAGAAAAATGCCTGACAGAAATCTGCTGTCTTTCATCATTAGATTTTTCTGAGTTGATGGATTCCTACCCAGGGAAGCTTTACAAAAGCTGCACTGAGAGAGGCAGAAAGACTCTACTGTGGATTTTTACCATTTTATATCTAACTCAATGCTTTGCAAACTTTCTCGGGGGGAGCCAGGTCTGCTATGTCTTGGGCTATCTGCTGCTTCTTTTTCAAAGTAGTGGTCTAATGCAGGCTAGGATTTGCATTTTCAAATGATTTTTTACTACCTTCTGGCTAAAAAGTTAATGCCAAACTGGTCATAAATTGAGGTTAAGGCAGGTTTTGAAGCCATCTTTGGGGCAAAAAGATTTCCTTATTTGTGAAAGGGGTTGCTGGAAATGCACATAGATCTAGTACTAACAGCAGAGCAGTGCTGATTTTCACCTTCTAAGGACTTTGCAGCTTTCTATATGGAAATGCTGAGCAGCTTTTTTTTTTTTTTTGTTTTAGAGATGTGAGCTTTTTAATTATTGTATTAACATTGTCAACTGTCAAACGTTTTGAAATAATTTAATATTCCCAGTCTCCTTACAACCTGTTTATTGATATTCATGAAGTGAATCCCCTCTTGAGATGTCTAGACTGAATGTCAATATGGTTTATAGATGAAGACATGGTTTATAGATGGAAGGTATTAATAATTGAATCCTGAAATTGTTTAATTTTACTTCAATAAAAGGCCAGGCAGGACAGGAACCAATATAGCCTTTTACTAAATTGATGTACAAGTGAGTACAGCAAATTAGAATAATTTTAACCATCACTGATGAGGAAAAAAAATTATTGACTTCGAAGACATATTTTAATAGATGAAATTATTTTGTTGGAAGCATTTTCCTGGGTGAAATTCGTTCTTGACACATAAGTCATGATTAGAGATACCTCTTTATTGTGTCTACATGCACTAGATATAACTCACAGAAGACATATTTTAGCCTTCTGCCTCTCCTTGAAAGTCATACAAGAAAGGACTGGGTAGAGACATGTTTGCAAGAATTATCACAGGAGTTAAATTTAAGGTCTATGCAGGAAATGCAGAATAAATATTGTTTCTCCTGTATTATTCATAATGTCACAATAGCTGGTCATAGCACTCCCTCTGTCCTCATGAAATATTCTTATCCAATAATCTAATCAGGATGAAAAAAGGTCTGGGAATATCTCAAAGGAGAAGATTCCTAACCTTTAAAATAAGAGAAAACTTTCATGGGCAAGCACATGACAAATGCAAACCTAGAGAAAAGAAGAAATATTTTCCAATCTGTAAATCACAATAGCTCTGCTGGAAATGTTGGGGTCCCAAAGGTGCCAGCAAGCTCTCAGGGAGACCACCTGATCAGTGCCTCATTTGCCCCTTATGTCTATAACATCTTCTACCATTGAGGACTCATTGATCAAATATCCACAGTCTGATCCCATGCACACTGAAGTCAACATGACTTTAGTTCTTATTAAATTAGCAGATATTGTGTCTCAGTCTTGAAAAGATGCATTTTTAGCTTCCTCTGTTATGTTGTAATCCCTGACAGATTCAATATTTATTGTTTATTGGTACCTTAGGTTTCTACACCATTTTTTAGTTTTACTATGACTAGAATCAAAGTGTTTGATTGCTGTCATAAAGGGAACTAAGTGTTTTTCTGGGTGCACATGTGACAGGAAGGACACATTGCTATAGTTTTCCTGGTCTACACTGGATCTCTATTATCATTATGATCTCTACTGAAATGACATATATTAAATTCTAATAGATACTCTATGTTAATCCTGTGCCAGTGTTAAACAGTTAAGAAGTTAACTTCAGCGTAACACCTGATTCATCTGAGTATGAACAAGGTTGAAAGATCATTTTAACTGAAAACCACAAGGAGACTTTAGCCAAGAGATGGATACTTACTATACAGGTTTGGTTCTGGGTTACTTCCTAAGATTCAGGATTCACTGAGAACTTCTTCTTAGGACCATGATCAAGACCTTCTCATAGGAAAATACCATGTCAATTTTAGCCTTACACAGCGCTGGAATGGTACCCATCTTTGATAACTATGCTTTTAAAAGACAGATGTCCCTGTTGTCATCACAGCACCAAATCAGCATAGAATCATAGCCTCACAGAATCATTAAGATTGGAAAAGACCTCCATGGCCATTGAGTCCAACCTTTGGTGGAACATCACCGTGTCAGCTAAACCATGACACTAATTTCCGCATCCAATAGCTTCTTGAACACTTCTAGGAATGTTGACTCCACCAGTTCCCTGAACCATTCCAATGCTTATCCACCTTTCCGTGAAGAAATTCCTCCTGATGTCAAACCTGAACCTTCCCTGGCAGAGCTTGCAGCCATTGCCTTTTATCCTGTCACTGGTTGCCTGGGAGAAGAGACCAACCCCCATCTGGTCACAACCTCCTTTCAGGCAGTTGTAGAATGATAAGGTTCCCCCTGAGCCTCCCTCCTGGGGAAAACCCAGGCTAAACATAGAACCACAGACCATGCCGAGTTCGAAAGGACCCATTGGGATCATCATATCCAACTCCTGTTCCTGCACAGGACACCTGAGGAATCCCACCCTGTGTCTGAGAGTATTACCTGAGCACTGCTTGAACTTGGGCTTGGTCGTGTGATCCCCTCCCTGGGGAGCCTGTTCAAGTGCTCCCTCAACTGCTCCTCGTGTGACTGACTCCCTAGACTCTCTCCCAGGTCCACTGCTCTTCTCTGGACAAGCTCCAGCACCTCAATGTCCTTCTTGAAGCAAGGGGTTCAAAACTGAATCCAGTGTTTGAGGTGTGGTCTCACCAGTACTGAGTACAGAGGGATAATCACTTCCCTAGTCCTGCTGGCCGTTCTGTTTCTGATACAGGTCAGGATACCCTTGGTCTTCTTGGAAACTTGGGAACGTGTTGGCTCGTGCTCAGCCACCATTGATCAGCTCTTCCAGGCCCTTTTCCACGAAGCAACTCATGTAGAAATTTAATTCATGTCTGTGCAATAGTGGCCAAGAGGTCCACAACTGCTAGCTTCTAAAGAATTATAAAATTATGTTTTTAAAAGTAAGAAAGAACAGCTTTCATCACAAAAAAAGCCAAAAAAACAAACAAAAAAGGCATTTTAAATATTGACTCCTTCTGTCACATTTGTGTTTGTAGTGACATTACCTGTGCAGTGATATCCTTGACACATCTTAGTCTCTGCTTCAGTGAACCCTATTTTCTTAGTATCAGTCAAAGGTGTTTCTGTGGTCCCTAAGGGGAAATGTAAATACCCTGCCCTTGAAGGAGTTTTAGGTTCAATGTTTTCTTTCAGTTCAGACATTTTTGCAAGTCTTCTCACACCTACCAGTCATTTTCCCTCTCCATCAGTGGAACTGAAGCACTTTTCCCTTTGGCAACAGCTGTTGGACATCATGACAGAAAATCTCTAATACGAGAAGTAGATTTCTGGAAGTATGCTCAGACACCTCCTTCCCACCAGCTCCAACCTTCCTGGGCTGTGTCCTGCTGTCTCTGACCCAGGACAGATCACACCAGTATCTAGATCCTTATCTTGACTGGGATTCCCAGGATATCTTGTAAAGCAAGTAGAGATCTGTCCTGCTGCATAATGTGTCATTTCATCAGTCTAACTCCTTTGCCTGAGGTGAAGAGACTTTTGACTTCCATAAGTACAAGAAAGCTTTTCACTATTCTTTCTCAAGAATAAATTCCCACTAGTACCAACACAAATCAATATTAAACAATGTGGAACATTGTACTGTTTACTTATGTGTGTGTATTTTATTGTGTGTTTGAATAATGTGTGTTTGAATCTTTCTGCTGTGTTCAGATGGATGGCTTAGGAGGAAGTATGTAAGAAAAGAAAAAATTATATTCTTCTATCCAAGGGTAACAGAGAACTGTGGCACTGCCAATTCTTTACTATGATTGTCGAGCCTAATCTTTTCATGTCAACAGCCAAATATACGATATGCCCTAACATTCCTGCACAGCTTATCCAGAAATGTCACTGTTTATAGAGTGTAATGAATCCTGAAACTTGCTCTACTGGAGGGCTTTTTCTCCACCCTCTAGATCCACTATTCTTGTTGTTTCAGTCCCAAAATATGAGCATATTTTACCACAATGCTAAAAGTCATGTCAACTAAACATCATGAAAGAAGCAAGAAGAACTCAACCTTGACAATTCATGATGGTCCATGTTCAGCTGAATTATAAATAGGACTTGTATTCTTAAGAGTTATGTCTTCTAAGCTCAACACATAATCATGCAAAAATACCTTTGATTTAGATTTCAGATGATATAATGTAAATAATTACTTAGAGTGTGAAATAAAGAAATGGAAAATATGGTATTTGTATATCATTATGGGATAGCCATATGTCAGCAGAGAGAATCACCTCTCTGAGTAAAGTTTGTATTTCTGAATGAATTTGTCGCATTGAGAAACTGAGAAAGACAGTGAAAGATTATATTATAGTTGGTTTTGTTTCCAGCTGATTTCTGTTCCCAACTCTTTCTATTTTACTCATTCCTGTTCTTTTACTGGACAATGTTTTTGTACCTGCAGTGTGATGCAGATCAGGAAATTGATCTTAAAAAAAACCAAAAAATGAACAACATGAACCCCCCAAACAACAGAAACAAATAAAGCAAAAAACAACTGCTGTTGCTTTTAGGTTAGATCACCCGAATGGTGTATGCACACCAAGGAGAGGTGCTTGTGATTGTAGGAGCACAACCAAGAAGAAGGAGGCTGGTACCCAGACATCAGCTGGTATTTCAATAAGAAAAGATCAGTATCATGAAGCCCATAGACTAAAAGGACCAATACCATAGAGACATAAAAGAGTTTGTGTTAGAAAGGACCTTTAAATATCATCTAGTCTACCCCCTCTGCAATGAGGAGTGACATCTTGAACAAGACCAGTGTTAAAGCTGGATCTCTCTGTAAACCATGATCCAAGTTAAGTTAAAACCTCTGGGAATCTCTCTATTAGTTTTAATAGATTTTTAACTAGGCCCATGACAAGTGTAGGAAATCTGTATGTTCTGATCTGTTAACAAAGAATACATTGCTTATTTTATATAACACATAATTTCTTCATCCACAAAACATTTAAGGCAACCACAGAAACGTGAACATCGTAAGAGCCTGAAGTAAATGAAAGTTTTGTTGCCTATGGGTCTCCTTAAATTGTGACCATCTGTTGGCCTGCTGAAACAGGTGCTGAGCATTTGCAACTCCACTGAAGCACAGGGAGCTGGGTGGAGTTCTGCTCTAGCTGAAAATCATCTCATTCTGTTCAGTCCACAATTAGCCATTGGCCAGTACGTGCTGCCATTAGTTGAGCCAGCCCAATACAATCTCATAAAGAAAATCAGTTTCTTTACAGATCTACAAGTGTCAATTTTTTTGAACTGAGTATTATTTAATCCTTTGTATTTGGGGTTTATCTACACAAGAAGTAAATGCAGCAAAATACTATTTCTTTGAGCTATGGGCACATTAATTAACAGCAAGAAGTGTTGGAAAGAATTACTATATTGTCAGTCTAACTTTACAGACAAAATATATTCTGTCAATTAATTTTAATATGTTCCAAATTTTATTCACTGTGGCATACAGAATGGAAATGAAATAGAACTTAGCTGAAAACAAAGAATAGTTCCTCAGCTAGAGTTCAATTATGTTACTCTTTTTAATTTCAGTTGTTCTTTGCTAATTCCTGTAAGTTAAGACCTGTCACACAATGCAGATTTTATCCAGTTAACTAGAAAAACAAGATCAAATCTATTAGGATCCTCTAAGCCAGTAGATAGAAGTTGCAGGCAAAAGTGACCTTTTCCTGACATAGCTTTCCATATATTTCCATGGGATGCAAATTCCCCTGGCTCATGCCTACCAGGTAAAAAATATTGCCACAAGCAAATTACAGTTTTAACAGAATTGTTGCATGGGGCAAACAATCTGCTGAAATGGTTGAGAGGTTTAGGAAGCTTATTCCAAACCACTAGAAAATTGCTGCAATAATTTCTGCAGAATTTATAGTGCCATTGTAGCCAGTTTTTCTTTATACTATGCACATTATTGATTCAGCTGTGCTAGTAATTGTTAGGGATGATATTATAATAATGTCATTTTGGCAAGATGCAGTACTATTTAGCTAATACATTATTTTCTAAAAGGATTCCTTTTAGAAACCCTATGGTCTTACTATATCATTTATTCCTTTCTTCCTAGCCTTTGAATACAAACAGAAATAGAAATGGCAGGAGGTAACAAAGATTGTCATATAATCTCTTTCCCCTTAACCTTTATTCAGGATGATGCCTTCAACTCATGAAAAGTCTGCTTTGGAGCAATGTGAAATGTTTGCTAGGAAACCTGAAGCAAAGTAAAATTCAGCTGTTTGCAGCTTTTCCTACAGATGTGGTATCCAGCCCATGTTTTGTCAATAGGGTTGAATCTTTTGATTAAACCTGAGGCTAGTTATGAATGAATTGAAGCCAATTTATTGTTTTGTATTAAAAGAAAAAGATAAACGCCTGGATTTCACATGCTTCCAGCTACAGATTGACCAAAATCTGAACTGTGAAGTTCTTGTTATTGCTTCAAAGAGGGAAAATGCCAGAGTTGAAGCCTGGAGAGAGAGGGGCTATGATGAGCAGAAGGGCTGCAGGCAGAGGGTTGCAGTTATTCTTTCACATCCTGCACTGCTCTCTCTGAGAGAAACTGTTCAGATTCCTGATTTGCATCCCTGCCACAAATGAAAAAATGAGCAAAAGAAGGTGCCCAGTAGAAGGCTGAAGCAGCCTGATAATGTTTTCTCTCTTTGCTTTTTGATTTTGCTTCCCTCCTCTCCCTTTCTCCCCACAGAAACTGAAAACAAACCCACAATGCCAATAACAACTCTTCATCACTTTGTCCTGGACAAAACCCATGAGCTCATTTAGGATATATAATTAATAGTTGTCATATAGCTTTCTGTTTATTACTAAAACGGAGAGTTGCAGAGTGAAATAAGCAAAGACTTTTTCTTAAAATTTGAGTACTTCAACCATATTCCCATTCCAGCCTTAGAGTTGGTTTCCAGCAACCTGCATTGGCCTTTCAGAGATAAATGGAAGGTGCAGAAAGGTTGCTTGTTTTAAGGTGTATCCCAGGAAGCCAGTATGTGCACACAGTGAGAATGGTAGCTGCAGATACAGGAAACATGCAGTAAAAAGCCGCCTTGGTTTTTGAAGCAAGAATCCACCACATATTATTGTCCAGCATCTGTCAGGTGATTAGCTATACAACCAGCAGAGAAAGGCAGGTGATGGGTAGATGAGCAAAATAGTACCTAGAAAAAGGGCAAAGTAAGGATTCTGATCAATGGGAATTTAAAACTTCAGGTAAAATAGTATAACAGAAGCTTTAGAGTATTGGAAAGAAGAATCTAGGCTGTATAGAGGACTGCCTAGGGGGAATAAAATAAGAAAGTAAAAGTAAAATTTCTGTTTCGCTACCTCATAGGAGGGAAAGAATAAGAAGCGAATGTAATTTTGTAGCTAAACATGATAGCAGATAGTAGCACAGTTGCGAAAACTGAAGGGAAAGGACAGACCATCACAAATGATCAAGTGAAAATAGTTTAAGAAGTTAAGACATCCTCAGCTGGATTTTACCAATCCCCCAGCTGAAATGTGATCATTGACTGTGATCCATCACTCAACAGGAGAACAACAGGAGAGCTCAAATCACCCTTCACAGCACTTTTCAATGCTACATCTCAATAAGTTTTATAAAGGATTCAAAGCACATTGTGCAGTTCTGGAAATATAAAAGGTGTCCTCATTAGGGACAAGATCGCTGGAGGATCACTGCCTGCATATAGCACAGAGAACAGAGCCACTGATCTTACTCTAGAAAAAGTGCCTGAGGATGACAGGGAAAACAAATATATCCAGAAAACAAGGTAAACTGGGTCAGGCACTTCGGGTGGCAGAGAATTCAACAGCAATCATAAGGTCACCCACTGAGGAAAGTTGGGCTGTGTGGGAGTACAAAAGTCCATTGAAACAACTGTGGAAAACAGAATAAATGGGAAAACTCAAATGCCCAAATTGTACCAGCAGTGCAAAAAACAATTCAGAAAGACCAGCTAAGAAAGAAAGACAATGGAATTCTTATGATGGTTTCTAGTGAAAGCAGAGGCCAGCTACCCAGACTGATGAAAAGGTTGTCAGTACTTGTTATGGACAGCTGAACTGTCGCATCAGTTTAATAAACAACCAATTTGATTTGCATCTGAACTGTGGAATAAGTGCATCATCAGTGACAAGTATCCCTTTTAGGGAAAGGGATAAAACTGAGTTTGGACCAATGACAGTCAGGTGTTGGATGTTATAGTTGAGAGTTCATGATGAACACAAACACAATCAAAAGCAACAGAGAAATGCTAATGCAGCATCTGGCATCACATATTTGCCCTCTCTCAACCAGAGGAGATAGAATTTTCTTTATGGGTTTTGTTCTAGCAGTTCTACAATGGCTAAAAGGCAATGGAGCTTGGAGGAACACTGAAAAGAGAGTGAGCGCTATGCTATCTCACTAGATTACTGAAATGCATAATTCCACTTGAGAAAAAAAGGGATTAGAGAGGCTGTAAAGATACGAAACAGTGTTGGACTTTCTAATACTCTTTCAAAGGGAGAGAATGTTCCAATAATAGTCATAACAACCAGTATCTTGGAAAGTTGCACTGTTTAGTAGGAAACAGGTAAAAAAAAGTTCCCACTACTGTTGACTGAGGGCAGATTTATTAATGGCAAAAATTCTAATTTAAACACCAAAAATATTTTTTGGCATACTGAGTTGCATGAGCCATTCAGTCAAGAGGCCAGAATTCTCCATAGAACCCTTGGGCTAAAACTTAAAAGCATCAGGCTGATTACAAATGTGTTTGTATGTAAATTGAGTCTCTCCCTAGAGAAATGCCAAGCATCTGGCAGGTGCTGGAGAGCAGGCTATGGTAGTTTATAACCTGGTAATATCCAAAATGGAAGTGAAGACTGCCATAGGAGATAACCTTTTATATGAGATGGCACATGGGTGAAAGATCACTGTGTTTAAAGTGACCCAGAAGTAATGTCAGCAAAGGAAGAGCAGGTGTCATAAAAATGAAAAACGCGGCAGTAAAAACCAAGCTTGAAATGAGCTAAAGCACATTCTGCTGGCCAGTAAAAAAAAACAAACCCTTACTGAGGACATAAATGAAACAGAACAGGTTGTCCAAGATTTTTCCTGTACTTCAAAAGCCACCTGAAATCCCAAATAGCTCTGGAAAATGCTGGACAGATATGTTCACTATTTGCAAAAAAAATGGCCTGAAGGTGGAAAACAGTCATCTCATTTCTGTGTGGTGTAGGTGTAGACCTTCATCCACATGAGTTGAAAAGTTGGATGGAATTACTGAAGTAGAAGTTGCCCTGCACAGATATGCTTGGAGTGTGGTTCATTTGGTGTCTGAGGTTCACTGAGATAGGTCTAGCTGAAAGGAGGCTTGTGTGTTGCACACAGCTGAAAGTCCAGCATTTCTTCCCTAGTTCTTCTAACAAAGAGCCAGAAACTTCTTCATTTTAGAAATGTGCATTCTCTTTGGTTGATAAACATGCTACATGAGACAAAGACCATTTCTCTTGCCAGAGACTTCAAAGGGCTTTGACCAAATGTCGAGTGAAAATACACTTATGGCAAAAATTATTGAAATTCAATGCCAAGGCTGCTCCAAAAGCTATTTTCTGTGCTCCTCCTCCTAAATTTTATCATTTTGGTTGCACTTTATCAAAGCCCTTGGGGTATCTATAGTATAGTCTATATTGTGCTTGTTCTGACATTACATTAAAATGAAGAGTGCTGTGTGAAACTATCAGCATTGCATGCAAGTGCTGCAGCCTTGCTCACACAAAATATTTGTGATGTCTGAAAGTGCTGTATTGTACTGTTTGACTTGGCTTTCCTTGATAGAAATATTATGAAAGCCAGTATTTTAATGCTGTCTATTGTTATGAGATTTAAAAAAATGAATTATTATGCTGAAGATTTTTTTTTCCAAAGAGATAATATTCCACAGTGCTGACAGGCTTTTTTCTCTAATGATATATGAATTGGAGCTAACAGGGGAGACAATAACTGCAGGCCTTTTGATTAATCTATTTTCTTTGGTCCTCTCTTTAAAATGATAGATTGGTCCATGAGGACAGTTTGCCATAGATATTTGCAATAGAAGTGTGAGCCCCAAACAAAATAAGGAACCAAGGTTTTTTTAATATATTGTAGACATCTGGTCCATTTTCACTAAGAAATTAGCATAGAGTTACCATCTAATTATTGTCATATGCAAAATGCTGGAAAGAGAGTCCAGATGTATCTGGTGACATGGGGGTAGAAAAGAAAAAGATTCCTGCAGCATAATTTAAAAGAAGAATGTATTTTAGCTCTACAATTTAACTTCTGTGATTCAAATCTACCTAGATGTGAAAAAAGAAAATAAGCAGAGGAGAAAAACATCCCTTTCAAGTCGTGACATGCTTATGATAAGTCTTTCATAACATCTCAGTTGCATTACTTTTGTCTGTTTAGAGTCAATGAGTTGACACGCTTTAAAAAGTAAAGACAAGTGATAGAACAAATTGTACTGGATAGACAACAGCTGTACAATCTGTACCTGTGATGGTGATAAAGTTAAACCAGACTCTACTCAGAACCAAGTATTATAATTTCCATGTCTGACTCAAACCTGCCAAATGGTATTCTGCAAAATGCTACAAATTATAAAGCCTCTTTGCTAAATAGTGTTATTTCAAATATTGTGAAATGCCTTTTAAAAATTACTGTAGAAGTCATGGCAATACTGATGAGTGTAGTTCATAGAATGGACTCAACAATGTTGAAGTGTTGTGTGTCTCCACCATCCTCCAATAGCACAGCTGCCAGCATGTAACAAACACTATGTAAGGTGTATTTAAGTACTTCTGTGCCCTGCGGTCTTACCAAACATGCAAACCGACCAAGTGTGGGGAGAGAGGAAACGAGGAAATGAGGGCAACATGCAACAAATATGCAGTGTGATGGTTAAGGTGTGCTACACAAACAAATCAGATAGAGGGGCTGCACACTTAACAGAGGATTTTTGATTGCTTATTGCAAAATGGATGAAGACAACCCTTCTGTGATGGCAGAAGTGGATTATCACTCAACCAGTAGCTTTAATTTAACAAGCCAGGGGTGCTGAGATGGTGTTAATGGAGGGCCAATTTTAAGACTTTGAAGATAAGTTAGCTAAAGACTTACTGAATTAAATCAACAAGGCAGAGATCCATCTCTCTTATGTTAAACATCTGGGTGTTTATGTTGGAAGGCTTCCTGTAAATGGAGAAATAGACACCTTCTGAGACAAGTTCTGTTGATCAGTGTCTCTCATCCTTGGCTACCCAGAAAACATTTGACCTAAGCACTTTAAATTACAAAAGCTGAATCTGGACCAGTGAGTTTGACTCTCCCTTTATTTGTGACGCATTTGACACTTGGAGAGGTGTAAGATTATAAGAAAATTACTACTTCTCCTTTTCTTTGCATGGTGTAAATATGGTGTATGGTATTTACCAACAGACTCAAACCCACTCTGTCATTTGCTGTAGCAAATCTCTTCCAAAGGAAGAAAAAGAAAGTCACATCACATTACTTCTTTTTAAACCATTCACAAATTATTTTGATCAACCTCAACGTGCATTTTTAGACAAATACAATAATTAGTTATAAAAAGATACACTATGCTATAGGCAGTGCTCTTGCAACATCTATTTTGCTAGGAAAACAAATATTTACACTAAATCTTTAGACTGAGGTACTGCTTTTATGGCCCACTTTGGGCCATGACACATCAGGGCTGATAAAAGTAAATTTCCTTTTTACTGCTTTAGAGCTACAGACCTGGGTGGAGAAAGGGATATAACCATAGCAGACAACTGCATCTAAGGCAGATTTTGCTTACAATAGAACAGTTTATTTCTGGCTTGTTTCCTTTTATTTCTTAAGCCCTTACCTTTCTGCACTGGTTTTTTGGGCTTATTTTGTGGTTTACTTACAG
Source organism: Chamaea fasciata (assembly GCF_029207755.1). Classification (NCBI taxonomy): domain Eukaryota; kingdom Metazoa; phylum Chordata; class Aves; order Passeriformes; family Sylviidae; genus Chamaea; species Chamaea fasciata. The sequence goes on along the minus strand of NW_027094086.1, from coordinate 10,723,902 downwards.
GTGTGTTGGACCACTCAGATGACAGAAAACCACACACACCACCATGAAATGGAGGTGTTTAACTAGTGACATCCATATCACTTCTCTATTGCTTTCTGGAAGTTAATGTGGCTATTCTGAGTCATCTAGGCTTTCTTCAGAGGGTAGGGAAGTAGTCTCTATAGTATTGTAAAGAAATAGAAATGCTGTAGAAAAATTCCAAGGGAAAAATCATCCCACCTGTTTTTGGTGCCACTTCTGAGAGCTTTCGCAAAAATATCCTTAAAGAGGCGGCAACAAAAGAGACTGAGTTGCTAGCTCTTTCTTTTTGAATGAAATCTGTCTTCCTATAACAGAGATTGAACAGGAAAAAAAATCCAGGTTGTTAGAAGAAATGGAAAAAATGAAAAGATATGACAGCAGTATAATTCTGCCTGAAGGTAAGGTATGTGTTGCAATGTGCACTGAATTTTTCACTGAATTAATTTGCATGAATATTGCACAGGGAAATGTGTATGTGCTGTGCCTTTAAATGTAGATGCTTCCCAGAATGTTATTTGCATGTTCACAAATTATGTATTCCTATTGTACCATGTATTGGAAAACAACAATAAATGTAGTTGCTACAAGGGAGGAGGGTCTTTTTAATCTTTAATTAAAAATTGAATAGAAGTGTTCTTTGAAGATGTCAATCTCAACTTCATTAATGACCAGATCATACCCTAATCCAGTATATTTGGCAGACTAGGATATACTGACTAATTAAACAAAAACAGTCAGTATTGATATATGAGAACAATCATGCAGCTCTAATTAAAGTTGTAACAAATTGTTTTTTAGTCATTTCATGCATTCAGCAGCAACCCAAATTACACTTATTTTGCAAAAATCCAATTTTAGTCTGTCTTATTGAAGGAAGCCAAAAACTGAGCTCTTTTACACCTACATATGCACTGACACACTCTATGAAATATGTTTTGACAGCTTCCTATAATATTTAGCCAATGATGACAGGCAAGCTAAGGAATCAATAACTAAACCTTTGGTGCATGTTGCAATCAAGAGCAATTATTTACATGTCATGTTGAGTCATTTGGATGGTGAATTATTGTTCAGACCCATCATTTAACCAGACAACTGTATATATGAGCTTGCAATTGGCTCCCTGGTCCCTTGGGACTTCAGTTGAATTATTCTGATGTGAATATTTATGAGGTTTGACGATGGTGTTTACCACTTCATTATGGCAAAGATTTAAGGGTTGTTCTACAGTTCCTGGAAGGGAGTAGCCATGACATTTGGGAAACAAATAGCTATGGTTATACCACCTGCATAGCTCATATGTGGAGAAGCTGCAGCTGCTCTAAGACAGCTCCATGCATCTGTGCACAGTAGGGTGATGGGATTTATATGGAAAAAGCAATGCTTTGTACTGGATCCAAAAGCCAGTGGCTGTAGGGAATCCCACAGATTACCAAATCTGCCTGTTGGGCACCAACCTAGGATGAGTCACACAATGTATGATTTCAAAGCTCACCGGGCTGTGCCTTGCAGGCCAGGCTGATGGAGTGCAGACCCCTGAGGTTGACTCTGATGCTCCAGATGCTCAGTGCAATCAGCTCTCACTCAGCTGCACTTCTCACTTGATGGCACTTTTCAACATAAAATACCCCAAATGGAGCAAATAAAAATTGAGACATGGAAAATCTCCAGGTACCTTTGAAATAGCTGGATGTCTAGATTTACTGAACATAAAATGGTTGAAGTAATTCTTGTCCCATTTATCTAATCCACAGCTATAGTTTCCTTAATCACAGAGTGCAGAAAACTTTGATCATGGAATTCAACAAGTCCCAGTGATATTATTTGTGCTCTTTTTCACAAATGCAGCTGTTATTTTACATGCCTCCCATGAGGCACAGAGACAGTATGTTCCAAGAATGGAGGAACTGAGTGCTCAGCACCTCTTCTGTGACTTAAACTGGATTAAAGTCTGAACTCCTGCACTAATAAATATTAGCATAATTATATAGTGACTATATACTCTGGAAGTTGCATGATAGTACAAAAGTGGAATGTGACTGTTATAGGTTATAAATATGATTTTTGCTTTGGCCACGTTAAGAGGCTCAAGAGTATCTCTGAAGTTTTGAAACTCACGTCTCAAATGGTGTTCTGCCTTTGCCAGTTTACTGATGAACAGTAGAATAGATATTTACTTACCTCTGAAAAATTGTGCTTGTATTGGCTTCAAAGTGGGCAGAGGTTTACAGAAAAACTTTTATACCATTGATGATAGTGGCTGACACATTCGCTGTGCTGGCGTCAACCTGGCTTGAAAACTTGAGGTGTATTACTCTGAGTTTCCCAGATGTGAGGATTTCAGTCTCACCAGCAATTTTGAAAAATCTTGGATAGATATCTTTCTAATTGTGGTACCAATACCTTGCTAGCACATTAAATTCCTTAAAATTGGAAAAGACTATATTACCAGAGAAGCTGACAAGTCTGATCAACAGACATAAAGGTCTGGAGGTGGGAGTTAACATTGCTGCTACAGCTGGTTTCAATGCGACATCAACCAGGTCCTATCAGTGCAAACCTTTCTTAGCATCTTTCCCTTCCTTTCCTAAAAGAAATCTTAATGAACATTTAAAAAACCCAATGAAACAAAGAAAAAAAAAAACCAAAACAAACAAACAACCAAAAAACCACCACCACCAACAGACAAGTTGGCTCACAAAGGCAGATAAAGGTGTCTCTAAACAGCACAGTGTCTCAAGGAGCAATGGTCCTTTCATGCTCCTTAAATCAGAAAAAGGACACTAAGGGCCCTTCCTTACAGTAAATAAGATACAGAATTCAGTTGTCTGCAAACTAGAAGGTCAGGAAACACAAGTGCAGAGCCTGTGGAGCCTCCCCAGCTGAAAGCCTATAAATAATAAAAAAGATTATTCACTGCTATCAATTATAATTACAGGCATCAAACACCCTAAAGCTGAAATATCATTTATTTAACATACAGAATAAGCAGATGTAGTTGTGTGATGCACCTCACTGGAGCACCTTAACACAAGGCTTCAGGTGGCAAAATAAACCACATTACTAGAGCTATAATAGTGATTACATACAGGGATTTTATGTGGCACAGTATGCTCAAGGAAAAAATGACCACCTTACCTTTGTGTAATTTTTATGCATTTCAATGAGCATTTTATCTATCTGTCCAGACATTTTATGTCTGTAACTTCAAGTCAAGGGACTGAACTACCCTGCAAGCCATTTTTAATGATTTCTTGTGTACTGACAGAGTGAATCACACAAGCACCTGGACTGTGATTTGTGTTTCTTAATCTGAAAGTTAAGCTCCAGCTACGGCCCAGTGCGTGGGTCCAAACTCATTGATCAATGGATTTAACTGAAAGATTATTACTGATTGTTTGTACTGGAGGAATATCTCCACAGCTAAACTACAGTACCAACAAAGATGGAAAACACGTGGTTCACAGGGTGTGTCTATTTCTGCCAAATATTTTATCTAACTGGTTCAATCTTAGGTCTTGGCATCCTCACCACCTACAGTAAACATACACTACTTCATTTTTGATTAAACTAACTCCCTCCCTCCAGAAGAAATCTTGTATGTAGTGAAAAGTTCAATCCAGGCACTACCCTTCAGGTGTGAGGAGGATGAGACTTGGTAAGGTGTGGCCCCTTTCAATTTATGAATACCTCCAATCCCCATTTACAAGGGGCAAGCATATTAGTATGTAGGTATATCTGCTTTTAGCACCACTTATGCCACCTTTTGGCCCATTCTTGTCTTGAGGATGTGTTCACAATCAAAGTGTGCTCAGACTGTGCTCTGGCCTCGGGGGCAGGCAGGGGAAGGACAGACTCATGAAAGTGCCTGGGATCCCTTTGGTAAGGAATAAGTTACCCAGGCCCCGTTAAACTGCCAGGCCTCTTTCCTGTATTTCCGTTCTCATTGTTCCTGCTCTCCAAGATATAGATACACAAAAGCTTGACAAGCAGCACAGAAAGGCAGAAAACACATATGACAGCTTAATGGCTTTGAGAAAAGACATGCCAATGTTTGTATTTGCAGAAGCAAGGCAGCACGTCTTCAAATGACATGATGGGCTTCATTTTTTAGGGCATCTGATTAAAGGTCTCACATAATTTGTAAACGAACAAAGGCTTCATCAGACACTGAAAAAATTATTATTATTATTATTATTATTATTATTATTATTATTATTATTAATACTGCAGTCAGTCCTAAGTCCTAAGTCTTGTTCTTTCCAGACAAGAAGTTTCAGGTACACAAGAAGTAAAAAGAATAAAATAAAATTACTTTAATAGCAATTGTCTCAATGTTTTAGTCACAAATAGCTTAAAACCAAGGTAATTCCCTACATTTCTTCTGCCAGTTGCCACCCCTATGCACATTTCTGAATATATATATTAAAACATATATGTCAAAGTTTCACCATTCATGAGAGTGAGAGTAGAACCTTTTTTCAGGATTAGATATATGTCATAATTATCTTTTTTTGCCTGAAATCCATGTGGATTATAATCATCGACTATTCCAAAGCCAAAACTTCTATCTAAACTAAGGGATAAAAGTGGGACCCACAGAAGTACATGATGTCTAATTATTAATTTTGTATTAACTTTATGAAATGTTGCAGAAAACCATTATCAGCTCCTTTAGATGTTTTAGGTATTAAAAATCATAAAAGCTGAAATAAAATCTGACCTTTTTTGGAAAAGGCCTCATGTGACAATATTAACTTTTTTTTTTTCATTTTAACTGATATAGTCATTTTTTCCCAAAACCTCTCTGTAGCAGCTGGCAGATGTCCTTGTGCTGTGGATTTTTTTCCCATCAGTTTTATTTTTTCGGCTTCTGTGGGTTTTTAGGAACTGCAGCATGTAGGGATGATGCAATGACTATGACAACTCCACCAATATAAGCAAAGAATAGTACTGGGCATTGAAAAAGAAAGGATATTTTCAGAGATCTAAAAAGGTTGAAATCACTGCTAAGAATTCAATAAAGGCATTCCATAAATGTAGTAAATGAGCAGGTAAAATTTGGCCTTCACCAGCAGAACTAATAGGAGCCCAAAGCAAGGTGGACGAAATGGCAAATAAATAATCAGAATTTTTAGGTTGTGATATTCTCCAAGAATTTTAAATCCAGTGAACAGATTAGGACATTCAATTTCCTCAGGATTTTAGATGTATTTGTCCTGAGTTTAAGGTGAGTAACTGTGTGAATAAACATTTATGCCCTTCAAGGGCAACAAAATTTATATATCCAGGTCTTTTGCTGACAATAACAGTGCTACTGACTGCAGCAGGCTCACTCTCACTTACATGGGGGGAGGATTTGGGCTAAACTTAGGGTAACTTTTGAATTAAGAGATATTAAGTCAACAATCAAAGTGTCCAGAGAAAAACGGAGAAAGAGAAGTGATGTGAAAAATGGAGAAAGAAGTGAACCTGAAGAAGTTCCTGCAGGAGACCAAGGAGAGAATACAGCACCAGAAACAGAGGACTGGGTGAAGTAATTACCACATGGTTAGAAAACTAGGATCAGGACCAAGCTTTTTAATCCCACCTGCTGTGATGGACTACATTCCTGGACCTGCTTTCCTTCTACATCTCCACTTTGAATCATTCCACATTCAGGAAAAGACTGATGAAGTCCAAGTCAAATTCATCCCAAATACACACAGAGATTCCTCAGCATCAGGCAGAATTATTCAATACAGAGTGAGTTTCCTACCTCAATGTTGTGCCATTATACCAGTGAAGGAAACAACAGAGATAAGAGAGTCCAAATTGCATAAGTTTCACTAAGTGTAAAAGGCAGGAGAAAATTAAAAGCAAGTAAGGTGGGTGTTTGCCTAAAGATATGTGTAGGAGTTGAACAGACTGAGTAAAATTAGAGATTAACTCCTAACCTATGATACAGACAACATCAAGATCTTCAAAGAAGAAATTAGAACAGTGAAGGAAAATCTGAGGTAAGATGGGGCTGTGATAGAGTGGGAAGAAAAGAAGGAACTGCTATAGGAAGTCACTGTGCAGGGACTGCACCCTCTGTAAAAGGAGCCTGTGGGAGTTGATGGATTGCTACTTCATAGCCACTGAGAAAGGAAATCTGGAGTCTAGCATCAGAAAAAATATTGAACTGAATCTCCATGCCTGTGATAGGTACATATTTGGAAGAATGAGACCAAGAGGTGGCCATATCTAGTATTAGCTGTATTGGGTTGTACAGAAAGAACAGGGTCTTGGCTTCCAAGACATCAACATTAAAAAAGTAATACAATACAGTTATTACAAAACAATAATTGAAAGCCCGAGAGAGTTATCTCTTTTACATAATGTGTCTGTTTTCTGGTGAATTCTTCAGAAAGATTTCCTCAATTAGCAGTAAGAAATAAATATTCAAGGAGACAAGAAAATGTGTTCTTAGTGAATTAGTCTGATTAATTACATTTACAATCTGTTTCTTTTAGTGCATGCTTTCAAAAAATTGCATTTTTGATGAAGAGTTGTGCTCTGCTGTTGAGTGTGGAAAAGAAGGTCTAATAGAAAAAAACCGTAAGCTGCAGGATTATGCAAATATACTGGTTGCACATGTACACACATATTGTTCATTGTCAGTTCACTGAGGTTCTTGGTTTTACTCTGTGAATAAGAGTCCCTGAAATAATCTTGTAGCTGCTGAGACTCAGAATAAAATAGTGGTTGTCCCTGGAGACAAATTTTTCAGAAATATAGCAACAAAATATATAATATGTAAGAAATAAGGCTGCATAGTTAGTTTTGGATATGTATATAGAGCACAGTCCAGCTACCAAAATTTAAGAAAAACTCTAATAAAGTTTGTTGAATTAAAGTCTTTAATAGAGCTTTTTTAATTGGTGCCACTTGATACTGAAACTTTTTGATCAATTTCCCATGTTGTGAACAGCCCAGAGCTCTCACCCAGACACTCCTGTGCTGCTCCAGCTGGGAGCTGTGCAGACACGGGGCTCAGGGTTTGTGGGCTCAGAGTAAAGGCAAAAGCCCAGCTGTTCTACTTGGCATTTACCCTGGATGATTCCTGGGAAATCTGCCAGGTTCATGCTTAGGCAGCACAGGCTTTTCCATGGAGGCTGTGGAGGAAATACAATCCTCTCTGGGTAAAACACAGGCAAACCCTCAAGGGAATCCTGAGAGCAAAAACTCAGAGATTTTGCATCATCTTCCTTACAGTAGAGGTTGTTCAAGGCTCATTCTCTCTTGCAGTTAGAAAAAAAAATGAGCTGCCTTTTTTTTTTTTAATAATCCTTTTAATTTTTATGAATGTGCACTTCAAATTAAAAGTTTGATGTAACATTTTTTTGCTCTAGAGGATCCCTGAAAATTGTTCAGCAGTAGTAGTGCTGGGCAGTCTTACCAGGAGAATAAAGAGCCTGGGTTAGTTGCTGTTGATGATGATGATAAGTTTGTAAATATCATTGTCTCATTGCAACACAGTCTTGAAAAGAGCTTTTTTTATCCAGGACCTGGAAACTTTTCCCAGCTACTGCTCAGCAGACAAAACCTCCAGCAGCTACTGGCTCAGGCACAGAGGCCCCACATCGTTGCATGTGTTCCCAAGGTGGATTTTCTCTAATCTACCCTGCACCTTCACAGTGCCTATGTCAAAGCTGCCAGTGTAAACATTCCAAGTGCACACAGGCACATCCTCACATACACACCAGAAAATATCTCTCATGCCTTATTTCCATTAATATTTCCATTGATATTTCCATGAATGAAACCTCAGTGCAGCAAATATTCACAGAAAGAAAACAGAAGCTGTCATAGACACTGTCTGAGTGAACTATATGATGCTAAAGAAAACTTAAACCAGCAGTGTTCATCTCTTTATCCTGTGGTCCTTTGAATCTATAGGAGTTTTTTTCATACGTGGATTGCTGAATTTGGCCCATAATTCTCCTTTCAGAAGTTCTAGATTGATCCAAAATTCTAAACCAAATTTTAGCTTATTTCATTAAATTTTTTAAAGAATTTAAAGATTTGCAGAAGAAAAGCTTTGCAGAAGAAAAAAGTCTTTGAAAAGGTACTGACTGAAAGATTAAAATTTACAAAAGTCTAGAATGATTATCATTATTAATATCTACAACATACCCCTCACAAGCCTTGAGATGCTTCCAAGAATTAAATTAAACTGATTTTTAAGGAAGTGGGAAAAGTCCTGTCACCTACATGATCTGAAATAAGACTTTTCAAATCCCTTAGAAGCATTCAGATGAAAGCATTTTTTGCCCTACCACATGCACAGAGAAGGAGAATTCATCTTTTTTATTGACCTTCAGCTTCTCTGCCTGTGCTTTGGAGAAGCCCAAGTTAACTGTACTTATCCCTGATCCCTTTTTCTCATCCTCCCCTCAGAGATGACATTCCAGCTAAGCTGCTTTGGGTGAGGACATTCGTGGTACAGAGTCTGGTGTCCTACTTTCTAGGAACAGGTCAAGCATAGACAAGCTGAATGTGTTTTGCAACACTCAGTGTCTCATGGCATCTGATAGGCAATCTCTGACCTCTTAGTTTTCCCATCTTCTCATTTTCAGAAAGGTGGTTGGGAAGAGATTTTCTTTTTGTTTTCATGACTGGATTTAAAGAAAAAAAATAATAATAATTTCCTGATGCCTAAATTCTGAATTTAGTCGCATTTTTGATCTAGCATAATGCTGCTAAAAACGATGAGGCTGAAAGGGATCACCAGCAGGATCATTCTGTGAATGAAGGTGGAACAAAACCTGTGAGAGAACAGAAGGGTCTGGCTTCTTTGAGTAAATAAATACCTTAAATGCAATGCTGAAAGCTATCCATGGTATCACACAAACATATCAGTTGGCTGAGTTGAACTCTCTGTGGAACCAACAAACATGTTTAACCAAATTGTAGTTTATGCAAATCACTTTGCATAGCTTTGAACTTAACTTGCATTTATTCCTTACCCTGGTTTACAAGGAATTTTCTTTCTCTCCTTAATTATTTGCTTTTGTTTGGTTTTATTCTGTATCATGGCATGATCTCTGCTGTAGGAGGGATAAATTCCACATCAGACAGCTGTTCCGACCAAAAAAACCCCCCTAATCTAGATAAACAAGTCTCTAATCTGGAGGCATATGAAAGTTCTCCAGACAAGGTCTGCTCCCTGCTTGGGGTTCGTTTTGCTTTCTGGTTCTCATATATAGAGGCCTGCTTGGGAAAATCAGACAGACTGTGTCTGCTTTGAATTTATCAGGCGAACACACACACAGAAAACAAGAGTGTTTAGACTCTGGGCTGCTGGTGAACGCTCAGAATTCCCCACTGTCCCAATGACTGTAGAGCTAGTTGGCACATCTTCAATAAAAAATTACATCAGTGATGCTCTGGAAACTCAATTGAGGTATAGGAATTACAAGAAAATAAGCAAATCCACAGTGAAAACTTTGGCAAAAATTCTCTACTTCATTTCAAACGTAATAGCATTCCTGGTCTCTAATTTCTATTTTATTTTTAGTGACAAATGAATTACTAGAACAGCTCCTCATAATCTATTTCTTTCCATTTCTCAGACTCTTTTGGGGAGTGGTATAATTTTAGACTGTAAAACTATAAGCCATCTGGTTTATACATAATTGAGCCACTCATACTTACATTTTTTGGATGTAAAGCCATGCTTTAGACAGAACTGGAGAGAGGCTGTGAGAAGTTACACATTGTTGAGAGCAAAGCTGACTCCACTGCCTCTCTAGGCATGCCTCCCATCTGGCCTTGGTTTTGGCTCACCTATAGTGTCACCTTGCGTGGGATGACAGTGTCAGAAGGGACATCCACACTGCCTGTAGAAATTGCTGTGGTGTTAAGACAGGCACTTAAAGTCCTTTTTTTTGGCTACCAGCCAATATATAAGATTAGGCATTTGAGCAGAAGTGCTGATTTTATTATTCCTGAAATGCTCCAAAGCAGAGGGGAAGGTGGTACTCTCTTGGATTTTTCTGTCCCATTAATTCATGGTCAGTAAACTGGTCAGTTTGACCAGCAGGTCATGAAATCCAGTATGTAGGATTGGTAAGAATGGTGACATCATACAGGATGAAATGGGGAATTTGAAAGGGCCATCCATCCAGTCTTTTTCTCCAGCCTACCTCAATTTGCTAAGCTCAGTGTGGAAATTCTGCTTGCTTATGGGTGACAGTGCAGCTGTGTCACGTGTTGGTTTGGATTTACATCTCTGGCTCACCATCCCCCTGAACTGCAGTGGGAGTCATTCACTGAGTAAAGTGTCCATTCTCTAAATGTATTTTTCCGTACACCTGGAAGAGAATGATCCCAAAGAAATTTGCTTTTCCTCAGCAGATACCCTAATGATGTTCCTTGCTGTGCTGCTGTCAGTAACAGAGGACAACGCTGTGAAGTTTGGGTGTCGTTGCCATTTTGATCACAGAGATTACAGCGAGTGAGTGAACAAGGCAGGAACAAACAGCACAGTCAAAACAGTGAGCAAATCTGCTGAGTGTTAGAAGTTAATGAAATACAGTTGGCTGCCACTGACATTGGGCAAACACAGGCTGAAGGCTTTCAGCACAGCAATACTGTATTTTCTCTAAATGGGTTTACTGCAATAATTGAAACACAATATGCAATTAAAGCATATTTACTGCATCCTCTTGAAACTTGTGAAGCTGATGAGGAACACATTCATTCAGCAAACCTATCTTGCTCTGTTTGCATTGCTAGCTGGGCTGGCAGAGGCACAGATGGGAAAATTGCTCTGAAGAAAACAGCTCTGCCACTGAGAAACGTACATTCCATCATCCTAAAATGCCAACTAACGCAATCATCAGAACAAGATCCAATGAAACATCATACTGATACTGGCTTCACACAGGTCTGTACATCTGCTGCCAATCTGTTGTCCATTTATGCCCTGTTTATGGCCCAAGGGAACAATTTCTGTGTGCAGAATTTCTGTCTCTCAAGACAACTGCTTTGGAGAATGGCACTCTAAGGGTGCACATTACCTGACATGGGATTTTTCATCTTATATTCTGCTCAGAAACAATATGATTCAAGGCACTGGAAAGATAGCTACCAATACTAATGTATTGAATTAGATCAAACCCTAACCAGTGTCCATACTGCCTAGATGCTGACAAACAATGGGAAGAATCCTGCCATTGCTTTTGGAATTTGTAATCTCTCCTGCCTTTGCATCTTTATGTCTAGTCAGTGATCATGCACTTCATCTTAGTAGCTGGAATGTATTTAAAAAGTTGACTTGGAGCTGGAGTGTTCACACCTGCTGAGAATGTGCCCAAGGTGATTTCTGTGGACATTTGTGAGAGAACCCTGACCATTACAGGCATACATTCCTCACCTGATCATGAACAGGCACACTTGTCATTTTGCCAAGTAGCAATAATCAATAAAGGAGAAAATCCAGAAAATTTAGAGCTACTCATGGCTCCAGAGCTATATGAAGTCTGAAACAGAGAAACTTCTTGGATAGTACAGTGTTTTCTGTTATGCCTCTCTCTAGCACTGTTTCTCAGGAAGCTGACAAAATATCTTTGTGGAACAACAGAGCCTGGGAATTTCTTTCCAACAAGTCCAACCCACGTACCTCCCAGGCCCCAGTTGATACCAAGGATAGGAGCTGAGGTGAGAAGGCATCACAGAACATCTAACATGCAATGCCACCATGTGTCTGAGAGATGGGGTGTAAAAAACTCCTTCCTAGTGGATAATTCCCAAACATTAAATTATTGAATGATGGATTTATTTATTTCACAGTTTGCCATAATTTTCCTCACTCAGTTACAGACTGGGTAATGATTTAACTGAACTCTGAATAAGCCAATGTGCCAAGTCCTGCCTCTCATAAAGTTACATTGCAACATAAAAGGACAGGCAGAGGTCACTTCCACACTTCTGGACAACTTGGGTACAGAGGCACATCCATAAGTTCTACAGTCTTAGGGACAAGTTCAATTATGCAGCACCTCCACTAAGCACAGCCCCACCAGTTGCTAGGTAAAATCAACAGTTGATAAAACACTTACATAAAGCTATTTCTCCTTCAGCTCTTGCACAAAATTCCTCCCATTGCAACGCTAGACTAAGCACTAACAATGAGTATCATTAATGGAATTGTATTTTAATGGCTCAGGAGGTGGACTCTGTAAAAATGAGGAAAGGGACAGAAACCTGGATTTAGAGAATAAGGATGAATTTAGACAAGAAGGATGGATTTCAGTTCATTTTAACCATCTGAAAAAAGAGCATCTGGGCTAAGCTTGTTCTTTGTGCTTTGCTCAGCCCCTTTCAAACAAAGGAGAGAAGCAGATGCTTACAGAAGACAAAGTTAGATTATCTTACGAGAGAAGTGATTTTGAAACACTTAAATAAGACAAGACAAGGACAGAGTATATGAAGAACCATACAGAGATCAAGGAACTATTGCTTTTTTCCTTCACAGAAACCTAAACGTGTGCAGAATAACTTCTCAAGTCTCCTGCCTTCCTCATGGTCTTGCTTGCTAGAATTCAAAGACAAATCCCGCAGCTGCAGATATTACAGACAGTTCAATGAGAGGTAGAATGCATAAAACACAGTTCTTTAATCTGAAGGAACAGCTTGTCTAAACACTGATACCTGGAAGCCAGGAGGATCTCTAAGTAGAACTAAAAATTGGGTGTAATGTGGCACAACAGAAACCACAGCATTGTAGTGTGGAAAGATCCTTTGGAGTTTGGGCCTCATGCACTAGGATTCATAAAATTGCGTCTGACTTACTTGCCTGAGCTTCACACGAGTTCACTGGAAAGATCACTTCCTCAAGTCTCTCCTGTCAAATGGTGTGATGCTATTTAAAATAAATTAATTCTTTCTAGGACTTGAGTACATTTTTTACATCACCTGTGAAGCTTTCTGAACACAAGAATATCACTGACATCATAATCTGTGGTTGATTCATTAAGTGGTGGGCTGAGAAACATTACAGAATGTGAAATGAAAAATTTAGTTAATAAGGAAGAGGTCAGACTATATTATATGAATTAACAGATCATAAAAAATGCGTAGGTATATGATGATTTCAATACTAATCAATTTTTATTTGAAAATTGTGATTCTATGGCTCTATAGAAAAGAAATTATAGGAAGACTTTATGCCTGGTGCATCTTCCTGCCCTTCCTTCCCTTCCTGATACAGGGAGGGTGAACATACTCTTTAAACTCATTTCCATTAGCACATCTCACTAGGTAGTTGCTTACTCACAAATACAGCAGCCTGATGGGGCCAGTGAAACTGTCTGGCAAAAATGCTAAGAGTGTAATAAGAGCAGACAATCTAAAGGATAACTAAGATGCAGTAAAAGAATGACCAGGAGTCTGTAGTGGTGTTGCTATGAGTCTGAAACAGCATTTTCACTGTACGCAGTTAAATGCTCTGTTGCATGTTTGGACCCTTTCCTTTATGCCTTAGCACAAGACCTTTTGAAGCAGGAAATAAAAATCATTCCTGCTTATATTAATAGGTCTGCCAGTTGGGATGCAGAAACAAATTCAAAATCTTTGATGTGGTCCAGTCAGCAGAGATGGAAACATGGCTCCGTCCTAGGTTGATGTTAGTGTCAAGGAAAAATATGTCTCTCATAGACTTTTTTTACAGATTTAGCCTTTTATTTGTGATGTGGAACATGACTTTTGAAACAAATTTGAAAAAGAAAGAGCTCAAGAGAAAGAATTCATGGAAGAGAAGGAGCCCAGGAAATAGGATTCTTGGGATGATCAAATTCCACCTTAAATAAAAAAAGAAACTGACACAAATGTACGTCCTCCTAACTAACAAGGGTGGAAGTTTGCAATCTCCCTTTATCTTATCCATACCTCAAACTCCATAATGGACCTAAAAACTCCTATTAATTATGTTGATTCCAAGTTTTCTACTCTCTAAAGCATTATGCCATTTACAAAGCAATGTTTTTTTAAAATAAGTCAGTTTGGAAAACAAAAGGGGAAGGGATTATATTGCACATCTTTGAAAAGGTCTTTCCAGGATTCCTCCACTTTCATTTTCCCAGACGAATTGGATGGCTTCTCTGATCTCATCAGAGATGTGGTGAAAAAGAAAGCTCTCCTCGGGTTACCCTACTGAAAGATGAATGCCTAGAGGTAGAAATGGAGAGTTAGAACTTGCAGTTCCTTTTCCAGCTTGGGATGAACTTTGGCTGCATGTCTATCTTCACCACACCTGGACTCATCTTTCCCTAGCTTCTTCACCTTGTCTGCATGACATGAGACTTCGTTCTCCAAGGTTTGTTGTGCAGGCTCCTTCACCCTACAAAAAAGTGAAGCATTTATTTATTGGGACTTTGTTTTTCAGTGGAAATAGTTTGGCAGGCATCTCTTCAAAAACAGTAATGATGCCTGTGCTAAGTTACCATTCTTTATCTTTTATTCGTCCTGTCAGTTTTCTGGCAGACCACAGTAAATCAGAAGCATTTGGAGTTGCACAAATTATTTTCCAGGCTGTCCTGTCACAGTTCAGGGCTAGAGCGCAATGAGAAAACAGATGTGATTTGGAACTAGACATGTACTGTCAGACCTGCAACCTGAGCTTTGATGCTCAAAAAATATGTTGTAAGCACTTGCTTTGTGAGTTTGTCCTGCTAAGTGACTCTTACAGTTGTGGGGTTTTGCCTTGAAAACAAAACTTCTGGGGGAAAAAAAATCACATTCCTAGGTTGTTTATCCTCTGAACTCCTGGAAAATTTGATGAGTATGATTCTGAACTGCTAAGTATCTACAAGAAGATAAGAAATGGAAACACTGGGAAGAAAATAAAAATAAGGGCATGATGCCAGTACAGCAGAGCAATAATCATGGGACTTTTCTTCAGTAGGGCTTCAAGTCTTTTTTTCACAAGTCAAAACCAGTGAACACTTCATTACTTATTGTCATGAAGAGACTGGGAAATGGAATCCTCACCTAGCTGAGGATCAGCCTTCGTTTTTCTCCTAATTTTGTGTGTTTCAAGTGGCTGTGAACCAGAGTTCTGTACCTGAGTGCTATCTGTTGCTTCCACTCCAGCCTACTTCTAGCACAATAATAATCCACTATACACCAGACATCACAGCAGAGGGTTCCATCAAAACACTAAAACACACATGCAGCAACAAAATACTCCTGATACCTTTCTACCAACATTCAAAATAAACTGAAGCATTTCATGAATTTAAAGAAAGTTGCAGAAGCCTCACTCAATGTCTTTTATGTTTTCCTAGGCTTTTTTTTCTCCACTGGTTGACAGAGTTCGCCTGTGTTTCTGTAAAGTCAGTGCTGCTTTAGGAATGAGGTTTCATACATCAATAACTAAGGAGTTTTTTACAAAATCCTGAAGCTTTCTCCTTCCAAAAAAAAAAATCATGTAAGTGATGGAGAAAGCAAATCGAATATAGAAAAATACCCACTCTGGGAACAAGTATATCTAGAACTAGTCCTAACAGCTTGAGGTCAAGGTAAGAAAACACATTTGTAAAAGCTGGTTGCTCAGCTGGTACACACTGCTGCAGCTTAGTTAAATAGGCAGACCTGCATCTGAATTAATAGAACTGCTGACCTACTCCCCTTTGACTGATGAGCAGGTTTATTTCTTAATAAAATCTGGAAATATTAATAACCTTGGAATAGGATTTAACTATTGTGCACATACTAGTGTTTGCTTGTCTTGCTTTCTGAAGCAGTGCAAGAACTGTGTCCCTCATTACATACTTGCACTTCTAATTTGTCTAGAACAGAAATCCCTACAAACCTGTGCACATTAATAGCATATTTAACATGCAAAATTATGGTTATAGATAGAGACTTACAATTTGACCTCTATCGCTAACAAGAAAAAAGATCCTAGTAAGACCCCAAAATACAATGTCATCAATTTTGTGTTGTTCATAATGTTACAAGTAACACCCTTACTCCCCTGCAGGTCGGTAGTATTTGGGAATTTCCTCCTCTGAAAACCCACATTGGTAAAGGAGGGTAAAAGGAATCAGTTTTTTCTTTGCCCTGTGATCTGCACAGGCATTTCAATAGAGTACAACAGTGTTGAGGCTGACATAACCACAGAGCTTCCAGTGAGTGAGGACAGACACTGAAGTACTCTTTGGCCAGAAATGAGCTTGGGTTAAGTTTTGTCATATTTGGGGCAGGTTGGGAGAGTTGCCAGCTATGTTTCCAAGAAATCGTAGTTATGGATAAAGTTCTTTTGCATGCGAGGTACAAGGGTTTGATCACAATGAAGTAATAGTGTGCTGAGGTGTGTGTGCCTGTGCCTCTTTCCAGGTAAGTTTTATATATATATAATTTTCTATACATATATGTATATATGTGTGTGTGAAAGAATATTCAAATATATATAAAATTCTTAATGAATTGAATTACTCTTCTGAATGATGCTTATTTATACAGCAAAAATTTACATTGACCTTCCTAATCATATTTTATTAGGAAGGGACATGGGAGATTCTTTTCTCTCTCTCCAGATTTGAATTTGGATCAGGTAATCTTCATGAGATGTTTCCCATATTTGATCTTAAATATCTGTAGAGGTAGAGATCCTTTAATCATTCTTACAAAAATTTCCAGAGCCTAATGCCATAAAAGTCTAATTTCTGGAGAGGTAAGAATCTCACAGGAAACAGTTCAAAATATTTCTTCTAGAATGTATTAAATTTGCCTTTATCAAAGCATAGAAACTCTTTGGTCATCATAAATGACCACTCATTTGTCTTTCCTAGATCCCTATAAAGCTCTTTGGTGTTGGCTAATAACACAACTTCTATAAATACATGTATTACCTTCCAGATTTGCTACTTCTTTGATCACTACATGCTGCTTCTTTCAAATTTCCAGTACACCTAACAACTATCATAAGTAAAACAGCCCCTTAGGCTTTCTAGTGCTTTACTTTATTATATGCTGAAAAAAAAAGGAGAAATCATTATTTTTTGTTGCCAGCTTTTTTGACAGTTCCAAATTCATGAAAGAGCCTGACACCTCATGCATGACTATTTCAATTCTTTAAAAAGTCTCCTGCAAAGATTCTTCTGAGACCTTTAAAAACTCTGAAAAATTGTAACTGCTACTGTTCCTTTATGCACTTTTTAGGTGATATGTTCAAAAGACATATCTGTCATTTTTCCCTTTTGCACAAACTGCTTGTATTAATGTAGATCACCTGAGGTTCATGAAGGTTCTTGAAATCCAGTTTCTCATTTTTGTCTCAACCTGTTCCTTTTCCTGTTTTTTTTTTGATCAACTTTTAAAAATAATGACATTTGAAGTAGCATAAATAGCTTCAATGTGTATTCTGCTTTCTTCAAAAAACTATATATGAAAACAAGAGAAAATGTTGTTCCCCTCTCTGAACACATCTGCTTCAGTTTACATTACACATCTTGTCTTGATAGCAAAGATTATAAACTTGTCTACACAGCATTTCATAAAAAATTCAAGAACAGAAGAACAAATAATAAAGACCTGTTCCGGTGTTTATTAATTCACATCAAAGTATTCATGATTAATTCAGGTATCTGACCAAGGACTGGGAAAAGGGAATTCTCTGAAACAATCTCATGCCCAGCTTAGCAACTAAGGCTCAAAAAATCTTCATTCATTGGTTAAAAAATACATTATATCATAGATGAATCAAAAGAAAGAAAAGAAGATCTCCCAAACATGAGATTTTTAAAGGGAAAAATGGAGAGTGGTGACTTTTAGACCTCCTGGTAATCTTCTGAAAGCAATCTTCTTCCCTTGCCTGTTTCCAGGTCACCTCCAGCATTCCTCTCGTGTGGGCAGGGTGCAGATGTTTTGCCCAGAGTCTGGAGCTGCCATTTGGCACTGCAAGACATGTAAACCTCTCAGGAGCTGCAGGCCTTTGGAAGTTCACTCCGTGCTGCTCACGTGGTGAATCACTGGCTTTTGCATGTCGGAGGAATTGCGTGACAGACGGCGTTTCTCCCCTTCAGGCTGCTGCCGGAAATCTTCTGCTTGCTTACGAGAACATATGCTTTAAAAAAACCCAAAAACAACAACCTCTCTGCTATTTGGCACCTAAAGCCTTATTTTAATTTTCTGGGTGCAGCTTTTTTCTCTGAACATATTGTGAAATACCAGTGTGTTACCCATCTGTTCCAACTTGGTGTCTTCAGGGATGAGTGCTGTAGAGGAAAGGTCATCATTAATTCACCTTAAAAAACTTGATTTGCTTACAAAAATAGTAACTGAGGGAATTCATTGTATTCTGCTCACAGTGCAGGTTATTACTCCTCATTTAACAATAAATACCTGGGGACAAAATCCTCTCTGCAGCCTATGGAGCTTGAGCAATGCAAATCCCACAGATCTTTCCTTCCATTTCAGGTCAGGCGGATCATTGATGTAGGCTCTGAGGAACCCCCCAAAACCACACACAGACTTGGGGTTTTCAAAGTGACGATATGCACACAAGTTAACCGAGGAGTGTTTGGCAGGTTTGTGGATGTCAGAGAACCTGACAGAATTGAACAGAACATAACCAAGCATGAGCCTGTGACCTCCAAACTGAGTCAGTGCGACACAGGATTCTCAAGGTAACTCCTGATACAGGTAGAAGAGAAAGGTCTAGTCGTGGTAAATGAGCCCAATGAGTTTCAATGGGTTTAGCTCACTTATCCCATTAGAAGCTCACTGGGACACGAAGTTTCTGCTTTTTCTATGGGCACGGTATCAATGCCTGGTTTCAAGTCTGCAAATCTTGCCCTGTTATTTTTGCAGCCTTGTATGAATCTGCACAGCTGAAAAGAGGCATATGGTATTGCTCTGGGCTCTTCCTGGCTGCTGGTGAATCAGTTATCAGTGTAGAGCTCTCTGTACAGTGATATACAGGGCTCTGCACCACTCAGGCCAGGTACTCAGATCCACCAGGCTCCCTGACATGACTCATTAGCCCAAAACCCTTAGCATCAATGGCTCCTCCAGCTCCAAAGAGCCCAAGACAAGACTCTAACAGCCTACAAACAATCAATGGGAATCTCAGCAATGCCTGAGCTGACTTTAAATTTGTTAAATGGAAAAGTCCTGCAGATCCTAGGAAACAAATCTACTGTAGAAAAGGATAGATCTTCCCCTTAAATACTGTTAATCACTGTCCTTGTGAATTGGGAAATGGTTTCTCAACCTATCGGGAGCTGTGGTAAGATTTTGTGAGTCTTTAAGTAAAAAAAAAAAAAATAATAAAATTACATGCACAATTCTGTAAACCCATTCTGTAAATACTTGTTTAAGTATGCACATGCAGAGGAGCATATGCAAGCAGATATTTAAGTGTGTCTGGCTGTGTGCATTTGTTGGTGGAGATGTGCTTATGGATGTGCAGGTGCACATCTCTCTACCAGTCAGTTGAATCCAGTGTAACAAAAGCAGGGTAATTTCAAAGACATTGTATTCCCACAAGTGTTATGAAAATCAGTAACTGGGTGGAGCAAAAATACACTGTGGCTACATCTACAGTGGTGAATGAATCATGCCTCTGTTCTCTGCTCCTGAAGCCAATTGGCACAGAACACACAGTTTGCATACTATTAAACTCTTACCCTCCCAAAGAGGATGACCGTGTCTAAGTGCCTATTTTGGTGGACCTTGCCCTATTCTAACTCCTAAGCAGTTCCTGGGAATTGTTTAAAAGAGTGCTAGTTTTGTCTGGTCAAAACTATGCCAGCCAATATTCTCACAATTTAACAGCATACTTGGTCAAGTTCCAGTGCTTGGGAACATTCCCGAGTATTGTTTAATTTATTAGTTTGGTTGCAGCTTATGTGTGCACCCAACTGAGAAGCAGGCTGTTCTGTTAATTCAGGCTTTATTAGACACCAGAATATGCTCATAAAAGCAATGTTTTGACTGCCCTAGCAGTGGGGAACTGCTAAGATCTGAGTTCAGATTTTGCTAGGTGTCAGAGGGAACAACCAGGCAGCACAAACCAGCAGGGAGTTGGTCTTGCCTAGTTCCACTGCTCACAGCCTTGCTTGTTCTTCCCCATCATCAGCCAGTGCATTTGCTGCAGGGGAATCATCCAGCCAAGGTCGAGAGATGTTGTCAGGTGGGCTCTGAGAAGCAGTCACACAGAAATGGCATGTGGTTTCTCAGGGAGAACAGAATCCCCTGCTTTGTGCAGAGGCTGCCTGGAAGCTGGCAGCACGCACACCAGGCTCATTTCGTTAATGGGAGCTACAGACAGTGCTCCAGAGCACCTGAAAGTGCCTGTTTCTGAAGCACTTATGCAAAACAGTGGAAGCAATGTTGTCAAACCTTTATCTACAGAAGCTGAATTAAGACAAGTTAATGAAGAAAAGCTGAAAAAAAGACTGAAAACACAGCCACTTGGCAGGGACACCTCAAAAGGGACAAAAATCTATGAATTCTGAGGGAATGAGGACACCCTCATTGTTCCATTGGTCCTGAGAGCACTCTCTCTCCTCGTACTTTTCCACTCCTTGTTGCATGTGGGACCTGCTGTGTGCACAGAGAGGGCACCAGTGCAAGAAGCCTGTACTCCACAAACACCAACACACACTTGCCAGACTGATGTGCTTACTGGTCAAAATGGAGAAAAATGAAGAAAAAAGTTTATAATCTAAATAATATCATGAGAAGTTTAAATCAGAATGATCCTAGAGCCAAGTGCTGCCAGAAGTAAAACACTGGGAAGAGATCAATCAAAAAAGACATGGTCTTTTGTGGGACAGTGGTGGTGAGAGGCCAAAGCAAGACCTCAGTCCCCATCTATAGGTCAGAAGCTCAGAGGACTCTTGGGCACTGGAACAGGATCCCCAGGAAAATGGTCACAGCACAAAGCCTTACAAAATTCATGAAGCAAATACAATTCTTTCAGGAACATAGTATGATCCTCAGGTCATCCTGTGCAGAGCCAGGAATTGGACTTGATGATCCTTGTGGGTTCCTTCCAGCTCAGGATAGTCTGATTCTATGAACCCACTGGGCAACAAAGGAAAGGTCCTGTGCTGAAGAGCTCGAGGTGTAAATAAACATCTACAATGGGTTGAAGGGAGACATGTGACAGCTGCAATTATAAAGTCAGTGATAAACCCAAACCTTTGGCTTCCTGACTGCCTATCTAATGGCTAAGGTACTTGTCTGGGATGTCTATCAGATGGACAGGGCTAGACACAGAGGCAGTGAGAGGCAAATGTGAATGTACATAGAAAGGAAATATTGCTGTATACGAGAGGAACATTGAACTTCCTGCTTTTGGGGCTAATGGAAAGCTTTCTGAAAAAAGAGATTTCCAAGGGAAAATGATCTGCAAGATCAGCAGTTTCCGGGAAAACATCAATTTATTTCAAATGTGATAGGACATCATAAAGATATGGTCTTTCAAATTTTTTACCTCATTTTCTGTCAGAGGTTTTAGCTTTTTGTTTGGAAATGATAAATCTGAACAGTCAGAACATTGCCAGGAAATAACTTCAGAACACTTTATGTTCTGAAAAGTTTCCAAAACAGTTTCCACCTGAGTCAGGACAAGAGTGAAATGAGGGTCCACAGGGCCGTATTGGGATATTTTTCATCAATCAACTCCAGTACAACAAGGGGAAATGTACAGTCAGGGTGAGTGAATAAACCAACCAACCAATGCAGCTGCATGGGAATATGTGGCCATACCCTTCGCAAACAAGGCCATGCATGTACATGCCAACACAATCACTTTGCTTGGATTTGCCAGGAGAAAATGGAATGTAAAGTAGTCTGTAAATAGCCAATAAATCTTGATCCCAGTATTTTATGTGTTTCTACCTTAGTCAGGAAGGAACTTGGGTTTTTTAAAATCTGAAGATAATGCAACTAGTTCAAATGTGGTGTTTTAGTGGAAGAGAGAATGAAAAGGTTTTGATTGTTCTGCCATTCCCTAGAGAGGGTCTTATCTCCAAATAAACCTTTTTAAGAGCTTCAACCTTATTTTCAAAGAAAAACAAACACATCCAGAAACTTAGGCAGACTTTCCTGTTTAGTACAGGAACATTCCCAAAAAGTAACATCAACAGAAAAAAAAGATAATGTAGATGATTGAAAAAATCAGTCCTATAGCTCCTCTCTCTAATTCCATGTACTAGGCAAGCTGTATGCCTACAGTGTAGGCAATTAGTCTTAAAGACTAATTGTTATTTCTAACAGAAAAAGAGACTACAGTTAGATGACAGATTCTTCAAGGTTTGGGGCAAAAAATCAGTGGTAAAACTTATTTTCTCAGCTTCCTCCTTATCCCCTGGAAAATATTTCCCGTGACTTGTAGACTGAGACTTGTAGCACCCAGTGCAGATATGTCATAAATCTGGTGAATATGCTGTCTGTTCAGAACAGTTTGTTCAGCTCTGAGTCTAATTCTGTGTTGCAGTGTGCAAAAATTGTCATGGTTTATAGGGAAGCTCTGCTAGTATTGAAGGCCTTTTATTTCATCTTTCTTTGTGAGGGGAAAATATGACTTTGCTAAAAGAATGACTCCACTAGGCAACCCTAAAGGCTGAATGGACTATAATGTATAGTTGAATTCAGAAGCATAAACAGTTGGTGCTTCGTCTTTCTGCCAGGACATTCGCTTTCTCCAAAAACACCATCAGTCTCCGTTTGAATGTGTGCACAGCTGCAACGCTTGAAGACACTGAGTGAAGTGTCATGTATTAAACATTTGTAATTGTTTTTCACTGGACTGTGACCTGAATTTAGTAACATCTGACTGACGGCTACTACCAACAGGATATCCCAATGAGTGAGAGGAAGATCCTGTGTCAGAGCATTTGCTGGAGCTAGACCAGCTGTTTTCTCTTTTGTTTAATATGTTCTAAAGTCTGCAAGGATATCATCTGTAATGGGGAGAGAGCCAGAGCTTATCACAGAGATAAGAAAGCCGCCTAAGTTTCCTGGACCTCTTTGTACTTGGGAACACTCATTGCATGATTATGGCATGCACAGGCAGAGCTGAGACAGTAAAAGCAACTGAGTCTTCAAATCTGTCTTGTTGGACAGTGTACGGTCCTCATGTTTCCTATTCCTCTGGCACAGCTGACCCTTCAGTCAGGATCAAGATATACTGTGAAATGAAACCCTGGGTTATTTTTATCTTTGCTTCTTTTCTTCAAGGTGACTTCTCTTTATAAAGAATCCTCCTACTATCAGGTATTCTTCTCCAAGACTCATTTTCTGATGAGCTAAGAAGAACTGGAATGTAATAGCCATTAATTAGTGTTTTCCTTCAAAGTGCTAATGGTCAACTCCATTGGTCATTTCTCTACCATAATGACCTCAGAGAATTGTTATATGTCAGGCAGTACAAAGAACTTATGCTTGATCTTGATCTGAGTACTTTGAAAAGCACTTTAGCAAAGACATACAGTGTGACTATTTGCAATAGTAAGAGACTGGACTCATAACCCAAAGGGCACTGACCTCTTTCATATTCCTAAAAAAGCAAGAGCAGATCTGCCCCAATTTGAAGCCTTCTTTGGTAGCAACACTGATGTGTTCCCTCAAGGCCTGTAGTCATGTGAGGGCAAAACAATTGCAACAGGACTGTGTGAAAGTGAAGGACCTTTTAATGAACTCTTGGGTTTGGACTGTGCACAGGGCTTGAGTCACATCCATGTATTAAGGAGTTCACCACATTTGTTAGGAAAGAAATTAAATGCACATCTATATTCTACTTAATTGTAGAGCCAAGAGCTGTTGAAAAGGACAAAGTTGCATCAATGTAATGTTTTGTCAGACTGATTAATTAACAGAGAAGGATAAAGATGATAGCAAAAAGAAATTTGGCTTCCAAAATATAAATATTTCATTGTTATGATTACTTCAGTTCTACCTAGAAAGCTTTAACAGGTTGAAGAACTTTTGAAAATGCACAAAATGCACAAAATACTTTCTATCATTGTTTTGTCCTATTTGAATTCCTTTTCTTACTGTATCCAGAGTAGTTTCCATACCAAAAAGTAGTGAAACACACCACACTTTATTGACATTGACTTCCTTTCTGTGTTTGCTTGAGGTATTCTTATGACATTTCTCTTCCTTCTTCGAATCAATGAGCATTTAGTGAGCAAACACAGAAATAGTTGCCCAGAGCACATTCAAGATCAAGGACCAACACAGTCAATCAGCCAGATGGCAGATCCAGAAATAAGCTCTGATCTCAGGACAAGGTGATAATGGCGTCTGTAGCACAGGATAAATCTTGTGCTTAGAGACCTCAGCATTTTAGTTTACAGCAGCAATGTACTTTCAATATGAATGTTCCAATCTTTCCCAGTTGCTGCCCTTTGGTTGAGCAGTGCAGAGTGGCCTCAGAACCATGATCTGTATTTCTTTCAGCCAAAATAAAACCAGAAGGTTCTGTCTGCAAGTGTTCTCCAACTGCAAATAGTTGTTCAAACAATAGAGCCAGAAAAGGTTAATTTGCCCTATGGCTTGTGAAGCATATGTGAATGGAGGCTTAGGGAACTCAGCACCCAGCTTTTTTTTCTCTGCAGATATCCTGAATCCAGTCTGAATCTGCACTGGTCCTACTAAGCTTTCCTGGCAGTCAAAGGAAAGAAATGGAAACTTCTAGGACATGAGTCATATGACCTGAATTGTTTTTCATATCAAATTTACATATTAAATTTACATATTAAATTAACCATACCGCAGAAGCACTCATTTCTCTCCACTGAATTTAGACAGCTGACTTAGTGGTAACTATCCTTGGTCAGATGGGTTTCACTTTAGACAGTGTGAAATCCAAGTGTACTGAGAGAATTGTTTAGGCTTAAAGCCTGATGACTTATTTATTGAATATCTGATTAAATTCACTTGATGGATCCCCTCAGTGACTAATTTTATTTATGTGCTTTGCTTGCTGGGCCCCACACACCCCTCATTTGTCACTCAATTGACTGAGGTGTTTGGTTATCCAAGCTTTTTCCCACTGTCTTTTTCTCTTGGAAGGCCTTGTCCACGACCAATCAATTTACACTTACGTTAATGCTAGCAATGGCTTAAAATGCATTAGTGACTTCCCCGAAGATTTCAGAAGTCCTGGGACCGAAACTAGTGTCTGCTTTGGGAGATCTGCTCCTCCTTGGAAGACTCAGTGAGAAAATGCTCAGGGGGATGCCCTGGTCTTCCCTGAAAAAATTTACATATGTATAAAATTGTCTTATCTTGCTGGCAGGTTTATTCTTTCGGCAGCCTTGATCCTTGCCTGCTCTAGAACCTGTGTTCCCCTCTCAGCCGCTATCCTCCGTTCCAGGGCTGCTGCCCTTCCCCAGGCAGGCGGTGTCACTGTTGAGCAAGGCAAAGCTGTTCTTCCCCTCTCAAAGAGGTGAGCACTGAGAACCAAAGGGATTTGCTCGTAGCACAGGACATGAAAGACTAAAACACGTGGTGTCACCTCTGTGTTGGTAGTGCCAGAACATTTAATCCACTGTTTCTTTTGTAGCTATGATAGATATTGAGAAATTAGGCCCATCTCTAACCAGGACTGCAGAATATGTGTTAATGACACAGGAACTGACTGGCCACAGACCCAGAGCTGCAGGAGAGCCGGTCTCCAGGCGTCACAAAGCTTCCTTTCTCTGTGGAGCAAGACAAATGGCCCATCAACATTACTACCACGAAAGAATCACTGAAAGATGTGTTTGGAAAATGGATTTAGATGAACTCAGATGTTTCAGACTCAGAGGTACAGTTTTATTCACAGCAGCTTGGTCAGAAGGAACTCACCCCAAGGCTGACCATGTCAAACCTCTACTGGGCATTCTGCCTTTCACAGACACACTTTAGTGTTGGGTCCTAACCAGCGGTGAGTCCAGGAGACAGCTCTGTTCACTGAGATAATAGTGCCCAAGTAATGAAGCAGGTTGCTAAGGACAGATGGGGAATTGTCAGGTCCTCTTACCAGGCATCTCAGACCCTCATCTCTCTGGATAGAGACAGTTCCCTTCTAGGCAAAATAACTGGTTGGGATCATTGCTTTCTACCACAACACCAAAACATGAAGTGCCTTAGTGTACTCTAATCACCTTCTGTAGGGTACCAAATGCCACCTCTTGATACTGACACCTCTGGCTCCACTATTACACTTCTACACCCATCAAGTTCTACCACATATCAGCCTTATTAGAGCTCAGCCATGCTGTACTCTTTTGGTAGCTCTGCCAGTGGCTGCTATTTTCCTCAGATGCTTCCTGTTCCTCAAACCAACTTTCCTTTTTCAGTTTGTTTCTACTGTGGGCCTCCAGTTTGAGGACTTTTGATTGAAAATGAAATATAGCAAGAGCAACAAAACCCGTCTCCCAAAACTTCTTATTGCCAGTTATTGCCCTACTGTGTCATATATAATTTGAACAGGTGTTTCAGGGTAAGAACTTCACATTTTATGTTCATATCCAAGAAAACATACTTCTGGAGTCAGGGAGATAAGGTACTACACATCTGATGAAAACATATATGAACTCCATCATGACCATCCCCAACTAAAGAGTGAAATGTCTCAATCTCTAATTAGCAAAGAATTTTTTATGCCCATGCAATCTGCACAGACTGTATAGTTGCAGGAAGAAGGGTTCATAGTTGTCACCATTTGACACAGGGGCTGACCACAGTTTAATAAAGAGTGAGTCAAAACGTGGACATCCTCATGCCAAGAACAGAGGCCTTCCTCATCCTGGAGGAGTGCAGCCAGATAGATTTGGTCTCAGAAGTGTCTGGGGTTAAGGCCAAACTGTTTCATAAGTTAAGTTCAGGTGGAGGAGGAAAAGTCAAAAAGGAAGAAGAAGAGACTGATGTCAAATGACAGGCCAGTGCTTAGGGCACTCACTTCAGCTAAAGAAGACATAGTTCACGTCCCTTTTCCAAATCAAGCTAAGCTGACACCACTCTGCCTCTGCTGTCATAACTAAATGCCCAGTGAATATTTATGTCTAGCCTTGGTTCTTATCCTCATGAACATTTGAGGGGAAAAAATGGTGGCTTTTTTTTCCTCTTTCCTACCTTCAGGGCAAGACAAAAACAGCTTTAGCAACCTTGTTCCATTTGATTTTTTTTTTTTAATTTTGCCCTCTCTATTTTTTGAAAGAGAACTCTTTGTTTAAGGCCAACTCCACCTCCAGTTAATGCCAGTTAACACCATAAACCATTTGTCTTACAATGGAGTGGAACTGATTGCATCCTACAGAAAGCAGCACTGCACAAACACACCAGTCTGCTCCTGCTTACAGGATCCAGGGGGCTGATCTTCTGTCTGATTAATGTAAAACTTCCCTTTCCTCTCTGCTGAGTGAAACAGCGCTGTCCTTGAAGGAAGTGGGGTTTCATATTAACACTTAGTAGCATCTGATCCCTGCCTAAAAAAATACTGTTGTATATTTTCTTGTGGCAATACTATTGCCCAGGCCTTCAATTAGCTGCATCCCTGAACTGTTCTGTTGGTTATTTTACCGTAATGGGACTTAGCTGAGGCCACAGGTCTATTGAAATAAGCACCACACAAACAGATCACAAATTGCATGTTCTCTGTCCTAAACAGTGACCTGCCAAAGGTCACACTAGAAATTATAGGCAAAGAACAGAACCCAAATCTTCTGTATCCTCAGTCTACTCCATTAATCAAAAGACCTTCTCCCTCTCTCCTTAATTTCTAAGGCTTGGTGACAGTTTTTCCAAAACACAAGATGCAATAAATTACACATGAGATGGAAAATGTGCATTAGCAAGGAACAGAGCTGGGAGTACAAACGTGTCTGTTGGTAGGAAGGTTGTTTGGGTGTTTTTGCTGACACAGATGAAATGCAAAATAGGAGAAATCTGGTTAGCCTAAGATGTCACCTGATGCACTGAGGGAAGCAGATCAATAAAAAGCTTTATGTTAGACCTTGCATGCCAAGACAGCAGCTATAAAAAGACAATGGGGTATCACGAGAAAAATAAACACATGGTTAAATGGATGATTGGAAAAATGAACTTCATGAAGGTTATTGAAAAACTGAAGCGGATTTTACTGAGATAGAAAAGAAATATTCAATATCCAAAGGAAAATAATTTTTGCTGAAGGAAAAAAACAAGCCTTCAAATAAAAACCTTCCTTTCTGCCCAGAGAAAGAATCAGTTTCATGTTCTCAGGCAGGAACAGAAAAGGATAAAACATTTTCGTGAATGAAATTTTCATCAGCCAGATGGTTAATAAAATTGATATCCTTTTAAATTCACCTCTGGGTCTTGCATAGAGTAAATTCTAGATCATCTCAATGGAGTTTGCATATACACTTCTAGAGAGTGAAAGGGGTTTCCCCCCTTCTCTGGAAAAAGTAAATGTGAGATGCCCACATGAGACCTGAAAACATCAATACCATGAAGAAACAAGGGTGAGAGTAACAGAGCTGCCCTAGAAAAGCTGATGAAACTGGCTAATGAAAACTGTGGAAAAGGTAAGGAATTGGCACTTTTCATACAGCAATACAAATTAGAGGAGAATGGCTTGAGCCAGTATTTTCAAAGAAAAATTTATCCACTGTATCATCCCACTGCAACCTTTCATAGGATGATGACTGCAGTATTTTGTGTGTTTTTACTCTTGATGCTGCTCAGAGATGGAAAAATGCAAGTATTTCAGTTCAGTAGATGAGGAAACCAAGACAGGGGGAGACTGCATGAGCTTTAAGTCACACAGGAACCCTAGAACTTTGCCAGCAATAGAAGTAGAACTACACTCCTCCTTAGCTTCCATCAGAGGTTAAAATCAGGGGTGTTATTTAACTGAAATCAATTTTTCGGGTTGCAGGAGCAGATCACTAAATTGTCCACCAGCCTTAAAGTACAAAGCTTCCAGTATTGAGTCACACAACAAGGAATGCACTCATGGTACCTAGGGTCATGTGCTGTGGAGAAGAAGGGGTGAGAAGCTTTCATGTCCAAATCTTTCTAATATCACAGCCCTCAGTTGGTGCAGAGAACACCACCACAAACCTCTGTGATAAAGCTGGATGGCTGTGTCCTCAGCAGTGTCTAGCAAGTGGGTGTCACACAAAAAAGGTGTCACCAGGTCCCATGGTTGAGGACATGACTGCTGCAGTGCTGGAGGAGAGTAGCTCAGTGAACCTCAAATGTAAATTGTGAGATTTGTCTGTTCTCTGCTGTAGAAGAACAGTAAGACACCTAAGTGTTTAGGATCAAGCTAGAAAAAATAAAGGCTTGCCAAGAACCTCTTGTGGCTTCCCAGCACATCTTCATTTCTGAAAGCAGTGACCAAAACATCATTTTGATTCTTAGATAGAATTCCTCCAGAAATAAAATATATCTTTATATTAGAGGAATAACAGGTTCTCAGATGAGAGCTTACATCAGACCTAATAGAGAGGGAGGTACACGAAAGCTTGAATCACTCTTGAAAATTTTCTGTTCTCATTTAGTGATAGTAACATAAGACAGAAACCCAAACATAACTGCATAACTGAGTAGCAAGGGATATCAGTGCATGTTAACAGCATGCTGCCACTGTTGAATGTGCATTTACAGAACATTCACCAGGCAGGCCATGCTTTTGTGCCATGCAGTGCATTGCTTCCTTTCAGCTGTGTGGACAACAGTGGAGACATGTCTGCATCTACACCACCTAGCTATGGTGTATGACACCAAACATTATCCTCCTTCTTTCAACTCTGCCTGCCTATCCAGGAAAACACTGAACATCTGGTTTGATGTGTACACAGTTGTGTTTGCAGCTTTAGGGCTGAGCTGGTAAATTTGTCCCCAGTAGGATCACTTAGTCCCTTTCTGTTCCTGAGGGAAGCAAAGGCCATAAGAGAATTAATGAAGCAATGCTAAAAAGAGTCATATCATAGAATCATAGATTGGTTTGGATTGGAAGAGAACATAAAGATTGTCTCGATCCAAATCTCCCCTATCATGAGCAGGGAACCTTCCTCTAGACCAGCTTGCTCAGTCTGGTCTTGAAAAACTTCAGGGCTGGGACATCAACAACTTCTCTGGGCAGCCTGTTCCAGTGCGTCCCCAACCACACAGTAAAGCATTTCTTCCTCAAATACTATCTAAATCTACCCTCTTTCAGCTTAAAGCCATTCTCCCTTGTCCTATAACTGCATGACCTTGTGAAATATCCCTCTTCAGCATTCTTGCAAACTCCCTTCAGGAACTGGAAGGTGCTGTAAGATAGCCCTCAAAGCCTTCTCTTCGGCAGACTAAACAACACCAGTTCCCCCAGTCTGTAACTCAGATCTTTAGATTCAAAGTCCTAAGTGCTGGGAGACGTGAGCATAAACCAGCAAGGACTAACCAGAAGGGGACAAACCAAGAGGCACAATCTTTGCCACTTGTCTACACTCCAAAGCAAGGGAGGGAGAAGAGGAAGGAGTGACAGTCAGACCCTTGGCTCCAGTGATTTCCTGTGCCTTGTCAAGGTCAGAAGGGCACAGGTCCCTCCCAAGCGAAAGGAGAGAGACACATGGCTTCACAGAGGTGCTCTTGGAAATGGCATTTCATGCTCCAGGGTATAAATGAACCTGCAGAACAACACCCTTCCTCCCTGCAACGTGCCCAAGGGCTTCCATCAGTTTCTACCAGTAACTCCCTTATCTTTCTTCTCTTTCCTTGAGTGACAGAACACAGTATATCCCCCTTAACATCACAGCTGCCACTGACGATGCTCAGAACTATTGTTTTCAGCAACTCTTCAGAGCTCTCCAGCCAGTAAGGAGTTTTACTCATTGCACTAGGCGGCAAGACCACAAAAGAACAAGGAGGAAAATGGGTTTCCATGTAATTGTGGAAGGAATGGTGAATGCAGAGCCTGAAAAGCAAAATTACACCCTGAGGCTGTTGTGAACATTGTTATGCAAATCAGCATCAAGGCAGGGAGGATTTTTCCTCCAAGATCCTAGCAATGCCCACAGACATCAATTTTTAATTAGAAATTATCTGAAATATTAAAGATGCCCATATGTGCACTGAAACACCTGTGAGAGTCCCCATTCCTCCACTGGGTTAGACAACACAGAGCTCAGTGTCCAGATCCAACAGGGCTCACATGCAGTGAACAGTCCCACTATGGAGGGCTTTAACAAGCAGACGTCATTCACCAAGAGAAGGCTGGATGATACACAAAGATCAGATTTGTTCCCTGCAGAACACACTCCTTGCACATGCTGTGATGAAAGAAATTTTTTCATCAAGAAAGCAACAGCAACACCAATGGCTTTAAAAAGCTCCAAGAAGCTTGTTCAGGAAAATGGTTAAGGCAACCTCCTCTTCAAAGATTTTGTGAATGTTTTGGCCAGGCTTGCAGCTTCTGCTCCACTGAATACCAGCTTCTGTGGTTTCCTCTCACAGACAAATAAATATTCCAAGATCTTGCATCTGTCAGTATTTTTATCCCTCTCATGTTCTGGAGCATTTAAGGTATGCTGCAACTTGATGGTGCAGACAAATACATCAAAGCCATAAGCATCTGTATGTTTTCAACACATCTCTTAATTCTAGAAGAGTATTTCACAAAAAAAACCTCTACCAGGTGAACTCAGTCTCCACCTGACAATAAATGTGGCACTTCAAACATAGCTCATTCTCACAGGAAGTCTTGGTCCATCCTGGAGCCATAATAGAAAAGTTACAGCCACACACAAGGAAGTTATGTTCCAACCTTTTCCCTACAAGAAGCTCCGATCAGAAGTTTTCTCTGGAACTGAGCATGCACCCCAGCCTGCTAGTCCTTCTCTATCTTTTTCCCTCATGGATATTCTGTGAGTGTCTGTAGCTGAGGAAAATTATGTCTGTCACACACAGATATTTTAGCCAGCTTTAGATGTGAGAAGTGCATTCAACCCCAATATAGGAAAACAACCAGATAGTGGGTACAGGATTCAAACTCAGCCTGCTACAGAAAACTATAAATTGCACAAGGCTGAAATTATCCTCTGTTAACAGTGAGTTGTATCTGACTTGCACTGGCAGGAATGGAGTAAAATAGGTCGTTAGGGAAACCTGAAAGGGTGGAAGCTGACTGTGAATTTTGATCAAGGTAAAGATCTCTGTATGACATTCTCAATTCCAAAGCTGTTTCTAGATACCTAAGCAATTACATGGACTTGTTATTATGAATTTTATCTCTCTTACATCCCTCTAGGGCAAGCAATATTCTGTTTCCTCTTCCAGATGGCAAATAACTATAGCAGATATAACTTAAGTGACCTGAGAACAGGAGCATAAATATCTGGAGGTCTAGGCTTCCTGCAGGTCCTTGTGCTGTCCTTCCCTCTACTCGCTTCTTCCACCAGCAGAGTTAGAGCTGCAGCCCGAGCTGTCCCTATCCAAACATCACAGATGTGTTTGCAGACTCAGCTGCACAGTGACACCGCTGGGGTGACACAGAAGGTGACACATGCAGCTCACTGTCTGCCACAATGAGAAGCTGCAGCTTCTGGTGCAACACGGTGGGCTCTGCGGGATGAAGAGCTGGCTGCATGCAGAGAGGTATCTCAGTCTGTCAGCTCCTTCTCAGCCTGCCCTGATAAACTCAGCCAATTACTCTAATGGAAAAATTGCATCGAAGTTCTGCCAGTGGTTTGGCTTTCCCATGTTCTTCACCCCTTAATTTCAAAAAATAAATGCTTAGAGGTCACCCTGGCCTGATTAAATCAAAGGAATATACAGTGTCTGTTTTCAAAATTTGGTGACTACTAATTAATTTATGTCATCAAACAATTATTTTCTACCTCATTAGCCCATGAAATGTGAAGATTGTGTCAGCACTTTTCCTGGCACTCTCACACTCATTAGTTTGTAACCTTGTCCAAAAAAAGACAAAGAGAGAGAGAGGGAGAGAATACTATTCGACAATTTGCAATGTGGTTTCGAAGCAACAGGTGCTGCAAACTGGAATTATTTTCACATTTCCCTTGGTGCTAGATTACTGAAGCACCACGAATTGGAAATATCTCTCACTCATGATTTGATGACTGATATATCATGCAAGAGGGAGTGGGGAAGTGAAGTGAAAGACAGGGGGAGGGCTGTTCTGTACACACATACCACAACCAAGTGTCATCAGGTACTCAGCCTGAAGGACTCACACAAGGTATTTGGGTCAGGTAATGGGCTTTTCACTTCTCACATTATATGACAAGGATCTGAACCAGCTCTGCATGGGAAATTGTGGGACACCACAGTCCAGGTAGCAAGTAGAAGTGTAAAGGGAGCTAAACTTGAGCTACCAGGCCCAACAAGGCCCTGCAAGCATTTGTGTACATCCAAGGAAGTTGCCCACATTTTACTGCACATAAAAATAGCAGATGATCATGGTGATCAGTTAAATGTTCCTGAGTAGTCCTTGTTCTTGACTGTTTGCTGACTTTCAGTATATTAGCTGTTCACCTGAATTATTTTTAATGTTTCCTTGCCCAGACTTTTTTAGTTAATTTGTGTTAAGATTGATGTTCCTCACCATTTTAATTTTGAACAGCATTTTTCAGTAGTAACACTGGCCTTTTAGTCAGTGCAGTGCAGAATTCTGCATGGAAAATAATTTCATTACAAAACATCATTTAAAAAAAAATCTGCAAGGGAAATCTGTTTGTCAAGAAAATTGAAACATTTGGACAGGGCTCAATTTTTCTTCTTGCTGCTCAGCTTAAGATCAATTCTTTGAGTCTGAGTTCCCATTGTCCCATTTAGGATGATCATTCGTGATGAATTGAATATTTTTACTTTCCAGGACCCTTCAATCATGGACGAGAAAGCCTACTAAAGAAACAAAACTGAAGGACAATGTGCACAAACTACATTTCTTATTGATCATCCCAGATCAAATGATACTTCTGTCAATAGAGTTTTTCTGGTCTTTGATACAAAGCCACCACTGACCTGCTCTGGTGCTAGTGACATTCCTGCTTCAAGCAGAAGGTTGGACAGGTGGTTTCCAGAATCCCCTCCAAGAAAGCTTTTATGGTTATGTAAATGTCTAAGTGGTGCTGAAGTGACTTTGCCCCATAATTCACTCTGTTTCCTGTGTTCTTGTATCCTGATTTGGACAAAAATATCAACGTTATAGAATTAACAGAGAATTTCTGAATTTTTATGAGAATTACTCAGGTTTTAAACAGGAATTTGACTTGCTTTTAACTACCACTTAATGGTCATGCCTAGTGGCTAAGAATTCCAGGAAAAATAGCAATTTCAGGGGAAAGAAGGTCATGAGTTCAAGATAGGCAGTGATGCCCTAGGAGAATTGCCTTTTCCACAACCTGGGAAATCCTGACAGATTTACTCATACTTTACTTATACCCTGTGTTCCTCAAATATAAAGAGAGTGGTCAAATAACATAATTAAATTCCAAAAGTCAGTGATATGAACATTCCTCACTGTGCCATTAAAAGACACTGGAACATTTTCAGTCAAGTGAAATTTATTCCAAATACCCATTGAAGACAAAACACTACAGAAGACATAACACTCAAGAAGAGTTTCCAGTGCATGAGGCTGCTATTAAAGCTCAGGGCATTCTGGTTATGCCTGATCGAAGAGAGAAAAGGACCATTTTCCCCTAAGATTTTTTGTGATTTTTCCATTCTATTAAAGTTCTCCCAGTTTTTTTGTCCTAACATCACTGTCAAATGAACACGAGTTTTGAGGTTTGACAGATTTACAGAAGCTGAAATATCAAGTTTTCTTCATTACCTGCACAGGAAAATTCCCCAGTTTAGTAGCTTAAAATCTAAAGAGATGTGAAACTCAGGAGTTTCAGTTCACAGAATGTATTGAAAACATTCTTTTGATTTGCATTGGGTCACATTTATATAGTTTCTTTAGCGTTTCATATTCAAAGAAATAAGACATTTTCATATCAAAACCAAGGTAAAATACCGGGTCCAGTTAACCCAGTGGTATCTTTGAAACTCATTGTTTGGCTGGTTGAAGTTTCCTGAAAATGGTAAATTCACATCAGTGAATTTCCCTGCAAGCCTTTTGATGTTAATGCTGAAATGTCAAATGATCCACCTCACAGAGAAGAATAATAGATTTTAACTATAGTTAAATAAATAATTAAAACAAGAAATAAAAGAGTCCTTGGTAAAAATTACATAAAAATCTAAGGGACTGTAATAGATAATTATTACACATCTCCACATTTTATGAGTTTTCTCATTAAGCTCCACAGCAGAGATAAACTTCTTGGTTAAATTCTGTGGTAGGACTCTAAAGAAAATCTATATTGTTTTATCACACCATGTCATATAATTTTATTTGCCATGTTCATGGCAAGATTAAGACACATTGCTCTAAGTAGTGTATTAGCATATATTCTACAGACCAATATCTGAAAGTTAGACTTAACCAAAAAAAATCCCGCACTACTTAAAACATTTGAATAACTGAATTTTTTACTCAGCTATATAACGTTCATATTAGTCTTCCAAAAAGAAATTATTGAAAATCATACTCTTATAAAAAACATGTACTTCTTTCAAAGTATATGTTCCTGATTTTTTTTTTTTGAAAGCAGTTCTACCTCCTTGCAATCTTGCATCCTCTTAAGTAGATGTAAATATCCAACAAAATATCACAAAACCAGTTGCAGGAACAAAATTCACCTTGAGGCTGACAGCATGCCTAAGCACTATCACTCCAAAGAATGTTTCTAATGGCATGATAAAAACACCTGAAAATAAGGAGTTAATAAATCAGTATTTTTTTGACCATAATACCATGTCACTTCTCTTATAAAGTAGGTGTTTACTTCTTGTGGAAAACCAGTTCATTTTCTTAAGTAGTGGTATGGTTTTAGGAATTTGATATTGAAAGCCCACAGGTTGCTTTTTTCTGTTTCTTCCATAAATATTTATTTCCAGTAAACAGACAGAATTTCCCAATGTCCCCAGATAGTCACAGCATCAGTCACACAATGAGTCTTGGCAGGGACTGACGTCTTCAGTACTGGAAAATCAGCTAGCATTACAAGGAGATCCCCTTGTTTTAAATTATGAAAAACAAGAAAGTTGGTGTCCCTCCCCCATCATGTCCCATACTCCCCTCCCCACTGCTCATTTAGCAAAAACAGTGGTAAAAAATAAAAGAAGTTCTGTTTTCTACCAACAGGCTTTGAACCCACTCAGGTTCACCTTCCTGTATATATTTTCTACTGCTTTTTCAAAGATTTGTACTTCCTGAACCACAGAAGTACCTACACACTCTGTTTCCTGTCCTTAAGATGTGAGTATAAATTTTAACATAATTTGAGTGTTCAGACCTCCAGTGGCCGAATTCTCCTCTCTCTTGCACCAGATTTATCACACTATTATTTTTCAGATACTGCTGAATTTTACCAGAGTCCACTAGCATGAGGCCTAAACACTTCAGGTGAACCAGCCTGGAGAAATTATGCTGTTTATAGCTACTTTCACTTCCGACACCTCATGTGAATGCATGTGATGTGGTTTGGGGTGAGGAGATAAGTAGGCAGCGTGACGTCCTTGTTGGAGGATATTATTTAAAGTTTATTGCTATGACCAATTTTCCCCCTTCAGCCGTGAATTTACCAAGGTGCTCCAACCCATTAATTGCTTCTAGGCTGGTTCCATGCCAAAAAAAGGTGAATTACACAACTGCCCTAAAAAACTGGGGCTGGAGATGGAAAATATTTCTCTCTGTGTCTTTCTACAGCAATGTCATGGGATTTATTATTCCAGGTTGGTCTTTGGGAGATTGCACTACAACAACAAAGACCATCACTTACTCTAATGATGAGGCCACCACCCACCTGATGCTCAGTGATAAGCATTGCTCAAGAAGTAGGAGGTTACACCATGACTTCCTTTTTCCACTCTCCTTCCTCCATCATTTGTTTGTAGGATGTTTGCTTATGGTAATGTGGGATGGGGCCTCTCTAGACCCTACCCCTGAGCCTTGCTGTGACCCAGTTACAGCCCATGCTGTGTACAATGCTGGGAAAGTGGTATTTTCACCTAAGTTTCAACAAATTTGTCAGTGTGCAGTAGATGTCAGTACTGAGACACATCCCTTTTTAGGTAAGAAATAACCCTTGTTCTGAAACACAACTCTGTTAATTTTCCCAGTTCTAACCTGAAGCTTAGCTGGGGGACATGGGAATTGTGTGGTGGTCTGCTGCACAGGCTAAACCCCAGCTCTGGTGAGGATAGAGGCAGGATTTTCTGGTGACCACTGTCTGCCTGTAGAGAGCAATTTGTAAGTATGATAGCATGTGCACAAAGTGGTTCTTAGTGAGAAGAAACTGAAGACTGGAAAACAACCAAACTAAAAGTAAGAGAGCTCAATTAAACACTGAAATCTGGGGGGGAGGAGAACCCACAAAAATTCCAAGATGTTTCCTTCTGTAGTCTCCCTTAATAGACAAAGCACAAAGACATTGGAAGGTGAAAATTTAATGAGGTTGAAGCTGGACCAAAAACCAGTACTTACAGAGACAGGGAAGGCCAGACCCAGTTCATATCTGGCGTTGTGGATAGAGGGGTTATATACTAGAAAATCAGCTGGAAAATGCTGGGTGATATTCCAGTATACTTATATCTATTGTGCTTCTTTCAGAAGAACTAGAATGTCATTAAAGTGTGAAATACTAAAATTAAATCCTTCAGCACGCTTTCCTGAGCAAAAGGAAGAATTAAGCACTGGTTACCATCTACATAAATGATCTTTGTAAAGGATCAGGTAGAATATCATTAGAGATTTTTAACTTTTTATTTAAGAGAGGTGGACAGCTGAGCAGAAATTTTTCAAGAAAAAGTTTGATGCCTTTTAATGTTTAATGTTGTTCAAGACATTTGGAAAGTTGCATAAATAGGTCCCATCAAGCACAGAAATTTCTTTCTACTGCACATGCAAATTGCAGTACCAGACATGAACAGGGATGCATGTCACTCTGCTGTGTTCTAAAACTTGCTTGAATTCTTGGATGCAGGATGTTCCTGGAACTGCATAGCTGATATGTTGTAGAGATACAGCTGTAGATACAGTTGATGCTAATGTGATTCAACATGTTCTCTAATCTTTCAAAAGTTGTTTAATGGCAGTCACTGCAGCCACGCTTCCACCAGTAAGTTTTGGGATACTTGTTCTGCTGACAGTGAAGGGGAAGTAATTTTAAAATAAGATTTCTTTTTTCTCCCCAGTCCCTGTGTAGACAGCAACTTTATTAGCAGAATGGATTGAACCAGACAAGGACCAGAACAACATAAAAAGATTTCAACCATGCAAATACGCGTGCTTTTGTAAGTTTTCCTGCTCTGCAGTGAGACACAGGGGACTTAAAATATTTTAATGCATAGGTAAAATAGTCAATTATTCCACAGCATTTCAGTGTGAGAACATCTCCCTGTGATGTTCACAGTCTAGGTTCACGGTCCTACTTTACCTAACTCGGAGCAGGAACTTTCACTCTCATCGATTACAGATTAGACCTCTAACAATTTAATAATTTCTCTAGAGGAAAAATGTTAATTTCTGAAAGTTGGAAAACTGAAAAGAGACATGAGGAAGATGCACCTCAGAAGGGTCTCATGGTTTGAGGATACATCCAAGACAGAAAAAGATCAAGGTTACATTCTGTTTTGAAGTGGGTCAAGCAGGAAGATTGATTGGGCAAGGGGCACATGCTGTTTCCCAATGAAAGCCATAGACAAGTTTCAGCCATAATGAATTATCACATTCCTCAAGGAAAGTGAAAAAAAAAAAAAAAGAAAAAGAAAACAAAGCCCAAAATCCTCCACCACATCCTTGGAAGGTTTCCAGTCAATTCTAGTATGTGCCTGGTTCACACAGTCTGCTGAATACTGTGGGCATATTTCCATTGACCTCAAAAAGACTTTTCATAAGGCTCAGGTAAATCAAATATGGTTATTGCAAGAGAACTAAGGACTACACAGAGAGAAGAGATATAGAAGGAGAAAAGTGTTGAATCTTAAAATGAGAGGAAACAAGAAATGTGATAAGTCAAACCACATTTGAGTCAGGAAACATGCATTGGGTGTGAAGAAAGTAGAGATCACTGGACTCTAAAGCACACTACTCCCAAATTTCCAGAGATACTGGAAGCAGACATCCTGAAATTGGTTTAACTTTGAGTCATCATGTTCCAGTGCTTGTAAAACAGTGAAGAGTAGATGATGAGTGAAATGAACGGTTTCTTTCCCTCAAAACTATCCTGTTCTCTCATACTGCAGGCATGTGTGACTCACAGCATAAAAGACATGAGGGTTTAATGTGTAACAAGAAAGAGAGCAGGAAGGGGTACAAAGCTGACCTTTCATACACATTGAGAATGACAGTGGAAAGCTCAATGCACTTCATTCCTCAAAGTACACAGCAAGATAAATACTCAGGACTTACTCTTCTAACAAAAGAATTTCCTTTTTGCTCACAGTGGTCAAAGGCATTACAGAGGAATCTCTTCAACCTTATCCTTCATATTTGTGGTCAAAGAAGCTTTTGCTGTGGTAGTGAATAGAGGATGGAGTTACTGAATCATCTTTACACCTATCAAGTCTATGGGGATGCAGAGACCCTGACCACTGGGGCTACCAAATCAGGTAGAAAAAGCTTGTTTATTCAATCAAACAAAAAATGTCAAATATGAGTAATCGATCAACCATAAAAGGTCTGAGACATTGATCTTGAAAAAAGGCTGGGAATGGAGACATGCCGAAAGCTCGGGAGCCCCTCAAAATTAGCTTGCAAGGCTAGCCTTATTAACTGCCAAAAGCACTGATTCATTGAAGGTAAAATTCTTTGAGAAAGCATTTCCAGAAATATTTGCATTGTTTCCCTATCAATTC
The DNA here is from genome assembly GCF_029207755.1 of Chamaea fasciata. Taxonomy (NCBI): domain Eukaryota; kingdom Metazoa; phylum Chordata; class Aves; order Passeriformes; family Sylviidae; genus Chamaea; species Chamaea fasciata. Next base: position 10,683,948 of record NW_027094086.1, on the reverse strand, counting down.
ATGCCAATTTCATGCCAGTTCTCAGGCTTCAAGATTTCCAGCTTTGCAAAGCAGGGGATCTCCAAGTTCCATTCTTTACTAAAAATGTTTTCACCCAGAGGAGGAGCTGTAAGGCTCAAGAGCCATTCAAGCTTTTACAGATAACTAAGAAAGAGTGACATTTTTCAAAGTACTCACAAGTCAGGTACTTACAATCCCTTCACAAATGAATACAAAAACTCGTATTATTAAAAATTAACTGGGTGCAGCCAGCTGAAGAACAGCAGAATTGACTTTTATTTAAATCACTGCATGATATAAGGAAGTTTCCTTGTCTTTGTTGTGCTTATACCACAAACATTGATCATAAAAAAGTGAAAAATATATTTTGTTTAACAACAAGAAAGAAACCCTATGGAAAGTTAATCAAGGATTCTAACTCCTGCTTCAGCCTGTTACTGATGCCCCAGGAGTCTAAATCTTAGGGGACTAAGCACCAAAGAGTTTCTAGGGAGAATTAAAGGAGTGCACTAAATTCTAGGAGTGCACTAATCCCATGTTACTGAGGCAGGGAAACAGAAGCAGCAGAGTTTATGCAGCATCAGTTCACATTAGAAGCTTGTGGTAGGATACTCTACCCATTTCCTGAGTCAGAGACTTGTGTCTCAACCACAAGACTATCATTCTTCTCTATAGATGCTTTCCCTTAATTCCTGAGGGCTGGTAACATTTAGTGGACAGAATTACATTTTTGTTCTGCTTTTCCAGATGCTCTCTATGAAGCAAAATAACCATGTGTGAGAGGAATGGTCATATTCCTGATGAAGTCAACAGTAGAATGTCCAGAATTTGGTTGATGCTGTAGCATACACTTAGTGCTACCAAGCAAATCCTTTTGACCAGTGTATAGAGAACTAATTTCTCCCATTCACTTTAATTTCACATGCTGTACCTTGAGAGAAAGCAATGTTTCCTTATAGAGGCACATTCATATCCTAGGAGGAAAACAAAAGAAAAAATTATGTGTATGAAATTGGTATTATTATTCCTATGGGTTTGTTATCATTAGTCCTCATGAGGAAAAGATCTGAATGGAGAGGTTGTTATTACATTTAAATGTGGAGGAGTTCTACTGAGAATGGCTGAAAACAACTTCAGCCTTATGGAGCACTGAATTCTGTTGAGAGACACAGGTGTTGGCTCTGTTTCTCTTCCAGGGAAAGTAAGGAGGGTGGAAAAGAATATGCTAGTAGAAGGACAGCTGATAAACCTGTGCCGCCTTCTCCCTGTCTCCCAAAATGTGTGTAGTATATTCTATGCAACACTAGAAGTAATTCTTATGTAGCCAAGCACAGCTACCGTAGCCTCAACGGGATTGCAAACAGATCAATTAGAAGAAACAGACTGCAGCCCCAGCGTGAATGGAGGCAAGGGGTGGTACTGTGTGTGCTCCAAGGACTGGATTTTTCCTAGGTGTCCTCTAGTCAACAGAAGCAGTGAGCTTCACCCTGGCAGAGGGACAGAGCTGCAGGGCAGTCTAGCTGTCCTTGGCGGTTGCCCATCTCCTCTGCTGGTGATCAAAGGCACGTACCTGTAAATCAAAATGTTTCCATAACCCAAAATTTGATTTTATGAATAAGCTCACCATAACATAAAACTGATTTGAAAAAGCCACCACAGAGAGGTGGCTTAGAATTTTCGTGATGGAATAACAGCCATAATATTATGGCCTGTATAAATAACACCTTAATATCTTCCATCTTCTGGCAGGAGGCGGGGGATTTTAAACTGACAAACACCTGAACCCAAACCCCAACCTATGAAATCACAGACAGGAGGGCTTACACACAAACAGAGCCAGTTCTCTTTGCACAAATTTTGGAAAGACAGGTTAATTTAGACTTAATTTACCACTTTGCAAGTGGCCAACATAAGGGAAGCAAAGCAGGCTGAACCTATGCCTGCTCATTTCTGAACTCTTGAATGGCCCTAAACAGAAATCAATAACTTTGTGTGTATGAAGGGAAGTAACTCCCCCAAATCCTCTATGTTTTGGATTCATCTTGTGAAATGAAAGTCTTGTTCCATAGCCACCCTCACTGAGAATGCCAGTTCCCTCTGCTCCACAGCCTCACAAAAATGCCCACACCTGTAAAATAGCCTTTGAATGCCAAAAACTCCTTTGTTGGATATGTTCCAGCAAAAGAACTAAAACCTTTTGAAGAAAAAAACCCACGGTTTTGCTCTTTCCCACACTCCATTCCTGATTTCTGGGTTAGGCAGGAGGTAGACAACTTTGACCTATACTTGTATTGCTGCCAGTTTTTTCGACACATTTTTTCATGTTTGCACTCTTTGTTTCAGTGATGTGTTGTGTAATGTGAGGAAGCAGAAAGCCAACTATGCACCAACAGGAAGGCTTAGAGTGCTCTGATTTTTTGGCACGATGTGATGCATTGTGAGCTGGGTTTTCAGTATCTGACAGTTAAGTCCATGGAATTGGCATCTGTATGCTGGAGACCAGAGCCCTGAATAACCTAACAGAGTATAGCTGGGACCAAACCATGACTTCATTCATCCCTTGTGCACACGAGCTTGGTGCAGTAAGCATTCAGGACTCACTTGGGTGCATGTTCTGTACTCAAGGGCAGCACCACACTCTGCACATGCTGCAGAGCTAAGACAAGGAGCTCCATGCAGGAAAGGGTGTCACATGGACCCTAGAAATTACTCATGGACAACAAGGACTTAATTGTACCTTCACCTTGCTCCACAAACACACACTAGAGCTTCTGTAACCTGAGCACTGAGAGCTAAGTACTCCATTGCTGGAGATGATCAATGTTTAAAAAAAATCAAAATAATAAAGCTGAGGAAAAAAATGGAGACCTCTTGAGTCTGCCAATCATATGTATTAATGATACTACCCCAAAGTCGTAATACTGTTGTTTTCTGACCAGGTGCTGTTAGCTTTGCTCCTGTTTGTTCACTTCACCTCCCCTGTGACCCCGCTGCCTTGGGCTCAGCCCTGTTTCAGTCACAGACTGAAAGGCTGTGAGGAAGGAAAAGCTTGTGACCCCATTTCCTACATGGGGAAGAATATATTTAAGGGCATTTACCAGCCTAACAAATCAGCCTAGCAGACAGCTGTGAAAGTTTCACAGTGTGTTTCTTTGCATGATTAGAAGCCAAGATGTCAGTTCCTCATCGATATCAGGGACTAGTAGGATTTCCGTACTTCGCAGGAACCCTGTGAGCAGCTCAGAGATTGTGGTAACAGGTCATCTTAGATGACAGATTGACCTACTGCCTCTGGTGGGGAGAGCACAGGACAGCTCTGAGCCATAGGGTTTGTTTCTCAGCTGATTTACTGCTTTCCTATTAATGCAGCTCCGCTGAGGTCCATGCCATGAGTCATCCAACCAGCTGTGAAACAAAGCTCAGTTCCACAGAATTTGATCAGCTACCTTTCCACTGAGTCAGAGATAACAGGCACTGCACTCTGGAAGGTGTTTCAGGGCATTCCTTTTTCTTCTTGTGTCATGGAAGCAGTTCTGCACAGACTCAAGTTTGTTGTTTTTAATGGTTTGTGAAGAGAAGGGCTCCTGAGGTCCAAAGCTGCCAGTACTTTCCAAATGAGGAATCAAGTACCAGCTGCAAGACTCCCAAAAGAGTTTATCTTGTCAGATACCCAGTTCTGGACTATGGCATCCTCTGTGCAACACAAAAGCTTTATGCGAACTGTAGCTCTTGCCCAGTGGAGTGACCAGAAGCATATGTACTGTCCAGGACCTGGTGCAGTCTGGCACAGCAGCTCAGCCAGCTCTGGGTGACTGCACACACCGTTCAGCATGCTTTATGAAAGTCCTGCTTATCAAACCTGATTTCCTTTTATGACAAGGTAACCCATCCAGCTGATCACAGGAAGCCAGCTGAATGCTATCTTTATGGATTTCCGTAGAGCTTTCCATACTGTCTCTCACAGGATCCTCTGGACAAAACATCCAGTGCGCAACTGGATAAACACATCCTGAGATGAGTGAGCAGCTGGCTCATGGATCAGGCACAAAGGGTTGTGGTGAATGGGGTGACATCAGACTGGGGACCTGTAACTAGTGGGGTTCCATGGGGCTCCATCCTTGGTCCTGTGATCATCAATATCTTCATTAACGATCAGGACACGGGACTGGAAGAGATGCTGAGCAAGTTCACAGATTATACAAAACTGGGGGGAACTGTTGACACCCTCAAAGGCACAGAGGCCCCACAGAAAGACCTCATGAATCAGAGGACTGGGAAATCACCAACCATATGAAGTTCAACAAGGGAAAGTTCTGGATTCTGCACCTAGGATGGGGCAATCCTGGATCTATGGACAGACTGGGGAATGGGAGGCTGGAAAGCAGAGCCATGAAAAGCGACCTGGGGTTCCTGGTCCATGCACAGTTGGACAGGAGCCAGCAGTGCCCTGAGGGCCAGGAGGGCCAGCCCTGTCCTGGGGGGCATCAGGGACAGCATCACCAGCTGGGCAAGGGAGGGGATTGTCCTGCTCTGCTCTGCACTGGGACAGCCTCACCTGCAGTCCTGTGTGCAGTTTTGGGAGACACAATGTGAGAAGGACATTAAGCTGTCAGAGAGTGTCCAAAGGAGGGTAACAAAGATGGTGAAGGGCCTTGAGGGGAACCATGTGAGGAGGGGCTGAGGTCACTTGGTCTTTTCAGCCTGGAGGAGACTGAGGGGAAACATCACTGAAAGATACAATTTCTCATCTCTCTGGTGACCAATGACAGGACCCAAAGGAGTGGCCTGAAGTTCTGTCAGAGAAGGTTCAGGTTGGATATTGGGAAAAGATTCTTCACCCAGAGAATGTCTGGGCACTGGAACAGGCTCCCCAAGGAAGTGGTCACGTCACCAAGCCTGACAGAGTTCAGGAAGTGCTTGGACAATTGTCTCAGGCATGTGGTGTGACTCTTGGGGATGGTCCTGGGCAGAGCCAGGATGTGGACTCAATGATCCCTGTAGGTTCCTTCAACTCAGCACGTTCTCTGATTCTGTGACTCCCTTCTGGACTGAAGAGCCAGACGATGTTCATACAACTGCAGCCTCATTGCATCAAAAGAGATACCTAGTGCAACTGACTACTAAAAGAATTTAGTCTTTTAACTCTGTTTCATCCTTTCAAATGCATGTTGCAACATAGTCACCATTAGTAGAGCTCAAGTCACTGGAGTATGGAGATGAATTATAGTCTGAGATTCACTATTTAGCATTTTAAATGCTCCACAGTCTGTCCTGACTAATCTGCTCAGTACAGGCTCTGTTTTTGGGGAAGTTTTGCAACCTTATTTAACATGGAGAAGCTCCGTCAGTTCCTGCAGGAACTCCTGATAATCTCTGCTTGGCCCTGCATAACTTTGTTAGTCTGGTTGTTTTTCAATTATCTGTCAGTCCACAACAAGCAGCACCTTTGAAAGAATTGATTGAAGGCCTCACAGTCAAATGGAATCAATCTGGAAACAAGGAGGAGATATTTTTATTCAAAACCTACAGAAACAGAGATCATAATGGGAAAAAAAATCCATCACCACAAGTTAAAGGTAACGGAAAGGATGTTAAACTTAAATACATTAATTCAAGCAACAAGGGGTTGCAGCTTTCTATATGTTTTCTACCTGTTTCTTTCCTACCAGACAGCAAAACAGCAAGTTCATGTACTAGAAATGTTAAGATAAAACAAACCTCCTTAGATAAACATTATTAAAAGACTGTTGAAAAACACCAAAAGATACAATAAAGTTTTTTAATAATAGTTAATAAAGGACAGACATAATGCAAAACCTTGCATCCATTTCCCCTTCACTGCTGCAGTCTGACATTCTTTAATGTTGTTACACAACCACCCTAAGAGGAAGAAAAGAAAGGTTATTCCACATTTTATTCATTCAGAGAAGGAGAAGTGGCTTCCATTCAAATACAGAGGAGGAAGCTGTATGCTATAGATCTGTCTCTTCTCTCTCTCAAAACCATCTTCCTCTCCTTTGCCAGATCTAATGATCATCAAACCGTTTCCTCAATTCAATTCGTCTCACAAGCCTGGCAGACAATGAACATGAGAAAAGTGTGAATATTTTTCTGTGTCAATTGAACTGGTTCAACCAATCATCAGCTGAGCACCAAAGCATGTAAACAGGAGGAAAGCCCCAGGTGCAGAAGATGGAGTTAAGAAAAGAAGGAATGGGTTTGCCTTTTTTTTTTTGACAGCAGTTGATAACTTCATTCAGAGACTATATCAGAGGAGTGAACTGAGTCTGGTTCATGCCCTGAACACAGAGTCATCCTATATCTCATATTAGTTATGGCCAGGGCTTAACCCCTCCTGTTGTGAGAAGGATGTTTTATGGTCGGAGTTCACAGGCTGAGAGCTGGAAGATTCATAGGCACTATCCCTTGTTGTGTGTAGGGATACATGTGTATGAGAAAATATCCTACACAGCCCTGAGCAAAAGGGAAGCATGTATTTCCAAGTAAAACGTGGAAATTCAGTCAAACACTAAATGTTATTCAGCAGCTACTTACTGTAAATGGCCATTTTACACCCTGAAGAGAAAGAAATCTCTTTTAAAAGCTCAGTTCCTTCATTAAGATGTTAGCTGTTATTCTAAGGATGCAATTACCTGAAACAGAGGAGATGCTTAACTTTTTTTTTTTTTTTTCCCAGCATTATTCCAGTAAGGTATACTATTTTGTGACCTTCAAAACAAGTTTTGCTGGCATAAGTGATGTGGTGGCAAATAAGCAACCAAGCACCCAGGCTCGTAATCTGACATTTCCAAAATAGCCAACATATGCAATGGCACACAAAGATAATCATGCAGAAAACCAAATACACCCCAAACAAAGTCAACAAAAGTAAAGAGGAAACTGAAGTTCACAATCCCACTGTTTAATATAGTAAAACCTGACCAAAGGGAAAAAAAGGAAAAAAAAAAAAAAAAAAAAAAAGGAAAAAAAAAAATAAAAAAGTACCCTTAAAATGCGACAAAGCAGAAAAAAAACCCCAAAAGTCACAACCTAGCATTTCTCATCCAAATCATCTTTAAAAAAAAAAACAAACAATGGAATGCTGGAATGCAATTTTCCTGCCCAAAACTGCACAGTTAAAGGGATTGTTTTTGTTTTCCTCACTTGACCAGGTTTATGCCATGGAACCTCTTTTTGTAGCGTTCCTTTTTTGTGCTGGTAGCATAACAGCCCTTGGTAACAACAGCACACGCACCACATTATTGCAGCCAGTAGCCTTGTCAATTAAGTGACAATGGCTTTAGAAGAGAAACTTGCTTGCTTTCTTCTCAACTTTCTGTTATGTTTCCTCTCAGTTCCTGCATCAAATCAAATCATTCAAATATATTGAACCTTCACATTTGCTGGTTCCTTCCCTATGTGATTTCCCTTTTCTGTTCTGCAGTGCTAGACACAGTTCTCCCAAAGCACTTTCCTCACTGTGGGATTGGAGTGGTCCTTGGTTGTAGTATAGCAGAACTCAGAAGCTGGAGAAGAAAAATGAGTGGCAAGAAGATACAAAGTTCAAGACCCTCCTGCATTTCTCAGGTCAAAGTACTTGCCCAGATTACACATGTGCTAAACAGAGCTGGGCAGGGCAGCCAGAGTCCTTCTCCATAAATCCAGGTATTGCGAGACTGCACACCATGGAGCTACAGATGAGTATTTGCCAGCTGTATGCCAGCTAGGGTATCTCCTGACTTTCCAGGGATTCATCTAATTTACTGAAGCAAAACTTTGCCTCCTTGCTGTCTGCAAACTATCTCAAAAGAGGTGTAGCCAATGTCTGGCTCTTGAACCTTTTGGATCCAGTCCTACATCCGTAGTCTTACTGGAGTCCACTTTACTGTCGTGTAACAGCTACTTGCTTGGATTAAAAGAAGCTGTACTTTCTCTTTCTCCCATGGGGAGAAGCCTAAGCAGTATATTCCATCAAGTTCTATTCATTTTCATCTTGACCTGAATCATGGGGATTGAAGTCTCATCTGCCATGGAGTCCTGTTAACCGGGAGTAACTTCAGTAAGGCCAGTGGGGTATCATTACATGGCCAAGTGCTTTTCCTTCTAGCACAGTATGGCAATGAAAGTGCTTGAAGGCAACAGGGGACTACCTTACAAGGAGGCAATAGTCACATACAGATGGATTTAAAAACCTTTCCTTTTGCACCTACAGAGTTGTGCAAAGTGGTAATAATGAGGCATAATATTGCACTGCACTTCTTTGGCTATTTATTTGCTAAAGAAAAGATGAGCAAGGAACATTCTGTCATTGCATGGCCAAGCAGCACAGTGGCCACAGCTGAACTATAGAGAACTGTGCCCTGTGCAGCACTCAAATGTAAATGTCATTTTGGATGTGGGTTTTTTTCCAGTTCTGTGAACTAATGTAACATTTTCATAATGTGAAACAAAGAATATGTATCAACTTCCTTCAGTGTAACATCAAGGTTTGCAGGTGCAAAAGCTACCATACAGGGCCAAACAAGGGGCCAAATCCAGGGCAGTCTTGTCTGTGCTGCCTATTGGAAAATCTGGAGCATATGCTATCCCCCAGGCATCACTTGAACTAGTGCAGTTTGGCACATTTCCAGATCATGCTACACAGCATGTGAGCAATTGAACATTACTGATTGACTGGTCTGTGCTGTCCCTTTCCCAGACATTTTTACTCACTGTCACCCTAGGTCCACTTGATTTTGCAGAAGCATTGAACCAGCAATGGAGCACAACTTGACCATCTACTTAGTGACTGAAGGACAATTGGTGAGGACCTCTGAAACTCATAGAGGAAAGATGCTCTGTGAATAGAAAATGGCAAGGCTGTACCTTGTTCATCACTCTGACAATATATGACTCAAATACACATCAAAGACTGAACTGAGTGAAAAGATGTTTTTTTTCAGGATATTTTTTTTTCCTTCTGATAAATGATAGCTCTACTTCACTAACTAAAGTGCATATAGCACTGCTCAAAATTAAAACCACAGTAGCAGCTGAAGGACTTAATGTGCTAATAGAAATGTCTGGACATTTTTGTGGTCTATCTTATCCTCCTTTGAAGAATATAATCTAGAAGAGGGTGAAATTTTAGGCCTTGTTATAATTAGACAGGTGGAGCCTCACTGAAAAGTGACAGCAGACAAATAGGGAAGAGAAACAAAACAAAAGGCAAAATTAGATCACAAACATAACCTAAAATATTCTAAGACAGGAAACAAACAAAAAAAAAGTGTGAAGGTATTTGATTTGCTTGAAATATATTGATATGTTCCATAGAATCTATTAAAATACTCTGCTTCCTGCTCTCCCCATCATTCTGTAGGTACTGCAGCCACCTAGTCCAGTGGGGTTGTGATTTAGACAGAAGTAACCTTTACAAGCCCCAGAAGAGCAGCCTCTTGATGCGGGCACTTCACAGGCACAGAATGAGTAATTTCCCAGAGACGAGGGACAAGAAGTCAGCTCAGATGGATGGACTGAGAGGGACCAAGGCAATATCAGCCTGACAAGCTGAAGTAGCAGTAATTCACATTTCAAATTGCTTTTGAAAGTTTTGTTGGTGTTACAGGAGAGGTTTTATGCTGCCTTTTTATCCTGGCTGTTGTGTGACATTTTAAAGAGAGGGACTCAAAGCTTTAATCCCTTTCTGAGAGCAAAAGGATGTTTTAGCAGAAAGAGTTGTCTGCTACCTGTCAGATCCTTCCACCAGCCTCCTGGCCTGGATTCAGCCATCAGTTCAGTTAAAGGTCTTAATCCTTTTTCCAACAATATCTTTAGTAAGTGTTTATTTCTTTCTGCCAAATTTCTCTTTGGTCCAAGGACCCTGATCAACACAGCTTTATCAACATTGTGGGACAACAGTGAGGAAAGTCACAGACTTTACAGATCTTTTCCACCTGTATATGGAAAATGTATAAGGGCTATTTATTTATTTATTTATTTGCTTGCTTGCTTGTTTGGGTTTTTTGTTTGTTTACCATTTAGAAAAAAAATACATTTTACTTTATTTATGGAAAAAATTATTTTCCATATTTGGAGAAAGACAACAGGTTCTATAACCTGATTTGAAAGTCAAGCATCCCTCTGGCCTTTCTGTCACATAATGATTAATCCTTTTGGCAGTAAACCACTTAGAACAGGACCCCAGGGAGCTTACTGAGATCAGGTATCTCCTGAGAGGGTCTTGGGAAGATTCCATCTCTTCAGGCATTGCTTGGGATTTTTAGTGCCATCCATTATCATGGGTGAGTGAGAATTATCTCCTTCTTATTCCCTTTTGAACATAGGTATGAGGGAAGGTAAAAGCCAGTGCTTTTCACATACTGTGACTTTTTTGGTGATTACATGAAGAAATACCTAAAAGGCTTTCATAACCCAAGGCAGACCCTTTCTAAGACACCAAAGCCTTAATTTCCAGTCTGCTTCCACAGTGCTAACTAGTGACCCCAAGGGGAACTCCAAATTTGAACATCCCCTTTCCATCCCTACTTGGCTTTTTTTTATGCCACTTGTATTTCTGTATTTCACAACATCCTGTGCTTGGCTTGGGCAGAAAGGGTTTCTTCCCCAGCAGGTACTCTAATGTGAGATGTATTTCTAAGTCTGAATTTAGTCCAGTATATCTGACCACTGCAATAACTATTTGGTTCTCTTTCTCATCTTCAGATTAATTCATTCCACTAATTGTGAAAAGGTCATTTCCCTAATTATACTATTTTACCCTTGTTGCCCACACCACATCTTCGCAGTTTAGCAATTAATACAAATTGGAGAGTACAGATGAATCACCCAAAAGTTCAATAGCTGCCTGACATTCCTCAATTGACTTGCAAGAGGGGCTTTTTTTTTTGCTCATATCACACTCCCATGCCTGCAAAGTGCTCTTCAGCAGAAACACTGTTCTGTGCAACACTTGGTTTCCCCATCAGACCGTGAGCAAGGGAGTCTCATTTGTGTGCGCTTGTCCCCATTTTCACCTCAGGCTGCATGCTACCCCAGAATAGAAAACATGAGTCAGAAGGTTAAGGGTTAAACTGTTAAAAACAAAAGAGGAGAAAATTCATTCAGAAAATAGTGGTTTCTAATGGATGAGAGGAAGTACTGTACAATTTCTTGTAAAGTCACAATGGCCAGCTCATCAGAGGAAACCCCTCCTATCAGGGGCTTGTACAATGCCTCCTGGAGCCTGAACAGCTGCCAAGTCATGACCATGCAGTTAAGGGAGTGCAACAAAGAACGTCACATCAAGGGCACATTTCCATCTTCCTGTCCAGCTAGCTCCCAATCTATTTTTTCCTTCTTCCCCTTGCATTAACTATTTTTTAACAACATAAACCTTCTTAGTGACTTTCCTCTTTTTTTTTCTCTCTCTTTTTTATATTTCTCTGGCTTCCTTACGAGCTGCAAAAAGAGCTTCTCTACATGGAACCAAAGCCATGGTTTCCACAAGATTTGCTGAGCCAACCAAATCACTCACTGATTTGGAAGGAGGTCCCGAAGCAGCTGCCCCATTCTCCCAGCTTGGCTTCATGCTCTTAGCTGCCTGTGTTGAGGCTGGCACTTAACCAGACCTCCTCCTGTGACCTCGTTAACTCAACAGTCTGCTCAAAACCATCACAGCATAAACCCCCAGAAGCTTTCTGCTGTGTCAGCCCTCAGAGGTGGCGCTGCAAAGCAGAACCAACGCAGGGCTGGGGTGGAGGCCAGAGATGGATGGTCACAAAATCTCTCTCTATTGGTTGTGAGAAACTAGTAATTCAGCACAGCTCTTCAGGAAACCGCAGCTTCAATATGCCTCTGATAGATGCTCATCCTAGATTACAGCATGCTGATGTCCCTACACTGTTTGCATGCATTTGGTGAAAGGCTGACTTTGTAGGCTCAGAGATGGGGACTTTCCTGGGATTTCTATTGTGGTAAAATTTGTGGAATAATAATTTAAAATAGCTACTTCAGACTTCTAATTTCTACCTTCTCAGCTTCCCCTTAAAATCATTTTCTACTACAGAGCTTTCAGGAAAAAGCCAGTGTTGACCTCTACAACTGTAATTTGCCCTAAATGACCCAAGAGTTGCGCAGCCTTGCCCTATTTAACCCAGGCTGGCTCTTCATTTTCTTTTTTATTACTGCAAACTCTTTGGAGTAAGTATGGTCAACTCCAGCTGAAATTCTTGGTATCCCATGATTTATTATTTTACCATGAAAAATCAATTCCCACAAAGGAAGTTACATGATCATGTCCTCTCCACACCCTTTCTTCATAGCATAGGCATAGATTTTCCTTAGCTGGTTGTTTAAATATCTTTAGATATGATATCACCATAGCCTCTCCTTCTCATCCATTCCAAGCCTTCATTCTTTTCACCATGAGACTGTCCAACATCCCTCTGCCTAATGTTCAGCTTAATTTTCTGTTCCTGAATTTATGCCCCTCACTTTTCGTCCTGTCTTCCCCAGACATGGAAAATATATTTTTCCTCCTTGTAGCAGTCTCTACATAACTGAAGACTGTTACATTACACCTGAGTTTTCTCTTCTTAGGGTTAAAGCCCCAGCTGACTCAAACTTTTCTTAGAAGTTCATGTTTTCTAGGTCTCTGGCTGTAAACAATGGGATTTTTTTTTCACAGCTTTCTTCTGGAAGCTTGACAATTAGTCTACCACCTTCTGACTGTGTTGTCATGATGCAAAGAGCATTTCTGTACTTATCTGAAGTAGATAGATTTATCATAGACCCTAATGAGAAATAGGAAGCTTATCTTTCCTCTTTTCCCCCCACCATCAGGGCATCATCATCTTGTGTGCAGTTGAGGATGCAGTATAGCTCAAAGATACTGATTTTTGCAGCTGCCTGATTAGTTATTCCCCTCAGTGCATGCTTATATTCCTAGATGTATGCTATAGACTGTTCCTGGGGGATGACTCCATACTGCAAAACACAGCACTTCTCTGTTTTTAAATAGCATCATGTTTACTTTGGCAAGATCCTTTACATCTTTATTCTTGCTGTCCGTCACACCTGTAGCCTCTTCTGGCCACTGAGATTGGATGTTTAGTATATTTTATTGCAGAAGATACATGACAACAGGACAAGATAGAAAAAGCCCCTCGTGGAAACACACTAAGTACAACTTTCCATTTACAAATAAATCACAAATAACTCTTTTCTGAAAACAGTATTACAGATAGTTTATCTATATGGCATCTATCTTCTATTTTCTAGTCCCCTCTCATCCATAGAAAGGGCATATAAGTCAGAGTAAAAGGTCTTACCAGAAAATTAGAATATTTACTGCTTCACCCTTATTCCCAAAGTACCTTACTGTGAGATGGAAGAAATTCAAAAGAGTTTGATCATTTTTTTCAGTTTTATTTCCTTTTCAGTTCCTGCAAGATATACCACAATTAATTCCCAAAAGGAAGTATAAGTGTCCCCAAATTTCTTGAAGGATGTATAGCAATATCAATACAGTCAATGACTGCTTTTCATGAGATTGTTTCACACACTTCAGAAGCATGTCCAAATGAAGTAGAAAGCCGTATAACTCAGATGCTGACAATGCTCCTAGGGTTTTCCATGACTCAACCTAAATCTAACTTATTGGGCAGCCTTCTGCTGAGTTATTTTTAGCTTTTATCAACTCATGCATTTTCTTCCTGCAAGCTGAGCAAATTTCCACAAAGTCTCTTCAGAGCAGAGGTCGCAAATATGAAGAGAAGAAAAAAAAAGAAGTGCCAAAGATTCCTTAGCATATATTATTCAGCAACAGAGAATGGTGTCAGGTTTCAAGAGCTGTTGTGTGTAGTATGTCACCTTTAATAGTTTTAGAAGTAACAGGTCAGTTGCTGAGTTGGTTTGGTTTGATTTGAAGGGTTTTGGTTGAGGATTTTTTTATTATTTTCAACAGAAATTAGTGAGATTTGAGAGATCATTCAAAGAATCAGGTCGTTCAGGAAACAGTCCAAACGAATGCACCAGAAACTGGTCTTCATTTAAAAACTAAAAAGACAATCCTGATTAGATTTTGAGTGTCTTTTCCAGTAAAACTATTTTTTTCATCTTCACTAATTGGGACTGTAATTTTTAGCAAAGACATTATTGTTGCATGCTGTCAAGGTGCAATTCCTAGACAGTAACAGAAAAAAAATTTAAATAGTACATATTCCTTTGTAGGTCTTGACATAGACTTCATTAAAAGTGGGTTCCTGGGTCTCTGTGATACAGATGCTCCTTTTCTTGCCATTTTAGACTATGTCACTTCTAAGTTTTTTGAAGCAGAGATAGTATCTGTCAGAATAGACCTATGCACTTGGAAGGGAGCCATAATGACTGTCTAGTCCAACCCGACCACTTTAGGGCTGACCAAGGGTTAAAGCATGTTGTTAAGGGTATTCTCCAAATACATCTTAAACACTGACAGGCTTGAAGCCTTGGGCACCTCTCTAAGAAGCCTATTCCAGTGTTTGACCACGCTCTTGGTATAGAAGTGCTTCCTAATGTTCAATCAGAAACTCCCCTGGCACAGCTTTGAACCATTCCCTCCTGTCCTGTCACTGGATTCCAGGGTATGGAGGGTTGACCCTGGCTGAACTCCAGGTTCTCACCAAAGTACTCTGTCTGTCCGCTCCACAGCTGGACAGGGGAAAGAAAGCATAACAAGTCTCATGGGCTGAGATAAGGGCAGGAAGAGAACACTCACTTCAGTTACTATCATGAGCAAAACAGACTTGATTTAGGGAAATTAGTTTAATTTATTACAAATCAAATCGGAGTAGGATAATGAGAAATAAACCAAAATATTAAAACACCTTCATCCCTACTCCTTCCTTTTTCCTCATCTCAACTTCACTCCTAACTTCTCTGTTTTTCCCTCCAGCAGAGAAGGGGGATGGAGAATGGGGTCTCAGATCAGTTCATCACACATTGTCTCTGCCTCTGCTTCCTTCTTAGGAGAACTCACACTCTTCTCTCACTCCAGCATGAGGCTCTTCCCATGTGAGACAGTCTTTCTCAAACTTCTCCCACATGAGTCCTTCCCATGGGCTGCAGTTTTTCATGAGCAGTTGCAGCATGGGACTCTCCCACAGGGCAGAGTCCTTTAGGAACAAGCAGCTCTGGCATGGTCCCTCGTGGGGTCACAGGTCCTGCCAGCAAACCTGCTCCAGTTTGGGCTCCTTTCTTCATGGTTCCACAGGTCCTGCAAGGAGCCTGCTCCAGTGTGGGCTCCCCACAGAGCCTCCTTTGGGCATCCACCTGCTCTGGTGTGGGCTCCTCCATGGGCTGCAGATGGATGTCTGCTCTCCCATGGATTTGCATGGGCTCAGGGGCACAGCTGCTTCACCATGGTCTGCACAATGGGCTGCAGGGGAATCTCTGCTGCAGCATCTGGATCACCTTATTCCCCTTCTCCCTCACTAACCCAGATGTCTGCAGGGCAGTTTCACTCACATATTCTCACTCCTCCTGCTGATTGCTGTTGTGCAGCAGTTTATTTCCCACCTTATTAAATACATTATCCCAGAGGGGCTAGCACTCTGAGTGGTAGACATTCCACTAATGGGCTTGGGCTTGGCCAGCAGCAAGTCTGTCTTGGACCTGGCTGCATTGACTCTGTTGGGCATGCAGGAAGCTTCTGGTAGCTTCTCAGAAACCCGCCCCTGTGGCCCCCTACTATCAAAACTTTACCAGTACACAGGAAGCAGAGCTCAGCACCTCCCCCTCCTCTCCTCAGGAAGCTGCAATGAGGCCACCCCTCAGCCTTCTTTTCTTCAAACCAGACAAGCCCAGAGTCCTCAGCTTACAGGACATGTCCTCCAGTCTTACAACCAGCTTTGTTGTCCTCCTCTGGATACTTCCAAGAACCTTCACATCTTTCTTAAAAGGTGTGAGGCACATCAGATTTGGAAGGGCCAAGGACTGAACAAAGGTGAGCCCTGCAGACACACAGGAGCTGCTGGTGGTGCAGGGGAGTGGGATGCACCCACAGGATTTTGAAAGAGGAACAGTGTCTGCCACACTTACCAGCCTCACTGTGGCTGCAGGTGATGCTGCAGGGTCAGCTCTGAGTGTCTCACACAAAACAAACCTCTTCTGCTTAAGCTGTACATTTGCAGAGGTGTGCACTGATCTTTGCAGTGTGCCTGTGAGGGATGTGGAGAGTGAATACAAGCCAAAGTAGAAAGCACACTACAGCAAAAACCAGCTCCCAATCTCATCTCAGAATTCAGCTGCAGCAGGGAAGGAGGAAGAAGTGCTAGCGTTATTGTTGATAAGGTGTGAGCCAATATTTGCCTACTTGCCAGAGTTCCTCAGAGAAAAGTTTCTCAGCAGTCCCACAGTTTCAGTCTTTAAGCTCCAGAACTCTGCTGCATTATCCCCAAAGCCAAACTGCTGTAAATATGGCCCGTGATCTTCATCACCCAACACACTCTCTCTGTGCATCTTATCTTGCAAGAGGACTCATTCCAAGATGCACATCAGGACTGCCTTCCTCCCTTGGTCCTCAGCTCATATGTCAGCTCATTCTCTGATGAGCTAATCACAGAGAATTAATGAACCATATTCCTATGTATGGAAACGCTGGAAACTAAGGAAAGATGAGTGGCTTCTACAGTGTTTGCTCCATACAGGTAGAAAAAATTCCAGCCAGGTCACATCAAACTGCCTTGAAGCAAAGTTCTTCCGCTGATGCAGCACACAAAGGTGATTTGAAGGTGTATTTTCTATTTGCCTCTGGTTCTTCTACCCACACAGTTCTTTTATTGCAATCCAGAAAACAGTGTCTGGGGATGGAGATTGAACTGGGCACACATTAAAGGCAAGTCCCAATCTTCTCAAAACACAAAACTTTCAATCATACCCAACATTAGTTCCACACTTCATATTTCAAAATCTGATTGGTCTGTAACTGGCTGCTGAGCACTAAAAATGAGGGTCTTTACACAGATGATGGTCTTTTGAAAAATGCATATCATTAATTTACTGTAACTAAACTTAGTCTGACACTGAGACACAGGAATGAAAAGAAAAATAAATATATGGATCAATATTTGCTTACACAGTCTAAGCAATTACTGTGTATTTGAGAGGTTCATTTTTCCATTTTATACGCTAATTAGCATAGAGAATTAAAAAATAGCTAGGTTAACTGCACCAGTCCTGCTCCTGCTGACAGCAGTACAAGTTTTGTATTGAACAGGAATAATATTTGGGTGTAAAAACTTTCCCTATAAAGTCAGAAATCATCTTTTACCCGTTCTCTTTCAATGTAATTCAGAGTGCCTGATGCCTTCTCTTACAATACAAGAGTAACAAAAATTATCATTTAAACCTCTCTATCTTTATGTGTGTATGTTTTACATATGATTTTAAGAAGTGCTGGACATTGGCTTCTTTTCACTGCTGGAAGCTAATGGAGCTTCTCCTGGATAACATAACTGTTTGCTCTCATCTAACATAATGGGGGGGGGGGGGGGGGAGGCAGGGGTGAAGTTGGTTGGGTATTTTTAGTGAAGATGTCTAACAACTGACCCATAAACCCTAGCTCCATCAGCGGTTGTGGTGCATGGATATCCAGTTTGGAGCAGATGAAGGAGACCACTGCTCAGGAAAGCAATTATGCACCTGGAAGAGACTGAGCTTCTTGAGCACTTAATGCTCTGCATTTGCTTAGGTGAACCAGGCTCCAAAGCACCTGTGTGACTTTAGATCATTATGTGTTCTCCATCGTGAGACAATACTATTTAATGCATTGATAAAAGGTATTCTTTATCCCTGGCATTGATCTGATTCCTCCCTGCTTTGATATCAATGTGGCTACATGGAAGAATGCAGATAACTGAAATTTGTATTTTCTCTGCATTTTTCAAGAGACAGCAATTTCTAGGCTAAGTCGACAGATTTGGGTGTTCTGAGACTCCTGACCAGTCCAGCCTGTGGACAGGATTTGAGGTGGGTGTCAGCATGCTCCTGACTATATCTGGGATTTATATTGACCCTGACCCAATCAGGGTGTTCCCACAGCAGGCTAACCTTGAGTAAAGTGGAATTGGTCTAGTGTGGGCTGTTAGATGTGGCATAAATCCAAGCATAACTGCCAAAGAGTTGGATTTCCAACAGTAATGTGGTTGGCTACAATTTGGAAAACTTGCTCCTTTCACTAAGCAGTCACAGTTACAAGTACAGGGATTTGAGGCACCCTAGAGAAGAAACTAAAAGGAAGCCAAGGACAAGTGGAGGTCAAGGAAATATTTCTCTGAGAAATAAAGAATCAGCTCCTGCACTTAATTTCTTACTTTCATGTATATGACTAAAACACTTCAGTAATATTAAAAATGGTGCTCAGTGTGATGTATAGCTTAATAGTATCTTTAATCAGTAGAAGCTAGACTTATATAAATTTTTAGTTCATGGATTATTGCTGGACCATGTAAGTTGAGGAGATAGGTTTTCTGCTGCCAAAATTTATGACTTATCCACAGTCAGCAGAATAGATAAATTGATGTATGCCTTATCTACAAAAAAGAATGTGATTGAGACGAATTCCCAAACAGGTGATTATGTGATTATGCAAAAGCCAAGATGTATGTACACACTGAAGGAAGTTCACAGATTGGTTTTGGCCCAGGTTCAGCAAAGGCACTCCCACAAGTAAAAATTAGTTACTATGAAACAGATCCAGTGTCAGGAAAATGGAATAATCACCTGGAATTCAGCCCAATTAGTTTCTGTAAGTTCTCATATTCTACACGTACCAGGAATGTAATGGAAGTGACATTTGATAACATTTTATCTCAGCCTCAGTCAGCTGGGGCCTGTACACACAAATAAGGAGCGGAAAAGAATGAAGCAAGAACATTTTTACTCTTTTATTTTTTTAGATCAACCACAAAAGTCTGTAGGTGTCAAACCTCACAGGTTTTCAAAAATGGTATTCTCATTAATTTTTTTCCATTTAAGAATAGAAACGCTCTGTTAGTAAGGTTAATGTGCTCATTTGCATTGTTAAGCAGTACTTCTAAGTGTTTTCAGTACCTTTTCATAGAAAACAGAAACTTAAAATGAAGAGAAAAATAATCCTTTCCCATCAAAGATTAATTGATTAATGCTTTGCTTGAATAATATCGAAACAACAGAATCTATTATGGCCCGATTCAGAAATGGCATACATCACATTCTGTTCAAGCAATTTATACTACAGAATTTGCATGTAATAACATGCAGTTATTACTTAAGTTCACTGCTGATACAAGAGGGTTAGGATGAGGTTGCAAACCCTAACACTTCTCACAACCAGGAATAAATCATGAATTTAAATTTGTAAAAATAACAAATTCAGTCCTAGAAGGAGGTATTGTTGGGCCAATGGGAACACATGCAGTAGGTATCCAAAGGGAGAGCCCTGATCTGTGTCACTTGCAATGGCCAATCCTTACATAGCGCTCCTTGCTTACTGACGTCACCCTGCCGCTTCTGCCACACAACCTGAGGCTTCACAGGATGCCAAAGAGCAGATTTCCCCGCAGATCTTGGCAATCCTTCAAGGTCACTGTGCCAAAATGTAGCTTTCCTCTCCAAACAAAATTTGTTGGTAAGAATGCACTGTCTGTCAGTAAGATATTGCCCAATCAGTCGTGCAAACATCATATTGCCTCTACATGAAGCAGAGTGTCCCAGCCTTGGCCAGGGGTGCAGGAAAACACAGCAAGCTGAAATTTGCTGCCTGTCTTTGCCATGTCCCTGCTGCAAGCTCCCAGCCTGTCATGCAGGTTTCCCACACACCTTCCATTGCAGTCATCTGACTCTGCTGTCAGCTTCCTGCAGAGCACAGCGTGGGCGCATGCTCATGGGTGGGTCAGGAAGCTGCATGGAGAAGCACAGAGGCAAACCAGAGTGCAATTCAGCACTTCTGGCCTCTCCAAGAAAAGCAGCATCTTCCTACTGTGTCCTTATTTCCTGCATACATGTCCTGATTCTTCTGCATTCCTAAGGGGAAGGTTCTACACCTCAAATCATAGCACATCTTTCTGCGGCCTCCTAGTCTTCCACTGCAGCTACACCAGCCTGTCCCAGTAAAACCAAGGAATGCACCTCACAACACCTGCAGATGCACCAAGGGCAGTTTGAAGTGTCTTGCTGATCCTTGCATGGAACATCTTCCTTGTACTTCACCATGATGGATGATTCTGGCTATTAAATTAACAGGTGTGAATGAAAGAGCAAGACCTGGAAAAGGAAAAGCAGATCTATTGCTAGACTCAATTGCAAGTTAATATCATTGCAAAACATCTAATTGCTTCTCACTCTAATTTATCAGAAAAAAATTAAAGGAAAACTGAAAAAGATTCTAGCAACAGCAGAAAAGAAGGCATACAGGGAAGCAGGTTATATCTGAATTGTATAAATGTACTTGATCTTCAATAACTCATTAACAACAGGGTCATAGTGTTTATTTTTTACTGCAGCTGTGATTTTTAGGATTAGGCCTATCAATATTTATTCTTGTTTAACAGAAGGCAAACATCCGGTCAGCCCTGGCAAATGCTATCCAGTGAATGGCAATTTCATTACGCTTTAGTCACAGAACAAACGTTTGGTTTCTAACAGGAAGGTGAAAGTACAAAATGGGGAGAGTCAGTGACCACTGTGCCTAATGCCACAATAATTAATCTGTTACAAACCTATGAAGTTCTTAGAGATCCCAGCTATCTCCTGTCGATGTAAGGAACAATATTTCAGTTCCTTTCATGGAGGTAGACTGAGCTTTTACTGGAAAGAATGGCTGTATATGGGACTGTTTCATAGATCAGCAAAAGTATCTGTAGAAAGAGATTTTTCTGCAAACTGCAGTTTCCAGATGAGGTTCCTCTTTCAGGTGACTCATCTTGGTGTTGCTCAATGGGGTTGAAATGCTGAGAAGCAATTTTGATTTTTTCAGTGTTTCTCTGAAAGTCTCTGCAAGGAAAGACCCTGACAGTCTCATTCCTTTTTCTGTCATATTGCTACTCAGAACTGCCTGTAACTCTGTAGATTTTTATATCAAAAGCTAATATAAATTAGTTCTATATATCTAAAAACTATAAATTATAACAAAGCTAACCAACATATATATCAGATGGAGCCTAATGAATATGAGACACATTTGCCAGAGTAAACCGAAGAAGGGTTTAAGGGGTTCTCTGTGGACTTGGCTGTAGGCACAGCTCTTTGTTGTTGTGTATCTTCATAGCATTTGAGACACTCACAGTGGCTTTATCCTCAGGGTCTCTTGGGATTTAGCAAAGATCTACCAGTGCTGTGGGGGCTGGGAAAAGAGGAGATGCCAGACTACCTGGCCAGAGGACCTGTGGAGTTGCACACTCAGCATTGCTCGCTGCTCACGCCTCGCTGTGCTCCCCTCAGTGCTCCACCCACCTCGCCACTGGACTCACCAGTTTTTTAACTCATCCCCATCAAAACACAGTGTAAGTTCTCTTTCCGTGAAATATTTAGGGATGAGTAAATCATGTAGAATCTGAGAAGCAAGCAGTCATTAAGGGTGGAAAATATGCCCGAGATCCTTGAGTCCAACAATTAACCCAGCACTGCCACATCCACCGTTAAACCATGTCCCCAAGTGCTACACCTTTATGGTTTTTTGAACACTTCCAAGGATAGTGACTCAATCACTTCTGGGCAGCCTGCTGCAGTGCTCGATAACCCTTTCAGTAAAAATAAATTTTCCTAATATCCAACCCAAACCTCCCCAGAGGCAACTTGAGGCTATTTCCTCCTGTCCTATCATTTGTTGCGTAGGAGAAGAGGCTGATCCCCACCTGGCTACACCTTCCTTTCAGTTGTAGAGAGAAATGAGGTCCCCCCCTAAGCCTCCTTTTCTCCAGGCCGAACACCTCCAGCTCCCTCAGCCACTTCAGACTTGTGCTCTAGATCCTTCACAAACTTCATCATCCTTCTTTGGACACGCTCCATCATGTAAATGATGGCAAAAATAATAAGGAGCTTTCTAGGAAAGCCTTTCCAGACAGGAGACATAAGCATATGTTGAAGTGGGGCTAGTCTAACTTCAGGGATTTAGAGTGGCTTAATATAGTGGAATCATATAAAGAATGGTATCCAAGGTACAAATCATTAATAACATTTTTTAAAAGTCATTAATTTACTTTTGGGATTTGCCAATAGAATTTCTCTGTCTTATATAAACTTTATGCTACTCAGGGCACGGAATACTTATAGTCTCTAACATGGATTGTATTTAGTTGAAGAGCTAACCAAAAAGAATATTCAGGTCTTTGCTTCCTATTTTGAATATTTAAAAAATACTTAGATAGACACAATAATGTGAAAAATTATATTAAAGTGAGGAAAAGAAATCAGCATGTATATTCATCTCAGAATGATTTTGGCCACAGGAAAGTATTTGATTTTGATAGATGAACTGTATTGCCATTCATGTTAATATAGTAGCACCTAATGATTTTTTTTTTTTAAGTATTCATTTTAACACTGCCGATGTTTACTTAGCAGGACATTAATAACGCCAGGATATTTATCATATAGGAAATGGCTAATGAAATCTGCTTCAGCTGTCAGTGGATGTTTATGTTTCAAGGCTGCACTGGATTGTTTATGTAGGATTTAGGGGAGAATAGTAGGGTTTTGTTGGTGACTAATAATAAGAGGAAAGTTAAATGGCAATCGTTATTGCTTTTATTATTATTTATATTACATTAGAACTAATTTGGGCTTCAGATCAATGCTAGAAGAAGCTCAACTCTTTGTTGAAAGATTCAAGGATGAGACAAAATACATTTGGTAGTGATGGGAAAAGGACTGGGAGCAAAAGTTGTCCAGCTCTGCAAATAAACTGACTCACTGCCTACTTGCTCTTCCTGCAAGTAGTCCTTAGGATCTGACACACCTCTTTTTCATGCATGGAACTTATACAATTTCTGCATATTCTTAAATTCAACAGTTAAATCAGGGCCAAACAGGATCCCCTAGTTGATGGTTTTAGAAATATTCTACTCATTCTTAATGAGTTTTCTCCCAATGGCTACTTCAAATTGGATGCAAATGTCACAATTTTTAAGCATAACTTAGGCAGCTTCTGGGACCTTTTCCCCATAACAACTGGACCCCATGGTTTGAACAACAGGGATTTAAAGGATTTCCTTTTGAAAAGCACAAAAGCCTTTGCAATTTAGAAAACAGATCAGGCATTTGAAAATTATATTTTCCATCTTCCTTTGCAAGTCTGAGATCATCATTTGAGGTTTTCCTTCCTTTCTTGAAAAAAGATTAAAGTGGTACATCCTTGTAACAAGGACATGTGAGAGCTGCCAGATTGCATCACAACAGGGACAGGCATGAGTGCGGAAACAAGATGAGCTGGGGAGCCTCACCAATTTTTGGTTGTCCTTCACCTACCCTAGGCTTGCTCTTCACAAACAAGGGCAAATATTAATGCCTCCCACTGATAAAGTGCATAGTTTTTGGTCAGGATGCATGTATGCATGTGTGGAATTTGATCCAGCATGCCACTGACCAGTGTCCAGTGATCTACCCTTTCTTCTTTTTATATGGTAAAAAAATTTTGTAGATCAAAATCAATGGAAAGTCATGTCACTCTGGTTATCTTAACTTCATGAAAAGGAGGGTGTATCACCATAGCAAAATATTTCCCTTTGTTAGTTACTCCTACAGAATGAAATTAAAATTCCAAAGGCACATCTCTTCCTCATTTTTCCCTTGTCTGGAAATCCCTGGCAGTACAGAATACAATTCAGAAATGCTAAAACCAACTTCTGCTGTATCCCTGCAACTACCTCCAAAGTCAATAGGAGTCATGGGTGCACAAGGAACTGACTTCCCCATCAACATACTACAATTTTTAACCATTATTAAATTTAAATCTCTCTAGCATCAATATTTATTCCTGCTAAATATGAAGGATGTTTAGGCTTATGAGTCACCAATTCTTTTCCAGTTAGCACTTGCTCTACAACTTCCACCCTTGAATGGAACTAGAGATTTATACACGATATCAGCACACAAAGTCAACTGCTGGGAACAGGCAACAACAGAATAACAACTGCAGACATAAAAACGTGCATCAGTCAGAGCCTGCGCGCTCCACTGTTGTTTCTCGGCTGTTGGTTTTGTAGCAGGCGTGAGTGGTAAATCACACAGAGCATGAATGAGTACAGCAGGATTTGCTCACAATTTGTTCCATGCAAGCTCGAGGTTGCCATGGGAGACAGGAAGCATTTTTTGGGCACTCCCACAGCAATAAACTGTTGCCACTGTATTAATGAGAGGCAGCACGTTGTGTCTCCTTCAGCAGAAGCCTACAAGCTGACCGGCAGAACTGCCCAGGGTGGATGATGCTTTTCCCCCACTTTCACTTCTTACTTTGGATGCAGCTCAGGGTCCTGGTAAAGAGGACAGTCTGCCCTTTGCTGTAAGGCTGTAGGTTCAGCCTAGTTTCCAGTGAAAGCAAGGTCTGCATAATAAAAACCCACTTTACAAAGTGCCATGGTAGTCCAAAGGTTGGAAAGGAGTTACAGAGGCAGCTGAGAGACAGCTGGAATCCAACAGCCAGGTTGTATTCTTTGCGTATGTTATTTGGTGAGAGATGGCACACAGGGAAAAGACAGCTCTCAGTGTGACTGTAGCACAGACCACTGGCTGCCAGCCCAAAATGAGGGCCTTTGTCACTTCAGGAAGGGTGAAGTGACGCTGTGGAGAAGCTATGATAGCTTTCCTGTTTCTCAGGATGAATAATCCATCACAGCACTTCTGTAACTCTGGGTGGTGACTGCACCAATGTACTGAGAGCCTCTCTTTGATCAGTCAGATACCTCATTCCAAAAGGTACCTCCGTAATCCTGTTCTGGGACAGCAGAGTGAGAAGTGACTAATAGTTGCCTGAAAAGGTAGCAGGTGAAACAGGAGCAGGCAGCAGCAGATGTTGCCCATCTGCTGAAGGACTGAGAAACAGAGTTAAAGAATTGCACATAGGAAATAGAGAGGCACACTTGTAGATTGCTTAAGAAACCTTGCTTCTTATTTCAAACATCAAACCTTGTAAAGGCACTGTAAAATCTGTGTGGAAATGTATGGCTCCCCAAGCCAGACGGACAGAAATAGAAGCCCTACAAGCTGCCATAAATCTCTTGCTTCCTAAAGTGATCCCCAAAGGTAAAGATAAATGTTCACAAGCAGGAAATTTCATGTTGCAATTGTCTTTATATAGACAAAGGCATCACTTTCCCAGGTCAAGATAATATGCCTTGAAGAAATAAAACATTTTCTCCTACTTTATCTTTTCTACAGTCCTCTTCCTTTTCTATGCTCCTCCCTGAATTTCCATATATTTTTCTTGCCTGATAGTTTGGCTTGAGAGACAATGTATTCTCACATGTCTGCTACTGATAAAACAGGGTATACCCCTCCCCTAGGAATAGTCTTACCTGAGTATGGCAGTACATGGAAAATGTTGCTGCAGACAACTGACATCATTAATTGTTAACCTGACTAGGTTGTTTTATAACAAGTGCAGAATCCTGCTTTTAAGAGTGTATAGGTTTTCTGCAGAGTTGTAGATTAATATCGGAAAGGAGAGGAATACAAGGTATATATTATTTAGTATCTATCAATCCTAGAAATTAAGCAGAACAGACGTTGGTTTTCACCTGGGTACTTTAAATCAATTAAGTTTCTCATGGTAAAAAGACTTAATGAATGAAAACATCCTCAGTACTAATTAGCATGTCAAATACAAATCAGAACAACAGCAGAAACAGTCCCCTGGAGATAACACATCTACTCGGAGCACACAGATACAAAATTCAACGTTTTGTTTTCTCCATCCTATTCCTTATTTACACCTACAGGCCAACAGGCACTGCATTCTTTTCTTGTAGCTGATTCACTCTCAGAAGGTAATAGCACCAATATACCAGGTTCTCATTCTACTTATAATCTCAGTCACATTAGCCCTAGATGTCAGAGAGAACCCTGCTGATCAGCCACTGTGAACCACAGCTGATTTCTTTTTAGTAAATCCTTCATTATAAGTCAAAAAAAGATTTCAGGAAAGAAATATCAGGGAAGAAACTTACTTCTAGGTAGAATATTCTTTCTCTGATAAAAGTCTTATTTTTCTGAGTTATCCTTTATTTAGGCCATGGACACTGTCTAAAAAGCCCTTTCTCACTTTAAGGTGGAAAAATCATTCTGAAGTTGCACAAAAAGCCACACAAAGCGAAGAAAAAAAGCTGATGCTGGATCCCTTGCACTTAACAACCCACCTCATCCAGCAGCCACTGCACTTCCCTTGCTTTATCTGTGCACCTACTTCCCACTGAGATGTGTGAGTTCGTGTGAGTTCGAGATGCATCTGGGAAAAAACCAATCCTTCTTCTTTGTGCAACAGATTAGAAGCTTTTTGCTCATCAGCAAAGAGAGGATGTTTCTTCCACTTTACTAACAATAGACCTGGTGGGCTGAAGAGTGCAGTTAATCTGCTCTGACTGCTGCAGCTGCGTGGGAGCACACAGGGGCACAATGCCCTCCTGTAAGGAGATTTTGACTCAGTGAGGCCAGGACTAAATGTTTAGACAATGCTGACTTAGAAATTTTTTGGGGGGTTACTTTTTGGTTTGGGAAATAATCTAAACTGGCACTGTTAGTCAGTTAAAGGCATGGGGAGGAGAGTTTGCTTTTCCAGAATCCATTAGAAATCTTGTGCAGATGATAGTACAAGAAATGAAGAATCTTCAGAAAACATTTATTTAAATAATCGGTATGGTATGACTGAATTGAATGGAAGGACAGAGTGAACCCAGCTGAGCTCTAGTGCATTATTACCCATGAGGCTGCACAAGAACTACTGGCCAGGCACCTGGGTCACTCCAGAGAAACTCTTTCTTGTGTTCAGACAGGCGGTGAGAAGAAAGGGACAAACTGCCCTCTCAAGGTGCCCCTCTCTCTGTTTACTGGACAGGGACCCTGCAGAACCAGCTTAGATTAGTCCCTTTGGTTTAGCTTAAGTTTACATTTTTAGAGTTTATTATAAATAAGGTCTAACTGATATTTTCATCTCATTTTTTTCCCTTCTCTGTATCAGAGCCAAAATATTATTTTCTCTGTCAACAGGACATGCAGAAATTTCAGTGAATCCATTGCTGAGCTAATATATTTTTCAATCAAGAAATCTTTTAACCAACAGTGACTAGTCCTACTTCACAGTTTTCCACCAATTCCATAAATTGCATCAAAGTTTCATCATATCCTAATTCAGGTTTTCTCAGAAATATGACTCATCACTGAAGAATGTTTTGGTCATTAAAAAGATTAAGACATAATATTTTCTTACATTTTTGTGGCTGTTTTCTCTTTTGAAGAGAAAATATTATAGGAAAGGAAGCTTCCCTGCTGATTGCAGTTGCTCAGCTTTCCTGTATTTCTCCTTTTTTGCTTCTAAATTTACTCCAATTCAAAATTTAAACCAAGCTTCTTTACAGAAAACCTTGATGCTGCAAAAATATTTTGCTAAGAAACACCATTAGAAAACTGAAAGGATAAACTTCCTTTGTCCTTCTTCTACTCAAAGTCAAACAGAGGCAAGAGGATAATAGAAAGTTGTGAGTAATGCTCCCTGTTAGTTTTGAAACAAGAACATGCTCTCATCTGAGCCACTGCTGACCACAAAAAGAAGGAGAAGTGACAGCAGGGACTGTTCACACTCGCCTGCAGCAGCTGGGTGGCAGGCTCAAGCACTGTTACACAGCTTATTTTTCTGAGCACACTGTGGAGCTCACCATCAGACATTTCTGTCTTCTACAACTTGCGCTGCTAGTCTTTTCCTCAATAATTCTTTGCCTTTTTTTAAAAGGAATCTGATTTATTATCAGAGGATCCCTAACAGCACAAAAATCTCCCCTCAAGCTTTCCCTCCCTTCATGCCAAGTTCTTAACCTAGCTCCTTTTTCTCCCGCTTCTTTCACTGGCTCTCCTCCCATGCCTTGCAGCCACCACCTTTGAAGGAATACTCAGCCTCCTCCACCTCACTTCTTCCCTGGCTGTTCCTCCTGCCTCATAATGGTGCCCATGCACTGAGAGCTGCTCTCCTTCCGTGAACTCTGCTTGTCCCCACATATCCTCAGTGCCCTGGGCTGCCATTCAGTCATCTTTTTCCAGTTGCAACATTTTCTCTATGCAAGGAACATGGGTTCAGTTGGTGTATGCAGGTTCCACCAAATCTGGATGCAAGGCAGGGTGTGATGGAGTATGGACACTGACTGTGCAGCTTCCATGGACCTGAAGGAGCTTGTAACCCTTTCATCAGAATCACTGGTGTTCCATGTGTGACACTGTGGTTCTACAATGCTGTTGTCCAGGCTCACCACACTGCCTCCTGGGGCTCCTGCAAGCCCTTTCTTGCTTTATCAGAAATGCCTTTTCCAATCTCCAATGTACCATCCCTTGCCTCTACCCCACAGAGGATTCACTCACTCCCTCATTGTCACACAGGTTTCCCATGTGTTCTTACCTATTCCACTGTCTCCTGCTCTCCCTCATACCCATTTTCTCTCAAAATGACAGGGGTTTTTATGTGCTCCTCATGTTACACCTGCTCCAGCCAGACATGGTAGGGCTCCTGTCTCCTCTCACAGTTGTCTCCTATTTCCACTCTCATGTTTCTGCACAGTTACTATCCTGCATTCCACTTACAGTCACTTCTCCAGATGGACTTCACTTAATGCAGAACAATTCTGCCAACCCTCTGCTCCTCATTCCCTTCTGTGTCACTTCCCAATTCACCTTATATAATGTTCTCCTTTGTTTCTAAGAGCCTCCATCTCCAAATCCAACCTGCCAGCCCTCTCCAATACTGCTAAAATTTTGGTCATTTTCTGGGAGTCCAATTTTCATACACTGTTCCTGGGCAGTTTGTGACATGATTAGTGCTTACTTGTGCTTCAGAAAGAGAGAAAAAATCTTCATTCAACTAATGATGTAAGAAAAGCTGGGACCTTCATTTTTCTCTCTATCAGGCTTTTCCAGGGTTCTGATTTGTATCCATTTTGACATGGTTGTGCCTACTGATGCTAAAGAATCTCTTGACATTTTCAAATGGAAAATTACTGTGCTAAAGCCCAGTGAGTTATCTATTTTTATGCAGTGTCCTAGGCACCTGAGAAGCAAAAGAGCAGTTGGCACCTCAGTGGCTGTTTAGATGGAAAATATATGAATCCCCCCTTCAATTCCTAAAAGGCAAAGGAAGACACACTTTTACCCTCAAGTGCATTGGAGAGCAATAGTACCAGCTTTCTGACTGCATGATCAGAAGACACCCTCCCACCCTGGGGATCGTACCACTGCTAAAACATTTTAGCACCAGAAGTCTCAACAGCAGAGCTGAGCAGTTGCCATCACCTTCATTCAGAAACAAAGGAAGAAGAGGATGTGTTGCTCCCCAGTTGCACAATGGCTTCAGTGATCCTTGTGGGCCCCTTCCAACTCAGGATATTCTATGATCTATGATTCTTTTTTGCTTTCCAAAGGGAAGACCACTCGCACTCATCCCTCAGGGCCTTAGTCTGAGCTTCCATGGATCTCCCATACCCATTTTTCTCACGTGCCACAGCTCTATGCCAAGTTTTAAATCCTTAAGATTAGGGATATCAACAGTACTAGTGCCAAATGGTAAAAACTCAATATTAAGGGCTTGTTCAACAGTATAACTGAAAAATTCAAGCACTTCCAAGAACTCCAGGTGTGTTGGCTTCACATTTTCTACTGAGACTTTTTTTCCAAAAACGTTTTGTTCCTGGAGCTGAAAGTCTACAACATGCTTCTAACTTTATTTCTGGTGGGAGTTTTTACCCAAAAGTTTCCCTTTGAAAGGATAACATTAATTTGGAAAGGACCTCAAGTGTCAGACCAATCTTCTTTGTCTTAGTGCAAGGTCACCTTTAACCAGGTTGTAAGGGTGTATTTTTCACCCAGGCTAAGGTATGTACAACAAAGATGTCTACATCTAAGCTCATCCCTCATTGGTTTAGGAACTCTAATCTCTGTGGCAAATAAAATCTAGAGAAAAACTGGTATACCTCCACCCCATGTTTGTCTTAGGATGCAATGGATGCACTGCGAGGATCCACTGACTGTGCTTACTGAACTTCCACAGATCAGAGTGGAATTTGAAAACAAACAGAACACACAAACAAACAAAAAATTGGGTGCAGATACAACCTTGTAGTATTTAAAACCAGGGAAACCAAATCCCATTCCATCTGTTTGGGTGTATGTAAACTACTAATCTCATTCCAGTGCAGCTGGTGGAGCCTTGGCTGGCAGAGTTTAGGATGCAGTTTGTCTGGTCAGCTGTGGACACCTATGTGCTGGTGAGATGGACTACACCCTAATGTCAAATGATCAACCAGTTCTTCAAGGCTCTGTAGGGCACTTTCTCCAGTGTCAAAGCCAACACCATTCCCAAAATCTTTATTTGTTGGAAAGGGTCTTCACATTCACCCAATATAATTCATGTCACCGTGTTGTACCTTTTACCTCAGAGATCTGGTAGCTTTTTGCCACAGACTGCAATTCTCCAATGCAAGCCCATCAGTCCATTCCCAATCCATTATGGGTACAGGAAACAGAATATATCCTCCAATCATGTAGCAGTCTTTTTCATATTTGAAAACTGTGCAATCAAAATTATAATTTGACAGAAATTGGGCTATTTTAAAAATTTGTCACTTAAACACATGTATCTTCACATAATACAAACCTGCTAGTTCTGCCATGGAAATCTTTTTTTTTTTTTTTAATAGTTGGTCTGTGAATATTTTAATTTTAATATGATAAAAATAATTTTTTTTCAGCTGAAAATTGTGAGAAGCTATTTCCAGCTTCAAAGTATTATACAGCATCAGCTATAATGGAAAAAATATTTTTTAAAAATCCTATATTTCTGTCCTGAAAACATTTTATAAGAAAATTATGAACTACTTAAAAGTCTGTTCAATTACATTTCTAACAGAGAAGCCAGTACCACAAAGTTGTTGTCAGCAATAGCTTCTGTTCCTTTTAACTTCTTCCTGGCTGAGATGTTCTCAAGATTTGTACCTTGGACTAAGCTATAACTTCTTCCCTAACTATTGTGACTTTGTGTCTCTCACAAAAGTTATACGAGGTAAGGAAGTCTACATAAGACTTTGCCTGCTTCTTCAAACAGGCATTGCTTAGCCAAAGAAAATTTAAACTAGTGAAAGCAATGCATATATTATTTTTTTAAAACAATGTGGTTTTGTTTCTTTAAGGGTATGTGTATATAGACACATACAGAGTTTTTTATGCATATACAAATAATGCATTTTCTTTTAGAGCACTGTGTACTGTGAATATAAAACATGGCCTTAAAATCCTATAGAACTTTTTTGTTATTGACTATAATTTGCTACAATCAGACAGAAATCTTTTGTATATTTATTGATAATCAATTGGTTTGTCTTTGTCTATATTTTTGCTCTTCCCAATATTTATCTATGAATTTAGCCAGGAGTCAGTTTTATCCTGATCCTATTTAACTTCCAATAATTTTTCTTTAAACTTGCAATTTCTCAGGCCAACACTGTTTGAATTTATGTCCTATAGGAAGCTATTTAGCTGGATATATCCATTTTTTCATGAAAGCCACCTCTAGCAATACTAATACTGGCAAACTCCTGTATGCAAATATGTTTCTACCATCTCTGCGTTTGAGGTCATATTTACCCTGAGGTACTGATCCTTTAAATTCAGTCCAGTTTGTTTTGGTCACTTCATTTGCTTATTTTTTCAACTCTAAAATGAATGACATCTAGCATACAGACCAAAAAAAGATTTTTAAGAAGTACATCCCATGTGTGCCTTCTCCACTAATACTGCCAGTGGAAAGTCACATATAAAAATAAATGGTCTATTTCTAACTGCTAATAAATATTTGGTTCCATTTTGTGAGGAGGAAGCCTACACATTGCCTGTGAAAATCAACTATAGTTCTACAAACAGAAGGTTTCCAGAATCAGATACATATGCTCTAGACTGATACCTGGAACATTAAATAGAAATACTCCATAAATTTGACTTTTGTCTGAACAATCCAGTTGGATTATGCAGTAAAATTGTGACACCACTTAAAAAGCAGAATTGATCAGAATGCTGCTCTGTTTTTGCACTACTAAAACCATTCCACTTTTTTTTCCTCTGGCCTTTTATTCTGAGGCATGCTGGGCATTGTTTTTTATGGAACCTATTGGATTAGTTCTATGTTTAGGAAAGCATTAAACACATGGCTAAACGAAAAAAAAAAATGCAAGTATTCCCCTTGAAATCATTGGGCCTGCTTCTAAAATTAAAGTTAAGCATCTGCTTAAGTATTTCTTGGCCTGGGTCTGCAATCCATACACAGATGGACTAACAGTGGTAGTGAGTTTCAAGATGTCATAATGACAAAAAAGCCTCCATTAGATCATTAATCTATCTAGATATTTATATGGCATCCATCTTCATAAAAATTGCAGTACCTATCTTAGGGCAGCCAAGACTGAGGTCATATAATTCCCCTGAATCCAGCCTAATTACTGGCTCTTCATTGCTGGCCTTCCAGGGCAGGTAGCTGTGCCACCCTGAATAATTACATGCACACTCTGTATCCACTGCTCCTGGCTACTCAGAGCAACCTCACTGGCTTTGCACTGGAGGAAAAGGAGAATTCATCAAAGACAATTGTGCTGCTCGGTTAAGGACAGCTTCCAGACAAGGGACAACCAGAAAGAACTGGCCACAAGACCTTCCTAAACCACTCCATCCATAAAAGTCTGTGTCATTTGATCCTACATGCCCCCTCCCCCCAAAACTGTGAACATGTTTCCTGTAAAGCTCTCCCTCTTCCTACCCTCAAACTCTGTTGACTATAAATCATCCCAGAGTTCATGGGTTAGCTGGCTTCACACCCATAACACAACAAATATTTCCCCTCCAGCATCAAGTCATGCAGGCTCCATGGGTATAATTCCTGAAGTATAGCAATGATCTTCAAGACAGAAGTTGCTTTCCACTCCACAAAGGAAAAGGGTTTGTTAATCATGCAAGTATTTAAGTCACTCCCAAGATGTGCACCTGAGCTCAGTCTGTGATTTATAATCTACCCACCCACACACGTGCACTGCAATCAGATCACTGTTCCCACAGAAAATAAACATGCTGAAACACAAGACCCAGCACTGTTCCAAGCAGTGATAAAACATTTAGAAGATACGGGATGATTTCATAACATCTCTCAATAGCATAGGGCAGGAGCAAATGTACCCTCACCTGCTGTGGAGTGTAGGTTCAAATGTACAGACATAAGGAGAGAGTTTCCTTTGATCTCATCTCATCTTTACAAATCAGGCCTTGATATGATGGAAGTAAAGTTCCCAATGCCAAAAAAAAAAAAAATGCCCCCCAAAAAAACCACAACATGTAATTTTCCCATCATATAGTACCTCAACATCAAGTAAACCTGCTGTGGGGAGGAACTGACTGCAAACAAACCAGTAAACACAGATTTTGGTAGAACACTCTAACAAGAAACTCAAAATAACATAATGTCTTTTAAAACAATCTCAGTGCCTACATGCAGTTGAATGACTGAAGGGCTTTGTGGCAGCCATGGAACATGACCATTTATAATCACGTTATTCCACATAAACTTATTTGTCATAGAACCACACCTCCCAGGAGGCAGCAGTCACTTCCTTGGAAGACTGTGGTACATCATGTAACAGCCACTTACACAATGTGGATCTAGTTCAACTTTTTACCTTTGTTTAGGATGAAGACAAGTGCTGATATACATGCATTTTTCAAAAGGCAATTATTCCATTTTTTCAACTAATTTAGAAAAAGACAGTGCCAAACTCCTGTTGGCATTCTGATGTGTGTCCTCACCAAAATAACGGTGAACTTGAGGGTCCTTTAGTGGGGCAGAGGGCTCTAAAGGTTCCTGGCACTGGAGAACCTAAGCACATCATAAATATTAATGGAGTTATCCTTCCAACTTTTCTATGAGTCTTTATTACCCCCATTTTGCAAACTGAGAATTGAATTTCAAAGTTGCTTGCCCAAGGCAATGCAGGAATTTTGTACTGGTGCCAGGATGGAGCCCACATTTCTGAAGTCCTCATCCAAAGTGTCTTTTTCTACCCTCTCCTGATAGACACAAAAGAAATTTTGTACCTCAGTATTTTCTGCTTCTAAGTTGGTCTGCTTCTAAGTTATTGCCTCCTACTTGTGACCATAAAGCATGCCAAAGTGAGCTCTTATTTTTAGGTTAGAGATAGCACCTCCATACAAGGGGACCAGGATTTAATTTGCAGCCTTTCTTGCTCCTTGGCTGTCAGGAAGCACAACCCCTGAAGAAAAAAGGAGTGCACTGTGTTGCACAACCTGTAGTCATTGCTCTGGATGAGTAAGAAGTGGTATTAATACATTCCATGGATGAACTATCCAATCTTCCTTAGCCTGAGGTACAGAAACTAAAATCCTTGGTCTAGATGGAGAATTCAAGAGAGCTGAACAGAATCCCTGGAGAACAAAATAATTTGCTTTCCCTTACTTTGAGTACACTGGCCAAATACGCAAAGACATACCAAATGTCTTGTAAATAGGAAAAATAAGCAAGCCTCACCCAAAGAATCTTTCATACCTGATGTTTTCAGATTGTTTGGATTCACATCTCTGAAATTTTGCTCTGAATTTATTGCACTCAGAGATGCACATCCAGAGCCTACCCAGAACTGTTGTCCTTATTTCAAGACCAAATAGTCTGATTTTCCTACTGCACCATAACTATGGCTAGATTTGCTGAAAATTTACTCCAGAATTCAGGCGAGAACCTCAGCTTACCCAGGACAAGGTTGAGATTTGTCATTCTAGGCACAATCAGAAACATCAGCTAGAAGAACTTACAGATCTCCAAGGTGACATCTCCGTCCTCACATTCCTGAGGGGCTGTTAAGCATCTAATGCACAAAATAGTAAAATGTTTATGCCAATATTTTAAAACACAATGATAAATTATGTATTTAGGACCGCTTAAGCTGAATATGCACATCTTAATCATGAACTGGTGGTTTAGCAAATATTGCAGTGATTGATGCTGAGGTTTAAAAGCAACATTCCATAGTTCTCACTTTGGAAAGCAGGGGGCTCATGATGCAAATCAGATGCATTGGAGAGCAGAACCAGCCTAAAATAACTGCAGTGATGTCTAGTCTTCATCTTGTATATACTTATTCCCACTGTCCGCATCACATTTTTTAAAAATCTTCATAGTATTGTGACCTCCAAGTCCATGACTTCTCCTGTCTCATCAGCACTTGAAATACCTCCTAAATTGACTTTATTAAGTGCTTCTAGCCTAATGAAATAGAAATTTCTTTTCCCCCATGGCTATGAAGCTGTTGAGAGGTAAGAAATTCTTTAGCATTTCATGGCTTTTTCCACCAGTACATCCAGGTATTCAGACACAAATATCTTGATACCACTTGGCTGATGTCCAGAGAAAATGTTCTGCTCTAGGTTTCAGTGTGGCCCTTTACAGTGATGGAAACTATCTGTTAAGCTAGGGTGTAGAATGAATAATCTTCAGAATTTGGGGATACTTTTGTCCTTGAACACTCTTTGGCTTCAGGTCCTCAGTCTAGTGGTTTCAAATCACCCTTAGGAAAAAATAATCACTGTCAGAATTAAAGTTCATAGACACTTTGAACTCCTATAGTAACTGGAAATGTTCCTTCACACCAACATTAGACAGAGTCTGCAGGGCACAATCTCCTCCATAATGTTTAGGTCATGTGGGGATATTTCTTTGTATTCCCATTAATTAAGGTGTCATGAATTAATTAGGCACAATGCCACTAAAAAAGCTACGATAAGCAGTGCATCTTATATGCTAATAGTATGGGCGTCTCTTACATAAGTGAATCATTCCTATTTCCCAAATCAGCAATTTCACTGTGCCCTGTGGGTGAATGTCTTTCATAGAAATTATTCCCAGAACTTCTTTAAAGAACATCTGAGACAGCACTGTAACACCATTAATTTATCTTTCCACACCTATGTTGGAGCCCGTTTGGCCAAGAGGTCTTTTACTCACGTCTCCACCCCAGGTGTGAGGTCCTACTCCTACCTTCCAATTGTCTTTGGGATCATGGTCCTGTAATAGCTCCCTCCCTCTCTGTAGACTGAAACCACTGCTCCTGAGGGAGGCTTTGTACTTGGCCCAAAGGGCAGTGCTCTGCTCTCAGAGCAACCTCCCTGTTTTCTGAAAGACTACCCAGAGACAAGCACAACTTGAAATAAACTGGAGTACCCATTCTTTTCAAAGCTGAGTTTTCTGAGGAGATGAAATTGCAAGCTCTGATGATAAAAAAAACCAATTCAACTTCTAAGAAAGTTACATACTAAAGAAAACCACACACTGAAAATGTGATAAGGTTAAATAAAAAATGTTAAACTGTCAAGTCATGCCAGATATTTCAAGGAGTACGAAAACGGCACCTGTAACTATAACATCTTGGCAGGTCAAAGCATCCTCCAGTTCCAGGATATAGGTACCACCTGGGTGGCAAGTGCTCAGCACCTCTGAAAATTAAGGCAGTTATTGATGCAAACAAAGAAGGCTGCCTCAGTGCTGAAAGGTTTGCCTTGTTTGGGATTTTGTTTGTTTGTTTGTTTTCTTATCCTTTTTTTCCCCTGAGGATTTAATGATAATAAGTTTAAAAAGTTACCGTGTCTCATCTGCTGTCCTACTATTCTGTACTGTCTCCAGGTTCAGATGAGTTGACTTACTCCTCTCTCAGGGAGAGGCAGGTTCCTTTGTGTTACCTGATGTTATGTATTATCAGCACTTCCTTTCATTGCAAGGCACCTGTGGACATCTACAGTATGAGCACATGTGACCTGAGGCATTTTGGCAACTCTATATGGAAAAAAGTAGGCATCTCTGTATTATGAAGTACCATAGCAGTTTAAAAAAAAAATCTGTGTATCACTCTGGGGTTCTGCCTCAAGTGGAACTTAAGCAAGTAAGTAGCTTTTCAGGTCCCATCCAAAACGTTTTGCCTGAGATTGCACAGGAGAGCTGCCAAGATGTACTCTAAGCAGCTCAAAACACAGATAAAACCTCTGCCACTAACGCATCCTTTCCTCATTTATAGCTAATTTAATCTCCCTATCTGGACTCTGCTCAGCTAGGATTGACAGCAGTGTAAATCACTGCAATAATGCCACTCTAGAAGCTGCACACAGTACATTTTTACTTTGCCTAGTAATACATCAAAGAAGAGAGAAAGAGGAGACCAAAGACATTATTAGGATTGACCTCACCTGCTTTGCTTAAAAAGCATCTACAGCAAAGCAAGATGGGCTAAAATGTTGAAGAGCCACATACATTGCAGTCCTCTAAACCCAGAATCAGAGGGGTCTGCAGGCATCTCTACTGATTTAAATGAGTTTTGTATCAGATCCCTATACTGTATGGTTAAGAGATTCTGGGCAAGGTGAGCTCTCAAGGAAAGGATGTAGTTAAAATTACTTTTTAACAAAAAAGGGAAAACAAGATTTCCAAAGTACTGAGTGTTTTAGCTGTTACTGGGATGCTTTCTGAGCCCCACTGTTCCTGCTGTGCTTTAATTCTTTTGTTACTACAACCACAAACACCTTCCAGGCCAAAAAATCCAATGTCTCTGGAAGTTATTATCTTTACACACAATAGACACAGAAAGCATTGTCACCACCTGAGAAGCTCATATGTCTAAAAGGTTTGTGTGTAGATATTCCTGGGTCAACAATGGAGGGTGAAGTAGGCTAACAAAAGAGTTAAAAGAGTGAATGAAGTAGATGCTTTTATAAACAACATTTTTTCTTACTTGGGGGGTTTTCATTAAATTATAATTCTAGTATTCTAACTAAGTTAAAAATCAGCTGGATCCATCCAAGTTCACACGTGACAGCAAGGCAGGGCAAGGGCAGAATCCAGGAATCCTGCCTGCTCTGTTCCAGAGTGATTAGTCAGACCCTCAGTTCTTCCACAACATTTTCCACACCCTAGCTCTCAAAACACCATTTCAACAAAAGCCATGGAACACTTTTATAGGAGAAGAAATTAGCTAAGTCATGTCAAAGATCAGTGTCAGAGTAAAATATAATCCTAAATCATCGTGTCCTTTATTGCTTCTGACTGTGCCATTTTATAGTAGCAAGAAAACAAAGTAGCAAAAAAGATGTATTTAAGTTCTAAGATCATAAAATTAAGGAAAACACAAACATGCTAATTAGTAAATGACCAAAATCCAGTCTCTGCTTCTCAGACTACTGCTAGCCATTACCTTAAAGCTTGAAATGAGAGATCTGTCTGATAGCAAATTGACATTCAATGGGAGCAAGTATTTTGCATCTCTGTTCAGACTGTTCTTTAACAGCATGTACATTCCTCAAATCTGAATGGCCTTTTGGTCTTTTGCTGTCCTGGTCTTGTCTTCTGAAACATCAGCTGTGTCTTCCATGGATGATTACAAGGACATAAACTTGTCTCCATATCCCCTTCTGCTAGGAGCATGCAGCAGACAAACCTACAACCAGACATACATGTCTGAATGTGGGTGTGCTGTGATCCACACAACCAGAGGTTCAAATTTAGTCCTCTTTAGTAATGGAGTCCTCTCAAGGGAGAGGGCTGAGATTTGGCCAAAGAAAATCATTGTTGATATAAAGATAGCAGAACTTAAATATTAGTCAAAAACCAACTGGTTAAAACACAGTTTGTCTGAAAGTGTGCCCTCTTAGAGAGCTGAACTCTTAAGGTGCACATGGGGAGAAAGCTTCGGTGGATGCTGTCCTTGGCTTTGGGATCTTTAAGTTCTCAGACTGCCACCAGCCTGGCAGTTTTGGGGGACCACAATCTCCTGGGACATATGAGGGTTTGGGTGTCAGCACTACTGAAGCAAAGCAGAGGTCCTTAAAAGTAAACTGTTCAAAGATCTTGATGGCAACTTGACAGAGGAGACCACTCTCCAGGGCTAATAGGAAACTGGAAGCATAGAAACCCTGAAAGCATGATGGAAGTGCAGCTTATATATACTTTTCTTTTTCTACCAAAATATTTCTATTCTTTAAAATATGGAAAATGTTGTTTTGTTTTTTAACTTCATAGTCCATAAGAAATATAATAATTTTTGTTTGGAAATAGCAATAGTTTTCCTCCTCCTCAGCTCTAATTCATGCCCAGGACTGTGTTAATCATAGAATCAGGGAATCATAGAATAGTTTGGGTTGAAAGGGGCTTTAAATATCATCAAGTCCCAAACCTCCTGTCATGTCCAGAGACACCTTCCAATAGACCAAGTTGCTCAAAACCTCATCCAGCCTGGCCTTCACATGTTCAGGAATGAGGCATCCACAACTGGTCTGGGCAACCTGTTCAGTGTCTCAACACCCTCACAGTGAAGAATTTCTTCTTTATATCCGACCTAAAACTACCCTCTTCTAGTTTAACCCATTTTGTTCTATTGCTGCCTGCCCCTGTAAAACAATTTCTCCTCCAAGCTTTGTTGTATTCCTCTTTAGGTACTGGTAGGCTGGTCTAAGGGCTCTCCAGAGCCTTTCCTTCCACAGGCTGAAAAGCCCCAACTCTTTCAGCCTGTCTTCATAGGAAAGGTGTTCCAGCTCACTGATCATCTTCATGACCATTCTCTGCACTTGTTCCAGCAGGTCCAGCATGTCCAATGTTCTTATGCTGGGGACCCCAGAGCTGGCACAGCACTCCCAGAGGAGTCTCAGTAGAGCACAGGAGAAGTGAGAATCATCTACCTTGACCTGTTGCTCACACTGGTTTTGATGCAGCCCAGGACAGCGTTGGCTTTCTGGGCTGTCAGAGCGCATTGCCAGGTCATGCTGGACTTCTCATCAGCCAAAACCCTCAATCCCTTCTCCTCAGGGCTACTCTCAGTCTGTTTTCCACCCAGCCCGTATTTGTGCTTGGGATTGCCCTGACCCAGGGGCAGAACCTTGCACTTGGCCTTGCTGAACTTCACAGGTCCCACCTCTCAAGCCTATCCAGGACCCTCTGGATGGTGCCCCTTCCTTCTGACCTCTTGACTGCACCACACAGCTGGGTGACATCAACAGACTTGCTAAGGGTGCACTTGATCTCAGTCCATGTCACCAACAAAGATGTTAAATAGTGCTGGTCCCAAACTGACCCAAGGAATGTCACCTTTCTCCTCTTGGACATCAAGCCATTGGCTTGGAGTTTGAGTGCGACCACCCAGCCAAATCCTTATCTACCGAGTGATCCACCTATCAAATCCATGTCTTTCCAGTCTAGAGACAAGAATGTTTTGTGAGACAGTATCAAAAGCTTTGCACAATGTTATGCTAAGAAACTATTAATTTAGTGGATTGACGCTGTAACATCTTTCTCTTTTTTTCCCTGATAAACTAAGCAAACATGAGGTCACTGCAAGGGCTTAGAAACTGCAGCATGACAATGGAGTGGCAAAGTGACTGAAGTACAGAGAAACTTTTAGAAAATCAGGCCAAGATAGTTGGCTTCAGTGCTAGTACCAGCTTTCATCTTTGAACAATACTCGTTACCGAGATCTACTACTAGATCAAAGAAACTCAAAGAAAGCCTGAGACAAAAATCCCTGAAAGCAGAAATGATGGAGGAATCTCTGCATACTTACCCTGTGAACTTGTACTCTCGTTTCTAGCTTATACTCTTCCTTTTTTTTTCCTATCCGACCTCAGAGACAGAATGCTGAGCTGTAGAGCCCTTTGGGCTGACCCTGTACAGCCTCTCTGATGCCCTTTTATTCATGTTATGTTTCAGAGGAAGTGATTTTCTCTTATTCCAAATCATTGACAACAAACAGCAAACCCTTCCAAAGCCATTTTCAACAGAGTCAACCTTAGCACTTGCATTCAAAGATTAGTCACAGGCTGCTGGAGTGAAAACAAAGCAAATGTAAACAGATAATGCTTTTGCCAGAAGTATGCAAGAGCTTGTGTGGGAAAGAATATGATATAAGAGCTTGTGTGATCATACATTCTTTATTAAAATAAAACCTTTCATAACAATTCCTAACATGATTTTTTTCCCCCAAGTATCACCATTCATTAAACAAAGCTTGCCTGTGCAATTATCAAATATGTAAGACTTGTGATATCTAGTAGATCCCTCTATGGGTGTATTTCAAATTGCTGTTGTTTAATTATTAACTGACTCCATCATGTTTTCTTTCAATACATGTTCTGTATTTCAGAAATACATCCTGCAGTATTAAATGGAAAGATAAGCTCAGTCAAGAGTCTGAGGAGTAATACAAAAATCAGTTTATGTAGGTTTTTTCACTTTCTGTTTTTTAGTTTTCCCAAATTATCACCAATGCCAAGACAGAGAAAGGAATGAAAATTCACTTTGGAAAGTTACACTGGGCTTTGTGGCTGAAGGGAGCTCTTCACCTACTTCCTTTTCATCCCTGGCTTAGTGAGATTGCAACTATGCAACAGAAAGTGCTGTGGCATGAAGGTTAAAAGAAAACACCACGCTGGAACTGACTGCTACCATAGATATGGGCAAAGTTTATTCTAATTTACAGGATGTCTTTTGTTGTACATCGGGTGACATAAAATGCACAAGTCTGATAAATAGGAATGTCAAGGAACTGTTTCATTAGGCGTCAAAAGGGTTTGTCCTGTCATTGCTAAATCAGGCTGTTTTGGCTCAGATTAGGATGAAGAAACAAAGAGACATGGGCACTGTTCACAAAACCATCCCTGTGGTGAGGGATTCTGTTTTGGCATCTCCACAGTAGGGCAGCCCACTGCAATGCACAAGGGACCTGTTCACTCTGTTCAGTTTACCTGCGT
The DNA here is from genome assembly GCF_029207755.1 of Chamaea fasciata. NCBI lineage: Eukaryota > Metazoa > Chordata > Aves > Passeriformes > Sylviidae > Chamaea > Chamaea fasciata. The sequence goes on along the minus strand of NW_027094086.1, from coordinate 10,641,939 downwards.
CAAAGGCTTCTTCTTTCTCAGAAGAGGTGCTGACTGAGAAGTTCACCACTTTTTCTGAAGTGGTGCTTTTTTGTGGTTAAAAAGTCACAAGAAGAACTGCTGAAACTCACCAGTGCTCTTTTCCAGGCAAGAGTCCTTATGGCAGGCTGTGATTCTGTCTTGAATGTAACTGTAAATGCACATAACTGTAAATGAATACTTAAATATTGAAATAAAGCTGAAAGCCCTTCAGTGGAGGTGGAAGATAAAGCATTAGCCCAAAATACCTATGGTCCACCACTGTTCATCCACAAAATGAGGCATCAGGTTTAAAATCTCTGCCTTATTTGAGGTTAAAATATCTAAACCTCTTCAAAATATCTTAAGTGAGGGCTTTACAGAAAAGAAGTAGAGATACTTTGTGTGAGTTTTTTATTAGATTCCTTCACAGAATAATCCTTCCAGAAAAGCAAAGTATTTCTACCGTCCCTGCTTGTTTTACCAAAAATATTTTAAAAATCACAGGTTTAGGTAAACCTAGAATTTTGGCATATTCCTGGTGTGAAGTTTCTTGGGAGAGGACTATACCACAAAAAAACAATGAGGAGTAAAATTTTCTCTTTCTCTATATCTTCTGTCCCAGCAATCCATCATGCACAGGGATTCCCATGTAGCCCACATGGCTGCTACAGCAGAAAACTTGCAAATCAAGCACTTGGACTCCAGAGTTAAAAGATACCTCAAGATGAACAAGGAATGGCTCTATCCCACCTTGAGGAAACTTTCTAGGTGAGGGAGACTTTCAGCCCAAAGAAAGAAAATTTGTGCATATCTGTGCATAAAACCTTCACTTACCTATCTTAGCACATGAGTTTTCTAGATGTGGAAGAAAGGCAGCTGAGAAATTTCAGTTCCACAGACCAATACCTCCTCATCATTGAGATATAATGTTTTTTCTTTAGTCTTGGAAATACTTTTTCCAGACTATCTCCCTCCTTTCTGAAAAAATTCAAATAATTTCTCACACGCTGGAAGCTGCAATGTTCCCCCATTCCTTTTGCCTTATCAAGTTTCTAATTCCTAATTAAATATATATAAACTCCAAAAGTACATTTAACCATTGGCTTACCCTCAGAACAAAAAGGCCTCCCTCTAAAGCAAGTTGCTGGAAATCTCTTGACTCAACAAGTTAGCTAACTTTCTTTTGCCTAACCTAACATTTTAGTGTTTGGCAATGATCCAGGGCTTCTGACTAAGGAAAAAGATGCTGAGGGGACAGATTTTTGAAGGTGCTGAGCACCCACAGAACTTGCTGATTTAAGCTGAATTTGCATATTCTGGGCCCCTGGATCATCCTGCCCCATGAGTCTTCAATTCACTTTCTCTTGGTGTAACAGAGTATCACTTTCACTTGTTTTTGTTCTATTTTCTTGAACAATTCAATTCCACAGAACAATGATGTTTATCTCTTTCTGAGCTGAGCTGCAGAATAGAATTTTCATTTGAAAAGTCAAGTATTTCTACAACTACTTCTCCAAACAGAGCCAATACAGGCTTTTGAGATCAGGCCTGTGCTTTGATTTATTCTAACTAAAAGGAAAAATGGAAACCGGAAGTTTTTATTTCAACTGCTGGACTGGTCCTCCAAATGGGTGATTCAGACCTTGTACCATTCATTCCTTGTGCATTTCTCACATATGAGCAATGTATCTATACAATGGAGATGATGTGATTTCCTTTCTTCTGTTCTTTCACCCTTTCTCTTAACTAGTTGGGCAATAACACCTGCAGGAATCCCCAGCTGAAGGCTCCAGGATCTAATGCTATAAGACTATGGCTGTATTTTCAAAAGCATGTTTAGGGAATTTAATGTTCAAAATGTTGTGTGTAATATCTGTGGGGACTTGTTACAGCAATACCAACCTAAAGGCCCTGGCAGTGTAAAAGTGCCACAGGGCACTTGGTCTCAGACTTCTCAAGCAGACCTCCTCTACCAGGAGAAAAAAGAGCATGTGCAGAAGAAGGGCTAGACAGAAAAAATCTGATTATTAATGGCCAAAGAGATGAATTGACTAAGAAAGACTTGCTGCTTACTGCTGGCTAAATCATCGGCCCTTGTTTGGAGAAGCAGAAGCTCTCAGGACTAAAACAGTAAAAGGATTTATTGTAATCCACCCTTCTCTTGTTTGTTTTATAGAAAGTCCATGACAGGACTTAGTTTTCACATTACAAATGGGATGGAAAAAAAAAATCAATGAAGAAGCTAAAAAGGCAAAAGATAATCATTGGGAGTGTCTCACTGAAAGCCACAGGGGCGGAAGGAAATACTGAATGTTCATGTCTTCCTGTGCTTCAAAGCCGTCTTCTTTCCATTTGGCTTTCAAGAATGTCATTTGGGCTGGTTTCATGGCTTTTACATCAGGAGAAACAGTGAGCCTTTTGCAATGATTCTGTGCTGAGACACACCTGAAAGCTAGAGGGGAGCAAAGAGAGAGGAAATAAAGCTTTAACTCAGAAGAAAATCAAACCAGGAATTTTTTATGATGCTATTTTTTTTCTTTTATTATTGATGGCAGGGTATGGTGGGAAAAAAGTGGTTGAAGTAACTGATCTTTTGGAGTTAAAAAACAAATGAGCAGATGAGCTTAGCAGTCCTAGCCATGGAAACACAAATACCTGAGAAAAAAAAAATTCAACTTCATTGTTGCATACTCCTGCAACATAATCTCTTCCTATGGCATAATAAGAAGTCACAGACAGTAATTTTCAGATAATGGTTAACAAATAGAAACATTTTCAATATTGCTGCAACATTTGACACTCTCAGTACCATAAAATCTGTGTAAGAAGTGCTGGTGTGTTCACTTAAAAGTGACAATTTAAAATATCTATAATTTATAGTTTAATTAAAATGAATGTCTTAAGTGCAGGATCATAAGAATCTGGAGATATACATTCAAAGTCCCCCTGGAATCCACAAAGACATATCCATGGCTTTATCAGACTAACTACACATTTCTCTTGTCCAGTGTAAATATGTGTTTTTCATATAAGAGAGATTTGGCAGAAGTTTTCTAACTCAAACCTCTGTCCCTCTGGCTTACAGTTTGCAAGTTCATTAAGTCCTTACTCACACATTGCTGAGAGATTTCCACTTGTCTACCCACAATAAATGGGATCTCCAAACAAATAATAAAACTTTTAAAAATTAAAAATTGCCAACCCAAGACAAGTTAGTTGGTAATCAGATGCAAACTATTTCAGAATTTAAAAAAAACCCAAACAAACAGGTAATATTAAGGGATTTGGTGCTGGAAATAATCAGAAAACTGTGGTGTGAATCTGTCAAATGCTCATCCTCAGATTGCCTGTGCCCTTTCTGGTCAGAGCATTTGCAGCTGAAGTTGCTGCATTCAAGTTTCATTGCTACAACCAAAGAAAACCTACTTCACTGCAAACTAGCAAGTGTGGGAAGATGGATGCACTTCCTCATGGTCTGGGACTCTTCCCCAGGGGTGACTTTCTTGGAGGCAAGGGCGAAAGAACACATGTCAAGTTGCTACCTGAGAAAACTGAGAAACATTTAAACTGCTTAGATTGACAGAGAGGAAAAGGCTAAAATTGGACATTACCACTTCTTTATTAATTTTGTGTGTGTGTGTGTGTGTGTGTGTATGTGTGTGTGTGTAGTACCATCTTTCAGGAGCTCCTTGAGGACTGGATGCTCTGCATCCAACCTTGTAAAAGAGAGAGTTAGGGGGAAATCAGGCCACATCCCATCTCTCCCTACCCAAATATGAGATTACAATGGTGGCTCTAAGTCTCAAACTAACATTTCATCTGCCTTGATGGCGTTTTTTAAGACTGTAGGAAGAATTTAGGCAATTGACACCTAATTCTGTATCATTAGAGAGGTCTGGATCCAGGCTTGTCATTAATCTCTCTTCAGAAAGATCCTCCTGAGCACATGTAAGAGTTCCAAGCGGGAGTTTGGGAACTCTCAGGTTAAGCAGACAGATTTCTACAGGGCTAGGTAGCCCCATTGCAGTTTACAACTTGACAGGTTTCATATAGCGAATCTGGGCTGGGTTTAAGCTGGCTTAGTGGTCATAAGGGACTGGGGGGATTTAGAAGATACTGTACTCCTGAGCACACAGAGAGTGTTTGGGACAGGCACAACCAATGCATGCACAGACTCCCAGACATTCATGAATGTCATTGCATGAACCAAATACTGGCTAGCACATACCAGTTTACACTATGATTTGCATAAGATTTTGTGCTGAGATTATGGGATTGTTCAAACTTCAGACTCAAAGTGAAACCTGGGAGTGAACCACTCTGGTTCATAACTAACTGAAGAGAAAGTTCAAGCAGCATTCTGAGAGGGAGAACTAACAGGTTTCACACATTCCTGTCTCTAGCACAAAAAAAAAGGAACACAATGAAAAGCTTATAAAAGGGAAATTATCAGATTACAGGACAAAAAAGTGTTCTTCAAACCCTAGTTCATGAACCTTTTGATGAACATGCTCAAAGGTATGTCTGAAGTGCAAGCACAAATTGGTACATTTTTCATTACTTCTGTCATCATCATGCCAAATTTCCTGACAGCTTGGAAGAGCCTTCCACTTTCATCTGGCCCAAGGATTCTCACCCTGAGGTTTCCAAGAAGTTGGCAGATGACTCTCATCACCCTGCCCTGCTCTCAGGATTCATCTCCAGGGATAAATCCTGTAGTAACAGGTGGGATCCATTTCGATTAGGTCATTCACCAGAGAAATCACATGCTTAGACCCTGAAGGTCTGTCTTAGAAATAGAAGGTTCCGTGCAGCCAGCAACAGGATACAGGGAGGGAGTACCAAACTGACTGAAGCCAGTAGTGGGGTGAAGGCATCCATACCTATTCCTTCCCACCCTGGGTCCCTGTAGGAACGTGACCCTTCTCCAACTCTCCATCTTTTACAGAATAACCTGAGAGATCTGCCATGCCCAGGCTCTTCCTTGAAGAGTGACTGTCTCTGGAGCAGAAGCACATTAACATGAGTTGGAATGTTTTCCTCAGACTTGTCCATTTCAGTGGTCTGAGTGTGCATGTCCAGCAGAGGAGCAAAGGAGTAGTCTGATACTAAAACCATTTACTTGTCCCATGTAAATATGCTGCTCTTGGGAGTCAAAGCCTTTAGCCAGCTAAACCTAATTTTCAAGACCACCAGGGTGCCTTTAAGGTTGTCTGCATCTGATAAGTATTTTAACATTTTTATGATTCTCTGTTCCCTGTTTCTGTTAGGAGATAATAACATTCCTCTCATTTACTGGGATGCTGGGGGAATAAATATTTATGAAAAAAAAATTTAATGGTGAAATTCCATAGGATGCAGCATCCTTGTAAGTACCATAAATAGATTGCTAATATATTGTGCAAAACAAAGGAGATTTTAGCTTCTACTGCCTCCATCCTAACACAAGGAAACAAAGTTTGTTTAGCTCTGTGCTCTACAGCATCTTGTGAGATGAGGCAATTTTTAATTTTGTGTGTGCACATGAGGTTTCTACAAATACCACAGAGCCAAATCTTGTCATGATCTTTCATTCTGTCCTACTTCCAGTCCCAGGCAAAAGCAGGAAGTGTAGAGGAGTGGAAAAGCATACAAATCAAAAGTAACTGAGCATTTGTGTGTCTATTCAAAGACTTTTTTAGGCACTGGCATGGAGGATATGGTTGAGACAAGGATTTGATTTCACCCTTGCCGGCTCCCACGCCCCTAATTAGAACTGAGCTCTTTATAGGTAAATAACATTTAAGTGGAACTATTTCTGACCACTGGGGTCCTGCACTCTGCTGTGCAGTGCCCTTTCATTAGGAATTAGCCGACACGATGCTGAATAAACACATTGTATGTTTTGCAAGAGCTCTGATGTGGTCTCTGTTAATTACTCTCTTTAACCTATTACAATCATGTGCTGCTTTGCCACACACACCACAGGACTGCTTGGGAAGGGGAAGATTATGGGGTATGCACCGAGAATTCTTAAAGGGACAGACAGCATATAGAGATGCCACAATGTCTGTTTGAACTGGTGTCAGCTACAATAATGAGCGGGTAGGAATAAAAATAAATACACAGCACTTCAGGGACACTTCACATTCTCTAGCTACTATTGGATCAAGCAATATGAACAGGACTTTCTTTCTCACCAACACCCTCTTGGCTCGGCTGAAGAGACCAGCCTGCTTTGCTTATTTGAGGGTTTTCTGCAATGCCCTTGGCAGCGGTTTGTACTTGCAACCTCACCCTCTCCCCCTCAAATTACACTTCTATTCATGCTGCCTATTCAAAGGGTGCTTAGATGCATGCTTAATGCTTTGTTGCTAAGCTTTCCTCACAGGTGCCTAAGGGCTTTTATCCTTGGAACAATAAACTGAAAGTCCACCTTTCCCCTCGTCCTCAGGTCCCTGTGCTGGAACTCCTAGCAGATTTGCAGGGAGGCAGACAGAAGTCACCACTGCAGGGGATCCTCACTGATCCAAGGACAATTGTATGTCAGTAATCGGTGCTTTGCTATCATTAGCAGCCACTTTAATACAGTCTTCGCTTAGCCCCAAGTTAGGCGTATGACTATGGAATTTGCTCTGTCTTATCAGCTTCACTGGAGCATGTGAATGATCTCAACCTCTGACTATTTAGGCACATACTCAGATGGGAAAAGTAGGCAGAAACCTGTGGTTTTTTGGCATTAGTTGTATTAGTCCAGTAAAACAACTCCTTTGTTTAGTCCCGGCGATGTCTGTCTTCACTGGGTGTCTCCAGCAACACAATTATCCACTAATTACCCCACAACTGATTCCCTACATCTAAATAGGACCCAACTTTAGATATCCTTGGTTAAAAACTCAATAGCCTTTCTGAATCTCAATTCCCACATTGATAAATGAAGAGGCATTACTATTACCACAATTAATTATTAATATAATATTAATATGTGCAAAGCCCTAAGACTTCCAGATGAAAGGTGCTGGATAATTGTAAGGTGTTCTCCACACAGCCATGGGCTGTTAGCAACCAACTCAAATCAAAAAAGATTATCAAACACACACACTTAAAGAGATTGGGCCGATCAAGTAAAGAATTGCCATGGGATATTGGTTTCCCACCACTGCAGAAATTCCAAAGTATTAATCTCCAAAAAGTATCACAAAGGATCTGAGGCTTTTCTCTTCAAAGTGGGAGGTATTACCTTGTCACAATGTCTGAGGACTGTGATGCTGTCGTGCCAAATCTCTTGCTGAAATTGTAAAGTTTCATGCAATGAATGTCTGCAATACAGAGTTGCTATTGGAGAGCACCTTCCCATCAGCCAGAAAGAAACTCTGTGGAAATGCTGACACTTTCAAACTCTTTTGTTTTGTTTTGTTTTGTTTTGTTTTGTTTTGTTTTGTTTTGTTTTGTTTTGTTTCAGTCTTCATACTGTCAGTCCTTTATCTGCTGGGGTCAAGTTGTTATGAATCAGTCAAGGCTATAAAGAGATGGACATAGGGTCCCCTTTGTTGGAAGCAAGTCCCAAATGGTCTTCCATTCCTGTTTTCAAGAGGCAGCCCAGATTCAGCCCTATCTAGATTGTAGGTCCTCTATAGTCAGTGGAGACAGACAGGCAGTTCCAAAGGGCAGGATAGCTCACATCTGTGATGATTTGCCATCTGTAGGTATCTAAATTCCCTGAACATACATGCTGAGATCGCCAAGCCCCAAATGAAGTCAGTCTAGGTGCTTAAACAAAGTGTTTCTGCTATGTGATCATGATGAGGTGGGATAAATTTAGCACCCACTCCCCAACATGTCATGTGTACAGCCAGACTGCAGCAAAGAAAACTTGCAGGAGATTCCACCAGGGTTTCCTTGTCAGGAAGAGCAATGTCAGGACCTGTTATGACTGCCCTGCAGCTGAAGCAAGCCTGTTGTGATGTAGTGACACAATTGGTATTTGGTATAAGTCTGCTCTCCAGACTTTCCACCACTTTCCTTCTGCAGTGGATTAACCTTGGCTAAAGGTGTCCCTGCCCTGGCATGGGCCCTTCCCCAGGCTGCAGCTCTTCAGGAACAGCTGCTCCCACTGGACTCTCCACAGCCTCAGCTCCTGCAGGGAATATCCCCTAGGCTGTAGGGGGGCATCTCTGCTCCCGTCTGCAGCCCCTCCAGCCCTGCTCCTCCTCCAGCCCTGCTCAAGGTCATTGTGTTGCTGCTCCTCCCTCCTCATCTCCCTCCCTCTCTCCCACTGCCACCTATGGCCCTTTCTGGAAGCTGTTTTCCCCCAGTGCTCCCAGCCTGGCCAAGGGGCTCAGCTGTGCTCTGTGGAGGGGCTGCTGGAGCTGGCTGGACCCAGCTGTGTCCAACTTTTACGGCATCCCCAGCCCCTCCCCACAGAGGGCCCTGCAGCCCCACTGCAGACCCTCAGCATGGACTCAACACCCTCACTCTGCATTGTTGGCACACAAGTGAACTTTCATGGTCATCTTCAATCCAGAGCTCTGGAGTAGCCTTAGAAATAGAGAACCGGTTAACTATGGTTCTTTAGCTTGCGACGAGCTTTTTCTCAACATCTCCAGAAAGTTTTGCCATAGCTCTCAGAAAAAGTTTCCACTTTCTTTTATTCAGGAGTGGCAAACTTCTACCTCATCCCAGGTCACTCTAAGCACAGGTCCTGGTGCAGTCAGACTTGGCTAGGTAATGTGACTCAGGGGATGGGAACTCTTCAGGGATCACTCCAGTGCAATTTAGCTGCTCTTGCTCCTCCAAGAAGAGACTGAGAGGACACTTTATTGTGGTCCACACCTTCCTCATAAGGCGCAGCAGAGGGACAGGCACTGATCTCTGGTGACCAATGACAGGAGCCAAGGGGGTGGTCTCAAGCTGTGTCAGAAGAGGTTTAGATTGGATATTAGGAAAAGGTTTTTAACCGACAGGGTCATTGGGAGCTGGAACAGGCTCCCCTGGGAACTAGTCAGAGCACCAAATCTGACAGAGCTCAGGAAGCATTTGAACAACGGCCTCAGGCACATGTTGTGCTTCTTGGGATTGCCTTTTGCAGTATGAGTTGGACTTGGTGATCTTTGTGGGTCCCTTCCAACTCGGGATATTCTATGGCTCACCGTAAACGTGATGATGCTCCCATAGACAGCCACCTCATCTAAGCTGCTGCACACACTTTTGCATGGCACATTTAAGTCGTTTCACCTTGGTCTCTGTACACCCTCTGCTCTTATTACAGATAAGAGAAACAACTCTCAGACTCCTGGAAGGAAATATGGAAAGAGATCAGAATGGTCTAGCTGGAGTTGTATTCTATAGCAAATGGCTTGCACTACCCTTATAAGTAGGGTTGGAAGGCTGCATGGATGCATCTCTGCTTTTTGGACTGGTGGAGCTAATTGATTGCCCACAGCTCTAGCCTAGAAAGCCAGACAGCTGGAATCATCAAGGACTCTTCTGCCTAAATGAATTAAGTAAATGAATTAAGCAATCAGACACAAAGGAGTGGGTGTGCAACAATTGCCTATCATTTGAAACGCAAGGAACAAGTAATTGATTGTGCAGTTATTGTGCTACACAATGTACATGCACATTCCTTGCTCTTGTTTGCAATGTGGAAAAAATAACTGCAAGACACAAATAACAATTTGTCTTCCCCCCCTGTGTGGTAGCATCAATAGTCATTATCCTAAACTCTTCCTTCAAAATATGCTGGACACTTCAAAAAAAAAAGGAATCCCTTGCCTGAAGGACTGGGAGTCTATGCTGGATTCTGCTTCAGTCGAATAACACCTAGCTTCTAATACTGGCTGGATGGGCAATTGCTCAAGAGCAGCCCTGAGGGGAAGGAATTGGGGATGCTGGTTGACAAGAAATGAAAGGTGATCTGGTAATGTGCACTTGCAGCCCAGAAAGCAGATAATATCCTGGGCTGAATCAAAAGACGTGTGGCCAGCAGGTCAAGAGAGGTCTCATGAGAATTCACGTGAAGTACTGCATCCACCTCTGGAGCGCCCAACACAAAAAGGATGTTGGACCTGCTGGAGCTAGTCAAGAGGAGGGTCACAAAGATGGTCAGAGGGCTGGAGCACCTCTCCTGTATAGACAAGAAAGTGCTGAGGGTGTTGGGGCTTTTCAGCCTGGAGAAGAGAAAGCACCAGAGAGCAGCATTCAAGTACCTAAAAGGGGTCTTACAAGAGATCTGGAGTGGGACTTGTTATAGAAGGGCATCCAGTGATAGAACAAGAGGTAATGGCTTTAAACTTAGAGAGGGTAGGGTTAGATACAAGGAGGAAATCCTTCACTATTGGGGTTGTGAGACATTGGCACAGATTCCCCCAAAAAGTTGTGGATGCCCCATTTCCAGGAGTGTTCAAGGGCAGGTTGGATGGGTCTTTAAGCAACCTGATCTAGTGAAAACTGTCCTTGCCCATGGCTGGGGTTTGAAATGAGATGTTTTGAGGCTCCTCCCAATCCAATTCCAAATTCTATAATTCATCACTGGAATTTTATGTAGCAAAGTGAGATAAAAAAGAGAGAGCAGAAGTGAAAACAGGAGAAGCAGAAGGAGTACTTGGTTATTCTCTGCATGCTACCTGGTTATTTTTATAGGCAATGTCTTAAATATATTGATACTGGCAAGGTGAGGAAGCACAGCAAAGCAAAAAGAAGGTGACAATTATGGTTGTGGCAATTTGGCCATTGGGATTTGATGGCTGGCATTATTGACAGAGGAGATTGCAAGGGTCCCTGTGGAAAGAGACAATGGAATTCACTGAATAAATAAGACATGCTGAGAAAAAGTTATGAGGCCATATATCTTGGTTTACACACAAGAGCATCCAACTCAGCTCTCCTTAGAAGCTTTCCACTAGCTTTATCGAAGCTAGATGGAGACAAGGATATTTGTACAGAGGTCAAGTTCTTTCTCATATATCTTTTTTGTTTAAAAGTGGTTTCTTTCTGGAAAACAGTACCTTAGGCTTCCAATAAGCAGAAAATTTTTTAATATGCAGAAATGGTATTTCAATATCTAGTTTGAGAGAAAAACAGAGATAAGTAGGCACTGAAATTATGTCAATTTGCACATAAAGCAATCATAGTTTAAGGACACCAGACCCTTATTCAGATGCCATAGAATTGCATCCTCTTACTCTTGTATTACTTCAGAAGAAAATAATTCAGAAGGACTGAGCAAACATCCGAACAGCTCTGACAGATCATTTTTCTGTCACTGAAATGTTTAGATTGTGGTTTCTCTTATACAAATGCCATTTTACCAAGTCAATCTTCAACCCTCAAAACATGAACAGAAATGTTGGACAAAGGATAAGAAGACTATTGTTATTCCCTAAGTATTGGACTCCAAGACCCAGACACTGATACTTAGTCATGACCAGTAGATCAATTTATGAAAAAGGTTGGGACTGAACCCTGCTCAGGAGAAGTCCATTTCAGTCACATTATTTTCTTTCTTTTACCCACCTGCATCATGAGTCCCTCCATGTACTGACACACATGCATTGAAAATAGCAAGGGGAAATGACCTGGCTATGATGTTAGAGAATTTAGATGCAAGTTGGTGTGTGTATGGAAAAGAACTGAACAGTCATTTTGTGTAGGACAGAATGAATTTCTGCTCTGTGGACCTTGTCTAGACAGGTGGGATGGGAGGGATTTGATAGAAGCAATTTGATTTTAGATAGGAAATATCCAAGTCCTTAAGTGAAGATTGAGAACTTAATCTCAAAGATTTCAGGAGCCTGGGGCTTAGGTTTGGTTATGGATTTCCTTCATTTGCATTTTCTTAAACGCTTTGATACTGGGCCAAACTTAAACAAGAACTCAAACATCCTTTGCCTTGCTAAGATTTCTTATGTATATATGTGTTTTTCTTATGTTCTTATGTATGTTCACATATAGCTGTGGGACTTGTAATCTCAAAGATGTAAATGCCTGCAGGATGGGGAGGTCTCTGCCACAGCTGATGATCCAACATGCTTTGTCATCCACCACTGGGAGACAGACTGGGATGAGACTGGAGCTGTGCTTGTTTTCCATAGTGTGAGAAGAAACTGCCCTGACCTCAAGTAAACAGAAAGGAAAATCACCTATTTCTTAAGACAAGGAGAGAAACTGAGTTTTCAAGGCCAGTTTTGGAGTAAAAATGTGCCCACTTTGCCAGAAACCAGAAGTAAATCATTGCAATATCCTGACTCCCAGAAACGCACACATGCTGATAACTCAGGGTGTCCTCTGGCCAGTTCAGCCTGCACAGTTGGGACCTTTGTTTTTAGTTTTCAGTCAAAAGTGGAGTAAATATTTGCAAGAGTATTTTCCTAACAGGGACACTCTCAAAAGTACATTTTCTGGAAAAGAGCTCTGCCATCATCCTCTTTTATTGTACAGTCCTGCAAGCCCAGGGCAGTCAGGGACAGAGAAATAAATCAAGTGCTCTGAACCTGCATGTCCAGCCTTTACAGTAAACCATGTAAGAGTGGTTCAAACAGGAGAGTGCCGATAAGGTGACCTGGCTTCACAGAATTTTGAAGAGCAGTTCTTTGAAGTTTGAAAACCTCATTTGTAAAAGATAACATTTATGGCCCCAAAAAGGGCAGGAAAGAGTTGACAAACTGTTGTCACCTGGTGAAGCCTTCCCAATAATTTTCCTTTCTGGTTCCAAGAACAGAGCATTTTAGAAACACAAGTGGACAATAACCTTTTGGCTGAGTCTATTTGACTTTGATTCCAGTCAAATTGACATTTTAGGCTTTACTTAGTAACTTTGATGTGCTTTAAAGATTAGGTCCTGATAGTAAAAGAACCTGTACTGTTGTCTTTGTTCAGATGCTACCAAAAAAGGGAAAAACATCTAAGCACTTTTGTCACCTGCTTTGTCATTTGCTGAATAAAGCATTACTACTGTTTTGTCAATATTCATATTTTATTTGCAGCCCCTGTATCAGAAACCTCTGTGATAAGTAGTGTTTATTAATGAAAGACAGTCCAGCCTGGATTCAGCTGGCCTAACTTGAGACATTTACCTGAGAAATATAATTTAGGACCAAAATCACTTGATGCTTCTCCTATAAACAATGTAGGATGCTCAGCCATTTGTCAGCCACTTGCCCTCTGAAGGTGATTCTCCGCCTTGGCTGTACATAAATAGTGCAGACACCTGAATTGCTGAAAGATAGGTAAGATAAATCTGAGCTTTCCTTCTCATGCAGGGAGTAGAGTAAAATAACAAAAGAGAAAAAGAGTAGAAGATGGAAATTTTTTAACCCACTGTCTACACAAAGAGTGTGAGCAACACAGCTTAGGTGATCTGCCCAGGGCCAGGCAGCAGGAGGCAGGCCCAGGTGTTGATCGTGATATTTTGAAAGCAGCATTTTACCTATTAAAAAAAGCTGACACTCTGGCAGTGGCCTTAAGATTTTCCCTAATATAAACAAAGACATGAGAACTGGAAAATGCTTTAAAAAAAGTATTCATTCAATTTTTTCATTTCCACTTTCAGAAAAACATTGAAAATTACTAAATCTTAATACTTTTCACTTTTTCCATGAAAGTTCTCAGGAATATTTTCTTACATCCATAGGATATGAAGATTAGTATCCCATGAAAGCTAGTGCTGAATTTGTTTTTCATCTACTGCATGTAATAGTTTTGGCCATACAAACAAAGCACCAAGACTCCGTAAACAAGTCACGTCTCTGGAATGGAGCTGGAGTAGTGTGGTATATACCTGCCCTCAAACATGATAAAGACCAAAAATCTCCATAATTTTTGTAATTATTGATTTCCCTTAAAAATCAGTTAATTTTCATTTACTGAAGCTTTGAAGTGAAAAAATGTGTTGCAAAGAACAGAAAGAAATGTTCCATTCAGACACTGAAAATTTGGGGTGTATCAGCATTTTTTTCTTTAACTATTGTAGATTCCGTAGAACAACCCAATTACACAAGTTTTACTTCTGAGTTTTTCCCCTTTTTCTGGGGTTTCAACATGCACAAATAAAAGAATTATTAGAGTAGATCAGAGCAAAAGTCTGTCTGATTCAGTACGCAGTCCCATGTCAAGGTCTATTTCTCATTTAAAAATGCCAAGTAGATTGAACAAGAGAACTGAACAGCCAGAAACACAGTTGGCACAAGTAGCCTGTGCACAGCAAATGGATTGAAATATTCATGCATAATATATGCAACAAACAGTTCCAAAGTTGCAAGCAACTGCACAGCACATAGAGATAGAATGAAACTAATGTAATTAATTATTTGCTATAAATACTTTGGCTGGTTCTTATGGATAAAATTTCTGCTGCAATGAAGAGAAAGAAAATTTCTGAATTATGGAAAACAGAATACAATTCAGCATCTGACAGTAAGAGTTTGAAACTGTATCATAATAAGAAGGGAGAAGTTCACAGACTAGCAAAAAAAAAAAAAAAAGAAGAAAATGTATTAATGCATGAGCAGTGGAGTATGAAAAGGATTTTGCCAGGGTACCCTATCTATCTTTGATGTCCACTTTAAAAAACATATTTAAAAAAAGCTTATGGAGATTAAAGAGAAGAACTAGAAAATCATGTGAAAATTACATAAAATGTACTGTGAGGCACTGAAAGAGCTGCACTTGCTTAGCTGGGTCCTCAAACAGAACACAAGCAGTGAAAGGCCTGACAGTGAAAAGCTTAACCAACGGGACGCACTCTTAAGAGAAAAGGCAGGTCATTTATTTCTTGATTTCTTACATTCAATGTGTGCATTACTGAAGCATTAATTAATTAACAGTGCAGAGTTGTGTGAGAAGCCATGCCAGATTTGCAGATATTTGTGAGGAAGACTGTGTTTGTTTGCTTAATAAAAATAAAACCTAAATAATCTTCTCCTTGATCAAGGAAATTGGGGATCCAGCACTCAGGGTGCCTAGGAGCCTGGCAGAAAGAGAATTTTATGTGGGCAAACCCTTTGTTTCTGCCTGGGTGAAGGCTCCTTATAGACTTTTGCTCTACAGGGTTCACTGTCCTGCTGTACTGGAGTTTCTTCTACTTCTAAACAGGCTTTAGTCATAGGTGAGTTTGCAGTAAACAGGCAGCTGATCACAGGGAACTTTGTTCTATGTTGACATCAAAAATACTCTTTGCGCCAGTGACCTAGAGAGCAAAGCACCCTCAAAGTGGCAAAACTGCCAGATCACTCCACCACAGTCCATTAGAAAAGGCCATGTGCACACAGAGTGTTCACTGTCTCCAATGGTCTGTTTGTCCTTGGAAGGCCAAACACATGTATTGCCCAAAGAAACGCATTTCTTTAAAAACAAAAACAGTCAAATCAGGCTACTCAGTACGCCATTAAGCTACTCAGGAAAAGCATTCAGTTCCCTAGAAGCTGTGATGCTTTTTACCCATCCCACCTTCCCACCATTGCACCTCTCTGATAGGACTTGCCTTTGCCTTTCCCACATCACATAAAATATCCTCAGGAAAGACTGACAGGGATTTTAACATGGTTATTCCACACACACCTGGAAAGGAAAGTAACTAAAATCATTATTTCATTGGAAGAAGGAAAGAGAAAGGAGGTAAAATAGATGAGAGAAGGGATGGCTCTCTCAGATTAGTTTAGGTCAATGAATTAGGGAAAGGGAAATGAGAATTCACTTTCCAGATCCCATTCACATTCAGGTATTTAGTACAAAGAAGGACACAAGCAACTAAAGCCACTCTAAGGCCACATTTGATGAGGTATCACCATGTCCTGAGAATGATCACCAGTTTGTAAATTGTGACCATCAAGAGAGACCTGCAGGAAACACTTTGTGAGTTTTCTGGGGATAAGGCAAAGAAATCGTAGGGTTATGAGGTTCTTAGGATGCCCTTCTTCAAATCTCTAGTCAAACAGCTCCTTGGGTTTTCACAGCAAAGCCTCAGATTAAGTACCTGGAGGCTGTAGGCATTTCCAGGTTTGGTTGGTAACAGTGCAGCTGCCCTGAGGATCTGAATTTTAGATTTGGGTATCAAAAATGGGAGGTAGGAGGCATCTTTGATGAGTTTGATCTTTGTAAAGCTACAACACTATCTAAAGCCTCGTTAAAGTATTGCATTAAAGAGTTTCAACCTTTCATTCTTATCATCTCATTGAATTGTCCTTCCATTCCATCACTTCATGGTTGGAGCTAACAGTCTGTTCTCTTATATTCCCTAATCCCTTTCATTGTCTATTTTGCTCAACTACAATTGTTCACAGTGCTTCGCCTCCAAAACAAAACCACATGGATATATTTCTTCTTCCTCTTTGTTTTCAGTATCATTTTATTGCCCCCTTTCTTACTGTTTTTTGTAAAATCTCCTTCTACACTGACCTTCTAGATGACAAAAGCAATTTAAGAAGCAACTACAGCTGAAGCTAATATGTTCAAATTGTTTTGCTTGCAGTAGGAGTACAGCAATAACATTCTCTTCCTACACATGTTCATCTACACAAGTAAGTAGCTGTTCCTCAGCTGTGACATATCTGAAATCATAATGAAGTCACCTTGTACAAGACAAATGGAGCTGAACAGAAACTTTTCCATCTTTTGTGAAACCTCAAAGGTCTGACACTCGTGGCTATACAAAATAAAGATTAAAATTTTAAAATTTAAAATTGACTCCATGTGGCTCAGAAAAAGCCAGGCAGGCAGAAGAAAAGATCCCAGTATATCATGGAATACTTAAATTTCCCTGCTTCTTTGTTCCTTTCTTTCATCTTCTCTACATGCTCAACCCAAAGGTTCTTCTCTATTATCTCCAGATGCTATCATGTTAAGGAGAAATAGCTGTCTTATTCTTCTCTCCAGTAGGCAAGGAAAAGAGCAGAACTGGTTTCTTCTGAAAAGAAATGTAACTTCTCTCCTGAAGGGACCCATCCATAATGTGGATGTCTACATCTGAGTTCCGTGAGATCCTTTTATAAACATTGGGAAAAAACTGGCATTTACAGAGTGTGAGGTTCTTCCTTTTTAGACATTTATCTGATTCACCCACTAATATCTGTATTTTCCTGCTGGTTGTGAAGGGGATTAATAATGGTAGTTCAGATGGACTCCATATTGGAAATATTTACAGAGACAACATGAAATTGAACAGTACAATAAGGCTTTCCTTCTTTAACAAGAAAATATTAAGTGAAAAATAGCAAAAATTAAATTCTGAATCCATGTTAGATTCAGAACCTGCATACCTGCCTTTTACTGCTAGGACTGTAGGTTTCAGTTTTGTTCTTTCTGAGTTATAGATCCACAAAATTGGAGACAAGTTTTAGATCCCCTTACTGTATGCAATAGCTATTGAACGTTTTCATCAGTTTGGCCACTCTGAAGGGATTAAAGTTGACTGCAGAAGCCAAATCCTAGCAGGGTTGGCTGAGAATTCACTAGTAGATTTAGAATAAAATAAAAGTACACTTCAAGTGAGGACGAACTTCTCAGGGTGATTTGGATAAGTGAAATACCTGTAGCTCTCAGTCTCCTTAGTGATTTGCAAATGAAACCACTCTGATTGTGGCTCTGAAAATAAATCAAACTTGAATTTTACATCTTGAAAAATGGCATATTAAAATTATTCTAAAATAATTTCATTTCTCTTGAGCTTCATTTAAGACAAATAAGTTAAAAATTAGGGGGTGTAATATTGGTTGGCACAGCCTGAAGGATTACTGTGTTTCTATCTAGGGAAAATACATATTAAAATCTAGAACAAAATATTCATGAAACATGCTAAGTACTCAGTCAGTTGTTACTGCCGTGATCTTGAAAAATCTTGGGGACCTTCCTTGCCACTTCAAAAAGAAGCAAAGTACAGGAGATAACTATTAACCTGATCATTCTCATAGTAAGAATATTGGCTAACCTCAGTCAGTTTCTTCCAAGATGATGAATATATTGTCTATTTTCATCTTAAAGTCACCCTGAACTCCCACTTTTTCAGGATGAGGCCTGCAAGTCTCTCTTGAGGAACAAACCAATTGAGAATCAAGTTTAGTTAAGAAGCCTCAGGCTTGTTGCAAAATTTCCTCTCCAAAATCCAGAATTGTTTAGAGTTCAGTGGTCATTAACACCATATCTAAAGGAAATAATTATGTACATGCATTGCAGTTCCTTACCAGTGGCATACCTGTACTGCAGGCTTCAGGATTTACAGTCAACAGGTACAATTAAAGCCATCACTGAGAGGGAGTATAGATTACCAGAGACCTGAGCTTAAACCCAGACTGATCTGCTGTCCTGGCTGAGTCACCTCATCCCTCTTATGTCCCCCTTTTCATGTCTTCAGATTGTGAATGCTAAGGCAGAAAAGGGCCTGGACGAATCCACACACATTTTGGGATGCTGATTAACATATACTTTTCTTGGGAATGGGCCAGAAGCAGTCTATAAGATGAAACAATTTTTCTGGTAGTAGCAGTCTTCTCTCTGGCCACTCCAGGATGCTGTGGCTTCTAGCTGACATGCCAGGGACACCTCTGGACATGGGAGGGATACAGGGCTATGGGATGTGTCTACAAAACCCACTAAACTTCTCATTTATAATGTGTAAGGATAATATATTATATGTACATATACATATACATATACATATACATATACATATACATATACATGTACATGTACATATATATATATGGAGCATAATAAATGGTTCTATGGACTTATTTGTTTATGTTACCAAAAATGTGTAAACATAATTAAATAAATTATAACCTCTTAAGTTTAATATTCTGACATTGAAGGAACTGTGGAACTGTTTTGGAGGTACTGAAGTAAAATGTAAAAGTAGAAATTACTCTTTTCACTTGTGTAGCATTTTGCTTTTATCAAAATCAACAGATTCCCATGACTTTTTATTTTTTGAAGAGTTAAGAACATTTTATTCAATTCTGGCCTTGAAACCTTCTTTTCTTCTCAGGCAATTTTTTCCTAGAAGCATGAGGTCCCTTTTGTCTGGCTTCTCTGTGCAGATAAGCCCCTAGACAAATATTAGCTAATTATTTTTGCCTAAGTCCTGTTCCATCACAAGTGTTGGAAGGGCAAAGGACACCTTTTTCTCCAGCACAATGGATCTGGCAGGACATCCTTATCCTGGGTAGAAATATCAAGTGAACTTGTAGCATTACAAAGCAAATTCACCGTCAACACATTCTGTTAAGCTGACAAGAGTAATTCTGTGCAGCTACACTGCTCTGACGGTATTAGTCTGTTTAATCTTTTTTGATAGTTGCCTGCAAACATCAACAGAAACGGAGAGAGGTCAGCTTGGACCTACAGGAAGAAAGAGAGCTCAAATGCAATCTGTGGCTGTTGAAATGGGTTGTTCTTTGGTTACTTGAAACAAACATTTAAACCTCTGGATAACGAGATTTAAACTGTTTGATAAACACGGGCAGCAGCTTCACCAGAGGTGTGTTTAATACTTATTTAATACTCAGTAAAAATGTTGTACACACACACGTGTATATGAACATGCTCAATTTTGTGCATTTTGAAAGCATGTTGGTGTATGGCTTACAGGTCACACAAGCTTCTGAGGGAGTTGTTTCTTCTTAACTCTCTTTTTTTTTTCATTTCCTTCCGTTTTTGATCATGGCTACAAGAGCAGATGGTGACAAATGATACATAAAAGGACAAAGCTGGAGAATTTTTGTTTATTGTCCAGAAGAAGTTAACTTTCTTCCTAAGCTCAGCTGACTTAATCTGAATTTAAAATGCTCCCCTTAGAAAGGTTTTCCCAGAAAAATCAGGCAGGATGATTTTAAAATAAGGCTAAGTTGGTCCAAGTGATGATCTGTGGTTGGTCTCCTGCCCATGAACTGGGGTATTGCCCTGGTGCCCCCCAGCACAGACTGGATCAGTGCATCACTTCTGGCTGTTTCTATAACCAACACAATGTGTCCACAAAGTGCAAAAACTGGCCATCTCTGAGATGAACAGATGCAGTTTGGCAAGTCAGGAAAATGAAGTGAGGAGCCCTCACAAGAAAGAAAGGCACTGGTTTTTGTGAAAACATGATCAAGCCTTAAAGAGGTCCAGTGCATGAACCATAAACTACTGTTAAATATTATGGAATAACTGGAATCTCCTTTACTGGAAAGGTTTAGGGTTAGGTCTGGTAATGGAACTATTTTCTCATCGTTACAGAGGCTTATAATGCTCTTAGAGTGTTCCCAACCCTGAAAAAGATCAGTTGCTGTGCCTTTCACACAGTCCTATTTCATTAATAAGTACAGATGCTGCAAACTTGGCTCAGGTAATTAACCGAAGTACTGCCACACCTCCTGCAGCTTTAGGACCCAGTGGGAATTGCATTTTGGAGCTGATCTGAGCAGACTGTTTAGCCTTCTGTATCACAAGAAGCACTAGAGAAGGCCAGATTTAACACGATAAATGGAGAGAGCAAAAAAAGCATTTTGCTATGTGCAATGGCTTTCCTCATCACAGCATTAAAAAAAAAAAATTGGAAGACAATTTACTGGCTAAATTAAAAGTCTTTATGCCTCCTTGGTAGGTAAACCTTAAAGGATGAAATCCATTCTCCTCATCCAGTGCAGACTGGGAAAATGAGGCAAAGTTGTCACTTACTCAATAGAGATTTTTTTTAGATCCATTTTATTATCCACTCCATGTCTGGAGCCTGACTTGAAAGACAAAACTTTCTGTAGCATGAAGAGTCACAAATAATTTTGACACCCTTTAGAAAGGAATTTCTTGAGAAAAAAAGCTGGAATTTATGAATTAGAAATTGTGGAGACTGTATGGCTGTAAAACCTAAAGCACTGGAGATTCCATTTAGCCACATGTGTTAACATTCTTCTTGGAAAAACAAGAGAAAAAGAATTTCAGGGCACAGAGATGTATTGTTATTATTATGTATAACACAGGAATATCTATGAATTCAAGACCGATGTCTACTTAAATCTAATAATCCTGTAGGACATACACTGAGAGTCAGTTTGATTTTGTTGAGTTTGAAAGAAATGTGCAGTCTTTCCAGTGTAGAATGTTCTAGTAGATCCTAATGGCGGAAGAAGACAGAGACCTTGCCTGTGGTTCATGACTTGCTCAGCTGGGAATCTAAGATTAAGCACTGTTAAACTTCTGACCTGCCAGGACAGAGACAAATTGCACCCAAAACAAGCTCCACAGCTGTTTCCCTGGTGGGCTTAGGCTTCCAAACCTCATCTGGAAGTACACCTGGCAAGGACTTGTGAGAAATGTCAACTTCATTTGCCCTCTGTGGGTGCAATTATGCAGGCACTGTAGTCTGGATTTGCATCTAATCTCAGATTTTAACTCTTCTCCTGATCTGTTTGGATACATAAGCACACACTCCATGTGGATATAAGCCAAGGTCAAGAGTGCAGTAGAGCAAAAGTCAAGAGGAGAAAGCTGGCAGGACTAAGCATAGAGGACGAAGTGCAGCAGGAGACCTTGTCCTTGGCTCTTCTGAGGAGCCAGAGTGAAGACTCTGAGCTGGGCTGTAGGGTCAGAATCCATTGCTAGGAAGACTGGCCAACAGCAGTTTCACCTATCTAGTGGACACACTGTTTTCTCTTATACAGCAAAATAAGTGTGGTCTTGTTGATACAAGTCCTCAGTGCAATATTTAGTGTGGGTTTACCAAGGCCAAATCAAGCCTGGTTGACTTGATTGGCTCCAGGGATGAAATGTCTTCTTGTTTTGATGACGGGCATGTATTGGATAAAGTATACTTGATTTCACTAAGACTTCTGGCTCATCTCCACAGTCCTCTCATCTAGAAGCTGAGGATATACAGTCCACCAGATGTCATGAGAGCTGCCTGCACTGTTGATCTCAAAGGCTATCAACCAATGTCTCAATTGGTAACCACTAACCAGTAACAAACAGTGTCAATGATCTGAATAATAAAATAGAATAAATCCTCAGCAATATTGAAGATGCTGGGAATTTAGGAGTGGTTGACACATGGAAAAGCAGAGCTTCACACAAGCCGGTCCTTGATAAAGCTGGAGACAGGGATAACAAAAAATGTTATGGATCAATGAAGTGTGATGTTCTGCACTTGGCTGGGCCCATCCCAGGCATCCAAACACTGGTGGCTGGGAAGAAGCCTGGTGAAAAGGAAAAGTAGACACCAGGCTGAATAGGAGCCAACAGGAAGCTCTCCCTGTAAATAAGGCAAACCACATCCTGAGTAGCAGTAGGAGGAGTGTGTCCAGCAGATCAAATTGCAAGCCACCTCTGCACACCTGGAATACTGTGTCTCACTGTGGATGCTCCCACTCCCAAGTTAAGAGGGATATGTGGACTCAGCAGAGAGATACCAAAATGGTCCAGAAGATAGATGACATAACATGCAAGAAGATTTTTATCTGATGAAGGGGAGACAATGGAGTGAATAATGAGCAACGGTCACAAGATATGGCTGGGGGTGTTCAGTTTGGACACAGGGAAAAGCTTTACTAGGAGGGTAACAATGGAGGAGGTGCCCAGAGATGCTGCAAAATCACCATCCATGGGGATTTTCACAACTTGCCTAGACAAAGCCACAGCTGACAGCAGGTGTTGGCAGAAGTCTTGCATAAGAGGGAGGCTGATCCCAATTAGCTCCAATGAGTTTCTCTGTAATTCTGTAAAACATATCATAATTTCTCATTTGTTTTATTCTGCAATAATTGCTAATAAAGAAAATCCACTGATTGGTGAGCTTATTTTGCTATTTATAGAAAATATAATTACCATATTTGTTTAGCTTTCTATTGTCTAATGGTAGTTTAAGCCATTTATTTTGCTGTTCTGCATACTTCCAGTTCAACTCATAAGTGTATCTGGCTATATATAGCAAAAACTGTGGCTCTATTACAGCCTCATGCACTTGACACGGTTATGTTTCACATGGGCAGCCCATCTTGGTCCTGATGACTCATTGTCACTGAAGATATTTCTGTTCAAACTACTTAAGCCATTTCACATGGTTACTTTATGAGCTTTCATGTCATCTCATAAACCATCATGCACAGCTTTTGTTTTCATATGTATTACAAGTCATACATGGAGTCCCCCTTTGAACAGAAATCTCATTAGCAGGGAGAAAAACAGGCTACGGAAATATAAAACAGAAGGAATAGAAAGGCAAAGAAATAAAGCCACGCATATGGCAGTCTGCTGCTATTTCATGGTGTGTGAGCTCTCTCTCCACAAGGCCTTGGAACCACTGATGATGCTGATGGGAAGTAACTGCTACACTTCTTCCCTGTGCTGGCTTTCCCTCAGCATAGGATGAGATTTCATGTAGAGTCTGTTACAAGAGTTGGAATTCTCTGGGAGGCAAAGAGTAAAACTCATTATAAAATGTGAAGCATTGACTTGAGTGCTGTAGCACTTATTAATGACCTGATTCAGATCTAAAGAATCTCTCCAACAAAGGAGGCTCTTCTGCCAGTGAAGCACAATTTGAGACGCATAGCTTGTATACACAGGGAAAATTACCAGCATAATTATGCCAGTATAATTATAGTAGTTTAGCTATGCCAATAAAATTCTCCCTCTGTGGACACTGCTGTGCCTGTAAAAAAATACTTCTTTTCTTTGGAGCTCATCTCAACATAATTTAAATCAGGACATTTTTCTTGAGATAAGAAGAGAATGGGAAGTTTGACTGGCAGAATATACTGGGGCAGCTATACCAGTATAGTTAGCCATTTCCATATAGGCAGCTTTCAGTTGTTCACAGGAGTGTGAGATTGTGTCTTCTTGATGAAAGCCTTGGGTTTAAGTGTTTCACATTGCTTCATCTACTGAAGTCAGAATAAATAATTATAAAAGAGAATCAGCTCAGTAATAGGATCTGATAAGCATATATCTCTGCTCAGCAAATTGCTGTGCTTGCCTCATTAGGATTAACCACCCTGCAGACAAAGAAGCCAAGTCACAGCTTCTAAGGATGCAGTGCCAGATGGAAGTTCCTATTCAAAAAATATCTCAGGAGATGTCTTGGCATCTGTTACTGAAGAATGTTACTGGTAAAACCTTAAGAACCAGCCCAGAAAAGGGGCAAACAGATGCTGGTGAAGCTTTTGTGAGGGTCTCACAAAGAAATTGTGGAAATTCATGGTTTTTAGCTGAGCTGTTGCATCTCAAAACTGTGCATTATACAGACCCTTAAACTGATGAACATCCTTTTACCTGGTTCTTCATGAGAAAAGCCTTCAAAGTATTGCCATTAAAGCTTTGGTTCAACTCTTCCCTGTGGTTTGTCACAGATACTCACTGCTCTTTAAAATCAATCACGTTAAGAATTTTATTAGGAACTGGGGATCACTCTTGCAATGCATGAAAGAAACAAGCAGGAAGGACAGTTACCACTGGGCTTTCCCTTGCTGCTTTTGCAAAAACCACACCAATACAAGCCTGAAGGTCTCAGAACCTCCACCATTCCCTGTTTTCATCATGACCCGAGCTGGAACAATTTTGGGCAGGGACTTGTGAGAAATGTCAACTCTATTTGCCATTTGTGTGCACTTGTGCAGGCACCATAGTGTAGATTTGAGGCTAATCTCAAGTTCTCTCTTTGCTGGACAGCACATACTCAGGTGTGGACTTCAGCCAAGGTCTAGAGTGCAGTAGTGCAGGAGCCACGAGGAAGAGCCTGGCAGGACTGAGCACAGCAGGCAGCAGAGCATTAGGAGACACATTTCCTCAGGACTTCTCAAGGGCTCCAATGAAGGCTCTGAGCCTGGGATGCAACAGGGATAACGTCCATCAAAACAGCAGGGAAAGGAGCAGCCCATGGGATAGAACATGCCTGAAGTCACTCTTAGATTAGTCCTTTGTGTAAGAGAAAACCTGCCAGAAATGAAATAATGAAATCCAAGTCAGTGAAAGTGCTACCAAAATCTATCTCCAGCTTTTGTGAAGTGATACACTTGGTCTACAGATAAGAGGTTTGGTGGACCTTGCTCAAAGGCCTGGCTGACTAAGAAGGAAACACTCAGATTAAACTGGTCTGAATTCAATAAAATATCATATTTTCTTCAGCATTGACAATTTCAGGCCTGACCCACAGCAGTGACTGTCTGTTTTCCCAGAAGATGTCCATGAATGTGAACTTTCAGGACATGCTAAATTCATCATGACATGAGGCATCCCTACTTCCTTGTGGAATTCATGATCCAAAACTATGTTCTGGATTGCTCAGCCACTAGATGTCCCTGCATACTACAGGGCAAAGCAGAGAGGATGAGCTCCTGGCCACATCCAAAGAAAAAGTCGGAGAGCAAGCAGCATGGAAGCCTCCCTATTTGAGTGCAAATTCTCTGCCTAGGTGGAGGTAGCAATGCAACGATTTTCACTTGCTGATAGACTGCATAGTTGTGAGCATACCTCAAGGAACATGCTCCTTGCATGTCCTGGCTTGAATTATTGAGCTCCAACTTGGGAATATTCACAGAAAAATGGGAAGAGAAATGCTTTTCTCTTAAATCTCTGAAGAGGCAAATCTGACTCCAGTTTCTCCAAAAGAAGCTTTTCTAAACTAACCAGCTTTGCCGTCCTAGCAGACTGACCCAGAGTGGAAGGAAATTCAACAGCCAGAGCTCTTCTCTACTCTTTCTGTTGGATAGGTCATAAAAGGACAGCAAGTGTTCCATCAAACCCTTTCCTTTTGTTATTTCTGCCATGTGTACTCACATGCACTCTTCTAACAATATTTTTGTGTTCAGGACGTGTATTTAGCTCATCAGCACTTTGGAGCATGTAAGGTCAAGAGCCATAAAAATAGGTTGTGCAAATCTGATGGGGTCTGCAACAAATGCCAGGTTCTGATCTGACTGCAGAGGTAGAAATCAATAGATGAGGAATGTGTTTGAGTGGCTGCAGAAATCTTTTATCTTTTATCATTTGACTGGCAAACAACCACTTTGGCTTGTGAATACAGGACCTGTACCATCATACAAGTGCTGGGGACACACAAACACACAAACTTAAAGGGAAAAATATTAAAAGTCTTCCTTTTTTTTCCTGTGAAACACAAACACAGGCACAACTATGGATGTCAGCTTGGAAGTGCTCTTTCAAAGACCTTAACTTTTAGAAGACGAAAACCAGATGTGTCAAACTGGGCAACCATGGAAGGAAAGCTACATAAATCACAATTTTGACAAACATACCGATGAGATCTCTACCTCTTTCCCATTTTACTTTCCTAATCCCAGCTTGCTTTTAAGCAAGTAAGGCAGCAGCCAATGGTTCTGATCTGAAAACAATGATGCACTGCTTCTGCAAACAAGAGTTCTCTGGTGGTATCAGGACCACCACAATATTTCATAGAAAGCCTTACATTTTTATATGAAGAGCTGGTAAAAAAAGAGCTGGTACATTAAAGGATACTTCCAATAGTATATCTTATTACTCATCACTGACTCAGTTTGATAATGTAAAGTCAGTGAGAGAAGTTGCCAGCATTCCTTTTTGTTATAATCATTAAAGAGCAACCGCCAGCGTTCCCACACTTTCAACTTCTGCAAAATTATTGCTCTTTGCCCTTTACCACATCTGTGTTTGCATAACCAAGTGGTGTTCAGCTTGTCAACACCTCTTTATGTTTTACCTTCCTCCCCTCAGGGCTTTGTTTATGTGTCATCAGAGCAAATCCACTTCTGAGGATTAGAACCTCCTTTTCCATAGCATACAAAAGGGATCAATAATTGCCACATTAATTCTCAAGCATGAGCTCTGAAGGAATGAAAAAGACCTGTACAATGAAATCCAATTTTAGAAGAAACAGTTTGGCTAATTGCCTCACACCCTGCACTGCGGGGTTTCCTTTTTGGTAATGTTCAATGTCAGGTGAAACCACCCAGTATGTAGGCAGGCAGGAAGAAGGTACCAGTGCTTGACCTCTGGCCAAGGTCGCTGCAAGTCCAACACCATTTCCCTTACCTCTGATAGCACACGTGTTGCAGTACACATGGGCTCAGGTCACGGGGTATAGGAATGGGCCACCACTCCTTGCCAGAAAATTTGGGCCGCATGTGTCTTTGGTGGAATTTGGGTGCTTAGAGCCATGTTCATCACCTCCTTTGCACCCACGTCCTTTTATTTTCTTTTCCCACTGACATCTGTCAACAACTCCCTGCTCTCTGCCTTGCTTACATCCTCTGAATCACTTCACTTCTCACAGAGTAGGTGCAGAGATTACAATGAATTTAGGACATCTATGAAAACAGCCTCTAGGTCCAAAATGATGGCCTGCTTCAGTATTCAGGACTGTGTGATATTGAAGGTAGTGAAAAACCTATTCAGCTTCTTGTGCTCAGAGTTGTGCTCAACCTTTTCTCCTATGAGGACCAGTCAGTTTTGCTTTACTAAGCATCTAAATTGTTGCAGCTCCAAGGCAGACACTGAGGCTCTAGCACGCTACCTCAGAGAAGCTGGATTTATTAAATGTGCTCACACTCTGCCTAATACTGACAGCATCAAAAAAACATTTGCTATTCTGACTCCTGCATACATCAGGATGTTAAAGACCAGACTCCAGAGCCTGTCCAGGCATATAGCTTTGCCTGCTGTTTCCCAGAACCTAGCCAGATGTCCACTCAGTGTCTTTCAGAAATGAATCACACCTATAAATGTTCAGTAAGCTCCCTGTACTGGCAATGAAGAGCAGTAGGCTCCTCTGTTGAGCACCTATATTGCCCACTGTCCATTTGAGGAATCCTAGGTGCCCAGCTTAGGTGGCATGAGTCACCCTGGTGGGTCCGGTAAGTGCTGCCATCATCATACTTACATTTGATGTCCAGAGTAGAGCAGTTTGAACAAGGATTTTATCCCTTATTCAAATTGTAGCAGCTTGTTCAAGCACTGAAACTTCTGCATTCAGATCTTCGTGAGTAAATACAGGAAAATTGGGCTGTTTTCCTTGAACATCAGACTCTGAAATACCTTTTAGGGAAAAGCTCCCTCGACAGCTAAACTACAGCTGCTGTAGTTTGCCTGTTTTGACAGCAGGCAGACATTTTCTGGTCCTGATTTCTAAATGCTATTCCACCTCCTCTCTAAATTTCCTTTTTTGATCTTACATAGGATATTTGCATAAAACTGAGGAACTTGGCCAAATACTTCTCTTACCACTTCAAAGCTGCTGACCTCCAAGAAGCTGGACTGGTGTAAATGAGGGAAGAATCTGATGCAATAGGTTCAGTGTAATTATATATCCACTGTCCAAAATCACCAGGTAGCTGCAGTTGTGTCTGGCCAAGGCCAAGGTAAGTTTGGACTCAGCTTCATGCTAACACTGTCAGACATCTTCTGGATCACAGCTGATTCATGCCCTGCTGGTTAGAAACATAGCCAGGACTTGCTTTCGTTGCTCTACAACAGACTCCAGTAGATATTTCCTAAAGATGGAGTTTAGACAATATTTTAATACAAAGGAAGTCATGCTATGTTTCTTACACTTTTGCAACCAAGCTGTGGGGAATCCTATCTACTGTTTGATTTATGATATTACCAAAGGTTGTAGTCAGTCTGGGAGGTGGAGTAAATGCAGAAAACATGGGATTTACAGAACAAAACTACCCAAAAGCAGTGGTTATATTCTGTCAATTAGGAAAACTCCTCTGTTCAGTATTCAGGATAATAGGCAAGTGACTGAAGCAATTGTGTTTCTCCATATTCTGGTCTGGTCATCCTGGTTAATGTCTCAAAATTGTCACACAAGTGACAAAATATCTCTCTTTTTAGTAAATTCCCAGATCACTGCACCATCGGTAAGCTGTGACATGTGGATTGAGTCTGAAATGCTGAGTACTTCAGGTATTTTGTAGAAGAAAGTAAATTGAATACAAAATTCCTTTAGCTGGGCAACAATAACAGGATTTCACAGGACTGTACCATTTAGGTATCCAAGGATCTATATATGCTGTATAGATCCTTGGGCTCTATTACTCTGTGCTCCCAACAATCAGCCCTTAATTCTCATCTGTGAGCATACTCAGATTGATCTTAATTAATGTGATTCATACTTTATTAATGCTCAATTCATCAGGCATTTCAATATGCATAATAATTCTAATAATAGATCTGGACTTAAATTTGAAATAGATCTTAGTTTATGATACAAACTGCATGGCAGAGAGCCAAATGTGAAAACAGGGATGAATAAGCCAGCCTTGACAAAAATTAAAATCCAAATTTTGAAAACATATGTTCAGGAATGGTGGGTTCAGGGATAGGGATATTACTGACTCACATTCTGATACAGAACAGACATTCTGATCTACATTCATTTTAAATTAAATTGAGATAAAATTCTGTGCATGAGGAAATGGATCAAGCCCATAAGGCTTCTTCTATGTGATGTTTTTTGGGCCATGATAAACCTTGTTGACTCCAAAATCTTCTCATGGACTGTGAGCCTGGAAACTCAGAACTGTGGCCAGTTGTTCACTTTGCCTGAAATTGCTTGGATTGATCTCTGAAGCTTTGGGTCAGAGATCTTTTTGGCCAATAGCTCTTCACCACAGCTGCAGATCTGACGATACAGTATATCTGTGCTTGAATGTGTTTGAATTTCATAAATACACTGCAGTAAGGACAAACCTGTATTCTTTGGCAGTTAATAGATGTTAAATTACTGCAACCTGCTTTTCTTTTGCTGTTAGTTTAATGGTTGATTCCGACAAATAGATGAATCTATTAATTAACTGCAAGGAAATTATTTCACTATGCCATAGCTTCTTTGTATTCTACCAGGCTCCCTATATCCTATTATTTCAGGATGTGGCTGTGATGTGCCATAGCGTATATAATTCATAGAGACACTATCAGATGTACTACACCAAAATAAGGATCTGGGGAAAGGAGAGCTCACACTTTGATGGCATGTAATTATTTCAGATAGCAAACTGCTGCAGGCAAAGTCTGATATACTTCCATTAACCATGGTCAGGCATACCCATTTCTGAGAGAAGACATGCAATCTAGTGGCTGGAGGAGTGGACTAACTTTGATTTTGAGCTCTCTATTGACAGTGACCTCATGCAACCCTTTTGAATTTACTCTGATAACTGTGAGCAAAAGGCAGAGAATTACTAAGCCATCTTTCAGGGACCATTAGTAGGCTTCACTCGTTGACATCTATATTGCCTGTAAAGTTTTGGAATATCACAAAGGAACACATAGCAGCAATAGGGATTTGAGGTAGCAGAAAGAGTAGCATTGCTCCTCAAAGAAGGATGAGATAGGAGCTGGCATTAGCACAGGTTGTGCTCTCATCCACAGCTCTTGCTGCTTCTAATGACACACTGTCTTGAAGTCTCAAAGTTAGGTTTGTTCTTTGTCAATCTGAATTTCTACTGTTGGCAGCTGATGGCCATTTGTTGTCATGACAAAAATTGCCTTTTCTTGAAAAGTTTTGTTTTGTGGTTTTGTTGTTCTCAGCTCTGGTTTGTGTTTTGCTGTTTGCTTTGGTTATGGGGCAGGATTTGTGTTTGTGCATTTGTAAGTTTTTAAATTAAGAACAATGGTATCATTTCCTCCTTATCACTACTCAAAATACCTTATCTGCCATGTGGCATTTGCTCATTTTACAGCCACATCACAACAGTTACACCTAATTAGCCCATGATTGACTCGTGCACACTATTTTGTTCTCTGTCCTTTTCAATAGATGCAAACACAGTTTGTAATGGAAATTGTTGTGATTATTCACTAAGCACATGACCTTGCACCTCATGTAGTTACACACATCCATTTCTATTAGCTCACTCATCAAAATTCTTCCTTGCCTTCCATATTCTGATTCTCTGCTGTATTGATGATACCTCTCAGCTTTGTGTCAACAGCTAATTTAATTTACACGTTCTTCCTGTTTATGTAAAGGTCACTAATGAAAAATTTGGCACCGTGTGTCAAGAGCAATCTCTGATGTTTTGTATTAGTACCCTCTTCTCACAGGGTCAGTTGATAAATTCATAGAAAATTGAGGTTAGGAGAGACTTTAGAGGTTCA
Organism: Chamaea fasciata; assembly: GCF_029207755.1. NCBI lineage: Eukaryota > Metazoa > Chordata > Aves > Passeriformes > Sylviidae > Chamaea > Chamaea fasciata. The sequence continues at coordinate 10,610,904 of NW_027094086.1, read as the reverse complement.
TTAGTCCCTTGTCCAAAGCAGCACTGATAGCAAATCTGGATGAGGTTGGTCAACCCATCAAATCCCTTTTCAAGGTATCAGCAGTTGTTTCATTTCTGTTTAATTTCTTGGGGAAACCTGAATCTTTTAAAGTTCCCATTTTTTGGTCATCTTTTCTATATTAAAACCAGTTCTCATTTGGCAATATATTTAGGTGCTTACCAATATATAGCAATCATAGGTCTGTGCTGCTTCATTTCTCTGGAGGTGAAGTATTTTTATTGACTTCCCTTTTGCTACTAATTCTGAATATCTAAAATGGGGCTTTGGCCTATCCACTGGTATGGAGGTCTCTTTCATATTTCTATTTTCTCTAGAGATAATAAGAATTCAAGAAATGGAAAAGATGGGCTTCTGAGATCTCAAACTACTCTAATTTCTTCCCTCAATCAAATCATGTGACATAAAATTGTGATTTTAATTTCTATATTAATTATTATTCTCTCTTCTTCCTACAATTCTACAGTCATATGATTTGTCCTTAAATAAAATTTCTTGTTGCCACACAGGAGACCAGGTTTCCCATTCCTGAGATTCTTTGTAAGTCAGCTGGAACCTACTAGGAACTTAACACCCACATACAGCAGTGTTATCTAAACAGATAATTTCTCAAACTTCCCTGAAGTTCAATGTTTTGGCAGAATCTCAGTTACTGATTTTGGCAATACAGGATCATTTCAGAGAAAATATCAATGCTGAAAGAAAGAAAAAGAGCACTGTCCAACAGAGTCAATGGATAATGAAGTTTCTAGTTTGGACTGTGCTTCCTGCTGACCACTGGAGCATTTGCCACTGCATCAGGCCAGTTCTTCCACTAGTGTAAACCTCCACAGCAGATAAAGTTTATGCCTATCAGCAGCCAAACAAAGGTGCCACTAAGTGAAGGCCAAACTATAATTGCTGTGCACAGCTAGTGAGAGTTCAGACAGTTTGAAAGAACAGCAATGAGACCAGAAGACTTTCATCTCTATGTCACTGATGCAACTAAATGTAGAATAGATCAGTGATGATCAAAGTCTTCTGAAAATGCCTCATCAGAAACTGGTGGTGCAAGCTGCACTGTTTTACTTGAAGATACAAGGGCGAAGTTACAGTGCCAGAACTTGGTCAGATTTAATCCTATTTGGTGACATCAGGAGTAGGGTTTTTTAAGATAAAGATCATAAACTATGTGAAAGTAAGAATAATAATGTATATTAAATGGAATGAGAACATGGCTTACTCCTCTTAGATGTGGAGCCCAAATTTTTAAGAAATGTAGTTTGAACTTGACATCAAACGTAGATTTTATGGGTCATGCATGAAACTCACATTTACTTGTATTAGCCTTATTGATGTTAGAGTTCCGCTTTTGGGAGTTCAATGACAGCCTTTTGGATTTCCATTTTTCTACAAGCTGCACAGTGGATCACAATTCCTTGGAGTCACCAGAGCCAGCGGAGGTGGTTAATGCCCAGATTCCACTGCAGTACAAATTTAGAAGGAGCTGAGAACTGAGAGAAACAGGAATTTTGACTGTGCCATAGGGCTGGGGCAGAGCCGAAATATTTCCCAGCACGGCAGTAGGAGGTAAGCTCGTTCCTACTTGCTAAGTCATCTGCTTGCTTAATGCCAAAACCAGGCAGGCAGACAAAACACTACAAAAAATGATAGAAAGTAATATGGAAAAAACTGCTACAAATGTGATAAAAATTACCTGTAACTGGGTGCAATCACAGACTTGGAGGCAATGGAGCGTTTGATCAGACAGTATTCTTGCCTAAATAGCAAGCATCCAGGAAACAGAATTAGGTTACTGTTTTCTACACAGCTAGAGGTTCACATGCACCAGCAGGCATAAAATGGGATCCAAGAATCTCTTTAGTCATCAGGCAGGAGTGAAAGATCATTCGAACACAGGGACTTGGGGTAAGCAAACAGGTACAACGTCAAACTATGTCAAACATTTCTTCAATGGATATTTTGTTCTAAATCAAAGCATACTGCCAGCTAATAAGGTAAACACAATATAGTTCAGTTAGGAAGTAGGTTAAAGCAGCTGTTCATTTACTTTCTCAGTGTCAGGAACAGGAACTCAGCAAGTTCCTTGAACTCGGCATTCTTTTTTCTTTCAGCTTTATATACATGCCTTCACAATCTCCTTCTACTTTTTTTTCCCCTGCATACTGCAGGCAATAACTATGAAACTCTTTAATTTAACAGTATGTTCTTTGTCCTGCAATTGTTCCTGTTTTGCAACCACATAGATTATATGTACGGGCCTGTAGGAATAGTCAAACAGTTAATAAGGGTAGGGTTTGGCACACTTCACTATGTACAAATTCTACAATCAAGTCCTGACAGGAAAGCTCTGTATCGTCTGTGGTTCCCAGTCCTGACTAAAATATGCAAAATATCACTACTGGGAATGATACCTATTTCCCAGAAAGCTGCAATACCAGTTTTTTCTTATCAATGCATCATTGAAACATGTTTTGTTTACAGTTTACACCATTTATTTTCCCAGGCATATTAGGTTTTCAGAAGGGATCCATGGCTCATTGCGCCTGTCAAAGGTACAGAGGTGCTATTTTAAATTTCATTACAACCTTAATGCAGTATAAATCAAAGAACTAAAGAGAGACATGTACCAGATAACTGTACTAACCCCTGAGATTAAACTTCCATCCACATGATTCTTTGCATCTTCTGGTTTTGTCTTCAACCCCTTTACCTGGGGGTAGTGTATATCCTTCAGGCAGGCAGAAATGCACTGTGCAACAGGCACCACAGTCAGGATGAGGTGTGCTCTGCAGGACAAATGTACAAACTCAGTTGCAGATCCTGCTGATGAGATGAAACAGGAGTGAAATCCAGAATGTTCCTCTAGAGGTGTGTCAAGAGCAGCAGGATACAAGAAGGGAAACACAGTAAACAAAAACCACTTTATTTGTATCTAATGAACTAAACAGTCATCAGTGTGAACACCTACAGAGCCCAGATCTGGAAGGTAAGGAAGTAATATCTTTGCATAATTCCTTTTTAGTCAAGAAAGGTATTTAAAACCCTTAATGTGGGCCTGGGCCTTGAACTTGGAAACTTACTGAAGCAGAATCTGAGGACAAAATTCAAATACAAATTTTCTTCTCTTTAAAAATTGCCTTTTAGAGGTAGAACCTCAAAAGACTTGGAATTCTTCCTCTGACCTCAGAAGACTTTAAAAAAAATAGTTGCTTACTTAAACCACTGGAATGCACAGGAGCAAGTTTTCTCATGAGGTTCATGGTCAGCATAAAACCAGAAGGGAAGAAAAAACAGTCAAACATTTTAGATGTCTACAAGGCAGAGATTTAAGTTCTAAAGAAATGTGAGAAATTGATTGTTTGGCTATGCTGTTGCTCATATATCAGATGGGAACCCAGTTCCAAATTCAACAAGAGTAGGTCCCATCATACTCTCAAGGTCCGTCCAACCTGCTAACCAGGATGAACATGACCTTTCAATAGAGGAAAGTTTCCTATTCCTGCTTTCCTATGATGCAGGAGCCTCTAATTCTGGCCGAACTTGGAGAATCACCCTCACTGATTTTCTCTACTACATGTAGTTAGCTTTGGAGCTCATTATATTTCCTGGCCAGTTTTCCATGTATATGGGGCCATCTGCCCTGAAAATCATAAGCACCAAGGAGCAAATTTCATTCTGCTATCAAAATAAACACTCTAAGGAGAAGCAGTGAGAAAAGTGGAGCAGCCTAGAGAAAACAGTAAAAGAGCCTTACACAGAGGTTAAAATAAATGGGAACAAGAGAGAGACACCTCACCACAGAGTTCATGAGCCATGAGAAATGATGGTGCAATGCTGTTCTGCAGTCCAGCCAAGGAGAAGGATCAAAGTTCTCTTCTTTATAGCAGCAGTTGGAGAGCCAAGCTCTCCCAGCTTCCTTTTGCTTTAGGAACAGTCCTGATCACCATGAAAGTCTTCTCCAGGAGCTTACCAAGTCATCACACTCTTGGCAGTTTTTCTGTTGGAGGAATAAAAAGGACAATTCAAGGTGTTCTGTATGTTGTATTCAGCAAGTCCTCTGCCCCCTGAAATGCAAGAAAGTGGACAGGAATAACCAGCTCACCTCTCTCCCTGTGAATTGAGTGTGTGTGTCTGATATGGGATTTACACAGGTGCCATGTGCTTCTGAACCTTTGCCACCTGTGGGGAGACCAAGTCTCCACCCCTGTGCTAAGCCCTCTCCCCTTTGGGCTTGGCAAAGGACATGTATTTTTCTCATAACAGGTCTCCAAGAACTCAGAATGGCAGCATCTATGTGTAGTGCCATATCTCCCAACTTCCCTAGACATGCTGCCTAATTAAGCCTTCTTCACTCCTATGCCCCAGGTAGTCTAGGGTCATTAAGCCAGAGCTAGCTGCTGTTCTTGCCAAAAATGCATTCCTTTGTGCCAGGGGCCATAAACAGTAGTAGAAAGTTACACCTCCTGGCTAATACAGTGTTTTATTCAGTATGGACTATTGTTCTAGCTCAGGGGTGTTTAAAAAGTTCGTTTTCTTCTCACCAATTTTGGTTTTTTCTAGATAGATCTGTTACATAAATGAGAAAATTTTCCCATAGCACCACAAGAAACAGATATTTTTACTTTTCTCTTCATTCAAAATCCCATCATCACTAGAGTTAAGCACTTTTCCCACTGGTACTTTTCTCATTGTGCACAAGGATTGTAGTGATACTCAGAATCAGGCTAACACAAAATCATCCATGATTGCTTTAAAAACATTGTCTCTATGGTATTCATATGCATTTACTTTGATAACTCAAAGATCCGAGAAATAGGAAGTAAGCAAGCACTGCCTTTAGTGTTTTCCATCTAGAAGGCAAATCAAAAGAACTCACCAAATTACAGATATAAACAGTAGACCTTATCTGCTTATATAATTTGGCTGTCTTCCAAGTACTTAGACCTAATATTCTCAACAGTTAGAAATATTGTTATCTGTAAAGTGCCATGGACATTTATGGTGCTGTATAAATGCATATTATGAATTAGTAACTACAATATTTAATGCCAACATTTTAAACATTTACATGCTCAGCCTCATGAACAGCTGCACTTTTCCCTCAGCTCATTGTACAATCAGCAACAGCAGTGAACCACAGCCAAAGACCTCTCTGGACATGACACAGTCTGTGGGATGGCCTTCCCTCTTCCCACATCCCTCCATCCATCAGTCTTCGAGTTGTTGCTGCTCCTATTGCTCAGAAGCTGAGCCCCAGTCACAGGCCACAGGAGCCAGGTTACCTGGTGTGCTTAGCCCCAAGATATGACTCAGTTCCAGCACCCACAGTTTCTCCCTGAAGCAACTTGTGATCAATGGTGTAGGCAGTGATCAGAAACCTATTTATGCAACTATTGTTTATTTAGTACTAAGAACAAAGCGTTCAGAGACAAAAGGATTTCAGAACAAGTAGGCTTAAAAATCTTTCTGTCTCCCAAGGCTATGTGCAAAGTAGACCTCTCATTTCTTGAAACTTGCTCTTCCTCCAGCGAATTCTTCTGCAGCAGTCAGTCACCTAAGACAGCGTTTACTCTGAGTGATATACTTAGAGTCTCATCCTTAAGATTCAGCGTGAAGCATTTCCGTCTGAGGGTGCATCAGTGACAATCAACAATCCATTGTATTAACAAGCTAATGAGTTAGTGGGATTTGATTCTACTTGGTGAAGTCAATTGTGAAATGTTGAATTCATGAGAATACATTATTGACTGGCTACAAATTTGCAGTGTGAAAAATGTTGCATGCAGCTACAGAGCACAAATTCATCTACTAGATCGCGGACCATTTACTTCTTCTACCATTTGCCCTCACTTGAGCTGTAGTGTCCAACTGCCTCTATATTGTCATCTATTTTATAAACTGAGCAGTATCAAATTGTCTGCCAAATTCTTACCCAACACCAAGTTCTGGGTAGGAGATCCTACACTAAGCAGGACAAAGAGGAAGACCATGCTGAGATGTCTTCCTTACAAACTGAGGTTCAAAATTATCTCTTTTAGCCAAGTGATTCCCTTTTGCCTAGAGGCACAGGATATAGATGTTTCCTAACTACTGACTCTCCATTTTTCCAGGGTCTTCATCCTATTCACACCTCAGCTTTCCTTATAACACACACGAAATCCAGCCCCTCAGTGAACAGAGCCTTTTCACAAAGAGCCCTTTCAAACTCTGCAGCAACTCACTAGGGAGCCCTCCATGGTAAAGCAGGTGGTCTAGCAAAGCCTCAGAGACGATTGCTAACTGTTATCAAGGAACTTGGCCACAGGATGAATAAATGGTAGAAGAGGAAAAGGGAAACTTGAAAAGATCAGAGGCATGTAATGAAGAAAGAAGAGTCCTGAGAGGAGCGGAGGGCTCCGACCTGGGACTAGGCTCAGAGGTCTTTTCCAGGCTAGTTAATTCTGTGATTCTGTGATTCTGTGTGATTTTGGCATAGCCCTTGGCTGCTGAGTGTACCAACTCTGACGCACCTCTGTGCAGTACAGGGGGCTTTTTCCTTCTGTTCCCACCAAGCTTTTTGGACTTTTTGATCTCCTTGCTTCTTCTCCACCACCTTCTCCTTGACACCATTACTCTTGGGCTGTTTGTTTCACCCTGGTGCCTGAGGCCTCAAATTCTCCACATCATTCACAGCCTTTGTATTGGGCCCTCAACAGGCACTACCTGTTTAAGCGGAGAAGAAATGGGAGGGAAAGTAAGAGATGTATAATAAATCACAATGAACTCATAGGATTTTAATTGTGCAAGTGAGAGGAGTCTTCAGTCAACTGAGCCTGTAAAGTCATGATACCATGGCAAATTGAAGAGAGTGGATATATCTTTTCCTAATCCTAGTGTAACCTAGATTTATCCTAGAACAAAATGTCTCCCTAGCATTCTCAGCTCAAGGTAATATTTGAGGAGTCATGAAGTGTCATGCAGATTGCATGATGGAATTGCATAAGATTACTTCAATGGAGTCAGCTTTTTCTGAAGTGTAATACATATATGTCAGATTAATTTTAGCTAGATGAAAGGTATATTTTTAAGAGCTCCATCCTCCTGGGATGGTAAATGTTAACACTTAGCGGACTAACTATTAATAATATATAATTATAATGGGATATATATTATAATGGGATTTTTAAAATACTGCAAATAAAAAGCTGGAGGAACCCAGGGCAATAGCAACCAAGAGTCCTAGAGATGTAGGCTAGTGTAGACAAGGACATGGTGATAAGCAAAGGGCAGTGTACAGAGATGACTTTGGGGAAGAAGGACATTTGTCTAATTTCAGGGATTCCCTGCAGATTTTATTGTGCTTTTTTCCAACCAAAAGATTTACTTTGTTCTGCATAACAGGATTTGCAAGAAAACAGTAGGCAAAATTTTGTCAGTAAATCTTGAGGAGAACCGTGAGAAAATAAATTTTTCCAGGAGGAAACAAATGAAAATACAATGCTCAAAGAGTCAGAAAATTTACTAAATTCTGGACAACTTGTGTCTGTGAGCTGCATGGGGCCACCACAAGACAGAATGGCTCAAGGAGTGGTTTTGCCAGGATCTCTTAGGGTGTGTTTAGATGGCATAATGTGATTCCAATGCATTTCTCAGATGCCTGAGAAATTTATCCTGGTTACTGTATGCTAATCACCAACATATTTACTATAGGCCCTCAGCCCAAACTATAGATACAACTATTCCAGTCGACACTTCTCCTGAAAGCAGACAAGGTCCTTTTAAAATAATGTTGACACACATGGTACCTAAGTCCAACTGTAGTCAGCAAAATGTTCTAGAGACTAGTCAGCAAGTATTCTGGAGACAGTATTTAGAAAATAAAAAAAAATCCCTTTGGGTTAGTATTGAAAATTCAGCCTGAACTTTGGAAAGAAGGCAAAGAAAACAAAGGAAACAAAGGAAACAAAGGAATTAAGGAAGCAACAAGGAAAGAAGACAAGAAAGGAAAAAAAAAAAAACAAAAAAGGAAATAGAAAGAAGAGGAAAAAAAGTACTTCAGGTGGAGAAAATAAAGTGTTCTAGTCCTTTTCTATCTCAAGGATTACTAATTTCAAAATCAGTCTCAAATTTGTAGAATCTTTGAAAACTCATTACTATTTTTGTCGCCAATGGCTTCCAGTTTTGACTGTGCTGATCTGACAAGGGTGTAAAATTCTCTCTCGGAAGTCCTCCACATTCATGACTTTCAGGGTCATTATGGCAATAACTCAGGGCTGCATCCTTTTTAATCCCCAGTACAGTTTCATCTCTTGTGCCATTTACCCATATACTTCAGAGATATTGTACCTCAAAAATAAATCTTGGAGGATTTGTACCCAGAGATATCTGGCATAAAATTAGATGTGGAGCATCACAGGAGAAGAGTTTGAGAGGAGCAAAAACAAACTGAGTGAGGGAAGCGGGTCAGAGGTAGGACACCAGCATGGAGGCAGGAGGAGGGAGATTATCTGGTACAGAGCCTGTTCTAGGTAAACTTGTTTTGTTACACACCTATTATGTATGTTGCTGCGGACCTAAAGAAGATCTTTTGGTTTGAATGTTTTTATTTATATTTACAGGTAGACCAAAATTCTTCATGTGGAAATTTCTCCTGTGGCCAAAGCTGTAGTAAGGACTCTCAGGTTGATGGTTTGAGGAGAGTAGGTGCATCTATAGATAGGTGTAAAGCTCTATATAGCCTTTCTACACCTTCTTCACTGGGACAGTTGTGTTGGTAGTAGTCTGATTGGCTATACCCTATAACCTACCCCTCAATTTCTTCCAAGGAAGTGTTACTCCTACTGTGTAGTACACTTATTTTTTGTTAGCTTACTCAGCTCCAGAATTTCTTCCTTGCCTAGAGCCTCTGCCTGTGAACTCTCACTCCTTTGCCTCCAATCAAAATGTCATCTCAAGAAATGTTTACACTCCGTATACAGAGAAAATTGCGTGTTGGTTACTGGTGAAACATTTCAGTATGTAAACAGTATTCTCAAAATGTGTTGTATTCCAAAAGTATAAACATGCGCTCTTTTCTTCCAACTCTGTCTTCTGGAATATCTGCCCATAAAAAATACCTTGCTATTGTGTAAAAAATTATTTTACAAATAAACACATTTATCTTTGTTGGCAATAGCAAATGTTCCTATCTTACGTGTCTTCCTTACACATGGAGGGGATTTTAGCTTTCATTTCTACCGTTTATGTTCTTTTACTCTTTCTACTGCTTAATAGACTGATCTACCTACCTACCTACCTACCTACCTACCTACCTACCTACCTACCTATCTATACATCTATCTGTGTCCTCTTTTAGCTCTAGAAGAAGCCAGATTTATGGTAAATTCCCTGACACCTGTATCCTATAGGGAGCTTCTGCATCCCCTGAAATATGTCTTTAGGTGTGTCCTAAAGGATTTTAGTCCCTGCTTCTTCCAACGAAACACCTTCTTGGGAAAATTAAGTGTTTGACATACTTCTAACCCAGTGCTTGTTTTCACACCATTGCTAAAAGTGTTGCAATTTAGAGATTATTATTTTTCATACACATGAAATGCAAATAAGTACTGCAATAAAGATAAACACTTACTTTCCACCACAGCACCTCGTGTTTTAGATCTGCCAGTCTTTTCAGCAGTGCCAAAACTCATGTACTGGTGCCTAGTGTAAATTTAGTTAATGAATGGACTGCGTTAGGTAGACACCCCTGGAGTGTTCTGCTGCATTGAAATCCATGAGGAATGCCTGGGTATAGTCTGTCCTGAGTCAAATTCACATGTTTTCCTGCCTCTGAACTATTTACAGACATACTGCCCTCTCCATCAGATTCAGGCTACCAGATCACCGTCTGCTCACTATAAAAGTCATGGTGGACGCAATTTCATTTGGCAAATTCAAAACAGCCTTGTTGGATTAATTCTGGATCTCTTATTATTCTCTATCTAAGTTTTATTATGACTTCAGTGTATCACTAAGAGTTCCACTGAAGCTTCCTCCCAAACTGTTCTTCAGCATTAAAGTCACAATCTGTCCTACAACTGAATATTCCTTTGTCAGTGAAATGCTAAAAATTCTTTTTCTCTGAATTTGATTTTGGAGTTTGAATTCTATAAAGTTAAAATTTTTATGGTACAATTTCATACCTATACTCCTCCACTTAAATTAACTGAAAGCATTTAAATGTAGCAGGGATACCCTGGTTCCTTTTCATGGATTTCATTTTCTGTGAGCCTTTGCCTGCAGATAGAAAGTTAAGTATTGTGTAAACCTAATTATGTTCTGTCTTTCTGAAGTGTTTCCATTTCAGTTTCAAAATACTTGGTTTTGCCATTAGAATTATTTTTCTCACTTTTCTTGTCCTTGTAACATTTGATGTCCAGCCATCTTTGCTTCTTCCTCTGGCCCAATTCAAATTGCTCCTCAAAAGAGGTGATTTATTTCTACAGGGTTTCTCCCCATGACTGCCCAGTATGGGATCACATGGCACTTTGAAGATGAAATTCCCAATATAGCAATGGTCACTTAAACCTGACATACATGGTTTTGAAGTTTGGTCATTAATGTTCACTAGTCCTACACTAGCTCATGTCTAGAGAGTATCTAGAGAACAAAGGTTAAATTCTGCAGTATCACATTGAGATTATTTCATTTCTGTCTTAAATGGGGTTTTTTAACACCTGAATTGCAACATGGTGAAAGAGGCTTCTTTGGGTAGCAGCTTTAGGATGTAATTATGAGGTTGGCTGTCAATGAGATAAAAATAGTTGCAAACAGTTATTTTATATGCAGGCAAAAGTCCATTTATGTGAACAAACAGATTAACCTTCATAATCTTCTTGCACAGGCCATGAGCAGGAGCACTGCTGTTTTATCACAACAGAGACAGGGAAGAAGATGTCTTAGGAGTCAACTGATCCAAAACCACTTTGGGTAATGCATTTGAAGCCAAAATTACATGATGTCCCATTCCTGAAAGGTGGTATTTTTCTGTGTTTGTTTATTTAAACAAATAATTGCCAAATTTGAGCATTGCCAGAGAACAGTATGCAAAATACCTCCCAAACCCGGCTCCACAGGGCAGGCTAAATTTTGATCTATCACCATATCCCAACAGTCAGTGATGTTCTTGTAACACACTCCCTTCCTTCTAGTCTCTGTTTGATGTTTTCCAAGGTGCTCATAGCATTTAGATCCTTTTTGGAACCACAGGGTGTTTATTGTAACAACCACAGGGATACGTTTTGTTATGAATTTCCCTGCCCATTTATAGAAAATATATACTGTCTCTTTTTGTAGTGTTAACAGGCTTCCTCAATAAATTAAAAAATAAATGTAGAAAAACAAAATGTTATCATTCAATGACTTAATAAGATTTTGCATCATCATCACCATTATTACTATTATTATTAAAGTATCCAGGCAACAGCATAATAAAATTACACTGATGTGAGCAATTCACACAGCTTTGATTAAGGATGTGTCAGCACTTTCCTACATGAATCCTTCTTTTTGGTGGAATGAGAAGGAGTGGGAAAGAGATAAAAATCACCTGCTGTAATTCTTTGTGGGCTGCTCCATAGCAGATGATGTTTTAACAGAGGAGCAGCTTTTTATTAACCTAGCTTTACAGAATAAATTAGCCTGAAACGTTTATGATCCTTATTTTTAGGACTGTCTTTACATTTAATTTGCAGGCCCCAGTGACTGCCTGCCAGGTCAGATAGTTTGGGGGCTGCAGGTCAGAGGGCATGTTTACTGATGGCCTGTATGAAGTCATGGAAATCAGCATGATTTAAAGATGATACCAGGGTTTGCCCACAGCCATGTTCACTCATATCCATCTGAATCCAGGACAGAATAAATCCATCAGAGGAGAGTTTGTCAGTTTAAAACACTGGTGCTCTAATGCAGGTATAACAAAAACCTGTATAGGTGGAAGGTAAAGTCTGAAGTGGGTTCTGAGTTACACCATCCATCTTCAGGTGCCTGACTTATCTCCCCCGATGTCTAAGAAGTAGGTAATTGCCTCTAGTAGAATAGCTCAGACACCTAGACTTCCCAATACAAGCAAGAACGAGATCAGACACCTCCTGAGGGCAATTCAGGGCTCATACATGCTAAGCCAGGAGTTTGCTTGAGCTCCTGGGTAGGAAATGGTTCCAGTGTGGGGAGGAGGAGGCCTTAATCCAGGCCAAAAAAAAAAAAAAAAAATAAAAAAGGCAGTAAAAGCTCTAGAGCATCAACACCTCTTCTAAGAGTAGTGAAGATAAAACCCAAACTATTAAAAACACCAAAAAAACCCCACAACCCCCCAAACAATAACAAAACATCCAGAAGAAAAGACTGCATCCACTTTTTGTATGGTAGTCAAATGGTTAAAGTACACTCCTAGGAACAGAGGGTCCCAATTTGTGGGTCTCTTCAATTTGAGAGGCAATTTCAGGCCTTCTTCTCCCACCTCTCCAGGGCATTATCTGATCACCAGCCTCCAAAGCAAGCTGATGGCTTCCACATCTCCTATCCACATGGCCCAGATGGCTTATCCAAAATGGCAGCATGAAATGAGCAAACAAGAAAGATTGTGACTTTGCAACCATGTGGGTGAGTTGTGGAATCCCTGGAAGTGTTAAAGCTGAGGCTGGATGGGGTTTTGAGCAACCTGGTTTAGTGGAAGATGTCCCTGCCCATGGCAGTGGGATGTAGATGATGTTTATGGTTCCTTCCAACCCAAACCATCCTATGATTCTCTGAAGTGTGCTTCTGGGAGAAGAAAAACCTGATTTGGGCTCATTATGTTCTGACTCTACTTTTTACTGGGTAGTCTGTCAATAAAACTCATGAACAATCTGTGCTGTGAGTTGATCTTATTGATTGACAAGTCCAGTTTAATGTTCATGGAGTAAAACACATTGCAAGACAAGTAAGGGTACCACTGGTCTGTCTGTTTGCATTTAGCATTTATATTAACTCCTAGTGGTAACAGACAAAAAGCCTGTGTCCGTGTCAGTAAATTAAACAGTCCCATGGAGCATTGCTAGGCACCAGAAGCCATCATCTCTACCATTTGATTATAGAACAACTCCTGGCACATTTCTGGCCTGTGACAAGTAAAACATTCTGTGATTTAATAGAGCCCACTGCCTACTTCCAGCAGGCAGCCTGGATGCAGCCACCTCATTTCTTTTAGAATGGAAAAGAGTTTAATAACAGGGGATCCATGCCAGAGAATGGTTGTAGGCAGGATTTTAGTGCTAGAGATGTTTCCAGCAGGAGTTTCAGTGTGCAAGGCACTGTACAAACAATTAGTGGGTTGTCTCTGAAGAGACAGAGACTCTGCTCTTAAACAGGCTCCAGCTCAGCTGTGTTCTAATACTTCTTAATTTACAGGTGACTCTTCAAAATAAATTTCATGTGCTGAATAGCAACAATTTTCTGTGCCTATGAAACAGTCACACAGTAAAGAGAGCTGATGAAAAAGAGATCATTGCAACGTGTTCTTTTGAAAGGAAAAGGGTGGGAATTCAAGATGATCAGAAATTGCCTTGGAAGGACACAATTGCAGAGGCTTCCCCACATGTAATGCTGCCAGTAAGGATGGACAGCTTAAAACCACAGTCTGAATTACTCTTCTGTACTGAGCAGTGTGTTATTACATATGCAGCAGAGCTTGTGGGCAACACTGAGGAATCATGGAAGTATTTTAAGGAGTGGTTTTCACAATTTATGGCTGTGACAGATACAAAGCTAATGAATGACAAAAGGAAAGTCACCTTGTTAACGCTTCCATAGATACTTATCCAAGACCTTTTCAGCAGAGAGAGGAGACTTTTCCCTAAAGCCCCTCTGAAAATTTGGGGTGAAAAATTTCTTAGGGGTGACAACAAAAAAGTACTTATTTCTACCTTGCATGTAAGAAGGAAAATATTAACACATATATTAAGTCCAGGAGTGGAGTCTCAGTAAGGAACAGAAGGCAGTAGTTTCGAAAATCCAGGTACTTACACTAAATTTGGCAGGTAACTACATATCCTGATTTTCAAGTGGGTTTTCTCTGGCCTACAGAGCCAAAATCTGATTTATAGAGCAGATGATTTGGTCCATCACAACTTCTCAGATGACTCTGGGGATCTCAAGGAAACCCATGGCTCAGAGACTACAGGCAGAATCACACTGCTTAGCAGTGAAAAAACATGGTACGGCTCCTTCTGCAGAGGGCCATTGAAGACATAAATAACTGGATATACAACTGGAAGGAGGGGATGACAAGGAGCATAGTGCTTGCGAGCTGGCAAGGCTTTGTGAGCCATGCAGGGACTGCCACAGTGTGGGGTTATCTGACACAGACATCAGAGATGTCTCAAATCCAGTTTCTTGTATGAACCCAACCACATGTTGCATTTCAAGAGAGTAAAATACACAACTGATGTATTCCTCCAAGCTGCGTAAAATGTGAAACAGAAAACACACAACAATACAGAAGTTTTTTCCATTGTCTTGTGGTATTAGTCTACGTAAGTAGTATTAGACCTGAGTAAATAGCAGGTCACCTTCTCACTTTTAGCACCCATTAGTAGCTTCATTATGGTATTTTCATCTCAAATGCAATTGTTTTCAGCAACAGACATTGGTCTGGTCTCTTTGTTTCCAGTAGCAGGCATAGAAAGAGTTCATGGATTTAAAACTGCCTCTCTGAATGTAGCAAACTGTGCCCAGGATACCTCCATAAATGAAAAAGATGAATGTCCTGAAGCATATGATAGACTCATTTCCCATGCCGGGAAGATGCAATCTTCTCTCAGAGAGGAAGAGGATTTTGTTTTCTTTGTTATTGTTCCAAGTGACATAGTAACATCTACCTAAAAGCAGACAGTAATTGCGACTGATACGTATCAGGGTAAGTAACATTATACAACAGGATTTGACACAGCACATAGGGAACTCAGTCATTTTGTTAAAAGCTGGGTGGTTACCAAAAATGCATACAATAATTTAGGGGCAGAATTCTTGTCTGGGTCTATGTCCTTCCAGATAACTGTGTTACAGAACAGTTAGTTGCACTCAGAACAATGCAGACTGTGGACTTTTTAGTTCTTTTTCATTCAAAGGCTAAACTTTAAAGTTTTTTGCACACTTGTCTCACATCAACTCCAAATATATTTGCCTGCGTAATTGCCTAATGAAATCAAATAACTAAGTATCACTGGGAGGAGGGGTGTTGTACAACTAAGACATCTTGTTCTACTTGAAACAAAACTTTTTACTTAATTTTACTAATATTTTACTTACATTTCATTTTATGTTCTTTGTCTTACTTTTTTTTTGAAGTTTCTAATTTTCACTTGTTTTAAATTGAAAAATTCAAATGTGCCAATCTTGTCTAAATCTCTTTGTTTTCTGTTCAGCTGAAACTTATCCACAGATTTAATTTTAATTTTCAAATAATTTCTGTGACTCTGCAGCAAGGTATATTTTTGGGGGATGAGATCCACAAGCCATCCTATGCAGTCCCATCCATATCCCTGAGGACTTTGGGGACAGCACAGCCTTACAGGGTGTGAGGAGACAGCTGAGGGGTGGGAAGGGCTTGGGGCAGCTGGTGGCTCCCTGTTGGTGCCTAGTCCATGAAGCAGAACCCCCAGGTCCCATCATGGTGTGCTGCAGCTCTGAGGATTCCTCTCCCCACAGCGAGAGCAGCTGGCCAGACTCATCCCTGGTGCAGTGTTTGGGCAGATTCCTGTTCTGAGGAAAGAGCATGATGGTACAAGTCTCTTCCCTCTCCTGACCATTGCTTTTATAAATGCCTACATTTCGCAATGAGTTCTGAATTATCTTCTAAAATTATACATGGCATCTCTCACCTCACACTGATGTCAGCATGGCACATGTTTACCACGGGAACCTGAAGAACACTCTGAACTTCGGCAAGGAGAAAATCACCTAATTTCACTGTTAATGTAAAACCTGCAGCAGCAGCGTGGTTTCTGCAGGTGGCAGCCAGATGAAACAGCTGCCTCCCTGTCTCCTGCAAGCTTGGATGCAGCTCTCCAAGATTCACCAGGACTTAGTCACGTGGGGCAATCCAAGGAGGATCCAAATATCCCAAGGCTTTCTTTGCAGTCCATCACTCAGCCCACCTACTGCCTGAAACTCCCTGGGGACAGAGGAGACAAGCCCAGACCTTCCTGTGCTTCTTCCTCCCATCACTCTTCCTGAACCTGCAGGAAAATACTGTTTAAAAACTCAAATATGTTTCAATGCTCAACTACAACAAAATTATGTCTGTTGTCACAAGCCTGGAGCAGGCTTCAGAGAGGAATAGTCTCAGTAGTCTCCACACAGAAATTACATCCTTTGAAATAAAAACATAAAAAACACCTTAGGTAGTAATTTTGATATTTTACAGCCATTTCAGTCATCTGTTCTGCATTATTTTTTTATGCCAAGTAGCTAGAAGTAGGTAGTCCTGACAGACAGCGATGGTTCCTAGGACAAACTGGTCCCTCGAGTATTTCATGCATTGGTCTGTGATTCTGTCTGTCTTCTGGAACATTCAAAAGACTTAAATGAATGGGAAAAATGCTGTTTTGACATTTGCTTCTAACTTATTTCCTTAAAACAATAAATTTTTTTAAGGGTGGGGACAGACCCCTTTTTTCTCTGTTTATGGAGCACCTGTTTCAGGGCTGCTACATACATGAGGTGGCTCCACTTATTACTGGTCTCATTTACTATTTAAGTTTGTGTTTGATGACAATTTTCAGTGCATTTAACATGCCTTGATATGGACTACACTGTTCTATTATCATTTACTACTCCACCCATGCAGTAATAGCATATCATATCATCTCAATCAAATAGGACTTTCTCAACAAAAAGGTGCCAAAATTTTAATGCAGGAATAGGAGATTAACCACATGAGGGAGAAAACAAGGTTTAAAACACCAAAAGATCATTATAAATAATTTTAGGACTGCCAGAACTGAAAGAACTTCATAATAATAGTAGGTAGAGACACTTAGACTTTCATGTTGTGCTGTCATTCATGTAGAAACAAAGAATATGTAACTAAATATAGTAAATAAACCTTGAATAAGTTCCCAGTCCTGACAGCTGACAAACACCTCCAGCTCCTTACACAAGTTACATGTCTTTGTTCTTTACCAGAACAGACATGTTATGGTCAAAATCATGAAAAAAAAAGGAAGAAAACAATGTAACAAAATTCTAGGTGTCATGCTCTGACAAATTTGTAAATTCTAGTTTTTAAAGACACAAGAGTCTATCTGCAATCACATAAACAGACCCTTTACACACCACAGGACTTCTCTAGACTAATTTCTGCTTGATGTCCAGTTGTGGAAGTAGAGCTGTTCACAACTGTCTTAAATTTGCTTTATCATTATTTGCAAATGACTTAAAAGTTCCCAGGAGTATTCCTCTAAATAGAAGAAAATCAGAGCTACTGCTAGATCAGCATTTTTTGTCATGTTGTTGAAGCAGCCCATTTACCTGCAACAGTCCTTCAAATAGAGGAGGACAAAACCAATAAGATAAGCTGTGTCAACAGGGTTCTACAGGCATATGGAAGAGGGACTTTTCACAAGGGCTTGCAGTGATAGGACAAGGGGCACTGTCCTCAAGCTGAAGAAGGGCAGGTTTATATGAGATGTTAAGAGGAAATGCTTACCATGTGGATGGTGAGGGACTGGAAGAGGTTGCCCAGAGAAGTTGTGTACTCCCCATTCTTGGAAGTGTTCAGGACCAGACTGCATTGGGCTCTGAATAATCTGGTCTAGCGGCAGATTCCCTGCCCTTGACAGTGGGGTTAGAACTAGATGATTTCTAAGGTTTCTTCCAACCCAAACCATTCAATGATTCTATGGTTCTATATCTCCTATTAAAAGCTTCCTAATGATGGACTATCCGCAACAATCTTAGTAAGCTTTTTCTCTTATTGAATTACCATCACTGTTAGAAATGTGGCCATTTTCAATTTTAAATTTGTCTAGCTTCAGCATTCAGGCTTCAAATCCCATCAAATAATTGAATGCTGGATTGAAAAGCCCTTTGTCTTCAAATAACTGTTCCCCATGTTCATCACCACCAGTATGTATGTGATCGATCCATAATGTAACCTTCCATGTATAAACAGATGAAATGTGCAAGACATAAAATGTGCTCAATATCTACTGATCACCCATTGTTAAAAGGGGTAAAAAAAACCAACCCAAACAAAACAAACAAACAAACAAACAAAAAAACACAAAAAAAAAATGAACACAAATCCACCCATAACTCCACTGAGTCCTGTGCTCCATTGCTTGGTAGTTTGCCAAGAATGTGTTAACATACCTGTTTCCATATGAGCAATAGCTCCTGTGATGGGAGTGTTTGAAATGTCCTGACAGGAAAGCTTGAACTGCAGCCAAAGGAAGCTTTCACTTCGAAAAGGCTGGGATTTGTGAGCTCCTGTGGTGGATTTAGTTACACACGGTGAAATGTTCAGGCTTGTCAACCCATCAGATAATGAAAGCAAATGAGGAGTCCAATCAGCACTGGGGCCAACCTCCAACATTTGGAAAAGTATCTAAACTCCCTCCAAATTTCTGATGGGATTAGAGGCAGGAGGTAGGTCCACAGCAAGGGTGTCAACTGTAGGCCCATTTCTAAATTAGACTTTTTGAAGCTACCAGGAAATGCAAATAGGCATGAAGCAAAGTACGTGATTCGTGTTACGGTCAACATTTGCATAACACAGTTACGCACATCTGTGTGCATGGGTGTATAGCAAGCACAGCTAATAGTCTGTAATTATGCCTTGGAAAATACACACTCCAAGGAATTTCCAAAGAGTCTGACCTGGCAGAAAATGCAGTCCCAGGAGATCTGCAGCAGTTTGCTGAGAAAATCCCAACATACAGTGTAGCTGCATGGGTAAGAACTAGGTTGTTCAGATAACTCTGATGGGACTCTGCTTTTTCCCTGATTGAGCATGCATACCATAACCCCTTGGCACACGTGCAAATTTTAAATTTGAGTTCCTCAGACATGCCCATATGCAAAACTGACTTTCAAAAATGTCTCTGCCAGTAAAAATCAGCTGCTAAAGTATTCCTGGAAAGTAAAATGTCACAATCCTTAAAGAAAAGGAAATTAATTTGAAAAAAAACCCCTGGACCTGGCAATGGCCACCTTCACAAAAAATGCTGAGATGCTCTCACAAAAAAAAAAATCCAAACTTTATTTGGTCTCTAAAAGTTTTCTCAGCTTTACAATGTGAAAACAAAAGTTGATTCTCTGCTTATATGTATCTACTTTTTACAAGGGTATGTGGTGATAGACAAGGGGTAATGGTTTCAAAGTGAGAGAGAATTTAGATTAGATATCACGAAGAAATTCTTTACCCAGAGGTGTTGGGGCACTGGAACATGCTGCCCAGACTAGTTGTGGACACCCCACCCCTGGAAGAGTTCAAGGCCAGTTATGATGGAGTTTACAGCAACCTGGTCCAGTAAAAAAAGTTGCTGGCTATGGCAGGGAAGTTGGAACTAGATGATCTTTAAGATCCTTTCTAACACAAACCTATCTATGGTTCTATACTATTTCTAAAAGCATGATAATACCCATTTAATAAAGCTGTAGTAAAATATTCCGCCACTGATGTGGCTGCTCTGTAAATTCCTGTCAGTATTGACTTCTGTTTCACCTCTAGCCAAGTCTCTGGATTATAAAACAATTTAAAAATATACTGAATATTTCACTTTCTGCTTATCGTGAACTAGGTTCTTTATCAGAATAAGAAAATAATATCACCCTTAAATCTGGAGGGTTTTTTTTATTTTTATTCCATTCTATAGTTTTGATGTAGAATAATTCCCAGTCTCTTTTTGTGCCTTAAGTTACCCCTACACCAAAGTCTTTCTCTCATGCTTTCCAGATAGCTACGTTTCACTTCCATCAAGACATATGATTTCTCAAGCCTTCTTCATTTTGACAAGATTTTGTTTAAATCTGTGCACCTTTTCCTGGATATTTCATCCCAGATACGAGTGTATTTGATGTAATGCAATAGACATCTTAACAATTCTTCTGTATCTGTGAATAGGTGGCAGTTTTCATATTTTTCACCTTGGGAATCATAGATATTAAGATATCTTTTAGGTAGGTAAACCCAGTGACCAGGCAGAGAAAGCAAGGAGCTTGTTTTACACTTGGGTGTGTGGCAATGCTGCTGGAAATGACAGAGAAGGCACATACACACACACAAACCACCCCACAATCCGTGATGTGCATGGTGTGCTTGATGTAGGAGAGAGAGCTCAGCTCTCTGAAGGATGGAGTGTTAAGCAGAGAGCTGGAGACCAGGAATCTGATTCACGGATCAGAGGCAGCTGTCTTCATTATCTCTGTGCTCCTGCTTTACTGCAACTGGCCCCAAGGAAGCCACAACTTCTGTATGCCAAAATGACTGATGAGAAAAGACCCCCATCTCCCTCTCCCCCATACAAACGGGTTGAAGCAGTTTGCAGTGTGCCATCAGCTAATGAGGAAAGAAAACTGTCTTGAACTATTAAATGACAATATTATGGCTGACTTTATAAAATCTGAGTTTTGAAGAGACAAAAGCTGAATGTAATCATCATTGGTGTATCTGCCCTTGTCTTGGAAATGTCATATTTTAGTTCAGCAGTAATTGTCTCTACTTTTTTTTCATTTTTCAGAACAGACAAAACAACATTTTGCCAGTGCTCTAAATGTTAGAGACAGATTTTTCCGGGTTGTCCTCACAAGAACTACTAGGACCCTCTTCTTTTGTTGTTTAATTACATCATCTGTATCATTATTCTCTGCTTTTTGCTCTCTCCTAGATTTACAGTGTTGCCAAACTTGTGTATGTCTGCAAAATATTCCTGTCTCATGAAGACATTATTTTTTATGTTAAAACTCATTCAATTTTCACAGAACAGTGACTGTGGAAATAAGCATCCTTTTGTTTAACGAGTCAACATTAGGTCTTTATATATTTAGTTGCTCTGTGTTTGAAGATAATTTTAAAAAAAGTGTATCATGACAGACGATCTTGACATCCTTAGGGATAGGGGGCTCTGAAAGATTAATTTGATACAGCGTACAACATTCGTTACAGAATGAACTGCACCTTTTCAGACTTTGGCTTGGCAAAGTTGGAGGAATTAATTTATTTTTAATCCTTATTACAGGTCTCAGACGTCTAGCACTTAATGCCACTTCCTTCCCATGACAGCTGCACAGGAATAATTAAATATACCAGAAAATACACAGAAATGCATACACAAGTTCACTGAAAACAAATGGAGTAGTAGTTGTTTTTACTCTTAATATAGTCTCTTGCTTCGTGATGTGATAAGGTGACATCACCTTCCTCACTGTGTCTCTCTCTTTGTGGAGTTAATTGTTTTTAGTGTGGATCATGTGTATCAACAATACCTTTAGCTGATTATCCCATAATCAAAAGGAATTTGTTGTTGTTGTTGCAAAGACTGCCTTCGTCATATGAGACACCTTTTCTGCAAGCTCAGGTGAACTTCAGCATGAGGAAGAGTTCCCAGAATGGAGCGCAAAGCACCAGATGAAAATACGCAAGGAAATTTGGGCACCTCTGGTGCACTGGACGCATAGACAGAACTAGAAGAAGCCATTTGAAAAGAAGGTAGCTCATTGCTTGGAAAGGTTTGTTAGCACATTTCAAGTCAGCATGAAATTGTGATTCACCTTCATTAGCTTGTGCCCAGAGGGGAACTCAGCATTGTTGAACCACACTGGTGTTATCCTTGTAGGGATATGTGTCTGCATTGCACAAAGGTGTGACTTACTAGACTAGAAACCACAGGCTATGACAGGCCAAACTCTCAGGTTATATCTCATTCTAATCAAAAGTATGATGGAAGTGCATGCAGACATACCCAACTGAGCTTTCAACACTTCCATTTGCCTTCAGAATAAGATCCAGCCCAAATTCTGTGGGATTTGGACAGACCTTCCCTCCAAAGTCTCAAGAGCAAGACTTTTCCTGCAAAATTTACAGTGGGAGGTGCAATGCCTCTTTCCTGGAAAGTCCCCAGCCAAAATGTGCAGACTTTAAAGATCACAGATAGGCTCATGGATGCAAATATGAACTTCTCAAAAATGTGATACCGCTTCTAATAAGTTCAGACTCACCTCTAATTCAGATGAAAGCTTCACTTTAGGGTATTTATCCAAATTACATTCCAGTGACAGTTATTCAATGTCATAAGAGTTTAAAATTTACTTTTTATATTAAAAAGGAGTAAATATCTCTTTTGCATATACTTTTATGTTAGAAAGAATCTTCAAGATAACACTGCTAACTATTGCAGCACCAGTTCAAAGCCCAGTTGACACTCTGCATACAGACACAGAAAAGCTGTAGCCTTTTGAAAATGGCAATGTAAACAGACAAGGAAAACAGAGTTGTGGGAGTAGAGCATAGCAAAGGTGTGACCTGCAGGGCCATGTTGGACAGGAACAGAAAGGGTGAGACTCTAGGAACAAAGTCCATTGAAGTCAAAGTGTTTGGACACAGCATTCCATGATGTTAGGATTATAGCCCAGATAGATCTAGAAAAAATGGATTGTCCAATATTTGCTCCACTCTTCCAAAGTTGAGAAGCATAATGGCTTTAGAATTTCTTTGTTCTCATTTGTTCTGTTTAGTCAAACCAGAAGTTATGTCAGCAGGTGACAGTAAAAGAGACAGCAAGCCAGTTGGTGTGCACAGTGGGTGCAAGTCAATGTATTTCTGTTGATTTCTACTTTGTTACCCAAAACTGTACGTCTCAAGCTTCTCAGTCAATAAGCCCATAACACCAGCAAATCAGGTGTTATGGACCTTCAGGTTTCAGTATTACCAGCTGAAAATGATAACTCCTTCAACTCCAAGAGCATTTAGGGGTCTTTTACCTTGCTACATACATTTGAAGTTTTAGGATTCATTTGAGCTATATTGTCAATCTCCTTCCCATAGAAAACCCCAAACCAAAAACCTGAACCATATTTAGAAATGTGAGCTTCTTACCTCCTGTAGAATTTCAGCATCCTGCCCTTGAAGAGAAAATTGAAATGGCACAAAGTGGACAAATGGCAGCTACCTTGATGAGGCAGAGGAGTACAGTAAAGCAGTAACAGCAGTGGAAGGTTCTACATGGAGTAGAAATAGAGCAGGAAGATCACAGGTTTGGTTTTGGCACCAGGACCTGTTTAGGAGTTCTCTGATATCCTAAGGCTGAATCAGCTGCCCATGTGAGTAACCAAGTCCTTCTTCCCAAACACCTTCCTTAATCCTCTTCCTTTGTTGAAACATTTGATTTGGTGCAAGTTTTTCAAGAAAACTGCAGAAAACTTCACATACAGTTTAGAGATTTTTGCTTTTCCTTTTTTTGCTGGGAAACAAGGTTGATACTAACTTTTTGAATGCATTTTGATGACAATTCTATGAATATATGATTTTTTTCCATCTTCACCCAAATCTGATAGTAGGGTCGAGTTCTTAATGGAAAGGACTTTTAACAAGAGGCCTGTACAAAACATATATTGTGGTTGCACGTAGCCTGGAAAGCCACTTTTTCAGTCCACCACCTTCAGAGGAACATGGAATTTACTTCAGCTTGTTTTTTAAAGAGTTGGCTGCTCAGTCACCCATGCAGATCTTGATGATTTGTAACATCTGTTGTCTTTTCCAGAAAAAAAAAATGAAATGGAGAAAAAAGCATCATGGCTCAACCAAAGGCCACTTCATTGTTCTGCTACTTGTAGAACTTTGAACTACCATCTTCCACATTTTACAATCAGCAGAATGCTAAAATATCCAGCTAGGAGACACATGAATTTTCTCATAACTGCTTGAGTTCCCTTGCAGAATGAAAGGGCAAAATTAGCATCTTCATGAGCCTTCTGAGACCTAAGATACATAGACAATAAAAAAGATCATTGCATGGTAACAGAAATGAAGCATTTGTCTACTCAGAGATCACTGTTTTCTTCAGTGCAGCAATTTCATTCGGGATCAGGTGCCCCAGGCTATGTGGTTGCTGTGTAAAAAGCAACTCCACACCTTGTGAAAGCATGTAACCTTATATGACAAATGGGAAATTATTACACAATAATTATATGCTCTTGCATATAATTGCTGGTACCAGACCTGATTGCTGGTACCTATCATCCCAAAGTATATCTTCTAAGATTGCTATCAGGTGGCTCACACTGTAACAGTCCCACCAATAGTGGCCTCCCTTTAAAACCTGCAATGTGAGGATTTTCACTGGCCCTCCTTCATAGAGTCTCTTTGAAGGATCTCAAAGCACCTGCAGAAAACCCTAATGCTGACTATGAACTGAGTGCAAAGGACATCACTGAGGTTTCAAAGATCCATCTCCATGTCTTCTGTTTCCTCTCTAACTGGAATAAAACACTTCTGTTTGAGGTTTCTCAGCTAAGTCTGTCCTCCAGGACAGAGAATTACCTTTTATTACATGACATTTCTATTACCTAGAACGACACTGTCCTAAACTCAATTATACACACAATTCTGATTGTGCTATGGAAAAGGAATAGTAACAAACTCACTGCTGTTTGGAGCTGCACCTATTTATGTCAGAGGGGTTCATCATCACTATCCGATGAAAGTGAGTTGCTGTTAATCAGAGTCAGTGAAGTTGTTGAGGGAGTAGTGCTGACATGGGGAAAGAAAGAGATTAAATATCATTAGCCATTCTATTATCATATCAGAACTGATTCTCTGCCTAAGCCAGGTCAACTCCCACTTTCCCATTGATGCACTGGAGGATATTTTCTGAAGGATTCAGCCATATGGCTTTCATTCACTACAACTCTTCCTGCTTGTGTGAGCACTTTTCTTACCAGTGTGATATATCTAGTCAAGACATGCAGAAGCAACTGGCACATTTTTCACATGCACAGTCTATTTCAAAATACTTCAAAGTATTTTGAATTCTTATTAATTTCATGGGGGGGGGGGTTGATGTTTTGTTTTTTTTTAATTTAATGAGCTGGGCTTAGTCTGATCTTCCAAAGGTCAAGGAAGGAGTGACATTTGGGGCATTTGCCCTTATTACATCCTAGCATTTTTTTAGAGAGATCCTCTAAGAAACATGGACTTCAGCTCAAAGGATCCAGCTAGGGTCAGGGCCCCGTTGTGGTAGACACCATATACACAAAGTAATTACTGTTCCCATCCTTCAGAAATTGCAATGGAGTACAAAAAATAAATGGTCACGGAAGGGAAGAGGTTCAACACAGTAAGGAGTATTGGAATATTCCGTAGTTATATAGCACCTCAGAGGCCTAATACAAACCAACTCAATGTTTTGAACGAAAGAGGGCTCACCCAGTTCTTCCCATGTGCCACCATGGAGTGGCTTTTCTCAAACCTAAACCAACTCTGTGCCACTTGACAGTGGCAGAGCAGGGAACAGCTCTGGGCTCAAAGAAGCCAGAGAAGGGCTTGAGGGCAAACCAGTCTTCTTCAGATTGTTTTGAACATCACTTATCCATTACATCTGTGCTTCTTGTTCTTGGTAGTTAAACAACACACAGTCCAATTATTTTAAACATAAGCATCTGAGTATGTACATATACTATGTATTTAATGGAATAGGTATTACGTTTAACAGTCACATGTGATCTTTAAGTTTCTATTTGCTCAGTTCCTACTTTATTCCTTTCTTTGCAATCTGTATTGGATCTTATGTTAAAAGAGCATGATGGGAGGAATAAAATTCACCAAGGAGATCAAGCTGGCAATAAATAAGAAGCCAAGACATGAGCTGAAGACAGTGATTAATTTTGGCAATGTAATGAAATGACATTGAATTGAAGGAACCTGTAAACACATTCTGAGAGTTTCCCAGCCTCTATACTTTGGAATTTCATTTCTAATTTTTCAGAATACTTTCTAAATGCTAAGGTGTATCCTACAAGTGTTTCTGTCCTCTCATCTTTTGTTGCCTGAGGTCCAGCAGGGATTTTTTACTGTTATTAATCAGATATTGGAGTCTAATGAATATTGTAAACACAAATGGACAAATCTTCACTGAAATCGAGTTAACTTTACAGTAAAGCCAGAGAAGTTCTGGTGATTTGCATCAGCTGATAATCAGAGACTCTTGAGTTCCAATTATTTCATGTCATCAGGAAGCTGTAGCAGTCCTTTCTGGATACATGCCTGGTCCAATGTGGTCATGTCACAATGCGGTGCAATGCTGTTTTCCTTACACAGCAAGTGGCTTTACAGAACACGGATTTTCCCTATTCACCCTTCAAGAACTGGATTGCATGAGAGATCAAAACATATTCAGCTTTAAACCCCCTCACATTTCTCTTTTGTAAAATAAGAGTCCACTCTTACATAAGAATGTGGTGTGTAAGGATACCAAAATTAAATCCAGAGCAGCATAATTAATCTTTCGCTGCACCCCATTCTGTACCAGGCAGCACCATTTTATTTTTAACATTTTTAGGCAAGAGAGAAATCTACTAATAGATTCTACAAGAAGTGCTGGAATGTGGACTCCCTGTATAATCTTCACCTTTGTGCTCTGTCTCAGCCATGATGCCTTTAAAACCCTCTGTGCCACTGGGCAGAGATTGACTTATTACTCCTAAAAATTGTACACATACATTAGCATATGTGAAAACATGCCCTTGCCACTGTTAATTCATCTGCCCTCCACGTTCCACTCCTGCGTCACCCACTCACTTCTCAGATTAAAAGTGCTTGGGGGGAAGAGCAAATATTGTCTCTCAGGGGCAGATTGATGGAGGAAGGAGCCAAAGGATTCTGCAGCTTCATCCCAGACTGCCTGGGGGAAGGACCATGTCTGTTCTAGCCTTGCGGCTGAGAACTACTCCCACCTTCCCTATCTAACCCTTCTGTTTTATATGTCTGTATGGCCTGTTCTAATGATGGAGATCTGGCATCAGAATGTTAACACTTATAATTTCTCCTTTTTATAAAACATTTTCTCTTTGAGGGGAAGAGTATTTAGTAGCCAGAAATAATTACAGTGCTGGTTCTGAAAATATTTATAGTTCTAGCTATGGCCTCTGCTGTCACAGTGGATTTTTTATGACACTTCTTTGGCTAAGCCAAAGGCTGTGAGGCAATTAGGGCTCTTGACCAAGCAGATAACATCCTGGATTTCTGGTTTTTTTGTTCCATATTGTTGAGAGTCATCACTTACAATAGTAAGGAGATACAAAGATTAGAGAAGCGATGATGATCTTTTTAGGTAAAACAGTAGTCATTTCAAAGGTGTCAGTGTTGGAATAAAAACACAAAATCTCTGAAAAATTTTTTCATATATTTTCAGCAGCTGGAATTCTTTAAAATGCATCATAGGCATTTGGGTCTGTATCTTTCATCAGTGGCACTGTGCCATCAGACCTGGGACCCTTCTCACAAGGATTAGGAGGATCATGACCTGCCATCCAGCCTGGGAATATGCTCATGGAGAGCATTAAAACAGACTGACCAGATCAGACCAGAGACGTTCTGTCAGCAATGACCAGCACCAACTATGCTTTAGAAATTCTTTCACACCCTGGTCCCTTCACAAGCATTTTGGTACACCAAGAAAATAATTGAAAGCCTCTTTGGTAGACAGAGACAAGACAGCATAGAACTGCTGTAAAATATATGCTACATAACATAAAATTCCAATAAATTTTCTTATCTCCTAATTCTATACAAGCTTCACATTCAGACATTGTTTCCCAACACTTACACTAAAACCTTCACAGCTTTTAAAAGCATTCCTACTTACTGCCCAGCACTATTGATTTGTGCTGGAATTTCCATAGATTTGGATTTTTCTTCTTGAGTGAAATTTGGAGTTTTGATTTAGTTTGACACCACAAAAATGAGTATTTGAGTTAAATAAACCCCCCAATATTCAAATTCAGAATCAAGTCAACACAGCATAATAAGTTCCCAAATGTCAGTTGAACTACAGTGGCTGCCCACATATTCAATCACAGCCTTGGGCAAAGGTGCAGCAACTTGTTAAAACAGAAGTTTAAGTGTATAATCTGAGCCCACAAAAAACCTTTAGAGGTAAACAACAGTGTGAGACAAGACTATCAACACAAACCTCTGAGTGATTAGTCAGTGGAGGTAACATGATTTTAACAGAGAAATCACATTCCCTCCAGACTTTTTCATTATTTTTCTCAGAAGGGGATTATTTTAGGGTGGTTTGAAGAATGGAACATAGAACCATAAATATGTTATTTTTACCATCAACTTTATTATTACCTTATAGTTGTCTACACCTATACTGCTGTGTCTGCTGTACATAAACAAGCAGGGAAAAAAAAAAAAAAAAGCCACAGTCCTTCCTCTGAACCACACACAGCTGAATGTGAAGAATAGCAACCAACCTTGAAATGCATCTTTTCTGGCAAGCAGTGGGAAAAGATGTTACAGAAAAAATGAAGAGGAAAGCAGAAATCATGAACAGAGCTGCCAAATTCCGGTGCCAGACTCCTTTCTGTATTTGAGACCCTCCTGATCAAGGCAGATCATCTGCAAACAGGCACAGCAGAGATGGCTCTCTGGAAGGTTTGGGGGAGGATATTTAGCTCAAGGCTGATGGAGAGGTGAGGATAGGAAGTCTGTATTACCACATCTTGTTTAGTCAGAATATCTGCGACACTGGAGAATATCATGTCCTGTGGGATGCAGAGCAGAGAGAAAGAAGAAGGGGTGCCTGGAACTGCTACCCTTGGAGTTTGGAAAGTGATTTAGAAATAAAGGGTCTCAATCACACCTACTTTGTCAATTTTTATCATGCCTCCTCTCCTCCTGACTTTCAATGAGTTAGAGTGACAACTCAAAGCAACTCCTGGGCACCAAAGCTGGAAGAACGGCTCACTGAGCAAATGAAGCATCTTCAAAAAGAATTTGTGACCAAAAGTGAGGTTTTACTGATGTTCTTGCTGGAACAGAATAATTGGCATGCCTTCAATGACATGTCTGATAGAAACTCAGAACCAATCCAGGTCCAGACTCAGTCATGCAAGAGTCTTCCTCAGCGCTGTTCTCCATAGATGCTGTGTAGTGTTCAAGGCAGTTCAGTGTCCACATGTTCTCTTGCCTCAACAGTTCCTCAGTTACTCATATCTACTTTTTCTTACTCTATGGAATAGATGGATAAATCCATCTAAGATATCTGTTGTATTTTAATGCACTCATTGCTGGAGGATTTACTCCAGATGATATGGTTTGCCTGTCTATAATAATCTGATCTAAATCTGGACACAAAAGTTTTATCAGCCTGGATGTAGGCAAGACCAAACACAGTTTTTTCACTCAATTCACTCTTTTTTTTTTTTTCTGGGATGTATTAATGGTGATATTTCCCTTCCGATTGCCATCTTCAAGGAAAGCTCTACTGTTTAAAGAGCAGTAAAAAAATTAGAGTATAATAATTGTATGCCACTCCAGGACTATATGCACATGGAAAAAATGTTGTGGCCTTTGTGAACCAAACTTCCAGTACTGACCATCAGCACACAGTCCCTGCATCCTTGGACAGAGAGAGATAACTTGCCTCAATTTGATTTCTGATTTTGACTTCTGATTTGTGCAAGCTGATAAGACTTCAGAGGAATCCAGATGTCACTCCACGCCCTAGTATAATAAGCTCTTCTCTGGCTCTCTTTTAGGCCCCCTTTAGGTACTTCAAAGTGCTGTAAGGTCTACTCAGAGGCTTCTCTTCTCCAGGCTGAACAGCCCCAGCTGTTTCA
This sequence comes from Chamaea fasciata, assembly GCF_029207755.1. Classification (NCBI taxonomy): domain Eukaryota; kingdom Metazoa; phylum Chordata; class Aves; order Passeriformes; family Sylviidae; genus Chamaea; species Chamaea fasciata. The sequence continues at coordinate 10,581,021 of NW_027094086.1, read as the reverse complement.
GTCTGTCTTCACAGGAGAAGTGTTTCAGCTCCCTGATCATCTTTGTGGCCCACTTTCTTATCAACCAACACTCTAGAGTCCTTCTCCTCAGGGCTACTCTCAGTCCATACTCCTCCCAGCCTATATTTGTGCTTGGGATTGCTGTGAGCAAGGGGCAAAACCTTGCACTTGGCCTTACTAAACTTCATGAGCTTCATTGATCCCTCCTCTCAAGCCTGTCCAGGTCTCTCTGGATGAGGGATGGCATCCCTTTCATCCAGTGAGTCCACTGCCTCACACAGCTTGGTGTCATCAGAAAATTTGTTGAGGGTGCACTTGATTCCACTGTCACTGTCACCAACAGAGGTGTTAAACAGCGCCAGGCCCAGTACTGACCCCAGAAGAACACTACTCATCACTGGTCTCCATTTGGGCATCAAGCCATTGACCACAACATTCCAACTGCAACCATTCCTTATCCACTGAGTGGTCCGTCTGTCAAATCCATGTCTCTCTATTTTAGAGACAAGGATGTTGCGCAGGACAGTGTCAAATGCTTTGCAGAAGTCCAAGCAGATGATGTCTGTTCTCTCATCTACCTCTGATGTAAACCTGTGATAGAAGGCCACCAAATTTGTGAGGCACAATTTGGCTGTCACCAATCTCCTCTTTATTTTCCATGTGCCTTGCCACAGTTTCAAGGAATATCTGTGATCTTTTATAAGCACTTAGGTGGGACTAACTTGTCTGTAATTCCCTGGGTCTCACTTATTTCCTTTTCTAAAACTGGGGATTATAGCTTGTATACTTATATAACTTCCATAACTACAAGCAGTCATTCATAAAACTTTCCATTTTTGGTCTTGTACCCAGGCAGGTTGTCAGACATCTTCATTGTTCTGAAACCTGTAAATCAAGATTGCCTTCTCCTTATCAAACACATAAGGCATTTTCACTCCCTACTTTTGAGACCTCCAGCAAAATGAAAAGAATTCATCTACAGAGAGCAGATGGGATGGTATATGAAGTGTTCACCGAAGTGAGTTAAGGTTTGGAATCAGAGGCTGAAGCTAGCATTATTTACACAAGTGATTCTGTGAGGAGTCCAGTATATTTCTACTGAAGAAGAGCTGTGTTCAGCTCTTTAATGTCAAGTGATAACTGGGACATGTTTGCACAAAATTGCAGTATTAACCGAATAAACTCTCTGCCTCCTCTTCTTACTACTTCTGTAAGAAGGCAAGCCTAAGCTGGTGCAAATTCCTCCTGGAATTGATAACAAAAAACAAAGCAGTTCTAAGTTTGAAGTTTCTAGTATTTATGTGACTCTTTTATTGGAAAATCATTAGGCAAATCATGACAGGACATCAGGGATCACTCTTAGCCTAGCAGGAATTTCTTCTTACATATTCAGTTCCTTTTTCAGGACTTGAAATACTTCCTTCAGTCCAATCACAATATTGAAATAGTCTTAAAACTTTTTACACACCAATCTTAGATTTTTGTTTTGAGTAACTGTTGGTTTATCCAAGAGGGAGGTGCAAGGCACATGTACCTTAAACCACTTATCATGGTATCCAAGAAAACCAAGGTATATCACGGTATCCAACAAAACCAAGATGTTCTCACCCAAAGATTCTGAGACCCTTTTGTTTAGTCTTTTAGCACTGAATCTAAGCCTCATCTGCTTTTTTGTTCAATTCAAAATCATGAGAGAGAGGTTTCAATGTGATTGTTTTCGATGAAGTTCAAAACTTTTGCAGAGTTCACATCAAAGTCTTTGGCAAAGAGCAGATCACACAATCAGATTAAATGATATAAGGTCTCTTCTGGCTTTAAAATCTGCATTTGCCAGAAATTGTCATCTGTAAGTTAAATATGACAAAACTGTTCAGGTGAAAGCTAAAAGGGAGCCTCTAGGTCATCAAGATAGACAAGTCAGGGGGTTGTAGAAATTAACCCCAAAAGGTGACCCAACTGCATGACTTGTGAGACAACACCCCAGGTGCTGTTCTGGCCCATTGCTCTTTCTGTCTAAGAGGGAATTTTACCCAAAAAGTAGTCCTCCAGTGTGAATATTGTGTAAAATAAGCAAGTAGTAGAGTGATGTTTAAGGTTAACAGAAATATACAAACACACAAGGAAGCAGTTCCAGGCTAAAGAATGAAAGGAAATACATAAAAATTTCTGCCCTGTTACTTTGAGTTGAACTAAATTTAAAACAACCGGTGACACCATTCATCGCCAGGAAGAATGAGGAGATGGGCTAATGGAGGAAATAATTGTCCATAAGGCAAAGGCCAGTGGTTTCCTTTTGCTTGAGCACAGCTGAGAAAATATCATGATAATGTTATCTTTCATACAAGCAAACAGCTCCAAAAGTGGCCAATTCTTTCTTCAGAAACCAGCTGCCCATGGAAGCTGTCTGTCTGCACATTTTCTATGTAGGCTTTCACCACAGCACTTCAGCACTTCCCAGTGCAAATTAAGGATGCTTGAATCAATAATAATACTGATATTATCACAAATAATGACAAAACTGTGTTTTCAACTAAATAAATTAAACCTCCATTGAAACAGCTACGCTATTTTATTTGTAGGAATTAGAACAAACCACAGCTCTGTGTTGTGCTTTTGCTAAGTCTCATGAGAGATATGTTTACTCAACTGAGAAAAAGGCAGGTTTCCTTGAGTTAGTCTCACACTCAAAGGATAAAGATGCCAAAATAAGCCTGGTCAGAAGCAGCCACAGCTGTCACAGGAGTAAAGGAGACATACAACAGTTGCTACAAAGGCTCTGTTTTGCCTAAAGATTTTAGGCACGGGAGGATAGTCTTGGAAGAAAATATCTCTCTTGGAAATAAACAGTCAAAACAAAGATAGCCATGAGAATAAAAATGCCTTTGACTGGGATAATTTGCAAATGCTGGTAAAGAGAAATCTATTTTCAGGAAAGGGAGGTGACAAAAGAAAGGCATGGAAAACCTTTCATGTGGAAAGAGATTGAAATGAGCACGTGCATGAGAAAGGAAAAGAACAAAGGGCACTCAACTAAATTAAAAGGTAGGATACTCAAAACCACCCAGGGAACTACCTCTTTTCATACCATGGGCAGTCAAACCGTGGGATCCAAGTCTGCAGGTCTGCCTTGAGACCTAAAATGCAAAAGCCCCACTTGCTTGGACATTTATATGACTAATAATAATTGGAATTTCATAAAATTGAGGAGGAGCAAATTTTGGAAAGACTATTGAATGGTCTGGTTTTAGGATGAAGCTAATCTCTTCTTTAAGAGCTGAGAAGTCCTTTGTGTCTTCATGTTTGTAGCACAGGCCTGAGAGTGCAGATTATTTCACATCAGCATATTGCAAGGGTTCTCCACAGCTTCTTTGAGAATAAGCCATCTTGGTCTGATCACTCCCATGGTGCAATTTTTTTTTAGTTCACTAGCACTTCTGAAGCCAACACAGAAGTAATTTTTTCCCAGCCATCTTCCAACCCAAATTCATTCTGGTAACAAGTAGCTTTTCTAATAAAATTTAAGAACATTTCTTAATGAGAAATCATTGCAATTCAAGAGAAATAAGAGCATTTTGAAAATGTAACCCAAAATACGTTATTAAAAAATCATGTTTTCTTAGTTCATTATCTTCTGCAAGTCAGAAAAGTTGAAGAAAGTTGGGGAACAGTTTGGCAGTTCCAAAATCATGGGGTTTTTTCCCCAACTTCTTGATAGCTGAAAAATAAAACCTTGCATGTGATCCCAGATGTGAACAACTGCATCTCAGTCCATGTGTACAGAACCTTTGAAGAGCCACATGAGCTCAAAAATATGGAAGAAATGCACAAATGAGGAACAACACAGATCTCTGTCCTGTGTCTATACCAGCAGCAAAAGAAAAATCTGCTGGCCAGATAATTGGGTAATTCATTATCTACTCTCCTACTCACACTTATCCACTGAAGAACTTTCCCGTGCCATTCACAGCCTTTCCAGACTGCCTTGGAGATGGCATCCTGATGTGGTCGTGACTTGGATGTCAAAGTTTAGTTTATTGGGATCCTGTAATGTCAGAGGGAGTCATTGGTTGGTTGGTTGGTTGGTTGGTTGGTTGGTTGGTTGGTTGGTTGGTTCGTTTTTTATCTGAGATCATTGCAGGGTTCTGGGAAAAGCAGACCATAAAGGAGGGATTTGGACTGTACAAAGTTAGGACACATCTTTAGAACTAGCATCCTCTGTGCCCAATGATATTCTCCATGCATTGTTAAGTCCATTAAACCGTAAGGAAGCAAACAGAAGAGTATATCTACAAATATAGCATGTAGTCCTACAGCCTTCTCTCTCATTGTTTGAATTTCCTTAGTGCAGAAGACTCTGAGTAGTCTCTCCATGCCTAAAATGTTAAGCAGAACCCAAAATCCGTGAGCCTATGCATCAAAACTCTCTTCACAATTCTTCATTTCCTTTAAGGTCCAGTGGATCATTTGCAAGTGCACTTTTAATCAGTTCATTTCATATCAAAGTCATACAACAAAACTAACGGACCTGTTAGTGCTGCTTAATTTCATCAGTTTTTCAGATATTTATTGCCTAAACTGAATATATGTGAGTAGAATTCCACTGTAAATTTTTCTGCTTCATTTTTCACCCTGATTTAGTATTGAGTTTTGGCATCCAGTAGAATACCATCGAACAATATCCACAAAAAATAACATCTATGAATTTCACTATTCAAAATGAACAAAAAGTTATTATTTCCTTTAATTAGATGCTACAACATATATGAATTTGTGCATCTGTACAAACACAGGCTTACACACAGATTTGTATAACAATCTTCCCTCCCAAAGAATTAACCATTATAGGTGATAAACAAAAATTAGGTCAAACTGCTTAGTCATTGCATATTGGATGAGCAAGGGCTGGTTCCTACTGCTGCTCCTCTACTGAAAATGTGCACATTATCAATTCTCAGGTTATAAATGGGTGGGTTTGCTTTTCCACATGCCAGCTCACTTTGCTACCCCAACAGAATGTATGCAGCAGCTGATCACGTTGCCACCATCAGTGAAAAGGACTTTATTTGGTCCGTCCTACTTAGCCAGAAACACTGTGACTCCTTTCTACATCAGCTGAGCTCATCCCTGAACCCACTGAGGCCATTGGCAGTGCTGCAGTGCCAGGTGGGGAGCCGAAACCTGAGCTGAAGGGAACTGAACAGACATGTGATGAGATGGGCTGGCTATGGGCCACAGACTGATGCCCATAGGACCTGCCCCTGACTTTCAGTTGCCCATTTTGGTCATGTATCCTTTGAGCTAGGCAGGAATGATTTTGCATAAGATCAGGGAATGTTTGAGAGACCTGATGAATAATAGTAACAGAGTAATTTTGGAAAACTTGCAAATTCAAAATTTTTTCCCCCAGATTTAATTTTTTTCATAAAAACAGATTTGTAAGACTGGTCCTAGGTATAGTCTCTCTATATTATTCAAGAAAATGTACCTCTGGTATTGCTCCTAGGTAATCCTTACAATTCTCTGAACATTAAATGCCTTGGTTCAACTCAGTAATAAAATTCAATTCAACATGTGTCACCAGAATATACCTTTGAAAATAAACAACAGGGTTGAAGATTTAATGTACTCTTCACAGTAGTGAATACTTGTGCTTTAGAGATTTAACTAGTAGTTTGGACATCTTAAAAACAAAAGTGTCGTCCTTGGAGTGAGAAGGGGAAAAGCAGCTATCATCTTTTTGGAATCACACCTGAAAATCTATGAAGTTTTGGCTTTCAAGTGTCAAAGATGTTTTTGGAAGTGGCTGATCTCATGGCAGAAATCTCAGCTTTGGAAAAGGCTGGAGCTCTTCAAGGTGTGAAAGTCTCATCTGCTCATGACCCCATGTAGTGTGAGCTGTTACCCCTCAGGAGAGCCAGCAGAGGCTGTGGGGTGAATGACACCCTCATCCAGCAGATTCCCTGAATCTGCTGGCAGCAGCTCCCACTGAAACAACCAAGTTCTCATCAGAGCAAGGAGTGCTTATGAACGAGGCTGGATGCAGGAAGCTGCAGTCGCCTCCAACCACAGCAAATAAGGGCCTGCTGGGATGTTTTACTGTGCCCCACATCAGTCACCTGGTTCTGAAAAGGATGTCCTAATGGCTCCCAGAAAATGGATTAAGGTGCTTCTCGATAGTATCACTTCCCCCATTTCAGCTCTGGCCTGGAGGCATGAGGTACAATCAATTATGTGTGCCATGTTTTTGCTGTATTATAAGAAGCAGTTGTGCAACCAAACTTCTGCTTTGTTGTTTGGAAGAAGTATTTGGCTGCTGTCACTAGGTTACAGTCAGATTGTGCGTGGTGAGGGCAGTAAAAGTATGATATTAATGTGGTGGAAAGGCATGATGCAGAATGGAATCCCTTTTACAGCCTTCTACAAGTGCTAACATAATCTGATTTTAAATATAGCATTCATGCTATGTCCCCTTCTACTTGTGTATTTGTATTAGTTTCACTAAATACATGTCCTTAAGGCCACAATTGTGTTTGGTGGTGTCAGTTAAGCATTGGTGTGTCATTGGTTCTAAGTCTGTCCTTTATCAATTAGGTATCAGATATACTGGGCCAGTTTGGGGCCAGGTCCTAGAGCCCTGCCTGTCCTCCTCACAGAGCAGGAGCTGGATATGTACTGCCAAATGGACCCAATATCACACTCAGGACCAAAATCAAATGTAGCATTAAGAACAATGCACAAAAGGAGGTGCTTTATCAGGAGATGTATAAATCATAATTCCCAGATAACACTCTTATTGCCAGTTATTTCTGCAAGGCTTAAGCTGAAAGAGAGCAGAACAATTTTTGTAGGTAAAAGAAAGGAAGAGGAAAAAAAATCAAACTAAACCAGCATTACAGATGGTGTTTGCCAGGGCTGTGAAGACCCTTTGAGAAGTCTGGATGCCTCACACTAAAGGAATCTGTGTCTGCTTCATGGCGCTTGCAGCCCTGTTTTTCCTGAGGCCCAAGCTGTCCTGGAGTTACTTCTGGTGGCAGCTAAAAAGTAAAACAACCCATCTTGTGTAGCCAGTGGGCTGCTCCTTTCCCATGGATCAGGCACGTGGACTGGGAAAGACTGTGATGAGCAGCTGGATGGCTCATCTCTCAGGAGGAGGACATCAGGAACAGACATTTTTCCAGGGGACATCTGATGGTGCTGCTGGTTAATATCTCTGTACCCCTGAACCTATGTGATGAGTGTCAGGCACAGCAGTCATGAATGGTCATTCCTTACCCATCACCCTTGAAATGCATATTTTTCTTTAAAAACTGATTTAAGCTATTTAGGAACCACTTTGGCATATTTATTTTATATAGCTTCTTTGGGGATAGCTTTAAGTAGTTTAAATCATATGCTAATTTGAATCTATTTTCTGTAGGAATTTGTGTTATATTTTTACTTGTTTTCTTCATCAATTAGACTTGAGGCGAGGAAAAAGTATGGACTTACTACATTTCTCAGTACTCAGCTACATCTGAACTGTGTGGTCAACAAAGGCAGCATTCAGGTCCTCTGGTATTTAAAGGGTATTTTAACTGTCAATGAAGGAAGAGAAAAAGGAATAATATCTTAATTTTTTAAAAGCTGTCTTTTCCTCACTCCACATGATTCATCACCTAGGTATATGTGCTTAATAATGAGACTATTTTCTTTAGAAAGCAGAAGCAGCATTGCTATATTTTTTGTCAAAACACAGTGACTTTTTATTACTATTTACATAGGATTCAGCTGCCCATTTGAAACATCACTTCAGAGAACAGATATCTGCTATAACTCACCATAACACCAGGTAATTCCTATCAGAATATGTGATTTCTAGCTAAGAGGCCTGACAGCCTATTGGACTAGGAAGAAGCCAAGCTAAATTCAGCAGAGTTTGTGCAAATTGTTAACTTGTGGGACTGTATGAGTCCCAGGGATCATTTCCTCCTCTACTTTGCCTTTTTTAGTTACTGCTTTTTTGTTGTTGTTGTTGAGGTGACTTTCCCTCTTTCTCACTGTAAGATCCTTAAATCTGGGATCAAGATTTCCTAGCAGTTAACACAGTGCCTGACTGTTCAACACCCAGGCTCCCCATGAGTCTATTCAGTGCTACCAAAATCATGGAGCTGTAATACTACCGTCTGCCATGCCAGAAGTGTATGCTATATAAAACTTTCAAAATTCTTTAAAGAAAAAAAAAAAAAAAAAAAAAAGGAACAAACGATGTTACTGAGGGAAGGAATGGGCCACAGAAACCTGCCAAGGCTGATTGAGCTGGGCTTAGAACATGCTGCTGCTCGAGTGTGCAACAGCCATCGAGCTCTGTTTTCCTCCTGTAAGAAGATAAAGACAGCGATTCATCCTTAAGACAGAGTGCAAGAATCACTCCCCAGAAAGTCTACAAGCACAAAAGTGATTTGTTTCAGCTGCATCCCATGACTGCTTTTGCTAGAACAAAGACATGTTCTCCACTTCTACAAGTACCTGACTCATCACAGGTATCAAAACACACTGAATAACATTATAAACAAAGGTCTACATGTACATATATTGCAGTCACTGAACTGTGCTCACTTATTTGTGCACTGACCAATCTCTTTTTCCTGCAGTAGTCATAGGGCCAGAGGGTCCAGATAGGAGAGAAGGGCAGATCAGAGCTAAGTGCAGCAGGGCAGTGCTCCAGCAGATGCTTTGAATGCAGTGAAAATGAAAACTTCACAAAATTGGGCTAATTTACCTGAACATTTTTTTAGTAGTCTACAAAATAATCTGTTCCAAAGACTGTCCTTTTTAAAAATTTGTATAATGAGGGAAGTTTTTCTTTCTCCTCTTCTGATGCTTTCAATCAGATTCATAATGCCTCATTTGGGGACAACCAAGCTACAACTGAAAGTATTTTAATGGACCCAAAAGGAAACTTTTGAAAAATTGTGCTGAGGAAATTTCAAAATACTCAGTTTTACTCCTCTTTGGGATGGAACAATTCCTGTAGCTCACTCCTAAAAAAAGTCCCCTTTCTCAGCCATAGTGCCAGGCACAGGGTACATTGCTGCAGTTATGCAGGGGTCACTTCATTCAGGACATGAATTCACATTTTGGCTTTCTGCATCCCTTTCAGCCATCAGCAGAATTGCAGCCATATACTCACATAATGCCAGGCAATTGTTCAGAAGGGGAGGGGGGAAATACTGGTGCTTAACAGAAGAAATAAAATTGATGGACTATCAGAAGCCAGCTATACTTGCTTTGGATTAATATCTCTGCTTTCTCTCTAATTGCCATTAGCAATGGCACTTGGTCCCAATCTCAGTTCTTTATCTCTTTGTAAGGTGGCACTTCCAGCAAGACGCCAGATTTTCCTCTTCTATAATGCTGTAAAACTGGGATACAGGCAGTCCTCAGGCTCAATTGGAATTGAGTAGAAACAAAGCTTGCATCTTTGACTGGATTATGACAGCCAGACAGTGACTTTTTTTTTCATGTATGTTATTTTTTGATCCTGGCAAATTAGCTACATGCAATAGGGAATAACAGTATCAGGCAATCATTTGATTTTGTCTACTATAAGGTGTGGAAGTCACACAATAAGTTAAAAGCTGAACATTGAAAATGATCATTACAATTATTTTAAACAGATTAAGCTATTGCCAATCACTCATTCTCTCAGAATTGAACAAAGCTTTAATAACTCTTCGAAAAAGCAAAGGACTTCAAAATCCCCCATCTTTTCCTTGAGTAACTTAAATGAAATTTGAGCTGGAAGATAAGGATGTTGCAAAAAGACACCTCTTCGTATAAGCAGAAAAGACTTGAATGGGTTAAGCCATATCTGGCTGAGTCCCAACAGACATAAAAATCACCTGTGCCTGCTCTGAAATAAATCAGTGTCCTTTTCTGCTGCTGCCGTTGTCTGGAAATAATGCAAATGCAATGGGCCTGCAGTGACATTGTGCCGCACTCGAAGGAGACACATAATAAATTGTCCCCTAATACTGTTAAAGAGACATTTTCGTCTTACTCAGTAGCTTTTGAGGTTGAACTGTGCTACTTACTCATTGAGGATTGTGATATGGTGTCATGTCATTCTGCTTTATTATTTGCTTAGCCTCTTATTGCTTATATGCACATTTGCTTCTTGAGTTTAAAAATGCATTTTGCTGCTTATACTCAATGATAACATGTTTTCTGGCTTGGAGGGAAAAAAGCAGGGAGTTTTCTGTCCACTTTGTTTCTGTTGTTTTAATCATTTCTTTCCAATAGCAGCTGGAACAGATTGTAGATCCATATGATTTGGTTCTACTGCATTCATCACTTGGAAAAATGCACAGCTGTGTTAAAGGAAGACAGAAAGAATTTGTCTGCCCAGCGGGAAGCTATTGCTGTTCCATAATTGTTTGCTAAAAGGAAGCTGGAATAAAAATGGAGGTAAATGGATATCAGTGTCAATCCAATCCATCAAAATGAGTTTAACTGACTGGGGAGTCACAATTAAGTAGCTAGATGTGAAAGCTGGCAAACCCAAGATGAAAGGAAATAATTAGCTACTTTAAATATTTTGCATCTTTAAAATTATATCTGGTTGCATCATCCTTTACACACACACACAAAAAAAATTGTAGAACTATCAGCAAGACATTTCCTAATATCCGGGGAATAATGTCAAAACAAAAAAACCATTTGAGGACAGCGATAAGCAAAAGTTTGAACCACAGCACATAGTTGAATTTGGTTTTGTTTTGGTTGGTTTTATCACTAAATTCCCCAAATGCCCAGTTCTGTCCTAAAATTTCCCTGTATTTTGTAACAAGCTGAGTAGGAAAATATTTGTGTATTCTTACAGAGAAACAGCTCAGGACTGATCTTGCTAAAAAATTACATACTGGGAGGGAGGGAGGGAGGGAGGGAGGGAGGGAGGGAAGGAAGGAAGGAAGGAAGGAAGGAAGGAAGGAAGGAAGGAAGGAAGGAAGGAAGGAAGGAAGGAAGGAAGGAAGGAAGGAAGGAAGGAAGGAAGGAAGGAAGGAAGGAAGGAAGGAAGGAAGGAAGGAAGGAAGGAAGGAAGGAAGGAAGGAAGGAAGGAAGGAAGGAAGGAAGGAAGGAAGGAAGGAAGGAAGGAAGGAAGGAAGGAAGGAAGGCTCAAGTTGCTTTCGTCTGAGCTGGCTGCCCAATTCTTTTCATGCTTTTGCCAGAAGAGGATAGCATGGGGCTGAGAACAAATGCCTGCACAGAGCAGATCTGTTAATATTGCAACCCATTGCCCACTCAGCTTTCAGGATCCAGGTTATTATAAATGAATAAAAAGTGTGTCTGTCTTGGCACCTTTCTGCCTCATTTTCATGTGTGATCACAACAGAGAAAAGAGAGACAATGAAAACCACTGAACCAAAGTAGTGAAGAAGGGATTTGGCCTCAGGCACCAGTGCTGTAAAATTTGTAAGCAATATGGTTAAAGCCATTAAGTCATCTTCTGCACATCAGGGTTTCACAGGGTAGGGAGCAATAGCTGAGTAAGGGCTAAAGCATCAGTGCTCTTTGGGGGGAGCTGTGTCTTGGGTTGACATTCCTAGATCACAATGTTAGAGGAAACATATGTTTATTACTTAGCCTGACCATCGTAGTCCACAGACCACAGGACTTGCTTGGCTGATTCCTGCTTCAGGCTCCTGATTTAGGATTGAATGGTAGTTTTTCAATCTGTGGTCCATGGACTTTGGAGATTTGTGTCCCTAGAAAGTACATAATTTGCCATTAGAAAAGGCTTTAAAATACACTACACAAAGGTGTCTCATGTCCCATCCCTGTAAATGTGCAAAGCCTGGTTAGATGGGACCTTGAGAATGTGGTTTAGTGGAAGGTGTCCCTGTCCATGGCAGCGGGGTTGAAACTAGATGATCTTTAGGGTCCCTTCCAGCCCAAAGTGTTTTATTATTCTACTATTCTCCTTGGGAATTCCACAGGGATTCACATATCAAAGACAACCTGAGACCACACACTACAGCACAAATCTTTTTAACGTCTCCCAGTATTGACCTGAAATTTTGCACTTCTACACCAAGGAGTCATTAATGATATCTTGGTTTCAATTGCCATACCTGTAGTCCAATTATATCTTGCTTAACTGCCAGATATTCAATCTGCTGTATCTTTTCTGTCAAACTGAAGAACTCTCTGTTATCATGTTCCTGCTTTCCAAGAAGGTACTCATGGACCAGAAAAATCACCCTTAATGCCCTCAATAAGTTAATCAGACTACACTCCTTAAAACTTTCTCAATCAATCATGTTCCATGGTTCCAAAAAGTTTCTTAGTTCTCTTCTCTTATTACTTACTAATTTATCAGTCATTCCTGAAATACAACAGTGAACACAGTATTGATGTGGATGATGAGAAAAACCATTCAAGTACAGAAGAAAATGACACTCTCCACACCAAAACTTTGATATTCATATTTACATTTCTAAATTAGCATTTCTGGTAAAGTGGCTGTAGTTCATGTCCATGGATGATCTTATACGACCCATAAGTCTTTCCAAGACCTAATCTTTGCCAGGGCAGTTCTCATGTTGCAGAAACTACCTGCATTCGTTGCTCTTCATTGTATGACACTGTGCATGTTTGTCCAGACCTACTGGAAATTACAGTCTTTGCTTCCACTCTTTTTACAAAGCTCTTCTGTAGTGGTTTGAAAGCAAGACAAATGAGAGGCTCCAAGTCAGAGTTACAATTTAATAGGAAGAAAGGAAAAAAAGTAAAATAAAAATAGATGCAATAATACAAAAGACCACTGACAGAGTCAGAATACAACCTGAGCAGGGTGATGGAAGCAGTCCAGATGAGATGGTCTTCCTGAAGCAGTAATCCCATAGAAAGGTCTGGTAGCTCAGGTCCTCTGGAATCCAGTGGGTAAGGGCCCCCTGTACTGTCCCAAACCCCAGATTATATCCAGGTGAGAATACTTGGTTCCTCCCCCTGGGCGGAGCATCTCACAATGGCATGATGAGTCATGCAGGGGGTCCTTGATGGCCCATTAAACAGAGAAAACTCCCAGAGGGAGTTGTCTATGAGTCATGGGAAAGGCATTTGATGGGCCATTAACAGAAGATAATGGCCCAGAGGGAGGGCGTCTGGGAAAACACTGCTCCACCTGGATTCAACAGTTCATGAAGATGGTGATAGAATACTTTGTGCACATCCTATACTACAACCCAGGACATCTTCTCATTAGGAACTCATCCTGACTTTAAGGTATAGTCAGAGAAGCTGTACCAAAATTAAAGCTGCACATGTGCTCTCCAGATACCTCCAACACCACTCACTTCATGCTCTCCTCAGCACTGCAAGCGCTTAACACATCTCCAGTCTTTCTGGAAAAAATTCATGTGTTGTATTTATAAAAAGTAGACCACAGGTCTATTTTTTAATGCACATCTGCTGTGCATAAGCCAGATGTACTTTTACAAAATCTCCTAATATTTGCTAAATGTGCATTCACCTTCTGAATTCCAACCAACCTTGATTTAACCAATAAAATCTGGTAAATAAGACAAAGAACAATGATTTATATGGGTACTTGGGATTCTTTTTTTCTCATACCTGTCAAGAATATTGACACTTACAGAATGACCAGACTTTGGAAATTCTTTGATATCCCACATTGCTTTACCTTTATGCTCCTGAGAAATGAAAGACAAAGGGAAACCCTTACTCTGTTCCTTGTGGCTTTTTCCTATATAAAGGAAGCAATTATAGCAAGTTGGTTTATGTTTCCCAAGGTCCACAAAGATACAGCTTATGGCCCAGGGCATAATCTTTTGATATCATTTCATTTTCATTTTGAGACTACTGGGACATGACACATGCCACACGCCACACACTTCACAGGCTTGCAAAAACATCTTTCTTATGTACTCCAATTCTGCAATGCATAATCCTTTCTTACTTGTTCTCAGAATAAACTGGTTATTTCTGTACCTTTCTCAAGCCACATCCTTCTACAGGACTCTTTATCTTCACATAGGAATAGAGGATTAGTGCTGTCTCATATAGAAAATAATTACTCCCAGAAGAGCATTTTCCTGGTCAGCTTGAAATTTAGTCTCAAGATATTTTGACCAAAAGTCATTGAAAATATTTTTGTGCAGTGTTCTGCTGATTGGGATTTTGTTTCAGTCTCTGGAAATTCCATAAGTGTGGGGGTTTTGTTGTTGGTTTAGTTTTGGTTTGGGTTTTTTTTGTCTCCCTGCTCTATGCAAAATTACCAGGAAGGTAAAGTTCCCTTGGTAAACTCAGTTTCTAAGTCTCACAAATACTTCTGAACATTCTTTGCCATCGGGATGTTTTCAGAAGATGATAAATTGAAAAGAGTGGATTAAACTAGGAGGTGAATCTTTGGTAATTTCAGCAGCTCTCAACAAAAGCCCCTGGATTCAAAAAGCTTCTTTAACTCTAAAACTAATTCTTATTAGCATGAACACTGAGATTTTTATATCCGAAATTACCATGAAAGCATAGGAACCTCAACTTGAGGTATATAAAATGAACACATATTGTTCTCCCTCTAGAAGACATTTCTAGACATTCCCTCCAGAAGGCATTTGATCCTCCACCCCAATCTATTCAGGCAGATTCTGCTGCTGATGGGGCATCCTGTGATGAACCTGTGGCTTCCTCTGTGTCTTCCTCCATCCCCCTGACAGTCTTCCACAATTGAGACCTCCTTGAGTTTGGAGCCTGACCTGTGAATCAAAATGCACTTCACAAAGATAATCCATCTATGATTCCCATAGAGTAAACACAACTCTAACCACTTCAATGAATAAGGAATGAAGCGTTGAGTGATCCAACAGATGACATGTGTGACAACCATATACTTCTGTAGCCTTGGGCCTGTAAATATCGGGAAATCTCTCACCTGTGTGCCACATAAAGCAGACATTATCACTGAATTTGCAGTCACCTTCTTTCTGCATCATTGTGGGGTAACACTATGCCACAGACAAAAGTCAGCAAAGCACATTTTCAAAGGCTGATTTAGCTTTCTACTGAAATAATCACAAAATCATAGAATTATTTGGGTTGAAAAGGACCTTGAAGACCACGTAGTGTTCCAGTCTCCAAATCTCTGCTAATGCCCTACTTTGTAACAGCCCTCTAACATTTAGAGTTCTTCTAAGAATTATTACTCCTTTCTGTATGGAATCATCACATGAAATGCAATCACCAAAAAATTATACCAAGGAATAATTTGGCCAACTGGATAAATAATAGATCTTGTTGTACTTTATTAATTCTAAACACATAGGCTTACAATATAATTGCTAGCTGCATTTCTGGCTTTACAGCTTTCTGAGGAAGAACAGCAAGGAACCAGTATTTCAGGCTGCAAACCCATGGAGACAGCCTGAGGAGACACTATCAAGGAGCAAAAATACCACAGTCACACACAGGGGCACAACAGAGCTGAGGAAGGATCTTTGATCTTCGATTCAAGCTGGTCCGTGGCCAAGAACTTTTTGCTTTTCTAAAGGGGGTGATGAGTGTCTCCTCAATTAAAAAAAAATATCCTCACAATCCACCCTCATATCACAGACTTGAAAAGGGCAACACTCCATGCTCATTGCCCTCACTTTAATCCCCACTGTTTGAAAACCCAGTACTTACGCTACTGCAGTTGTTTGTTCACAATGCCATTTACCTTCTCAGCCTTCATTTCACCAGATTAAGGTCCACACCACTTTCTAACACTGAGCCCACACCAAGAGCCAGTCAGATGTGATATACAGCAACATCCACATATATGTGCAGAAAGCCTGAGTTGCCCAAAAGGGGTGTAATATCTTAGTTTATCTCAAATTATGTTGAATCCTGGACTCTCTCCTCTAGAAGTCCAGTTAACATCATTTTGCAAAAGACTTGTACCTTGACTAATTATTTCCTAATTTTGCTCCTAAATAATCACTCTCTGGAGGAATTATGACATTTCTTCTGCTTTCTCCGAAAAGCAAATTTCTCCATGTAGCAGAAAGTTCCTCAGGAAAATCATCTTGCTTTATCACCATTTCTGCAGAATCTGGAAGAGAATAGAAGAGCTAAAAGAATACTGGGACATGCCAGAAACATCAGGTACCTCTTCCTGATGCTTTGATAAGTTTGTGGCTGACTCTTAACTTGGAGCTTTGAATCAGAAAATCAATAATGTCACTGAAACACATGTATAATCTTCACAGTCCCTGTTAGCAGTCAGTAGCAACAGCTGGACTATCCAAAACAATGCTTTGCCATCAGAATCATTAAAGAATTTAAATTATTTGCCCATACTTTAAAGTATTTATTTTCCAAGATACTAAAACGAGTTTTGACTCATAGGGAATGGGGAAAGTGCTTGGCTGAGCAGCATGAGGGCAACATGTATTAATCTGAAGAACTGCATCAAAACAAGTGGAAGGAATAGCCAGAGGTCAGATTCAGGCTAAGACTTCTCTTTGCCTGAGCTTTTATACATTATCTGAAATGATTAGTTTGAGCATTGCCTAAGATCTTGGAGTAGCTTTGTAAAACCCAGTCATCACCTGCCTTTAAGGTGAGCTCAAACTGGGAACACAATTCCAGATCTGTGAGTACAGTCTGGAACTTTGTTTCACTCTTGAACATGGAGACACCATTTAGTTTGGGGTTTAGCACTGTCCTAACTTCATTGTTTCTGAAATCAGTGGGAGCATCATGGACAGCTTTAAAAAGTTCTAGGAGACCTCAGGAACACATTCAAGAGGTAGCTGTACAATCTTCTACAGGCAGATATAAGCTTACTCTGCCAAGGTACAAGCTGACTCTTGGACAAAATAACTCAGTGCAGAGTCAGTATGTGCAGACTCTCAGACGACTTAGCTCAGTTTCAGAAACATGATGAAGAGACCTACAGGGCTTCCACTTTGCTAACAGTACAGTCAGAGCAAGCTTACACTTGTCTGGAAATCCTACAGAGACTGCTCCAAGAGAGGATGCATTCATACCTGAAAACCTATGCAGTTGCACCTGCAAACCTGTAAAACTTTATTCTTTCTCCCCAAAACATAGGTGCAGTGGCAGAACCATAATTCTGATTTTTTGTGGTAAAGGCACCAGTGAACTCACAGTTGATGCTAGAAGAGCTCATGAATCAGGTATCAGTCCTATAAAATGCATGCATTTATGCACCACAACTGTTCCCAGCAATTCTAATAGCAATTTCAGTGTATTTGTGGAACATCCCTGCTTCATAACTGAGGAGAAAAGAGTCTGTCACAATTTCACATGTAGCCATTTTTTCCCTTTTTTTTCCCTTTTTTTTTTTTCTTCTGATCATCAATAATTTCACCAGAGGATGATAAAGTTTTTTTATCATTAGCGAACAAAACCTAACTAAGACAATAGGAAAAGAACAAAACTGAAAAACTAAGTACACTTGAGGTTGAATTTCACCAAAAAGCAACAAATTTCCTTGTTCAAGAAAAAAAATATATGTGTAATATGTACTTAGGAGAAGATGGGCCTAAGCAGGATTAAAATCAGAGAAAACTTAGTAGAAAACTAGCATGTTTTTGTAAAAAATAGTGTGAAAACTAACTCATTTGAACATGTTTTTGGTCTGAACTGGGCTCAGATTCTTTCATCAACAATTCAGTCTGAACCCAACAACTGCATGTGAGCCCTTGGTTAAGGTCAAATACCTATATTACACTGCCCTTCAAGCAATATTGAATCAGTAAAGTATCTTTTCAGCTACAGTTATATTAGATATAGCTATTGACTTCCTTCTTTTTTATTGCACTATAAAACACGCTGTAGTGAAAATAAAGGTTTACTTTGCAACAGAGAATTCACAGACATCTATTACTGCTGACTTCTCAAATCCTTGGATGTGTGTCTTGCTGTCTGTGTTGATTGAGATATTCTGAAAACCAATTAACTGTCCTTCAACCAGCGTCTGACTGGTGTAATTAGTACAGCGTGTTTCATGTAGTTGTGTAGAGTAGATGCTGAAATATTAGTCTGTGTCCCTTTGTGTATAACCAAACTATTAATAAAAGGTTAGGTTTCTTTCTTTCCTGTTTTCAGAGAACAGACAGAAAGCTGCCATCCTCACAGAGGCTCTGGGAGTTGGCTGCCTCTTTTTGATTTTAAAGATAATAGTGTCTCATCTTGATTCATCCCGCTCTAACAACTGAAGATCCAAGTGTTCTTTTGCCAAATACTGAGGTAGCTTTGAGACTGATGTAGCATCAGAAACAAGCAATTATATTCACTTTTATAAGCCTCAGGTGGAAGGTTTGACAAAGGAAATGCTGTAAGATCCTCAAGCAAATAATCAGTAGCAAAAACAGGTTCAGGGTTTTAAATTCCTAAAGTGTTCTACAAAAGAATTAATCTAAGACATTTTAAAGTGTTATTTTTCAAATGCCTGAAAGATGTCTAAAGTGCAGAAAGATCCTTTTTACACTCAGTCATCTCATCTCTGGTTTCCCCATTCAAATACTCTAATGCAAATTCCCATGAGAATATTTCTGGTCAAATTTTTTTTAAAAAACCTCCCAATTAGTAAAACTAGCATTATTACCAAGGGGATATACAAGAAAGAAAGATGTTCCATGGTATTCAGCTTCTGAAAGCATTCAAACACAGGCAGTTTAGACAAACTCATGTTTTAACCACAGGCATTTTGCTTGCCTGGGTGCTGCAGATCCAGGCAGCATCTCAGACTGCTGTGAAAATAGACATTTACAGTACTAGTGTTCCTAGACCACAAATGGCTTTGACTATATACCTACTATGAAGGAGCCTATAGGCTTTTGTGTCACATATTGATGATTCCTGTCAGGAAACAAAGAATCAAATTTGCTTCTCTGCTGAGTCATATCTGCTGAGGTCTGTCCTCAAAGTACATGGTGCTTCCCAGTGCTCTTACAGTCTCTAGGGTCACTGAAGAGCCTGGAATATTTATGCAGAGATCCAGGCCTCAATGCAGAAGACCTCCTAATTCAAGTGAATCAAACAGCATAGGAAGTGGGAAACCTGAAACAAGCAGGGGCAACGATAAGACATGCAAGCAGAGCAAATAGCACAATAACAGCAAATGTCGGCTGTTAGTTCCAGAGCCAGATCCCAGGCTTATTTAATTTTTTTCTCTTTCTTTGAGGATTACAGGATGTCCAGAGAAATAATTGAAAAGGAAGTGGGGAGGATAAGATGGAGGAAGGCTTAGAAGAAATTTCATGCTGGAACCACAAACCCAGAGCGTAGGTATCCCTTTATGATATGGCCAAGCTAATCGGGAATTACAGCAAACACCATTGAGGCTCACAGTAGTCCCAAAAGCTTCAGTGACACAGTCTGGACATGGAGGGAGAAGAAAAGAGTGGGGCTTTTGAATTAAGAGCTAAAGGAATGCATGGGTCCAAATCTCAACTCTTCGTCTCAACAACTTGTGAATAAATCAGACAGGTTCACTGATTCCCCTTTCTGTCCTTCAGGCTATCTTAAATCAGAGAAGCACTTCTTTTCCATGTGTGTGTGTGTGTGTGTGCTGGTAAACACAGCAACTCTTCCACTACTCCAAAAATTATATAATTTTACCTTGTAACAAGTATGACTTTACTTAGTAAACTATCAAAGTTAAACCAGGCAGAGTAAGTCATCCTTCACACACTATCACTCATCTATTGAAGTGGTTGGGACCAGATAGGATCCGTGCCCTGGTGAGAGCCGGGAATGAGAGGCACTACTACCTGCTGCCAAGAAATCCCTCCATCCTCACAGTGGGCTGTAGATGCAAAACATTTTCCTGCTGGATTGTGCTCCAGAGAGGAAATGTTTGTCTGAGAGGGGAATCAACACTGTGAAATGAGACTGCTACCTGTGTTTTGACAAGGTTTTGAGGACCTCATTGTATGGGGAAATTATAGTCTGCTGAAACAAAAACAGTGAGGAGAGAGGAAGAGAAATGCCAAAGATGACATATATTATGATTCTTCTGCAGGTGAGTTTGCCATTTTAGCCTGTCACAATTTGCATCTACATTTGCATTTTAATTGTTCCGTGAAAACTTTTGCATTGGAACAAATCCAGAAGGAGCACACATGAAACATGCATCCACACACAGATACAGGTCTTGGATGGATGCCTAATCTTCTCCAATGGGAAGAGCTTGCTGTCGGTGAAGTCTCAAAAATGAAACCATTTCTCCATTTACCTCAGATGAGTCAAGAGAAGCCTGGTGGTAGGAACTGCAGATGAGCACTTGTCTGTTCAGGAAACCAAACAACTTATATCTATCAAAGATATCTAAACAGGGATTTAGGGGGCCTTATTCTGGTATCCACCTTTAAAAGTACATAATTACGTATTTCCAGTTGAACCCTAGGAATGCCAAAAGGCCTCAGTGTAGATCAGCAGCCTCTCCTGCCAAGCACTGTGTTAACAGGAGAGTCTTGCCTCAAAGAGTTGACAGGACAGGGAATGGAAATAATCACCATCTTGTTTTTCTGGCATGAAACTGGGGCCCAAGGCCAAACAGAAGAGCTGACAATTGAAACAAGATTGCTTATTAAAAAGAAATTCCAGGTCAACAAATTAAATCAAGGCACTCTTCTTCACTGAACATGAACTCACTGATTATCAACTCAAATTCATGCTCAATTTCCAATCCTCATCCAAAAAAGCTGCTTTCAATGCAGTTTATGCAGGTGAGTTATCAGAGTTGAGTCTGGAAGAGAAAACCCTGTCTCTTTTCTCTCAGCTTCCTCCTAGAGAGCTGGTTCCTTTGCCTCTCTACCAAGAGACACTCTCCCCACAGGAAGGGCACCGAAGATAAAAACCACTGTGGTTAAGAGATGCTTTTGCAAAAGGCACATGCAGCCTGGTTGCAGTCACAGTCTACAGCTGTGGCACTTACTATGGAGATTAGTTTTGCCTCACAAGCCAGACCACAGTGGCAGTAAGTCAAGCTGGATCCACTCTGCTCAATAGAAATTACATTTAGTCTGAGTATGGGAGGATTGAGACCCAACGAAGATAATGATTTTTGCCTCAGTGAAACACTGTAGACTTGCAGTTTCCTTAGTGGCTATCAATTTAATTGCTGTCAAACACAAAGGGATGCTTTACTAAGTCATAAACAGGTAAGAAACTCTGACTTACAGCTTCCTAATTCCCACACTGCAAAACTGTTCAAGGTAGGAGTGGTGTTTTAGCAAAGAAAAAAAGAGGGTAACCTAGCTTATATTTGTGTCCCTATTCACCAGGATGGTCTTTTGCCATAGCAAGAAATAATTTCTGGGACTCTTCACTCAGTAACAGAGATTTGTAAACCTTTCTCAATTAAGAGGAATACTCTTTAAAGAAAAAAATCCAAAAACCCTCTTTTGAAAAAGCAAGTAAGACTAAGTGAGGTGGGTTTGCTTTTTAATTCAGGTTCCTTACTGAATTGGGTGAGAAGTAATCAAACAAATGGTTAAACTTGCAAAACCAAACTGAAGACAGCCTTCACAAAGAGCAGGGTGGGAAGGCCCAACAGAGAGATAGCTTCATTTGGCTCAGCACTTTTCAGAGCAATTCGTCTGATCATGCCCTCAGCAAAAGAAGTGGGAGGATTTTTTTTTAAATGCCTGTGGGACCTATTTCTGAGCTTGTATTCTTAACATACTTGAAAAACACTTGAGCCTTTAAAATATCGCCCAGACAGAATGAGAAATTCAAAATCAAGTAACAATGGACAGAGAACAATATTGTCCCCAATAACAAGTCACTTACCTTCCTTCAGAAAAAGAAAGAACAGGGCAAGGGGAGAGAAATTTTGGAAAAATTAAGTTTTTATAACTCAGGCCTGCATTATCAGACAGAAAGAACTACAGAGATTAAGACACTCAGCATTGTCTTGACTCTGCTCCTTTGTGTATCCCTAAATAAGATATCTCTTTCAAGACTTCTTAATTAGCACCTCCTGATCAGTTACTCACAGAAAAACAGTGTGTCTACTGCATCTCCCTAACCTCCACAGCAGGAGGTAAAGGGTTAAATGATATAGGACACACGTTCCTTTTTTATATGATAACTAAGAGCTGCAATATAATTGCCTGATTGCTCTATTTCATTAAGGCTCCTTTTCCCTTCTACTTCAAAAGGTTAATGCCACTCATATTTCCTTTCTTTATTGTCTGGCTTCACATAATGCCATGGGACAAGACAAAATAAGCAGTTGCCTCAACAAACTATAATTCATCCCAGCAGAACAACAACCGGCCGTAACTCAGTCTATTTTTAAATCCAACAAGCAATGAAAATCACTAAAAATAATACATTTCCTAGAGCCAAGACAATAGGCCTAAAATGTGTAATAATTAGCACTCTGGCACAAGTGCTTCAGGCTTTAAACTGTTTTATGACTGCAAGATCTGTTCTTAGCAATCAGCCCAGTCCATTGGTACCCACTTAATATCTTTATTATTAACACGCTTTTAGATCTTTATTATTAACACACTTTTCTTGTTACATCTATGTTTAACCACAAGCTGAAAGCAACACATGACTGCAAAAAAAAAAAAATAAAAAATAAAAAAAAAAAAAATAAAGTCACTGCCTCCTTACTTGCTCCCTCTAGTTCAGGACACTCAGAGGTAGCATAAATTGATTGTCTAAAAAGGGAAAGTCTGGCAAAAAAAGAAAAGACAGAGAAACTGTTTTGACACAGTTTGATACATAGCCATATTTATATGTGCCAAAAAAAAGTAGGCTGTGGGTCAGAAAATATATAAAAATCTTCCACCCAGGCCAGCTGCCTCCCCTCAGAGATATGAAGTGGCACACAGATACTGATCTCCTACTCCTCTTTTACAGTAGCATTCAGTGATCTTCAGCAAGACTCTCTGTGCTGCACAAGTTCAACCATGTGTGTAAGGGGATAATAAATACACAAAAAATATTCTGAATGATCCCTGACAGCCTGCCAAAAAATGTCTGCTCCTTCAGAAGTGCTCTTTCTTTAATTATTAGCTCACGCAGTGCTCCAATACCTGCAAAATTTTTTGTACACAGTTTTGCATCTTCAGAAATGGTACTTTGAGGATGAATGCATGTGTCCCTATTATAATATATAATAACATACTCTTAAATAAAACAGGTATTTTTCTTAGGGCGTTTAAGTGTCTCTCAGTGCTATTGCAAATGACTTGGTCCAAAAATCATAGAATAGAACCATTTAGGTTGGAAAGCATCTTTTAAGATCAGTGAATCCAACCTTTAACTCAACACTCTCAAGTAATCACTTAGCCATGTCCCCAAGTGCAACATCCACACATTTTTTAAATCCCTCCAGGGGAAGTAACTCAGCCACTTCCCTAGGCAGCCTGTTCCAATGCTTGATAATGCTTTTGGTGAAGAAATTTTTCCTAATATCCAGTTGAAACCTTCCCTGGTGCAACATGAGACATTCCTTCTTGTCCTGTCACTTATTACTTGGGAGAAGAGACCGACCCCCATCTGGCTATAACCTCCTTTCAGGGAGTTGTAAAGAGCTATAAGAGCCTCCCTGAGCCTCCTCCAGGCTAAACAATAACCACTCTTTTTAAGACTTGTGTCTCTGAGTCTTCACCAGGTCTGTTGCTCCTCTCTGGACATACTCCAGCACTTCAAAATACTTCTTGTAGTTAGGGACCCAAAACTGGACACAGCACTCAAGGTGTGGCCTCACCAGTGTTGAGTATAGGGGGACAGTCGCTGCCCTGGTCCTGCCGGCCACACCCTTTCTGATACATGCCAGGCCTTCGTGACCACCTGGGCACAATCTGGCTCATGTTCAGCTGGTTGTTGATCAGCACTCACAGGTTCTTTTCTGCTGGGCAAAAAATACTGGTGCTAACATTGAGCCCTGGGGAACATCACTCATGGCTGGCCATCAGCTGGACCATTCACCACCCAACCAGCCAGCCAGTGAACAGTGCACCTGCCCAAGCCTGGAGCGGCCAAGGTCTCCAGGTCAATGCCATGGGAAATAGTCAAAGGCTTTACTATAGTCCGGGTAGACAACATCCTTTCCCTCACCCAATGAGAAAGTCATGCAGGGAGAATATGTTGATTGAGCAGGGCCTGCCTTCAAGAACCCATGCTGGCAGGGCTGATCCCCTGCTTGTCCTGCATGTGCTGTGTGATGGCACCCAAGCTTCCATAACCTTTTCTGGCACCAAGACCAGGCTGACAGGCCTGTAGTTTTCCAGATCTTCCTTCCTGTCCTTCTTGTAAATGGATGACACATTGGCAAACTCCAGCCTTCTGGGACCTCCCTGCTTAACCAGGACTGCTGGTAAATGGAGACCAGCTTGCTGAGCTCTTCCAACAACCTCTTGAACTGTTTCCTCTACACTGTGCTGTATTTCCAGAAAATAACTACTAAATTGAAGGCCACAAGAGCAAAAGCCAGTGATTGTGAAGCTTCTCCCAGCTGCTTAAAGAATCTCTTGTCTACCTCTTCATCCTGGTTGGGTGATCGATAACACACTCCTACCACGATATCTGCCTGTTTCTCTGATTTTCATTCATAAACACTCCATGTTTTCATCACAATTGTTAAGCTCAGACAGTCAAAACACCCCCAAACAAATAGGGCTACCCCACTGCATCTCTTTTCTCACCTGTCCCTTCTGAAGAGTTAATAGCCATCCACTGCAGCATTCCAGTTGTGAGAGTCATCCCAGCATGCTGAGGCCACTTGGCTGGTTCAGCCAAGAGAAGGGGAGACAGGGGAAACCTCATTGTGGTCTGCAGCTTCTTTACCTGATCTCTTCTTTCTGGTGACCAGTGATAGGATGACTGAAACTGTGTCAGGGGAGGTTTAGTTTGGTTATGGAACCCCAGGTATGCAGTCACGGCACTGAGCCTGCCAGAGAAGAAGTGTTTGGATGATGAACTCAGGAATACGGTGTGATTCTTGGGGTGTTCTGTGCAGGGGCTGGAGTTGGACTTGATGATACTTTTGGGCCCCTTCCTAATCAGAATATACTATGGTTCTAAAATTCTATGTTTCTGTGATGACAGCTATGTCACAATTTTCCAGCTATGCAATGGCTTCCAGCTCCTCCTGTTTGTTGCTCATGCTGTGTGCATCAGTATAGATGCATTTTAGTTGGGCTGTTGATCCCAACACTTTTTGGAGTGGAGGAGCCCTAATTATTACCTGACTGTTCTCAAGTGCTCATATGGTTATTAACATACCAATAAACCTTTTATCTTTGCTGCTGCATGGGTTTCCATCCCTTAGCACCACTGAGACAGCAGGCTGAAGGACCTTGTTCGCACGCTGTTTCTCAAATATTGGCATAGTGCCCCCATGTTTATCTCTAGTAAGCCTGGTTTTTCCCCTTCTCCCCTTCAAATCTAGTTTAATGCACTTTTGACCAGCCCTGCTATCTCCTGCGCAAAAATCCTTAAAGGCCGATGTACCCATTGTTGCCAGCAGGCCAGGTGCTGTCTAAACCAACTCACAATCAAAAAACTGTAGATTTTGCTAGTGGAACCAGGCTTGGAGCCAAGTATTGATCTGCAAGGTCCTCCTCTTCCCTCCCTCATCATTTCCTGCAATTGGAAGGATAGAGGAGAGCACTACTTCTGTTTCTGATCCTTAATCCAGTCATCCCAAGGCAATGAAGTCACTCTTGACTGACCTTGGACTTCTTGTTGCCACTTCATTGACTACTTAAAAAGAGCAGTGGTGGTCAATAATTTGAGGGCTGTACCAGGGCAGGACTATTTCTGCCTCCCTTCATATCTTTAACCCATCTTCCAGGGAGGCAGCAGAATTCCCTTAGAAGTGGATCCAGTTTGTATTTTGGGCATTCTGTTCCCTTCAGAAGGGAGTTTCCTATGAAAATGACCTGTCATTTTTCTTTATGAAATCAGTTTTGATAGGGGGTGTGGGCCAAATTAACCTTGGCCATAAATCCATGCTAGATGAACTATCCCTTTTTTTTGGTTCCACAGACCATTTCGTGCTAACTTTTGCTTTGTTGAGCAAACAGAATAAATTCTATTCAAACTTCATAGGTTGAGTTAGTTAAGGAGAGAAAACATTGAAAAGGCCTGACATAGACTTAAAACCCAGCTCATTACCTGCTTTGTCATTCTAACTTGGCTATTCTTTATAGCCCAGGATAGCTGAGAGTCTCCATCCCAAGCACCTCTCTGCTCAAAACTGTGCAGAAACAGAGGAAATTATCCCTGCCCCAACCTAGCAAATTTCAAGCAGGAATTTCAACCGCATTGAAAAAACCCACATTCTTTCCCACTTAAGGGTTACTTTTGGCTGTCAGAATCTGTCTGAAGGCTGGTGATAGGAGCACCTTTATGCATGTGAAACACCCTCTGAGGTGGAGCCTTGTCTGTGGGAGAGCATTAACATCAAGACCATTTAGAGAATAACCTTAATGTAGAAAAATAAGAGCAGGGCAGAAATCAACACCATTCTCTTTCAGTATATCATGCCAACGCCATTCATTTCAGCCCACTGGTTTGTGCCTCCCATCACACAGAGTTCCATCATTCTTATATGTGGCATGGACACCACCATTGCTGTGACACCATGACAGCACTTCACACTGGTCAACTTCAGTTCTCACTTCCCTCACTCCTCCCCAGTGTGGAAGCAAAATACAGATATTGCTCCCTCAAATTACAACTGCTGGCATGCTCAGGCAGACCAAAACAAGGCCCAAGAGCTCAAAGTCTCTGAAATTTTGGGCTTCCAAGTATTAGCACAGTGAGCATCAAAAATTTTAATCTTTATGACAATCTGGGCTTGCACCACTCACCCAAAGTGTTTCTTCAGCAGGTCTGGACATTGAACCTGTCTGTGCTGAGCCCCAGCCAGCCCTCCAGCTATAACCCAGACACATTATTTTAGGCTTGCATTTGTACAGAGGTGTATATGCAGCTTAGGAGCAATTTGTATCCAGATAATTACAAAACATCCCCAAAGCTTCATACAAATGAATTAAAGGTTTTTCCTTATCTGAGCTCAACTTCAGCTGCTGGGCTTTAATGCCCAATCTTTAGGCACCAGTTGCATTCACAACCCTTTTCAACATACTGTCACAAACCCCTGACATTAAGGCTTTGGCAGTGTTTGGACCCCCCAACCACTACATTGGAACTTCATCATGTCAACCCTTAGAGGCCACTGAGGAAGCCTGCAAGTAAGACTGAGACAAGATATTCCCTTCTTCTCACAGCATGTTCTCTGCTACATTCATGTGAGCTGAGAAACGTGAGGAATCAGCTCATGCCAACTTCAGCTCTCCTACTCTTGATCTCTTCACACCTGCTTCCTGCATCCTGTTTTTCCTCAGAACCAACTGTGGAAATAAGAGACCAACTTGATTCCTAGAGAAGAAACAGATTAGAGAAGACATTGTGAGGTCTCCCTCACTGAAGATATGCAAGAAAAACCTGGACACAATCCTGTGCCATGTGCTCTAGGAAGACCCTGCCTGAGCAGAGAGGTTTGACCAGATGATCCCACCGGTGGTCCTTTCCAACCTTACCTATTCTGTGATCCTGGGATTCTGTAAACCAGCTGCTATTCTGGGAAGTACAACATGGGTGTCCTTTCTGCAGTTTCCTTGGTACAATAGAGAGAACAGGCAGCTCAGGGGCTCTGATAGGGTAAGGATTGCCTTCAGATGGAAAATAAGTAAGTCAGCATGTCCTCAGAATGCAGTAAAGAGCCCTCAAGACTTCATGGAATAGTAGGATAAAAAGAATCCAAGGAGGACAGGGCAAAGTGCTGAGTAGTTGGTCATTACCCTGATTACCTTGAACACTCAGCAAGGTAGGTCCAAAATGACATTGAAAATGTTCCTCTCATCCCAAAATTCACCTACAGAAATTTGACAATTCTTGGCTTATCCACATATAAACTTTCTAGAAAGAGTCATAATAAATATTGCTTCTATGAATACTAAATGTGTATTTCAACAAGTGTAGTATCAAGCAATTCAATATCCAGGTCCTCTGCTTGAGCTGGACCTTTGGGATTGACACAGGAGCCTTGCTGGTTTATGACTTGTAGGTTGAAATTAAAAATGACAAGATCATAGTCTATATTTTTCCAGATGTAAGCAGGGCTACTCAAGTACACAGTAAAAGGGGTTTTACCATTTAGATCAGATTTAAAGTCATTAAGATTTTGTGCTTTGTGTTCTTCCTACAGCAAACCTCATCTTGATAAAATAGGATTTTTAGACCAGTGAGTGCCAAGCCAATGATTTCCTCTTTGTGAAGCTGCATAAACAAGGTGTGTAGCATGATGAGACAGAGTTTGGGTATCTTGAGACTGAGTACTGCTGTTCGATTGTTTATAACCTTTCGAGCTTTTATGTTTGTCCAGTGACAAATAGTTGCCTTTCAATATTTTTGGCTTTTGGATCAAAATGCCAAGTAAACATCTTTTTTGATAGAATGCATTTAGAGATGAACATAGATTGTTCTGCTTTTTCATTATTTGTCTTTGATGATCTGCAACCTTAAGAAAATAATCCTCTCCACACTTGAATCTCAGATCTGGTTTTTCTCTTGTTTCCAGTTTGGTTAAATAGTTAACTGAGCACTGAAAAAGAAAAGACAAAGACCAAGGTGGAAAGGGAAAAAGAAGCCGTAATCACAACTCTTCCTTTATGACATCCCATAACTATTATTTCAATAGCAATGAAAAATAGAAATGATGCAATTTTTTTCGGTAATCTGTCCAGGAAGCTGGAAAAACAAGGCTTACTTCCTGTGTGACCTTGGCCAGTTATTTAGGGCCATGTTCAGGCCACGCACCAGAAGGCCCTCAAATTAAGCATCATGGACCTATGACATCCAAGCAGTTCAAGCCACTTGCTGTGTGCCAAGAAAGGGAAGAAGCAGTCACATCACCTGGGTTAGGCAGCTGCAGCCACAGTGGGGAGCAATGGGGCAGGGCACCCACCTTGGGCACTGTGATTTCTTCTGGCAACTCCAGGCTGGAGCTGAGGTGTAGCAATGACAACGTGACACCTCCTTTCCTTCAACACAGACAAAACACCTTTCCTATCTCACTTAGGTATTATAAAAATTAACGTTCTGCTGGTTTGGTGACTGGGTGCCAGTGACAAAGGTCAGGTAAACACTTGGGCTGTAAGCTGAGGCAGTATCTTTCATTAGACCAACCGCAAGAGATAACGAAGGACCTGTACAGATAGCAGGCTATGGGACCATAAAGATCTCAGTGCCTCCCATTCTCAGTTTGTTTTCATGCTCAGGAAGGGAATCGCAGAGACTAATGGATGGTGAGGAAGTGGCAAACAAAAGAAAATGAACATGTTTTTCCACTTGTTTTCCATCTTGTGGCCCCTGCTCCTTGTGAAAACAATCTAAAATCTAAATTTAAACTAAATTTCTCAAGGGAAAGGGGCACCTATCCATCTCAGTCCTGCCAGTGAGATGCCAACACCTGTAATGGATGCCTTGAACAGTGCAAAGGCATTCCAGATACTCCAGCCAACACGCTGGCTTTATCTGGGGCCCTGCTCAGATGCCTGTACAGAAACACACGTAATATGGGGAACAAACAAGAGGAACTAGAGATTTGCACGTGCCTGGGTGGATATGATATTACTGGGATCATGGAGACAAGGTGGCATGACTCCAATGACTGGAGCACTGCAACGAAAAGGTTTTAGGAAAGACAGAGATATGAGGAGAGGGTATAGCCCTCTACATCAATGACCAGCCAGAGAGTATGGAACTCTGCCTCGGAAGGACAAAATGCCAACCAAGAGCTTGTGGGTCAAGTTAAAGGGAGGGCAAGTACAGGAGATGTCATAGTGGGGGTCTGCTACAAGTCACCCCATCAGGAGGATGGTGTTGATGAAATCCTCCATAGGCGGTCAGGAGCAGCCTCACACCTGCAAATCCTCATCCTCATTGGGGATTTCTACCACAGGGATCTCTGTTGGAGGGACAACATGGCAGGACATGAGCAATCTCCAAGGTTCCGTAAACGTGTCAATGACAACTTCCTTATACAAGTGATTGAGGAGCCAACAAGGAACGGTGCCATGCTGGACCTTCTGCTCACCAACAGGCAGCAGCTGATGGTGAATATAGTGCTCCAAGGCAGCCTTGGCTGCAGTGACCATGAGATGGTGGAGTTTGAGGTCCTCAGGATGGTGAGCAAGCAGTGAGCTCAATACCCTGGACCCCTGGACCCCAGGAGAGAAGACTTTGGCCTCAACATGGACATACTCAGTTGAGCCCCATAGGACAGAGCCCTGGAGGGCACAGGCCCAAGAATGCTGGCTGATATTCAAGGATCACCTCCTCCAATCTCATGCATGATCCATCCTGACAACAAAGATATCTGGCAAAATCTCCATGAATGGATAAGAAGCTGCTGAGCAATTTCAGACCAAAAAAAAAAGAAGCTTTCAGAAGGCTGAAAAGATGACAGGTGACACAGGAGGAATACAGGGAAATTGTACAGGAAGTTAGAGATAAGGTCAGAGAAACCAAAACCCAGTTAGAATTGAGTCTGGCCTCCATAGAGGCTTCCATGTTTTGCCAACAAAAGGAAAGCTAGAGGTAATGTGGGTCTTCTCCGGGTGGAAATAGGAGACCTGGCTATGCTGGACAAAGAAAAGGTTGAGATTCTCAGTGGCTGCTATGCCTCAGTCTTCAAATGCCCTAGCCATGGGAAAGGCAAATTAGAGGATGTAGAATGGGCAGGGACTGGGAGAATGAAGACCCTAAGCCCTCTGCAGGAGAGGATCAGGTTTAAGATAATCTGAATCTGTGCACAGGTCCATGGGACCTGATTGAGAGTCCTGAAAGAGATGGCAGATGAAGTTGCCAGCTGACAAATCCTGGCAGTCCAATGACTGAAAAAAATAGAAATACAAAATCCTTGTCAGCAATGTGGACAGCGGAACTGAGTTCAGTTTCAGCAGGTTCAATGATGGCATCCATCTGTGTGGGGCACTCAACATGCTGGAGGGAAGGGATGCCATCCCAGGTCCATCCAGAGGGACCTTGACAGGCTGGAGAGATGAGCTAGCGCAAACCTCATGAAGTTTGACAACACAAAGGTCCTACACCTGTGTTATGGCAATCCCAGGCACACCTACAGGCTGGGCAGAGAAGTGATTGAGGGCAACCCTGTGGAGAAAGACTTGGGGGTCTTGGTTGATGAAAAACTCACCCTGAACTGGCACAGAGAGTTCACAGCCCCAAAAGCCAAACAAATCCTGGGCTACAGCAAAAGGACCGTGGGCAGTAGGCTGAGGGAGGTGATTCCCCCCCTCTACTCTGCTCTCATGAGACATCACCTTTGTACCCCCAACATAAGAAGGACATGGAACTGTTGGACGAAGCCCAGAGGATGCCACAAAGTTGACGAGGACTGGAGCATCTCCCCTTCAAAGACAGGCAGAGAAAGTTGAGGCTCTTTGACCAGGGGAAGAGAAGTTTATGTGGAGACCTCATAGCAGCCTTCAGAGCCTGGAGGGAAGCTGGAGAAGGGCCCTCCATCAGGAACTGTAATGATAGGACAAGGAGTAATGGGTACAAACTGAAAGAGGGGAAATTTAGGCTGAATATTAGGGAGATGTTCTTTACTGTGAGGTTGGTGAGACACTGGAACAGGGAGATTGCCCAGGGAGATTGTGAATGCCCAACCCTGGAAATGTTCAAGGTCAGGTTGGATAAGGCCTTGAGCAAACTGGTCTAGTAGGAGGTCTACCTGATCATGACAGGAGGAGCTGGAACTAAATTATCTTTAAGGTCCCTTCCAAACCTTAACATTCCATTATTCTGTGATTCTATGATTCTAATCATAATTGGATGCTTCAAAAATTTGTTAAAAATCCAAGGAGAAATTAGCATTGTCACCTTGTACAGTTAAAAACGTCCTCTTTACTTTTAGCTTTCCCGTTTGAAGAGTTTCTTAACCTCAGCAGCTCTAGGACAAGAGGTGACAAGCAACAAGTCTTCTCCATTAGGTCCAAGTCCAGAACTCTCTAGAGAGCTCACCACATGCAGCTGGATCATATTGCTTGTTAGCTGGATCATTTGGTTATTAGCAATTGCTCACACTTTAGTTCTAGGCTGCTTTTTAGCTGTGTGTAGCAGTAGTAAAGAGTCTCATTGTGCACTAAATCAACTCTATGACACATTTAAATGCTATTTTCGGTGATGCACAGCCAGAGTGATAATCCACATAATATTCAGATTTCTCCCAAGCCCTTTACCTTACTCTCCAAATCACATGTCAGAAGAGAGGTGCTCAGCCAGCTTTCCCTGCATGGCTACTGAAGACCAGCAGCATATATAATATAAAATCCATCCACTCACTGCAGGGCTTTGCTTCAATTTGTTCATTGTGACCCTTTCCCACAAAAGCTGTAATAACCAATTCTGCCCCCTTAAAAATGCAATAAATAGTGTCTTGTGTATCCAGTGGAAACATCAGCCAGGAAAATGCCCAGGGGAGGATTAACCCATCAGACCCAGCCATGGTGGCTGGTACCTGGGAGCTCCATGTCACACAGTGGGGAGCAGCTTCATTCTCCCATCAGTCACACCGTTCCTGGTCCTGACCCTGTGTTGCTGAGCATCTGTCTGCAGGCATTTTACTCCTCATGATTTTTCTGTGATAGCAGTTTTCTCTTAATCTCTCATCTGAAATGTTGAGCTCAGGGTCAAAGTTATGTCAGCATCATGCAGGATTTTTTCTGGCTGGAAAGCCTGAAATGCCCAACATCAATCAAACAGTTGTGCCAGGCACTGTAACAGGAAATGAGTCCTTGCACTGATGAGAAGTCTGTTTGTATGCACAGGATAGTCAAAGGGATAAATGCAACAAGATAAAATCAACCTTCCCAGATTCTACAGCAAGGGAGCAGTCAAGCCAACAGCAGAGCCAGTCTCCTTAGACTAAGACCTGACCACTGGACCAGCCAACAGTTCATAATCTAACTTGGGGAAGCTGCTTTGGATCCTGAAGAAGCCCGGTAAGAATGATTTGACAAGCACTAGAGAATATCGACAGAAGACATTTTTATGGAGGCATTTGTTCACTTCAACTGAGCAAACAGTTTAATTAGATTTTTCTCACACAGCAGATAAACAGCATTTTGCTCTGTTCTGTTCTGTATCTTGTGAATGATTCTTAGATGTGGTTTCCCCAAAGTCATTCCTTAAATTGAAATGATTAAACACGGCCAGCATATTTTTGCTCATAGTAAATGTCAAACTAAAAGCAAAAATAAAATTAAAATTATAATGTCATTTTGTGCTAGCTGCAAAATCAACCAGTTGGAATAATCTCAACACCCATGAATACAACCATTTTTCTCTTCAGGCAGTCAAGGCAGATGTCTTCATCTGCTTTCTTTGTAAGCACAGAGGCAGAGGAACCTTGACAGTGCTGTACACCATGGCTCCCAAAGCCTACAGCCTCTTCCATCGTGAGTAGTGGAGCACAGTGCTCTAAGCCCCTCGGGATATATCACTGATCAGAAACATCAAATTGTACATAGCAGAACAAAATGAAAGAGATGTAATTCACTTCAAGTGCAGCGTTGGCTCCCTGCACTTCTCTCTTTGTGCCTCATTGAGCCTTAGGGAGAAAGGAATGAGGAAGCAAGTAGAGCAATTGCTGAGAGATAAAAGCATCGAGGCCAAAAATTAGGGAAAGATTCAGACCTATGGAGGCGACAAGCTTTTTCCCTTCATTGAATCAGGCCCTTCAGGATCACTTAGGAGGACAAGTAATCTCTGTTTGCAGTTGCCACTTCACAGCACTGAAAGGGAGAGGGGGACAGTGACAGTTTTCTCTGAGATGCACTCAGGCCTACATGGCAATATCAGATCCTGTGTGTGAGCAGTGGGACTGGGACAGCAGCATGGGCAGATGAACAAAAGGAAATCTCCCTCATGGGGCAGCTTGCCACCCAGGAGTTTAATTTGCCTTCTTTACCTACAGGATTCAAGGAAGAACAAGTAACCCTTCACTAATCACCCCCTTCCCCCATTCACATGGATTTGGATGCAGTCTTCTGGCAGTAATGCAAATTAAGCAGCAACTCTCCAATGAACCAGAATCTCTGGAAAAGGCTATGTTAGTGTCAGATTTTCTAGAAGCTAGCTTTTGATATTTCCTCTAACCCAAAAATTTAATGACAAATTACTTCTTTTATGTCAGCCTCGTGTTCGGTGGTGCTAGCTGGCTGTGCGAGGCAGAGACAGATGGTTTTTATTATCTTGCCAGTACAAATTGACTCTCAGCCTGGCATTAAGAAAGTTGGGCTGAGGTTTTTAGCCATCAGATCAGTTCTCAGAGACTGGATATGGCAGCAGTATGCAAGCAGTGCATGTAAAATCCTTGGAAATAAACTATTTTTATGAATGGTTAAGTTCCAAGATTCAGAGAAGAACTTCTAAGTCCTCTAATTCTTAGGTTATGGTAACACTGGAAGATTATAAATAACCTGTAATAGTTGTTTGGGGCTGTTTATCACATTTAGAAAGCGAGGGAAGGAGGGGGGCAAAATAGTATCTCAATAAAAATGTGCATATTAATCCTGGCTTGGTTGTTCTTGAAAGTTACCATCACTTTAGCTGCTCCAAGATGTCTTCCAAGATATATGTTTGCTTTTAATCTTTACCAAAGATTATGGAGAGTTAAAATGGGTAACCAAAATGCGGCACAGATGGTCTGGGACAGAAACACTCTTTTTATGTTTCTTGGAGCTGATACTTAGTGTGGGCTGAAATGAAAAAAAGTAATATTGGAATAACCACCTACTCAATACAAAAGAGACCTGACAATGAATTTTTATACCTGGAAGTTTGTTCGGGATTTGATTTCACAAATATATCAGTTGGTGTAAGGACAGCACTTCAGTTTAAAGGCTTTCTCTCAGATACTTGGCCCATCATAACTGCAACCATCATTTCTATTGTAGTAAGAGGGGTGGCTCTGATCATTAGAACATTTCACACTTTGCATGCTGAGTAGGGTTTTTAGCCACCAAAAGTCACATTTTTCTTTGTAACTCTTTCAAATATGTGTTCTTTTATTTTAAACAAATTTATTATTCCTATCAGTTCCTTGATATTCAGAGACAGTTTAAGGCAGGACACTTCAAGACAGGTCAAAAACTGAACTTTTCCAGTGACATTTAAATCTTAACTATTAAGTTATTTCCATTTTTCAGATGTTCTCAGCAATTCAACTCACATTCAACTCATATTTCTCTCAGTACCTACTTTATCATTGCATTATTTAAAACACAAATGGTTCCCCATGTTACAAATCAGTAGCCCAACAACATACCTTGTTTCATGAGAATGAAATGAGAAGTTTTTGACACCAACACTGACTGACAGATGGCACACAGTAATCTACCATGAAAGCTGCAGCAAAAAGAACTCAGCCCAAAATGCATGTCTGTGTAGCCATAATCTTATGTCAGTAAAACAAGTCAATTTTACTCTGTGGGAAAGCACAGAGTCCTTACAGTATCCCTTATTCCTCAGGCAGAATTGTCAGCATCTTCCTCTCCTGAAAGTTCCATCACTTTATCATTTAAACACCAGGAGCAACATCAGTGTTAGGGAGCAATGGACCTACACACAAAATAAGGTACATTGCTTAAAAAAATATCAAATACTCATCCACCTCAAAGGTTTCAAAATTGTTTGTTTCAATGAAATAAAGATCCCTTTCTTTGAAGACAGCCTAATGAAGACTTCAGCTCAATATGCAGCTACAGGAAAGAAAATAAAAGGATTAAAAGAAACATTGACTAGACATTGCAAGCTTGTGGAATAGCATAGAGAGTACTGGAAGACACACAATGCATAATAAACCAATTGCTTAGCCATTCCTGGAACAAGGTATGCAGCATTTGTTACAGCACTTCAAAAGAGAACTCTGGAATTGTAGGGATCAAAGGAGGCTAACAAAATACAGATTTGATAAAGACAGGGATTGCTTATCTTTAGGAGGGTAAATCAGAGGAGGACACGAGAAAAGTACCAAGTAACTAATAGTCTGCAAAAAGTAGACAAAGAATTTCAGCTTTTTATCAGGGGTACATTTATGATGGAACAGTTCAGAAAGGTGGTCCAATATCTGCTGCAGCCCTAAAATGATCTATGGCCCTCTACTTCATATTCTTTTGGCCTATAGATATGGGTAAATACCCATGTACCTCAGATGTGAAAGAAAACTCAAAGCCAGAACATATTCTTTCATGAATAAGAGCATTCAAATGACAAAAACCAGCACAGAATTAATCTGGAATTATATAGCAACCTCTGCTTCAAGCTGCAAGCCAATCTCTATTTGTGAGGCATCAGGATGAAAATGAAATGCTGCAAGATTATTTTGTGCCCTGTACCATTGTTAGATATCATGTACAAGCATTGCTCCTTTTTTCATTAAAAAAGGCAGAACTGCAAGGTGCAGACCCATGGCCACTGAGGTGTGTGTGAGCAAGGCTCCCCTCCTTGCTCAACAGTATCCTTCCTCAGAGCTGGGTATTCCCCCACACAGGTGAGCATGTGTTCCCCTTCCCAGGAACTGAGTTCATGGTTGAAAAAAATTCCATCACCTCTCAGCGGGGGAAAGCTTCTTCCAGTTTCCCATTTTATTGGACAGAAAAGAGAGGATCCTCAGACGCCAATGCAGAGCAAAAACCCAAATCCAGAGCTTTGAATTGATCCCTGGAGCTGGTTCTTTTAACTCCAGAGGCATCTTAAGGAGAATTGCCTGAGAAGCTGGATGCTACAAGGGTGATGAGAATCCACTCAATCTCTGTACACAGCAACCATGCCCAGAGTAAATATTTATTTAATAACTTTCTGAAAACCTTCATAACAAGTTCTAGTTACCTTTGTACTTGAAATTGGGAATTTCAATCTGTAATTTGATAACAACTTTAAAAGCAGTACAATAAAGCTTTTACTTCAAGAAAGAAGTCTGGGTAATGATTAACAGGATTAATCCCACCAACATAAAACTAAACAACAGTATGCTATAAAGCCCTGTAGATGAACCCTCTTGAACAGAAATAAATAAACTGAAAACAAACTTCCATTATTTAATTCTTCCGTTTTTTACAAATGTATAACACAGAAGTAATTCAAACCAAGCCTGCAGAATAATTCAGGAGTTGAACAACCAGAGACCAAACCACAGACTACAACAATGTATGCAGAATTAAAACGAAAACTAATGTAATGGCAAAGTCACAAAACCAAAAATGGCCAAGTGATAGATAAATATTTTTGCATATATTTTTAGAGAGCAAATACTAATGGAGCAGAGGAATACCACTTACAGAACTGTGGACTTCTGTCTCCCCACAAAAGACTTCATGGATTCATATGTGTTTAATGGATTTTGCCCATAACATGTACATTCATTTATTCTTTCTCTATTAAAAATCTCCAATAAACAATATCCCCTGAGCTGATGAGAGCAACCTAAAAGAAGCATGTTGTCACAGATGACAGTGAGACAGAATTGATCTAGACAGATTTATTCCCAGGTTTAGCAAGAAATTCACAATTACTGCAAAAAGAAAGGAGAGAAAAATTACTCTTGCTTGGGGCAGCTAATGGCTGCTGCACTATCCCTTGCCTCTTAATCACTTGCTGTGGTGAAGCAACAATCAATACAGTGTAAAAGAGATCAAAAGAGGACCTGAACCAGATCTCACTAAAATCAGTGGTAGGAAAAAAAGCCTTCCCCAGAGGAAGTCCTCTGAGAGCCAGAGTTCAGGACCAGCAGGTCAGGCGCTAAGACCAAGGTGACTTTGAGCCCCAGCTGTACTCCTCACTCAAGACTGCTTCAGAGAACTGAGACTGATCCTCAGGGAATGCATCCCAGTCAGGACAACATCCCCAGACCACTGCAGTAGCGCGATACTGCAGGTCTTGCTTCAGCCTTGCTCCACTGCACTGCTTCCCTGACTGTTCTCCCTGCACCAGGCCTCAGACAAAGAGCTCAGAGGACAATAGGCATGCTTCCATGGTCCTTCCACAGAAGGGAGGAAAAGAGACCAAAGCTGAGGCATCTGAGACTCTGTGCTGTTGGGTCTCAGGTCCAGAACAGCAGAGGTGGAGCAGACACAGAAAGCTTCACACTCTCCTGAGAGAGTGAAGGGTTATAGGATGGAACACAGCTGATCCAGGACCACAGTGTTATTCCAGAGAACCTACAGTCATTATTTCTTTCCTATGGGATCTCTGTATAACCTAGTCACAATCATTTTGTACCTGTGCCTCATTTCTACAGAAAGTATGCCACTACATCACTGACTTCAGGGTGGAGGGATGGGAGAGGGGATGACCACTAACTGTCCTAAACTGTGAGCTTCTAGGATTGTAATATGAGAAGAGTCTCGGATTCCATGAAAACTCCAGGTCAGGCACATTTCAAATTTTGTCTTTATTATTTTATTGCAAATAGAATGTTGGGTTTTTTTTAAAAATAAGATTTTTTTTTTCCTAAAATTGTCACTAGACAAAACTAAAGTATGTACTCTGGCTTCTCTCCAGGGCAGATTACAAACCTGGATTTGCAATATAATTAAAAAATGAAATAATTACAAGGCTTAGACATGAAGAAAGGATTTTTAATGTTCCACACCCAGCTTTGCTCCTGATCCGTCAGTGACCTCAGGCAACAAACCAAAACCGGCTTAAGCTCCATCGAAGTTTCACATCTGGAGGCATCAAGTCAGTAGGAGTGTTCTTGTAAAGTCAGACTAAAGGTCCATCTAATCCAATATTTCTCTTGCAAACATGGTCGGATGCCCAGGTGAAAGATGTAAGAACCCAGTAAGAATGTAAATTACATTTTGTTCTATACAGCTCAGTCTCTGCCTGCCTGTGGTTCATGAACTTGCTCAGCAATGGAAATATCTTTGCATGTAATAACCCTCCATGCATCTTTCTTTCACAAAGGTAGCTAATGATTTTTAAGCCTATATAAACATTTGGCTCCCACAACCTCTTTTACCATTAGGCTTTTTAGGTGTTGCTAAAACAGAAACCAGTTCAGAGTTTTGATTACCCACATTGTCCAGTCTCTGCTTATTTTTCCATTTTAGTCTATGGTTCTAGTGATTGGAATACCAAAAATGCATTTTTTCCTCATGAAGCTGCCTACACCACAGAGAATGTTTTATTCTCTATTGCCCTCCTAAATATTTATCATATACATCTTCAGTTTCTAGTCAACATTGAGTTGATTTTTTTATGGAGTTCCTGAGTTTTTTTTCTCACAAGTTCTCAATTATAATCCCAAGATTTCACTCCTGATGAGCAATGTCTATTCCACAGCCTGTTCTTTGTACGTTTTTCTCCATATGTGTTACTTTATATTCATCCTTTCTTATTCAGTATCATGGGAGTTTTCCTAAATTCTTTATAAGAAGTTATGATTTTATAACTTTAAATAGTTTAGTATCATGAGCAAACTTTGTCATCTTACTATTTACATCCTTTCCTAAACCAGCTATGAAGATACTGAACTGTGCAGGCTGACTGAGAATGTCTATGGGACACCAGTGGGGTTTTCCACCCTTGACAAAACTGACAGCTTAATCCTCCCCTTTTTTCTTGTGCCTTTTAACCACTCTTTCATCTATGCAAGAACCTTTCTTTTTATCCTCTTGAAGCTCAGTTTCTTTAAAAGTCTTTGATGAGAAACCTTGTCAAGGGCCTTCTAGAAACCCAAGTCTTGCCTCAGTCTCCCTTGTCTATGTGGTTATTGACTCCTTCAAAGGATAGATTTATGATGCACAACTCCATAAATGCCACAGGGACTCTTCCTCAATATATCATATTTACCCACATGCCTGCTAATGTTACACTTTACTATAGTTTCTATCATCTTACCTAGTGTGGATGCTTGCTTTAATGACCTGTAGTTTCCTGGGATTTCCGTTACTCTTCCACTTTCCATTCCCCTGACACCACAATACTTTTATGCCCAAGGTTCAGCTAATAACCAGTAACAAGATGTCAGACAGAATCACTGAGTATCTCTGGTTGGAAAGAATCCATAAAGATCATAAAGTTCAACTCCCTGCTCTTTGTAGTACTAAGAGCAGAGCAGATTTATCTGGCCCACTTATTACAGGTACCAAAAGCTTGGAAAAATATTTAAAACCTAAAAATTCTATTGAAACTAAGGAATATCTAATGAATAAAGTTGTTTCTCACATTCAACTCATTTTATTTCATCCGTCTCAG
Organism: Chamaea fasciata; assembly: GCF_029207755.1. NCBI lineage: Eukaryota > Metazoa > Chordata > Aves > Passeriformes > Sylviidae > Chamaea > Chamaea fasciata. The sequence goes on along the minus strand of NW_027094086.1, from coordinate 10,540,695 downwards.
TAAGACAAAGACCAGGCCATTTTATGAGGAAAATCAAAACATCATGAGAAGAAAACATCCTCTTTTGAGGAGCAAAATTCACATTGATTAATACAAGCTCAGTTTTTAAGTGCTGAGCTTAAGCAAGAGACTGCAAGCCAGAGCAGCAAGAGTATGACAGGCTCCTCTCGCTGTCATGGGGTCAATGACATACAGAGAAGGTGCAGATGTTACAGGGAGGGCAATAATTTTTTAAAATGACTACAGGACTCTTTTCCAGAGGCCATCTTTCAGGTGGCCCAAGTGCTGAAAAAAATCAGTCTTTCCTGGCTTTGCTGCTCAAAGAAAGATTTGGTGCCAGTCCTAGTAATGCATAAACTGCACAGGATGACCAGGGAAATGTTGTCATTGTATTGCAGGTATTGCACTTCCTAAAGATGTAACAGCACCGGCAGAAGCACAAAGTCTGGCAGGTTTGGGAAAAGCAGGAGAAAGAAGCACCTATATGAGAAACTCCATTCCCTGTGATTGTCCCTGGATCTGAAAGGGATGACAGTGCTCTATCTACACCATAAAGGCAGAAAAGACATTTCACTCCACTTCTTGATTTGTATGTACTATTCACTGTGTTATTGCTGTTTACTTTTACTAAAATGCCATTGATGGATATCCAGGGAAAGAAGCAGTTACAGTAACAGCTTTGCCTTCCAGCAGCATTTCAGCATCATTTATAAACCATCAAAATGCAACATAAACCAGCTATTTTTACACTTGATTTTCAGTCTCTCCATACTCTGCAGGAACAGAATAGTTACTACGACTCTACAAGCTGAGACCAGTAAAAACAATGGATCAACAGAAAGTAAAATACTTTTTTTTCCTGACAATGGCTTTTGGGTTTCTTCACAATGAAATACCAGTCTGCAAATTTTCATGGAAGTTCTGATCTTCAGAAAAAAATGGGCTGAGGAGTTATTTCCAAATGTGATTCACAGAACAATTGAGAATTATGAAAACTATTTTCCAAATGGATCTGCTTACAAGTACTGATGAGAACTACAAATCCAATGCCAGCTCACTCTATTGAAAATTAGACTGGGAGTGTATGTCTACAAGGCTGTTTCCTAGTGTGTTTAATGCATTTTTCTGCTTTCTGCTAAGACAGATAGCATACTAAACAGATCTGAGGCGTTCTTCACTGCAGCTCTGGAGCATTCTCTTTAATGGAGGGTATAATCTCATTACAAGCTCTGGTAATCATCTAGATTACAATCTTAATTGCCAAAGTAGGGAAAATAGATAAAACATATTTCATCTGTCCCCTCCACCTACTTTTTTTTTTTCAAGGTTCAGCAAATGAAGACTGGAATTTTTTTCTCTCTCATGAGCTTTTAAGCACCAGGAAGGTTTCTTTGTCTTTGTTATCGTCCACACAGATCCTCTGTGAGATTACATTTCAAATTTCAAATTTATGATTATAAAGCCAGGTTCCTGTGACAATCTTCCATCAGGCACTGAGAGCTCTCAGCATCTCACAGGAGGTGTTCAACACCATGTAGGATTCACTTCTCATTACAGTGAGTCCTGGAGCACACCTCTTGGTGGTTCAAAAGGTACAGTTCCCTGAATAGAAATCTCATTAACTCCACCATCCTCCTAAGCCTGTAGTAACCTACACCATAGGCCATCTACATTTGCAAATAGCTGTATAAACACCCCTAAATCAGCCTCAAGTCGCTCTGGGAAGGAACATGATGTCTTCTTGCTAAACTTAGTTTATGTATGAGTAAATGAAGGCAATGAGATGAGAGATGAGAAAGCCTTAATGTGAAGGGACAGGGAAATCTTGGTGTCCTGGCAGTTTGCTGCTGCCATAACCCTGCTGATGTCCTTGAGAGGTCATGCATTTAAACAAGCATCCCAGGTCTTTATCTCACCACAGCTGAGATTCCAGCTGTGACCAGATCTGAAGCTGTGCCACATCAGCACTGAAATGAAGTGTTCACTCAGAAAGAGGGGCTGCTGAGAAAATACAGGTTCACAAGCCCATCAAAAAGCATGAGGAGGAGGGTCTCTCTCCAGTCAAGCACTGCAGTTCTGCAGTTTCTTCAAGACAGTTCTTCCCAAGCAGCTTAAACCCTAGAGCAAATGGTGCCACTGATGATCTGATTTCCAAAATAAGCTCTTGGGAGACATTTAGTATCTTGGTGATAGAGTTGCCCACTGCTGAGTTACTCCATCAGGAGAGAGGCCATCTGACAAGTTTTCTAAATCCTGTCATCAAACTGCTAAAAAATGTACTTCAAATAGCATTAGCCCAGACCATAATTTTCAGAGGATCTGGAAAGCAGTTGCCTCTCACAGTCACATGGATGGAAATGGACCCTTTGAAGCATTCTGGCTAAAGAGATGCTCAGGCAGAGAGCTCTTGGGATTACATTTATTCCAGAGAAAAAAAGACACTGAAGTCAGCCACAATGAGTCCTCAACTTCCTTAACTTCCCTTGTGAAAATGGCTTAGCTCTGTTTTCATACAAAAGGTCCAGCCAGTGTTCAATGGCTAGTGTTAAGAAACAGATCTGGGCAAAGACCCTCTTTTGTGGGTCCCATTCCCTAGAAGAACTGAGCTTCCAGACATTCTGTCCAGGGCACGGGAAGTGCAGGGTAACCCATCTCTCCATTACAAGAGGCATGAAAAATTTGTATTCCTTCTCCACTTCACATTTATGATAAAATACAAGTGGCTCAGCTCCATTCTCAGACTAACCCAATGCGTGAACAATACCTTCATTCTGTCTGTAACCAGCTCATACAGAAATGTCTTTGCCCCTGATGTCCTACTCCAGAATCTCATATAAAATCTGAACTCTTCATATTCACATTTGTATTCCTTCTGGATTCATGGGTGTATTAGCTGAAATGCTGGTGTCAGCATAGTTAAGAGATCAGAGCAAACTTGATACACTTAAATACTGCTCACCAAAAATTACATGATATATGAGATCCATTTACAGCTTTTTCACTTGTTTCTTCTTGCTGCAGCTAAAGCTGGGATTTGCACATGTAAATGACAAGCTATTCTGCTGGGAAGGTGTACCTTTACAATTATGTTTCAAAATTAAAAGGGAAAAAAAAGTGAAATGCCTTTCAGCAGACAGGAACAATATCTCCCTTTGTAATTAAAATTTAAACAAAAGTGCTTCTAAAATGTACTTATTAAAGGGAACACTATAGTTTTCATTGGTTCAAACATCAGCATAGAAAAGTATTTAAAATCTTAATAATGAATTGTATCTCACAAATAAAGCTTGCATCACAGCATCATCACAAGTTTGACAATACTCCTGCGCAAGTTTGAAAGCATATATTGTGGGTATATTTGAAGGGGAAAGAATGTATGTTTTTCATAGACAATAATTCCATTACATTTCCAAATTACAGTGGCAAGAGTTACAGAGACAGACATTTGGATGATTCTCACTTTTCTTTTAAGCTACTACATGGGTAAGACACTCTCTCTGTGGGACATTTATTGTTCATACTCTCTCATTTAGCAACAGGACAGGAAAGTTTGTGTATTTTACAAGTCTGGACTTAAAGCAAATTCTTTTTTGCCAGACTACAGATAAACCAAATTTCAGAAAATTATTTCCTTTTGTGATTTTTCTTTTTCACTCTGTGATGGCTAGCTTGTCCTTCATGCGGCATGTAAAGGTCATGAGAAGGTACAGGTTTGCAGTGCTGCAGGCTCTACAGGCATGTTGTGAGTGAGTGCTCTGTGGCTCCAAAGGGCTTTCAGGGCTTGGGAGCCTATGCAGATCTGCTGCACCATCTGCCACTTTTCTTCTTGCAGATAACTATTTACCATGTGACTTCTTATTCTCAGGGACTTCTTGACATAGTAAAGATCCCTGAGGATTTCTGAGAAATTTCCATGCGGAGGCCAGTATCTTCTTACTTTATGTCTCCAACCAAGACTGGAAATCATGCCTTAAGTTGAACTATTGTCATCCACATCTGTGTAGTAAGTTGTTCCTACTGGTCCATTTCACCCTTGAATATACATTACTAGAGTTCACTTTCAGTCTAAGGCTAAACTGTGCCTGTGTCAGTCCCACAAAGAGGGAACTAAATTGTCTCACTGCAGAATTCCAGATGCAGATTTTTGGGAGACCACACTGTGCTCTGGTGCCAGAAAACCTGTACAGAATGTATTCCCCACTTAGGAATCACATAGAAAGGCTGCAGACCTGTCTTGCTCCTCACTGACATGAAGTTCCCCCTCATATTACACCCACAGGGTGTCCTGGATTGCAATTCTGCATCCAGGCTGGATGGAAGCTGAACACAATGTACGCCTCAATAGCCTGCTCTTGGAGCTATGGATTCAAAGAGTATACAAAGGTGGAACAGCTCTGTGAGGTGACTCACTGAACTTCGCAAGTTTTACAAAAAAACTGGAGCAGGAATAGATGCCTATAATGGAGACTGTGACACCTATACACTAAAAAAAAAATGCATTTATTCCCTTTTAAATAATTAAAAGTCACCGGTCACTTAGCTTATCTACATTATCACTAGGAAGGGATTAGGAACAAGATAATTTGCATTTGTTGTGTACAACATAAAAAACCTACACATGCACCCCAGTGCGTATATATGTGTGTGTGTGTGTACGCACCTGTGAATGAAGGGGGGATAAAAATTCAGCAAGAAATCTGCTTCATTTCTCATTCTGACATGATCCTCCTGAATTCAGATGCAATGCAAACAGGACTTACTGGGAAGCAGTCTCTAATAAAATGCTTGGATTAGCCTGTCAGTCAGAAGCTGCAAATCTCAGTCAGCACTAAAGATCAGTTCCTGCCAAAGGGGTTTTTTTCATACAGTAAATTCCAAAGAGATACAGCAGTCCTAAATAGATCTATTGCTTTCTAAGAATATAGTGCAGTGTGCCTGCTAGGCAACTTGCCTAGAAATTCTTTTCCAATGAAGTACTGGAAGAGACAATTTCATTTGCTCTGATCTCTGTTCCTTGAGTGGCTGTAGCTCTAGTGCACTGCTTCAGTTTCCCATATGAAGGCATTGTGTATCTAGAAATCTTTTCATCTGAAGGAGACATAGAGTCCAAGGGCTGAACTCTGCCATGCATAATCCACCATAAACCATTGAAAGTGGACTTTTTAAAGACCAAATTATGCCATTATTTGTGATTTAATTCAAGCCCCACATGTATCAGTGGAAAACACTAGCAGTGATACATTTTTCTGGGAACTGGGCTGCAGTGGGAAGAGGCTACGGATCATCTTGTGCTCTTCTGTAGAGAAAGTCAGGAAGGAGAGCACAAACATCTACGTATGTTTGAGCTAACTGCCCAAGGTTTCTTCCCAAACTATGAGTGCCAAGAGCAGAAACAAAAATTTCGTAGCATGGCACCACACGATAGCACAGGTCAGCACTGCATGTGAGACACTCTCTGCAAGACCTCCTGTGGATTGACTTGGGACCAGTCTCAGATTTGTAGCACAGTTTTACAGAACCGCAGACAAAAATGGTTTTGTCCATCAGGAAAAGCAGAGGTTGCTCAGCACACATATTGGGAAGTTCAGTCCTGTCATGTTCCTGTCTCTCCACAGCTGCACCAAGCCCCAAGGACTCACCGTACTCATCAGTCCCCTTCTTTATTGCAGCAGGCTACAAGACCCTGGTAATATCTGAAACCACCCAAATCCAATGCTTAAACCCAGAGACAACCACTGTGACAATTACAGATTTTCAAAGCAAGGCAGCCAAGAGAAGTACCACACACTGGATGCTCGTAAGGGGAGAAGTCACTCTCTGGGAGAGTGCTGATTGCTCCCAGGTAAGGCTGTCTGACACACACACAGTGCTTAGAGAAAAATCACAAGTGCTACTGTCAGTACCTCAGTCCTACCATACTGCCAAGACAGCTTCCTACCAGGATTGCAGAGTCACATTAAAAGACTGAGAAACAAAAAATAGAACTGGGAGTCCAACCCAGGTTTAGCAGCTTTCACACCACCCCTTTCACAAGTTTTCTCCTTTCCATTTCCCGCTAATAGAATATACCCAGGACAATAATTCCTAGTTTGTTAAGTGGAAAATCTCAAGCAAGATGAAAGCACAGATTGCAAAAACAATCCCAACAGCCCGAAGTGTCTGAGAAAAGCTCCCTGGAATGCCTGCTTAGGAATTCCCCTTCCACTCCTGGGTGGCATGGTGCCAGGTAGTGCTGGAAGCTACAGTTTCTCATCAGCCAGGAGAAGGGGCTTCAGATCCCACTCAAATAGATATTTTTTTCCCACAGGCAGACAGGTAAAACGTAGAGCTGCATTCTCAGTCTCTTAATTTATTCCAGGGGATTGCCGAGGTACTTTTGGGTTTTGTTTTTTTTTTTTTTTTTTATGCTGAGCTACAGCCAGGACAGATATGACTGTTTGCCATGACCTTTTTCCTCCAAATAAAATTTGTGCAGTGGTGATGACTAATGGGAGGGAAGAATTGTAATTCCACTGTGGTAGCTCATAAGAATAAGACATACCAGCTGACAAGTGACAATAATTCATACAGAACATTGTGGCTGGATACCACCCAGCTTACACTTTTCTGATTCCAGTGCTAGAACCATCTTCATTTTATGCATTATCCTGACTTGGTGGAATGTCCAGCCAAATCACAGTAATGTGATCCTGGGGAATTATTCAATGGTGTTTAAAGTTCAAAACTCAGTGCCAGAAAGTAACGCCCCGTAATACATTAAACACACCACAAGCAATGTAAAAATATTACTCTGACTTCAAGGAGGGCTGAGCCCCACAGACTGCTGAGGATAAAAACCACAGTCATCAATTGCAACAATCAGTCTACAATAGCAAGCAAAGATCCTTACATGTTCCCCACTGCAGACATTAGCACTGCTCAGTTGGCAGAAGGCTCATGGCAGTGGTACATCTCCAGGGCAGTAGACTTGTAGTGAAGACTTTGATTAAAATGGCAGGCTGAGGTTTTGGGGTTTTGTGTTGCCAATCATCAGCTACCATTTCATGAGATGTTGATTTTTTATATGCAGCCCACAGCCATGCCAGCTCCTAGTGGTATATCTTACCTGGTGGAGAACATCAGGACAAGAAATAGACTTGCTTTTCATTACTGTCTCCTTTTGTTGGTGGTTTGGTTTGGGTTTTTTTCCAATGCTCAGAAAATTCCTCAAAAGTTTGCAGGAATTCAAGATGCATGAGTTAGGCACGATCAGATGGCTGCTCAGCTCATAAGGAGATAGTGAGAAGGCAGTGCTACAAAGAGGACAATGGGCTTGTGGTCAAGGTGCTGGCCTGAGAATACAGACATCTGGATCCAGCTCCTCGTCAGTGACTTCAGGCAAGTCCAGTGGGATAAGCTGACCCTTAAAAATTCATACCCACACTTGATCTGCCCATGTCCTGGACTCTTCCTGCACCTCTCAGCTGGGCTTGTTCTCTCAGCTGACACCAAGGTGCCCATTCAGCCACTCAACCTTTGAAATGAAGCTGCCACATGTCCATGCATGAAGCACCTGTTTACACCCAGGTTAGTCATAACCTCCAACTCCACGTCTTTTCAATGTCTCCACACAGTCCAATTTCTCTTCCTTTCTCTACCTTGTAGTAAGATAGAAAGCTGGGAAGATGTGCAGTTTTTCAGCACTTATCTGTCCCTTTAGGTGCCTAGTCTTAGAGCACATGGTATCCCTAATATGGAATCCTATTCACTTGTGAGAGTCTGCTATCAGCAGCCCATCTGGTTAACTTTCCAAAATCAGGGTGGGAGGTTTTTTCATTAGTCCCAGCAGTTGAGTCTAGCCTGGAATCTCTCTAGCCATTTTAACTCTGTAACCTTTCACAGCAGCTTGTTCCATTGCCTAATTGTTTGAGTAGCTGAAACACATGTCTCATATACGTAGCCGGAATTTTCCTTTCTGCAGCTTAGATCAGTTTCTGCGCTTCTTTTCTCTCTGGCTAATGAGAATAACTGGCCCCTGTTCCCTTTATCACATCATTCCATGTGTTTGTAGACAGATATTTTGCCTTTCCTTAGTCTTTGTAGACTGAACATGCCTATCTCAGCTGCTTCTCATAAGACTGATTATTAAATCTTTTCTAATTTTTGTTGTTGTCCTTTGTGGTTTCTTCAATTTGTTAGTGTCTTTTCTTAAAGAGCAGCATCCAAAACTGAATTCACGATACCAGCTGAGACTTTTACCAGTGCCAAGTGGAGCAGAAAAGCGACCCTGCTTGTTTTATACATGATGTGCTCCTTCTTTATGCAGTCCAGAATATTTCATTTTAAAGCACTAATGGTCTAAATGAGAACATATAGATGTGGAACAGTTAAGAGGAAAAGAAATGTCTATGAGATTTCAAAAGGTATAAACACCAAAAAAGAGGATTGTTTGGGTGTGCTTGAGAGGAAGGAGGAGGCTAAGAATAATGGGATAAAATGAAATGGGAGGCTAGATATCAGGAAAAATATTGTAACAGTTTAAACTGTGGAAAAATGTCTCCCTGGAGAAGTGGTGCAGACTCCATAAGTTGAGTCACTGAGAACTAGACTAGACAAAGCAATGCAAACTATACAGCAAGATGACTTAATGTATTATTGGGATAGGGGCTAGATGGGCTGATAAACTTGGCATTTCTAAATTTCTTCTTCTACAGCACTCTCAAATAACAGAACTAACCTTTTCTTATGCTAATATTCACTTTCTGTCCCCAGTAACACCTTCATGTGTTCTCTATCTGACACATAAGTGTCAGCAAAGCTAATTTAGAAAGGCTTTGAGAATTTCTGGAAAAGTTTGAGGGAATTTAACATTTTTCCTGTCTCCGTATCCATGGGCCCTATATACTTGCCAGGTTCCAGTCACAGTCAACTAAACACTAACAGATCTCATGCGGTGTAAATGGAGAAAGCCAACACATCCAGCAGAGAATGTTATCCACGCCTAAACTGACAAAACTCTACCACCACCATTAGCACCATGACCTGCCAAAGAAAGGAATCACAGTGGTGCAGAAACACCAGTGGCTGGTAGCCAGTGGCAATAATCAGGGCAAATCCCCAGTCTAGACAAAGCTTTAGTTATTGTGAGCAAAACTCTCCAATCTCTGGTTCTAGTTTTCCTTTCAGTAACACGATTTTAATATTGGTGGAACTCCATAAACTTCAACAGAGTTGCTCCCAAATCACATTCCCCACAGACAAGCAGAATTTCCCTTTGATGAGAAGGGCAAAGTTAAATGATATGTCTTTAATTATCTGATGATCAGAGAGCAAAATAAAGTCAAACAAATTCTAAATATGATCTTTGCTGTTTTGTCTCTGGAGTTCACAAATATAAGGTCCAGTAACTTGGGGAAAACCAGTTGGAAGGTTGTGTGTCCACCACTGGATGTTCATCATCTCTTTTTTTTCTAGTGTCAGAGGTGCTTAGCTCTAGTCTTTTTAGCTAGATTAGACAGTTTCAGGCTCCGATATTTTACCAAACTCAGAATAAAGGCTAGAATAAATGTAAATTTCAGGTGAAGAAATGCAAGCTGATGTTATTGATGTATACTATATCTTAGAAGACAGCAGCTATGTACAGTTTTCCTTCATGGCCAAACAGTCAGATCATTCCTCGTATAAGTCTAGAACATACATTCACTTTTAAAAAATAATTTTATATTCATTTTGTATATTGCTGTATCCAAATGACTGATGCCATTCTGGCTTTCAGACCAGGTCTTTTACAACAGGGTGGTCCAATTTTGAAAGCCATAACTTTTATAAAAGAATGGTTCCTGCTTCAGAGAGTCTACAGTCTAGAACTGGCAGACTAGTAAAAAGAAAACAAAGAACTATGTTATACATTAAGATGAGCAGCATTATTGTAACATGGGGAATGTTTTTCCACTACCAAATGCTTCATAGTAAAGGGGAGTCTCAGGGGTGTAAACAAAGCATGACCTTGAAGAGGTCTGAAAAGCCAGTCTGAGGTTAAATGACAAATTATCACAAAGAGAAGAGAAGTCTGGTGTGCTTAGTTGTGTTAGTTGGAAAGTGCTGGAACCACTGGTTTAAGATGCCAAGAAGTGGCTATTACATTACTGAGATTATAGTAATTTAGTTGGGGCTGTTGCATAACAGGCTAAGATGCCTAAATTCTGCAAAACTCTCTTGTCTGGGAGGAAATTGTCTTCTTGTAATAGCTGACCAGCTCAGTAGTAGGAACCCTGAATGCATTTGCTGATCTAGTGCTAGCACATCACTGCCAAAGCTCTCTAGGAAGGAGATGCCAGTCCTTCCCTGCTTCTCTGTCAGAGTACTTGGCATAGTTACTGGCAAGATGCAGAGACATGTTAGTGAGAGAAAAGCCAGGGAAGAGAGAAATGTAGGTTATTGTGAGGACCAAAGAAGCATTCTCCCACTATTTGCTGAGCCACCACAGCACCAAACCACCTGAGTCAGATAGAGGACCCCTTGGCTCATGGCTGGGTGTCCTGAAATTTCTACATAAGTGGGTCTTCACTAGTATTGGCGTAGACTTGGAGCATTCAGGGTCTTCCAGCATTGCAAAGAGCCTTAAGGGTTGTTTTAGTTTTCTCTGTGTCCTATAAAATATGTCCTTCTATGGGTATCTGGGAGTCAAATCTACCTTAAACATTCTGGGACATATTAAACAGCCAGAATAAAAGTGCAGCATTTTGTTGCTTAGTTTAAGTACTCATAATGACACTTTTCAAAGTGTGAAGCATCTCATTTGTCTTCACTCTTTGTAGTCCACACGTAGAGTTCTTTTCACTACAACATCCACCTATGGAGTGAAGCACACCTCAGAAACCTGAACAGCCCAAGTCTAGCAACAAAGTAGTAACATACACTTTGTTTACTGAGAGGTTTGCACAGATTCAGAAGAACACAATGAAGGAACTAACTTCAGACTTTGGTCTCTTCTATTCAGGGTTTGTAGTTTATCATAGAGATAAAAACTGGTTTGAATTTGAACAGTTCTGACTTTTGAATTAAACACAAACAACTCAGCATTGTTTACTTTTGCAGAAGTTTGAACTTGATGACCACAGGTGTCATTTTTTTGTTAGTCTAAAAGACTCTGCTCTCAGAGTTAGGCAAAAGTCTTGGAAATGCTCTCATAACTGCTAAGAAGTCCTACAACTCATAATAATCCTTTATACCACCAGCTATGCAAAGCACAGAGTACATGTAGCAAAATGTGTAAGACCCTTTGTTTCTTTTAACACTCAAAATCTTTCATATCTATGCTCTAATCTTGTAACCTGTGATGTAGGTACTCATGGTCTAAAAAAAGACAGGGTCTTGAGTTACAGTCCTTTTCTTCACTCAAGGAGAAGACAAGTGGGTATTCCCTGACCCCAACCCTCAAAACACAAGGAAAACACACACCATTTAAAGCTTCAAGCATTCATTATTCAAAGCCTGAAGAAAATTATCATTTTCTGGTTTTTTTGTTTCTAGAAAATGCTTCATCTGTGCATCCACTGCCAACATGCTGCCATCACCATCCTTCAGGTTCCTCTGTTAAGATGGCCCTTGGCTCAAGGAGAAACTTTCCTTTTATCAAAACATTGCAAAAATCCTTGTCTTTTCTTGATGTGGGAGTCACAAGTTTTGTCAGCTTGAAGGATCTGCATCAGTCCTTTATTCCATTTGAAACCCATGACAAGCAAAACTGTTTAACACACGCTGCCAAGTTCTTATTATGTCTGCCTAAAAGATTTCAATTGAAATTCAATAACAAAAGTCTTTGTGCACTTGAATTCTATTGCCATTAATACTAGCTGATCGAGTGAAAGCAAATGAGATACATCAAGCATACCACTAAACAGAGAAAACAGCAGCACAAACTAATGGATTTGGAGTTCTGTTTTATCAAATAAAAATAAAAAATTAAGAAAAAATAATCAGATATTCTGCAATCAAGCCAAACTAAGCATTTCGTAGAAAAACTACAAAGTGCTGCAAAGTTTGGCGGAGCTTCTGCCCTGAAAATTCCCAGGAGTTTTAATAGATTTCAAAGTGGTTTAGTTCAGATTTTGTTCAACTTTATTATCTACTTCTTAATAAGTATGGACCAATAGTCTTGCCTCAGATGGTGGGGGTGGCAGTGGTTCTGCCTCTTGCTGCTGGAGATGCCTCCTCCCTCTTGAACTGGCAGCCCTGCTGCTCTTGCATCTTGTTTGGTGTCTTCACCTGTGTCCTGGGGAAAGGCAGGCCAGTAGATGATCCAGAGGAATTTCTGATGCACTTCTGCTCCTGCTCACCAGTGTGAAATTTTACTGTCTTAGAGGAATTTTCTGCCAGGGGTATTTTGCCTGTTGAAGTCAGGGTCCTCTGCATTTACTTTCAGGTCTTTCATATCTACAACTGTCGCTGGAAATTTGATTCTTAGCCGGTCAAATATTTAGGAAATGATTATTCCTACAATGTCTGACCATAGCCATTTAAAGTTTCCAAAGATCATGTCCACTATGCTTGTTTGTCAAGAAAAGAATAGTGAGAGAAAAATAATTGTGTGTTCGTGTACAGAAAACATGTTCCTAACACTGTACCTTTAACACCCTGAAGCCGAGCATATCAGTCTCAACACTTAGACCTGCTCTCCTTAAAGCTGGCAGAGCATAGACCCCCATCAATAGAGAGCTCTCCTGAAGGCCAGACAGAAATCAGTCACAAATCAGGGGACACAAGTAATGAATAAACAGCTCATTATACTTTAACACTTGTTTATTCAATGGCCTAATGTCATATGCAACTGGGAAAACATCAGAAATTAAAGCAATTCTACTCCTCCTTATGATATCTAGAAGGAAAATCATATTAATAGAATGGATATCCTTATGCCTATATGGTATATGCCAGTAAATTTCCTGATGTAAATCTTTATTCAGAAAGACATAATGACTCATCAACAATTTTTTAGGCTTGAGAAAAGGATTCTGCTCTGCCAGAGACATGGGGATTTAATGTGTGGAAAGATAGCCTGGCGGGCTAGATATGGGACATGGGGCTTGCCCTAGTTGTCAGTGGCACACACTTCACCTCCTTCCAACAGCCAGCATTGATTTGGCCTTTCTTACTCACCCTTCCCTTCATCTTGGAACCTCATATGACATTCCTGATTCCCCATGTACATTCACACAGCTGTGTCCTGTCTTCCCTTCCCCATTCCTGGTCCATCAGATAAATTCATTAGCAATAAAGAAGTGCATCCTGGGATGTAAACCAGCTTTAAACACAAGTCTGACAGTAGTAAAAGGGCAAGTTTGGGCTCCTTCAATCCCTGCAACATCTTCTCCATCAATGAAGCACCAGAAGTGCCCCAGATCTCTCCCCCCACAAGGGGAGATCAGTGCAGGATAACCTCACAGACATGAAGGTTACTGGATCACCACCCCCACTAGGAGGGCTCCAACTGTTCCTTACAGAGCTGTGATCACCCTCCAGTTTGAGGACGGCTCTAAGCATAACAGAACTAATAATGGCTTTAACTAAGGCACAGATGGACCCTCACAGTGCCATGAAAGTTCACCATGCTGCTGGGGCAAAAAGCAAAGAGACTTCCTTTTCCTGGACTAATGGGGTGCACCTATTCCTTCATTCCTGGGAAAGTGGAGGGGAGGGCTGTAGAAAGCTGCCTTGTTAAAACAAAGAAGGGACAGCAGGTACAACTCCCCTGAGCCCCTACCTCAAATGGCAGAGATGATCCCTCATCCACTCCTGGAAAAGCCTCTGCTTCTTATTGATCTCATGATGTCTCACAGCCAATTCACAGAGCCCCGTCACACAGCACAACATGTCAGAGCCCCTGTCCTTGCTGCAGTAACTTTCATCAAGAAATCTCATTTTGCTGCCTACTGGCTACAGCCTCAACTCCTCACCCTATATCACCATGCCCAGTGTCTGAACAGACATATGGGCTTATCCTGTGGAAAACCTTCAGGGAGCTTCCTCCCACACCAGCAGTGACCCTGTGGTTCTTCCACGGAAGAGGCAGCTGCAGAACTACTGTGATTTCTGTGTCACTACAGGGACAGGCTGCAGGGATAAATGTCTTTGTATTGTCCCAGTGTGCAGCACTGCACAGCAATTCCTCCTCCAAAAAGCTGAGATTTTTATTAGATAGAGTCTACAAATCAGTCTCTTCTACTGACCTGGCTTGCAACAGCAGCAAACACAGGAAATCACCTTCTTATTCCAAGTTCACTTTGAAACCCACTTTTAGTACATTGGCCACTTGAAGGGCAAAAGCTGGGGCACAAAGGGCAAAGAGGAAAGCAAAGTTCATTATTGTACTAGACAACCAAAAGCTGCAGTGCTCTGCCAATCACACAAGGATCTCGTTATGATCTCTGGATGCTGCATCACCACTTCACCCTCAGGTTGTTCATGTCTCCTCTGGCCCTGTATTCACTCATGCATGAGCTCAGCAAGCCATCACTCACACAGTGAACCCTCATAAAACACATAGCACCCCATGGCAGCCCCCTCTGCTGCAAACTCAGCCAGGGCTCTTCAAAGCCAGCCTCTGGACTGTTCACTTTTTAGCTTCACCTTATGGTAGGGAAAGTAATCCAGTGGAAACTCTGCTTGGGGTCTCTGCATTCTCCATTTGTCAAGTCTTTTTCATTTTCAGGTCTTTGAGGAGCTCCAGATGCAATTATACAAGTCTCTTGCTCTGTTTCCAATGCCTTCTGCATCAGAGGAATTTGCCTTTAAAATAGACTTAGTAACTGCCAGCTTTCCTGCATTCCTTTATCCCTGAAATTATTTTCCTTAGAGACCTTACTTACCAGTTCCCCAAGTCAGTTGAAGTCTACTTTTTTTGGAGTCATTATGCATATTCAGCTGGTCTAATTTTTTTCCCTTGGAATAATGAACTTTATCATTTCATGCTTGCTTTCATCCAAATTAGCACCCAATCTTTAGATGGTCAGGCTGTTCTTCTCCGCTAGTCAGAAATGGGTTTAAGGTTGCTGCACCCTTGCCCACTTCCTCCCACTTTCTGAAACATCATCATCTTCACATCCAGGAACATAACACCTCATCTATATCTAGCTGAGTTGCTCTTGGTGGAGGTATCAAAGCAATTATCACATCTTACTACTGAAAGAGTTGTCCTACTGATGTCTCTTCCTGTTGCTTGGGGGAAAAAAAATAAAAAAAGAAAGAAAGAAAAAAAAAGCTACTTCCAGTCCCAATGAGTTGATCAGTAATAAAAATTCCTGATAATTGCCCCTGGTTTTCTTCCTTTACCAGAAATGTTCAACTGATGCCTCTCCTGTTCTTTCCTAAACACCAGGGCTTGGTGCTCAGTGCCTCCCTTGTCCTCAGTTGTACCTCCTGGACAAATCATCCATACCATTCCTCAACTCCCATGGTGTGCCCCGCAAGACTGCCATTAAGGTTATAGTTCTGCCACCAAGGTGTAAAACATATTATATTTCTTTGATTATTTTCTTTTAGGTATGAAATGGATAAAGTTTTATAGATTAAATTATGTAGAAAATTTTGGTAAGACATAGAATCACAGAATATCCTGCATTGGAAGGGACCCACAAAGATCATAGAGTTCAACTCCTGAAAGGGTGTGGAAAAGGCTTGCTCTCCAAAAAGTTGAATGTGGGTATAAATGGAAAGCACATAGTCAAAAAAAAACAAGAAAAAACCAAACAAACCCAACAACAACAGCAAAAAAAACCCCAACACCCTCAGTTTTTGCATGTAGGTTGCTGAAAAGCTGGAAATTCTACAACAGGTAAACAAAGAGACTGCATAATTTCTTGGATGGACCCCCACATACAGGTATCTCCTGGGTTAGCATCAACATGACTGTGGGAATCCCCTTGTATATTAGAGAGAAGGAGCAAGTTAAAGGGCTGCAGCTCCTCATTGACCATATGAGGAAAACCTCATTTTTTCATAACACATTTTTTCCCATGAAAGGGAAGAATGAAAGCTAACAGATGCTTTCTTCGTGAAAACTCTATTTCCTTAGTGTTTCTTTTCAAAGTCAAGCGTGCAATTCCTTCTGGCCAGACAGACCTTTCACGTGCAGTATAAATCTCCTGCATCTCTTGGAAGAGGATTTGGAAGCCTTCCTGGCAGGGAAAATATCTACAGCAGTTCCCACTGGATTGAAATCACTTCTATTCTTCACGTCAATAGGTTAAGGGGAGTCGTACAGTCTGTACCTTCTATAGGTTTTCTAGATGCCACTGCTTTCATGGCCTTGTAGAGATGCTCCCTTTTTCCTGTGAACACTTTTGGCCCTGTGTCTTTAGACATATTTGATCTTCCCCTCCTGTGCTCCACCCCAGAAATGGCTGCATTGAGTGGGGTGCTGACTTGTGTGAACTACTTGATCTCTTAGGATAAAAGGTGCTATTTGAATGCAAAACACTCTGAAAGCTTCCCACTTCTAATGGTTTTGCTTTCCCACGCTGGAAAATATCTCGGATATTCATTTCAATTTTTATTTTGTTTCCACTTTTGTGGTCCTTACTAAACTGAGGAATGCATATCTTCTGTGAGGGGAAGGGCCATCTGAGCCTCAATCCAGACTCCCATGTGACAGATAACTTCTGGTCTGAGTAATGGTACCAACCAAATTCCAAATTCTGGATAAACCTGGCCTTAGAGGGCCATTCAAAGATTGCCATCCAAACTTTGTAGTGTGCAGGGCTAGAAGAAATATCTACAAGTTGACTAGTCCATTCCCTTAACCTCAGGAAAAATTGACCCACTCTATGACTATTGTTTCTATCTGTTTTCTACCCATCAGTATTCTTTAACTGGGCTTATAAATCACTAGCAGATGATAACCAAGATAGCCAAGTCCATATTCACAGCACTCTGCCCTATGCACACGCTGCTTGAGTTTGCTACCGGTATTTGGTAGTCTGGGATGACTTAGCAAATACCCAGACAAACCACTCAGAGTGCAGCAAGAGCCATATTATCTTGGAATTCAGAAATGGTATTCTCCAGTTGAGTGTTCCCACTGAAATCACTCCAAACCATTCATCTCTTTCTCATCCCCCCTCTCACATGGCAGGCTTGAGAGAAGACTTGGAGACAAAAGGTAAAGATCACTGGTTGAGATGAGAACAATTTACTGGAAAGAGCAATGACATAAGAAAATAAACAGTAAGATCAACAATATTGTTGTGTACAAGAAATGAATTATTCACTCGTGGTTTGTCGCCCCCAACAACACCCAAGCACTCACTCATCAGGCTAACCCAAATACAAAGGGACCCATTCCCCCATTCCTGGAAAATAATGTGATGTGGTACAGAATAATCCAGGTTCCACGGCTACTCCCCCCTCCTGGCTAGTGCAAAAATTGACCATGTCCTGACTGGAACCAGGCCAGGCTGGCAATGCCACCCTCAAGAAGACATGACAAAAGACAGTACTGTCATTTGGAAAGAAGCCTTGCAGATGCCCAGCAGGAGAAACAGCCTGTATGAAACAGCTCTGCTACCATGGGACCACTAACAGGATTTCCCTGTGCATCCCCAAATCATGTTGGTCTGCCAGCAGAGACTCATGTACCAGCTTCTCACCAAGCATGGCCATGCCCAGCACCCTCTGTCCCTGTGCCTGCACAGGGCTCACCCCACTCCCTCTGCTCAGGAGCGTTTTCAGCAGTCAGGTTTTGGATTCTGTCTCAGATTGCTTGGTGCATAATGATCTTTAATCACAACCAGCCAAAGCCACTCTCAGATTATTTCATTTGCCTGCCTGTAGCTCCACAGTAAAATACATATGTTATCATCATCGTTTTCTCATTTTGTTCCATTGCAAGAGTCTCAGATGGGGCTGGGTTCTGTGGGCTTTGATGTGTGTTTTTTTAAACTGCATGAGAACTATATTTAGTTTCAGTTCACTTGCAGTGTCAGGCTTCCCTGTCATGGCCCTCTGCCTTTACCTTGGCAGTGTTACAAGTTCCAATTATGGCTTAAAAATCTGGCTGTGGAGAAGGAAAACTGCTGGCTTTTTCTTCATTACTAAACAAGGACCTTCTGTTGTCCACAACACGTGCCTGACGTGAAACCATTTAGGGGCCCTTGAAGAGGCAGTTCTGCTGCTGTCCTGCCTTCATGATCTCTTGAAGTCCTCAAAGTCTTAAAGACTTTCCTGCTATAAAAGCCCACAAAGCCTTTGGTGTAAAAACAGAGCTCAGTCCCCCTTTGCTGATCTCTTCTTTCACTTCCAGTCTGACCTGTCAGACAGAAATCCTACTTTACTTAAAAAAAAAAAAAAAAAAAAGGGATGGAAGTGGGAACACTCATTTGAAGCCAAATGACCTATTACATACAGACACATCCACTTACCCTATGGGCTGAATTGTAGTACTCTGCCTTAAAGCCAACACAATGAACCAACATTTCTCAGGGAATATGAAAGAAGGAGATTTTATTCCCTTGGTTTCCAGTACCATTTACAGTAGCTTTTATGTTACCCTGGTTAACAGTCAGCTTCTGGCTAACACATATTAGATTCATCCACCAAACAAAACATTTTCTTTTCTGACATTGGATGTGAAGAATATGTTTGTTTTAAAGTGACTGTCTCGTTAATATGTTTCATTGAATTATACACCCTGTAAAGAAATATTGTCCCATTATTAATATATACTATAGCAATATCCAAGAAAAACTTCTAGAGGAAATAACATAGTGAAAAGCCAGCTCTGTCTGCACTTTACATATTTATTTTTTTCTTCTTGAGCAATGCTTTATGTTTCCTTGAACATAAAGGAAATATTGTCAGCTCATGATTTTAAGAATTTTATTTTCCAGGTCAAAGGAAAAACAAGGGAATTTGCGCTCCTTTCTCCTCAAAAATGGGTTAGGGGTACTTTAAGTTATATTACTCTGGTTAAAATCCACTACCAATATCTTGCAATAAAGACTTTTGTTGTTCATTTGACACATAATTGTCATGGAAGAAACTTCCAAGTGACACTGACCTCTAATGATATCACAAAGTCACACATTAAGAGCCCTGTTTAGGACCAAGACCAAGTCAAGATCCTGATGTCATCTTCCTCAAGGTGGCTGTCCCCAAGTGATCTCCACCAAGTACGTGGAGCAGCACTCCCTGGTCACTTCACCACCAGAGGACAGGGGGACACTGGGGATATCAGGAAACCCCCCAGCTCACCCAGGCCTGGTTTACATGCAGAAATCGCCAGCCCTTAATGCTTAAATTGGTTGATGAGTGCTTTATGCTGATTTAGCTTAATTTGGGAACAAACTCAATTAACCTGAATCAATGTTAGCCACTAAAGGGGTTGTACTGACTAAACTAAATTAATTTAGAAACCTATTTAGTTAAATTGTAACAATTTGTGTATGCAGACAGACCTCCATTTAGCACACACTCTCACTGACTTCATTTGAAAGAGTAAAACCCCTCGCAGAAGACACCTCTTTCTACAATTGCATAAGGCACTGCATCTCAAAGGCAGATGTGTGCACATGTATGGGGCTATATGTGCACACATACACACATCATTTCTTACAGACTCCTCTCTCAGTCAAATTTTCCCACATTTTAACTAATATCCAGCAAAGGTTACTCAGCCCAAGTCCTTAACATTTTTAAAAAATATGTGGGGTTAAATTTACATTTATGCATGTGAAAGCTGAGTCGTTTTATTTTGAGTCACACTTCACAAGTAAGGCATCAGCAGCCTGGAGAAGGGGAGACTGAGGGAAGATCTCAGCTGTCTATAGCTTCCCCATGGGGAAAGGAGAGGGGCAGACACTGATTTCTTCTCCATGGTGACCAGTGACAGGATCCCAGAGAACTGCATGAAGATGTTTCAGGGGAAGTTTAGGTTGGACAACAGGAAAAGCACTGGACAACACTCTCAGTCACATACTGTGGCTCTTGGGGCAGTCTTGAGCAGGCCCAGGAGCTGGACTCAATTATCTTTATGGTTCCCTTCAAATTCAGGATATTCTATTGTTCTATGCTTCTCTGATCTTCAGAAGACCTATTTTACCTTCTTTTCACATCTTTTTTTCCTCCAGCACAGCCGAAGGCACATGTACACCATAATGAGCCTGTGGAGGCTGTGATCCCCCAGCTGCTCTGCTCTATGATGGAGGATGCCCCAGTGGGCACAAGGCAGGACAGGGACCTCAGCCCTCCCAGCACCTCAGGACAGGACAAGGAACAGCCAAGGCCAAATGTGCTTTGATTAGTCCTTGCTGTACTGGCTCAGACTGCCACTTTATGCCTCTTATCTATTTGAGATGGGGTCAGGATCTACTCTTCACCTCTTCCCAGCCTCTGGTTACAGGTGAGGACAAGGACCAACAGTGTGCTCTCCCCCATCAGATGGGGATGGTGAGAAAGAGGAGGAGCAGCATTCTGTCAGCCCTAGCAGCACCTCAAGGGCAGATCTGGGGGCTGACAAGATCAGTAAGTGCATTTCTATTGTCATGAAACCACAGGATGTCCAACTCTCATTCTGCATTCCCCATTCACACAAACATAGCAGATCTCAAGTCCCCTTTAAATAGATGAATTTTTTCCTCCCTGCCATGCCTATGCCAAATACACAGGGCATTGCAGAACCCATCTACCTGTACTATGAAGTCACAGCAGTTTCCTAAGGCAGAAAATTGTTCTGGTGGCATAGTGGTGAATGCATCATCGCTTCATCTTCCTCAGAAGATCTCTCCCTAAATGGGTTCTAACCGAATAGGTTTAAACATAAGTCCCAGGCTTTCTTTTTGTTTCCTATTTTATAGCACTGGGAAACTAAAATGTAACCCTGGAAACATGCTCCAGGCTCTCTTTGTATTCTGTTGAAGCAGAAGTCTGGGCAAGCATCCCTCCATCACTCGTGCTGCCTCCCATGTTGCACCTGCACACTTTGATACTGGGTGCTGATAAAATTGCAGTTTGCAGAAGCAATATCCTTGTCCCTTTCTCTGTGATTTTGGCTTCCCAAGGATTAAAGTGGTTTCTCTGACGGAACCTCAGTACATATCGCAACACCAAAGCTCAGCAAAGACAGAAACTTCCTTTGTTGTGCAAAGTTATGACAGGAAATAACACTGGGTTGGACTGATAAGCCTTTCACATTCACCTGCTGCATATCAAATGTTTGGGAAAGGTGTGTAGCAGGACATTCGAAGTCAGCTATTCACTGCCAAGGCTTTATAGCAGCTTTGTAGATGTCAGGCTTCTGGATGCAAATAAATTTATGTCTCTTCCACAAAGAAAGTTTGAAAAGTGTATTGATAATGCCTCTGTAACATGACTGCCAGACTGGCGTTAGTATAACAATTGCTTCCACTGCTCCCAAAAACAAGCCTATGATGAAACAAACACTACTTTATTTTTAATACCATGGCAGTTCTGTGTTGAAATATTTTTTCGGATTGCCAGACACCAGCACTTGCGATGTTGGATCACAGAGGTTTCTAAGCTGCCTGTCAGTGTTTACACAGTGTGAGTGTCTGTTGTATTTCGTATGGGATTAAGTATAATCAAAATTCATGTTACCCTTTGCAAGCTAGCATCAGAGGAAGGCATGTATATTTCAGCTAATTAATTAACAGGATGAATGTGTTAACGTGAGCCTCTTGAGACTCGGCTTAATAACCCACTAAGGGTCATATTTGCAAGTGGCAAAGCTTCTGTGGCTATATACTGAGCCATAAATTATGGGTGAGGCCATTTTCTTTCCCAGTCCTGACTATCTAGATTCAGAGGGTTGTTGTGACTCTGCTTTCACAGAAGGGTGAGGTTTGTTATTTTTCCTTGTTTTTCTCTTAACTCTTTCTGTGTAACTCATTAAAACCCTCTGAATGGCACTGATCACAGTGTGAGGAAACACAAGGTTCCCTTTCCACCCACCCACAGGAGGCATGGAGGCTGTGTTGCCTTCATTATCTAATGCTTCCCTGGTGTTTCTAAGACAGGGATTTAAATTAATTTGTAAGCATCACACCAGCAAAGCCCATGTCACTGCAAAGAAACAGCAAAATGATGCTCTGTGCAGAGCCATTCCCTTTGCAGAGGCCTGTTGCCAGCTGATGACCAGCCCTGTTGTAGGTCACCTTCCCACCTCTGCTACAGTGAGTCTGTGAGCACATTAACCTACAGAGATGGGAACAGTTGGCCTGTTGCTTGATGAAGGTCTCTCCCCACATCTCCTACAAGATAAGCTGTGGAAGTGGGAACAAACTGAGCTGAAGGAGCCCACTTTAGCATTCCTGGACCCACTTTCCAAATGGGCACACTGAACCTAAACCCAAAAATTAGGTTCAGCTACAAAATTCAGATGAGAAGCTGAGAACCTCTGCATCACCTCTCCACACTCCCTGTTCTGTAGAAAATTCTGCAGATCTTTAAGATTTTGTAAAGCCCCTGCTAGCCAAAATTTTGTGTGTCTCTAAAGAGAAGCTGGTGAAAGCCAAGCATGAGATCACAGCAGACTCCACTCTGCTTTCCTTCACACAGCCCACAGCACGAACACATGGAGAAAAGCCAAATCCTTCTGCAAAAAGCAAGGAGCCTGCATATCCTTTCTAACGCATTTTAATTACAAAAGTGGCACAAAATAAATCCTGAAAGGGCAGCATGCAGCTGACAGAGATGGGGACCTGGCTTTCCTTGGCAGTGCTAGGTTAGCAGTTGGACGCAATGACCTTGGAGGTCTTTTCCAGCCTTGATGATTCCATGACTTTGTTATCTTGCCCCCATGTTCTTGGGGGTGTCTGTCACAGGTGAGATGCACAGGTTGCCCACAGAGCTATGGGCCCTCACAGAGCCCCTCCACACATAAGGGCAGAGGCCAGAACAGATGAGAGAAGGGTGTCAGGACCTTTGTAGGGAA
Source organism: Chamaea fasciata (assembly GCF_029207755.1). Lineage (NCBI taxonomy): Eukaryota > Metazoa > Chordata > Aves > Passeriformes > Sylviidae > Chamaea > Chamaea fasciata. The sequence continues at coordinate 10,517,771 of NW_027094086.1, read as the reverse complement.
TCTGGCTCATCAGTTTTCCTCAAGGATGTAAAATGGCAGAAATAGAAAATCTTGTATGGGGACTGCAGTGCTGCCCTCCTCTCCCCAAAGAGCATGGTAGACACAGAGCTGAGCCATGAGATTGAGCCACATCCCTCTCTGGACTGATGGGCTTAAGGTCACAGCTGCACTGGCAGTTTGTCCTGCAGTGGGGTTGGAAGGGCCAGGCGTGCTCCCCACTGGGCTGGCTCATAGGCAGTGATCTTGGGCAGGGATCAGTGAAACTCTCTGCTGAAGGAATCTCACAGCTTCACACCAGCTGGGCTGTGAAACAGGACTGCCTTATCACCACCTCCCTCTGCAGAAATCCTCCAGGCTCACACACACCCTGGCTGTGTGGGAGATGGGGTACTTGGGATGTCGAGTTTCTCAGGCTTCTCACTCCTCCAGCCCAGGTCTTTCCACCAGAAAGTCTTCATTATTTAGGGAAGTTGCAAATCCATGGGGTAACCTCTTCAATGACAACACAAGGGGAGGGAATAGCCTCTAATAAAACAGGAAGCTCCAACATATAATCTGGGGTGTTCATTTCAATTAGGGATCAGCTTCATTACTCCTCAAGTTTTATAGCTACTGTAGCTCTCAGTTCCTATGAAGGGTGAGACTACACAGGAGATGTCTGAAAAGTCTGATGGGACAAGTGAGTGAAATTGCAAAATGCATTCACCAATGAAGTGCCCAAGGTCAGGGTTTATTTGAACAGGTCTCTGGCTACATCCAAGAGGTTTATGGATCTTGCCCTGAGGAAAAGAGCAAGTTAAAACGCCACTGAACACATCTTTCCCACAGCATTTAATTCCTCCTTAGTCCTGTTTGGGGTTGGTGAGTTAATGGCCTAATCACTTGTAACAAAATGTCCCAGCTTAAGCACCAGGGAGAGTGGGAAATCATACTGCTCATCGCTGCTGAGCTGGCATTTCTCTGTATAAATAGGAGCATTCTGGGTTACAAAGACATGCCTGAGTTGAAAATTGAGGAAAATCAGAGCTTAGTCCTCTCATTTACCTACACTTGAGCTAGAAGAGCAAAGATGCTTATCTGCCACTCAGTGGCACACAGATACACATCTGCCCTGCAAGATGTGTTGCACAGATCACAGACAACTCCCCATTCTTCTTTAGGAGAGTGGGGAGTCTGAAGATACAGAGTATACGTAAGCAAACCAATTCAAATATTGTATTTAAATCCCATGGTTACTATTCCTCTCTTTCATGCTCATCATCACTTGCAGGACAGTTCATATTTGCAATTCACTGGATCAGCTGTCTGCCAACCCACTCTCACCTGCCATGGGGAGAGGACCCAGGCAGGACCCAGCAGTAGATGCATGTCCTCATCCCACCAGAATCCTATCAGACCTCAAAGAAACAAGCACTGTTGAGGCACCCCTCCAATGAAGTGTGCTCAAGAACTTTAACCAAACAACTCCACATGGTTCCAAATGGATATTGTTTTCCAGCTGCAGCCTGGAGAAGCTGCAAACTCCTGACAAGTTTCTCAAAATGCTGCATTTAGTGATCTCTACCTCACTGAACATTTTAATAAGTTTCTGGGCATCCAGAAGCCTTAGTAGGGAGGTCAAAAACTCATCATCAGCCTCTTTCCGTACCCTGAAGTTACCATCCCTTCAGATCTAGCAGTGGAACTGTACCAGAGTTGCTCTCTGCAGCTCCCAGGGTTGCGTCATCTGCTCACATCTGTAGGCATGTGCTGTCAGCAAATGGTTTTACTCTTTTGTCTTTGCCCCAGCTTCACAGTCCAGTCCTTCCCTTCACCAGCTGTGGTGTTCACTTTACCCTTCTGGAGAGCTGAGTCGGTTCATTCAATTAGCAAAAGGTTCATGCATGTATATGATCAGCACCTGAGCCTAGCACAAGAGAAGGAGTGCCTGGCCATGTTAGTGGTAAAAGTGGGTCTGTCTTCACTTGGGGAGGGTAAATTGGTGTAATTGCTCTCACCAACCCACTGGTATAGACCAAACTTAAAGTACCCCTTCAAAAACACACCATTCAGAAAACCATTCAATCAAGACATAAATAAATAAATGTTGCTTACATTATTAAGTTTAAATGCCCTCCCCATTTAGTGAGGAGGGAAGCTTAGGGTGGGAAGGACCACATAAGCAGTTATTTCAGGAGGTATAGGCATGGGAGTAGCCAGAGTAGTAAAGAGAATCATGACAAGCAGACAGGGATGATAACCTCTTACCCTGGCACAATTCTATCTGGAATACCCTACCTGATCACAGCCTGAGACCACACAGGAAGAGCGAATGGTATGAATTTACCTACCCCACACATCAGTCATCGCACCCAGCCACACTGCTGCAAGAACACCTCTGGGAAACCATTATAGCCATGCTTCAGCTGTGGTTTTGTAGGCTTGAATTTGTAATTGCAGGCTCAGCATTCACTCTGAAAGTGGCCTGCTGTATCTAATTTCTAACTGTGCCCTGCCTAACAGTCACAAGTGAGGTGCCAGCCAAAGCTACGCAGTGTTTTGTTGGAGTGGAGAACAAGGGGCGTTGCAAAGAAAAGACCTTGGCAGCCCTCATGGAGGGCTACAGAGGCACACAAGGGCATACACAGGCTGCAAATAATCACACTTCCTACAATTGCCCAGTTTCACTGAGCTGCCACTGCACTGGAAGAGGCTTTACAAGCAAGTCAGACCTTTGCCACACTTGCAAGTCCGCATAGAAATTATGCTCCTCTTTCGGCTATATTTTTCCACTTGTTGCCATGATAAGGAAGAATCTGATATTTCTCCCACCAACTAAGGAGGTTACAAAGACAGTTTCCACCTCCTCTGCCTATCAGTTAATTAGCACACAGGAATGTGCTGTCAATAAAAGGTTTTCTTCCTTTTGATTGGGTTCTCAAAAGCAGGTTCTGAACATATATTTTTTACCTAAAAGAAATTAGAAAGTGCAGCCACAGGTGCCCCATGTCACAGAGTACCTGTTTGCATGTGATGGAGGAATAGAAGGACTATCTCTGCCTCACTTGAATTTCCAGACACAAGAAGGCCAGATAAAAGGAACCTTCCACCTCTTTCATAGTTGGCTGTGAAATGTGCTAACAGACAGTATAGCTTCAATGGTACGAGGTTCCAGAGATCCCAACTGCTTTTAGAAAGAATCAAGCATGTGATTCAGTAGCTCTGGCAAAACTCCAGGCACATAATTTCCATCTGACCCTCCACTATCATTGTGTCATCAGCTTGATAAGATACTCAGAGCTGTCTTGAAGTGCCACAGAAGAATGCGTGAAAGCCGCTTTCTTTTGACCTGGAAATAAAAGATTTTTGCAACTAATGATGGTACTAAATAAACAAATGCGCCACCACCCTTTACCTAGACACATGTGTGTCCTGCTGCCTGGATGGGCCCTTGATGTCATTAATGGAATTCTGTGCACCCATGAAAGACTTCCTGCACCGATTGGATTCCTTGACAAGAACTTAAATGTAACATAAACTCTGTGCAGATGTAGGACTCGACATTTGTAAAGCTGCATGAAAGGGCAATGCATCATACTACCTAGTCTAATTCTGGTTGTTCTCTCCATCAGTGCACTTTCCTTAATGCCACCGGAGTTAAATCACTGTGAATACGTTCAACTTCTTTTTTACCTAGTTGAACCTGATCAACAGACGTGGGTATCCATCACTGAACTTAATGGGCATTTTTTATGCTTCCAAAATATGCAAGAGATACCCAGTTATAGATGTGTATACATGTTGTTGAGCTCTCACCCCAGCCAGCAACCAAATACCACACAGCCACACACTTACTCCTACCCTTCCTCCCACCCCCAGTGAGACAGGGAGGAGAATCTGAAAGAGCAAAAATCCATGGCTTGAGATAAGAACAGTTTAATAAGTGAAATAAAGTTGTCAGTAACAATAATAATGAAAATGATAATGATGATTATGATAATAATAGTAATAGTAATTGTAAATAAAAGCAAAAAGAGACAGAAATAAAATCCAGGAAAGACAAGTGATGCACAATGCAATTGCTCTTTACCCACTGACTGATGTTCAGCCCAACCCCAAGCAGCAATCAACCCCTTCTGACAAATTCCCCTCATTTTATACATGGAGCATGACATTCTAGGATGTGAAATATCCCTTTAGCTAGTTCAGGTCACCTGTCCTGGCCATTCTCCTTCCTGGCTTCTGTTGCATCTCCTTCATTTGCAGAGCACAGGACACTGAGACGTCCTTGACTCACGGTAAGCACTGCTTAGCAACAACCAAAACATTAGCGTATTATCAACTTTATTCTCATAGAGGACCCAAAACACACCAGCTACTAAGAATAAAATTAATTCTATCCCAGATGAAACCAGGATGCATGCCATGAAATGCAAGCTTGGTTATTATCAAGGTAACATCTGCAGGTTTTGTGCCCCAGAGTCCTCTTAAGCTGTGTAAGGCACAACCAAGAATCAGTTCCCACACTGAACAGCTAATGTAATATTAATTTTAAATGGACAGAGGACAGATTCATCAGATATAGAAAATACCAAGAGACAATTAAACAAATAGTGGTCTGAGGGCTAGGAGACCTAGCTCATCAGCTGTTTAATCCTCCCATGATTAACAAACCAAAAAAATTTAATGTCTTCAGAAGGATAATTGTCCCACCCTAGACATGGTGTGTACATCCATAAGAAAAGTCATCCATAAGTATGTCAAACATAGGAGCAATTGTGCTTAAAGGCAAGTGTCACCTGCTAAGTCAGAGAAAATCCAGGTGGGCATGGCCAGAGCTCGAAGAAGAGCTACAGCTGCACAAACAGTTGGCCAGGTGGAGCCTACAGATCTCTGCAGAAGGATTATGCAATCTTGCTGCAAATGTTTTGGAAACACTGTTTGTTCTTTTTTCTGTTCACTCAGCAGGGATTACAGGCATAGTAACTTCATCTATCATTTGCACAAGGAGATAAGAGCAAGGAAGGTGTAGGGCAGATCAAGCATCCCTCCTTTCCCCGTTCTCACACTTCCTCCACTGCAAATTTTAAAGGTGTACAGTACAGCTCATGTGAGTGCCTCTTATCTGGTTAATACGAGGTAGGAGAATGTTGAACTAGTTTATTGCTTCCTGCAGCTGTACCACCTGAAGTTCTGATCTATCTCATCAAATATCATAAATGGCTGTAATGATGGACAGACGTGGTCCTACCTTGCAGAAAGGCACCTCTAGAAAATGTAAAACAAGCATGGGGGTCTCTGTAGTTGGGGGTCTCCATAGATGGAGGCATTTTGCTGCCACCTTTCAGAGGTCACAAGATCAAACGTCCAACAAGGACATTGGGCTCATATCCTAGGTTTCATCAGAAGAGCTGTGCTCAGCAGCTTGAGAGAGGTGTTTCTCTCCCCTGCTTTGCACTTGTGAGAGCCCACCTGGAGTACTGTGGCCACCTCTGGGGCCTCCAGAGTAAGAAGAACATGGAGGAGTTGGAGTGAACCCAGAGGAGGCCACACAGGTGATCAGAGCCCTGGAACACCTCTCCTAAAGAGTCTGGGAGAGGTGAGGCTGTTCAGCCTGGAGGAGAGAAGGCTACAGGAAATCCCCATTGTGACCTTCCATTACCTAAAGGGGACTGAAAGAGAACTAGAGACAATGTATAATGATAAGGAGGAAAGGCTTCACACTGAAAGAGGAAAGATTTAGATTAGATATAAGGAAGAAATTCTTTCCTGTGAGGGTGGTGAGGTATTGGAACAGGCCGCCCAGAGAAGCTGGGGATGCTTCATCCCTGGAAATGTTCAAGGCCAGGTTGGATGAGGCTTTGAGCAACGTGGTTTAGTGGAATGTGCCCCTGCCCATGGCAGGGGAGTTGGAATGAGATGATCATTAAGGTCCCTTCCAAGCCAAACCATTCTCTGATTCATAAGCAGACTGCTCATTACAAAAATGTTGAGTTTGGCCCATATATCACCAACCAAGGAAGGGAAGATTTTCACATTTATTCAAGGAAGTTTTTGTGGAGACACATATCAGGCATTTGAGTGTCTTCACCTGCCCTGATAAATATTTTATTCTTCTTAGTTGGATAGAGCAAAGAGGAGACCTGCAATGTACTTTTGGACCCTAACTTTACCTAACTTTCAATTACTTAATTAAGTAATTCCTAAATTCACTACATAGTTAAGGAAGAGAAGGTTTCTAGAGGGAGATGCTGCAAACCAAAGTTTCCCACTTGGCTTTGTGCCCTGATGTAATTTGATTAAACCAACGTCTTCCCCAGTCTCTGAGATGTGAGGGGCCTTTACCTTGGAGAAGGTGACTGTGTTCATCTCAAATTTCCAATTTGTGAGAGTGTCAATTCTAGTAAAGGCCACTGCAACCCATGATGTTACATGCAATACAAGTGCAAATTATTATAAATGCAAAGTGTAATTAGTTGTCTAACTGCTTATTGGAAAACCTCTAAACCTTCCACAGTGATAATGAAAAGCATATGGTGAAGAGCATTTTCAAAACACCCAGCTATATTTTCTTGAACAGCACTTTGTTTACACATTATTTGATTGATTCCCTCCCCCATCCCCAGAGGCTCTTCTTGAGGGTGTTGAGGAATCCAGAGTGTATGAACCACTGACAATATTTACTGAGAGTCTGGTAACAATCAAGCAACCTATATGTCTGATTCTCGTTATTAAATATTCCAAACTTTTATTGAGATTATTAGAACCTATTTAATGGCTCACTGAACTTAGAAACCATACAATTTTCTTATTAGACATTTCCATCTAAATATTTATGATACCAGTTCATACGAGAACTAACAAAAGACACAAAAAATGAGGAAGAGGGTGGGATTTCCTCAGATGCCTGGGAGCAAGATCTCCCCGTAACTCTAGCATAAACCAGTGGTGCAAGTTAAAGGAAGCTAACTGAGAGACACAAAGCAAATCTGATGATGATGAAAGGAGAACCTGGTCATGTCTTTAAGGGAGTCTGCATAAATTTGGATACAAGGCTCTTTTCCATGATTAAAGAGAATATTTGTAATTACTCATTTCATTTCTTTTGGGTGTGGTAAGAAGTTTTCCAGTCGAATCACTGCCTGGTATAAACGGATATATCTATTTCAAACTAGAATATAAGTCAAAATTCCAACACATTTTCCATCAGCATACTAAAAGCACAGCTGTGGCTGAGGAAAAAATCATTATGGTTTCTTCTTTGGATGGAGTATTGATGGAATTCTGAGAAGGACATAAGTTATGATAGCTTGGGAACAAATCAATGCAACCTGTATCTTCAGATCCTCTAAACCTCTAATAGTTCTACATACTCTGGGGTCTGAGTTATCAACAGAGAAGAAACAAAGAAGACAGGACTGTTCTTCTTATCTAATTACCAGAAAGGACAATCCTACTGCCAGAATTCTTCAATCCAGGTTGTTTGAATGTATTTCTGTACCAGTCAGAAAGCACAAGCAAAGTCACTGCAGGCAGAACTCTCAGAAGAAAGTGAGGAATACACAGGCAGTCAGAGCAGACACCACCTTCTTGCTTCTGCTCTGTGTTCCATGAAAACAGACACGTTTGAATCCAGTTGCAACAACGTGGCACTAGGCCTGCCTCAGATGCCTTGTCACTAGAGAGGAATTTTTGGCCCAGGCTAATACTACGATGCACAGCTTCTAGACAGGATCTGGCTTGCATCCAGCTGGCTTGCAGTACTGGGAAGAAGGACATGAAAACTTTCTGACCCATCCACAAAGAAGCACTGACGTTCAAGGGCATAATCTTCAAAATTGCTGCCTCATTGTACAAACACCTCTAGTTTTCAGCTTAAGGTTGTGTAGGCTTCTAATGTTCTGCTTGAGGGCTCTGTAGGAGTGTTGCATAATACCAAGAAGAGCGAAACTTGGCACCTAGCTGACTCCTAAACCTGATCAGGAATGTCAATAGCCAGCTGGTTTTCATTTTGGAAGAGAGAGAAGGTGATAGTGTGCACGACCTACCACTATCAGAAAGGTGAATCAACAACAAATAAAAATAATGTGAGTTTCAGGGTACCCTTGTCTTTTTTTCACCTTCAAGGTTAAAAGACTTGAGCAGAATAGAGAGCAATTCCACCCAGACTGCTGTGAAAGCTGATGTGGGACTGGTTTTGTGCAGTATACATAAGTATGACTGGGAATCTAAAAATAGGAGTGACAAATCACTAGGCCTGGGAATTCTCCACTGATGTAGCCACTGTGATGCTAAAGAAGAGCATGGCTCCAGCTAAATTAGGTCATGAGATATTAGCACCTTTCTCTTTATGTTCCTTTTTCATAAGGAAATAAAATAACACAGGACCCACAGATAATAAGATTATAAAGCCAGTAATTCGAAACACAAATAATGGAAGAACTGAAGTCACGTAAGTGCCTCCTCATACCATCCACGCATACATATTAAGAGACACTCCTTTTCCAGGAAGTTTAATCCTCAAAATTATTTCTCAGGAATCCTGTCATGGCAATGCAAGAAATAAAAAATATCCAACTGTCTTCTTCTCGTTTCTGATGGAATTTGCTGCTCCCACTGGAAAATGCACCTGTTTACATGTAAAACGTAGCAGCCTTGGTGGGAGCTGTTTTAAGCCAAAATGCCAAGTCTTGCAGAAAAATGGCAAGATATGAGCACTCATTTACTGCTGCTAATTCTCACTAAGCTGGGGAGGTGTAGAGGCGTCTAGTGGCAGTCAGCAGGATGAGTGACTCTGGGGTACACCATGACGCGTGTGCACTTGTCTGAGTGCCCCAAGTGAGTAAGATTCTGGGCATGAGGAAACCTGATCTTTTCACAAAGGAGCCTCAGGCAGGGGAAGGTGGACTAGTAAACTAAGGTACAGTGTGTTCCCTGACCTATACTCTGCATTAATATTGCCAGGTAAAGAACATCAGCAATTAGCTGCCTAAAAGCTCCAAAATGATTTGCTGCATGCATGCAGCACTGGAGGAAATAAGCCCATCCCACTTCTCCACTTGGCATCAGCTCTCTGATATCACAGGATGGCACTCTGGTAGCTCAGTTGAGCCAGAACCACCCTAGTTATTCCCCTGTGGGCAAGTGTCCCAGAGTCTGCACTGTGGGAGGGTAGTGGTTTCAAGCTTGAGTGTGGAACTTGGTCTGTGCTCAAAAGGAAGCATATAGATCCTGCACTGACTGGTCTTTCAGAAGAAAGACTGCAATGTCAGAAAACCAAGTATCTCTCTGTGAAACAAGTTCTCACCCAAAATTCTCAATTCCATAATCAGGATGATATCACATTAACTCAGGATAAGGCCTGTTTCTGTAAGGCTCTCCTCTGTCTGTCATGTGTTGTCTAATTGCCCTTTTTCTCAATCAACTCAATAATGAAGAATTTGCCATCATCTGCTTTCTTTTTAAAATACAGCAAAGCTGAAGCAAGAACTTTATCTTTCCTGTTTTGTCTATGACAAATGACAAACTTGAGTGATAAGCTATAGTATAAATGAAAGCAGGGTATCATAAGCAGCATACTGATTAACTACTGGTTTTCAGGCTATCCCTTTATCAGATAGTAAATTAGATATAAAGCCATTTAGTTGAAAGATAATAAGGTTTATGCAACTAATAAGTAAGTCTTGTAAGGAATATTGCTGACTTCATTGCCTGTGTTGAGTCAATGTCTACTTGTTAAACCCCTGACCCTCCCCTGGGTCTCCTTCTGTAACCAAGGAAGAATTACTGGACTTAAAGTACCTCCTCCTCTCCAGTACATTTTGAAAATAGAGGGAGTTAACATAACAAAACACAAGAACATAAGAACAGCTACACTAGGTCAGACCAGAAATCTGGAATGCTAGAATCGGCTCCTGGCAGGGGCTAAGAACAGGTAGAAGAAAAAAGAGAGGACAAGTTGGGCATATGGAAATGCCTTCGTAGAGCAACCCTGCAGCCTGGAGATTTTTACCTCAGGAATTTCCAGACTGAAAACAATGACAGATTGTTCAGAACTGGCCTGCTCCAGCACTTCTGGTCCTCATATCTTTGTTATGGTGGCACTGCCCTGCCAGGCTCCAGACCACCTCTGCTCAGTCTTGGATGGACATATGACAAGATAACAGAAAACTGAGCACCAATCCAGATGAGAGATTAGAGATGAGAAGGCAACCAGGATCACCTGGACACCTGGAAGCAGAACATCTCCTGACTCCCAGTTCCATCACAGTATAGTCCTTCCCAGCACCCTTACCCTCTCCATGCTTTTGCAGGAGCTGCCCAGCAAACACATGTGCTCATTTTCTCTCCTAAAGCCTCCCTGCTACTTGACACCTTCAAGACAAACACAATAAATCTCTACTGACAGATACAGTGAGCAGTGCTCATTCCTCGTACAGTTCCACTGAAATCTAGGGAAAGCATTACCGACATTGATGGAATTTCCCCTACTGCTTGCTGAGTGCAGGAACAGACAGAGCCCAGCTTCGCTACAAGAGGTTGATTTCTTGACACCACCTCCTGCTGCTTTCTGAGGATAGAAAGAGAAGAGGAAAACACATCTGTCACAAGAAAGGAAAGACACAACTTGGAGCACATTTGTATGAACACCAGTGCCATAGCAGAAAAACAGGGGACAGCAGGAGACACGAATGTCTAAAACCCTCCAGATACCACATTACATGACATACACCTCCACAGCGTTGTATATGTTTGTGTCAAAATCCAAAGAGTGGCCACAGCTTAAACCATTGCATTTTTTCCCCTATCACAGATTGATATACAAGTCATGGTTATTCCAGCACTTTTCCCTCTCTGACAGCTTTGGAAACTGCCAGAGTTTGTGTTGTGCCACAGTAGTGCTCTTCAGCGGGTCAGAGCAAACAGCACTCTGATTTCAAATGTGGTTAGGCATTCAAATGAGATATAGACTTTGAGGGTTTGCGGGCTATACATCACAACTGGAAACCAGAAAGTACCTTCTCTATCTCTTTTCCAGTTTTTCCTCCTGATGTAAGATTTTTCCAAACACCTTAGGATCAAACAGGTTGGAAATAAAATGGTCAGTGCAATTTCTGCTTTTTCATCTTTCCTTTTTCTTTCTTTTCTAGGATATGCTATATAGACTACCACTACTAATAATAATATAATTTTGTAGCATAACACGGCATAATATGAGACAAAACTCTGAAAATCATGGGAAGCATAAACAAGCAACAGTGATAGTCATTGCATGATTTTTCAGTGTACAGCAGAGAGCACTGTTCGTATCTCTGTTAGATTCAGTTTCCTTGCTGCCATTGAGGAGTTTGCTTAATAGTATCAGTTAAGACCCCAGCCTTTGAAATCACTGTTTGCATTTGCAGAAGAAGGAGAACGGGTGGAAGATCAGCATCGAGCTTAAATGAGAGGCATGCATATAAGTTCTCTGGGATGTGATTTTTAGGAGTGTCAAAACTGCTGGAAAAATAAAAGAACTTAAAGGAAAATATATATACATCTGCAAATGAGTGCCATTTTTCAGTTGACAAGCACCAGAATTAAGAAGGAACACAGGAAAGCGAAATAGAAGAGGACTTTCACCCATGTTTACCTACCTTTTCAGAAAACAGGCCACGTGAGAAAAAATTGTCACACACAGGAGAGAGTTTCTCTCTCTGAGCAGGCTGGCTGTGATGAGATGAGCCGTGATGCCGCTCGCCTGAGTGCACAAGTCTGCCCAGAGCCCTCTCACAGGGGTCCTTGTCAGTAAATCAGGACTTCGCAGCACATTCTGCACCCTGGGATGTCATTATGTCGCTACTAACACTTATTTGTATTGGAGCAGGTTCCCAAAGGTCTGACTTTCCAGGTCAAGGACCTCATTGTGTTTGGCATAGTAGAGAGAGAAAATCTATTCCTGAAGAGCTGACACTTTAAACAGAAAGTTCAAGCAGCAGTGAAAACCCAAACTGAAATTCAGGAGATATTTCATTTCTTCATCAAATCATTTGACTATGAGAAAAACAGAAATGATAAAAAATATGCTCAGAGATAGACTATAAATAATTTAATTCATAATTAAAAGTTTGTGTTTCAGCTATCCTTAGATGTGGGTCTTTGAGCAACCATTGAAAACAGGAGTCTACTTTAAAAACAAGTCTGTTAACACCTGAAGGCTGTAATCTGCCCTAATGCAATCACTTAAATTCATAACATTTTTTGTTTCATTCTATTGGTTTATATTCATTTTTTGGAGCTAAATTGGCCATGAATGATGACAATCTTTTAATTTGATTTCATGCCAGAGTTAGGTGAGCCATCAAGGCATCATTCCATTTGTCACTGTACACAGCACTGCAGAAACAAAATAATAGGAGGGTACTGGGATTTTTAAGCTTGAGAAAATGCTGGGCTGAGAAGTACATATCTGTGTAAATCCTGGAGCTCAAGAGAGGCTTGGTTCTAGTGTGACATTTCATGTGCACCACTAATACAGGCTCCTTACTACTCACTGGATAAAATCTATTCAAATGCATCAACTTCGCAAATGTTTTTATTAAAGCTCAGGCATGGACAAATTCAAAGGTTAATTCTATCCTCCAGGCATAGGGGGACAGGGAATAGCATCATCTAATCATGCTGCAATTCCTGGGGATCAGGCAGTTCAGCTGTTTCAGAAAATGTAGCATCGCTACTGAAAATTCAGAGATGCTTAAAGGGACACACTTAGAGGTGTAGAGTGCAGTATTTATACTGAAATATTACTTGGTTGAGCTTGAATAGCTGCATTACTTACACTTCTACCCTTTCTCTAAAATTTCGTTATCAGAGAGATCCCTAACTTGTGGCATCCTTGCCATGAAGATAACCAGAGTGAACAAAAGTCTACCATGGTAATAAGAGACTAAGCTAGAATGTATCTCCCAGAACCAAACTCATCTTTTCTATTTTTAAGATTTGCAATGTGTCACTGACATGCTAAGAGCCAACATCTCAGATTTTCCACAAGATACTGAGGAAAGACTTCATTGCTTTTCCTGTGTCTAAAAGCCAAAACACATCCAATGGCCCTGAATATGATTCTTTTGTCTTTCACCAGCAAACACAACTGCCATGGTACAATTTCCCAAAGCCAGTTCTCCCCTCCCATGGAAATCACTACCTGCTTTGCCAAGTTCATTCCACAAGGGTGATCTCCGCTCTACGACTTTGTCATCTGCCATCATCGGCAAGCAAAGAGACTTGTGTCCCATAAGTCCCATCCAGATTTTACTTTTCTTACTTTTTTTGCCCACACATCCCATCCAGACATCAGAAAAGATCCTTTACAGCAGGTGGTGGTGAGTGTCAAGTCATTTACCAGACACCCTTTGTACCAATTTGTTTCAGAAATGAGCAGGCTTAGCATTAAGAGCACTGCATTTTAAAACCAGATGCCTCACATTAGACTTTTGAATAGATGGGTTGATTATCAGGCTTTCTGAGTACCAATTTCCTATCAGCAGGTAATATTTTTGCAGGATATAATTCACAGAGTAGATGTCCCAGATAACATGTGGTCCTCAATAAGCAACAAAGACAAAAGAGCATACAACACATATAAATCTCTTAGCAAACTTGTTCAGCTCCTTGTCATAAAAATGCGTCTTTAAAACTCAATTTATGTTTTATTCTCTTCTTTGGGGTGAAGTCTGGATTCATTTTTAATTGATTTCTTTCTAGCAAAATTTTGTAATCTTATTACCTCTCATCTTGTTGGACATGGTAAGATTTTGGGCGCTTCGGCCTTCCTTTCCAGTCAGGGATTACAGCAGAGTTAAACTAAAGACTAAACTTAGCAAATTCTCTCCATTAACATTCCAGACATGATTTCAAATAAGAGAGAAAATTATGCAACTGTTGGTAAAAAAAAAAAATTAATTTATGTTACTGGAATTACAGTATTTATTGAAGAATCAAACATAGCCTGAGCGGAAACTTGTATTTACCCCTGGGAATATTGAAATGCAGGCCTGCGTCTGATTCTGCAGTGTCACAATGCTTCCAATATTTTAAAATAATACAAATAAATTAAATATAATTTTGAGTAAGAATACTCTAGATGTTGTGAGAGGAACTTTTGAGGTCTCACTATCTTCAAGCACAGCTAAATCCACTAAAGGATGTGGAATTACCAAGGAAGGATAATGGCACTTCCCTCTTCAGTAAATGGTGTTGAGATCGTGTGATGAAAAGCACTAGATAAGTGAGGTACTATCTGTGCCACCAGTCAAATCAGACAGCCTTGTGCACAATCTGTTTATTTTTATAGTGAAGTATATTATACTGTCAAAAGGACACTTCATCATCTATAATAAATATTCATCTACATATATCATGCACTTGAGCAGCATGAAAGTTGAATTCAAAGGACAGAAATGAATGAGAAACTTGTGAGATAAATGTCACCTTTCAGTGCTGTTCTTGTGGATAAATTGCAGGTGGATATAAACAAAGTTAATTATTTCATACAAGTGTTCCTTGACTCAACATAAGTGTTTCTTATGCCTAGAATAAAATCCTAAACCTCATCATTTACCTTTTGTCAGAGAATTGCAAGAAGAAACAATATGAAGTTCCACTAACTGAGGATAATTATGTACAGTAACGCACAAACATTATCAGATATATTTTCCCACAAACAAAGGTTGCATGCTATGGTGTTGAACAAATCCTCACTGGTGCTTACTGAACAATTCTGTTAACTACTAAAGAAATATTTTTATTAACACTAGCAGAGAAGGTGGTATAAATTGAATTTCCACATGCAGTTATCACACAGCAATGACTCTGAAGCATAGCAAAATATAATATCCATTGCCTCAATCACACGAGGGAAAGCAAATTTAAAGTAATCTTTGACTTTGCTGCACATTGAGTTTGGATTTGCAAGTTTTTTAATATATGGACATAAGTTCTAATTAATTTACTATTATTCTTAATTTTCTTAGGAAATAAAATATTTTTCCTAGAATATCTTTTATTCAGTTTTAAACTGTATGACTAGTCCATGACTATGCAACAACTGCTTTCCATGAGCAACATGAAGAACACTAAAAGCAAGAACTGTATTCTGTAATATACTCAAAGAAGCAAAGTTACACAGTGGGGAAAGCCCTGTTTCCTATGTTCTGTCTTCTGCAGATGAAACAAAACAAAACAAAACAAAACAAAACAAAACAAAACAAAACAAAACTGTCCTGAAGATGTAGTTTTACAATTCAATAACTTCTAAGTGTTAATTCTGAAAATGATGTGATGAAAAAGCATCACCCAAAAATCCAGCAAACCCAACTATAACACAAGGGTCTGGGCTTTAAATTTTCCTTACTTTCCAAGGATGCAAGGAGCCTGTTCTGCCAACACTTACTGACTCCAGTGGTAAACGTGTTGCTTGTTCTGCCTTGGGGGCTGCAGGTTGCTGCTCTGTGAGTGTTTGCAAAGGCATGTGACCCTCGGTCAACTGACTTGTGCTTCTGCACCAAGAGCCAGCCAGCTCTGCCTTCACTTTTACTGAATTGTGCCTTAATGAAGTATAGGAGAATAAACAGAGGTGCTGTTCCCTTGAAAGCCACTACATCTGAAAATTGGCAGGCTGCTGTACATTATACAACCAAGCACAGGGTCATAATGTCTAAATACATTGCATATAGAAAACAGTTACTGAAAAGTAAGTATAGTCAGCATTTGTAATAAATAATAGCTAATAAATAGTGAAGGCATTACATTCTAGGATGTAGGATCCTATGTCTTCCACTATTTAGTAATTTATCATGTGAAATCCACTGACCTTTCCAAGCTTTCCTTTTTCCCTTTCTGTTTTGGTGAAACAGGAGTGTTAATTATGCTTTCGCTTTTTTTATTGAGCAACATTAGCATACAAATAGGCCATCAATAAGCAATTACAATCTCCATCTCAGAAAGAAGAGAACTACAATATTAAGTGTGGCTACTCACAGCAAACACACAAGTCCTTTTTAGAAAAGAGCAACTCACAATTGAATAAAGCAGGAATGCACAGGAAAAACAGACAGTGATGGATAGATATCAGCCTAGCTCTCAGGCAAAGAATTCAAAAAGGTCCTTCTTATTCATCAGACAAACAGAAGACTCAAAATAACCCTGGTTTTCCTCAGACTGCCCTGCCACTGACTCCAGAGATTAAAAATCTCTTCAGATCTCATGCTGGTAACATTTATGAATTTTACTCAAGTGGAAGCTATCAGTTGTGTCAAATGGCACTGATTTATGTCTTTAGCAGTTTTTGACTTATTGCCAGTGAAACACTAAATCTGCTTGCTTCTTTTTTATAGTGGGGGATCTATATGAGAGAAAGGCTGAATTTCTTATATTTGACACACTTAGGGTAGGTTTGTGCTGAAGATGAATAATAAAACAATCAATACAATTTTTTTTTCTCTAAGTACAACACATTGCTGCTATGCTTTTCATCCAAGACCTGGTTTAAACCTGAACCTACACTGATTTAAGTAAATATGTTATTTTGAACTTTTTTAGTTGAATCAGTTTCACTTCATACTAATGGCCTAAAATTGACTTCAAATGCAAAAAGGGGTAAATTAATTTTTAAGTGCCCACACAAGATGTTTCCACATTTTTACCTAATATTTAAGACTATTTGATCTTAAAATGAGTTGTGTCTAATGTCAATCAGCCAACACATTTATAGAAGTCACTGATCTTCAGCTGAAATGCTGTAAATAACCAGATTTTGGTTAACAGACCACTGGGGAAAATGTAAATAGCTTATTTTAAAACCATCTTTGACTGAAGAATGACCTCTTACACCACTATGTCTTAATCTGTTGCAAACTTCATGTCTGAAACAGTTTGTGCATATTCTGTTTGGGTAGTACATGCTCTATGGCAAGATGTAAACACTTTGAATTAATGAAACCAAAGCCTACTGAAGAAAAACCTGCTTACAGCTTTTATGAAAGTGATCTTGACCTCTTCCCCTATGTGGTTTTTTCCATTAAAATTATGAATAAATCTTTGAAAATTACATAACACTGGTTGTCTAGGAGGTCTTCTGTTGTTTAGGACTTCAGCAGACAAGTTCAGCCAGATCCCTCCTTGCCAGCCGTGGAGACAATTCCCTTGGCTTCCCACCTTTCCTGCCAGCAGCAAATACCATCCCTGGCATGGAGACAGAACCACTCAGCAGACACCACAGTTTGCAACCAACCATCTCAGTTTAACCAAATACAGATTAAGTTGTGAATTTCAGCTGTCAACATTGCCGATGCTCACTCAAGTTTTCCATCTCCCCTGTGAGGGTGTTATCTTCTCAGATGCCCAGGAAGATTCAAAGATATTCATTAACATTCCTTTAACACAGTTTAACAATCTCCCCCTTCCTCCAGTGCAGGCAAGATATGAGCTGCTAAAATCCAAGCTGCTGTTGGATGATTTCTCTGGTTTTAAAATACAAAGAGAGTGATATACATATTTTAACTCCACTATTCTCTTCAGTTCTTGTAAAATCTGATTTTTTTTTTCTCTGGCATTTTTGTGCTTTACCACTGAAACTTTGCATTGTATTTCCTGATGTCTTTTTCTGGCGGTACTAGTGCATGGGATTAAGACACACAGAAAAAGGACAACAGTTGAGGACCACACAGAAAAAAAAAAATCAATACTTTGATATGAGCACTGAAAAGAGCAAGGAAAAGACTTGAGGAAAAACGTTCAGACGATCAGGTTTTAGGGTGAAGTCCCATGAGCTGGGGTGAGCCAACCTAACAACTCACTGCCAACACCTTGGTGTGACACTGTGGTTCTCCCCATCTTCCCTCTCCTCCCAACGCCACTCGTCCTCCTGTTCTTATCTTATGTTGGCTCTGATGTCTTTGAGCAGTGGCTCAATCCACTTCACTAACCCAGCACAAACTGTGCTGTAGGTTGGGAGGAAAAGATTAGATCATAGTTTCTGTAGGCTTAGTGAACTCACAGGAAGGAGACTCGAGGACCAAACTCAGTGAGAAGTTGCAATCACAGAATCTTAGGTTGAAAAGGATCTTTGGGATCAAGTCCAAACATGAATCTTGAGGTTATATAACCAAGAGAAGGGGAGTGACACCCACCTTCCATGGAAATGACAAGACACCTGAAACCAAAGTTTAAGCCAATTTCATTTAACATGGTAGGACATTTTCAACCATTCTCAAGGACTTTGCTGACCTGTTCTCAGGATCCTTGCTCTTGATTTGATTGTCCAAGTGGTTGTGTCCAGGGAATGGTGCAGACAAGGGAATCTACCGTTGGAAAGGAACATATCATACACAGACTTCCTGGTTACCATCATGATATCAGAAAGTACCTAGAGAATGAAGGTATAAAAAGACAAAAGGGTCTAAAATTCTCAAAAATGAGACAATCTATTCTATTAGTTGATTAGCAATGTGCTAACAGATTTTCTTCTCCATAATTAATAGCACAAGATTAGTATTACTAAAAGGAAGGTCACTTTATAAGCCCAAGTCTCCAATATCTTATTCTGGATTTCTGAACACTAAACCTGTTATAACATGAAACGTGAAATTTCACTTTTATGTGTTACGATTTTGTCCTTTTAATAATAATAAGTATATTTCCTTGAATCTTTTCTATATCTAAAATAGAAAATATAATCAAAATTATATTCCTTTCTGAAAAAGAAACTGGCAGAAAATCTTTCTCTAGAAAATGTGGGATCTCCCTCTAATTAAATAAATTTTAAAGCTCTTGTTATAACTCTCTTTATAATACTGCACAAGGCATATGCCAAGGAAAAGCTTTTAAACGATAATTATGCAAGGTAATATTGCAACTCATTTTCAAGATATTTCAAACCAGCATCCCAGCCCAAAGACATCCATTCCAATTGTTCTCTGATTTTAGGATTGCTGAATGTTCACACTTAATCATAAACACAGACAGTAGAACCACAGCTGTTATTAAAATGGAGATAAGATAAATCTTAATTAACTGGTTGTATGTCTGTAAATAAATAAACTAATCCTATCTCCCTGAACTGCAAATGACAGCTTTGCATCAACCTGAGGAGAAGAGATTTCTTTTTTATTTTTTAATTCTTATTGGTGGTTACAAACCTCAGTAATAGAAAACATACAGTTTGAAAACAATAGGTTTAACAGTTCTTTTAAATTTATCTCGATGCTTTAATCTGAGAAGGAAGGGAGTTAATTCACATTGTTATGACTGTCTTCCAAAAACTGAGACATAAGTTGGACTAATGAGTGACAACGTATTCAGTTCTTGTGCTCTGTTTGGCAAATCTATCACTGGGGCAGGTCCACTAACTTTAATGTTCCTGCCATTCGCCTGAGAAATAAAGTAAAATGGAAAAGTTAAGATCACAGCTCCGATGCTGTCTTGGCTTTGCTGATGATCACTTTCAGATACCTGTCATAAGCATCATTATTTTGTTGCAGTTTTGATATTCTGACATGATCTATGTCTGTAGTTCAAAATCTTCCCAGTCTTCAATAAATGTCTACATATTACACCTCTATAAATACAGAATTCCACATCAGTACTGCTAGCAGGCTATCCTAGGGTTATTTCAATGACATTTTTATGCCTCTTATTCCCAAGTCAGTAAAGGGAAAAATATTCCTTTAATTTACTTTTAAGTTGAGTAAAACTTACTGGTTCTGTGGTGTCTCAGCAACTTCACTAAAATCACAAATTCCTTTTATACAACCATCTGGAAAACAGCTGGTGATGTCAACTTCTTGGTCTTGTGTTTTGTCCACATTCAGTTGACCATGTTAAGTCAAGACAATATTGCTCATTCTCACACAAGTCAAGAACTGGAAGTGTAGATTCTACCTGATTAATTCCCTGGTCTTTCTGAGATGACTAATGGTAACTCACCAAACAAACTATTGTATTACCAGATCATTTTTGATGCTGTTATCTCCAATGGAGGAAGAAATGGGGTCATTTCTAGATACAAAGGAATTTCATTCAGCCTAGAATAAGGCTCACCTGTCTGTAGTTAAGATAGAAGAGAGGAAGATTTTCAAGAAAAAAACTTAACATTTCAACAGAAATTTTATAGTTTTTATTTCACCAAAATTTTCCAACAGAAAAATTTATCATTCCTCATGTTATGTCTTTGAATGTGAAGTAGGTAATCTGACATTCCTTAAATCACAAAAATGTTGATATAAATAGACTTTTCCAGGAAAGATCAAAGTACTGGCTAAATGTTAACCACAATATCGAAAGAAGACTAAACAGCAGTGAATATTTGTGTTTTTTTAAGATATGAGGTTCTAATCTTACGCAGCTAATTTCACTCAGGATTTTTTAATTGCTAAAGTGAAAGGCTGAGGTGTAATTTTGGCTTTATAACTCACTGGCTGTTTAATGACAGCAAGGAAAGAAAAGTTGTCAAGATTTCCAGGGAGAGATATTTAAAAATATTTGTCGTTATTATACGCTTAATCATAATCTTTACAGTTTCTATAAAATAGTTGATTGATTCCACAAATTAACAAAATAATAACATGATGGGGAGAGGAGGGAGAAAGCGCACATTAGTAGGAAATTCTTACTAATCTGATAATCAGCCACCTATGTTTGTCATATTTACTTGCACAGGGGAAAAATATTCCTAGATTAAGTCTGAAGAAGTTACTACAATAATCCCAAGGATATAATTAGCCTGCTCAGCCTAATTCTCCCTCTCTTCCACTAGTAAAAGAGATACTAGAGTAAAACTGAGTTGGGGAAAAAGTGAAGCATCAAATAAAACCAAAGGAGGTACATTGCAAAAAAGAAAAAGAAAAAGAAAAAAAATCCATGTATATATTTTAAAGAGCTGTTTGGATGAAAGACTTGAGGTAAAGCTACTTATTCCTTCTCAGCTTCTCCCCCTTTCCAGTTTGGCTTCACTATAAAGCAATAAACACCATCTGGTTTTGGAATTTTCTGCTGCTTTGACTATGGTGCTTCTTCTACAAAATTTCCCTTGGGCCAGAATTTGCTGAGCAACCTTATCTTCCCAGAAGTTAGTGGTTTTAGGAGGGATTCAGCACCTCAAAATCTCAAATTCCTATCAAGTCATTCTGCCTATTGACATGTGCCTGGATCTCAGTGACTTGTCCTCCTCTCAGAGGGCTATGCGAAGGATCTCACTTTTTCCACAGAATTTTAGACCAAGGACAAGCACCTCCAGAGGACTTTAGACCAAGGACAAGTGCCTCCAGAGTTTGGGTCTGCACTCACCAATTCTTGTCTTTCTCTTTCCCTGCTCTCATTTCCCGAATGAGGTCGGCAGGGTTGGATTTCACAGGTTTTCCCCCATCATGAAAAGGGGACTTGCTTTTCCAGAGTCCTCACAGATTACTGCCCTCAGCCCCTGGCTGAGACACAGACACAGAGTTGAACTTCTGTGGCCAGTGCCGTACCTGACACCAAACCCTCTCTGAAATCAGGATGTCATGTCTCTGCTTACAAGTGACATCCTGCTCCCACCATCCATCTGCAGCATACCCAGAGAAACTGAGGCTGTGAGGTGAGATACTTGGCCTTCCTGATCTCATGAAAACTGTCCCCTGGTTGTCTGATCTGAGCTTGCTCACCCAGGAGCTGCAAGCACCTGACATCAGATAGAGGGTGAACAGAAGGGAAACATATAGCTGCAGACATCAGCAGCAGGACATCCCTTTCTAGCACCATGTGGCTATTTTTACAATATGTAATATGAAATTTTATTGTAGGTAGTGTGTCCTCTGCAAAATATTTTCTGGGAGATAGCACATCCCAAAATACTTTATAGGATATCTGTAGAAGATATTATATTTGTAGGAGATTTTTCTTCTATATTAACTTCAATAGAGCATTTGCAGGGTAAAATGAGCTAGAGCTACCCTTCCCACAGGGTAACACAGACCCCCCTCAGTCCTGGAATAAATGTTAGAGGAGTTTTTGTGTTGTCTTTATCTAATACATGAATTAACTCAAATGATCTGGCAATCAGTTAATTTTGGAAGGAAAATTCTCATCTGCACATGCCCTCAGCAAAGATCAGGTTTCTTTTTTTATCTGATCTCTTTCTCTCTCTCTGCTCTTTAAACTCCTCCATGAGAAAGTGTTTCACCCTTTAGCTGTTCCCCATACACAGCCTGCTGCTGGCATGCAACCAGTAAAACTCCAACCCAAAACAACATCAAGGAACAATTGCTGCTCCTGCTATCACAAGAATCCTGTTCAACTTTTGGGGTGGGTGGCTCAATCACAACCTTTTATACTGATCACCCAGACCAACGAAAAATTTGGTTTTGGAGCTGCAGATGAAGAAATCATAGAGGGATGAAAAATGCTACCCAAACACCTCTGAGGAATTATTTTCCTTATGTAGAGATATACTTGTTAAAGAATGTGGCCTTATACCTTTAAAATATTTCTAATACATATTGAACCTTCCTCACATTCACACCACCATGGTCTCTGTCGTTTAATACATTATCAGCTGTGGAAAACTATAGGGATACTTAAAACATCAAACAAGCTGTTAATTTGGTGATTATGAAAATGAGTAGCTTGTTTTCTGGAAAGCTTCTCCTGAGGAAGTTGAATACAGTGTTTGGAAAATGTTTAAAAACAAAAAACAATTAAAACAAGTAAAACTGAACAACAAATCACAAAAACCAACAAAAGAAACAAACCCACAAATTGATATGCACTGAGTGACCAAAGCAACAAGTCCTTTATTATCACCCCATACATCTAAATATGTGCAGAACAGGCAAAAAGATCTTAAAAATCCACAAACAGAAACAAAAAAATAAATGAATCAAAACTCTGGATCTGGAATTCACAAAAGTTGCTGTGTATCTACCAGAGTATGTGTCTGTGTCTGGGCAGGACACCTGAAGATGCCTTTAAATGCAGCAAAGAATTAGACAAACAAATTAATGAAGATGGTGGCACAATTTACCTCATTATTTTCCTACATTCTTAATTGCATCTTTCCAGTTCTGTTAACTGCTTTTACTAGATCTCTCTTGGCTATATTAGGTGTTCATGATGTGGAGTTCTAAAAATCATGGACCTCGCCCTGATCTGCTACATGTTCTTAGCTCTTCAACAGTAGAGGACCTTCACTGTGGTCCAAACATAATAAAGTTCACTTTCACATCTTTATTTAATCTGAACCTTTCCCACACTAGAGAATTTTATTGAAATCCTCAGTTGAGGGCCCTTCTAATCCATGCCTAACAATTTGAGAACCAGTGTGTACATATCCTTAAATATTATTCATGTCAGTGTGCCTAAACAAGATTCATGTGCCTGAGAATTCTTTATTAAAAATGTGATTTAGGGACACATGACACATAGTGACATGCCAGCTCATCCACCACTAACCCAACTGCTCATAAATCACCTCTTTGAAAATGAACCAGAAGAGCACAGGAAGAGTTTACTTGCAAGTGCCCAGTGGTTGAGGAAATACAAACGCCATGCTGGCAGAGCATGAGCACATTTAAGAGATGAAATTATTTGCCTCTATGCCATAATTTAGGTGTCAGACAGCTGAAGAAAACTAAAACAAACACACAAGCAAAAAACCCAAACCACCCTCATAATGTCATGTGTATATAAAAAAATGATTGTCCAGAAACTTTCCTGCTGTATTGATGTCTGTGACGGGCCTGTCCAGCTGATCCTGGCTAAAGGGGCAATGGCCACTCCACCTCAACCTGCCTGTGAGCAAGCTCTGAACTCTACAGAGAACAAATGGGAACAGTCAGAGGGCTGGGCTGTCTGTACAGGGATCAACCACCTCACCTCCTCACCTCTGCCTCCTACTTTTGGTTGAATACAAACTTTGTCTCCCTTCTCAGGGCATAAGCTGTGCTTTTCTTTATCAGTATGTTAGTGACCCTGGTGAGCAACTCTCTTGATGGTGCAAACTAAACATTGCATAAGAGAACAATAAATCACAGTGCTGTTTAACGGTGACCACAGGTTTCCCCTCCATACTTACCAGAAACAAAGGTGCAGGAAAAAATAACAACACAAATAAAACTTAAAATTCAGGAGTTGGATATTCACAAATTGCCACCTGGGTCAAATAAAATCTTTCCACAAACTTCCTATGCCCATTTGGGTGTGTGGCCAAGCCTCCTCTTCTCAGGAGCAAAGCAGAGCAGCACTTCCCTGTCTAAGGCTGAATATATCAAAGATTGTGATATACCTACATATTTTGGCAATAAAGTTGTAGCAGTATCTTGGGTAGATAAAATCTCCTCCAAACAAAATACTGGATTCTTTTAAAAGAATAACTTTTTTTTTTTTTTCAGTTCAATCAAGCTAAAAGAACAATGTTCATTATACAAACAGGTTTTCTGATGTAATTACCAGGGTTTCAAAGTCCCCTCCTGTACTTAACACTCAGGGTTATGGAACTTGTTGCCAAGCAATTACCCCTTAGATTTGCTTTAATCCATGCCGATCATTTCCCAGAGTTGATCATTACTGCAGACTTTAATTGCCTTTGTTGGCTTGTATGTTACTGGAGTTCAAACAGAGCAAATTAACAGGAGGCTGCCAGCCACAAAACCCTTTGAAAAAAAGGCGGGAAGATGACTTAAGAAGCTCAGTGTACTTTATTTCAAGGACTTCCCAGAAATTGAGGTTCACACCTACAGTAACCTCAGAGAAGGTCTGCAGGAGTTATATCCCGATCTCGCTGCTATCAGTTTTACAGTGGTACCAGCCATCTGTGTTGCACGGAGTTGCAGGCAGGAAAGCCAGTAAGGAATTGGAAAAACAATGACTGAATTAAGCAGTAAGAAGGATAAGAACATTATCTATGGATAGTGCAGAACACAAGACAACCGAGATACCCAGTGCATGTAAATCTGAAGCCCATGACAGTAGGACAGACTGTCTGTCCCACACCATCACTCCTGTGTGGTTTGGGTTTGCAGGTCACTGGGAAAGAAGGGCACTCTAATTCCTACTCCAAACACACAACCTGGTTCCCATCCCTTCAGATCATGCCGTTTATCTAAAGGAAGCTGCCAGGTGCAGCAGGAAGTTGGATTGAGTCTGTGATAAAAGAGATCTTTTCCTCCAATAACATGGTTTATCTATTAAGTGACACTTTTAGAAGAGGCTCAGTATGTTTGCAACATCCCCCTGGTAATGAGGTTAATGCACTTGATACAGCTGATACCATGGAGCATTCATCAGGACCATCTTCATTTGAACACCAGATACATCTGCAGCCATCCAGTACTTTGCCATCTAACCCACACTCACAAAATTTTCTGGTTTTCAGTTTGTTTTATGAGCACAAAAACTCTTTCTACATTTGCTACTTTTAGCACAGATTCAAGCTAATACAAAAGAGACTGAAATTTTGTCCACATCATACATTTTTCTTCCCTCCCACACTACTGTTATCTCTTTTCCTTTGTAGCTCAGTAACACTTAAAAGCTTTGGCAGCACACCAGGGGTTGCACCAGCTCTCAGTATTGTACAGCTACATGGCAGTCTCAGGCTAAATTAGAGTGGTATCACAAACCCCAAGAAAAGTAGGGAAAATGGATGTATATGCTTGAAAATTAGCAAAATCTGAGAAGAAGGAAGTAAAGAAAACTAAACATCACATAAAATATATGCTAAGCAATAGCTGGATTTACAGATAATTTGTGGTGACAGAGCATCAGAGGGTGACAAGGTTATGTTTGTGTAGTTTATGTGGCAGGAACATGTTGCTACAGCCACCAAACAATCATCAGGCATAGTGCATGTTTACACACACAGCTGTATCATGACAAGAACAGACTTTATAGGGAGAGAAAGAAAAAGAGCTAACTTTATGGGAATTTGATATTGCAGTGTGATCAATACTGGGAACTCATTATGTCCCATCTTTGAGACAAATTTTTTAGCATGGCCTGTTGTGATAGGACAAAGAGTAGTGGTTTTAAACTGCAGGAGGGTCGATTTAGACTAGCTATAAGGAAGCGGGGTTTTTTTGTTGTTTTTTGGTTTGTTTTTTTTTTTTTTTTTTACATTGAGCGGGTAAAGCAGGAATTTGCCCAGAGAGGTGGTAGATACCCCACCCCTGGAAACATTTAAGGTCAGATTGGATGGGGCTCTGAGCAAGCCAGTGGCAGGGGGGTTGGACTAGATGATCTTTAAAGGTCTCTTCCAAACCAAATTATTTCATGATTCTATGTTCTGGACCTATGAAGAACACTTTTTTAAAAATCCCAGTAGAGGTGCCCACCACAATTTCAGGATAAGGGCCTGGAGTAAGAGGCACATTGTTACAGCCCCTTTGAGAGCAGCCTGATGTGCTCTGCATGGGGAGAGGCCCTGAAAGCCAGTGCTCCAAAGTCCTTCTCTTTCCTTCTTCCTTGTCTAGATAAACAGATATTCTCTGTCTGTGAGAACAAATGAGCTTGTTCAACGAGAAGGTGCAATTGTGCTGTAATACTCCCAGAAAAACAGACAACATTTAGCATGTAGCTGCTACCTGGAAAACCGTTTAAACTGAGCAAAATGGGAAATGAAAAAATAAGGGTTTACACACTTTCATTTGCTGTTTTGGGAGAAAAACCAAAAGGTTATGGTAAAAAGGAAATTTGAGAAATGCAAGTAAATTGAAGTGGAGCTCATCGGCCCCAAGACAGAATATTTTAACTGAGAAATTGTTGATGTGGAGATAGAAGGCACTGCTTATGATGTGTGGGACAAGACTATCATACAAAGAGAACAAGAAAACCTGGAATAATAGAGATGGATGGGAATGCAATAGTATAAATGTGAGGTCCTACAACTGGGAATAAACACCGCTAATATTTGTCATGAATAGAGGCTAAGGAAAGAGAAACAAAATATTTTGTGTATACAGTCAGCAAGGAACAATAGGCAACCATTAAGTTATAACTGTGAAGAGGAATAATGCAGTCCTAAAATGTTACAGAATATGATATTTCAAAGAAAAAATGAAGAGGGACTAAAGCCACCATACCAAAATATGAAAATATGAGCACAATTCCAGCCCTACATTTTCAAAGCAAATTAAAGTGGGAATGGACAGCAAAATAGATACATTCTTTGCTCATTCCAATAAAACAGGTTGTCAGGAATACAACTAATTTTCCTTATAACTGTACATCTAAACTACGGAGTAAAGAAGGTATTTAAGATGAAGGACTTTGTTGACTCAAGAGGGAATCAAGTACATGCCAGCCATAAATATAGTCAGCTTGCAAATTGGAAGAAAAACATCTCTCTATCTATCTATGAAATTAATATCTAGAAATTTCCATAGGAAAAAAAAAAACCCAATGCATAAACAGAATTATTGTGGAACTTGATAAATTTACTAAATATATTTTTCTGGTATATTTGCCTCCAACAGAATAGGAACAGACTTACTGAACCAAGAGGCAACTTTCCACTCTAAATCTAAAACAGAATTCACCCTTTCTAGAAGATGCAAAATTCAAAATAAAAATATCCTGGAGTCTACAGTTTGAACATTTACAGGAGTTTTAAATAGTTTTAAGATTCTAAAGTTTCAGCCATGGCTCATAACTTGTATATCACACATCTCTTTGCCTCTAAGTTTTTTATACGTAGTTTAAAGAGACATTTTTTCTTCTTGTGGGATTTTTTTTTTTTTTTTTTTTGTGGGATCTTCCAAACACCAGATTAAAAGCATCAGAATCAAACCCATCTTGGACATCACTGCCAACATTTAGTCCTTCCTTTGCCGTAGAACAGGGTTTTGTTGGGCTTCCTCAGCTTGACAGCACTTTTACATCTGGGAACACAAACCAAGAAAAGATTAGGGAAAATATAACAAGAAATAATAATACTCATTCTGGCTGGAGAAAGGTGCCAGAACTTGCTGCAGAAAATTACTGGTTTAATGCTTATGTAGGCTTTTCCTGCCCGATTTAGAAGGACAACCCTTAGAAAAAATTGCTATGAGAAATATTTCCGTAGAAAGAAAGCTACAAGTTAACAGAGTAGGAAAGACAGAGGCAGCTGTTGTGCAGGGCACACGTCAGATTTTCTCTTCAATCAGCATGCATCAATGAATTTGAAACAAATTGCTGAAACTGTGCTGGCCAAAATGCACACAGCTCAGGGGCTCACCCACGTGTGAGGCTTGCCCTGACCCCAGGTTGATCTGGTGCTACCCAAAGTTGTTTCAGTGGATTTAAAGTCAAGGTGAGCAGACATTCACAGGAAACTGGGAAATTCACATTTGGATTGGACCCCTCCAACTCACCTTCACTTGCTAGTTTGTTAAACCCAGATCTTCTCAGGAGACAAACCTGAGGGTCCTGATGCATATGGTCATATTTAAGGACAGGAGACAGAGATGCTGCATATCTTCCTTTGTTTCAAAGTGTTTCAACAAGCACACCAGTACTCCTGAGAGCTGATTTCTAAGGCAGCCTTGTGGCTGACTCTCATTGCACTTTGTGACACAAGGTGTGGGTGAAGTTTTCCCATGCCTGAGGTATCTACAGGACCCATTCTCTACTTCTCCCACAGATGAGGGCATGTACAGGATTTTTTTTTTTTAAATCTAACCAACAATTTTCACTACACTGAGAAGAATCTAGTTATGTTTACAGTCTTGTTCCCATCCACTATGTCCAGTCAGCAAACAGGTACAAAATGTACCAGCATAAGACATATGGCACACTTAAGCAGTGCATTGGAACATATACCTCTTTTCCTTTGAAAACAAGGCTAGGAAGCCTGTTCTAAAATCTAGAACATAAGTTAGAGTACACAGGAGTATTCACTTTTCTTTTCAAGTCTTGGGATACAAAGAGCTTTGCTTCCACTTCATGGACTTCTCAGCTAACTGATGGGCACAGGGTTAATAACTGCACCCACAGAAGCAGCAGGGTTTGGATTCATCCCATCTCATGCAGGCTGAAGACTTGGTCTGTACTTAGTGGAGATGGAAAAAATCAGAATTGCCTCCCATGACACTTTTCCCTCTATGCTGGTGGCAGAGAAAGCCCAGGATTATTTTGGTCCTCATAACTTCAAGTACTGACTCTGGCTGGAGCACTGTGTTCATCCCACCACAGCGTTTCCACTGACAAACTGTTCTGGAATTGCTGCAAAAGTCTCTGAGAAAAAACTTAATGTAGGGCCCATAACTGCTGCAGAGAGCTCTGGCTCTGAAATGTAAGGGGGATGGTGGAAAGGTTTGTGTTTCAGGCACTCTAAACAAGGGTGGCAACTGCATCATTTGTGCTGATGGTAAGTGTTTGCCTCCTTCACAGTTATTGCATAAGGAGAATATCTACTGCCCACTTTGCAGTGATTTGCCATTTTTACTGTGCCAAAGTAAGGTTTTATAAGTGTCTCTGTCTATGCACATTAAATCCAGGGTGTGTAAGACAAAAAGAATGTGGGGCTGGTAAAAAAAACCCAACAAAATGCATAGGATTTCTTTAGGAAATTTTTTATTGTGTGGCAGAGAAATGAGAACCAATGGGTCTTTTATTTGTAAAAGGACAGAATTTGAGAAGCAAATTTTAGGCAGAAAAGGCTAATGTTTTTTCTACTTCCTTTGGCCTCAGGAAATGGAGAATCACTTTAAAGATGAATAGTGAGAGAACCCTTGAATTTCTTTTCCCATTTCAATTAAAATGGGCGCTCACTCATGGATATTTCAAATAGAACCAGCACTTTTGAGCAGCACTCAGTCAAAGAAATAAAGAGTTGGCTCAAAGAGGAAGGTTAATCAGTAGATAGGGTGTTAGCACAGAATTTACAAAACCTATTGCAGAACAGGGAGTTGAATACAAGCCTACTATATGACCTTAAATTGCATTGCCTTTCTCTACCTTGCCTTTGCTTTTCACGTGTACTTGAGGTGTTCCCATAGTCCAGTGAAAGCAGGGACTGGACAGAGACATGGATTAAACAAAGCAAACTTCAAAACCAAGTGGTAAACCAGCATGGCTGTGATGAGGATTAATAAAAATATTTGGATTATTTCAAATTACAGGTCCTGTTATAAATATTTTGCACCAGTATTTGAATGAGCACCTTGCCTTGCACATTGAAAACATTTGTGGGGCCAGGCATTATCTAACAGGAGAAGGTGGATGAGGTCTTCTTCAGTGAGGAAAGTTTCTTGGGGAAAATGAAGCCAAAGGTATGAAGTCAGAGGAAAAATAGTCCAAGGTGCCTTATCAGATCTCAGCTCTGTCAGGTTTGAAGTTGAACTAGTGCATATGCAAAAACCTATGCAACTCTGCACCATCAAAGTCTACTGAATCAAACTTGTCACCTTTGCATTTCACAAATACTTTAATCCAACAAATGTCATACTTGATAGCAAATGCCTGTAACTTTCTCTAGCTGGAAATCTGTAACTTGGCTCCAGTTAATCTATCTTTTTCCTTCCTCAAATTGGTGTTACCTGGATGTTAGCTACAAAAGCCCCTTTCTGGCACAATTCTGTGTCTTTTAGTCCTATGTTCCAGTATGAATGAGATGCTTGATATGCTAGTCATAAAAGAACTACCCCTCCAGAAAAAATATCATTATCTGACACTGCACAAAGTGCATGTCAAATTGCCCTTAAATTTGAGCCATTTAAGGCTTTTAATTTCTGAATGCAATTGTAAAAATGAAAGCTTTGCTCCCATCTCAAGCTTTGTTAATCAAACAGTTAAAAATCAGACAAACAAACATCATCAACATACACAGCTCCAACTGATCATGATTTCCACCTTCATCCAGTGACTGAACAGGTTTCTTTATTTCCACAGGACACAAGAATGGAAGTTCTTTGAAAGTGTTATAAATAGCATTTCTTCTTAATCTGTTTTAATCTTGCTTTATTTTAGTAATCTACTGTTTAGCCCTCCTTGCACTGGCAAATCAGGAGTCCAAAATATACGTATTTATTTACATTTTTTTTAATATCACAGACAAAAAAGCTTCTCCTCCCTTAATATACATTTAATAAATCCATTTTTCCATCAACAGCTTCTGCTTTGGCCTCTGTTTGAGACACCACCCTCTGCTCTGATGTAACACACTGCTCTCATGTTTATTTCCAGCCCAGCTCAGGCAATGGCAGTGAGTGCCTTAGGAAAAAAGACAGGCAGATCCCTAAATTTGAGCTCTTTTTCTGATTTCTTGCTATCAGTATCCCATAATCCTGCTTTATTTCCTGCTTTTGCTACCCATTGCCAAATCACAGCTAATTGCAGGGCCTGACCATAAACCCTCATCTGCCCAAATGGATTTCTGCACTCTCGAGAGCCTGGCACCTCTGATTTGCGCCCTGTTGGTGTGAAGATTTTTTTACAGACATGCAAAAGACAGATTAAGGCTGATGGGGATGAACTACACAAGGTATTCTGTTCAACAGTAAAACCTCAGGCATGCTCACTGATACTCTGAAACAGCAAATTCATTTTCCAAAATAATATTACATTAGGTCTGCAGATTCCACTGATGCCACCAATGCTTTCATCACTGAGTATTAAGATTTCTTTTTCTTTCCTTTAATCTTCGGAGATACAACTTTCCACCTGATAAAAATCAGCGAAGTATGTTGATAAGCACATCATCAGCTACGCCTTTAGATTAGGTTATATTTGATTTAACATTATTAATTATTCTGCTTTCCAATGAGTAATCAGCCAAGTGATTGCCTACCCAAACCATAGCAGAACATCCACACGTTGTGTAACCTGCAGCTGTGGTAACCTGAAGGATTCTTCACAGTATAAAGGTCTGGATAGAAAACTAGATGAGCTATGTAGGAATTTCTTCAATAGATACACACATCTGTAGGCCAACATCTGGACACCACATGCTGGTTTAGGATGTACAAGAACCAAAGCAGAAACAAGACTGTATTGTCCTGAGTACACTTTAACTTCAGTAGCCTTCATCTCTTCTGGGCAATAAAATGGTTGAGTTGAAGTTCAGATTGGGGCAGGAGAAGAATCTAAAGGTGAGCACAAAAAGACAGAATCCCTGTTAATACAAAGAGATCCATCAAAACAAAAAGACAAGAAGCTGTGATCAAAGGAACTACAAAACTATGTGCCAACCAAACCTGCAGTGAGGAGAGTCTTACAAGCATGCAAAGACACCAAATACTTCATAAATTTAAAGCTAGACAGGCCCACTAAAAGATTAGGCCTAGCCTCTTGGTTGCCATTAAACCACATACTACACTCTTGGGTTGAGGATTAGAGTTTAGGTTTGACTAAAGCTCATCTTGCAAAAATGCATACAGGCAGGCCTGACTTGAAAATGTCAAGAATGTAAGATCCAGTACTTTCCTTCAGGACTCCACTTGAGACTAAAACAAAATTTTTAAAAAAAAAAAAAATGACAAAACAAAACAAAAAAAAAAGGAGCCCAAATAAAACACAAAATGAAACAAAATAAATAAGCTATTTTAGTGGAAAATTTTTCATTCAGTTTAGAGCCCTTGTTTCTGATTAACTCTTTCTGTGATAGACTGAGCAGAGTTCAACAAATAGCTTTTTCTCTACCGAAAATATTTCTGTTTCACACTGAAGTCATCCCTGTATCTTTCTTGCTATTTAGGCAGATGAGTATCCTTAGGTGTCTCTCTGTTATTTCTGCTTAGAAGAAAGAGTTGCTAACTGGATTGAAACTGCAGCTCATGTTTGCCGCTAAAAGTGAGTAAACTAAGCAAGTTAATCAGTAAAACTGACAATTTTTTTAAAGGTGAAAAGTGGCAAAGAAGAGACAAATTCTGATAAAAACATAAACAAAGATATACAATGGAAAATTTCCTTGTGGTCTGTTACTCAACCATTAGATGTCCCCGTGTGCCACCAGGATAGGACACCGGCTGGGCAAACAAAAGGGACTAAACAGCCGCACAAGCCTCTGGGTTTGTAGCATTCACTCTGTGTGTGTGTGTGTGTGTGTGTGTGTGTGAGTTTCATACACATTTACTGCTTGAAAGCAACAATGATTTTCTCAATGTTGGTAATAACTGAATGGTTCCAGAGGGAAGATTTCAAAGCTGCACTGAGTATGAAAAAAACCCACACGGGAACTTATTCAAACACCCATAGGTTGAACCTCAGTTATTAAAGTCAGTGGTCTCGGTACAAAGAAACAAGGCTGGAGTAGAGAACAGAGGCCAAGCTATTGATGGATATTTATTTACCTACAGATCAGAGCTAATCATTTGGTTCTCCTGCACTAGTGGCCAAATCGCACCTCCCCACCAGAATCACACATGACTTTAGAAAGCAAACAAGGTAAGACCATATCTTCAGCTGCTGCTAATTAAAATTTATGATTAACACCTTCATCTCAAACCCTAGTGAGATGGCTGGAGCAGTTACAGCTCAGAGATTGCCAGCCCTGCCACTGGGGCAGCCGAACAAAATTACCCACAGGCGCTGCAGTCTACAGAAAGGCATGTGAAAGTAAACTTTGGGTTGGGCTTTGAGCTTTGTAGCTCATGATCTGCCTCATTAGCATTTCGGCAAGATGCTGACCACCAGGAGAGAAATGGACAGCTAGATGGAATAACTTCCTCAGTCATCTCAGTTCCATCCACCTGTGCTCATGAGTGACCTCCTCCCTTCAGTGACAAGCACACAAATATCTTCAATGACATTTTTAGTTGAAGAGCAGGCGCTTGAGAACAATTGCTTTACCTTTATTTAGTTATTATTTTAGTTAGCTGAACACTGAACTTGTAAGCCTAGTTCATCTCCTGAACAACCCAACTTGGTGCTTATTTTGAGCAAGGCACCGTACTGTTCTAACCAATATTTATTCTTTTGTTCACAAAATCATTTCATTTACTAAAACAAGAACCAGGACATGGTATCCTTTTTAGCCCTACTATCAACATCTCCTATGCTTCAACAGATAATCACGCACACACACACAAAAAATAAAAACCATTAAGGAATGCACTGATAACCAAAGGATTATTTCTAGATTTACTTAGTCAACACACAGGAGTCAAACTCCTTTTCATTAACTGAGGAACCAGCTTGGAGATGGCACAGGGAGTTTCACAACACTTCCTTTCTGACAGATGAAAGGCTGCAGATTACTTAGTAGTGAAGGTGAGCCAGGGGAAGGAAGACAGGAACATCCAGGATGACAAGGCTGTCCACACCCACTAGCAATTTTTAACCAGAGGACTGAGTTACAAGCAAATATGTGCCAGCTACATCTGTAAAACTATTTCTTTTAGATGTTCAAGGACAAGACTGCAAAGGCTGCGGAGGATAATTTGCTAGGAGCTCATTTGAAAAGCCACCACCAATGGGCTGATATTTCAATAGAGATGTGGAATGGGGCTGGCCCAAGTACTTTCAGCTGGAGTAGAGTCAAGACACTGCACGCTTAAGGAAAAGTTTCTTGAGGTATTTGAGGACATTGAGTTTTTCTGTGTCTCCAGGGCTGTGTGAGACATTAAGCACTATATGCTTTGCTTGGAAAAAAACATTCATTTCATGGCAATAATGAATGTACAGTCAAAAATGCCTTCACTCCACCACACACATTCCTCCCACTCCCTCATGCTAACCAGCAGGACTACAAGCAGGAGCATATGCTCTTCCTCTCTCCCCCATCAGTCTTTCCCTCCTCTGGTGACAGAAGGTACTTACACTGGCAGCTTGGAGCAGTAAGTTTCACAGACACACTTGGCTCATACCACAAGTGGTTAACCAAGACATCAATAAACTACTCAGCAGAGGACTCCAGGTACTTACCTCCTCTGAGCTCTCCTTGCAGCTGGATTCCAGCAATGTGAAGCTGGCTTCTGGCTCCAGGTCCACTAGGAGATGTCTGGAGCCCCTCACCCCATTCCCTGGCTCCTTGCAGGCTGCACGCAGAGGTTTTGGCTCTGGGACACATGTTGCCTCCTCTCGGTTTGCTTTGGCCACTCTCAGGCAGCTGGCCTGAATCTTCCCTTGTCACAGTTGCAATAATGGTTTGAGGAGCGCAGGGTCAAGGCAGGCCGGGAGACCTGGATGGTTCTGACTGGAATAATACGGGATTTGTCCAGCCAAGAACAGGCAGCAGGTTTGACTCTTTTCCCAGGACCAGGGACATAGTAGAAAAGGTCTGAGGTTTTGAATACAGGGCTACAGCAGGGAATTCAAAACCTCTTCCTGTAGATGCCCATTTTATGGGTCAAAACAAGTCCATATAAAAGGAATTTTTGCCAGAAGCATTTCTTCCAGGTCTCCAAGCAGAATAAACAAAGCACTTCTGTGAGGGGATAAGGACAGGCTTGCAACAGATTGGGTCAATTTTGCAGCATTGCCTGAGATCCTGGAGCGCTGCAGGAGTTTGGTACACAGCAAAAGCTGCTTGGGCTAACCTGGCCCCCAGTCAACCCAAAAGGAACAAGGCAGAAGTTGTGCAGCAATGGGGTCAGTGTCACATCATGGAAGCAGGGGAGCCCCAACCCTCTTGGTTGCACTCTGATGTGAATCCAGTCCTTTTGGAGACCTATGAGCAAGGATGACTTACACACCTGAACACAGCACATTGAGCTAACTGGGGAGGTAAATCCTCCTGTCCACAACCCTGTAAGCATAACTACTGACCCCCAGAGACTGAGAAACTCTCTTCTCTCTCTCCTGGCTGGTGTGTCCTCAGCCTCCTCTCAGCTGTCACCCTCCTGCAGTTTGGGTGCACATTAGACAATGCAGAGGTCCCTTCACTGAACTGAAGTCCTGGGCACCTCAGAACAGAGAGCTAACCCAGCTCCCAGGGAAGCCTCCTCCTAGAAAGTCAAGTAAGGTTTCAGTAGCTGGAGTAGAAATGTGATAAACTTGACCTTGAAACAAGATGCCATTTCCTGGGGGTAAGAATGATTAAACACCGGGACAATTTGCCAAGTGAGAGAAGGAATCACTTAGATCATTTAAAACAAGATTAGATCTCTTCATCAAACCTATGACTTAATCCCATTTCTGGGGAGAAGTTCCACAGTCTAAGTGAGCCAGAGGGGAAAGGAGGGTGAAATTTGCTAATCACTGCCTCCTTCTTAACCAGGAGTCCATGTGTCTCTGAACATACCCTAATTAATGACAGTCACGGTGCAAGAAGATCAGAAAGATTTATTCCTTCCTACAGGACACCCGGCCTTAAAAAAAAAAAAAAAAAAAAAAAAAAAAAAAAAAAAAAAAAAAAAAAAGGAGAGAGAGAGAGAGGAAAGAAAACAGGAAAACAGGTGAGGAGAATGTTGGAGGACCTATGGATTTCTGATCTCTCTAATCATACACGTAACATTTCAGAAGTCAGATAATTTGACGAGCAGCATCAGAAGACATTCTTCCATCAAGTCTCCCATGGGTGTGAGGTCACCCTTGAGTGCATGTAATCTGGTTTCCAAGCCCTGCAACTCCTAATCCTGACACAATTGGTATCTTTCCCCAGTAAGCTACACTGACCCTCTAGTCCCACTGCAAGAATGATGACAGGTCACCCTGCTGCCAATGTCTGGGATGAGACATGAGGTGAGCAAGTGAGACACTCTCCCAGATAATTCATGGGACTTGACAAGCCTAAATGTAGCCAAGTAGGTTTTGGACCTTCCAGTGATTGCCTTCCAGCAAGCTGATTTCCATCAGGGGTGACACAGCTAATCTCTTCTCCCCTAAGCCCTTCAGGGAAGAGAAGTAGAAATGGAGCTTGGTCTACAGACTAGTTCACGTCATGGCTAACAGCTCCTACTGCTTTTGGCCTCTCTGTCCCTCCATGGTTCACAGATTTTAAGGTCAGGTGTTTGGGATCATCCTGGCAGTAAAAACTGCTAAATTTCAGCCAGAATTTCACCCACATCAATCCCATACATTCACTTCAGCAGATTGCTTGGGAAGCACCTTCTTTGAGCTCAGTGAGATCTTTGCTTTATATACAGATGACTCCTTTCTATTTCCTTTGAAAACAATGGCTAAGGTTAGAGGAAAACCGGAGATAATTACAACAAAACCATCTCCATCAATACAACTCCCCACCCCAGAAAGTTAGTGAGGAATTCTGAGTAATTTGCATCAGAGACAGCCACATTTTCTGCAAACTGGCATAAAGTGGAAAATACCAGGTGACAGCTCCATACTGGAGATGCTTCAGCATTCAGTGGGCTTATATAAAAAGCCATAATAGATATAAAGATCCAATGTGCCTTCAAAATTACCTCATCTTTTATTTAGAGATTATTTTACCCTTGTATTCCTTTATTGCTCTTTATATGAGTGAAGTGGAGAGGCTAGACAAAATTGAGGCAATTTATGTTACTAAGTGAAACTAGAGTTCATGGTCAAAATTAGGCTCTGGAGAAAGAATTCCAGAGCCAACCCACCTCTGCTTTGCAGCTAGCTCTCTTTAAATGCTTTTTCCTAGCTCCAGCCCCCACCCTCTGCTCGGTGATAAGGCTGTCTAGTAAAAGAGGAAAACACAAACAGAAAGCTATGGAGGGCAGATGGATGAGGGATAAAAATAGTAGCAAGTTTTTTTGTAGTTGTATCCTTTGTACCATTAAAGTGAAAATTCTGGCAGCATTTCTATTCCATGGAATTGGTATCTCCAAGGGGGAAAACACACATATGCCCTTCTCCAAGGAAAAAAAAAAAAAAGGCAATAGCCTGAGTTTTGGCCATGCCAGTGACAGGAGTTAGAAAACATCTAGAACTGCTGAAATACAACACTCAGGAAAACAGTGGAAAACCCTTCCTGGAGCACAGGGTGATGGAGGATGCAGGAGAGAAGTCCCAGCTTTACCCTGCTTGGCAGTCTGAGCTCACACTGTTGTCCCTATCTTTTTGTTGCCCTCCCTACATCCCTTACCTATTTTGAGGCTCTTTGGAGCAGGCTGCCTTTGTGTAGCACCTGGAAGACCAATTATGATCTCTAGGCTCTACCATAATATAAACAGTGAGACTCCAGTTGGTTCCAAGGTCCACATATCTCACCAACTACTAACAAGTTAAAAGTTCTTACTAGGGGGAAAAAAAGAAAAAGGAACTATTAATTTTAAGATTAGTAGCAGTAGCAAATCTGCAGCTTATATTTTCCCATGTAAAATAGTGCTGAAGAGCAAGATGGAGTATTCAAGGAAAGATTTGCCAGTATTAGTTTTTCTTCCTCTCCAGAAAATTCTTGGTATCTCCGCTATCCTTGCTGGTATAAATTATCCCTAAACCTATTTGGATTAAGACAACATTTGCACAGAGATTTATTGTCTCCTAATGGTCTGCTGCAGCCTTCTAGTGAAGTTGCTAACACTGGGTGCCTTCCAAGACCAGATCCCAGAACCTTATCTGCAATTCTCACTCTGCTCCAGCATTTCTATTGTCTTCCTCTGAAGGTCTTTTCCAACAACTGTTATAATATATTCTGCCAGTGATATCATTGATGCTCCCCCTCTCATGTGGCCAGATTTGGAAAACTTTCAGCAAGCTGCTGAGCAAGCAGGCTTTGCTGGCTCCTGTTTCCTAAATCCTAAATTACAAAAAAAACCCCCCAAAAAACAAAATAACGCCCCCCCCCCAAAAAAAAAAAGAAAACAACCCAAAAAAAAAAAAAAAAAACCAAAGACAAAAACCCAAACAAACAAAATCCCCAAAACAAAACAAACAAGCAAAAAACCCAAACAAACAACCCCCCAACCCACAAACAAACAAAAAACCAGCTCTAGATCCAGACACCCTCTAAGCTCTGACTTTCAGGAGAAGTGAATTATGCAGTGAATTCAACCCCCAAAATTTCAATTGAGATGTAATTTAAATGCAAACATTTGGCTTTCAGGCTTATGATACTCCTAAGTGGCACCAAATCAAATGTTTTCTGAAGCTGGCTGAGAATTGAATTGGCCCCTTCAGGTAGATGTTTTTCTGTTTACTTTAGAGAATGACACTGACGTAGCTTTACTCAGTAACTAATCAATAATTTAAATTTGATCCCTAACTAAATGAAGCTCGATAAATATCAGACACTTTTATATTGGGTTTAATTAGTGTTTATGCATATATTCCAGGGCTCTGATTCACAAAATGTGGCAACTCCACCATGAATCTTGTCTTT
The DNA here is from genome assembly GCF_029207755.1 of Chamaea fasciata. Classification (NCBI taxonomy): domain Eukaryota; kingdom Metazoa; phylum Chordata; class Aves; order Passeriformes; family Sylviidae; genus Chamaea; species Chamaea fasciata. Next base: position 10,478,617 of record NW_027094086.1, on the reverse strand, counting down.
CTGCTAGAAGACACTCACCCATGCCCATGTCAGAAGCAGCAGATGGTCCTGAGACATGCAGAGTTTGGGTGCCCTCATCATAACGGGAAGTAATTTCATAAACCTTATCACGATGTCGGTGTTCAAAGGGAGCGATGTAGGTGATGTGGAGGGGGAGAAAGGGACATCAAAGCGGCAGCTGGGGAGGGGCCCAGCTTTGAATTTCCAGCTGTGGGTTAGATGCAGCTCAGGAACAGCTGATGAGAGTGATGAGCAGCACAGAAAGACGTCAGCACGGGGAGAGATGGAAGAGATTGCATCTGTTTCCTTCACAGACTATGCAAACAGGGAATGACATAGTGCCAGTATGTAAAAAAAACAATGGTCTTGAGAAGTTATGTCTGCCAACACATAAGGGCTCCTAGCACACCAGAGGTAATTGCAGTTCAGCACACACGGATATTTTAAGAGTAAAACCACCTACAGATCTCATTCTTACCATCGGTCAACACTAGAACAGCAGAAAAGCAGAGCCATGAAGGCAGCTTCCAGCTGGTCTTGTAGAGAAGCATGCCCTGCTCTGTGAAGACGGAAGGCTTAATTCCCTAAGTACAAGCCATGCCATGCCTCTCACCCTCTGGGCTGGAGCAGGTCCTGGCCTGCTTTGTGTGCCAGCACAGGCACGGCCAGTCAGGTGAAGAAATTAGCTGGAATCCAAAAGGTGCAAGATCCTTATCAGAACCCAGCATTGCACTCAATGGGAAAGGAAAATACATAAGCAGAAGCCAACCACGTGTTGGTAGAGATTACACAGAAATACACTCTAAGGTACATGCTATTCCTGACCTTTCCCCACTCTTCTTCCAAAGCCACTGATACCAAGGTTTGTCAAATCATTGGGCTGTCACTGTGGTTCTCAGGCTTTGGTACCCCAAAACTGATATTAACAACAACCACCACCTCTCAATGGAAATGATCACAACTCCACCATCTGAAGAGCTCCATCACCTTACAGCTTTCCTAGATGTAAACACACATATATAGTGCACCCTGGACTGGTCTGAGAAAACCACATCCCATGGGCAAAGGAAAATGCACTCTTTAACATGCAGCTTTGCCAGCATAACCACATTGGCCCTTAGGATGTCTGCCTGGAAAACTGTGGTGCTGTAAGTCCACGCTTCCTCTTGCCCTGACATAATGAGGGTGTGCATTTATCTATCACACTTCATTTTAAATAAATATCAATATTTTTCCCCTGGGCTCTCCTTTCTTCTTTTGTCAAGAGCAATGATTGTATCATAGTCAACATTATGATGCAAAATTAGAGGGAAGAAAATGCCTTAGAAAGGTGACATCATCTGAATAGATGTGATGGCTACTTGCATTAGCTCAAATATCTTTCTCCCTGAAGTCTGACCCTAGGTGTAAATCAGAGAGGCCTGACAGAACATAAAAAGAAGTGCTATCCTGTTGACCCAGTTTTCATAGAGAGCAGTGTGTATAATTATTCTGACCACCTGCAGCTGATAAACCAATCCCATGTGAGGTTAAAAATTATCCAGGCATTTACTGGTGACACAGCAGTATGCTAGAAACCTGCACAGCAAACCTGCTCAGCCACACTCTGCTGCAGGGAGGTGTGGTGAGGCATGAGCCACGGCTGAGATAGATCTGCTGGCAGATGTCCTCAGAACAGAGAAAGCTCTACAGAGTTCTGCTTAGGTGGTTTATGTCATTCAGGAATGGTAAAAGTAAGTGATATCACAAATATCTTATTTTGTGAGAGGATAGGGCTGTCTGTATGGTGCTCCAGCCTGCCGGAATATCAGTAGTTTTCAGCAGTAAATAAAGCACCTTAGGAAGTACTGCATTGCTGCAGGAAAACCACTCCCTGTGGGAAAAGTTATGCTACTAAAAGTGCAATCCTTTTTTTCTTTAAATAGCATCAGTGCAAATATTTTCTGCCAGAAAAGCTGTGACAGTGGGAGTGCCCCTTCCACAGGCCCCAGCAGATGTCGGTGTGCTGGCAGAAGTCCTCCGCAGGGACTGGGAGGAATTTGCTGAGAGAGCATCCTCCGTGTCTGTGTTGATGACACTCCTGGGCATTACTAGGCTACAATCAGGGATTGCTGTGATGAGCTCCAGCAGTTTAGGTTCACACAGCGTGCTTTCCCCAGAGACAGGCTGGTGCTCCAGGCAGCAGAGCAGCACAGCTTAAGCACTCAGGTGTGAACATGACCTCCAGATGTTCAGTGGGTCCTGCAGCCCTGGGAAAAAGGTTCTTGAAAAATCCAGCATGGTACAAATCTAGCAAAACACCTTCTGCGTAGAACTAGAAGGATTATTTATAAATAAAACCCCATAATTTTGGGCAAAGTGCATAACCTTCTTAGACCACCCAGCTGTGGTGTGAGAGACAAGGGTTTATATGCTTTAATTTTTCACAACTACTAAAACATGTTTCTCTCTTTTTTTTTTTTTTTTTTTTTTTTTTTTTTTTTTTTTTTTTTTTTTGGCACTTGATGTGTTACAGAGCCTCAGTGAATACCCAGAAAAAATAGTGATATAGCTGTTACTAATTGTTCTAAAATTAAGTGACCTACTTGGGAAAGCATTTTCCCTGTAACTTAATGCAGAAGTGCAAATGGATATAATTATGTAGGCATAACTTCCTATTCTGTCTTGGTTTTGTTTATGTCATTTGAGAAGGGACCTAAATTCTGCCCAAACATCCCCATTTCTATGGAAAAAGAAAAAGGTGAGATTCTTAAGATAAATTATAGTTATATTACACAGTCTAAAGCATTGGTAGTAATGGTAATTGTATAATGTACCATATAAAAAAATCTAATTCCCATATCTTACATTAGAATTTATATCCTGATTTCATGCAAAATTAGAGTAAGCTATTAATAGCAGTGAACTTCGTAAAGATTTACTCTAGATTAGAAGATTCTCATCTGCTCTTAGCATGGAAACTGTAAATATTACTTGAATACAAACACAACTGAACTGTAAACCATCTCATTATATCTCAGGTCTTTACTAAGTAATGAGTTTTCTCTGTTAAAAACATCAGTACAGGCAAGTTTTTCCTTTAACAATATCCCCTCCAGACTGGTCAGCTAATGAACAGGGTTTAATGATTATACTGAGCCATTTTTGAGAAATTATTGAGATTTGCACTCAAATACAGAAAATGTACATCAGGCAAAAGTCCTGTGTGTCCCACAGTTCACCAGGTCCATATGATCCATATCCCCATGATTTATCTCATTTATAACACATCTGTTATAGTCACATCCGCTGGGGAAACCTAAACAGGGCTCCCTTTGACACAGATGAGTGTCATATGTCATCATAAGGACATTTCTGCTTAGAAAGCCAAGCACAGCACAGGTTCTCTGATGAGAAGATGCACTTTCCCTACCTCCAAAGCTAACCAGAAATGGTGCTGTGGCCCCTGTATGCTCAGTGCCTGTTTGCTGCGGGGACCAGGCCAAATACAACCCAAATCAAATCATCTGTGATGGCTGAAGCAGTGCCACGAGGTCTGATAGCTGCACTGCTGGGGTGGCTCTGCTCTGGTGGCACTCAGATGGCAGCCATGGCCAGCTCTGCTGACAGCCATCCTGTACAGAGTGCTGTGGGTGTGAGAGGGAGGTCCAGCTCCTCCTTGGCTTCTGCTTCCATCCTTCACATTGTGCTTTTCACAGCTCGGCTATCAAGGCAGATGGCTGCCTGCAGAGCCCCAGGCAAATGGACAGATGGGCTCTCCTCAGCTCAGAACTAAGAGCAAGACTTTGCTGACCTTGCCTGTTTTCTTGGCTGGAACCAGTCAAAAAAACTTTTCTGTAGCTTCAATTTCTGCTTCCACTTGAAGCAAATTGGAACCAATGCAAATCTTAAATTTCCTCATCTGCCTGCAGATGCAACACCGGGTTGGGTCTTTGCACTCCAAGATGAGCCTGAGCTATTCCTAAATTCAATGGTGCTTCATCTCCTCCTGAACTCAGATTGCTCCCCTGCTGCCTTTGCTCTAGATCTGATCAAGTGAGGAAACATTCAGCACATCATCTCTACATACTCCAAGCAGCACATTGCCTTTGTTCATATTCATGACTACATGCATTTATGATACCATAAATGCTTAGAAGAGCCTTCAGCATCCATGTTGCTTGGGAGGAGGGAATAAGAGATAATAGGGAATATTAAATATATATATATATATATATATATGGGAACATGCTGACCTGAGACCTAATTTAGAGTAATGTTGGTACAAACAATTACATTACCAGGTAACTAGCTTCATTTGACATCGTTACCCTCGAGGGAGAGGTGAGGGTGGTGAGGCACTGGAACAAGTTGACCAAAGAAGTTGTGGATGCCCCACTGGGCCCTGAGCAACTGATCTAATAGGTGGCATCCCTGCCCATGGCAGGGGGATTGGAACTACATTTTAGACTTTAAGATTCCTTCCAACTCAAACCATTCTATAATTCTATGAGAAACCATAAAGGGAGAGAAAAAATGGAAGTAACTGAGCACTGAGACATTTCAACCTTCATCCTCCAATGCCATGATGGGAGTACCTGTGTGGAAAAACAATAGCAAGGTTTGGGGATTACTAGATTAATTCAGGCAGTCCTTTCTGATGGAAACTTTCCTATAATTCAACAAGAGAAGTAGGATAGGAGGAAAAAATACCCAAATGCACCTCTTGGTAAGAGATAAAAAAATCCATTTGGACCATTTGCAACCTATACAATCCCTTCTCCAACCTCTGCAACACAATTTCAGATATCAATGTTGTGGGAGCATAGATAGCAAGAAGACAAGCAGGTGGTACATTGAGGCCTTTGCATTTGGTCCAGGAAGTGTTGCAACAATTTGAAAATTGCACCAGAGTTGCTGAAAATGAGCCTGTAGAAACTGAACATGACAGATCTGCCCCTAAGGCTTATGAGTTTTAGCAAACCTTTCAAAAGCCTGGTTTGAGGGAGGAATTTGAGAGAAAATTCCAAGTCAACAGCTTTACTGTAAATATTTTGCACTGAAGTTGATCTTCTTTCCTTCCCACTTTTATACTAAAGTTCCCTCATGTTCTCTCCTTCTCGCAAATGTCTGTTCTTTGCACTGCTTTGCTGTCCTTCAACCTTCCATTCAATTCACCTAAAAACCAAGGAGTATTGCATCCAGTAGAAAAAGGAATGGAGGAGAGAGGAGATCTCATGGAGAGTAATTGCCCAGCAGTACATTTTGATGCCGCAAAGCTGGTTATGATTTCTCACTATCAACAGCACAGACCTGATTAACTGAAGAGGAAAACTGTTGGCTTTTAGGTCAGTGAGTTCTTGACTCACTGCTCAGCAAAAATCCCTCACCTACTTGCCAAGGTCAATACTGCATCACCCCACCTGCAGGAATCACACAGTGGCTCATTACTGGGTGAAAGCTCTTCTCCCACCACATATTTGGCCCCTTTATCAGGAGCTCATAGTTGAAAATGGAATGCAGCCTTGTCTACAGGCCTTGCTCAGGGAGAGAAAATCCAGTACAGAGACTGGGAATTTAGGAGCCCCTCTAACTCCCCACCAAAAGTGGGACCCGCAATGACATCACTGTTCTTGCAGAGCCTGCAAGCACCTCCAGGCATGTCTCTGAGTCTCCAGCTACCTGCAGTAACATCTTATTTCCAGTAGACTCTGCCTAAGGCAAAGAGGGTCTCCAACATTTGTCCTCAGGAAGACTATCTATTCCCATGTCCCAGATTTTTCCCTCCCCACTCTCCTTTTGGATACTGGCACTCTACAACCTCTTTTCATCTTACTTCCAGAGGAAGCAACATTTATACTGGCCCAAACCCTCCAGCTCACTCATGTGCAAGCTGCTGGCCTTTGCTTATGCATCACCTCTAAAGATTTCGTTTGGCAGGCAGTCTCAAAACTGCTGCTACATTAACCTGCATTTCTCTCTTCATTCACCACTCTTAATTAGTGTTTGGGAATGTATTAACATGGGGCTAAGCCACAAAGTTTGCATCTGGGCTTGCCTCTTGTTTGGAGCAGCTGAGCTAGCACCGGAGCCTGGTGAAGAGTCACTCCTTCCTCACGTAGAAGCTGAAAGCAAGAGCATAGAAGTGACTCCTCATCACAGAATTCCCTCTTCTGAATGAATATACAGTCACTATGATTTTTTTCCCTACTTTCACAACTCTTAAGTCACTGAACAGTCATTTGGTCCAGTAACAGAAGCTGTTCAGAAACTACCAGCATTTCTAGCTTGACCAAAGTCATTGCCTTCAGGCAAGGATGTAACAAAAAGTGATCAGTGATAGTGGATGAGTTAAGCAACATCAAATATCTCTGTAGCCACTTTAGGAATGAATACATGAGCTAGTTATTACTGAGTTTCATGTATATGTGAGATAGATAAGCATACATTTGCAGCAAGATAGTTTCTCTGATATCACGGGCTCTGAAATAGCTGCAAGGTCAAAGAGATGTGGCAGAGGAGACAAGAGGGTCTCTTCAGCTCCTCCTCAAGGGGATCACCTCACCATCAAGGTGCTAGGAGGCAAGTTGAGGTCAGAACTTCCTCTGCACATGCTTCCATGGTGCAGCCTCTCCTAAATGCTGCTTTGCTTGGGACACAGGTGTGTCCACTATTGTCTGTGGAAGGGGTCCTGAGTTTCCCAAAGCAGTTGGAAGAGACACTGAGAAATCTGCCCTCATCACTGCCCTCTCCCAGAATCTTTGTGTAGCCACCAAAATCATAATCATAATATTGCAGACATGTAACACACCCGCACTCCATATCCTGTATCATTTTAACTAAGTGACCTACAAATGGGTTCTTCCATTTTCCATGTACAGAAAAGCTAAGGGTAGTGGGAATCTTCATCAGACAAAATAATCCATGACATTTCCTATTTTGGGACTTGAGAATTCCATCTACTCAGTGTTTAGCAGACAGCAGCTTCTGAAACTCTGAGAAAGGGAGTATAACAACTCTCACATTAACTGCAGTTAATGCAGGAGAAAATGACCAAGCATGTAAATGTAGGGAGGTAAGGATGTAAGAATGTAAGAATGACCTTGAACATTCCAATTAACAATATCATGACTAAATTCCACAGCACGCACACACACTCCCTTTGGCTTCATAGACATAATATCATTTTCTGTCTGTTTAGCAGAGAGAATAGCAAGGGAAGCTGAGAAGAACATGAGCTGAAGGCAGAGATACCCTCTGGTTAAATATCAGAGCACTGATGATTTCATAGCTGTATATATTAGCACATTGTTTGTGGGGGCTGGCATATGTACCTATCCAGCCTTCTCACCACATGTATAGACAAAATTTGGTGTTCTGAAGCACATAGAAGTCTCAATTCTAATTCATATAATTTTAATCATCTAAAAAAATAAGGAAAACAAGGAGGGAAAGAAAAAAAAAAGAAAAAAAAAAAAAAAAAAAACTTAGTCCTTAATAAGGAGCAGCACTAGATGGTCCTAAAGTACATATTCTAATTTTTTTACCTCTCTTCTCACCAAAACTGAGAGGCATCTCTCAGTGTTCTTCCCCATGACACTAGCAGGATGGTACATCTACTCTAGAACTGAACTGGAACTATATTGGTACAGGAGGGTTACTGTCGCCCCAACTTTGCTTGCTTTTTAAAGTTTACATTTTGTTCTCACGCAGCTTTAAGAAAACAATGTATGTTTTCAAAATGTATCTTTTTGTTTACATATTTCTCCTCTGGGAGGAGAAAGGTGATTGATGGTGGTCTTCACCAAAGAGGTCAAAGAGGTGGCAACCTATGTAGCCAATCCTGCGCCTTCTGAAAGAATTGTATATAAGGTTGAGTCAGAAAATTAAATATAGAACTTTCCTGCTGACCTTCTTGCTGCCTGCCTCATTCTTTCGTGTCTCGAAGTGTGACAGGTTACCCTACATCCACTGGATAACATGGTTTGGATCTGCAGATAATTTCTGATGGAAGGGAACAGGGAGGTGTTCACTGCTCCCCAAGCACACAGGCCACGATAGGTGAGAGAAAATCTGGGGCTCCCCAGATTCCTTTGCTCCATACCTGTACTTCGGCCTTCTGGCCCTCCCTCCCCCACCACTGCTACACATCTCTTCCAGCCCTTTCAGAGCTCAGGCAGGCACTACAGACTCTACAACACACTTGGCCCTTCAGGATGGGGTCTGAGCTTGGTGAAGTGCCTTTGCGATGCAAAACGATAACAGGAACAATAATGGTTGCAGCTCACTGACAACCTCTTCTTTCCTTTCTAAGACTGGGTGTAAATAATGTTCTTATCTTCTAAGAAATACCTCCTGCATCCCTGACTAAGTGATAAGTAGAAAGAAGAGAGACACTCTTAACTGCTGATCAAGAGGGAGGAGAGTGATTAGCATCCTCTGGGGAACACCTTGTTGATGATGGCTGCTTTGCATTGTTGAGGCTGTAAGGAGCACCTAAATTCCTCCTCCACAGAACTCTCAGCTGCTGATGAAGTCAGTTCTACATTAATCCCTCAGCACACTCCTCCTCAGGCCTATTTCTGATCAAAGCTTTTCTTGCCACTGCAGTCCTAATTGCAACCCTCTGCTCACATTTGAGAAAGGAGCAGAGTCTGAATGTCGGTAGGACATTCTGACTCTGTCAGGAAGGACTGGACTTAGGCAACACTGGGAATCTACGAAGTAAGGAAATAAAAACAACCTGCAGAGGAAACAATTAGGAGCAAGGCTGAATCAATTTTTGGGATTTTCATGCTAGGAGTTGTGGCTCTAACTCCCTGGTAGCTGGGTTTGATATGCTTGGGTCTCAGCAGTCCCCTGGAACTGCCCATCAAGGCATGGCACACAGCAGTTTTTGGAGATTTAGCCCACTTTCTGCCATGCACAAACTAAACCAAAGCTAGCAGAAACAAGCCCAGTGAAACAGCATTCCTCATACAAGGTCAAAGCTTTGACTAGCACAAAAGTGTCCTGAAGCTTAAACTTAATCTTGAGAAGTGGATCAATGCAGATGTGTGGGCACAACCCACTGCATAGATTTGCATTGCTGAGTACCAACAGACAGAGGCTTTCTTTGGCCTCACCTCCCTCACCAGTGGAAATCAAGGCATTTGTGGCTCTGCACCCACACTGGATCCTGTAGGACAGCCTGGCTCTGCAGTCAGACACATTGTGATGGAATGCATCCTGACATTTTCTTGCTGAGGCCTCCCCAGCCTGGGCAACCAAACACAGATAAAAGCAGATGTCCATTTGGGCTCCATCTGTGCTTTAAAGACCTCAGAAAACAGCTGTAACAGGAGATCCCTCCATCCCAGACATGCCTGCTCTCATGGCTAAGGTGTGCCCCAATGCTGTATTTGGTCCATGTGTACAATATGAAAATGCCAACCAGATCAGAAATACACCTATACCTAACAACAACTTATACTTTGACAGCGTAGGAAGAAAATAGAGCCTCACTTTCAATTACAGATCACCTCTTAAACTGGGCAATCCTAGCCCAGAGCAGTGATGTTCTTTCTCCCTTCTTCTTACACTTTTTATCTCCCCATATTATTGCTTACATGAAACATCCATTTTCATGCATGATATTTCCTTTTCTAACAAAATGCAGCAGGAGGTTCCACAGGTTAATTATAAATTGATTTTAAAAGCATTTACCAAGAAGTTATTTAAATCTATTTCCCTTAATTTCATTTGATGCAGCATATGTCTTGCGGTGCAAAGGGGAGATGCAGCTTTATTGCCACTATCTGCCAGATGAACATGTTCATCATCAACAGTGCAGGGAGTGATAAGTCACTTATCTGATAGAGAGAGGACAAAACACTCCCTCTTTCTTATCAACAAATTGAGTTATCAGCCAAGTGAAGTAGTTTTTCGGTAGCCTTTCTGACTGTTTTGCTTTTAAATCCATACTGGCAGCAAATGTTCATGGATATATTTGCCTCTCTTACACTCATTTCAAAATGCAGCAGCAGCCACCAGAGATAAGAAAGCTTCATCTCCCAAAGATGTCTAGCCTGAGCACAATTAAGCAGTTCTGAATTTACTCTGATTGCTGGAAAGCTGAACTTAACTACACCAAAAGTAACAAAAGTGATGCTTAAACAGTCATACAAAGAGCTTAGAGGAACACACAGCTGTAACATTGCACATCCAAGCCTGCTGACAAGACCATTACTGATAGCTTAACCCGCATTTCTCAATGCTGCCCCTCATATATGGGTGCCTGACCAGAGACAATTAGGACCCAGAAACCTGGGAAGTGTAAACCCTGATGCAGCCAAAGTAACATTTTTGCTACATATGCCCAAATGAATTCAGAATTAACTGCACTGCATAACAAAGCTGGAGAGAAGCTAGGGTTATCAGCCAGGTAACATTATTAAAAGACTGTAACTGAATGCATGGAAAGGTTTTTAGGTTTCAGAAACTGTCTGATGCTTTTTAAGGACGTGGTCTGGTGACGAGCAGCTACTCTGAAAGGCTCTGTGCAGAGTGCTACTCATGAGAAGGGTGTCAGCATCACACTGACTTGAGCAACAGGTGAATGCACTGAGTTGTTCTCAGAAAGTGTTCAATGCTGGAATCAGCATCATTTTGGCTAAGTGTGACTGGAAAGTAAACTTCATTGGGATAGTACTGAAGAGGAATTGCCCTTGACTGCAGAGGCCAAACGTGATCATTCACCAGTATCATTTTTAAATGTGACTGTTCTCTTCAATAAACCGATCCAAAGAAAACATGACTTGAGAAACAGAAACCCATAGAGGACAGACATGTTAAATCAGGAATGTTTCTTGTAAATACTTAACAAACTCACTGCTACAATCTCATCTTCCTCCTTCCCATAAAGACGTAATCAAACAGGACCTCCAAGATTAATACAAGGGTTGCTGATGAGAAAATCATCATTTCACCTGCTGAACAAGACAAACAAAACCTGTGATCATTTCTGAGCTTGCTCAACATGGAGCCAGAAAAGGGAGCTCTGATGATCTTCACCAGAAGCTTGAACTTTGAAGAAAGCATGGAGTTTGCATTGGCTCAGATAAGTAGATTGCACATACCTTTCCACCTACCCAGATCCAACCACCTATGAGCTGTAACAAGACCAGTAACACCTCCAATCTCCAGTGTTTTCTAAAGGCCACACAATCCCTACTTTTCCAGACATTCTCCTTCAACAGGGCCACTTTCTTTCTCGGAATGTGTTCCTGTGGCTGAACCTGTTAATTTGATAGAAATCTGATACCTCATCTCTAAAGAAACCAGCTGCATAATTCCTGGAAGGGTCCTTTGCTCTCACCTGTTTGTAGATGGGACAGGATTGTTGGATATTATTTCTCAAAGAGACAAGAGATAGCTAGAGATAGCTATAAGGATGGCCCAGCTGACAATTGTTTCAATAGTTTCCAGCCTTGTTGTCAGCTGACACATTCCTTTCTCCAGATAATATCTGACGCACTCAGATGTTTCTGGAGCTGTGCCCCCACAGGATGTGTGGCAAGAATGACAGCAAGCTCTTTGCTCCTCTGCTTTCATACCAAACCTGCAAGGAAGTTGCTATTGGAGGGTTTGTTTAGTTTTTTTGAGCTTTAATAAGAAACCTGCACGATAACGTTCAGTCCTTCTCTCCTTTCCAGCTGCAATGTTGCAAATCTCCTCGGTGTCGGGACAAGACGAGGGGGACACTCTGCACTTGCACGTGAGATATGGAGGTGTCTTCACATGCGTGTGAAGGCAGAAGAACTCATTCCTGGTCCCTCACAGCTGATAGTCCTGTACAGGGGAGCACCAATATTGACGGGCTGGAGCAATGGAAGAGGCTCTGATCCCATTACAGCTTTAAAGATCAGGGTTTGACAGCGGTGGTACCTAAAAGGATCATTAAGTAGTTGCAAATGACCTTAATACTTTAAAGAGGACTTAATCAAGCAGAGCTGGGATGTCTTGACAATCTGATAACTGCAGCATACAATTTAGACAATGCAGAGGCTAGGGATCGGTGACTGGCCTTTGGGACTGATTGTTCTGAAACAGCTCTGCTTTTTCTTTTTGAAGAGAAATTTAAATTACCCAGCCTTTCAAAAATAACTGTTTATCTTTCACAGGGACCTTGGAAATCATCTCATCTATCACACACTTAAGTCAACGCAGATTTCCTGTAATTCACCCTTAATCCACAGCTGAACAAAACTCTTTTCTATCAAGGAATGCCAAAACTACTGGTGTTAGATAGGTGCCTTCCAGTTATCCATGTCAAAAGGTGTTAATTCGCGTAGGAAGGTTAATTCAAACTGCTTGTAGTTTTGGCGTTGTTTCCATGGGGCTTAGATCAGTTTACAGGTAGTATATTTAAGCAACAAAAATAGCTAGCAAAAAAAAAAGTTTATTTGTGATTTTAAGTTTGTTGTATACACCGATAAATAGTTTCATTTTACAAAATGAAGAATAAACTCATCAAGGGCTGCCCTGTTTGAAAACAAACTAAAATACCAAAGGTACTGTGATGGCTTGAAAGAACTGCAAAGTCAAATTGTCGGTAAACAAAGTTAAATTAACAGCGGTGGTAATTTTACCCCAAAGCAAAAAAGGTAAAGGCTGCACACTACGGAAAGACCAAAGCTGATGTAAAGGATTTTATTGTCTGTATTCAAAAATATTAATTACATTACTGTCTTCCAGTCTGATGTCTTCTTCAATTTCATGATCCCAGACAGTAGGATAAACAAGACAAATATATACCAATACATATGTGCCTAATGACAGACCACCTTTAAAATCTGCTAATGGTTTTGTTTCACTGGAGACTTGCTTTCATATGCAGTCAGTTTAAAAATCAACATCTGAAATATTTGGTTTTAAGAACTACAAATAATAAAAAGTCTTATATCATATGCACTGCCAGATCGAAAAATTAAATCCAAAATGTTTGGCTTTAACAATGAAAAAGAAGAGAAAAGAAAAAGAAAAAGAAAAAGAAAAAGAAAAGAAAAGAAAAGAAAAGAAAAGAAAAGAAAAGAAAAGAAAAGAAAAGAAAAGAAAAGAAAAGAAAAGAAAAGAAAAGAAAAGAAAAGAAAAGAAAAGAAAAGAAAAGAAAAGAAAAGAAAAGAAAAGAAAAGAAAAGAAAAGAAAAGAAAAGAGTCTTAACTCTGGATCACGGGAAGTATCATTTTGTATCTGCTTTGGTTCGCCAAAGTCAGAGGAGCAATTTAAGTTCTTCCTGTTTCTCTTGATGACAAAACTTACTTTTCCCTAACTTCCATGGATTTCCATGAGGGAGGTGTAGTTCTGGGGAGAGTAATTTAATATCAGTGCAACAGTTTCTTTACTCAGCACTCTCCCCATTCAGTTTTCATCAGTTTCCTTCTCTACATTTCCCTTTTCCTGTTGGTAATAAAAAGCTTGAGTTTTTCCATAGTGAGGATCACAGACTGGAAGGATGCTGACGAAGAAGCTGCCATGTTTGCTGCAAACACTCTAGGGCACATTGCTGAGAGGATGAGGGAGAATCAAATAAATAAACTACACTAGATACCACTTTCAATGACCCCATGACATCTCCATCTGAAGACGGACATCCACAGGGTGAGGGTAAAAACAGTTTTGGCTTCCAACAGCAGACAAGACTTAAATTTGTGATATGTGGGATATGTGCTACCTCTGGTTTAAAACTAGCATATTATATTACATTGTATTACATTACATTACATTATATTATATTATATTATATTATATTATATTATATTAATTATATTATATTAATTATATTTATTTTATTTATTATATGATACTGCTGTGATTCTCTTATTCATATTTACTGATAATATATCAGCCATAAAACCCACTGATTTCTTCTGCACAGTTTACGATTATTCTGAAGACTCATGGACTGTGGCTGCTATACTGAGCTACCGGATGGAAACTGCAGTGGTGGGTCCTGTCTGTCCTCGACAGGAGGTGTATTTCAGTCTCTGTTTTTCACCACAGTAAACAGACAAGGACAGTGCCCCTCCCAGATGTCTGCATTTCTCCCCTGTGCTGAGGAAGTCCACTGAGAAAGTACTCATTAGCACAGCATATGAGTCTCTCTGAGCCAGGAGGAGTGGGGTAGGAAGATGTTATTAATTTAGTCAGTGCTGTGCAGCTTGCAGAAACACTGTCAACTTCTGCCTACACGTATCTCACCTCCTATTGTTAAAGAAATTACAGCTGCTGAAAGAGATGAAAAAGTAACTCACTTATTTTCTGGCTTTCATAGTAATAAGGCAAATCTGATTCTCCTTGACGCTGTAGTATGTCTCTGCTTTTTGGACTGGGGTCTTTTGGGGTAGCAGTGGGGACATGATTCTCTGCACAGATGCTATCAGCAAAAGTGTGCCAGCCTATTTTAGTGGCTCTGACTGCACTGATCACATTTGTTTGGGTGTATCATTCAAGGACTTAGGGCTTTCCAAGACTAATTAGTATCTAGTTAGTACTTTCCTGTTTCTCACTTGAGGAAGGCCAGAAACCTGCAAAGCTGTGGAGAGGTTGAGTGAAACTTTCAGCAGAAATTTCTGAAGATAGCTATGAGTTCATAGACACAGGGAATTGTTTGAGTTGGAAGAGACCTTAAGGATCATTTAGTTCCAACCCCCTGCCATGGGCAGGGACACCATTCATGAGACCAAATTTTTCAAAGCCCCATCCAATCTGACCTTGAACACTTCCAGGGATAAGGCAGCTACAACTTCTCTGAGCAACGTGTTGCAGTGTCTCACCACATTCAGAGTGAAGAATTTCCTCTTGAACTCTAATCCAGACCCACTCTCAGTTTAAAGCCATTTCCCCTCATCTTATCCCAACATCCCCTTGCCAAACGTCCCTCTCCTGCTTTCTCGTAGGCCCTTATTAGTTACTGGAAGGTGTTGTAGGTTCTCTTCCCCAGGCTGAACAACGCAAATTCTTTCAGCCTTTCCTCACAGCAGAGGCACTCCAGCCCTCTGATCATCTTCATGGCCTCCTCGGGACTTGCTCTGGCAGGTCCATGCCTTTCTTATGTTGTGGACCCCAGAGCTGGACCCAGTACAGTGTTCATGGTGACCCTATGACTATTAGACAGCTCAGTGTCCTCTGAAAAAGAAACTGCAGATGTCTCCTGAGAACAGAACACGCAGTAGGTGGCACAGACACACAGCACATTATGTGTCAGGGGTTTCCAGACAGGGGGTGCAAGAGCTTTTCCCACCATCTCATCTTATCTCTCAGGTTTTGCTTTCATTTCTGCTTCTCACAGGTTCCCACCCTGCCATCACACATAAATTCCACCCAGGGTCCCAGCTCAGCCCCTTCTCATTTTCTATTGATCACTAAACCCTTCCATGTCGAAACAATCACATTGACTCAGCTGTCACTGTCACCTTAATGTTATACTTGTGCATTTATTCTTTCTGTATAACAGCTAGTTTGTCAAAAAGGCCCTTTTACTGGAAATTGATACTTACTCATATCACACCTTGCCTCTGTTCTTTTTCAGCTGGGCTTGAGCATAAGAAATCAGCAAAATATCTTTTTTCACCTACACTAAAACTGCCTCATAAGATCCATGCTGGTGGACCTCAGAGCTGGCTCCTCAACAAAAAGTGAACTCACAGTCTGCACAAGCCTGGAGAAATCCTGTAGAGTATTTTGAAGACAATTTCCTTCAGTTTCCTTTGAAGGCTGTATTGTTTCAATAGCACATTTCTCCCAGTCTTCCCTTCCTGTTTTTCCATTTTTGTGAACACAGGGTATTTTAAGAGTCCATCTGCTCATGTTACTTATTCCTCTCCACTCTAAGTCATAACCCTCTGTGATATTACAGTTAATTGCTCTCCCTGTGATTCTATTGCAACCATGAATAGGATCATGATTTTCAACCCTATCTGTATCAGAGTAGTTTCAAAATATTTCACCTACTACCAGCTCCATCTGAACTTTAATGGCTTTTACAATTTTGAGGATATTTATTGTGTATCTGGCGAAACTGATGCTATTCCTAAATAGACATGTGCCCATATCACATTTTACACCAGTTGTAACTAGAGTAATTTGGATCTTGCACCTTTCTGGCCTGCCATTAGTCATGTTACTTCCATTTACAGCAACAAGGTTTGCTATGGACAGAGGGGGATATTATTTAAAAATAGCACAATGCCATTTCTGAGCAAGGGTATGGATATCCCGCTCTGGAAATGTCAGTAGGCGAAGCATCTACACAACGCCTATGCCACGGGTCTTGTTCTGTCACCCTGTCTGTGTAAAACTACCTTTTATCTACAGGACACGGGACAGAAGATGGTCCGAAGATGCGGCCCTTTGCTCCGTGAGGCCTGTGATGTTTGCATACACCCTGCTCGGCGAAACGCCCTTTATCAGACACGATCAAAAAAAGCAAAACGAGTGACGCTTCTTTTGTTTTGCTTTGTTTTGCTGCTTTGGGTTGGTTTGTTTTTGCTTGTTGGAGGCTGGCGGCGCAGCGCAGGGCGCGGCGGGGCCCGGGGGTCGCGGCTGCCGCGGGTGGCGCGGCGGGGCCGGCGGCCGGCAGGGGGCGCGCTGGCCCCGCGGAAGCGGCGCGGCCGCCGTGGGAACCGGGGCCGCCCCAGCGCCGGCGGCTCCTGACGCGGCACGGACGGGGGGTCCCTCCGCCCGGGGGTCCCTCCGCCCCGCGGGGCGGCTCCGCGCTCCGCATCGCAACCCCGAGGGCTTGTGCTCGCGTGTGCTTGGCAAAATGCTGGGGAGCGGGGAATAAATACACATATAGGCATAGAACATCCCAGCGGGCCGCCCGCGGTGGAACGGTGGAGTCGCCTGGAAGCTTTTTTAGGGAGGCACATTGAAGTCTCCCTCCATCTCCGCGAGTGCGGAGGCCAGCGTGGGGATGTGGTGGCAGGATGCGCGGGCCGTAGCTCGTCGGAGGCTGGCGTCTGCCCCGGGGGACGGGAAAACAGCAGGTGCGGGAGCTGCGGGAGGGGGTCGCCGGCAGCTGAAGATTCGTCGGAGACGGGGTCCCCGTGGGACTCTCCGCGGTGGGGAACGGGGATAGGAGAGAGCGCCCAGTCACAGCTCTGCAGCCGCCGCAGCTCCGCGTCCGCCCGGGCTGACCGAAAGGAGGGAGGTCACCATGGGGCGAGAGGAGGTGGTCAGAGTGGGGGCGGCACAAGCCGGGGCGGGGGCACACCCGGGGACCGCCAAGGAGAGAGTGGCTGCAAGGTGACCCCCGTGGGACTCTGCCTCCGCCCTCTCCCGGTTTAATCCTCTGCAGACGCCGGCAGAGGCGGGATAATCAAGCGGCAACCGGGTTGGGGGGTGCCGGAGCTACACACGCTCCTTTGTGCCGGGAGTCCGCGCCTCCCCCGCTGCCCCTCGGCCACCGCTTTGCGCTGTGGGACCAGTTCACCCCAAGGTGCTGGAGCCCCACCAAGGGGGGAGAGGGGCGGGTGAAGCCCCTTCCCCGCCGCCGCCATCGGAGTTACCGCGCTCTCCCTTGCGGGAACGCCAGCGGGAGGAGGGGAGCGGCGAGGAGCTGCCTTTAATCCCTGATAGTAATTTTTTTTTTTTTACTATGTTTACTTCCGACCTCTCCGTGCACGGCTCGTAGTAAAAGACAACAAAAAAATAGTAAAATAAATAAATAGGGCCGCGGAGCCCGGCATCGCTTCTCCAGGCGCAGCTCCCTCCCTCCTTCCCGCCCGGCCGGAGGAGGCGGGGGCAGAGCGCGGCCGCGGATCTCAGCGCGGCGAGGAGCGGAGGGGGCGCGGAGCGGCGGCCGCCCCTCGCAGCGCGCCCTCCCGCGGCGGGACTGCGCGGCCGCCAGGGGCGGGCGGTAACGCGGCGGGGCCCCGCGGTGCTGCCCCTGCCCCCGCCCCCGCAGCCGCTCCCCCGCCCCTCGCCGGCGCTTTAAAGGAGGAAAAGCAACTAAACTTCTATTGTACCGGCCAGCGCGCCGCGCCGCCCCGGAGTAGCGACCGACCGCGCCGGGAGGCGGCTGCTCCGCCGCTCCGTGGGGTTTATCAAACCGTGGTGGGAGGAAGAGACCTACATTCTCCCGGCGTTTTGCCTAATTTTTTTTTTTTTTTAAATTTTTTTTTTAAATTTTTTTTTTTTAAATTTTTCTCCCGTCCTTTCTGGCGGTTCTTTTTATCAGCTGTCCATTTTCCCCTCGTTGTTTCTGCACCGCGTTCAATAATCATCGCCTCGCTACGTCTCGCAGCTGGCGCGTTGGAGAAGCCGGTGAGTTGCGGGGCTCTTCGCTTCCCATCACTCGATTCCCGCGGTTGTGGCGTTTGGATTGACACGGGCTGGTGACACCCGGGCTGCTGGCGGGGCTGCGCTCCGCGGACCTGGATACCGACGGTCCCTCCCGACAGATGCTCTCTTCTGCCGGGGCTCCGGCGTTTCCCATCCTTTTTCTTGCGCTCGGATTTTAATTTAATTTTTTGGGGGGGAGGGGCGCATTTGCTTCTCGCGTATGCGCGGGTAGGGTATGATTGTTGTATATATTTCTTATGCATATATATATCCGTATATATATATGCGGGTAGATATGTATATATGACAAGAATTGCCAAAGTTTGCCAAGGTCGCTGCTTGTCCCCGCGCAGTGCCAGCACGCCCAGGTGGGTGGCTGAGGAGCAGCCCGGCTCCCGGCTGGAAGCTGCCGGGCCCTGGGCACCCCTTCCCGCCAGGACGTGGGATAGGGATGCCGCTGCGGTCCCGGGAGGGAAGGAGTTCCGTGCCGGAGCCTTGCCCCATGTGAGCGGCGGCGGCGGGTAGCCGAGCTGAGCCCGGCCGAGCCGGGCTGCCGCAGCCCCTCCGGGGCAGCGGGGAGGGTGGTCCGAGAGCCGGCAACCGACCCCTCGGTAGGTCAGATCGCGCCGCCCGATTATCCGGCTGCACTTAGAACGGGGTGAAGGAGAGTACTTTTTATTATTATTATTAATATAATTATTATATATTTTTTTTAATTACTAAACGCGACTGCGCATTTCCCTGCCGGCACGGCGTGGGGAGCCGGGAGGGAGCGCTGCGCACCGGGGGGCCGGTAGC
This sequence comes from Chamaea fasciata, assembly GCF_029207755.1. Taxonomy (NCBI): domain Eukaryota; kingdom Metazoa; phylum Chordata; class Aves; order Passeriformes; family Sylviidae; genus Chamaea; species Chamaea fasciata. Next base: position 10,459,519 of record NW_027094086.1, on the reverse strand, counting down.
TCCGCCGAAGCCGGGGTGAGCCGACCCCCACGGCTCACCCGGGTGCCCTCTCTCCCCCCTCCCTCCCGCAGGCACCAGCCGCCGCGATGCCGCTCAGCGCCGGCTTCTCCAGCAAGAACTACGACTACGATTACGACTCTGTGCAGCCCTACTTCTACTTCGAGGAGGAGGAAGAGAACTTCTACCTGGCGGCGCAGCAGCGGGGTAGCGAGCTGCAGCCCCCCGCCCCGTCCGAGGACATATGGAAGAAGTTTGAGCTGCTGCCCACGCCGCCCCTCTCCCCCAGCCGCCGCTCCAGCCTGGCCGCCGCCTCCTGCTTCCCCTCCACCGCTGACCAGCTGGAGATTGTGACCGAGCTCCTCGGGGGAGACATGGTCAACCAGAGCTTCATCTGCGACCCCGACGACGAGACCGTCAAGTCCATCATCATCCAGGACTGTATGTGGAGCGGCTTCTCCGCCGCCGCCAAGCTGGAGAAGGTGGTCTCGGAGAAGCTGGCGTCCTACCAGGCAGCCCGCCGAGAGGGAGGCACCGCCGCCCGCCCCGGACCGCCGCCCGCCGCGCCGCCGGCACCGCCGCCCGGGCTGGCCGCGTCCCCCGCCGCCTCCGCCAGCCTCTACCTGCACGACCTGGGCGCCGCCGCCGCCGACTGCATCGACCCCTCGGTGGTCTTTCCCTACCCGCTGAGCGAGCGGGCCACGCGGGCCGCGCCGCCCGGCGCCAGCCCCGCGTCCCTGCTGGGGGACGACACGCCGCCCACGACCAGCAGCGACTCGGGTGAGTGGGACCCACGCGTGCTCCTGGAGGGCGTGGGAACCCGCGCGGCGCCAGGGGTTCCCGGGGCGCAGCTGGAAGGCAGCACCCCCCGCCTCCCTCCTCATCCCCCTTTTGCCCCCCTCCCCGCGTGCGATTTTTTTTTTTTTTTTTTTTTTTTTTTAATGCCACGTTTGCGAGGCACGGAGATTCCCAGACAGCTTATTTCCTGGAAAACCAGCCCACTTTTTCCTCCAGGGAATAAGGGAGTGAGAAGGGGCGGGGGGGGAGGGGGGGTGGGAAGGAGGAAATATAAAGAACGTGTAGGAGGGTTAAGCTTTCATCCCGGGGTCCCGATAAGGCTGACTCCTGGTTTCATCCGTGGGTCGGGAAGGAGTTAACTCCAACCCGAGAGCCGCAGGGAGAATGTGCAGTCAGGGAGGTGCTAGTGAAAGTGACTGCAGGGGAGTGAATGGGGCTGGGAAAGTTTTAGAAAGGCTTCTTTAGGTATGTGACAGCGGGTTCCGCTCCGCTCCCTCGTAAATCTGGTTTGAAAGTGAGTTTCTACCCAGAGCGTTACAGCCTTCCCTTTTTCCTTTTTTTTTTTCTATTTTTTTTTTCCAAACTCCCTCCTAGTTTCCACAAATTAACAGATCAAGAGAGATTCAGAAAATGTCTCTGAATACCCATATGTGTTAAGTAAGCTTTCTTTTAAGGCGTGGCCAAAGCCTTCTAAATCCATAATTAAGGGCAGCTTGAGTCTGGGAGCTTTATTGCACTGTACTGCTGACAACCGAGGTTAAACTTTCCTACTATCTTTCATGCACTCAACATTACGCAAGATCATTACAACTTTTTGAAATCAGAGAGCCAGGGTTTGGACTACAGTCCATGTGTCCTATTGCACTTGAAGCATTGCTTCCTCAAAGGAAAGGCTCTTGGGGAAAGCCATGTCTAGCATCATGAAGTGGATTTAAGAAGGGTTTGTCATTAGGTTCCTCATTGTGCAACTCAGACTAGCCTTCGCTTTACATACAGTAGTCTTGAGAGTGCCTACATACAAGTTATGAATTTTAATTTTTTTTTTTTATGGCAGAAGAAGAACAAGAAGAAGATGAGGAAATTGATGTTGTTACATTAGCTGAAGCAAATGAATATGAATCCAGCACAGAGTCCAGCAGCACAGAGACGTCAGAAGAGCACAGTAAGCCCCACCACAGCCCGCTGGTTCTCAAACGGTGTCATGTCAACATCCATCAGCACAATTATGCTGCTCCTCCCTCCACCAAGGTTGAATACCCAGCTGCAAAAAGGCTAAGGTTGGACAGTGGCAGAGTTCTCAAACAGATCAGCAACAACCGAAAATGCTCCAGTCCGCGCACGTCAGATTCGGAGGAGAACGACAAGAGGCGAACACACAATGTCTTGGAGCGCCAGAGGAGAAATGAGCTGAAATTGAGTTTCTTTGCCTTGCGTGACCAGATACCCGAGGTGGCCAACAATGAAAAGGCTCCCAAGGTTGTCATCCTGAAAAAAGCAACAGAGTATGTTCTTTCCATCCAGTCGGATGAACACAGACTGATTGCAGAGAAAGAGCAGTTAAGGCGAAGGAGAGAACAGTTGAAACACAAACTTGAGCAGCTAAGGAACTGTTGTGCATAGGAACTCTTGAGCATCACTCAGAATAATGCAAACTAGACTGAAACTATGATAAAATATTAATGATTCTAATATCAGTCATGGACTACACAGTCCATCGAGTATGGAGCTATTGCAACTGCATGCTGTGCGATTTAACTTGAGACTACACAACCTTGGCTGAATCTCCCAAGGGTTTGGCCAGAACCTCAAAACTGCCTCATAATTGATACTTTGGACATAAGGGATGATGGGACATTCTTCATGCTTGGGGATGAACTCTTCAATTTTTTTTCTTTTAAAATTTTGTATTTAAGGCATTTTTTCATACGAGAATCCAAAAGAAAAAAGTTGTCCCCAGTTTGCTGTATATATTTACACATCATATTGCCATGTAAATAACTTTAATAAAGCCTTTATAGAAAAATGTGCAACATTAATACGCAACAGTTGTGGCAACTGGATTTATACTTGTCTTGAACTTCTGTGCCATAACATTTCACAATTTTGTTTTTTATTTAAGTACTTTTTTTCCTTTTAAAAATGATTTTTATTTTGTTTTTAGATAAATAAATATTTGCCCAAAATATAATTAGCTAAATCCTGTGTAAAGACTTCACTTTGTCTCCCACTGTTGTCATTAGATGTCTATTTCCATGACATTTCTTTTTCTGTCATCCTGGCAGTCACCTGACTTAACTCAAAGGGGGTTGGATAAAGGGAAATGGTGATAGTTTTTCATCTCAGTAGGGACTTGTTTCTTGCTCCCACTCCATCTCTTAATTCAAGTGGATACAATTGTTGGTCTAATGTACCCTGTCAATTCAACTTGCCTTGCCACCAGGTCCTCCATGCAGGTGGTGGTAACAATGCCTGTGTTGGTCATGGTCATCTGCCTGCTGAAAGTAAAGCTGGAGTGGTGTATTTTCTCACTGATCACCCCAGTATATAGGCTCTGCATTCCTTCCACTTACATATAATTACATTTTCAGGGCATGACCTTCATTCTGCACTAGGGACATAGCCATGTACTTTGAGGGCTGCTTTGTAGTAGGCTCACCTTAATTGCTTCCTGTTTGATTTTAACAGAAGTTAAAGAGGATAAGAAAATAAACTGAGAATGGTGACTGTTGAAGTGGTTAAAACAACAGAGCAGAGCGGTTTCCCTTTTTAAGTGCTGAAATCAGCAGAGCCAATCTTCCTAGTCAAACACCTTAACACTTTATTAATGTGAATAGTTACTTGGGATTTCAAGAGATACAAAGTTCAAGGACAGAAAAGGGAGCGAAGGAAAAGGAGAGCTATTTCTCACTTAAAGAATATGCTCAGACAAATTCCTAACATTTGCCAGACATATTAAATAATATTTACATTCAGGACTTGTCTCATGATCAGCTTCAGATGGGCCATAAGGTACTTGCTTGACATAGCTCCGAAGAATAGATTTGATCTTTTGTCCCCTTTTCACCCTCTTAGCACCACTTTGGTCATGACTTCAGCAACAAATCAATGAGCCCTTTGATGTGAAGGAAGAATGTGTTTTTCAAAAACTTGCAGTTTTTCGATTTTCATAATTCCCATTAAATACATATTTGCTTGGCTTCTAACCATTAGAGGAGCAGTGCTGCCAGACAGCACCAGTGTCAGCCATTGAACTGGGGACAGGGGTTCAGATTTTCTATTGCTTTTGAGTTCAGAGTGGGAAAAGGAATGATTGAGTGTGGGTGTATGTGGGATAGGGGCAAGTAGCACTAGGTGAAGGGGTAGATGCCAAAGATCTCTGTTCTGCAGAGCCTTGGGTAACTGTTCCAACGGTCTTGGGTGGAGGAGTTTGGAAAGAACATAAGTGTGTTAATCCTTTTTTGATGGAGGGCTTTAGGTGTTTGAAGGTTTCTTGGGGGAATCATCCCCCCCCCCCCCCCCATTTTCTGCTAGAAGAAAAGGACAAAGCAAGTTTTTTCTCTTAATATTTTTTTTGTATCACCCTCTGTAACTGGGTTTATAAAGTGGTCTGCAGTTTCTTTTTTTCCAGCATGTAATTCAGATATTCACTGTTATATAACAGATATAAACTGCTAATTGTATCAGAACTGTAAATCAGGACAACTTGCAGCTATGAATACCATAAAAGTTCTGTCTTTTATTAGAAAGGGTATCTAATTTTAAAAATACATTTATTTCATTTGCCCTTTGGTTGCTCCCTATATTAGACATTGCTTCAGAACAGAAGCAAGATGTTCAAGAATTTATAACTGCAACTCCATCCTCCAAAATAAACCAGGAGGTGTAGATCCATCCTCAAAAACAGAAAAAGTCACCTTTGAGTCCCAGTTTTGTGTGTTAGGAAAACCCCCTGGCTTCTTCCTGTTAAATGAGGCTAGACCACAATGATTAATGAACCTGTTCTTATTTGTCAGCTTCTTATATGATTTGGAGAATGGTTTGGGGTTTTTTCTTCTATCTGCAGAAGGTCCTTAGTCTTTTGATGAATAGGGTATTTGCAGTTACTTAATTTCTTACTCTCATCTTTTAATTGAGTATCAGTTCCTCTTGCCACTTTCCTACTGGAAAACAAACAATGAACATGATCCCAAACTGCCACTCTAAAAAAATACGGTTTTATGGGATGACAATTCATATTTATGGCATTTCTTACTTTGTTGTAGGATTGCAAGGCACCTAAATAATGCAATTTAAAAAAATTAAAACAGGTTGTGGGTACTGGGTTAAGAAACCTCTTCTGGTCATTAAATTGCTTCTGGGATAAAGAGGAATGTGGCTTCCACTTATCAACTCCTCACCAGAGATTAGCACATTTGGAAGGCACAAACATCTCACAGGAGTTTCTGGGCTGGATTCAGTTAGTAGTCCATTGTATCTGGACAGGAAGGTGTTGGGTTTTGCTGCTGTTTTGGAGCAATAGAGGAGATAAGCTTACAAAAGCAGCATCTGAGCCTTGAAATGAAATGGGGAATTTACAATGCTTGCCAAACAGCTGTACCAAAGCTCTACTTGAAATAAAAGGAGCATTTTTAACTTCACTTCTCCGCTCCTTTACTTTCACAGGACACTTCAAGCTACTTCACTTCCTGAAGAACTTTAGGCAAAATGTGGCATCAAAGAAAACTAGAAACAAATCATCATGGTGAAAATAAAATTTCTTTTATTTTTCCTTTCCTTTTTTTCCTTTCCCTCACTGATTTATTTTAATTAAATACCAACTTTGAAGATTCCATCTTAATTTTTATTCTTGTGCTTTAATATTTTCCTTCCAGCCAAGTTATCATGTAAATGGCTTCAATGTTTCAATACAAAATATGCTCGGGGAGAACTGGGATGTATAAAAGAACACATCTGCTTAAATCACCTCCCACCAGAATCTGTAGAAATTCCATGTTTCTTCCAGAGAAACAGATTTGCGCCAGTGGAGGATGCTCTTGAAAATTTTATCATTACTTACAAAGAAATCACTTTACTTGTCCCTATGTAAGCACTCTTGCTCATGAAGCACTTTGCAACAGTTGCAGGCAGTTGAGATGACAAACATTTCATCAGAGCTGCATGAAAGGGAGAATTTCAGGTAAGCGGAATAGAAGACTGTAAACTGGAAATAAGCCAGGCCACTGCAGTTGAAATCTGAATTTATTCAAAACAGAAGGTGGAGGTGGTTGTTTCATCTACAGAGATGAGCTATCTTCTAATATGTGGGATTTATTATTTTCATTTTATTGATTTGTGTTAGAATTATCTGCCAAGGAATTAAGAGAAAAATAGAATTATAAGTGATCCTAACACAGGCAGACAGTTTGGGGAGAGACTCAGGATTCACTTCCCAGCTTACAGGTTTGCTATTCCTTCATTTTAAAAGGACACTTATGGGAGCTTCTGAAAAAAGACTCTGCTAACTGAGAACTAAGCCCTGGTTTCCCCTTGTTGTTTCCATGCAGATGAGGCTTAAACTTGCCTAGAAAAAAAAAAAAGTGAGATCAAGAAATGAGATAGATAAGCCACAAAAGCCAGATTTCATTTCCAGTACAAAACATTTGATATTCAGCAGGTTTTACCTACCTTTGTATCATTTATTCATCTCAGGCATAGCTGTAGATGTCAGTGGGGACAGGAAGTTTAAGGAAAAAAAAAAAAAAAAGTTATCCAAGATTCAGAGTAGCAGCTAGAAAGTCAAAGGGAATTTTTTTTCCTAATTTAACCATTCATTTTTTACATAGATCTTGAGTGAAGAGAAAATGCAAGGATTTGGAGCACCTTGCTTATAGCAGTGGACTCAGCCATGTAAGTAATTCCCTTTATAGAACCATAGAATTGTTTAGGTTGGGAAAGTCTTTAAGATCACTAGTCCAACCACTAGCCCAGCACTGCCAAGTCCACCATTATTCCATATCCATAAGTGCCGCAGCTACACATCTTTTAAACCTCTCCAGGGATGGTAACTCAGCTGTCCGTCAACCAACACCCCCAGGTTCTATTCCACTGGGCAGAAAACACTGGCCCCAATACTGGCCCCTGGGGAACACCACTTGTAGCTGGATTTAACTCTATTCACCACCTTTCTCATCCAGCCAGATTTTTACCCAGTGAAGAGTGCACATGTCCAAGCCATAAACACTCAGTTTTTCCCAGAGAATGCTGTGAAAGATGCAGTGTCGAAGGCTTTGCTAATGTCTAGGCAGACATCACAGCCTTTCCTGCACCCACTAAGTGGGTCACCTTGTCATAGAAGGAGATCAGATTGGTCAAGCACGACCTGCCTTTCATAAATCCTTGCTGGCTGGGCCTGATCCTCTGGCTATCCTGTAATGTTCAGGTGATGTCACTCAAGGTGATCAGCTCCATAGTCCTCTCTGGCACTGAGGTCACACTGAGGGTATGGAGCTCCCCAGATCCTCCTTCCAGCCCTTCTTGCAGATGTGCCTCATGAAAGAGTTGCAGTTACAGGGCTTCCAGGCAGGGAGCTGGTTTGGTTTGGGAGCTGGCCAGGCAGTGGCAATATCACCCTCAATTGGTCTGTACTATAATACAGGTATTTTTGCAAGTCTCTGCAAGTCCAAGCAGCTTGTCTTCGAGTGTGTCCAGACTGCACCTTCCTAGCAAATGAGATTATTTTTTTCTGATAATGATGAGTATGACCTTTGGTGCTGAATATTAACACGTATGAAAAACCATTATTGGCCACTTGCCAAAACTATTCAATATTCGTAGTTACTGAGCTAACCTTGCTTCAAGTTGCCACCAATGCATGGGAGCCCAAGCCCAGAGGCATTTCTGCATGGTTGTGCTTGAAACCATAAGACATGAGGGAGAAATCACTGGCTGAGAGTGGACCTGCGCAACTCAGGCTGACTGTAGTATCTTACTCCCACAAGCACTGTTTACAGTTTCTAGCTTGATGCAGGAGTTGTGGAGCTGTTCTCCTTTCTAGACAAGTCTGGGAGAAAGCAGCTAGTTCCTGACATTATGTGTTATGGCGATTACATTTTATTGCTAAATTCACCCTTCACATATGGATCTTGCCATGGCTACTTTTCTGTTGAACGCATTTCCATTCAAGGCAAAATCTTTCTTGCCACCATGTGTAATTTCCATTGCAAGCTTCTATGTCCCAATTACATGGAATTATGTTTTCCAGATAGAATCACAAAGGGAAAAAAAGTAGAAACAAAGGATTAGGTGCAATAAATTAAGATATTAGAAAACATAAACTGCAAAAATTAAGCAATCTGACAGGGTCACAAAGAGTTCCAATCAGAGAAATTAACACTGCTTGGAACTAATTAGCTCCATCAGCTTCCTTCATGCTAATTTATCCATGAAGAAAGAGGCAGAAGAATTACAGGGACTGTGCTTTATATACAGCTAGTACGAGGGCAAACACCCAAGAGTTCTGCAGGCTGAAGTCTGAGTGTGCATGATCAGACACACAGCCGCACTCCCACAGCCACATCCCCTTGGATCCTTCGGGACATCCCCCCCGGATCGCTGGGGCTGCAGTTGGACAGCAGCGCTCCCGTTCCCCAGCACATTTTTCTTCCAGGCACCACACGTGTACAAGGGGCTGCTCACAGGGGTGCAGCTGCCAGAGTGAGAGCTTCTTTTCACTCCCTTTTCTCCCATTAATCTGCTCCGTGACGACAGCAGAGCCAAACAAAGCCTCTCGGTGCAGGTAGTTCCTGTGATCTAGTGCCCGGCTGAGTGTCTGACAAAGTCTTTTTTGGCTTGGGACCAAGGCCGTGCTGTGCTGTGGATGAATTAGGGGAAGAGGGATCAGCGTTGCAACTGTGTAGATACTGCAAATGTGAGCTGAAGGTTCGTGTGCTTCCCTACGGCACGGAAACATACCCGCTCTCCCTCTCCTGAATAACAGTGGTGTCTGCAATAACAGGTGGGGTCCTACCTCATATGACTCAGGTTCCAAATTTATTCAGTCTTATTTTATGTGGTTCATTTAGGTTTATGCAGTGTGATAAACTGACAGTGCTTTTTCCTAGAACTATTTATGTTCTCATTTGACTGCACTACAATAGCTCATTAAGTAATTTTGATTTATTCAAGTGTCCCAGAAAGGAAAACCTGCTACGTAACAACTGCTATCAGGACAAGGCTTTCTAACAAGAGTTCTTCAGAGAAGCTGATGTTTAAGTGTCTAAAACCCAGTAAAAATGTAGAAAATATGGTGAGGATGCTGGATCAGACAGCAAAGTTTCTATTAGGATTGTCCCACTATTTTACACTTTACTAATTTACTTTTAGGCTACACTTTAAAATCATTAATAGATGAATAAACTGAATCTATATTAAAAGGATGCAACAAAATATGTAGAGATCATTTTGTTATAAACCATGTTCTGTGAACATAAAAAATTCAGGGAAACCAAATGTGATCTATTAGTTTCTGAGGAACTTGAACAAAGACACTACTGGACTGGGATGGCTTTTCAACAGTAAACAGCATCACTATAGAACAGTTGCAACAGACCTTTTAAATATTTGAGTGTTTATAGTGTGTAACTGTGATGGACAGGAGAGGAAAAGGGAGTTTTGGTTTGGTGGTTTGGATTTTTTTATTTTACTTTTATCAACTAAGTATTTTCATAGAGATTTTACAAGAAATATTTCGTCAGCCTCCTAATAGTTCACTGTGTACTGGCTGCAGACACCAAGATTCACAATGGATTGAGAGAAGAAAAGCTGTATTATTTTGATAAATTGTGCTATTTTATAATATTAATTTGATCTGCAAAATTCCTCTCATCTGGCCTAAAGTATATTTTTCTTTGGGCACACATAAAATCTTATTATGTGTTCCCATTATCGTTCATCATTATGGTAAAGAGTAAGATAATACTGTATTGTGCCTAGACTTGAACACTTTAAGGGAATAAAAAGGCTGTATGAATATCTTATGAAGTGATTGCAAAATAAAATTGACATCAAAGTGATTCGACTATGTAACATATTATTTCCTCCCTGTAAAATTGGATTCCTGCTGAAAAACACTTTCCTTCTTTTGCATTTGTGAAAGAAAAAACATAAGCCTCATGCCCTTGTGGAACTATACAGCATTTTCCCACGTCTACAAGGGCAAAAAGTAAGCATCCTCATGTGTACTTTTTGAAATTTAATTTTTGGTGCCTAATTAAAATGAATCCAACCCTTCCCCATTCATTTCAGCGAGCTGCCCTAAAACTGAGACCTGATTGTGGCAGCCAAAACAGTCAACACATACTGCAAAAGCATTAAGGCAGTTCCAGGGGCCAAAATAATCACCAGATATTAATGACCTGCTTAGCAGCTGGAGCAAATATCTGGACAGGGAGATGGGTGCCACAGAGGTTTGTGGACATGCACTGTGTGACCTGGCCATCAAGGTTGCCCCATCCTGGACCTGCATTTCAAGCTCCTTTCCTTGAAACTGATGGTCAACTTCCCATGCATGTCACACATTCATATTTGGTAATGCTGCTTTCCAGAAGATTTTAAGCTCAGCTGATGTTTCCATGAGGTTCTTTTGTAAATGTCCCTGTTGGTGGCCCTTGGGGACTTTGCTTGCAGGAACAGTAAATCCCACTGGAGAGTGCTGGCCCCTGGCATGACGCAAAGTGTCCACACAACACACACAACAAGTACTGACTTGGTGGGAGCATACTTTGCCTGTTCAAATCTTGCCTGTTTAAAAAACTTTGAATGATAAACTTTATCCTGCCACAATTTATGAGAAATTTGGTGTCCTACCACAGGTACCCTAAAGTCCTCATGAATACCCTATAGCTTGCAGATCAGTGATGACGTTGATACGAATTGTATTCATCCTCCTGGACGCTCCAGCCATTCATGGTTTCAATTTTGTGACTACGAGGCCACTGTAACTTATCTATTGCCTAGTATAGTTGGCTCTGTGTCAATCAGCTTTCAGCTGATACCTTCCCTTTGTCTTGGTATGCATTGGGAGCAACATCTTGGCCTCTTCCTGAACCACCACACAAACCATGAAACACTTACTGACTTCAGCAGGGACATGATTACAACCTTAGTTTTGCAATCTTTCTTTAATCTTCTTTTAATTAATTTAATTCTGATATCATTATCTAGATTGCCCCATTCATCCAGCCTCACAGCATCTATATCTTCATTCTCACTGGCAGGCTTTGGTAACTTTGCAAATGGGGCAGCTCTATCTTCCATTTCTACCTTTTGATCTTTACTAACAACCTTCCTTTAATGTCTGCTGAGCTCAGCTTTTTAGCAGGCGGAGCACTCCACCCTCCCTGGCAGAGGGGGCACTGCTCTGATCAACCCAAGCATACAGAGCTGAATTTCTACCATCTGCCTCCCCAGCTGATCCTGCTGGCCCATCTTGGTTCTCCAGCCAGTTTTAAAACCAGTTCAACCAAGTCCAATTAAAAACTGAAGGCCAGACAGGATTTCATAAACTTTTACAGCCCACTCAAGTTTAATGAGTTTCAGGACCTGTGTCATCTCTGCTGAGGGATTTTTTCTGGTAACTTCCTTGGATGGACAGAACAGGTGTGGGTGGGCAGACACTGTAACCTGGAGCTTGCAGCAGGCACTATACATTAGAATGTATGTAACCCATGCTGTTCTGTTGTTCCATTTACTTAGGCTTATGAAAAGAGCTCAACTGTTGCCTTTTTTTTTTTTTTCTTAGTGTCACAAAAATGCCGTGCCATTTGTACTGTTAAATGGAAAGGTCCAAACTATTCCATGTCTGTATGACTCAACAGATAAGCTGTTCCCTCTTTTGCTTGGCCTTGGTGTGATTGTGACTCAGCTGGTGTGAAGCAGGGACCCAGAGAAGAGGACAGGCACTACAGCCAGGTCAGAGCGAGAGAAACCCAGAGGGCAGGATGCAGACTGGCTGACTTGCACCAAGATCCCAAATCCATCCCATATCATTGGGATAAAAATCCTTATTCTGGTATAATCTCATTCTAAATTGAAATAATTTATATTAGCCTACCTATGCCCACACGTGACCGTGACTCATTTTTTTTAAAATGTGTAAATCCTGGTCCACTCATCTGCTCAAGCAGGGTCATCTGGTGCAGACAGCCCAGGACCATGACTTTTTATCTCTGATCGTGGCTTCTGAATATCTCCAAGGATGGAGACTCCATACAACCTCCCTGAGCAATCTGTGCCAGTGGTCAATGATCAACATCCTGGTCATGACAGCTTTTTTCCATGGTGTGTCTTAATGTTACACAGGATAAAACCCAGAGTATGTAAATTTTCAGAGATGCTGAGCAGATCCCATGGCTGGGATTGCTCATTACTTTTAAAGATCAAGCAAAAAAAGTGCCGTGGTTTTCCTTTTCTGGAGCAGTAACAATTTCTGGATGGAAAGACAGCAGAGAAAGGATAAATCTGGGGTACAAACAGATACCAGTGCACTGCTTGCCCTCTGCCATTTTTTTCTGAGTAACTTTAAACTCTGATGCACTCTGGCTTTCAGGCAAGGCACATTTTCAGAAGCTCTCAGATGTCAGTGGTTGCAAAGCTCAGCTGAAAACTGAGCCCAAATGGAAAATCCTGTCCTTTGGTCTCTCCTGGCATGTCAACTATTTACTTTGACTTATTTAAAACTTACCTGCCCTCATTTTCTCATTTCCAGTCACTTGTACCAATCGGCATCATTTGGCTGAAAGGCAAACTATCCAAACAAATCAATGTTGCTTCCCTGCCACGAGCCAACAATGAATCCTGAATCCTGAGGGCAGACAGTGGACACTGGCAGGAAGGCAAGTATCAGCACACAGCCCTGTGTGGTGCTGGTTTTCTGGGGGGATAGTCTATTTATGTGATGCTTTCCATACCACCCATGATTTCCCTACCCATCACTGCCAAGGTGAAGCTGCCCAGCACAACAGCAAAATAAACTGCTCTGCCTAGTAGTGGAGAGGTCTTTTCCCAGCACACATTACAGTTTGCTTAGATGGGTGGTTAAAGACAGTGTGTTGATTTTAATGAAGATTGATAGTCAACATGAACACGCTGCCTGCCTTGCTTCTCTGCTGGACGCTCAGCAGAGAGCCTGGTGAACCTGAAACAGTGGGATTGCCTGTTGATTTGGGGATTAAAAGCTGGCTGTGGAAGACTGTGCTGAGAAAATGTGCTGAAACCGTCAGCTGAAGGGGCTAATTCATACTTTAGTCAAGTGGCTTTATAACCATGTCTATCATGAAAATTTGTTATCAGCATGTTTTTTGAATCACAGATCAATGCACACTGATTTTGGCAAATCTAATTAGATTTGATGGGGAAGAATATTGATGTATTTTCTAAAGCTCTGTAGTTCCCATCTTTCTATGCACAATTTCATTTTGAATTTGTTGAACAGCAATTAAAAGTTGTGAATCTTGGTACTGTGGAGATGTCAGCCATGGTTATCCACTCTCTTGACGTCTGTCACCCAACTAAGAACAAGAGACTGGGAGTCAGAACTCCAGTGCCTCCCAGTTACACCAGTTGGAAGTCAATGTGCACTCTCTGTATGGCCACAGGCAAGATATTTTACATATCTGCACCTCAGTTTGCATATCTGTGAACTTGGATATAGCGCATATATGCATCTTAAGGGCATTATGAGACTTCATTGATCACTACTACTAAGCTGCTTCCACTTCTTCTGCTTCCATGGCACAACAGAACATTGATTATCATAATCTGAGGTGTGGCAGGGCCGCAGCCTGGTGCTTATCTGTCTTTTTGAGTATTGTGGCTGCACTACAGTTGCTTAAATCTCTTCTTGATACAGCAAGGATACCAGCAATACAGGTGTCCATCATGATGTCTGGACTTTCTCCAGGACTAAACATGTGAGCAGCTTATGACAGATGCCCACACCAGATACTTCTGCCTCCCTTAGGTCCTTTCTGTGGTCTGGTGGAGTTTCTTTAGTGGATGTTAACCAGTTTGCCTATATTCATATCCTTGTAGCATAGGAGCAGCAGCATCATGACTGTGAAATGGACTTAAAATCCCAGGACAGTGTCCTGCTGTGGTGCACATCCTTATTTCTGACATAGGAGCTGGGAAAAAAGGGGCCAGCACAAGCCAAAGGCTCAGGGTGCAGCCACTCTCCAGGCAGCAGAGATGCAAAGGAAGGTGTTGGACCAGATCTCCCACTTCCTAGGGTGGTGCTGGGTTTTTGTATGAAACATGGGCAGTGGTGCCACTGTCACCAGCTGTGCTAATGAGAGCACAGGTCTCCCAGCTGCCTCTGAGGAAGAGCCCATACCTGCAGCCACAAACCAGCCTGTCCAAGCCCCCAGAGGACCCAGCCCCAGTGCCTGCCCCACGGCTGTGCCCACACAGGAACTGTGGGGCACATCACAAACAAGCACTTTGGGCAAGTTGAACTTGACATGAGTGCATAAATAGCAACTGGTCTTGAAAGGAGAAGGACTCTAGTCCAGCACAGGTTTCACACACCATCCCCCACTTCCCTCCTGTTTCTGGAGGAGCACTGTGCATTGCCCAAAGCTCAGGTTGTGGCTTGGATGTGTCAATAGTCCTGTCGTGACAGTCCATGGGCTGCCAGTGTCACTCTCCCTTGAAAATTGTTCACATGAATGTTGTATATTTGTTATAGATTAAGAGATTAGTGTAAAGGCTAAAAAAGGAAAGTAAACAGAAAGGGTAGGACCCTGGGGATACCGCAGTGGTGTCTGCCAGCTTGGCTGGTCCGACCTGTTTATAATGTCTAACACAATCACAGATGCCAAAGAATAACCGACAAGTTAAACAGTTTCCTCTTTGAGATTTAGCAACAGGATCTTTGTGTGAGTAAAGCAGAGATCTTGCATTTTCCCAGGAGCTGAATGCTTCAGAAATAGGGAAGGAGAATTCTCCTGTGGAGACTGGTGCCATTTTACCTGCTCTGTGCATCCTCTGCTGCTGTTGAGACACGCAGTTCTCCTATGGGCACAGGGCTCCCCTGCGACCAGACCTGTGGCCCTTATCTCTCATCCAAGGGTATCTTAATGTCCATGGTTTTCTATCCCTGCTGACAGGACCACTTTCCACTTCTTCTCCCAGGCACGCAACTTCTCTTGTGATCTTTCACCCTTCAGACAAAACAAACTCCTTCAACTCCTTCTCCCCAAGGATTTAGTCAGTCCCTTTCTCAGGAGCTTCCTGGGAAATCTGACTGGGACCTGAATGGTGCTGCCTCCCTCTCTCTTGAATTCTCTCTATTCACATTTTAGTATTCTTTTTTTCTTCAATAATGATGTTAAACCTCTGGCTCACAGTTTTGATAGCCCTCCCCTAAACTCAAGCATGCTCATGTCTGGATGTACTTTACAAAATTAGTAATGCAGACATTTGTTTTCACTTTATTCCAGGACTTTCTTCTTTTTAAAATCACATTCACGATAGTAATTTTAAATGCTCTTCATAATTTCTAATGGAGTTTTTCTACCTAGTTCTACTAGGTAGTTCTGTTCTACTAGTTCAATCTTGCTGTACATGCAGAAAGGCATCTCTTTGAAAAAAACCATTTCTTTTTTCCTTTTTTTTTCCCTTCCTTTTTCTTCTTCTTTTTTTTTTTTTCTTTTTTTTCTTCCTTTTTGTTTTTTTCTTTTTTATTATTATTTTTTATGCCACAGACTCGAGGAATATTTGGAGCATCTGAGTCACACATTTCTGTAGCTGGTAGCTGGACCTTCAGTGACAACTCTGTTATTTCTGTGCTTCATACCAACCCTGAATATCCTATTTCTCTGCTCTGGAGTCACATATAAACTAATCAGAATCTGTTCTTCATATCACACTGAACACTGAGAGGACACAGAAGGCAGTGCAAGTCATTCCACCAGCTTCATAAACTTTCCAGTCTTTATTTTTGCTGTTATTGCCTTCTGCTCCTGGCTCTAAGAGCTTTGTCTCCACCAAAATCACAGGTGAGTCACCATCACCTAGAGATGGATCACTGTTCGGGTACAGGAATGCCTTTTCTTTAAATTAATATTAGTACTTGAATTTAAAGACTGGGAAAAGAAATTAATTATGATAAGCACCATCGAATTTTCCCATTGTTTTATCACAGAATGAACTTGATATTGGTAAATACAGCAGAGAGGTATGTATAAGAGCAAACACAAGAGCTGGTTGTGTCAAATCATAACACCTGCTGCAGAACAAATGGCTGTAACTGGCTGTAAATACATTCAGGGTGACAATTAGGTGGTTTCTAATCTTCAGAGAAGAAAATTTCCAAGATAATACCCAAGAAGGTGAAGTGAGGACAAAACACTGATGTTCAACTTAATATCTTTATGGGCAGGCTGATGTAAAATGTTGGTTTCTATGGGGGGAGGAGCAGATACAATGACCTAACCCTTTCTTCTGAGTGTCTGAGATGACTGAGGGTTTTTTGGAGAGTTCTGGAATTAACCTGGAACAAGCTTAATCCCTGGATGAGGGAAGGTATAATTACTGCTATGATTACACACTCAGCTGTTTTTTCTGCTGTGTCTCTCCATGGCCCATGTTTGCAGGGAATGTATGGTGATTTGCTCCAGCCTCTGCTGCACCTACCTGTCCTGGCTGATGACACTTCACTTTCCAGCTGCCTGTGGTGATCAGCTGGAAGCTGTCACCTCCACACTCTAGTAACCTCAAAGAACACATCACAGCCCTCCTTGGCTCCACTGGCACGGATTAAGAAGCACATATGTCATACCTGCTGCCAGCAAGGCTTGTGGGGTCGTAGGCAGGGAAGCTAAAGCAAAGTGCTGGAGGGTAGAATGCTTCAGCTGCCACAGCCTCGTTGCAGCCTGACCCCTGATCTTTGCCTCAGATCCTCTTTTGGCCTTGGAAGAGCATGTTGCGTCAGCCAGCCTTGACTTTGCTCTGTTTAATTTGCAGAGGTGAACTTAGAGCAATGCAATTACCTTGTGTAAGTGTGCTAAGCTGTCGTAAGGATGATTACACTTGAGTGCTTTATTGATATGAGACTATTCAGATCACATTACGAGATGATTTTTATAGTACAAACACTAGATAGGCTGCAGGGCTGAGCGATAAGAACACAAGGCATATTCTACATGCCTTGTAGAATAGAAAGGAAGTGTCTTTTTATGTTTCCTATGCTGAAAGACCCTTGGTAGGATGAAAGCTGTGGGTCTCCCCCGGCTACTGAGGCCCCAGCTGTGCCATCATGGGGGGATATGCTTGGTGGTCAGCTGCCATCCTCCTGCCAGCCTCCCTGCAAGGGTATAATGGGTGGTTTGTGAATTTTTATGGGATGTGGGGTCTGACTTCCAGACGGCAGGACTGCCTTGCAGTGGAGGGGAACAGCATGTCCTTGTGCCACAGGTTGCAGAGAAGCCACATTTGGATAACCTTGTGTGATCATCATCTGATGTCTCTGTGTAAACAGGAAGGCAAACATTTTCTCTCCTCTTCATGATATTTCCCTGGCTTTGCCATGTCAGGAGTTGGACATGAAATACTTATCTCTTGTCATGGCACACAGAGTTGTGTTCATAGCCATGCTGCTGGTGCTGGCAATACCTGGTCAAGTCTGTGGCGTCAGGAAAACCTCTATTAATTTGAGCTGATGTTTTAACAGCAGATTCTCTATGTGTTTTTCCAAGGAAGGGAGTCCTAGGGAGAAAGGAATGAAAACCCAATTTTCAGAGCTATTTGATACTTATTTCTCTTCTGCTCTTGCCTTCCAGAGCTGTGAAGGAGGCGTCAGGGCCCCATTTAAGGGCAATACCCATGTGAAAGCAAAATAATAGTTTTATGCCACCGCTTCGCCCAAACTCTGGAGTGGAAATGGGCTTGGAGAGGAAAGTGTGTCAGACTGCTCCAGAAAAAATTGTGTCAGTGTGCTTCAGAATAAAATGTGTCAGGGTGCTCCAACACCTGGCCCTTTTCAGCTGATAAAACAAACCTTTGGTCTCATGAGTAACCTTAGATTTTGTTCTTTCTCCTGAGTTCACTGACCTCAGAATGTCAGGAACACTTGGTCTCCAGCCATCTGTAGGAGTATGGCCCAAAGTGATCTCCTCTACCTCTTCCTCTGCAACAGTTTGCTGAAAGGCACAGCAGAAAACCTTTACCTGCTCAGCAGGGCTCCAACCTCTCTTACCATGAGCATGGAAAGCCTCTTTTTTCAACCTAATGTTGTATCTCGTAAAATTGCAGGACTACAGAGTTGCCCCTTGGATTTATATCCTAATTTTGTGCCTTTTGCACAAGCATTTGCTTCTCCTGTGATGACTAGGTAGATTTTGCAGATCAGCTCTTTCTTGAAATAGTCAAAGCATTGTAGGGGAGTTGGGAACAAATCTACTAATTAAATGGAGCAGGATGGGTTAGCCACATGAAGATGTCACTATGCTGAGTAGAGACAGGCTCTGTGCAGAGGCTGATTAGCCTGGTGCGGCAGGGGCAGCTCCCAGGCTGGGCACCACAACCCATACAGATGCCAGCACCCTTTCAGGTTGTACACACTGCAGAAGTGACACTGCAGCTCCCATCTCGCTGCAAAGGTACCGGCACAGCAGGATTCTAGATTCCCTCCTGGAGAGAGTAATAGCAGTATGGACAAAAATCTCACATGGCATTGCAGCTTCTACTTCATTTTGGGTCCAGCCTGGAATCAAGGTGATACATTTCATTTTTTCTTAGTTTGTTAAAAAAATGTAACAAAAATGGAAATAAAGCTTGTTCTGCTCATATGCTGGAGATTTGCTCTTTTCCTGTTTCAACAGTCTGCAGCCTGTTCTGTAGTCTCCATGTTCTCTCTTCGAGTTCTTGGAGGGCTGCAAAGCTACTTTCTACATTTGTGTGTGATGCTTGTATCCTTCTCTCCTGTGATAACTCGGAGACAGACGTGATATGTCAGCACTTGGGAGAATGGTATTTAAAAGAAAAAAAAATTCTATAAGAAGCAAATTCTCAGTGTTTGGAAGAAACGGGGCCAAAGGCTTCTGTTGGGGTGAACAACCGTGGAAGATGGTCAGTGCAGGTTTCCGTGCTGCCCATCTGCTGATGCTGAAGCTGATTCCGCTCTTCTGCGGCACCTTCTTGTCCAAGGGAGCAGGACAGGGTCCCGTAACCTCCCCGTGCAAGCCGCGCGCCTCCGCGCCGGCTTTCCCCGCAGCTGCGGAGTGCCGCCGAAAAAAATCTGGTCTTCTACTTAATTATTTAAATTTCAAGGTACGCCGAGGCCTGGCCGTACTGGCGTTGCTGTGCGGTGCCGGCAGTGTGGTGCGGTGCTGTGCGGCGCGGGCGGTGCGGAGCGATGCCGTGCGGTGCGGTGCCGGCAGTGCTGCTCTGTGTGGTGCCGGCGGTGCAATGCGGAGCGATGCCGGCTGTGGGATGCGGAGCAGGAGCGCGGGGCGGTGGGATGCAGTGCAATGCGGTGGGATGGGGGCAGGAGCGCGGGGCTGTGGGATGCAGTGGGATGCGGGGCAGGAGAGTGGGGCTGGAGGTGGGATGCGGGACTCTGGGATACGGCGGGATGCAGGGCAGGAGCGCGGGGCTGACGGTGGGATGCATTGGGATGCGGTGGGATGCGGGGCGGTGGGATGCGGGGCGGTAGGATGCGGTGTAATGCGGTGGGATGCGGTGTGATGCGGGGCGGTGGGACGCGGTAGGATGCGGTGGGATGCGGTGGGATGCGGGGCGGTGGGACGCGGTAGGATGCGGTGGGATGCGGTGGGATGCGGGGCAGCAGAGCGGGGCGGGCTGCTCTCGCTGCCCCGGGCTGCGGCCGCGGGCGGCGGGGGGACGGTGACGTCACAGAGCCGCTCGCCAGCACAACGTTCCATTGAGCCGAGCGCGTGCTCGGGCGAGCACATGGGCAGCGGGGCCCGCTCCGCTCCGCTCCGCTCCGCGGCGGCCCGGCCCGGCCCGGCCGGCCCCGGCCCCGGCTCGCCAGACCCTGCCCGCAGCAGGCCGCGGTGAGTACCGGGGCCGCAGCGAGGGCAGCGGGGTGCGGGGACAGGGGGTATTTATTTATTTATTCTACGTTCCCCTTTACTTTCCCCAACCCTCCCGCGTTGTTATCCGAGTCCCCGGCGGGGCGTGCGGGTCGCGGCGCAGTTCGGAGCCCGGGCGCGGGGGTGGCGTGGATGGGGGGAGGGGACGGTGCCTTTCGTGTTATTTATTTATCTTTGTTAAAGCGCTGGGTCGCCCGTGGCCTAAAAATAGCCAAGTGCACGCCGAGACCCGTGCGGATGGGGAGGAGACGGGACCGGGGTACCGTCCGCCGGCAAACGCGGCCGCGATGGGCTCGGAGTGACCCGCGGCGATGCGCCCATCCCCCGCAGTTCCCCCCCACCCCAGGCTGCCGGACCCGGGGAGGGAGCGGGGACGGAGAAGTGGATGCCCACCCTCGCGTCCCGCGGCGTGGGGAAACCCCCGGGGCAGTGAGGTGAGGGGGGTCCCCCGGGGCTGGACAAGCCCTCTGCAACTGCTCGGAAAATGCGCCCAGCGCGCAGGCCGGGGCGCGGAGCCGGCCTGCTGCATGCCCTGCTGCCAGCCCTGCTGCATACCCACTCTGCCTGCCCTGCTGCCTGCCCTCTGTCTGCCCTGCTGCACACCCTGCTGCATGCCCTCTCTGTCTGCCCTGCTGCCAGCCCTGCTGCCTGCCCTCTCTGTCTGCCCTGCTGCCAGCCCTGCTGCATGCCCTCTCTGCACACCCTGCTGCCTGCCCTCTCTGCCTGCCCTGCTGCCAGCCCTGCTGCATGCCCTCTCTGCACACCCTGCTGCATGCCCTCTCTGCACACCCTGCTGCCTGCCCTCTCTGCCTGCCCTGCTGCCTGCCCTCTGTCTGCCCTGCTGCACACCCTGCTGCCTGCCCTCTCTGTCTGCCCTGCTGCCAGCCCTGCTGCCTGCCCTCTCTGCCTGCCCTGCTGCCTGCCCTCTCTGCCTGCCCTCTGCATGCCCTGCTGCCTGCCCGCTGCCTGCCCTCTGCCTGCTGCTGCCGCCTTCGTGCGGGCTCAAGGAAGCTTTAACCCGCAGCGCTCGGCCGCCGTTAGTGTGGTCGGCCTGGTCCAGAGCTGGGTATCAGGAGGGCCAGAGGAATAGACTGGGGAAGGTTCTTTGCATGTTCCACAGACTGTTGCTACACACGATTTCTTAGGCCGTGTTTTCCTCAAAAACTTGTTTTGGGGTTTTTGAGTACTTTGATAGGCCTCATTTCATTTCTATACCCAGATAATACTGATGTGTTTCCATTGAGATGGTGCTGTAGGACTTGGATCTCAGTCTATTAAACTGTTGGTTGCTGCATCTTAAAATACTGTGCCGAGAAATCCGAACAGAACTGAAAATTGAATCTGAGTGTAGCTCCAGGCCTTCAGTGAGACCTTTATAATCCCATCCTTGTTGACAAGTTTAGGTATGTTGTCCTGGCCACATATCTGGTTAGACACATTGAGTTGTGAGCCCTACACTAGTTCCTCTTTATCAATGAGTCAAAAAAATTTCGTTATTTAAGTAATTGATTTGGAGCAAAAGAGCTTTTCTGAGAGTGCATTAGAATATGTTAGCCATTGCTAAGTACAAAGAACACAATTATGTTACGTACCTGTTACAGCTGCATGAGATGAGAGTGCTTATTTCTTCACCAGAGCAGAAATGCAGTCTCACTAATGCCAGTTTGCACCAACTGCAGTCCACTAGTGTGGATTATTTTGAGGGTACTTAAATACATCGTTGCAAATTAGGAGGATATTAAAATGCAGCTCTGAAGTGTGGACATCACTAATAGATAAGCATACAGTCTGATACTTAATCATGTGTCAAACATCCAGTTTCCTTTCAATTGTGATTTTTGAAATTCTTTAACAAATATGTGTGTTTTCCAAGCACGTGAGGCAGTAGGATGCTCTTTTGTGCTAGGAGCTGCATATCTCAAGAAATGCCAGCTTGCAGCCCCGGGGAGGTGCAAGTCATTTTATATTCACTATGCATCATTTTAGGAATGCACCTCTAACTTTATTCTTTCCCCCTCTCTCTTCCGTCTCTCATGGCATTAAGTCAGGAGTATGGCTTACAGCTATCTTAAGGTTATTGTAATTCAGATTGGTCTGACTGTGCCTCTGTGCACTTTAAGTAATATAAAGGTAATCAGTGGTACAGGTGCAGTTTGTCAGCCAGTGGGAACGCCTCTATACCTGTTTGGAGTAAAATGTGCGTGTGTGTCTCGCATCCTCGGGAGAGGGGCTGCCTGCACCGGGGCAGCAGGAGCGGTGCCAGCTCACTGCCTCCGCACGGCCTGGAGGGTTTGGCATGGTTTGCATCTGCTCGCTGATGTCCAGCCCACGTCAGAGCCGGCTGCAGGCGCAGAATAAGGAAGGGCTCAGGCCTGCCGCCGTCGAAGAGCCTCTCTGATGCAGAAAGGAATCGTGTTCCAGTTAGTTTGTGAATTGGAATATTGGCCTCCTGGGTGAAAGTGCTCGCTTGAAATATAACTTTGGGTAGAGCTGATGGATTTCAGAGGTGATGGTGAGTTGTGTGTCCTGATAACCACGGTGTTGTGGCTCTGTATTATGGTGTGCTCTCCTCTCTGTGCCCCTGCACAACCACAGCCCAGCTTTTTGTTTCATTAGGGACTTTTATCTTCTAAGACTGGATCTTATGCTTAACTCTTTGCAAGATTTGAACCATATCTTCCTGTTTTTAATCAGAATGCTTTACAAAGGCAGCTTATGCTTCCTGGCTGTATATATTTAATTTACTTTTTTTTTATGAGAAATTGCTGTCAGGGGAAACTGATGTGGAACAAGGCTAGGGGAAAGAAACGTGTGTCTGTACTTTCAGGGTATTGATGCATCTTGTTTTCCTTTAGCACCTTTCAGCTGAATGTGTTCAGTGCTTTATTACAATATCACTTTTTCTGCAGGCCTCTTTCTACATGCTTTTTCAGTAACTATGCTGGTGCAGCTCTGCTCAGAATTACCAGGTTGTGCTTACAAGTGTGACAGCTTAAATAATATTTCTTCCCCATTGGTCTATGCAGACAGTAGTGCTGGCAAACCATGGGAATTTTTTTTTTTTCTTTTTTTTTTTTTTTTTGTGACATGGGAGGCATTTCTGCTGCTTGCAGGATTACTGGGAGTTTGTCTTTTGCTCCAAGTAGATGAATTTAGCAAGGTCTGGTGTCAGGAACTTGTGGTGCAGTGCACTGCAGCTGTATGCCAAGCAGTTCAGCAGTGCAAATGGGTCCATCAGAGCCTCAGTGGAGTCTGTGCTGCTCTCAGTGCATCACTGCTGGGATGGAGATGCTGAGATGGTGGGCATGACACCCTGACCTCTCAGTGCTGGCCAGGGGGCTGGTGGTGTGGTGTGATGTCCTGCTTTGTGAGCCAAGAGGGATGCAGAGCTGCAAACTGAGCTAGCAGAGAGGAAAATGCATACCTGGTCAGGAAGCTTTTGCCTTTCTGCAACGAGGTGATACTGATCTTATTTTGAAGTACAGCGTGTTGTTTTCTGTCTCCTTGATGGCTGGTAGCTTTAGTACTGAACACCTGCATGGTTCCTGGTGAGATTTATGAAGAGTGAGAAGGGAATAAAAACAGTTTGTCTCTTGGACTCATTATCATTGCATATAGGCATGTTTTCCCTCGTCACGGCTGCATCTGCTCCTGAGATTTTCCATCTTATGTAGCAAAGTGCTCAGTACCCTGGCAAGCAGCACTGCTGTATGCCTGAATATGGTATTATTATAGCAGGGGTGCAGTGCCTGCCACTTGCTCACGTTGTGGGTACAGTTCGGAGGAGGACAGCATTTTTTGAGCTACCAGTGTTGCAGTTAAGGAGCGTTGTCAGTTCTCTGCCTATCTGGCAAGTGCCAGAGATTGTTTTAAACAGGGCTTGCTGGTGGTGTTTTTTTCCCAGATAAAAGCAATGAGGTGGTTACCTGGAGCATAAGCTCTCCTTAGTTGAACACAGCAGCCTGCTCAAAACTGGGACTACTCAAACCCTGGGACTGGCCAGGCATTTGGCGTGGTCTGAATGTCTTTTAATGCATGCCTGGATGGTCTCATTCCTTATGTGAATTCAAGGTATGGATGTAAACATCAGTGTGGAGCTCTATCCTACTAATTGGGGTAGGATATCCTGAGTACTGGGGGTGTACTGGTTGAGTTTTACCCAGGTTTTCCTGGCAGGTTTGTCCCAGCCCTTCTGATGCCTGTGCTGTTGCATCTTCGCTGCTATTGGTGTCTTACATTTGTCAGCAGATACTACAGTTAAATTTCCCATCATCTCAAAGGAAAAATGATCCATGAATTCCTGCTGATGCAGTGCATCCTGCAGGAAGGAGCTCTAGAATGCAGCAGTGACAGGCAGAGCTAGAACCAGTGCCTGGTAAATAATTCGAATCAGAATTTATGGCAAATTAGAAATTAAAGGCAAGAGTGATTAGCTGCTAAAACAAATTACCAAGAGAAGGGGCAGGTTCTGTCTCTCAGTCATTTCTGCCTTAAAACCTTAGTTGGAAGAAGTAGTAGAAGAAGCTTTGTATGAAAATTACTGGGTAGGTTCCTGCAAATCAGCTCATTACAAAGTTCCTGGATGATAGAGGGACGGTTTGACCATGTCCCCCACACTATGAAGTTGGGTTATGCAGGTGTTTGGGGCCCACCTGTGCTGCTGGGGAGTGGGCTGAGCTGAGCTGCAATGTGTGGAGCAGTCAGACAAGGAAGAGCAGCCCAAAGCCCTGGAAGGACTGTGTATTTGCATGGAAGAGTGTCATTGCACAGCAGAGTGTCTTTGGCATGAGATATTTTGGAAATCAGCCTTTTGTCACCTCTTTTGTTGTCTCAGTCAGGAATACCCAGTGCCAGATCGTGTACCTGGCCAAGAGTTGCAGGGTTTTGGGAACTTTTGAGGGGAGAGGTTTTCATCACTGGGGTTGTAATCTATAAACTGAAGGCCTTTCCAGGCACAGGACCCAGCTCCTCTTCTAGAGGTAGAGAATGAATGGCAGAGAAGCCTAAAGAAGGCCTGAAAAGCTCTCCTGTTTTGGGGAGAGGAGGTCCCTACTGCAAGAGCAGTACCCAGAGCTGTAGGCTGTTTCCTTAGAGGCAGGTACAGAACAGAGCTGAGTGGCAAGACCACGTCCCACCGTCTAGTTTTGTAAGCAGTTTGTAGAGACCCCCAGCACAATGTGGGATGCGTTGGGAGCCCCCAGACTTTGAAGAGGTCTGGTGCATGGATTTTAAGGTGGAAAACTCAGGTTTCCTAACCACCCATCATCATCATCTTCCCTTTGTCCAGCTGGATGGTCCACTCTACTTCTCCCTGGCTTTCTCTGAAGGGCTGTTCTGTGCTGCCTGGCTTCCATGAGTGCCTGCCTGTTGGCTGCCTCATTTGTGCTTTAGGTTTACTGCTAGATTGGAGCTTGTTAAGGGGTATGTCAACCCAGTGACACCTTTGGTGTGGATTCAGCATCCTGATTCTTTGCTTGGAATTGGTAGAAGCCATCACAGTAGTACCACTGTAAGTTCTCCTGCTTCAGGGGATTTCTGTAAGGTAGCAAATCCTACAGTTTTGAAGTCATTCCCAAGCAGGCATGGGACAGGTTGTCTGCTGCCTGCTTAAGTGCTGCATGCCTGTTGTCTCAGGTAATTTTGTACCTTTCCTGAATTCCCAACAGCTGGATTTAAGAGGTTGTTTGCCTCATTTTTTTCCTCCCTGTCAGGAGAACAAAAAACTTGGGATCTTTTCACCAGTACTGCAGGAGTGGCATCCTGTGAGGCCCTGTATAGATCTCAACTGGTGTTGGGGAGCTGTTGCCAGCAACTTAAAAAGGAGAAGAAAAATCCCATTTTAGGTGTATTATTTTTTTAAAAAAAGCAGCAGCCTGCAACTCTTGATTAGCACTTAGTATTTTGAGGCCTAGATTTGATGATACTGCAACCATCTCATCTTGAAAATGTTGGCTGAGCAAAATCCCAGCCAGAAGAAAATCCATTGCATTGCTTTGCACACACATTCCCTTCCCAGGCAGGGAATGAGCCCTGAATGCTCAAGTGGAATGGGCATGCTGGCTGTGCAGGAAACATGTGGTGCAGGAGACTGGAGACTTAGGGAAAGTGGCTTTTCCTAGACATCTTTCAGAGAGTGCTGTGTTGTTGCAGTTTAGTGTTGGATCGGGTATCGCAGTCCCTGCCAGTGGTGCAATGCTGGCATGTGCTCTTTTACGTGGTGGAAACAGCAGTCCTGGGCTCCTGTCTGAGCCTGTGGGATGTGGAGCAATCACTAAAGCCCAGACTGTGCTTGAACCCTTGACATCTCCCTGACTGGATAAAGCAAGAGTCTCTCTTTACTAATATTGATGTTTGGTATTATTATTACCCTCATCAGTGTAACCACCATTATTGTTTTATAAGCCGTGTTGTAAACATAATGTTTATTGTACAATCATGTAGTCAAGCTATACTAGTCTCTAGACGTGATGTACCAAAACCCCTTTATGCTTCAGCTGGGGTTGTAAATAGGTAGTCACAGCTATCAGTGCCGTGGCCTGTAATTTAACACACAGAGCAGAAAGCTACCACACATCCTTTTGGAAATATTTAGCAATCTTTCCAGCTCTATAATAATAATAATAATAATAATAATAATAATAATAATAATAATAATAATAATAATAATAATGGGTTGGTTAGTTTTGATCCTCCTTCATAAGAGTAAGAAAGTCTGAAATACATTTTCCCAGATGTTGTCTTGGGGGGAGCAAAGGCCAAGAGCGTCATGCTGTGGCACAGGCAACTGGGATGCTGCTCAGAGGTTTTAGAAGATGATGTTTGCAGTTGCTGAATCCTTGGATTTACAGGTATCTTGTATCTGGTTTTGGTTCTTCTTAGTTAGCTTTTGGGGGTGAGCAAAGCTTTACACATTTCTTAACTGTTAAAATGGCTACTGTTAGATGAAATAAAAATGTTAACAAAAATGTACCTGTGTTTGGTGTTGCAGAGGAAAATAAGCTTGTTTATGAGCTGGGAGGTTGGACAGGAGACCCCAGAGGGTTCTTTCCACCATCAAGTCTATGTTTTTGCGGTAACTGAGTCAAAACTGAAAAGCTGAGCTTCAGGTCTCCATTTGTGAAAAAAGATGGAAGGAGGCCCAGCTTTCCTGAATACACAAGAAGAGTAAATAAATGTGATTAAGATAAACAGATTCAGAAGGAAAAATTGTCTTGAAAAGTTTTTCTTATTTTGGGTTGTTAACACAAAGACTCACCAGTTCTGCTTGTTACAAGCACCTTGAAAAGATGGGGTTCCCAGTGATTGGCTATGGGGAGAGTTTGGTGGCTCAACAAGCCATTTTTCTTCCCCCTACTTCTTCTACAAGTAGAAGAGCTTCTACTCTTCTGCTTGACTCTTCCACTTGCAAATGTGTCAGGGCAGCCACTCTCTTTCATAGGGCTGTTCACAGCTTAGAGTAGCAGAGCTCTAATGTCAGGTGGACCTCAGAGGCTCATAGAAATGATTGAGCTCCTGTGCTCGAAATGGTCAGAAATGGCAATGATGACTTGTGTAGGTGCTCTTTGAGGGGGAGGTCTAGTGGCTGCAACCAACACAGCCAGATAGAAAAAAAGCTTTTGAAAACTTCTTCCCAAACAGCGGCGTGTTTCAAGTGCAAATGTTGAAGGTCTGGAAATCAGACCTTCCCTAGCTCCTATTTTACTGTGACAGGTAAGAGTGAGTACTGGCTTTTCATCTTTCATAGCATGGTCTATGGCCATTCTGCATATGGAGGAAGAAAAGGGAAGGGAAATTTGCAGTAATTCTTTAATTTTAATTTTAAGGACAAGTGTATCAAGTACAATCTACAGATTACTAGGTACTAGTTTGGGTGTAACTATCTTTGAGATAGTTTGTAGCCTGTTTAAGATGTTGCCATTAGCATAACCCACATTGCATTTCCTGGGGATTCAGCCTGTACCTTTCTGTGAGTACCCACTGTCCCTGCCTTCCTTATAAATCCTGATGACCTGAGAGATTTTTACCAAATACTTCATTTTGCAGGAAATTTTTAATAACTTTTAGTGATTATTTTTCTTGGGTACTTTAGTGAGGCAAATTACAATAAATAGGATTTAAATTCTGTACAGTCCTGTGTTTATTAGCACCACGTCATGGATCACAGCAGTATGGTAAGGGAATGGATGGCAGGGGTCCAACAACCTTCAGTCATTTGTCCTGATCCACTAAGATTGGGAGAGCTTATGGTTGTTCTTGATAATGCATTTCACCTTCTTGTAATAATATTAGGAGTGCTAATGCTCATGGTGATAAATACCTCTATCTTGTTCTGCCTAGCAAATCTGGATGCTGAGCAGGTAAAAATGTTGCCTCCACTGTGGCACCAGAAAGACAGCTCAGGCTGTGAAGGTATGAGATACCATCAGGGATGGGCTGACATGTGGGATCCATGCTCTCTTGGAAATCAGGGCTAAATCTCTTTAATGCTTCCCTGAGGTATGATAAAACCTGTAGACCCATGAAATACTGTTTATAACATTAATACTTTATTTGAAGATGTTCAGGGATTTCGATGCCCATTAGAAGCTGCCGAGCGTTAAGGCTGAACTCCTGCGGCTGCAGTTCCACTGGAGGCTTAGCCAGCAGAGCAATTCTGCACAGAGACTCCTGACATCCTTCTACAGTGGTAGGGCACAATGGCACCAGAAGAAGGAGCTTGGAAGTCACATGTGATTTCTTTGAAGTGGATGGTACCACAGGAAAGATGATGGGATTGCCTCCTCCCACCAGTCTTGGCACATGGTGCCCTGCACTACCTTGCACAGGAGGTGACCTGGCTGGGCAGCCCAGGCCCTGGTGGCCACAGTGTGAAGATGATCTGTTTAAACTTTTTGTACCCAGCTGCTGCCAGGGAGCCAAGTTCCTGAACGCTCTTGGCTCATTGTTGAGGAACAGCTCTCTGAGCTCCAGCAGTGTCCAAAAACATGGGGAAGGGGGTGAAGAGCCTGCTGCTGCCTGCTGCTGCCTGCTGTCCACAGGTAGTCAGTTGTGTTGGAAGGGTTAGGAGTGCTCTTGACTTTCTCCTGGTGTTAAACTTTCTTCTGGTGTTTCTCTCATCTCTGGTTGTTTAGCAGGTTCAGCACCTCTTCATGGGCAGAGTCCTGGTCTTGTCCTTGACATTTGCTGTGTCTTGGCTTGACAACAGCAGTGACATTCCTGTGTAGGAAGCACCAGCCCATCCAGAAAGCTGCAGCCCATCTTGGCTGTGTGTCTCTCTTTGCTGGCTTCTGTTGGAAATACAGATAAAATTTTGAAGTCTTTTGTTCTCCTGTTAGTGTGCTCCCTGAATTGCCTCAGGTAGCAGGAAGATTGCTTAAAACTTTGTGCCAAAGGCCATAGGAACTTCTTGCAAGGAAATGAAGCTCTGCTCTCTGAGGGTCCAGTTTTGCATAAATTGTGCAACCTCAAGAGATAAGGATCATCACAAACCTCATCGTATTCTGCTCCAAGTTATGTTCAACTGAAGGTCCTTTTCCTAAAAATATAGCAATGTTTTGTATGGTGTTTAAAGACAGTTAAGGAACACAGAAGCAGAGCAAGACCCTCCACTGCTGGGTTGGAGGAAGGAAGAGAAAGAACATGTGTCAGATGTTAGTTCATCAGCTAATACAGTACCCAAAAGATAATATCGTGATGACTGCAGTGTTTTAGTAGCATTGTGAAAAATGCCTTGGTCTGCAATTCCGGTTACCCACAGTGATTTGAGACTTTTAGGAATATAAAAAAAACATTGTATGATTAAGGTACCAGCCCAGACCTCCTTACCTCTGCCCTCCCTTTCTTCAGCCAGTTCAAACTAGGGTTAATTATTAGAAATTTTTGCAGTCACAAGACTAGTTTGTAGCACCTTGTTGCATTAACTGGTTCAAGCGACCTCTACTATTGCTAGTAGATGTGTTACATGTTAAACTTTTTTTTTTTTTTTAACTGTGTTGCCTCATTCATTACCTGGGATGGTCTCACAGATTCCAAGTAAATTAATGTAGGACTCTTGGTCCCCATCTGTTTTGTGTGTCTCAAAATGTGATATTTAAACAAACCAGCAGTTAGAAGAGGAATCTTGAAGTCAAGATCATGATGGGCATTGTGGGCCCTTTAGTTAGGGGTTGTTTCTGTGTGGTTTGATGGATGTGGTGGTTCTGATGTGGGCTACTGTTTTCTGCTGGTTGTTTCAGTAGTGGGAGATCTTTACACCATATCCATTAGTGGTTTAAGCAGGAGTTCAGAGAACAGGGAATAGCTGGGTCTTTGCTCGTGCTGTTTTGTGGTTGACCCCTGCTCAGCTTCCTGTCTAAAGCAGGATTCTTAGATGTGCCCATCCAGGATTGCCATGTATGGTGAGTTGACAGTGTCTCCCTTGGCATGGCTCCATTCTGGTCAGCCTGCCTTATTTGTTTCTGCTTTCTATCTATATCTTGGTTTTACCCTAGGTCATTGGGTCTCTGGGACAGGGTCTGACCTTTCTGTTCTATTTTTACATAACATCCAGCACAGACACGTTTGGTATCTCAGGCTCTTGGTGGTGCTGTATGTAATGCCAATAACTAACAGTGCTGATATTCCTCCTGGGCATCTGTGACTCTTTTATGCACATGATGACCATAACACTCTGCTGTAAATTTGCTTCAATAGCTCCTGTGTTGTTTCAGCTCTGAATAGCAGTGAAACTGGCAGCCAGCTTGGTACAAGAAGTGTACAGAAAGCATTTCCATGCGAGTGAAAGCTGTCAGTGCTGACCTAGCTGGTGGTGAAGATTCAGAATCACAGAAACTGTAAAATGGTTTGGGTTGGAAGGGACCTTAAAGATCATATAGTTCCAACTCCCTTGCCATGTGCAGGGTACCTTCTACTGGGGCAGGTTGGTTGAAGCTCCATCCTATGTGACCTTGAACACTTCCAGGAATTGGGAGTCCATCGCTTCCCTTGGCAACAAGTGCCAGTGTCTCACAACACCCACAGGAGAGAATTTGCTTTTGTCTGGGGCAGTGTAGATGAAGCAAGGCACAGTTTTTCTACTTGTATTTATATGAAAATATCTATATATAAGTGACATTTCTTGTATTTTATATATATATATACAAATATATGTGTGAAAGCAAAATTGCATGTATATCTCTAACTTTGCTTCTTCCTCCTAGATTCTCTCTGCTTTGTTTCTGTTCTACTTTGAGTGTTATGCCTATGGTGGTTTTCATAGGCCTATTTCCCTTTTTTTCCCCTACTTTCTTTCCTCTTTCTTTTCTATTCTGGCTTTTCAGTCTTTATGTTCTTGTTCACATGTTTCTCCTCCAGATTGGTTTATAATTTCTGTTTTGCATGGCTTCTCCTTTTTCTCACCAGGGCAGGTTGGCCAAACACCCTGTTAACCTTGAGGTTAACACCCCAAGAGTTGGTGACCTGAGAATGATGGCAGCTGTGCCCTTAATTCTTGGAAAAAAGGAGTAAGAGAGTTGGAGCTGCTCTCATTTCCCTTCTTTCAAATTACTCTCAGCCTGAATGTTTTGTTTTCCCTTGCCTGCTCTGGATTGCAGCTGCTGTGGCTGAGTAGATATTTCTCAGATCTGATGGCTAACAGTAAAATTGAGATTAATGGCCACAGTTATCCCCTGCACCTCAGGATCAGTGGTTTCCTTCCTTGGTGGGTTCAGTCTGGACTCCAAGCCCAGACTCTGCATTCCTTCTGTTACCTCTTATCTTGTTGCCGCTAATTTTAGTAGCCTTCTCCGTCATGCTGCAAGCCCAGGGCTCTTCTACCTGTTTTCAGCCATATTTCTGCCCTGAGGCCCTGGTTTGTGGTGGTTCTGCAAGGGCTGCCATGCCCTGATGGCAGAGCTTTTGGCTGTGGGAAGAGTTGAGCTGGTGGGTTTGTGTGTGCGTTGGTGATGGCTCACTTTGAGCAATCCCCATCCCCCTAAGAAGATGCCACCTGGGAAGGGCAAGCAGGCAGCATCGGGAACTGGGGATGTGTCCTGCATAGCACTTCCCAGTCTGTCCAAGCAGTGAGTGCTGCCAAACTGCCTCTTTTAGGAGTTAACTTGGAGACAGTAAAACAGCATTTTGACTGCTTTCAGTTGTAGAAGCAGGGAGACCTGGAATGGGAAAGGCTTTGATGTTGGTGATCTGCAGAACATGCTCAATATCGCTTGACAGCAGACATTTTATTCTCATCTGCATCAGCCTTGCAGCAAGCACATTGGTTGGGTGATTTTGCTTGCACAGCTGTTTTGGTTTTTTTTCCCTCCCCAAAAATCCCAGGACTCAGCACTGCATTTCCCATCCTGAAAAGCTGACGCTCCTAACCCCCTGTTTGTAGCATTGGTTATTTTCTGTGCATGGCAATTCCTGAACGTGCCCAGCCAGCTCTCCCCAGGGGTCACATCGGGTGAGCTCTGCTGAGTGTGGTTTAGGCACGCAGACCTGTGGAGGGGCCTTCCTTCCAATAGATGGAAAGAGGGTTTTTTTTGTTTCTTGGAAAGATGTAACCCGAGCAGAAAATTTCAAGGGGTGTCATCAAGGTGAATAAACAGAAATCATACTCCAGACTGTTCCCTGCATGTGGCTGATGATAATATGTAGGACTTCTTACGTGAAATGTGAACACTCAGTGTTGTGTTTCATCCAGGATGACACTTCATTTTTTTTCCTTTCTTTTCCCCTCTGCAATGCGGACTTTCACAAGTCATGCAAGTGTCCTGTGCCTCTCACCCCCACCCCTCAGCCCCCTTGGATGTGGGGCTATTTCAGGTCATGCTTATAACCTGATCGTGCTGATGCATCTTGCACCCTGGGATCATTTAGTGAGAATTGGTAGGGTGATGTGCTATTTTCAAGACACTCTGGCCCGATCCCATTTCTCTTGCTTGCCCAAATGTTTGTTTTGAGTTTTTTCTTGCCCTGGTTTAGTTTGGCTCATGAATGGGCTGTTTATCTCCTCATGAGTTTGGTGCTGTCAGTCCACTGAACACAGTGGTGGCACCTGAACTTCTCTAATAGCTACAGCCTCAGGATGGGACACTGAGTGACACTAGTAGGCTTCGGGGATGCCAAGAACCTTGCCTTGGAAAGCATAAGGAGCAGATCATGGCTGAAGTAACCTGGCAGACAGCTCAGAAGATTTGTTTGTGGAGCCAGGTCTACCTGATGCTGAGCTGTCACTGTGCAGGTCCTCTCAGATTCATTGCTGAGGCTTGCAATGCTGCTGGTCCTAAATTTTTGGGCTCAAGTGGAGTAGACTTGCTGTATGGTGAGAGATGCTCATGTTGTTCTTAGCCGGCCTCCTGTCTCTGGCCCTGGTCAAAGGCAGGTGCTTCAAAACAAAACAGAACAAAACAGAACAAAGCAGACTGTGGGTGAAAGTGAAATAAGATGGCTAAAAAGTAGCCGGGTCATATGAGCAGTTTTCTACCAAAACATTTCAAGCTCCTGTTGGCTTGTGCCCGAGTCATGCCTACTCACCAGAGGGCTGGGTGATGAGTTCTAGGTGGCAGATTCCAGCTAGTTTACAGCATCTGAACAAATAAATCTTTCCTTTCTTCCCCTCCAGTATCTAAGTGTGTGGCCTTTGCTACTTCAGTGTCTCTTTTAAGCAGCTTAAAAGTTTTTCTAAGTGAAATATGCTTCTATGCTAGAGTTCAGAGATAAATATAGCTGATGAGTTGAAAGAAGACCATAGTATGTGTTATGTTGCCTTACCCAGTATTTTTTTTTTCTTTCTGTGGTGATTCTGTGCTTACTCAAAATGGAAAATCTCCTGAAAGATGTTATTTTTCCTGTTTAAAGAAATTACAGGCCAGAATACCATTCACTGCCTTAAGCTGCATCCAGTAAAGGATTAACCCCCCGCCCCTGTCCTCCAGTCCAGCTCCGTGTGTTTGGAAAGCGAGCGCGTTTGCAGCTGAGCCAGCTCTAATAATAATAATTCGTGTTGAGAAGGACAGAGCAGCCTGTGATTAGCAAAATAATTATTGCAGAGTATATAAATTGAGAGGTGGGGTTTTGACAAGGCAAGAGGAGTGCACACTGCAGCTTCCTGGGGCGGCAGTGGACTCCTGTCTTCCTGTTGATGTTCTCCCTGTAAAGTTGGGTGCAGGAACTGTGCAGAGCAAAACATGTTTGTAAAATGATGATTGCTTTTGAGTTTTCCCAGTGAATTCTAGTGATGAAAGAACAGCCAAAAAACTTGTAAATAAGAGTTTTACACTGTGCTAGTCTCCCTGGGGCAATTATTATTATTATTTTTTAATTTGGATGCAATTGTTGGATATGATTTCTTTGCTTGCCAGGAGGCCAAACTCTGACTATCTGTTGGCTCTGGAACCTAAAAAATAACCTAGGAACCCTTCCAGAACTTCTCCGTGATGGGTTCTGGTTCAGATTTGGGTCAGTGGGATGGAGAAAGATGTGTCTATGACAGGAGTCTGCTCTGACATGTATAAAGCCAAGTTTTAGGCTCATAGCTGGTACCTCATTGCCTTAAAATCTAATCTGTGCCACTCCCTAATAGCGAGCAGAGAATTTTACACATGCTTTCCCCTCTGTGCTTGGTCAG
Organism: Chamaea fasciata; assembly: GCF_029207755.1. NCBI lineage: Eukaryota > Metazoa > Chordata > Aves > Passeriformes > Sylviidae > Chamaea > Chamaea fasciata. The sequence goes on along the minus strand of NW_027094086.1, from coordinate 10,425,025 downwards.
CAAGGGCAGGGTTTCTCCAGGGCAGCTGCTGCTGGAGCTGCTGGCACAGGGCAGGTTGGAAGGTGGCACAGGGCACACATGGTTGTCATTGGCCATCTTTGGTGCAAAGCTTCGGGATAGAGCTCACCCCAAGCCAGGCCCAGGATCAGGGACTGTTGGAACTGATCTAGCCTAAAAAAACCAACAGGGCTTGGGAGATACTTCCTAAGGATGGTGGCAGGACAGGCATCCCCAGACAGCCAGTCTGTGGATGGACCTCTGCCTGGGTGCTGCCCAGCCTACGTACCCTCCCTTTTTGTAACATAATCTGTCTGCAGATAAATATTGTACGAATAGAACAAGTCTCTAAAAAAAAAGATTTTGGCTAAAATGAATAGGGGGTACTTTTATGTCATCCTAACTGAAGCCAGATGAATCTCTTCCAGACTGCCTTAAGTGTTTGCATCGGACTTGTACAAACAGGGCTTGAATCTTCCCCCATGATGCTTGCTACTGCAATAGACAAATAATAATAATTTTTAAAAAGTGCCTTAGGTTTGTTCTACTTGAGACAAGCAGGTGGAGTGAGTCCTTTGATCTGTCCCATCCTTTGTTTGTTGTGATTTTGTGTTCTTCTTTCCTGAATCTTTTTTGTCAGTGGTCAGAAGGACAAATGAGTCCATTCATGTATGTGCATGTATGAATACACATGCCATACATTGACACACCTACCTTAAGCTCTTTTTCTGTATTATAAAATACATAGCTGTTTTTTCCCCTGTGTCAGAGACAGCTGGTATTGCCTGCATCCAACCAAACAAGCCACTGAGTTAATACCACCATGTAAAGTTCAGGAAACCCGGTGAACATTTTTCTAATAAGAGGATATTCTGGCCCTCTTGATAATCAGCCCCCCATTGTAAAGTAATTTTGAGTCAGAGGTTTAAATCTTTGTTCCAGTGGAAAAGATTTTTATGGGCAGTGCTAACAGGCATTACATTCTGAGTATTTTTTTTTTTTTTTAGCTTAGTTGCTTAAAATAGCACAGATTCTGAATCCAGGGGAAGAGAGAAAAGTTGAAACAATAGAAATCGTGGTCTGGTGGCACAAACCTCTTGCACCACCCCAGCCTCTCTTAGAAATTTGGCAGAGGCAGCAGGCTGGGTTTCCTTGCCATGAGACACTGAATTACATTCTGGTGGTTGCTCTGAACAGTTGGGTTTCTGTCTCTGGTGGTTGTCACCCTACTTTCATTTTGAGGATGTCATAATATGGCTTTGGAAGTCAAAACCGTGCCAGTTTTTTGCAGATTTATTCTCCTGCTTCCTGCATCCTTCTTGTATTTGCAGGCAAAAGGCTTTTCTAGAAAATGTGGATTTTGAAAACATCATGTCCCCATGATTTTGGGCTTTGACCCCTTTTCCTTTCCCTTCTTTCGTACTGTGCCTAGGACATCCCCAGATGGGCCCAGTTCCTCCCACCAGTCCTGCACAACCAATTCATTACCTTTGTTTTCAGTGGCTGACGTTGCCATGGCAGCAGCAGCCCTTGGGATGATGATTTTGTCATGGCAGAGCAACAGAGTCTACACCTCAGGGAAGGTGTGACTTGTGTGTTGATGAGGTGGCAGATGGCTCAGAGGAGACAATACCCAGGTCAAGGTGAGCTGGGAAATGTCTCTTGATTTTCCTGTGCTATAGAGGATGCTCCTGGGTGCATGGTGGGTTTTGCCAGCAGCATTGCAACGATGGAGCTCAAAGCTCTTAAGTCTTTTGCTCTTCATTCCTGAGAAGTCTGGTACTGAGTGGTGGCCATGCATCATTTAATGCTTCCCCTTCTCATCCAGATGCTGATGTAGCAGCTGGGTACACTCAGATGTGGCACCACCCTTGCACCTGCTGTGCTGCAGGTGATGGATGTGCTGCCTCCAGAGCAGCCTCTTCCTTATCCTTCCAGGTCCTTGGTGGGACCTTCTCCTGGCAGGTGGGAAGGGGTCTCGTCTTATCTGCCCCCCGCTATCTCGGTGCATACCTCTGCTGCAAGCACTTCACCTGAGCAAACCAGAACAGCACTTGGATTGCTGCTTTATCACACAGGAATGGCAGCCACAGTGCAAAGACCTTTTACACCCAGCAGGGCTCAGGTTGACAGTCCTCAGTCCCAGGTTCTGCCTTCATTCTCCTGACCCTGATACTGAAGCATCTTTCCAAATTAAAATGTGACAGCAATCTTACTGTTTTCCCTAAAACAGTCCCTGAGGATGGAGGAATGGGGAGGTTAGCATCTGGATCTGACACATTTATTATTGATGATGCCTTTAAATGTTTAAACTAATTTTCCTTGCATTATTTAGGGAAATTATGATGTTCATCATTAATGGAAAGATGTCTGGGGAAATGTGTGATTCACAGCTATGAATACCTTCTCTCCTCCTTTGGTCACCTGCTGCCTGTCTTCTCCCAGCTCCTGTTTGTCATTTTGGAGTCAGTGCTTGTCCTCCCTCCTGCTGCCTTTCCCCTTGATAAAAGTGACTTGTGGTTGCATAAGGGTGAAGTGACTTTGGTTTTAGACAGATGACTTAATTTTCAGTGTCACCAGGGCTTACATAAGGGATGTAATAATCTGGATAAGGAAATAAGGTTTAGAAGCTCTTAAGTACATTTAAGAGCTCTTTCTAGAAAATGTTATTCGTAGTTATGTTCTTTATATTACTGTCAAAGATAACTGGAAGCATGAACAACCCTGGCATTAGTTATGCTTATCTCTCCTCTATATGTTGCAGTATTGTAGCTGAGGTTTATTGCAAAATGAGGCATTGTTAACAAATAATGTGGCTGTGTCAGGGTAGATTTCCCTCTGCAGAATATGGGAGTCCCTTTGCACCAATTAGGTTTACTAGATCCTTTGCACACAGCAGAAGTACTGTTTACAGGGTGTGATTTTAAACTTGAAAGTGTAGTTTTTAGCTTGCTTGCTGTCCCACAGGACATCAGCATCTGTGGGTGAAGCTTGGCCTGACCTCCGTATAGTAAATTCAGTCTGCAAAGGTAGTTGTCTTCAGTTATTAATCTAAAAGCTATTTTTAAAGAAGAGGGTATTTAGATGGACTCTCAATTGTTGATATTCAGTCTTTTGGCTGAAACTGTATGTCTGCCTCATGCAGAGTGGTCCTGAGAGGTGAGGTGGACAGGAGGACTGTGAAGTGCCTCCAGGCTAGGTTGAGATGTGAGAAGCTCAGCTTCGAAGGGGTTTGTGGAAAGGTTAAAAACTACACTAGGAGTCAGTTCCTTCCTCTAGAGCAAGCAGAACAGAAATACCCTTTAGAAAAAGAAATCTAGGTAAGAGGTTTCACCTCTTATTCATGCTTCTTCCTACCTTTACTAATCTTTATTTCTGTTTTTCAGACCTAAAATCATTCCAGTAGGAGCCTGGAAAAAGGTTCATGCTTTTGTAACTTCTCCCCATACAGCTCTATAAGGGAAAACAATTTCTTTGCTACCTTTTCACTGTGTTTCATTCATGTGAGAGGTGAGAGGAGGTAAGAGGTGCTTCTCACCTGACATCTGAAGCTCGAGTGCCCTTACAGTGTCTTTCTGGTGTGAGTGCAGGTAGCACAAGCAGGGACCTCACAGGTATGTGGCAGCCTGGGAATGTAGTGATCTTGGAGTGGACCCGGGTGAAGGTGTCTCAGCTTTTTCTGTGCTCTGTGTTTTATAGTCCTCCTCCTTTGGTCAGGCTGCTGAACCCCAAAGCACTTGGTTATGCATGCCACTGCGGTGGTGCTGGGGGAAGGAGGCCCCACTCCCTGGCTTTCCCTGCCAATCCGTTCAAGTCCAAGAACTTAAGGATTTATTGTTTTTCTTATTCCACCTAATCTCTGTACAGAGGCTCTGTTTAATATCTTACCCTTGTTTGAAATGTGGAATTCATCTGCTGCTATTATTATCACAACAGAAAGGGGCCACAAAACTCTTCTGGTTCAGCCTAGCCTGGATCCCTTTGTGTTGGGGATCATGGTTGTGGGATGGGGCTGCCCTGGCTACATCCTCTGCAAAATAATGCTTTTCCCCTTATTCTGCAGCTACAGATCCTATTCCTCTAAAAATTGTGAGTAAGGTGGGAGAGTGCACAGGATGCTTTTGGGGACTTTGTTACCTGAGGAATCTTTCATCACCAGTGATGCAGAAAGGGCAGGGGAGACATAGGGTAGTTTTCCTAGCCAGAAACCTCACATGTAGCCCCACTGTCTTGCTTCTGGATTCCTTCCCAGTGAACTCTAACCCATCCCAGGAGCTAAACTGGGTCATTTCCAGATGCTTCTTGTAATCTCCTTGTTACCTTCTTGTGACTGGCAAATGACTGCCACCTCTCTAAAGCTGCAGCTCTGCACCTCCTGGGACTTGGCAGCCAGCTGTCCCCTGTGCCTTGAATAACACCACATTTATCCCCTTCTGGGCTGTGCCTGTGCTGACAGCTGGTCACGGGGCTGTGCTGGCTTTGCCAGTGCTGAGCCCCGTCACAGGCACGTGGTCCTGGGATATAGCACTCTCTCCCTCTGGCCCCTGCCTTGGTGGGGAAGGAAGGGAAAACCCCCCTGAATTCTTCATCACTGACTGCAAAGGGCAATTATTTAATAGGATTTTGGGCAGAGGGAGCCCGAAAAGGTTAGGCTGTTCTGAATCTGGGCCATGAGGCTGCACCGGATGAGTCACGGGGAGAGGAATACAAAATCTCTGAGTCATAATCCCCAGTACTACAGAGCAGATTTGCTCTGGGCTGTTTTCATGTTCCTATGTGCTGACTAATGTGCAGAGAAACAGTGAGAGCCCTTTCTCTGATCTTTCACCCATGAAGAATGCAGTCCCGTGTCCCCCTCCTTCCCTCCATGACTCCAAGCCTGGAGTCCCACTGCTTCCCAGACAGCTGAGCACCACTCACCCTCCTCAAAACCCCCCAAATTCCAGTGGCAGCCTGGTGGGCTCTGGTACTTTCCCAGCTGAGGGGACAGGCCAGGGCAGGACCATGTGCCAGCAGTTGTTTGTGCCGCTGCAGCTCTGCCACCAGTGGCAGCAGGGGGACAACCTTGAAATGCCCCATCTTGCAGTGGGCACCTGCTCTTTGAGAATCTCAGGCTGATTTATGAAGGGGGTTCAGCATGGTGGCAGCCACCCAGCACCTACAGCTCAGTGATAAAAATACACTGAAGTGAAGTGAAATAGCTGTCATCTCCCTGGAGATATTCCTACAGCATACCTGAGCCTAAGACCCCAAGAAATTTGAAATCTGTGGATTTTTAGAGGATGTGTCAATATTGCCATTTTATTTTGTCAGCCAGCTCTTACCATACTTTTGGATTCAGATGGCACCATGATTCCTTTTATCTTAAATTAATTTTGATTAGATCTCCCCAGAAGGCATACATAAAATCAATACTTACTTAATAAAGTATACCTGCCCCTAGCCCTTTTCTTGCACTATACTGGGGCCAGGGATAGAGTATTAAACCGAGTCTCTGGGACTGGTCTTGTCAGCAGTGGCAGCAGCATTAAGAGGCATCAGACATCCCCAAAAATGTGGTTGAGAGGCTGCAGGGGGCCAGGTTGTGGGTGACAGAGTGGGTCCTCCCAAGGAAAGGCAGCTTCCTCCTTGGCAGCCAAGTTTTGACTGTCTTGTTATTCTAACTGATTAAGTTAATTTCCTGGATGTAGTAACTGATTGATGTTTTTAATGTTATATTACCAATATGAACTGCTGGTTTAGACTTTGTATGATTTTAAAAATATTTTTTAGTATTTTATTGGCTTAAAGAGTGTAGAATTGAAAACTTGGATGCACATCTGTACTTGCTCACACACAGAAAAGTGGTGCGAGAGATTGTAATTTCAGTGAGCAAAGTTGTCTGTTGGAAAATGAGGCTGTTCTTTTTCCTTACGATGTCCTTAATCAGTTTTTCATTATCACAGGTATTGGTGATAGGGTAAATGCTCCTCCCCAGAGAAGAGCTGGTAGCATCCTCATCCAGGAGTGGCAGCTCAGAGCTCCTAGTGCTGGATCTGAGTTCCCCTTCCCTTGGTTTTTGTACACCTTAAACTGCTCAGATAGAGTGACAGTCCACACTGTGAAGTTCCTATGTTGTTTTGTTCGGGTTTTATTCCTCCTCTGTAAGGTTATATTTTGCTTCCTTGATAGTATTTGTGGCCTCTCTGGAGGAAAAGAGGAAGCATTTTGGAGGGCATTGCATGATTGGGTGATGCAGATATCACTTGTTAGAGGGTTTATTATCCACTCCCCTGTTGCTGGGCACAGCCTTTCTGCTGTGCAGCCCAAAGCAGGAAAAAAAAAAAATTCTTCAGCAGAAAAAAAGCTTTTTTCTGTTTTTTCCTTCCCCGCTCCCTCCTTAGTACTCTTTCCAAACTGATTTCATTTCCTCAGCAGAACTGCAGAGGTTGTGGCTGTGGGTGTATTCTGAACTTTATTTTAATTTATTTTTCATCATTTCACAGGCTCCTGAGACATCTTACGTATGGATCAAGCCAAGGCAAACATGAGATGCCTTGGTTGGTTGTCTGTAGAAAGGACCTGGTATGCTTTTGGGTGTGAGGACAGGGAATTTGCAAGTCTCTGGATACAGATTATTTTTTTTTCTTCTGTTGTGCTTATGAGTTTTAAGAAGGAAAGGAAGTCTTTGTATATTAAAATGAAATTTTTAATTTTTAAATACTGCAGCATTTCTGTATATGCAAAGTCTTCACTGATGATATTTAATTCTTGATCTGTTTTAGCCACATTACCTGTAGTGATGCAGACGTTGAAGTAAGTGCTCTTACACTGCCGTGCTGACCTAGAATGCAGACAGACATTTTCCAAATCAAATCCAGCACTTTAACACAGGATCATGCATGCCCCCAGCCTGTCTGGTTGCTGTTTTGGGTTGCAGTCTCAGCACGCCTTGCCTTCTATGACCTGGGATGCTGTGATGGTAGCAGCCCATGCCTTATGAGCAGGCAGGGAGGGTGATAATGTCTTAAGTAAATATCCATCCAGCTGAGCCTGGTCAGGGGTCTGAAATGAGAAGTGGATTCCCTTTGCAAACATCCCCATCCTTTATACAAAATCTATACAAATGGGGATACTAATTAAATTCATGCACTCCTGGCATGTAGAAGACCAAAGATGAGTGTGTTAAAGCAGGTGACACAATCTCAAAAGCTTTACTGGAGGGGGAACATATCACTGCTGCAGGCTTTGATAGAATGAGGGCAAACCTCTCTGAGATGCTGATGTTTCTGCTTTGTCTTATATTTGCATATTTCCCTGTACTTTCACAGGGCTCCTCGCTTGCAAGTGGTTATCCAGATACTAAGTAATCCTCAGCACTTTGGAGCTATCCTTGGCCATCGTTTCTTGTCTTGGAGGGTGGGAGGGCCTTGTGCTAGATGAGATTTTGTTGGAGGTGGAGCTTCTCCAAGAGATTGGACCACCTCCACCTGGGACAGCCCAGCCATGCACAGCAAGACCTGTATAAACTCAGACTCCGCAGTAAATTTGGGTGCTGTGTGAATTTGGATTGAAAGCAGAACTCCTGGTTATTTCTGACCAGCTGCAGCTGGAGCATTTTAGGGGATATATACTGTGGTTTATTGTGCTGGGGTGGCTTGAGGTTTGTCTCCAGCTGGTTGCCCCTGAACTTCCTGCAGGCTGGAGCACCTGTGCTCAGGTTTTCTCCTATGTCCTCAGTGCTAGTGAGACATATTTCAGTTTAGGTAGAGGCAGTATTGCAGCTGTGCCTGTGTACAGACAGGCTTTCCTGTTTGCTTGGCTGAGAGTATGAAGGCAAAACTGGGGTCCCAAATTTTCTGTGGAGCCTATGGGACCCCTCAGCAGATGTGCATGGAGAGATCTCCCTGCCTTGCAGGGATCTGGGGGTGCCCTGGCTGATACAAACCCACTGGTCTCACGAGCACCCTTGCAGCTCAGTCCAGCCTTACGTTAGAAGGCACTGGAATACACGAAATGAATCCATCGTGGATCGTGGTAGCTGTATCACAGCCACTGGGGATGTCCAGGAGGAAATGGTGTCACATGTTGACAAGGCAGCAGCTGCATTTACTGGCTTAGCTGAGATCTGGTCATTGAAAATCTGCAGCTGAAAGGCTGAACTATGAATCTTGGACTTGAAAGTAATTTTTATCTAAACACAGGGATCTGAAAGCTGGAAACCTATCAAAGGTACAGGCAAATTATCTGAGTACCTTTGAAAACAAATGGCTTAGAAGAACACTGTGCAGTAATCTCTAAAGACAGCCTAAACAAATGCTGGAAGTATTTAGGGAATAAGAAACTAGAGTGTCTGATGTAGCAGAGGGACTTCAGAGCAATGAGATTGAGATGCACTGGGAGGTGGTAGGGACAACATCCCTCTATGTACATTGAGAAGATACTGGATTTATTGCAGCATGCATCTGAAGGGCTTTCAGGAGTGGACAAGGGCAGTGGAGCTGTGCTTGTGGTGACCAAAATAACAAAAATCAGTGGAACGCTCTGGTAGTTCTTTGTCCTTGGAGGAGTGGGGTTGTAATGCTGCACAGATCATGAGGGTCTCTTCCTTAGTCTCATGAGCAGCCGAGGCGTATAATCTCATTAACAAATTTATCAAGCTGCATCTTAAGACTGATTGGGCTGCCTGCCCTGTGATTGCTGAAAGGCATCCAGAGCTTGGCATGGCCAGGGACCTTTGTGCTGCAGCCTGAAGTCATTCATAGCCAGCTGATGCTCATTTGTTCTTGTGTCAGTGTTGTCCTTTAGCTTAAACCCCTGTTTCCATGATGCAGACAGCATACCTCATACCTTTACATACCCACTGAGCTGTGCAGGTCTGACCTCACTCTATCCTCTGTCTAAGAAGGATTTGCCATTTCCCTTCTGCTTCTGACGGCTGGATCCTTTACCGGGCTCTGTTCAAACACATCCTTCTTGGACTTGAGCTCCCGGGGGGAACGTAGCACCTCGGAGCCAAGCTCTCCTGCTACTGCTGGTGCAGCCTGACATCTTTAGGTCTCCCAGAAATACTTTGTCCTCCAGCTGCCAGCAGAGCGTCATTGCCCTTGAAAGCCTGCCATGCGAATGTCCCCAGTCCACCTGAACTCACCTGCAGAGAGAGGTGAAGTTTCTAGTGAGACCAGACTTAGTTAAAATCAACTTTCATCCAGCTCTGATTCTAAGCCCCAGGCTTGGTGGCTGTGAGAGAGGCAGTACTTTAAAGGACCAACAATGAAGACTGTTAATTTCTCATGATTGTGTTTTCTTTAGCAGGATTGTTTGGCAATGTCATAGAATCCTAGAGTGATTTGGGCTGGAAGGGACCTATAAAGGTCATCCTGTGAAGTCCATCCCCCTTGCTGTGGGCAGGGACATCAACTCTATCAATAAAGTTGCTGAAAGCCCCATCCAGCCTGGCCTTGAATGTTTCCAGGGATGGGGTATCAACAGTTTCTCTGAGCAACCTTTGCCAGTGCTTCAGCACTTTCTGAGGAACCTTTTCCAGTGTTAAGCATCTTCATTCTAAAAAACTTCTTCATTTAATCTATATCAACCCTCTTTTCAGGTTAAAACCATTGCCCTTTGTCCTATCACAACAGACCCTGCAAAAAATTTGTGCCCAGAAGGGACCATATGCAGTATAAAAAACAGATACATCTTACAAAAAGTACGATAACTTATTTATTTATGGTTGTACTCTTAGCAGTGATGACTAAGAAGGTACACTTGTAATTCTGTGATGGTTTTGTTCTTAATAGACTTTCTGCTCCTAAGCTGAAATTTTTACTCCAAATTTTCTGCAGATTTTGAATGCTTCAGTTCTTTGTTTAAACTAGTTGTGTCTTCTTAAATGGGGGCATAGGGGCTGGAGTGAAACACCAAAGCTTTTAGGCGCTGTCATGGTTCACTTGGCTTTCCTGGGTGCTCCTCAGCGCCGTGGCTTTATTGCAGCTCCAGCTATTCATGCACTCAAGTCAGGACTAGACCCTGCTGTGGAGGGTCAGAGAAGCTTTTTGCAGGGGTGAAGTTTGCAGTAGGCATTACTCTGCCATAGATAAGGGATTTATCTGTACTGTTGTACTTGTGGAGACTGTAGTTTGAGGTCCATCATACAGGCTGGCCCTTAGGATTGAACTGTCAGTGCAGAGCAGATGCTGACAGGGCCCTTGCTTTCCATGCTTCATTTTATCTGTGTGGAAGGAAAGGGAAAAAAAAAAGAGGGAAAAGCCAGCAAAAACAGGAGCAGAATTTCTGCTGCATCTGTTTGAAACAACAAATGAACCATGATGTGATGTTGTGGGTGTTTGTTTCATTTTCCTCCTCATTTCCTCATCCAACTTTTATTACTTCTCTGTCTTGAAGGTGAGAAGGTCCATTCTCAAGACCTGCCTTGCCCTGAATCCATACATCCCCCCATTGGACAGAGTGGTGGAGTAAAACCACAAAAATAGAGATATCTGAGATAGAAAAGGTCTGTGTATCTATCTGGAAATAAGTGGTTGGTTTAAGCAGTGGCTTTGTGGACCTCTGGAGGTTGCAGCAGGTGATCTCCCAGTGATGCAACTCCCATGGTAGATGTTGTCATCTCTGTCAGCTGCTTGCCCAGCATCCTGGAGGCTGCTGTGCTTGCCATGGGTGGCAGAAGGAGAGCTGTGTCAGCTTCTCAGCTGCTACCAGTCAAAGCTGAGGAATTAGTTTAAACTGTTGATTTAATTAAGCTGGAGAAGACAGCAAATAGTTTGTGCATGCCAGTAACGGGTGCCAGCAGGAGTGTCCTCTCACTCCTGCCAACTGCACGGGTCTGTGCTCCAGAACATCTGAGGACCGGATGCTGACTAAGAGTGGTGGTTGGGTTCGATCCCCTCCGGTGATTTTTGTGTCATCATGTTTAAAAAACATCCCTTTCACTGGGAGCCTCATCACATGGTCTTTGGAGGGTTCACATTCTTCAGAGTTATTCCTGGTGCCTTTAAGATAGGCAGAGCTGTGATCTTTAGGTATTGCGCCTGATGTGCCTCAGGCCATCCCAATGAAAAGGACTACATTAGTGCAAAGCAACCACTTAAAATAGTATACAATAAACTATTGCAGGCCTCTGGGCTGTGGTGCTTGAGGGCTTGGATTTAGAAGGCAGTTTCACAGAGGTCCTTTTCTTAGGGCATGTGGAGAAGGAGAGTGGCAGGAAATGGTGACATTAAGGCAGTTGAGGCTCACAGAGTCTCTCATCCCCCAGTATCCCACAAATGGGGCTGTTTGTAGCCCTTCATTACACTGTGTTAGGTTCGGGAGAGAACAGACTCCTTTCATCCTTCCCAATCCCTGTGGGTCTTCAATGATTTCACATTGTCGTGAGTGTTCATGAGAAGACAGGGAGATTGGATGCCCTCATATCATCTTGGCTGCATTGATGCACATCTCTACCAATGGAACTGCTTCAGTTCCAGGAAAATCAACAGTTTCCCTTGGTTTCAGGTCCTTACTAGTGGTGTTTCTGGTACATGAACTGCATGGCGGCAGCTGTGCATGTTTCTAAATGTAGCTAAGAGTATTTAGACCTCCTCATATAAAGTTAGAAGTGCACTCAGAGTTGATGCAGATACTTACCTTTTGCTTGCAATAAGCAGTTTGCATCCAACCTGCGTAGCCAGGTGAACTGAGGTTGGCAGGTGTGAGGAAATGCAGTCTTGAGAGGGTGAGTTCTTACGCAGATTTGCCATGTTTGAGTGAGGATTACAGTTACCAGTTAAATGGGCTTTGTTAACTCAAGGCCAGAACTTTGGTGTCACTCTGGAAAGAGCAGGCTGGCTTTGGCAGGTTTGGATATCGACATGATGCATTTCCTGGTGGTAGGTGGTGGGAAAGCCCACGTCTGCTGTGAAAAGAACACTCTTTCCTTGGAAAAGTATTTACTGAGATAGCGATGATGGACAAGTCTCTCATGGTAAACGTAACTTCACAGGTCATGTTTTCAGCCTCCTGGAAAAAGTAGAAAAGGTATCTAACACAGGTCTGGAGATTTGAAGGTAATGTGTTCTAAAAATAAATATTAAGAACAATTTTTGGTCTTGGGCCAGGTTGTTTCAAGATCAAAATCAAGGCCAAGGCACTTCAGTTTAGGTTTTCAGGTCATTTTTATTTTCTTTGTTAATTCATGCAGCTTATGAGGCAGGAAAAAATGGTAATATCTAGAACGATCTTGCGACTTTCTTCCTGAAAACATGTTCCTAAGGAGTTCTGACTTTTCTGCCAGATAGACCAGTCTGCTTTGATATACGAGTTTATCAATTGGGAAAAAGCTGGGTTTTGGTGCTTTTTGTGTAATCAAGAGTCTTGTGACATTGTTCTGGTATGGTGATATATATATAATGACAGTATGTGGGTGAATTTAAAGGATTGTAGAAGGACTTTAAAAGATAGATAGCAAAATAAATAAACAAATTAGAAATTGCCATTAATGTGAACCCAGATAGCAGACCAAAAACATAGCAAATAAATAGCTGGAATAATTTCTTCCTGGGTTTTCTGACTTCTTAATGGCTAGCTCCAGCACTTCTGATAGCTTCCAGCCTGCTGGATGACAGAGCTGCAGTGAGCACATCAGCCGGAGCCAGCTGGGCCCTGGGGAGGATGTGGAAGAGACCAAAACCTGGTTATGACCAGGCCTGCACAACGTGATCTAGCACAGGAGGCAGTGAGAGCATTTTGATGGAACCAAGATCAGATTTGGCTCTAAACATTCTCTTGATGGTGGCTTCTGGTGCCTGCCTCTGTGGCTGATGATTTCTGGTGTTTCCTCTCTGAATTTCCCAGATTTTTGTTGCTGGCTCTCAGGTCCTGAGTCTGTCATGCTTTGCTCCCAGGCTGGAGAGCCAGGGAATTGGAGCTGAAAAAGCCACTGGAGCTTTTTGACATGCCAGCACTGTTCCCTGGTGTCCCTTTTTGGGAAGGGAGCATCAGTCCCCTGCCTGAGGCTGCTGGGCTTCTGCTTCTCCCAGCATGGAGCCAGACTCTGGAGGGGTGGATGGGGCTGAGCACTTCAGGAACCACTGGGGATGGGAAGAAAGCCTCCTTTCCCAGAAGAGCCTGTTCTGATCCCCCTATCACTGGGGATGGCTTTGGTCTTGGGGTCCCCCTCTCCTGCCCTTAGCTTACTGTTCTAGAAGGACATAATTCTGATCCTGGGACCAGTTGGAGCGAACAGCCATGTCAGGGCCTGTTTTCCCGAGATAATCTCTTATCAGGAAGGCGTCTCGGCAGTTGTAGGTGAAAGGTGATGCTGGCACGCTGCTGGTGCAGGTTGGCTGCCCCTCTCCAGGCTGAGTCCTCAGCTTTTTATATCTTTGCTGCATCACACTGCAGCTGCCACCCTTCTCCCTGCTCTGGGGATCAGCGGGCAGGGGATCGTGAGCACCGTGTCAGCTGCAGGAGCAGCGCTGGGCACCGCAGTGTTACAGCAGGGTTGCATCAGCCACAAACCTGCCTAACCTGATAGCCCGACTCCCAAATAACCAGCATTGGGTTGGAGGGGGGCAAAAGGGGTCATCTTCTCTAGAAAAAAAAAAAAAAGATTAAATTTAATCTCCTAGCGTTTTAACTATTAGTGCTGTTTTTTAGCCCTGAATCATGAAGTTTACTTGTCAGTATTCCATTTCCACAGTATGTGCTTCCTATGACACTTTTGATGTGTTTTAGTGTCCTCTCCTTCCTCCTTTTCTTCTTCTTTAACCTTGGAGCTTCTTCAACTATATCCTGCATTCTAGTTATCTGCTGTGAGTACCAGCTCTGCACTTGCCATCCTAAGTAAATAGGGAAAGGGGTCTGGAAAGGGCGCTGATTTCTGCTGCAGCATCCTCCCCAGGAGAATTGAATTCAGCCTAGGGAGCAGACTGGTGAAAAGGATGTCTTGATGAGCTGTCTTCAGAAAGAAGTTATTTCAGGTATTTCAGCCAAATAGCTCTGAGTACTTACAAACTGGGGCTAGCAGTATCTTCACTTATGTAAAGATAGTGTCACTCTCAATGATCTCTCTCCATTCTTTGTGATAAAAGATGGACATCTGCATGACAGCAGATCTTTTCTCTCTGGAGCAGATTACGACTATGACAGAGAAATCCTGGGGAGAGGCAGGAGTGGGACTCTTTGCTCCCGGCAAGGGTAAGTCAGATGCTTAGGAAAGGCTGGTCTTCTCCAGCAGCTCTTGGGAAGCAGAGACATAAGCTCAGGCAGCGGCTTCACAGGCAGGTGCAGTTACAGGTGGATCTGCTGTTGGTCTTAAGGATTTGCACAGCAGGGAAGAGACATCCCTGACTTCACCTCTGGGTTTTGTTAGACTTTTTGGTGGGCTTTCCTTCTGCAGGGAGGCTGTGTGGAGGCTTTGGCTGAGTCTTGGCAGTGGAGCCATGGGATTGTTGTACAGTCACTGCTGCAGGACCAGTTGTACAGGCTCCAGGTTTTCCCTCCCTGTCCACTGAGCTCAAGTTGGTGCTTAAACAGCTTCATCTAACCATAGGGTTTTTAAATTTTTTTTTCTGGAGCAGTAAAAGAGCACTCACCTGCATTGCTGGTGAGCGATTTGAAGGAGTGGCAGTGCTTCCATCAGTGGGGCTGTGGCAGAGCAGAGAGGACAGAAATGCCAGACCGTGGGGTGTGTGGATGGAGAACCCTGCACCCTCCAGGGCAGCATCATCCGTGCAAAAGAGAAGAGACTTTTTGGACTGAAAATGTTGATGAATGTGACTCTGAGCAACCTGATGGAGTTAATGATGTCCCTGCTCATTGGGGGGTTACACTAGATGACCTTTAAAGGTTCCTTCCAACCCAAACCATTCTGTGAATCTCTGATTCTGTGACTGTAAGTTCTCCTGAGTCTCACAGGCTTTGTATGTAAATACTCTGTTTAACAGCATTCCCATATAGCAAGTGGTATGTGGCTAGGAATTCCTTTGATGCCTTTATTTGCTAATGTAGTGATAAAACAATCCCTTCTTTTTCCCTTATTTTTCTCACAGCATGTAAGCTCTTGAGAAAGTCATGTCATTAAGTATTTAAGAGCCTAGACATGATTAAAATAAAAATACTGTTCGCGATAAATGAGTGAGAAGAGATGCAATACTTTGTCAGTCTTGGAATAAAAATTTAGAAATACTTGGGTTACAGGGAGGTTGGTTGAATTTGTGAGCACATTCAGGCATCAAAATAATGGGAATTATTTTATATAATAATATATAAATTATTTTATATAATAATATATAACCTGCACCCTGGGGAGGTTTTCCATCCATGCAGTTGAACTGGACCCTGGCTGATGCCCTGTTTGTGTGAGGTGCAGAGTTGGTGGGAGGCAGCTCCAGGGCTGAGGAGCAAAGAGCTGATTCTCTGCAGCTCCCTGTCGCTGCTGGGCTCTGTGCTTGTTTTGCAAACATGGTGAGGGTTATACAGGAGCCAGACAGTTTTTCAGAGGTCTTGTTTTTTTGTGTTTCTATTTTTTTCCTCTTGAGGTTGCTGCAATAATAATCACTAAGGATGGAGGTGAAAGCAGAGTGGTAGGAACAGACTTATTGGACTGAATTGTTTCTGTTTAGCAGAATTAAAACTAAATTGGTGCATGGTTTACATGGTTTACAACACATCAGGAGTGCTCTGTGAGTATAAGACAGTGAGCAAAACATCTGTTCACAAACACATGGGATAAGACAGGTAGAGCTGGAGTGCAGTCTCTGATAGGAATCCTTGCATCAGCAGAAACAGGATTTACTCTTGGATATCAGCAGAAAAGTGAATCCTGGCCTGTAACTTAATAGTGTGACTATGTGATGCAATAAATAGAACCTTTCCATGCTGATTTAATTAAATCAATACAACATCTATGTTTAGATGAAGCAAAGTCCTACACTGTTACAAAATCTTTTCTAATAATAGTATCTTTTTTGACCCCATGAAGGTCCCAATCACTGAGCTGCCTGTTAAAGCTGCCTGCAACAGCAGGGCAGGCATTTACTTGGATCTGACAGCTGGAATGAGTCAAGATGATTCCATGGACTTTGGTTTAATGGCAAACATTTTCTGTTATTATTTACTGAATATTGAACATGTGCCCTTAATAAGAAGGACCTTTCAAAAAAGTAACAGGAAGACAGAGCCTAATGTGCCAAAATGTTTCTGTGCTGGTATTCCCAGTGCTGTTTTGAAATCTTCACCTCAGTTGCCTTTGCAGAGCCTTGTGCCAAACCCGGAGCACGTGGGGCTTCTCCTGGGCTCCACAGGGATGCTTGGACCTCCAGCCAAGTGTGACAGTGCACAGGGAAAGTCATTACCACTGGGCTTCTGTCCTGTTCTTGCATGAGGAGGCAGTCACCAAGGATTCAGCTTTTAAAGGAGCCAGATGTTAAGCTGGAAATGTCAGTCCTGCAAGGGGTGACTTAAGCTCATTAAAAAAGTCTTTTTCCTTCTTGGCCTTTATCCCCTCACTGCTTCTCAGCAGCTTTGTGCTGATTTGCTTTGCCCACAATAAATGCTCCCAGCAAGAGCAGAGTGTGGTTTCCTGTGGGTTGAGGAGCTGAGGTCCAGAGGGTTACAGAGAGGGGCTCAGGAATGTCCACTCTTGGCCAGCAAATCAATTTGGTGTTCATAGGGCTGGCACTGTGTTGGTCCAGGGCCACAGGGATCAAACTTCACCAGCACTGGAGCCATTGGCTCAGTCTTTGTCCCACTGGTGCCTTCAGAGGACCAAGCCCAGCATCCCAACTCTGCCTTTTTGGAGCTGAAGCAGGGCAGCATAGATGGCATAAATGAGGACAGTGGTGGCATGAATGGAGACAATTGCAAATCCATTTTAACAGAGGGATTTCAGGAGGCTGCAGTGGTGGGGGGTTAATGAAAGCGAATGTCTGCGACCAAGATGCCTGGAGTTGTTTGGTTTTATCTTTGAAAAGTAAGGGGCTGGTGTCTTCTGTTCTGTGGTTTGGTGTTTTGTTTTTTTTTAAATAGCATCCAATTAATCTCTCTGTTAGCCACTTTTATAATTTTAGCACAATTCCTTTGCTCCTGGAGCGATGTAGTCTTGTGAGAATTTCAGCATTTATTTGACTACAAAGCATGTTGTTAGCATGCATGGTGACAGCCTCGATCCTGAAGGCTTAAAGAATAGGTCTAAGATAAAGAACTGAAAATGTAATGAGCAGGAGGATTATTTTTGCAGCTGGCATAGTGATTTTTCTTTGCTTTCATTGCAAGCTGGTAACTAATGCTATAGACTGAAAATCCTAAACAAAAGGTAGCAAAAAGTGTCTGCAGTGAGCCCTGCTCTGGGAAGCTGGGATGGTTCATGGTGACCAAGCCAGGTGTCTGGGGAGCTGTGGGTCATTTTGGCCAAGGCACAGAGTGAGTTTGCAGTGAATTTTCCCAAATTTCTGTGAACTGAGCAGTGCCCAGCAAGGGAACCTGGCACTGGGTTGTGTTGGTATGCAGTGGAGCAGCTCTGGAGATGGAGCAGCAGCTCCATGTCACACCTATGAGAGCACCTGCAGGTCCTTGGTGCTTGACATGGGATGGTGGGAGAGCCCTTGGTGGCAGAGTTGCTGTGTGCCTGTGTAAAGGGCCAGGGGAAAGAAAGAGGCTCTTGCTTGAGCCTGCTGGCAGCATGGGAGGTGAAGTGGTACCCCCCTGGGTGTGAACAGTAGGATGGAAGTGCCCTTCCTTCACCCACGTTCATTTTGATGCACAGGTCTTGAGGTCTTGACTTCCTGTGGTAGTTGAAGTTGGTGATAGAGATGGTAGAATAATTAAGAGCCCATTCTAAGCAAGCAAGCAAACAAAAAACGTGCAAAAATCCATTCCCTCTTGCACTTGAAGGTTACAACTTATCTCTGCAAGATTAGACTTGGGAGCAGCATTTCTAAAAATCCCCTTTTAAGCCAGAATGCACAGTCTGCTGGGAGAGCAGGACGCATGAAGTGCTGTCCTGAAGTTCTGTCCCTTGCATTACTGCGTCCACTTCAGTGGATCTTCAGGTCTGATTTTCCCCTGATGCGCGTCTTGTGTCATCAGTGTTTAGCAACTGACATCAGACTGGTCTTTTTTGTATGTCTGTTACTGAGTATCCCACACTCCTGGATCAATGAGTGGTCCAGGTGGATGTTCCTCATCTGCATCTCAGAAGGAACGTGGTCATTTTCTTGAGCTGCAAGTGGTTCAAGGCTGAAATGATCCTTCTTTGTGGACTTTGTTTCTCTCTGATCTTTCAATTTTTTGTGGGTGAGGCAGTCTAGTATCTCTTAAGAATTCCACTCTTCAGTTCATTGTAAAGCATCTTTTTTCCAAGAGGAGGATACGTGGAATGCTGTGTTTCACATTAGAGGTGATTTTGATAGCATGAAATAGACTTTTTTTTTTTGGTACAATTACCCAAGTTGGGAAACATTAATGTCTTGAATACTATAAAAAGGCGAATAATATTTGTCTTACAGTTTGTTCCTTTGGTCTTTTTATATAACAGTCTGCTATTTATCAGGAGTATATCTCCCCCACTTCTTCTTTCAAGATTTTTTCTCTTAATGTATCTGTCAGTGCAGATGGAGAATAAAGTTATGAAATTTTGGTTTGAAAATGGTCCAAGGTGACATTAGTTGCTTAAAATGTCAGATTGTGTGACATTTGCTTAAAATTTTACTTTTTGTCTTCAAAAATGGTTAACGGGGGAAGTCAATTGTAAAGCATCTTAGGAGTGCTTCAAATTGTAGCATCCCAGCTTGTGATCCTCATGTGGAGTCATTTTGTGAAGTCAAAAGAGCATGACCTGCATTTTGTGTGAGAACTTGAGCTGTAAATATACAGCCTGTTGGTCACTGGGGTATTGGTTCAGGTTGGTGTGCAGAACCCACCCAAGTGTGGGTAAGGAGTCCTGGATGGATGTGAGGGACACAAATTTGTGTGATGATACCTTCAATGAAATAGCTAGACTTAACATTTCAAAATGTACACTTTATGGTGAAACTGTTCTGTTACAAGAGTTCTTGGTGGCATTTTTGTGTTGCACTTTATGCGTTACCAAACAATGCCACTTTGGGCAGAGTGTAGGTTGGAATTCCCATTCTACCAGGCAATCCTTCTGTGATTGTCTTCTTTCCACCCTCCCCATATCACTGGAGTTCCCAGAAAGGAATTGATTTTTGGGATGAAAAGTGATAGGGTGAGGCAAGATAAATGGTTCTTGCCTCCATCTCATTTTCCTCAAATACTCAGGCTTTGGATGTGCATGTGTCCTCATCTGGTCACAGACTGGTGGAGCATCTGCGAAGTGCCCTCCCCTCATTAATCATGTCCTGGCCATAGCTGCTTTTTCTCTATCTGGGAGCAAAAGCCTCAGCTCTAGGGGCTGCCTGGGATGTTGGCCAAGCTTGAGAAGCCCTCAAAAGCAGCCAGGTTACTCCAAAAACTTGGTGTTGCTGAGTGAGGAGAAAAAGGCTCAGCAGCCTTTACAGTTTTTTTCTTTGTGTTTCTTTGGGAAATAGTTGGTCTTACCTATCTTTTATAAGGACATGAATATTATGGGCACATGATATAGGAGATTGTTAACTGGTGTCCTTCCATAATTCCATAAAGCAAACAACTTCATGTTTCCTCACTCATACAAAACGTAAGTCCTATTGACCCAGAGCTCCCTGATTTTGCCACCCTCAGTGCTATGTCAGATGCAGTCTATAGCTCTTCTAAAATTTCATGCCTAAGAACAGGAAGCCAAGGAGAGGTTTTAGAGGTGGCTTGAGCTGATTCATCAGCTGGATGTTATTGCAGGGGACAATCTGGGCTTGATCCTGTCCTATTCCTTCTGCCAGGGTTGGTGCTGAGACTGCTTTGGCTCACTAAATCAGGAGAAATGCAATCCCTTGTGGTAGCTGAGATACCCATGGCAGCAAACTGCTGCCTACCAGGAAATGCATCTGCAGCCATTTGCTGGAGAATTTATAAAAAATCAGAAAGGTTGAATTGTTTTCTCTTTTTTTCCCTTTTTATTCTCTGCTGGGTAACATTGACCTTGATAAGCAGTCTCTGTATCTGGAGATGTTCTTCTGCATGGGAATGTAACAGAGCCATTTTGGGATGCTCACCTTGTGTTTTGGTTGGGATTTTGGTGTTGGCAAACTAAGCACATGCTGCTCACAATGCCTGGTGGCAGGAGCAGCAGACATGAATGCACAATTGCATTCTTGCTCATAATAAAGTCACTGCTGGAGCTTACTGCAGTGATCATGAGGTTTAACAGGTCCCTTACTGCATTTAACTCACATGGCTGGGTTGTAATGAACGTGTTAGAGTGTAAAAAAACCAGCCTTTTCCTTCAAATAAAACACAGGCACAGAAAACATCCCTTGTTTTTTAAAATGAGCCATTGCACTTGGGACTCTTTAACATTCAAAATTTAACAGGTGGGACTCCTTCTCTCTTCCTCACGCATTTTTCAACTAATGAGGAACAAGTCTTTTAACTCTTTTTGTGTGTTTATTAATCATTTGGGGATCTCTGTATTGCAGGGCACGCTTTGCTCATTGCTGGTTTCCTACAGCTCGTGTTGACAGGCTCTTGCTGCCCTTGGAGAGGAGCTGAGGGCTCAGGGTGCTGCTCTCGTGCTGGGGGTGATGCCTTGTTTGCTCAGAGCTGACATGTGCTCCGTCCGTGGTGTTTCTGTGTGCCAGTGTTGTGTACAAGTAATGGAGTTAGTTCTTGTCAAGGGATGGGGAAGATGAATGTGTTTTTCAAGTGCTGGCCCATGACTTGAAAAATCTGGATGTGCTTCAGGGCTTTGCTGCGTGACCTTCAGTGAGCTGTTAAGGACAAGACCTAAACTGTTGGTGTTGGACAACACTCATGGTCAGTCTGCAAGGAAGACCCTCCAGTTTGAGGGGGAAGCAGCAGTGGAGTGAGCTGGAGTGATGTTCTTTCCAGCAGGCAGTGTGCTCAGTCTTAAGGATGTGGCGCATTTTAAAGGTAGAGTCCAGAGAACTGGGAAGTTGTCTTCTCAGACATGTGCTGGGCAGAGGGTTTGAATTTCATCTGCCTCTCAAACAGGGTAGCAATGAGATAGTGTCTTCTCCTTACATCGGGGGGTAGAAAGTACTAAAGTTCCTCCATACCACAAAGGAAGATGCTTAAAATGAATATTAATCATCTGCCATTGGTTTATCTGTTACAATCTGACTAGAAAAGTCCATATGTTTATGTAAAAACATAACTTGTGCAAGATGCTGGTCGGACCCCTGCTGCCGTTCAGCTGGCCTTGAAGGCAGATGATGGGAGTGCTGTGAGTGGTGTGGTATATGCAAGATGGGGGGAAATGTAAAAGATAGAAAACAAAAAAATTACGTTTTCGCTTGATGGACAGTGAGCACTGCTGGGCTCGTCTCCCAGGAGAACTGAGCAAAGTACATATTGACACATCCATGTTGGAGCCTGGAGAAAAAGCCCTGCTGGTGCACCAGGCACAGCACAGCGAGGGGCTGGATTGGTGGGACAAGCCTCATTTCTCTGGAAACAGAGATTCATCTCTGTTTGTGTGCTCATACTGTACAGGTAATTGGTTTATAGAGAAAACAGTTAGCTCGAGGATTTTGGGCAGGTGCTCTGCTGTAGAGAAATAGGTTTTACAGGCATTTTCCATGTCATTTAGTTATCAGACTGGCTGATACTAGCTGTGTAAGTTAGTGGGATGGGAGTTATTTTGGGAGATTTAAATCCTTTTCCAAAATGTTTTCATCAGCTCAGGGACTTGGGTCAGATTTCTTCAACTTCAGTTCATTTAACTGGGGGGAAGTTAGGGAATATTTCATTTCCTAATCCTCCCCATCACTGAAAACACTAGAAGCAAGGACAAGGCAATTCAGATTTCTTTTCCCACTAATTAGCAGATTTCAAGTGCAGCTTCATCTGTGAGCCTGTCTGCAGACTTCCAGTTGCCTTGTACTGATTTGCATGCTGGGTTTTGTAACAACAAAAACACATTGCAGAGGCACCAGATTTTTGTGGGTTATGGTGTTATCCTCCACGAGCCAGCTTAGCCTGGGTTGTGCTAAGGTAATGATGCATTTTTCCTGCAAAAAGGGCAGTTTTGATTGTTTTCCCAAAGGAGGAAGAAGTTTTGGTTCAAAGCAGATTCTGTATGTGAGGTGGCTTAAACATGATCAAAGCCAGTGGAATTTTATTTCACATAAACATGTGATTCTCCTAATCAACCCTTTAAAGAGAACATCTGGGGAAAAAATTTTGGGGTTTTGTACGTTTAATTATTTGCTTGATTTTTCCCTTTTAAATATCTGATGACGTTTCCGCTGTTTGAGGGTAGATAGACTTTATTGACACAATTAGCAAAACAAATGATTATCACACCTTTTCCTTAACCCTGTCCTATTTGATCTATTTGCTTGCACTTTCATTACTCTTTTGCTTGGTTACATTACACACAATGTTATCACCTTCCTGTGCTTCTGCAGCTAAAATGAAGTGAAAAAACCTCTCTTGGCTCTCAGCTGCTCTCTGCTGTTTTCTTTTTACAGATGAACTAGAAAGCAATGTCGGGCAAAGAGTTATTTGAGTTTCCTTTCAGCACTTGCTGGGCATTATATCTGGGCCTGGCACTTGCCTGTGTTTATGCGACGGCTTTCATATTTTAAAATAACAAACAAAAATCCCAGCAAGTCTATTCCCAGCACAATTAGTAAGATCAGATTTAAAGAATTGAAAAAACAAACAACCCAAAACCCCCAGATCATGATGGGTTTATGTATGTCAAATACTAGAATCTTTATGACTAATTCCTGTGGTATTTTGAGCCACTTTGCTGGGACGTGTTTATTTTCTCTGAAAGTAGAGGTGGGAACTGTGGCTGTGCCTGGTGGGAGGTCACGTTGGGTTGTTTCTGCTGTCACTGATGGGCTGTGCCAGACCTTGCTGTGGGTTGCTGAAGGTGTCATTCTCCTGATAGTGGATAGACATTTTCCACTGAAGTCAGGAAGGCAGATGGTGCTGCTGACCTGCTGCCTTACAACCCTTTCCATCCTTCTCTTCCTTGGCAGTGAAAATAAGTCATTAGGTTTAGAAGGCGTGGAAAAAAGGAGAGAAGGAAAACTGTCCTTTCACCTGACAAAAAGAGAAAAGAGTTTTGGAAAGATCTGTTGGTTAGGTGAGAACTTCTTTCAGTTGCTGGCTTGTCCTCCTCCTCCTTTCACATCACCTAGAACCTATGAGGCATCAGGAGGTGGTGCTCCATGTTGTGCCTATGCTCACTGTTGTATTAATTTAAATAAGTCATGCAAATTAAAAAAGAAAAAAAAAGAAAAAAGAAAAATACAACACCCTAAAACCTTCCTTCTGTGCAAAAATAAATCAAAAGATAGGAGTTTCCATGGGAATAAACCTTGTCCAGTGTGCTAAGAGCTGTTGTGTAATGGCCTGTCCCTTTCTTCTCTCTGAAGGTCTCAACCCCATGCGTCCCACTGGTCTGGAATAACGTCTGGAGTCTGGCAGTCTGATCCTTTTTGTAGCTCCAGAGGATTTTTAGGATCATGGGGAGCATGGGATGCATGGACATACGGACCCACAAAACCCTCGGGAGAATGCTGGCTGTGGATAAAAGCGTCTGGAACCTTCTACTATCTTTTTATCCTATTTTTTCCTGGGTCACCCTGTGTCATTTGTGGCCCTGTCCTGAGGATTATAGCACAGAGTCTGGAATACCTCCCCATGCATCTTCTTGAAATGGAGCCATTGCTTTACCCAGCTGGAAGAGATTTCCTCTTCTCCCAGAGCTTTTCCACTGCAGCAGCAGTCCTGTCCAGCAGGTATGTAAATGGTTTTCTCATTGACTGCCGAGTTTGTTTTCTTGACCTTCAGTTCAGGGTTTTTTTGGGTGTTTTTTTTTTTTTTTTCCTTACTGGCTTCTGCTAAAGGTAAGACATTCCAAAGTCCCTGGTGCAATACTGTGAAGGTGGCTTTTCTTTGTTGGGTCAGACCCAGTATGAGATGTAGGTTCTCATGGAGCAGTGGTGTCAGCTTCTGGAGGTTTTGATGACCAACCATAGCCTCATACGTGGAGGAAAGGGTGGATCTGATGCTCTTTATTCCTCCACCTGGATCCTCCAGGACTCTTGGGCAGCTGTGTTTGTAACCCACAGCTGCCATCAACCGTGTGTGGATCAGTTTACTGGGCTTCATCGTCTCATTTCAAAAAAGATGACACAGGTGTTGAATCCATTTTTTTCTCCTCTTAGTTCAACCAAATTTCTGCTGAAGAACATAATTTTGAGGATGACTTTTCCCATAAAAAGGAGATGCCTTTAGCTCTAAAATTAAACTATTCCTATTCCATGTAGATGTGTATAAGTCAATAGCACTAGTGATAACAACCAAATATGCATTTTTAGAGTCATTTGCAATGAATTAGATATTTTTGTGAAGGTGACAAGATTTTTTTCCATTCTTTCTGGCAGAGAATTGAATCGTTTTGGTGTCTGTGGGTATCAATTTGCTGTGAAAATCTTATGCTGGTTTGGTCAGATGCTCTGGTGTGTTGAACAGATCTCTCCTTCTACAGGGTAGACAAAAAATTAGCTGTTTGTCTCTAACTTTAATTTTTACTATACAAAGAGGAAGTGCTGAAGGAAAAGGGCTGAAAATGCTTTGCAGTGCCTTTATTCTGCATTCCCCTCAGCATTTGTGAGGCATTAAAAGTTTCATCTTCTTGCTTTGTAAGCACAATTTTGCATCAAAGGACGGAAATGAGAAGGGTAGGGTGTATAGAGCATGTTCAGTGGGAAACATAATCAGTTGCCTCGTTCTTCAGTTTGACTGTGACTTGTAGGCCAGATGGAGATGGTAGACAAAGGCTGGGGGTAAAGATGTTCTTTGCTTTATCAATGAGCAAAGTCAAGTGCTTGCTGTGCTTGTAAGAGAGGCTGGAGCTAACAGCAGGGATTTGGGCTCGGAGGTGGACAGCAGCATCCTGCCAGCCTGGTGGGGATGGTCCATGGTCAAGCCCCGTGCAGTGTAGTCAAGGCAGAGCCTTCTCCAGTAGCACTGCCTGGAGGCTCAGCCCAGCAGTGCCAGACCCTTTGTGTGCTGGCATGGACTTCGTGCTCAGCTGCAGAGGCATCCCCTGGAACCAGCTCTTCATTTGCAGATAGTTTTCTTCCTTAGCCTGAATTAACAGTTTTCCCATAAGGGAAATCCCTAGTGTTTTATTAACTAGCTCCTAACAACTTCTAAAGCACCTAAGAAAGACAGATCACTTGCAGTAGTTCTTTTTATCTACAATTAGAGCAAACACCATTGATATTTAAATTTTTTTTCTGGTCAGTTCTTCGATAAAGATATTGCAAGCCAGATCTCCCCTTGTTGCTGTAAGATGTGAAAAAGTCCTTTGTCAGCAGCACATTGCAGTGGAATGAGCTTTATCTTTTGTAAGTAACTGGGTGCGAATGGGGCATCAGTTGCTCTGCTCTGGTGCTGCCAGGCCCTTTGGTGCTTCTGGAGGTGCCTTCCGGACTCTGAACAAAACCTGCCTGTGACCTGGATAACCCAGAGCAGCCCCAGGGTGCTTGACCTCTGCTTTGTAGGGTCTGCACTCACAGCGAGCAAGGAGAAAAGCCATGGTCGATGTACCCTGAATTTTGCGTTCTGCACTGCCCCTTGCAGTGTGACTCCCTGGTCACACACAGTCTGGCAGGCACCTGGGGTACCTGGGGCTGGCCCAGGAATTGGAGCTTGGCCAGGAATGATGTTTCAGTTGAGAATGTGCAGCTGTCCTTTGCAGGGAGGAAAAATCATCTCAGGTTTTCTTCAGAGCAGGTCTCACTCTGTAGATGTAGGGCAGCCTCAGAAGGTAAATAGTTTGAGGACTTTGCTCTTGGTCAGTGTAAGTGTCCAGGCAAGGGGGCTGCCAGCTGCATCCCTAGGTGCTAATTAAAAGATGAACCCCATCAGTATTCAAGATATTTGCTGGTAAAGTTAATATCTTTATTTTGTATTTTTATTAATAAATATAAATAAAAGGTTTGCTTTGAGTCAGGTTGCAGATCCTTGGATCAAAATGACCTTTAGGGGGTTGGTCTGTACACAGATGCATGTTATTAATAATAATTTAAAAAATACAGAAAGCTTCTGTTTGGCTGCCTGTGAGGGTTATGTATGTGGGTGTGTGTTTCAAAAGCACATAACTAATTATAAAAATCACTGATGGTCTAAGTCAGTATTAAGGATGGTTGGATGACAGTGAAAAGCAGCCCTGGCACATTGCAGGGATGTTCTTGTCATGACTAACCCCCTCACTCTCACCCCAGTGGAATTTTTCAGTGCCCAGCACAGACCAGCACTGAAATTGGAGGTTTGCAGTTTTTAAATCTCTCCCCAGCTGGCAGCAAATTAAGGAATTGCAAGTATTTATTGGTTTAAGGATAAAACATAACCTCAAAGCTATAAAAAATTTTGACAATGAGGCTTTTTTAAGGGAGTCTTACTTTCTTTATGGTTTTGTGAGTCAGATGCGTCGAAGCCTGACAGAGGAAGAGGTTTTAATCTACAGGTGTTGTCTCTTGCTTGATAGTTTCCTGCTTCTAAAATTACTTCCAGGATTTTTGGAATTGGGGCTGAAGCTAGTTTCAGCTTTCAGTTTGTGGGCAATCTCACTTAGCACTTCAGCAGGCTGGATTTGTGTTGGGGGCAGCAAATGCTAGTGCTTTTAAAGATTCCTATTTTGGCTGCCAAAAGTCCATTTGCCACTTTTAAAATATTTCCAGCTGGATCTTTGGATTCACGTCTTCCTTTGCTCGAGGAAAATGCTGAAGCTGGTGATGCTGAAATTTTGCTTTGGTCTTTCTTCTCCTGTCCCTGGGGAGTTTGGAGGCGAGTGTGCCCAGGGTGAAGGATGTTGATCCACCTGTGCTCATCCTGCCTGGGCTGGCTTTTGCTCATCATGCAGCAGCGAAAGTCACCATGAGCAAAGGGAATTAATGGTGGATCTCAGTCCTTAGTTCATGCTAAAAACATCAACCCCTTTTGCAGCCTGCATTTTCTCTCTTTAAAGGCTGTCTCTCTTTTGGGGCATTTATTAAGGAATACCATTTGTGCCCAAACTTTGTGCCCTTACTGTAGGGCATGTTATTGGGGATACATTAGGCCATATTTCTATTTATTTATATAAGTAAATAAATATTTATGTATTTTAAAATATCTGGAATAATCCTCCTAGTATGTCTTTGATGATCCTCTATTGATTGCTTTAAGAGGAATTTTATATTAACCAAAGCATCTCAGTCATTACTTTCAGAATAAAAATCTTTCTTTATGTGTGATCTTTGCTTTTCCATGAGTGCCTGCATCTGCAGGTGCTGGCTTACTATGCACAGTAAATACTGAACTATTTGCTGACTTACTGTGCTCTTCAGGTTGCAAAGAAGCAGTGACCTATCATGAGATATACTGTTAATGCCAGCAAGAAAGCAAGAGGTATCTGCTCGGCTTCTGAATCCTTTGTGTTGCTTTGAGAGGGTCCGTGCAGAGCTGAAGGTGTCACCAGGCTGTTTTCTTGTGCTCCCAGCTGCTGAGCAGCGTTACATGGATTAGCATCGAGGAACTCATAGTGAAATTTGTCTCATGCCACGAAAATGTAAAGCCTCCAAAGCTGGCTAGCATCCCAGGGCTGTGAGAGGCCCTTGGAGGGGCTCTTGGTAAAGGTGGCAGGATTTGCACCGTCCCAAAGCTGTGAACTGGACGTGATCTGGAGAGTTTCTGATTAAGATTTAATAATCTCCAAGCTGGTTTGGTTGCTTACATAGGGCAGCAGACAAAGACTGCTGAGTAGGAATGGCTGCTATGGGGCCAGTCTGCCACCATGGGAGGGCATCTGCCTAATCTTCTTGTCCTGCAGTGTGGAGCCCAGTTAAGAAACACAAAGTGCCATTTTGGGCAATATTTTTTTTCTCAGAGTGTTTCCTGAGCTGGAGTCAAACCCAGCCTCCTAGTTTTTCCTTGGCACTGTTTTGGGTATCCTGTGATTTTGCTGGCTCTACTTTTGCAGGGTACCATCATTGTGCTGCCTCCTCTTTATCTTTGCAGTGTCAAAGCCAGGAGGTCAGATTAGAGACCTGAGGTTCCAGCAGCAGAAACAGGGCCTGAGTGTATGCAACAAAAAAAGTACCTATATTTATTACAATTATAGACAAGCTGGGGGATGAGGCACAGCTGCATTCCAGCCCTGGTGCCTCTGGAAGGTGGATCTCTTACTATCCTGATTAGAAGTGTGCCTTCAGCCCAGGCTCAGCAGCCCAGTTTGCCTGGCTGGGGGCATTCCCTGGGGAACTGAGTGATGCTGGAGACCCCCACACTGACCTAAGTCGGCCTGCTCCACAGCTTGGATGTGCCCTCCTGCCACTGGCAGCATTCTTGTGGCACATGGACGTGGATTTGCCATCCTCCTCTCCCCTGGCACCATTTCTTGGCTTTCATTAAGCTTTTTTGCAAAGAGCAACTCTTTATGGTGGGGCCCCTGTGCAGTTTTATCCAGGGCTCCATTTGCATCACCATCAGGTGGTTTTTGTTTGACCTTTGCCCTGCTTAAAAATTAAGTACCAGGGTACTAGGAAGAGAAGTAATTTCCCAGATAAGCACTTTTTCGCTGCTCTTCTGTAGTTCATGGGGGAGCTGGCTTACCCTGCCTGTGGATGACTAAAGAGGAAATTCTTTTTTGGTTAGGATAATGCTGACAGTTCACTGGAATTTTTTTTATCATGGGTTTATCACTTCCTCCCTACGAATTCTTAACTCTTATGTGCAGGGCAGGAAAAAAAATAGTGATGACCACAAGTTATGGAATTTGTCTTCTGTGGAAAAGATGCTGAACCGGTAAGTGATGCTGTCAGGTTTGCAATGGTTTACATGGAGGATTTGCTTCATAGCCAGTTACATAAACAGACTGGGTAAGAGTCATGAATATTCTAGCAGCTATCATCTTTCAAATGTGTTTTTTCTTCATGTTGGAGTTCATTAATGCTCATATCTCTTGAATATAGGTGAGTGTAAGCCTGCTCATATTTCAGATGGGGAGGTGGTTTGGATTTGTCACTTGTCTCTCAGAGATGGCAGGGTCAAAGTTGAGTTCATGTGTAAGGGGTTCTGGGTCACCTTGTTAGTCTCCCTTCCTCCCTTTTCTTGTAGAGGGGATCTGGATGTGTGTCTCTAGAGAAGGCAGGTGGAGTTTGCCCAGAGAGACTCTGCCTTTTGGTTAAACATATGTGTGTTCTTGCAGTGTTTGCTTCCTGGTGGTGCTCGGTGATTGCACTGTTGATCCTTCTGCAAAGGCTTGACACTGCTGCTCAAAAGCTTTGACACTGCAAAGCATTGTTTACTTATGAAAGTGTTATTATGTTTTGAATATCTATTATTCATCTCTTGTGCTAAAAGTGACATTATGTCATAAAATTGCTCTTAGATTTCAGAGCTTTGAGGAAAAGCTGTTTTTTTGTCCCAGACACTCTGTGACAGTACTGGAAAGTGCCTTACCCTTTGTATCTCTGTAGACCCCTTTTATGAATTGTGACTGACAGCAGGAAAGTATAAAAGAGTGTAGAGGAGATGGTTTTGATGTTTATAAAGGGCTTTGATAAAAGATGCAGTGTACAGACTTGATATTATTTCCTATTTTTAACTTCTTAGGAGCATAAAGTGCTCAGATCCAATATTTATGTAAAAAGGAAAAGAGGGGGGGCTGTATTTTTTCTTTATTTTCCCCTTTATTTTTCTTTTTTAGGGCCAGGTGAATTAAAATAGAAAAGTGTCTCTCTTCTATGCCCTAGTAAAATTTTCTTCCATGAAGCGTCAGTAAAGCCAACTCCATGGTGTTGAATGTGTGGATGATGCTGGAAGAGACCAGCTGCAGTTTTGAAGGCTCTTGTTTGCAGGTTTGTGCCTTCAGCCTCTGAGCCGTGTCTGGTTCCAGTGGACCCAGCAGCCATGGTGATGTGTGTGATGATGCCTGTGCTTCCAGTAACAGGGAATGAGAGTCAGAGAAATAAAACATGGAGAAGCTGGGGCAGTTCCTCCCCTTTCTCCTAAAGTCAGATCACAGTAGAGGCATCTCTCTAATAAGTAGATTTGCTTTCTCCACAGAGATGCAAGACTGTGTTCTGGCTGGGTAATTGCAGTTTTACAGGTGAAAGTGCTTGTCATTATTTCCAGCTTTCTTGTTGCAGTCTCCTCTTTAGTCTCGTCTGCCAGCATGGCTGACTTGCGGTGGGCCTCTGTACTCCTGCATATTCCCATGCATGTAACACTTGAGGAGGCTTCATGGCACTTTCCCATGTGTGAGCAAGGGCACATCTGGATAGAAAATACGTGTGAGGGTGGGTGTAGGCTGTGAGTGCATGTGTGGCATTGGCACAGACATTTCCAGAGTTGGTCCTTCATCCATGCACGGGCCTTCTTGCTGGATATCAAGACTCCTGATGAGTGTGCAAACCTGTCCTTGAGATCAACCAGATGATAAAAGTCATCCTCGTGCTTGAAACACCACATTTTCTATTTTACTGGGGCTAAATGCCTTGAAACACCCTGTGCAAGGGAGGAAGAGTCCTGCTATCCCTTGGAAAACCCCAGGACAGAGCAACATTGCTGAGTCCCATCTTGCTGCAGTGGAAGAATTCATCTTGATGGGATAGGCACAGCAAAGGTGTCAGTGTGGGTTTTGAGTTCTTCAGCAACATCCAGTCATCCAAGGGGCTGTTCAAAGCAGGTGCTGGTTTGAGGTTGCAGGACTTTAGCAAAGACACCCCAACCTCTCACTCATCTGAGGGGAGTAAGCACTTTCTGCTTTGTCCTTCATGCAGGAGCTTGTATGTGAAACCATAAAAAAAGGGGAATTACCAGCCTTGGGTTGTCATTGGAAGTGTGTTTACTCGGGTGTTGTCTCCCAGCCTCTGCTGTCCCTGTAGAAGATTGCCAAGCTGGGCACTGAGGTCTGTGGGGTGAGGTGTTCATTTGGGATGTGTTGGCATAGAACTGTGCCTGCTTGGTAGCCTTGCATCTTGTGTGCTCCTTTGTGGTGATCAGTCCCCAGTTACATTCCAAAAGCACGACTCTGGTCACACATGATTAAAGGGGATGAAGCACAGTCTTATTTTTTTCTTGCCTCACCCATGAAACTGTAACATCATACATATAAGCAGCTGACTTGTTGGACCTGGCTACCTTATAGTAGTAGTGTGTTGGCTCATACAGGTGTCTTTTCAACTCCTGACAGGTTGTTCAGTTAGGCAAAAAGTTTGGGTATCCTTAGTTCTTTTGTAAGGTATGGGAGGACTTTTTTGTTCTACTGGAGTGGACACTATGGTAAATTGGAAGAGCTGTTGCTGAGTCCAGAAGAGATGGGTGAGGGTAGAAAATGTTAAGCTGAAGTGACAGTCATTGTCTGAGCCCCACCTGTGGCACTGGTGTTGGGTGTTTTCACCGTGCCTTGGTGCCTGCTGTTCAGCAGGTTAGGTGCTTCACTTGCATTTCCAGCAGCAATTCATATGCCTAACTGGAGGGCAGTGGGGGCCCCCCAAAACCTGGGGCTCTGTGTCATAGAGCTGTGCCAAAGTGTCTAATGAAACACGGACCTTGGTTGGCAAGAGCTGCGGTTCCTCTTCTTTTGAAAGGAGCTGGGAAAGGCTCCCCGAAAGAACCAGTGAAGGAAGCATCCAGATGAAAGATCTGGTAAGTCTCAGTGTCCCCTCTGCAGTGTTTTCAGGCTCTTCTGTAATCAGCTGTCACTTCAGGATCTGGGCATATTGGACCTCAGGGAGTATGGATTGAAACTTAAACAAACAGTGATTCTTCTATAAATATTTAGCTCACGCTGTTTAGGAGCTGCTGGGAGTTGGAGACAAAAAATAGTTTAAAGTTCATGACTGTCTGGAAAAGCTATTGGAGGAAGGCACTTGGTCACCAGATTGCCTGGCATGTAGGTTTTGAATAGCAAATCCTCTTTTTCTTTCCCTGAGGAAGAGGATGTGTTTAAGCATTCTTTGGAGAGGCATAAGGTTGCGTTTTTCCAGTGCTTACATGGCTGCACTGAGGACTCAAATCAAATAGGTTTTCTTCAAGAGAAGACCTGGTGTGGAATAAATGGATTGTGCACCCTGGCCATACACATCTTTGCAAATTTGGATTGGTCATCTGAAGTTCATACATCTGCATGGGAGAGGGGGATGTGTCTCCAAGTGTGTGCTTTTATCTGGCCACCTTGATACCAGGACAGAGGTTTGTGTGTGGGCCAGCTGCTGCTGAAGGAGCTGGGGTCCCTGATGGGGTTTTGTGTAGACAGCACTGGTCTTGGGCTGCCACATTGTTCCTGTTCTTGCAGAAACCTTGATAGTGAGGTAGACCTATCTCTGCCAGTCTTTTTTTGTCTCTTAAATAGGGAGATAATACACTTTTTTCACTTTGCTGAGCACTGTAAGGAATAGGAAAGAATGAAATGTGCTGATAAGGAAAGGCATTGGTAGCCGAGACAGGCTTTGAATAAGCAGGGAACTTCACCATGCTCAAGTCTGGGATTATTGATTAAAAAGAAGAGAAAATAATTGATTATTTTGTCTATCCCTCTGTCTTGTACTCTCTGTGTTGCTCGTCTAACACAAAGTACTTGCAGTTGAACTAGATGATGGTTTTAGGTCCCTTCCAACTATCCTATTTATCCTATCTTATCCTATTCCATCCCCTCCCATTCCCTCCTATCACAGTCTTGTCCCATCCTGTCCTGTCCCATCCCATCCCACTAATGTAACAGTAAACACAAAATGCTTGCCAGGCCCTGTGAAACATTTTACAACTGTTTGCACTGCCCCTGCCCCTGATTACAGCATCCTGGGTCTTTCTGCACCAGAATGATTGGTGTGCCCTGTCCTTGTGGTCAGCTGCTTTGCCTGGAAGATTAATGGCAGAGGAGAAAATGTGAGGCAAGGACAGGCGAGAAAAACGTAAATTTCTCATTTGTCAGGTTGTTGAAACTACTTTTGAGGTTTGAGAGAAAATGTCAGTATTTGAGTTGGAGGTGGTGACAAGCTTGATGGTTTTTCTCTTTCAATAGTTTCTTTTAGTGTCCTTCCTAATTTAAAAGAAGATGTTTAAATTATTAATGTTTTAGCACTGAAGCAGAGGGATTCCAAAGCCTTTGGCAAATCTCTCCTAAAGCATCTATCTTAAAAAAGAGCTTAATGTTTTTTTTCTGACTCCATCTTTGACAGAAGCTCCCCTTCTGTGAGAAGCACTGAATCTACAGAGGTGGACAAAGAACTTGATTTATGTAGCAGGTAATTTTCTCCAGTGGTGTTTGGCCAGAAAACATAAAGATGATAATGATGTTTAATTTTTTGGCATAGCATTTGCAGATCTCTGCTTCTGCCTGTGGCTGAAGCAACTCTATGCCATGGGTGAGTGCTAGCACACTGTCCATGATGCCCAGGTGCTGCCTGTGAGAGATGGGTACCCTTATCTGCTCTTTGTGGCTGCAACATCCTGGAAATGAGAGGCAGCTGAGCCTTCAGACACTCTCACCAAAGCTGTGGTTAGAGCTCAGGCCTCCCATTAGATTTACCACACATTTTCCTCCCTGTTCCATTTAGGTATTTGTCCTGATTTTGTACCAAATCTCCTTCTTGCTACTTGAACTGAAGAATGAAGTATTATAACTCTGGCTTGGGGCAACTGTCCAAGGGATATATTGGGATACACTTGGCCTTTGAAAACAAGGACTTCAGTCTCCAGCCCTGTCAGTCCTTCTGGCTCCTGGAAGTTTTTCTTCCAAATGGTTATTTCAAACCTCAGAGAAGAAGTTTGTGTTTTTTCAGAGCTATGATTAATACCATTTTTACGCTTCGTTGCAAAATGCCACACAATGAATGAGACCAGCAGGGTGGTGGTTTATGGGTGGGTGGAAAAAAAAAATCAAACAAACACTTTTAAATGCTGTTTTGGAAGACTGATGTGTGTGTGCATGTTTTATAATCTGCTGTGAACTGTGGGGTTACGTTCCTATTAAAAAGGGGAAAAAAAGGCTTAAACCTCATCTATGGAAAGAATGTCAGAAATAGTTGAGAAACTGAATAATTACAGTCTTTTTTGTGGGTCAGTGAAAGCAAAGGATTGCAATGCAGTTGCCTTTGCAATTAAAAAGTCACAGGATGGTTGAAGCTGGAAGGGACCTGTGCAGGTGGTGTGTTGCCCTGCGTGGATGGCAGGGAGAGGGAACTCTGCAAACCTGAGACACTAATAGAAACACGTGGTTTTATTGCAAGGGTCGTGGGTAAAAGGGTCTTGCCTTCAGCCACCAGTCTCGGTTGGAGGGAAGCCCTAAGGAGAGTGAGAGAGATAAGAGGTAAGAGGTGAGAGCACGGTAAGGGAGGTGAGCGAGGTGAGGTAAGAGGGGAAGGTAAGAGCAGGGTATGGAAGAGAGAAGGATAAGAAGTAAAAGCAAGAAAAGGGCAGAGGACCCCATTACAATACATTACATCTCCTTTTGTATTGAGTATTCTACTTTACAGTGACCAACGGGCGCAAGATACAAAACCTACAAACTTTGCATACAGCCTATGAGAACTACTATATTACCATATCATTCTGTATTCTAAACTCTAAAGACTACTTTTTCTTATCTACCTTTTCCCTAATACCATGGGGGGCTACTCCCTCGAGTCCCTTTGTTATCACCCAACCCATCACCAACTACTCGCTGTCTTCCTGCCTGCCATGCCTACATCTCAAAGCTAGCTTTCATTTCTATTTCACTCACAGGTTTTATATTTTCAGTATTTCTTGTCAGGCAATCATATTTGTAGGCTTTCCCTGTCTCACCTTTCCCAACACCCAGGACCATGTCCAGATGGCTTTTGCAGATCTCCACACGTGGGGACTCCGCAATCTTCCTGATCAAGCTTGGTCACCGTCACAGTAAGATGAGGCATAGTGCATGGTATTTCAGCACATTGGCCACAGGTTCCTGCTCGTTGCTGTTGCAGTCTGTAAAGTTTGTGGCCTTGTGTGGTGCTGGGACAGAATGTGTTGAGCACGTGGGGAACCTGGGCTGCAGCTGTACCCGGTGTCTTGGGCTTGGCAGTGCTTGGCTGGGGCTTGGGAGAGTTGGGCTTGGCATAAGATGCCAGAAATGGTCCCTTCAGTGGTGTGCAGGGAGTCTTGCTGCCTTTTGGCTGGGTCTGGGAGCTTGTGATCCCTCTGTCTTGGTTTTGAGGCCATGCTTATAGCTGACCCTCCAGCCAGCTCTGCTGTCATTTGCTTACCTTGACACTGTGTGCCTATTCCCTGGTGAGTCGCTTTGCCACAGGAATCTGAGACTCATTTATCAGCATAAATTGAGGCTAATTACACCTTTGAAGTGTTCAGCATCAGTGGTGCTGCAGCATCAGGTGCTTCGCCTGAAAACTCTGTGTTGGTGGCACACCCTGGGGAAGAGAGGCTCAGAGGTTTCTTGTGGCTGTGTGCCTAATGTGCCCCCATCTTGGGGACAGAGAGGGTGCTGGTGCATGTGGGAGGTCCCCTAACCCCCTACAGAGACTCTGGGGTCAGCACAGATACACTTCCTGCTGGCTTCATGTGCATCCCTCACACGTGGAAAACAAGCAAAGTCTAAGACTACACTCAGCCTTGACTTGGTCTCTAGTGTTTCCTCCAGTCTTCCATCCATGAACAGTAGCCCTTGTTTGCCCTGGATGCTTTTTTTTTTTTTCTTTAAGCCATGTTCTTTTCATCCTGTTTTTGTTGCTGATAAGTGATGGGAATAGCAGCAGTGAGATGATGGCTCCCAGAGAACACTCCCACTGTCCACAGACTTGTCCCATATAGCCCTTCTGCCAGTGATGGGTATTTTCTCATTAAAAATAGACCACAGACAATGCCACTTCCTGAGGATTGTGATTTATCATTTAATAACAAGTGGTTACTCATTTCCTTCGGAAAACTTTCTGGAAGTGTTATTTTTCTTTTCCCCTTGCCTCCTTTTTTTTAAATTTCCTTCAAAACCCTTCATTACCCATAAGAGCCACAGTGTCTGTTAAATGAAGTGTTCCCTTTTCAAGTGGAAATCATATTTATGATTTAAAGTTAATGAAAATAACAACTCTTAACCCATTGGCATGAGCTTTTCTTTGTAAGTGCCTGCAGCCCTGAAGTCTTAGCTCAGCCACAGGAAATAGCAACAGAGAGCTGGGTAGGTAAGACTTGAAAAACTGTGATGCTGATCCTAAATGGGGAATGGATGATTTGCTTGACATGACTTTAAAGAAAATTTCAAGTAACTTTAGAAGTCGTATTGTCTTCAGTTGCCAGCCCTTAGCTGTAATACCTCCTGTTCTCCTGAAGGATGGAGAGCCTGCAGAACTGCTGGGCAGTCTCATACCAAGTCTGGAATTTCAGTGACTTTACCAAAGAAGTGCAGAAAGCTGTAAAGTAGTTCTTGAGGAAATCCCAACAGCTCAGTAAACAAACTTGGGAAATGTGCTGAAGATGAAATCATTGTAAGTTGGTACTTAAGAAGCTAAAAGAAATAGTTCTCTGTTGGATCAGGAAGTCATTTTCAGGGTTAGTAGAGGATGGGATGCTAGACTGCAGATGATACAGAAGATGAAATGCAACCAGGGACATTGCAGGTACTTCAGGTCATAACATCTTCTCTTATAGTTCCCTTAATGAGCTGCAAGGGTAGTTTAAAGATAAGAAAAATAAATTCAATAAAGACAAGTGCAAAGCAGCACTCTTGGAAAATGTATGCATGTACCCAAAATGGGCAGTAACTCTCAAAATGAGCAGGGTAACTACAGAAAGGGATCTGTGAGCTGCAGTGAGTCACAAGCTGGTTGTGAATTGCAGTCAGATGCTGTTACAAGACAGGTAGATCTTGAATAGCCCAGACAAATATGGCAGAGGTAATAATTCCAGCTCTTCAGTCTTTGTTGCCCTATAAAACCCTGTTTGAAACATAACATCCAGTCTCAGCCCCTCTATTTTAAATATGAAAGCAGTCAGCTTGGGAAGAGGAAGCTTCTGTTTGGGAAAATTTACTTATGAGGAATAGCTGGAAAATTTGCACACGTTAAACCTAGGGGGAAAAAAAAAGAAAAAACAAAAAAACAAACAAAAAAAAAAAAACCCAAAAAAACCCCCAGCCCACGGGTGTCAGGCTGTGGTTTGATGGTATGCTGTCTTCAGCAGTAGTTTAGGAGCTAAGTATCTCTGCTCTCCTGATATTGAATGTGCTGCAGCTCATTGTGTGGTCAGTTGTGTAGTCACAACTTGTGTCCACTCTGTGAGCTGAGACAAGGAACTTCTCACAAGTATAGAAAAAGCTGAAGTGTCTCCAAATTTATTTCAAAGTATGGCCACGCAGACAACAGATGGCATGCGGGAGGAAGGAGGGCAAGGAGAGAAACTGGAGATTGTGAGCACCTGGTAGAGTTGAGACTTGAGGGGAACACAGCAGATTTGAGACAGTTGGGAAGGTGGTGTGAAGAGTGCAGCACACAATGTTTCTCCATGTCTGAAGACAGGAATAGACAAAACTTGCAGACAGGGAATTCCTTCTCTGGGCACTGTCTTCCAGAGCATTGTCTCCGTCATGCCTGGTAGCAGGGGGTTGGCTGGCATTTCTCAAAGTTTAGGTTTCAGCTCCTGGTGGTGGTGGTGGTGGTGGTGAAGGAGAATGAGTGATGCTGGAGCTGACCCAAAAAGCATTAGAAACCTCTTTGTTAGCAGCGCAGCAGCCCTTCCTGGGTCGTGGGGCAAGTGGTGCTCGTCGCTGGGAACTGCAGCTGAGTCCTGATTGCTCTTGGCAGGGCTGTGCTGATGTTGCCTTGGAGAGCAGCACAAAGACAAGCCAAGAGAGGGTTCAGGGCTTGGTGGCTGTTTGACTTCCCTCCTGGCCCAGCATTTCTGCAGTCCTTGCATCCAGATTTTGGCATGGCTTCTGACCCTGTCAGTGCTGTTGAGGCTGAGTATCTCAACGCCTCTTGATGTTATGAATCCAAATTTCTGTCATTACTACATTGCACTTGGCTTTTTGGCTCTTGGGAGTAGTTTGGTTGACCACAAATTGGTCACTCTGTGCTGTGATGTAAGCTGATGATTTCCTCCGCTGTGGATTCTAAACCAAATACCCCTGCAACTGCTGCCTGACGGGGATGATACTGGGCTGGCGTTTGCAGCTGATGGGAATGTGCTGGAGCTGTGCAAGCCTTAGTGATTCAAGCTGATACTTAGGTTTATGATTAAATGCTAAATGCCTGGTCTGTTCTGTCCAACCAGCTCTACCCCTAGGGAAAAAAGGGGATTTACTGCAAGAAGAAAGGATATTCTGGTATTGGTTGGTTGATAATGAGTACACAGAGCATCAAAGCCGAAACAGTGTGTGCTGGGTTTTGAAATCACTGGAGGATATAGAAGTGCCTTGAAGAGGGAGATCGTAGGTAGGCAGACCTACAGGACACGCCTGGTTGATTTTTTGTAGGCTGCAGAGCTTTCCCCTGTGGTTTGCAGGGTTCCCTTGCTTTGCTGCATCTCTGCACAGCTCAAAGCACAGCATCTGTGTCCGCGATCTTGGAGGATATAGATGTGAGCCTTACTGGGAAGATCTAGGCTTCAGTTCCAGTCCTGTTAATGCTAA
Organism: Chamaea fasciata; assembly: GCF_029207755.1. NCBI lineage: Eukaryota > Metazoa > Chordata > Aves > Passeriformes > Sylviidae > Chamaea > Chamaea fasciata. The sequence goes on along the minus strand of NW_027094086.1, from coordinate 10,386,321 downwards.
AATTCCCCTGGAAATAAAAAGCTTACTATGTTTGCTTGTGACGTGTTTGACATGTTGGCGTTGAATCTGACTTGTGCTGATCTCGATTGCTTAAAAAATAAAAGAAGCATGGTAATTTGTCTTAAAAGGGTACAAAGAAAGTGAAGAAGAGAGCAAGTAGTTTACTAATCATTGCCTTTTCCAGGCTGACAGACTGGGGCTTACTCTGGAAAGAAGTCAAATCTCCAGACAGTTCCATATAATGTCACCAGATGAAGGAGTGGCCACCACATGAAGCTTACTGGTGGCAGGGCTGGTGTGGCAGGACTGCTGATTGTGGAGCTGCAGACCTCTTCAGTAGGGTCAGCAAAGTTGTAGTGGCATCTCAGGGATGTGTCTTTGGACACACAGAAAACCCATCTTTTGCAAAGATGGGTGTTGCTGAGGGCTCCAAACTTCGTTCCTGAAACCCCAGGGTGCTGTCCAGGTGTCTGAAGAGCATCAACTCTAAATGAGGAAGTGCAGAGTCTTGCAACTGCTGGACTTCAGAGGACAGGGTAAAAGGTAGGACTGCAAAGACATTGGCAAAAAGGATTTTTAAAGTGTTTTTAAGGAAGACAAACTAATAGCAACTAACTTCCTCTTTTGCAGCCACTTTTCAAGGAACATATCTGTTATGTTAATAACAGTGGTGAATATAATTATGTGTAAGGATGAAATTTTGGCTTTGATGACTTCACAGGACAAGTACTTCATCCAAAGAGATGTTCTTGGAAGCCAATCTGGAAGTATAGTCATGGTAGGAGGAGTAGGATGCTGGTCTTAGTGGGACTTGTCTGATAGCCACAGGAAATGTTGTTTTTCCCTTGATGCATTTGTCCCAGGGCTGTTGGTACTGCTGGGCATTCTGAGCAGGTGGCTAACAAACAGCATTTGTGACCAGGTGGTCATCCATCCTTGTTCTGTTTTCCTGGAAGAGCATCTCTCAGGAGGATCAGCACCTCTCCTGGATGGTACCTGCAGAGAGCTGTGGGGCATCTTCCTGGGGTGGATGCTGGTGTGTGCAGGACTGCCATAGCTTTGCTTTCACCTGCTCATCTTCCCACATGCTTGCTCAGGGTGCTGAAAGCAGGGAACCTCAACCGCCAGCGAATGGTGACAGAACACACAAAGCTTTCCCCCCCAGCTCTTTTCTCCATCATTGTCCCCAGTTTTCTATTTACCTCCCTCCAGCCCTGTGGCTGGGGGCTACAGTGACCACAGTGAAGCCTTGCCCTGGCACTTTCCTCCTCCTCTCTTCTATCGTGCCTTTCCCTTCCTCTCTGGCTGCCGGGTTGCTCTAAGCAACTTTGGCTCCTGTCCCAGGAACAGTCTCTGAACACACACAAACCAGGAAGGCTAAAATTGCACTTTAAAATTGTTAAATAAATAGCAATGGAGTTCTGCTTAAATGGGAAACTCAGCTTAATTTGTTAAAGGCTTTTTGTCCTCTCTTGGACAGGGATTCGGCTGGGCGTGTGTGTGTGTGAAGCATTTCTTGTAGCTTGTAAGCTGCATCTTGTGGCCCCAAGTGGGCAGAGAGGGTTATGTGAGTCTGAGTTACTAAACACTTACAGTAAAAGTGTAGTCATCCTGAACCTCAGCCAAGGAGCTGGAGGTTTTGTAAGGCTTTTTTTTTTTTTTTCTTCACATTTTCCCTTCTCTCCCTGCAGGATGCTGCTGCGTCACTTGCATTCTTCACCCCAGCTCAGCAGTAACTCTTTCCAGACTACCAGCAGCAGTCCAGGCACTTACATCCTGCTCCTTTTCCCTCTCCAAGAGCTTTGTGCATAGGGCAAGTGCATTCCCTCTCCCTCAGCAGAGGAGCTGCTGCCAGCTCAGACAGAGGTTCCCATCTTTCTGAAACGTGAAAAACACTAATTTGTCTCTCACATCTTTTCAAAACTGGAGCAAAAATAGAATAGCAGTTACTGCTGTGAGAGTGTGAGTATGGGAGGCTCTGGATGAGCATTTGTAAAATGTCCAGGGGAAATGGATGCCGGCAAAGGCTCTGCTGAGTGGGAGTGGGTATATCAAAATGTATGTGTCAGGATGAGAAATGCATTTCTTGGGAAGAACATGGAGAACTGGCTGCTTCCCAGCACACAGCTCCCTCCTGGGGCTCATCCTGTGGGAGCTCTCTGCATTTTTTTTTTTTAACACATAGACTATCCCCAGTCCACTGTTCTGAGTAGAAACTAATCTGTGTTTTGGGAGAGAGTTGTTTCTTATTAACTGTCTGAATGGGGAAAAAATAACCTCCACTCCCTGTAGTGGGAATTGCATGAGTCAAAATTTTACATTCCCTTCGTCAGATTCCAAATTCGTTCCTGGAAGGATGAGTTGTGGGTCAGAGAGGGGCTGTGCCCTTCTGCCACACCTGCTGTGAGAGCTGCCAGGTCTGGCGGTCAGTCTGAATGCATGATGAGGGCAGAGTAAAACTGCAGTCATGGCCTGAGCAGGGATACTCAAAATTAACATCAAATGGAGAGGAGGGGCTGGTCCAAATACAGCCTGCAAACTTTTAATTCTGTGTGACAATGATACCCTGAGCCAGATAATCTCCAGCTTCAGTGTTGCTGCAGTGATGGAAGCAGCTGATTCTGTGGGAAGACGAAGGTTTGATGGAAGGTATAATAATCTATCTTAGATGTTTTAATTTTCCCTTTTCATCCCAAACATAAGGAGCAGAGTTTCCTCCACTTTGAACAGGTCTTTTTATGTTCTCTTTTTATAATTGGGTAGAACAAAATCATGTTTCTTCAGTATATAAAATTAATCTGGCAGCTGGTTTTGTACTTCAGCCTCCCAAAGAAACAAGCAAGCATAAAGCAAGAAGATACACTGCCTACTAAAATGTCCCACTTAATAAAAAACCCACAACAAAATCCTCTGTGAACATCCTGTTTCAACTCTGCAATAAAACTCACTGGTCAATTAATGGTGGATCTCCTGTTCCCATGGAGAAAGGCAGTTGCAGACTTAAGAGGTTGCTGTGGGAAAGGGGAAAAATAAAATTAAAAAGATCCAGTCTTGGTCTTGCAAACAAAGGTTGCCTTGGATTGCAGTCACATGTTGCCGTTCAGCTGATCTCGCTCATGCCAAAAGGGGAAAGATTTCTAGTACTTGCCTGAGCCCCACTGAACTGGTTTAGGGAATTAATTAGAAGAAAGTCACTCAGCTTTTGTGTTTTTTCCTATCTAGTTTCCTCTTAGATTCAACTGCCGTGCCTTGGCACATTAGGTTGGGGGGGCAGGGGCAGCTGGGACAGGATACATGACCATTGTGTGAATTTAACTGTGATTTAAAATTACACCACTGGCAAATGTCTTCTGGCTTTCCCAACTGGGGAAGAAGTCTCTAGGTACCCAAATCTGGGATACCACTGAGCTTTGTAAATCACACCCCATGGCTGAGTTCCATTAGCAAAATTGGGGCAGAAGAACCTGAAAGAACATTTTGGGGTCAATTGCAATCCCCTGGCACATCAGATGAACTAATAAGCTGGTGCTGGTAGAAACCTGACCATGCATATATCTGCATTCAGTAGATAGTTTTGGCCAGGTCAAGCTCCTTCCCTAGGGTGCACCACTCTGTGCCATGGGGAAATGTTCAGAAGACCCTCATATGGCTGGACATGGTGTGAAATTACACAGAATCCACTGTTTTGGCTTCACACAGTTGATACTTACGTGTGCATTACATGGTTTTTTGGGGCAAAGCCAGCGTAACAGGTTTCACTCTCCTCCTAGGTGGTTTACTCAGGCCTTAGGGCTCACTTCTGATCTTTATAAGGTGTATCAGGTCCCCGGATTTCAGAGGGTCAGAGGGTACTTTGACTGAAGGGTATGATCTCATCAGAGCCAGATATTGAAAACTTCCCAGGATTTTGTCACTTGTCCATGTGTGTGCTGTGTCTGGCTGTGTCTAGAGAGCTGCTGGGGCTGGCAGATGTCAGGAACACCACTGCCCAGCTCAATCCAGGCGCTTGCTTCCTTGGTACCATGCCATGTATCTTTATTTATTGCAGGGGAAAAAAAAAATCTAGTACTTGTTAGATCCCCAGCCCTGTTCATTTTTAATAGATTGGTGGATATTTCTTTCCTTTTTTCCTTTTTTTTTCTTTTTTTCCCCCTAAACTTGAAACATTATGGATTAAGGCTGCTGAATAAAAATAAGGAGTGAAAAATAAGTATGTTTCTATATTTTAATTTTACAGTGAAAAGGCATGTCTCTGCTTCTTGGGTGAGATGGTGTGAAACACTTGCCCCATCCCAAGTTTCCTGTGCTCCCTGGTGGCATCGAGGTCCTGTTTGCAGCATCCCATAGCAGAGATAAAAAGCTTTGGTGTATGTTCCCTTCGGGGCAATGTGGATTTCTCCTCAAAAACCTCAGTTCTGGCGACCGGTTTTATAAATGCCTAAAATATGAGTCTTGCCCCTTATCTCTTGAGAGATCGTTGATGGATCCATTTCTCAGAAAGATATTTTATTCAGTCCTTTATTGCCATGCCACTCCCTTCATTCAGATGCTTGGAGTCTTTTATCACGTCTCCTCTTACTCATTGCTTAGCCAGGTTGGGCATATTTAGTTCTTTTAATCTTTCCTGCACCTCAGCTGTCTTTAATCATCCTTCTTGATGTCAGAACGTTTGATGCCCACTTCTACAGAAAACAAGCCCACGTTGTTTTTTTGTTTTGTTTTTGTATGCATGTGAATTGCTTGGGAAATGTCTCCAGCTGTTTGCCCAGGCTCATGCCTGGATTCCTCAAAAGCTCCCTCGAATGTCTGTGGATGCTGAGGAAAATTTCTGGCTCACCATGTACACCACCAGACTTGGCACCCGCTGGGATTAATTAAAATGTTTATTTGTTGGGTGTGGGCAGCAACACATTTACACCTCCCCCCCGATGTTCCATGGATTGTGTTTCCAGGGGCGGATTTCTCTGGGCATATGCAGAAGGGTGCAGGTGAGGATGGTGTAAGTGGAGAACAGGCCCAGAAAGGTTACAGTAACCTGCTTTTCCTTCCTGTACCTGCCAGCATCAAGGAGAGAGAGGTTTAATTTGCTCCTGTGATCTCAAAAGCAAAGCCTGGTGGGAACTGTTTATAGGTGCTTGTGTAGGCTAGTGCTTCTAGATGCTGGCTGGGATGGTGACCCCTTCCTGCTGCAGGTATTGATGCTGTCTTTCCTGAGTAGTTCATCTATTTTGCACTCAAAAAAGTCATTCACAGCTTCTTAAATCAGTTTGAAGGTGAGGATTGCTGCTAGCTGGTACCAGGCTGAGAGCACTGCATCCCTTCAGGGCAGGGTCTTCAAACTCACTATCTGAAGCTGTTGTGTGGAGGTGTCCAGAATTCCCTCCACATACCTCCTGGATACCTGCTGCTTCAGGAGGACCTGTTTCCCAAAGCCTGACTCAATCTTTTTCTTAAAATAGGCAAGCTCAGGTGCTGACTGGAAGGGGTTAAGGCACTGATCTCCGGGTTTGCTGGGTCTAGGCCATTTCTGTGCAGCCAGGGGTGACTTCCCTGACATGGACTTTGAATTACAGAGCACTTGGCAGGAGTTAGAGAAGGCCAGAAGCCGGCTTGTCCCTCCTCCACCTCCCATTATGAGGGAATGCTTCTCATACTCTCCCAAATTTAGCAGTGTAAATGTGGCTGGGCTAAAGTAGGCTGAGTGAGGAGGAGATTTTGATGGTGATATAAGTCCCCTTCCCTCCTCTGCCGCACACTCACACTGCCAGCAGCCTGTGCTGTTTGATAGAAAGCTGTTTGTTATATGGCTGTGTGATTTATGGCTTTGCCAACGGGGGCTCTGTGGCCTGAGGAGAGGATGGGGACCTGGATGGTGGGAGAAAACAGTCTACGAGGACCATCACCCAGCAGAGCACTGAGAACCTGAATAACAGCCTGATGTCCACCTGGCTTGTCCTGTGTGACCCTTGGGCTGTAATGAGAGGGGACAGCAATGTCTGGAGGTCACCACAAGGAAAAGCCTATGTCCTCTCCATGATGACACCAGGATACTCTGGTTCATGAAAGAGGAGTCTGCTGCCTCCATTCCTTTTCCTCACAGCTCTGGGCCACCCAGGCTCCCTCGCACTCCTGTCTGTGTTTCCCCATTACTCCTTAGGAGTGTTTGTGGGATTGCTCTAGAGCTGGCAGTGTACATCTCAGGAGGAGCTTGACATACATTTTTATGCCACATTGCTGGGTCATTGTGGGAGTCCAGCATGGGACAGGCTGTAGGGCTCCATCATTGATTCCTGAACTTTGCAGAGGAATGTGCTGCTGCTTCAGCCACTTGCATAGGGCCCCATCCTTTCAGTAATTTATATATTTATATATATATATATGTATGTGTATATTTAAATAGGTAATATATATTAAATAGATATATAAATATTTAAATGCATACATAAACTGCAATTTATATAAGCTGTAATTTATATATAACTGGTTTCCATTGCCGCCTTATGTTGAACAATTAAGGAAATTGAAGGTTTTTGTTCGGAGGGAGGGGACAAGATTGAGCTTGCTGACATTTCTTTTGTTGTAATGTCATATAGGTCTCGGTTGACTGCAGAAAGGAGAAGGGAGGAGTGTGTCAAAGGGAGGTCAGATCCTGCCAGGGTTTCCTGGGAAATGAGGTGAGTGGTGATCTCTTTCAGTGGTCATAAGCCTGGAGATAGAAGCCCTCCTGGTCTTCCCTGCACCTTTTGTGTGAGATCTCTTCTGTTGATCCTCCAGATTTCCTTTTGGTACAGGTTTCACTGTATTTTGCCTCTTCGGGGCTGGTAGGATTGTAGACTGCTGTTGTGCTTGGGAGTCTCAGAAGGGCTGGATACTACCTGGAACAGGCTGAGGTTTGTGCATCACACAGGCCTTATTTCTGGCTGTATTTGGGCTTCACAGCAGGGGACTTTTCTCCTCTGGGTTTGGAGAACTCTGCTGCAATTACCTGCTACTGATCCTGCCCCCCCCAGCCTCCTTTCACAGTCGCTGGAGTGAAATGGATATTTTTAGGAAGTGCCTGACCCTCACCTGCTGTAGGCATCTGAATGGATTGAATCATTCCCTACAATACCTGTTTCTCTGCACTGTCAGCACAGCTGGGGCAGCTTGTTTGGTTGTAGGGTCTGCAAGGCATGTGTAATGTCGGTACCCTGTGTAGGAGGACTGGAGTTCAGGGTGCTTGCTTTGTGGTTTCAGGTGTCCAAAGCCACTACATGAAAGCTTGGCCTCTCCTAAGCTGCCTTTAAATTTTCTTCAAGGTTTGGACACAGCTTAAATCTGTGAGCCACTTGTCTGAGCCTGCTCTCAGCATTTATACACCCTGACTGGCAGCATATGTACATTCCTGAAGGATAGGGTATGATTGCTGAGGAGGTTTCAGTCCAACTGGGTCATCTTACACTGGCTGTTGCAGCCCCAATGAGAATCAGCAAGATGAATCCAGCCTCAGGAGTTTATTCCAGCCCCAGGAGCCGCTGCACTCAGACCCAGTGAGGCTGCTTGGGCTGCACTGTAACCTCCTGGGAACCAGCCCTGGAGCTGCTCTGCTCTTTGGCTTTTTGAGTGATGTGGCTTGTGGCTTTTCAGCCACAGGAAGGTTTGGAACAATGCTTGCCGTCTCCCCATGGGAACTTGACACCTGTAGAGGGAGCTTCCACATCCTGGTACCTTGGCTAAGGTGCAGAATCCCCCAGGTGTGGTTCTGTGATGAACTGGGGCCATGACACTGCCTGTCAGCTCTCTGTTGGTTAGAATCTCCCTCCAGAACTTTTGTGTACATCACTGCATCTCTCAGCCACAGACGTCTGCCTGACTTTGCTAGGCTACTTCCTCTGCTTCCGCTCCTAGTTCTTTGAGAGATGGAGAAGTTTTTTGCTTGTGTTTGCAGAGTGCTCAGCCTGTGCTGGCTCATCCCTACTGCAGTGAGGATAAATCTTGACACTGGTTGAAATTTAGATGCACAAGGTCTTGTGCCTAAGCAGAGGTAACTCTGGAAGATTTTTGGTATGCTTCTGCTAATGCCCTCAATATGTTTGTTCTCTGAGGGCAGTCTGTTCAGAAATAGGGATTGATGATGATGGTCCATCATCAAGATTGTCACCTTTAAGTCAAAGAACAAATATTTTGCTGTAGTGCATCACTCTTGTTTAGTTTTAAGTGGGCAAAGGAAATGTGTGTGTGTTAGTCTTCATTTATTTAATGTTTTCTCTGCAATTTACTGTTAGCTTTTCTATATTACTAATAATTGGAGTGTTTTCAGTGCCATCCTGGAGAGAGGAATCTCTCCTTTTTTTATAGCAAGGGAAGCTGTCACAGTGAAATGATGTGGGCACTGCCCTTTGCCTGAGCCTGACACATACCTCTCCTGCCTTCTGTCTGTCTGCCTTGGGGACCAGCAGACGTTGCAGGGACTCAGGGTGCCCCTTGTATTTGATGCTTGCTTGTGCCACTGGTCTCTTTGCTCTGAATCTGTGCCTCGATTCTCCATCCAGAGAGCGGGAATAAACGGATTCTTTGGAGTTGCCATGAGAATTAACATTAAGGATGAGCAATTTAATAGGAGATACAAGGGCTGTGTCTAAGAAGGAGGGATGCTTTTTTCAGTATCAGTGGTTCCCAGGGAACAGCCTCATTTTTACTTGGTTGCTGGACGTCTCTCTAGACTTTTCACAATTAGGTTCACTCCATCTGGCTTTCTTTCTTTATCACTCTGGGGTTTTTTTTTTTTTTTTTTTGGTTTTTTTTTTGGGGGGTTTTTTTTTGTTTTTTTTGAAGCATTTTTGTGCTGGGCTGACACCGTGGATATCAGCAAGGATATTTAGGGCTCATGGGCGCAAAGCCAGGAAGCTGGTGGCCTGGTGTGAGGCTCTCGGCTTTCTTTGAGTTTGGGGTTTCCTTGAGCTGGGCTGCATTGGGATTCTGGGACATAGTAAGCAGGAGAATGTTGTCATCTCCATCTTGACCAATATGAAATGAGCAGCCTGCCTGAAGTGAGGAGGGTTTTGCAAGCCTCAGTGACACCAGTTAAGTACTCGGAAGGGGTGTGAATTGGGGGTGGGTGGAGAAGGAGGTTTGTTGTGCGCTTCCCGGCAGCTAAAAGCAGGTGTTCAGTCAACTGAGAGTTGCCCTAAAGGCAGAGAATAAGGATGCAAATCATCTGTGAAACATAAAAGGAACCATCTGAATGCCCCTTTTCTTGGTTTACCTCCACCCTGGGTAATTTGCATGACACAAGTTGATCAACCCTGAGAAAAAGCAGTTCGGTCCAACAGAAGATAATGTTGTCAAACCTAATGACCTTGCAAAGTGGCGAAAAAAGCAAAGCCCAGAAGCCAAGAGATACGGAGAGAAAAGGGTGGGCTGTGGCTCTTCTGTCTTGGTGGGGAGGTGGGTCCCCTGGTTGGCACTTGTGAGGTCCCTGCTTCCTCCAGGTTTCACAGGAGTCCAGCTAAGTCCATACACGCAGTCCGGTGTGTGGATTGCAGCTTAAACCCTTCTTGATGGAGGCAGTGTGAGGAACACGGGATGAGCAGGGCCCAAAGGGAGCTGCTGCCCGAACAGGTACCACATGAGACTGGCTGGTTTAAACCCACCTGGAATGCCTTTCAGGCCTTGCTTTGCCTCATGTTTGATGCCGTAGCAATACATGCATCCAACCAGTTGCTGCAGCTCAAGGGGTGGCTGCTCAAGTGGGGACAATGCCTTAGCTCGAAACTGGTGTGGGTTTAGGATCCTCCGTGGCCAGCCTGATGTTGCTGAGTGCAGGGTGGAGCAGTGCTGAGCTGTTGCTCTGCCCATCCTGCCCGATTCTGCCTCAGTCGTGTTCTACACCCAACCTGGATTCACACCCCACCAGAGCTTTTAACGGAGTTAGTATTTTTCCTGTGATTTGGACCTGCACGTGTGTTTGTTGGGTGTTGTCAGCTCAGCTGTAGCCGAAGATGGCTGGTCTTCCCCCACCTCTCACCTGTGCTCTCCTGTCCTGCAGGTGACCTGCTTCATTTCGTTGATAGTTTCACTAATTTCCCCGGTGTTAATGAATTTTTCCCCAGCTGCCATTCCCCCCCTTCCCCAAAGCCAAGACGTTGACTCTTTTAGTGAGGGTTAATTGCTTATTTATTTTGTGGACTGCACCTCCCTCTTTCTGATTTCACTTGATTATGTGCAGGATGTGGTGATGAAAATCTGTTTGAGCTGTCTCCTGTTTCAGACATTTTTGCTTCTTTAAAGTAGCTTCATGGGACGATCAGTGTGTACAGGGGTGCTTGGAGGAAGGTGGGGAGGGAGCAGCAGGCTGGGCAGCCCTGTGCTCTCTGCATGCTCCATCCTTGCACACAGGTGTTTGAACAAAGGTTTTGAGGTGTTATATCCTCACAGAGCCATTGGTATAAATCCGAGGGGAAAAAAAATTGTGACATTGTTCCATCTGGTCTCCCCTCAGCTCCTTGCAGACTTCTCTTCAAGATCCAGTTGCTTTTCAGCAGCAGCTCCCGGGGTAGTCTGGGCCAGCTAGCAGCTTGCCACCTTCAGTGGTGACAGTGTCTCGAGCACGGCATCACTGTGGGTCTGTGCAGTCTCCTTTGAAAAGCTGCATGATGTGTATGGCTGTGCAGTCCCTTCCAGCCTTACCCATTCTGTCTTTCTGCGCAATTCTCTGTGTTCATGGAGGGCATCTAGTTGCAGACTGCATATATTTAGTTGAACCAGGTGTTCTCTGGTCTTTTTTTTTTTTAGGTTTTGCATCAATGGTTTGTTTGGCCCTGGTGTTTCCCCTTAAAGTTAACGGTGTCTATGAGTGATTTTCTCACATGCATGAAAAAGCTGCCCTCAGAAGTGGTTTGTATTGTCTGTATTTTTATCTTGAATGTCTGATCTGCAGCATGTCCTGCAGAGTTGGCTCCTTTGGGGAGATGTTGTCCTTGTGTGGATGCTTTTCTTTAATAAATTTGACCCCTTTGAAGAAAACAGTGTTCGTTTTCTGAATTATGAAGTCATGTATTGAAAACCAATACGGAGTAAAGGGGGCTGAGGTCAAGAAGGGTTAGTTATGGCGACTGGGGTGTATTCTGCTGACATCCCAGTGCCCCGGGGGTAATGCTTCTTACAGAGCTGTAACCCTGAGTCACAACTGCCTGCCTCAGTGCGACTTCCAGCCAAAGCAGTGCCACATTAGAGAAGCTGGCGTGGAAGCTGGAGCCTAGAGGCATGAGGAGTCCACACTGATGGAGCCGCTGGGTACGTGATGCCATTATACCCCCGTGGAAAGGGGAATTAAAAATTGGGCAGGAAAACACAGGGATCCAAACTGCCAAATGGCTGCTGATGTTTGGTTTGCTTTTTTTCCCTTTCTCTTTTGTTTGGGTCTGTTTGCCTGTACTTGTCAACTGGATTCCTCCACAAAAAATGGATTTTAACAGCAATAAGGGGAGCTCATCTGTGGAGGAAAGGGTTTCCCTTACTGGGCCAAGCAGACAGACTGGGAGCTGCTGACTTGGGATGAGATGGATGGTGGTTTTCCATCTTGTCTTTCCTTGTGGTCATGACAGGGAGAGCTGATGTTCGTTCTAATTGAGAATGTGTAGTGACATGCCAGGAATACGTCCTTGCTGGATTGCAATCTTCTGTGGAAGGCATCAGCCATACCTTGTGATGGGGATTAACTCATTAGACCTTACTGCATTGATAGTGCTTTACTAATGATCTTTTCCTGGGAAGATTTCCTGACTGGGCATAGTCCCAAAGATTGTGAATTGGATGGTTCCGACTCTTTTATATTATTCCCAGTGCCTTGGTGTTTTGGATGAACATCTGAGGCTGCAGCCCCTTTCCATGTGCTCTGCTGTGATGGTGCCACTGGTGCGGGCAGGGCTGCTGGGCAGTTGAGCAGAACCAGAAAGGGCATTCCTTGTGTTTGATTGCTGACAAATCCCACACCCCATAGCTTACCCATGCAGAAATGTCTTGATGATGGAGGAAAATGGATCATTTTGTTGAGTTGAATTTTCATATTTCTTTAACAGTTGTGCTAAAAGAAAAAAAAACAAAAACAAAAAAACAACTCCTTCAAAAAGCATGATGCTTCTTGGGATTAATTTTTGTGTGTTTTCTGAGAGCACAAACAAAGGCTATGAAAGCAGTTTCATTTTCCAAAAGAAGGAAGAGCTCAAGCCTGAGTGTGAAGCATCCTGGTGTTGCAGCATACTTCCCAAGTGACCTTGGGCAGATCAGACAGCTAGACCAGAAATGTTTGACTAGGCATCCAAAATGCTGCCCCACTTGGACATGTTGTACCAGCATTACTGTGCCAGTCTGAACTGCTGTTTGGTGAACTTCACAGCTCCTGAAAAGCTGTAGTTTGGAGTCAGGTGAGGTTGGGTGTGAAATTTAAAAAAAAATAAAAAATCCCATGTAAACACCACTTTCATTCTGTGGGAAGAGTGGGAACAAATAATGCTTTAGACCAGAATGCTCTATAGTCATGGAAATTTTCTGAACATTTGGCTTATATTAGATGCCCAATTTCCAGACAGCTAAAATTAGGGAGAGAGCAGTCCCACCTTGTTTCTTGATGTTTCTGTTGCTTGTATGTAAAATGAGCTTAGTATTAAGTCCTTGTTTCCCTGAAACAGAGAATAAATATAAAACTTGGAGCTGTTTCCTGGTTACAGGAGCAAATGAATGCTTGGGTTTGGGATAACAGCCTGATCTTGGCCACAGGTAGCATCTTTGAAACTGCCAGCATGCTGGGAGTTAATGAATGTGCTTGTATTTCTCTTGATGAGCTGACGTGTTAAGGCTTTAAAATCAATTTTACTGCTGCACACCACCGCAAACCTTTTTATTTAAGGTGTTCATTTCATGAAGTTCAATAGCACCCATGTTGGACTGAATTCCAAATCTCCAGGAGAGTTTAGGACAATTTTGCTTGAGGTTTCTGTTGTGGTTGCTAGCAGGAGAAAAAAACCAGGGTAAAGTAACCAAGGTCAGCACCTCACTTCAAGCTGCCAGTAGAACTTCTCCAGGGAGAGAGGGAGTGAGTTACTCTCTGTCTGCAATTCATCCCTCATGCCTATAGCCAAATAATCCAGTAAAACGGTGTCAAAAGGATGGGAAAGTTAGGAAATTTTTTTGCTGTAAGTTGAGCTGCGCAAATGATGCTCAGAGCTGGGTTGGTGTCTTGAGCACAGATTTCTCCTCAGAAAGTGCTGGGGGGTTATTTTACCCAAGGTATTGCATTGAAACGCTGATGTCCATAAAGAGTGGAGCGGAACATGTGTCTTCAAATGCACCATGGTTGCCCCCATCTCGGTAGTAGGTCTTAATTTTTGAGTGCTATGATTCTGATTACATTTTGCACTTATTATTGATCAATATATGTAGTGCCTTTGTTTGAATTTAATTAAATCTTGTTGAGTATTATAATGGGCTTTATTACATATTAGTACTATGTTGCATTTATTGGTTTTTCCATTCTAGAGGATCTGTTAAGTCGTCCCAGGGTTGATTCCTAACCTTAGGATGCTCATTTGCCCCCTTCAATGCCCTTGGACACATTATCCAATTGTGGTAAAAGCTGTCTGGCCCATTTTCATTCATTTTACGTCATCTTTTTCCTCCTTAACTTGATTGTTATGAGGTCATTGAGCTAACAACAGTATTATTTGGTTCCAGTCTGTATGCATTTGACATTATTGACATTTCAGCTTTCTCTGGGTTACGTCTCAAGGATGGCATCCTGGTATTCCCTGCCAACATTGCTTTTTGTCTCGTTAATGTTGGATTAACCTTCAAGGAATAGATTTTGAGAAATTATTTCTGAGGTTATGCTAATTTTTGCCATGTAAGGGCTGTGTGACTTTCAGAAAGTTGCATTTCAGCAGCGGGCTGGACTAGACAGAACACTGGTGCACTCCGTGATGCCAAGGAAATAATTTGCTGCAGTGCCCTACCACATGCAATCCTTGTTTTTCTTGGGATGTCTCCAGTGGACCTTCTGGCTGATTTTTCTCATTCTTCAATCTGATGTGATTGTTATATGTTGTGGTATGTAGGACTCCAAGCCAATAATATCCAATATTTTTGAAATGTGTTCATTACTGTTCAAAAAAAGCCTTTTTTCAATTCTTTTAGAAGATTTTGCCACTTCCCTAATAGCTAATTTTACCCCTTCTTTGGCATCCATACTCCTTGGTGTTATTTTGTTTTGTACTATATATATATCTTACATATAGCTCTGTGTGAGTGTGCATTACTGTATGTGACTTACATAAAGCTTGTCTTGTCTGTGCTGTCACAAGGAAATAACTCTCACTTTTGTGGTGGGATCTTGGCTTGGATATGTTGTGTCCAACCAGTCCATTGCCAGGTCTGTCTTGCTTCCCTTCATCCCTAAACAAGACCATTGCTCCACCCAGGCAAGGGAAGACACAAACTATTTAGCATGTTTCAGGTGGCTGCAGGTGTGGGATGTGGGGCTTTGGAGCTGCTGGGTGGAAGTCTCCAGATCCCTGAGTTACACACACTCTTGAGCTGTGTGTGCAAATGAGCATGGGTCTGCAAATGTGGTCAAAGTATATGTGGAGAAAATGGCTTTAAAAGTGAGGATAAAACTGCCCTGAAATAGAGGGGGAGATGTGTTGGACCATGACTAGTGTGTCACAAGCATGGATGAGGGCTGGAGACAGCAGCCAGGGCAGAGGTGGAGTTTGTGGGTGGGTGGAGGAGATCACTGTGAGAAACTGCACTGGATGGCAAACTTAAAAGGAAAATTCTGATTCAGATATGAAGATCATTAGTTGTGCAAATTGATTCCCCTGTAGTTTCTTGAACACTTACCTTACTTTGCTATTTTACTTTCCTAGTGTGCCTGCTTGGGTCACATGCATGGACCCAAAAACTTCGTAGAAGGACTCTGACAGTGCCATTATGTTTAGGAACAGGAAAGGAGCCAGAGTTAACTGTGGGATCCAGTCATGGAGGAAGAGTGAAACTTTGTGGTCAACTCTGACTTGAGGGAACCAGTGGAGCAACATGACCACTTAATGTTCCTGTCTTTTGGCCCTGCTTAGAAGAGGGTGATCTCTATTGGTTGGACATTCATGGTCTTTGTTATATGACGGTATCTCTTTAAGGCTTCCACATTGTCATGATGGTCTCTACCAAGGGGATGGAGACCTGGCTCATTGTAGCTTTGTCAGTTTTACATACTTGCCCAGCTGAATTGTGATGAGCTTTGTTGTATGCAATTAGAGGTTTTCAAGAAGCTCTGGAGTTCCTGGACTGATGACCTGTAAACAGAGGCATAAAATAGGTGAGTTGAAAAATGGGGAGGATGGTTATTCCTTTGAGACAGTTGGGTGTTTATTAGGAGGAAGACGTGAGGCTGAAATTATTGCAGGTAAGTGCACTGTGTACCTTGGCTGCCAGTTTCAAGGTTGTCAGTTGAGGTGGGTATTATACCAGAGCAGATTACTGCCACCTCCAACAAGGGTCTTGATGGGTCTGGCATGACAGGGAAGGCTGTAAATTGGATTTCTATTCAGTATTACACTGGTTTTCTGGGCTGAAGAGGCAGCACTTGGTCTAAGGAGCACTGTGGCTTGTCACCAGGAGGGCTGTGCTTGATCCATGCTGGTGGGGTTGCTGCTGGTGGTGGGATCAGAAATACTGACCCTTTCCTGCAATGGAGTACATTTCACAATGTGATGGAGGCCACAAAGGTGTTAAACTGTTCAGCCTGTTTAGTCACTAAATGTCACCCTCAGTCGGTGAGAGCTCTGAAGATGGAAAACTTTCATAGTGTGAAGTTACTGAAGAAGGGGAGACACTCAACACAATTAGCTTCATTCGCTGGAGCCATAGGAAGCTGAGGATGGGTTGGTGAGTGTATGGACACGATCAAGCCTCCTAAATTGGTTTTGTTTATGTCAGTCAAAGGGGGATATTTCCAAGACTGGTCCTTATGTTCTCCAAGCGAAGCAGGCTGACTCTGCAGAAAAGCTGACACAGTGGCAGTAGCACTCAAAAATGTGTATTATTCCCTTCCCAGCCAGAACTAGAACAAGAAAAATATCTTGTGTCAACCTGGCCTTTGAAATACAAATGAGTGAGCTCAAGCTCACTTGTAAATGTCATGGTGTGCTTTGTGCTCTCTCTCCCTAATGTGGTTGCTTTGCTTTCCCAGGTAACACATTTTCAAGCTTTTGCTTCAAGTGATGCTTTGACAACAAGGAGAGAAGATGAGAGTCACTGTGCTTTGTGTTGAGTCCTTCAGGGCTGTTTTCCCACTGAGAAGCTGCACTGACCCTCAGTCAACCTGAAACCAACAGCACAGGCACTGTGCTCCCATGAAAGCCCAGCTGCAGCTTCACGTTCTTCTGTTGTCAAACACAGGGGAATGGTGTACGAAAGGGCACTGAGCAACTCTTTGGCTTGACAGCCTTGACTTTTTTTATGTGCTGTAAGTCTTTCTTAGGGCGTTTTTGTGTCCCTATGTTAGGGAGTCTGTGCTTACTTGCAGAAACTCCATCCTGTTTTAATGGATGAGTTGTCCTGGACTGGATCACTAGCAAACAGCTGTGCCTGGCTAGCTGGCCAAGCCTGCTGCAAGTCTGAGGAAGGAGAGAGGCAGGCACTGATCTCTTCTTACTGGTGAGCAGTGATAGGACTTGAGAGAATGGCATGAAGCTGAGTTGGGGCAGTAGGAGGGTAGGGGGATAGGTTGGTTATTAGGAATAAGTTCTTCACCCAGAGGGTGTTTTGGCACTGGAACAGGCCCCCCCCGGGATGTGGTTACAGCACCAAGCCTATTGTAGTTCAGGAAATGTTTGGACAACACTCTCAGGCACATGGTGGGACCCCTGGAGTTGTCCTGTGCAGGGTCAGGAGTTGGACTCAGTGATCCCTGTGGGTCCCCTCGAGCTCAGGACAGTTCATGATTCTGTATTTGTACGGCAAAACATTGACTTGTGCAGTCGCCTTTAGGGTCTTCTCTACTGCCTTTTGCAGGATTCTCTTCTGGGGTTTGCACTCACTCATGCAGCTTCTTTGTGAACTTCTTCCCCTCAAAATTGAATCGCAAGGCATTTAAAGTGCCAAGACTGAAACAGGATATGTTGCCTCTGTAGAGAAGCCCGTTGTGGAAGCTAATTATGCTATTTTGAGTTATACCACAATGGGCTGCCTGGGTTTGATGATGTTTCTGTCCTGTCTGGGATTAAACCTGATAGGGACAGTAAGACAAAAAATAACATTAGAAGCAAATAAACCCCTGAGAAT
Organism: Chamaea fasciata; assembly: GCF_029207755.1. NCBI lineage: Eukaryota > Metazoa > Chordata > Aves > Passeriformes > Sylviidae > Chamaea > Chamaea fasciata. The sequence goes on along the minus strand of NW_027094086.1, from coordinate 10,369,005 downwards.
TGCATTTTGGATGCCAGAGGATGCTCATCCTCAAAACCTAATAGTTTTAAACCAATTTGCTGATTAGTTCAAGCCAACTTTCAGACTCCTGTCTGAGTAATAGGCATTTCTGTGGAGTTAATCAGAAAGAACTGCAATTTCTTTTACCATGAGCAAAAATAAATGTCAGACTGAGGACAATGTGTAACAGCCATGACTGGATTTGTTGACTTAGCCAGAAATACACAGCCAGTAAAAAATAAAATCATGTGGAAATACCTCACAGGCTCTGAATCAGTGCTGACAATCCTTCTGGAGCTTTACTTGCACTTGGTGAAAAAAGTTGTTGAGAGGAGTAGCAGGAGTGTAACAGTGCAGGAGATTCTCTCTGGGTCCAGGTGGATCAGTGAAATGCTTCTCCTCCTCATCCCTCACTCTGCCCATCTGCAGAGGCTCAGCATCCTAGGCTGGACTTTATGCTTCTGTTTTGGAAGAGAAAGAAAGAAGCCTGTGGTTAAAAATAGAGTTCTGGGCCAAACTTTTGGCTGGTAAGTTTTGCTAGATCAGAGCTGTTTTCTGAGCATGATAGAGCTATCTTATCCATCTTATCCATCCCAACTGGAATGCTGTAGAGTTGAATTTCAAATGCCCACAGACAGTACTGCATGGTGGGTAAATGAAGTGACACAGCTGTCACAGAGGTACTTGGGTGCCTTGGTGAAGAGCATTTCAAGATCTCCCATACAACCTTCATTATTGTGATGAATTGATACTGGCTGGATGCCAAAAGCCACTCTGTCACTCCCCTCTGCAACAGAGAGGGGAGGGAAAATAGTAACAAAAGGCTAACGATTTGAGATACATGCAGGGAGAGGTCATCAACTGATTACTGTCATGGGCCAAACAGACTCAATTTGGGGAAATTAACTGAATTTATTACCAGTGAAAATATACCAATCAAAATCAAAGCAGGATAATGAGAAGTAAAATGAATCTTATAAAGACCCTCCACCCAGCAATTCCTCCTTCCCAGGCTCTAGCTCCTTCCCTTGGGCAGCACAGGGAGTTTACAGTCAGTTCATCACAGGCTGTGTCTGCTGCTGCTCAGGGAGAGGAGTCCTTCCCCTGCTCCAGTGTGGGGTCCCTGCCATGGGAGTCAGTCCTCCAGAAACTTCTCCCGTGTGAGTCCTTCCCATGGGCTGCAGCTCCTCACAAACTGCTGCAATGTGGGCCGCACTTCCGAGGGGTGCAGTCCTTCAGGGACAGGCTGCTCCAGCGTGGGACCTCACCTGGTCACAAATCCCACAAAGAAACCTGCTCTAAGTGTGGACACCTCTCTCCCTGAGTCCTCAGGTCCCTGTCAGTAGCCAGCTCCAGCACAGGTTCACAGCCCGGTTTCAGTCACCCACCTGCAGTGGTGTGGGTTTTCTCCACGGGCTGCAGGTGGATCTCTGCACCCCTGTGGTCCTCCATGGGCTGCAGGGCACAGCTGCCTCACCATGGGCTGCACCACAGGCTGCAGGTGCCTGAAGCACCTCCTCCTGCACCTTCACTGACCTCCATAGCGAGTTCATCACTGATCCAAACAAGTGAGTTTGGCATGATATTGGGGTACTCGGTGGTGTGTAGGAGGCAGCTACAGTGTACCTTCTTTCTGGCTGGTAGTACCCTAGTTTGCAGTGAATCCACCCTCATCCCCGCCTCTGTTGTTACCATTTTAGTTTGTAACAGGCTGCTGGGGCTGTTGCTCATTCCCCACAATGCTCAGCCACGGGCATACACACAGGAGCTGTGCTCCACCCCTCTGCCTGGATTCCTCCCCATGCAAGACTGTGATTTAGAAGTACAGAGTGGGAGACTTCCCAGACTGAAAAGGGCTTCATCTTCCCTGGATGAGTTCAGCTTTTTTTACAACACTCTGCTTACACTGGTTGATGTCTTTCCAAGAGTCTGAAGTTAGGATAGTGACCCACAGCTGGAACATCTGCCAGAGCTCCCTGGACAAAGTGCTGAGTCTGCTCCTCTCTGGGCAGGAGCCTGCCGGGAGGTTTGCCCGTGAACTTCTGGTATTTAGTGTGGTGAAACAGGGGTTTATAGAAAGTTTTAGTGGTGGGAGGGCTGTGCCAGTGCGCTGGGATGCATTCATGAAATAAAGTTGTTGTTTGAAAAAGTTACTGAAATGGTACCCATGGCCCCATACAAAAAGCTGGTACAAATGGGAAAGATTTAACTTCTCTCCATTTCTCCTGTTTCCTGTCCATCTCTTTTGATAGTTTTGGGTCTTTCTGCTTTGTGCTTCTTTAACTTTTTGTTTGCTTACAAACCTCCAAGGTGTGCTGTTAACTGCACCGAGTTTCAGTGCTTTTGCCTTTGCTGTCTTGAGCAGTGCATGCTGGTTGGATCATTGCTGTTATTTCAGGTTTTCCCAAGTCTTCCCACAGGCTGCTTTTGATTTCAAAGATACTTGTTGAAAAAAGGAAGATTTCCACAAAAAAGCCTATCACACCTCTGATGCATTCAAGCATGACTCCTTGTTGAGCATCTGTACTGTCTTACCTTGGCAATAAAAAGGTTATTTTTGATTAAAGGGGTAGGAATACTGATTTCAGCTATTTTTATGGCACATATGTCACTTTGTTACTTTTGCAGTGGGATGTCCAGCAGACTACTTGGTGGTGGGTGCAGGGACTTTGGGGCATGCACGTGAGCCCCAAAGTATTGCTGCCTGTCAGGGCACTGCAGTGCTGAGCATCACAGTGGCAGCCCCTTGGGGCAATCAGCAGCAGAGGCTGGGAGTTTGGTGAAGCTCTGCAGGGGAAACATGTATTGATGTGTCTGAACCCTTTCCTTTGGAAACTGGGAATAGGTCCAGATTTCCCACTTGCTGTACCTTTCCTCTGTGCATGCTGTCCCCTCTCCTCCTCCTAGACTGCTTTCCATTTCCCAGCGCTGCAGCTGACACATTTGGGTAGGAGCATCATGGACTTCTGTGCCACACATCAGCCTTGTTCTACCATGCTGACTTCCCTCAGTGATATCCCAAGGGATAGGGATAGCAGCGGTAATAGATACCCACTCTCACCCAGCAGTGCCTCTCTCAGTGCGGACCTTCTTTATGGGGTGTGTTTCCCACCCTGCACAGAAACAGCCAGAAGAGTCCTCTGAAACCTAAGCATCGTCTTGTACAGGTGGTACATCTTTTGGATGTGAATCAGGAGGCAGCATCCCTAATTTGGATTGACAGAGCAGTCTTGGAGCCATAGCTCAAATCTGTCAGAGCCTTTTCTGGCAAATCACTTCGAAAAGGTTGTTTCAGTGTTGTTTAGTGAACAGAAGAGAAAGCCCAGCATTGGGCACAGACAGGTTGCAAGGCAGGAGTTACCAGCTGTAGGTAACCTCCAGGAGCAACCGGAGCTCATGGTACCATAGCCAGTACCAGGGCCAAGAGCAGCTTTCCTGTCAGTTCACTTACTTTTCTTTCCCACCTGAGTGTTATGTGCAATTTTCAAAGCATTGTGTGCATATTCTGATTCTCTTCTCCTGGACTAAGCAGGTATCCTCCTTTCCCTTAGTTGGTTTCTTCACACAGAGGTAGGAATTGGGAAAATATTTGTTCAAAGATAAACGTGTTTATCTGATCAGGAAACCTGGGTATGGGCAATACCTGAGCAAAGTTTTGTTTGTTTGAAGCAGCTTGGAATTTTTAGGAAAATCAGAGGAATTTCCCTTAGGATGAGCTACTTAACAGGTGTCCTGCCAACCAAGCTGATCAATGCCAGGCAAATCCAAAACAGAACCCGGTACTGTTCTCTCCAGCGGCCAAGTTTGTGTTTGCTTTGGGTTTTTTATTATAGGTAGTTTCCCCAAAACGAGTGTTTTATTTGTTACCATCTTCCCTTTTTCTTCTTCCTCCTTGTCCGCTTCTCCCTTCTGCTGCTGGCTGTTGGCTGTGTGCTTGGCTGTGCTGGGCTTTGCTGGGCTGTCACCATTCCTGCCACCATGGGGATGGCGCTGCTCTTTTCTCCAGCTCTCCTCAGCCCTTGTGCTTGCTCCAGCACTGATCCACCCACAGCTCACTGTGCTGATAGAAAGTCAGCCTGTGTCTGTACTGGGTGAGCTTCCTGCTGGTCAGTGAACTGCATCAGCTGGAGATGTTTGGTGGGCACCAGAGCCAGCAGTGGCTTTAGTAAGTGAGGAAAGTTTACTTGCTCTTTTTCAGTGATGAAGTGTTAGATTTGCATGCACTGTCCAGCTTTCAACCCAGTCCACCTCACTCATCAAGGCTGCATCCACATCACTTAGAGAGATGAAAAAGTTTTGTGTATTTTTTTTCCCTCTCTCCAAAAACGTCAACTGCTTTGAGAGTCCTGAAAGCACCGAGGTGTAGATAGATGGTCATTGATTTCTTTTCTCCTCTAAACTATCTTGAAAGTAACCGAGGTCCTCTGCAGATAATCATGGCATAGAGTAAAATTTTATTTCAAGAGACGGGAAGAGCCTAGTAGACCGTCAGCTCCTTTCATTTCAGTGTAGGGTTGTCTTGTCACCCATGCACACGTAGAAACATGCTTTGTTCTTATGTTCACTGGTGTATTCAAGCTAAATGTGATTGAGCCTGGTGGCTGTTTGGATGGGTTATAGGGTGCTTCCAAGTGCCATTTGTACATGAGGACATTAATGGTGCAGGGAATGGTTGTTTTCCCACCTGTATGAGACATTTGTTATTGGAGGTGCTTTTTAATGATCATTCAGGATATTAAAGCCTTTCTTTGTACATTCACATTTATCTTTGTATTGGCTAAATTTCAATTCACTTTCTTCCTTCTGAACAGTTTCCTTTTTGTTGAATAAACTGTTCCTCACAAACCATACTAGTGAGGTCCCTGATGTTGTGAGGGGTTTGGGTGATTGGGTTTTTAAGAGCTCTTTCCACCCAAGGGTGGATTTCCTTCCATTATGCACCCTCTGACTGGTTTTCCAAGCCTTTCTCACCTTCTGAGTTTCTAAATATGTTGTTGGGGGTTTTTTTTTGTTCTTTTTTAATGAAGATGTAGGATCCTTTCAAAGAAATTGAAGCCTTCTGACAACAGAGTTGCATTTTTTGTGTTATTTTCTGCAGACCCATACAATTTGGAACATTGTTCCCCAAGGACCAGATGGCTTGAAATCCATCATTCAGCCAGGGTAGTGTAGCCCACTTGTTCACTTAAATCTGTTCTTTCTAGTAGTTACCAGTTACGGTTATTAGGAATTTTCTATGCTCTTGGTGATTTATAGCCCTTCCATTCTCGTATAACTGTTGTGGACAGCAAAATCAAAGGTCTTGGTGTTTGCCCAGGGCGCCCACTTTGGTCATATGAGCTTGGGCAGAGTGCTGTACTAATGTGCCTCTGTGGCTTTTGTCTTAAGCTGGATTAAGTCCCAGTCAGCTTTAAACACAAGCAGAGCAAGCCCAGGTCTGTCTGCACATGTTTGGGTGGACACATCCCACTTGGGTCATGTGAAATCCCTGCTCATCTGAGCCTTGGAGGGGCCTTCTCGTCTTTGGCTGTGCCTGTGAGCTGTGTAGCACTGTATATACAAAATAATCACAGGGAGCCTGAAAATGCATGTGATGTGAAATTGTAACATTAATAAAAACAAAGGAATTGTGTTCAACCAAGCAGAGTCATGCCTGTTTCTCAGAGAACAGTGTTTTCAGCCTTGCAGTCCTTGGAGAAACCCTGATGAAAAGTGCAGCACATGTGATTGCAAGGTGGCAGGCACAAGCTCTTGCCCAAGAAAGTTTTCCATGTGCACATGTGGAAAATGTCTGATGTGAGCACTGGAAGTGCTTCCCAGTGGGGAAGGCAGGGCCTGTGTTGTGCAGTGCAGATGCTGTGGTGTCCGTCTCTATGGGGCAAATCAATCCTGGATCTGCAGAGATGCAGCTTAGCCCCAGTGAGAAGCACTGAAGGAAGCAGGGGAGCTCTACCTGTGTGTCTGAAGTCTGTAAGGTCTGTGGTTTACACCTGGCTTCTGTCACTGCAGCATTAGTTCAGGTCAAGTTCATCTAATGGATGAGTGTAAAGGGAGAGCAAACCCATCCCTGCTGTGTGTGCATCTCTGTTCTGTGCTGCAGTGCACAGGTCCCACGTGGCTGGTGGATACTCCTCAGACAGCGGGTCCTGCTTGGTGCTGCTGGCACTGGTGGTCAGGCAGGGCAGGCTCAGCCCTGCCCACGGCATGGCCAGCCCTGGAGCCTGGTGGAAGAACTTGCCTTGCAAGTCTCCTGGGTAGTGGAGGGAAAGTCACCTCCATGTGGGCTTGCTTTTTTCCTCCCATGTCTTGCAATTTGGTAGAATCTCTGTGTCAGAGCTGCCCAGGGTGTGAGATATGATATTCACAAGTTGTCTTCCTGGCCAGTTGGGCATCTCGTTGATTGGATAGCAGAGATGCCAGTGCACATGTTGAGGGTGGAGATACTGGCATAATTTGGACCAGAATACTCTGAGGTCTTGCTCAAGGCTGCTCCTGCTCCTGGCGCCAAACAGTAGTGAAGGGTGCTTGGTGTTAGTCACCTTTAGGTGACAAAAGTTGGAGGGAGGGCGAAGATCCAGGGATCCAGACCAGCTCATTCAGTCTCAGAGTGACCCTGACGAGGACAGGATGAGAGAGCTGGGGATGTTCAGTGCAGAGAAGAGAAGGCTCCTGGGAGATCTTACTGTGGCCTTTCAATACTTAAAGGGAGCTTATAAAAAACACGGGGACAGACATTTTAGCAGGGCCTGTAATGATGGAGAGTAATGGCTTTAAATTTTCAAGATTAAGTTGGGTGGGACTCTGAGCAAAGTGAGGATGTCCCTGCTCATTGCAGGAGGGTTGGGCTGGGTGATGACCTTTAAAGGTCCCTTCCAACCCAGTCTATTCCACAATTTCCAGTCTGGCAGAGAGAACATCACTGCAGTGCGGTTGTAGTTGAGTAGTCAACATGGAGCTTGTGCTTGCAGATAAGGGTAACGCTTTGGTCTTTGATGTACAGGAAATCATTATGGGATGCCTTCCATTTTACCAAGAGTGGTGTTTCAAGGGGTGCTGGTAGTAACTGGTGGAAGCACCTTGTGCTGTGATTTGCTTGGGAACAAATAGGATGTTGTTGTAAGTAGATGCAATAACAGGACACTTGGGTCTCAATGCAGTGTGAAGTGTCTTCAGGTAACTTTTGCCTTCCTGACAACATTATGCAGGTGGGCTTCTTGGTCATGTTGTCTGCTGTAAGCCCGGGGATTATACCTAGTGCAAGCAGATATCTCTTGACCTTGATGGGTGTTTAAAACTGTCATTTTCCCCACTGTGACAGTAGGAGCCCTAACTGTGCCCCAGAGCCTATTGTCCTTTGTACAAATGTTGAATCAAAGACTGTCCACCCCCCAGGGAGCTCATGGTCTGGATCAATGTCAGGAAGTTGTGATTGGTACATGCATATGGGAGAGTAAAATCAAAATGCCAGGACACTATTGATCATCTTGACAGGCTTGCCTCAGAACACCAGCAGCCTCACAGTTATTGAGTTTTCTTGTAAATGTCACGCAAAGGAAAGTTTTGATGAAGTCGCTGAGGTGGTTTGGCAGACATTTGAGATGAATTTCTACCAGACAAGAGGCAGGAAGGGAAAAAATGTCATTCAGTATCAAAGGCATTTTCCATTGACTGGCTCAGGAGACCAAGTTCCTAAGTAACAGTCAACATTTTAAGAGTCAACAGCAAATAGTGGGTACTGTAGGGCCTGGGGTAAGCATTGAGAGTTACAGAGCTCTTGTGTGATGGGATACGGAAAGGGGCTATTCTTGAGAAAATGAAGTGGGATAGAAGCCATGACCCATGTGGTAGTACTCTGCTGGTCAGGAGAAGTTAGGTGTCTCAGGGAAGGGTGGGTGTTGGCTGTGATGTGGAAAAACAAGAGCTTCAATGACAATGGCAGATTTGGATGCTGGATGAAAGAGTATTCAAAAGATGTCCTGAAATTTTATTTCAAACATAAGGAAACCAGTCTGGAGTAGAGAAGAGAGTCTGCATGGAGGAGGACACAGACCATCATACAAATTTCTGGTGGAGGTGAAAGGGAGGTAGAGAAGGATGGGTGCATGGGTTGAACCGCAGGGCCCATGGGGAGAGAAATCTGAAGTTGAACTGGAGGATGATGAAGAGGCAGGAAGGGAGAGATGAGAGATTGTGCTGACAGAGGCATGTTGGAGAAGCCAAGGCCAAGCAGAGGGACATATGGATTCTGACCTTTGGCTAAGGAGCCACTACTTTTTTTGGTGGAATCATGAATAAATAGTATTATTGCTTCCAGATCCAGACAGGATCCTCTGCAGATAAACCAGTGCTGACAGGGAAAAGCTTTGCATGTAACATCATCCCGGGGTGCATCAAACACAGCAGAACCAGATGGGCAAAAGAGGTGATTATCCTACTCCGCCAGCATTAGTGTGGCCTCACCTGGAGCTCTGTGTGCAGTTCTAGGCCCCACCAATTAAGAAGGTTGTGAAGGTCCTTGAATGCATCCCAAAGGAGGGCAACAAATTTGGTGAAATTGCTGGAAGTCATGTCCTGTGAGGAGCATCTGAGGGCTCTGGACTTGTCTAGTTTGGAAGAGGTTGAGGGGTGACTTCACTGCTCTCTAACAGCTTCCTGAGGAGGGGAAGGGGAGAGGGCGGTGCTGAGCTCCTCTCCCTGGGATCCAGTAGCAGGATGTGTGGGAATGGTCCAAAGCTGCATCAGGGAAGTCTCAGACTGGACATTATGAATCATTTCTTTGCCAGTAGGGTGCTCAAACACTGGAACAGGCTTCCTAAAGAGGTAGTCAATGCTCCAAGCCTGCCAGTGTTTAAGAGGCATTTGGACAGTGCCTTTGATTATATTCCTTAACTGTTGATCACTCCTGAAGCAGCCAAACATTTGGACTACATGCAGATTCCTTCCAACTGAAATGGTCTGGTCTATTCTATTCTATTCTATTCTATTCTATTCTATTCTATTCTATTCTGTTCAATTCCATTCAGTTCCATTCTAATCCTATCCTGTTTGGTGCTGTGCTATCCTATCCTGTTCTGTTATCAGAAGTGTCTCTGTGTGCTTTGGCCAGAGACCCCTGCTGCACTTGTGCCTGGGAAGGGATCTGTCTGGCTCCAGTGCTTTCTATCCCATCTCCCCACTTGAGATGGGGATGCTGTTTCCATAAAACAGGCATGTGCTGATATCTCTGCCTGGCTACACAAGCCAGCTCTGGAAAACCTCAGCTCCTAGATTACCAGCATAGCACGGCTCTCTGTCTGCAAAGGTGTAGGATTACAAAACACACACTCGCAAAGCTTAACCAAAACCACCTCATTTTTAGCAGTTTGTGAGGGTTTATTCATTACACTTCAGCAGAGGAATGCAGGAATGTGAGCAGCATTAAACCTATTCATTTGGCAGGGAGGCATCTCCTTTCCCCTGCTCCAGCCTGCTTGGCTTTAATGATAATTGCACCTCTTGAGTTGTTGAGTTGGCTCTCTGCCACACAGGCCTTCCCCACACAGATGTGTGTGGCACAGTGCTGGGAAGGAAGGCTGGAGCTGGGAAAGCTTAGATTAATGCTTTGGAGCTGGGCTGTCCTTCCCACTGGGATGCGCTCCACCACTGCTTTGCATCCTGCCCTGCATCTCATCCTGCATCCCGCCCTGCATCCCATCTTGCATCCCATCCTACCCACACCCCTTCCCAGACTTGCCTGCTGTGGGCAGCTGCCTGATTGAAAAAAACTCTTTGCTTTCTCTCTGACAAGCCTTCAGCCCTGCAAATGACCTAGGCTGAGGTTTGAATGGTCCAACCTTTCCAAAGAGCCTCTTCTGCATGTCCTGGGCCTCCCTGCCTTTGTAGGACTGCCCCAGTGCCAGCACGGGCAGAGAGACTTATGGTTCTTTTGCTCTTGACTCTGGGCAGGGAAGAGGGTGACAGTCACTCCCTCACTCTTACATGTCCTGCTGGGGAATTCATGTTGTTGTTATTGTTGTTGTTATGATTATTATTTGTTTAGTGCCTCTGATTAACCATCCCCAAATACATCTAGCAGTATCCTAGCATCTAAAATTTAACTATTGACTTTAAAAGCCCTGTCACTTTAAAAATGGGAAATAATAATACAAAAAAAAAAAAAAAGGCAGCAGTAATTTTTGTTGGCTTGTTAAGAATTTGAAAGATGCAATAAAATCGGATTTTGGGTTTATTCATGCTGCCTGTTCCCAGAGTAGGAATGTGTTGCTCTGCATAACCTGTCTGCTTGTAGCAGCTGCTGCCTTCACCACTTTCAGCTCTACTGCTGGAGTTTCACATGAAGGGCCTGGGAAGCTGAGGGAGCTGGTAGCACTGGATCCCTAATGAGAAGACGAGTACTGTGTGTGAGCTGTGGATGCACAGGCTGGGCAGCTGGAGAATTTGTCAGCCGAAGTGAGCACCCTGGGTACAACAGCACTGCTGACCTAATAGAAGCCAGTACAGTTGAATTTGAGGCACAGAGACATGGAGAAGGTCTTATTGAAAGTAGCTTCAAGGTCTCTGTTGAAAGGACCCTGTTTTGATGGGTCTGTAATGAGAATGGAAGCAGCCTAATTCAGTTCATTAGCTGGGGCCCAGCCGTCAGCTGGGCACCTCAAGGTTTCACCTGCTGCACAGTGCTGAAGAGAAGACAGCCTGTTCCTAGAAGCTGAGATGAAACTAATTGTGTTTCAGCAGCTGGGACGCATTTGGACAGAGTCTATTAATTGCACTTGTACTTGAAACATTAATTAAATGCTCCCTCTTGGTAGGACTGGGCGATGGAAAGTTAAGTGGTAAAGAGTTTTCCTATCCCACCGCCCCCCCCCCACCCCCCCTCCCCCCATTCCCATGTTTGGGGTCCTCAGGTGCAGTGCTTTGGTACCCGACTTCTGGATTTTGGTCAAGTCACCAAACTGCTTCATGCCCATGGTCCACAGTTGTACAGCAAGAGGTAGGGCAGAAGTGGTCTTCCATGCTCTGTATCAGCCTCAGTTTTGAGACTCAGTTTTGGGTATCATCAGTAGGTAGTTCCCATTCAGTTTCCTCTTTTGGACGTCTCTGAAGGTGTGACTTTGGACACATATCCTCAATTGCTACCATGATAATCCCTTAATTGTTCATTTGTACAGTAATTTTAGAGTTTACAAGAAGGCCAGATGAGTTAATCTGAGGAAGATTAGAGGATGGGATGGACAAGTTGGGTCCAATAGAGCAAGTGAAGGAATTAAAGAAGAGCAGATAAGTCTGTGGCAAGGTGAGAGACTTTTCTGTCTACTTTCTCCACCTAACACATTCACTGCCCTGGGCTGAGAGACAGCAGCTGCTTGACAGCACACTGGAGAATATATATAGCAGATAGAAATACTTTGCATCATCTTCTGTCTTGGTGATCCTCCAATCAGGGTGGATTGCTCACCATGGGGTGTCCTCCATGGTCACCTGTACAAGTGATTCAAAAAGTCAAGCACTATCACAGCCATAGCCCCTGGCATTGTGTCTGCTGCTGCTGGAGGGATCCAACTTTGCAACCTTTCAGCAACTCGTAAGGTCCTGTTAGCTTTGATAGGGACTCTATGGCAAGGTCCACACCCTGCTAGCTCCTGGTTCTCTGAAATGCCCTCTCCCAGTCACCATAATGTGTAGTTGTATAACTCAGACCTTGGACACAGAGGGTTTGGGACAGTAAGAACAAAAATCCTTGGTGATTTTTTAGTGTTTTTTTCTCGCATGTAAACACCTGCAGGAATCAATCTTCTTCACTTATGGAGAAACTGAGCTACGTGTGCTACCTGCCCTGACAGCCCTTGCGCTCTGCAGAAAGTCTGCACTCCTGAGCTTTAAACACAGAAAACTTCTAATGAGGAAAGCTACAAACAAACATGAAACAGAAGAAAAAAATAATGATGTATTTCCAACTACCCCCTTGGTGCCCAGTGCTTTCCAGCACCTGTAAAGGTGGGGCACACCCTGTCCTGGGAAATGGCTGTGCCATGTAACCGCCCTGCCTTCCTGCCAGTAACTCATACCCTGGAGCTAGACAGCGAAGAAGGATGGATAGACTTGTGCTCAACCAGTCTTGCTTTCTCCTCGCCCAACAGGTTGTTGGGCAATTTAAGGATTGCTCAACCTAGTGGAAGTTTCTCCATTTGGATGACACTAACAGTACTTAAGTAGTTTTAAGTGCTTTGGGATCTGTGGTAGAGAAGTAAAGATAAGGAGAGGAGGTGGGGGAAGGGATACAAGTGTCAGGAATTCAATTGGGAAATCTTTTTCATCGTATCACCTTTGTATTTATTCTGATCCCACTGCTACGGTTGGCTTTCTAGAGCTAGATCAAGACTGCCATGAATCCAGGACCCTCAACCTTGCTCTTGCTGCTGGGTTATGCTTGACATCATTTACTGTGCTAACAGCAGCAGCAAGGCTGATAAAAATTATTTGTGTCTCCTGGAACATAACCTCTTTGGGATGAGAAGAGGTCCTGGCACTGCACTCTGCCCAGATTTAGCTACAGATAATGGAGTTTTTCCTACCGACATCTTGGGACGATGGATGGTTGTACGACACGGTCCTTTCGCAGCGTCCTTGCAGTGCCAGCTCTTCTCCGTGGGCTCCCTTGTCCGATGGCGGGTGGTTGGCTGCCACTGTGGCGCTCAGGCTGTGCCAGCCATGTGCTGCCCAGTCAGGCAGGGCACAGCTGGTGACTTGCTCTGCGGTTGTTGCAACCGTCTCCCAGGATCTCGGGCTGAGCTCAGCTCTGCATGTGTGCACATGCAGAGGAGCATCGCGAGAGCCGGCAGTCCTTCCTCCTCCTCCCTGGTGCCGGAGCGAGCTGGCAAGCTGGCATCAAAGCAAAATTTCCCACTGCTGTCTCTTTCCTCGGAGGCTGCCTGTCTCCATCGCTGGCTTTCAGTGGCGTTGAAGCCTGCCTGGGAATGGGCGCCACTCCCGCATAGCTCCTGGGTCGACTCTCATTAGGAAGGGCGTATTCCTTGGAGAGGGTGAGCTGTGCCTCTCATTTTATGTTTCTCCACGTAGGAGCTGGGCTGCAAAGCCAGGACACAGAGCTGTGTTTCTTCCCCAGGGCTTGTTCTCACTGGTGCTGGCTGTGGCTGGCAGCCCTGTCAGTCATGGCATGGTGATTAACACTGGCACAGCGGCAGTGCCTGGGTGGCCGAGCCCTTCCTGTGTGTGCTGGAAGCTGTTCTGCTGGACCCTGGGCAGGTGCCCCATCGGAGCCATGCCCTGGTTTGGGGTGGGGATCTCATCCCTTGCCCTGGGTTTCCCTATGTACTCTGTGGTAGTGAAAGGCATCTTCAGGGAAAATGTCACAGTCCCCAATTCTAGTGCTGCTGTTCCCCAGGGTTCTCCTAGAGCAGGTGGCCCTGGTGTAGCTCAAAAACACAAACTGGGTACTTTGCTAGTGGAAGAAGGGTAGAGATGTGTGCCAGAAACAAGGAGTGAGTTGTTCTGCCGTCTCCAAACCAAGTGAAGAGATCTGTCCTTCAGAATCTCCCCAGAGGTGGTTCTCACCTTGGCACTACCCAGCGTTACTGGGGTTACTGGGTAACACACCATGATCTTGTTGTCCCCACATCTTCCCACTGACTGTGTCATCATCATTTATACTTTGGCTTTATCAGGGTGCAGTGACTGATGCAGCTTGGATGGTCACTCATCTCCAAGGAGGAGGAGGAGGAAGGCAGGAAGAAACAGGTTGCCCAGAGAGGTGGCAGATGCGCCATTCCTGGAAACATTAAAGGTCAGGTGGGACTGGGCTCTGACCAACCTGATTGAGTTGATGTCCCTGCTCACTTGAGAGGTTTGGAGCAGATGGTCTTTAAAGGTCGCTCACAACCCAAATGTTTTGAGGAGGGGAATCCCCAGCCTGGCTAATCCAGAGGGCCAGGTGACGTGCAGGGCATCCCCCTGACCTTGTTGCAGCTGCAGGAGTGGAGGACAGAGGCTGACCCAGCAACAAAGGGATAGTTACATGCATTGAGGGGAGATCCGAGTACTCACATTGCTCGGTTACAAATTCCTCCCTAAATGGGTGTCTCAGGACCTTTTTAGAGGCTCATGCTAATTAATACAGACCTTCCCGTTCTTGCTCTTCAACAGCGGGGTATGTCAGTCTGAAAACAGGCTGGGTAGGCAAAACAAGTTTGGGTTTTTTTAATCTTCCCACAAGACATGCCTTTATGAGCACCAAAGGACATATTTGCATTTTTTGGGACATAGTGTGAATACTTTCAGCAAATACTAAAATACACTTATCCATCCCACATGAGTACATATGCAAGGCAATAGAAGATGACTGTGCTTGAAGGGCTCAGCATCTTGTTACTCCTGCATAGCTCGTTGGTCAGGGAGCCTGTTGAAGTTGTCATGTTCTTTGACAGTGTTTCAGCTCATACCTGTATTGTTCCTGTGTATACCAAGCTTCAGCCAAGGACTTCCCTCTTCAGCACCTAGTCAGAAACAGCTTGCCTTGGGTTTGCAAGTTGATGTTTCTGGCTGGTTCCTCTGGTGCTGCAGGATAGCACAGTGAGTCAGTCAGCTGAGAAATGGGATCACTTCACCAAATTCAGTCCAGTTTTTTTGATAGCACACGTAAATACAGCTAGTCACTAAAAAACTAAAAGCCCAAGGTGACATTTGGTGGTTCATTCCTTCGGCAGCTGAGCAGTGTTACTGTAAGATCTGGCCATCCTTCTGCACTCTCTGGGTGCTGACAACAAAGGATGTTGTTTGAACACACTCACAACAGAGAACCTACCAACTGACACTTTTTCTCTCCCCTGGGTTGTTGTTCTGTAGATTTGATTCCCCAGTCCAGTTCGCAGTCTCGCATGGCAAACTGGCATGCACTGGCCTGGCTGAGAGGGAAGAACTAATGGGAGCAATATCATGGGCTGGTCCCAGTGCCAGAAAGAAAGCTTGTGGGGGAGAGTCACTGGCCTAATCACACTGAAAACTTGGGAGCTGCAGCTGAACTGGGAACCTCCTTGGGCTTTGTGCCTGCCCTACTTCCCAGGGTGGTGTGGTTGATGATGATAAATGGGAAAGTCTCAGCACCCAGTTCCCTGCACACACAGGTTGTTCCTTTGTGCTCTTGCTTTTAGAGTTAGCAGCACAAAATGGTAGAGGTTGAGAGGGTGTTTGATAACTCTTTTCACATTCTCATCTTTTTCTGTATTTGTCTCCTATCCTGATACTCTCTATTAGCATTAGTTCAGAGCAAGGGCACTCCATGTAGATGTGAGGTTGGGAGGAGTTGGGCCAAATGCCAGACTTGGGGCTGGTTGCTGCACTTACATTTTTTGTCCTTCTTGCCCTAGATGAGCTAAGATGCCCCTCTCAGGACCCATGTTTCTGTTTGGCTTATGTGGAGCTGAGTTTTGAACTTTCTGCTGACTCCTCTCAGCTTGGGTTGCTTGCCAGCATCCTTGCTGCAGTGTGGAGATGGAGCCATTGATGTCCGTGCTCATTGCAGGGGCCTTGAACGGCATGGCTGTTAAAAGTCCCTTTCAACACAAACCATTCTGTGATTCTATGATCTCCAGTTCTGTGGTCCAGCAGGTGAATATTTCTAGCTGGCCTGAGGGAACCCCCTTTGGAGAAAGGGAGAACAGGCACATGCTTCCTCTCCACAGCCTTCTTCCAGCATGTAACGTTCCTGAGATGCACTGTTCCCTGGCTCAGTGTTTGGTAACACCAAACCCTCTTTTTCCTTTGATCCAGGGCTTTTAACAGAGCAGCATGATGCTCCTGTGCTAGCCAAATCACTTTGATTTTGCCATGCAGTGTGGTGCACATGTGTCCAGGTTGACAGGGGCTGTAAACACCCATTTCCTTGCAAAAGTTGAGAGTAAATGAAAGCAAAGCTCATAACTGCAGTTTGTTTTGTTTATTTATTTATTTATTTTCCCTAACAGTCCATGTGTTTTCAGCACTTATTACTGGATGCAAGGGGATGTTGCATCAGTGTGTGTACCTGCAGTGTCCCTTGTTAGCTCACAGCTCTCATCTCATGTGCAAGAGAGGATGCTAACAACAGCTGGGTCCCCAAAAGGTGTTTTCCTGTAAATCCTGGAGACAAATCGCACTAATGGGAGGTGACTGTCTGCAAACTTGTGGCCAGAAGAAGATGGATGGTTTTGAGCAGGGGTGTTGTGACCTGAAACTTAAGCCTGTGGCTGGGTCACTGCCCTTCTTTCAAGTTGTTTTCACTGGGCTGGAAGCTTTCTTGTTATGCATGGAGTTGCATCCAGGGAGGATCTGAAAGGTCGCTTAACCCTTTGCCTCACAGTGAAAGCAGAAAGAAATGATAATACAATAAATCCAAAGCAATCCATCCTCCAAAAAAAAAAGAACCTGAAAGCTGAAAAAACCCACAAAGGAGGATGCTGGGTTTATATTGCATGTTCAGCAAACAGCCTGCATCTGGATTGAGGTTGCAGCAAAGGTTTATACAGAAATTCAATGCCATTTGGGATGTAACACAGGTAATAGCATTTTTTCCCTCTTCTCTCTCCTCCCTTCATCTTTGCTCTAATGCGTTTGACTGAATTACAGTGCAAATCCATGGCTATATAAATACCAAGTGGAGGAGAAAAAAATGCAGCAGAAACCACAGGCATTGTTTAGGTGGTTCTTTGATGTATTTCACCCATGAATATAAACTGTTAGCCTTGTGGGATGGTTTTGGGCTAAAAGGGGCTTGAGACTGGTTTGTTTGGTGCCTTATAAAAACACTTCACAGACATTTCACTTACCATCCTTTCTCTCTTGATGTGTGTGCCTTGCAGAAAAGATGCTTGTACTCTCAGCTTCTAAGATTAAACTCCTTTTACTGCACAAATACTGCTTGGGATCCACAACTTGTTCATATGTTGGATGCTTTAAAGGATATAAGTCCAGGTTCTGGCACTGCCAGATCCATATTCTGCACTAGCATCTTAGCTTTAACTAGGCTTGTCAGGAAACACTTGTTCCTCTGGGCACATCCTATGGTTTAGGTTGGAGCCAGGAGTGGGACCATGCTGGAAGGGGTGAGTCTGCAGTGATGAAGGAAAGGACGGGGATTTGGCAGCTGGGCTTGTTTGTTTGTTTGGGAGTGCAGGGGGAGGACTAGTCTGTGATGCTTGGCAATAAATTTGGCCTGATACTTAAGTATCAGTTCCCAGGAAATTGCCATCAGAGTAATTAGCGTGTGCTGACTTATTTGTACAGTGATAACAGCAGGAAAGTATTGAAGCAGGAAAAACAAACACATTATTCATTTGAACCTTCAATCCACAGCCTTTACCTGACAGTTCACTCTTTGCAATACACAGGTCTATTTTTAGGCTTCCAAGTCAGGCAAGCTCTTTTTTCATTTTTGTTTTGCATTTTGGTCTTTATTTTGCTGACATAAATTGGAAATGAATCTGTGCTTAGAGATAAACAGACCCAATTTTAAAATAAGCCTTTTGAATACCAAAGACTCTGTGGAAGTGCTGAAGCTTCAGTACAAGGCTCTTGAAACTTGTGCCCTTGCAAATGGGATGAGGGTGCTGCAGATGGCAGCTAGGGTAGGTGAGAGGAGCTCTCTGTGCAGATGCAGCACTGAGCAGTGGAATGTGATCCCTGTTTCTATCGGATGTATTTGATGTGAGCATCTTCTTTAGCCCAGGTTTCCCTGTCTGGTGGTGGGTGCTGCTTATCCAGCCAAGTTAGAATTGAGAATTGTCCTTTGAGAGGTGAGCACTGAGAAGCAGGTTCAGTAACTTGGGTAATAATTATTGTTAACGAGACTGTGGGAGAGTGGCACAGGGTCATAGGAGTTTGTGGTTGTGAGGCATCTGAGGAGGATATTTGGGAAAGGGCAGCCTTATTTGTGTGAGTACATGGAAAAGCTGGTAAGAGAGCAGATGTTTGGCAGGGTGGGGGGAAATGTGTATGGAGAAATGTGTGGATTCACCTTGGAATGGAAACAGTGGGGATGAAAGTGTTTGCTCTGCCTTTCCTTTCCTCCCTCTTCTGCTTACCAGCCACCCGCAGAAGCAGTTCCCTGACAGGCACTTGTGCTAAATCCTTTGAAAGCTCCTCTTCTCCTTTGGCGATTATAAATACAGAAAAAAGGGTGGAGGCAGAAGACAGTCTGTCTGCAGGGGAAGAGAGCAGAGAGGCCCCAGGGTTTCTCCTGGAGATGGTTTTTGTGAACAGCTGAGGAAATAAGGCAAAGCACCTCCCGCAGCCAGCAGCTATATCACAGGCACCCCTGGCCTCAAATACAGTGCAGATAAATCAGAGTTAAAGTACCTTTTTTAAATACCAAAGGCTTTTAAGTATTTTAGCCAGCCATCAAAAGGGTGACTTACCATCTCGATATCTTGAGCTCTTTGCATGGAGCCTGCATGCCTCCCTGGAAGGTGGGGCTTAGGCAAACATTAGCAGTACTGCTCAAATAAAAGGTAGGAGTGAAACTTGTGACCTCCCTTATGCAAGATTCAGACTGAGTGACCCAATGGTGCTTAAGTCTTTGGGAGCGATTCCTGTGCTTTGCAGCCCCCAAAGTTTATCCCCATCCCTGGTTCCCCCTGTATTTTCCAGCTACAAGTACAGATTTAGGGTTGGTGGAGGCTGGATTTTGACTGCAGTCTCCAGGTTTCCTAGGGAGCAATAACAGCTCCTTGATTTTTGTGCCACTGATTAGTTATCCTTTTAATCCTGTGGCTGTCACAGTGAGATTTTAAGTGTTTAAGCCCTACAGGAGGAAGAGGCAGGAGTGAGGGAAAGTATTGCAAATGCACAACCATGAACCAGTACCATGATGATGAAAACTTCAAAAAAAACTAGACAGGAGCTGAAATTTACTTTCTGTTCACAGGGAGGGCTTTCCAGCTCTTCTAGAGAGAATGCAGTCAGGGACTATGTCCTGGGATATGCTTTTGAGGCTTAGAGGAACCCAGCAGATGTGAGTATCCTGGAATCAAGAAGCACAAAAGGAACCTGCTAGCATAATTATGATAAACATCAGTGGGTGGTTTCAGGGTGTTAGAACTGGAAGCTTCATTCCTTTGGCTCAGGTGCTTGTAGTCAGGAGAGTTTTGTGTGCCTTTCGTGGAGCCACAGACTGGCCCAGACTGGAAGGGATCGTCTGGTTCAGTCTTTTGTGGGAAAGGGAGCCAAAGTGATTGTAGCAACCTTGTCCAGTTGCATCTTGAAGACCTCCAGTGATTGAGACTCCACCATCTCCCTGAGGAAGTTATTCCAATGAGTGATTGATTGTTCTCACTATCAAATGCTTATTTCTTACATTATGCTTTGTTTCTATTCTATTCTATTCTATTTCTATTCTATTTCTTTCTTGTTTCATTTATGCTTTGTGAGTGTAATTGGGTTTTTTTACTCACTTTTGTCTGTATATGTTTTCTTCTGTTTTTTTAGCTGGGAAAAAAATCAGATTTGGTTTCTCGGTTTAACAGCATTTTATTCTGCTGCTTGTGGTATGGATCTGGCACTTTTGCTGCACTTCAAAATCCACATCTGGGTAGTGATGGGATGCAGAGGACCTTTGGATGGTTCAGGGATGTCTGAGGCAGGACAAGCCTGACCACTGATAATGGGGCATCTAGTTCTTGGTACCACCAGTAATTGAGCCTCTTCTTTGTACCTCATTGATTTCTAGGCTTTTAGGTCATAGTGCTTGTTTAGTCTGACCTGCTGTATTACAGGGATTCCTTGAATT
This sequence comes from Chamaea fasciata, assembly GCF_029207755.1. Classification (NCBI taxonomy): domain Eukaryota; kingdom Metazoa; phylum Chordata; class Aves; order Passeriformes; family Sylviidae; genus Chamaea; species Chamaea fasciata. The sequence continues at coordinate 10,349,231 of NW_027094086.1, read as the reverse complement.
AATTTCCACTCTGCAGTCAGCAGTTGTGAATGAAACCAAGCATACATTTTTGGGGAAGCAAGAGAAGAAAGGTGGAAGCATCCCATCTTATTTTAAAAATGGCTCATGCTGGATCCTTGGCCATGCCAATTGGAGGACTTTTCTCTCTGTTAATTAGCTGCAGTGTTGAAAAATGGTGTCGTTTCTGGTTGGTTTTCTGTTGAGCTTCAACTTTCAACCTTTGGTCTCGTTATGCCTTTGTCTGGCAGGCTGAGAGCACTCTTCTGACAGGTACCTACAGGCTGCAAAGTGCCTTTTAACTTTCTCTTTGATTGATTTCCTTGAGCTCCTTGCTACAAGCCTAGGTTTGTTCTTGTGGTTGTTCTCTGAACTCTCTCCAGTTTTTCCAGCAGTATCCTTGAAGTGTGGGTACAGGTATGAAACCTCACACTCCCATCAGCCGTGCCAGCCCAAGGCCCGAAGATAACCGGGCCTCTGCTGGTACGTGACATCCATTGTCTGTGGAGCCAAGCACCATGGACCTGCCTTGTGAGCTCGCCTTGGGCTAATTATGCCTTTTGCCTCAGCCAGTCCTGTAGGTCCTGTATGTTTAAAAAGTTTCCACGCACCCATTTATTTAATGTGCCAAGTGTCTCTTTAATCTTTTTGATGTGTTTTGGTTTTTTTTTTTTTCCTTGGTTTGAATTCTGAAATGAGTTTTAGTCCAACCTTTCTCCCTGTACCAGCCACACATCAAAAATCTTTACAAAGCTGAGAGCTGCTAGGAATGTGTTTTATGGTGCTGGGGAAAGGTAAGTAGCTCTCAAGAGGAAAATAACACTGAGATGTGTCTCCATCGATGGTGGGACAGGACAGATGCATAACACTGGCTCCAAAGTCCTGCAGGCTTTTTTGACCTCTTCAGATCTTGATGGATTGTTTTCTCCCATGAAGATTAACCATGGAGATGGTTAACCTGCAAGCCCTCTGCCAGTCAAACCTGTCACTGCTGGCTATGGAGTGTAGCACCAAGCTTCTTGCCTGGGGATTGAGGACTGGCTGCTCCCATTGGGGTTTGGGTCAGTGCTGGTGAATTTCTACATACTAGACACAGAGAGTTAACTGTATTTCCAGCTGAGGCGTTTTTATTATTGGTTCTATGTTGTTTCTTATGTATTATGATTCAGAGGAAACAGAGGTGTTGATCTGATGGGGAACCTAGAAAGCTTTTTGGTAATAACATCCAGATGTTTCCTTAGCACATCTGCTTAAGCCACTGTTGAAGTCAATGCCTTCAGCAGTGCTGCTGGTGTGTTTTATTGCCTGCTGCTGTGTGTGATGCTAATTTATGAGTAATGCAGAAATGGAGGAGGGGGAAGTTTAGCAGCAGAAGCAAGGACAAGCAGCTGCCAAGGAAGCGTGGGAAAGGAAGGCAATCCAGACTGTAACCCAAATTATTCTTGCTTTTACCATTTGTGTAGGGTGTTTGGAAGTAGTCTTGCATGTAATTGTAAGTACTGTGCCCCAGGTTTGCCTGGTTCCAGGTCACTGTGTACCTGTGCTGTTGCAACTTAGCCGTGTGGGCAAGACATTTGTCTGTCTGAACATCGACTTCAGCTGAGAGCAGGGCAAGCTCTCCTTGTGCAGCGACTGATGTGTGAGAAGATACTCCTGCCTGTCCTCTCATTAGTGGGAAGCTGTTTCTCTCCCTGGTTGTATCTGTTTAGCACTTCAACACTGCCTTGCTAATCCCTGCGTCAGGATTGTCAGCATGTGGTGTTCCTCCAGGGAGGGTCAGCTTTGGGGCAGCTCAGCTGCCTCATGCCAGGGCTTTGGGCAGCCAGGATGCTGCTGGGAGCTGTGCTTTTAATGTCACTGTGTCAGCGTTGTGCCCTGCCCAAGGGAATATTGCCAGCAGCCTGAGGACAACGTTCCATCATTCCCAGTGCCTTGAGATGTGCAGTGTCTTTCTAGGCTGCACACTTCAAGCCCTGGGTGACAGCCCTTGCGATGTGGACTTAGATCTGGTGAGCACTGCAGCTCCTTACACCACGCTGCTCTTCCCTCTCTCTTCCTCAATGACTTCTGCTGGTGGCTGATTTTCAGTGTCACAGAGAGCGTGTCTCCAGAGCACACCAGTTTGTGGTGCTCACAAGTACTGACGTGGACGCCTGGTCTTGTGATGGCAGCCACAAGGTCTTTGAAGAAGAAAAGAATCTCATCTCCTTGTATGAAGGCTCTTTGTGTCGCCTCCCTCCAGGGATGGTGGGATGATGTTAGAGGTTATGCAGGTTAAAATGGGGGAAGAAGGTGGAAACATGTGGTTGGATGTGGCAAAGCCCTTCTCTGAGGAGGAGATGTTGGTGTGGTAGGTGCCTGTGAGATGAATGGCCCAAAGGTGTAGATCTCATCCTATTCCTATCTCTTCCTCTCTAATGAGTGACACAGCTCCATGAGCTGGCCAAGGATCGGCCCTTGGTTACCTGTCAGTGAGTGGCCCAGCTGGGTGATTCACAGGATGGAGGTGGACATTGTACAGCCCCAGAGGAGCCTGCCGCCCCTTGGTTTGTGTGTGTGGTCCTTCAGAGAGTAAAGACCCTGAAACAGCACTGCAGGTCTTGAAGCAGAAGAGACAACGTGGCTTGTAAAAGTTTGTCACGTGAACACAGAAAGCAGCAAGAGATGGTCAGAGAGACACCTTTCTGGAGCTATGGATGGCATTGCCACCCTCATGGCTTGGGGTCCATCTTGTTTCCAGTTGCCATCTTTTTAGCTGTACCTCCTATGCTCCAAGGGCATGCCAGAGCCATTTCATTCCACCACACCAGCTATGACCTTGTTTCTTCTGGCAATGAACCATGGTGCTTGGCTTCCCTAGCAAAGGTGTGTGTGAGCATCACGGGCTTTGTACCTCCTATGCCACATCCTGCACCCAAGGAAGAAGTTTCTTCAGCAGCACAGACCAGCTTTCCTGCTCCTCATAGAATGATATCATAGAAAGGCCTGGGCTGGAAAAGACTGTAGGGCGAGGGCCCCATTTCACTGTTGGTCTTTGTAACTAGGAACATTAAATCTGGGTAGGACCAAGCTTCTGTTGATATAAGAGAGCTCTTCTTTTATGAAGCTAAATTACAGGTTATTCCCAGCAGCTTCCTAAACCTGAGTTAGTTTCTATGTCACCAGCCCACCCTGGCAATCCTTCTCAGTTGCTGAGTTGGAGCTAGTTTAGCCCCTCCCTAATGGGATAGGGCTGCTGGTCTCTTCTTCTGCAGCTCTTCCCACTCAAAGAAATCTTGTGGACATCTCAATTGTGTTTATTTTCTGTCTCTTTCAAATATCCCCTTAACACAGATGAGGGGTGTTTCTTTCTCAGGACCATTATGTTGGGCTGCTTGTGTCTGGCCAGTGTCCAGTGGAGGAGCTCCTGGACATCATGATAGTTTTTAGTTTAGATAAAGTACCTAGATGCTGTGTTTCCATTTCTCTCTGCACACACAAAAAAATGGCCATTTTTGATAAAAGTTAAAATTTAATCTAGATATGATTTCTGGAGTTGTTCCTGCCTGCTCAGTGGAGCAGTATGTTATACCCAGCAGAGCAATATCTGCATTAGTATTAATCAACATACAGCGTAGCCATTTTGGTAGTCTGTGAGAGTCTGTAGTTGAACACTTACATTGTCTTAGGGTAGAATTTACATGGAAAGCTAACTGTATTGTATTGTGTATTAAAATCCACTTAATTTGATTAAAGTAGCTCAATGTTTCCTTTGTCAGCATTTGAGCTGACTGTTACTTTGTCACTAATCCCGTGCTGTGTTGCAGTTGAATGCACCCTCAGGAGACAGCTTCAGTAACTCCTCCTTTTTGGGAAAAGTATAGTAAAAATTTGGAGAGGATTGGCTACTGACAGTACATCTAAACTTTCTGTCACTGTCTGCATTTTGAAAGGAGTCTTTGCTTCTAATGTAAGTTATAATACAAAATGTAAAAGTTTTTGACTGCAAAGGGAATTTTTCCAACTGTTAAAACAAAGTGCTTCAAGTCAAAATGAGTTCCGAGTCAGCAACCTTCAAAATTTCAAGATTTTAATATTTCTTTCCACTTATTCAGAATGGTACAGAAAAGAAATCAAGATCTTTAAATCCCACAAGGATGATAGAACTGCATTTTTCAGCTTTCTTTGACATCTCTTATTCATCTCTGTTTGAGTAGTACCTTCTATTGGCTGAATCTTGAGGGAACAACAAGATGTTCTTTTGTCAGTACTGCAAGGTCGGGGTGTCCTTTGAAGGGTGAACCAGACATCACTCTCTGGATTCTAGTAGAAATCATGCATAAAACGTGAAGGTTTGTCAGTCTGTCCTGATCCAGATACTAAAACTGTATTTTCTTTATAGATGTATCCACTGTTTGGATGATAAAACTTGATGAGCTGCAATTTGACTTGGATTACAGTATTTCAGAAGACGTTCTGGACTTGCCTGGCAACCCTCCCCCTAGACTTTGGGGACAGAGGAGCTTAAATTTATATTTCCAGCATCATACAAGGAGAAAGAATGGAGTTGGCTGCTTTGCACAAGTAATGAAAATCAATGCTGTGTTGCTCTTGGAAGGAGTGATCAAAAGCCGAAAAGCCTGGCATATAGATCTTGGTTTAGAGACAGATTTTGCCTGGGAAGAGTGTGTCCAGGGGAAGATACAGGAAGAAGGAGAAGAGGTGATGCTACAAGCCAGCTTCCTGACCTCCAGTGGGACTGAAGCTTGGTAACAAGGTAAAAAAACCCACAAATGCAAAGCGTTTTCTTTCCTTTGTACCTCACTGAAATATCCATCAGACAGGAAATGAGATGAGTGATGAGTCCATGCATTGAATAGTTTCTTCCTAGTGCCCCTAGTCTCCGTCCTGTTCCCCATGCCACCTCCTGTGTCCTGCATCACCCATGCTTTGAGCAGGCTTCATATAAAAAATCAACAGCAAGTCTCAACTGCCTTAGTTGTCCACATATCTAAGACTTAATTTTTCAGACATCTCTGCACGTGCACACACACACACACACACACACAACATGTTGTTTCTGGAGGGCACTAGTGCCTTTACTTTATGCCTGAGGAACTTGCTGCTCTGTTGTTGGCAGAGGAGATGACAAGTCCCTCACACTGTTTGCACTGCACTCTCTGCAGCTCCAGAGCAGGACAGTGATGTGTTTTTCAAACTGATGAGATACAGAGAGAGCTGAAATGTATTGGCTTATCATATTGCTTTGTCTAAAGCCACGAGAGGAGAAAGGCAGAAAATAGAGCAAAATTACCTGTTTTCAATTTACTACCTTCAGAGAACTGAAAAACATTGGTCGTGGAAAAGAAACTTGAAGCTTGATTTAGTTTTTAGCTTATTTCCTGCTGCAAATCTTTTTCCTCATAACCATGCATAGCTCCTCCCATGTTGGACCCTGGGCTCTGGAGTGCTGGAAGCACTCCTTGGAGGAGAAGGCCAGCCAGGATGACAGAGGGGTGTCAGGCTTGGTCTGTTTCAGCAATACAACTCCACGGGCTTGACGGGCATACTGCTCTCCTCTGCTGCACCTCATGCACTCTGTGCACTCTGAAGGCTGTGTGCTGTTGAGGGTGGAAAGGGTTCATCAGACTCTTCCTCTGAATATGTGTGTTATGTGTGATGTTGTCGTGAAGGCCATGCCAGTGTGTGTGCATGGGGACCTACACTGTCATGGCAATATTGCCTAATAAATTTGGCAATGATGAAAGAAGGTGAACTGAACTCCACTGAGGTGAAAATCCCCCCTTTCAGATCAGAGGTTTCCCAGCTGTCTCTCACCCTTGTGTCTCAGCACTGAGCTGGAAGGACCATCACTTTGTATTAGAAGTTTTTAACCTCCGTGACTCATTCAGTTGTTGGTTTAACTGCTGATTTTTCCAGTGTGAATGCCAGTGACATGGGTAGATATGGTGATGGGAAGGTACCATTGTCCAGGAAGCATCAATGGTGTCTATGACTAAGTGTGTAGCTGCTACATTTCTAAAGCAGATTTGAATCAGAGAGAGGAAGGACTCTTTTAAAGTTTGGGTCTGGCCCAGTTCCTTGGAAGAACCATATTTAAGTATTTGTTCGTTAAGCCTAAGTTTCTGTTTCAGAGTGGATGTTTAGATGTTAATCTTGCATTTGAAATTCCCCCATTTAAATGCAAGGTGAGGTGAGAAAATGTGTGATGCACACTGAACAGCAGCCACACTGTTAAAGGTGAAAACGAGTAGAAGTGGCGGTACAGAGCGAGACCTTCTAGTTTGATATCTCCCTTGGTGATAGTTAAGAGAGGAAAGAGTACCAGAAAGAGTGGTTTAGGAAGAAGCTTTCCTCAGCAGATCCTTGCAGAATCCAGTGGTTAAATGTGCTAAGTGTTTCTTGGAAGTGTCCTTTATGCCCATTTGTCCCCATGGATCAGATGCTTCTGTCGTGCTCAGGTTACTGAGCTCATTACTCTAAGCAGCCCAAGCCATGCAGTCCCTGGCCCAGTGTTGTGTTTATATGGATTAGCCAAGGTCACCTAAATCAGAGGTGCTAAATTGGATTTGGCCAGGGGACATCACAGCACCTGGTGGGCTGATGATCCTGCTCTAATGACCAGGAGTTTGGAGTTCACCCTCAGTCCTGTGTAATTCTGTCATTTAACCCCCTCCACTTCTTCCCCTGGGAAGCATCTACTGGCACTTCATAGAGAGCACCAGTCATATCTGTGGGTGTGAATTCCTGTGTGACAAATAGGATTTAATGAGAAGAACAGACCTTAGAAAATCCCATGAAGCTCAATCTTCAGTTAGTCATGTAGGACTGTTATTTCCTTGGTGGCTTGATGCTTAAAGGAGAGAGATACAGCCCCTTGTATCTCACAGGAGCCTCCTCCAGGTCTCCAGAGAAGAATAGAGTGTAATTTGGCACTTATTATTTCATTGCATCAGCTTTTCTGGGTCTGGGAGTGCTCTTAGCACAAGCAAATAAATTACCCGTCTCATTTTGCTGCGTGCACTGCAGCCAGCCATATGTTTGAGGCTGATAGAGATTCTTATCTCATGGGCTAAAATTACTGAATGGAGGATGACATTTCTTATCAAGGGCTTTGCTGAATCAGAGAGTAGCCCTGGCACCCAGCTCTGAGACACCACTCCTCTTTGTCCAGCCTCCCAGCCCAGCAATAAATGGATTTGTGTCTGTAGGTCAGAGGTACTTGTGTCAAGGTTTTGTTGCAGATCGAAGCTCTGAGGATTGTCTGTGTGCCTTGGGAGGATGTGGGATTGAGGAGGGGAAGTGAGATTGTTCATGTGACTTAAACAGAGCATCTTAGAGCTCTGCAAATGCATCTTCTCTTGGAAGTCCTCATATGCACATCTGATAACTTTAGGCTTCACATCCAGGGACTCTTTTCTCCCACTAGACAAAGGCTTTGCTTCCAGTTCCGTGGTATGAAAAGCCATCCCCTCCTACTGACAGCAACAGCATTTCTCCAGACTTAGAGCTTGCATCTCTCCATCCTCCCACCTCTTTAAGGACAGGTTATTTTCCTTCCTCTCTTTCCATTTCTGTCTTTGGAGGTTACCTGGTAGCTGCTGATGAGTCAAGGGGTTGTCCCGGTGTTTATCAGGTTGGAGAGAGACAGAGAAGCTTCTCCCACCAAGGCCAAGCGCCTTCTTTTTGCCTTGTCTTTGCCTCTTAGAGCAGAACTGATTGCATGGGATGTTCAGCTTCTGCAGTGCATCTGGGCAGAGCTCTTGATGGAGGGTGGAGGGGCTCTCTAGTGGACTTGGTGAACTCCCCTAAATGAGCACTGTCCGCATAAGGCAGGTTTGTTCCTAGGAGTCCTCCTGGGCAAGAACCAAGACTAGCTACCCACCCAGCCACTCAAGCTTGGTCAAACTTCCCAGAAGAGGTTCCTAGGAAAGGTATCTCTAAATTAGCATGTTTTTTACTTGCAGAAGGGTGTATTCCACAGGACAATACTCTTGTAGTGTTGTACTAAGGACAGGATCATCATCTCAGATCAAAGTAAATCTGGTAAAATGCCATCTTTGACAGAGAGAGACTTATTGTGCAGAATCAATTTCTTCTGCTAAGTGGTCTCAGATGAATTTTTCAGTTCATCTGTGACCATGGCAAGGTACTTCACTTCCCATTTACTTACAATATCTCCAAGCTGGCCAGTGGCAGCCATGTAATGCACAGCAGGCGGTCAAGTCCTGGGTGTCCAGCAGAAACCATTCTTTAGATCAGTGTAAGAGTGGTAACTATGCCCAGTACAGTGAGGACATTGTGGCTGAAGGTCCCACTGTTTGCTCCCTTCCTGGCTCAATCGTGGCATGTTGTTGGAAACATGGGACACATCTTTGAGCGATGCTGCCCAGGGAAGACCCCTTTATTTCAGAGCCAAACCACCAGCACTGCTTTCTGCAGTGCCCCATGAGATGCCCAGAGATAACAGCCCTCTGTGGTGTGGCGGTGGGCCAAGGCTGTGCTGTGAGTGACTCTGTGGGGAGGCTCCTCTGCCATCTGCAGCAGCTGTCAAGAGATGCTGGGGCTGATGGGTGCACCATCCCCAGGGTGCCCCGTCTCCAAAGTAGGGTTGAAGAGGTCAGAGAGCAGGACAGTGCCACCCTTCTCATGGATGACACCCCTGGGGATGTGCAGCCATCTTCCTCCTCTTGAAACAGCATCCACAGCCTGATCTTCAGGTTATTCAATGTCCTTCCTCCTGTGTTCTCATGGTGCAGCCCAGCATCTATCACAGCTTCCTGCATGGGGGTCCCAGGCACCTGCAGGTGCTGTCACATGTGGGCTGGGTCCTCCTTCCTTCAGACCTTTTCTCTTTACCAGTCTCCCCCTGAATCATGCTGAGTCACCCTGACCTCAGTGGAGCAACCTCAGGCCTGCCCATCAGCCTCTGGCCCTGCACCAGCAGTTGAGCAACCACTGCCCTGAGGTCATGTCGGGATGGAGGTCTCCAGGGCAGTGGATGACCAGCTAACCCTTGGGCTTCGCTCCCAGCTGTGTCTGCATGCCAGCGCACCACGGTCATGCTTTCCCCCATTACCTGACTCCTGCTGAGGTGGTTGTTTATTGACTGTTTGCTTTGGATGCAGTGCTCTCCTGTCCCGTGGGACTAGGTGGTTGCCTCAGTGGGGGTTTGGGGAGGTTATGGTGAAGTGCTGTGTTTAAGACTAGTGACCATCTGAGGTGACCAGCCGGTAGCTCCCAGTTGTCAGCCTAGCCTGTCCAGCTGGGTGCCTGCTTTTAATACAATTGCAGGATCATGTTTGATTTGTTAAAAGAAAGAGCAGAAGGGTTTCCTCCAACTGCTGAGTGCATTCACTGTCTGACCATGGTGTCAGGCATCATGTCTGGCTGTGATTTCTGAATTGTTGCAGATAACCTCAGTGAGTTGGAGTCCGGCAGCGTACCCACAGTGTGCACCTTGCATACCCACAGAGTTCACCCCAGATGCTTGTGGGGTGCACCCTTTATGTACACAGCTTGCACCCCACACACACACTAAGCATCCTGCACACCCATGACATGCAGCCCATGTACCCATGGCATGTGCCCCACACACCCAGCACATCCATTTCCATGCACACTGAAGCTTGTCAAGATTATGCGCTGGGTGGCAATGCTTGGGGTGATGCAAGCTCACATCTTTGCTTTCAGTTCCCATACTGAGTTTGCAGTTGAAAAAAAAAGCAAAACCTGTCATTTTATTTGTTAGCTGAGGTAATTTTTTTTCTAGAAGCTGTTAAGGCACAGTCAACCTAGAACCTGCAGTGCTCTTACTGGAAACCATTATCTGGGTTAGACTGACACACCTAATGGGAAGGTTGAAGTGGCTCAAACATGTGGCTGGAACATTGTTAGTGCCTAGTGTTGGTCCTGTTCTGGTGCAGTCATGGGTGATGTAGTGGCAGATGCCTGTGGAGCAGCTACAGCCCTCTTGTTGGCTCTGCAGTTGATGGTGACTGTCAGGTGTCCCTATGGGAATGGGGACTGAACAGGCTGAACTTCCAAATACTCCCAAATACTCATATCCATAAATCTTTTCATCATAGATGCTGCCAGCCAGGTATGGAATATAGAAGAGCTTCCAAAACTTCTGCTCCATGCTCAGTGCTTCCCAGTACCGGCATAGGCTTGTGCAAGCATAGCAGACAAGCCAGCAGAGATGCATTATACATGGGGAAGAGCAGACTGGTTTGGTCCCTACCATTTTGAGCAAGCTAGAATACATCTTTTATAAGGGGAGTCTTCAGTAATCGTACATGGGAACCTCTCCTTTCTGACTTTGGTGTCTTGAAAACAGAGCCTGTTTTCAGAGGTGCTGTGGGGAAGCCATGTGTCCTGCACCTTGTGCTTGCTCAAGCAAACCCTCAGTGCCAGCTTTTCCCCATCCAGTTTCTGCCCTCATGTCTTGTACTTGATTATCTTCCCATCTGATTTGTTACAGCAACAAGCAGCTCATTTAGGTAATTTCCATCTAGCTTTAATTAAGATTCTACATGCCTTTTTATTCCAATGAAAAAGAAGGGGTTCCTCTTGATTGCTTTGGAGTATGGGAGCGTGCAGCCGGGTGCCCTTGACTTCGGCATTATTTAAGAGCATGCGTAAGTGCTTTCCTGATCTGAACCAAAACTGCAGTAAATCTTGACGACTCTCAGCAGGAGTCTTTCATCTGCATGGAGCTCTGTAAGTGAAGGAAGTGTTGGCAACTCTTGGAGCCAACAGAAAGAATGTGTAAATCCTGGCAAGGAGGTGAATTACCGTGGAGTTCAAAGCATGACATGCTCCTTTATGTACTCTATCTCAGTTGTCAGGAGGGAGTTAGCTCTTAAAATGTGGTGCTGGGGATGGGGACTGAGTTATTTTGTGCTTGCTTTTGTGCTTTTTTGTTTTGGACTTTGCCAAGCATTCAGGAGGATGGGTGCTGCCCCATCCCACAAAATCCAACTGGCTGACCATTGTGGAAGGAAGGATGAAGCTGCTCTGGTGTCCTTTATTTACTCTGGTGCTGCAGGAGTAACTTTACAGAGCAGTCAGTCCACAGCTCAGGAAATATTTTCCTGCTGACCACATTGCTAGCTAGCAACTGCCCTCCCACTCTGGGAGTGAAGGCAGGAAGAGCAAAGTTCTAGGTGAAAGTCCTCCTTTTTCAAAATTGGTCTGACTTTTATTTTTACTCTTTTAAGTATTCGATCGCTGGATTATTCTTTGAGGTATCTTTAACTGGGCTTTGCAGGATATTTCATGTCTTTGGCAAACTTTCAAGAGGGAAGTGTCTTGGTGATGCTGTACAACTCCAGGGGGCTGCAGAGGGTGCAGGCAGTGGTAATGCCAGCAGGAAAGGATTAGAGGTCAAAATAAATGCAATTTATGCAAAGACTTCATGAGGAAATTCAGCCCGATAAGGGCATGGAGCAGCAAAACACCTTCTTAAGGAGAGACAGAGCATCACGGCTTTGCTCGTGTGACATGGGGAAGGATCCAGCTCTCTTCCCCAGGGGATGGGCTGGTGCATCTTTTCCATCTCTAATGTCTCTGCTTCCTCATATCTGATGTAAATAATTTATAAGGCTTGAAACGTGATCATGGAGCCGTCTGTGCAGGAGGAAGATTAAAGCCTGGGGCCAGCAGTGTGCAGGAGACCTGGTACCTAATGCAGTGCCTGTTCGCCATGGGCAGTATGCCAGGTGAACAACTCCTGGATTAGTGCCTGAACCCTACTAGAGTCATCCTACACAGTCCTTTTGTTCTTTCCATCCCTTTTTCCATGTCTCCTTCCCTCCCCCCTGCCCCTTGCCTTTATTTTCCTTTTCCTGGTCTTTTTTTTTTTTCCTTTTTTTTTCTTATCTTTTTTTTTTCCCTTCTTCTCTGCTGTTTGCCACTATTCTGTATATGAAAAGTGAATATCTCATTTCCCAGGTAGCAGTTTTTGGCTGTAATTGAGGGCTGGGTATTCTGACCACATAATAACTAAACAAAGGGGTTGTCACTTCTGTACTAGTCTGGCTTCAACCTGGGGATGAAAAATCACCTGTGGACAGAGAGTGGAAGTCTGTGAAAAAGCTGTGCTGGTAGTGGGCTGAGAGATGACTTGAAATGCCCAAGTTCAAGACACTTGAATTCAGTCTAAGTAGCCAGTGAATGTCCAACCTGTGAGGCAGGGTCTGGTGTGAATAGCCAAAGAGCAGCTACAGCACAGTTTCACTGGCAGGTCCCAGGACAATTGCGCAGGTGTTTCAAACTTTCTGGAAAGCAACACAGTGTAGAGACAAATCTTGCTGGTTTTGTTGCTCCTTCACTTGGCAGACTTGCTCCTCACGTAGAGTTCCAGAGACTGAGGGAGGAAGACAAATCAGAGTCCTTTAGCCATTCTGAAGCAGCAGCCAGAGGTGTTGATCAAATAGATAAATAAATAGAACCCAAACTCCAGAGATGGGTTCACTTCCAGGAGAGCTGCTTTTATCTACTCTGGTGTCCCAATGGAACACCTCTAATGTGAGGTAAAACACAGACAGTTTGGGTTGTTCAGCATGGTGAAGAGAAGGTTCTAGGAAGAGTTTACAGGGCCTGCCAGTACTTAAAGGGGGCTACAAGAAAGCTAGAAAGGGGCATTTTACAAGGGCGTGGAGTGATAGGACAAGGGGGAATGGCTTTAGACTGAGAGATGACAGGTTTAGGTTGGACATAAGGAAACAACTTTTTACTGTGGGGGTGGTGAGGCACTGGCAACAGATTGCCCAGAGAAGTTGTTGATGCCCCATAGCTGGAAGTGTTCAAGGCTAGGCTGGATGGGGCTTTGAGCAACCTGGTCTACTGGAAGGTGTCCCTGCCCATGGCAGGGAGGATTGGAACTAAATGATCTTTGAAACTCCCTTCCTACCCAAACCACTTTGTGATTCTTGAAATCCTGGAAGTTGTGATCTCCTATTTCAGTTGATCCATTTGTGTTAGTTGAGAGGGAAGAAACATGATGTTTTCAGTCCATTCAGCACCAGAGACATGCTCCTGCCAAGACGCTGCTGGCAACTGCTGCAACTCAGAGGTGGCAGGTTCAGTAGGAAGGAAGTGGAGGAATGACTGAGCCCAGAGCCTGAGTATAGCATCCTTTCACCTACACAGGTGAGCTGGATCAAAGCACCATGAAGTGCTCTGGACAAACGTTAGTGAACCTACAGAAATATTCTCTCAGAAAATCACTCCTCTCTGATTCTTCAGGGAAACAGGTCAGCCTACCAAATGTGACAGGAGTCAACAATAATTGCATTTATAAGGGGCATTTCCTGACTTAATCTCTCCATGGCTTTTTCTTGGCATCTCTTGTTGTGTTTGTGGAGAGCTCATTTAAATGGGTAGTTGCTTGTCCCTTTGCCTGGGTGGCTGGTCTTGTCAGTCCTCATGTCACTCATGCAAGTAAATTGTAAATATATATCTTTTTAAACTCAGGGCTTTCATTGCATCATATTCAGCAGCATGGTCTCATCTCAAAGTCATCCTTCAAATAACAAACGTAATTTTTTAGCATCATTTCAAAATGCTGCAATAACGTTATTGTAGACACGAGTATTGTAGCTGTTTATAAGAACAGGATGCTCTCAGTTTCCCGGGACTGTACAGTATTATCATTTTTTGGCTTCTCTTTGAGAATTGTGTAAACGACTCTTTATTTTCAGCAAAGCATCTGTTTTAGCTTCGAGATTACTTTGTCTTTTAGACTGAAAGGGGCCTCAGAGCGTTTTAACCTCCTGCTTCCCCTGCCTTGTAATCCCCCCAGGGTTTGCCAGGCTCCTTCCCAACATGAATGGGGGGCCGGAGGGGGAGCAAGGAAAGGGGGGATCCACTTCCGATGAAGTCAGGCAGACCCATCCCGCGGCAGGGAGCTGGGAAGTAGCGTGGAATGACCCCTCATCCGTGGCTCAGGATGCTGCCAGCGCCGGATTAGGCAGCGCTGCCCTGGGCTTGGAAGCTAGTGGTGACTTCACTCCCCCGCCGCTGACCTCCTCATGGGAAGTTTTTCCCTACAGGAGGATGCATGAGGTTGTTAAATACTTCCCAATGTCTGGCTGAAGTTTCCCCCTTCCTTATTTAATTTACTTTGCTTATGATTTAGGTGATTATTTAAGAAAAGAAAAAAAATCACTTTTTTTGACAGTTTGTATAGTTTTTCAGTTTGAAACATCTTACTCTACTTTTAAATAGATAAAACTCCTTTGGTCTGTCACAGGTGCAGTAGATATTGGCTTTAAGAGAGCATCTCCATCTCCACAAATTGCTTTACCCTAAAGTAAGGGGATACTTTAGAAAAAAATTAAATACTAGGTTAGAATAAAAAAAGAAGTGTGCGTGAAAAAGAAGGATGCACCAGGTGTGTCTGTTCTTTTTTTCCACGGTCATAACTTGGTGCTGCTTTCTTTTCGTGTTTCCATTGGTGGTTTGTGGAGTTCCACCTCTGAGCACCCATCAGCAGCACAGACCCTCGGTGCTGGGCAGTCCTTGTGTGTCTGCCCGGGTCCTGGGCTGCAGCAGGCCTGCAGCTGAGTTCCTATGAGTAGCAAAATGCAGAAGAGTGGGTCATCCCTCCTGCTGTGGAGTTCTTTGGAAGATAAAACACCTCACCCAAACCCAAGGAGGGTTACGGCATGGTAAATCTGGAGCTTGAAGCCCTGCTGAAGTTCCAGCACCTCAGCCTTGGGTTGGGTCTTCTCCTGCGGCTGCTGGAGCTCAGTGGGGAACTCAGGCTGTGTCGGGCCATGCTTGGCACTTGAAGCATCTTTGAGTTTCACTGAGCTTCTGCTCTTGAGGGTGGTAAGAGAGTTTATGTCCACTAGAAAACACAATAGGTGGCAGAGGCCTTGAGAAATTCAGTACCATGAGAGCAAGGAGGAAGGAGACTGCTGCTCCTTCCTGTATCTCCCTTCCCCTGTCCATCCTTCCTCTTCCTGCTTGGCACTCTGCCTCTGAGACTCAACCTCCACTTAAGGAGGTGCCACCACCACCCCTCCTGGTCAGGAAGCCAGTTGTGCAGCTGAGAGATGCTGATTTTTGGAAGCCCTGTTAGATGTTTTTGTTTGCTCATCTTGGAGATTAAGCGTGGGAACAGTTGCAGCCTGAGATGCCAGTCGCTGACAGTTGCATCTGACATATATTTCAATTTTTGTTATCTTCTTGCAGCTGTTTTCATAACACTCATATGAAAGGTCCACTTATCTCACTCCTTCCATGGTAGAAAAGGCTAAAGAAAACACTCCTGTTTGTTTGTATTGAAACTGGTATGGTTTGTGGCTTTTATGTTTTCTTGTAGGGTTTTTTGTTTTTGTGGTTTTTGTTTGTTTGTTTGTTTGTTTGTTTTTTGGCGGGTGTTTTTTTAGCATCTTGAACTCTTGAGCAGGAGGTAACAAAACACTCAAGCACAGAGTCTTATCTCTTCTACATCAGTGCAAAGGTAGAACGGTCACTGACCGTGGGATTGCATTGTCTCATTTCAGAGGCATGCCCTCTGTTTTAAATAAATAGATGAATCCCTCTGCAAATGCACATTAAATTTCCACTCCCTTTTCTTACTCACTAAGGTATGTTGCGTTATAGTTATTAGGTGTCACGCAGATCTCCTGTAACAGAGCAGTTGCATCATTATTGAAGACCTTTTGTTTTTATTTTTCATAGAAACAGCTGTATCAGAGGGATATATGTGGAGGGGTTAGTTTGGCATCCTGGAGCAATGCATTGATCCGCACAAATACAGCTTTGCATGTATGGACAAGGGGTTGCACGCATCTTGCTAGCCTGCATGTAGTCAGCAGCACTGGGAAGTTTCAAAGAAGGCCTGGAAGCTGGGGAGATGGGGCGTGGTGCCTGCAAGACTGGCCAGGTTTGGCACTGCAGCTTCTCTGAGACCTGAGGGGTTTGGGACACAAGCTGTGGCTCCTTGCGTCCTTTCCTTCTGATCGCTGGTGTTGTCCTGCTGTTCAGCAGATGTTCTCCAGCACAGCAGTGGTATTTGTCCAGCCTGGGAGGGTAGTCAGGGCCTTGTTTGCTTTTGTTATTAGATTACCTGAGAGGCTGCAGACCAGGGGGAAGGAAGAGCTTGATTTCTCATGTGTGTGCTCTCAGGTGCTGGACTGAGACTGAGCTTGTCTGGTGGTGAGGCAGAGGGGTTTATGATGTTATTACAAGTCTTTGTGTCTCTGGTCATTAGCTAGATGCAAATCAAAAGATTTTTAAATTGGCTAAAGTTTGCATGGAATAAGTGAGTCAGACGCTTCCCTGTTTCTAATGGTCTTCCTGTCTGCAGATCGGTGGCAGGCACCGAGGGCGTCACTTGCCACTGTGCTCCAACAGCACCAGGTCAACTGGAAACTGTTTCCAAAGGCTGCATTCCTTTGATCAGTGACTAGTGAACTCAAGTATTCAAGGTAAATGTTACAGCTTTCTGGGAACTGTCACCTGAGTTGCCACATAAATGGTGTGAAATTATTGTCACGGAGCCAGTTTGGCTGACACAGGAGTGTTTTCCACTTGTGTGGAGATTCAAGAGAGGACCTCTGAGTGCTCCTGGATGCTGAGGAATTCAGCTTCAGCTTTTCTGAGAAGAGGTTTTCCTGCCTGCTTTGTAAACTGTGAAAACAAAACACGCAGATGAAGAGAATTACCCAAGATCACGTAGGATGTTGCTGCGCTCGAGACCAGAATCGTCATCTTCCGTGTCCCAGTTTTCACTCCATCTATTAATACACCACACTATTTTTAGCCCTCTAAGTAGCCACGTTGTTTGTAATTAGCTTCCCTAATAACTGCTCTTCCATACGCTGCAGGACCCACCAGTGGAGCAGCACGCTTTTCCGAGCCAAGCTAAATACAAGGGTGGCTAATAAAAGGCATCCGCATTTCCAGTTGGTTGCTGCTGAGCAGGCACGTGTCCTTGTAGCTCTTGTGATCAGTCAGCTGCCTAAACACAGCGCCTGTACTTGGGTTAAGGACGAGGTGTTACTACTCAGGGTTTCCGGGGCGTTCCCTTGCTGACCTTTCAAGAAAGTGAAGAAGCAAGGTCTCTCCCTCTCTCTGGCGTGTGCTGAGTCAAGGCTGCTGCTTTCGAAGAGAGATAACATCTCACAGTACCTAGAGCTGGAAATTTAATTAATGGCTGCAAACGTCTTAGGTGACAGCTATATTTACACCCCAAGAGAATTACTAGTTACTGTAGGGATTGAGTTGTGTACTTGGAACAGCTGCATGGAGCTGAGTGACCAAACCAGATGCAAATCCAGAAGATGACTGCAGAGGAGATGATGCTGAGCTGCAGTTCTCTTGAATTCCACCAGTGACTGCAATTTTGCTCCATTAAAAACACAATTGCTTCACCAGTACCAGCACAAAGGTGCTACCTAAGCAAACAGGCACATTAGTAGTAAGGAGAAGACTATTTTCACACATTTTCTTTTAAGAATCCAATCTGCAAACTTCCAAGCCCAAAATAAGGAACCCAGAAATGTTCACTAGTATGCAGGAAATGAAGAGCTGGGTGACTGCTGTTATGCATCACCTCACTGCATGCTTGCTATGTGACTTTTGCACCAGCTCTGTGTATAACAGCAGTTGTAGAGGCAGCCAAATGAGCTCCCGTTTCAGAGTTTCAGAAAAGGCCCACGTCAGAGGGCTATTAACTCGAGAGCTGTGACCTCTTGTGAGAGCACTTCTCGGTTGCCTCCTGATCTGCAAGATCTGTGTGAACGTCACCATGTTTTGCATGCAAGGTTTTTTTTTGCTCTCCCTCTTTGATATAAATATATTGTGATGGTTATCTTTAACTGTGCACACACGCATGCAAGCCAAGCTGGTTCACTGAACACTGGCACAAGACATGTATGCTTAAACCAGCGGTCTTTATTCAGGCAAAGCCCCTGTTGATTTTTCCTTGCTTCTGTAAATTCCAGAGCCTTGGTCCAAAGCTGGCAGTGCACATTTGTTTGCCTTTGTATCATAATACAGATGGGCAATCCTTGTAATACAGCTACGTTTATTTACTGATAGAAATGTGCAGAACTGTAATAAGTTGCTACATAGGTTATTATTGATTTTGTTCTTTTTATTCCCACAAAACTGGCTAGGCTAAATGCTGTATTAGACCAAATAAACCTCTCTTTTTTTTTTTTTTTTTTCTTTAACCCAAAAATTGAGCTGGCAAAATGGTGTTTTCATTTGCAGGAATCTCCTAATTTGGGTCTAATATTGTATCACACATGCTCCAAAGCAGTGACAGGGCTAGGTTACATCTGTGGCCAGTTCAGTTCCTACTCAGCACTTCATTTGCATCTTGGCAAGAAGATATGACAGTTTTTCCACCTCTTCCATGTATACTAATTTTGTATGAAATGCATGTTTAGACATTTTAAAGGCAATTTTGATCATACAGCATAACTGAAACAAAAAAATACCAAACCAAGCCCCAAACTCAGAATTAAAAAACTCTAGTAGGGAGGTCTTAGAGGAGAGCCTAGAAAAACATGAGGGTTTCTCAGAGGCAAGTTGCTTTCCCCAAGAGTGCTTACTGGGTCCAGTTCTTACGTTCTTCAGATAAATGCAAATGGGAAGAGGTGGACAGTAAGACCTGGGATGGGAAGGTCTGGAGCAGCAGGTTGCTTGTTCAGCCCAGTACGTGTGTCAGGGAGGAGATGGACAACCTGCTGAGACAGAAGGATGCTGATGCTTCAGGAGCAAATGGATCTCACCTGTTATGGTGGTAATTAGTCTAAACATAAAAGGAAAGTTTCTAATTTCTGGGGAAGATTTTTAATAAGAGTGTTTGGTTTAAGGTGTTTGGTTTGTTTCTGGGCAGGATTATGTGTTTGCCTGAGGTGGATGCTTGTGGAGTTCATCTGCCAGGGAGTCCCTTCTAAATCCTATTAAAAAAAAAATAAAAGGGAAGAAAAATGTGTATATGAAAACAAGTTTGAGATTTCAGGAAAGATTAGGTTGGCCTGGTTTTATTCCTAAGTGGCTGTCCCCATAACAGAGCCTGTGCTCCAATGAAAGGATCACTTTTATTCCAAGGCTGATAAAATTAAGTGCTGAGAGTGGCTATGTGAGGGTGTGGTTATGTGGCCCTTTTCACCTGGTGTGAGCGTGCCAGTGCCACTGCCTTTAATCTCTCAAACTGATTTCTGTCCCAGCCCTGCTCTTGCTGCCTGGCTGCACGTGATCTTGCAGCACTGCAGCACTGACTTGAACAAAATTTAACCCAGAGGAAAAACACAGTCTAGCTTGTTCTTGACTGCGTCAGTTCCTGCATTTGTCTGACACCTGCCTTTGTCCCCAGGGCAGGTCGGGAAAACAGAGGTCACCCTAGGCAGTGCTGGGGGTGCAGTGTGAAATTGGCCCAGCAGTAGGTCCCCAGTATGAGAGAAACATGGGCCTGTTTTAGCACGTCCAGAGGAGGCCACAGGGATGATCAGATGCTGGAGCATCTCGCCTGTGAGGAAAGGCTGAGAGAGCTGGGGTCGTTCAGCCTGGAGAGGAGAAGGCTCTGGGGAGACTTCAGAACACCTAAAGGGGCCACAAGAGGTCTGAAGAGGGAGTTTTTACAAGGAATGGATAGGACAAGAGGGAATGGCTTTATACTGAAAGAAGCTGGGTTTAGTTTGGACAGGAGGAATAAATTTTATTATGATGAGGGTGGTGAGATGCTGTAACAGTTTGCTCACAGAAGTTGTAGATACCCCATGCCTGGAAGTGCTCAAGACCGGATTGGATGAGGCTTTAAGCAACCTGGTCTACTGTGCCTGGAAACTGTCCCTGCCCATGGCAGGTGATTTGGACAAGATGATCTTTAAGGTCAACCTCCCACCCAAACCATTCTGTGATTCTATGAAATGCTAGCCCTGTCAAGAGCTCTTATTTTCTATCCCTTCCAGGCAGGAGGAGACAAAGGTGGCCATCTCAGGCTTCACTCTTGGGTGTGGAGGTCTTGGGGTTTGGTGGATCTGTGTTGGTTCCCACAGCCATGCTCTTGTGCCTCTCCCCACTTGCAGGCAAGCTGACAGAAGCATTGTGCCCACCCTGGGATCCCCTTGCCCACTAAGACTCACAGCTGGGCTGCAAGAACAGCAAATAGGCTCCTCTGTTCTGGGAGGAGCCTGCATGGCAGCCTGTGTGAAACACTTTAGTGGCTCTGAGATACCAGCACAGGGTGATTCACACCTGGGATTTTCTCTCACTTTCTGGTATGTGAAGTTGGGGAGGTGTTTGGAGTTTTCCTCCTCACAGCCCCCGCTCCCCAGCTTCTCTCTGAAATCTCTGTGAGAAACCTATCCTCCCTTGGGAGACCCTTGGGGTATTTCCTCCACTTCCCCAGCAGCAATTTCTCTGTGAGAAAGTTCTCTAAGGCTTGGCC
Organism: Chamaea fasciata; assembly: GCF_029207755.1. NCBI lineage: Eukaryota > Metazoa > Chordata > Aves > Passeriformes > Sylviidae > Chamaea > Chamaea fasciata. The sequence goes on along the minus strand of NW_027094086.1, from coordinate 10,328,815 downwards.
TCAGCTCCTGTGGTTCACCAGAGTCTACAAGGCACAGGCAGGCAGTGAACACAAAGGTCGCGTGCAAATGAGCCTGTGTGGTCATTCAGGGTTGCTTTCATCAAGCAGACTTGAAAGAAGGTGTCTTTATCTTTTTTGTCATTATTCTCATCACTAAATTATTTGCAATTTAGTTGTGCTTTAGTTAAAACAAGGGGAGGTGAGGAAGCATCCCCCATGTTCAGGATTGTTTTACACCCAGTGTGTGGCTGGGTTGGGGTTTCCCTGCTGTTGGGGATGCTAAAGACACTGACCCCAAGCAACTCTTCCTGAGCACTGTATCCTCACTTGGACAATCCCTCACTGCCAAGCAAGGAAGTGATGGGCACAAACCCCCAGACTGACACGTCTGCATGCTGGAGTCCCAGTCCAAAAAGCTGTGTCATGTACAGCCCCTGCCATAGGTGTTGGCTGAAGCATCCACCAGCAGGAAGGATCACATTATGGTTGATTTAGTGGTACTTCACTCATACTCCATATGGACCCTAATATTTGTCTTGGAGCTTCTGGTGTGTATGTTTCATCCAGTGACCCCCAAACCACCTTTCCCTCTGCCACTTTGGGTGCTGTCTTGCTGACCAGATACCACCCCCTACATTTTATTTCTTTGATAACACATTCTGATAGTTTTTTTTCTTCCTTCTTGTTTTCTTCACAGATTTATCTGGAAAGTATGACCGACAGGAGCAGCTTACTCACCATTAGATAAGTATTGCAGATGACTCATGCTGGAGTATTGATAGCTGTGCTGCTGAGATGGATATCCTGTTTTATAACTGCTGTAGTGTGATGCCAAGAGCCAGGAACCTTAATTTCACTATCCATGCTTTTCCGTGAATGTTCTTTGGGTCTCTGGCACTTTTTCTCCTAGGTTTGTCCATCTAAAGGGTTCACAGGGGTACTTCAGGGGTACTTTTGCTTCCCTCATGGGGTATAGGGTATGGGGCAGCTCATGTCACCTTGAAATGAAAGCTAGTGTTGAAAGGCTGCAGCTTTATAGCTTTTCTCCAGGACATACAATATTTGTGTTTTTAATAGATGCCATTAGTGACTTTCCTCGATTCTTTGGGTCTTTTTGTTTTGTTTGTGTTTTTTCAGAGCCATTATACCCCTTCTTCAGTAGAATAAACCAGAAGGTGCAAAAACAGGTAAGGCAACTGCTGTTGAAGCATGTTACTTTTGAATCATTAAGGGCAGAATACTGTCTGCAGTAAAGTGCAAAGAAAGAAAACATTGACTCCATGGCAAGCGAGAGTTGTGTCCAAGGTACTCAGCTCCATGGGAGGCCCTGGAATTGCTACATTCAGGGACGAATTTGCAGGCTATCTGAGAGCATGTGTCTGAACCTCCCTCTGCTTCCAAAACCACTGGCTTCAAGGCTGTGTGAGCAGTAGATGGTGAGATTTGAGAAGTGATGAGCAAGACAAAGGAACCTGCCCTTGGGGGAGATGCAAAAGGAGCTGAGCTGTGGAGGTGAGGAGTATGGAGCTGCTGGGGAGGCATTAACCCACATGGGATGGCTGGGGATCGAGGTGGCTTTAGCTTGGATGGGTGCAAAGGACCATACAGCAATGAGGGAAATGTGGAGTTAAAAGGAGAAATTTTTCAACGGAGCATTGCGGCGTGGGCCATGACAGTGATGGCAGCATATGTGGCTCTGCCTGATGTACCTACCTGTGTGTGGGTGGTGTCACTGGGGATGGCTGGGACCCCGCCTGTACCACACTCCTGGGCATCACCTTTGGTTCACACCATCCTTAAACGGCCGAGGATGTTTGGTTTCCATGAAGGTGCTGGGCTATGACTGAGAAGCTGTGGCTTGAGCACTATGTCCCTTTCACCAGCAGTAGCCTCGGTCAGGACCTTCCAGTGGGGCAGTGGAGATGTGTCAGGTGCTGCACATGATTTCTCAGCAAACATGAACCAGAGCCCAGGATGAAAAAACGTTGCTTGAGGATCTGTGCTGTGTCCCAACAGCATGATTTGGGTCTCAGCATTTACTGTGAGGATGGTGAGGCACTAGAGCTGGTTACCCAGAGAAGCTGTGGATGCTCCGTCCCTGGAAGTGTCCAAGGTTAAGCTGGACAGAGCTCCTAGCAATGTGATCTAGTGAGAGATGTCCCTGTCCATAGCAGGGGGGTTGGACTAGATGATCCTTGAAGGTCCTTTACAACCCAAACCATTCTGTGGTTCTGTGATTTTGTTACTTTGATCCATTCATTGGAGCTTCTGTTCTTCAGAATGTTCCAGCAATTTGGAGTAAAGAGCTGGGTCCTGCTCATGTGTGAAATAAAAAACATATATTGCATCTGGCTCCAGCAGAACCCCCTGCATGATGGCTTGTAACATAGTCTCAGTTAGGTCCCTGCCCCGTAAAGTAGAAAATGCCTTTAAGGCCTCCTCCATTTAGGCTCTGCGTCACAGATATTCACATGTTATGAAAATACCTCAGGACTAAATTTTTTTTAGTGATAATCTGATGTTGGTCTTGGTAGAAAGGGTGGGAGTTAGACTTTTGGGGATCGTGTAGCATCAGTCAGTGAATGCAAGGGTCAGGGCATCAGGAATTTTACCAGCGTGTTCTTCCACTTTGGGCATATCCTCCTGCACTGACGTACCTAAAAAAGCCCCGAATCTCTGATGAATGCTCTTAACCATCACTTGGTGGAAATATTTTTGGGATAGAGAAATGAGAACACTTGCCCCTGCCCCATTCACCTTGTGTCACTGGGGTCAGTATAGCAGCTCGGAGGCAGGATCTGTGCTTCCCCGTGGGTGGTCTCAGCCATACATATTCAAATCGAGTACCCAGGCGTGTCACCTCAGCACAGCACTGAGGCTGAGAGAGGCATAGGGGCTTTCCAGCCCTGCAGACCATTATTAGTAATAGGGTTTTTGTGTGGTGTGTCTTGCTTCAAGCTGTGAACTACCACCAGGCTCTAAAAACTGCTGTTGAGCCTTGGTAAGAGTATTGCAAAAAGTTTCCGAGAAGCATAATAACTTCCCTATGTATATATATATATACATATATATATATATATAATGTCTAAAGATGCTTGGACATTTATTCATGCTGAAAGTTTGCTGACCCCAGTAAAGAGGATTTGTACCCTTGCCACCATTTGGGAAGCTCAGTCAGGTAGTGGATAAGCAAGTGGTTGTTGGGGTTTTGCTTCTCTCTCTGTCAGTTTGGGATGGTGGATTTGGGGCCATGTTGTAGGGTTTGGTGAGTAGGTAGAACAGTTTATAGCAATGTGAGTGGCCTGTATGGTAACTTCAAGATTGTGCCAGCTGAGCAACTAGATCAGGGATTACAGATCCCAGGGCACCTGAAGTCCAAATAGGTTTTTAAATCACAGGGGTCATTTTAAAAGAGATAATTAAGTTTCTGAGCTCCTCAATAGTGCCTACTAATGTTCCTGCAAATGGCTCATGAAGCACTTGCAGTCTATAACTTCTGCCAGAGGATAATGTGCTGTTAGGTGGAAATTAGCTGCCCATGTGGCATTTTCTGTCTTGGAGTCTCAGGGAGTCTTACTGAGATGTATTAATACAGCTGTGCTGAAGGTACTACTTGTCTGCATGCTCTGATAACCATCCTCATGTGAAATGAATCCCGGTGGAGCTGTTTGAGACATTGCTGCTCCTAGTTCCCTAGTTCCCAACCTACCTGATTGCCAAAAGCTGCTACCCACAGAGGCAGGGCTAAGGATGAGCTAATGTGCATCTGCCCCTTATCCCTTGCTCTGTATGAGCACAAACCCATCTCTGCTTACTGGGGGAACTGGAGCATCAGGTGGGAAGCTGAAATGGGGCATTTCTATTCTGCCTCCCCTTACTGAGGCAGTGGAGGATTAAGGACTGGAAGTGCACTGAGGTGGACGCAGTGACATGTCAGGTGCTGAAGTTAGGCTTTGAGAGCAGTTTTGCCCTCTGGAAGTGTCTGCTTTTTTACATTTGACTGGTTGGCAAGGTGGGAGTCATCTCATGGCACCCTCTCCCCCATGTAGGTCAGCAGTGCAGCTTTTGGTTTATGCTGCAGCCAGGGGAGATGTAGTGAACATTGTCCACAGGGTTTAAGGTGTGATGGACCTGATGAATGGGACAAATTGCACCTTCATCTTCTGTGGCTGTGTGGCAGATTCTTGATCACCTGCAAAAACACCTGGTGCCAACTTGTTTGGATGCGGATGCCAAGGCTGCAAACACCTTTCTTTGATGAGATGTGGCATGCCCCAGCCAGCGCACTCTGACTAGGTACGATACTTTGAATAGCTCTAGGGTAGGTGAGCCGAATCCTACACCTGCTGCAGCAGAGCTCATGCCCCAGGCTGTGGTGAGCTGTCTGGGGAGAGAGGGAGGTGTTAAAGCAAGTTTAGTAGGCAGTGGGCCCTTCTTGCAGCTAACTTTCCATTTCTGATAAAGATGGTGGTCAGATGAAGGCCAGCTTGGAGAAGGGATAACTCCTCTAGGTCATTTGCAATTTGGCAGTGGCTGAGTCACCCACAGTCTGTGCACCTACTGCATCTGTGACTCGTGGATGTGATGAGGAGGCAAAGTAGGACTTGAGGCCATGGCACATGGGATCTTTTCAGGAATAGTGTTGTTTGAGGCAGTATGGAGACACTAAATACTGTCCTTTTCCTCAAAGATTTAATTAGTTTTGTGGCAAAGGTTGTTTTCTGTCTTGGCTCAAGGATTTCATAATTTTAACACTTGCCTTCTGGAGGTCCACAGGCCATGGGAGTATAGGCAGGCTGATGGGCACTTTGTCAGCATTCTTACACTGGTGCACAGGGATGGTTGTGCCACTGAACTCTGGCTGTGTCTCTTTCCAGGTCCCAGCACCCTCTCCCTTCCAGATGATCCCTGGTCCAGGTGCCTGGGGCTGGCTCTGCCATCTGCGCTGGTTATGGTGGCAGCAGATTCCCCCTTTGCAAGAGGGGTTCTCCATGGCTGCTGCAGAGCTTGAGCAGGAAGCTGCTACAGCTGGCCCTGCTATTGCAGTAGATCTATAGATGTACTCTGAACAAGGAGGAGGGGAAGCACCTGGAGACACATCTGCATTGGACCATGTCACACAGCTGTCTTAAGTGGGCAGCAAGCCCAGTCAGTAGGTCTGCACAGTGCCAGTGTCCTGCCCATATAGCCTCACCAGCCTGGCTGCATGTCCCAGGCAGTGTCAGCCTGTGCAAGAGACTGGTGCTTGTTTGGTTGTGTCTTAAAGCCTTGATTGCTGTCAGATCACTACCCTGAGCCTCCCCCAGCTTCATTTTTCTCTTTGCATTTGGAGTGGCAGCCTGAAAACACTCAAGCTAAACCCTGTGCCCCAACGGCTGCTCATCTGAAAGTGCGGAGCCAGCTCACAGCAGCTGCTAAAATATCAGAACTGAAGTGGGGAATGAAAAGTGAGATGGTGATTAAGACCCAATTTCCTGTCGTGGCCCCACAGTGTTCCTGCCGGCAGTGGAGACATTGGCAGCAGTGGTGTGAAATGTCTCAGCCTTCTGCCTTGGGCTGGCTGAGTGCTCACACTGCCCTGTGCTGCTCACTTGTCTCAATGCTTTGCTGGTTTGGCTGAGCTCAAGGGCATGATGAGGATCCTTTTCAGGACCTGGGGGAAGCGTAGGGAGTCCATGCAGGTTGGTTCTGGCTGAGTTGGGGTTGGAAGCAGCCGTGGTGAGACCCAGGCCAGCCCTGAAGCAGGCTGATGTTAGTTGCTTTGTTACCAGGAAGACATGAAAGAGTGCACAGGATTTGGGAACACTGGTAACACTGGTTCTCTAGTTTTTTTTCTCTTGTCTCTGCCAGTGATTTCCCTTGGACCCACCATTTAGGACTGGGAGAGGGGAAGATGCAAGAAAGAGAAATTGCTACTGAAGGGATGGTGAAGCTGATGCTGTTTGTTCCAAGGGCACATGGGTTGTTCACCTGTCCTACTGTTTGGTCCCTCGTCTACCTAAATGTTGTGAAAGAGCAAATACATTAGAATTAGTTTATCTTTTTGGACTTCTTGCATCAGAAGTTCATTCGAGAGAAAATATGGAAGATTGATTACAAAGATGATGCTGAGCTGATGGCTCTTCCTCTAAGGACACTGTTCTTCTTGCATTTTCTAACAGGCTGTATGTGTATGAATGTCAAAGGCAGCTTCTGGTTTCTTTCTCACCCTGGAAGTGCAAATCATTGCTCTCCTGTCTGTGCTCCAACAGCTCCTAAGTCTGTGCTGTAGAATCTGATGTGTTTCAGCAGTCCAAACCACATCACTGTAAACTGTATCATTAATGATCGGAGCAGTAACGTGCGACACAGAGATGGAACTTTCTTGCACTTCATCCTTAGAAGAAAGCCAGTTGTAAAACCCACTGCAAAGAGCCCAGAACCCCATAGACCATGGTGTTTTCTCTGCCCTTAGTGGTTACCCCATTTCTTTCTGTGTTTGGAAGTCAGAGCAGTTCCCATCATGCACCCTTTTTTAACCCACCAGGATCTCTCACTAACTTTTGCTCTGCAAAGGAACTTAATTGGGCAGCATGAGCAACCACTGCTTGAAACTATTGGTTTTTCTCTTCCTGGCTTCTCTTGTGGTCACCTGCATCTCCTCCAAGGCTGCCCATTCCTCTGCATTCATACAGCTCCCAGTGCCACCAACATGGCTGGGAAGGCTTCTGTTGTACAAGATCACATAATTGCCATGCTCAAATCTGATCAGTTTGAAGGAAATGTAAATAGAAATGTAAATGTATTTTTCACAGAGCAAGTAGTCAGCACATGGGAGAGGTTCTCACAGACAGTGATACTGTTGGGGAAGATGTGCTGTTTCACAGTAGCCAAGGTAATTGCCCTGAATTGGTATCCTCTACTGCCATTACTTTCCTCCAACCCAGGAGGTATGCAGCCTGGGGCGTGCATGGCCACCATGCGAAAGGCAAGGAAGAGGTCAGAGGGGACTGCTCATCCTGAGCCTGGCAGAGCATCACACATCATTTTTCCTGTGTGAGGAGGGGCAGCTTTCTTGCAGAGAAACGACTTCCTGTGGTCTTGAAGAGACTCGTGTGACATCCTCTGCCACGGGGGAGAGGAATATTTTGTACTCTTCTGGTGCCTTTCATACCAGAGGAGTTCAAAGTGCTTTTTAGACTATTTTCATAGTCCTGAGGAAGGGATGAGCAGTAGGTTTTGCATGAAATGTCCTTTCCTGCCAGGAGAACGGTACCCAACTGCAGCAGCTGCAGCGCTGGGAGCCAGAGCTTTTCCACTGTACCGACTTTTGCTGGCCAGCAAAGCAGCACCACAGCACAAGTGTCATTTCAGGAGTCTGGAGGAAGAGCTACCCAGAATTGTTTTGAGTATTTTGGGAGCTGTTTTGAAGGAGAGTGGATTAAAGGAGAGGAAATAGTGCAGACGTGGAAGGTAAGCAGCTGCATTTTGATCAGGCAGGACAAGTATGGCTTTGAGGTGATAGCAGGGAACAGACTGCAGATGAATTTCTGTGTGTAATGCCACCATACAGATACAAAGTACTTCTCTTTGACAGAGAGATCTTTCACATCAATCTAAGGAGGAAACAATGCTTGGTTGAAAGAAACAGCATAGGCTTGGTCTGGTGGCACCTGGCATATTCCCTAGTCCTAGTTCCCCAGGCCAGCAAGGCTGTAGAAAACATGAATATGGAAAAACAATAAACTATCTCCCAGGATCCAAGCCAGAAGATTGTTCTTCTGGGATGATCCAAATGTCTTTAACTAAACTCCTGCAACTGAGAATGGCAGTTTTTGGCATCTGTTAGTCACAGCACAGGAAGGCAGCCGGTTGTGTCACCATCCTGACTTCCAGGTGATGGCCGCAGGGCAGGGAGGTTGTGGCAGTAGTAAGAGATTTGATGGAAGAGGAAGGATCTGCTGTAGTGAAGAGACATGAGAGATAGGACAGGGTGATCCCAGTGTCCATGTCAGTCTGTGGTGGAGGGCAGGTGTGGGCATCTCACCAGTGTGTCCTGATGTTACCGAGCATGGCGTGCAAATGGCAGCTCCTCAGCCTGTGCTCTGTCTAGAGCTCTGTGGCCATCCACTAGCCTGTCTTGGATGGCTTCTCCAGTGTGATCCATGTTCATGACCACATCTATCAAGCAGTGCTGCCATATGGTGTAAGTCAGGAACTGCATGGGAGAGCAACCAGAGACCCGGGCTGGCAGGAACCATTTCCAGTGGTCTCCCTGCTGCTTTCTGGCTTTGCTCAGTCTGGTGGTGAAAGATGTGCTCCCACCTTGCAGTTTGTCCAGCCCAGGCCAGAGGCTGTGGGTCACACTTTGATGTGCCCTCCCTTTGCCAGCTGTGCCAGCTTGGCTTGCTTGCCAGCTCCATGTTCAGCATGGCAAGTGTAAGCAGCAGAGCCAAAAGATTGCCAGGATGTGTTAGATTCTGTTTGCAAAGCCTGTAAGGAGATGGAAAAGGTCATTTTGTCTGGGGCAGTGTAGGAGGAAAGAGGCATAAGGAGTGATGCTTTGTGGATTTGTTTCATTCCTTTGAGGAAAACAAAGCATCTCTGCAACAACTTGATGATCTTGGAGGTCTTTTTCAACTTTAATGACTCTGTGATTCTGTGACAGGAGAGCAGCAGGGAAATAAAAACTGGGATAAAGAAGAGATAAAAAATTGAGATAAAGAAAGAGATAAAAACTGTCTCGCTCCTTAGCAACCTTCTCTTGCATCTCTCCTCGGTGGGTCTCTTTACTACCAACAGCAGGGAATAAAAAGGCAGAAAAAAAACCCCAAAAAGCCACGAGATGAGTTTTGAATGGATGCCAATGTTGATTTAATTAGATGTATTGAATTTGTTAACTTCTGAACGACGTGGCTGTCACGCAGCACAAGTGACGAGCTGCGAGCGGTGACGGCAGCGCAGCACCGACCTGCCAAAAGGCTCAGCAAAGCAGAAGGATTGACCTACTTCCCTTGGCTCCATGGAGAGCACAGGCGAGTGCCCTCCACTTGCTGTTGCTGTGCTCCCTGGAGGGCTGTGCATCCTTCTGTGCAGGGGAGAGCTCACTGGGCTGGGGGCTGCTGGTCAGCCCAACATTGTCCGTCATCTCCAGCACAAGTCCAGGGCTGGGTAAATGTCTGTGTGCCCTTGGGAGGCAGCTTGCTCAAAGCAAAGGCACCTGCTTTGTGTGCTGACTTCTGTCTTCTGGCTGACACCGATTTTCTGTTTCTCCCACCTAGTGCACCCTTTAAAAAACACCAGTGTTCTCTGATAATGGGCCTAAATGCTGTTGCAGCTGATAAGGATGATAAAATCACCCATGCACACTGCCATGGCAACCTATGGCAATTGCTCTTCAGTCTTGATGTGTGTCTGCTCTTTGGTGTGAGTGCAGATGTGTGGGTTTGGTTGAGACTTGGCCTGGGAATCACCTGAATCTGGAAGATTTGTTTTCTGTTATGAGCTCTGACATGGATGTGGAGCCACTGAATGGCACCTTGTCTTGCTGGCCACCCTCAGCATGGAGCAGAACATGCTTCTCCTTGTACCTTGCTGGAGTCCTGGCAGTGCAAATTGCATCTCGAAAGATTTGTCCGTGCTGGGAAAGAGGCTTCTGAAAGAGAAATTTGTTTCTAAATGAATTCCGTAATGGTTATCAAGAGGAACTGCTAGGTGTTTGCTCCTGGGTCTGCCATCGTGCAATGCATGTGTAGATCCAGATCCCTCCCTGCAGTGACCACAGGATCCCTTTGAGATCAGTGTGGTGCCTCCTGGACAAATAACATTCCAGCTAGAGAAGTCCCAACAACTGAGTGGCATTCTGATGTTCTTCCCCTGGTACCAGCCGTGAGCGAAACTCCACGCATTTGTTTGGCAGTCTTCTCCATCTCTCATTAGTGTAGATACAAAAATATATCTTGTCAAACCATGTCTGTTAAGTGCTGAAGAGAGAATGTGGATTTCCTAACTTGCAGCATAGAAGTGGTGCTGTTGTGATAAGGGAGTGTTTGCCAAGACCTCTGGAGCTTGAAGACACTGACAGGTGTTTGTGAAGTGCACAAGTATAGGAGTCCTGTGTGAAACCTTGGTCTGGGTTGTGGTGAATATCACTGTGTGACTGAATGAGATGCTGACATGTAAGGGAGTCTTAGGCACACCATCAGCCTCCTCTGATTATTGTCAGTATTAAGCTGAGATGGGTAACACCAGGCCAGGTAGTCACCTACTATGGTGGGGAACTTGCTATTTCAGTGGGGAAATGAGACAAAGCAGCATTGGGAAAGTTGTCTGAGGTCATGCAGAGAAGACAACTGGCATGTTGTTTCCCTCCACCCAAGCTCTGGCCTTTTCCTCTTCTTGCCTCAAGTGTGGTTTCTTTTCCTGGCGCTAAAACATCGCTCAGCTGGAGGAGAGAAGGGTTGCTTGAGTGGGGAGATGAAAGAAGAAACGTTATTTCATTGAGCAGTGTCAAGAAATTACATGGGAAGAAGATAATGAGGACAGATGGAAGGAATCCAGCTGTCTTCTTCTGCAGAGAAGAAATCAGTAGCATTGAGGCTGCTTTCAGGGTTCATGATTCAGCTTTCAGGTCGGTTGTTGATAGTTAGGATGTTTTCATTTTGACTTCATCTGTTGACAAGGTGGTAAGAGCTTTGTGAGGACGCGTATCTCTCCATCACATATGACTAATTGTATTGGGACAGCCGCGAGCACAATAACACTTCTGTTTTCCTCCAGAATAGCTCCATTACAGACTGCCTGGTAGCTGAGCCCCAGCAAGTGTTTTTGCAGTTTTGCTGATTGTGCAGCCCAGATAACCTGTGAGAGAGCAAACATGGAAAGAGTTGAATATTCAGCTCAAAAACCAGAAAACAGACTTATTTCGCTGCTTGTCTGAACTGAGCTTTTAACTGCGTGTTGTCAGTGCTTTTCAGGAAACTCATCTGGGACACGTCATTTGGCAGCGAATTGCTCCCATTTAGGGGCAGCCATCAGTTCTCATGGCTAGGGCTCATGGCTAGGCACTGTTGTCTTTGCAGCTTAGTTTTGTGTTTTACTTTTCCCATCTCCTTGGAGAGCAAAACTCAATCTGTGCAAAACAGATGCATTTTTAAACAAGATTTGTCTTATTTTTACACGCAAAAAACTGTCTCCAAAAAAGCCAGTGCATAGCAGAAACTAGCAGAAGACTTTCTCCAGATGTTTGCTGCTGTTGATCCTATTTCTGCAGCAACCCAGGAGTTTTGGTGCAACATAAGAACTGAATTTATACTTCTTGGCATTTAACTGGTCACCCTTTGCTCCTCAGGGTAACAGCTGTATTTATGCATGAAAGCCATACTCGCATTCCTCAAGAAGTGTGTCGGCACAGATGATCCTCTGACCTCAATATATCAGCTCAGTGGTCAACACTTTCTGCCTTATGCAGAAAGAGCTTTGGTGTGCAACTCTTCCACTTGGTGAGTTTAATCTATGTATGGATAACAACAGAAAGTTCTCTACAAGAGACTATGCAGGTTTAGAGCTGCCCTTGCCTTTGATTAAATAATTGCTTGCTCCTCAAGGAGATTTGTGATCTCTGGAATCTGTATTCATAGTGTGCAGGTGGGCAGTTTGTCCAACCCAGAGGTGGCGGAGATCTTTGTGACTCCTCCTCTGTCCCTTTTCCCTAGGAGGGAAGCCAGTTTTCCTGCCTGCAGCAAGGCACCCCTTCTGATTTAGAAGTGCAAGACTACTTCTGTCATGATGCTGTCACGAGGCCATAGTTTCTGTCTAGCAACTATGTGTTACAGGAATTAGTGGGAGAAGGATGAGGCACCAGGAGGTAGCCAGTCAGTGCAGACCTTCTGAGGGCATTGACTTCTCATAACAAATTCACCAAAGGGCCATTTCAGTCTCCTTCTCCTCTCCTTGCTGTGTTGGCTTTGTTGTTTGTTGGAGGACAGGAGTTACCTCAGGAGCTCTGGGCAACTGAATAGAGGAGCTGAGCTTGGGATGTGAACTTGGCAGCTGCAGACACCAAGGAGGAGACTGCTCTCCTGAAAGTGTGAGAAATCTCTGGACAGTGACAGAGTGTGTGCATGGCATTATGACTGTAATCTGCCCTGGATGAGTGCTCCGCAGATGCCCCTTGCAGGGGCTAATTCATGTGTCTGCAGCTCTTAAAAATAAGGATGTTGCCCGATGTCCCCTGTCAGCCTTGAGCGTGGTTCCCGTCATTCCCATTAGATGCCCTGCGGTGGGAAGAGCAGGCGTCCTGGCTGCCAGTTCAGGTCTAAAAATGATGTCTGTGCAAAGTCCATCCTTGTCTGGACTCCAAGGGGCTGCTGTGCACAAGGCCTTCACACAGTTTCCTTAACAGGCTCCTTTTCACTTTTTCCAGGGACTTGCACTGTGCTTCATTTCAGAGTGATCCAGTGAATTAACATATTGTTGCTGCTGCCTGGGTAATTGCATGCCCGGGGTCTGCTCTGCTCCAGCACAGTCTTCCCGGCTTCTCAGACAGAAAGCATCCTTCTCCTTTGGCAGACAAGGTTGCAAAGTATTGCCCTGAGGCCTAGCTCAAAGACTGGAGGAATGGGAGGGTGGAAAGAGGAGAGGGAGTCTGTTTCTGAAGGTATATCTGGCTTCAAGAGCTTACCTACCAACAAGGAGCTGGAGGTGGGGTTTTTCAGTCTTTATTTCTGTACAAAGGTACTCATTTTAAGTGAAGTTGTGGTTTTCTTGCTGATTTATGCAGACATTGGTATTGGTGCAGTTACAGAAATTTAGTTTAGCACAAGTCACTATGAGGATTCAGAACTGCTTGAAATGAGCTGTCCTGGGTCACGCAAGAATTTCAGCAGAAGTTGAAACTGAGTGGTCTGATACCCTCTTTGTACTGAAAATAAAACTCTTTGAATAGGTAAGTGTAAAAATGCTTGCTGGTCTCACTTCCAAGTACGAAAATGCTCACATGTGTATAAACCCTTACAGAGTCTTCCTGTGAGACAAGACCACATCTCAGAACACACTCAGAATGTTGGTGAGCATATTATCAAAGCTGGATGGGTTTCTTAATGTGGATGCAAGTTTGCATTTTTGAAAGATGATTTTTGGTCAGGGCTGACTTCTGGTGGGGAGCTGGCATCCCTTACGCAATGGTCTCCAAAAAGAAGTTTGGTTATGTGCAACATGAGGAGGGCAGCTTTACCTCCTGTCACAGCTCGGCTATCAAGCGGAGGTGTGAAGAGGACGGGAGCATCCAGACTCAGGGCCAGTGGTGAGGAAGTTGATTTGTGGTTCTCCCACTGACTTTCTTGGTGGCCTGGGGCGATGAACCTCTCCTTTTCCACCTCCTCCTCTTCTGCCCACCCAGCACATGTGCAGTTGCCTTGTAGTTTGTATGGGTCCTTCTAAAAAGCTGGAACTTGGTAGTGCTATTGGTGAAGTCCCTTTTCATCTTCTCAGTTGTGAACATTTTCTGTCCTTTAGCAACAAAAGCTATTTTGACTGAAAGGAAGACAGTTTTCCAATACTCTTTGTGACCCAAGGGATGGAGGGGATGGTATGGCTATGTTGACAGTGTAGCTGGGTCATCCTGCACCAAAACTGTGCAGATTGTGGGGCAGAGGGAAGGCTTCTTGAGGCATCTCCATCCTGTGGAATAGAGGCTGCCACCTCCAGCAGTATATGGAGATCCCTTCTGTGATTGGCCTAGCCATGGGGCCTAGGGAATCCTGCTTGTTCTGTAACTAGATGTGTGTATTTCTGCACATACAGAGGGGAGAAAGATGGACTGCAGATGCTGCAGAGTGCTGCAGATGGGACATGGAGACAGATTCCTTGGCCACTGACGCCCCAACTGAGATGAACAGTTGCACGTGGGCCACTGTGGAATTGCCTGCAGGACTGGGGTCTCTCATGTCCTGAGAGGAACATAAGGCACAGTGCCCAGGGGTGCCTTCTGGGCCTTCATCGGTTTGGGATGTGGTTGTTTCTCTAACTCTTTCACTTGGGGGATATTGAGGTCCTTGAGTGCCAAGTGATTCCCACCCTTTCTTCTGAAGCCTTTGCACTGGTGGCAGTTAGAGGATGGCCTGTAGGATAATAGAGGCTCAAAGGATTCTTGGGTGGGTGAGCTGTGAGATCAGACCGTTGTTCATGACTTTGGTCAAGTCCTGCTTTAGGTGAACTCGGCTGTGTTCCCAGTCACCTGCCTGCAGGTGCTGGGGGTGCTGCACCCCTCAAAGCCATCTCTTACCCTGGCTGAACAAGCCTAACTCCCACAGCCTCTTCTCTTTGGGCATATCCACCAGTGCTCCTCCTTTGCACTTGCTCTAGGTTGTCCATGTGTTTCTTGTACCAAAACAAGATGCAGTGTCTAGATGGGGTGTAGTGGATGCTGAGATCTCCTGGCTGTTTCTGCTCCTGCAGCCCAGTATTGCTGTTGGTCTTTGCTGCAGTTTCTTTCCTAAGGTCCAGTTGGCCTGTGGTCCAAACAACTGTCCCAGCCTTTGAAGATTGGCAGAGCTGCTGTGACATGGAGCTGTGCCTAGATGATCACTTAAATAGGACCCCTATAAGTGTGCTTGGAAAACCTGGGTGTTTCTCAGCAGCCAGGAGGGAAGAGGAGCACAGAGGAGCCCTGGGGTGGCAAAGACTTCTCCCTGATAATGGTGTAGGCTCCCATAGGGAGAGACACATAGCCCAGACATATGAGGCAATGACCTGAGTTCTGCAGAAAAAAGCAAAGAGGTGCAGTGTTTTAACTACCACTGTCTCACTTACTCATCTGGAAAGCAAGATTTTACTTGCTGCTATGCTTCCCGTGGGGCTGTGACTGTTGATGGCCACGGAGAGCTGAGGTCCTGCAATACCGGTACACAGGGCTGTGGAAAATACTTCACTGTGCTCACCGCTGGGCTTGAACCACGACCCCTGGGAGCCATGTGCAGAGGAATAGTATGTATCTGTGTATGTATACCATTCTCAAACAAAATGCTGCCATTCCATGCTGTGCTGCCAAGTTAGTGTGTGAGTTTCAAAGCAGCAACGTATATTCTTGACGATCCAAGAGCCTTGGAAAAAGATCAATTTTTTATGCTGCACTAATTTAATAAATGTCTCTTTTTAGTGTAGGAAGGTAGCAATAAAAGACCAAAAGGAGAAAGAAAAGACAGAAAGACCTGTACTATCGTTTTGAAGGTTTTCTGCTTTTCCGTTCATGTTCTTTTCAGGAAATGAAACTGGCTATATATGGTATAGGATTGAAACCACATATCACAAGTCACTGTCAAGTTCATGAAGTGACCACATTGAAAAAGTAGTGAAAAATGGGTTCTTACTGGTGCCTTCCTAGCCTGTAGGAATCCTGGCTGCGGCGTGTGATTGTAGAAGGGTGAAGATTTGCATTTTCAAGTTGGCGGTTTTCCTTTTTGCTCTTCCACTTCCTACAAACTAATTTCGTGCAGTGTTAATTGTGAATCTGGAATGCAAATCAACTCACCTGCTTGTTTTTTCTTTCATTTTCAGATTTTCTAACTATGGAAGCTCTCCTGAGGAGCTGCATTATGTGCTGCTGCCCCTGGGATGGGACACAGAGCAAGGAGGAAGAGCTGTGATGTGCCACTGCAAGTTGCGTTTTTGAGGAGAGAGGTTTTCTGGCATGTCATGTGGTGCTGAAAGACATTTTACTCTTGGCAGCAAAAGCTTTATCCTTCTTGGGTTTTTTTGGTATTTTGTTTTGTTTTTTTTTTTTCCCCTCCAGGACAGATGCTTTTTCCTGTTAGAGATGCTTTGTATGCAAATCAAGGTGGTGCAACAAGAAAAAAGTCCTGAAAGCAATCACACCAATAAACTCAGCCCACTGGGGAATTCCTGCTTATCATTTATCTTTTTTTTTTTTTTTTTCAGTTCTTTACCAGATACTTCTTTGCTTGTGCTTTCTTACAGTCTTTAATGTTTGTCCTGCCAGACCTCTTGCTTATGAACTACAGTGCTTGCAGTTTGCAGGGCTCCATGTCAGTCTGCACAAACAAAAGGCAATAAGTGCTGGAAATTGGGGTTAACAGTCCCTGTGTTTCAGCTTGATCTTGCATTGATCTGTTTTCTGACTTCTGAAGTTCAAGCCAGACATGAGCCTCACACTAAGATTGCCACGTGCCTGTAGTGATGATCTACCTGGAAAGGTGATCCCAGAAGCCTCAGGAATGAAAAAAAAAAGAGAGACAAAAAACAAAAAGAAGTTAGCAAAAAAATTACCTAGTAACTTAAAGAGGAACAGGATTTGACCTGAGGCACCTCAGGAGATGGTGTGGGCAGCGCTGCACTAATGCAGTAATACGAGTTGATCACCTTGTTGCTCCAGCAAAGCAAACTCACATAGAATCACAGGCTGGTTTGGGTGGGAAGGGACCTTAAAGGTCATCTAGTTGAATTCCCCTGCCATGGGCAGGGACACCTTCTATCGGACCAGGTTGCTCAGGACCCCTTCCAACCTGGCATTGAACACTTCCAGGTTTGGGCATCCATAACCTCCCTGGGCATCTGCTCAGCCTGTGCCCTGTAGGCATCCCTATAAGTGGATGGGGCTGAGCAAAGCCTTGCTCTCACCAGGCTGCCACCCTGCTGATGTTACGGCAGGCTGTGAGGGTGAAAAAAAAAAGACTCAGAAACAGAAAAGGATGTGTCAGAGAGCTGCAGAATGGCATTGCCAAAGAACATTCTCATGCATGTCCAGAGATAGCCAGTGCAGCCCAGGCCTTGTTGAATCATGCTGTGGTTGTTCTGGCCTTTGTGTGGGTAACAGTGATAATCATTGTGTGTGCTGTTGGGTTTTATTGTTCGCTTTTTTTTCCTTACATGTAAAATTAACAGTCAAATTGGCATTGGTGAGGCAGCAGGCCTGGTGCAGCTTTTATCTATCCCGAACCTCAGAACAAAGGAGGGGAGAAAAATTGCTTGACCAGTTTGGCGGCCGTGCACGTAACGGTCCCGGAGTTCAAAGCAAAGGGCACAACAGTCAGATACCCAAACCTGCCTGGGCTTTGGCTGATAAGTCACATTTCAAAGTAAAAGGCAATCCTATAGGGGCTCTGCTGAGTGCCTAAAGCCTCCAGTGCTGAGTCTTCTTTAAAAGGGGATTTCATAAGGAGTAATATGAACAGAAATGGCTCTTTTGTGGTTTTACACATTCCAGGCATGCCAGAACTGTTCCTGTCAAGGATGGGCAGTCTCTGGGGTTTTGGGTTCTTTTTCCTTTTTTTTCCCCCTCCAAATATTTGCCACAAACTAGGAGCTGAAATGATCAAAAATATAAATGAGAGTTGCAAAATCATTATAGTAGCAGTAATGGAAACTGAGGCTTATACTTAAAACTGGCTGTGGGGTTTCACTCCATCTTCTGCGCTGTTGTGCTGTGAGGATTGCTACTTTTACCTGCTATGACCACTTCAGGATGGATGATTTGAAAGCAGAGCTTTAACTGTTGGTTACCCAGGACGTCAAAAAACAGTGCTTTTGGTTTTTTCAGAAGCCATACCTTTTCAGCTGAACCATTGTTAAGTCTGAATTCCTTCAGTGTCAGTGCAGTTATGTGGCCATACAGCATCTTTATGTGATGATTTCTGCAACTCTGTGTGTACAGAAATGGGGCCCAGCTGTTCCTGCTTCAGGTGCACTTTCGTTCCACACAGGTTGTGCCGGTTTGGATTGCACCTGTACACGTTAACACCGAGTTTTAATTGATGTAAGAGTTTCAATGCACAAAGTTGTGCTGCCTGAAATCTTAAAGAAGAGCACCTTTGCTCTTCCTTTAAACATGTGTTTCACATGCGGTAAAACACTAGGTGTTTTGTGTAGACCTGCCATGTTACGTGAGTGTCTAATTCATAAGCCTATGTGTCCTGTTCTTCTCCACATGGATACTGCTCCTGTTGCCATAGTCCTCTGTCTGGTGTAGTAGCAGGATCTCACGGACAGATGGCAAAGCCATGACCAAAGGTCATGCTATCACCTTACAAAAAGTATGGCTGTAAAACTGTGCAATGAAATGTGGGCTTGAGCTCCCCTGAGACACCCAGCACAAATACTCGTAGCTTTATTAGCAGCACATGCTGACCACAGCCAGCTCAGCACCTCCACGAGCTGGAGCTGCACCTTTACCTGCTCTACAGGTGAGACTAATCCCTCTGTGGGGGGAGTGGAAAATGGAGCCAGGCTCATCCCAGCAGAGTCTGAGCCACGGGACCACAGATATCCGTCCTGAGAGTTTCTTTTCAGCTCAAGTTTGACTGGAGCCAAATGCAGACAGAGGGTGAGAAAGCATCTCTTTTAAAGTGGCAATAAAAGAGACAGTGTTGGAATGAACCTTCTGGCCTGGTTTTATTAAATGTCTATATGGTTACTTGGTGGTGAACAGGAATTGGAGTGGATTTAGGACATGGTTCCTGAAGCCCCCTCCCATCCTCCAACATAGGCTGATGTTACAGAGAAGTCTCAAGGCTGATGCCTGGGCTGTTGTGGGTCTGTGGGTGGAGGAACCTAATCACCAGGGTTGTTGTCAAGTGCTGCACTTACAAGATACAAGGAAGAAGTGCTTGTGTTGATTCTGTGCTCAACATAATTATTTTTCATCTTAGAGGAATCTGGTCTTCTAGCCTTCTGGACTGCTGCCATTTTGGGTTTGTTTCCATGAAAAAGGGGAAAAAATTCTTTCCCCATCAGTGTGATTTTGGGAAACAAAAAGTCAGAAGGGGGTGTTTAGCAGTGAGCTGTCTTTTTACTAGGCCGACTTTTCAGGAATAGGCTTTGGAGTGGATTTTGTTCTGTCTACTCAAGGTCTCTGCTGTGGAAATATTTATTGCTGTGAAACTGTAGCAAGCTTTATAAGCGGCAGGAAAAACTACTTTTGTAACCAAACAAATGTGCTTTCCCTAAAGTCACACACGTGTACATTTGGAGTTTTCTTGTTTTGTTTTGTACCAAAATAATTTTTCCACTGTGTTATCTGGAGTGGGAAAATGAGTGGACCTTAAGTTGCATTTTAATATAGATTTCATCCATTTAATCACAGCAGAAGAGTACTTAGAGATTCTCTGTTATTCTTCTTTTTCTGTGTATTTGCTAAGTGTTTTGTGCCTTAGAATCTCTGTTTTCCCTCTTTTTGATGGTTTGAGAATTTTGATAGGGCAAAATTGCTTAAAAGTTTTAATGTCCTTGGGAAGGCTACAAAAATTATGGAGTAGTGAAGAGATGCAGGCAACTTGTAGAAGAGCCAGTTTTTGACAGCATGGGAAGTGGTTAGCACCTCATTGGATATCCTCACATCAAAGCTGGACAGTGGGCTGCTTGAGATACTCTGTTTGAACCACAAATTGCTGGGCTTTGGGCAGAAATCACTGTATGCAATTCTGTGGTCTTTATTAGGCAGGCGGACAGACAAAATAATTTTGCTGGTTTCTTTCAGCTCTTAGAATTTATGAATCACATAGTCAGGGTGTTCTGAGGGGGGGTTTTGAGTTTCCATGAAAAGTTTGCCTTGGTAGCATGCAGACAACAAAACTCATCTGTTCTCTTGTCCTTTCATCATGCTGTGTTGCTTTTGAATTGTTCCATACGGAGGATGAAATCAGGCTTGTTATTTAAATTTCAGTATGGGTGGCCAAAGGAGCTCTACCTTGGTTATTATGGGCCTCCTGTGACCACAGGAATGGATGGTGCCTTCTGCCAGCCCTGATTTAACAAACACCTGAGGACCAACTCATCACTGCAGCATAGCCCATGGGAATTGTGTACCGGGGGATCCTGTAGCAAGACACTGTCTGGGGATATCTCCTCGTACTCTTTAGTAGTAAGGATGTAATCTGCCCTTGTAGGCTGGTATCTGATAAAATAGCACAGTGTGGAAAAAAAAACAGCCCCACACTCACTTGTGGCAGTTAAATGTGTGTAGTTGGGAACAAAGAATTCAGGTTCCGTCTGAAGAGCGTTGGAGCCCAGCTGGGGAGCACTGTGTCAGAGTCCATGGGATCCTCATGTGTAATCATGTGAAAGTGAGCTCGTGATGGGGCTGTGAGACAGAAAGGAACCCTGCAACTTTGCAGAGCAAGTAGGAGCAGGGATGTGACTTGTGGCTTTGTCCTTTTAAAGGGGTGAGTACTTGGAAGAAGGGAGGGGAAGTGCCAGGAAGAATTCATGGAAAGCCACAGATGACTTGGGTTTGCTTTGACTGCACAGGCTTGAGGAGTGCAGTGTATTTGGTTAATTGGGATGAAGGCTGGCAAGGGGGTGACTTGATTGCCACATCTAGAGGAAGAAAATTTTGATCAGCAGGTTTGGCGTAAGGAGGAACCCTTAGAATTTCTATGTCCTTTTCCAGATTTTAGAGGGAATGTCTCTCTAGCATTGCAGGTTTAGTCTAAAATATTTGGCTTATTATGTAGAGGTTTTTGGTGAAAGGGACTGCTATGAAGTGTAGTGAAGGCAGGATGGATGATTTGGGTCTTTCTGCCTTTATGCTCAGAGCTCTGGTACTCTCCAGCACCTTCTTCCCTCAAAGAAGAGAGGCATTTTCTACCCCCCTGGGGTAGGGAAGTTCTGCCACAACACTGGGCATAGCGTAAACTGTGAGGACAAAATGCTTTGGAGCCATCTCACCTTAAGACACATGTCTAAGATATCTGACTTTCCCTCTGGTAGTGGCTGTTGTCCTCTAGCAACTATGTGGGAGACGAGAAATTTGGCTGAGATTTGTGCTCCTGTGCTTTGGATGTCTGAAGCTGTGTAAGGTGAATGCCCCTCTCACTGCGTGTGTGCATGATGAGGAGTTAGTGGAACAAAGAACCATCTGACACCACCTGAGATGAAAATACTATGGAAACTTTAATCAGCTCTCTGCAGCTGAGCAGTCCCTGGAGGTCCTGTACCAAACCTGACCCACTTGCTGAACCCCAGCAGTGCAGCACCGGGCACTCCTCTGCCTGCCTTCAGAAGAATGAAAGGACAGCAGTATAAAAAGAGACAAGTACAGGGGACAGCAATCAGTGGTAAGTCTTTAATAAAAAAGGGCTGGGGTATTTTGTTCATTATTAAAAGCAAACTCGCCTCTGTAGTATTTCTCGTGAGGTGCTCAGAAAAGAGAGAGGTGTTCACAGAGGTTTGTTTTCAACCTGATCAAATGTTTTCCCAGGTCTTCCCTGCACCCCAGCTCGTCCCATCCCAGTCTTTCCAGACATGCCAGGTTGGGAAGCAGCTGTGAGCTCCTCCTCAGGGCTGAGTTCTAATATGGTAACTGTCCTGGGTTAGAGTGCTTTGCAGGGATGGAGGGAGGGCTCTTGCTACTGGCAAGGAGCAGCATGAGTCTTTTGCCAGTTGTCCCAGTTTGCTGTCAGGATGGCCTCCCATGATGGCTCATCATGTGCCCAGCCTCCCATCTCTAAGCTCCCCAGAGATGTTACCACTTAGCCATGGCTTCAGATTAGGGCATCTGAGTGGATAAACAGCAGTGGGTAAAAATCAAATCCAAAACCTCAGGGCTTTGAGAGGATGATAGCAGTGGGCTATTTGTCGCAAACTATAACCCATATCTCCTTTCCAGGTAGATGTTGCGAAGAAGATGATTCCCATGTGCTCCTCAGAAGGGCTGCTGAGCTGCCAGACAAGCACCAAGCTTTCCCCTTCCTGTGTGTACCCATCCTGCTGGCTGCAGCCCTTGCTGGACCCTGGGAGGATGCAAGGCTCTGGCACTTCCTGGGCTGCTGAGGCCTGGCCAGACTCCCCGGGCAGAGCGATGCTCCAGGGCCTTTGAATGGCTGTCCAGAACAGTGAGGGGAAAAAACTACCTCCTCCCTGGACACAAACCACATTGATTTGCTGGTGTTTTTTCATATTTTTTTCTTTTGGCTGTCTGAAGTACAATCCTCTTTCACCTATTTGACATTAATTCACTAATGGATGGCAGAAGGTTTTGTGTTTGATTTTTAACTGAAAGAGTGATGATGCAATTATAAACCTCACGTCCATTATGTATCTTTGAACCATGTGAAAAGTGTGAGTTTTTACAGAAAACATGACAGTGGTGGGGGTTGTGGAATAAACTTTTAATGCCTGAATTTTATTCTAAATTTTGAATGAATGAGATGCATTTAATGGGACTGAGAAAGCTGTGATTTTTCCCCTTTTCTTTCTTCAGTGTTGGGTTTTTTGTTGTTGTTTTTTTTTTGTTGTTGTTGTTTTGTTTGTTTGGGGTTTTTTTTGTTTTTTGGTGATCAAAATATTTACTCACTCCACAAGTTATAATATGATTTCTCATATACTAGTTAGCGTCAAAAGAAAAGTGAAGATGTGAAGAGGCCAAACACTGAGGTTTAGTTATGTCCTATTTTGTCCTTTTAAGCTACAGCAAAATGGCAATTGTTTCATTTTGACCCACTTTCAAATCACATTAGCAAATGCATACAGAATGGGAAGGATAATCACGTGAACTTCAAAAATGCAGCAAGTCAGGACAGGAGAGAACAGCAACAATCCTGCTTTGACCATCTGCCCAGACTGGGTTGTTTTAGTGTATTCTGCAACATTTTTTATGTCACCAATAATAAATTTCCAGTGATTGGAAGGGGATAAGGAAAAAGGAGCCCCCAGCGCTCCTTTCCCCATTTTCCTTGGCTCCCTTTCAGATGTCATCAGTGTGCATCCAACAAACACTGCAGCTGCATCAAGCACTTTGTTCTCGTGTAGAGCCCATCAGTGCAGATAAGTGCAAGAGGGTGCTTGCTCTGGTCCCTGAGCTCTGGAGCCTGCCATTAGTGCCAAGGCTGAGCACAAAAGCCTCACCCAGAGGGGGGGTACATCACCTTCAGTTAGCAACAGGGAACTCCTTGCAGTACTCCCAGGGCCTGCTGAGTTCGCCATACTCTCCTGGCTTGTGGGAGGACGGACCTTTGGTATGATTTATCCAAGATTTTGCTAAGCTGCTCTTCTCCACAACAGGTCTGCTTTTGCTAAGCTGCTCTTCTCCACAACAGGTCTGCTTTTGCAGGGAAGGGATGCCAACAACTTCCTCTGGGTTTGGAAAAGTCAACTCCACAGTTGCTCTCTTCCTGGAGAAGCACATTTGATTTACCTTAGGAAATTAGTGCTTCTGCGTGGACCTTGATGGATCTAGGCTGTATGGTTTGTCTTTGGTTCAGGAGAGCTTAGTGGCATTTCTTAATCACTATCAAAACAGTTCACTGTCTGATAACTTTGGCATTCCCAGCTTTGGCCTTACAGCAGAAGCAGCAGCGCTTTTTCTTCCAGTAGTCCCTGATTTTTTTTTGGCACTTGTCAGGTGTAGGGAAGGGTGGTCTTAGTGTTGCATCTCCTGAGATCTTTGTCACTGTTATCCTCAGCCAGTGTCTAAGAAAGATGCAACGTGAGCTGGATATCTATGAAAAGCAATGGTTTTTGAATGATTGATAGGTGGGAATCTTGCAGTCTCTGCCTATCTGCGTTTCTCACTGTGAGATTGAGGCATAGCCTCTGTCTTCTGTCCTTATTCCCATTTTGGTGATAGGAAACAGGCTGGCTGAGCAGCTACAGAAAAGGGAGCAAACCCAAGGGATGTGGGATGCTGATATAGCTCCCCAGTGTTCAGAGTGATGCTGCTGGGAGTTCCCAGCCTCAGGAGAACATGGCAGTGACACTCTTGGAGTGGCTCTCTCCTGGCTGCCTTGGACCTTGTAGCCCCAGGGTATGAGCTACTATCAAAATTTAACACTGTCTCAGCCAGGTCAAGAAATAGAACTCTCTGCTATAACTGGAGGGAGATACAGCTCTGCTTGACTTCTTTTTAGAGCTGCCTAGAGTTTGTGCACAACTCCAAATCCAAAGCCTCCCTTTTCCTGGTGCCTGACCACCAGGTGACAAGCCGAGGTACAAAATCCCCATCCCCAGCCATCTGCAGAGAGAGGAGTTACCCAGGGACCAGCCCTGGCATTGCTCCCTGAAGCTCGTGGAAGTGCTACTGTTTCCAGATGTCCTGCGTGTCCCCTGCATGTCCAGTCATGTTTATTAAACCTCTGCAGCAGATTGGGATTGGGAATCAAAGGGATAAAGCACAGTTTGGGGTCTGTGAATGGTTGCAGAAATCTGGGGCAGGAAGATGGGAGCAAGGAGTGATAATGTGCAAAGCCACTGCAGGTGCTGGATCAACAGAGGGTGAACCAACCCCTTGCTGCCCTCCCACCAGCAGGCTCCCACAGAGATGTGCAATTCTAACAGCAGAGACCTGGAGGGGATTTGCTCCTGACTTTTGGCACCTCCTCTTGCCCTGGTTGGCAGCCATCATTGGACGTGTTGCCTCATGCCAAACTTATTCACAGATGCCTAATCCTCTGCAGCCAACCAGCTCGGTGTCGAGGACTTCCTTCCAGGAGCCAGATATGTCAGTACCTTTTTACATGTGGGTCTTGAGTGACTTGTGCAAGGCCAGGCAGCTTGTGGCTGAGCAGGTGTTGAAAACCAGCTCTCCAAGCTCCGAGTTGGCAGCCTTTGCACCAGGAAATCCTTCATTTAACTTTCCACCACAGCAGATGGGGTTGCATCGATGTAGGAGGGAAGTCTCCATGCGCTTGTGCATTTCTTCCCATTCTCCACCTCCCCACACTTCTCCCTGAAGGCATCTTCCCTCAAGGTGAAGAAATACTTCTCGGTGTCCAGGAGAGAGCAGAAAGGGAGCTGGATTGCCTCTGGCACCATGCACTGAAGAAAATAATGGAATAGTTTTAGGCAAGGTTCAAGGCAGGTCACTTAAGTTTGCAAACGGCTTCTGCAGGGCTCCATCACCAGCTCTTATCCATGAGAGCCTGTCAGGTGTAGCAGCAGGTTTCTCTGCCACCCCTCACATCTCTCTCCTTCAAGGTGGGAACAAACTGCCCTGGAACAGGTTGACCTTCGGCATAATTATTTCTGCCTTTTTTTTCCCCCAAGTCAGGGACACCTGAGTGAAAGCTGAGGAAAGCTAAAGCAACCTCAGCTTTTTGTCAGCTCTCCTTGCAACAAGAAAAGACTGTTCTGCTCTTGGCATTAAGTAAGAAATCAGTGTTACCATGGGAGCAAACTCCCAAACAGGTGGCAATCACACACACATTAACCTGAACCAGTGCAGGAGGCACCACGTCCCCCTGCGGATCCACCAAGGGTAGAGGAGATCTCATTACTCTTTGTTTGTGCTCAGAGTGTGGCTGTCCAGAGCATGGTGCCCAAATAGATAAGGCTGTAGGCACAGATGTCCGGTTTGATTATTCCTTTCCTTTTGCAACAAACCATATGGTACTATGGGCAGCACAGATATCTGGCAATCAAAATTCCTGGGCTCCCTCCCTGACTCCGCCATTCACTCATTTAATTTTCAAAGTGGTTTTCATGCATCAGCAAAACTTGCTGCCTTGAACGTCCTCACCCCCTTAAAATAAGAGCTCCCCCACATCACTGGAGGTGCTTTTAAATATGGTCACCATGTCTTGCTTTGCTATCACAAAATTAGGTGCACTTAATGCTGGTAAACTGCTTGGCCATCAACAGATAAAAGGCACTACAGACAGGTTGCTAATCAGTTTGATTAAGTAAAGCACCTAAAGTTTGCCACTGCTGCTGGATGGTTGCAGGCTGATCCATCTATAACCCCCAGGAGTAAGATGAATTAGGCATGATAAGGGTTGTTTGGTTTCTGGTCCGTCAACCAGTGAGTAAAATGACTCGGTGTTTATATGCCAGGTCAGAGAAAAGTTTCTTGTGATTGGAAATGATTAGGCACACTGATTAATGCTTCCAGTGCTCTTTGATCCAGACCTGCCAGTTGGAATGAGTCTTGCTGCACAGAGACATCCCAACTGCCTGGTAATGAAAGTGCAGGGGGTAGAAAATTGACTGAAAAAATGTGGGTGGGGATGGGAAGGCTCTGCTGTAAGATATGCTCTTTTTCTATCGGACTCCACGCTTGCATTCTTTGAACCATCCTCTTATTCCTGGAAGTCAAGGCAGTTTGTAACTCATATGGTGGTTGTCAGGTTTATTCATTTTAAAGAAAATGTTCAGGAGGATTGCCAAGTCGTCTAAGCTTCCAGCACTGATAAGGACCTCAGGGTCTGCTAAGTTAAGAAGAAAACATCCCAAGTCCAAGAAAAACTTCAGCATATAGCACTTTTTGAATAGTCTCAATTCTTGTGATACTGTTGTTTCTCTCAGTGTGCAGGTGGTATCTCCTTTTGATGGATGTTCTTCTTTCAGCCATAGGAATTCCCATTTTTAACCTTCAATTAGAATACTCCCCCCTTTATCATAGGTGAAATATTTGAAATAATTTCCTATGACAGGACACAGGAAGATTTTCTTGAGTAAGAGCAAATATTCTGGAGTCAATGCAATTCAGCTTTATAAGTGGTCTGGAAGGTAGGGTTGAATGCACTGTCACCAAATTTGAGGATGAGCGTAAGTTGTGTGGATATTTTTATGTGGGAAACTGGTTATAAGTACGAGTATACATCAGTTTCCTGCCTTTGTGAAGTTGTGCTGTTTTCAAGCCTATGCTGTCTTCCTGTGCATTGTTTGTATCAGTTAATATCTAATTGCAGATCAATTTCATAAAAATAGGTGCCTACGTTGCCTATTTTCCAATTTCCAGGTGGCTCCATGGTGGCTGCTTGGCTGCTGCCTGCCCTGCTGCTAATGTTCCTGTTTTCCTCTCCAGCTTGTGTTGCTGCCCTGGCATGTTACTGGGACAGGGAGCAGTGATGCAGGGTCTCTTGCAAGCCTGTGGATGGGCCAGGTAAAACACAGCTGGGCATCATCCCAAGTACCTCAAAGACTGCTGCAGCGAGTAGGTTTCCATTGTCTCAGATATCTCACTGTACTTAACAGCAACAGAGGTGTCTGCATCACGCTCATTTACAGCAAGCTAGTGACTGGGGCCAGGAAAGGGAGGAGTTTGGGGTTAGACATGCCTCCAACTCCTCGGGATAGGAATCACTGCTTATCAGAAGCAATTTTGGAGAGGTATTTCAGGTGCGACTTCCATGATGGAGACAATTTCACACTGGTGGAAGCCATCCCCAGTGGTGTGTGACAGCTCTTGGTGGCCCCAACACCTCCCCAGCCACATGGCCCCGGCACTGCTCCAGCTCACTGCCAGCCTACTTGCTACCTTGCTTGTCTGCCACAAGTGAGACAAGAAAACGTTGGCGTGACTGATAAACCCATCTTCCTTATCATGCTCATCTTGGTATGGATCCTAGCAGGGAGGCAGTGGGTGGGAGAGTGAGTTTAAAGGTGGCTGGCCAAAAATTAGACAGCTCAATCATTTGCCTTGTTATTGCTACCACAGTTAACCCTTTGGCTGCTCTCCCTAGAGTAGGGTATCTGTGAGGCTCAGTTTGTCTCTTAGGCTCATGGCTCAAGCCATGACAGATGTTTCTCTTAGGTGGGACCTTTGGTCACAGCCAGTTTTGCCTTTACTGGTAGCAGTTACCTTTTTTTCCTCTTTCATGAGAGGTTGCTGCTCCCAGTGAGAGGCCAGGCCATGCGTGCCTGACCATGCCCATGAGGTGAAGGGCAGGGCTCATGCTTTAGGCAGGCGTGACATGGAGCATAAAACAAAACCATGGTTGGGGAGGCATGGCCAGCAAGAAGCACGAGACTCACAGCCCCTCTGGGCAGGGTTAGACTGGGCAGACACCTGGCAGAGAGAGTGTCTGCCAGGTGTCCGGGTTAGGGTGCAACCCTGTGCATTAAAAGTCTGGGTGTGTGAGGGCTGGAGCTGCTGTCTGAGTTAGTGAGAGATCTTAAAGATCTTTGTATGTTGGACATCCATGGAAGGAAATTGCTGTTGGATTCTTACTGCTCACTGCTCCAAATTGAAAAGCTCAGGAAAATTTTGGTGGAACTTCCCTAGAACTTCCCTAGAAGCCAGTTGCACCCATTGCTTCTTCTTCTATCATAGTGCATCCTTGTGAAGAGATGTGTGTCCTCCAGCGCTACTTTTTAGGTATTGGAAGGCAGTGATTTGATTTCCCCACACTAAGCCTTCCCTGCTAAAATCTGAGCAAGCAAAATGCATTCAGTTGTAAAGTTCTCCACTCCTCTAATCTTCTTGGTCCCCTGTGGACCATCTCCAGGCTTTCATTGTCTCTTGAACTGAGGAGAAACTGGACAGTATGCTCCAGGTATGGCCTAACAGGTGCTGGGCTGAGTAGAAAAATCACATCTCTTCCTCTACCAGCAGTAGTCTCACTAATTCAGCCCAGGATGGTGTTGGCCATCGTTCCTGCCAGGATACTTGGCTGGCTCATGTTCCTCTTGCTGTCTGCCAAGACACCCTGTGCCTCTTCAGCAGAGCAACTGTCCAGCCAGCCAGTGCCCAGCTGGTGCTTCTGCTTGGGATTATTCCATACCAGGTTCAGGACTTGACATTTATCTCTCCTGAACCTCATGTTAAGCTTCATTCTTCTTGGCCAAATCTCAGCAGCCCGTTGAGGTCTCTATATGGTGACTTTTTCTTCCAGCACTGCTACCTCTTCACCCAGCTTAGGCTCATCCTCAAATTTGGTGACAGTGCATTCAACCCTACCTTCCAGACCACTTGTAAAGCTGAATTGCATTGACTCCAGAAGAAATTAATTTGTGCCCAGCTGCCAACATGACTTTGAGCCTTTTAACTTTTGAGCCTCTGAACCAAACAGTTATTCAGTTCCTCAGCCATTTTGTGTTTCATCAGCCCAGACCTAAATTCTAAAGGTGCTTATGTTGATGGTGCTCGTGTTGATGGTGAAATAATCCTATCTGCAGATCTAGGTGAACTAAAGTGCGGTTCTGTGTAGCTTGAGCTATCTTTAATATTGCTCTTGCAAGTTTAATTTAGCAGGGACTGCTTTTTGGTCTTGCATGCATTCAGCAGTCTGAATTTTGGCCTGTCTGCCAGTACCTGGAAGCCAGGTCTCTCCAAAGAGTGAGCTTGGTTTCAAGGGACTGTTGTGATGTTGCATGCAGCTGACTGGTACCATGATGATGGGGTCCTTAGATGGAGTTTTCACCTCGTGAGATGTAGAGTTCTTTTAGGTGAAAGGAATGTGTGAAGTTTGCACAGACCAAGCAGTATGTGGCCTAGTTTTGGACTTAGATTGATATCAATAATTATATATATCAATATATACATTGTTTAGTCAATGCAGTTATTTGGCATGATTACCCCAATATACAGCAACATACACTCTCAGACTTGTATGCTTCTTCGATGTTTCAAAACAAGATATACATCTTTAGCTCAGACTTTCCAGTTTCAAAATACTAGGAGTTATCCAATGATACCATAGTAGTTGCATTGGAACTTGAGTTTTACGTTTTTATAATTACCACATTACATAGGAAATACCTTCTCACCACCATCAAAGGATGGGTCTTTATGCTCCAATTCAACAAGTGCCCAAGTCCATATATCAATTGGTGGGTCACAGTGTGGCTTCTGGGAAGACCAAGAGGAGGATAGCAAGGGCTGAATAGGAAGTTGTTGAAAGACCAGGGAGGTTCATGTGAGGCCTCTGAATGGGACTGTCTTCCTAGGCAGTGACTTGTTAACATTCAGCTGCACATGGGTGTCCTTCTTCTGCACCAATGGATTCAAATTTTAAGGTGTAATTGCAATTACAATTGTAATTGTAAGGCAACAGACATGACATTGCTTAGCACTGTTATTAATATTCACAGAGCAGGTAGCTATGTGCCTTCCCTTTAGGAGAGTGGAAACCTGGCATCCACCCAGGCTCTGTTAATACCAACCCCAAGTTATTTCAAGATACTAAGAAGGGAACTGTTCTTTTATTCCTAATTTTTCTGTTCTGGTTGGGTTTCTTTGTTGTTGTTGTTGGGGTTTTGGGGTTTTTTTTGTTTGTTTTTTGGGGTTTTGTTGGTTTTTTTTGGTTTTGCTTTGTTTTGTTTTGTTTTGTTTTGTTTTTTTCCCTCCTCACTAGAATTACCTGTTTCTGGTCTGTCTGGAAAGGGTCAATAGAAAACAAGATTCCATTGGAACATTGAAACATGTCATTGCAACACCTGTGGTCAGTATTATGTGTGTATACATTAATAGTCAGCTGAGTCTACATAAACATAAAGAATGCCTGGTTTTGGCCCAGCAAGAAGTGGCAGCTATTTGCACTGGTGTTTCCCCCATGCTGTGGGCTACCTGCTGGCTTAGCAGAGGTGGAATAGTTTGGGGTGTCATTTACTTGAAGCACTTTGTCATGTCCTCCCACAAGCCCTCCCTCCCTCTGTCTGGCTGCTTGCAGGTTTTCAATGAAAGGCCCTGTTCACACATGCAGCAACTCAAATTATCTCTAAATAAACCAGTATATGTGGAGAGTAATTCATGAGCACTTCCAGCACAGTGATAAATGGCAGGCAGGGCCAGTGTGTACAAGGTGGCCCCTCAGGCATGTGTCTCAATCAAGTTGTGCAAAGATACTGTAGAAGGGTGTGGAAACATGACCTTAAAATAAGAGCTGTGTCTTTTGGAGCTTTAGAGACCTGATTGCTACAGACATGCAGTATTTGATCTGTCACCTCTTGTCTAATATTTTATTTCCAGAACTTGACACATACTTCAGGTTTTACCCCCTGTTCCTCCCCATGTGACTACCAGTCTGCTTCCTGAAAAAACAACAGTCACCTTAGCCCTTTAAAGACACCTTAAACAGCCAGGTGTGATAAATAATAACAATAAATTTGAAAAGTTTATGTACTGACCAGCTGTTTTCCAGCCCTTGCTGACAAAATTCTTGACGAGCAGTTTAGCTTTGCCTTAGCAGATGCTATTCTTCTGTGATGGCCAAAAGGGAGAGGAAAAGTCTGCAAATGCAAGAGCTGTAGGAGGTTGTGGCCAGGTTTATCCCAGTAGGTTAAATAGGGACAAGGCATAACCCTGGGCACTGCTGTATACCTGTCTGTTCTGTAAGCTGTTAGCACGGCTCCAGCCCCAGGTAGAGCTTCTGCGGACAGTGCCTGGGCACCATCTGTGGATGCACACTGGCCAGAGGCCATCACCAGTAGTAATTAGGCAGCAGGCACCTTGTTCTGAGGATGTGAAAGGGCTTGGCTGTCTGGATATGAGCTGCTGGGCAGTTGGTTCCAATGCCAAGGGATGGAACCAACTTGTCTTATTTACATGTATGGACAAGATGAGGATTTTGGAACAAAGGAGCCTCAGTGGTGAGGTAGAACAGATGTGAATTTTGCAATTTGTATTAAACTTTCAAGTACTGCTTTCAGATACTGTCTCTCTTGAAAATACTGTGCTTGCTGAACTTCTGTTATTGCTCTCACATGGCAAGGAATGAAGAAACCCTTGGACTTCAGATGGTAGACATAAAATAATGTGAAAGAAATGTTAAATGACTGGGGAGGAGTTTTGTTCTGGTCTACAGGCAAATTATAGGAGATTCATATATTGCTGATGATGCAAAGTGTGGTGTATCTATTTGTGAGAAGAGGAAGAAGGCACAGAAGGAAAGACAGCTCAGAATTATGGGAATATTAAACACAAATGATATGCAACCTGCTGTGCAGTGTCTTGCATGTCACATAATAGTGTCTATGCTATGTCTGTACATATCTGTACTAGTGTCTATTTTATTATTAGGAATGATAAAAAGCATCCACTGTAGTCAAACTGGTCATGCTTGTTGACAAAATGACTATTTTTCTACTCTTAAAATTCCAGCTGAAATTGATCTGATTCAATGCTATAAAGCTCATCCTTCATAAACCAGCAGTCCTGGAATCCAGCACAGATGAATTATGGATGAAATGTATTTTTGCCCATTATGTCAATGTTTTGCTTATACTGGGGAAGCCAAAATTGAACACAGTGCTCCAGATGCAATCTCACAAGTGTCAGATAAATGGAAATTAAAACTTCTTTCAACTTACACAGTTGTCTCACCATAGGAAGTAGCCTGGTTGGTCAGCCAAGAGATCGACAGCACTCTGCTTGTCTACACCGATGTGAGAGGTTATCTCCAGAGGAATTGGCATGTCTTTGGCTAAGGCACTAAGCTTAAAAATGTGCCTGGCTTGAAAAGTAGAAGGTGGACCTTGGTCCTGCCTGTTTGTAGCACATTGGTGAATCTTCGTCCTGTTAAAATGGAGTCCCATGAGCATAAGACACATGGTCTAAACAAAGAAGGAGGCAAAAGGGATTATTTTGGTATTTCGGAGAGCTTAGTGTATAGGATGATCCTTTGTCTGTCCCGAATGTTCTTTGAACCTATTTCTGTGTTCATTCATCTTTTGTATCTCCTGCTTTTTAACAAAACTAGACCTGAAGGGACATGAAACTTGGCTGAGGTGCCATGCTATAGCTGAACTGCTCTGCTTAGTGGAGCTGCGTAAGTGTTTGCAACATGTTTGCAGCATGGTGTAGTGAACAACCATGTGAATAAATAAGTAGCCCTAAAGTGCTGAAAATGAATGCCCTTTGATGGATTGAGGGGCTGGGGGAAAAATGCCCCCTCGCCTTGCATCCTTTCATTATCCTTTCACACCAAGGTGGGTGAAGGGGATCCTTACAGGGGAGTCACAAAGCTCTTGTCATGTTCCCAAGGTCTGAAATCAGTTGACAAAATGTACACTGAGCAACCCAAGAGCCTCTCCTCTCAGGCTGGGAGGTCTGAGCACTGCCAAAAGCTTCTGGCCCCCTCTCCGAGCCTGATGCTTTGAAAGAATATCGTTGGCTCCGTGACACTGTGGGTCTGTTGACTTGTGTTTGTATGTTTGTGCTGGGATGTGTGCACAACTCAAAAGCAGGTCTGAGGTTAAGTAAAACCCCTTGCTTGGTGGGGAACCTTGATCAACATGTCACAGAACGTGACAGCTTCCATAATGGTTTTTAAAAAATGTGCACAGGGTTAGCTGCCAGCTTCCAGGGAGGGATATGTGTAACCACTTGAAATATTCAAATTCTGAGCTCTGCCATCTTCTCTACAGAAGTTTTGAAGACTTTGTTTAATTTCTCTATTACAGCCAGTTACTGTATTATTATCTGACATCTTTGAGTTTTGTGTGGCTTACTGAAGGGGTTTTCGTATCAGAGACTTAATATAGGCTTTACTATTTTGGTTTTTTTCCTAGTGTTCCAACTTTAAAAGAATTTGGGTTCTTTTATTTCTTTCTTTCATTATATATGTCTCTCTTTATGGGCAGATATTTAATACTTTTGAAAATTTACTCCTTTTATCATGTCTTAATTCTTAATTCATCTAAAACCATGTCCCATTTTGAATATAGGCCAAACAGCCCTGCCATGACATGACACACTTTTCTCTTGGTTGGGCACACAGTTTAACTCAGCACAGATGCATTTGGAGGTAAGGGTGATAAAAAGATACCTAAGCTGCAAAGAAACAACAAAGTTCTGTCCTACATACATTAGTTGTAGCATACTCTTATGTCCCTCCAAGACAGGGAATGTGGATTGTGCTCTTTATGAAAGGCCTGTATAAGCATTAAATGCTGGAAATAAAAAGATTATTGAGAATGATTTTGCAGTCATTATAGACTTATATTTCAAGAGTAATATGACTGGTGGCGTCAGTAATAATAACCAGAGTAGGCCTACCTTTCACATACTCTCATAAACAAGTGTTGGGTAAACAAGTGTTGCGGTATTTACATGAAAAGAATACGCGTGATGCACAAAAAAATATTTTATTAGATAGGCAGAAAGCCAGAATGATACCATGACCTGCCTACTACCTTCTAAGGTCACAGTCATCTCTTCTGCCAGTATTGGAGTAATTTGACACTAATCTCATTTGCTGCATACTTTTCAGTAATATACTTCTGCTACACATCTTGAAAGAGTTTGAAAGTAGTGTTAAACTGGTTCTCCCATCCCCACTGGACCTCAGTGCAAATGAGAAATGAGAATCAGGTAAAAGGCTTATGAAAACAACTATTTTTGGCTTAGCCCTGATAGGACAACAACTCCGTTGTTCTGCTCTGATATTGTCAGTGTGACTCATCTGTAGAGGACTTTCTGGCCCATTTTCTTTAACAATGTGCTCTATCCAGAGAATTGCCTGGGACTTTCTAAAACTGGAAACACTGAAAAAGAACAGTTTGCCTGTTTGTTGAATGTTGCTAACCCTTTCTATACCATCTGACCTCAAAAGGTAGAATATGTGCTGTCTTATGCAGGAAGGTGTTTTCAACCAGAAGCGTGTTTTTATGGACTTTTTCTTCCTGCTGGTGGATGGGGATTGTGGAGAGATCAGATTTTAAGGCTGTCATGGAGACTTAATTCAGGTATCCTCAGAGACTGAATAGCTGATGGCTGCTTCAGCATGGGAAGAATGGTCAAGACTGGATGATGCCGCTCTGAACCTCATCTGGCCTCTGATGGTACCTTGAAAGCCTTGGGTTTCAGAGGATTTTCCTGGTCTTTGAGATTCCCAAAGCATGAGGACTGCTGCTGAGCTTTGAGGGTGCCACCACTGACAGAAATGTGATGCTCAGCAGAGAGCCCAGCAATATTTCCTCCTTTAGTGCCTTGTCTCGGATGCAGAAATGCCACTTTCCCCTAGACTGGGAAAATGTTTTCTTCAGTCACTCAAATACCAGAAAACAATGCATTGGAGAGCAAGGGTTCAGGGAACTCAGTCTTGCCATCCTCCCAGTGAGGATATGTCCCTTCCTTTTCACTTGTGTGTTTTCCTTGAAGATACAAACTCAGGTTGCAGTTGAGTAAGTGCTTACTTAGTGTAACACTGAATAATCTCTCTTTCAAGGGCTTGAAGTACTACATTGAATTAGGACTTTAGAAAAGTAAAAGCCAAGCTCCCTTTGCCAAGAGGAGCTTCCATTTATAGAGTCTGGAAGTGGTCTGACATGGACATTGGTGACCCGCTTTGTTATTTGTGTGTGAAATTTGGCTCTGCTGAAACCAGTGGCAAAATTGCCGTTACTTTAAGAGTCCTGAATTTTATTTTCAGTATGGTTTTTTGCATTACTGTTTTTCCTATAACATTTGATATGTTGGCATAGAGAATATGGGGAAAATATTCATGTGATTGAGACACTTTCCATAATGGTAAGGGGTGGGCAGATGTCACTGTGGGAAGATACATTCAGAGTCTTGCCTGGCACTTTGAAATGCTTTTAATTTTTCCTATCTTCAGCCATGCTTCAGCCTTCAAGGTTAAACTTGTGTATGAATGGCAGGTCTTATTATTTTCGAGTGTTCTGTGTTTTTCTTCATTATTTAGATACTGAACTTCCAAAACATTCCTCTTAGCAGGGCAATTCATCCTCAACTGGATCTTAATGAGACCAGTGCTTCCTTTCCTGGGAAAGTATGTGCCTCTGGTCAGAGAAGCCCACCTTTCACAAACCACAGATACAGCTTGTTTTTTCAGTGAAGCACAAAGCACACAGCCACTTGCAAATGTTAGTTTTCTTAGCATGAATCAAATATGCATTTTGTAAATGTGGGACAGACATGTTTTGATGTGGGTCTTGAACAGGGCTTCAGTATAGAGATAGCTCATCTTTAATTTATAGTTACCTGCAATTGAACCATTCCAGGAAAAGCCATTTTGTGGTTCTTGGGCCAGGGAAGAAGAAGGATAAAAACCTTCTATCCTAAACAGGAACAGGTACGAAAGGCAGAACAGATCTATGTTCCTTAAATAGGGCACTTAAAATGTTTTCATTATTAAAATCACGGAGAGATTTGTGCTAAGACTCTTTCAGGTATCAGCTCTTCTTTCTCTGGGAAAAAAAGAAAGACTCCTTTTTTTTTGTTTGCTACCTCTGTTGCCACAAGCAAATTCAGTTAAGTTCAGCTGGCAGCCAGTCAGCAGTGCTGTTCCCCTGGGCACGGTACTGGGGCCAGTTCTGCTTAATCTCATTATCAATGATATTGATCAGGGGATCAAGGGCACCCAGTAAGTTTGTGGACACCATTAAGCTGGATTGGGCTGTTGATCTGACAAAGGGTAGGAGGGCTCTGCAAAGGGATCTGAACAGGCTGGGTTTATGGGCCAAGGCCAATTGTATGAGGCTCAACAAGGCCAAGTGCCAGGTCCTGTACTTGGGTCACAACAATCCCCTGCAATGATACAGGGAAGGGGCAGAGTGGCTGGAAAGCTGCCCAGAGGAAAAGGACTTGTGATCAACAATCATGGCTGAACATGAGCCAGTGTGTGCCCAGGTGGTCGAGGAGGCCAGTGGCACCTGGTCTGCATCAGAAAGAGTGTGGCCAGCAGGGCAAGGGTAGTGAGTGTCACCCTGTGAGGCCACACCTCAAATCCTGTGTCCAGTTTTTGGCCCCTCACAACAGGAAAGACATTGAGGGGCTGGAATGTGTCCAGAGAAGGGCAATGGAGCTGGGGAAGGGGCTGGAGCACAGGTCAGATGAGGAGCAGCTGAGGGAACTGGGGGTGTTTAGCCTGGAGAAAAGGAAGCTCAGAAGAGACCTTATCACTTTCTACAACTCTGTGAAATGAAGTTGTAACTAGGTGAGGGTGAGTCTCTTTCCTACGTATCAAGTATTAGGACAAGAGAAAATGGGCTCATATTGTGCCAGAGGAGGTTTAAATTGGATATTAGGAATAGTTTACTAATTTTTTCACTGAAAGGGTGTTGAAGCATTAGGACAAGCTGCCCAGAGAATTGGTGCAGTTACAATCCCTAGAGAGATTTAAAAGATGTGTACATGTTGTACTTCAGCACATGGTTTAGTGATGGACTTGGAAGTGCTGAGTTAACAATTGGATTCAACAATCTTAGAGGTCTTTTCCATCCTAAAGGATTCTGTGATTTTAGGATGTAACCACAGGTTTTAATCTGGTCATGAGATCTGCTGCAAAAAATTCCCTGGCCTCTCTTGTGCCATTTTGACTTAGTTGAATCAAAATGGCATTTTTGGCCTGAAAATTCATCAATCATTTGAGTCCAACCAAAACTTTTAGTCATGTGGTCTGTTTATAGAGGGAGTTACAGTCTTTTAAGAATCAGAACCATTTTATGAACAGTAATTGCTTCATGGTTTCCTTCTACACATATGCAGCCACCACCAAGGATGAGGAATGTCTTGGGTTTTTGTAAGGGATATCAATGGCAAAGATGCATTTAAGCAGCACGAAATCTTAAAAAACTGGAATTTTATCATAACTTTGTATTCATGCTTCTAAAAGAGCTATGGGATTTTTTAGGGATCTGTACTTGTTGGTCTGTAGAGCACCAGCAGTAATCATAGAATTATAGCATTTATTAAGGTTGGAGAAGACCCCCAGGATCATGAAGTCCAACCTTTGACAGAATAGCACCATGCCCAGTAAACCATATAATCATATATCTTTTTTACCCAGGGATGGTAACTCCACCACTTCCCTGGGGAGCCTTCCAATGCTTGACCACTCTTTCAGTAAAGAAAATTTTCCTAATATCCAACCCAACCCTCCTTTAGTGCAGCTTTGGGTCATTTCCCGATGTCCTATTGCTCGTTGTCACCTTTGGATTGTTTTGGGGTTAGTGCTTCTGTACCAACCGTGGTAACACATTGCTGGATTATCATTACCTTGGCCTGGAATATCTCAGTGCTCTTTGATCAGCAGTTGGGTGAGAGAAATTTCATTGTACCCCTTGTGTGGTACTGCAGCCGCCTGTGTACTGCAAATACAGCTGCGTGTCTGGTAGCACTGCCTGTGTGCCTGTCCCTGTTCAGACTGGCTGGTCGGGCTCCTTGCTGAAGGCTGTTACTGCGAGCAGCAGAGTTGTTCTGCACTGTGGTATATTCAGCCTTTACTAATGCTAACCACAGCTTCTCCTGAAAGGAAAATGGGTCCTTGGCTAATCTGTCAGAAATTGGCTTGTCCTAAATCATAGGAACAAAGAAAAGCTTGTAAGGAAACTGCTGCACTATCTCTATCAGTCAGCCTTTCTTTATTTCCATTACATGCAGCCTTGCTTATGTCTCTGACACTTAAGAATATTCAAATTCTGCTCTTCTTTTCTTTTTCTTCAGACCAATTGTCTTTAGGTCTGATCCAGACCCCAGTTAGTTTGAGGGAAGTCTTCCTAATGCTGTTGGCTAGCTTTGGATCCTCTCCATTGCTTGCATCGCTCTTTAGTAAATCAGAGGCACATGTTTAACTTCTTAGAAAGCTGATCTCAGGAAGGTAGAAATCAGATAATTCCAGTGTAGCACCTCACTGCTCTGCGTGAAACAGATCTGTCAGAGGGTTAGTCACCCCAAAGAAAGAGATAACAAAGGAAGGATTTTCTCCTGAATATAGTATGTTTTCTAATATTTTCTATTAAATACAATCCAATAGAAAATATAAAAGAGAAAGAAATCTTTTGTGCAGCTTGCTTCCTCTTCCCCACAGACAAATTCCACAGGATCAACTTCTTACACCCCTACTTGAAACATCCTTACTATAATAAAAGACCTAAAAACTTAGTCAGATCTCACCATTTAATATATGCCAACAGGGTGAAATGGACCAAAAGTCTAAATTAGTACTGTCAAATATCTGTAGGAACTAAGGAAATGGGTTCCAAACCCTTAACCCAGAATCAGCAACAAATGTGGATTTTTGCTTTGGAATTTTGAGGGGGTTTTTTGTTTGTTTGTTTTGACTTTGTTTTGGTATTATTATTATTATTATTACCCTTATCACTGAGGAGGAGTCTTTTATGGAAATAGAAATACTGCTTATTTCTGACTTACTGGGCTGAGGTCTAAATTAAAAGAGCAGCTGATTTTCTGAAGTCCCAAAGGGATAGAAGAGCACAAGAGCAAAGGGTCCTTGATGGTGGCTTAATGGAGAAACAGGAAAAGGACAGAGAGAGTCACCAAGGAGCAAGTTCCATGGTGCCTCCACCATGTCAGGGTTTGTGCATGGGTTACAGTGCCATTGCACCCCAACTTTGGAGCAAAGCATCACTGAAGAGGACAGCGTGTGAGAGCTCCTGGCCAAACATGTCTGGAAAAAGGGACAGCTACCACCAGCACTCCAGACAGATGGGATCAGCTGCTGAGGGAGAACCTGAGCTGGAAATGGGGGTCTCTAGAACTCCAGCTGCTCTCCATCTGAGCTGTTCCTCTTGGTGCCTGGTGGGCCATGTCACAGAGTGGTTCTGGTCCTTGGATCAGATTGGGCTTTCCAAGAGCACTCAGGAGCCTTCACTGGAAGAGGGCAAGCTGAGAAAGCTGCAAACTCAGCTTCTGCTTGGGCTGAAAAAAAAATTCAAAGAGGGCAACTGTATGGGGTGGGTGGCAGGTTTGAGGGGTAGAAGGTAGTGTGATAGGGAGTGTGGCTTGGTGTTCCCCTCGTTTTCCTAATGAAATGGTTTACTATCTTTAATTTGGTACATTATAAAATGAATCTTGCCTGTGTCAGAGGCAATCTCAGCTGTTCTCCTAGGCATCTGGGCTGGGAGTAGTGTTGATTTTACTGCTGGTCTTCAACAGAGACCTTTGGAGGCTAAACCTGGCCCTTTGAGGCTCGGCAGAGATGTTGCAGGTGAGTTGTGTCTTGCTTTTGAAGGCCTTTCTGGAGCCTCTGGATGCTACTGAAATGCTTACATATAATAACAACAACATGGGCTTCTTTTCTTCTTGTGCTGAGTGAGGTGTTACCTTTTGGAGATGGCATCTGTGTCTGCCTGGAAGATCACTGGATTTAACATGGGAATGATCGGGAACTGGTAACAAAGGTGTGAGTACTCCAATCCTTTTCCACAGAAAACCTGAACTCTAATAAAAATGTTTATTTATTGTTTTATCTTGGCTTGTTTTCAGGTCTTTTATATTACTATACAGCTACAGAGATTTAATTAAGAATATTGAATGTGGTCAACTTTGTGCACACTAAGGATGTGATGAAAACAACATCTACTGTAAAAACCCTTAAATAGTTCTGTCAGTCTCCTCAAAAAGAGGAAACTTGGTGTTTTCTAACCAGTATTTTCCTATAATGAAATAGGATTGGGGGATTTTAGAGGATGATAAATTGACTATGAGTCAGTGGGGCAACATTGTGCTAAAGAAATCTGCTCTACTGTACTGCAGATAGTGTGGGGTGTACTTCAAAAACGAAACAAAAAATTAGCCAGACATTCAATTTTCCGCTTTCTTCAGCAGTGACTGGACCACAGAATGCAGTTTAGGGCTTCATGTTATAGAATTGGACAAGTGACAGTCCAGAGCTGAGACCACAGCACTTGTGGAAAATAATAATCAGTATTTTTGCAGAGGAGAGTGCTTCCCTGGCGGGAAGAGAAGTGAATGAGAACACCTCATGACAATTACACACATAAACACTCAGACTCTGCAGCAAGACACCTGATCATCAGAGATGCTCTGTCTCCAGGATCCTGCTCTGTATATGATTAGAGCTGCAAAGAAACAGCAAATAGAACAGCATGACACCATCTCAATGTGAAAATGGAAACCCAGCTGCTTTGTTCTGGTTCTTGCCTTTGCATCTGTTCTACATTGCAAGAAGGCTGAGACCAATTCCTAAATAGCCAAACACAGTCAGCAAAGCATCCTGTGTGGTTTAAGCCCAAATTCTTGGGGAAGAATTAATCTGAAGGGTGCATTTTTGTTGTCTTAACTGGCAAACAGTTGATCTGACAAGAAGCCTGTGGTAGTGCTGAAAGCTCACAAAAGTATTTCAGAAGCATCTTAATTCATGGCTCATATCTCAGTTTGTACCTCCACATTACTGATTGCTGTATATTAAATCTTTCAGCATTTGAGCCCAGCTGCCTCTGCTCTTTCCAACAATAAAAATGAAGGTCACTTCTTCTCATTAGTCAGTAAAAGCTGAATGTAAAAATAACATGCTGATGTTGCTGCACGGAAGTGTTTAAGTTGGATTAAATATGAGAGAAAAATAAATCTGGGAAGACCAAGCTACAAAGGGAATTGCAGATTCACTTTCCAGTCTGAAAGATTTTTAGGGCAGAGACTGTCAATTATTTTGTTTGTACAACAGTCTCAACATAAACGGGGCCTCTAGCTGCTTCCACAGTGTAAAGTATCGATGCTGATAGGATCCACAAAAGACATGTGCCTAGCTTTAAGCACAGGGGTAATAAAACTGACATCTAAAGGAATCCTTTAGCCCAAAGTTAAATATGTGCTTATGTTCTTTGGGCTTCTGGTGGCCGCTTTAGGGCTTATGTACCTGATGAGATCTTGAAGTAACAAAGCTGGCCATGCTGTGACAGAGGATGCAGATCTGAATAGACACACTTGGGAGCTCCAGATAATTCTTATGACCTCTCAGAGAAACTCAGCCCTGTTGACTTCGCAGGAAACCACTTGAAATAGATAGTCCTTATCCAAAGTGACAGCAGGTACACGATCCTAATAAAAGAAACATGGACCCGTTGCACATCATCCTGTCATTGCGTTACCTTCCCTGACAAAGGAAGGCGGCACACCGTGATCTGAAAGAGATCTGAGGTGACACGGCACCTGACAAGACATCCTGGCTGATGGAAAAGGAGCTGGGAGGCAGGGAGGGTGGGAAGGAAGCGAGGCTGGAACCAGCTAGAGCTGAGGCTCAGCACTTGCTGGTTCCTTTGTGTTGGGTGGTCTGTGCCTGCACTCCCAGTGACAGATGTGAGCTCGTGAGATGCCAAAACAAGCCTTGACTAAGCAGAAATAACAAAAAGAAAAAAAATGAAGAGAAAAAAGAAGTTAATAATCCTCAGGCTCTGGGGTCTTTTTGGCTTGCTATTTTTCACCAGCCTTCAAACAACCTGTGCTACAACAGATTGTAAACCCTTACAGATTTGCTAGCTTTTGCCTTTTGGAAAAAGCCTTGCTTTCTTTTTGGCTCAGCTTACATTCCTTTTCAGCCATCTCTCCCTCTTTTGGAGGTGGAAGTTTGCAATGTATTATGCATGATGTTATTTAAACCTCTGTGTTGATTGTGGTTTCTACAGGGGCCCTTTTTTTGATGTTGTTCTTTTTGAATGTGTCACCTGCCTTTGGAGCAAGACACTTCTGGCTTGGCTGTCCTTGCTGTGAAATGGCAGAGGGAGCAGCATGAGAGGAGCCCTGAGCCCTGCAGATACAATACCATGATGATCAGCAAAACCTACCTGATCACACCTGTGTGTCCTGCCTGGGGCGTTTGTGCTCTCTGCATCCTTCAGTCTCCCTTCTCTGGTCTCTCTTTCACACACTTGCCCCTTCCTGGGGGATAAGTTACAGGCAACCTGTTGGAGGCAGTGCCTGTGCTTCCAACCAGAGGAACACTCTTCAGGAGGGTGAGCATGCATCAAAGGCATGCAGCTGCTAGGAAGGAGCTGTGGATTTTCCCTTTTCCTTACTCTTCCTGGGCAAAAGAGAAAGAAGCTTTGTAATGCCTCCTGTTTATCTCTTTATCTCCCCACTTGAAGTGCAGACCTGAGGGGCAACTTTCCATTCCTTACTGTTGTCACTATGTGGTTCTTTCTTTCAGGAATAAGGTGACAAAAACCTTTGGGAGATGCACAGCAGGAGCCCATGAGAGATCTGCCCCTGATGAGCGCACAGGAGTGGTCTCTGACCTCTGCAAGCAATGCTCTACTCACCCCAGTGCCTCTGGTCCCACCTCTGCATCCAAAAAAATGAGATTGATTCCTCAGAGAGAGGAAGCATGGCCCAGTTTTCCCAAGTACTCAGGAGAGGGTGTGGCTCTGCAGAAGGAAGGTCAGTCTTAGGGCATCCAGTGCAAGGTGGCAGCTCTTGCTCCTTGCGCTTGGAAGGAGACCTTGGCTGAACCTGGAGTCCATCTGAACTCTGCTGGTTCAGGGGTGGCATGCATGGCCACCCATACTTTTGAGACCCACAAAATACTGAGCCCTGTCACCAGAAGAGAATTTGTTTCTTCCAGCTTCTGGCTGCATCCTCAAAGCCTTTCCCTTTGGGAGGAGTTTTTTTCAGAGCCAAGGGGTACATATCTCCTCCATGGAGTCATTGTTGGAGCTGTGCTCACAAGGCACCATGTTATGGGCAGAGCAAAACTGGTATTTCAAACTGGAAGAAGAAAAAAGACAAAGGGAGTTACACAGATCAGGAAGCCTTGGATGAGTGAATGACTTTTGCCCCTCTGCTGAATTGTGTCTGTTAAGTCTGTTGCCTTTTTCCCAACCTGGAAATGAAACTCGAGATAAGCATCAAGCACACAATTTCGTTGTAGTCAATCAACCCTACCTAGGGCAGAGACCTGAGGTGAGGAGATGCCCTTTAAACAAGGAAGATGTAGGAACTGTGTGCTCCTCAAAAAGCTGTTGGAGACCTCAGGGACATTCTTGCAGAAGGCAATGTTGCTACATCTTCACAGCTTCCCATTCACCAAGCTCCATGTGCTGCAGTCTCACTTCTTGGTTGCAGTGGAAATTGTCTCCCAAATACAGAAAACTCCATGCTCTGGTGTGCCAAGCAGCCATGGCCTCTGCTGGAAGGCCATCACCCACTGATTGCCTGGGCACTGTGTGAAAATTGACAGATTTCAACTCCTGAAATCAGGTTTTGCTCATTAATCTTTGCACTGGGTTGATTCCCAAGCTTACATGACATGATTAATTTAAGGTGGACAACCAAAGAAATTTGAGATTCAGAATGTAGGGGTTTTCTGACTTTTGGGGTAAAAATTTCTTGTTTCTCTAGAACAAATCTGGGGTTCAGTCCTCTCTTTGTGATGCCTCTGTGCCCCAGGCAAGGGTTAATGTCTCTAAGTCACCCGCTCCACTGCCCACCCTGCAACAGGCTTAGCTTGCCCTTCCATTGTTTGGACTAAACCTTCCCAGATTTACTTACTTCCTTTTGATGTCTGGCAATGTTTGTTTATTAGCGCCAGTGGCCTGTGTTAACTCTGAGTAAGTCTTTGACTAAATCCCATTCTCTGCCTTTCCTCCCTTCACGGGCTTGTGAGCTGATAAACTTCAGTGCTGGCTTTCAAACCCAGTGAGGTTAAACATGAACTTCTTTTACACCTGCCTGCTTTCCCAGCTAATGGACCCTAGTGGCTGCTGAGAGAGGAGTCCTTTTATGGCAAAGAGAAGGCTGCAAAAGTTCATTTTGTTTCTGGTTCGTATGTTCGAGAAGTGGGGTTTTAACTCTTGGAGAGGAAAGGATTATTTTAGTGAATTCCCTGCTGTCCTGAGGTCATCTGCTTAACAGTAGCAGAGAAATAATAACAGAACAGGTATTCGCCCATAAGTCATGTAGTGTTATATATAGTCCACCAAGTATTATTTTATTATTCCCTTTTTTTTTTTTTGCAGTGCTTAAGTACCATTTTGGGACTCGGGGTTTAGACAGCTTCAATCTAAAGTCTGAATCAAGAGAAAGAAGATGAGAGCTGTTTGGGAAATGATAAGTATTTCCTATGGAAACTTTTGCAACAGTTCTGTTTTTCCTTTAATC
Source organism: Chamaea fasciata (assembly GCF_029207755.1). Lineage (NCBI taxonomy): Eukaryota > Metazoa > Chordata > Aves > Passeriformes > Sylviidae > Chamaea > Chamaea fasciata. Next base: position 10,284,351 of record NW_027094086.1, on the reverse strand, counting down.
ATGGGAAAGTTCCATTAAAAGAACAAAGCCTACAAAAAAAAAACCCCAAAAATACAAGCAAACCTAAACCCCAAATCCACATTTTTTCCCACATTTTTAATATTTGAAATTTTTATTTTTGCTGTGGGACTATCTCAGGAGAGAAGGTATTGAAAAATCCCCTACAACTATTTGTGGCTTTTCATTTTAAGAAAATCTCCTGACTAGATTTACTCATGTTATTTAATTACAGACATAAGCCCTACTCTCAAATTCTGTACGGGTTATGTGCTTAATGTATATGCTCTAGGTTTTATGATTTATGATTACAAAATAAGGCTGCATGATAATAAGTTTAAAGAAAAGAATCTTTGGATATTTATTACTCCATTATTTTGTCTCATAAAATTCTCTTCATCAGCAATGATTAAATTTTGTGTCATCAGTATCTAAGAGTCCTAAAATGCCTTGTCAGTGCTTAAATATTCTTTTTACAGGATTTACAAATTCACTGATTTTTAAAATGGCATTTCAAGGGTCTACAGATGTTCCAGCATGGAGAAGTAACTCTGTGGTGCCAGTCTGAACTTTTCTATGCCATAAAAATGTCTTTGCCAAAAAGAACTCACATTCAAACTGCAGGTGATTGACAGATGGCAAAGAGGAAGGATTATAGAATATGAATTGCAGAGTGAATACAGATTGCACTGAAGGGTTTTAAAAGCTTAGAGAAAATTTGTGGTCATCCAGAACTGAATTTACATGACAGTCAGATGACATAATAACAGCTCTCCTTTTTATCTCCAGTATCTTTTCTTCATATATTTTCTTGAACTATAGCATTTGGTGAAGGGACTTTTAACTATTTTTGCCCATGATTCTTTGGCAGTTCCTTTGATCTCTTTCAGTGTGGTGATGGTAAGAAACTTCAGCTGAAGGTTTCTGGTATTGTTCAAGAAATTGTCCCCCAGTTCATCTCTAGTCCTGTCAGAACAGTGAGGGGAGTAGACACGTGCCTTTCTACCCCTCCTAATCATACCCTAGATTCTATCCCAGCCCCACAACAGCTTCTTCTCCAGTGTCCCATGCCAGCCCAGAGCAGGACATGTACTGTGTGGCTCTGCCAGTAAAGGCCAGAGCAGAGACCAGAGGGATGATCATGTGCCTTACTTCCACCAATCTCCACGAGCATCAGGGACCTGGTCACCAAGGCTGCAAAACAGACTTCTCAGAGACAGTTAGACACTGTGAAGGAGAGCAGACTGTTATTTAACTTTAAAGATCAAAGCTTGACCCTATCTACCTGTAAGAGCTATTCCTGTCAATGTAGAAACCTTTTGGTTTCAAGAGGTCTCTGGTTTACACAACCAGGGCTTTCTCCAGTCCTTTCTGCAGCCACCTTAATGCTGAGATGTACACAGAAATACTCTGCAGAAGCCTGAAAACAGCTCACTGTGAGTTGGAGGGGGGCACTATTTTCCAACAGGTCAATATTTTTGAGATTGTTATGATAACCAGTGACCAAAAAATCTGTTTACATGGAAAACAGTACTGATGTAGCTAATGTAGTTGCAAATCCTAAGTGCATTTCAGCACAAATCTGCATATAGACACAGTTCTTTGTAAACAAATGCCATAGTGCCACAGCAGCCTTCAGAAGAGGAACAGCTTTGCCTTGTCTTTAACTAGGATTGTGAGTCACAGAAAAGTTTTGTTTCTCCTTTTTACATGAAAAAACCCAGCCTCTTGTATGTTCCAAATATCTTCCTTTAAACATTTATTTGCCTCTTGCAGTGCTGGACTGCTTGTGCCCTTTGCCTGAGCAGCCAGGCAGTTCCCTTTGAAGATGTTTACTAATTAAATAAGAACAAAGATGGAATGAATGCTAAGGACCTTCAAACACTTGTTGTATGCTGCAGTTCCATGATTGTACTTCACTAGCTGCTGTAAAATCCATACATTTTGGAATATAGCACATTCCTTTAATGGACTCTCTTTGTTAAAACAGTTAAGGGGAAACAAAAGGAATTCTGGCTTGTTTCATAGCCTGGTTTTTACATCTGCAACTTTTACAGTAGGAAAGGTGCAGACTTTGTTGGATTTGGCGGAACACTGAGACCCAGCATGGCAGATTCCAGCTCCAGCTGTGGCTTTAGGAAACTTACTGGCTCTGCTTCTTTTCTTTATCCACCAAGCATAGGCTGGTACCTAAGGCACAAGTGTAAACCAAACCCCAGCTACATGCACTGCCAGATTCAGGAGTATCCAAATTCTGAATAACCCTTGTTTTTAGGATCTGGGGTAAAGTTGCTTTCTCACTCATTTAGGTGTGACACACTCGTGCTGTTCTTAATAGCTGGAGATCTTTTTAATTAAAGAACAGTGATAAAAAGCCACATAAAATGGGTTGCATCAAAGCATCATCATACTACAAATGCTAATTATTATAATTACATAAGATTGCTCACATTTATTTTCTAGGTGGGAAGGCACACCAGCTGACTGGATTTCAAAGTGTGACCATTTCAGCAAAATTTTAAGGAGTCAGATGTCTTGCCTAGGAGTTGTCCAAGCTGCATAGCTATGGTCAGTCTCTCACCTAATGTAAACATCTCACTCAGTGCATGAGAATTGACATGAGGGACTTTGAATATGTTCCAGTCACTTTCTTTGGTCTTCCTGTTTTAGGGACCTCTCCCAGGCTGACAAACCCTACGTCCTCTGGGGGGGTTGTAGAAGTGTTGTAGGTACATACAATGTCCTAGTGGGCTGCTTGTTCACGAGTGATCCCAGCCTACTTAGCCATCCCCCTGGGATTATGTTAGGGTTTGATCCCTTCCAGAGAAGTAACATGGAATTATGTGATCCTTTCCAGAAGAGTTCCAGAGGAATTCTAGAGCCCCAGCATGACTGGTCCTGCTGTGAGTACAGGAGCTGGGATGTGGTGTGCAACCTTCTTTTCCCCATCAAGATGTTTCCTGGGACAGCAAATCTGGAGCCGTTGCAGATACTGTTTGGTTGCTCCAGATAACATACCTGGGGAATCTTTGTCAGGAAAGTGGGAAGACACAGAGCTCCAGGAGCAATGCTCTGGTGTAACAGCCAAGGTGGAGAGAAGGAGCTGGAAAAGGTCAGGAGACAGAGGAAAGCAAAAGCCTCTCAGGGCACAGGAGGCACCACTGCTTGGTTAGCCTGATTTTTAAAAGTCTGCAATCAACATTTGTTTTACACTGACAAAACTATGTTAAAATATACTTTTGCTGAGCTAATGAGCAGCCCCAACACACACCTTGAAAAGTCAAGACTGGAGTCCTTGTCTCTACATAAACACTGTGAGAGAGCTAAAACATCTTGTTAGGAACAAACAAATGAAACAAAGCAATTTAGAATCATTCACAATTAAAAATAATTAAAGGCTGTTAAAAATCCAGTCTAAAGATGATAGTTTTTTTCAAAAAAACCCACAAACCCCCAGAAACTCTAAGTGAAATGGCTCCAGAGTGTAGAGTATAATTTTTTAAACGAAAGCAATTCAGTGAGTTAGATAGAAACTTGTGAAAAAAGGAGCTGCCAACCTCGGTTTATATTTTTCTGGTTAAAAAAAAAAAAAAAAAAAAAACAACTTCACCACCACCTCAAAACCACATTTAGTTGAAATTTTTACTGATCTTTTCCTCTGGGGCTGTGCAAGACAGAATGGAGATGTGCAAGACAACTAAATCGGCATCAGTTGCTTTTAAAGCTCTTGAGTAAATATTTGCATGATCATAAGATGAGTTGGGTTGGAAGGGACCAAGGAGGTCTCTGGTCCAAACTCCCTCAAAGCAGGGACAGTGCTGAGATTGTGCTGCTCAGGGCTTTATCCCTGAGGTTTTGGATATTCCATGAGAGCCCATGAGGTGCTGAATGCAATTGTGTTCCCCTGTGTGTGCCAAGAGAGGGCTATGGAGTTGCCCCCTTTCTGTTCTCTGCCCAGGGGTTGGGGCCTGACATCCGGTTGTATGTAGAGGTCTACCTTCCTGGGGGAGAGTAAAGTTGGGGGTTTTATTTACTGTTTCTGCTCAACAACTTTTTCCTGGGGCAAAAGCAGCATCATACAGCTCGTCCAAAGCCAGGTGCAGCATCCCATTTCAGATCACCCAAAGCTAAGGGCACTGATTTCATAGGTGAAACTCAATCATTGGGCACATCTGATGAGACAGAGAGAAAAACCTGGGCATAGGGCACTAGGGCACTTTCTCTTATGGTGTTTCCTTTCCTGCACTGGAAATGAGAGCACACACCCCTAACTTTCCATAGTCTGACTGGTCTCCAGGACTCGAAGCTGCACAGAAAAATTACTTTCATCTTTTAAGCAGCAGATTTTCACTATGAATAAAGTTACATTTTCTTTTTGTCCCTAGTGAAGGGAAAGCTAGCACGCATTTCCATTCTTTATTTTCCACACTACTTCTTTAATACAGCTTCCTCTTAATAAAGGCAAACCACTACTATAAAGCTGAGAGAGTTCCATGAGCAAAAAAACCAAGGAAGTGTCATTTCCTACAGATTTGTATCTTGAGGTTGTATTTTTATGTGGTGTCTCTGGTGTCTAATGATAGATGAGTCACAAACTATGATTTAGGCAGGAAGGGTCCCCTTCACAGAATCACAGAATCACAAGTTGGAAGAGATCTTTAAGATCATTGAGTCCAACCCATGCCCTTAGACACCTTCAGGTGTCTAATGCAGCATCATGGTCAGAGAAAGTTTAACTCTTGAGGTAGATCAGATTTCTTGGGGTCTCATTCAGCAAGGTTTGGAAATCTCTAAGGCTCGACAATGCCCACCCTCTCAGGGGTCTTGTTCCAGCACTGAACTCCTCTGAAGGTAAAACAATTTTCTTCTGTCCAGCTGGAATAGCCTCCAACGTAGGTTGTGATTGCTTCAGCTTGTCCTTTCACTGTGCATCTTTCAGAAGGGGCTGTCTCCATTTCCCCCATTTTCCTTCCATCAGGCAGTAAAAAGAAAGGAACCTGATCCCTCTGCTCACAGTTTTCTCCTCACCTGATTGAACAAAGTCAGCCATCCCAGTCTCTCCTTGTTCATTATGAACTTCAGTGTGCCCTCCATCCCAGTGCTCTTGACTTGTATGCCTTCAAGTTTTCTGACTCTTCTGACTCTTGGGTGGTGGTCTCAAAGCAAGATAGAATACAGGGGCTTTTTTACTATGTGATTTTTTTCTACTTCCTTTAGTGTCTTTGAGTCTTTCACCTCTCTGTCAATGTATTTAATAATTTTTAAACCTGATAATGGGTTTAAAAATTATTTCTGGAAAGGGTTAATATACAGGTACATCCAGTCTTACAGAGACTAATTACACAGGCCTCATATTCTTGTGAAGTGAGGCTAAAATGCCAGCAATGATAATTTATTGGTCTTACATGGAAAGAGGGAGGAAAACCAGGTGATGATGGGGCAGATATCATTCCAGATCAGTTGTGTCTGTAGAAGAGGTTTCTTTTCTGAGGTATTTGCCATATTTTCCTACTGGCATTTATTGACCCCTCAGACAAAATTATTTTTTATAAAATCAGCTGTGTTTTAATCTAGACACAGAGTTGAGGCTGTTTCATCTACCCTGGCGGACACTACTTAATGCAAAAGTGCCAGTAGAGTATCAGTGGGTGTTTTGAGGGATGCCCTACTTGGTACTTACTCTAGGTGACCTGAGGGGGTGCAGGAAGGGAACTGAAGACACAAGTCATTGCCTTGCACATGGGAAATCTAAAAGGACTTACCTCTCCAAAGTTGTATCTTAAAAAATTTTATTAGCCCAAATAAGACCTATACTGGTAAAAAAACTGGTTTACACCCAAATAATTACAGAATCACAGAATCGCATAATGACTAGGCTGGAAGACACCTCCAAGGTCATCGAGTCCAAATAATGTCAGTTTTCTCCAATGAACAGATTTCTGCCATGGAAAATTGGGGTACAGGTTACATGGGAAAAATTCCTCTTTCGCCTGTGTGGCTTGGTGGAATACTCTGCCAGGGTTAAGGCATAGCCATTTGGAAATCCGTGTGGGCTGGGTACTCAGTGTCTGTCACACATCACAGCCTGGCACCTCTATGACTGATGCTTTCCCAAGTCTGTATTGCAGACATGGTTTAAAGACAACTATTGTAAATTATTTTTGCACTAGCATAGCTGTATTGATTCTTGGAGGGTCACTGATTCTGTTTTGCTTATATGATTACAGCTAAACTGGCAAACCTTCCTGAGAAGTCACCTCCACTCGATGGCAATTCATTTTGAGCTTCTCAGAGGTTATCATGAGCATGGAAAACATCCGACAAATGTATTGTTCCTGCAGAAGCAATGAATGCAGATTGAATCGCCCTTGAGTACGGCTGAGTTTTCAGACAGCAACAGAGCACCATGCCTGTGTTATATTAGTTTTACATATTTATAAGCTAGTGAGTGTTACACATTTGACAGGGCAAGTCGTTGCTCAGCTACCAAGGGCTCTTTCTAAGACAAACAGGCACTTTCAAAAAATCCACAGAATTTTATTTGGTTTTTTTTAGAGGAGGCTGAATGCTGAAGCTGGAAACATACATTTCAAGGAGCTACAGCCAGGGCCTTTCCTCTTTTAAAGTTCTAGATTTACCTTTATTTTCTATAAACCAGTTGTTTTGTCTCTTTCCTATGCTATTTTTTTCCTTGCCTACATGCAAACTTCTGTTCTTCATTCCTTAGGTCTTCATCCAATAGTTAATACTTGAAGGAGCACCTGAGATGGCAATGGATAATGAAGCAGAAGTTTCTTCAAAGAAGAAACTTCAAATAATAAAATGGCCTTACATCAAGCTGTGGAATTTATTTCCCAAAGACTATGAAAAAATTAACATGAACTCTTCACATTTGTCAATATTCTGTACATATCTATTTCATTTTTTTTCCTCCTTTCCTATGTTTGGAGTCTGATCACGAAGCATGTCTCTTTACCATGCTGACTTTTTTCTTTCTGTCTGGTCTCCCAGGCTGTCTTCCGCTAAGTAACTGAGTCATCTGGCTCATCTCTACCTCAAACTTCCCTAGGGTGCTGAGTACTGTTCTTTCACAAATTAAAGTCTGTTTTTTTGTGACTGGGGACTTTTCCACTTTTTAGCCCTTCCTTCTTTTGGACAGTTTGTTCTGAGTGCCTTTTCCTATTTGTGTACTTGTTTATCTTTCCTACCCTTCAGGAAGAGCACTGTCATAAAGAAATTACTTCCCCTTAGCTTTGTGCAACTTCTGGACAGGTCCTGAAGGTCCTGACCGCCAGTGGCTTTTCCCCAAAATTTTGCATTTCTATTTTAGTGACATTTAATAAACCACCACAGTCAGAAGTCCCAAGCTGTCCGATGAAGCTGGTTTGTATGCACCTACTTACCCACAAACAAACTGATTGTACAGAGTGCTCAGTGTCAAATTGAACATCAGCGACCTGAATCCTGATAGCATCGATAGCATCCAGATTTCAGTGATAGCCAAGCAGCAGTCTCAGTTTTTCTCTGGTCATTCTTCCCAGTAAGGAGAAAGTGCTTTCAATGTATTTTTATTTATTAAGGTTTCCTTGCTGAAAGTGTAGTAGAAGTTGTTATACTCCAGCTTTATGGGTTTTCACTGTCAGTTGTTGAGTAGGGGCAAAACCAGAGCTGGGTTTGAGATGGGGCAATCACGTTGGCTCAAACCAGAACCTGTCTGCCTGCCAGTAGGGCTGCCGAATCATCTGTGGTTCGGTTAGTGCCTTAACATCACCTCATATCACATATAAAGCTAGAGCTGTAGAATGCTATGGTGCCTGCACTGAATGCTCATGTTCTGTCACCTTCACACCCACGTACTGAAAAAAAAATTAAAAGTTATGACTGCCTCTTCATTGCTCAGAAAAGGAGCTTTTCTGAAGCAGAAATGAAATGTGCATCAAGAACTCATATGGTCCCATAGGAAGCAAGGTTCAGGTCAGTCACAGTTTTAAGTACAACACTGCCAAGCAGTTGAGAAGACCTATTGTGTTAGCACTGTATTGCCCTGTTGTTAGCTTTCAGGAGATGACTAATGTGCCTTAATTAATCCCTGTATGAAAAACATACTTTGTCGGCAACACAGACAAGGCCAAAACTTTGAGCAAGTTATTGGGAGCTGCATCTTCCTGACGTGCTTTTCATCAGGGAAATGTTGGCCACATAAGGAAGCCAGCACAAACTGTGCTCTTTGGTCAAAACTTATTTACTGAAGATGATAAAAACCTGACCCTAGTTCAAGAAAAAGCATCTTCATAAGTAGAAAAATACCAGTAAAAATTGCAATTAGCGAGGAAGACATGATCACAGGCTCACAGAGAATGGCAATGAATAGTGGTAATGCCACAGCATAGCAAAGGCACAGTGAGTTCAGGTGTACTGCTCTGTGTAATCTGGACATGATTTCTGTATGCAGTGTGAGTGCTGTAGTATTTTTTTTTTTTTAATCTTGGTAATAAAGTCAAATTCTGACTTAAATCAGGGCATTAGTAGTGATGGCAGATACACACTGTCACCATCAGCCAAAAGATCTCAAATCTCTTTGTAGACATATATTCAAAGGTCATTTCATCCACAGCTGAAAACCAGCCCTCTCTGGAATAAAAATGAAGCAGAAAGTAGAAATGTGCAGAAATACCAGGCCAGGAAGTCAAGACTTCCCCTTCTAATTGAAGGGCAGAGGGATGGTTAAGTGATTAAAATATTAGCCAGAAGACTGACATAACAAAACTGCATTTTCCAGTCTCTTGTAATACAGATGAACACAGTAGGAAATTGAAAATATCTGATCCAAGTCAATGGTGCATGAAATCTCCCTTACTGTTGGATATTTTGTTGATTTTACTTTGAATGTTTTGTCACAATGTGATAACAACAGTGAGACTGACTATGAGATTAGCCCCTGGTCCAGACTGACCAAATGAAAATTCAGTGTGTGAAAATTGACTCTGTGGGGCCTAAAATCCTACATGTATATTGATTATGTGCTTGCATGGGGATATTTATGCTGAGTGTGCTGGTCACACAGGTTATACCTATCCTGTAGGCACTGAGGGAGGTGAAACACACCCCCCTTTCAAAGCACTGGATTTGAAAGGAAGGCTGAAGTAAAGGCAGGAATATTAATGGGGAATGGCTTGACCTAGCAATGCTTGTGAAGCTGAAGGAGTTGTTCCTGATCCTTAGCTAGCTGTGCATATGTCACCACACTGAATGAGGCTGCCTTGGGCTTGTTTGAGTTTGGCCAAACTTTACTACTTCATTCCAGGCTTGAGTCAGTGATCTGTCATGGGCATCAGTTAAAATAAAAGCTAAAACTAGGTTTGAAGTGGGGGAATTTCAGTTTGGGGAAAACTATTTATGGGTGGAGGTAAAAGTAAACAAGAAAAGCAATTGTGATGCCATGACACAGGCAATGGTTTAAGAGGAGAGCGGAATGAGTTCTGAGGCACAGAAACTAAACCCACATTACAAGTTAAACCAACATCTGAATTCCTCTGAAATCCTCAGACCAAATCTCCTACAGGGAATGCAGTTTATCCTGGTGAGGCTCTGCTTTGCCTTGCGATTTAGCCCTCTCGTTTCCCTCATCTGATCACCAGCAAAACAAATTCTGCAAGCAAGGGCACTGGAGCTTCTTTCATGCTTCTGGAGTTAGCACAGCTTTGCCAGTGCAAATCTGGCAAAGTTGGGATGGCAAAATTTAGTAGCCTTAACCTGACCTCAGATTACATCCTCTTATCCTCTTTACTCTCTTGGACACTGAAGCCTCTTGGTTGTAAAGTCAGAGGTGACATTTCAAATGAGAACATGGGCTGGATCCAGAATTTTGTCTCTGAAATGCATGTTTCACTGCTGGGAGAAGATAATTTATGGTGGGTTCCCTGAAACAGCTTCTCCCTGCTCTGGAAACCAGGACAGACCTGAGCAGGTTGCAGAAGTTCATGGGGGTGTGTGTCTTGCACTGATAGGACCTGAGGTCTCTATTCTAGGGTTGCTGTTACACTAAATGGTGGAAAGAGTATTGTGAGTATCTTCATATTGTAGTCCTTATCCTGCATATTTCAACCATTATTTTTCATTGGAGAGGGACTTTTTTTTACACACCCTGCATAGTTGCTGCTTGACTTCCCTACTAAGCTGGGCAACCAGACACTAGTTGGGAACCAATGAGAATTTTAAGCTAGTGGAAATCTTTGCTGACCTTCTAGTAGTTTCTCCATCAGGCTTGAACTTGGATTCTTAGTAATTGGTAGGTAGTTCTGTGATGATAGTCTGATGTTTTAGGGATGGCACAATGTGCTCAGGCAGGGCCTAACCTGCTCAAAAAGACTCTTCTGAACAAATGCTTGTCTATTAACCATGCAGGAGCAATTAAGTGATTTCAGCTACTTGTTGTTTTGATCATATTTTCCCAGTTTTAATCACTGCAGCCTGTTCCAGTTAAGTGCAAAACCTCTGCTCCTTAGAGGACACCTTTGTGTGTGAATGGGAAGGTTGTGTCATACCATTAGCAGAAAAGCAGTGCTTTTACTGTACTGGAGGGACAGGAGGTGGATGAGCATTAAGAGGAGGAGCAGCAGTCTGTATTCTCAAGGATCTTTAGGTACTTCATTCCTGTTGATTTTCTCATGATCCAGGTAGCATGTAAAATACCTGTAACAATCTGGACAGAGATAAGCTGGTTTCTTTATGAAGCTGCACTGAATGTTAAACACAGCAATGACTCAAATGCTGGAAAAAAAGCAGAAGAACAGAAGAACATGTGATTACATAGGGCCATGAGAAAAGGCCTGAAGGACAGCCAGGCAGGAACTGCTCCAGGAGATTTGAAGGCATTCTGTGCCTGCAGTTCATTGATGAAAGTTGCTCATTATTTACTTATTTTGAACATGTTGTTTGCTGAAGGCCAAAGCCTGTTAGATCGTAGCAAGGTTCTTTTTCAAGAGCTTTTGTTGCCTCAGCAAACAGGTCATGAGTCCAACCCACCCACTCCACAAACAAACATTTCTCCAAATTATCAGGGGAATGGAGTTCATTTGACAGAGTTGTCAGTTTGGTAGAGACAGATCACTTAGGGTGTGGGGAGTTTCATTGTGTGTGTGTGTCCAAGTCTTTGCCCTCCACTCTTCAGCTCCCTCCTCATGCATCCTGTATAATGACTGTGTGTGTGTGTTGATTTCATTCCATTTGGAGCTGCTTACCTTTCTAATTATACTCACTAAGCATTCAGTACTTCACTTGGCTGTGTTCCCAGAACAAAGGCTATAGCTGAATACAAATAACCAAATTAAAATAACTTTGCCTTTTAATCAGAGGAAGACCCTGTGTTGCTTAGGAAGTTTGAGATATCACTAAGCAGAAAAGTAATTCTGCCAGCTCTCATGTAAATTGGGTGCCTGTCTACTTCCCAAACCAGCTTCCATACTTCCATATCTGCCAGATCGCTTCTCCTGGTGAGCTTCACAGGGGACTAAAGGGAGGTGATGGCAACAATTACACTAGTATTTGGGACAAGAAAGAACTCTAAGTGGCTAAGAGCATTTTTCAGAAACAAGAATTATTCACAAAATGCCCCAGTTTGAGTAGAGGCCATTTGAATCTGTTTGAATTGTTGAAAAGAAAGAATGGTAGGAAAGATGCTATCTAGTGGTATCTAGAAGACTCTTTAGTGGGATCCCGCTGCAGAAATGATGTCTTAATTTCACTGTTGAAGAAACCAGTTTGGTTTTGAGAAAGAAGTGGGAAGAAGAGTAGGTGAGAGCAGCTTTCTGAAAATGTCAGACATTTCTCTTACTTTTCCAAGAGAACAGAGAGCAGAACTGACATGTGCAAAGATAAAAAGAGCTCATCTCTCTGCACTGATGATTATATGTATATATATATATATAATAACTGGAAGACTTAGCTCACTGTTGTCATGCATATAAATCCATCTAAACTGTCAATAGTCATTAAGTAGAAACTATTTTTGTAAGATTTTAACTTTTTTTTTTTTTTTTTTTTTTTTTTTTTTTTTTTTGGTTAGGGTTGTGGAGTTAATTTTGTGAGATTTTTTGTTTGTTGGGATTTTTTGGAGAGGGGAAGAGCTTTTGGATTTCTTTGGTTTTGCTTAAATATGGCTGATACAATCCAGACCTGAGGCACAAAAATACGTTTGGTTTTTTCTTTTTGGAGCAATTTCAATGTTATCATGAAATGAAGCCATCCTAGAATATTATCATTATTATTCACACAGAGGTTTTGTCTCTTGTTGTAGTTTTTATTTTTTCCCTTTTGGTTTGGTTTCCAATCTTCACCTCTGTGCTGCTGTTTTCTATCTATTAATTCTTTTCTACAAGCATCAGATGTCTGTCTGCAGAGAGTACTACCATGACTTGAATTTGAAGGGCATTGAATGTTTAATGCATTAAGTGCCCAAAGCTTGGGAAGTCCTTTGTAGCCTTTTGCTAGATATCCAGGTGACAAGGAGATGGGGATGTTAAGTTAGAAGGAAGGCTGGAACCTGCTGTTGCCTGGTAGTGTCACATGGACCTCCTGGGCATACCTGAGAACAGGTATTTTATGTAGAAGCGAGAGGACCAAGGTGGCATCAGAGGTGCTTCAGCCCTCAGGGGCACCGGTCTTGAAGGTGCTGGAGTCTTGCCTTGATGTTATAATGATCAAGTTTCCCCCAGGACCTCAGGCAGTAAAGGACTTTCAGCAAATGCTGTGGAAATAGCTCAAAAGGAGTATCTATAAGCCAGTAGTCCCTCAGGCATTCAGCCTCCTCTCACAAGTCAGTCATAGAATCATTCATAATGTCTGGGTAAAACCTCCAAGACCACTGAGTCCAACCTTTGACCTAACACCACCATGTCAATTAAGTTCTGAGGGCCACATTCAGTCATTTGTTGAACACTTCCATGGATGGTGACTCTACCAATTCCCTGGGCAGACCATTCCAGTGCTTAACCAGTGAAGAAATTCCTCCTGATGTCCAACCTGAACCTCCCCTGGTGCAACTAGATGCCATTGCCTCTTGTCATATCTCTTGCTGCCTGGGAGAAGAGACCAACCCCCGCCTTGCTACGATTTCCTTTCAAGGATTATAGAAGTCTCCCTGAGACTTCTTTTCTCCAGGGTAAACATCTCCATCTCCCTCAGCCACTCCTAATGTGACTCACTCTCCAGACCCTTCCCCAGCTCCCCTGCCCTTCTCTGGACACACTTCAGTCCTTCAATGTCTTTCTGGTCATGAGGGGCCTAAAACTGAACCCAGGATTTGAGGTGTGGCCTCCCCACTGCTGAGTACAGAGAGACAATCACTGCCCTAGTCCAGCTGGTGATACTATTGCTGATACAGTTCAGGATGCCCTTGGCCTTCTTGGCCACCTGGGCACACACTGGCTCATGTTCAGCCGCTGTCATTCAAGACCTCCAGATCCTTTTCTTTCAAGCAGATTTCTGGCCACTCTGCCCCCCACCCTGTATCTCTGCAGGGGGTTGTTGTGACCCAAATGCAGGACCTGGCACTTGGCCTTGTTGAGCAACACACAATTGACCTCAGCCCATCAACCCAGACTGTCCAGATCCCTCTGCAGAGCCTTTCTGCCCTCTGACAGACCAACACTCCCACCCAGCTTGGTGTCCTCTGTGAAATTACACCCTCACTTTCCTCCAGCTTTGGGGCTGCAAGGGTTTTCAGGGTTGCTTGGGTTGCTCTCCATATTGCATATGCTGGGAAACCTCTCTGGGGATCTGTGGTTGGCTTTCCTTTCATTTTGAGCTCTTGGAGCAGGTAAGCTGTTAAGGTAAGGTAAGGTAAGCCCTTGGGCTGTGAATGTTGTTACACAATTTCCAGATCCCTAAGGGCTGGTGGAAAGAACATCTTCTAAACGCATGTGTTGACCCAGTCCCTGCTGTCTGAGTTGGGCTGTCAGTGTGTGCATGGATCTCCCACAACCTCCAGGCAGTATCGAAACACCTTTGAGTCATCTGCTATCAGAATTCATCAGACATGGTTTAGGTGTTCCTGATGCTGCCAGGGACTGAGCTGGATGTCTCTCAAATCTTTGCCAACACTGTATTTCAGTAGTTATCATTAACAACAGGATCCTGCTCTGAAAAAGGCTGATCTCTGCTCCAGCTAACTGGAATGGGGGAGGAGAAACAACAAAGCAGGCATCAGTTTTTATTTAGCAAAAGTGCAGATGCTCCAAATCTAACCTGTTGCTTTCTGAGCTGCCCCTTTTATCCTTTAGCAGTGTAAAATATGATGTATCACTTTTCTGGCAGCGTACGTTGTTTGGTTTTTATTTTTCCCCTCTGGCTTGGGGCTCTGCTTGTGAAACAAAAAGAGGAGAAAAATTATTTTTGGAATAAAAATGGTTTTAGTGAAAAAAGAATGCATGAATAAAAAAAGAAAGCTGCACGTTTCCAGATAAGTTATGCATGAATATAGCATTCAGAGTGGCAGCTTTCTACTCAAACATTCAGTAGTTTTTAATAACTGATTGTCAGTTTTACAGGCAGATTTCAGAATTTCTTCTGTGATCCATATGCAGTGGATTTTGTTCATTTAAATCTCATCTTTGGCCTTTAGGAAGAAACTTTTGAAGTTTTGAGATTGAGAGAAAAATAGAACCTGATTACTCTTCACTTTGGTTGCTGTATTTTTGTGGGCAAAGCCTTCACCTTGTGAGCACTTGTTATGCAATCCAAGAGGAAACCCACCAGGGCAAGCAAGTAGGGGAAATTCCTTTACCATGTTTTTTGCTCCTAACATATTTCTTCCCCATGAAAGGAACTTCTATTTTATCCATCATTGTCCGCACTTATCAATGTGTATAATTGTTTTGGAAGTTAAAGAATGTGGGGGAATTTGTGGAAGTTGTTATTGCTTTTTTTTGGTGTTTTTTGTTTGTTTGTTTGGTTGGTTGTTTTTGTTTTTGTTTTTGCTTTTTAGCAGAAAAAGGTGAAGTAGTGGCAAACCAAATCCCATTTATAGAGCATTTGGTTCACAAATTCTTTTAGATTCTTCTTTTCTGGTTAATGGAAGTATTTGATCTGATCCAATGTCATTATCTAGTCTTCAGTGATAGCAGATCTAGACCATGATGAACTCTGTTGATCCAGAGAAAATGAGAATATAATAGCAGAGTAATTTAATTGTGAATGGCTCTTCAGTTAAGTAGAAAATGATACTAAAAAGTCAGTGGTTGGAAGCTGAAGGCAGAAAAATTATACCTAATTTCTACTGTGATTTATCTACACACTCAGAATAAATGAGATTAACAATCAGAATGAATGTAAGGACGCTTTGGACCTTGGGACTCTTGGCCTGGGATGTATCTCACCCAGTTCTGGATGCCTATGATGCATCTATAGCCACTTTTTAGAACTCTGTGTCTTCTTTTGTTTGGGTGAGGATCCAGTCAGAACCAGGGTGTGATTAAACCAACTAATGACAGTCACTTAATTTAGGATGAAACAAAAAAAGTTCTGAAGCTCCAGTGGATATACTGAGCTTATCCCACCAGATGTAGAAGGACCACCAGGTGACACGACAGACACCTCGGTGCAGGTGGCTTATTTCTGTCTCTGAAAGCTGACTCTCTGCAGAACTCAGCCTAAATTACATTCTCCACACCAGCCAGTGATAAAGACCCTGAAGGAAAGTGCAGTTTTAGTTGTCTCTTGTGCAGAGGACCAGAGGGTATGATCACCAGCCCCTTCTGAGCATAGAATATGTGAATCACCAGTGAGTAATTCTCCAACTGCTGTTGAAAACTCTGCTGATCATTTTGGGGTTTTCACTATGATTTCCTCCATTCCCAGTGATTCATCTCTACCCTAGCCATGGTTTCGAATGAAGGCCTATAGAGAGGCTGCTTTTCCTGTTTTGGGTCTTGGCCTGCTGCAGGGAAAAAGTAAGGTACTGGAGTGTGTAAGAACCTTTGAGCTAATCCTGGTGCTTTTTTCTGACCGATGCCAGCAGAGATATGAAAGTCGTTGAAATCAGTACCATTTTGAGCAAGTTTAGGGGCTTGCCAAGGCAAAACCACTCACAACATTGGAGCCTCTTTTTCTATCTTGCACTTGATAATGATCTCCTTGGACTTGACCTCATTTATTATTTGTTCCTTGCAGGCTGCTTATGTCCAGTTTCACACAAGAACTGTTTGCCTGATGTGTGAGTTTTTGTAAGGGTTTCCTCTGTGCCTTGAAATGGCTCCCTTTGCCAATGCACCCTGCCTGTTGTGTCCCATCTGGTTCCCTTGCTGTGGACATACACTGTTCTCCACCTGCTTTGGACACAAGAGACTTATCAATGTGTGCAGAGAACCATACTGAGACATTTTGACTCCCTAGACATTTCTCCATTGTGCATTCTCTCCAACCTTTCTTTTACAGATGCTCTTTTCAGGCCAGTGGTATCCCTTCTACCCATGCATGGTTTTCCTGGGCACCCTTCTCCCTGATATCATGATTTTTTCCTGGCTGTCACCTTGCTGGTTCCCTGCCACCCTTCCAGCTGGGATGCAGTAGAGCCAGTTGGCATCAGGAGTATTTTCCTTTATTCAACACCAACTTCCCTTCCTGTCTTTCTTATAAGAAATATGGACAAAAATGTTTTAACAGGGCCTGAAGTGACAGGGTAAGGCGTGAAAGTTTTAAACAAAAAGAGAGTAATTTATATTGGACATTAGAAATTTTTTACTATGAGGGTGAAAGGGGTTGCCCAGAGCAGTTGTGGATGCCCCTTCTCTAGAAGTGCTCAAGGGCAGATTATCTGGGGCTCTGAGCAACCTGGTCTAGCGGAAGGTGTCCCTGCCCATGACAGGGGCTTTGGAACTAGGTGATCTTTAAGGTTGCCTCCAATCCAAACTATTCCATGATTCTGTGATAATATATCTCTGCTAAAGTTTCCATCAAATCTGAAGAGATCTCCTGGGGTTTTCCTCTTGACTCTTAATTTTGTTTATTGTTTCCTTTTCTTCCCACTTTACCTCTTGTCTCAATGGTACATTATCCTAGACCAGATAAAAATACCTTGTACCTTGCTTTTCTTCTCCACTAGTACAGAAGTTAAGGTCATCATTGTGTCCTACTTTCATTGCTGTCTTCTGACTCATTAGTCTATTGCCAAATTCTCTTTAGAAGTTTGCAATTCTTCCCAGTGCTGGCAACAATCCTATCACTACAATCAAATCTCTAGCAGTTTCGATTTCTATTCCATCTGTTCTGAACTTCGCATCTCGTGGAAAATGTATGTTTGTTTTGCTGATGTCTCTTTGTGAGTGTTGCAGCAAAATAGTGCCCTTTAATTTTTGTTTCACTAAGGACTTTTTAACACCTTCTCTGTTCTGCCAATAAATTTTGTCACATCCTGTGAGGATTTAAACCTGTCTCCTTTGCTGAACTCTTAGTTTCTCCCAGACTGTTGTCTGCATCTGAATTTTACTGGTCTTTTCATTTAGCATTTTAAGAAGTTTTCCTTTGAAAAGGTATTCTTTGAGTAATTTTTTATTTTTTCTTACTTCCCCATGACCTATGGTCTTTATTTTTCATATTTCTTGCTTTCTTCACTGTCCTCTTTGTTAAATGGACTTCATTCCCACCAACTTGCCACAGGCACCAAGCTAAATTTTGGGACACAATGCACACTTGGAGGTCACTTAATGCTTCCCTCCCCTTCCTTGGCACTATCCAGTTTCCTCCAAAGTGCTCCAAATCCTTCTGACTGAGACCAGAGCACACTGTACCTCATTTCTTTTGCTTCCAGTGCTGAAACCACAGTGATTAGTGGTATCAAGTGGGTTTGTTTCAACACAGTTTCTCTGGGCCATGGGAACCAAAAGCATAGAAAACTGAAGTCCTCTCTCCAACACTTTTCCTCCAGTGCTGGAATAATGTGGCTCCCATTGGTTCAGCACTCACTCAGGTGTCTGTGTTTTCACCTGTGTGCCTCAGCCCAGATATATATTCTATGCCCTCCTCATTCTTTCACCATTTGCCTAGGTGTTTAATTGTGAAATGATGTAAATATTTCTTCAGGGAGCTCTGCTCGCAGCAAGACCTCAGCCATGTGATCCCAGTTTCCCTACATGGGCTGGGGGAAGGCATCTCCTGGAAGATTCCCACATGGGATGTATGTTGCAAGGTGGGCTGTTTGAGAAGAAATTCTACTGTTTTATTCCACTGTTGTTTGTCCATTGATAAAAAAGCATGCCTGATCTTCAATCCACTTGGAAGCCCTTGTTTGCTAAAGGATGTTTTACTGTCTCTTCAAATCCTCATAAACCACTGAAGTTGAGCAAAACAGCACAGTTAAACATTTCAGTCCATGTTGTTCTGTCTCCAGTGAGTGCTCCCGAGCAGGAGCAGCAAAATTTCCTACCACTTGAAATACGCAAAGAGTGCCTCTAATATATTCATGAAAAATAATAAGCTACCTGCAAATGGAGCCACACCTGTTTCCTCCAACCAGAGGAGAAAGTGGATTAAACCCTTGCCTCGTTTTTCCACAGCTCTTACAAAACACTGAGTACCGTTTACAGTTGGGAGCCTGGTTATCGTTATGCTTCTTTAGCTCAGGGAAAAACAGCTTTTCCTGGTGTAGATTATATTTGCATTTATATTTATTCATTTGCATACAGATTTTTGTGCCCTGCTCTTGAAAGGTAAAGATATTCCAGCTCTTTTAAAGGCAATAACAGTTCATTTTATGCCCTGTTCTCCATAACAATAATTGCTATAACTCTGAAGCTCCCCTGGCATTTTAAGGGCAATAAAGAAAGGGGTGGATGGAAAAAAAGAAGAAAATTCTCCTATTAATTGGTGAGACTCCAGGGTTCTGTTCTGCAGTGTTTTACTCCTGTGAGTAATCTCATTATCCTTGGTAGGACTGATTGTACAGAGGCAGCAGGATCATGCTCCAGAAGTCCAGCCTTTAATCAAATCTACCTGTTTAAAAGGAACACATGGTTGCCTTTCAGTGGGAGCCTTTAGCTCTGAAATGAGGATGTAAATTAGCCAAAATGCCTCAGAGGAAGGAAAACTTCATCTGCCAGGTTTTCCCCCTGCTCTTGCTGAAATTAATCCATTGGTTGTGTGTGTGTGTGTATGTGTGCAGGGGAGTGATTCTTTGCTATTTTTCCTTTCATAGAGATTCAGATCCCTCTTTAGAGAAAAATATTTCACCATGTGTTTAAAAAAAACCATGTATAAAAGGCTGTGTTGTATGGATGCAGTAAAAAAACATACAAATCTTTAGTCAGGAAAAAAAAGGATAGAGGACTTAAGATAAACTATTTGAATGCTAGTGAATGTATTCAGATCCCCTAAATGTAGTTAGAAAAGCAAGTCTTTGAAATAGTCTTCCACTCAGAATCAGATTTAGCCCAAATTCCAAATTTGTTGCATAATAAGAATAAAAAATCATTGTGTTTTTTATAAATGTTAACAAATGTTACCACATCATCTGCAGCTATTAAATAGGGTAACACATAAAAATAACATCATCTTTCCCATACTAAGAAATAAAATGCCAGGTGAAAAACAGAAAAGATGCAGAAAAGCTCTGTCTCAGAAAGATTTAAAATAAGACCCCAAAGCAGCCTTGGTATTTTTTCCCCCATAAGAATAGACACAAACTCAAGTGGAAAATTAATGAATCACGGCTGAATAGCTTGGCTCTTCTACTCTCTCTGTCCCCTGTCTGCCACTTCACCAGGCATCCAAGGTTCTATCCATCTTCTGCTTCCTTCCTGGTGGCCTCCAGGAGTAACTTGAGGGATGGTCATCTTACCCCAGGGAGATGACCTCCTACATTGATTTTCTACTGCTGTTGGTAAAGCAGCAAATTACACAGAGACGTATCAATCTTTTGAGGCATTCCTCCCATAGCAGAAGTCTTGAACCTTTGCTGTTCAGCTGCAGACACACTGCTATTGATAGCTTGGTGTTCCAGTCAGCATCAGGGATGGCAATGCAGGTGTCCTGTGCAGGAGAGTGGAATGTGGAGAGCAGGGGGAGGTTGTGCTTGACCTTTTGAAGAGCATCAAATAGCAGGACAGGCATTATAAGATGACTTTTAGCACCTGGCTGCTTCTCCTGGTTTCTCTTTGAGACCAGTTTAAGCCATGCCCACTCAAACCAAATGAGGATCTGACCTCCATTCTTGGGAAGAGCATCAAGCTTGTTTACGAAATAATTGACTTGGCTTCCATTCCAAGAAAAGCATCTTTTTTCTTTTGGTTTTGGTCAAGCTAAGTTCCTATTATGGTTAGCCAGGCTTGTACAATAAATATTTGGCAACTGGCAGTGTGGTGTTGCTCAGTGTGAACTTTTTGTGCTGCGGTTGCTTACACAAGAGCAATGCTGGGCCAGCTGAGTGGCCGCTGCTGTGGGACAGTGTTGGTGAAAGTGCAGTGAGTTGGGGTGGCCACACCAGCTAGGCTGACTCATGCCATCAGCCTTGCCTGACTGCACACCAACCATCCAGACCTTTTTCAGCTGTGGCAGCCTATAGGAATGTGTCTTGCAGTCCTCACAAGTTGGAAACAGAGGATTTGGAGTGGCTTAAAAATGCCATCGGTGCAAAGCAGGTGGGGTGTGAACAGTGCATCTGGCCGAGGCTGGAGGAGAAGCTGCATGGTGCCATGACAACTTGCTTTACCCAGGGTTGGTCTGCAGCTGCTGGTTGTTCTCCAGCACTGAGTAACATGACATCATCCACTTTCACATTCAGATTAAAGTGGAGCATTTTAAAGCAATGTTTACCTTTTTTATTTGTTTTTTTTTGAAAAATGATCTCTTTCTCAGATTATTGTTTTTATGCTGAGCGTATGTATGTGACTGAATTAAATATGTGTTTCAAGGAACATAACTGCACGTAGCACAACACTATTCCATATATACAACTTCATTCCCATTCATAAAGAAAGAGGGTCAGCCTCCTGCAGCCCCATGAGAGACTTGGCTTCTCACTCAGTCTGTAGAGATGACAACTTTCTTGGCAGAAGTAGATTCAAGATTTAAACAGATTTATTTATTAAAATTTGATGCAGTCTTACTACATCAATGACTTAATTTGGATGCAAATATGTTAAAGAAACATCTGTCAGGATTGAAAAAGGCTCAGATAATTCTGTCTTGAGCATGGAGATAAACTAGGAAACCTCCTAAGATGCCTTCCAACTCTTGATTTCAGTGGTAACTTGATCCTTAAATTGACAGTAATTTTCCCAGGTAGGGCATATATACAAAATCCCTGGCATCTTGAGGGCAGTTCTTTTCTAACAAAGAAGGTGAAGATGGCTGGAATGCAGCTCTGACATGCAGATGAGCTCAAAAGTCACTACAAGACAAAATATCTCACCTTTGCTAGGCTAAAATCTGAAAGCTTTTGTGTTATTACCTGCTACATCATTCTCCTCCCTGATCTCAGACCCATCCTCTCAGACTTTCACTTCCTTGCTCTGATTTAGTTATACTCACGATGTTGAAACACTCCCCTCTGTGTACCCCCTCCTGCTACTATTAGTTCCTTATTTTTTTCTGAAATCTCTTACATTTGTTTACAGATGAAACCCTCTAAACTTCCCCTAAGTCACCACCTCTGCTTGTTTTCCTCTGGAGACCTCTTTCATATTTTTACTTTCCCCACTAATTTTAAAGCTTAATATTATCTTTGGTTTCTCTACTGCTATTTCCCTTCGCTCTGGAGTTTTCCAGTGTATAGCTCATATTTTTTTCCCGTCTTTCCATTTTCCGGGGGCTGCCTACTACAGAAGTCGATGTCTTTCTTTTATCCCAATATAATGGGGTTTTTTTGTTCACACAGAACTGTTTCTTTCCCCGGAAGCTCATATGAGCTGTATAAGTGGAAATTGTTTCAGTCCATGAAAGAAATTCTCCCCAAACTGAAATCTTTCCTAGTTGCACTAATTTTCCTGATAGTTCTCTAAGGTTTTAATCTGTGCTTTTCATAGGGAGTCTTGATAAGAGGTTGTATCCTTTTAGAAAGCTAACCTTGCCTCACACAGGACAGGTATTTATGGGACTTGCTTGGCACATGAAAAAACTGAGCTCCGGCCCATGATTGGGAAAAACAAGGGACTTGAACTTTGGTCATCTCTGTCCAGCAAGAAGGCCCTGCCCATGACATTACTGACCCAGCTGAGATGGGCACCTCTCAAAGGTCCAAGAAAATCTCCTGGTGTGAAATGAGAGAAATCTCAGAAGTGGAAGTGGTTTAGGAAAACCAATTCTCACCGAGCTGCCACAGGGCTCATATCCTCAGCTTTGCAGAAATCACCACAATGTGAGGATTGGGCTGGTTGGCTGCCAATTTTGACCTTCTCATAGAATGGTTTGGGTTGGAAAGGACCTTAAAGATCATACAGTTCCAATCCCCCTGCCATGGGATCTTCTACTAGACCAGGTTGCTCAGGCCCCTGTCCAGTCTGGCTTTCTCCCAGATTTAAGAGAAAGTCTTAAGTCTTTCTTAAGACTTACGGACCACTTGCAAGGTAGTAACCTGTGACTTTTCCCTAATTTGTTCCCTGCACGCCCAAGCATGGACACCAAACATTGCTGAGTGCTTCTACCTCTCATCTGTCCCTTAGAACAGCATGGGTCTCTTCTGCTCCTGTGAAACTTAGCATGACACCAACTTTCAAGTATAATTTGCCTCACTACATAGGATCACAACTGTCTTCACACTGTCTTCTTATTTCTTCATGCTAGGAAGAATCTCAATTTTCCATTGCTATTACTTTTTTAGATGAACATTTCCTTCCTCTTTGTCAGTTTATGCAATAGAGTAAAATTGCTGTCAGGATCAGTAACACATCCTTTGACAGACCCATACAGGCAATCTCACTATCCTATCTCCTAAAAATAAAATAATTAGGAAAAACAACTGTCCCATTTTTCATCAGCCACCAGAAATGAACCTGTGTTCTAGATGAAAATATTGAAAGTATAAGTCTCCTTATTTTCAGTTAAAGCAAATCAGGCTGTTCTTCCTCTTTATTTACAGGTGAAACCATAACTTTTTCTGCCAAACAAAACTATGAAATACTATTCTGTCTTTAAACAGGTTTTTATTTTGGTTTGTTTGTTTGTTTTGGTATGGTTTTTTTCCCTCTGTATGGCTGTAAAGTTCCAGTTTTGTATTTGTTTTGCACAGGAATGAGGAAAGATAACTTTAACTTATGTGTTTAATTTTAAAAGGTGTAAAATGCAGTGCAAGATGCAAAGAACAGTAGAACTGGTTTTATGCATGATTGGTCCAGTCACAGGGTACTGTGTTTCTGGTCCATGTCCTTAATTTTTTGCAAGTGCATCCTCTGTTACTAGAACTGGAAGGATGAAGAGGTTCTGCCTGTGTTACATTAAAAATTGGTTAAATTTCACTGGTATTGCTAACCTTCAATCTCATTCTTCCCTTTAACATAAAGACAAAGTAATCCTTACATAAAACTCTGAATTTCTGTAAAAATACGCTGATCATTAGATAATTTTTCCTTTTGTTTTCTTCTCTCAGTTGTTTTACTTTTATTTTCATGGCCAGAAAACGTAAACCTTTGCCTGTGGGTAAACAGCTAAGTTGTTTAAGATTGAAACAAACAATTTTCATTGCAATGAAAGTACAAGCAGATCTTCTGAGCCTCATGCATTCAGAGTGAGATTGCTTCATCCTCCCCTTAGGATTCCTCCTTTGCTGTAGCTGTATCACTCTCTGGTGAAATAGAATTGCATGTGCTTCTCCCAGCAGCATTCCACTGGTTGGTCCAGACTGGCAGGAGGAGGTGTGGACCATTGGCACCAGGATCGATGCTGCCTGGGCTTCATGAGGACAGCCCAGCTGCCAGTCTCAGCAATCTGCTCACCCTCACTTTTCCTCCTTGTCCTCTGGCTCTCAGGCTCCTGAAAGTGACTCTTTCTGCTTCATCACTCTTCTCCGTGGCAGCGGAAGGGTGCCTTGTTTGCTGCAGGGTTTCAGGAGTTGATGTCTCTGAAGGCTTCTTCAGCAGAAAGCAATTGGCATTTGCAGAGTGCAGCTCCATCACAGAGATAAGTAGTTAAAAGTTTTCCAGAGGCTGCTCTGTGACATCTGCTGCTTAGACTTCGAGGCATTTGCAGAGGTGAAGTAAACATAATACTAACTGACTAGAAAGCAAATCCTTTCTCTTTAAAGTTCATGTTAAATGCAAAGTGCAGTGGAAGAGGAATGGAAAGCATCAATCCAGATCATTTACTGTTACCCCAAGGAGCAGATTCATTGTCTTTTTTGTTCGAAGGATTGTGGTACAGCTATTAAAGAGCATTCTTGGCTTCATGGGAAGAGGGGAATGTACCCCTGTTATCATTAATTATTGAAAATTGATAGCATATTTAATGAGTTCAGAAAATGATCAGTTCATTCACAATAACCTGTTGTGCCTGCCCCCTTCAGATCCTCTGGGAAAAAAAACCCCAACACACAGCAAAATGGAGCCACTAAAATTCAGAATGACTAATGCGACTTACATAGCATAAAATGGCAGGATGAAGATACAGCTTCTGTAAAGGTTGTTGCTACTTAGATAATTTTAAAAATTCAGGCAATTTTCTTTCATTTATTTTTTTAAAGAAGAGACAGAGACAACAATAAAATACCACACCTACTGAAATGTTGTTACGTTACCTTAGATTTGAGAATGCAAATAAAGGAAAAGAATGAGGAATTAGGTATTCAGAAAGAGTCCCCATAAAGGCTGGTTAAAGTCAGCAGCAAGAATGAGGAGGCTGCTCCCAAAGGGGAATCCACGCTGAGAGAGAGGGGAATTGCCCTCTGAATATCTTTAGTCTGGAGCCATTTGGGGTGCAGCTTTTGTGTAATATCTTTACAGTCCACAGTAAAGTGGGTCATTGGCTTGTGACTAGGAATCCTAATGCTTATCCCAAACAGCAGACACCACTGTTGAAATGTCAGCAAGAATGATAAGAAGTATCAGGTATTTAGGGGTAGTGGGAAAGGCAACAACTGTTTCTTCTCTTTTATTTGCAAAAAATGGCTTCTGGCAGTTACACATCCGCTGAGGATTGATTTGCTCCTTAGGAATAGAACAGGAAGGAGGAATAATAGGAAAATATTTTATGAAGTGTGACAGCAGATGGGCTATTAACTATGACTCACTGTGTGGCCTGCTGGCAAACTCTTGCTAATGACCTTGTGACTCGGTGGCCACTTCGGCAGAGGTTACAGACTTGACAGGCCATCTCTGCCTGGCAAAGGTGAGCCTCAGCCTTGCAAGCATCATGCTGTTCTGAGACTTGCGGTGCCAAAAATGTGTTATCTGAGTCAGGGAAACTGAATTATGTGAATAATTAAAATTTGTAGCTGAGTTGACTGTTGTGCACTTTGTGGATGGTGAAGTTAGTTCTGCCCACAATCACTTCATCAGTCTTTTAAGTTATCAAACCAAGGGGCCCATGCTACAGGTGGAGATGTTAAGTGGGAAATCTTACCCACATATTAAGTAAGGGTAAGTGAAAGGAGGGTCAGATATATCAGAAAGGTGACAAATACATTGAAAATGCCAGAGCCACCCATAAATTGATAGATCCATGTTTAATTTGACCTTTAAAAATCAAATGAGAAGACCTCTATATGACACACATTAGGGAATGCCTCTGCCATAGAAAGGGAAGGCACAGACTGATCTAGTATTTCTTACCTAGTTTTAATTTCTGTGTCATGGATGACATTTTAAACATCAAGTCTTCATGAAGCCCAAGGACCACTGGTTTTAGAATGACTGCATATTCCCACCATGGGCACAGGAGACTATCAGGGGAAAAAAAGTTGTAACTAGTGTCAAAGTTCACCTTTGGTGCTTGTATTACAAAGGACCTAAATCAGCCTTTCTTCCACCATCTGCTGAAGCAGGCAGCCAGAGTTGTAGTCCTGTAGCTGCCTGTGATATTTTCACTTCCAGATGCATTTAATTTTGTTTACAACTGCACTGCACTTGCTCAGAGGACTGCTTGCACCTCTTGCCAGTGCTTTGGAGATGATGTAGTTTTGTGGAATAAGGAAATTACTATTCTGTTATTACTTCAGACTTTAAATAAGAAAATATAGGAGGCATGAAACAGCTTGTATCTTGCATATATTTGGTGTATTACGGAAATAAAATATTTTACATTCTGGGGACGGGGGAAATTGTGTCTCCTTTGCCTTAGAGGTGCAGTTTCTGAATAGGTTGCTCCAGAGGCCACTGGTGCTGAACAGAAGAAGGAGTGTGCCCTCTCTCCTGAGCACCATTAATACACGTCATTGAATTATTATGAGGAGCCTGAAACTTGCTGGAGAAACCTTTTGGGAGGATTAAGGATGAAGCAGCTGCCAGCGAGGGCATACCTCTGCTGAAGGTGCAACACAGAAATTTGGTGTCAGGGCAGGCAGGTAAGGGAGGTTGGGAACAACAGCACCTCTGGTTTCCTGGTTTTTTGAGAGAGGGGGGAGTTTTCCTGCCCTCCACAGACAACCTACAGCCCTCCAAGAAAGAGGGGAGAAAGTCTCAGTATCTTCCTCCTGAAAACATACTCTGGTAGTGAGTTCAAAGGGAGTTTGAAATATTCTTTATAACCTATAGGATAGGAGTATTTTACCTATAGGATCTGAAGATTCAGAAAGCTCACTTTGGCAATGTTTATGAAGACTGAGTAGCTTACTGAAGCTCACATGCCTGCATTTTCCAGATCCCTGCACCAGATGGGTATTTTGATTCAATGCAACAAATCACAGGACTCTCAGTTCAGTGAACCTCATAAAGCTGTGACATGTGCACTCCCAGTGCATTCCTGGAGTTAGGGATTATTTGGAATTTGCAGTACTGGATGCCCTCCTGCCATTGGGAAATCTCACAAAGGTTGCCCCACAACAGTTGCAAAGCACAGCAACGAATTTGGACTGTGACATTCTTGGGTTCATACCCCTGTTCATAGCTATGAACCCAGAAGAATCTGGAGGGGCAGAAGGAAAGACATATCTCTTCTCTGACAAGAAGGGACTGGGGGCCCTTTTGCAATAACCCTGCACTATTTTCCCCAAATTTATTATCCACTCTTGCACAAAGTCAAATTAAAACTATCTTGGGACAAGCATCAGCATCCTCATACAGCCTCCTGAGCTACCTGAGGCCAGTGCTAGTGCCTGCTTTTCCTGATGCAGGGGCATTGCCTGTGTAAGCTTCCCCCCGGGACTTCAGTCGTGTAATCTGTATTTAGAGAGATGCTGTCTTTGGCCCCCTGGCTTCAACTGGCTGCTGTCTGTGCAACAGTGGCAAGGGAAATGCAGCAGACACAGCTGGAGGTGATGTCAAGGTGGGGGTAGAAAGCCATCACAAGTGGAAGGCAAGACTGAAACTTTAACTGAGACTCTGTAAGATGCTGTGAAAATGCTGTGCCCCTTCAGTAGAGCATGTACGGAAAATACAAGAAGTTCCCTGTCCTGCATTTCATGCTACCGTGTGTCCCTGCAGGTTTCAGTTCATTTGCACATAATGAATCCTCTTATTTTGGCAAGAGGGGATCCCCATGTAGGATGTACTATCCTATGTTATCTAGGGAAAATTGGCTTGCTCCATAGGAACCTGCAGTCCTTGTAGGACCCCAGCTTTCCCAGGATTGCAACCCAGCCACCATCACACGATGCAGGGAGGCAGCCTGCTCTGAAAGTTCACTCCGTCCCACCTACAAAACAGGTTTTGAGCATCACTCAGCAACAGGACCATAATGAGGCTCTCAGCCCTAATACAAATTCCATCGTTCAACAAGAGCACTTACACTCTCTATCCTCTCAACTTTTGGACAAATACAGGTAGAAGAGCTAAAAATTCTTTAATTGGAGGTGAATAAGTACAAGTTGACTTTTTTCTCTGTGCCAGGAGTGGAGCAGGACCTGGCAGCAGTGTATCAGTATGGGCAGCTCCTGACCTTTTAACAGCCAAGCCTCTTCTGAACAGATGGGCCATGTCTTCACACCTTCCTGTATCCCCACTTTCCTCCCAGCCTGGTGCTGATGCTGACACTGAGCTAGCAAGACCACCTGAACCTCTCTGTCCTTTCGCCCTTTCTGCAGGGCTTCCTATACGTGAAGACCTTGGAGCTGTCAGAGTTAAAAAAAAAAAAAAAAAAAAAAAAAAAAAAAAAAAAAAAAAAAAGTTCACGGGGTAATCCATGCCCCGTGCTGATGATAAGACATTTTTATTTCACCAACCTGTGGGAAACAACAATTCTGTTATGTCCCATTCCTACTAAAAATAGGGCATCTGGGGTGGATCTGATTCCCAGTAGTCAGCAGTGACACAGGAGAAAGTTCTTAGAGGTAAGGATTTGACCAGTTTGAGTATGAAGAACAAAAAGAAATAATCATAAGGTAAGTCTGTGAAAAGTTCAGGAAGAGTTCTCTTGTGAAAATGAGGTTAGTGCAAGGAGACAGCTTTGCTCAGCATTTACCTTCTGCAAATTTCCACCCCAGTCAGCTGCAATCATGTAAAAGAATGAGTAAATGGAACAATATTTTGCACTAAATTCTTCATTATCTGAAGATTTCCTCTGGATTGAAAAGATACCTATAGTCATCCATTCCAAGAGTGTTTAGATGTGATCAGGTAGGAAAAAGTAATCTCAAACAAATGCAGCAGAAAGAGCTTTAAATTTCAGTGACTGTCCCGACTAAAAAAAAGAATGATTTCGCAGGGGAAAAATCCAAAGTAAAACTGCAAGAACAATGCTAATTAGAGATGTGTCAGGTGCTGGCTCTGGATTGCTGTTATGCTGCGTGCGTTTCAGGGACAAATGACAGGCAAGGACTGGGGTAGATGTAAAAATCTCCCCATCATTTCGTTCCTTGAAATGACCCAGAGAAGTCCTTGAGAGGGGAAGCTGGAGTGTAAACCATGCTGAAGGCTCACTAGCTCCAGCTGGTATGCTATCTGCAGCTGTTTCCGTTACTGGCTAAATTGTTGGAAATGCAATCCAGAATAAGAGGGAAAACCGAAATCTGCGGTGAAAAACTGGCTGATATTTTTTTACCTCTCACAAACTGGTACGGTTCTGAGCTTCAGACAGGGCTGAAAGCAGTGCTACTGTCAGAGAAGACTGCTTCTGGCTGTGCATCCTGCCTCACTGCAGACTGACAGGAAATTTAGCCAGAAATGTTGAGCCACACAACTGTGCACAGGACCTACTCCCCAGGGTCCCCACCAGCTAATTAGTGCTCTCCTACCATAAGCAGTGATCTTTTCAAAGTCCAGCTTTCTTTTTCTGTTAAAACCAAAAGGCTCTTGCAAGCAAGGGCATTAGTTGCAAGTGAAAGTTTCTTTTAAATGAAATTGACACCAAGTTTCTCCCTGAGATTTTGAACAGCTGTTTCATCTATATTTTAATTTTTTAAAAAAATTCTTACAGATGTTCCTTCTTGTTGTTTCATCATACTGATAGTAATTCTGTGCTTGCTTTCTGGGTTAACCTGCACATTGTTAGAACTCACTCTCCCCACTTTCAGTATACATGAGACAATCCTACCAGTCACCAGTTTTGCTTGTCTCTTGTATTCCAAATAGTGACATCTGTAATTTTTTTCCTATATACTGTTTACAAAAAACAAATGTCAGGTGCTCTTGCCTGCCTGTCCTAGAAAAAATTCCTTCTGCTCAGAAGACTGACTTACTATTGATCATGCTTGTGAAAGATCCCCAAGGGTTTCCTAGGTATGATTCACACTGTTTTCTCATCTGCTCACTCAGCTTTCAGCCATTTTCTTTCTTATTGCTTTGATGGTGTGATTTTTGCTTAGTATTTGACTCTATCTTAATGTTAGGATAAAAAGCAGGGGTAAAATAGGAAAAAATCCTGAATTGCGTGCACATGCACATATATCTATGCATCTGAATATCAGTCATCAGATGTATAACAGGATTAATAAATGAAAAACTACTTGTTTGTTTTTTTTTTTTTTTTCTAGTTGAGCTGCTTTTTTCAGACTCTGATTTACAAGGGTGTTTAGGGCACTGATCCTCACAACCCCTCCCTCTGCTTTCTACCCCTCTGCCCTGCATCATCATCCTCCTTACACATGTAAGGAGGAGCTTGTCCTCAGTGGGGACAGACCCAGGCAGGAGAAGGATCTCTGGCAGGGCATCTCATGTCCTGTCCTAGCTCACACCCTGCTTTCATCCACCCTTTCACCTGACCTGTGCATGTCCATTTTCCATGGCTGTAGGTGAGTCCAGGCCTCACATGAAAACCTCTCTCTCACAGCCGAACTCAGCTCTGCACTGACAGCCCCAGATCTCAGTTTTGCTGTCATTTTGGATCTTTCAGGAGATGAGAAAATACTCACATGCAAAGCTGTAAACTGTTTTCAGTACACCTGTCTCTGCTGGTGAAAACCCAGGATATTCTGCTTATTACACATCCTTTTAAGATGGGAATATTTAGCAGGTGGATTAAGGCACTGAAACATGAACACCATTAGCCACACTTGCTAAAAGAAAGAAAAAACAGGTATAGTAAGGCAAAAATCCTTTAGTATGTAAAATATTTCCTGACCATCCCACCTCACCCACACAGTAGAGAATCTAATCCTGTTAAAATTCTTCCCATGTCCTTCCAGCCTCATAAGAGACTTTAGCTTTATATACCTCTTATGAATAGTTCTGCAACAACTTATATTACCTGCATAAGTTTAAGGGGGTTTTTTTTTTCTAATTTTTTTACTACGTGATTATTTTTTTTTAATAGAGGGCTCTTTGTACACTAATGACATTACAGAGCTGATGAGTAGTTTGATTTACATGAAGTAAAATGGGGAAAATTGCATGAGTAAGACAAGCTAATGAAGCATTGAAGAAAGAAAATGTTACTATGCTGTCAAAAAAAAGGTACAACAAAAAAGCTCTGTAGGCTGACAAGAAACCAGACAAGTAGACTTTCTGAGTAATAGATTTACCAGCAGTGTAAGTCATCTTCAGTTTTGATAACATCTTCACTAGGAATGAACCAAACTTCTATGTCTGAATAACTTAAGACTCGGGAGATGTGGCTAAATAGGAACTCGCAGGTTTGTCACTGTTGGATTAATGGATTGACTGAAAATTCTGAGCCAAAGGAGTCTTAGCAGCTATGTTCAGCAGTAGTTTCAGATGTTCTTTTCCAGTGGAAGCTTTAGGCTTATAAAGGGCAATTTCACTTCCTGGAGTAGTGAGTTGTTAACTGCTCAGGCATATTTGTCTTGTTTGCAAGAAGCAGTGGAGAGTGGGAAATCTATGGACCTTGACTTAATTTCCCTGGAGTTGAAATGATAGTGTTTTATTTTTTTCTTCCTTTGCTTCTATGATACTCAGGCTGTAGATCTTGGTGCCTACAATTTCTTACATTAGACATATTGGCACAGACGAAAATTCTGTTGTGAATCAACCCTCCCCACAAAAAAAAACAAAGGAAAGAAAAAAAAAAAGAGAAAAAAACACGTTTAAAATTATTTGCTTAAAAACAGAACCAATGCTAATGCAAAAAAATAGTTTGTAGAACAAAACCCAATCCCTCTGTGTTTTATACCTTAAGGGGAAACACTTCAGGGTTGAATCTGCTGGCTTGCACTAATGCCCAAGTGCTATGATCCAAAACTGCAATTTATTCTACCTGATGGAAGCCTGCAGGTGTGGCTTAGTGTTTCTGTTCCAGGGTAGAGGCTTCTGTACACCTGTCAGAGCTGTGTTTCTCCCAGATAGTGCATTCATCTGTGTGTGTGCCTCCTGCATCCCAAATGGATCTGTTGGGTGATATTAGCAAGCATTTCCAGGATGCCCAGCCCTGCAGCATGTGTGTGCTAAGCTTGCAGGATAAATTGATCTAGTGGGTGCCTTGGGGTTTGCTGTCTTCTAGGCCAGATTTTTGATTTTTGACACCCGTGAGACTGCCAGTAGCTCAAACAGTAGGGGTTAGTGATGGACACCTGGGTGGTGTTCCTGCATTCAGCCTTTTGGCAGCACTAGCAATGGGTGTGGGACCCACTCTCACAGGCAGAAAGTCTGATTTGCACCCACCTGGCTCTGGAGCATTGTTTTCTCCTCTCTGACTCACTGACTGTGCTCTAACACCCTGCTGGGGCCAGCAGACAGCCTAAGTCAGGGATGCTGGTCTGTCTGACTTGTTCCTTCTCTCATACCCACCAGCCGGTCCCAGACTGAGGAGTGCAGGTCGCTGGTTGCAATGTCCCTTGGGTTCCTCCTTAAGTGCCCAGCAGACAGACCCTGCCCTTATTGTTTCCTTCTCACTGAGGAGATAGTGAAAAAGGAAGGAAATATTACACAAAGACACAAAGGCCAAAAAGTCATCAGCACAAAAATGAGTCCCAGTCCTTGTTGAGTTGCATGGCAGCCTCGACAAGGTAATGATTTATGCTTCATGTCACTGAAGGCATCTCTCCATATAAAATGGAGAAAGTGCAGAAATGTTTGGCTGCATACAGGGCACCACTGTCCCTGATTATTTTCTGTATTGGTAGTCAGGTATTTGATTTGCAAGTCAGGTCAACCCTCACCTGAGGTGCTTGTGCTGAGGCCAACTTATCCGATCGGTTTGTCACTTCTTTCAGACTGGTGAGCAAGAAACTTAGCAGGATCCACCCATATTGTTGCAGATTTGCATTAATATGCCCATACCATTGATCCACATATCCTTTTTGCATTGACTTGTACAGGAAGTGCCAAATTTGTTCTGCTGATTTCCGTATGATTTCTTCATATTTTTGTTACTTTATTGATAATGCTAGATGTTTTAAACTTCCTGTCAGCAAATTCCATTTACAGTAGGCATTTTTTTAAATGCTATTCATGAAATTATTGTCACATCAGTCTTGAGACCAATTCTGAGGAACTCCAAAAATATCCTCTCTAACACAAAAGTTCCACTTTGTGCTCAAGCCATTGTCATCTTCCCATTAGTCAGTTCCTTCTCTCCAATTGTGAATAGTGCCTCTCATTTTAAATTTGCATTGTCACCACATCCCAGGCATTGGAACATAGCACAGC
Organism: Chamaea fasciata; assembly: GCF_029207755.1. Classification (NCBI taxonomy): domain Eukaryota; kingdom Metazoa; phylum Chordata; class Aves; order Passeriformes; family Sylviidae; genus Chamaea; species Chamaea fasciata. The sequence continues at coordinate 10,251,241 of NW_027094086.1, read as the reverse complement.
CAAAGTGTGATGAGAGGAGCTGGATCCTGAAGGACATCCATATGTGTATGAAATCTTTTGGCCACTCCCTGATAGCAAGCTCTGCATGCACGTTTCAGACTTGGGAACCTAAATCTCAAGTCTTGCTTCCTATTCCAACATTAATAGTTTCAGAATGTGAAAGATATCTTCATCCCTGTCAGGGTTTTAGGTGGGTTTATACGAAATTGCAGCAGACCTAGCTGGTGTGTCACTCTGTGCACTGATCACTGTGGGCTGCTCCATGGTCCCATTCAAGCAACATCCATTTAAGGTGTTTTCTCAGATTTTCCAACCAGCTGACTTCCTGCCCACCTCTTTTGGCTTCTGAAGAAATTTTTCCTTTGCTTTCACCCTCCAAGAGTGATCCTTTTACAAAAGATTTGCAGTCAAGCTGAGAGTAAGAGATTCATATGAAGTCAGTAAAGAGGTGATCTTTTAAAAGTCAGGTCTTCTCCAAAGATGAAAGAGTTACACTAAAACCACTGGAAACATCAGTGTGAATTTACTTCATCTGGCCTTTTATATATGACTTTTTCTATACTGAACCCATTAAGTGGCTGAACATGGTGCCAAATCATTGCCTGACTGAAACAATTTTCAATTCTAAGATTTATACCAGGAGAGGTTCTGGGAATATTCACTTCTGTAATCTAATTCTTAACTAAAGTAAAATGACATAGCTCCTAATTTCAGTGAAGTTTTGTTCATTCATACCAGCTGAAATGTTAGGTTATTCATTTGATTTTTTTTTCTTTGCCCCACTCTTCCCACCTTAAAACTTCCAGTAAGTCCTCTCCCTGAAGAATCATATGGATCTGGTAGGTCACTGAATTTTATAGAGTTTCACTTAGATATATATGGCTGGGAGAAAGGTTAGTCAAATATTTGTTAGAGGAATGCTGTATCTCCTGTGTAGAGTGACTGATTGGCATCAAGAGCCTTATCTCCCCCCATGTCACGGAAGTGTGCACCAGGCTCAATTGTCAATAAAAGCAGTATAAAAGGAAGACACTGATGCTTTGACTGCATGAAAACCTGTTCAGTCAGAAGAATAAAAAGAACAAAAAATGTTCATGTGATGGAAATGGAAAAGGAAGGTTTGGTGCATTGCAGGACAAAAAAAATCTACCCATAAGAAGACTCAATGGATTAAGGATAAGTTAAGCAGTAGACAATTTTATCCTACTGAGCTTCTGAGTGGAACACATCTGCTCTCAATGCAGGGACTATGAAGCTGAAACATGAAATTTTCCCCAGCCAAGACCATGACCAGATACTGATCAAGAAAGCAAAATAAACTAAGTTCCATGAGAAAAATGACCAACACAATTTGGGTAAAGGGACAGAAGAAGAACATGTGGGTGTGTGGATTTCTAAATCTACTGTATGCTTCCTCCAATGATTATTTTCCCTACCAGTGGCAACTTTTTCATAAGTTAGAACTTTCATGGTGGTAGGAATTGCGCTCAATACATTGAGACTAGCACCAGTTTCAAATTAAGAATGTTATATTTTTATTTCTCCGCTTGCATTTCTGTATCTTTTTCATTGTGGTCTGATATTTAGTAGCCCTCCTCCTCAGGCTTGCTTTCACTCAATTCCACTTAAAGCTAATTTGATTTTATTAGTGAAAAACAGTTTCCTTTTTTTTCTCCATCTGAATATCATCTCTGCTTTTAACTGTAGTTGTAATTTTAACAAACCCCTTTGCTGTCATTGAATATTTGGATTATTGAGGAATTGCAAATGTATTGACACCATTTTCTTTAAATTAGTACTAAAAAACAAATCAAACACTGGGTATTTCTTAATTGGAAATAATGAAGTAATTGACATCCGATCAGAAAATGCCGCCACATTGAGGAAGTCATCAATGAAAACGAGCCCGTTACATTGTTTTAGGCTCCCTTGCAAAAATGAGCCATCTAATTATGAGACAGAGAACATGTTTTTCATTTGCAACATGTTGTACAATGGCTTCAAAACCTCTAGGTGCTACAGAAACATCAGTGATGCTCACAGAAACAGAAGCTTTGGTTTTCCATAGCCACACATATAACAAAATATTCAGTGCTGGACTCTTCTTACGTAAAAAATGTGCCAGCAAACAGAAAGTCCATCAAGAAAGTGTGAGGCCAGGTTCAGAAAAAACATCCTGAGTGCCAGGAACTAGAATGGTCGAATAAATCATATGAGATTTCCACAGCTGGAGGCACCTGAGAAGCTGCCTTTTACTCCTCCAGCTCACATTTACGTGTAGCTACATGGATGGCAAGAAGCTTTTGATACTGACCAGAGCAGAAATTCATGCATCTATTGTATTTACATGAGCTTGAATTGACATTTTGAGCCTTACATCTAGACTTTTTTGTCTTTGCTGTCTTTATCAGCAAAGTTTTGAAGTATTATCCATAAGATGATGAAGGCATATGAAAATCACAAATTTGCAGGAAAACTTATGGGAAATATCCAAGAGCTAAATGTAGTAATGTAGTAATGCCATTCAAAGAATAACAGGGCAACTACAGGACAAACATCAAAATCTATTATTGCACTAGGAAAATCTCCCCAAAGAGCTGGTGTAGCCCCCACTGCATGAGACTTTTAAAAGGAGATCAGACGAAACACTCAGAAACACAGTGTGGAAAGTGTGTCTTCTGTGATGGACTGGGTGACCTTGATGCTTTTTTATTCTGCTTGTCTTAATCTTTGAACAATAGTGCAGTGAACCAGTCACTGCTTTTCAAACACACTTCTGAGGATACAAGAATCCACTAGTATCCACTTGCTTTGTTGTTCTCATCCCAACTCTGTTAAGCAGCATGTAGAACCCAAAATAGATGTTTCTCAGCCATTGCAGTACAAGGTACTTATGAATATCCTGTTGAAATTCAGGACTGGTTCCCCATCTCGAATCCAGTAATGACCCAAGTTTCTTACAGATGGAGGGAAAGGACAGGCAGTCTCTGTGTGCTATTCAGAGAACCACAAAGGTGGTGCTCTTTACTCCTTTATGACCTGGTATATTCTAATCTTGGCAAAAAAACCCCCCATTATCAGAAATGGGAGGGGAACCCAGGCAAAATGGCATTCTACATGACTCTTGAATATTGCAAATACTAAATATTTGGAAGGATTTTTGTCCCTTGCAACCTCAACCTCATAAAAGTCAAGTATTTTAAATATAGTAATAATTAATTCAATGTCTGTCTGTAGTCAGCAGAAGGAGTGGTCTTCAGAGGGTCACTGTCCTGCCCAAGCCTGTTGCTTTTTCTCTCCATTGAGTATAGAGGCTAGAAAACTGTCTTAGGTTAGATGGTTGCCTTTTAGATGGCTCATCTCAGATAAAATGAATTCTGCCCACCATGATTAGTTTCTTGCCCTGTGATTGACCTTCTTTACTTGGATTCCACAGATAGCAATGAATAAAATTGTGTCTGGTTGAAAATACAATATTTTTTTTCTTTTCTTGAATTTATTTGAGCTAAAGCTAAAACCATCATTCTGTCTTGCCTTGATCACACTCATACCTGTCAATGAATTAGGTCTATGGATATTATCTTATTCACAAAGAAATGCTACAGCCCCATCCAAAATTATACATATTAAGGGTCATAAAATATCCTGAGCCGGAAGGGACGCACAAGGATCATGGAAGTCCAACTCCTATAAGCATGCATATGCAACTTGCAAGCTACTTATGAGATGGTATGGAGCAAGGTCTGAAGAAAAAAGGAACTGCCAGAGCACACTTCTGTTTAATATAAAGGAAGTATGAAGCTGTGCTGGGGTGCCAGCAGTCTGACCTCCAACCACCCTTCAGCAGAAAAGTAGAGCCAGTTGGCCGTGGTTCCACAGTGAGCATCATCTCTTTGTCTGCAGTCATGCTGTATCAATTCCATTTGCAGACCTCCCAAAGGCTGCAGGTCTGATCTCCAAGATACTCACAGTCTAAACAGTTTTTATGCCGCCTGAGTGAGTAATTGGAAGCTGAGTGTTTGGAGAACATGCTTTGTAATGTATTTCCATAGAAAAGTTCAGCCAAACAGGATTATCAACCTCTGTATCCCACCTGTGCCAAAACTACCAAATCAGATGGCAATTGTAACAATTCAACATCCAATTTATGCACCACACTTGATGCAGTTTTTCCCAGCTCTTTATACCTGGTACCCTGTGTGTGCTGCAGGTATTCACTTGTCACCTTGAAGAATCCCTAGCCATATTCCTAGGAGATGAGATGATAGGTTTTTTGAAGGAATTTTGAAATGGTCTTTTTCAAATTACATTGCTCAAAGATCCATCCTGGAGAAGGAGGGCAATGTGCTTGTGAACAATAGAGTTGAGCTGTTGATAAGGGCTTTGAAAAGCTTAGCAACAGATGACTATGGATGTATGAATGACAGCTGCTGGCAATTCCTCTACGTTGGACAGTAGTAATTCCTTCAGCCCCTGCAATTCTGTCTTGGCTTCCCATGGAGGTTTCAGTTTCTGTACGTGTGTGTGGCCATTGGCTTGATGCAATGCTGTCTTGGTTTAGGAAGACAGGTATCTGCTAGGTAAAATTACAATCAGAGGCTCTTTGGCAAAGATTTGGGAAATAAGAATAGCAGTTCTTTACTAGTATGTAATACAAAGCAAACAAACACAAAAAAAAAAAACCTCCCCCCCCCCCCCCCCCCCCCACCAAACAACTACAGCATTAATGACAAACGACAACAGTACCAAGAACCTTGAGGGCTTTGTTTCACAAAACCCAGGGCAGTTTGGTTTCGGTGTCCCTGCAGGATCCTCAGAGCACCAAGCTGGAACAGTGGAAAAGTCCCGGGCTGGTAGCTGGGATGGCAGGGTGTCCCGGCAGGCAGGGGCAGGATGTCCCGGCAGCGCAGGGGGTGCAGGGTCACGCTGCAGCAAGAGGAGCAGCGCCGAAGGAGCCGAAGGCGAGGCAGAAAAGCGGCCCAGCTTCTGCTCGGCGTGCTTTGCGGCGGCTGAGATCCTCGAGGAGCGGCCGACACGCGTCTCCCGAACGCCGGAAGCAGAAAAGCACGCAGCTGCCTCAAGCTGTGTCTTTTACCTGCGTTATCTCCCCCTTCCACCTTTTGTCCATCTCTTTGTGTCAGCTAAGCACTCTCAAGTATCCAACACCCGGTCCCCTTGGCAACCCGTGGGGAAAAAATTCCCCAGAGAAAGAAGGAACAAACCCAACCCCCAACAAATGCATATGGGAGAGGAAGTTATTTAGCTGTACAGTCAGTTCAGCATTAACCATGCGTGGATTTTGCCTGTAAGCCATGCAGTAGCTGTTGAGAGATCCAGACCTGAACCACCCAAGCCACCACTTACTAGTGCAGGCACAGTGCCACATCCATGAGCCTATGCTGCCCTCAGAGCCAGTGCTGGTCTCAAAATAATGTTGCTATACTTCCCATGTACATGGCACTGAGCCAATTGATAAGTCCCATTGCTTTAAATTAGATCTTGAAGTCCCTATTCAGCACTGGTTCACAAGAAGCAGAGGTGTGTGGAAACCACCCTGTGACAATCAGAAGTTTTATGTACCCCTTGCTGAATGTGGGGGTGGTTCTGCAGGACCATCATGGGAGGCTTTGTCCATCATCCCAGAGACTGCTTCTCAAAAAACAGCTTGTTATGGTTCATGTTGCGCCTCCACTGAAGTTGTTCTCTTGCGCAATGTTGGATTGGAGGCCTCCACAATGTGTAAGAATTGTGACACTTGAACCACTCCTGCCAGCATCATTACCCAGGGTTTTCTTTCACCCAGGATGTCTCTGCCTTATCATTATGCCACAAATTTCTCATAATCCTCCTATGTGCTACATTACCGAATGTAATGTAGGAGACGAAGGGATGTACAGCTCAAGCACTTGCATTTAAACTATACCTCTTGTACATGGTCAAATCACAGAAGGGTCCTTACCATCAACTGATCTCTTAGCCTTAAGGTATATTGTGCAGTTAAGGAGTGCAAACCTGAAAGGGGTCTCTTGTGTGTAGGCAATCACATTATATAATCCCTTTTATGAACTGATTAAACTCAGACTTAAAAGTGGTTAATATGTTTTATGCCCAAATGTTCTCACATAAAGCTTTTTCTAGTAAACTACTGCCCTGATGTTTAGAGGTTCTGCAGTCTTTCATTAAAATCAGTTAACACTCATTTGTTCTTGGAAATACAGGCAGATTTTGCATCGGACATTGTGCAAACCAGCAAGTCCACAGGGACCTTGCTTGAGCTGCCTGTAATGTTGAGGTTGCAAGGACATGACTATTTTTTTTTCTGTTGAGTAATCAGAAGGCAGCCTATCACTGAGTTCAGAGCTTTGAAAAAGAAAAAAAACAATAGCCCTTTAATTTTTACCCTTTTTAAATGAAATGAAGGCACTATGACTATTCAAGAAAGTAGATCTGCTGAGTAAGTTGTTGTCACCTTCAGGTAGATGACTTTCAGTCTGGAAATGGCCTTCAAGGGACTTTCCTGAGGTCAGACAACAGTTCTTGGCAAAGTTGGAAATACAACCCAGTCTGAGTGATTTGCTGCAGTCATAAAAAGTCTCTATCAGTCATCTGTCTATGTCAGTCATTCTGCTTATTTATTCTGACCACTTAAGTACCTGTGCGCCTTGAAAATTATAGAGAAAATGAAGCATGTCCTGTGTGATGCTTTTTTCTTGGGAACCTTTGCTGAAGACTGAATGGGATCCTGGCTGTTGCTGTTAGCAGGATCCTTCACTGATGGCAATGGGTACTAGGTCAATGCCTCCGTGATTCAGATTTCCATAGCTATATACTTCATAAATTTTACCAAAATGGGACACACCAGCTCACACAGGGAGGTCACAGACACTTCTCATTTCAAGGTACTAAAACAAAAGTGTGGGGAAAAGTTTTACTGTGAAACTCTGTTCAGTCATGGGGAAACCAAACATGATGCAAAACCTGTAACATGGGAATAATGATGGTGGCAGGTACTAAATTTCCTCCAAATCTAGGGCACATGACTGGACGGCCATGGATAAAAACCGGGAGAGGATGTAGAGTTCCTTTCTCAACCCCCTTTTGTTCTTCTGGAATGATGGGAGCCTGATTTGCCCCAGACATAAAATATTTTGATTCTGACTATAGTAGGATAGTGCTAAAGGAGGAATGAAGGCTAGGAAGGGATGTGTGATGCTGTAGAGGAAATTGAGGCAATAGTGTGACCACAAGATCATCTGTATCTGTCTGCTCCACTTTGGAGGTCTGATTCCATCACAGTAGTGACACAACCATGCAATCTATTTCCCAGGACACAGACATGAGGATTTGCCCAGTGAAAACCTGAGTCTGTTCAGTTCTTTAAGTGAACCAATTCACTGATATTTAGAAATTTTCATTTCACTCAACTAAAATATCCAGGTAGGAGAAAATCTATGAGCTCTAGGAAACAGAATCTGTTTCAAAACATTGCTTCTGAAATTGCAAAGGCTGACAGTAAAATAAGATAGGTAAATGTAGCACATTTGTCTGGTGTTTTAAAACAGGCACCAGCTAGATGCTGCCATTTTAAAGCTAAGAGTGAAAATGATTTACAGAAGCAATGTTTGGTTGTAAGTGACTGAAAAGCATGTCACCCATTCTACTATAGATGGAGGCTGCTTCTTGATCTCAACTGCTTTTATTTAATTTCATTTCAAATAATCCCAGCATAGAACTTTTTCTCATGCCTTCATTTTTAACTTTTTTTTTTTTTTTTTTTTTCCCCACTGGCCATTCGGTTACCAATCACAGTGAAAAATTCTATCTTGCTAAGTGATAGGCAATATATTTTTCTCCCTTGGAATTCTCTCTTTTTTCTTTACCCTACAGAATTCTATTTGCCAGAATTTCATCCATTCATTAATACATACACTCAGTACTGAAATATTATAAGCAGGTTTAGCTTCAGTGATTTCAGGGAAGGCACACCCATAGATTCCCCTTCACAAGCTAGCCTTTATATGGGAGAAATGAGCCATTCTTTTAAGATAGAAAGGGCCATTGTCCTGTCTTTGAAATATCTCCTGTTTGGTACTCAGTGAAGATAAATTTGAGTCTTTTCTTAAATTACTTTTCACTCTGAACTGATGTGACATTTATCTCTGCTAGAGTGTTGACTATATGAAAAGCTGAAGCTTGTTTAAAGAATGCTGCCAAACAAGAAAGATTGTAATCCATCTAATTACTGAGCTAGGATGTGCCAGTGCTGCAAACTTCAATTACCACCATTAAAGCATCAATTGAAAGCTTCAGCTGATTCCCAGAGTCAGACACTTCCAGACATTTCATGCATTATACAGATGTTTTGCTGCTCCTTCAGTCACTAATGGTTTGCTATTTTGAACATTTGGGATTCCTGTAACACGAGAAGTAAGCTCCAGATGTAGAGGGATTTCAAGCGAATTCTGCCGCTTTAAACCACATTTTGTCAATTGTTCCCCCCAGTAGGAACTGATGACCTCATGCTGGATGCCTTTTATTTTTCCCAAGTGTTATCAGATAAATTTGCCCACAGGGTTACTTGCAATTCTTGAGAATCCACTTTTCCATGGATATCAAAAGCCCACTATAGTGAAGTCCCTGGGACAGAATTCTGTAGGCACACAGATCTCTTTGTAGCCTCAGCTGCTAATTCTTATATGTCACTGTTGTTGTCCACACATTTAAAAAATAGCTCCAAAATAGCAAAAAAGGCCTCCATGTTTTGAGCAAAGCTCTGGAAATTTTGTGGGGAACACCTTTTGCGATAAGCTCCCCCTTGTTTCACTTTGACCCAACTGTTAATTACTCAGTTGGATTGATTCCCTTCCGGCAATGTGCTCTTAAGTCAGAGCTGGGTCAAAATGAAAAGAAAAAAAATCCTTCTGGAGTATAAACTAAAAAACAAAAAAAAAAACAAAAAAAAAAAAAACAAAAAAAAAAAAAACCAACAAAAAAACCCAAAAAAACCCCCAAAACCCCAAAAACACCCACAAAAAAAACCACATAAAAAAAAAACACCAAAAAACAAAACAAAAAACAAACAAACAAACCAAAAAAAAAAACAACCAGAAAAAACCAAACAGGCAAGACTTTAATAGCTGAGCATTAAGGGAAGTTTCAGAATTAAAAGTCAATTTGAATCAAAGAGTCAAATAATTTTATTTTAGAGTCATTGAGACAAAACTGTTCTATTTCCAAAACCGTCTCTTTTCAGATGCAAATCATCTAAGAGAGGTCACAGAAGTCATTGCTTCTGTGTCACTTATGTTGCTTATATTTGCCAAGGGTAAAATTTGCACCTGTGCAGAACAGCCAGCTCCAGAGTTAAATCAGCATTTGTGAGCTGCCCAGTGACTTTGGGCACTGCTGACTTCTACCCAGCTCTCCAGAGAATATCCCTCAGGGATATTACATGGCCTGGAAAATGGATCTAGCTGCAGGCTGAGACCCTCAGTCTAAAATGCTGTGTGGAACTTTTGTGCTTAATATTTTCTCCTTTAAGAATAAAATTATTTTCACTGACAGCCAATTAGCAGCTGTCTTCTGCTTCTGTGTAGTTAATTCCCTCTTGGTCTAATCTTTAACTGATTTTTCCAGGAGGGGTCCTTAAATAAATACCAGTGTTTCTGAGGACATATGAAAATAATGTGAACTTTATTTTTACCAGGGTCTGGGAAGTGGGAGTTTGTGGCCAAAATTATCACATATTTCTGTGTGCCATTGCATCTTTCGATCTCTTCCAGGTACTGCTGAAACGAATTCGGAAGATAAAGGGAAAAAACTCCCTCCTGTGAAGAAAGATTTCAGATGTAGATGTTTCATGTCATGAATAGCTTTTACTTTTGGGCAATGATCCAAAGCAACAAAAAATGCTAATACACACAAGGCTGCCAGGAAGTAATTGTCTGTCCATCTTTTACAGAGTGATTTTGTGAGGTGCCCACACGTGATCAATTAGGAGAAACTGCAAGAGTGAACACCCCAGAATTCTGCAAGTAGTGGAAAATAGCATTCTAAAAGCACAAGGGCATTGGCAAAGGTATATAAAAACTGGAACTGGTTCCCCAGAGAGGTGGTAGCTGCCTCATCCCTGGAAAACATTCCAAGCCGGGTTGGAGTGGGCTCTGAGCAACCTGACTGGGTTGAAGATGTCCTTGCTCATTGCAGTGGGATTGGACTAGATGACCTTTAGATAGGTCCCTTCTAATCCAAACCATTCTATGATTCAGTGGAAGTACTAAAGCCCAGTGACTTTAGAAATACTGTGTATAATTAGCTATTCCTCAGATAGTGGCATGACACACAAGGCACAATGTTACATTTTCATTCAAACTTTCAATTTATGATAGCTGAAAATATAAAAATGAGAAATAGTAGAGGGCAAGCGTGCCCAACAGCTCTGTAAATATTCTAAATGAAAATGGCAGCCACTTCTGGCAAAGACGGGACTGCTAGGAACAGAGGTTATATCACAGAAGAAACAAATGGAAACTATTGCCTAGTAAATGGGTCATTCCTTGTTTTAATGACAGGTGGTAGAAGAAATGCCCCAAGAAGAAATGGGTATTAACAGCAGTTGAGGAAATGTAATGCCTTTTAAATACAGAAATGTAAGAGCAGCTCCACAGCCAAGATCCAGGTACACCAGGATTTCTGTCTCTGGCACCGATTTGCTGCATATGTTTAAAGATGAGTTATAAAAACGAATCAAGCCTCCAGTTTCACTTCCCCCAGCATCTCCTTCCAGCAACATGTGGTAAAGGAGGTGTATATTTATTTTTCATAGTTGCTAATGGATTTTCATTCAATACACTTTTTAAACGGCTTTTTAAATACATCTAAACTTCTGGCACCTACAATATCCTGTAGCAATGGGTTCCATTTGTTTAGGTATGCATCACATAAAAGGTACTTCCTTTTGGATTAAATTCATCCTCTGTTGATAACTTATTGCTTGCTCTCTAGTTCTTGTTGTAGGGGAAAGAATGAATAATTGTTCCCTAATTGTCTGCTGCTTGCCACTCAATGTATCACGCCTTGCCCTGAATATACAAAGAATTAAAAAAATTCAGTTAGCTTTGTGATATATATGTGAAGATATTCAATGGTTGTTTTAATTCATATTTTTGCCAATGAATGAAAGAGTAACTGCAAGGTTTTGCATGCTCGGCAGCCTCTGGCAATAACTGAGGACAGACAAATTATGAAGTTTTCTGGAAGGTCTTCCTGATGTTGAAATGGAAGCACTGCAACTGCTATAGGGTTCAAAAATTGAAATAGTGCTAAATATCAGTGTAGGCAATTACAGGTCCTTCCTGTAGGCATGGTGGTGAACTCCAGCCTCTGTTGTGACCATGGTGGTCTTCCACTTGCTGCAAATATCAGGACTAAAAATGTTTGCCCTAATGTGTCTAACTCAAGAGCATCCAAACCCTGTGGATCTTTCTAGTGAGTCAGAATTTAGAACGTGTGTTTTAAGAAACTCCCTGTTTCTCTGCTCTGCTCTCTTGGCACCTCTGAGTTAGCTTGCGTAAGGCTGGTTCACGCACTCAAGTGACGTAGATATTGTAACATGGGTATTTATTCTACTCAGGCCAGTCTGAATCCTGAAATTAATTCTCTGCTGTGTGTCTCTGTGACGAGTAATGACTGAAGCTGAGACATACCTCGTGAGTAATCTGGGAACCATGTTCCTGCTTATGGAAGAGAAAGTGCAAGCATTGGCAAGAGAAAAAAGTAGTCTGTGTAGGAAGGAGGCAGCTCTTCTTGTGGGTGTTTCAACAAATGCTAAATTGTAAAATCTCTGGATAAGCATCACTTCAAAGGGCCTATAGGTCTGCAGAAAATTATGCAAGCTCTATGCATCCTGCAAATTTTAATGCAAAGGGCAGGGTGATGTTCTGTGTAAGGACTGGAGGCAAAGAAAATCTTTCTCTGATTGAGTTAAAGCTAGAGATGATCCACAGGACAGAGAAGGATGTAATAACATTGAAAAAAACGATCTGTTTTCATACTTAGGTGACCCTATAAGTCTAGCCAGCTGCAGGCATGCAGGCCCAGTCAAACTTTGTCGAGCATAAAGATTCAATCTCATCTTCAAAAGTTGTTTCTGTCTTCTATTGATAAAAAGGGGATGTCGAAAATATGAACTACAAACACTGGAACAATCACTCCCAACAATCAAAAAATACTTTCAGGTGTGAAATGTTTTTCTGGGTTCACATTTTCATTTATAGAAGTTCCTTCCCAAGCACCCTTGGATAGGTGCAATTCAACAAACTGATCTCAGTGGCTTGTCTCTATGCCCTGTGTTGAGGCAGCCTGTAAGTACCTGGATGGTTGAAAGCTCCTTATCTTCTGTGGATTTGTTAAAGGAATCACTGGGTCACCAGTGTTCGGACCATCCTGAGGATTACAGGATATTTTTTTCTTGTATCCCCAGTCTTCAGGACAACATATCCACTACAAAGAACAAAAGGATTGTACTGACAGCTGAGGCTCTGGTTTTTCTGCTCATCTCAAGTTTGTCAGTATCTGACTTTGCTGGAGGAGAGAGAAGGGTGAGTGTTCATAAGTGGCTCATAATGGGCAAAACTATGTAAATGAAGAACTATTTTCTGTAACACTGGCTTGTAACTCCTGAGAACGACCCCAGAAATCTATTCATTTCTAAAATCCCTGAATGGTTTCCGCTGTGTATTCCTAACATTATCAAAAGAGAGTTTCCCCGCACTGAATGGCAGGAATGGCTTTCTCAGAGGCTCTGAACTGGTGAGAACTTTCACGAGCCTACTGTTTTGTTGACGATTCCACTGTGCAAGAATAATAAAAGGGCAATGAACAATTGTTGTCTTTTAGACTATGTAGAGGTTTGGGTAAGCAGGTTTACTCATTTTACTCTTTTGGTTTTAAGGCTTGTGTGTCTCTCCTAGGGTTTGTGGTCTGTTTGCATGGGGTTCACAGCAGAGCATTCACACTTCTGTAAAACTGTGTGTTCTGCTTTAAGACTACTCCAGAGTTATTATTAACAATGAAAGTAAAAAAAAAAAAAAAATCAGAAAAAAACACCTTACTGCAAGTCATTAAGAAAACCAACTCATTGAGAAAAAAAAAAAAATCATTATCTTTGGAAAAGGAAAGAACAATATAACTGCAAACTACTGGTCTGACCACTCATTTTTCATTCTTACAACCACAGAACACACAAGAAAAAAATCCCCTATCTCAGAGATTAAAGAGAACTCAGACTGATGGCTTATTTAAATGAAGTCTCTCAAGCTATTTAAGGCTGAAAATCACACCTGTACTGAGAGCCTGGCACAGAGATGAAGGGCTGGGTCTGATAACAGGCATAGGGCTCTGCAAACCTCAGTTTTAGGTCATGGAATAGAATTTCAGGTTGATCAGCCATTTACCTCTGAGGATGTGCTGAGAACCCTCTGAACAAGTTCCATGGACCAGACCCTGGACTAGGACCAGCTCTGACTCTGCAGAGCATGAATCCAGCCTGGGACTGGGTGCCTGCAGAAAAGTAAACACATGTGTGCTGCAGATGTTTTGAAGAAAGGTAAGGAAAGGAGAGTACAGGGTGACTGCTCTCAGTCTGGGAATTTGGCACTGATGTTCAGCTTCAGTCAGAATCAGTTAGATTCCTAAATCCTGAACTGCTTCTAGGTGGCCAGCAATGATTCAAGGCCAAGCTGAAACCATTAAAAATTTTCTGAGGTCTTAACTTATGTCCTTGGCTGTCCTTCAGGGGATTTGCTCATGGTGTACTTTGGTGACTAACTTGTAAATCAGCCTGGTCCTGGCCCTCCATCCACAGCTGAGCAACTCCATGCTCACAGTAATAAACACTGACCACAGAGGGCTGAAATCTGGTGGCAGATACACCCCTACTAGACAGAGAATACCTCATGAGCTTCCTCTGGGGCTGCTCCTGATTTGCATTGGTTTAACTGAATAACAGACTTTGGCTGGAAATGGACGGGAGCAGCAAATCAGCCCCAGCATAGCACAGCCCTGCTGAGATGGAGGAAGGTTTAGAAAAGCCTTTTCTCATGCTAAAGCAAAACATAAAAGTCCCTCCCACTGCAATCCAGGAGTCACACTGCATCATTGTGTTCCACCTTTCAGTGCTACCACTGCTGATTTTAACTAGGCAAGAGAATCAGGTCCAGGGTGGTGCTTCCTGGAGCTCTTTGTCCCAAACCACCCTTTGCTGCATGAGCAGGTTGGAAGGTGATGTTACATGTAATGCAGTTAGAAAATAGGGGTAGCACATTCTTCTGCTGGTACAAAGTCTTGCTCATTTCAGTCAGTTTGTTTGAGCCATCTGCTCTCAGCCACCAACTACTCATTTCCAAGGTGGTCCCCGTGTCAGCTAGCCAGGAAGACTGTGTCCTGAAGATAATGCTCAGTTGTCCCTTGCCACTGGAGGAATGTGTCCAAGAAACATTTCTCTCTGCTCAACCAACCTCGAAATGCCAGTGATGAATTCAGTTCTTTGCCAATACTGTATGAAACTACATTTCTTACAGCCACTGCCATTTATATAATGCAATATCCATATGGTGATTATTTTATTTATGTTTCCCTTACTTCAAGGCAGAGGAAGTCAGCAGCTGGGGCTGCAAGATAGAGGCACCCACCAGTTACTGGGCTGTGTTGTTCATGGGGGTGATAAGCTTTTATCACCCACTGGGAGTTAGGATCTTGTCTAAGTGATAGCATCCATCCCTTGAAAACAGAACAGAGCTCTCACTGTTTGCCTGTCTGAAAGGAAGGAGTTTATAACCCCAGACTTTACAGTGACTGTGAGTTAAAACATGACATAGTTTGATTGTCTTCATTTCTTGACTCATTCTCTTGCAAGTCACAATGTGAGCATTTGCTTCCTTTGCATCAAGAGTTTAATTGTGTTTGCATTACCCCTTTTTCTGTATTACAGACTGGAAGTCTTTAAAAATGTCTCCCCCTCCTATGTGATTTTGATTCTGCTAATCCGTACCCACCTTTTGAATCAATTAAAAGGCAGTTTATGGTGTAAAGAGAGAAAAAGCGCAAATGAGAAGCAATTCCTTTGGTCATTGCCTGTGTAACTGGAGGATGTTTCAAACACAAAACAGGAAAAAGGGTTACTTCAATGGCTTGTTTCTTTTGCTCTTTGGATTTCATACCAAAGGAGACAGAGAGTAACTGTTGTTGTTTTGCTTTTGTAATTAAAACAACATCATAAGATTAGCTGTGTGGTAGCTGGATATCATCTGTATGGAAAGTTCTTCAGTTAAAAGGAAAACAGGAAAATTTCAGAATGACTATTTGAAACTAATCTAAAGAATTATCTGCTTGTGTTATTTCTTCATGTGGATTCCCAGGAATTTCAACCTTCTCCACAGAAAGAGATATTTGGCCCATTTCTTACATTAGTCAAATAATTTTATAAGAAAATATAAAGCTACGGGCTATGATTTTAGCATTCTAATTTTGCACCTTTGTGATTACATCTACAGAAAAAATTACTTTAGGTTGTCTCTCTGGCTAGGAAATTTCTATAAAGCACAATGCTGTAAAATCATAGGGAAGGGAGCTGCCACTTGCTTCAGAGACTCTTGTTGTTTTCAGTCTCAATAACCACAGTCTAAAAACCAGTGGGAGCTCAGTCTGCAAAAGTAAATGTGACCCAAATGGGAGCTGAACAAGAGAGAAAGGGCTCTGCTGTGAAGAGGAGTAATCCTCAGCCACACTTTAAACTTTAGCCACTGTCTTTTCAGGCACAAACTTTGCTTTTTGTGGGGCAAGCTGGCTGCTTTGGTGTACTTGTTTTATTTTGTGAGGCTTCTTCACCAGAAGGCTATCTTCTACAGGTGTAAGGGTCAATTGTGCAACAGCAGTGACACAGTGAGCCCTGGTGTGACATAAATTGCGTAGATTTCTGTCTGTAGTCAGACCATTGCACAAGCATCCTTACGTCCATACAGTGGTGCTGTGCTGTGGCTGGATGTGGCAGTCTAAACTCCTGTGATGTCTTTACGTGTTTAAACATCTCAAACTGATGTCTTCACAACATAAAAGGCTTAACAAAAATGAGAATGAGCAACCTTCACCTCAGTCCCAACCTCAATTCCAACACTTGGTAATTGAATTCCCATGGAATTACTTCTGTTGGGAAATTTCTCAGAAGGATGCATCTTGCTTTTAATATTCTGCATCAGCTTTTAATTATAATAATAATAATACTGTATGTAAGGGATGTCTCTCTTTTTTGTTTTTAAACACTCTTTTTAAGGGTAAACTTAGGGAATAGAGCCATATTTGATCCAATGTTCATACAGCTCTGTGATCTAGAAATTCAAGTATGTTTCATGATGTAAATTGCCTTTAGAAAGCTATTTATTCTGATACATTTTTGATCTGAAGTGAAATATTTCTGGGAATTCCTCACTTCCACTTAAATTTTTCCAAGGAAATGCCTGTGACATATCAAAGGAGATAATTGTATTTCCAGAGCAGAGCAGGAAGGGAAGCATAATGCTGTTTCCAACTTGATTTTGAGGGTGAGTTTTTCATAAATGCTTATCACTGGAATAGCTTCACTCTCACTTAATGAATGGCTTATGGGATTTTCAGGGCTCCAGCACAGAGTGCCTGCTATGTGCCACAGTGACTCCTCTAAGTTGGTTAAGTTTTACTGCTCCTCCTCTTGCAAAAGTTTTCACAGTTGAGGTGAAGAGGAAGAGTGGGATGGAATGGAAGTGGTGGGGAGACCTGACTCCTATTTGTGCCTTTCTAACAATTAATTCATTATTTGGAAAATCGAACCTGGGCTGTATTCAGAGGGTGTTGATTCTCTGTGTGTCTTTGGGACTTCCCATTTAACAATGGTATAGTAAAATCAGTATGATACAGTAAACACAACATTTCTAAAGTGTTTGAACTATGATTGTCAGTTTATATTTGTGAAAAAGGGGGAAGAGCCTTTCCTTAATACTGTGAAATTTTGTGATGATAAATCCACAGGTACCAAGGACAGGAAGGCTTATTTAGGTCTGATTTGTGAATGGACAGGGCTCTGAGGCTTCACGTCTGTGGCAAGCACAGGGTGGCCAGCTGCCCCCAGTGCTTCACCAAAGTAAGTCCTGCTTTGGTATTGAAAGGCCCTTCGACCTCTGATGCTTTCCCTGGGAGAAGGAAAGCAGGGAGCAGGAGCACTGATGGCGGAGCAGCGAGCAGGAGGGCAGGCGGAGCTGACAGTCAGCACTACTTGGCGCAGCAGGGATGCCGAATTCAAGGAGGAAGGTGAGACAATAATGCCCCCTCCCTGCAAGGAGGGGTGACCTCCGAGGACAAGTTCTGCCTCCCACTGCCTCCCACAGTGTTATCTGTTTCTGATGTGAGCAAATGCTGAAGTGAAAGAAATGTCCCTCCATAGCAATAAAAGGACAATGAACAATGACAAAAGTTAAAGTGTAACGCACAAAATGTGAGTGGAAAAGCTCTCCCTAAGCCACAGCCAAACCCAAGCAGTGAAGAGGAGATTATCTGCACCCAACCATCCTGAAATGGCAGAAAGGGATGTGGGGGTACAGCTGAAGGGGCCAAGGATCAGCCCCAGCTGTGAGCACATACTTGAAACCTCCAGATATTGGCAGGGGGCTTTCTCTGACACGAAGCTCAGGGAAATCCCTCTGTAAAGGGCTGCAGTTCAGTGGGTTGAACAGCAAGCTGGAGAGCAGGCAGTGGCACAGAGATGGACACCCTGCACCACTCAGACATGCAGCATGTGTGTGCACAAAAGGCTCTTTGCCTTACTCAAGGTCAGGTTTTTACCCACGTTTGATGTTGACCTTTATGAATTCATCTCCAGGTAAATTTGACTGTGCTGTGTTTTTAAATTATTATGCCTTTTCTGTGTTTCCCTAAAGGAAAGCATGACTTGTTATTAGCCACAGAGATAAGAAGATAACCCAAGCATTGTCCTAAGCAAAAGAAGAAACAAAGAAGCAAGCCAGAGATAAGAGATGCATTTTGTTTGCAGAAAGTTTTTAAATTTCTCTCACACGGATCTGAAGAAATGACAAGTGGGCAAGTATTATTCTTTATATGCAAACATAATTGAAAGGTATTTTTGATGGCAGTGATTGTAGGAAATAGGGGCAGATGTGACTGTCTCCCACAGAAACAGTCACACGTTTTTGTCTGCCTTTAATTCTGGTATGTATTCACTGGCTTCAGACACACTGGTTATTTCTCAAAGGTCACAAATTATGTCTTTGTCAGTGGACCATCATTATATACAATTATTAACTATATTTTCTTATTCTATGGGATTGTAGATATCTACTTGAACTTAAGAGGTCTGTAAAAATGTTGAAAGGCTGCAATCTCTGGGTATTTCCCATTTCACCTGCCACTTGAAGCAGGGCAATCACCAGTGCTACATGAGATCAAGATTATTTGCAAGGCTTTTTGAAGAGTGAATAAATTCTTATATTTTTTCAGAATACTGAAAGTTGCTTCTGTCCCTGAAGTCAAATATTTGCTGAGCTGAGACACATCCAAGATTATGTCCAGGTCAATTTTGTGATCCATTGGCAAAATCTGGAGCTCTCTGGGGCAATAATTTTTATGGTGCAGGTATTGGCCACTGAAATTACTCTTTCAGTCCCACTGGTGTAATTTAAATAAAATAATGTTAGTCATCAATAAACAGGAAGCTGATTTTGGCAGAAACCTTGCTCTGCCCCTGAAGCAGCTGTCTTGCTTCCACCTCTCCTCTGAGTATCACATTCTCAGTGTTGAACTCAGCTTCCCTGCAGCATCTTGTTCAGGCCACTAGCACAGACTTTCACACCTTCTTATCTCTAGCCCCACAGATCTGTGTGGCCATCTCTGTGTGCCAGATGTTCATTTCTGCAGCTGCTGTGGAGCCTGTAAAGTTTTGGAGTCAGAAGTTACAGATTGCACACTTTGTGGGGAGATTGAGCTCAGTCCATTCTGACCACAGAGAAAGACTTGGACTCCATTCCTCCATTTGTGAAAGCACCTTTCACAGTTGCTTGGTTTTGGACTTCAGGTTTTTTTTCCTTTTTTGGCTGGCCTGTATAGAATTAATATTATGTTCATCTTTAGTTCCACCAAGAGAAAAAAAATTATACCTGCATCAAGAAAATAAAGAGGAGAAAACCATAAAATAAAATGCTACTACACTAAAATGTGTATGGGTATGAGGCAAGAAAGTGTTCTTAATAGGAAACTGTTTTGCTTGAAAATCAGATTTTTTTTTTTCAAGAGTGATGGGGAATGCATGGGCAGTACTGTCACTTCAGGCAGAGAAGGGCCAGATTTGGGTTTGTTCCGGGGGGGATTGGAAGAGTAAGCTATGATCGCTTTGTTTTGGTAGAGTTCATCAGTCAGGCCATGGTTTGTAAACCTCAATTCTAAACTCAGCTCATGAGGTTTCCAAGCATCTGTGTTGGGCCAATCTTTAGAAAAATGAAAACGAGAAATTCCAGAAGCTTCTGGTATTTCCAGTACAAGGTCAAATTTTGCATGATCTGAAGATATATGTTTCGGTTCTGGTTACCACTGAGAACCCTAACCAAGAAAAACAGAAGAAACTTCTATCTTTGAAAACCATAAAATTATCTTATAAAGTTTCAAGTGAACAGAATAAACAATAGATGAGCAGGGGAACTCTGGATGAGCAGGGGAATGTGCTCCCTTTCTTTCTCAAGCTCATCTGAAAAGCATTTCCAACCTTTCTAAGGCTCATCCTTGCTAACGAAAGAAAAATACACACCTATTTAGGCTGCTATTGCTCTGGTTAGGAAACTGGAGAAGCTGTAGTTACTATTTTTACAAGTTTGCTTCCTTCGGGGGAGAGATATCTTAGGGTTGAGGGGGAGGTAATGTGATCTCTTTTTCTATTTTTATAAAGGGCCTGGGGATGCACCAGGAAGCTGCAGATCTGTGCAGTTGAAAGTCTTCAGCTCCTCTTTTGAGATACTAAGGGAGGAACAGTTAGAAAAGCATGGCCTAATTAAGGATATCTAATATGGTTTCAGGAAGGGAAGGGCATGCCTCATTAACTGGCTGGAATTCTTTGAGGATATTGCTGCTCAGGGAGACCAAAAAAAGGCAACTCACTGTGACCATTGTGTATCTCGGTGGGCTGGGAGAGAATAAAACTCATTTAGGAAGGCCTGGGGTTGATACTTACATTTACAGAATGGGTAAAAATATAACACAGATTTACCTGGTATTTAAACCTGCAGAGAATGTAACTTTCTTAGTTCTTGAAATCCTAAGTCCATTCTGGCTTTTAATATTTTATTTTTAAAAAATAATTCAAATTATTATTATTATTATTGATCTAATTGGCTTTTTTGATTCAGCTGAAATGAAAGGTGCAGTGTTTCCAAATGATCTTGTGCTAAATTTAGAGAGAAGTGAGGAAAATTGCAATTAGATACAGACAGAGTTAAATGCTTTTTAAAGTTTCTCGCATGGCAGATGGCATATTCAATAAAGGTCAGATAACTGTAGCATCATGATAATAAGTCAAATAGCCTAGAATCAGGAGAGGGAAAAGGTGGGGTGGATGGAGGGCTTCTCTATGTATTGACAGCTTTAATGTGGAAATAGCGGGAGATGCAGTTTTCCCACATCTTTGCAGAAACAGAATCTAAAAATGCTTAAACTTGTACTTGGGAGAGAGAAATTAGTCACAAATGCACATTTTGACTGAGGAAAAGTAGAGTTTTGCATGAACCTGCTCAGTGCTGCAGGAGCAGGGCTTGCAGCTGAGGGGACAGCAACAGCTCATGGTGGAGGGAGGGTCATTTGGGGTGTGGGACTGAGGTCAGAGGGGACATGGGAGCAGAGAAGCCATTTGAGCTGTTTGCACCTGAGGGTGGCATGGGGCCAGTTTGGCCACTCACTGGTTGCCTGGCCATCCCAAGGGCTACAGGACCAGCTGGGTGCAGTGCTGTCCACTTCTAATCCTTCAGAATCCTGTTGCATGTCTGTCTGCAGGGAGTAAGGGTGCTGTCCTCAAAAGCTCTCCACCAGTTGAAAATTCCTTTAGAGCCAGGGAAAGTGCATGGTTTTGATCCCATTGTGCTCAGAGCTTGCAAAAGACCAATTGCCTTTCTTTTCATAAAATCACAGAATGGCCTGCTTTAGAAAGAACTTTAAATGTCATCTAGTTCAGCCCTCCTGCCATGGGCAGGAACATCTTCCACCAGACCAGGTTGTTCAAAGCCCCATTCAGCCTGGCTTGGAACACTTCAGAGGGATGGACCATCCACAGCTTCTCTGGACAATGTGTTCCAGTGCATCATCACCCTCACAGGAAAGAATTTGTTCCTAATATTTCCTAATATCTAGTCTAAACCTACCCTCTCGAAGTCTAAAGCCATTCCCCCTTGTTCTGTTGCTACATGCCCTTGTAAAATGTATCTCTCCATCTTTATTGTAAGCCCCCTTCAGGTACTGGAACGCTGCAATTTGATCACCCCAAGGCTGCACAGTCCCAATTGTCTCGGCCTTTTCTAATAGGAAGGGGTCTTCATCCCTCTAATCATCTTGGTGGCCTCTGGACTCACTCCAGCAGGTGAATGTCCTTCTTGTACTGGGGACCCTAGAGCTGGATGTAGTACCTGAGGTGGGGTCATCAAGACCATGGTAGAGGGACACAATCCCCTCCCACAGCTCTCTGCTCACAGTGCTTTGGATTCAGCCCAGCACAGGTTTGTCTTTCTGGGCTCAAGTGCCCATGGCTGGGTCATGTCCAGCCTCTCTTCCACCAGCACCCCCAAGTCTCAGCAGGGCTGCTCTTGATCTTTTCATCCCCCAGACTTTAGGGATGGGGGGGTGGGTTCCCAAACCATCTATAACACCTTCAGTCAGGTGCAGCCACTTGACCCATTTTCTACATAAGCAGTCCTTCCATCTTGATTTCTTTGGAAAGCCAGGCACTTTCTTTTGCTTGCAAAAGATAACTGGACCCTGAGAGTTCATTGAAGGGGCTGAGAAACAGTCCTGTGACTCAGTGAAGGTTTTATTTCTTGCTGAGCAAAGCGACCACTATTAGAAGATGGAAAACAGGTGTTAGAAGGGAAGGAAATGGGGAAATCCTTGTGTTTCTTTTAATAACCATGAAATTTTAAGTGCTTTCAAAGATTCATGCCTATATGTCTGTAGATGAGGCTCCTTTTCAATTTAGTGTGAGGCTAAGCACACATCACTTTTCACTTTGATGAAAGAGGAAGGACATGCAGAGGTGGAGGGTCAGGATGGACACATAGAGGTGGAGGTCAGAAGTGTAATGAGTACCTGCCTGAGGTAAGCACCACACAGCAGGCATGACAAGAAGCATAACTCTGCTGGAGGGAGATCACTCAGGGTCAAATGTACCTTGAGCATCACCCCTTTCCCACACACCCCTAGGGTCTGCTCACAGCCAGGGTCCAGGCCATGCCTGTGGACTGTCCCTGTCCCTTAAGACCTCTTAAGAGTATCTCTCTTGTCTGCTACTCCCCAAAAGCCTCTGCCAGTGTGTGTGTAGAAGAGCCACTCTTTCTTTTGCTTGCCTGAGGAAAAAAACAGCATGAGTGTCATTGCCAGGAAAAGGTGCCAGACTGGTGTTCCTGTGTTCAGCTGGAGGCTGGTTACAGCAAACTGTGCAGGGAAGATGCTTCCAAGGTATTTCCTGAGTCCTTGTCCTTATTTTCTGATTTGTTCTGTGGGAAGGGCTCTTTTTCAAGGACCACCCAATCCTCATGACTGTGAGGGTTGTACAAGCACCAAAACCAAAGAAATCCTTCTACAGAGCCTCAGCTATTAGGATGGAGATAGAAGCAAGCAGCCAATGATGTTAGTGAGGGAGGGGACGGAGAGTAGCTGGGGGATACCAGGAGACAGTGTTAGTTGCACTGGCACACCAGGTTTGGGGCAGACTACTTGGCTGTCAACTGCATTTTTAAAGTCTCACAGTGACAAAGCATTTACATTCGGGATAAGAAACATAACTTGTTTTCCAGAGGTCATTCAGTTCTTGGTCTCTGGTTTAATACAACCAGGGAGGATATCACCCATATTATGTGAGCAATGCATCTGGTTCTAGGGAGCTGGAATATTCAGTACATCTTACTAGATCACCGGCTAACATTCAACAGGGAGGAATGAAGGAAGACTTTGTTTGAGGTGAGTTTTGAGGTGGAGGAGCTTGAATTTTTGTGTGTACAGATGTGTATCAATGTCCCATAAGCAGTGTCCTTCTAGCACCAAATTTTCCATGGGGAAAATCCCAACTTGCAATTGACTGGGGTGAATTTGAGCTAGTCACTAACCAGCTGGGCTTCTGTGACTACTTTCTCTTCTTAAAAGGATTTGGATCAGGACTCCAAGGTGTTACTTAGCTGAGTGCTGTATGAGTTTAAGGGAAGAAATTGTATCCTGCAGACTTGTAGATCAGCATATAAAGACAATTTTTGAAATTACAGCTCAACTATACTCAATAAGTGTTTTACTACTGATCTAAAAAGGTTGAGAATTTCATCAAAGTATACAGAGATTATAAAATACAAACAATAGGCTATTCAGTGCCCCAGAGGAAGCAAAAGGAGACAGGAAAACAAGTGATGTCCTAAACTGCTTTGATTGACTGTGTTTTGAGACTAACATACCATAAAATAGCATTCAAGAAATACTTACATGCCCAGTCATTTGTGCTGTGAAACGTCATATACCAGCAAACAAATAGGCAAACAAAGTCTTGCACATTCATTCCCCTACCTGCATGCAGGATGTTTCCTGGTCTCACAGCACAGGGCTCTTTACACACCAATATGCCCTAAAAATACACACACACACCTGGATTAAAATTCCAGAGCCCTAGACAGGGTTCAACAGCTACAAGGGACTTCAGAGCAGAACTTGTGCTGGTGAGTGAGCTTTAGTCCTGGGACTTTCCCATGACATTGGCAGCCCCCCGGCACCCAGCTGTGGCTGTGCTGCTCCTCGGTACTGGTGCAGCCCTCTCTGTTTGTACAGGACCCGACACAATAAGGTGCCAGTCAGATTTGTTGGATGCTGTGGGATCTTGTGATATTAATAATATAATGATAGCATTATAACTGGACCATTCAACTCCATAGTTTGTTCTTCTATAAATGATTTATAAGTTTTATGCATTTTATATGCCTCTCATTAAAAATGCATTGAAAAATACTATCAAAATACCATTTTGTGAGGCTCAGTCTCTCTTTATTCTTGTTACAGCCATCTGCCATTAAGCTTTAATAACTGGCTGATTATAATTTATTAATTTATCACCTGTTCTTTATACAGTTGGATAATTGTCAACCAATGTGTAATGGCCTCCTATTGTGTTATTAATCCCCAAAGCAATTAGAAAACCCACTGATTGCACAAGCCATTGAAAGTGGGCAGTAACTCATGTTAGAAATGATCTCCAGTGCTCCCATCGGTGCGTGATCGGTAATGACGTTTCTGTTGCCAGTGAGAATTTGAAAGGGGCATTTTAACTAGGGAGGCTTTTAATTTTATTTATTTATTTTATAATAAGCCTGGATTTATGTGGCTGATGGTAGATGTGTAGGTTCCAGCATGTCTTATGGATTCTGAGGTCGCAATCTGAGAAAGGCAACATCAATTTCATACACTGTCATGCTCTTGCTCCTCAAACTTTCTTTGGAGAGATTTCTGTCCTGGCTAACATCCCCAGGATGAAAGGGTAATTTAGGGATTTCTTTAAATGCCAAATCTTTTAGGAGATTGACTTCAGTCAGCTTTGAATGAAGACATCAGACTTCAGTATCTCTCCTTTGATTTTTAGCTGCCAAAGATTCAGTATGGGTTAGTTTGGGCTTTCTGGTATGGATGTTTACAGTACGTGAAAAGGGACAGAGCCAACGGTTTGTTGGATCCAACAACTGTCATTTAGCAAAGCTGTTTGCTTACTCTGCCAGTGTGAAGGAGATATGCAGCCCACCCCAGATGTGAAGAAGCTCCTTATCTGCCATCCTATTTGCAGTGCAGACGGTGTGTCACAATATCTCTGGCACTAACAAGTTATATTCCGGTAATGCTGTCCCTAATGCAGATTTAACTGCTTTTCTGGTGAAAGGAAAGAAAGGAAGAAAAATGCCACTGACATCAGAAAGCAGAGACACACCACTGAGGAAAGCAGCTGTAAAAGGTTCTTTGTCCTAAATGAAGCTCCTGGCCCCTCTGGTGTGTGTGCTTAGTCAGGGACCACGCCGGTGGGTCAGGCACATTGGAGTACATTGTTCCACATGGCTTGAAGTGGTCTTGGAGAACTTTTACTTAAACAAGATGATCACCTGGATCAACATTCTGCTATTGAACAGGACTCTGGGCAGACTTAGGAAGAGATTCTTTTCATCTCTCTTCTGTCTCCAGCACTACCTACCACACAGTAAATATCTGTGTCAGTGCAATGTAGTGATTCCAGAGTACAAGAAAGTCTTGAGTTTTCCAATATCACACTCCCTCTGCATAATGGATATGAGTAGGATAGTTGAATTACTGCCCTTCCACCCAACACTTCTGATGCTTGTGCTGTCCTCTTGCAGATTTTGTAACTTCTCCACAGTTAAACATGGAGAAGTTACTTTGACAAAAAGATCTAGAAAAAAATTATGTTGAATTGAACATATTAGGAGATTTGTACTTCTTCCTTCTAGAAAGAACACAAAGCAGAAGTAAAGAGGCCATTCTTGAAAATTCTTATACTATTTCTGGCTTTTCTGGAAGTAAAAATCAGAAGAAATCTCATGCAAATATTTTTCCTTCTGAGACATCCAAGACAAATATGCAGATATAAGGGGTTTAGATAAAACGGACAGTGAGTACATAAAGTACAGTGAGTTCCTGAGAAAATTTCCCACCTTAACCCTTAAGTGTGTCCACAGACAAAATCCAGATGGTAGAAAGTCCTCAGTAATAGTGTGGCCACTGTGTCTTGCATTGATGGCACCCACCTCTTGCCTACACAATCCTGAGCTGAGATGACCATGGACAGGATTTTCCACTCCTTTTCACCTTTGTAGATATACACAGGACTACTCTGCAATCTTAAACTAGAGTATTACTCCAACCTCTTCATCTTAGGTTGCAGCAGAGAGTTTGCCCTCTATCGTGAACAGCAAACTAATCGTGTTTTCCCCAGATTTGAATTTCATGGTTCTTCTTGAGTCAGGTTCTCAGCACCAGCTGGGGAACTCCTGGACATGAAAGCTGGTTATGGAATGGCACACACTTGCAGATCATTTCTCAAAAGTTGGATTGACAACAGTTACAGGTTGTGTTTTCACTACAGTAGGAGGATTCCAGCTGCAATATTAGTGGAACCACAATGCATACAATCCTTTCTGATTGTAAGAGCTACACAGAAGGATATCCACATTTGAAACATCACTGAGGGCAGCTATCCATGTAAGAGAGCTCTCTGGCTTCTGCTGTCTCCAAAACTGATGGTCTGTAAAATGCACCAGAAAAAGAAATCACAGCTGAAGAACAGTATCACAAAAATCTCTGAATTGTGAGGGAGCACCAATGGCATTTCCCCTCCACAAAATCATCATCTAAGGAATCTGTCATATTTTTACTTGACAAAGTTCCAGTTAGGGAATCCCTTAAAACAACCACTATCAATCACATATTAAGGTCTTTATTGCAGAAACGTGCTTGACTTCCATGTGGATCTAAACTCCATTTAGCAAACCTTGGCCATATCCCATATTCGTTATTTCCACACAGGGATTCCATACACCCGTGTGCATGTCTGAACCCATCAAAGTAATATCCCATAACTGGGATATCCAATGACTGCATTGAGTGATGTTCTCTGGCTACATCTACCCTGCTGAACACATCCACTAGCGGTTACAACCCCACTTGACTGGCTGGCCTCCTTGGCAGCAGGGTAGCTCTGTCCTTTCCTTATCACTCTTGGCCATATGTTCTTCTTCTGGTCCTTCCTCTCCTAAGACATAGCTGTCATTTTGGGTCCCTTCCCAGTCCAAATTCTGAGCTGTGCTGCAGTCATGATGCTCAGTGTGCTCAGGGAATGAAGCTGAGCCTCTACATTTTGGTCTTGTATGTATGATATGGCAAGTCTTTGAGTTTCCAAAGCCCATAGGGAGTTGCTGGAGGATTCTGCAGAGCAGGAGAAAGACAGCTTGGTACATTCTCATCCATATTTCCTGCTGGGAGATATTCCCAGAGCAGAATAGATAAGACAAAACACTTTGATTTTTCTTTCAAAGGACCTATTTGGTACTTTCCAAAAAGCATAAGAATGAATTAATGTTTGTGCTAAATGGAGGATCAGTGAATCCAGAACAGCCGTGCTGTGGGGAGTGAGATGATGGTGTAGACGTACCACCGCCCAGGTAAGTGTATGTAAATTGGAGTGATTTTCTGGGGACAGAGAGGTGTGGGAAAACACTGGGGAACTCAGCATTCAACTGCTGTGACTGCATTTTCAGCAGTGAGGGTGCCAGCCCTTACAAAGAGATCCTGAGAATCAATTGGTAGTCCTGCTCTGAATGAAAAATACGCCCCCAGATTTGGGGTTTCTCTATGAAGGAGGAAGACAGAACTGCTTAACCTGAGTTAATTCTGAAGTGAAAGCATAAGTTCTAACACACAGGATCATTTGCCCTTTTATGTGGGAAAACTTATTATTAGAGCTTGACTGAAATGTGTAGGAGACTAACAATAATGACACATAACTTCATGTCTCAAATACTGAGTACTAGAGTTTGGTGATGACTTTCTCACCCTTGTTTAGACTCTCCTTAGGGAAGGTCTTGTGAAAGTAACCTATTTCTTTAAGAAAGCTGTGCTGCAATGTGGATGGTAGAGAGAGTGAAGAGCCTCTGGAGATCCTCTGCAAAACACCCTGGAGCCATTTGCATCAATTAACTCCACCACCAGCGTGTGGCTGCCTGTAGGCCAGGCTGTTGCCTATTATCTCTCAAAGTGGAGATAGTTTTTCATGGAGAAAGTGGGAGGTTTTTGCTTACAAGGATGAGTTCACCCAAGGGTGCTCAATTTAAGGGCTCCTCTGTAGTCTCCTAATCAGAGTGGGAAATTTATAAAATAGTGCTTAAAAGAAAAAAATAATTTTCATTTAGTCTGTTGTATTTTACTTAACGTGATGCAGTTTGTTGTTTGGACTTCTAAGCTCTGATGAGCACATGGTGTGTCACATTCCCAGGATGTGATCCAAGACAGTAACACAGTGGGGTAACTACCATCAAATGGTGTCCCTAGTTCCAGTTCTGACTTGAAAAGAACATCACTAACACCTCTAGCCATGGTTTGTTGGCTTTCTGCCAAGGTTTCCTCCCCAACAGATGCTGAAATCCCAGAAGAAAGCAGGGATGAATATAATGAAGCAAATGAACAGAATAGTTAATTAGTAATTACACTCTCTTAAAAAAGGTAGGATTGCACTGAATCAAAAAAAGAAGGAAGGTTTATTGGATCTCTAACCTCAAAAGATTTTTCTGTTGTACCTATCATGCCACTTTATCATGACTAATTGTTAGAGTGAAAGATGGGAGTATGCCCTGATGTCTGATACTCAAAGCAGAAATACACAGCAGTTCTGCCATCTCCAGTAAGATAATCTGGTTTGCTGCAATGGTAGCAAAAGATAAGTTTGCAGCCAGGCTACTGCTTTCAACAGAGAACCAGCAAGAGAGACAGAAGAAGACACACAGAGAGCAAGACTATCATTAAAGGACAGAAAGGATTTTTTAAAATAGCTCCTGGGGACAGGTCTCAATATGTTTGTGCAACACCTGGCACAACAGAACCCTTCTGAATTCAGTTTTTGGAGCTGGAGACACATCCAACAAAATGACAGCACCAAATACCGAGGCTTAAACTAAAATTTGTGACATATGTATTAGGTTTGGAGGAAAGATGGACTCTGACAAAATTCCACCACAGTGAGTCACAATTTAACTGAAAAACAATAAAAGAATGCAAGGCTGGGGAAAAGACATGGGTGAAAATCAGAGGTCACCTGCCCTTGTGATAATTTAACTGAAGTTTTGGAAATGAATCATCGCAGCAGGCGATGGAAGGTTTCACCTCGGGCAGTGACAGGAAATGCAGGGCTGTAGCTATGTGCAGAGCCTTTTGGGCTCTCAATCAGCTCTTATTGATTGGGAAAGTACAGCTGTGCTCAGAAATTCTCAGCTTTTCTCTCACTTTCAGTTCGACAGAAAGAAAAATCTCAGGCAGCTTTTTTCAGGTTCTGTTTCTCGGAAGCAATGGGGTGAGTGGGAGGGGAGTTCACAGGAGGAAGACTCAAAACTCACAATTTTACTCACATGTTTAATGAAATCACATGCTATCAGTGGCCAAAAAATAGAAAAACCAACCAATCAAAAAAAACCCAAATCGAAACCAAACCAAAAAACCCAACTGAAAAACCAAACAAACCTCACAACCCCACGCCCTTGCTTGAAAGAAGAGATACTAACAGCTGCCCAGGAGAAGACCCTATTGAGAGACCCTTCAGAAAGACTCACTTTCATTCATAAGCATGCAGCCATCTAGGACATTCCTCTCTGGCCATCAGACTTCCTGGGATGCGAAATGATCTTGCCCACAAGTTGAGCTTAATGTCAGTATTTATAAGCCAGAGTTTTCCAAACTTTTGCTGCCGAGTGTGCCTGACACTTCCTGTGAGGTCTCCTCATTCTTGGCCAGGTTGCAGTGCATATCAAAATGGATCATATTCCACAGTAGTACACTTATTTTGGAAAGCTGTAATCATATGGCTCCGGATGCATTTGCCCTTGGGTGAGAAAGCAATGTGTAAAGATCAAGCCAGCATATGTACTTGGTGTGGCACAACTCTGTGACAGTCTCAAGCAACCCAGGAATGTGTAAAATGTAAATGCCTTAATGTTTCTGAATCTGGTTGCAAATGTCTTCTGTACCAGGCTGAAAATATCTTGAGAATGGATTTTCTCTACAAATCAGTAAATGCTTTGTGGTGTCTTTGTCCTTTCAGGTGTCTCTGTACTTTTTTTTTATCTCATGCTGTAGACATGATGAAGACTGGCAGGCTTTTAAAAATCATTGCAACCATTAGATACCAAATGGTGTTAACCAGGAACTAGAAGAAGAGACCCCTGAAATATCTGAGTTCTTGTTATGGACCTTCACTTTGCCTTGATTTCACCCTTGTCCAAACATGGCCCATTTGACAATTGCCCCCTCAAGAAACGATGTGTGACTGAACAGCCATTGTGATGGTGTGCAGAAAGAAGCAGGATTTCCATTTTGCTGGTTAAGGAGCAGATACTGCACAGTCCTTAAACACATGCATAAGTGGATAAAGATGTGCTTGTGCATGTGATGCCACACTGGATTATGGTGTGGTGCACACTGATATCATGTAGGCTTTACTAGGGTTTCATATGAGAGCTCTGCTGAAGCTGTAATACACACACAGTGACTATGTGCACGACCTGCGGCTGTGCAGGTCATCTCAAAGAGGAATAACCTCTGTGAAAGTTCAGTAAGAGTGTAGGCTGAGGTACAATAGATGTAGAGGGAAGGTAAAGCTCTCCATGCATGATGGATGCCAGGGAAGAGTTGAAAAGATCCACAGGGAGAAACTTATCCACAGGGTTTGTATGGAATAAAGATTTTTAAAAGTGTGAGAACAGATAAAACTTAGACACTGCACTAGATTTTCTTGTTTCCTTATTTTGTGCTTAAAAATACCTAAGAAATTATATGCAAAACAAAAATTAACAAATCCCCACCTCAAAAGAAGAGGCCAAAACAAAACCAGAATCCCCTCATCTCTTGTCACCCTTAAAATCCCCCAGCATTTTCACAGTCTGATGCATGTGAGACGAAGCATTGAAAAGCCAGGAACCACTAAAAGTTACGGTATCTCACAAAATTTTTCACGTCTGTAGGAGAGATATATCAAATTTTCCTTGTAACTCAGAATATCTGATTTTTATAATGAATGAATTCAGTATAATTTTTTGTTAATATACAGTAAAAATGCAAAGAATATGAAGTGCAACAGAGTGATTTTGAAGTGTAAAATGTAGCCTTTCCAATTTGAAAAAAATTTTACACCCACTTTTCTCTGCTATCTGTTACTTCCCCAGATACAGAACCTGGCAAAGCAATGCCCAAGTAAATCTAAAACCCCTTAATTTTATTAGCTGCACTACTTGTCATACCTATTGTTTTCTGTGTAAACAATGGACATATGGTGAATTTTGTACCAAAAGTCTATTCTCAAGAGAGTTTCAGGGCTCTGAGCATCACAGCAAAATGCCTGTAGATGTTTAAATGAGATTGAAAGTTTGTTTTGATTTCTGAAGCTTTGCCTGGCTTGAGCATGACCACACAGAAAATGCTGCTAGTCCTAGGATATTTTGGTGTTTCAGAGAAGCAAACAGTAGTATGCAAACTGGAGCTAGAGGTAGGAGGACCCAGCGTGTGCCCAGGTGGCCCAGAAGGCCAATGGCATCTCGGCCTGTGTCAGCAATAGTGTGACCAGCAGGACCAGGGCTGTGATCACCCCTCAGCACCATGCAGCTACACCTCAAGTGCTGTGCTCAGTTCTAGGTACCTCATTTCAAAAAGGATATTGAGATTCTGGAGTGTGTCCAGAGAAGGGCAGCAAGTCTCATGAGGGGTCTAGAGAACATGTCATCTGAGGAGTGGTTGAGGAAGAGGGGTCTGTTTAGTCTCGAGAAGAGCAGGCTCAGGGGGACCTCACTGCTCTCTACAACCACCTGACAGGAGGGTGTAGTGAGGTAGGTGTTTGTCTTTTTTACCTGCAGTGAGAGAATGAGAGGAAATGGCCTCAAGCTGCAACAGGGGAGATTCAGATTACATAACAGATTTCTTGTCACTGCTAGGATGGTCAGGCATTGGAATTGTTTGCTCAAGGATGTGGTGGAGTCACCATTCCTAGAGGGGTTTAAGAGGTATCTGAACCTGACATTGGGCAATGTGGTTTAGTGGTTTAGGGGTTACACTGGTGCTGGTCTGATGGTTGAACTGGATGATCTTAAAGGTCTCTTCCAACCTTGATGATTCCATGGTTCTATTCTGTGTGTGTGTGGGGGGCGGGGGGGGGCACTTACCGTAAGCCAGATACCTTTCTAACCATTTTTGTCTTTTAATTTTGGGGATTTTAGTTGTCATTATCATAGTTTTACTGATGTTCTCCTGCCTAGTTAAATGCCTGTGGAAATCCACAGGAGAGGTCTTCCCAATAAATGAAGCAAGGGAAGTTGTGGACTTCACCTTCTCTTACAGACCCCCTGTGTAACTGACAGGTTGTCAGTCAACCCCAGTGCCACACCCCCCTGTTGGCCTATTGGCTGTTACTTCCCCTTATATGACCTTATATTGTCAACTGTCTAGCAGTTTCCCTGTTCTTTGTAACCCCATTGGCTTGTACCCCTGTCTGTTTACTGTTGTGTCTCCCTACTGGTCAGTGAACTCCTTTTTCCCTCCCACACCTCTCTGTAATTGGTCTCTACCATTGGCTCCACCCCCTGTGCCCATGTATAAGCCTGGGCCCTCTTAACTGTCGCTGCCTTTGCCTCTGGCGTCTTTCAGTGTGCGGGTGCAATAAGCCCCACTGGAATTCTGTGCAAAGACCCTTCCTGTCCTCCGTTGTCAGCAAGTTACCTGTGATGTGTGTGGGTGTGTGAGCGATTGCTGTGTGTCTGCCTATGGAGACGCTTTCGGAAGGTTGCAGCGAGTCACCAGTGGCCTGCATTGCTACACTATTCTGCTACACTACACTATACACTGTTGGAGTAGGGTTTTCTATAGTATGGGGGCACTAGCAGGTTATCCACGTGTTTATGATGGAAATCTCAGAGCATGTGGAGTGGCTCTTCTTTAAGCATGGAGGTTTTTGGGATTATTGGGAAAGAGGAAAAAAATTCTTGCCAGGACTTAGTAGAGTTTAGTACATAATGTATGTGAATTACTGCATTTTGAGTGAATTCTCAGGTTACTTTGAGGCCACCCAGACCTCCTAGATCATGGAATTATGGAATAGTTTGGTTCTGAAAGGACCTTGAATATTACCTAATTCCACCCACCATGCCATGGGCAAGGACACCTTACACTACAGCATGTTGCTCAAAGCCCCATCCAATCTGACCTTGAACACTTCTGAGGATGGAGCATCCATCTTGTCTCCAGGCAACCTCTTCCAGTGTCAGTAACACTCGTGGTAAATAATTTCTTCCTAGAATCTAATCTGAATTAATCTTTTTTGCAGTTCAAAGCCATTCCCCTTTGTCCTACCACTACATGCCCTTGTAAAAATCCCTCTCCACCTTTCAAGATGAACACCTTTGTTAGCATTAGAAAATCTTAGGTGTACAAATGTTGAATGAGGACTTAGGGTGCTGACAACGAAAAATACTATAGCACTGAAGGCACTTTGTGACCCTCATCACTGGTGTACCTGAGCACCTTGGAGCATCACTTGTTCCTTCCTGCACAGTCCTGTGGGAAAAAGAGCAATAATCTTTCTGGGGTCCTTAAATATAAGTGGTAATTCATGTAACCCTGGAAGGACTAGAACACACATCTCCCAAATCCTGTGTTAGTGTTCTGTTCCTGTTGTCAGACTCGGTGACAAAAGTTGTTACAAACTTCTGTAATGCAATGGCAATATCAGACCAGGTCTGTCTTGTAGGTGACCAAAGAGATGAGCATGAGCTGAGCTGGATGAATGTGGCTCTGTGGATGTGTCGTGGGGTCTGATACAAAGACTGCAGAAATGTATGAACTCTGTTAATATCTATTAGTTTGTAAGTGATCAGGCTTGTAACTGCTGTGGTTGAAATTTACAGTTTTAATTGGCTTTTGTAGATACTTAGATTATACAAGATTCCCAGCTTTACTGGTATGGATATTAAGGAGACACATTTAAAAGTATGGACTTACTATAATTATTTTTTGACATCTCTTTAAAAGCTGAGGACTGTTATAAGTAAAATAGCCAACAATAGTATTGCTCAATTCTGTACCAGTTTAAGATGTTTGTACATAATAAATAATGTTATGATTTGAAAATGTTCCATTACATTATGTTAATAAGTCTTGATAGGTATGGATCATCACACACAGTTGTTAGCTTTATTGTTAATCAGATCTTTCTCATTTACACACTGTAGTTAAAAATGAAGTGCCCTAAAACTGACTGTGTAACGTTAAATGTAATTTCGGAAACTACCATATTATGCTGTTATAAGTACCTTGGAATTGCTTATTTAATGGAATATTCAGCCCCTGAAATAAATCCTTTACTTTCAACCATTAACTTCACAAAATGTTTTAAGGACAAATACAAGCACACTGTCCTTTCAGGAGAAGGTTAAAGTTATTAGAGGTTTGAGAGATCCTGATCAGCAAATGCCAAATCTAAACTTGTCACAACTGTACTTATTATAGCTGAACTTTCCACCTCCCTGTGAGTGGCCTGTCTTGTCACACTTATTCTACCTGACCTATTTTCCAGCTCTGCACTTAAAGATGTTAAAAAAAAAAAAATCTGCATCTCTTGAATGAGGACAGAAAGAATTTTCATAGTGCTGAATCAACAAAAACCCAGTCTGTGGCTGGGGACCTGTGCCTCCTGCTTCCCATGAAGAGATTTTCCTCGTGGAGCCCTGGACTCTTTCCACCTGCATCATTCACTGCCTGGGGAGTTTCATAGTGAGGTGAAGATGGAAAGACCTCATGGCACCTGCATGAACTGATGGATGTCTTGAAGGCAAAGAAGAAAGGGAACGTAGAATAGTGTGCTACATGTGTTCAGTAAAAGTGTTCATCCTGCTGCACTGCCTACACTTGCAAAGGGCTTCAGAACACCGACCAACTTATCAGCAGCTAACATGAGGAGTCAGAGCATGGGATAAAGCTCACTCCCACAATCACCTGGGCAGTTTTCTGGCATGGTTTGGGGGAAGTCTGGGCTGATGGCTCAGCACCTGGGAGACTGGTCTTCGAGGGAAGGGGCAGTCCAGCTGTATGGGCATCAGCCATCCCATCCAGGGTCAGGTTCTGTCCTTTTTCCACTTAGTACAAACATAATCACAGAGATATGGTATCAGGATATTTAAGGATAGCAACATCTTGTGCATCTATTTCTGTGTCTGACTATGACAGTGATAAATACAATTTTAGACTCACTAACAAATTTATTTGTTCTTCCCTCGCTTATATCTTGGATAGACACACAGGCAAGAAATTGTACGCAGTGTACCCGTTCTCTGGCACTGGACCCAACTGCCCCATCTCCTACAACTAATCTGCTTTATCATACCAAATGGGTTGGCTGAATCCAAAGTGTCTATTGGAAATGGTGTTTGGTCCATGCAAGCTTCTAAACTGGGCTTTGGGATTTTTTTTTCAGGGAATATTACCTGGCACAGAACCAAACCGTGGTAGGGACCATCAACAGTGGTGACAATCAAGCTCTCTTGTCTGGGAATCAACCCTGGCACTATTTAACTCATTAGAGTAAATGTTGTCTAAAAAATTCCCAGTTAGTCCTTGGTGCCAGATTTTATAATAGCACACTAAGGAATAAATCATAGTGTTCAAGTGAAGAAGAAAATTATTACAATTTCAGCTTTACATGTCAAAAAGCTAAAGCTCAGAACTTATTGGGAGTTATGCCTATAAGCAGGCAAGACTAGAAATGCTTATTGAGATTCACACCAAGAAAACCCTTAATGTAGGCAGGACTTTTGAACTGTATGCAGCAGTAGCTTCTCCTACTGGTGGTACACTTGACAGGTTTCAAAGTGTGCTTTTGCTCTCTCCAAATAAATGTTGTCTGAATCACAGAATGTTCTGAGTTGGAAGGGACTCAAATGACTACTGAGTCCGGCTCCCATCCCTGCACAGGATGATCCCCAAGACTCACACCATGTACCTGAGATCATTGTCCAAATGCTTCTTGCTCTGTCAGGTTTGGTGCTGTGACCACTTCCCTGGGGAACCTGTTCCAGTGCCCAACTACCCTCTGGGTGAAGAATCTTTTCCTGATATCCAGCCTAAACCTCCCCTGACACAGCTTCTGGCCATTCCCCCGGGTCCTATCACTGGTCAGGAGAAGATCAGTGCCTGCCCTTCTGCTTCCTCACATGAGGAAGTTGTGGACCTTGATGAAGTCCTCCCCCATCCTCCTCCAGGCTGAACAAGCCCAGAGCCTTCAGCCATTCCATGTACTCCTTTTACTGCAGAAAAGGGAAGAGAAAGG
This sequence comes from Chamaea fasciata, assembly GCF_029207755.1. Lineage (NCBI taxonomy): Eukaryota > Metazoa > Chordata > Aves > Passeriformes > Sylviidae > Chamaea > Chamaea fasciata. Next base: position 10,214,850 of record NW_027094086.1, on the reverse strand, counting down.
GAAGGAAAGGGAAAGGTGAGGCTAAGGCAGGAGAAAGGTGTTCATGCTGGGAACATGGGGCTGGTAACAAAGAATTGCCAGTTAGTTAGCAGGGAGCAGCGCAGATCTCTTGTGCACACTTCACCTACATGTCAGCATTGCTGCCAAATTCTTACTTGCCCCAGCCAAATTCTTACTTGCCTCAGCCAAATTTCTTCATGTTTTCATTCCTCTGGTTCACTCATACAATAAAGGTTACTGCAGATGCAACTGTGACATGGATGGCCATGGACCTCATCCTCATTTTAAATACAGTGGACCCTTCATTCCAACAGATACATGGTTTATAGACAGCTTTTCATTCTCATTGGACTTCCCTAACTTTAGAAGCCTTGGTAAATGTTTTGTCTTTTGAACATCCACAATTTTGCTAAATGAAACAACTAGTCAATGTGGAAACTGGTTTCTACTGTCAAACTACTCCAGCAAACTCAGAAGGGAGTACTGTGTAGCTGTAGTCAGGTCCCTTATTCCTTCTCCTGCTCTGCTGAACCAGCACTTTTTCATAGTCTATTGCCAAAGGAAAAATGCTTTTTTTTTTTTTTTTTTTTTTTTTTTTCTATGGTGGCAATTCTGGGGTTTTCAGAACAGAGCCATAAAGGTGAAAATTAGAGGGGAGGGGATGCGGTCTTCCCTCAACAGGATTCCAGTACCATCTGCTGGTAGGAGAAACATGGGTTTAACCTGGACCTCAAATCTGTATTCTGCCTGTGCGAGACAGTTCAGTGTATTTTTAATTAATTACTCATGTCAGTCAGAGCTGCTCTGCTGATGGCAGTCATATCTTAATAAATGGGCTCCTCACATCATTCATAAATATTTTCTCTATCAGATTCAGCAAGACTGGCCCAGTTTTTCAGTAAAGGAACGCTTGGTTTAGATATCAAGGTCCTATCTGACTAATGGCATAAGTATGGTGAGTTTATATCTCACATTATTGTGTGTGTCTGGGAAACGATATATGGTGTTGCAACACAAACATTTGGGGCAATATGCTTCTCTTCCAGTGGATTCAGAACTTAAAAATTTCAGTGTGTGACTGGATGTTCTTTGGCCACAGAGCCATAAAAGCAGACAGACCCTCCATGGGTCAGTTCCCAAATTACTGATGGTCTTCTGGAGTATTTAATAGTCCTAGTTCCTCTTGTGGGCTGTGATTCTGAAAAGCACATCTGTACTTTTGCACTTCTGCTCCTGTCTCATTGAATTCAATGTTTGCAGAGTTTACTGTTGAGCTGAGGTTGTGTTTTGGAGCTTTCCTAACCGTAGCTTCAAAAGTCACTCTGGCTTAGTCTAGAATGCAGGTGTGGGCATTGCAGAGACACTCGAGCTGTCTTTAATAAGGCTAACATAGGCACCGGCATAAATTTGCATATTTCAGCATAAGCTTCAATATCAACACCTGAACTAATTTCTAAAATTAGTTCAAACTCTCTATGTATGTTATAGTCATGTTTCTGACTGCTCTAGCTGATGAAACACATGATCCTCTTAGCTCTTTTCTGAACTTACGTTATCAAAATACTTCTCAAAAATGTATATGATAATATATAATTGGTAGTTATATTCTGGCAAAGTCATCAGTAATGTTGTATATATTACTAAAGTACTTTTCAAGTTCTACTTTATATCGCACATTTTTAGCAAAGATAGAGACAAATCTAGGACATTCAAATGCATATCCTTTAGTAAGGTTCAGCTTTCTGCAATTGTATGATGGCATTCAGAGGATGGTAAAAATATTGTTTGTTTAGCACAAAATGCACAAAATGCAAGTTACAAGATAAACACTCTTCAATGCAAGCGTCATGCATGGAGATTTTAACATTTTGTTATCATTTAATAGAAGCCAAGATCCCCAATAACAGTATTTAGAGATTTCTTTTAACATTTTCTTCTAACTCAAACACAAATCTTAGTTTTCTTAAAAATCCATAAATCATTCAAATTATATCTGCTGCAGGAAGTAGACCCATGGGCTAGGTACCCTATGTAACATGTGGTACATTTCGTGTAACTAGTGTAAGCAGTACTTATTTTATTACAGTGTCATAGAGTTATCAAACATTAAAAGGTTAATGAAAAACAAATCCTAATGATAGGGTTAACTTACAAGGACTATTTCTGCTAACACATCCTTGCTTCCCATTTAAACAGCATTTCAGTGTTTAAATATTAATATACTGCAGGTTGCTTATTACTATGCTTGGAACTAAATTATCTTTGTTATATTAAAATAAACCACTAAACACTAATTTCACTGTTGAATATTCTGATGTAATATAGAGTCTGGAGATTTTTTCTCAAGTTCCTCAAACCTTCCCATTTCTGTATTTATGTTGAAAAGCCTTATGCATTCTTAAGTAATTCAGCATCCCATTAAGACTTCTGATGATGGCCATGATAATTTTAGATGCATCACTGGGGATTTGGGGTGCAGTTTTATCTTCAGTTTAACCTGATACAGCTTACTCTCTCCTCTCGGCCTCCACTCACATATTCCTGCCCCTCCCTCACACAGTGTCTGCAGGTCATGTGGATGTGCAGGGAGTTGATGTGGAAATGAATCCCATGCAAGAAACAAAGGTTTGTTTTCTGATGGTTTAGCAAACAGACCCATTTGTTCAAGGTGCTGGTAGGCTTGATGCGAGGAGTGCTGCTGGGTGGGAAGGGGCAGGACCTGGCTGTCTTCTCTTGGTGGCTGCTCCAGCTCTGGGGTAAGTGTAATGTGATGTTTTGTCTCTCTCTCTTTGTCTGTTTAACTCTTCTATCATCCCTAACTCCCAGATTTGCTGCTTCCTTGTACCTGCAATGTGATATGAGGCACAAAGTATGTCAAAAAGACAAAAGCCTTGAAATTATTCCAAAATACTAAATGAATGGGAGCAAGCATGCTCTGTCTCTCGTACACATTTGTGGTAGAAGTTGCAACAAAGTCTGCTCTTTTTGCAACCACAGTGATTAGGAGGGGATGCTAGAGGAAGAAATTAGATCTAAAAACTTGCAACCTATACACAAGTTAGTCCTTCCACTGACTGGACTCCAAGATTGCTGCACACCAATAGGAAGGCCCAACATGGGACCATGACTTCCACTACCTTTAGTCTAATTTAGGGTGGCAAATGTGTTTGATAAATGTAGCTCTGGTACATAAAACCCAGATATTATGTGTTAGGCCTAATATAATCTTTAACCAAAAGGAGAATTGGTGAGAAACAAGTGTCTTAGGGTTGCTAAAGATTTTAAACACAGAAGGATTGAGAATACTTGTTTCTTTATTCGTTGTAAATGCAAGTGAAATGCATAGCTCAGGCTGCATGAGAACATGATAGAAAAACTGCAATTCATAGCTGTTAAAGTCATCATCTTGCAAAGAAATCATTAACTCAAGATGCTGAAAAGATAACAAATATCTTCTGAGATGCTTTAACCTGGAATTTTTATTTACTGCTGCACAGCTTGGATTGTTTTTTAAATAGTGTTGATATTGAAGAAGACATCCCTGTACTCCCAGGTACCTCCTCCAGTGGCAGGAGTGTCAGGATGTTTCAGAGCCCCCTGGTTATACTTCTAGAACAGTTTTCTGTGTGAAGCAGGTCTGTGTTTTATCTCAAAAGTATTGGGACACTGAGATCTGGAGCAAATAATAAGTAAATCCTAAAATTATTTACAGTAAAAAAATTCTCATGGGTTTTAATTTACCTTTTGAGCTCCTGCATGCCTGCCTTTGAAAGTGGCTCATCTTACAGAAATCCTTTGTAACTTAATGCTTTCAGGAAGAGAAGGCCTTTTCAGATATCTCCTCCTAATGATCTGAAATTAGTAGTTACAAACCTTAAGGCCCATACTAGTGACTCTGTTTCTTAATTCTTCTTGCAGACCTGTTCCATTTGCAATATATTTCTGTGATCTGTTTGAATTATTGAATTTGCCTCTTCATTCCCTTTTGCTGAGTTATTAATCAAATATGTGCTGCTAGAAAGCACCAGAAATGTGAGGTGCTTTGACAAAAAGCAAAGTTCTTTCTTTTATGTTCAGGGTGTGTGTGTTTCTCTTTCCTTTCCTTTCCTTTCCTTTCCTTTCCTTTCCTTTCCTTTCCTTTCCTTTCCTTTCCTTTCCTTTCCTTTCCTTTCCTTTCCTTTCCTTTCCTTTCCTTTCCTTTCCTTTCCTTTCCTTTCCTTTCCTTTCCTTTCCTTTCCTTTCCTTCCCTTCCCTTCCCTTCCCTTCCCTTCCCTTCCCTTCCCTTCCCTTCCCTTCCCTTCCCTTCCCTTCCCTTCCCTTCCCTTCCCTTCCCTTCCCTTCCCTTCCCTTCCCTTCCCTTCCCTTCCCTTCCCTTCCCTTCCCTTCCCTTCCCTTCCCTTCCCTTCCCTTCCCTTCCCTTCCCTTCCCTTCCCTTCCCTTCCCTTCCCTTCCCTTCCCTTCCCTTCCCTTCCCTTCCCTTCCCTTCCCTTCCCTTCCCTTCCCTTCCCTTCCCTTCCCTTCCCTTCCCTTCCCTTCCCTTCCCTTCCCTTCCCTTCCCTTCCCTTCCCTTCCCTTCCCTTCCCTTCCCTTCCCTTCCCTTCCCTTCCCTTCCCTTCCCTTCCCTTCCCTTCCCTTCCCTTCCCTTCCCTTCCCTTCCCTTCCCTTCCCTTCCCTTCCCTTCCCTTCCCTTCCCTTCCCTTCCCTTCCCTTCCCTTCCCTTCCCTTCCCTTCCCTTCCCTTCCCTTCCCTTCCCTTCCCTTCCCTTCCCTTCCCTTCCCTTCCCTTCCCTTCCCTTCCCTTCCCTTCCCTTCCCTTCCCTTCCCTTTGTTGTGTTTTAGGTGATTTTTTTTTTCTTTTTCACACCATCATGTTTGGTTTCCCATTCACAGGAAGCCCAAGGAACATTTGCACAAAAATTAAAACTCACCAGAGAACAACAGGTATTTTCCTCCAACTTCCTCAATGGAAAACCAGGGGGAATGCCCACTCCAGTGTATGCAGTTTCATATACTATCTCAATGGGCAGTTTAGATTTCTTGTAAGATTCACAGCACACATACAACCTACTCCTAATTTCTGCCCAAGACATGAAATTGAACCTGACAGTTTTTAGTTACACATAGCCACTAAAAGAAACATTTCTGTAGGAAAACAAGTATGAAACCCACAAACCCCAAAGTTGGCAGCAACCAATTACCTGAAAGTCCAGCTTTGTAATGCTTAACTTGTGAGAATAACTATTAACATGGAACTTTATATCACCCAGGTGCTTCAGAAATGGTAACTCAGACATCGTAGTGTTTTGCAGAAACTTAAGCAGTGACATTACCTCCCAAGGCCATAGTCAATAGCAGAGGCAGGGTTAGATTCTGGCATTCCCAGTACTTGACTCTGGGTTTTCCTTTGGCTCACCAAGTGCATAGAGTTTTACAACAGGGGACTGCTTGCTTCCTCCAGGTCTTCACAGGCTCCTCAGGAAGAAACATAGGAAAAATGTCCACCTGCAGATTCACTTCACAGGCTTTGGCTCAGGAGACTTCTGTGAAAACCTGTGTGCTTCTTCTCTGCTTCCTGAATTTTATCAAGGAGCAAGGGCTTCCAGAAGTTCCAGACCTAGAGCAATCTCTCATTCAGACAGCCTGGAGGGCTATGCTTTCTAGACATTCTAGAGTCTTTGACACCACAGATGCAGTGAAATGCAGCTGGTGTGAAACCAGGCTGTGGAGTCACTGTTCATCTCATCACTGTGCTCTTGGTAGTTTGGCAGATTTGATCATCTCAGTTTAAACTGGGGCACTGACAATGCCAGGGCTTTCTTCCAGGCCCTCAAAAGTCAGCAGATGCTGTTCTCCAGTTCTGAAAGTCTTCATTTGGACAGGCCTTCAAAGATGTTAGAATTTCCATATGAGGAAGCATTAGAACCCTCTCTAAGTAGTTGGTAATATTCAAACATTTGCTTATTTCATGGTTTCCTCTTTTTCTCTGCACCATTTCCGTGCCCCACAGAAGTTTTTTTGTGTTTCTGCTTCTCATCTGAAATGGAACATTTTAATTTTTCCCCCTAAACTTTGACATTTCCTTGGATTTTTATTGGGTAGCACATGGTAACTGTAGCACTGAACTCTGACAAGCTGGTAACAGTTCTGCTTTTACTGTTATTTTACATATACCCATTTGGAACGAGTCCCAGTGGGCAACCAGGGGGAGAGGCTTCTGATGCTGGTCACTGAAGACCAGGGCAAGATTACTTTGATGGGTTTCCACAAGCGTTTCTATGTTGCTGCTAAGCACAGAAACAAGCTGCAAGCATCCTTCCAGCCACAGATGGTTGCAAATCTGTGATTTAACTCATGAGTGTCCTCTGCCTGTCTGCCACTAAGCCTCTGCCAAAGACAGTCTTCATCAAAGGCTGCCCATGGAGGGGTCTGTCGGAAAGACACTGTCTAGTTTGTGTCACGTTATTTAACAAGTCCAAGTACTTATTTTGGAACAGGTCTGCCCATGGTCCTGAATTGGAGGAGGAAGAACCAACATATTCTGCTGCAGCAGTGGAGCTGAGAGATGGTCAGTTGCAATTCTCAAACACAGGCAATCAGCAGAGCCAGATGCCAGATCCAGATGAAGAAGGGCTATCATAGACAGTCCAGATCAAGCTGCACACAGCATGTCTGGAGATGGTGGGGAGGTCATTGGCAGTCTTGGCTTCTTTGGGTTTCTTGTCACTGCACAGGGGTTAAGCCACAAGAGATATCTTGAGCAGGGTGTGGACAAAAATCACACTTTGCTGCTCGCACAGTAAAATGTACATAAAAAATTTATAATTGTGTATTGACATCCATAGAATTCCACATATGAATACAGAATGAAGCCACAAAAACACCCTGGACCTTTGTCATGGTGGCTGGGAATATGATGAGAAGTATGATGAAAATCTCAGGTGATGCCTCTCTGACTTTGCCTGGCTGTTGAGAAAGGCTAGACAGCAAGGGTGAAGTTTTTCTGATCCAAGATATGCTCTCGAAGAAGTTGTAAATAATAACCTTCTTCCTGACGCCTTTGAGTGGACTGAAGCTCTGCCCATCAGCAGATTGCTGATCCTGCAGCAGAGCACCCCATATCCAAGTTTCCCTGCTCCCCACTCCAGCCCATTACAGGAGTGATCGTGGGTGACTTTTCCTGAAGTGATATAGTCAGAACTTCTGGACAGAAAGTTTTTGTTTTTTTTTTTAAAGGCAATGACATTTCAACAATATCTCATGGTGTTGTTGCTGCTTAGTGAGGCTCAGCCTAAAATGTTTTGGAATATCAGTTATATCACCAATACCACTCACTCTCATTCACTGTGAAGCCAGCAGCAGCAAAAACACAATCACATCAACAACCCTCTGCTGCCTGATGAGTGGATTGGTCAACATCATTCATAGCACTGCAGGTTGGCTTTAGCAGTGCAATTTTATTCAAGAATATGGTGCTTTCACACATCTAATCGAATAGCTGTGCCTGATCTTTGTATCTCAGGATGGGCCCAAAGCATATGCTGATTTGCAATAAAATTGTAGCTTAAAATGCTGTGAAGGAACTGCTATTTTCACCAAAAACCCCATTACTCCCCAAACCTCCCCCATCATAGTAACCTGAGTAAAAGATACGTAGTTGCATTTCTTATGCTTGTGCATACTGAGAGTAGCACCTTTGGGGCTATTGACAAACATGAGGTGGCTCTTGCCAAGTGGTTATTTTTGCAGAACGGACCAAAACATTTCCTGTATTGCCCTTATTGAAATAAATGCTCTCAGCTTTGAGGGTAACACTTGCCAGTGCAGGGTGGGGGCTGCAAGGAGGGGAAGCAGGGCAGTGGTGGAGCTTGCTGCTTGTTGATGCTACAGAGGTGTCAGGGGGCAGGATGCCATCACACCACCACCTTCTTGCTGCAGCAGCCAGCTGCATGTGCACACTTTCTGTCGAGAGTGTATTGAGGACCTGACAAAGCCATGGTGCTCAAGCAGCATGACCAGCAGTCAGGGCATTTCATGCTCTGCAGGTGTAGACAGGGACTCCTTGGGGTGAAAAGAGACTTATTACACTTCAAACTCTCATATTTGAAGCTTTGCTCAGTACTTGATGCTTATCAGATTTTCACTGCAGTGTGGGCTGTCAGCCACTTCTCTGGAGATACTTTAAAATAGTATCACCAGTATCTGATCTTCTCACTCTCTTAAGATATCACCCAGACTGCTTTTGTTTTCACTGCAGGGGTGAAAAACTAAAGAGTGTCAAGAGTCTCTTCAACTTACCAATCCCCTTCTGTTCCCTCTTAAAATGTGTTTGTAAACTCTTTTTATGACCAGCCAGTTGCAATATGAGAATTCTGGTGCCGAGATTTCTTCACTCTGTGCCCAGCCAAATGAGACAAATACTTAAACCTCTGACTTGCCCTAATTCTCTGCCAGGGTAGGACTCACTAGATTTGATTTGTACTCTTACACAGTGCCCATCCCTGTGGTACTTGAGCTTCTTTTCATTTCCTCCTCCTTTAAGATTCCCTTTGGGTTAGTTTTGAGAAGCAACAGTGACCTGTATTCCTAATCAGGTATAAAATGGGAGAGGAGATGCTTATAGAACATAATTTTTATGTGTCATGTGGATACTTCTTTGTTGTAAATCCCAGATAAGTGTACAGTGGTTGAGTATTGATTCTGCTCTTTGAAATCCAAACCTCTGGTCTTCTCAGAAGGCTTGACAGAATTTGACACAAAATGATTACTTAGCTATGGATTTTTTTTTTTGTCTATCTAACCCACTGAATTCAATAAAATATTGAGAAGTGGTTTCACAAGAGGGTTTCAGAATCAGAAAATGGGGGGATGAATTGTCCTTTAGTAGCTTGTATAGGATTTAGATGATTTCTGGATTAGCCTGTTGAATTTGCTTTAGATCCTGATTCAGCAGAGCATTTTAGTACTGCTTAATTTGCTGAATGAATAGGGATGGGTCTGAACACTGAGATCATTATATACTAGTGAATGAGTTTTTAAAGATATTTAAATGTTTAACTCATTAAGTATCTTTAAAAATCTGTCTTTAAATGCTTTTCTGAATTAGGACCCTAATTTCCACTGAATTCTCCATGGGCTGGATTCTCCAGTTTGCCAAGTTCATTTGCTCCCTTTAGACTTCCTCCTGACATTTCCCTTGATCAGCAAATGTGTGTTGAAATACACCTTGTTCTGTCTATAGCTGCCATTTAAAATACTTCATTAAACACGTTGGCTAATGCGTTATTAAAGAAACACCTTTTATCCTTCTCTAATCATATTCTTGGTACATGTCTCATGATGCAATAGGTGCTGGGTACATTTCCAAGGTGTGTAATTGTGTCTCAGAGCATTGTGATGTAACAGACTTCTCAGGTATCATCTTTCCATGCATGAGACAGGGCTGTGTTGGTTTACGGGATGAGAGCATATCTGATATGTTGGAACTGGGTGGAGGAAGAGGTTGGTGGTAATGCTGCTGGGAGGTCATGCAGGGTTATGGTCCAGTGCTCTTTCCAGAGCAGCCCACTGCTGGGGACATGATGCAGAACAGCTTGGCCAGTTCTTGTGTCCCATGGGCTGACCAGGCTATAAAAGCCTGAGTAACAGACCCAAGGCATGAGGGGAGCACAGGGAGGGCAGTGCTCTCTCTGGACAGTGGCTTAAGTAGCAGCTCCACATCACCAGGAGTTCTGGCGAGCCTGGTCTGATACGGAGGGAGGTGTGCTGTGCTGCCAGGCTGGGGTGACACAGAGAGCGCAGCCATCACCCCACACTGCTGGCAGGGTGTCACAGCCTGCACATTCCCCCCAGGAAATCTCTGCCTGTCCCTCTCACCCCTTGGTGCCTACGCCTTATTGCTGAGCTTTGGAAGGAATGTAAGTGCTTCATTGACCACAGGGTTGAATTTCACCCAGATTAAATCCCTTTGAAAACTTAAACTGGCTTGCGGATGAGCTACACAGAAACACTTCCTTTCTCCTGCATTACCATCTCTGAGTTTTGCCCTTTGTGAAACACAAAGCATCCATGGAGGGATTTCAGACGTTTTGGTAGACGGCAGTGAAAGAAACACTATCCTCGTGTAACACGGGGAGCACTCAGTTGACTTAAGGCAGGTTTGGCTGAGGGAATTTCCATCAGCTTTAGCCTTCTACACTAAAACCTGGCAGAAACATGATTGAACATTTTTGAAACTAGAGAATAAAATGACCTGTGAGAGAAAATGTCATTAGATCCGCAACTACGCAAAATCTACCACCTCTCTGCACTTGTGCCATTTATCAGTATTTAATACAAATAGATACACATTGGAGCAAAAGGGAAGAAGAGAACCCCACAGGACATGACTTCCAATTAGCAGGGGGTCACATCCCCTGCTGTGATTTACTATTGGAAAAACATGCAAAAGATAATTGAACATTACACTCTCTTCTCCCCCTGCTGCTGGCAGCATTAGGAGGAGAGCTGCTCTGGACCCCTTAGGGAGATGGGGAGAAGGGATCAGGCAATGACATGCAGCGCCACATAATAACAGTGATTCATAACCTCGTGGCACTAAACTCACTGGGCCAGATCTTTACCTAGTGCCCGCTGGTGTAGCTTCATTGACTTCAGGAGGGAGATGCTGATTTACGTCAGCTGCAGATCTGGCCCATTTACTTTTTCTCTTTAGGAAAGCAATAAAGTATACAGAGGGAGACCAGGATGTGCAGTGCTCCACAAGGCAGTGTGATGGGATTTTGCAGAGGAATGCTAAACACCTGAGAGATAGTGACCACTTCTGCAATATACGATCAGGTTATATTGCCCTTTTGCCTCTATGAGTTGGCTTAAACTGTGAAATTTGCTGTTTTGGACTTGAAAAGCCCAAAGAAGCTGGGTGGTGTTAGTTATAAACTCCACCAAGCAATCAAGGAAAAACCGCTTTCTGTACAGTTTTAGGAACAGGTTCTTGCTACCAGAATCATTGCCTGGAGGTGCTTGTATTCCTGATATTAGAGAAAGTTTCCTTAGTCTGATCATTTTCTTATCCTGATTTGCATTGGTCTGAGTAGGTCTAAGGGAAGGGAGCATGGTACAGCCTGGGGACTAGGGGTGCTCGTGTCTCAGTCCAGCTCCAGCTTGAGTGTGACCTTGAGCAAGTCCCTCGACAGTCCTGCATGTCTGACTTTTCTCCTTGGCTCTTAAGAAGATTTTCTTTCCTTTGTGTGATTGCCTGGGAATTTTACAGCTTTCTAGGAATAAAAGGCAGCCCTTCTGTGATGAGGCCAGGCCAGACACAGCTGTCCCTTCTTTTGGGCTGAGACTGCTCATGATTCATGGCAGCCCTGGGTGGGACAGTTAGCAGGAGGATCTTGGCACTTCTGGGGTGCAGGGGTCTAGGACAGGCTGAGGTCTGTGCAGCTGTGCCAGGAATGGCTGCTGTAGGGAAGAAGGAGGTTTGTGATGGGAGCACCAGGGCCCTGGGACTCGCAAGCTTTACCCATCCCATTTGGCACAGGCTGCCGTGAGGAATTTTTAATGACAAGATTGGAAATGTTAGCAGATTGAAGTAGCTCGTGCCTGCTTTCACTAGCTGAACCAGCCAGTGATTTAATTACATGTGTGGCTCACATCTAACTTCTGCATGCCTGTGTGCTGCATTCCGAGCAGCCTGGTGTGGGAAGGTGGGCTGGCCCTGGAAAGGTCTGTGCCGACCTGCATGTCACTGCCAGGGCCCAGATTCAGCAGTGGGAATTACATTCAAGGGCACAATAGTTTCCTCCCTAGTGACCAGTCTTGATGTGGTTGCAAGAATACGTAATCAACATGTCTGCTTAATTCTTTTTTCTTTTTATGTGGCTTCCTGCTCTTGTCCCTCTGTCCTGCAATGTTGTCAGCTCCTCGAGGCAGGGACCATGACTTTATATACCTTTGCTAAATGCTAATACACTCATCACATTACTGCCTAGCCAGCGAGACAGCCGTGGTGTGAGCTGGCTTCAAAACAGCAGGAGCTCTGTCTCACTTTCTCAAAGACTCAGGTGGTGCTGGGGTTGTAATTTAGGTGCCTGTACTGGTGAATTGGAGCGAATTGTGCTGATCTGATCTTCACTGCAATAGCACCTGAAGGGGAAGAAACAGGAAGAAAGAACCTCTGTATTGTCAGCTCTGCATTTACAAATATTTTTTTCTTGTTAATCCTTAATTAAACCTCTATCAGCTTAGAAATCTTGATAATTTAAAATAATTAATATTGGGCTGTTCCAGGTGCTCCCTTTTTGCATTCATGCTTTGTGGCATTCATTTCTTTCTTTTCCCACCCCCTTACACTCCAATTTCCTGACAATGAAACTTTAGGCTTTATTTTAATGGGGAGTGAGATTCTGAAGAATCACATGAATCCAGAAGCTGAGGGAGTAAGAAAAAACATACACAACACCACAAAAAATGCTATGCTTGTCACATCAGCATTTGCTACTTCTAGAGAAGTCCTAGGAAAGGATTAGACCAAGGATAGTGATGGAACCTGGGAAATGGTGTTTTCAAAATTTTTTGTTAGCATCAAATACCAGATGCATCAAAATTAACTTTCTTAAAGCCATTTTACACTATGCAAGTGCTCTTATTTCTATTTCATGGCTGTCATGAGAGAGACAGAATTAACAACTTGCCCAAAGTTGCTCAGGCAATCTACAAAAAAAATAGAAAGAGAAAAAACCAACAAACACGTTAGAATCGTTGGTCAAAATCCTCATCAGTGGGCCAGTCCTTCTTGCAGGTGAAATGAGCTGGAGAAGAAGGTGGCTGTAGCACCAGCTCAGCCACCTGAGGCTGAGTTAGGATTCAGAGTAAGGAAGCAGGCAAATGTGTGTCTATCTGGAGGGTATTTGCACTAACAAGACTGCTGAGTCTGGGAAGTTGAGCATTTTCCCGTGTGATTGCTGCTGTTTCATTTTCTGGTCATGGTGGGAACAGCCTTTCTGGTTCTTAATGGAATTAGTAAAACATCCAAACATTTCATAACTTTAGTGGCTGTAGAAGTGGGAAAAACTCCAGCTGGTAGGAGTAGAGATGGCTCCTGGTTCTCCAAGTCAGCTTGCCTTTTCTCTAGTGAACTATTTTATTTTAGTCATGTAATGTCTTCTCACTGTTTAAGTCTGGTCAAAAGAAAAGGAGAGAACAGATAAGTAGGGGTGTAAAGTTAACATGTAAAGGAGCATCCCAGAAGTTGGAAGAGATACATTAAATATAGCTATAAAAATTGTGTGTCCACTACAACAGTGACTATGTACACAGATTGGATGAGTATCCTATTTGTTTGGAAAATAAAAAATTAACATTTTAGGATATTATTAAACTACATTTAGTATGTGCTTTTGCTGAAGTCAGTATGTAAGGAAATAAATAAATAAATAAATAAATAAATAAATAATTCCATAGGCTAGCAAAAAAGGGGAATTTGTAGTGACTAGACACTGAGCAGGAATTTGGGAACACTGCTCTGTGTTAACACCCACAATGAGTTGTCTGCAGCTCCTTTGGTAAAGCACATGGAGGACTGAAAAAAGATGGTGCAATTCATCTGTAAATGTTTTCAACTTTAGTATGTTCCCCAGTGCATCCACTCCCATCTGCATGGCTCCTTCATCACCTGTCTGCAAGCAGACAAAGCCTACATTTACGACTCATAAAATCATAAAAACTTTGATCCTGCTAGAGGCAACCTTTACAGGTATCCAGTGTGGGAGACCAGCAAGCCTGGTCTGAGGGAGAGCTTTCAGTTGCCTTTTGGAGACCAGTGCAAACCATTCAGTTTTTTCGTTAGTTTAGAACAGGAGTAACACTTTTCTTTCAAAAGCATCATGACACTTATTTGATAAATATTTGCTTGTCCTTGATGTATCTTGCTCTGCAGACAGCTCCATGGATCATTTTTAGATGGGGAGAGGATTGCTGTGTAGTATCACAGGGTGTGACAATGGGTAGCAGAAATGGACTCCGAGTATTTTCTCTGTGCCTTGGGAGCCTGTGATGAAAGGCGAGATGCAAGTGCAAAGTATTATTATTCTAATGACGTCCCACTCTCTCTGAGCTGTGCCTTGTGGAAGTGTGTGAACTTTGGAGCATGCCCTGATGAATGTGAACCATGACAGCTCTCTGGAGATGCAGGGGATGCTGGCAACAGCTTAATCAATTATGACAGCAATGGTAAGATCTGTCCAGATTAGAGCACTTCAAAAACTACAAAGCCTCGGGCTTCTCTGTCTAGGTTTTTACGAGAGTGGGACAATGAAGGAAGTGGATTGATTTGGGTCCTTTGAAATGCAGTAATACTAGCATCTGCTAGCTTAAATGCAAGCACAGGCAGATAGTGTTTTACCATCTATAGACACAGCATGGTATAGGAGGCAATGCTGTGAATTTTAGAGTTATACTTGACTAGAAATGGGTTAGATATGATGTTTCCCTGGGAGAAGGGTGGGTTCTCTCAAATATGTTATTGTAAAATAGGAGAGGAATGAAAGAAAACAAAAGGAAAACATCACACAGAAAAGATCTATTGGGGAATGGCTAACTGCAGAAACATCAGATCAAAGGAGAATGTTTTCTGTTAGGAATCAAATTATCCTCTTCCTTTCCAAGTCAAATGGACCTATTTGAGGAACAGATAGGCAAGATAAAGCCTCTCAGCCAGAGTGATTTTATCTCCCTCTCAAGTGTGTGTGCATATGTGATTCTCAAATAAACAAGCAGCAGAACACAAAGAGTTGTGTGAGCATGACCAATTACTTGACTAGGTGGGTGTTTTTGCAAGAGAAATGAGAAAACAAAGCCAGGTGAGGCTCAAAATTTCCAAATCAGCAAATAGGAATAACTACATTATTGTTGTAACAATATTTCCTAGATATTGTCCTCATAAGCAAGCCACAGACTAGATATTCAGCTGAGTGGAATATTCAGCTGTGAGAATATTTCAGGTTGGATGATGCTGATCAGGTCAGTTGAAAACCACTGTCCCTTTTAAAGGGCTTCACAAGTAGCTGCTCAATGAGTTGCCCAAACATTGCACAGAGTTGTCATTTCACACAGGCAGGAGTTGCTCCATGCAGGGATGTCTTATGCAGAGGCTCTACTGCACAAGAATGAGTCAAGCCACCATGGCGCCCTTGTACCCAGAGCCTACCCCTATTTTCTGTAACTGTTCCTGACAGCTACATCCCTTCCTGCTGCCAGAGCATGGCCTCATCTGGATCTTAGCAATAGGAAATCTGAATCAAGTGTGCAGGAATGATCCTGAGACACACAGTGTGTTGCCACTATTTGCCTCCTGGCCTGGCTGTGCCACTTACGTCTCCAGTGATGCATGAAAGCTTTTTTGCACCGCAGTGGCTCTGCTGGTGTCACCTGTGGCACTGCCCCATCACTGCCTGACGTACCAGAGGCGGGGACAGGAGTCAAGCACGCAGGTCTCATGTCTGGCACGTGAAGCCTGGCAGGTCTTTACACAGTCTGGTGACAACAGCAAGAGCTGGAAGCAAACCTGCAGCTGTACAATTAAGTGAGCAAACACGGCTGGGCTTGTTCAGGAAACAACGCACTTTGACTCCCGGGGGAAGAGTGGCTTTGCCAAACACCTTGGCTTTGGCAAGCACCTCCACCTGCTGCTTCCATTCCAGGGTTAATGCCTTGTCTGAACCTAGAGGATCACAGCAGACCTGTGGCTCTGAGAGCCCTGCGTACATGGCAGGGGATGAGCTGACTGCTACTGCTACTGCGCTGCTCTGAGGTGGAAGAAGCACAGGTTAGAGGTGCAGTCTTGGCTCCAAATGTTGCTTCAGAGGTTGGTAGCAGGCCAGTTTACAGTTCTTCGTCCTGGTGTTAGGCAGGACTCTGGGGAGGAACCATTTGGGTTTGACTCTCACTGGAAAATCTTGGTGATATTATGATGTTTCTGTTTTCTCCAGAAAAAGGGGATCAATAACATTCACTCACTTAAGAAAAGCACCTTGAGGTCAGTCCATGTGGGGGACTGAGGAGTGCCACACATTGCTGTGGGCTGGCAGCCTGCTGCCTATGCCATGAAACCTTAAAAACCCAATAAAGCTTTGCCATTTTTCCTCCATATATTGTTTGAAATTACTTTCTGTGCTTGGCCAAGCTTAGATAAGGCTGATTTTATTGCCAAGCAGGGCCCATGGTATGAACCCAAGCACCTAGAACAGTGTTGATGTTTGGTAGGAGATCAGAGTACACCACCACAGACCCTGATCCGTGTACTATAAAGGGACATAAGTCAAAGTGTTAGGCAGATGGCTGACTGTGAGTGCTTGACTTTGATGTTGCAGCTCTTTCTTTATTGCATAGAAAGGCACAGTCTGGCAGTACTAAATGCTAAGCAATGAATCACCTACTTAATGACTGTAATAGGCAGCCAGAACACAATCCACAGCCTTTTGGGGTCTGTCCAGCGTCTACTTGCTTGTCTGTAAGCACACATTTAGAAATAATAATTGACCCTTAATTCATAGGGTTGGTACTTTTATATACCTATGTTTTTATGATGAAAAGGAAAAAGTGTTTTCTTCATGGGATTTAATTTACAAAGAGGAGAGGATTGGACAATTGTTGGACTGGTATTATGGGAATAAGAAAGTTGTAATTCCAAAAAATGAATAATCCTGAACGGGTTTTGACCTTTCTTTTACTTTTAAAATTTTTTCTTTTCCAACCTTGCTGTTTTAGAGCTGCATAGTCACTTTAAGAAAGTGAATTTGTCTCCAGTGTGGGAGAGGTTTTCATCACTACCCAAAGGCCGGCTGCCACCCAGCCAAATACTCTAACAAAGCAAATAGGTTTTATTTCCACCATGAATGGAGACCGGCCTGAGTACCCAAGTGCAGTGCAGCATCTTTTGCAAACTCTCCTCAGTAATTAATGAAGTGCAGAAATGACTACTGCATGTGGTTTATTATCATTTAGGATGGCTGGAGATTATCTCCACAGGCATGTCTCCACAGAAAACCCAGGATGTCTTTCCTTACCATATATCAAATCATGGCATCTTCTCTTTGTCCTAATGTACCTGTTTACTTCCTAGGTTGAAAGCTAGCATCATGACTTTTTCAAAGTTTCTTAAAGGAGCTTTTACCATGGTTATCTGAGCTGCACTCTGTGTTCCCTCCCTACAAAATGAAAAATTAGTAGTCACCAAGTCTTGCTTCTTTCTGCCACCTTCCACAGCCATCAGAGATGTTACACAGGCTGATGCCTCTTCTCCATCTATGTTCGTGCAATCCTGGATGGGACTGAAAATGAGTTAGAAGATTTTGTTTGAAACTCCCTTCTGGCCCTTGTGCCCAATTTGCCTTCCACTGTCACCCTGGAGTGGGGAATGGGGAAGGGAGCTGAATGACTTGGTTTGCTGTCTTCCCTCCTGCCTCTTGATGGCCACATTCACATTCAATTCTCATTGAAAAAATGACTGATCCAAACTGCCCTTTGTGTTCACAAATCTGGTTGTAAAGATGTTGTAGCCTCCAGAGAAAGTAAGGACTCCCCATTCTCACCCAGCAGCATTGCCACATTCTTCTTAGCTTTTTTTTTTTTTGTCTCTAAATTTCCACCACTTTCACAAAAAAGCAATAATTCCACAAAGAACAACTGGACTGCAAGAGTGGCAGTAAGCTCCAATGGGCATTTTGAAGCCCATCTTGCCTGCATCAGCTTAAAAAAGATATCTATATCAGCATGAAATGGTATCTGTATCAGTTCAAAAGGATTTGAAACACCAGGTCTGACGTCTCAGAGCTGCATCTGCAATGAAAACAGTGAACTGAGAAAGAAACTTGGACTAGTTCTGGAAAGTCTGTGAGGTGGCCTTAGTCCCTCCACAGGCAAAAGTTATTGATTTTTTTTCCTTGTGGCTTCTTTGGAAGGTGGTGGTGGTTTTTTTGTTGTTGTTGTTTGTTTGTTTTTACTTGTTTGTTTGTTTAGGGTTTTTTGTTGGTTTCTTTTTCATTAAAATGATTCACAGACTCTTAGATACTGAGCTTTCACGAACAAGAAGTTGGTGGCTTTTTTCCAGACAGTGGTATGCTAAGTTTTTCCACAAGAAACAAGTGATAAAGAGAGATGAAAAACCTGAGATATTTTTGAGGGGAAATTTTACTCTGTAAGAAAAGGAAATCTCTCTTTGCTGAAAAAAGGCCTACATAAAGCAGAGAACAGCTGGGGTGCAGGTTCCTAGGAAACAAAAAATACCTTTTTCCTGCCAATGTCTTTTGGGGAATCTGGCATTTTTCACCAGGCTGAGATTTATGAAGAGCATTAGAGTTAGTAACCAACAAAGAGCACACAGAGGGACTAGCTTTAATGTACCTGCAGAGGCAAGGATTGAACTTTGCTTTTATGATTAATCTAAAAGACTTCTGACTTCTCAGCACTTCTGAGCCCTTCTGACATGATCTAGCCACATTTGTTTAGATCTGACTCAGATGTGTGACTATCTGCCACGAAATCACTGGCACAAGTTTTCCACAAACCATGACCTACAGCTTCTATTACTTTTTTTTTTTTTTTTTTTTTTTTTTTTTTTTTTTTTTTTTTAACTGAGCCACATCCAGACTCAGAGCAGTTTGGCTTCCTGAAAATCAACAGTGTTGAAGCTTAAACCAGTCTGGCTTGAGGGGAAGAAACCTAAGCAAATCTTCTCAAAGTCCAGACTCTGAGGGAAAGAACCATGGGTACACATTAGATTCATAGTTCTGCCTCTTTGTGCAAAGTAAGCTTAGAATGAGCACAGGTTCAAGAAAAGGATATTTCTCAATGGTATAGAAATAATTGCATATATAGACAAGTACTGAGTAAGCTGTTTCTCTTTACTCAACAAGACTGTTAATTACTCTATTAATTTTTCTGAGTCTGAGGTGTGTTAATGGCATGAAGGGGAAATCCCTAATATGTGACAGATTGATACTGTGATATTCCAGAGGGCGAGTGAAGTTTTAGAGTGGGATGTTCACTCATGAAGATCCCAGCAGAGCTGGTTAATTTTTTTTCACCCATTTAAGTCACCACTGCAAAGGTTTTGCTGTGACAAGAGGAGGTAACTCACTCTGATCTCATGTTAATATTTGACTACATCACAGTCTGAGTGACCTATTAATTGATCAGTTACAAACTGCTGAAATGACAGGTTTGTATATATGAGTGTAGAGAAAACAGGGAACCATATTCAGGTCAGGTCTTAAGGTTGTGCAAAGATCCACAGTAGTAGATTATCTGCAGACAATGTCTAGGGGAATTCTGTATGTTGCATGCTGTGATAATTATCAGTCTTAGAAAAATGCCAGTTAACGTCTGAAATTCCTGGACTCATGTAGTTTTCTACTGCAATGTACAAAACAATGTGTTCTATTGCAGCTTTGAAATTGGTCCTTGCTAAAAATGAATACACATTTCTAATGACCCTTATCTGGCTGGTTAAGTCTTAGTTCATTAGAAGACAAATTGGAATTGTGAGTGAGACACACTAAGTGAGAAGTTTAACTGTGCTGATACCATAGAATGGAACTTAATAATGTGTAGCATCTTACAAACAAGCAATACAACAAATTGATTTGCATATGGAAAAATCAAAATAAATTATTATTTAAGCTAAATTGGTTGGATCACAGTCAAGTGAAAGACAGAGAAACAGACACTAAAATGATATGTTAAGGTGAAATATCCAAAGATGTGAAAATGTGGCAAGAAACTCTTTACTAGTTCACTTGGAAGTGAAAATAAATGAGAGTTCTTTAACAGTGTTGGGACCTGGCAGGAGCAAGATGCCAGATGACAAGATGAGATAGTAAGGGTCTGCCACCTTCAGGGTGACAGATGATGGGGTAAATCTGGGAAGAATTTTTCACCTAAGGATAATAATTTGTAGTTCAGTAGAGAAAACACAACCACATTTGGATATGCCTTTGAACTTGTGCCCTCTCTGTTTTTTTAGCCATGTACAGAACAGCAATATCAGTGTACTGAGACTTGAGCAACAGATTGGCAGCTTGGCCCTCCTGAAAGCAGCTTCGTCTGTGGTGGAGATGATGGATAAATAACATGTCACTAAGTCAGGGTTGTTTTTTGGAAGGTCTCTTCAAGGCTAGTGAGCAGGAAAGATTTTCCATGTGGATCATGGAGGAAAGTCTAGGAAGCACTCCCAGTGGATTGGTAAAAGATACTTAAGAAGAATGAGCTTGCTCTTTAGAGACTCACTCTGGCTGTACAGGGATTTGCTCTTGGATCAAGCCAGGTCTCCTAAGTCAGCAAATTAAAACCGGTTGAAGACACAGGAGGAGAGAAACAAGAACTTGACTGAGGCATTTCAAGGGGAAAGGAAGATCTATGCCTTGACAAGGTTGTCCTTTCTTTCCTTCACGGGGCCTATTGATACACACTCCTCTCAATTACTGTGATAAGTTGTTGTTCTGGAATAAAAATCACTTCCATGTAAGGTGTTAGCACAGCTGTGCAAACAAACACTTCATTTAAGAAAGGTAGGTGTGTGTGTGTTTGTGTGTGTGTTTGAATATCTTCCCATGGTGAGAATGACAGGATAAGACAACCTGTGTATGGATAAAAAATATTTACCCAGGCCTAGTCCTGGTGCCACTGAGGTTGGTGGGAGTTTTCTTGTCTTGGGAGGGCAGAACCAGGTTTTGTGATCATTCTCTGAGAGTGGGACAGACAAAGCACAGTGGACTGAGTGGTGTTCTGGTAATGTGCCACAATATTTTAATCAAAGGACTCGAATCATTCTAGGAAAGGAGGTGCCTAGTGAAGGGTGCGGTGCCTCAGATAAATAAGCAACTGAAAGTTGGGATGTTCATCCACCCCTTATCTGAACTAGCCAGATCTCTTTGTTGTGCAAAATGGGACTGAAAAGCTTTAGAGGATAAGCTTCCTTCTGATATTTGATATTCTCTGCTGCTTCAGCTGCAGGCACGAAATCAGCTTCACAGCAGTGTCCATTTCTCTGCTCGTTGGTTTGGCCCTTTTCTTCACCTCACTTTTTACCATGTGCCAACGGCTACAGGATACAGTAGCAGCTACAGCTGCTGGTGGAACCAAATCCCTTCACATCCCAGCACCTTCCCTTACAGTTCTGAGTGGGGTCAATGGCTTGTAAGTCAATGACTGAAAATTTAAACAATATTGCTTTTGTGGGTGCAAGGAATTGCATCTAAACACAGAGAATTTTTAAGACACTGAAGGAAGTGAAGCAGGATGAGTTCAGTTCTGTCCTGGAGCTGCTGCATCACTGTGACACAACATTTCTGTGTAGTTCAGATTTCTAAAAGCATTTTCTTTCTACTAAACTTAGATGTGGCATTACTAGTAAGCAAGGTATGCAGATTAGCATTAGCTAATACAAATTTTTTAGGCTAATTTCAGTTTCATTCTGTAGGTATCAGCTGCAGAACTGATGTTCTGGGGCAGGTTTTGGGACAGGTTTTCTCTTGGTTTGTGTTTTCAGGATACTTAAGAAACAGGTCTGGATATGCAACTCTGTTCTGAAGTGTAAAAGGTAGGGTTTTCATATGTATAGATGGCTGATTTCTGGGATTAAACAGTTCTTAGAGGATTAAATGACATAACCTAAAGCAAGAAATGGAAGTCCAGTTAAGACAGAAATAAAAATATGGCCCTGGAAGATGTCTGGATGAAATTTATTTGAAGAATAAATTTCCAGCATTTGCAGAAGGGTCACTAGTGTCACTTTTTCACTGAAAAGTCAACTGAAAAATTTTGATCTTCAATGGCTGAAAACTTTTTTAGCAAGTGTACTGTTGACAAAATTCCTCTGTTAGGATGGAAACTTCTTGTCTGTTAGATTTTGCACTTTCTGATGAAGGGTCATGCTCTTCTGCAGAAGGCTGATTCCTGTTACAAAAGTAGGCTGTTTACCTGAAAACTTATTTTTGTTTTAAAAAGGTTGATGCACCCAAGGTCAAGGTCTGCTATAAGATTTCATCCTTCCTCATGTTTGACTCTTTTCAGCAGCGTGCTTCTGGGTTTCCAAAAGGAGCAAAAATTGCAAGACCACTTTTTATGGGTGTTTGGACAGAGGTTTACTCAGCTCTCTACACTATCAAATGACTCAAGGAATCACCATATGTCAGATTAGATCAGCTCAAAAATAACAGCCAGGAAACTGCTGATAGCTTTTTTGGAGTTCCATGAAAGTTTACATAATTGTCATTGCATGTCATTTGGTTTAGCAGCTGCAGGAAGATCCTGTTCTCCAATAAACAGAGATAATTGATTAATAAACTGTATCTACAGCCACCACAGTTTATTCTGTGCGCAGAGATCTGTGTACCCAGGTCTGGAGTCCTGCTCCTGAAGATACAATTTTACACATTCATTTACTTTAAGGACACATCTTGTCTGAAATATTGTAGTAAATCATTTAAAGGCCCCAAACTGATTAGGCAACACGTGCATGTTCATAGGATTAACATTTCAGAGTGAGCCAAGTTAAATCCGTGGCAAAATTCAGTTTGGTTTTTGTATGCTGTAGGTCTAGAGGGGATGGGAAGATCACTGAGTCCAGTCCCTCTGCTCAAGTCACAAATTTCCACAACTTACTAGGACAAATCTCATAGCTTTTGTAATGCTGTCAAAAACTTGATGGTTAGAGAACCCCTGTTCTCCCTTAAGGGCATTCACAAGCAGGTTGCTTCTTTTATTGAGCCAACAATTATCCCATTGCTTGAGTAATTTTTCCATGGGGTTTATCAGTGTGGGATATTTAGATACAGCAAACACATTTTGGGTCAGCCTCTGTCCAGTGAAGCTAAACAAAACTTGTACACTTTTTCTCCTCTCATTAAATGGGCTCTCTGTCTCTCTAGTCACTTCAGTAGCTTCCTCTGCACCGATTTCCCTTGTGAAATCAGCTTTCTTGCAGAGGCATGGCCTGAATCACAGGGGAAGAGTTTTTCCAGGGCTGTGTACTTTCCCATTGCCCTCATCTGACAAACTCCTTTAAACACAGGTTGCTAATATGCCTGAGCTATTTCCAAGAACTAATTTTGGGGGTGGATGCATCCCAGAGGCAGTCTCTGAATCTTCTTTCCCAGGCAGGGCCTGGGATACTTCAGTGCATGTCTTCATTTTATGACTTTTTAGAAGTGAGAGGCAGGATCTCGAAGGCCATGACCCTGGGGGAAAGGAGTGCCCTATCTCCCGCCCGTGACTGGCCCAGGGTGGTGGTGTTTGCAAAACCCAGTTTTTATGGGGCTTTTGTGACATGATGGGAGACAGGCTGGGCGGGTGGAGGGTGCAGGTACAGTCCTGGGTTGTTGTGGTCTCTGTGTACCCAGTGAGGAGCAGGACCCTGAAATAAATCACCTGGGCTCCAGCAAAGTCAGTGTGGATGTTTATACCAGCCAATGATCTGACCTCTGGGTTTAAGGTTATTCTGCAGAAATAATGTATTTTCCTTTTTCTTCTGGAATTTTAGTGGATTTTGTGCATAAAGAGGAATGATAGTGTAACTTCAAATAAATATTTCTAACATTTTTTCTCTTTTTACCCCCTCCTTTCCCCTTGCCTCAGCTCTCTGTATCAGACAGAAACAAGGCAGTCACTGGGCTGTTTGGCTCCGTTCCTTGGTCTGCTGTGTCCAGGCTGGCCCAAGGGTGGTGGTTGTATGCCCACTGCAACCCACAGTCCCAAATCTCCTTGCTGAAGCTGTTGTGTCCTTTGAAGTCCTTCACCCCCAGATTTGGCTGACAATGTGTGAAGGTCACGAAAAGACATTCTCAGTTGATCCAGGTAACGTAACATGTCCCAGGCTTTTGAATAAAACCTTTTAGGCAGCACAAAAAAACCCAACCCAAACCAAACCAAACCAAACCAACAAAAAGCCTACAAAAACCCACCCTCCCCCCACCCCCCCCCAAAAAAAAAAAAGCTATGCAGTTAAACTTTCTGATATTCCCTTAATATCTCAACATCTTCTGAATTTTCCAAAGGTATAAATAATAATTTAAAAAAATCTTCAAAACTGTCTGCTTATAGCAGATTCAGTTTATTTAAGACATGCAGTAAAACATTCATGAGGTGCACAGTTTAGATACATTCTCTAAGCCTATGGGAGTACATATAATGTTGGTAATCAAAACACAGTCTTCTTTCAAATGCATTTTAAAGGAAACAAAGTGATTATTCAAAATCTCATTAAAAATGCACCTGCAAGTATGTAAGTACATATAATTAAAATTTATTTATATATATATTCCTCACTGGAAGGATTTTGCCCTGGCAGTTGAGGTAGTTGTTGCAAACTGTGCTCAGAAATCCCTTTTGATAAGATCCTGAATCACTGCCAAGTTAGATAACACATCCAGTTATTTAGTGTGTTTGGATTGGGCCCATTCTTTTGCTTCCATATACTGCTAAGTTTTCCAGTTATGAAAGATGGTCATTAATAAATGCCCATGAACAATTTTCCTTCATGGAAACAGAAGAAAAATTGGCCAGAAGACAACAGTTTAACATCTTGAGTCAAATTTATGGAATCAAGCAGAATTTCCTTTAAATATTTCAACATATTTTTCTAGGAGTTATCTTTTGCAAACATTTTGACTTTTCAGTTGAATGTGGTGTTTCAGTTTAGAAATTAACCCCAAAAAGAACTCTGAAACGGGGGAGATAATGCCAAAAAATATTTCAGTTTAAATAAAGCTTTTTGTGATTAATGCAAAGAAGTTCTTTTCATAGAGGTTTGGATTTTTTTTTTCCTTTTGGATAGATTAAAAAGGGAAATATTCTAACCACTTCTCTGGAAAAGGTTAAAAATGCCCGAGTTTAATGACTAATACTTCCTTGAGTAAAAATCTGGAAGATGAAGCTTCAAAGTTTTCCTAAAGTTATTAGGCATAGTGTACTCTCATGTTACTCCCAAAGCAGTTTAACAGATGTACAAAAATATTTGAGCAGTTCATGTGAAAAATTTAAATTATGAGCACAATAAGACATAGATTTTTTTGTGTTTTACATGTACATTAGTCTATATCTTCACATTGTCACTGGTTGTGTGTGTGATGGGGATTAATCTGTGGATGTATTTTATCATATTTTTGCATGGAGGAAATTTGTGCCTTAGTTTGGACATAATTTCCCCAAATATTTGCAGATGGAGGGTCAGTTTATTTTATTTATCTCACAATTGTTTCTGATTTTGTACATGCTTGTGGAACAGTAGGCTTTCTGATTCCCTCAGACTCCTCATGGTGGGGTCCTATTCAAAATTCAGGTGGTTTCATCTTTCGTAGTTGTTTCTGCTGTCTTATGGGTTGATGAAATATGTGTAAAAGCAAACTACTGCCCCAGTGTTTCCTGTCCCTGTGAACATGCTACAGATAAGCACCAAAACCCAGCTCTTCACACTTTGTGGAGGGGGTAATATAATAAGAGATGAGCCATAAAATTGCACCCACTGCCCAGGAAGGAGCTGGAAGTTGGTTGGCTTTGAGGCCAGAGGGGCCCAGGTTCCGTCACCCGGATTTCTTTCAGGGGAACGTGCCTGCACCGAGGTGTTGGTAACAGAGTCTGGTCTGTGTCTGAATGCACAGGGAACACAGGACTCAAAGGTCATTTATTTGTGCATGCAAGGCCCCACTGTTCTTTCCTTGTCCTGATGTGAACCTCTGATTACTGTGTCGCATGCTTTGAAGCTGATTAACTTCTCCAGTCACCCTGTGCCCATGTCCATGCAGGTATGTGTGTGGGAGCACTGTTCCTGCAGTCAGCCTGGCTCATGCGTTTGGGGACACATAGGTTTGTGTAACAGCTTCTCAGACTGCGATGGGGGATATTGTGGTGTCCCTACTCACAGAACAGGGGTTGGAACTTGTTGGTCTTTAAGGTCCTTTTGACCCCAAACCATTCTATGATTCTATGATATTTAAAGAGCTACTGTAAGAAAACATCTTGGTTAATGCAGTGAAAGGAAAGACCTTCTTATAAGCAACTGAATATTCTTGCTTTGGGAACTCTCTCATCTCCTTATTCCTCAGTGATGAGAGAAGAGGCAGGTCCTTCACTCAGGACAAGAGGAGAGGTTTCCTCACTGCCCCACTCCAGGTGGCAGCCAGGGTGGGGACAGGCATGTCTCGCACCCAGCCCCTTCCCTGCCACCAATAACTCCATCCCATCAGGGCTGCCCTAGTCTCCCATGTAGATCTAAGAACAACTGGGCTTTAGCTTAGAGCTAAAGAGAGAATATTGCCTCACTGCAATCCCCAGAGCAAGACAAAGGCAGGCTGTGTCTCAGGAAAGCATGGCTCCTTGCTGTGCTCCTGCTCTGCCTACATGGGAAAGCTTTAGCCTGATGTTAGCTAATGCTGCCTACAAACTGCACAGGATGAGCTGTGCCAGCTGCTGCCCCAAAGGAGCAGCCCAAGCCTTCATTCCTCTTTCCACTCACCTCTCCTGTAAAAGTTTTGCTTTTGAGATCAGAAACTCAGTGACCTTGGCAGGGAGGGAAGTGGAAAATGGGTTTAGTTGGAAGATATTACTCAAAAACACTGTTCAGGGCTCAGATATCTTCCCCTGGGGATTATGGAATGAGCAATGCTAAATTCAGTGTGTCAAGATGTCACCAAGCATGCACTGGAAGAAACTTTACATGGTGCTATGAGAGTGCTGCAGTCGGGCCTGCAAGTATAAGGAAATGTTCCGATTCAATCAATGTCCCTTCTGTTATCCTGCTGCCTGCTCTCCCATTCAGCAGGAAGCCTATTTCATTCCTTTTGCTGCTGCCATACTCTTTACTGCTTCCCTCTCCATGAGCATCTATCAAAGAGCCATTCCCATCCTCTGGCTCCAATAGCTAACAGGCACCTGTCACCAGACAGGCTCTGATGACACTCCATCGATCACTCAGAAGGAAATGGTTATTGAGTGGGTGGCAATCAACCTTTTACCTCTCCCTGGAGCCAGAGTGCATCAGTGCTTCCCAGCATTAGGCAGAAGCCTCCTAGAAAGTATTTTTTGCACACACATTTCCTCACATGTAAGGCTGTTGTGCTGGTGTTAAGTCACAGGTCTCAAAGGACACAGCTGCAATTTCTTGCTAAGTGTCACTTTGAACTTACTGCCAAAGTAGAAAAAAGATGGTACTGGTGATCAGCATCTTCTGCCAGGTTCTGCTTTCCAAGTCGAACCTGCTACTGAGATCAGGGGAAAAAGTCATGCTGATGCTCAAGGTTTCTATCACCCCTCTCCACCTTTGCAAACACACATCTAAACTGAGATATACTGCAGAGACACGTTAGCCAGCATTACTGCTAACACTATGGGAGGGAGGAAGCCCAAATGCAGATGCTCAGTGGGAAAGAAATAATTAGGATTAAATCTGATAGTATATACTGGTATAACCCCAGCATTTTCTGGAAAATAATGAATTTTCAGTCTGGAAGAACAGAAAGACAGAGCATTTAGAGGAGACAAATCCTCTGGTTTCCTTACTGGAGTAGGGAGCAAACCACAGCCTGTATGTCCCGATCCTTAGTGGCATTTAGGTAGCTATTTCCTTTAATTCCTGTTAGTGTTAGCAGATAATTGCATTAGAAGAGGTCGGCTTCAGCCAACAGGACTCAGAAGGACTCAAGGGGCTGCAGGGCTGGCAAGCACAAGGCATCTGATTCTGGGCTGCACACACATAGCACTTCACATCTGCCCACGCATTCATTTCTGAATGGTTTTGCAGACATTTTTAATGACCTTATGAGTTTTCTAACTGGTTTCTAATCAAGCCCTGCCTTCATTTGATAGTGTGTGGCATACGGGATGATGCACACCTCACTCTTAAAGGCCACAGACCTGGATCCGCTGAAGTTTTTCTGCATCACAACATTGGATTTTCAAACTAGTGCTGGCAAACCACATGATCAGTGAGGCCGCAGTGCTCAGCAGCACCATCTCCTCATGGCTGGTCTGCTGCATAGGGGAGGTCCTGAAACAAAGTGTGACATCTCACTTCAAAATGCCATGTTAGAATCTGGTGGTTACATGCTAAATGATAATCAGCTGCAATGTCCCAGCTGTCTGGGCAGTGAGAACAGCTGGCTGTGTCACTTCTGCTGCTGGACAGTGTGGAGCCATTCCCACTTGTCAGTTGGAGTTTGAGGTCCTGCAGCGTAGCAGGACTTGACAGTCAACCTCATCCTGTGGCCTCTAGAGAAATCCTCAGCTTCTACGTCTATCACCTTTGCTGTGTGTGCCAGTTTGTTTTGTCCCAGTTGTGTTTATTTGCACTTTTCCCACTGGCTTTGATTTGTGCTGTCTACTGATCCAGCTGGGAAGTGTGGGGGTGTTGCTTTTGGATTTAGTACCACTACCAGCAAGAGCATGGCAATAACTCAAAATGAGTGATTTGTTTGATGAAACTCACCATTTTCTGTTCACAAATGGTACATGAACATAGTGCAAAATTCCCTGATGTGGCCATTAGCAAATGTAATTTGCAAATTTCTTTTGGCAAGTAACTCTTGATCCACAGGGGATCATTCAAATTATCATTCATGTTAGTATTGCAGATGTGATTTATGCAGTAACGTGTGTAACTTACCAAAATATGTAACTAACTTAATGACTCAAAGCATTTGAATTTCTACCAAGTACTATAGCTGTTTCCAGAAAAAGCTTTTGAGGCTGTGTTAGTCATCTGAATGGTTGCTTGCTCTGAAGAAAGGAACTGCAGCAGAGAAATAATCCTTAGGTAATCCATAATTGGTGTCTTCTCCATCCCTGAGCAAGCAGCTGGTGCCCTTGGGCTGGTCCCCCTCAGAGGGTGAGGGTTCAGTAGCATTAGCAGCAACAAGCAGCCACTTTGTTTTTGTACCACACATGGATGGAGATCAGCAGCAGAGTGGAAGCAAGCAGGGGTTGGTTAGATGCCTATAGTCCTTGTTGGAAGAGGAAATAACGTCCTGCTCCATATTTCTAGAAGAAAGACTCTAATAGGTCACCCTAAACATAACACAGATAAAAATCCTTACTGTGTTCTTCCAGGAATTCGGTGAAGAAAAGAATTTCAGTCCTTCAGTGTGAGGAGGGGAACGTCTGTATCAGCCAAACTGGTGTTTGTAGCCAGGGGCCATGACAGTTTACCTGACTTATCAGACTAAAGTCCACATCACTTCTTCTGAAAATTTTCTCCCCTCTCCCTGAGTTCCTGTGGGAATGTTGCTGGAATTTATGGAGTTTTTTTGCATCCACCCACACCTATAGATAAGCATTCTTTAAATGACTCAAAATAGTTGTTGTAAGTAATGGCAAAATATCAGGATTCACTATTTCCTCCATTTGCGAATTCTGGCAATTGTATTTTCCTCTAACAAGGAATAAGTAGGATCACAAAGGTATTCTCTGTCAAAAGGCTTTTCACTCTGCCTTGGCTTTTAGACAGCTTCCGATCCAGATCTACTGTAGATATCTCCTTTTGGCTACTATTGGATACTCCCTGCAGTGTGCAATAAACATTCACTTCATATCACACATCTCGCCCTGACAAGCAAATCCCTTGCATATCAATGTGGCCCTGTGAAGAGGTTTTTGCTTTTTTACATTCCTTCCACTCCCAGCTGTTAATTTGCACTGACTAGATAGCAGGGGGTCCCACTCTGCCCCAGAGACATGCTTGCGACTTTCACCGACTTTAATAGGATTTACATGAGCATACACGGAGTCAGTTCCTCAACAGAATTCAGACGAGCTGGCTAGAAATTTCAAAGTCATCAAGGATTTTAAACAGCCAGTTTTTCTTACCTTTAATGGGAATGAAATGTTCAAAGCTCAGGTAATCGTTTAAAACCATGGAGTTCATAATAACAAACTAGGTTTAGTCTTACTGTCTCATACAAGCTACTGCCTGCATCCACCCTGATCAAGAAAAAAAATTAAATGAGGGTAGAAATTGGTCTTTCACTTATAGAGATTTTATTTGAAGTGAATTGCAAAATGTTCATAGGTTTGGTTACTGCAAGTGTGAATTACTTCTACAAATATTTTGACAGACTTGCAGAGGACTGAAAATGCCATTCCTTGCCACCATTGTTTGTAGAAAATGATTTATGTGTGCTACTGGTAACTCCTATTTCAGATTAAAATTGAACTACTTTGGATTAAAAGTGTAGGAGAATACTAAACTGTGCAGGAAACATGTAAGGATATTATGTATATGTATGGCATTCTGCCTCTGATTTCTTTTATCCACTTGAGGCATAATCTGCAGTTATTAAAGTTATTTTAATACACAGTGGAACTGACAAAGGCATCTAAACAGTTGGATATTCAATTCCCACAACTTTCAGAGAATATATGTGCTAAGAATACACTCAAAGAATGGTCTGGCATTTGAGAGTATTTTAGGCCCCAATTCGTTCCAGAAAGGGGAAAGCACTTACATGTTTTTTAAAAGTCCATTTTTCAAAGATAGCATGTGGTATCTCTGGTGCCTCAGTTCTGGTTTGTCTGTCCCTCTAGAACAGCATGGTGCTTCTGATGGAGCTGATACAGGCAGTGCAAAAGAACATGATTAACTGTTTGTTTTTTAAATATTAACCAAGTCTTCACCGTTCCAATTAAAATTTGTCAAATTAAGCAAATTGCTTGGGGATTGGAAAGGAAAAAAACCCCTTTACTTAATTATTTAGCCAATATTTACTGGGTATGAGTGTATTATTAACACAGCAAAGGAGGCTATTAATTATTATTCACAGCATTTCTAATAAGAAAAGATGGCATCTGCTATTTCTGTAAGAGAAATATTGTCACTAATAATCCATTCTAAAGTGTAAATGTGATATAATAAACTGGATGTGTCATTTTTCTTTTCTGCACTGATGTGCTATATGAGGGAGCTGAGCTTTTTTTGGGGCTGTGTCAAAAGGCTTTTTGTTGGTGACCTTTAATCAGCTAGTATCCAATTATGAAGAAGTCTAATGGCATATTTGTGTATCTGCAATGTATTTTCCACCAGACATCTCTGCTTTGGTATCACCTTTCCTTTACCCATCATAAGAGAGGCAGCAAAACTAGAAGTGAAAAAATCAACCAGATGCTATTTTCTTTACTAAATGCAAAAAAATTTTAATGTGCCATTTATTGCATACTTTCCATGTACAGTCTATTTACTGAGGCAGGGGAAGTGAGAGAAAAGATATTCTGAGGTAAAGACTATTGAACTGGTGTTGTTAAGGTCAGCCTTCAATTTTCTGCTTGATTTTAGATGTCCCCTGTGAACTTTGGTTAATCATCCGTGACCTGTGTCCCTGAAATCCACAGTGTGTCATGAAGAGAAAAGATGGATAAAAGAAACATTGTGAAACCTTTTAGGCTATCTGTCTATTCAGTGTTAGGATCACCTCTACCTAAAGGACTTCTGGCAAATGTCTGTCAAATTAATTTTTTAACGTTGGATTTCTTGCTACAATTAAAATCCATGTGTTTCATCCTGGCCTCAACATATAAGAAGAGCTTATTCCTTTTTTCTCTCAAGCACTTCATGAATGTTTTCATGTCTCCTCTCAGACTTGCCCTATTCCAAGGGAATCCCAGTTCTTTCCTCCTGGGTCACATTTTTCTCCACAATGCATTCTTGCTGCCTGGCCAGTCCTTCCTGAAGCTGCATGGAGCTTTGCAGGGCTCAGTAGGGCAGGAGGATCTTTCAGAGGACTTACAGGTGATATTTTTACTTGTACACACCAGTGTCATATTTGTCTTTTCAAAAACAATATAACATTGTCAATTTATATTCAGTTTGTGATTCCCTAATCACTTTCTTTTTCTCTACAACAGTTCCTAGTCCTGTATTTGAACCAGTTGTTCTCACCTATGTGAATACATTTCATTCATTCCTATTTGATTTGGCCTCATTTTTCTTTGCCACCTCTCTATTAGTCACAATTTTTCTGATTCCTGTTCTATCATTCAGTGTCTGCCTGAGCTTGATTTTATCTGTAAATGCAATAAACACATTATTATCCCTTCTTCTTAATCATTCATAAAAATACTGAATTTGACCAGATATAGGACAGAGCTCTGTGATTTCCATCTGGTACAATCCTACCATTTTGACACCAAATCATTGATAAATTACTCTCAAAATTCAGATTTCCAGCTATCTTAGCACACCTTTTCTCTGTAGTTTAATCTTGACCAGGTTTTCTTAGCTTACTTGTGAGAATATTATGTGAAACGGTGTCAAAAGCCTCACTGAAGTCAAGATGCATGACATTTTCTTTTCCTCCTCTACCCACAAGGCTTGTTACTCTGTTGCAGAGTGGAATTACATGGGTTTGACATGATTTCTTGACAAATACATGTTGGCTGCTACTTCTCTCCTTGTTACTATCTAGGTGCTTAGAAGTATTTGGGTTATTTGTTCAGTACTTTTCCAGGAATCAAGTTAGACTGTTGGTGTGCTAATTCCCTGTCTCCTCCTTTTCCCTTCATAGTGATAGGTGGTCTGCTGGCTCTTCTTCATTTTTCTGACCCTACAGATCTTGCATGAATTCTCTAAGAGATTTACTAATGTCTGTGAGATTGTTTCTGCCTGTTCTTTAAGTTCTTAAGTTCTTTAAGTATCTTGGCATAAATGTCCTAATGCCCCACTGAACTGGCAATTGGAACCCTAATATTCTTTAATCTGATCGTCCCCTGTTGCAACCTGGGTTGTTTTTTAAAAAAACACCTTGGTTTTATCAACTATCTAGTCATAGTTAACCTTTCCAGTGAGGGCTGACATAGAAAAGGTGCCAAACATTTAACTTTTCTGGGACTCATCTGGCAGGAATTTGTTTTCTCCTTTGAGCAGTAAGCCACTGTTTTCCCCCAGAGTTCTTTTTACTGCAAATGTGTTTACAGAAAGCTTTTTGCTTCCTTTGCAGATTTCCTCTCTTTTTGTACCTTCGCCTTTCTGAATTTTTCCCCACATATTTATGTCATTCATTCACATTTGTCTTTACTATTTCAATGTAGTTTCACTTCCTGTACATTTTATTTAGCTCCAGGTCATTGAAGAGCTCATGGTTTAGCCAAATTGTTTTCTGATTACACTTCCTATCCTTCGTTCATGTTGGCATGGCTTCTGATTGTGCTCTCACTGTCATTTCTTTAAAGAATTGCCAACTCTTCTGGACTCTTTTGTCACTTCAACTTGTTTCCGAGGAGATCTCACCCACCAATTTACAGTGTTTATTGAAGTCTGTCCTCTTGAAATACATTGCTTTAGTTTTCTCTTTTCCCTCCTTCCTTTGCTAAAGATAGTGAATTAGTTTCATGGCAATTATAACTCAAGTTTCCTGATCCATAAATTTGGATACCATCTCTTTGTCTCTATAGATTATAAACCCTCTAGGGAAGAAAAAATTCTTTTTTGCTATTTTTTAAAACATTTTTTTCTTTCAAAATGCAACACAATGCGAGAGTATTTCAGTACCAGCTGATTCCTTCAGCTTTATCTCTGAGAGATAGCATTGATAGCTCTCTGCTCTGACATCCTGCTGTAGTATCTCAGCATCTCCTCCCTTGTCAGCTTCCTAATTGTCTGCTGTTAATCAGGCTGAAGAGCATGGGCAGTGGTACTGACAATTACATCCAAATAACAATATTATGCTGGTAGTGAGAGAAAAAATAACCATATTGAAATATTATATATATAGCGTGTCTGATGCCCAATTAGAACAAGACACAAGTGCACAGTGATAGGTGGGTGTATTTCTCCTAAATTTGTCCTCTGGATATGATGTGAATGAATGTGGCTTTGCAGGTCAGAAGGCAGCTGTGGTAAAGTCCAGTTAGCTCCTCAGTGGGAACATCCAGGGGAAAATGTGGAGCCTACACATACTTCAAAGACCAGGCACAGCATGATACTCTGCTGTTCAGAGAAGGGCTAATGTTCTATACAGGAATGTAAAGCATTTCCAGATACAGATATCTGATTGGAAACCTTCAATTAACTCAATTAACTTCAACTGGAAAGAGCAATAAATGTAGGTCACTTGGTCATCTGCTCTGCATTCATCTATGGATTGTGTGGACATGGAGAAGATGCAGAATTATCCGCAACGTTGTTGTTTTACAATCTTCCTGTGCAAGGCACTTCCCTTGCACTACAATATGCTTCCCAGGGATGGAAAAAGTATCAGGAGTGGTTGGTAGTCAACTCTGGCCACTTGTATCGTGTCTGAGTAGCTGTGCAGTGAGCAAATGGGCTTATGATGCTGGCCAGAGAAAATAGTCAGGCCTGCAATCCTCTACTCATTTACTTGTTTGAGTGCTGTTGGCACCATATCATGAATGGCAGCTGCTGAATCCAGCCACATGGGACTCATTTGCAGCTAACTAGAGTTTGCTCGATATTATCTGACAAATTAGGCTTCTACTGGGAAGTGTCTTAATATCCATTTATTAGGGAAAGCCTCTCAGGTTCATGATAATATTTCAGGACTTAAAGAAAGGCAAGAGGGAGATATGGGCTGAAGGATGATCTTGCCATGAAAAATCATTAGTCCAGTACATGTTCTTTAGGGATGTAGGTGGTTAGGACTCAGATTTCAAATCCTAGCTACTCTGAATTTGGTCTTTCTGCCTTTTTACTTAAAATTGTTTCCCTTTGTGTAAAACCCCTATTTATAAGATTAAGGATTTTGGCTAGCGTTTTCCTTATTCGTGGTTGTACTAGAGCCCCTGGATTATGGAGACAATCCACTACTAAGACATGTTATTTCCTTTTCTCCTCTGTGCCATCTGTTTGTATCACCTCTGTGCTGGAGAATCCCACTGTTCCATGAGAGAAGATCAACACAAAGCTAGAAGCCTGATTTAATTATTGCAATTGCATTATTGCAATTATTAATTGAATGAATTCTTACACTTTCAACAGAGAAGATTGAACCAAGCTCATCCAGAAGTGTTTTGTATTGAGTAAAAATGGTGTTAAAATTTTTATTTCTGCTCATGGTCATGTCTGAGAATAGCTCCTTGGGATTTATATTTAGTACCCTTAAAAAGTCTTTATTTCATCTGAATTAAAAGTTTGGAGAGAGAAGAAGATAATGAATTAAAATTACTGATAGTTTTGCAGAAAATTTATTTCCTCCATGATCTATAACAAACATCTTGAGAAATTCACAAATAAATTTACACTTGTAAACAGAGAAAAATGAAAACTCAGTTTTATCATCTGAATGCAGTAGTGCCTTAGTGCCTCAGATGCTGGGATTAGGAGATTGCTATTTCAGAAACTACAGGAGAATTAGTCTGTGGATTATAGCTAAAATACTTGGTGGAATAGTGAGCCAGGCATAACGTGTATGAATAGCTTTTCACTGCCTTGCTCCAAAGCCTTGAGTATTAAAAAAGCCACAATGTGACTCCAATACAAATGTTTCTATTTAGCAACTGCTATTGAGGGATTATAAGAAAAAACTGCTGTGCTCCCAGTAGTGTTTGATTCAAGTTTATGATATCATTCATTTAAATGCCATCTGAGGTATTTTGTGCAACCATTGCATGTCAGAAAGTGAAGTGATCACTTCTCTTGGCATCATCAAAAATGCATTTTCCCCCTGTAATTCCTATAAGCAATGGAGTAGCAACATAAGGAGTGGAATTTGGCAACAATGATTCTCAGAATAAAACTTAAACATGTAAATTTTACTCATATCTCATACCTTTTCTAATTCTATCATCGAGCTGGACTAAGTCATGTACATTCTGAAATCACACAACATTGAGGCTGCTGTTATTGTGTAGATGTATCAGTGATGACTGATGATTTTCACCTGGTAGAGAATTTTTAAGTTCAAACACAGACGAGGTAGTAGCAGTTGTCTTGCTCAACAGTGAAGATGAAAGTGTATGCCATTACATTCTGCAAAGTGGAACAGATTCTGATATTTGAGTATTGAGAACTGAGATGAGAAAACAGCAAAAGTATGTCTGAGGTGGTGAGCTCTGGTCACCTTTGACTTGGAGAACAGAATAAAATCAGCATTGTCTCTAGTGGTAACTCCTGTAGAAATTCCAACTGTATTGAGATGAGTTTAAAAAATACCAAATTAGTTTATTTAGGTTATTTTTGCTACTGTTATTTTTTATTTTGGCTTATTAAAAATGTATAATATCAATTATGATATTAAAAAGTATTATTTTCAAGTATCACAAAGCTTGTTTTATTAAAAACTTGTTCCTGTTCTGCAAACTAAACATCAAAAGTTGATCAGATTTCCTGCAGTATTTCAGTTGTCCTGGAACTAAATTATTTGGCAAAGGTGAAGCTTAAAATTGATGTAATACCACAGGTACCTATTCCTCTAACAGTCAGTATTTGTCTGCAACTTGATCCCTAAAGTTGCTGCCCTAATTTTTTGTTTGTTTGTTTTTATATGGTCTTAGAACATGTAAGCTCTAGGATAAGTTTCCTAATATTTTGCACCCTAAAGTGCATCAGCAAGAAGACAGAATCATTTAAACTACATGATTTTACCTTGGCTACTATATTCCTCTTTTATGCAATCCTCTTCAGTAGCTGGAAGTTTATGTTGCTAGCTTGTAGATGAAAACTAGCAGATATGTAGTAAACTATTTTTGTGAGGATGATTTAAAGCACTTCTGAAGTGTGCTCTGTTGCTGCTCCAGATCACTTTCTACATTTGCAGTGAAAATGCTGAAGGGACTTACAACCTTTTTATGACTCCTTTCATAACTTCAGTTTTTTGACCAAGTCTCTTCTGACTTGACACTCTTAGTTTCATACTGCTGGTGCAGGTACAAATAAATTCTTATTTCTCTTTTACTACACAATTTTTTAAACGTATTTTTTTCTGCTGAAAACTTGAAATCCTCTGAGGAGGGCCCAGATTATGGCAATGCATACATAACATTTCCTCTTTTCCCTCTTGTGAAGCTGATATCACCATGCCCACTTCGAGGAGCTGAAGAAAACCTCTGCCTCATTTAACTACAGCTGTCCTAACATGCAGGTGTATTATATCATTATATTATTAGCTCCACAGGAACCACTGGGAGGATGTAAATCTGCTGCATGAATATTGAATGGGCTTCAGCTGAAACTTATGTTTATGCAGAATAAATGACTTGTATTTACAGATGCGTCACATGCAATTATGTGTATCAGGCTGGTGAAATGTGGCTGATGTTGGAAGTCTTGGTGACGTAACCAAGATGAGGTCAGTAAAAATGCACGTGTTTTATATGCAACCAGAGGCCTCCTACACAAGTGTAAACAGGTGGGAGTTATTTTTATTATAGTTTTGATCCGCTTTGGATGGAGTAAACATGCTAGATTTTAAGTAACTCGTTGATCTATGTGCTATGAACTTGACTGTGATTATTGCTGGTCATTTCAGTGGAACAGCTACATAAATTAAATAAGCAAGTACTCTGGGGCAGGATTTGTTGGTGTGGGTGTGTATTTTGAGAACACAGGCATCTACAACTGAACAGCTCAACTCAGTCCCTCTTTGTAGCTAGAGGAGAGTCTGAGTCACCCAGTGGAGTACTGAGTTTGTTTTACTCAAAAGATGTAATTTCCTTTCAGTGTGAAGTATTTCTTCCTGAGACCATTGGCTCTGCTGGTTTGATCTCCACTGGCTACAGGAGGCATCAGACAGCTGCCTCAGATACAGATGCTTGCACTAAGGAGACCTTGGGAACAATATCCCAGGCCTTGGATGGCTGAATCTAATTTCAGGCCAATTTTATTTGTTGTGTAGGACTTAAGCCAGCTCACTGTGAGTTTAAGTAGCTATGGATGAATTTGGCTACTCACTTTACTATTTGAAACCAAAAATATTCAAGGGGTCAGAAGAAACTGGGGGTAAGACAGAAAATTGTGTTCACTGAGAAGTGGCCATGGGGTCCATTTAATTGACACAAGCAGGGACAGTTTTTGGTGCTGATAGTTGTGGCATCATGTAGCTACAGAGTTCATCATGTCCAGGGAGGGTGCAGCTGCTGGCACCAGCAGGGGGAAAGAACAAGATGGGTCTTCATTTATTTAGCTCAAGAATCCATTTATTCACCCCCAGGGCTGGGGAGGGGGGTGAAGACAAAAGGGCTCCCAGAGGCAGGGTTGTGGGGTTTTAACAGGGCATTGTAGGGGTGGGGTTTTAGGGTTTGGGTCAAGGGAGGAGTTAACACAAGGTAAGATCAAATTCCAGCCTCCTTAGAATGGGAGGACTCCACAGATAGTAGGCTGGCATTTCACATGGATGTATCTGTATGGATTGATGACCCTTGTTTTACTGTTTTGAAGAATGTGACCTTCACTTCAACTACAACCAGGAATGACTACTGATACTACCTAATCTCTTGCTACTGTTGATCTCCGTAAGGACTTTTTTTGTCAAAAATGGCAATTATGATGGAAACTGCTTTTGTGGGTTCTGAGGTGCTGAATTATTTTGATAGATACTTAGCTGGTTGTTGTGCTCAGTTGAAATCATGGCAGAGGGACAGAATTCTATTTAAAGAGCAGAGTTGGCTCCAGATTCTCTTCTTTTTGTTGACTAATCAGTGCCAAACCACAGAGCAGAGAGTGAGATTGAGACCATTCCTTGCCTAACTCACTTCCTAACCATGAGTGAAGGAAAAAAGCTGAATGTGTCCTTGGTGAGAAAGATGTAGACGATTTTGGTGGTTTTCCTATGGATCTGTAATACAGGTGTCTTTTTTGTGGTGTATATTAGTGAGTTAAGCAACTCTTGTGAGAGGCCTAGGCTAAACAAAGAGCGAGGAACCTACTTATTAAGTGCTTATTGTGAAAGAAATGGTAGAGAGGAAAGGAAAACTATGCATGAATAAATGTAATTTCAGCATTGGGTTCAGAGTGCTAAGCACCTGGGTTATGGAGGCAGACTCATATCAGACTGACCAGGGAAGGTACTCTTGAATGTTACAGAACCAAGGTCTGACTGCTTGTCTTGGTGGCTGGTGATTTGCAAGGGTTGATGCCCACTATTTCTTACAAACTCTCAACCTTCCTCTGGTGCAGCATGGGTCAGCTGTGTCAAGCTTTGGTTCTGCACTGAGTTCTCCACTCTTTCAGAGCATGGGTGTGCGTTTCCACCTGGCTTCACCCAGCTGCTTCTCTCTGTACTGAAATGCACAGAAAATTCTGGACAGGAGATATGAGCCTGGTTCTGCCACCTCTGCCTGCCCTGCAAGGTGGTTGGGTCAGCCTGACCAAGAGTTACATTACACTGGGCTTATCACATCAGAGTGGCAGAGGGGTTGTTAAGGGTTGCATCTCTTCTCTCTGATCTGCTCCTGAGCAGATCCTATTGACATGTTACAGACTAACCCAAGATGAACTGTCAGTGTTGCCATATTTATTATTACCATAAGGTAGAAATTACCTTTGTGTGGGGAAACATCTGTGCACCACTTCAGACTAAGCTGATATTGGTGCAGTTACCTGGTCTGAGCTCATTTCACTGAAAGAGATTTTCCCTAAGCACAGATGAAGCTGTAATTGAGTCCCTATGACCCTCTCTACAGAAGCTGCCCTGGTTTTGGATATGAGCCTCAAGCTGTCTCAAACTGCTGCCTAGACTCTTTAACCCAAACAAGACCCAGATGGGCACTGTGCTCAGCAACCTGGTGAGCATTTAAAACTGAAATCTGGGAGTGAAATTCTTTGTCCCAGCAACATCCAGTCCTTCACTCTTGTTCACACTCACACCGAGGATGAGATGGGGTTTATTCATCTGAGAAACAAGCCCTGTGCTTCTCTTCACTCTTCTGGATTTTTTCCCCCTTGTTTTCATAGTTTCTTTGCTTGGAATAATGAACTGAAGTAGGCTTCTCAGTGTATGGTTTATCTGGTTATTAATGATGTGGAGCAATTCAGGACCCTTAGGACTTCTATGTTGTTGTTTTAATAAACATATTTCAAGATGATGAGGCCACTGGCACACTTTCTATGCTTTTATGGTACAATGGTCCTAAAGTAGCATGGTGCATTTTATTTATTAGCCAGCCCATTAATCACACAGGTATCAGCTGGCTTCAGGGAAATTTTTAATTAGCGATATTTAAGGTTGAGAGAAATTGTTTCTGTGACAGACAATGAGAGTAAGCAGGAGCAGGAGGCAGGCTATCTTTGTGACTCTGTGATTAATACAGGATTTAAATAAAATATTCATGAAAGGAAATTGAAGTTATAGCCAAATCCTAATGTTGAACCTCCTTTAAACCTCAAATATACAAATTCCTTGGAGATTCATTCTTTGTATTCATTAGTGGAGAGTGAATCTGATGAACATGAGAGAAAAGGGAATTTGTTCCCTAATGTAATAATTTTGCAATATTTTAAAATGTTTTTCCTAAATCTTCTTGAACCACAATTTAATGACATTTTTAAAATCTACATCCTTATTTGAAATGGCTCACAAGTCACTGAAACAGGTACAAAGGAGATATTAGGGGTGGAATGTGGGCCATCCCTGACAGAACACTGTTGTTTGTGAGACAGAAAGGAAAGATTGTGTGGATGGCAACTACATCCTTCTGGCAGTGTTGGTTTAGTAGTTGCTAACACTTAAAGCCTGCATTGTCACATGAAAAATGAATGGTACTGGCTGTGCAAACATCTCCCTTGTTAGATAATTAATCAGGTGTACTTTTTTTGATATAGCACCTCTCTGGTGTGCTCATAGCCATCTCTTGAAATTGCCCTGTAAAATGGATTGTTAAAGAAGGCCAAAAAAAAAAAAAAAAAAAAGCCAAACAAACCCTGTAGGAAATATTGCATGTGTCTCTGTCTGCACAACTGGCAAAATCGAACATTAAATTCTTCTACTTGCACAAAGCAAATTTTTCAGTCTTGGCTGCTCACGTTTAGCAATTTAAATGTGTAGGGAAATTAAATTTTCCAAGTTGTTGAGCTCCTTCAGCTCCATTTCTCTGTTCTCCTTACCTTTCTTCTATGCAGCATCTGTTTTCCCTAAACACAGAGCACAGGGAAGTCCCTTGGCCTTCAGGTGCGACAAACTTCATAAGTCTTTGGTCTTGATCCCTGCTCTGGAAAAGAAAGCTGAAAACTGATGCCTTATTAATTGAGCTTGTTATAAAGGAAGGAACGTGAGTGGTGCTGTCAATAACATGAGTCATGCTGCCCCTGACTAGAGGCAGAAAGAGATCAGGAGTCTCCAAGGCTGCCATGAGCAGGTGCAGAACAAGGGGAAGCAACAGCCAAGAAAGCACCATCAGGGTCCTGCCTACAATGGCTCTGGGACCAAGAAAAAGAGTTGGCTCACATCCCTTTTCTGCTGACTTGTAGGGGAACAGGAAAAGCTACTGGTGTTACACTGGAGGTCTTGTTGGGAAACTGTGGTCCATATACTTGTCAGCTTTCTCAGATTTGAGAGAACTTGTATAAGATTTCTGTGTGAGAAAAAAATCTGAGATACTTCTGTGTCCTCATCAGGAGACATCTAGGCAGGTAGAGGGAGCTCATGGAGACTTATAAATCACTTAACCCCCTTCAAATATAGGCCAGAGAGTTTACACACACACAGAATGACACTAAGGCAGCTCAGGGCTCTGGGTAAGTCCACTGCTGGGTCCTTCTTGTTCAAGCCCAAATGTTTCTTATGCACTCTATCTACTTTGCCTTGTGTGAAAGTTGAGTCTAATTGTCTTCTCTAAGCCACTGAGATTTTTTTCCATTCTATTTTGTCTGCAGGGGTTAGGGCTTTCTTTAGTGATAAAAGATTTCAGCCTTTACCTTCCCTTTATCTTCTTACGTGCACACACGTGGAAACACAAAGTGCTTTTGCATTTTTGTTGCTCACAGGATCAACAGGTTGCAGGATTAAAAGCAGATGTTCACACCTCCCAGGAGCATAATTTTAGATGCCTCCTGATCTTTGCAGGCATAATTTTTTCAATTACAGTTTCATTAATTTTCTTTGTGACTATAATGGCTACAAATAAATGATGGAGAGGCTTTTATTAGGAAGAAAGAAGAAAAAAAAGGCTGAGATTCTGAATTTATTGCTTGACACCAGGGGTCATGTTTGATGTGTTCTGGCTTTAGTCCAATTGTCTTTGAATAGGATGAGCATAGGGTGTACTCTTGTCCAAGACCACAGACCTTCTGTATGACCAAAAAATTCAGGTAATACTGCATTTCCCCAAAGCCTTGTGGACTATTTCTAATTGTCTTAGATCTCTTGTGGATCTCTTAGATCTTTGTGTGGATATCCTCTTTAAAATCTCTTTACCTATGCCATGGAATAAGCTGTTAAATTTGATAAGAAGCCCATCTGAAATGCCATGTCTATTACTGTAGAGTTTTAATTACAGTAAGGTTTATTAGCTTAAGTTGCCTTTGAATTTGAATAAGGGCAAAGTTATTCATAGAGCTATATGCAACCTATGCCTCAAGTTTTTAAAAATGAGTTTTTCAGCCAAACCAGAAGAAAGATCCATCACTCTTCCCTGTACTACTTAAGCTTTACCCATTCTTATTATTAAATTATTGTTACCAAGAATTTAGGTTAGGGATTTTTCATCATTCCCAGAGTAGGCAGTTGGGAAGAAGATACCGTTGGAAGAGAAGTAAGGTCCAGGCCAGTATCCCAGGGACGAATGAGAGTGTTTGTTTGTAAATTGCCAATAGCTCTTTTGTCCCCTTAAAGGGCAGTCCCCTTTTCTTCGCTCCCTCTGAAGTTCAGATTATGTGAAATGCAGAATTCATTTTCTTCTCCATTGTAACAAATGTGTCACATTGAAACTTATTTGCCCTGCTCTAATTTTTCTCAGGCCATTTGGCAATCCATCTTTCCAGGCCATGCTGTGCAGGTGTATGATTGTATTTGAAATTCCTGCACCCATTAATCACTGCTCTGTGACCTGCTTTACTCTGTAGTTACTAAAGATCCCTTCCTCAGTTCTGGTCTGCCAGTGCTCTGTAAACTGTTTACTTTTCTGGTCCAGCATTTGCTCAGCATTTTGGCAAGCTCCAACAAAATGTTCCC
The DNA here is from genome assembly GCF_029207755.1 of Chamaea fasciata. Taxonomy (NCBI): domain Eukaryota; kingdom Metazoa; phylum Chordata; class Aves; order Passeriformes; family Sylviidae; genus Chamaea; species Chamaea fasciata. Next base: position 10,171,757 of record NW_027094086.1, on the reverse strand, counting down.
AGTTGTTCCCAATTGACTTTTGGCCAACAAAAGCAATAGACTTTTCTTACATGGAATTTGATGCCCACATATGTTTTCCCTTGTTTGCTGTTTCAGGCAGCTCTTTTAATGCTGTTATCACCTGGTCTCACCTTGCCTCTGTTGTGACTGTAGAATGGAAACAACTGTCACACAGGCCTGAACATGGTTTTCAGCCCCTGTCTCTTTGGGTTTTTTTTTGTTTCCTACCATATATCTTTTGGTTCTCAGGAGGCTCATTTAACTCTTGTGCTGTTTTCAGTCAGAGAGAAGACAAGGTTGCTCTCATGGAACAATGAGGGTAAAAAAAAGGTGCAGATCAGAGATGCAAAAGACAGCAAAGAAATTGAATTTCCACTACTTTTTTCTTTTCTTTTTTTTTTTTTTTTTTTTTAAACAATGAAATAGAACCGATGCTTTAAATGTTTTCACTACAATAGGCACGCAGCCTTGTGCAAGGTTGTGCTACAATACACTGAATGGGAATATCTGGAAATATCTAGATATCTAGAAATGCTTAAAGACCAGCCCATCTGTCTGTTTCATGTTCTGATCTATATTTAGCTCACTGTTACCCTTTTGTATTTATGTATTGTATAATTTTGGCTCATTTACTTTGAATCTTAGCCAAAGTAAGCCTGGGGAAAAAAAATCAAAAAACTTGAAACCCAAGTCCCACTGTGCAAATATTTTGAAACGTTAAACAAGGCTTATTCCTATTCAGGAGAAAAGGACTTCAAGAGTTTTATTATGGCTAGGGTGTTTATTATTGTTATTCTGTGCTGGTTGCTCATCTATCCTGCTGGAGCATAAAACACACTTTGCACTCTGTGTGCTAGTAGATATCTCAACGCTTCATCTTCAGGCAGAAGAATATATCTGGGTCACTTGAGGACAGAGTGTGGGTGGTGCTTGACAGTTTTTATAAACAAATCAAAATACCTCTGCTCTCCCCAGTGCCTAGTTAGCTGTATGCTTTCCAAGTTCTCAGTGCTGAAAGTGTGGAAAGTTAGGTCCTCCCCCAGCAAAAAAGAGAGGTAAGTGTAAGTTTGATGTATTTCATCTGACTTCTGACTTCCTAATGGTCTAGCTCTTAAAATTCCCTCACCCCTACTCTATTACTGTACAGGGAAGTGAAAAATAAACATGACTTCTATCTTCAGAAGACAGCAGATAATTTGTGAGACCACAGATGACAGAGATGTTTCCAGCCTGCTTCTGCCTACACCCCTTTTTGAAGCCTTGATATTTAAATTGCATTCATTTATGCTCCCTTGTGCAGTGATGGAGTAGGTGTCAGCAGGCCTGCAGGAGATTGAATGGTGATACAAAGGTACAAAGCAGAAGAAGGGAATGTAATTTTCTCCACTTTCACACCAGTTGTGAATTTGGCACCTGACAAGTTTGTCAGATGCTCTTGCTAGCTCATCCCATTGAAAGCCACATAAGGCATCGCTCTTTGAGAGAATTTCTGTCCAGCTGTGTCTGAATGGGAGGATTGCTGTCAACCACCATGTCTTGTATATTTTCTGTATGTCATGGACCTACCTGACTAGCAGATGCCAGTATAGTGAGCATTTACTTCTTTACTTCCTATCTTTCTACTGTTAGGCAGGCTTCTTCATATGTTCTAGCGATACATTTCACTACTGTGATATTCTTTAGTGGTTGCAACTTCTTAACTCAACTACTTCAGCAGTAGTCTTGAAGATGTGTTCATTGCACATTTATAAAATCACATGCCAGCAACTGCAGATATACAATAAAATTTTATAGCTGGTCTCAGTGCTACGAATGAAGAACTTGCCCTATTTGATTGCCGAAGTATTTTAAGTACTTAGTTGAATAACATCTTGTTGACTATAAAGTTAGATTTAATGGTAGAAAATTAAGGCCAGAATAGGTATTTAGGGAAGTTTATTTGTGATTTTTTTTTTCTTTTGGTGATTTGTAAAGAATGATTTTAAAGGACAAGAAAACAAGAAAATTAATGCTTAAATCCATTTTCTGTATGTAAGAGCCATCACCATTTAAAAAACATGTTAGATGTGGCCTTGGGAGTAGTAGCAGGAGCTCCCATGATAATTCTTTTCCCAGGGGCACCATGAGCTTTAGAGTCCAATTTATTCAGTGATGTAAGAAATGACCCATGATCAAGTCAAGTCAGTCAAGTGAGAGAGCTGTTAAAGCACCACTAGCATTTCCTCCACTTCAGAAACAGCACAGCTGCTCTCAAGCCTCCATTTCTCCCCCGTAAAAGTCCTACTTTTTTAAGTAAAATGGGAATTTCTTCATATTTTTGGACATTTTTTCTTCCCTGCCTGTCCTTCCTATTGTGAAACCATTTTTTCCCCCCAGTACAACCCAGTTCACCTTAGCAGGTGCACCAGCCATCTGTGGGCTACTACAGCTTCAACTGCAGAAGAGTTTGACTGCAGCCATTAAACCAGACAGTTTCTAATCTCTCTGAAGAAAGGAGGGAAACTTTGCTTTCTATTCATGGCAGGAACAGTAAGCTGTCGGAGAGAAGAGATACAAATATCTGATATCCTTCCTTCCATGGATGGTTCTCACTGAGACTATATAGGTGAAGTAACTCAGGACAATTCCCCTAAGATCTTATTCATGTCAGAGAGAACTGCAAGTCCAAACTGCATTTGAGGAGAAGAAAATCCTGGGATCTCCCAGTGTCTTGGCAGTTCTCCTGCCTTGAGGAGTTCCTAAGAGAAAATTTACCTTGTCCTTCAGAGATTTTCCCTCTCAGGAAGCTGGCTGTGTGTACTGCTGAAAGGCAGAGTAATGCTCTCCTATTAAAAGCTTTGAAAGCAGGGAAGGAAAAGTGTAGTTTAGTTCAGTGTTACTGGGAGACAGTGGAGAAAGTTCAGTATTTTTATGCGTACACAGAAGTTGGAGATAAACCATCCCCCCCCCCCCCCCCCCCCCATCTTTTCATGCTGACTTCAGTGGCAATTTTTTTGTTCCAAGCCTTCAGGGTTTGAACCTTGTTTAACATCTCTCTGTTGAGAAATTCTGCTGCTCAACAGTCAATGCCTAGTCAACAAATTGTGCCTGTGATTTTGCAGTAGGATAACATTGTAGATAAGACACACCTACTGGGCACTTTCAAGTTATAATATTGTGTTAGTCATTGCTTTTATGTATGTTTATACACAATATCTGCCTGAAGGTACACATTGATTTCCAACCATCGAGAACACATTTAAAATTGTCTGAGTGCTTAACCTATGTTCACTGAAAGTATATTTTAATTTTCTTTGCTATTAAGAATTATTAGCTCAGAAGAGTTTGATATGGCTATTATCATCCTCATTATTATTGACTTAAACTAAAATTCTTCTAGAGATTTTATTTCTTTTGTAAAGTTGAGTTATACTCATAATTTGCCTTCTGTTTTTTAATAGGTGTATTCTATTCAGGTGTATTGATTTAAGTGGATTCAACTGTATTTCAGGTAAAGATTTTCTGACAACTAAAACCAAAAATCTAATGTGGTGTTACTTTACTTGTAACCAGTAATTTTGTGAATTTTTGTATTAAAAAAAAAAAAAAGAAACACAAGGGAGGTTACAGACTGAGATTCACATTGCAGGATTAAATGCTTAAATCCAGGAGAACAATTCTGACAGCCTTCTTTCCACTAGGAGCTAACCTCTGAAACACCTAAAATCAATCAATGTTTCCGTTTTTCCCCCCTAGTTCCCCAGCCACAAAAACCTAAGTTCACTGGCAGCATCATGGTCTGAACAGTGAAGTTTCCTATTTCTTCCTGAACTCAGCTGTCAATTCAGAGTTGTGAAGACTGAAAGTCAGACGCCCTCCCAAGCCCTGGAGATGATGAACCCATCAGGGGCTCCTCTGACAGCTGTCACCCACCTGCAGCCACAGTGTGAAGCCCAGCAGCTGTTGTGCCCCTTTGAGAAGAGCAGAGGGAATGGAGGGGCAGGGATGCTGTTGTCCTCTGCCCTTTGCCTGCTTTCCTCATGGAAAATCCATCCAGGTTGTGGCAGATGGTGTGGGCACGATCACCTTGCCAGGGCTCAAATTGGTTGTATTGACTTGCCAGGGGAGTACTGGAATAAGGCCATTTTGTGTCCCTCCTGTTAGTGATCTGCAAAAAAGGATGAGGCCACAGAAGGGGAACCTGTTTGTGAAGGAGTCCTGAATCCTGATCCCTCATTTTCCCAAGCTCATTAATTTGATAAGTAGCATTGGAATTATAGGCCAGGTCATATTCCAGTGCCCAGTTGTAAGACTTCATGTCTGAGATAGAGGCTCAATTTTTAAATCCTTCCTCTACTCAGTTTGAACTATCTGAAGTTTCCTGCACCTGTCCTAACCACGAGGATAAATGGACATTTCTTGTTCAGCTTTGAAAGACAAAAGATTTCTACATTTTACATAACAGATTCAGTGACTGTGGTAGCAAGAAAATAATCTCAGTAAATGTGTTAACATAAAAGGCAGCATCAAATTTGTATTACTTGACCCAAAAGGACCGATGCCTAGGAATGGTGAAAGCCATACTTCATGATATTCCAGAATCCTGGAATGGGTGGGTTGGGAGAGATCTTAAAGATCATCCAGTTCCAACCCCCTGCTGTGGGCAGGGAGACCTTCCACCAGACCAGGTTGCTCAGGGCTCCATCCAACCTGGCCCTGAACACTTCCAGGGATGGGGCAACCACAGCTTCTGTGGGGAGCCTGTTATGGGACAGCACCGGCTGCTCGGAGTGATGCCTTAGCTTTTGGCAGGGAACAAGTTTGTCTATAAATAGGCCTTAGTCTTGAAGGTATTTTAGTTCTTGTTCATTCAGAAATTACCTACCATTTTTTTACACCTGCCTATCTGATAGAGGCCAGAGCCTATTTCATGTCGAACGATCCCATGGAGTTTAATTGGTTTAAAACAAGAAATCTTGCTGCTTTGGAAGAATGTTTTTGTTCTGATAATTCTTGAGATTTATTTAGTAGACAAAAAGACTTTCCTTTAGACTTTTCAGACTACCAACTGCCTTAAAGTGATGCTGAGATTGTCTTCACCTGAAAATCTCTGACATGCAGGTGGAACAGAGTGTTCCTGTTCTCGTTTTGGGAGGCCAAGGTTGCTTTGCAGTCAGGCATGAAGTCACTGGTAGTGGTAAGAGAACGTCTTACCTGATTCCTGGTCTTGAGATTTGCCTTTCCTTTTCCTCTTCATACTCTTATTCTCTAGGCCTTTATAATTCTTAAATGCAGATTGTATCAATTTTATTGTGCCACCAGGTGAAAGAAATCTAGAGTATAAAAAGAATTTAAAAGGTTTTACAACCATGATAGAACAAGGCAATCAATTATGTCCTTCTTCAAAACAACTCTGCCTATGTTCAGATAGGTTGTTGTTTCAGATATGGATTGTTGATGTATATCAGGAACTGTGTGGCAGCATGAAGGAATGCTGTGGTTCATGCCCCACACCTGCACCCGGGATTGATTCAAATGGCCATTATCATGTTTCAGAATGTGGTGGCAGTAAACACAAGGAAGATGTGCTGTGTCTAAGAGCCTCCCATGTCAAAATACGCAACAACTTTGATTGAGATATACTGACTCATGGCCATACAAGAAACATGTGAGATTTGTCAACCAGGATTACAGCGGTAAAATTATTTACACTCCCTAAATGTTCAGAGTGGTAGAGTGTTTATGTGAAGTATCATGTTAATGGAACTAGTAGAAAATCAATACCAGGATTTGGAGTGGATGCTATTTAATTTTTTTTTCTGGTTATACATTGTAGTATGTTTTTTTTATCCTGCATAGTCACACAAATCCATTTTGTGTCAAGTTCATTGCAATAATTACAACAATGCTGGTGACTACAGACAGCATCATGCATTCACTTGTATTCTCTGTAGGCATATATCCTCATCTCTGATAATTCTGTTCAGCATATTTTAATGTACCAGACCAAATTTTGCTAATCTCCTTTTCACAGAAATCAGAATTGGGAAGTAGTTAGGGTAATGACTGAAGTGGGCTGAATTTCTTGTCCTACTTCAGAAACCTTGAGATTTTACCATTTGCTAAAAGAGCTAAATAATGATTTTTTTGTTGTGATCTGTATATTTCCATTGAAGCTTTTCATACCTTAACTGCTAAGCAGTCTTACACTCTTTTGTCTCTGTCAGCTCAATTCTGAGTGCAGCTGTGAGCTTTAAGATATTTATAAATAATAAACAGACACCACAAAATTTGGTCAATGGTTAAAACACCATGTCAACCACTTGTGCAAATAAATTCCAGTACCATATCTTTTCATGTCCATGGTAGGATAATTTGTCCACTAACCTCTATACTCACGAAGGCTGGAATTCTTATGTTTTGCTGGCAAATCTAATTGATTGTTAAGTTCTTACACAAAAGCAATAGTCCTCTATAAATCAGCCTGAATAATAATAACAATTATCGTAATGATTGATACATGAGCATTTATTTGTGTTCCTCTCAGTCACATTAATGGGATTTTGATGTATAAATTTCTTCTCATTGTAACAAGATTACATGGTTCAGAATGCAAAAATGCTTTTTCATTTTATCTAAAGAAGAAAAAGTCTTCCTTGCATAGAACTATGTAACGATATTGATCGTGTTATACTAGAGATCTTATGGAAATGTTCAGCATTGATCTGATAAAAAAATGCTATGGGGATTATAGATAAATACTGTTATGCATACAAACATTCCCTTGGGAACTGCTGTGATACTGCCTACAAAACCAAGATCATGTGTTCATGAAGAAGCTGCACAAGGTAAACAGTGTGGGTTTCTTTTCCTCACACAGAGCAAAACACAGACAGCATATAATCAGGGAGAAAAGCTGGGAAAATTTTGCATGTCAATTTAAATCACAGAAACTAGCAAATCAGCAATTTTACTACAGTCTGTGCTTAATGTCTTTGTCACAGATGACATATTTTTGTTTTGTGTCTGCAGGGCAATATGACACCTCAGATGGCTGCTGCCTTTGTTTCTACCATAGTAGTGAAACATGGGTGAGGTATAAACCGTAGCAGTGAAGGTGCTGATCCAGCAAACAGTTAATTCCCTTGGCTGTCTACTGAATTCAAAGATAGTAATCATGTAAGTAGGCATGCAAACATGTTTGCGTTGGTAAGTTCTTGGTTCAAGTGACTGCTGCTTAAGTTTTCACTGGAAGCCAGGAAAAACAAACAGATTTCCTGGTGTTTAGTGCAGTGCTTTAGAGATGAACTCTCTCATCCCAGGCTGGATTTGTCAATCTCCCATTTTATATCTAGATCATTCATACCGGAGCCTTTTTCCTTCAATTTCTAACAGTTCTACATTTTGATGTTGTTTTCAAGCAGCTTAAAAAGAAACAGAAGCATCAAATTTAAATGAAAGCTGTATTTGTACTGAAACATGGCTTCAAGTCCAGTAATATATACTTGTACTATGAGACTATCATGAAGCTCTTAACAAAGGGCTAGCGATGAGATATTAGACTGAGCAGATGAACTCTGAAGTCCACGTAAGTTTCAAGCTGCAACAAGTTCATGTTTGACCACAGGTGTATACAGATCTTTCAGGATGATGTATGTGGCTTTTGGAAGGAAAATACGAGGCTGCAATGGAGTGTTAACTTTCTATTCCACTCTTCACCCATTGGGACACTTAGTTCACTGTTTCTACTTGCCAAATTAACTCCCAACATATCTGTATTCTACATCCTGCTAAACAGTTACTCAGAAAGCTGCTCATGCATGCCCACACACACTTATTTGAGAAGTCTTAAACCTCACTCTAAGGGAAATCTTCAAAGCAATTGCTCTTGAAATCCTGACTGTTCCCAAAGCTAGGTTAAAGACATTAGAAATTTAATCACCTTTTTTAATTTCCATTTTCAATTAGTGACACGCTTTATGGTGTAAGGAACACAGAACACAAAAAAAGGAGGCTTTTTTCACTGTATTGTTTTTCCTGAAGAATGTGTTACTACTAGAAAAAGATCAGCTGAACTATGAAACAGTCTTTTTCATATCCCCTATAAGTAAACACATCTCTTACCCTGGTCCTAATGTTTTCTATATTTAACAAATGGCTTTGTTGTAGGCAGGGATACATGGTACACAGTAAGCAGAGCTAAGCTAGTTTTGCCTGCGCTCTAAGCAGAGCAACCAAAAGGTGGATACACACAATTATCTCAGTGCTGGACCTGAGCTGATTTGTTCTCCTGAAAAGTGGAGGCCCATTAAGTAAGGCCCAGAGCTGGGATGACCAGGTTTGAATGGCTTCTGGTTGGTTCAGAGTGTGGGCACATCTTTTGTGTGTCTCTTGAGTAATACGTTATGCAGACATACCCACATATGACATGTTGCATCATTTTTAATCATCAAGTACCATGAATCTGTAAAAGTACTTCTAGGGAAGAAATGAATATCAAATATTTCCTTCTGGATAATATTTTCAAACTCTATTTCACTGTGACCTGGTTGCACACTATGTTCCTCTCTTGTAGCTGGAGGTTGACTCAGTAGGTTGAGAAGAAGGGGAAACAGGCAATAGAAACTGCTTAGAAAAAACTTCCTGCTTTCAAGTTTCTCTTCTACGGTAAGCTGAGGTATGACCTTTGCCTCCCTGGATAAAAGCATTGCATGAAATGTCCTTACTCGTCTGTGCCTGTGTACAATGCACATATATGACACGTGTACCCTTAGTGAACAGGCCCTGATCACAGAAGACATGAGTGCAAATCCAGGCAGTCTGAGCATCTCTGCAGTCTCTTGCTTACAAAACAGTCCTTTGTGTCTTTCCAGACTGCCCATTGCAAGAGGTATGAAAGAAGAATCCTGTCTGCACAAGATTTATGGCTGGGAGAAATCACACTCTGTCTCTTCCTGTCCACCTAAGTCTTTTGGGAAGCACCCACATAGAGTAAGCAGAGCTCTTTTCCAGTCATCTATTTAGATTGGAAGGCCTCATGGTTTTCTTGGAAAGCAATCACTTATGAGGTCCCCCTGCAGAATGTTGTTGAGACTTATGCTGTGGAAATTATTGATATAATCACATTCAACCAATTTGTAAAGGCCTAGTGGGGGAAGGCATAAAAAGCCTTAGTCTGACATTTAGAATTAATGCCAGGAAAGACATCTCTCCTCCAGAGATATATGAGAAGCCAATGTTACACACTTGCAGTCATAGTAAATGTACAGGACCCGAACAGCTAAAAGGATTGTCTAATCAAAAGCTCATTGAATCAAAAGCTGTGGGAAACTTCCTACCAGTCTCAGAGTCGAAATATTGAATTTATTTCTCATCTAAAACAATGGAAGGAATTGATGACTAGAGAAGGGTTTGTAGCCTCTGTACAGAAATTTAGTGGTGTCTGTCTCCCTGTGACGGTTCTGGTTTCTTTTTCTCTGGTGAGGTCAGGATGAATAATACACGGGAAATGTAGATTTTGTGTTTGGACTTGGATGTTTATTGTTTCTTATCTATTTACAGACTCATGAGGCATAAACTCTAACTAGCAAGTTAGAGAAGCAAGGTAAAATGGAATGCTTCTAACTCCAAGGTTATTTAAGCAATAATCCCCCAATAACAAGGTGACACCTATATTTTTTATGTTTTTGACCCAATAATGACCATCCAAGGTCCACAATGAGGACTTTTTCACCCATTTACAGAAAACCACCCAAACCCATGAAGAAGGAATAAGAAGGTAAAGGACTTAGACAACACCTTAAATCCTCCATCTTTACTCACACACATTACTTAAACCCAAGTTTTTCACCCTATGAGATCACACAAAGCTATTCAAATTCCACACCCACAACCCCTGTGCCATCACTCAGTCTCTGAAGCCTGTTCCAAGCCTCAAGTCAAATGTGGTGCTTGCCTGATGGTCAGCACCCCTCAGCTCAGAAAGCCTGAAATTTTCAGCCTCCAGGGTTCCAACACCTCCCCATGTCTTTTGTTACTCAATTTATACATTTTTATTTGGGAGGTAAGTCCTCAGACTTTCTATGCAACTTACTTCTTCAAGAGAGTTCAAAAAATACTTTTTTTAAAAATAAATGTGCCACTTTATGACTAATGACCAAGTTGGACTAATGACCACCAACTTCCATCCCTACCTGATTTCCCTTTCCTGTTTATTTTTGAACATGCACTGATAAACTCAGGAAGACCCAGAGAACTCCTGAAGCTCGGCATGGTTTGCCCTCTGCCCGTCTGCTTTGTGTGGTCCATCCTGTGGTGATTGGTAGCAGAATAAGAACTGCAGGCTACTATTAAATGGAACAGGTCAGGTTGTGGTCCTAAGGGCAAGCAGAACAGCATCCACATGGCTAAACTCCTCTTCCCACCATCCCCAGGTAATGTAACAACTATAAATCTGTATGAACCACACTGTGCAGTATTTAAGGCCATGGTATGGATGTGCTTGGGTCACTAAAGTAGCCAAGCTGCAAATAAGTGGAGGAACACCAAGACTGCCAATTCCACTAGAAGTAGATTTGCAATGTGATCTTAGTCCATGAACATGCCCACCACAGGGAACTGACAGCACTGTGACAGTGTGTTTGTTTAGAATTATCTTAATTGATGCTGAAGCTATACATTGCTTCCTGTTTATACAACCTCCAATAATGTTGAAAGATCAAATGCAAAAAACTAGCCTGGCAATTTTCAAAAGCTGTCAGAGAATATAACAGATATGACTTAGATGAATGTGCTTTCAACTTCCATGAAAAATAAATGTATATGCAACACATCATTCCACCATCTATGGAAAGCTGTCCATGGATGCTTTTAGTTCTATGGAAATGTGACTTCCTCTTAAATTAAAATGAAGCCTGGGAATCTCAAACAATTTCCAAAATATAAATAAAAATATAAATCAAAATATTCAAGTTTCTTTCTTTCTCTCTTGGATCTTTTATTCGGGTGTCTTCTCTTAATGTCTGTGGTGGGGATCTAAAAATTAATTGACCCCATTTCAGTGCTTAAGATATGTACGTCCCATAAAGTCATATACAGTTAGTTAATAGTGAATTTAATAGGATTAGTATAAATTAACAGAGGTTTTCCCCAGGATTATATTATAATTATTGTGTGTTGCTTTGTGTTTTAGTAGTTCTTGGTGACTTAGTGCCTGTGTACTGGATTGTGTGCATTGTGTGGTTTTTAATCTTTAGAAATGGCCTTGTTTTTCCAGAGTGGATGAGCTCAGCCCATGGACTCAGCAAAAAACTTTTAGACACCTTTTTAAGTGCTGTAGTTTAGGAATAGTGTTCTCCAATTTAGTGTTACCTCTGAAACCACTCCAAACCATGCACTGCTTGCTCACTGGTGGGATGGTGGGATGGAGAACAGAATTGGTGACATAAAAGTTAAAGATTGAAGGTTGTGATAAGAACAATTTACTGGAAACAGCAATGAGATAAGCAAACAGTTTTCTGTTAGCAACAATATTAATCTGACAGCAACAACATTAATAACAAATCTGTGCAAGAGAGGTAAGGGATTCATATGCTCATCACTCTGCCAAAAGGAGCGAAATACCATCTGACCACCACCACTCTATCCCGGACTGACCTGGAAGGGACCTCTTCCCCCACTCCTGGACAATGAGGTGAGGTGGTGTAGAATAACCTTCAGGTCCTGGCCATGCACTTCCTGGCTACTGTAAAAAACAACATTTTCCTGAAACGGGATAGCATGTAGACACAAGGTGTGTTAGTGCATGTTTGAAAGGCAAGAAACTGCCTGTGAAGATGTAACTGCTGCCTCTACATCAGCTCTATAAACTTTCAAGACCAGAAAACTGGTGGTGTTGTTTCAATTGCAAAAATTACTGCAACTTGTAACTGATTATTTTAACAACCATCCTTGGGAGAAAAGAGAAGGGTTTGGCCTTTCAATCAGACATCAACATACCTGCTCAGTATGGGTGAGGTGGCGACTCCAATCTGCTCATTCTTTTCCCCCTACTTCATTGCAAAGTCATGGAGCTTCTCTAGCCCATGAACAGCTGGTGTCCATTCATCTTCTAGCAACCAAATTATTTGTGACACATAATAGTTTTGTTTGTCAACTGTGATAGCTTTCCAGGAAAGCATAATTTCATTTGCAGGTTTGGTGTTGGAATATGTGTGATTGTAATCAACATGTTGTATCTCGTTGTCTGGCTGTAGACTCTTTCTACAAGGCTAGATGTTACTGTACTGATGCTAAACCAAGATTCAAATACCTCTTTTTCAGTGGTTCTGTCTTCTCCAGATAACTTTACTTTTTTCCTTTTATAGTCCTGTGCTGTATGTTCTCTTCCTGGAAAATGATGATTATAAGGTTGTAACACATTCTGAGATTTAAATATGAAAAGAAGGACAGTTTAGCAGTGACATCTGCTGAAGAATTTAGATCTACTAGGAGTGACAGGTAGTTTTCCTACAGGCAAACAAAGCATGTTGAAGTGGGGAGTGTATACTGGGATTTACTTACCTCTTCACATTGCTATCCATCATTTTTCTTTCCATTCAGATTCACTCTAAATTGCCACAGTGCAGGATAAAGAAAAAGCTTTTCTGTCATCTGTGAGCATGATAAAAATTATCCTAAGAAAATGTTCAAGCACATTAAAGAGAAAAAACATTTTGACCTCCAGACACAAATAACTTTTGATTTTCAGGGGTTCTTGCCGAAATTATTGAATGCAAAGAGAATCATGAGAAGTGATGATTTTCATAGCCAGGCCAGGGTTCTGCAAAAACAAAAGTCAGCATGGCATCAATTCATTGTTGGAGACACTCTGCAGCTTTCTGTTTGCATATTGTAGATCTCTGACTTTTAGAAGAGATGATTATATTTAGATAACCTATGTATCATCAAATCAAACATTGTGTAGTCTTGGGGGAGAGGTTAAAAGCTTTCAAGTGATTTTGTGCTCAGACATTGTAAAATAGATTTGTACATGTGTATTTGTGATGATGTAGGTTATTTTCAGCTGCCTAATATAACCCAAATCTTATGTCTTGGGAGGGACTGAAATTTTATTTTGATTTCTGTGTCCCCAGTTGACTGCAAACTAATGCCACCATATATGTCTCCGATCTACCACTGCCAGACAGTTCCATGCATGTTGATGTTTTTGGCATTGAAAAAGGAAATGGGGAGTACCTTCAAGATGTAAAGGATCCGGAGCTTCATTCCAGAGGGGAGAAAACCTGAAATGTTTATAGCATTCACACTGAAGCTAGCTAACAAGGGCTGGGGGGAGATGCTTGATATCATCTTCCTCGGCATCCGAGGCTGAGTTATAATAATAGACCACCTTTTCCTCTCAATTTACCCTTTAAAAAAACCACCAACATATAAAGGAAACACTTTTCATGTCGTCTGTGTGAGGTAAGGTACAGTGTATCTTCCTAAAATCCAGGGAGGAAAAGTAGTAGATGGGCCAAACATAACCTGTTGTCATCCCTTTGCAGTACTGGATACTAAGACACGTTTGCAAAATTACTATTTTGTAAGCAAATGGAAGCTGACCAATTGCTTGTGTTTCCCTCCCCCCCTTTCTCCTCGTGCATTCAGTGCTGCTACTTTTGATGGATGCCCAAGTTTCTAATTTTGGCCTTTCATTTCTTCCCCTTACAAGATTTCCTCTGTGTTTCTTCATGTTCTTGTGTTAACTCCAACAATTGCCACAGTCCACCTTTAACTCCTGCCCCTGATCTCTTTTCCTAATGCTTCCTGTTGATACTACTTCTCATTTGCCTCTTTTCTGACTTGGCCAAGAACTTTCAAAAGTCAATTGCTTTTTCCTCACCCCAAAGCCTGAGCATGGGAGACTGACTTCAGCCAGCCTGACTGAAACCCTCAGTGAGCTCTAGGACACACAGTTGCAGCTCCTTTCAAAATGAGCAGGAGGTTTTGAGTTGATGACAATCATTGGTTCTTCATTGTCTTGGGGAGACTGACACCCATTTACACCATCTCAAGACCTGTTGTTACATCCTGCATTATTCTTTGGAAAAAATCACCATTAACCCCTCAACATCTGGATTACTTAGAATACAGATTGACTCACTGAAGTCTCACTTTTGGAAATGCATGTGATTTACTGCTGTCTTTTACTTTCTGTGTGTGCCCTTCTCTTGTAATCTAGACTTTATGTCATTTAAACATCTGGTCCAGATTTCTTTAATTTTTTCTTCTCATCTGAGTTATTTTGGCTACTATTGCTGTTGGTTGGCTTTAGACTATTTTTAGGAGTGACACTAAGGAGGAAGGACCTTGAATAGAGTTTTCAGACACCTCTACAGTACCATGGCTTGCTAAGATCTCCAGAAAGGTATACCTCCAGTAAGAAGAAAAAGGAGGAACAGAATTTCAGAGATTGAGAAAACAATTTGACTTTAAACGAGAGAGGGAGAAAGCCTGCACATTACCGTATCTTGTAGGATGCTGGAGAGCCAGGAGGAAGGAGGGTAGTAGAGGATGGAGAGAGTCAATGGCACCTTTACCCTTCTTTTCTGAACTATGTGTATGAATGAAACAATTATCTGGGTTGGTGAAGAGTACAAGACTAGGTTACCTGGTTCTCATCCTCATATCCAGCAACAACACTGTTTCACTTAGTAGGGCGAAAATTGGCATCCCATCAAGGTGGAAGAGTTTGGGCTTCCCCCACGTTGACTGTTTCCCCACTGAAGGCATTTCTGCCTGTTTACAAACCACCACTCTATCTCTTAGTGTGAAATTCCTCTTGGGAAAGGGATGGGTCCAGGATGGCTGGATATCAAGTACTTGCTCTGGCTTATGTTTTGAGCCTTCCTGGACAACCACAGCATGTTGTTCTCAATGATACTAATTACAAATGAGGTAATGAGTGCTTTCATACAAAACAGCTGCTTCCAGCTCCCTATCTGAACAGCAGATAAGCCTTCACTTTTAAATTTTAAATTGTCACTTCTGCTGTTAACCTATGTTTACACCAGTTGTATCCCTTTACATTAATAAAAGTAATGTTTCAATGGTTTGAAATTTCACAGGGTGAAAAAAGTACAAAAGAACAGTTGAAGATGTCATTTTTTGAGTACTAGTTCTGCAAGCCGGGCTTTCCCAGACTCCTAGAGGTCTTTCAGGTCTCTGGGGGACTGTTATGAGCTCAGTGTATCTCTGCTTTCCTGTCCAAAAAAAGTTGTAGAGCTACACATGCATCTAGGCACAGGCTTCTCTGAGAAGCATACCTTTTACTTTTAGGGAGAAGAGTCATCAATTAGTCAAGTTTTGAAAAGGAAAAGCTTTAAAAATAAAAAGTAATGATAAAATAAGAATTTTTTTTTAGTAAGAAATATCTCTTTGAAATAAAAATTAAATCATTTCACTCTGAAAATTTGTCAGAAGCCTTTAACTATTTAAACCGTTTTTCATTTTCTTTTTTTGGCTGAAAATAATTCCTAAAATAAATCTAAATTTGTAATTTTTTTTTGCAGCAGCTGCATCTCTATTTTTTTAGATGGAATGAAGTTCTTAACGAGATGTTAAAATGTGGCTTCTGGAAGGAACAGAACTGTATTAAGCATGTTTGTATCTGGCTTTCAAAGAAGATTGCTGCTTTTGCAGATGGAAGTTGTCAAGGTGCAGTAGGGGCTGAGCACTCCTTGGGGGCTGTAGTACCTGCAGGGGACTGGCAGCATAGGGGTCCCACAGCCAGGGCCCGCCCCAATGCCCCTGGCCAGGGAGCAGGGCAGGCAAGGGGGCAGCCCCAGGCATGGGGCATGTCCAAGGGATTGGAGACAGGCTGAGCCCACACCTGAGCATCAGCCTGGTGCTGGGGTCCGAATCCGGCACATTGAGGGGAATCAGGCTCAGACACACCCCAGGGTGGCTGAGCAGATCCATGGGGAGTGAATTAATAGGAGATCAAATGCCAATGTTTCTACTGTGAAAAAAGGTCACTAATACTCCCGCTCATGAAACAGGGATGTTGCTCTAGTCCTGGTTTAATGAATCATTGACATATTTGAATGTTCTTGGAAGACTCTGATCCAGTTGTTGACCTAAATGGGATTATAGCACTATGCAGCTAGCTTTCATTTCAGTATTGCCTATAGGCAGAAGAGAATCCAGAGATTTAAACAAAGGCTGACCACAATTAGAGGTACTGTTCAACAGAAGAATGTACAAGCACAACTGTGGTTCAGAGTTAAAACTCAGGCAGATAAAATACTACATGACTCTTCTTCCAATTAGTATGAAAAAGATGTGTTCTCGGCAATTTCTCCTTTATGCTCATGTGAGAAAGAAGAGTTAATTTAACTACAGTTAATTTCATGCCCTCTATAATGTACCCAATTATATCATCCTAATTATTTCAAGCCCTCATATGCCTTGGTTGAGTGCCTTTTTTGGAAGAGGATATTAAATAACGATTATCCTCCTCATTAAAACAATGCACGATAAAGAGAAAACAAACAAGACATGGATGAAAGGCATAAATATAATTTATATTTTTTATTCACTTTCCCCCTGATCTTTCCACAACAGCAGCAACATTAGTCATGGAGATATGAGGAGGCTTGGAAATTTTTTGTCTTGCCTTGTCATTTCACTTTTGCCTGGTTAATGTGTAAGAGTGGGGGTATTTTAGAAGCTTTAAGGGCTTTTCTGAGAGCTCAGTTGTTATTAACCTATAGAACTAGGCTACAGCTGTAGAAGTCGAGACTTCAATTAGTTCTAATTCATCCTTGTTTTACTAATTTGGACAATGAAGCATAAAAAGGTATAAGTAATAGTAAAGAAAAGGTAGGAGGGTAATAGCCATTTCTTTCGCATGAAGACTAAAATGAGGCAAAATTAGTGCTGTCTCATCCCTATGAGGGTAGACAGTACTTGGAGACAGTGTACGAGGCAGACTTCCCACACTTTTCACCCAGTTAAGATGTCCTTCATCTATCTTCAAGTTAAGATAACCTTCAACTATCATGATTAACCCACATGCCAATGTCCTCCCCATTCTGTGTGAGGTGGGAGTGATCATGACAAGCACTGTAATCAGAAGAGACACTTTAGTCTGGACTCTGTTGCACCAGTGGTAGAACAGTTCCCCAGTGAGATCAGATAAAGGATTAATGTAAAGTATAACAATCATAGAAACTGTGAATCAAAAAAATTAGGTTTGTGTTGGAAGAGATATTGAAAGATCATTTGGGTCTATTATCTTGCCCTGGACAGTGGCACCTTCTGCTATACTAGGTTGCTCAAAGCCCCATCCAACCTCCCTGGGACAGGGCATCCACTGCTCCTTTTGCAACTTTTTCCAGCATCTGACCACCCTCATTGTGAAAAATTTCTTCCTTATATAAAATCTAAATCTACCCTCTCTGTTTAAAACTGTTGCCCCTTGTTTTATCACTACAGGCCCCTTTAAAAAGTCTGCCCCCATCTTTCTTATAAGCTGCCTTTGGGTACTGGAAGGTGCTCTGAGGTCTCCCCAGAGCCTTCACTTCTCCAGACTGAACCCCAACCTTCTCAGCCTGTCTTCATAGGAGAGGTGTCCAGCTCTTTGATCACCTTCATGGTCCTCCTCTGGACTCTCTCCAGCAGGTCCATGTCCTTCCTTCCTCAGGGGCCCCAGAGCTGGATGTGACCCTGCAGGTAGAGTTTCACTGCAGCAGAGCGGAGGGACAGAATCATCTCCCTCGATCTGCTGCCCACACTGCTGAAGCAGCAGCCCGGGATAGAGTTGTCTTTCTGGGCTGCAGGTGCACATTGCTGGCTCATGTCCAATTTTTCATCCACCAGTAGCCCTGAGTTCTTCTCTTCAGGGCTAAATTTATGTAATGTATAGGTGTAGATAGGATAAAGTACACTGTCAGCTCACATAATTTTCATTTATGCAAACTTTGTCAAGTGCAGGAGGGTATATGCTGTACATGAAGTAATCACTGAGATGACTTCTTCATTTTGTTGTGTCAAGAGAAGAAAAATGTAAAAAAAGTTATCCACTGCCTATGTTTAATTCTCAAATCTTGGGCAACTGGATAACAATGTTCTGTTTGGAACAGAAATTTATAGCTGGCCTTCAGTAGCCTCTTCCTTCCCACCTGTATATTCTGTATATTCTTTAACTGGGAAGATGAATAGTGATTCAGCTGTTTCATGCTCTTTGAGATTCTTACTCATCAGGGAGTGAAACTGCAAGTCTCATCAAGCATGGGGTTATAAAAATGTGCAGACAGAAATACTCTGAGTCTGTATAAGCTGAGGTTGCTTCTGCCATTTGGCTCATGTAAAGATTCTTCAAATCCTCTTACAGTAAAGGTCTATAGGACTGATAAAAATGTGCCTGTCTGTTTTATAACAAGCAGCAAAGAAGCGTTGCTGAGTCACCTTCAGTGTGAGCTCACTCTTTTCATTCCTGAGAGCAGGTGTCACATGCCTTTTCTGATGCAACTGCTGGTAACTGCTCTGCTGTCACCCAATTGTGTCACTTGGCATCATGGGCAGAGTCAGCTGATGATGTGAAGGAGAGAGGGTCATCATCTGATACTAAAATGCAAACAAATTCAGATAAACATTACCTCATTGAGGAGAAAGAGGGGGGATGGGCATAGCCCAAATAAAAAGGGGAGAGGATACAGAAAACAGAGGGAGAAAGGAAAATGTCTGCTGCAGGAACATTACTCTGGGCAGAGTTTACAGCAGGTTTTGCATCAGCCAAGCACATTCTGTACAGCTAAGCAAAGGCACAGACAAAAATAGAGTACCCTACCAGGTGTATATTTGTACAAGCCCTTCTTGGATGAAATGCACCTGAAAAGCATTCTGGAGCTGGGATCACACCCAAACTGGGCTATGATTCCATGTGCAGATATTCAGCATGATACACAAGTTCCAGCCACTTTTCAGCAGATCAATGCATTTCCCCTCTGCTGGCTCAAAATTCTGGCAATCAATACAGTCTGGATAAGTCTGGTAGATCAGTATCCACATAAATGCATCTATCCCAGCCTTTTCAGGTGTATGTTCATTCAAATAATTTGGAAAATATGTAAAATCCCCCCCTCTTTTATTTTGTCTGTCCTTGGTTAAATGTAATCTAGATGCTCATGGAAAGCATGTTCTTTTTTAGTTCACTTGTTCAATGGGAGAATTGCCCTGGTAATGAATAGTAAATGACTGACAAAGCACCAAAAAAACTGGGCCAAAGTGATCACTCTGTGATTTTATGAGTTTCTTCTTTCTGCAAAGTTATTCAATCAGGGACCACATCTTTTATTAGGTCAGCATTTTGTGGGAATGCTCCCTTTTACCTAGAGGCATTTGCTGAAGAAGAGGTAAAATAAAACAGTTTTGTCTCATAAAAAGATGCCTGTGTGTGCATGTGCAGAGACCAGTGGTTCAAGATCTGGACCTCTGTGGGACATAGGTCAATTTGCTTTGTCATCAGGGACCAGTTTCAGTAGCCTGGTAAGGTCCAGTGACCACCTTGTCTGCCCAGTGTAGTAAATAGCTCAGGGCACAGCTTACAGGGAGGTTTTGTGCATAGAATGGGGTTAAAGCAGGTTGTAGGCTAAGCAGGAAAACAGTGTGTAGCTGAGGGAGAGCCAGGAGAGAGAGAACTACAGGGCCTGGGTGGGCAGGGGCAAGATGCATGTTTCCCGGGTCCTCACTCCCAAACTGGAGCTGAGGCACTACCCCAAAGGTAAATGCTTGCATTCCATTTTTTTGAGTCCCTGACAAGTCCTGTGTGTTTCCTCTGAAATGGTGATCAATTTCTTATTGTCACTCCACAACCTTCTTTCCTCAGCCATGCTTTGCACAGTAGTCAGTGGCTGAAACACTCATCCAGGATGTCAATGGTCCAGGTTCAAAGGCCCCTCCTCTGACTGGGGAAATGCTGCTAATTATCCCCAGTTATCAAGCTGGATTTAGGCTATCCTCCAGGGCCCCTACTGAAGCTGTGTAGCTGTAACATGGGACTCAAGAATTTCTGGGACAAAAGAGAACACCAGCAAGACTGACTATACTCTCCTTGGAAGGGGGACGGTTGGTTATTTGTCACTGTCAGTTTAATAGATTTTCCTTGACACAGGCACTGGATATAGCACACATACTCTGCTGATGGGGCCAGATAGTAGCTTAGGTAGAGTCTGACTTCTTTGGCTGTCCTTGGAGAAAACACAAAGCAGATAGTGAACACTTGCTGGACTACACACTTATTCATATGATTATATGCATTACATTTTAACCTTAATTTTCTGTTGTGAAAATTAGCTTGCTAAGTCTGAAGAGGAAAAAAGCTCTTCAACATCTTCTACAGGCTGTCCCAAACCAGCAGTTCTTCACATAAATCTTTTTTTCATGTCTAATTTTCAAAGTACTTCATAACCCTTTTTTTTTCTTAGATAAGAGATTTTGAAGACCAAAAGGGTTGTGGGATTCCTCTGCCTAACCTAAACAAATAGATCCTCTGTCTTCTCCAGAAAATCAGGTGTTCCATCACTGCCAAACACCAGAATTTTTATGATATACCAGTTCTATCCTTTCCTATCCATTTTTTGCTTCTTCTCAAACTGTCTGTTTGCCTTAAGGCCAGCACACCTAGTCAGGCCAGAACCATAAGGCAGTGCAGATTGCCATGTTATGTGCTGTCTACCCTTCATACAGCTCAAGGGATGTTTATCTCCTTCCTCTGCCAGTGTTCATCTTTGCAGGGGTACCAACTCCATCAATCTACTCCTGAAAGATGGTTTAAAATGCCAGCAGTTTGCAAAAAACATGGGAATAATATAAATGCTTTGTGAAGATACGGCTGGTTTACTGTTGCCTGGAGAGATTCCCTGCCTGTATTACTGTACTTTGAATTATTCTGAATATCACTGCAGAACTTCTCTTAGCAGCTCTCCTTTCCTGTTATTCTTGCTCACATCTGTTCACTGTAGTAATGGGTATTTTTTGGCTGTAAGCAGTTCTGCAGCATGACACTTGGCGAATGGATGTCTCTGTGTGCAATAGCTACTGTTTTTTGAAGACTCATTTGGCTCTTGTCCCCTCTGGGTGAAACAAACATATAAATATATTGCTATAAACCTCTTGCCAGTCTTTCATTGCAACTGCTACCTTTCTGACTGACATTGCTTATGCTTGAGCTCTCCTCTGAACTGAACTCTTTTGAGAAAATCTTGAAGGATTTTATTTTAAGCTTCAAATTTATTGTGTGTATGTTTGCTCAGTGACAAGTTGTGCTTCTGCTACCTAGTCAATGGCATATCTGTTCTTTGTAAGAAACATGCTGTTTATATGTGATATAATTATTTCCACTAACTGTTCAGAACCTAACTGATCACTCTCACAGCCATAAATGAATCTGTTTGACAACCTGTTCTCTACACAGTAGGTAGTCTTCCACCCGCCAGCTAATTTATCATTGCATCTGCCTGGCTCAGCCAAGGGATATGTTCTAGTGCATTTATTCTTGTCTCTAAAAGCTTGTGACTGGCCATTATCTTGGGAGGAGACATTCGTAGAGCAAAAATTTTGTGGTGTATATTTCTGTCTTTGTGAAACTCTTGTTTGCAGTGACTCAAAGAGGTCTCCTCCTTTAGTTATTTTCATTCTCTTTTACAGTTGATCCTTCCCAGTAATTGCAGAGACCCCCAGCAGCCTTGGTGGTTGGCCCTGGCTAGATGAGAATGTTTCTCAGTGATGGTGAGAAGTGCTTAATTGATATTAACATGGATGGAGATGATCTGCTCAGCCATAGGACAGACGTCATTTGGTACTTTCCTTCCCTCTAACGCTATAGTGCTCATGCAACCTGAAAGGACCATCTGTAGATCTTTGAGATTAGTGCAGGCCTGTTTATTATTTGGCTTTTCTGTTCAAGCTATTTGGCCCTATCTGTCTGGATCTGTTGAGCTAATTGCCTTGATATATGAATGTCCATGTTGCCTAGGTATCTCAGCAAACATCAGATTGTTTGAGCTCATATTTGTTCCTAACTCAAAGTAAGTCTAAGAACCTGGTGAACTGAGAAGTCACCAAAATGGGAAAACCTTTGTCAAGCCTGATCAAGCCTGAATCAAGCTCTTCTATCATGCTGCTAAGCAGCATTTTCATTGTCTGAATTCTTCATTAAAGCTTGCATTTTTTTCCTCAGGGTTCATGTTCAACGCCTTCCCTGACATGTCTCCCTCTACCAG
Source organism: Chamaea fasciata (assembly GCF_029207755.1). Taxonomy (NCBI): domain Eukaryota; kingdom Metazoa; phylum Chordata; class Aves; order Passeriformes; family Sylviidae; genus Chamaea; species Chamaea fasciata. Next base: position 10,149,510 of record NW_027094086.1, on the reverse strand, counting down.
TTAAAGCCAAAGCTCTGCCTTTGAATTACACAAAGGCAACAAAGTTCACAGATAATGGAGAAAGGTCAAAATATTAGGTGTGACCTGCAAGTTGAGGCTATCTTTTTCATCCCCTATAAAATATGTGTCTTTTTTCTTCAGTAGTAGAACCTCTTGTGTTTTAGCCTTGTCTTGTCACATGTAGAGGAGGATTAACACTACCAGAAGGAAAATTGAGGATGTCACTCAGAAGAATGGACAGGGCAGTAACTTATCAATGAGTATCATCCTTTCACCTAACTGACTCCAACACAGAGACATGTCTTGTTTCTATTAATATTTCATAGAACCATCTGGTACTACTAGATCCAGCCAGTCCCAATGAACTTCATTTTAGCCTTTTTATTAGCTTATAAATGTGATAGGGTTGATGGATGCCATTTAATGGAACGCTTTCCACCCTGCTCCTCCCTCCCTTCCCACCCTGAAAAATCTGACATTCATAAATGGAGGAGGACAGTAATTTGCATCCAGCTGAGTGGCTGTCTGGCTTTAATGAGATGATTTGTAATCATAAGCACTGCACTGCAGTGGTGTCTGGTAGAGGGGAAGAGGAACACGTATGCATACTCCAGCTGAGATGAGGGAGAGGTGATGGGAGGGAGGGAGGGAGAGCACATGGATCAGAAAAAGGAAGCAAGGCTGGAATGACATAAGGAGCTCCATTAAATGTAATATAATAATGCTGGCCTGGTTAGCATAAGAAGAGCCAAAGGCTGGCTGATGCAAGCCAGTGAAACTCCCGTTACTTAGGGCAGGCAGGCAGCTTGCAGAATTGCACTTATCCAGAGCTCTTTAGAGTAACTGAAAATAAAAGGTTTGTTTTTGCCAGCTGTAAGCCCTCAGTGCCCTTAATGCATAGCTCTGGCCTTCCTCTCCCACTTTTATATAACAAAAACATCATCCAGACCAGGAAGAAAATTCAGAGGCTAAAGAGGTAATATGTTGTGGAGATGGCATGTTCCACATCAGCTATATTTTCAACATGTTTTCCTAAACAAGTCTGTCACATTCTGTCTTTGCGTGTATTCTTTCTCAATCTGATGCATTTTTAACCCACTTATTCTTTTCATCTCAGTCACACAAAGCAGTAGCAAATTTCTCAAAGTCTCAGGCAGGCAGGTAGGAGAGAGATGGAGGCTATTAATCCATTCACTGGGGAAAAGACTCAGAAGAGAATCCTTCTGGGAGAGAGATATTTTTAATTCCCTGGCTTTGATAAAGGCTTCGCTTGGCATCTGTTTCAGATCAGACAGCCACGAATCCACCACAGGCAAATCCATAGGAAGCCAGGCTGAGCTGGCTCTCCTGCACACACAACTACTTTCTCTGGCTGACTGTGAGAATTTTACACCTCTCAAAGACTATCTTTCCCTTGTCTCCAGGGTTTCTCTCCTCTGTAGTAGTAATTCTCTGGGATCGTCACACGATACTTTTTCATTAGGCATCCCAGCTGTGGAGGACTAGGTTCCTTTAACCGTGTCTCCAGCTGTCTTGAGTTATTCTGCAGCAGGCCAGCTGGACCAGTGTAGTTTTTCTTACAGCTGCAATGGAATAGCTTGGATCAGCTTTAAGGTTGTTATTTTAAAATTCATTAACTACTTTATGTTATTAAAAAAAAAAAAAAAAAGGCAGCAATTGTGCAAACTGATTAGTTTGGCTATAGTCTGCATCCCAGGAGAAGACACTGACTTGAGGCAGGGGGTCTGCTGGTTTGGCCTTGCTCACAGTGTCTCCCAGTGCAGGATAATGTTGTACAGCCCACAGCCCTTTTGGAGGGGTGGAATCTCCAGGACAGCCTGCAGTCACATCATATCAGGAGACTTTGAGCCCTTATTCATCTCACCTTTCTCAGTCACAACCTTGCATCCCCTTCCTCATCTGCACGTGGAGCATGAAGATCTGTCCTTCCAGGAAACAAAGAGCTTTTCTCTCCCTCTCTCCTGAGCTCCTTCTGTAAAACATACATGCTTTATGTGCTTCCTTCTCTGCAGATGTTTGTAACTCTGCAACCTAATCCTTCCCCCCTCTTCCCTGGGGAGACATGTTACCCTTATGTTAAGTACAGAGGTTTAAGTTACAGGGATGTGTGGGTGGCCTTCAGAAATCATGCCAGTAGGATGTTTCTCAACCAGATTTTCTGTTCTTATAGAAAAAGAAGAAGCTACACAGCTCTACCCAGCATGCATAAAACAATAGTTGACCTTCCTTTGAGACAGAAGGTGTCTTCAGTGACCTCAGGGAAAAGAACTGCCTCTAGGTAAGATGGACCCCTATAGATGATTGTTTTTTGAGAAGAGTCCTGTCCTGGAATCAGATCTCCCAACTTCTCTGCCCTTTCCAGGCTATTTGATTCCATCAGCAGGTCTGTGAGCTGGCAGTATCTCCCACAGTTTTTTCACAGGCACACCAACTGCTTTGCCAGGTCCTTACAAAGTACCAATCTACTGTGCTATGTAAGCAATGCATCATCTGTCAGAAAGGAATTAGTCGTATATAGTCTTAATGCTAAGAACATAAATAAACTTCAGATTGAAAAAAAGGGTAGTGAGGAGGGAAATTCAGTTTTACTGTCCCTCTAATGTACCATGTCTCCTCTTTGTCTAGGGAGTATCCCACAGATGATCACCCCTCAGCCAGCGGTGCACTTTAGTGCCATCCTTCAAGCTAAGAAAAACCTTGAAACATTCATTGGGGCTGTTTTATTATTTTCCCAATCATGTTTCCTTGACTTGACTTGTCCTGTCCCTTTGATCAATAGCAGACGTCACCCAGCATGAGACATGTTTTGGATTGATTTAGAGTGCTTGTTAGTACCAACTTCTAAATCACTTTGCTGAGCTTCCTCTCTTTGATGTTGTTGGCAATGGATAAGGTCTTAGGCTGGGATTTTCAAAGGACACAACAACTAAAGAGTCCAGAACTCTTAAAGCTCTCCAGCCTCTGTTGAAAATCACAGGCAAAGAGTGCAAGAAACTTACTTGCTTTAAATTAAAAGATTTTCAAGCACTTTAAGGTGCACATAGCTGCTTTATGCGGTTTTTAGAGGTGCCTTTCAGAGGTTGTGTGCTTAGGCATATTTGGAAATCCTATTAGAAGTCATTCAGCATCTTTATATGCCTAAATTCCTTTAAAGCCTGACTCAGCATACTGTGATACTCTTCTGTGTCTGTGAGAGCAATAGCATAAAGAGCAAACTCTCAGTGCATGACTGATGCAGTATGAATGTGTGGAATACAAGCCAAATCCCAAATGCAAGGGCTCATATGTTACAGTCATATAACCCAGCCACTTGTTTCTTCAGCAGTTGTCACAGCAAAGCTGTCATTTCCTAGTTCAAGAGTGTTTATCACATCCTTATCCTTGATACACGCTCTGGGAGGAGGAAGGATTCACAGAGCAAGTGGAAGTGTGATTCATAAACTTCATCAAACTGAGCAATGAAAATGCTCCCAGCAGTGGCCTCTGTCTGTTTGGGTATGTGGAATGGATATCTGGAGTTCCTCACATAATTTAGGTTACATTACCATTTTTCAAGAAAAATCCACAGTCTGGATTCAGTTTGCATAAATAGGAGCTTCAAAACCAAAGTCTAAAACATCTCATTCCATTCTTACCAACTTCCAGCTGAAGAATATTTCTGATCATGAATTGTAATGGTGGAAAATATTGACTGATTCAATGGGAACAAGAGTGGGAGACAGACAGACAGACCATTTCCGAGGAGATATATCCTGTTTCCTATGAGCTTTCTTATTAGAATTATCTCAGTATATACATTCTCTATTCAAGCATGAAGTGCTCATTACATGTCTCTACATGAATAATGTACACTTAAAATGATTCCCTGTGCCATAAATATTGACCTTGGTTAATAATTGACTGTGGGTTTCTCTCTCTGGTCCTCTGAACACTACGGACTGACAGTCTGGACTCTTCCCATGCTGTTTCTTTCCTTTCACTCCTGTTATTTTCCAAGAAGATATCGTACTGATAATATCAATATAATGATGACACAAGTTTGGACTGGAGCATACAGCAACTCCTCTATGCCCATCCCAGTTCTTGCTTAGTGTCCCCTGTGATTTAATTGGAAAGTGTGGGAAAAAAATTATTCCCTTTCTAATTTAATCTGTGATTTCTCTGTTGGTGTTTGCTGCAATCCTTGTCCATTTTTGCTTTAACACGCAGTTAACATTATTATATTATAAAACGTCTGTCAGTCACTTTGTGAGACTGGTTCATGAAAAGAGTTTTAAAGAGCAGTATATGGACCAAATTTGCTGCTCAACCTGCAGAGGATCCAAGGTATTCCTTGTATTTGAAGCTTCCCAGCCTGATGCTTGATCAATCTGTACTGCCTGTACTTAGCATTTGGAAGATTCTACAGATTCATGGAGGAAGAAAAGCTGAGTGATTGTAAAATGTTGCCTGTCAGAGTTCAGGTTTATAATGTTAGTTCCAACCAAGACTGCAGAACTGTGCATCTGCAGGCCCTCACTCTGCAGCTTTTAGGGTGGGCATGCAGGAAAAATAACTCTTACCTCATACACCAGCACAATTTATGCATCTACCCAGAATGAGTTTTCCATAGAGCTTTGCCTGGGTTTCATACATTAGATGAAAACTGCAAGCAAAGATAAAATGGGTTGAATATCCTGTCTGTGGTATTCAGGTACCATAGAGAAGTAAGGAAGGGCTTTGATAGCAACACTGTGAAAAGATTTCATCAGAGTGTTTTATCCTCTAAATTCTGACAGAATTTTCCTCTTTTGGACATTCTGCAAGTATGTGTTACTAAAAATGCTGGGGTTGTTCCTATAGTTCCCAACTTTTCCCCTGGTGAAAGAGCTATAGCCACTCCATATGGGAGCTGAGAAAACTGTGTCTCTTCTTTCACTCTCAGCCTCTGCAATTCTTACCCCAATGGCTCCTTGCTTTGAGGGAGCGATATGGAGGATGCTGTCCAACAAGCAATATCTATTTATGGAGACAGTGAATACACAATGAGTTAGGAGACGGTGACCAAAATGTGCAGCATTGTTTGTGGGTCCTTGAGGACCAATAAAAATAATAGAACTGCAACTGTAAATAGCTTATTACAAACATCCAATTTCTATGCTTGGAATTCAGGACTCTGTCCAGACCATAAAATTAATCCTCATTGCCTGCTGAACCTTGGAAGCCGGGTTCCTCTGCCAAAGGTCAGTCAGTTCTCAGTGGTGGCATCAGTGCTGATTTGTTTCAGCTCTGTGCATAAACATTTGCTCTGCTTGGTTACAGACTGGAATTGCAAGAAGATCATTGGAAAACTGGGTGAAGTACCACTGACACTTTATAGCTAAGGATTTCACGTCAAGGAAAGGCACATGAAAGAACCTAGGTGCTAAAATTGACATATTCTGTGATGGGTAATATAAGGAGAATGCCAAAAAGGTTTTGCCTTGGGCTAATACTTGAAATTATTGGTGAAGGAATGATGCAAATTCATAATCATAGCTAAAGTTAGATGTGGTAAAATATGCTTTATGTTCAATCCTGGTTTTAATTTTTATTATGCCAAGAATGATAATGTCTGTAATATATTTTCCAGTATTTAAGATTTTCAATTTTTATGTATTAATTGAGACTATTTAGAAATGCCTAAAGGGGCCAAACTGAGTTGCAGGGTGTTTTGTTTTGTTTTGTTTTGGTTTTTTTGTATAGATTTGCACTGATGTAACATGCACAGATAAAAACCTGCTGTAACTCAGTTTACATAATTTTAATTTTATTTTCAAGTGTGCTCCTTCCTCTGTAGAATGAATCATACAGCCTATAAACTGCTTTAATATCTCTGGTGGTCGTATCCTGACCCACAAGAGAAATGAACCTGTAACCCCCTCTTACCCATCTCTTATAGGTTATCATGTAATTGCAGAATCATACTTTTAATTTAAAGTTGAACTGGAAGCAGTGTTTAATATAATTTTGTGGACCTTTTCTGGACCTTTCACATTAGAACACAGTATAGTCCTTAAGGAAATAAAAGGGATACAGATACACCCTCCTGAGTTAAAGTCCTGTGTCATTACCGCTGCGATCTATTGATAAGACGTTTTGCTCCCCATCATGGTTTTGTCTTATGAAGTAGAAAAAAAAAAACAAAAAACAAACAAAAAACCCCCAACCAACAAAACAAAACCCCAAACCAAACAAAACAAAACCAACTAAAAAAAAACCCCAACAAAACAACAACAAACAAAACCACCAACCAAACAGAATGCAGAATCTCAGGGCTGAGCTACAATGCTCTGCTGTTGCAGCGAAGATGTAGATTTTTATCCTATGTCCCCATCCCCTCCCTTAAAGCAAAAAATTAGCCAAAGACTCATTCAGTTCAGTGGTGGCCATGAGGTCTTCAGAGATGATACGGAAGGTATGAACATGCCTCCTGGCCAGTGAGTGGGATGCTCTAACACAAGTCCACTCACCAAATGGCACTTAACTCCAGGCTTCTGGGAGATTTCTCCTCTGCCTGTGTCCAAATGGGCTGGTATTGGTACAATTGTCACTTGTCAAAAAAGGTAAAAATCCACAGAGATCTGCTGTGAAACCTGAGTATTAGCAGCCTGCCTCAGGGCTGGTGATGCCACTAGAAGTTTGCCAGTGGCACAAAATGTACATGGAGGTTTTTATGTTCCACATAACCTAGTTCATCAACAGTGCCAAATGGGACATAGGTGAAAAACTCAAAGATGTTCTCATTAGTTAATTGTATGATCTGTGGTTTTACACCAGAAATCAGTGCCCCTTGTTGCATGATAGACACTTGGTAGATAATTTCCTGTTGTCCCTGTACAAGGGGCCGGGCGTAGCCTGTCCTGGTTGGTAAAATCCCAGACGCACTCTAAGTGTGCACATCTGCTCATGTGAGTGGACAGATCTCTTCTGACCACTAGGCTCCAACCCAGCAAAGAAGGCTGCCCTTTAAGGCCTCCTTTTGTAACTGGAACCTAAAACCTCCATCTGAGCTGCAGTTGGTACTTGTTGGAAGCATTTCCCACTCTGCAGGGCTGTGAGTGAGAAGGCAGAGCTGGGCTCTGCTCCTGCCAAGCTGGGCATGGAGACAAGTCCCTTTCCCTTGTCCTCACCCTTTTCCCTCCCTCTCTCATGGTCTGTGAGCAGAGGAAAGCCTGTCTCATCCTGCTTGTCTGTGCAGTGCGCTGCAAAATATGGTCTTGATCGCATCTGTGGTTTACAGGCTTTATTATAGGACATAGAAACAATGGGAGTTTTATTACCCTGAATGTATCATTTCTGTTTGAATACTCCCTCAGCATGGTGTCCTGACTCCAGGCTTGCCCAAAGAGGCTCACACAGTAATTAAAAGATTGCTAATATTGCTAATGCTGTTCAGAGCAGAATTCCACATCAAAACTCTGCTTGGATTTTGGGGCCTTTTAAACATCCAAGTTTTATCCCACTTCAATTCAGCTTCTGGGACTCCTCTCCACAGTGGATCATACCAAGGGCCTGAATCCAGCCATACTCAGAATAAAGCTCCAGATTGTATAGCTTCAAGTGATCTTCCTATGTACAAAATTGCATGCTGTACTGCTTTGTAGAACAGAAGTCCTTGGTCAAGTGCTTTTGTGCTCTATTATGTGGAAATGCAATAAAACCATCTTTTCCAGTTGGTTTATAATCTATGTTTATTATAGCCCCAAAAATTCATACCCTGCAGATAAAGCTGGTAAGTCTCACTTCCCAATAGAAGTTTATCCCAACTAGAGCTGAGAAGGACTTTCACACCATGACCCAAAATATGGTTGTCACCAGGGAACTCCATCACAGTCTACAAATGAGGGTATGACTTTGCTTTTTCCTTCTTCCAGAGACAGGAAATACAGCCCGTAGGTCTCAAAGTCAAGTTAAAGTAATTCTGCCCACCTCTTGAAGTTAAAAAAGAAAATAACCCTGATAATTCCCACAGTGAGCTGATCTTCATAAAAGGTTAGTTCCTATTTTGGCACAGAGCTAATTGGTTAGAAGTCCTAAGAACTGTGTGCACTGATTAATGGTCCCTTTCAAAATATGTCACAGTGGGAGCTGCTAGTTTGTGAACACTTGTAAAAATCTCCCCTCACATTAGCAATATTAGTGAAAAGTTTTGCATCTGATGCTTAACTCTGGTGAGGGTCTGCATATGGCCATTTATTGTTAAAAACAGAGGTTTCTCAGTGGAAAACTGTGGTTGGACTCTATGGTTTGAGTCTTGTGTAGTACAGTCTTTGGAGGTTGTAGTGGGTTGACCCTGTCTAGATGCCAGGCACCCACCAAAGCCTCTCTATCACTCCCCTCTGCAACTGGACAGGGGAGAGAAAATATAACAAAGGATTCAGGGGCTAAGATAAGGACCATGAGAGATCACTAAATACCATCACAAGCAAACCAGACTCGAATTGGAGATATTGAATTTTTTACTAACAAAATCAAAGCAGGATAATGAGAAGTAAAGTAACGCCCTAAAACCACTTTCTCCCATCCCTCCCTCCTCCCCACCCCGACCTCCTGCCCCAGCAGCACAGGGAGATGGGAATGGGGTTTACAGTCGTTTCATCACAGGTCTCTCCTGCTGGTGCTTAGAGAGAAGAGTCCTTCCCCTGCTCCAGCATGGGGTTCCTCCCATGTGAGACAGTTCTCCACAAACTTCTGCAATGTGGGTTACTCTTCCATGGGGTGCAGTCCTGCAGGAAGAGGCTGCTCCACTGTGGGCCCCCACAAGGCCACAATTCCTGCTCCAGCATGGACTCCTCTCTCCATTTGTCTGAAGGTCCCTGGCATGGACATCCCATGGAGTCACAGCCTCCTCTCAGGCATTCATCTGCTCTGGTGTGGGTCTCCTCCATGGGCTGCAGGTGGATCACTGCATCCCCATGGATCTCCATGGGCTGCAGGAGCACAGCTGCCTCACCATGGTCTTCACCATGGGCTGCAGGAGAATCTCAGCTCTGGTGCCTGAAGCACCTCCTGCCCCTCCTTCTGCACCGACCTGGGTGTCTGCAGGCCTGTTCTCATATATTCTCTCCCCAGTCTTCTCTGGCTGCAATTACATTTGCACAATACCTTCTTTTTCTTCTTATGTGTGTTATGACCAAGGTGCTTTCATAATTTCTGACTGGCCCAGCCTTGACCAGTGGCATGTCTGTCTTGGAGCTGCCAGGGATTGGCTCTGCCAGACATGGGGGAAGCTTCTGGCAGCTTCTCACAAAAGCCACCCCTGTAGCCCCCCACTACCAAAACCTGGCCACACAAACCCCATATCACATTTCACATCACCACTCTAAGAGCAGGATACTGTCTGTTTCTTTCTTCTCTGCTCTCTCAACCCATTTTCTTTTTAACATGGGGAAATGTTTTCTTGGCCCTCCATCTAGTCTTGATCAGCCAGGAAGTGCTATGTTGCACCTTCACTGCATTAAATTTGTCAACATAATATGAGGATAAACTCAAATTTGCTGGTAAACACACCTAGGGCACACAGAAAGCAGCTCTACCAAGCTACAACATGTAATTTCTAATGAGTCTTTTGACTACACATACTGTGTGTGTCCTCTCCATCTCATAAACCAAGAATAAGAGCTGCCTTTTCCACAAGGAAACTGGCATTGCATTTGTGGGAGCAAGAGGTTTTTTCCAAGCAGTATTATGAAAAGCAGTTTATCTGAGCTGTGGTCAATGTATCATCCTTCTCTCACTTTTTGAGCCATTTTTTTTTGAGAATGATGAATTGTAGTCATAACTGCATTCAATTAACTTTTCCTCAGCTGGTTCTTATAGTGTGTTTGTACTAAGTGTCCTCTAACAGCTGATAAATCATCCCTGAGTGCCTGCAGAGGCAGCAACAGTGACATACACTGGACTGACGACAGGAATGTGCCACACCATGTCTCTCGTCCCCTTTTTCCAGAAAGAATTTTGTAACCTTTGGTGGCATTTGCAAGAAGTCATTTTATACTGATGTTCCATGGCTCTATTGATCTCTGTGTAATATTAATCTTAAACAAACAGGCCATATAATTTATGTAAACTCCATAGGTAATTAAATTCCTTCCAGCAAAGGTCAGGGCAGAATATTTAAGATTTCATTTGAATAGAAATTACAGTTAGAAATGAAGGGGGAAAAAAAGAAGAGGGAAAGGAAGAAATTTGGAGCTTGTCATATCAATTATTACGGTGTGACTAAGAAGAATCAAGTTACTTCTCAAGGGCTCATCTGCACACACATTTTGGAAATGTTTGCCTAGAATGACTTACAAATAACTTAAATGTTCAAACAGTTCTAATGGGGAGTGAATGAAAACATCACCTTTTTTCCAAAGAGAACTGAGACTCTCCTTAAATGAAAAATGCACATCTTCGTGACTGACCATGACTGTAATGTCCATTCTTCCTTCACCACGATCTGAAGGCCATGGAGAGCATTATTTTTCTGTTTAACTTCCAATTTAAAAAATCCTTGAATTTTAGTGTTGAAGCTTTTCTTCTACCAGAATTATATATGTTCATTGGGCAAATCCAGATTCTCTTACTGAATGCATAGCTTCTGAGAAAGGACATTGAACAAAAACTGACAAAATTTCATGCTTTGAATATTGTCTTGTTTTGCTTGATATGTCCCAAACTATCAGAATGTTGTGCCATGTTTGGGAAAGGCTTGCATAATTTCTACTACTCATCTGATGAAATAATCTCTCTCTGGACTCAGCAGAGGACTGTCACAAGGCTGAGAGAGGAGACACGGAGGCTGGGCACGGAGACATTCAGCTGGTGAAAACCTGGGAGCAATCCAATCTATGGAGAAGGTTTCAGCAAGTGTCACAGTCACTTTCTCCTCCAGCTGAGAAGAGTCTACCTTCACAGAGAAGGCTAGGGTATAAAATACTCTCAGTTACAAAATAGCATAAGGGGTACAGGTAGGATTTTTCAGAGTAACTATTTATTGTCTTTTTCGCCCCACTGAGTGGCTTGTAAATGCTGTTGTGAGGTGGGGTAGTGGCTGATCATCACTGATAAATGTAATCCTGGTCTCATCTTAGGGCCATGCATTGCCACGCCCCAATAATTTGCAGAAATTATTGTGTAAAAGTAAAAACACTTGTCCCCATTCAGCAAGTGGTGACCACTAGGAATTCAGCAGCAAAGAACACCTGCAGCTGCATCTTAAACACTGGCTGCCCACTGCTCTGAGCCAGCTGCATCTGCTGCAGGTCTTGCTGCTGCAGGTCTTGCTGCAGTACTACTCCCATCAAAGTAGCATCTGTCTCACCAGCTTTGCAGCAACATCTTCCATCTTGCAGTTGGCTGCCTTTGCTCAGTCAGAGGCCCATCTGCCTCCACACTGCCTGTCTCTGTTACTGATATGATTGAAATCACATCTGCTCCTCCAGTGACTGCTGCTGTTATTATGGCTGTAATGTCATATACACTCTAGTGCTTTCTGCTGCTGTTGCTGCCATGATGTCACAGGCATCTGACTTGAGTTTTGACACAGTTACTTAAAACCTCTGCTCTTGTGCTGACTTGAGGTCACAAGTGTAACTGAGCTGATGTGAACTAAAGATTCATCTAAAGCCATGTTTCTCTACCACTGGCCATCTCCACACACTAAGGGGGAAGATTTAGGCACTCTACAATATGTAGATGTGGGAAGATTGATGCTGATCTTTCCTTGCTCCTGCAGTTGGTGCAGCAACTTACAGAGCTAGCTGGGATTTGGGAGAAGTTGGTTCAGATTCTACTTCACAACCAATTTGTTCTATTACTTAGGCATAGATCTATTGTGGAGTTTTACACTTCATGTCACCGGTGTCCATTTTCTAGTGGTTGGTTTTCACTATGAAAATAAACGTAAGTGTCTTTGTCTTAAAGTTCCCCATGCAATGGATGAGGAAAGTTATAAGAACCTCAGGAATTTTCTCAAAAGTTGCAGCACTGAGAAAAGACTTCCCCACAAGAAATGGAAATGACATGGTCACCTTCTTTCATGCAGGTGAAACCATCCCCTGGAGGGATATGCCTGTTTCTTCTCAAAATGAAAGAGGACTCAGTCTTTCTTTCTCAAACAACAGCTGACATGCAAATGCTCACTTTCCCCTCTGGATGTAGGGGCAGGACTAAAAAAAAGGTAACAGAGGATTTCAGTGAATTTTGTCTGTCAGTTTGAAATAATGCCTACCCATTCCCCCTCCACCAGAAGACTACCTCAAAATCAATAAAGAGGTGGTGTATGTAGGGAATTTTCTTGTCTATAAGCTCTGCATACAGTGCTTAAAAATTCAACAGGTGACAGGGTAAAGCGATGGACCACCCTTAGGCACTGAAGAAGAAATCTGAGCTGGGATATTTATCATCTGCTATGTCTCCCACAAGTAGAATGGTGATTGTTATGTAAAACAAAAGCTTCAGGTTAAAAAAAAAAAAAAAAGGAGAGAAAGAGGGAAAGCACTAGCATTGTAGCTCTGCTCTGAAGGACTATTGTTACAGGACAGGGAAGTGCATTAGCTGGTGAAGTCCTATTGCTGGTTATTCAATGTGTTCAGAGGTTTGCCCAGTAAATCTCTGCCATGCAGTAAAACTCACCTGGTTACCCACAGAATTACAGAAACAAATTGAACTTTCCCATGTTCTCGTAAGTAATCATACTTCCAGGCCAAAAGCTTGGCTCCTCTTACATGTCCCCCTCAGGCCTGTCTTCACTGATGCATGCTGGCACACCCAGTATTCTTTATTGCAAGCTTCAACCCAAAAGTCACATAGCCATGTTGGCATGCTCTGCTAGAGTAATAAGTCACCCCGGCTGAGCCAATAAGCCCTGAGAAGAGGCTGGGCTCCTCAGCTCAAGCACAGCCCTTGCAAATATATTGATTTGTGTTCAGGCTCCTAATGTGTCATTGGGTTTATAGCTCCTAATGTGTCATTGAGCTTGTACAAATATATATAAGTCTGTCCTGGAATATTTGTAAGACTTCTCTGATTCATTAGTAGAATACCTCAGCATATCATAGTATGTCTCCTCTCCTCTCCTCTCCTCTCCTCTCCTCTCCTCTCCTCTCCTCTCCTCTCCTCTCCTCTCCTCTCCTCTCCTCTCCTCTCCTCTCCTCTCCTCTCCTCTCCTCTCCTCTCCTCTCCTCTCCTCTCCTCTCCTCTCCTCTCCTCTCCTCTCCTCTCCTCTCCTCTCCTCTCCTCTCCTCTCCTCTCCTCTCCTCTCCTCTCCTCTCCTCTCCTCTCCTCTCCTCTCCTCTCCTCTCCTCTCCTCTCCTCTCCTCTCCTCTCCTCTCCTCTCCTCTCCTCTCCTCTCCTCTCCTCTCCTCTCCTCTCCTCTCCTCTCCTCTCCTCTCCTCTCCTCTCCTCTCCTTTTTATAGTTCTTGTCCCTACTCTCTGCACATGTTTTATTATGGTGCACTTTTATTAAGCTGCATTCACACCCACTGCAGTGGATGCTGTGGGAAATTTGTGATGGTACAGTCTGAAAATGATGAGTCAGCCCCACGCTTGCTGATCTCAAGACACTTCAGTATCCTCCTAGAAGGCAGCAGGCTCTGTCTGGGTGCTTACATTGCAATAATAGTGTAACATTTGCAGAATCAGGAGTCCAATCTGGCATCGAAATGATCTGCACAAGCAGCTGGTCTCACGCCTGTCTAGTCGAACTAGACCAAATCTCTGAACCTTTTGAGGTTTACCCATCACTAATAATTAATATTTGACTTTGATAAAGCTGACATTTGGTTTATAAAGGCAGACTAATAAGCTCCAAGAAGGCTTAGAAATCCTATCGAGTAAAGTGTTGCATTACAAATCTTAAAAATTACTTTAAAAATTAACATAATCTACTGCTGGGCACGTTAGTATATTAATGTGATTGGAAGCGTGACCTCTTTCTGCTAACTTTCCTAGTGACCCCAGTAAATCTGTGGCATTTCTACTTATGTTAGAGATAACTAGTTTTTACAGACCTGTAAAAATATAAGACACAGAGAATATAGATACAGAAAATACTGTATTTTCAGGGCTTTAAATTTTTCTGTTACAGGCTTTTCTCTTACATGAAAGTGTTTTGTATTTAATGAGTAGCCCAAAGTTTACATGTTTTATGCAACTGGTACTGTCTGGGCTTTTTTCTTTGGCTTTTCATTTCTGAGGCAGATGTTATCTTTATGGTTAAAGAGGTTTGGGCCTCCCTCGGTGATATTTAAAGGGACTCAAAGCTTACTAATTTTAATTTCAGTGGCTGCAGCTAGCAAGTAGTGGGAGTTACTGACCTTGAGATGATATGCATGGAAGGACAAAGGGTAATGGGGACTCTGTCACATCTCTGTGTCTTTGTTGGACAGTAGCTGTAATGTGCATCTATGTCTATGCATTTCCCTCCCCTGCCTTGTGGATGGACATCATCTGGAGGACACGGATGATGCAGTAGAGGATAACATGCTCAGTCACTTACATAAGGGGAAGAAAACATGGAAGAGGAAGGAAGTAAGATGAAATGAAAAGTAGGAAGCAATGTGTTTTCTGATATCTTCATGTTCCTTCACCCTGGCTTAGGGTGAAAGGTTTGCTTGCAGTTCTTAATCTACTGGGAGCACAGAGCTATAAAGCCAGATGCAATATTAATGATAAACATTAGCCCTCACAAATTGCTAAAGCTTTTTCCAGCTTTTGATGTTACCTCTTTAATACAGTGTTGTTTCTTCCTGTTCCTTATCTACTCCTTGCCTTCTGTGAGCATGGGAGCCCATCTTTCTTTGAATTATGTGTCTTCATCAGCATATGGTGATTGCTGCCTTCTTCACCAAATATGCTGCATGTCTCAGTATGCCTTAAACAGATCAGAGCAAATTTTCCTTATTCTCCATCTTCTGAAATGACTGTTGAGTACTGTACAGTTTGTCCAGCTCCTTCTGATCAGACAACAATTAACATACCAAGAAACATGGCTCACAGACCCCTGAGAATATGCGAAATCTGAAAAAAATACGGACTAATGGGTAGAGCAAGTAGAGGGAGTAATGAAGAATGATAAATTTGCAATAGAATGGAGTTATTAAGTTTCTTGTGAATATAAACTGAATTCACTAGATGATACTGGGTCCAAATAATTGGAGAGAATTTTTAAAATGTTGACAGTGTCATCTCATGCACACACACACACACACACACACACACACACAAAGATTTTGGCAGGAGAAAGTCTCTTCAGCTCTAACTGCATTTTTCCCAATGCACTTTTTCCCCAGATGAGCTACTGAAGAGGAAAAAAGAGAAATTTCTTCCTGCAGGTCTAGGCTACTAGAGCTGCAGGGAGTTGAAGGTGTGCATCTCCTTTTTAACATCTTGGATATTCCCCAAATGTGCTGGGCTGACTTAGTGGCCATCTGTCTGAATTAGCTGTGCTGTCCCGGGCTCAAATGACCACCCAGCCTGCAAGGGGGGCTGCCTGGCTGTGGTTGGTTTCTTCCCCAAATAGCTCTAAAGTGCGGCTTGGTGTGTGCTTTAAGTAAAATTATGCTACTGTTCTGTTCTCCACTTGATTAAAATGTATCTTTCAGCATTTAAGGGTGGGCAGTGACTTCCTGGGATTAGAAAGGGAAGTGAGCTGGCTGGAAAGCAGCAAGGAAAAGTTGTTTACGAGTAGTGTGAGGGCAGAGTAGCATGTGTTGCTGAAATCTGGGGCTTGGCTGCATTACTCAACTCCAGTTACAGATCTTCTAAATGTGTTCAGAGTCCCGTTTTCTTTCTTAATAGTACACACAAGGACGCTTTTACCAGAAGAGTGATTCATCTGCTGTGGTATTCCAGATAAATTTCAGGAGAGCAGGCTCCCTTGGGCTGACAGTGTATCATTTGCCTCAGGACAAATGCCCTCACAGCCTGTCAAGTTGGCTGAACACAGGCTTCTGAAGAATTGGACTTTTTCAGCATGTAAGATTTCACTCAGCATAACAATTTTTCTTCCCAGAATAAACGTTTTGAACAGCTTTGGAAATCCTTTCACGGCTGTGGCAGGAGAGGCACCACAATCCACAGGAAGTGCAAGGATTGTAAGCTCACAAGTACAATCACTACTTCACAGGTCTGTGTGAAACATGAGTGAGCACACTGAGATGCCCCTTCACTAACTGACAGAAATGGAAAACTTGGTTGTTTTGAAGGCACAAATGTTGTAGTGGCTGTCAACTTAATGAAAAAAATTGTTCTCACCTCCATTTCTGTTTCTAAAAGAAATAAGTTGATAAAAGAAATCTATTGTAAGTCTTTTAATGACCAATTTTTAAAGCAGTCAACACATTGTCTTCCTACGGAAGCCAAGAGTTGATTTAAAAAGTTGTTTTGTTGATTGTTTTGTTTTGTTTTTAATAGACATATGTGTAAGCTTAGAACATGAAAAGAAAATATTTTCAACATCCAGTATCACTGGAGTGGACTGTAACATTCTCTTACAAGTAGAGGCCAAGATTTCAGAGGTTTGGCCTAGGCTTGATACAGACTTATTTTCTGCCAGTAGCAATTAATATCATTCTCTTTTCTCTGTCAGATGAGTTGGATAACATTCTCAGATGCACTGGAATCTAATCAATTTTCCTAAAACATCTTAAGATCCTTGGATGGGAAACAGTATCTGATTCAGATACCAAATCTATAATTTCTGAAATTTTGTGTCTGTACACCTTTCTGGCTCCATATATTTGCATCTTAGCAGACATAAAAGCAAGAACATCCTATCTGAAAAAACAAAAACCTGAAAGGAAAGAAAAGAATTTGAGTTTGAGCTGGTTTTCCTTCTGTGTTATTTGATCCTCACTAGTGCTGTGCCACACCTTCTGGCTTTTCTCCTTTTTTTTTACCCCCTGAATATCAAGAAAATGCCCAGATTATTTTAATGGTCATGGAATGAGAAAATGAAATATCACTTTTTGGATGTAAATTAGTTATTTTCTTATGCTGAAGAAGCAGCTTTTTTGATGGCAGCAGCTTCTGTTGTATTTATGTTCTTCCACTGATCTCATCAGGGTGCCAGACGAGCCATCCTTACAGGGCCTGAACCAGCTGGGTCCAATATTAATGAGGAAAGGGACCTGTTAATTGTAGCCAGTGGTTCAGAGACCAGTGCTTCAAGGCCAATTCAGCCAGACCAGACTGTGCCTCCCTGTGCACAGTTTTTCACATGATCTTCTATCATCTTTTGGACAAAAATTCTATATAGAGACACAGAATTTTCAATGAAGAAGTTATTTTTGGCATTAGCAATGAGCACTGTGACCTGCCATCTTCCTCTTAAGAGTGGAAGACTGACTGGTTAACCAGGGTTAACCAGGGTTATCCTATCAAATAATGGTTTATTTTATTGTACAGCAATAAGGTGAATTGACTCTAGACCAGAACATGGAGGATTTTCAATTATTTGCTGTGAGCCAGTCTCCTTCAGTTTGGAATTGGTGGTTTTTAATTCTCTAAGGGAAACATGTCTCTGCTAAAAGTCTATTTTGCTGTAAATTGCAGGGCTTAAACTGACATTCTGGTGGATATTGCTGAGAACTTCTTGATCTCTTATGTTTGCTATTCGATACTTCACATCTTGCTTCTTTTATTCTGAGAAGAATATGATGCTCATAGGAACTTTTAAACTTTTGCTCAGGGCCAGTGTAGAAATTCATCATTCTCAGATGCACAAGCCATTTCTCCTCTCTTATGGATTCCGGTAGAGCACTCAGTATCTGCCGGTTTTGAGGGAAAAATCTTTGGCACAAGTTAGGTCCTAGGAAAGAATTTTGGCACAAATTCTTTTTGTTGTGAGCTAGAAAGTAATTAAAACCCTAGGAGCTGTTGTCAGCAATGCTTGTTGCAGCCCACTGAAGTGAGGTTTCTGTGAAGAGGGTCTCTGCCATCCTGGGACTCTCCTTTAGCAGTTCCAGCTATGAAGACGACAGGGTGTTCATTGCTTCTAGGCACCATGGGGGTATGAAAAAGGGAGTATCTTCTGAGCAACTTCCAGTCTTTGTTCAAAAGTTAACCAAGGATTTTCTTCACAGACATTACTTCACAGAGAAGGAAGGAATGGATCAAATATTTCTAAGAGTAGGATGCAAGTGCACTTAAAATCCTTTTGAATCTTTTTCAAATTAATTATTAATTTGGTTTACTCTCTGGGGTTTATCAAAAATAAGATTGGAAAGGAAATCATAATTTCAAAATGTGCTTATTTTGCATGTGTTTTATTTAAGCATGTATGCAAATTTTGTTATCCTTTTCAAAAATGAAAACATTGTGTGAAGGATGTTGTGATCTCAGAAGAGTTTTTAAGATACCATTAGAAGTTATTTGGACAGTTACATTTTCTGAGGTTTCTTAAAATCCACAGCTATGATTATGCTGAGTAAGAGTCCTTTTCTTTCCATCTGTAGTTGTGCTCACTATAGTCTTTTTACAGCCTAGGTTTATTGAGTGTGTCAATTCACTGGCAGTTTTCTCCAAGTTTCCTGTTTAATGCACACTAAATATTAGTTAAGAATAAAAAACTTGTTTAATGATTTTATAGTTTTTGTTAGGAACTCATGGTTGTGACCCAATAATATCCTAGTTCACAACTGTCATTTCTATCTCTGTCATCACTCGCCCTCTGGAATTTATATCTGTGTTTTATAAGTCAGTGTTCAGGATCTTTATTTTTATGTAGCCTTTTACCTATTCTAGCCAGGATTATTTGTATACAAATAAAGATTTTTTCACATTTCAGACCCACTTCCACTCATCTTTGGACAGGAACACTTAGAATATTATCAATCTTACATTTCACATCTAATCATCAGCTAGTTGAAACTGGCAGATGAAAATGTTTGTTTCCATTATGTCATCCCATTCTTGTTTCACTGGTCAACATGTCATTTATAGCTGGGGTAAAATTAGTTCAAAGCATGAAGAACTTCAACAACCCATGTTCAGTGGTTATCAAGTATTGATAAAGGAATCAACATTGACAAAGCTTTCAGCTGAAAATCTGTCACTTGATGGGAACTTGTATAGGTTTCCTGAGGTTTTCAACTTTGTGATTCCTGTTGTAGGCAGGAGCTTGAACTTACCAAAGAATTTGTGGACAGAGCATCTGCATCAAAGATTCTGCAATCTTTGCATCAGGGCAGCATGCTTTTTCTTTCACATCTGTGATGAAATTTCCATGAAAGACATTGTGATTAATGACTACAAATCTGCAAGAGATCCCAAATTACACCAAACCCCAAGGTTTGTTGTAACTCAGATTCACAGACAAGGTGACATGAGAAAGATGCAATTAAAATAAATGGAATCTTTCCTATGCAGTGGCTTCCCAGCTGTTCCACAGCTATTGGAGTCAACCATGTTACACCTTGCATAGCAGATTTGCATCTGCAAAAGATCACTTTATGTCAAGTAACTCTGCTCTTATACAAAGTGGCCATTTCAACCTTGTTCCTTCAGTTTGTCTGCTCTGTGATCAATATCACAGTCTAGACCTGGATGACTGCAGAATCTGATTGCAGCTTAATTTCCCACAAGAGTAGCTAGACCTGCTGAAACAGCTTGAATATGCAGCACTGAATAAGCAGGCTGAGTGACAAATGTCCTCACACCATATTGGGAAGACCAATTAGCAGGGTGCATCTTGCTGCGTTATTTTTCTCTCTATTGCATTTTGGAAGGATTAAGCTCTGGGACAGTCATTGTTAAGTAAAGGAAAATTACATTGGCATCCATTACTGAATAAATAATACCAAGGAAACTGTAAAAGTGTATGGTTTTTTTTTTTTTTTTTTTTTTTTTTTTTTTTTTTTTTAATTCTTCAGTTTATATGTGTATATAAAGTTTACCTTAAATACTTGAGGATAAACTGGCAGTATGTTAAACTCTTAGCGTCCACTAAGGACTTTTACCCAAATCTTTGCTAGGTTTAACTGGGGCACTGGAAAAATTACCTTTCCTACAAATCCTTTTCACAGCCACTGTCAGATGACACTGTCCCCACAGTGTGGTTGGAGGTTCACCTGATTGACAAAGTTTAGAGCCTGCAGGCAAAAAGCACTGATGGCAACAGCAAGCTACTTATTAGGTTTGACTGCATGCCCTGGCTAATGAGGATGGGTAACTTCATTTCAGGTGGCATCTGCTTGTCCTAATGCCAGCAGTGTCCCTGTCTGCATTGCCTGTGTGCTGTCTCCTGCAAGGCTTCACTTTGAGGCTCTTCTTAGGTCGAGGCTCAATCAACACCAGTTGACATTAAAATGCTGGGCTATGATTTGCAGTGCTTTAAAGATGCTTTATTGTTACATCTGTCCTTTCTGCACAACTGCTGACTCTGGTAGAGAATCAGAAGGGAAAACCTGGGGCCAGCAATTGCATCTGCTGTGTCAGTGAGAGAGCTCTTGGTCTGGTTTGCCAGATGAAGTGATCTTGTTCCTGCAGAGAGGTTTGGTTGGATGAAGGGGTAGTATCAGAAGCTTCTTTTCCCTGGACAGGCAGCCAGGAAGGGAAGACAAGGGGAGAAGTGTGCCAGGGGATGCTCAAATGACTCACCTCCATTAGGTAATGCCTTAGGTCCCTTCAGCAGCAAATACAAGCCAAAGTAACCTCAGGGTAAGTTTATGCAGACGATAGGGCTGCACGGCTTATTCCACTATGGGCACTCTTGGCTGAACTCATTTCTAGGACTCAGCTTTCAGTTCTTGTGCCAGCTATCACCATTGAGGGTAACAAAGAAGCTTCATATTACTTTACTTTTATGCTGAGACCGAGCTAATTCAGCTGTGGAGGTGTCAGTGAAAACAAGAGCAAATAAAGAAAATGTATGTGGGGAAGGAAGGGAAGTATCGAAGACAAAGGGCTTAGGTACCTCCCAACTGGGGATCAGTCATACAGTGGGCCATTAAAATTTAGCTGAGTCGGGTATATTGTTTTTAATTTGTATTCCCATAACATACTCTGTTAAGGAGGGTGTATGCAGCAAATGCATATTAATGATGCTACACATTTGCATATTATAGATCCATAATACCAAGGGTGTAGTAAAAATCTTTATTAAAAGTGGTGACTATGCAGCAGTCAATTTTCTCTGTATCTCAACCATTTTAATGCTTTTCTTTGCATACACACACACACACGCACGCACACACACATACCCCACAACGGACAGCTATACTACATTAAGGGACTAATGACCTGCAAAATTCCATTTGTAAAAGATGGAGAAATGTTAGATTTATATAGGGAATCATCAAATTATCTCTTCTGGAAGATTTCCAGTTCTTTGTTCCTTTGTTCTAAAATTTTTAAACCTATAACCTGAAAAATGCAATGTGGTTAAAAATATATATTTAATCCACTTCAGATTTAGTGCCAGGAGAAAATTATCCCGAATGTAGTTTTCAGGATAGTTTGTATGGCTGAGGTACATATTTCTGCAACTTAATGTTTTAACATGAAAAGTAGCCCCATCTGGGCTAGCTGTGGCTTTAGTTACCGGTTCTTAACTAAGGAAAGTTTTAGTGGCCACTTCAGCATGTCTGAACAGAGCTTTCCTTTTCTGGATTATGCTTTGAACAAAATGTGGCAAGTTTGCCTCCCATCGCTACTGTCCACGGATGTTGCTACTGATTCAACAGAACTTAGAAATATGGTAAAAAGGTGAGTATCCTGGTCAGTTATGCTGCAATATGATCAAACATCTTGATTGCCACATCTCAGTCTTGGTGATGGAAGGATTTTTTATGTGAGAGATGAAATTGTGGCCCAGATTCATAGAACCATAGAACAGCTTGGGTTTAAAGGGACCTTAAAGATCATTTAGTTCCAAACCCCTGCCATGGACTGGCTGGGATACTTTTCACTAGACTGGGTGTCAGAGCTTCACTAAAAATCTTTGAAGTTCTCTGGAGAAGCTAAAGGGACAGGCAAATATTTCCACTCTCTTTTGAAAGAGTTTTTGTGCTCTGAGGAATCACTTGTAGCTGCTTCTTGCTAGAACAGAATTTTGCAAAAATGGGGAAAAGTGGATTCCAAGCTCATGGTGTAAGAGGTGGGTTTTGGGAGGTCTGGCTCACTGCAAGAGGCTTCTTTTTCAGAGGGCCCCACACAGTTTCCCATCAGGTTTTTGTATGGACATGTGATGAGAATTAAATTATGTCTGGGACAATATTGGGCCTGGACATGAAATGTTTAACTCACTCCATCCCATCTTCTCTTTCCTAAAGAAGGTGCCACCTCTGACAGACCAGAAGGAGCAGGAGATGTGTGGTTCCATGATGCCAGTTGATCCCTGTCTCACTGTACCTCCCCGTCCTCACCTCTTCCACAGTGCAGTAGGTACCTCACAGGTCCACTGCCCTCTGTGCTTTGCTACACAGAGAGTAAAAGCCCAAGCTGTCTTCCACTGCTGTTCACAGGTCTTGCCATTGACTACAGTGTGTGCACACTGGACTATATCCTAATTTATAGAAACTAAATGATCTTTACCAACCTAAAAAGGCTAAAGTTGCTCAATGCCTTTGTATCTTCAGTGATACTTATCTTTAAGAATGACAAATCAGAAGTTTGAGAAAACAATTTTTCATTCTTCAGATATTGTCTGACTTTAGGAGTAAGACTTAAATTTTGAGCTTGTACACAAATCATCATCCTTTGCTTATTAAAGGATAACAAAAGCGGAACACTACAAGTTAAAAGCAGGTAAGGGTCTAAATTTTAAGCAAATATATCTTCCCTAGTTTGCATTTTTTTAAAAATATCTACAGAAGTGTTGCAGTAAATCTTTCAGATTTAATTTTAACCTGGAAAACAAATAAAACAAAGAAAAACAAAGAAAATTGTATAGTCCCTGGTGAGGAAGGATATATCCCCTCTGTCCTGTGTGCTTACTACAGTTGTCCATGACTTTCCATTCCTTGGGATACCTGCAGGTATAGTCAATGTACTATAGAGATGTCAGAGCAGAATTGTGTCAGTGGATTATGTACATTCATCTGCCCTGCATAAGGCTTATGTGAGGGTTAAGGTTTAAATGTCAGGGCAGGGACCAAAAAGTCATCCCAGATATATGAAGACTTATAGTTGTGAGGACTTAGTGATGTGAGGACTGAAATAGCAAAATCCACCTTAGTTTAAATTTTATTTTCACCCCAAAAAATTCTTCCATTGCTGCAATCCAGATGATTTTTTGTGATGAAACTGATTGGGGCAGAATAGACTTAAATATTATGAATGGCTAGAAAAGAAATGGGGAAAATGGGTATAGTTTTTCAGAGAAATTAAGAGGATGCAGTATGTCAGCCTTCCTGACAGTCCGATTGAGGCACATACTTTACATCCTGACATAGTTTTGTTCAGTCCCATAGGGATTCTTCATGAACAAGAAGTGGAAGCAAAAAGAGAAGAGTCAAGACCTCACTATTTTTTCCTTAGTCACTTGAAGGACCAGTTGCGCCATCCTGGTCCCTTTAGACCTAAAGGGAGTTTCACCAGTGACGTTAACGGGAACAGGATCTGGCCCAGTAGCTGGCTATTTTGGAATTGCTTCTGTCGCCCTCAATGCATTGTTGCCGAGAGTACAGAACATCCTTGCCTTCTGTTTTTCACTCCTTACTATTTCCTTAGAATACTTAGGCAGAGTGACTGTAAATGCTTAACCTTTGTCAATGGCAGACGTTCAACAGAGTTTGGCTGCCTCCCTCTATTTCCTTGTGGACACTGATTTAAAAGTCCATCCAAAACATTTGTTCAGAAGGATATGACTAACATGAGAATCTGTCACTGTGTAAACACAGTGACCAAAAACTATTTGGCAGTGTTTTCGATTGGCTGGCTACTAACTGGGTATTTACATTTAATTTAACAGCACCAGTTATGATGATCTAATGTCACTTAAGTTTTTTTGTGGATAGCTCATCAGATTTTTTTTTTTCATTTTACAATGATTCAGCATAATAATATGAGAGATAAAGAACATACAAAGAAAAGTACATATTTCAGTAAGTAATATAAAATTTCAGTTAGGACCACATTAGGAATGATGTGCTGAGCTCACACCAGAAGAGCAACGCCTGCATTTACTGGAAACACTGCAGAAAGAGTGAGTGAAGTCATTGAAAACAAATCGCCATTCCCTTCCTAAATAGGCTTGGGCTGGAAAATGGTCCTCTGGGTTGTGACCAGATTTAGCCTTAACAGCCAGTTTCCCCCACAAAAACTGAGTAAATTCCCTTGGGAAACCAATCTGAAAAACATGGATGAGAATTTTTGAAAAGAGGAGTGATACATGACTATAACTCAGTCAAAAATGTATCAAAAACCATAAACAATTTTCCATTGTTTGAGCAGTTTCAGAAGAGCACATTCATATATTAATGCTTTTATCACTGCAGTAGGTATAATGTTACACTGATCCAACTGTGTCAAAAGTTATGTGAACAACACCTATATCAGTCCCTAACTGAAATACACGTTACCCACTATCAGGAAAACTATAAAGACTGTAAAGCCTTAATGATACAGATCCAAGTACATATTGATAAGCTTGAAGGGCGTATGATTTGTGTTAACTTTTGTACCTTCTACTAACATTGTTTTCAGAGTGTTGTAAAAGAGTAGAAAACATTGTGCAATAATTGGTATGAAAAAAATTGCTTTTTATTCTCCAACTACTAAAAACTCCTCCTACTAAAGAGGTTATGAACATGTTTGAGGACAAGATCTTTTCTTACCCACTTGAGCAGTATCCAGTTTTTTTGTTTGCAGAAAGAAGGAAAGTTCTCGTTTCCCCACACACACATACCTCAGATCACCCCAACAGATCTGAGGAGATATGAAAAGTCAAATAATGTGGTTTGAGAACCACAGGAATGACAGACTTTTCCATGAGCTTTCCAAATCTAATATTGGCAAAGATAATTCTGTGCACAGAACCATCACCTGGTGCTCAGTACCCTCAGTTTTCCCACATTTTTAATCCTTTATTTTGTTCTTTGATAACCAATGAAAATAATTCTGTGAAATACACTTTCAGCTTAGGTTAGATCTCACCCTGGCACTTTCACTCCTGTGCAGTACATTTCTTCTTCTAAATGTTTTGTTTCACACTGACAAGCACTTAGCTAGAAAGCTCTGAGATGGTATGATAGAATCATAAAAATTAGGAGTCATCAAATCTATCCCCATGCCTTAGGGGAGGAGAAAGCAAAGAGATGACAAAAGACCAGAAGATAGCAATACTATGCTATACAAACGTTTATCTTTACCAGCTAAGTAACTGCAGCTGGGAGCAGTATATATGTTTTGTTTGTTTTTTGGGTTTTTTGTTTGTTTGGGTTTTTTTGTGTTGTTTTTTATTTTTTTTTCCTGACAATTCATTCTAAAAATTGAAGTCTGTTATATAACTTTCTCTATGTGTGTGGTTTTTTTTTTTGTTTTTTTTTTTTTTTTTTTTTTTTTTTTTTTTTTTTTGTTTTTTTTTTTTTTTTTTTTAAATTTACTTCACTCTATAATCCTTGCTTCCTGCTTGGATCACCCAGAGCACAACTATAGATTCTGGGCTCAGTTGCCACTTACAATGTGTAGACACTTCCTTGTCCAAGAACTAATGACAGGCATCTGTGTTGGAGACTTCAATATTTCTAAAATTAACAGGAATTGAGTTTGAGATCTGTGGGGAAATTTGGTAGGGATAATGCGAGGAGAGGAATACAGCAGACTCATACCCTAGTGTGAAGTATATTTTTCCTTGAAATCTCTCTCTCCCTTTCTTTCCTTGGTGGAGCTGGTCAAATCATTTAGTGACAATGAGTCTTCTTTGCCAATGCCACCTTTTCATTATTTCTCCACTCACTGTGATGGCAATAAAAGACTGCTTCAGAGAGAAAAATATTCTCAAGATCTTGCCCTGCAGTGCTCTGGAGATGTGATTAACTTTCCATAGATATAGACAACTCCAAAATCATTCAAAGCAAGAGCCTTGAGACTAGCTGGTAGATTTTGGATGTTTTCCAAGGCAAAAATGAAACAGAAGCATCTGGATATTCTGCATGCACACTGCAGTGGCCGTGGGCTGTCATTCCCAGAGGCTGGCCATGCCTTTCATACTATCTCTGATAGCCCTTCCCAAAGTGGTGTCTATATCTCTCCCATCTCATTCCTCTTACCAACCCGAGCAGTTCTTACCATCCCATCTGGAGGCATTGAGTCAAACAGGCACAGCACTTCCACCATGGTAGTTAACCTGGTTAGAACAAGCTGGGGACTGCTTGCGTGAATTTCTCCACGAATAAATCATATGGGTGGCAAAGATTTCCAGTTTGGATGCCGTGATGAACAGCTGTGGGGAGTAAATATCTCAGCTGGAACAGCTGGAGCTGAAAGAGGATGCATGACTACGTCCTGAGACAGCCAGTGAGTCTCAGACAGCTACGTAACAGGAGCAACTGAGCTGTGCTTATACAATTTCCAGGCGCTTAAACAAAAGTATTACCCTAAAACCTGCCTCAGTCACCATTAAAATACTAGAGCATCTTGCCATCTGTTCCCCAATTAGAAAACAAACATGTCTAATTAACATCTCTCTATTTTCTGGTCCCAGATACCCACAAAAAGAGTAAAAGAAATCTTAGAAGCTGATTGTAGAGAGGAGCTTTAAATATACTCTTGCAAATACAAAATTACTCCCTTAAAAAAATATATAAAGCTTAAAATTTCGCAAGACCTAGTCACAATGCCAAGAACAGCTCTAGTAAATCCAAATGGGCAAGGCTAAATCCAGATGTGTCTTTTTTAGAAAAACCCAAGAAACAAAACAATCAAGAACCCCATGTATGCAAAAACTACACCTATAGAGGCTGAGGGATGCTTATTATACTCTGTTACCAATTTATCTCAAGTTTCAGATGAAAATATCTTGAACAAGGGTGACATCTGATAAACATTTACCCCTTTTAATTTATTAATATTTGTGGGGGATTTTTTTTTTATATTGCAGGCCACGTGTATGATTTGCAAAAAAAAGCAATAGGTTACTATGCTTCCAGTTCTATATTGAACTCTTTCTGATGTCTGAAACATTTCTTGAAACCCTCAACTGCTATAGACTGAGGCTGTAAGACAGTTGGTAACATCAGTCTGATACATCCCATTAGAAAGGCCTGCTTTCCAGCTGCCAATAATTTTCTTATCCTTAATGAACTGGTGTTTAATACTCTGCATTATGTGCCTGTTTCAAATGTTTGTTTGTGTGTCTGTTTTTTCATAAAGAGGAGCTAGTTTAATGAATGAAGTTGGGAAAAAGAAACAAAACAAAATAAACCAGAGGTGGTTTGGTTTGTTTTTGTTGAAGTTAAAGAAAAAAAAAAAAGAAAGAAAAAAGGTAGAGAAGTTGTTTCTTGAAGTTTCTAGTGCTTCATTGTTCAGAGTAAGGTTTTGACTTTCAGAAACACTTAATGCTTGTTTCAAGGCCTGGTTTGGGCATTGCCCACAAGAGCAGCCCACATTTTCATTTAATGCATTTGTTTATGTGTCAGTCTACTATAAAGCAAATCTCTGAAAAACCCTCTGAAAAAGCTTCTGGTTCTCCTTCACAGCTCTTCATAGAAAGGATGACAATCAGCTACCACTATCAGTTTCTGCTTTAAGCCTAGTGGCAGAGGCAGATCTCAATTTTCCAACCCCCTGTTGATTTCAGCAATGTGTCAGCATTTCTCTGTGCAACAGAAAGTCTACAAAGTTTATCCTTTTTCCTCATTTGTTAATTTAAAAACTTAGAAAATTACATTCTTAGGAAATACACAAAGGGAATATGGATGCAATTTCAAGGCATGTAATAAGAATTCAGATTTAAGGTTGTCTTAGTGATCTTAATTCAACCCTATTACACATATTGATACAATAATTAAAATAGTATTTACATCTCATTTTTTTCATGCCAAAGATTGTTTCATATTCATTATATAAAATGTGTATGTTCAGGACTATATAGCAAAAGAAGAATACCTAGAAGAGATACAGGCCAAAGGACTGGGACATGGAATAAGGAAGAGACATACAAAATATGAGCCACCTGATAGGGATAGATGTTTCAAGAAATGGAAAGATATAAATAGAATGAAAATAGGAATTGTGTGCTGAAGACACATACCACTGTGCACAGACATATCTCTTTGCTCCTCTTGATTCTATTTTCATGGGAAGTGATTATACAGCAGATGTAATTGCTGTTTCCTGGTGACTCAGGCATTGGCTCTCCCGCATCATGTTTGCAGACACAAGCCCTTCAATTCAACATTCACTTTCTGTTTCAGAAGGCACTTCAAATGAAGATTTATGTTCAGAAGCATGATGAAACAAATAGGGACAGTTTTCTTTAGCATTATTTGTGTAAAATATTGCCACAGGGACAGAAAAATTACCTTGATCATGAAATAACGTCTGAGATGGATTATATCACGCAGTTCTCTCCCTTTGGCAATGTTTTACTGATGCTCCCTTGAAAACCAGTCAGAATTTACATCCTCTATATGTATACATATTCACATATTATATTCAATTGTCTGTCCTTAACACAAAATACATTTTTTAAACCTGTAAAATTATGGATATAATTTTGCATCTGCACTTAGCTGGTGTAATTTAGGTCCCTGGAACAGGTCGCAAGACTGAACCCTAAATTACTGAGATATAAGATTCATTAGGTAAAAAATGTGTCACTGATGTCATAGCATGTATTTCTTGTATTATGGAAAGCAGAACTTATTGTCCTGTGTCATTTGATACTACGGAGAAAAAAAATACCATTCTTGGTAATAAAATTACAGCAATGCAACATTCTCTGTGTCCCAGCCCTACAATGTCACAAAATTGGTACCTCTTGCCTCTCAGGGTTCCTACTAAAAATTCTTTGTGATGTAAAGCAGGAACTTACAAGATTCACATTGTGCTTTGTGTTCTCCTAATGAAAAGGAGACATCAGGAGCAAAAGAAACTTAATTGAAGCACTCTGCTTTCTTGATTGTTCTTGGGCACCAGAGTAGCCCTTTGTGTGTGTGGATAACCAGGCAGAACATTCCTGAGGCTGCTGAAATTTATGCAAGGTGTTGGACTGATATTTGGCTTTCTCCAGACTCCAGGGGAAGATATAAGTGGCTTAAAGCCAGTTTTGCCTGTTCTAGTGATGAGAGCAGCTCAAAAAAATCCGAAAATCTGGCACTTAAGTATAGAAATTAGAATAATAATATTTTGGGGTAGAGGAATAAATGGATGTCAGGCTGAGCAAATGTGACCCAATAGTGATATACAAACAAAACCCCATCTGCTGGACACTTTGCCAGCCTTTAAGATTTAACACTTTTAGGTTCACAGATTTTAATAAAATACATAGATCATCAGGGCAAGATTAGGGACTGATAACTCAACTGTGACTTGTATTTTGATTTCTTTTTAAAGTCTGGCACTTCCAAATACTAACAGTAAGGTTTCTGTTTTCCTTCACAAATCTGCTTTACTTCACTGTTTGGATTATAAAATGGGGATGAAAAGGTACTGGTGGGATAGCTCTGTACTCCTACCTCTATCTTTCTGTGTGCTGACATTTCAGGATAAACTGTCTTTCCAGAAAACTGCAACAAGAAACACTGCAGTTAGAATATGCTGATTTTTGATGTTCACTAAATGCACAGAAGGTATGTTGTATGGAATTCCTTCCATCTCAAAACCTCTCTTTTTTGGCCATTGACACATGCCACTAACATAACTTACACATATTTTGTGGTTTTGCTCTGTGAAGGAAGTATTAAGCTTTGAGACACTGTAATAAATTTGTTTGGTTTTGATAGAGATTGGCTGCCTGAATGCCACCATTTTTATCAGTTATAAATTGCTCCACAAGCTGTGGGATGAACAACCTTTCGTAGTCAATTTTGACTTAAACGACATAAATAATTTGCAATGATTCCTTCAAGACATGTCAGTTCTTTCTCTTGTATAAATTTGTCTGAAAATGCATTTTCTAATGAATTTCATCATTCTCACTCTAGAGAGTGTTCCTGCAAATGCTTGAAATTTTAGGCTGACTGGTTACCAATTTACATGTGTGGTGGTTTTTCTGGTCGTTATAGGACGGCCAGATGCAGCAGTACAAAGCAAGTCTATGTTTTAAATGTAATATTAATGCTACTGTCAGAGCTTTTTGGACCAGCCCATGGATTCTGGCTCTCTTGTGCTAACAAACCACTCATGAATAGAGACAACATGGTGACAACACTTTGTGATTTCAGCTCATCCACCCTTTCTGGGGACAGAGAGAACCACACTGGGCTTCTGCCTTGTGGAAATTATGCAATCACTGAGAAAGCAATGTGAGCTCCATTTTTCTGAAAAGGATCAGGTTTCTGAAAAGGATCCAAACTGCACAATGATTGAGTGGTCAAGATTACAACAAGGTCATGATAAGGGCTGGACTTAATCCTAAATTCTAGTCCAGTATTGGAAAACCGTACTCTCCTTTAATTTAAACAAAGGTTATTGGAAACATTCTTTCAATTAATACTGGTTGAGACTGAGCCAGCTTTTGCTGCTATTCAGTTTTATGTTTCCTAATCTTTCTATTTTCTCCTTTCTGTAGTGTCTGTCATAGACTTTTCCTATCCTGGGGTGAAAATAATTGAGCAGTTAGCAGAAGTATCAATATCAGAGTTAACCTCTTTTCTGTGGTAAAACGGCATTGTGTTAATCTCCCTAAAAGAGAGATCCTCAGAGTGTCTGAGGATGGTTTTTAGTTAGATATATTCTGAGTCACCCTCTGTGGACCTTTGAGGCATACTAGCCATATCACTTAGAGGTGAAACAGAGAAATGTTTTCACATAGAAAAAAGAGGGAATTTCCCTTATCCAATTTTCTTAATTATTTCTGAAACTGAATGGAGACCAAAGCTATTCCCTGAAATTAAATTCTAAAAAAATTCCATGTTCTAACCCAGACACTGCTAGTTACCAGATACCAGCCTGAGAAATACCATTGGTGAGTGGTACCTGCCCTACTGACAGCTAACCCCAGAGAGCAGTTTTCCTCACTGTAGAAGAGGCACAGATAAGTCTCTTAAGGTACATAAAGTAGATAAAATATTTAAATCCAATCTTCCACCTCTCTGTTGTGTTACTGGTAGGTTTAATCTCAATCTCCTGACTCCTGGATCAGTACAGTTCACTTTTTTGTCTGTGGTAAAAGACTCTCCCTGGTAGACTTCTCCTGGAACTGTACTGTCCTCACAATTTGTGGAGATGATAAAGCCTGATTTTGAAAATTCTCCTGTGCCCTACTACACCTTTGAGTGGCACAGATAGTTAGTGATGCTGGCCTGCTTCCATGGAACTGACACTTTTAGGTTTGGGATTGGGTTTTCTGTATGACATTAGAATAGGAGCCCCTTGCATCTGCTCTGCTGAGAGGTGTAAAAACACCATCATCACTCTTAGAACAAATACTTTTATTTTTCCCTGAGCCTTCTTGGATAACCTTGTACTGAGTAGTTTATTACAGCTTTTCATGTGGATGTCACTCACAAAAAGAAGGGTCGAATAGGAAAACAGTTATTTACACACCTATTTACATCAATCTCTCCCCATGAGGAGACAGGAATTTTCCTGCCCAGTATCTCAGTCAGTTCTTAGAAGACTGGCATTATGCCTGCCGTTGTTGAGGGGTTAACCTGACTATGAGATTCATCCTTCATGTCACACAGCACTGCTAAATATGTCTGTTATTTGAGCTCATTAGATTTGCCAAATGTCTAGATGTTTCCCTGACTCCTAGCTCTACAACATGCCTTTGTCCAGATGACTCATTGATTCATGAAGTCTTTTCAGCTACTTCAGTGTTTTTCATTATTTACTGACCATCAGGCTTTTCTCTTTTTTAAATTTTACTCCCTTCCTCCCCGTGCATCATTGTCCTAGTGAAAAAAAAATCCAGTTTTACCCAAAAACAAAAGTACAAAGAGACAAATAAAATAACACAACAGTGGCTGGTTGCACAGTTTTTAAGAAGCAGGGTGCTTTACAGACCCACACAATGGCAGTGTCATAAAGACAAGCCAAGTGGGCTCCTTTGTGGGTGGTGGGGTGACTTTTCTACAGAATAAGAAAAACAGCTGTGAGATTTTTCAAAGTCACTGTCAGAACTATGTTCTCACAAAGAGGAAAGAGAGAGAAAAGGAGACTAACAGAGAAAACATGCAAAGACACCACTTAAAGAACAGGTGTTTCATGACAGGTCAGAACAGAGCAACCCAGCAGAAAAAGAACTGTGACTAGGCATAATAACATCAGCATGGAAAGTGTTCAGCATTTTTCCAATCACAATCATTCTTCTGCTTAACTGATGCTGGCAAACAAGCCTGCTGCAACCTTTTAGGTACAGAGGATCAATGAACAATTAATGGTGCCACTGGATACACTGTGATGCACAAAATAACTTTTATTATGTCCCCAGAATGGCTGTAACTCCTGTTTCCCTTAGTGCTAGAATCAGGAGTTCTCTATTCTGCTTATCTCTGTAAAGCAGAATAAAAACTTGGATCAAATCTGGATGTCAGCATTTGAGGTCATTGTGAACTGAAAGAACCAAGGGCACACCCAGTGTTAAAAGAAACATATTGATTCGGTCTCTGATTTTTTTTTTTTTTTTTTTTTGTCCAGCATGATGCACATGCTAAGCAAATCAGGAATGACTAATGGGGTTAAATGTGATCATGACCATATCAAATATTGGCTCAGAGTCGCCCTTTCTGCACTAATCAGATTTCACAGTATTAGGAGTAGAATTTGTTTTAATTTTGCCGTTATCCCTTGAGATACATACCTGAGTTAGGCATGACAGTTGGAGCCATGAGGTTGAATCCTGTGTCTCACAATCAAAATTTGGTGCTTTAGCCAGAGTCTAAGACAGATACGAGGTAGCTGTAAATACCAGCCACATAATGTCTGTGAATCTGTCATTATATCCAGAGAAATGAGAAGTTAAATACTTGCTAATTTCTTGTTGACAAGATTGATCAGTTAGAAAGTAACTAGATGCACCGAGCAACATACAACCAAGAAAAAAATGGACCTGAGCTATAAGCCACTTCACAGCTCTGAATTTTGGGCTGACCCAGGAATAGAGCAAAAATTCAAGCAGACAAGCATGCCATAATAATTACCATTTTCCAGGCATGTGCTATTAGAAGCTCACAGTCAGCAATAGCCCAATGTTTCCCTGCTGGTCTGTACTTAACAGAGGTTTCCCCCACTGTCATCCCAGCCAGAACATTTGAGGAGGACAGAATAAGGAAATAGGAGTCAACTTAGAGGGCAAGGGTCTGTGCAAGTATATGCCAGCTCTCTAAATATGCAGGCCATGATGTGTACTAGGCACACATTTTCATCCCTGCCTCCTACTGATCCCAGCTGCTGATGCAGTTGTTCCTTAATGCTGAAAACTAGGATGCAAAAGGACAGTTCAAACTCACTGCTGTCTTGACCATGCAGTTTTGAACACACCTCAGCCCTAACAGCACTCTCCTCTCTGAGAAAGAGAGAAGAATACTGTGCTGCTGAAAGTTTGGGAGGGCAATAGTTAATCCTATGGTCACAATTTCTCTAAAATCAGTTGACTTCTGCTATGTCTGAAATGCTATTTTAGTGCTTTAAACTTCAGGCGAACTTCCAGCACAGACACTCCTATATCCCAGAAGGCTGATTTAAGTGCATATATGTTTAAAGCCTGGAGAAATGGCATTTAGTTCACTGTGCCCTGGATCCATTGCATAAAGGATTAGGGATTTTATCCTCAAAACTGCTACTGCTCTTCACCCATAAGCAAACTTTTTTGACATTGGGGAGTTTATCTTAGTCTAACAAATTTATTACTTTTTGGAGAAATGACCAAACTGTACAATATTTAGCACAGACTACAGATCTATGGAGTACTACTCAGTCTTCTCTTAGCCCATTCGCAGTTTAAGTGTGAATTAAAAAAATAACTACAGTATCTTCAAAAAAGACTAGGTGACCTTTAAATTAAATTAACTCCCAATAGCCATTTAGGTTCATGACTGGCTCAGACTTCCACTGTGATGTAAATTCTCAAATATTTTAATTACAACTGAGAAGCAGGATCCTAACTCAGTTTCTTCTGAAAATTTTATCTGGGAACTGATGAACAACATGAGAGTTTAATCTAAATTGTCAGTCTGAATTTACATCCTTAAGTGGGCAATGTTTCACACTTAAACTACTTTTTTTTTTTTTTCAGTAAAAACCAAAAAAATTGGCTGATTGATTCAATAAGGGAAAAAACCAAACAACTGCATCTCTTCTGAGTGGTGAATAAAAAACTGGCACCAAGGATCTCTAAGGATTCCCAAATCTGATGGCATGATACAGAAGGATGGAGTAGCTAGTGCCACAGCCTTTGGAATCCAGCTGCCTTCTGGGCAAGATTGGTTTAAAAGTGTTACTGGAAAATTTTTCTCTGTGATCAATGTCTCTTTACTGCTCACTTCCATCCTGGCACTTTGAGCTTAGCTTGATAATACTCAAGGAACTTCTTGTTGTGCATGGGGCAATTCTCTGTGTGCCTTTATGAGAATGACGCAGCACTTGGGTGAATGAAGTTTCTCCTCAGTGTCACAATCATCAGTCTCTGGGGAAAAGCAGCATGGGTCTCTCAGCTCTCCCAAAAAGTATTTTATCACTAGCCAAACTTGCTAGCAGAAACGGAAGTACTTTATTCCTTTTAATCTTGATTACAGTGTAACATGCATTTTTATATCTCTCCCTCTCTGTAGGACTTCTTTAGCATAAATGAGCATAAGACTGCTGAAGATAAAGGGATGCAGCTTCCCACTACTCCATATTAATCTCACAGAATAATAAACTAACACATTGTCATACTACAGCATTTTTAGAGATGGAATTCCTATCTACATGAGTTTGGAAATGAGGTACCTTCTGACAGTTGGGATATAGGAGAAACTTCTGAATTTCCTATTCATGGCATGTCTGTGCTGGGTTGTAATTAATCAAAAGCACTTATGTCATATTTAGAAAGGTTTATGCATCTGTTTCTCTAATGTACACCAAAGATGGTTCAGTCAATGATACTCTGGTTTTAAATGCAAATAAAGAAATAGTGGAACCATGAAACGACAATGTACAATTTATATTCTAAAGAATCTATGGTGTTTGACATATGGGTAATAAGAGAGATTTTCTTATCCTGAAGAGCTATAGGGCCTAACTGGAAAGGGAAACAATTTTCTACATGGTGAAGTGACACACAGAAAATATGACTCTTCCAGTGTCACCAACAAAAAATCTGGAACAGAGACAGGCACAGCACCAACCTCAAGGAGAATCTTTCTCCTTGCGATTTTCTTTTGTGTGGCATTTCTCTCCAACCAGTTTTCAGGAGAGGTATTTTGACTCTTTCACGCCCTTTTTCATTGCCCATTTCTGGCAAAACTCCATCTTGCTGCCTATTTCTTTAACAAGAGCATAAGGACGGCCACACTGGGACGAGGCTGAGGCTCATCCACAGGGAATGATGGTAGAAGGGTGGCTCTTTATTGGTATCAGATGCACTATGCTCTTTTATGAAATGTGATGGAGTCCAATGGGGAATAGCTGTTCTGTGCATAGGACACTAACCCTAATCTGCATAATTTTTTAGGGACTAGATGGAAGAAAGATACTGCCTGAATGTTCTATGCAGAAATAAATGTCAAGGTAGCTAAAAAGGGGAGGGAAGTAAGGAAAGAAGAGAAAAAAAGAAGTTTGCATTTTTGAGAGGAGCTATTTTGGGAACTGTTTTGGCATATTTCCCAGTTTCTTGTCCTGGGTCCCTGGCAGTCAGTTTA
Source organism: Chamaea fasciata (assembly GCF_029207755.1). Taxonomy (NCBI): domain Eukaryota; kingdom Metazoa; phylum Chordata; class Aves; order Passeriformes; family Sylviidae; genus Chamaea; species Chamaea fasciata. The sequence goes on along the minus strand of NW_027094086.1, from coordinate 10,113,531 downwards.
ATTAGTTTTTCTCTGTACAACTTCTGAAACACTGCAATTATGATTTGTGCCTGGTAGGTCATTAATTTTCTTCCTGCCCATTTTAATGCACAGCCTCCTCAGAGCTGGCAAAAACAAGCTCTAGCACATGATTCATATTGATTGATGGTTATCTTTCATCTGACGTAACAGGTGAGAAAAAAAAGGACATGGATACAGGAAATGCTATAGGAATTTCTGAGTGAAAGACAATTAAAATTATAGTGAAAAGATTATCCTTCAGTACTGCATTAACCATCAGCAAAGCCTCATTGTGGCAGATGTTTGAAACTACCATATTTTGTCTCAAAAAGAGCTTAGCTTCCATCATCATCATAATTTGGATGCCATTTCCACTAAAAACAATTTTCAGAAATCACATCAGTAGGTGTGATGGGTCCTAATGACTTCGAGAATTAAGTCTAAAAGATCAAGGCAGGCAAAGGGCTTGGTGGGCAGCTCTGGGAAGTGGACCAGTTTGTTCCTCATGCAGGTAACACGTGGGCTAGAGCAAACAGCTTTTCAAGTCCTACTACAAAATTATGTCTTTTTATTTTTCCTCTGGAGAGAGGAAAATAGCCTTTTTTTTACTGGACTCTCAGGTCATCCCTGTGGTAAAATTACCTCTCTAAGGTTCTCAGCTGATCTGCCTGGCTTGACTTTGCACCAAGACTTAAGGTTCATGCACTGCCAGGACACAATGTGACACGAACCAGCATGGTAAGAGGGCACCTCACAAGTTCATGAGCCACATCCTTCTTTCTAATTGTCTTAGAAATGAGACATAGTGGTGAAGCTTAAACTCTGAGTCAAGGTATTGGTTACTATTTCCTACCCAGATGAGTCCATCTCTTTTACCAGATCATCCTTCCTTGGATCTGTGCAGATGGGGATTTATCAGTATCAGGGCTTCTATTGCAGGCTGTTATTGCCAATACAATGTCTGCTGTTTCTCAGGTTGCCCTTCTTTTCCCTTCTTTCAGCTCATTCCTGTGAGATCTTGCTTATCTAGAGTACTTTACTGCAGGCAGCTATGAGGCATCCAAGTCCTGCTAATGGCAAGCAAAAAGTTGAATTTCTTGGTCATATAAAACCAGTGAAAAATGTAAAATAATTAACTTTATCCCTAGACACCAACATATTTATCCTTCTAGCTGAGGCCTGCTTTATCAGAACAGCATGGAAACAAATTCTCATTATGCTGATGGAAGGCAGATTCTCTTTCCCATGTAAACCATGTGGAGCAGCCCCTTGCTTTTGATGCCATATGTTTTCATGATCACAGTGATTTGCTCTGGTTTGCTTTCATTTACCTCCTAGAAATATGAGAGTCAGGGGAACTGGTAGGTGCTGTATTTGCTTCTGCTTTGTTGATAGCTCTGTATATTATTCAAATCCATGTATTTATTCCCAGAGGAGAAATATCATTAAGGTATTGTTAATGTTGACAATATATCACTCCTTAGAGTTAGGTGATTTATTTATTTGTTTGTTGTTATAATAGAAGAAGCCAGTCCTTTGGAATATTATATGCTTGGGAAACTCTCGGTTACATGTTTAAAATAATTTTTTTCAGTAGGTTAATATAGTTGTGCATGTTTTATCTCTGAAACAGAGACTCCTTTAGCTTTCCCATATAGTTGTCTGCCAAGGACACGGATCACACCAGGATATTCAGTCTTATTGGGATTGTGAAGAGGGAGAAAATCTGACTGCTTTCAAGGACACAAGAATAAAACTTTGCTGGGTGGACCATAATTTCTTCCAGGTATAAACTGATATATATCAGTTCCACAAACAGAGCTCTTTGTGACTGATTTGAAACAAAATTATAATTATATACCAATGGGATATATTTATTTAATAACCTAAGCGTGGGCAACAAAAATGTTTCAAAACCATCTCAGCTCATTTCTTTAGTGTCTGAGCAATTGGCATTTTGATACCTTTACAACACCCCTGGAGAAAGGAAAGGACTCACTGCGCTTTTTATAGGTGAAAAGCTGAGTCAGAAAAAGCAACTGGGATCATGTTCATGGTGACCAAAAGGAAAAGGTACAGCTGAACCAAGACTGGAAGCCAAATCCTAACTCCACAGCAAGGGTGCTGTCTTACCCATCTGAGCAGCTGACCTTTGAAATACCCTTCAGATGAGGAGTTGACCATGCTCAGCTGCAAGTCGGTGCCCTGGGTTTCAAGCCAATCTCCAGAAATAATTTTTTTTTGTATCCAGGTTTTTATTTGAGTTTGCCCATTTCCTGTCCAAACCCTGTCAGTTTCAAGAGAAACCTCTTTGCCTAAACTATTCTCTCCTTGACTTTAAGTGAACACTTTGCCTGCCAGACATTGATCTTAGATCAGTCTTTCCTTGCCAGCCCTTCAAATCCGTTGCTGTCACCGTGGCATCTTATTTCCATATTGTGTCTGAGAGCGACAGCAATTATTTCCCACTGGAACTGACTTCAATGTCACTACAGTGATTAATCAGCAAAGGTTACTATGAGAGAAAGTATTGGTCTTCCTTTTCCATTGGTGCAGGAAAATGCCAGATCTTAGCAGAGCAGTGCCTTGGGGATGGCTGCATTACTTTTCCAATGAAAGGCTCTGCGCAAGTCAAACCTCCCAGCCCCCATGCTTCCTTCCCACTTCTCTCTTCCTAAAACACACACTGAGGTTTAGTATAAAGTTAATTCTATAACCCAGGGTGCTTTTTTTTTTTTTTTTTTAATGTTACTGACCTTCCATTTCCTTGTCAGTCGACACCAAGCAATTCCCCAGATGGAGAGAAAGATTTCCACTTTGAATATCCCTGAAACACATTTAGAGCCAAAGGCTTTATCATGGGAATAAAAGCACTGAGGTTCTCACAGCTGGGAAGATTTATACAGCTGAGCCTTACCAGCTTAAATGCCTACAGACAGAAACAGCTGAGCTATGTATTATTTCTTTTCCTCCAACTTGCAAGGGAGATGAAAAGCACAGAGGCAGCCGGCAGATAGCTGTGACTGACAAGGGAGGGGCAGGGCTGTCTACCCATAGTTGCTGCACTGGCATTTTTAACAAATAATTTCAGCTCCAGAGGTGAGGGGGCTGGGGCTGACATGACTGCCCCAGCCAGGAGGAGCTGCCCTTTCAGTTAGGGCACTCCAGTCTGTGCTAGTCAGGGAGGAAGGGAGCTGATGCCTGCCAGTGAGCCCCAGGGGAAAGGTGTTCAGAGGAAGATGCACTGAGCTGAGTGCTCTGCACAGCAGAATTACCGTTTGCAGTGTGTGTTAAAACAGAAGCCAAGCTGTCTCTGCTCTTCTCACCATAACAGCAGCAGTATTTTGTTCTTCAAAAAGTGAGGGCAGACCTTAAAGAGATTAGTCTGACTCCCACAAAACAGTCATTCAATGGCCATGCTTCCCCTGGAGAAAAACAGGAAGGGAGATTCCCAGAGGCTCAGCTCGCTGTCCATCCACACATGCTTACCTGACTGAAGTGACCTGCAGACTCCTGTGGCCAAAGGTGAGCAGAGCAGCCCTGAGCTCAGCAGCCACGGCAACATGAGCAGGTCTGTGCCCCTGAGCATCCATGTCCTGCCTCTAACATGATCCTGTTGCCCTGCATCCGCACTGCCTCTGCTGTTAGTTGTCCTTCATGTCACCTGAACCCTGGAGATGTGGGTTCCACTCTGTGGTGTGCATGACTCCATCACCTCTCTCACAGCCCTCAGCCATGACTCTAATTAAACCACACCCAGGTGCCTTCCTGACAGAGGGGGTGGAAGAGGCTTAAGAACAGGTAGAGCTCAGTCTGTATGGGATCCTGTGTCCACCCCACAGGGAAGATAAAAAACCTTCCAAATCCATGTACCCATGCTGTGCTCCTTGTTGCTCCTGGTTTTCCCAGCTGGACAGCCTGTGGTCTGGCAGTGCATTATGTCTCTCAGAGTTCCCAGGCAGGCTTGACATCCAGCATCCCTTCAAGAAAATGGTAGCTGTGAGCCTGGGGCCATCTTTTCCTTATTATAAAAATGGAAACTAAATTGCTTAGATTTTAGGAATGCCAGTGAACTGCTATCAAAAGGGTGAGAATGGTCCCTATACTTGTAAATTATTGGAAGAAGAGAACTGCATTTTCTAAATGTTGCCAGTAAATCACCATGGGAGGAGGAAAATAATTCAACAAACCTGGATATTGATTAGAAATGTCTTTTAGCAATAGGGAAGAAAACAGAATATCCTAAAATTAAGGGGTCTGTAAAACAATTTAAAAGATTGTATTGTCAGTAATAATGTATCTAGTGAGTGAAGTGCTCAGAAATAATCAGTGTCTCTGCTTGTCCAGCCTGAGGGACCTGATAGGGGGCCTAATTTACAATACCAGTAAAAAATCTACCCTTTGAACACCAGGTTACTGTGAATACTCAAAAATCACTCATTCTGCAAAACTTATGTCATCATGCCTGCCTGTCAATATCCAATTGTTGTCTTATTCTTAAGTGCAATTTTTCTTGGGATCTGGACTACGAAGAAATGTCTAACAGCTGTTAGTTACGTTACTTAACACAAGAGCCACCCCTCAGGGTCAAAACAAAAGTCCATTTACCTTAATAACCCATTGTTCACAATGACTGTAAATAAGAAAAGAATGGGGTCATCGGGACTAGACACTAGATTTAAAGGCTTTTCATCAATTCATATCTTGTGAATTTATATAGAGCATAGAGATGCTTTATGGTTGCCTGTACCCTTCTGCTAGCTCTCTGCTTAAATTTTGACTGCCCTTGAGCACTGGAGGGATGTTTTATTGGGCATTGCACTCAGCATTTTCCCGATCTTTACCATGACTGAGTATAGCTTAAGTAAACCCTTGGCTGTGCAGATACGCTTTCTGTCTATACTGTTTGGCATACGTACTGGATCTGCCATTTTTTCCCTCTCACTCAGTCTTATGAGACTTCCCTATAATTTCCCAGTTGTTTCCTAGGTTTCATTACATTTGCATTACATTACATTTGCAGGTTTTGTCACATAGCTCTTCACCCTCTTTTTCTACTGCTTTGTATGTGCTTTGAGAGCATGGATCTCTGTGGATTTCCACCGTGAGTTCCTTTCAGTTGTATAAATTTAGCATTTATCCCTAAGTTTTCCTTTCCATCTTTTAATTTGATTCAAGTTGTAATGATGATTTGTTCCTTTGTCTTGTGAAAATTTATTTTTCTTCTAAGACTGTGCTGAAGGGCCTCACGAAAAGCTTTTCTAAAATAAACGTCATTATTTTAGCTGAAGCATCTTTTCCACTATAAGCTTGGTGGTTCTCTCCTACCCACGTCTACTAATTCAACTTTTCCTCTTGTTTCTACTGAGTTGACTATGAATTATGACAAAATTTATCCCTGAACCCTTTTTAAAGGTGACTGTAGCATTTCCCATCTTTCCTAACTTTGATAACAAAGCTTATTTATGCAAAATGAAACATACTGTAGCTCAGCAATTTCACAACTGAATTCCTGAAAACTCATGAATGAATGAATGAGTGAATGAATGCTGTCAAGACCCAAGGTCTCGTCTCTTCTATTTTATTCAATTGTCCTAAAATTCTTCCAGCAAAGCTTCAATATCAGACTGTCCCTCAGCTTTACATTCACCAAAATATCTCATATACGAGAGAACCTTTTCTACGCAGGACAGCAGCACCATTATCTGAAATGGACAAAGGCTCAAGTGCTCACTCTGTGAGTTATTGGTAGCTTCCAGATCTTTTGGAAGACAACAAGGATTAAAGTTAGTAAAAACCACAGAATAATCCAGATTAATTTTTTGTTCTCGTGTGTGTGTGATGGCCTAGAGAAGAGTCTTGTTCCTTCCTTTTTCCCCTCAGTCATGACATCTGACTGATGTTTTCATCCACAAACTCTTCTCAGGGCCCTCAGGCTCCAGTGACCTCTATCTTTACTGCAAGGACAAGCCCTGTCCTTGACCTTTCCTGCAGTCACCAGGAGGTAGATTTTACACCACAGAGGCACAGCCAAAGTGCAGATAACCGTTGGTTATCCAGTAATCCCAGTTTTGGAAACTGGCATACTCCAAATTGTGATAGCCAGGAAAATGAGAGCAACTGTCCTCTCCCTCCAATGTTTTAGTATGTTCCAATAGAATCAAGATATGTCTGAAGGGGACCATAAGAGAGACTGTTTAGGGATGGGGAAGAATCATAGCCCTCTCTCAGTGCAGCAACCTGGGCAGGGCAAAGTGAGGACTCACTTTAGGGCTTGGGAGTGGAAAGAGCCAACAGTGCAGTGAAAAGAGGGAGGGAAAGGAAAGGGAAAGCTACAGACCTATAATCCCTCCTTTGGGTGAAGAATTGGAAAATTCAACTGTGCTGTATGTTATTCTGCATTTTTTTATGTCTTGTGAGTGACTGAACCTCCCAGTGCAACACAGCCTCACTCCTGAAAGCATTTCCCTCTGTCTTCAGAAATTCCAGTCCCAGACAGACAAGATCTATTCCCCTGAAGAATACCATCATGTAGGTGCCAGGTGTATTTTTGTACTCTGTGTGGAGAGTTTTGCTGCCTTGCAAGCTCCAGCTGCATATCCTTGGCTAGTCAAATTTTGTTGACTTGTACCAGCCCAGAGTCTAGCCTGAAAATGCTAAAAAATGCTCTGTGCTAATCCCATGTGACCTCCAGTGGTGTCTTTGGCTTTGTGGATGCCTTTTCTTGCCTCTGCAGACACTAAATAAGGAGGCAGAAAAATGGCAAAACTAAACTAAGAAGTTTGACTGAAAAGCCTATGCTTGTAAAAAAAAAAAATTCAGAAACTTGCTGTCTCAGCTGTAGACTTCAAAGGGTAATGACACTTTAAGTGATCATAAAACATGTGATTACTATTAAGCATTTGGAAAGTTGTAAAGATGAGTGAATTAAGTTCTGGAAGCACTGAAAATTATAAGGCATCTTAGTTAATATTCACAAGATTTGGGAAATGTAGTTTCGTTTACGAATAACGAACAATATCTATCATTATTTAGTGTTCATAAATGATGCAGATGCAAGGAAAAACTTTAAAGTCCTGAGTCTTCAGCCCCTGAATAAAATTAACTTAACTTAAAAGATCATTAACTGCTTATAGTTGAGAATTTGCTCAGGAAAAATACACAACTCTGGAACACTCTGGCACTTTGTGTCTATGGATGCAGCAGTACCTGTATACACACATCTGTTGTTTCTGTGTGATACCTCATCTATGAGTTCGCTTTAATTGTAGATATAATAGAGATCCTCATTCAGGCTTTCTGCCTACCTTCTATTTCTCAAAGAGAGAATCCTCTCCAGAGTTAAATGACATTTTATCTTACACTTCTCTTTAGGGAGTTGGGGATGGGTGGGTGGAAGAAGGAAGTCACAACTCCAGGTTACCTCTAATTCCAAGAGGGTTACTCCTTCACTTTGTAGCAAAGATACCAAGAGTTCTTAGGGTCTTTCAATGCCTTCACAAATCTTCAGCAGGGTCAGAAGCCAAATTGTGGCTCCACTAGCAGAGTCCACTGTTGCATGGAGGACCAACAGGGCAAGAATGGAGGTTGGTACAAGTGACTGCTAATTTGGGAGGACACTACAGGGTGACCACTCAGCTCCAAAGCTGGGTGCACTGGCTCTGCTATAAGGGTATATTATGTACCATATTCTGCCCATTCTGACTATGGCAGGCCTCATGGACATGGAGAGATCGTCTGAGATTTATCAGATGTATTGCCTGTGCTGGTGGTAATATGAGAACTTCAAGCATTGCTCCTTAACATCATAGAGCTAATGAAGATCAACCTGTGGTAGCTGAAAATTCCAGCAATACTGAGATTACAGATAGAACAAGGAGTGGGAAAACATGCAGGAATGTTTTCTCAGGCTGGGAATATAGGAAATAAGTGCTTGTGAATTTTTTTAATATGGAATTGTTGGCAGCTGCACATTTTGATTTTACTTATAGACGCAAAGAGATTTTGTCTGAATCCCTTCTAGGTCTGAAGCTTAATGTTAAAGTATCTTGACTCTAGGACATAAGACAAAGAATGTCATTGTTTATTCTTTGATGTTCTAAAGCATCTTATTCTTCAGGGATCTCAACATGCTGTACACACATTAATTAAAGTCCATAGTACTCCTAAATCATTTGCTATTATTCCCAGTTGATTGATGGAGAAGCTGAGATGAAGAGAGATTATACAGTGCATTTTCTAATGTGGGAGTATGTGAAATTAGACCCATGAAATTCATGGTTCAGCAATTAAAGGGAAGCAATATGATATTTTTCACATATACTGAAAAACCTCTATGTTCCACTGAAGCAACACTAAAACTTGAATTTTTGAGACCTTGGTGTCACAATGCTTAGAAAACTGCAAGAACTTTTTGAGGTGCAGGAAAGCTAGTCTGTGTGGCCATCTTCAGCAGGTACCCCTATGGTATCAAGTTCACATCTAAATCCAAATATGCCCATGATTCATAGTTATTTGGATTTATATTTTTCAATTGAAGGTATTTGAAAAGAAAAGCAAACCCCAAAGCAATACAGGCAAAGCTGAACCTGTGAAGCCAACAGGTACAATCAGGCAAAGCATGATTCCAAAACAGCTATGACAAGAAGAATCAAAAATTGCACTGGTGAACATGGTAAACTGAGTTGCAAATCTTCATATTTTATATTGGAAGAAATTAACAGGATAGGTTTTGGTCTCACTCCATCTCTAATATCTAAGAAGTAATTTTTAAAAGTTTCAGTGAAGATTGATGACCAGTTTTTGTCTATTTATTTTTACACAGGGTAAATTTTCTTAAATGACTAAGACACAACCTTCTCAAAGGCAGATTTAATCCTGTTCTCTGAAAAACTCCAGGCTTTGGGAACTCCATCTTCCTCTCCATCTGATGTACGCACTGATGCAACTTCCTCCTTTTTCTCTGGTTCCCTTCTCAAGTGAGAGGCATACCTGGCTGATGGATCACAGTGTAACTCGGACCATCTGAAATCAAAATAAAGTTGGAAATAAACTATATTTGAGCTAATTGCTATTTTGTATTTTGCTTTTTCATTGGGCTCCAGCATTCCTGCCTTGCAGCATCCCAGACTTGGGCCCTCCAGAATGCCCCTGGAGCCCTTGCTCAATTTGGGGCTTTGCAAGGAAGTTGGATCAACACAGAGTGGAGCTGCTTCAGCTCTCAGCCCAGAGTTTCACAGGTTTTGCCCAATTAGTTTAGAAAGATGCAACGGCCCCATCTCCCAAAGCAAGCTTATGCTACAGACCATGGAGCCAGTGGATCTCTACATGCAACCAGGGTATTTTGACGGCTCAGAGGCACAGAATAGGACTTCTTACTGGCTGCTTTCTGATTGTAAAAACATAACTCTCACTATGAGTGGGAATATTTAGAATAAGCTGATAATTTAGAATAAGCTGGCACAGAGAAACATTCAGGATCTGAAAAGAAACTTGACTCATATTTAGAGTTGCCATTGCAGTCAGCTGAACAAATAAAAAAAAAAATCTGTTTAAGCTTAATAAACAGGATGTAACTTGTTAAGCCTTTAAAAAATACCTAAGCAAGCCAGTTTTTTGAATTCTATTTCTGTCTTAGCTACTGTCTTGCTCTGTGACCTTGGCATGCAATTTCCCTCCCTTGTCTCTCTGTTCTGCCGCCCACCACTTTTCTGTCTTGCCTATTTATGTTTTCTTTTGCTCTCAGTATTCAAGTTTATTTGTTCTGTCAATTGAATCCATTCTATTATTCAGGGAAGAGTGTACTGTAAAGCATTTTGTCATCCAAAACATTCCCTAGAATATCAAAATTGAAAGTAATGGAAAGTAAATAAACATTCACAAGCCATTATTTCCACATGGAGCTAGAAACTTATTATACCTGGCTGCCTGACAAGTCTGTCAGTCAGTAACACTTATTTCTCCTCACAGTTGGCTGTGCCACAATGCTCCTCTGAGTTCATTTTTCCAAAGCCTAAATGGATGTATATCCTCTGCAGTGCCTCATAGTCACATTAAAGTTTCACTTTTAAAATGACCAGAAGGTCCTCAGATGGTCCCAGTCTGCATCCTAAGTGCAGTAGTCTGGGATATTTGTGTTTGTAAATCCAGAAATCCCAGCACAGGGCAGGGGGGAACCAAAATGAATTGTTCCTATAGGACACGTTTGAGAGGAGAATCTGAAATGTTACCTCTGCAGCTCAGACTTTCCACCTCTAATATTTTGTGATTCACAGCCCAAAGCTGTTTCCTAAACATGTAGTATTAAGTGATCAGGCTGAGTACCAAGGAAATGAATCACTTTCCCCTTTTGAAAAGCAGCTGCCCTGTGAGGGGAAGAAGAGGTCATGGCTGTCTTCTACATTGTTCAGTGCTCAGACACAGGGAGATCTGCATTCAGCTCACTCCAGCCTGACATTTTTTGGGTCAGGTCCTGAGCACCAGGATATTCCTACTCACCATCCTTGCGAAAGTAGTGGTGTGCAGAAAAAAAGGGCAAGATTCAAAGGGCCAGAAGCAAAGAGAGAATGACAGAGGGCATCCCTGTGACTTAGAGCTGAGTACTTTTTGTTGGACAAAAATGGTGCATTCTGGTCTGTGTTGCTAAAACATCTAAAGTGCTGTGTAGGAAGAGATATTAGACACAATCCATAAACAGACCTGAATTATCACCCTTCCCTTAAAGGGTTTTTAACTGCTAAAGCCTCAAATATACTTTTTACTATTATTTCTAGTTTGTTGGTTTTTTTGGTTTTTTTGGGGGGTGGAGGCTGTTTGTTTTAGGTTTTTTAAACAAGTAGTTCTAAAATCAAAGCTCATGTTTTGGTCTCAATACCAGGTTCTCAATGTCTGAGCAGCCCTGCCTCATCAGTGACCCCTTTAGCTCTCAGTTCCTGAATACAAGCAAAACTTACACGTGCAAGAGAGCACCCAGCCAGAACAAGACAGAAGAATCTGAGAGTATTTTAAGTGTTTTACTGACAAAAACATTTGTTTCCATTATGCCTCAGGCAAAGAAGTGATCAGCCAGGGTTTTATGGTGTCAGCACCATAATTCTATTTAAATGTACTTTAGGTCCCTTATTCTTTTTTCAGTGTCTGATAATCTAGTACATTCAGCTTTGCTTCTGCAAGTGGCCATGGCAGAGCAGGATAGTGAGTTCTGACAAGACTCGGAACACAGTCAATCAGGCACGTGAGATGAAAGGTTGCAGGTAGTCCCAAAAATTCTCATTCCAATGTGAGTTCTTTGGAATTCAAGGATTTTAGATGCCTGATGGGGTATGGTCAGCATGAGAGGGAGGACACATGTTCTTATGTTCTGATATCAGATTTGGCTTGTCTCAAGCTAACCTAGATGCAAAGCACACCAGGTAGTCTGGTTGCAATTCTATTTAGAAGAAGGTAAATAAATTAGCTATAGCTTGTCTCTGATTTAAGACTGGTTGGTTTTTTTTTGTTTGTTTTATTTTTTTTTTTTTAATGTATAAAGTTTAAGGATTTTACTGTTGGGAGTTTGTGATACGGGGAGAGGCAGGGGTACCACTGGTGGATGAAAAATACCCATCAGCATGGGAAGGATACTGGGAAAAATATTCAGAGTACAATGCTCCTGCAGTCATGCTCCCCAAACCACTCTCTGCTTTCATGAAATCTCCTGACACCTTTCCATTAAGCTGAGATGGGTTTCTGTCAGGTGGACAGAGAAAAAATGAAGGACTTTTATTTCAGGGAGGTTTCTTTGCGATTTCTACTCCAGAGGTTTTCAAGTTGTTGTGGACTGGACCTCTAAGATAGAAGGAATATCCACAAGTATCTATGAAAGTGGATACTTGTCTCCACAAGTACCAATGAAAAATTAATCCACCAAAAATGAATTAATTATTTAGTTACTCTAGTCTCTAGTTTTGTCCATAGCTCCATCAGAAGATCTGGTAATCAAGCACACTACCCTTGTCTGTTAACACAGAGGGACAGAAGAAATCAATCCATCTACTGTAAGTTGCTACTCTACTATCTTAGCTTATTTTATCAAATATTTTCCCATGCAAAGGGATGAAGTCTGCAATATTTTATGCAATGGAGCTGTTCTTTACAAGAAGGATTTAGGTTTGACAGATAGGACACCTCTAGCTCTGTGACATGATCTGCATTAATCCATCATGACACAGATGTAAATCTTCAGAGTTACAATGCTCATAGGGAGGACTAAATCCTCTGCAACAAAAGTGGAGAGAAGTAGTGAATCAATACCAAGAACAGATCTGAAGAAAAGGCTCAGGGGTCACCTTATTGCTTTCTACAACTACCTGAAGGAGATAGCCAGGAGATAACCAGGTGGGGGTTCATCTTTTTCCCCAAGAAATGAGTGATAGGACAAAAGGATATGGCCTCAAGTTGCACCAGGGGAGGTTTATATCAGGGAAAATTTCCTCATGGAAAGGGTTTTCACGAATTGGAACAGGCTGCCCAGGGGCGTGGTGGAGACACCATCCCTGCAGGTGTTTAAAAGATGTGTAAATGTGGCACTTGGGGCCATGGTTTAGTGCTAGTTTAATGATTTGACTCGATGACATTCAGGGTCTTTCCCAGCCTAAATAATTCTGTGGTTCTGTGATTCCATGATTTTAGCCATGTCAAATTACACCAGTGTGGATGCACCTCTGTATTGCTTTCTTGTACCTTATAACCTGCATTCCTGAAAATCCTTGCCCATGCACTGGTTAGGCTGGTGGGATGGATGTGGCTGATAGCTTAGTTACTGCCATATGGATCACAACTGGAGGTTCTACAACTTGCTAATGACCTGTCTTAGCAACAGTCTGCCTGAAAAGATGAAGAAAGGAAATCTCCCTTTATTTGCCTGCTAAGCTTTAGGTTGGCAAACACTTGTTAACATACGTCACCAGCTTTGAAAAGACATGGTTTATTTAAATGTTAATTACTGCAACACTTTGGGGAAAATATTTGTTGATACAAGAGCTGTGTAAATAGTCAAGTGTTGAGAGGCATTGCCATTCAAAACCTAATGATTTATAGCCAATAAGAATCAAGAAAAGTCTACAATATGAAGGACCTCTCCTTGCTTATGGCTCAGTCCAGGCCCACAGAGATCTCCATTGATTTCACAGAATCACAAAATTGATAGGGTTGGAAAGGATCTCTGGGGATCACCCAGTGCGATCCCTCTGCCCAGGTAGGGTCAACTGGAGCAGGTAACACAGGAATGCATCCAGATGGAATTTGAACGTATCCAGAGAGGGAGACTCCATGACTCTGAGCAGCGTGTTCCAGGGCTCTGCTACCTTCAATGTAAAGAAGCTTCTTCTCATATTGGGATGGCTCTTCTTGTGTTTTATTTTATGGTTATCACTCCTCATCCTGTCTGTGGGCACCACTAAAAAAAGTGCCACCACCCTCTTGGCATCTCTCTTTGAGATATTTATATGCATTAAGGTGACCTCCTCTCAGTCTTCAGACTAAATAGTCCCAGATCCTGCAGTCTCTCCTTGTAAGAGAGAAGCTTCAGTCTCTTAATCATCTTTGGGGCCTCCACTGGACCCTCTCCAGTAGGTCCTTATCTTTCTTGTACTGAGGAACCCCCAGCTGGACACAGCACTCCAGATGTGTCTCACTCGGGCCAAGTAGAGGGGCAGGATCTCCTCCCTTGACCAGCTGGTCACACCCTACCTGATGTACCCCAGGACAGCACTGGCCCTGCTGACTGCAAGGGCTCACTGCTGGCTGGCAACTGGCTTGTCACCCACCGAGGCTCTCGTGCCCTTCTTTGCAGAGCTGCTCTCTAGTGACTCAGCCCGCAGCCTGCACTGATACTTGGGTTATTCCTCCCTGGGTGCAAGACCCAGTACAGATCCCTGAGGAATGCTACTAGCCACCAACTGAATCCTACTCTGAGCTCTGCCATTCAGCCAGGTCTTCATCCACCTCACTGTCCATTCATCTAAGCCACATTTTCTGAGCTTATCTACAAGGATGTTGTTGGAGACAGCGCCAAAAGCCTTGCTGAAGTTGAGGTAGACAACACTCCTGACAACGTTTCAAGAGAATTGCTGAGTTGTGAGTCAGCCTTTAACTGTTTCTCATGCAAACTTTCATAAAATCACCAACTCCCTTCCTTGAATTGGTGCCCTGCTTTGAGAAGTTGCACTACATTTGAACTCAGAAGACAGAGGTCACTTCTGGGTGACAGCAGGGAGTGGACGGTGTGCAAGTGTTGCTGGAAGCAATGTCGGTAGTAAAGCATATCTCATCCTTCCTCATATCCAGGGCCTCATCTGGACATGGAAAGGAACTGGTTTGAAGGTGTCATGCCTTCTGTGAAACCTGAAAACTTCTGTGAAGGAGCCTGAGGCCTTCACAGCTATGATCATTTATGGTACCTGAACACTGTTTGCAAGAAAAGTCTGGCGTTTCTGCTGTCTGAAAAAGTCTCTGGGCAACTTGTGAAACCTGCTGCTCTGAATTCTCCTTATTAGCTATCGATAGAAACTTTTCCCTTCAGACCAGCCACATCCCACACTCCTTGTAGAAACCTGGGTAATGACATATCAGACTCTCCACAGCCAAATTTCTAGGTTGTAAAGTACTTCACAGGGAAAATTGTTCTGTCAATGTATTGAATTTTTGTACCATTGCCATTAGCAATACTATTTGCCTTGAGGGCAAACAACAAAAGAAACAATTCTCTGGGATCCACTTGGCTGTAACAAACACCAGGTTGTTTGTAAAGTAGTTTAGAGAATCCTGGTTTTGTGTGTGAGTAGTATTACAGAGTTGTGATGATCAAAAATGAGACATGCATTTTTTTGGCATTGATGGCCCAGAAGCTGCTGAGCACCACACCCTTTCTGTGGGCAGAAAGTTGCTTCTTATGCAATCAAATTTTTATTCAGCTCTTCAAAACTACAAAATAGTGAGACCTGAGAATTCCAGAGATTCCCAGCTACCAAAAATACGTATTTTGCTATGTGTCCTATTCACTCTAGGGATTAGACTAAAACATGGGCGAGATAAGAAATTACAATACAACCTTTAATAAGTATCTCCTGTACCTGTGCACATGAAGAAATGGAGATGATTAGCCAACATGAATGGGAAAAATATCACAGGATACCATGTGATAAATGTTTCAGGTATGTTATGCTCATTCCATCGTCTAGAGTATATATAAAAGGAGGTAGGTGGTATGAAGGGCCAAAGGATGAATTTTCACAGTCCTTTTAGCCACTTGTCTCTCCATTCTCAATGAAAGCAACACAAAGGTTGCTACTAAGTATTCCTTTCAGGTCAGACACACAATGGCTCAGATGTTCTAGAAGGGATGTCATTGCTCCACTGAGCTCAAATTAAGGGCAGGAAAGTAGACAGCTCAAGGCTGATATGTTTGGCTTCATTCCCTGCTGTAGAGTATCAAAAGCTCAGTGGCTTGTGTTTTTATGGCAGTGATTGCTGCACAACAGTCAAATAATTTTAAACCAAAACCACTATTAAACTAAAATAATAAACTTTGTCATTCAGAGGCTGGTCCTTCCTGGTAACAGTGGATGATCCTCTGAATATAAATATCATCATGGGTTTTCATTTACATTACTACTACAGTCTTGTTAGAGATTTTGCAGTGCCTGAATTGTAGGGAGGAAGAGGAAGATTATATTTAATACACAATTCACAGTGAAAAAATAGGAAACTAAAGTTTTGAAACCCTAACTGAGAGAGAATAGGTGGTTGGATTTGGAAATATATCCAACCCTCCGATCAGCACCACTGTCAAGAAAAATAAGCTACTCAGTTCTAGAAGCAGCAGTCAGAGAAGGACTCTGCCTTGATGTAGTTTAGCCCCTGATTATTATCTGTGCAGTTTAAACAGGGGACAATCCTATGTTCGTAAACAAAACTACCCTATGACCTGTACACTCCTCTCAGAAGTTACAGAAAAGCACAATCTTCAGGAAACCACACAAGTCTAATAGAAAAGTCGCTTGAGTGTCAGCATTCTTAATTTCACCCAAAAAATAAGCCTTTTCTGGTGATATTTGCAGCTTACCCCACATCCTGTTTTAAGACAGAACACCTGTGCAAAATAGGTAGTTTTATTTTTAACCAGCTCACTCTGATTTAACCTATTACTGCTATTATTTCTTCCACCTGCAGTGCCTTGGTTGTTGCCTAAAAAAGCATCTAGAAGTGAGCAAATCCTCAGATGTCTCTGTGTCAGGTGCTTCAAATGTGTTGGGTTTCTGAGTTTGGTACTGCCCTTCGTGCTGCATGTACAGCTGTTGCATGATGTGTTGCTGTTTTCAGGAGTAGCCCTTTCTGTATCCCCTGTTCAGCAATGGAGATCCAAAGGCATGAAATCCCATCCAGTGACAGATTTTCCTTCTAGGAAAGTAGAGGGAAATAAAAGTTTAGTAGCTCTAGGTACAACTTCATAATATGTCACCTCCCTTATAGCAGCTATTGATAGTTGAAAGCTGAGGAGACACTGTAGAAGATGAAAACTACAACTGCTGTATACATTTTCCATAAACATTCCATTGCCCCAAGAAAACAATGAGGTTTTTTGACTGGTCACAAAACTCTCAAGGTTCCCACAGTCAAAAGGTTCCCAGAAGTTTGCCTTGGACAGTTTAATTCAAATTTTCAACAGAGTAAATGGCCAGGCTCTACAAGGTCCCACATGCCAAATTAATTTGTCAAGAGCTGGCTCTATCAATTCCCCATGAGGGATTTCTCATCTTTCCTTTACATTAGCAAGCAAGTAACATCTTCCTCCAATCTGCCCCTCCTGTTCTTGAGTAGAGACTGAGAGAGCAAAGCTTAACACCAGCACTACATGGTTATATTTTGTCTCTTTCTTTTACCTGCTGATATTGTTTCCAACAATCCTTGAGAAGAAATAACTGGGAAAAAAAGCCCATTATACTTCAGCCTTCCTGATATTCCAGACAGACTCTGGTGAATCATCACCATCATGGACTCCATCAAGATTTGTGTATCTGGAACTGAACTTCTTTTGACATATTAAAAGCAGAAGGGTTGATATCTATGAGTAGAGAAGCTGAAGAAAGGTCAGCATAGCATCTGTGGGAGTGCTGGTGCCCCCTGTGCTGTGGTGATTGGACTGGATATAAAAGCCCTTGGAGCAAGAACAGAGGATGCTGTAGCCTTTTATTTCCTTACCCACTGTATTAATACTTATTCCTGGCTTGCTTTACAAGGCTCTTTTGTCCCTCAAAATTCCCAAACATCATGTACTTCATCTTTGTCCACATTTGATGTTTCAGGAGTAATGGGAAGGCAACATGTGCAGGTATAGTTGGCACATGTGCAGAAACAGATTTTTTTCAGCATTTGTTTCACAAGGAAGGTGGGCTTGGTAATCAAATGAATCAGTTTGAAAAACACTGAAATGTTGGTCAATTATGAAAATGCAACAGAGAGTGAGAGAAGAGCAACGGGATGTGAAAAACTGAACTTCACTTATGGTAAAGCTGAGGTTTTTCAGCTGATTGGGATGTTAAAACAAGTTACTTCCTCAGTCAAAATGAGGACACACCCGGAGTTGAGAACAAAACAAACTTGTTTTGATTACTGCTTTCTTCCTTTCACTTTTCAGACACTCCAGCCTGCCTCCATTGTCCCAGTTAGGGTTGTGTCCTTGCCTGGAGAGACACAACTCTTTTTTTGGCAGTTGTTTCTACTCTTTGGCTGGCTTCATAAGGAGCAAAGATGCTATCAGTGAGCTGCAATAAGATTTCTGCATCAGTTCCCTCACGTTATAAGGTGGCAGTGTACAGGGTTTTCTTTTTTTAATTGGCAGAGCTATTACTTATATGAAACCAACTTTACAAGCTTGTTCAGTGAAAGGCGCAGGAACAAACACCAGACAATGCCCTACGATGACCTTTCTAGTTGCTATTGTATAACTATGTCCTGAAAATATTTCTCTGGCAAATTCTTTTTCTCTCTTCAGATTATTTAGAAGCAGATTGTGCTCACACACATGTTGAAGAAGATGTCTTTTAAGCAGCTTTTCCTCCTTTGTGCTCTTGGGCACTGTCTGGAATAATCTCACACCTGAAGAGAGGTGACTTACCTAGAGAATCTGGATTCCCAACTCCAGCTCATGTGTTAGATACTTTTGAAAATGTCACCAGAATCTGCACTGCATGAGCCTGCACTGCATGAGCCATGGTGCATGATATGCATGGTGCCCTGCAGACATTACAGCGCACACCTGGGAGGAAATAATTTTAAAGTGCAATGACACCATAGAGCACAGATGAATGAGTGAAGGCCTCCCTCTGTGTCTGAACCTTACAAATATTTCTATGGTTTATTCTAGAAGATTTTGGAGTATTTGGGAGATCTATTATGTCGATATTCCATATATGTATATTAACAATTCTGTCTCTATATAAACATATATATTAACAAGGGATAATACTTTAAAATGTCCAACTTCTAGAATTGACTTCATCAGCATTCTGTATGAAGTCTGAAGGCCCTCCAGATAGATGCCATCCACTCTGACTTTCAGAAGCTGGCAAAGCTTGGCAAAACTTCTGCCATCATCTTCTAGAACATGGAAGATCGATTCTCTGTTTACATTCAGTTTGTGTTTTGGCATTAAAGAAAAATGAAGAGGCAGCTCGGTTTATTTAAACAAAGTATATCAGGTATGCTGTAGGCCTAGTTGGGTTTTTCCCTTGACTTGAATCATTCTCCCCACTGTGTGGACTGGGAGCATAAGATTTATGCAGAACCTGTGATTTGTATATACATTCTTTTTGCCTTGAGTTTTCTGTTACTGCTTCCCCTCTACTCTCTTAACACAATGATTTTTAAATAGTTTCACTGTAGGAGTAGAATTGAAACCACTATAGAAGGATGAACTAAACCAAGCACAGTTCTTTGTGGCACATTGAAGAACTATTCCCTAATGGAAAGCAGATGGGGCTTTTTTCCCCCAACAATAAAAAAATTCCCACTTTTCTCCCTGTGGGATACAAGCTACTGGCTTTTAATAGCATTATTCATCTGTCTAGTGTAAGTGCTTGAAGAATAAGATGCCTATAGGATTGCACTCCTAATTAAATTCTTACCACTCTCCCAAATTGTCTTTTTGCTAGTGAACCTTGTATGTATGCAGGACATGAGGCTTTGCATTGCTGCAGGTTTACTTGAGACCTGTGTGGTTTTTACTGGCA
Source organism: Chamaea fasciata (assembly GCF_029207755.1). Lineage (NCBI taxonomy): Eukaryota > Metazoa > Chordata > Aves > Passeriformes > Sylviidae > Chamaea > Chamaea fasciata. The sequence goes on along the minus strand of NW_027094086.1, from coordinate 10,094,263 downwards.
CTTACAAATGGCAAAATCCTGAGGGACATCTCATGCCTTGTTCTTGGATTCAACACTTGTGAATCCTGAGCTTAATCCAAATTGGAAATCGTATAGGCTGGATTCCTGGTAGTATAATATTGATATGTCTTTATTGACTCCTGCAGAGAAGTGCTGATTTCCATCAGCTGAGGCTGTGTGGAGGTTGGAGGGTGCCCATCTGTCCAGCAGCCAGCACGGGCTGCTCTCATCAGCGATCCCTGCCTACAGTGTTTGAATTCTGACCCATCCATCAGTGTCCCCAGGGTGATAAGTCTGACAAGGGATAGATTCAGTGGCTGCAGACTGTTTGTTTTAATATAGTTTTGTTTTCTTTGCTTGGCTCTTTTTGAGACAATTAGAGTTTCAATTACCTCTCATCTTCCAGGTCAGCCATGAGTGATAGAAGTATTCCAGTAAAGCGAAGGGGAGAAGATTACATGCTGGCTTCCTTCTCCAGGCTTGTAGGGGGAAGAAATTTAAGGTTTTAATTTCCAGACCTGCTTACAGGATGCTCATAATTTTCTCAAACCACAAGTTTTGACTATCTTTCTAGTTTCCCCTTCTACTCAGAAAAAAAGATGAACATTAAAGCAAAACTGAAGAATGTAATCAAAATGGGATTTATGTCCTGAGATTTCTTTAAACGTCCTTGTAGTATTTAAATAAAGTTGAAATTATCTTCGTTATTTGTGCCAAGCTGTATCATTTCTTTGGCATATCCTGTCCTATGAAATGGGAAGTGGTTTTGCAGACTTCCTTATATAGGGCCTCTCTTTAAAATAGTTTGGGGTATTTTTTTCTTCTTTAACTGTGATAAGAGAATCTAGACTCTGTTTACATTCTTCAGCTTTCTGCCTTTTTATCTTCAAGTGAAGCTCTGTTTTTCTTTGAGAGGTAAAAATGTCATCCTTAGATGAGAATAGCATTGTGCTAAGACATCTAATCAGGCAATATTTTACTGCCAGTAAATCAAGAGAAAGTAGGAACTCTGCAATTGGCAAAAAAGGATTCATAGCTCATGAGCTGCAGCAGAAGAAAAAGTTACCATGGCACAGTAGGACCAATTAAAACACAAACAAAGATTCTGATTGCAAATTGGGATGCTGCAAAATAAGCAGTGGATCCTACATCTCAGGACTAGGTGCAAGGCAAAATGGTCAAAGCAGGAGAGGTGTGAGGAAGTGGGGTAAACACCTTCAGGGAAGGAGAAGTAGGACAAGGTATTTCCTTGTGCGCAGCATAAAGCATTTTTATTAGCATAGCCTAATTATTTCTGATTTGGGAAATCAACAGGTACAGAATAATTATAAGAGGAGATTCTCACCCAGAGCTGCTTCTTTAGGAGGCAAAACTGCCAATTGATTGCAAGACCCACATGGAGAATCTCCTCACTGGAGGAGAGTTCTGAAATTATGTAAAGCTAGCCGAGTTCTGACATCAACAGCAAATTCACCACCTAGCTAATCTGCTTCCAGTTCCCATCAGGAATAACTTCCTTACAGCAAGTAGGTTATAGCAGCTACCTAAGCCACATCTGGAGCTTTGGATTCTCTAAGCAAAGCCCCCATTGACTCTCCTGCATCTCAGGGATAAGCTTGGCCTGAAGGCCTCAGCAGGAAGAGTGAACAGTGGCTCATTCAGCTACAAGAGTAGGAGTTGTTCAGGCAGGGACAACTCTTACTTACTTATCTTACTAAGAAATACGTAGGGTGAAATGAAAGCACATCATTCCTATCACACAGTTACCTCCAGAAAATGTCTGAGATGAGCAGAAAGAAACAGAATATGAAGAAAAATTTGCAGGGACAAAGATTAGTGGAGATAATGCAGAGGACAGGCTATGGAGAAGTATGAAGAAATAAATTCTTGGCTATGGATCAGAGGCAACACTGTGAGCAAATATGCATGTTTGTGTGGTAATTAACTGAAACGAGAGTATCAATCTTCTGCACAAGGACCCCTGCAGAAAGGATTGACAAGTGAAGAATATAAGGGAAATAAGAATGGCAGAGTATTCAGGGAGAAAAACCAAAAAGCCTAAGCCCTCATAGCAATGGGAATTGGAAATATAGGAAAAATGGAAGAAGTGACTTAGAAAAAGAAAAGATAAGCACTAAATAAGGCAGGGGTGTATGACCAGCAGATTATGGCTCCATTCATGCACATTATTTCTCAGCACATGCTTCCTTGCTGTCAGCCGTCCCATATCACAGAGATTTTCAGATCACCAGTATGGGGAAAATATTTGGAAGATGATGACACAAAGGTAGAGCAGATGATATTTGAGTGAAGCTGCCCAAGTCACTGTTACTACCTCACAAAAGCACTAAAAAGCCTAAACGTGTAGGAAAGGTAACCAAGTCAGCAACACTTGAAATATTTGTGAAATTCAGCATGGCATCACATTTTTCAAGCTTGTATGTCACAGACTCAAGATCATTCTGATACTAGGATTAATTTTAAGCCCCAAAGGAGTGAACAATAGAATGGAAAAGTGTGTAGGAAAAAGAGTGGAAGATATGTTATGTTACTTTCAGGATTAATATTTCTATGTTCTTTGGGCATGAAGGAGAAAAGAAAACTGCAGCAGGCTCACACAGAGGGAAAGAGAAGGTTTTACTCTCTTTTTCTATTCTTCCAGAAGAATAATGGCTGCTAGAAAATCCCAAGATGAGCTGTTCCCCTGAAGAATGAGAAGGAAGATAAAGGTAATTTCTCGTTTTCTTCCATTTCCCCATTCTTTTTGGACCCAGCTGAAGGGATTTCACATCTGGAAACATGTTTCTCTTTTTCTTCAACTTCCCCACTCCTTTTGGACCCAACTGAAGGAATTTCATGTCTGGAAACATGAAGAAGAGCCACAAAGTCTCTGGTGATGAGACACACTTTGCCTTGTATTAAGCACTTTTGCTGCATAACATAATTTTACTCCAAATTCAAGACTGAGATGTCAAACAAGTTTCATCAGTCATCCACATTTGATCTGGGATCAAGGTGCTGGGAAAAAATTCAGATACTATGATACAGCTTGGACCCTGTGCATCTTGAACTAAACCCACCAATTTGGTTCCTCTGTGACTACCTTATCTCCATTAAAAGGAGGTAATATCAAAATATCAAAAAATTCCTCTGTATTTAATAGCACAGATAAGGTTGCTAGTATTTATTTGCACCTCCCTGATGCATTGGATTTTTGAGAAAGAGTTCCAACTTGCTTAATTCCCTTCCCAGTTCAACCCTGAACCAGCGGATTGTCAGCTTTGCCATGCAGAGGTCCTGAGGAAGTTTATGAGTACATAAAAAGCAGGATATTTATTTACTTCTGGCTCATAAACAAACAAAGCTTACTCTGAAACTGTAAAAGTGTAAATATGGAAGTGGTAGTGGATTTTTTTTTTTTAACAGATGAATAAGAAAAAAGAGGCAGTTTTTCCCCCTTATAGAAATTCTGGACAAAACCCTTTGTAAGAGTTGGTGACTTGAGATGGATCCTGTGGGAAAAAGTCAGAGTCATGAAGTGATGTGGATTAGTCTCCTACTGCAGACATTTTCACTGTGGAGCTGAAATCCAACCTTTACCTGGTTTTAGGGCAGAAAAACACAAGGGTGTAACACTTTTATTATTTCCATGTAACCTGGGAGATGGGTCTGCTGAAATGCTAACTAGAAATTGCAAATTCCAGCTCAGGTATTTCCATGGTTTTATGAAATCTATTAAAATAAGGACTTTCTTTTCCTCCTCACTGGAATTGAGTTCATTTGTAGAAAAAATAAACTGTGAGTTTAGTAATTTCTTTTCATTGAGTTCATATTTATGTCAAAACCATCTCTCTTCTGCTTTACTGTCAGGCATATGTTGAATGCCAGCTTGTTGGTGTTTTTGTCCTGTATAAATGTGTGGTTCTACGTTATAACCAGTCCTCATCAAAAATCCCAACAGAAACAAAACCAGAAAATATTTCAGGAGCAGAGGAAGAGGCAGGCCCTGAACTGAAACACGACATTTTCAAATCATCTTCCTGAACTGCAAGAGAAATAGCAGATAAGGCAGCAGTAAAACTGCTGAAGCACACGAGACTGACTTTAACTAGCCCAGTGCTGTGACTCTTTTGTTGACCACTGGAGAATATTTTAGGAAAGGATGTAAGGAATTTCGTTACTAGGCAAGGTGACCCTTCCCTGACAGGCAGCATCTTGCGATCTGTCTCCCAATAATCATCTTTAATGACCCACACTGGGCCTCCCTTTTATGTATCTGCCAAATCCCTTTTCAACCCATTCAGTGCATTGTTACATTTGCTGCCTGATCAATTTAAGAGGTGCCATCTAGGTATGAAAAGGTATTTTTTCCATTAGAAAAAACCACAATGACAGTGCTCCATTTCAGCTAGATAAGAAGCTACAATGCAGGCTGGCATGGTTTCAGAGGTGTGTATTACTTGGTAGTTCACTGATGTGAATGCCAAAGGCCTGGATTCACTATAAAGTATTACCCATTTGCTTCTTACACTCTCTTACCTTTCTGAGATGAATCAGTTGTTTCCTTCCAGCAGTTTTAATCCCTGAAAGAAGCTGCCAGACCATAGACTCTGAAAAATACAAACCCTTTTGAGTTGTATGTGATGGACTTTTTTTCTTTGTTTTTCCTCCTATAGTTAAAATATAGTAACTTTATCTATTCTCCTTCTAGATATATTTATTTTATCTGTAATAGAAGGTTAAGCAAAACTTGGTTTGTCAAGACTACAACTGCTTTGAAGACTCAATGGCAGCAGAACAGAAAATCCTTATCTTGTTTGCCTTTGCCAGTAAAGGGTTTGTTTAGTCATGCTAGCTAGTGCTTTTATGCAAGTCTTGGGACCATTTACAGAGCAGTCAGAAAACACATCTCTTTCCAAACAGTTTCTCAATGCAGTGACGTATCCTAGCCATTATTTGTGTTCCCTTTAGGATTCTTTTAGGTTATACCAGATGCTACACTTGCTTTAAGCAACCCAGTGCTTATGATCAGAGCAATCATCTCTGAACCTTTCCTAGCTTGTATCCTGTTTGTCTTCCTGTTGCTCTTTCTTTAAAATCATCTTCAGGCACACCTGAGACTAATTGTACCTGTAGTACCAGTGTCATGCTTAATACATCCTGGCACCTGACCTTAGCTGTGCACAGATACATCCCTCTTACCATCTGCCCATCAAAAGACCATCACCATAAGATGGAGTTTCATGACCCAAACAAGGATGCATATGTGCTATTTGGTGAATTAGAGTTGGTCTCTAAAATACAACATACAGAATTACAGAATGACTGGAGCTGGAAGCGATCTCTGGAGATCATCCGATCTACCTCCCCTGCTAAAGCAGGTTCACCTGAGCAAGTTCAGCAGGATCTTATTCAGGTATTTTTTGAATATCCCTGGAGAAGGAGACTTCATAACCTCTCTAGGCAATGTGTTCCAGTGTTCTGTCCCCTTCATAATAAGGTATTTCCTCATAGTCAGATGGAGTTTCCTGTGTTTCAGTTGAACCTGTCCCTCTTTTTTTCTGCTGCTGGGCATCACTGAGGAGAGTCTGGTCCAATCCTCCTGACACCCAGCCCTAAGATATTTCTATGCATGGAGGAAATTCCCTCTCAGTTGTCCCTCTACTGGCTAAACAGTCCCAGTTCTCTCAGCCTTTCTGAGATGTCCCACTCCAGTAATTGTGCTGCAGTTGTCTAATTGTCTTTGCAGTCCTCAACTGGACTCTCTTCAGTAGTTCCTTGTCTTGTCTTTCTTGAACTGTGCAGTCCAGAACTGGACACAGCACTTAAGGCCTCACCAGGGCTGAGCAGAAGGACAGGATCACCTCGCTGACCTGCTGGCAATGCTCCTCCTAATGCACTCCAGGATCTCATTGAGTGCCACAAGGGCACTTCTGGCTCATGGACAACTTGTTGTCGACCAGGACCCCTAGGTCCTTCTCCACAGAGCTGCTTCTGGTGCCTGGGGTTATTCATCCCCAGGTGCAGGACCCTGCAGTTGCCTTTGTTGACCTTCCTCATGTTCCTCTCTGTCCAGCTCTCCAGTCTGTCCAGGTCTCACTCCAGACCACTCCTCCCATTCTTCTATTGTCAACAAAGCAGGTTTTCTGACAGTCCACTTGTCCCTTCATCCAGCCACTGATGAGATGTATGAGATTGGACCCAGTTCTGATCCCTGGAGACACGTCCAGCCAGAGTCTTCCAACTAGACTCTGCACCACTGCTCACAACCCTCTGAGCTCTGCCATTCTGCCAGTTCTCCACCCAGCTCACTGTCCACACTCACCCAACACACACTTCCTGGGCTTACCTATGACATCTTCTTTGAAAGTAAGCAAAATAACTTACTACCCTTCATCACCATACAGTAGTCTGATGTATACAACTGCTTTCATCTGTAAGGAAAAACTGGACCCAAGATTTTGGTTTTAAGTCTCTGAATCAGTGAAAATAATCCCATCAGAATAAGCAGGCTACAGACCTGGAAAGGAATTTAGAATATACAGAGAGGCAACTGCCATTTAAGCAGTTTCTATTCTTACAAACACAAAACATAACCATCATGTTAGCCATGAAATGCAACAAAGCCCACTATTAACCTGGCCGTGAGATGATCTGATAGTCGGTGTTTTTCAAAGTGTGAAAGAAAAAGCTTGCTTTGAACTAGAAATCAATGGAGATAACATTTCTCTTTTCCCCTGCTACAGCCTGGACCTCTGATCCCAGAACTGGAGCCTGGGTCCAGGTAGTGGAAAGTCCTTGACTGGTGGCAGCAAAGAGAAAATCATCACCTGTTCAGCCACAAAAAGCACACAGGCCTGGAGCACTGTTTGTTAAACAACATCAGTTAATAGTTGCACAGCGGAGCTTCAAAGCTTCACAGCACTGTTAATGAAGGCTTTGTAGAAACTGTGTACCCACCGAAGCTTTGGATTTTGGGTTTGCTATTTAATGCAAGAAATCCAACGCTGCTTGGACTTACCCAGTTTTCATTAAAAGGAATATAATTGATAGGAAATGAGCACAAATTTAAACCTCCAGATCTGATCTTAGCTTTGTTTACACCATTTAAAATTACTTCAAACTAAAAGAAGGGGGTGGGTTTAGATTGGAGGTTAGAAAGGAATTCTTTATTGTGAGAGTGGTGAGACCCTGAACAGCCTGCCCAGAGAAGTTGTGGATGCCCCATCCCTGGCAGTATTCAAGGCCTGGTCTAGTGCAAGGTGTCCCTGTCCTTGTCAGGGGGGTTGGAACTGGATGGTCTTCAAGGTCCCTTCCAACCCAAACCATTCTGTGATTCTATTATGCTACAACTTCATTAGATCAGTAGAGCAGATATCCTGATTTTTAGTCACAAGAGTTAATCTTGGGTTGGAGACAAAGTTGCGACTAAGTTTGATTTTTGAATGCAATTAGGTGTCTGTGTTGGAATTATATGGGTTCCTCAGCCCTAAATATGTTGTTTCCTCCAGAACCAAGTTGATACCTAACCCATCCACATGCGAGGCTGTATTGAAGGGAAGGTTTGTTTTACAAAACATTTCTGACAACTCTTCTCAGAGAATGCAGCACAGCAGGTTTTTTTAAAAAAACACTCTTTTTTCAGTAACATTGCAAACTTTTTAGCTCGCAGATTGAAATATGTAAGATTAAAGGGAAAATTTTGTGTATTTCAGTGAAGAGGTTCTAACTCAGAAACTGTTTTCCAGAAGTGAAAAAACCCACCAAAAACTACAAGGCATTTTAAAGCTTAGTTCACACTATTAAACCTTCTTTTTTGCTAGCATTTTCTTAACAATAGAATATATATAACCTTAACTCTTCTGCGTAGACATATGTATGTAGGCATAACTATATATGTTAATTTCTAATTTAATTTCCTTCTGCTTCTGAATTTAATTTTTGTAAGGGTGAACTGAAGTATCTTTCTATAATTCCAGTTTAATCAAATGGTGCTGACACTCTGAGACTTATGAATGACATTGGCTTATGAATGCTCCCCTCAACAATCTTCATCTTGTCCCTGTCTTCTTTTTGCTGGGCATGTGGTCCCACTGCCAGCAATGAGACATGCATTGAGTACCCAAAGAGGGTACATCCATGACACATGTATACAAGGCAGATACCCACATTACCCCTGGATGCGGTATCAGAAGGAAGCTGTCATAGCCAGACAAGTGAGGATATGAGCACTGCTGAACCTGTTTTTGAGATTTTACCACTCCCCAGTTCTGTGATGGAGGAGGTTTGCGCAGAGCTATCAGATATGACTGACAGCAGCTGAGCTGTAGGCACCTTGCTGCCTTCCAGCTCTGCTGTGGCTCCTCAGCCTTCAGCAGAGGGGTAACAATGAGCAGCTGAGTGGGGAGTAACATTTTAGGATGCTCCAGCCATTTCTTTGTTTGCAAGACTCAGGGATACCCAGGCTTTCTTGCCTTTTCAGAGCCAGCTTGAACCCTGACCAGCATTGCATGTTGTCTTTCACAGCGATATTTGTGACATTCAGCAGAGAATACTATTCATGTGTGTTCTCATCAAGTTCACCTAATTTAAGCCTGTATCCTTTTATGCCTGTTGAAACCCAGAGCCATCATTTCTCTTCAGGATACTGGAATTTCTTGTACCAGAAGGTTATCTGATGGTGTCCTTCAGAGAGGCTCTTCAAAATTGCATCCTTTATCCTGAGTCGTCCTGCAGTGCCAGAATTTTTTCAGCATAGTAAAAATATTTCATTCATCAGGAGCTTAGTCATCTGATTCTTGGTGCTGATGCTGCCTTTTGGAACAATGGCTGGCTGCCACTCTGTCTGCTGCTGTAGGAGAGCTGTGCTCGGTAATCTTTGTGTTTCTTTCTCTCTCTCTTTTTAATATCCTTGGCTTTATCATGGGAATTGATTTTTCTGAATGTCCACCTGGTGTATTTTCTCTTCATTAGAAATGGATACGAGGTGTTAATTTGTGCCAATGTCACTGACTTCAGATGATAATGAGTTCAGAAATGATGGGAAATCAAAGTGTATTCCACCATGCCTAGAGGAGCAAAACTGTGTGGGGAAAATATATGTCTGGGTAAGGTAGCTGGAGGGCACACTACCCCTTCTTAACTGTGCCTTTATGTATCTCCTTTATACTCTTTTGAAATGATTGGCATGACCAAAGGACCCCAGAGGAAAAGATGGAGAGAACAAGGAGAGCCCCACAAAGCTGCACTATGTATTAACTGTGAATGAAACAAAGTCAGGGAGCACAGCTCTGATCCGTTTTACTCCATCCTCTCTGTCCCTTTGGGGAAGCCTCAGATCACATGTGTCAGCTACCAGGGACACAGCAAGAGGTAAGATGAGCTGCCTGTGCATGTAGAGAGTGATGTAGACACAAATGTAGAATACACCGCAAAGATCAAATCCTTGCATGATGGGAATATATGGTGTAGAGCATCCCTGGGTCTGCATTCTTCTCACACAGCTCCAATGACATCATCCTCGTTCCACTTTCATGTGCAGAGGGGAAAAATAGCTCAAAGATTTTTTGCATTACTTTATTTCTCCCTGAATTTTCTTAGGCTTGGAAGGAAAAACAGAAATATTATGATCATGAGAACAATAGAAATGTTGGGTAGGAAAGGATTTCATGAAGGTTTCTTGATCAGGACATTAACAGCTGCATTGTTGCTACATCACAGAATCATTTAGATTGGAAAAGATCATTGAGGCCAACATTTGACCAACCACTGCCTTGTCAAGTGGACCACAGCACTAAATTGTTCCTTGAACACCTCTAGGGATTGTGACTCCACCACCTCCCTGGGCAGCCCATTCCATTGCCTTACAACTCCTTCCATGAAGAAATTCCTCCTGCTGTCCAACCTGAACCTCCCCTGGGTGCAGATCGAGTCTTTGTCCTCTTGTCTTGGGACCAGAGCAGCACAGATTGCATTTACTGCCCTTAGCCTTGCACAGATTGCATTTATTGCACAGGAAATCTGTAGTTTCTTTTTTTTTTCTCCTCCTGGAAGGTGAGCCTTAGAAACATTTGTGCACCTTGGGTACAGGGCAGCATGGCACACAGATAACATGGCAAACTTTCAGCAAATGATCATCAAAGCCATTAAATGCCAATCAACTAAGCTGAAATTATACTAGGTCAGCTTAGTGGCCTGTTGACAACGTCTCTCATTACTGAACTGATACTGCTATAGTTCCTGGGAAAAATGCACTGTTATTGGTTTTTCCTGATTTTTTTTTCTCTGTTAAAATTAATGAAGGCCAGAACTTGAAGAACTGAAACCCAAACTTGCACTCTCATATCTGTAGTTTGGCTCCCCACATTGTCCTGATTTTCAAAGATATTGAAACATTTTTGTTTGACAAAGAGCAACAAATCCCACTGAAGCTGATTAATATTTTGAATATTTTGTCCAGATTTTTTGGGGTTAAATGATTTACAGAGAAATGTAAATCACTGATGATCCAAGATAACTGCTTTATTTCTGCTGACACTTCCGACAAGAGATCTCACCATGGAAAGGAAATGAGTCACATGTATCTAAAAGGCCAGGAGAAATTAATTTCTGAACAGTGTGAGTACATTCCTGGCAAGACCATTCCAGGAAAATTAAACAGAGTAGCAGATCAAACATGCAGGCAGAAGAACTGCAGTAGCAAAATCCATGGCACAAAGAGGGTTTTCCCTCTGTTGTGGTGACCTGTGTGGTTCTCACAAAAACCTTTGCAATAGAGTAGTTGGCTTCCTGAGGCTCACTCAGAGCAAAGCAAAGGGAATAGTACTGAGATTTTGTCCTTGTGTCACTTTTAAGACAGAAACTGATTTGTGACACGACCCTTGTGTGACAGAAAAATATCTGCCTGAAAGTGGTAAAACTATTGTTCCTCTGTGGCGTGTCTCCTTATGCCAGGCTAGCCCCTGACACGCCCCCACAGGATCTTGGTGGGATCTTTTTGGCCAGCCTCGTCCTGTCGTGTCGCTATGGTGGAGGGAATGAGAAACGGGACTCTTGGAGGTTTAACTGGGTTTCAGGCTTTATTGAGGGGGATCCTCACCTTTAGCCCAGAGCCTCGGGGAGACCCTGAGCCTCAGAGGACAGGGGATTTTAACCAAGGGGTGGACTCTTGGGGTGGGTATATACATATCCAATAGGGAGAGAGAGGAGGGGATTCATTAACATAACAGACAATGACAATGACCGGTAACAAAAGAGAGGGAGGGGAGAACCCCCCAACCAGCCAGTCACTAGGAAGCTCCTTTTGAAGCTTCCAGACCTGGGGGACAGGCCCTGAGTGACTGGCAGGAAGGGGGAATTCCCCTGAGGAATGACAGACAGACAACTAAGGCGGGAAAGGATAGCCAATCAGGGGCTGTAACTGGGGAAAACAGGGAGAGGCAGAGGGAGGCAGAGAGGCAGGTTATGACATGATGGAGACTAAAAATAGGACTAGGGTACACTGAACTGAAGTGCATAAAACCAGAGTACATAAAACAACTGTAATACATTGAACTTATAGCATAAAATCTCTTGCACCGCCACATTCCTCCCAACTCCATCAGGTTGTTATTTGCCTATGGAACCTTAAAGAAGAACTTTAAAAACTTTTAGAAACTGTCATTACCAGGTTGGATGACATAATGAAAAATTAAGTTTGTGACAAACTGTGATCAGCAAAGATAAGACAGAAGGCTTTCATGCTCTGAATTCTGTGGGAAATCTGGCACTGAAATTAGAGACACTAATAATTCAACACTGATTTTCCCTTCAGAAATGTTGTCTACCGGTTACCTTGCCAAACATTTCTCTGTGTGTCTCCTATACATATTTAAATCATTATGGCCACTGTTTTCTATGCAAGGATCATGTCTGAGCAAGACACTTGCTTATGTACTCATTTAGATGTCACCTACATTAAACTATTTTCCAGCTTCTATTCTCAGAACTTTATATTTTCCATTTTTTAAATATTTCATCCAAAATTGCTCTTTATATTGATTTCATCTTCTGATTTAATCTCTCCAGCTAGGATGCTTTTAGGTGATGACATGACTATGGGTCAAATTTGAATTCAGTGGTCCTAGAGTAAATCTGAAAAGAGGGAGGAGTGTTTGGTCAACAACCTGACTTACACAAGACACCAAACTCAACGGAGTAGAAGGAGCAGAACTAAATATCCCCCTTAGGTTTAGTGACAATACCTGGGATTTATGGCAGTAGATCTGAGAGCAGACACTCATTTAGCTGAATATTGCCAAGAGAAAAGATCATGGGGAGCTGCTAATATTTGATGCTGGAAACAATCCAGGAATGATAAAGAAACCATATTTTTGCAAAGGTTTGAAACCATCCTCTAGGCACACTATGTCGGTCAAGGTACTAGGAAATAATGAAAGTAAAATGGGTTCTAGGCTTTTCTAATCCTGTCTGATCCAATGATCCTCCAATTTTGGTCATTTCACTTGACTTTCTTAATCAATTTCAGGCCAGCAATGAAGGCAGGTGTAAGAATATTTTAAAATTGAGATAGGCTCCAGCTAAAATAAAAATAATATAAATATATTCACTTTTTCTGCTTTTTGCAAATGATTGTCAGAATTTCACACTCAAAAAACCCTTAACTATTAACAACCCAGTCTGGGAAGGTGCTGAATGCAGGAGGTGAACGCCATCAGCTGCCAAGGTGCAGTGACATGATGGCTCCGACTGTGAAGCTGTCACACGGTCTGTTCTGAGAGACTCTTAAGCAGAGTTCTGTCACAAACTGGTTTTAGTAAGGAAGCAGCTTGTGGGCTGAGAAATCAGCACAGAAAGGAAGTCAGCTTTCTTGCACTCAGATCACATACAGGCTTATGCAATTTTATAACCAACACGCTTTTATTAGCAGCTTGGAAATTAAGACTAATCTATCCCCAAAACTGTTTCCTGGTTTCATTTCACTCTCAAGAGTAGATCTTCCCTCTAGTGCAGACAATCAGAAAAAATTACGAACCTTCACAGCAACTTGGAAATAGCTGATGATGCTTTCATATGATGTCTCAGATGCTCACTCTCAGGCTAAACAAAATATCTTCTGGGAGAAAAAAGGTATGTAAGAGTGGGTGTATATGTATATGAGTGCTTATGAATGTGAATTTTCTTTCAGTCTCTCCAGTGAAAGAGGAACACCTAATTAATTTTTTTGACATATTACGATCTGGTAAACGATGAGTAAATTCTGTTACTACTTGGTTAAATTAATGTAACAAGATTCAGGGGAATTATCCAACTTTTTTTCAGCTTATGGATGGATATCTGTTTTTAATTTGATGACTATTTATGTTTTTGCCAGTAATAGCGGGTGAGTATTATTTCAGACTGACCTTGAGTGTGGTTTGAGGAATGCATACAGCTGATTGTTCAGCAGTCACAAAACCACAGTTCATATCCCAAGGAAAACACTGCAGTAACATTGTGCATTCTGCATGCTCAACTCTTTGAGAAGTCAGTGAGATTTAGATGCCTGATCTGATAAACAATACAAAAGTAAAGCCTTTAAATTCCTATTCCAGAAGCTAGTTCAAGTTAATTACTAACAAATATTCCCCTTGACGTTTGTGGTTATGAATTTGTCAGATGAAGCCTCAGACATTGACCCCTTTGTCAAGGTGAACCTAATCAACCCAGATAATTTTTTGTTTATCTGATGGAATGCAGGAATGAAGCTCTAATGACAATCTTCTCTAATTCCAACTGCTGTGTAAATATCATAAAAACATACATAAAAATATGGCCTCGTTCCAAGCAAGAAAATATTGCCCTTTGTGATTAATCAAATGAAGAGAAGGGAATGATTATAGTGCCAATGCTAAGAAAAAGAAAAAAAAATTAAAACATCAACCAGCAACAGGAGGTTATACTAATATTTAGTTTCAGTAGTGCCTGTACTGTTTTAGCTGAGTTACCATGCTCTGGAAGCCTTTAGGATTTTGCAGACTGGTCTCCATCTATGACTTGGATTGCTGTGCCTTCCATCCCATGTCCTAGAAATATTCCCCTGACGTAAGATTTTCCTCTTAGAACACAGCCTTGTCAAAGAAAGGATGGTAAAATAGAAGACAACCCAAATAAGAGAATAAATTCAACAGCAGATTAGAATTAAGATATTTGTTCCTTATCTTAATATTTCTTTTGCTTTGACTCATTCCTTCATCTTTTTTTGCCATCTTTTTCCCAAGCAAAGTTTCTGACAGTGCACACTGGAGATGACATGAAATCCCCTGGTGGAAATTACCTTATCTGTCTTTTGATATGCACACTATAAGTTTGTGTCTAAGATATTATCCTATTGTAGTCAAAGCCAATAGAGACAACAGAGTTGAGAGTGTGATTGATCTGATCAAAAGCTTCTGCCTTCTCTAGGATAAGGCGTGCTACACCTTAAAGTTTCCTGAGTTTACAAACATTTCCTCTGTTGATTATAAAGAAAGTTCATGGCCAGAAGTTTAGATATAGAAGTCCACACTCCAGTGAGATGTGTCTCCTTGCTCCTGACTTCAATGGAATGTCAATCAAACCCTTAATATACACATGTACCGGGGTTCCTGGTCTTCCATTTCTTTTTTTAAGACAATAAACAAGAACTTGGAATACTCTAGTAACATAATTGTTGTTCTGTATCCACAGATGTACCACAGTGAGTTACTAATCTTGCATCATCATTCAGACAGCAAACAACATTGGACATGACATAAATTTTTCCTGTAGATCTGTTGTGAATGTGAAAAAAATTACTCATATGAGTTTTTTGAGTCTCTCTTTTTCAGTCTGTCTGAGGAGGCAGATTGCTTCAGTTCACCTTTCGCACAATAGAGATGCCTCACCTAGATAAACAAGAATCTAATGTTCACTTGTCTTCTCTTGATAATGTCTGCAGGTAGCTTAAAGCTTTCCCTGGTTGCTTTTTATCTCTTTTTTTTACTGTTTTTAAAGACATTCCAAGGTCTTGCTGGACAGCTCCTTTCCCAAAGGGTAGCAGTAGCAGAGGCAACAGGAAACCAAAGAACATTCTGCTTGGTCTGAAGAGCCTTTTGTTAAAAGGACAGCTGGGATTTTAGTGTACTCTACCATGATTTGAAGACCAGAGAAGTACACTATGTCAATCATTTACTGGTTAGTGCTACCTTTCCCCTCCACTTTCTGTATTCTTTTGCCTTCATGAGTTTAACCTTGTTACTTTGGGAGAAGATTGTCAGCACTTTTACCAGACTTAGATGAATATCTGTTTCTTGAGACTGAATTCAGTTATTATTTACATGAAGTCCTACTCATTTGTGAATTCCTATGAGATAACTTTAACCTCAGCACTGAGGTTTGACTTTACATATGTAAATAGCAATATTTTACTAGTTGGAACAGGAAGAGCTGTGTAGATAATGATACCTCTGTTATGGTGGAAAGATTGTCAGACTAGATGTGAGATAATATTTGAACTTTGAGGAATGGGACATAATGTACACAAGTATTCTCAGCCATGAATATAGCTGTGTCACATGTTTTCAGTTTGAAACATGACCACAGGTTGTAAATGCAAACGAGGCTGGGGAAAGCCAGAACCACCTCCTTCTGAGAACTTCAAAATGACATTTTGGGAAAAGATGGTTCTGTTCCTCTATGAAGTGAGTTCTGGATATTCAAAATGACAATTCCAAAATGCTTTATGCTGTGAATGCTCTTAACTGAATTAATTACATATATTTTTAACAGTACATGAAGCAGGGACGAAACTGTGCCTCTGACTTGAGTAAATCATTCACAGTAGGCCAGATCTGGTGGAAGGATCTGGAGGCCAAATCAGAATGTGTCTCTAGATGTTATTTTTATGCACCTACTCTGTGAGTGTTGTGGCTGTTGACTTTCCCAGTTCAGCTATTCCTCCTCATCTCACAGAAACATCGTGTCTGTCTGCACTGATGGACAGCACCAAGGCAATGACTCTAACAGCAGGAGGTTTGTGGCCTCTCAGATAGGCTCTGAGAAATCATGGTGATAAAACAGAAGAACTGCTTTCAACAAGGGCTACATGTCTATATCTGTGGGAGATATTAAGTATATAAGGTGTGGAAAAAAAAAAGATTACTTGGGTAGATCTGCTGATGCAAGTCTGGTGTGATAAAACAGGAATGTACCTTCTGTGTCTCTAGGAAAGTCTATCAGTGCAATATAAGATCCATATTGACTAATAAATTATGATCCTAGTTAATGGTTATTGAAATGTTAATCTTTTGTTACCTCCCTTATCTACAACATTTTTCCAAAGTGATTTGATAATATCCTTTTTGCCTATTTAGGGAAACCTTGCACAAATCATTCCTTAGGGAAGTTGATAGACTGCTGGTAAGAATGCTAAACAAATTAATTTTAAAAATTAGTGAATATTTTATGTCGTCTCTGAGAAGATGTTGAATGTATGTACATTTTCGCTTATGTGGCTACTTAAAACACTGCCTAGAAAACAAAAAATAAATTTAAAAAAGGACCAGCTGATCATTATTATTTGATTTCTTATTTTTAGCAATGTTTCAGCTGAATGCTATTCTTCTAATCAGTCACTAAGAGAGAGCTTTGCTATGATAACAAAACCATTTTTAATCTTAAGTAAAACTAAGTTTTAAAGGCAATTAAATAGCAGAAAAATAGGGAAAAATAATTTAAAATATGATTCTGAAAGAAATCCACAAAAACTTTAAGAACACCGCATTCCTGATGCTTTTTGATGTGAAATATTTAGCAACCTCATTTTTATGTGCCGCTCAGGTGACTGAGATAGTAAAAAGTTAACCAGACTCATACATGGTTTCTATCTGCATTTTTATGGTTTTGGAAGACAAACAGGCACCTTTCACTAAGACATGACCGCCATAAAAAAAATCTAAATCTGTCCTCCTTTCTCAAGTTTTTCTTTACAGCAACATTTTAGCTCCTAGCAATGCCTGCCAATGGATACATTTCATCCAGAAAATTCAATTGCCTACTCCTGTTGCTGCTGCTATGATTACAGATAATGACATAACTTCTTGTTCTCTTGGCAGAGACAATGATAAAGGTTGTTATGACAGGTCAAAGCAAAAAGTTGCAAAGTTAGAAAGACTTCTCTGGATGCCAGGCTCTGTGATGGTTGAGTAGCACTTGAACCAAAATTCTGTATCTTTTCTCTAGGAGTTGAAGAAAAAGTAAGGTCTTCTTTTTCGCTTCTCTGACACTTTTAATATTGCATGTGTCATGTTAAAACACGGCTATATGCATACATATTTTTCTAATTATTACTCCAGAATAAAGAACACAACAATATTAGGAGGCACAGGTGAAATCAGGTTTAGAGGATGATTAAATCCAGTCCCACCCAAAGGCTTTCACCAGACTAAAACCCAAAGATCTGTTTTTCTCAAAGCTGTGCTTGTTAAATCCATCTCCTTTGCTTATGTTCATCACAGCTCATTGACTCCCTGGGCATGCCTCTGTCACCCTACTAAAACCTGTGCTTTCGACAAGGTCAGATGATTTTACCTATATGTAATTTTGGCATGGTCCTGTCACTTATATTTTAGTAGTTTATTTGGGGTTTTCCAGGAAGTTCTCTTGTGAATCTCCACCACAGTAGTGTTCTGTCCAACCCTTTCTGTTGATAGGTGATCCAGGAGAAAAATACGGGGAAAATGAATGTGTTTTTTGGAGGTCTACTGCTTTTGTAATATCTCCTGTAATTCTCAGGGACTTTCTGTCCTTTGCAGAGCCTGACAATAGGAAGGATACAGCCTGGGTATAGTGATCCTCAAGTCCTCATTTCCAGTAGTTCTCTAGTAATTTTTCCAAGCTACAGGGAGCAAAACGTCCTGGGCCAGAATCTTCTCTTATTTAGACTGGCATACATTTGAAGATCAAGCCAGCAGAGTCAACACAGTTTCACAACAGTGAAAGTGATATGAGATCAGAGTTTGATGAGGTGCTTTTGGTTGTCTTTCAAGGAATTCAGAGGTATTCAAATTCACTTCAGCCTAGGCATTTGCTTAGTATTTCTACACATTCATGTTAACTGTGAGGATTTTCTCATCCTGTTCTCTGACACTGGCCACCCCTGCTCAGGTGCTTCATTGTATAGGCTGCATTAGTGCCAAAACATGAGCTTTTAATGAGACAATGGAAAGCTGTAGAATCAGTAGTTAAATTCAACACTGCTAAGTTCATCTGCTATTATTGTTGTAATATTCTCACAATATTTTGTGATGCTTTTCCATTCATATTTTGAGGAAAGTTTTAACTAGTTCCTGGAGATGACTAGAGTTCTCTTTTCATGCCATACTGCTGAAGGCATGGATTTTATGCCCCGGGGTGCTTCATAACAGCAGGAATGAACATGCAGAGCTTTCTGGGACAGCTTGGAGGACAGCACAGGGAAGAAAAAGCTACACTGTTCAATGCCATTCCAGCAAAGTCCCTCCTGCAAACTGTCTGGACCCACAGGCACACCCGGGCTTTGTTCTGAAGGGAATTCATTTCTTCAGAGAAAAATAAATTTCAAGAATAAATAACATTTATGAAAATTATGAATCAGGCAGGGATAGTCAGAGAACCAAGACACACAGCTGATACTCAGGTTATCTCAGACCATGAGCATAACTAGATTAGGTTTCACCTATTCTATTATCTAGAGTGTTGTACTGAAAAAGGATCTGGACAACTTGCAAAGGGTTAGAGTGGACAATAGAAGCCTGCATGGGGTCACATAGCTGGCTTCACTCTCCATGTGGTTCCATGCACCAGCATTTGGTTAAAACTAAGGCTTCTTTTTTCCATTGTCTTGCGTGGTGCTGGCAATGAATAGGCTCCTGGGGTTGTAGCTTGAGGGGATTATTAGGCAAAAGAAAAACATGCCTCATAAAAAAATCCAGCACTGAAATTTATGAAAGCTTCAAAGACTGAAGAAGAGAAGGTGTTGAGCTTCAATTATGGGCTTTCTCAATGTACAAGGCAGAAGAAGCAGACCAAAATCAGGTGGAAGTTTCAGCTCCCTCCAAACAAACATAGTAGAGTCAGACCAATGCTAGTTTGAATTGCTTGAACCAGAAGAGAAAGAAGACAACATGGAAAGGCCCTTATATTGGAGCACATTGTGTCTTGTTCCTGTTTTCTCTCAAATCCACATGTTCCTGTGTCTGTGGTAAAAATGGTGTTTGAGTGGCTGGTAGGATTTAATTGCATACACAGCTTTGCCAAACATGCTAATTTTTACATAGACTCTTCTGGCCCATTACAGAATCAATTCTTTGCATGATCTTGTGGCATCAGAAACAGAAGGATTTGGGTTTTCATGACATTTTTCACTTCTCTGTGGGAGCATATGATTGTAAAGTCTGCAAATAACCTTGCCTGGGGACAAAGGTTTTTCTATTAAGATTTTCTAGGAGGCTCCACAACCTTCAGCATTACTGGGACTTCTGTTGTATGTTGACTCATACAGAGAAGTCAGGATGAGATTATTTGCTTTCTCCAATATTAGTTATTCCTCTTTTGTTCAGACCACTGCTCTGCTAGGTCATGGATGACAGCATGAATTTCAACACCTTTTGGGAGAAAGAACAGGAAGAGCACTGAATGTAGCTTGCTGCATATGCAATCTTATACATGCAGCTCATGACCCTGGCCAAGTAAAAATTGAAATGTAAGGAAACCCTGAGAGATTGCTCTTTATTTCTCCCTCTCTTTTCCAGTAAAAAACATTCTGTCTATGATGTTGATTGAACATCTAAAATGGTCTGCTTCCTTCCTGTCTTTATAATTAGTTTCCTATTTAATGTGTATGTACTTTAATTTTTCTTTTATTGTTTGTACACACTTGCCACTGTAAGAGTGAGAAAAATTTGCAGTAGATATTAAGATCCTATTAGCACTTTGCTTGAGTAACAAAGAATTGAGACACCTAAACATAATTTCTGAAAATATTTACTCAGTTATCCACTTTTGGGGTGCAGTTGTTTATTTCATTACAGTAGCCTGAAAAGAGACCACAGATAAATTGTCAGCTTTGACTGAGTTTCAATTGGAAACTTCAGCTTTTCAAGAGGAACTCAGTGAGTGTGAACTGCTGCATCTTCAAATCAAGATAATCATATTAGTTTCTTGGAAAGTAAACTGTTTGATATTGTGTTGTATATTTTCTAGCCTCTGTTGGAGAATGAGATTTTACTCTTTCTGCATTTACATGTTTAGTGCAGGCTATCTACTACAAGGTTTATTTCTACCTCAGAATCATTATTACCTTCATTCTTCCTCAGTTTTTGGAGTCATTGCTGAGGTCAGTTGACCCAGGCAACAAGTGCACACCAAAGCTGGATGGGGAAGAGAGAAAAGAAAGCTCATGGGTTGAACACGGAAAGATCATTTATCAGTTACCGCTACAGGCAAGAGACACAAATTTCACCAATGGAATCAGAGTAGGAAAATGAGAAATTAAATCTTAAAACACCTTCCCTCCATCCCTCCCATCTTCCTGGGCTCAACTTCACATCCATTTTCTCTCCCTCCTCCCTCTAGTGGTGCAGGGGGTTGGGTTCTGGAGGCTGTGGCCAGTTCATCACACGTGTTCTCTGCCACTCCTTCCTCCTCAGGATAGGCCTCCTCACACCTGCTCCAGCATGGGATCCTTCCCATGTGAGATAGCCCATCACAAGCTTCTCCAAGGTGGGTCTCCTTCCCATGGGCTACAGTTACTCACGAACTGCTCCAGCCAGGGTCTCCCACAGATCCTGCCAGCAAACCTGCTCCAGTGTGGGCTCCTCTTTCCATGGGATGACAGGTCCTGCAAGGAGCCTGCTCCAGCATGGTTTCCCATGGGGTCATAATCTCCTTTGGGCCCCCACCTGCTCAGCACTGGCTCTGTGAAATGTAGGGAAATCTTCTGCCAGGTCCACAGAGAAGCCACCCCTGCAACCACTCTCTACCACAACCATGCCAGACAAACTCCATGGCAAAGGTCCTGGTCTAGCAGAAGAGAGTTATTCAGGAACCATATGAATTTTTTAATATGATCTCAACTTTGCTGTGCAGCAACCCAGGAAACTGGTGGGAAACAGGTATCACGTACTCTTAGATTTTCTACATCTATAGGGAAAAATATTCAAAGATGTTTTTAAAAAATAATTTCTGCATACCATATGTATGTTTATGAGGGCTTCAAAGTTATAGTACAGAAACTGTGATTTGTCTTGTGCTCAACGTGACCAGTTTTTGTGCCAACAAATGATTGCACTTGTAACTGCCTGTTTGGTGTGTGCAATAATGTATTTGCACTTCTGCATGTGTATTTGGGAGAATACAAACCAGGACCTCACATTTCACAACAGAAGAAATGAAGCATGGCAGCTAATCACAGAGAAGCCTGGCTTTGCATGCAAAATCCTTAAATCAGTAGAAGTGCTGGTATCTAGGACAAAAAGCATCTTGTTTCTCTGATTAATTCTTTAAAAAATATTTTAAAAATTGCTTATTAGCTGTAATTTGTCTTTTATAAGCTTGGTGAACAGGTGTTTTTAGCCCTTAAGACCCTTAAGACCTACAGAGGAGCAAGTTTTCTTTTTGTTTACATTTTTAAGTGCTCAGTTGTCACAGCCAGCCATTATGCAGAACTGATTCCAGTGACTAATTTGACTTGACATTTTGATGCCTGTTTCTTTCAGAGTTCCATGTTATTTGGCTGATCTTGACCTGTGCCAGGTCATTCAGCATCACATACTTCCATTTTTTAACTACTCTACTAAAGAATTTTATTCAACCTGTCTGTCTGTTTTCTTATATGCATCTACCCATAGCTCTCCTGGCTTTTTCTTTATGTCAGCAAGGTCAAACTCATTGCTCTTCTAATTATACACAATACCTATTCAAATCTTTGCTATTTGAGCATGTCAGCTGTTGAAGTAATTACATTAGTGTGAATGTCAAAGAAAACAAGAAAAGGAGGGAATACAAATAATTTAAAGATTTAAGAGGAAAAGAAATTTATTCTTACTGTCACTTAATGTACTAAGTCCACTCAGACAACGTAGTTTCAGGTGCTAAACAGTCTGGGGACCCAGCATGAATTTAGGTATGAAAGGCTTATATTCTTCACTATTCTTTCTTATTAATGTTTAGATGAAAGCCATAAGCTTTTACCTAAGTTCATTACTTCCAGGGGATGATTTGGATGTCTGAAGAAGAAGAAATAGTCGACCTTGCTAACTGAAGTAATTGTCTTTAGGATTGCTTAGAACTACTCAGAAAAGAAACAGGGTACTAACTTGTATGAAGTGAACAGTTGCCAGACCCAGCTGATGAAAGCATAGTGGAATCCAATAAAACATCCATTTGTATTGTATCTCTTCCTTCTGGAAAAATGTATTAAGACATAGATTATGATTCTCAGTTCAAGCTAAAATCTCTGCATGTTCTTTGCTTTTTTGAGTAAAGACCTTATGGTACTTTATGGTACAGATCCTTACTGGTAGAAATCCTCCCATTTAGCAGTGGAAAAAGCTTCGACATCCTGATTCTCTTCTGTGTATGTGATTTAGCATCCTTTTCTTCTGGTGTGTGTAGTTCCATCCTCTACCTTAGAAAGGCACAAGGAGGGAAGGCTTGTGCACACAGGGAGCATTTTATTTTAGTGGTGTTCCGATGAATATCTTTTCACAAATCTTCTGACTTGGGTTTACTTTGGGTAGAAACAGTCGGTGTAGTATTTGGCACTTAAAAGATTACACAATTAATCTTGCAGCTGTTAGTCTGCAGCTTTTCCAATGATGACAACTTTCTGCTGCTATCCTACACAAGTACCCCAGTTGTTGTCTAATCTCTGAGGGAGATCTGGAGGACAACTCAGCTTTCTCACCTGATTTTGATCACCTCAGGAGCAGAGGAAAAGATCCGTATTTTTCTGGTTGATTTTGCCCGAAGCAGAGTTGTTAAATGTTCAGTGTGTATTCAATCAGATTTGACAGTGGTGTATTCTGCAGTTGTCTTTATATGTGGGGGCCACAGCAAGAGAGCACCACTGTTAAACACTATGTTTTTGTGCTTTGATTTTTGCAGTCAGTTACACTTACAGAAATTGAGTAACAATGAAGCCATCATTTTTGCTTCAGGTCAGTGAAACAAAAAATCTATGTATCAACAGTCTGATGATGAGAAGCTCCTTTCTCCAGTTGAAATAGAATGGACTGGATGACTAGATTCAACTAATTCTGTAATATTACATCTGAATCTCTTGTGCATCATGAAGTGAAAGTAAGACTTTGATTCTATCAATAACTACATTACACAAGGTTTTTTTTGAAACTGGGTGATTTACTCCTGTTCAACTTTCAAAGCCATCCATGTATCAGACTGAAATTTTTCAGTTATGTATTTATTTGTGGAGGAATACCAGGCAGGTACAAGACTTGGAAATTGCTTCTGAACCCATTATTTTCAATTGAAGAAAAAAAGAAAAAAAGCTAAATAAACCAAAATCTTTCTCACTTTTAAGAAAAAACTGATATTTATTGTAAAACTCTTCATATAAAACTGACCTATTTTAACAACAAAACCCTCATAGGCTGTATATTTCAGGTTTAAAAATATGTTTCTATCTTTTAACTTAAAATTATTTAGAAATGGGATTCTTTTGTCTGGGCAAAAAAACACGCCAAAACAAATTTTTTTTCAGTTATTTCCAAATTTTTTCCTTTCATAATGAAACCAGATGAAAGAAAGTGATGAAGCCTGAGGTTTTATTCACACAAACTGGAATGAGAAGGCCAAAAACAGAGGTGAACTGAACCGGAAGAAAAGTCATGGTGGACATATACATAAAACCTGCATTGAATTAAAAGAAACAAAGGCCTGAAAAAGATTTAAGACAAATCTTGTCAAATTTTACTGATCTTCATAATAAACACACTCAGTCTTGTAATCTAATGACTCATTTAATGTTTAGGGAAGTTGGGATTGATATTTTGCAACAGGTTCCTATATCATGCTTGGGTAATTTTTTGATTTGTTGCAATTTGGAGGAATGTGAACTAGACATGCCTGTTGAGCTGAGCATAAACAGCTTCAGAGCTATCAAATCTGGAAATTCCCTTTCAACAGAAACCATCCAAAGTTCAGGAACATCACTATTACATTGAAATTGGGTCAGTTCATCATGAGAGAGCTCTAAGAGAGATTATATCATTTCCTGACACTAAAAACACATATTTGAGTTCTTTTATGATAGCAGAGCTGATCAGTTTCAGAGTATTTCAGCATTTTGGCATGCCCATAACATGAGGATATATCATCAACACTGTAATAAAAGAACCAGGCTTGATGAAATTTGACCTTCTAGAAACTCTGATTGAGAAGCAAAGCATTCACATCTTAGTAATTGCCTTTTTATCTAGCAAGAGTCTGGGTTGTTCGTACCAGGAATAGAATTCATCTTCTTTATTAAAAAAAAAAAAAAATCAGGAGTGCAAGTGAAGGCTTAACTTCTGTGTCTTAAAGTTGTGTCTGCAGAGAAGATAAATAGCAATTCTTCAAATTTAAAAAAAAATTCAAACACAGAGTTACAGATGTAAGACTTAAAAAAAGTCCATAATATCTGAATGTTGAATTTGTCTGATTTGTTTCGGATATGTGTCTGCAATTTTTACTGTATTGCTATTTATTTCTATATTGGTGCCTTTAGGTGCAAGTCCTTTAATACTCAAAATAGAGCAAAATATTAGTTACTATATTAGAATGCAGCAATTTTTACCTCCAGGTTTAAGAGAAGGTGGTTGGGTGCATGATCTACAGCCTGCCTTCAATTTTCAATTAGTGTATTAATCTAAACTATTTTAATTCTCAAATGCATTAATTTCACAATAATTCACAACATGAATTCAAATCAATTAGGAAAACTAGTCCAAATATATTCAATTATATAAATGAAAATATATGCCCATACTTTTGCTTGCTTTTGTTTATATGATGTTTCAATCAAAACACTTCACATCTGCAGGCATGTAGGTATAAAATTCCATATTCTAGATATCTATGTCTATTAATATTTATGGAAAACAACATGTACCCCTTCTTATAGAAATGATCCATAATTGTACCGTAAATTTTTAGTGTGCAGTTTTTTTCCCAAACAATTAATCCCAATGGGATAAAAAATATTAACCTTAATTTATTTCCTTATGCCTGACATATTTCACTATATAATCAGATTGTTTTTCTTTAAATTAATGTTGTCCCCATACTGGTTTTCTCTATTTGAAGGTATTAACGAATAAATTTAAACTCTGAGTCACAGGTGTTTAAATTGGCTGAGGGAATAAATGTATAACTACATTCATAAATACGTATCAAAGGAGTCAAAGGCTTAGCTATATATTATGCCTTGATGTGTGTGCAAAATTTCCATTACTGTTATTGGGAGATAATGTGGGTGTTGTGAGGCAGAATATATTCCAGGCAGTATCCTGTGACATGTCTTTTTCCTACTACTCCCATTTTCCCATCTTTGTATGCTGTTTGCTACAGTAACATAGTATTTGAATTAGAATTTTAGGAACTTTGATGAAAGCAATAGCAGAATTTGTACATTTATCACAACAAAATGATTTTGCAAGTTTCACATTTGTATTGAAAATCCAAAAACACAGACCGAAGTATGTTTAGCCAGATGTGGATACCTAAATTGCAAATATCCATGTTTAAGCAGATGAAGCCCCCCTGAATTTCTGTTCTATGATTAGGACCACATATAATGATAACAGTAAAATAAAAGACATGGTTACTAATGGTGGTGGTGGTGGTAGCACAGGGACATTGGCACCATGTTTGTGGTGCAGGAAGATGTTCATGTGGCAGAGAAAAGCAGTTGTCCTGTAGGCAGGCTGCAAACCTGACAGGTGAAAGAGAAAAATAGATCCTGTTGAAAATGGTTTCTCAGGATGTTTAACACTCATTATGAAAAGTTAAATGAAAGTTCCTCTATGCTGCTGATCTATTCATAATTTTTGATACTACTCTAAAAATCCCCATTTTTTCTTGCCTGCATACCAAATGACACTTCTCTGTGTTTTTATCCCAGCTAGTGTCAGGAGTCATTGTTGCATTTGCAGGTTCAGAGTCTTTATCTGTATAAGAACCAGAGCAAAAGCAATTCCTTTATTTTGCTAGTATCTAGTGCTTTCCATACTTTTAATGTGCCTTCAGTTCTCTTGAGAAAAAAGGAGTAAGAATGCATAAAACTGAGAAAGATGTTCCCCTCACAGTGCAAAAGTCAGAGCAAACCATCCCACAGCCCAATTTCAAGAAGTGAGTTGTGTCCCCATTCCTGCTGAGATGTGTGTATTACACGGTGACTAATGAAGTGCTAAGTAGCTTTGCTTAGCCAAGAGAAAGGGCTATTATTATTCTTCCCTGTGAAATGGGTTAGAGGAAAATTATTTAGAAGAAACGTCCAAATGAAACAAAACAAAGCAAAGCAAAGCAAAACAAAACACACACACACACACACACACACACACACACACACACACACACATGTAAAAAAAAAAAATCCAACTACCTCACAAGCCAGTAAGAACTTCCCAAATACTAGATGTGTATCACTGCTGGGTACACTCATTGTTCCCTAAATGTGTGTCCCAGTTATTAGTAGCAGGCAAGAGGATATGCACTTGGAAAGGGTGGATCTATGTGCCAGGCAGCCACCATCTGCAGAGCGTAAAGTTTTGGGTAACCTAAATGCATATTTTAACCCTTGACTTCTAATCAGCTTCAGATGACACACACATTTAATTATTTTATTATTTTAATTATTTTTCAAGGTGAAAAAAATTCCTATCAATTGATGATTAATAATCCCTAAGTGGAAAAGGAAGAAAATGTAAGTGGAGTCAAACACAGCCTTTAACACCAGAAAGAATCTCAAATATTGAAATACTGAGGCACTTAATCTGCATACTGCATAAAGCAAAATACAAGTACATGAAATAAAGTCACATTGGTTCTAATGATGCTTAAGGCTGTGGTTAAAAACATGCTGCTATAAGGTAATACTGAGTGGTTTTATTTGTTAGAAGCACAATACAAGTATTACTGAGCTTATTTAGGACTGATCTCTACAGATCTATTAGATGCAATAAACAATGAATTAGAAGTACAGAGAAAAAAATAAAGATAATGGTAGAAATATTTCAGCATTGTTTTGCATGCTGTAACAAACTACAATGTGTGCAAGCAACAGTGGGATAGGTCCTGGTGCAATAGAATAATATAATTTATTTGGAAAATCTGCCAAGAGAAGATGGTATTCTCATAGAAAAGTGTAGATTTGGAAGAACCAATTAGAGTTTTAAACCAGAATAAAGAATGCCCATATAATTTCTTGTATCTGTATCTTGCTTTGGCCATTTTGTTGTGCTTCTGGGGAATTAAGTGTATTTTGCTTAGAACAGATGCACCTTCTGGATTTTTTTTAGCCTATGATTCCTTATGAGATCTTGATCTACTAACTGTGGCATCAGTCTCTAGGGCAACATATGCAAACAAGTTACAGTAGTCTCTTGTCTACAGTACTGTCATATTTCATTTTGAAAACCATATGAAAATATTTCCTACAGAAAAGCAGTCCTTGCATTTCCTTATTTGTGAATTGCTTGCCAGAATTCTCCCATTAGACATCAAGTGAAGAACATGTCCAAGAGATAATGTATTTATTTATACCCAATATCTCAACATTGTTCAGCTTGAAGTACCACAAATTCTCAGTATATTCTCATCTGGAGACAAATGTTATGCCCAGTTCATTGTGTAGACTTGGACCAGATCACCTTCAACATGCTGAAAGGATTATTCAAGACTTTTATTTATATAAATAACAATTTTTTGGGTTGCTGTGTATACTCTCCAAAGCATAGGGAAATAAATAACTTCAGTAGAGGATGTCATGCCTTTTATTGGATTATGGTGTATAATGTCTGGAAAAATATTGTTTTCATGAAAATAAATTATTTTAAAATCTTCAAGTCTGAACCAACCAACACTGATTCCATTGAGGCAACATTTTCTTCCCCTTCTTTAGAAACGCTGTTTCTTGCATGGGCCCTAGGACAATTTTCTCAGCAAGAGCTAATTTCCAAGGATTTATTTACAAGGTAGTATCATGCACCCAAGCCCCACACCTACTTCTTTGAGTTGGTTCATCTCAATGTCTTGTGTTACAGTTTTAATGGTGTTTATTTGTCAGAATCAAACCCTCTGATAATCCTTCCCATGGTCTTGAAGAGGGAAAACAGTTACTGAAGCATTGTTACTGAACGCTCCAGCAAAGTATTATACAATGGTTAGAAGAAACATTATTAAGACCATGATAATGACTAAAATACATTCCGTATTTACTGGTGTGGATTTTCTTGGCTGAGCTATGGGGAAGAAGACCACCAAAATAAATAAAGTCATCAAGTGAATATTGGTACCACAGAACAACAAAAAATCCCCGCTGCTATGCTCTATATGAGATTCTGTTGCATGCTTTTAGCCAAACAATGGCAAAATACAATTATCCTCTCCTGCATATCTGTCCAAATTTGGAGTCACTTTGCAAGAAGGTAGGATTTTCAAGGTAAGCATGCCTACAAGGTTTAAGAAAATTGTTTTGCCAAACTTTGGTGTTGAGCAGCACATCGAAAAGGAAGAGCCTGAAACCATTCAAAATAAGCTTAAGAGAGACTTAGTTAGGAGTCTAACTTGCCCATTGTATATGTGCACATACCTTGCAATATGTTTATTTTGAAGGAAGGTAGATAAAATTTCACATGAAAATCCTTGTTTTATGATATGCACTTAACTGCACTGCATTTCTCACGTGCTATTTTCTAAGTTTTGAGTGCATGACTTCGAAATGTCAGGGTTCTTTCAAAAGGGTGTCTATGCATGAAGAGAAGGAGGTTAATTTCCTAGGTCTTTAATAAAGTAAAATGAAAAAGACATAAGTTCCATTAAGTAGCAACTGAGTGGCATGCACAGGTACCCTTTCAGGCACAGCGACCTTTATATCCACTTGTCTCTTGAGTTAGTTTTGTGACTCCTTGGTGATGTTCTCATACTTTCTGCTGAGCGGCACTAGCAGATACCAAAATGCACATTTTCCCAGTGGAGTTGCACAAAATGTTTGCTGGGGGGGTTAGGAACTGTAAAGCTTCAGATATATCTGTTCCATTTTCTTTAAGTGTTACCTGTCCTACTATACGATGCCACATGTGACTTCCAAACTCTTGCTGAGCAGAATTTTTTCCTGTACACATTGCATTGTATCCTCCTTCAGAGAACCTGGGCTTAGCAATCAGCAGGGGAAACACTGAGTTCACACAAAGAGTGAGAAAGAAAGATGCTTCCTGGCCTTGAGAGCTGGCAGCAGGCAGGAAAACACAAGGAGTGTGGAAAGAATTTCTAAGCATGCAGCTGCCAACTACCTCAGCTCTTGTCTGAGCATGGACAAACTCAGGGGCCTTTTAAAAGGCTACAACTAAGAGAAAGGAATGGCATGCAATGTATCCTTATTCCAGATTTCACTTTCCACCTGTAACATTTTACATCTCTACAATGCAAAATAACATATTCAGTGTTACTCAAAAAAACAGTTGTTTTAGTTCTATTTGTCTGAAATAGGAGATCACTGAGTGTTACCTGAGTGTCTTTCTGAGAAATGGGTGAGGTATTTTGAGTGACAGTGTCTCTAAAATTCAGTCTGAGACAGATAACAAGTCTGGAAAATTTTAGCCTCAGTAGTTACAGTTTTACAGAATTTTAAGCCACTGAAAATAAAAATTTATTAGGAGTGTCGGGAAACTTCAAATTTAGGCAGCGTTGCCACCTCTATTAGCAATATATGTGAAAATTCAACAGCTAATTACAAAAAATGAGACTCATGCATTAGAGTGTTGGTCTATTAATATGCATATGGAGAAAGAGAGAAAATAAAATGCTTCTTTCCCTGTTTTTTTTTAATGAGACAGAATCATATGTAAGAAAGAAAAACAGGCCTACTTAAGAAATTAAATTGAACAGAAATAGGAACAACTCTGGGTTTATACATTCCCTTGACAAATCTCTCAAGTTTTTATGACTGTATAATCCAGCTCCTGTCACAGTTTTCTGCCATGGCATCTTTCAGATGATTGGTTTTGTGCATAGTTATTAGTCTGATGCTGCTAATCTCTCATTTCTGAAGAAATAAACTCAAGTGCTTCTAGCTGAATGGTTATACTTTCTCTTAAAAGGATGTAATTCAGGTGGCTTAATGGGAAAGTGGATGATCCAGATTTAAAGACAATGTTTGATCTTTTCTACATGCCAGGTGGTCTAGAAGCTGGGCAGGATATGAGCAGTATTTTCCAATTGTATCTAAAGATGACTAATAATATTCAACTGTAGGGAATTAAGAAAAACAATTGGTGGGATTTCCTTTACCTGTATTGGTAGGGTTAAAAGCAATACATCTATGAGAGCTCAGTTTCCCCATCTGTGGAGAGGGTGTCTTGTCCCCACGGGGGACAGGTTTGTGTCACAGAATTAACCTTCCCTGTGGAGCTGCTCATTTTTTCCTTTTAATGTATAGAGAGTATGATCCAAATGATTTGTGTACACCAGGAACACGAGATGGCTACACCTAATGGAGATGAGACTCACTTGGGTTGTAAAAATTGTCCCCCTCCCTGCAGGGGTGAAGCTTATATAGACATGACTGTTTTGATGTCTTCTCAGTGATCTCATCAACAATGAGCAACTCAGGTTTATTTTATCCTGACTTATGACCAAATTCTGAACAGATACAAAAATAGTAAACTTGGTCTCCAACTATGCAGGATACAGGTGAACCCTGGTTCTGAGTCCTCTCTTTAGAACTTTGTGCTTTTTATCACAGGATATTTCTCACTTACCTACTAACATTAGGATAGCTTTACAAAATTGTCAAATCTTGCTTGTAGACTTTATCTGAGGCTTCAGCCAGAAAAAGAAAATTATGTGAAGAAGGCATGTGAGTAAAAAGTGTGCCTTTTAGAGTAAGATGTTATTTTTTAGTGTGTTCTAAACATTCATCTGAAGCAACCAAAACATAGTAAATAAGTGAGTATTCATACTCATTCTAGTCTATGACCTTTTCTTTTGCTTGTTACCAGACTTTGGAAACTAATTTTACGCATTAATTCCTGTCAACAGTAAAGAATCATAAGTATATTTGCTTTCACCACACAAGAAACTCTATAGTTTGTCTTCTTTTCAAACTCCTTCTGTAACCTATTCTAGTTTTTGGATATCAAAAGATTGAACATCTGTTCCCTTGTTGATATCAGCCTTATATCCCAGGAGTCACATTTTTTTTTCCATTGTCACTTTTAGGTTTTCTCCCTATACTGAATAGCAGGGGGGCTTCTACCACAAGAAAGTCGTGGCCCCTAGCTGGAAACTCTGTGTTTAGCTGTAGTTTGAAGGATTATGGCACCTTTAGACAGAAAGTAGCACTACCTCTAGGGTCTTGGTGATTCAATCTCTGACCTTTCTGCAACCTATGTCCTATCTTTCATTCTCCAGAGCACAAGACAACTGTGATTACCTTCCTAATATCTCATTTAAGCAAAGTCTAAGTTTGTGGGCTGATGAACAGATGTTGTCTCTTCTCACCTCTCACCATGTGATCTCTGAAACCCACCCTGACAAATATCTCCGTGTTTCTCAAGAGAAAGACATTCTCCCTGCTTGTCCTGGGCTGTTCAAAATATGCCAGCGAAGAGGGTAGGGTTTCTTCTCCCTTTTTTTCTTGAAGTTATGCAAAGACCGGAAGCATTTATGGTCATAGTTTCCCAATGATCCTTCCCACCTTACTTTCTCCCAGGGATCTCCTTGTCCACTACTTGTCTTGTCATATGTAAAATGATTAAGAAGGGCTGTCTGTGCCTGATTCATTATTTGAAGTATCTGCCACAGCAGTATAGTAAATAACCGTAAACTTTCTTTCCTTAAGATGAGAAATCAATCCACTGAGGCAACTTTTAGATATTTCTAGAAAAAGAATCCAAGGAGGAGGAAGATTAAGTGGAGAAGTGAGGAACTTGACTGTCACCTTGCCTCATGTTTGTTAATTGAACACAACTGTAAGAAGATGCAGCATTCAGCTTCAGGGTTCTTTCTGTGTGGAAAGCCAAGGTGAATTCCCCGATTCCCTACAAAAGCTCTCTTCTTTCAGTCGGATTACTGATTTCTTTGATAATTTTAAACATCTCTTTCTAGCTTCTGCTTTTTTCCTTTCCAGACTCTGCCTGCCCTCCTCTGGTCTTTTCATACCTTCACAGGCAAAGAATTGAAATGCTGAAATATCTGAAAATATTATAAGAAGAAAGAAAGAATGTGTGAATAAAATGAAACTGGTTAAGGTAGTTACACTGAATATGATGCCTGCTTTTATCTTAGTATAAGAAATGTGAGAAGTTTCTACTAAATTTTTGATCACTGGCCTTAGTCCAGGCAGACTTTTTCCTCACACCTTGTTCAGGCACCTCAAAAGTCTCATGATGAATGACTGTGTCTGTGTGGGCAAAATGCTTCTTTCAGGAAAGAACAGTGAAGTGACCCACACTTCTTGGGTCACAGTAAAGTATCTACTGAAGTACATACCATCCTGTCTTTTTAGATTAACTATTTCAATTTTAAGATGCATGTGAAAATTTAGGATTCAGAAGTTTGTGGAAAAATAAAAACAAACAAGATTGTTAACATGAAATCATGAGAGAGATTTGTTTATTAGTTGTGATGTTTTCTCCTTCTCCCCCAAGTTACAGATAATTTCAAAAATTCTGGTGGCAGTACACGAGGAAAATATCTTCTCAAGTTTGTCAATAAATTTCTTAGTTTCTTGTTCCTGCTCTTCCTGACCATGATATGTAGCTGGGCAGGGATAGAGAAAGACAGAAAGAATGAAGATATCCACAAAAATGGGGCAGTCCTGGAAAGTCTGACTTGTGATGACAAATGATGTTACAAAGTAATCAGCACCTGGAATGGGCTGATACATACAAGAAAAAGACATGTATTTTAGCTATTTCTGTTCGTCTTTCTTAAATTTTAAAAACATTTACTTAACCTATTCTTTGCATGCTATTCTAAAATATTCACAAGGATCAGTGATGTTCAGGGAGTTCATACTGAACAGTTGGAAATCTTTCGTGACTGATCTGATCTGACTCACTGTGTCCTCCTCATAAGTGCAATGTTTGCAATTCCCCAGAGATTTCCCCTTTTACAGGGAAAAATGTAAAAGCAGTACTTTATGCAGGAAGACTTTGCAATGCAGTTAAGCGCAGTGCAACGTGGCTGAAAACACAGCCCCTTGATGCCACTAGAAACCTATCATGGAACTGTGGAGTGGTTTGTGCTGCAAGGGACCTTAAAGATCAGCTAGTTCCAACCATGAGCAGGAGCACCTTCCAGTAGACAAGGTTGCTCAGAGCCCCATCCAATCTGACCATAAACTTCTCTGGGCAACCTGTTCCAGTGCCTTGCCACTCTCACAGTAAAGTATTTCTTCCTAATATCTCATCTAACTTTACTCTCCATGCTATTTCAATTTAAAACTCTTGCCCCTAGTTCTACTACCACACTCCCTGATAAAAACTCCCTTCCCACCTTTCCTGTAGGCCTCCTTCTAGTACTGGATGGCCACTATAAGATCTCTAGAACCTTCACTTCTCTAGTCTGAATGAGCCCATCACTCTCAGCCTGTGCTCAAAGGAGAGGTGTTCCAGCACTCTCCTCAACTTTATGGTCCTTCTCTGTATCCACTCAGGTAGGTCCATAATCTCCTTGAAATGGCACAGCACCCCAAAGTGGTACCTAGAAGTCCAACTTGATACTTAACTATGGAACTGTGTGAAGAAATTAAATAAAATCCTAAGTCTTCAACAGCTGTAATACTTTTCTTCCCTATGTGGCATGCAGACACCTGAGTTCAAGGTATTTTCTCTGAGTTCTTCTCTGAAGGGCAAGTTTAATAAAATTATATCATGTTGCAGCAAAAGTTCCAGCTTTTCCAGGATCTGAAGTTAATAATTTCTGAAAATGTCCTTTAGAAAATTTCCAGACCAAAATAATTTGTCTTAAACCCTTCAACATGTTACTTAGTTTCTCTCATTTAAAGTACTTTGAACTTCCTAACGAAGGCAATTTCTTTGCTTTTAGGTTTCACATTTATAATTTCACAGTGATGTGATCATAAATTAAACATCTACAAGTATTTCCAATGTTTTCTGATTAAACTTTGTTATTTTTAGCTGCATATAAAGGTCTTAAACCAGCTTAAGCCCTCTTCTAGATGCCATAAAAACTACAATGAATGCCAGTTTCTAACTAGATAGTTTTTAAATTGAGGCATATTCTGTTGGTGATAAGCATGAGTAAATTTCCCATTAGTTTGTGTGAATCACTAATTTATTCTGTAACATCTTAATTTCACATCAATTAATTGTGATTATTGGTTTAAGATATTCATGTGGCAAAAGGTTTTGAGAAAGATGAGTAATCAAACTGTTTTGAAAAGCAGATGTTTTTTCACAGTTGACAGGAAGTTCTGCTTTTTATGTGAAAGAGATTACAAAAATTTCTGTGATCATACAGGAAGGAAAAAAATCCCCAGTATTTTAAATTCACGTCTATTGAACTGAGTGCTATCTCAGTGAGATTCTGCAGTCTGTCTTCTCAATTCATTCACAAAAAGAAAAGAAAAAGAAAAAGAAAAAGAAAAGAAAAGAAAAGAAAAGAAAAGAAAAGAAAAGAAAAGAAAAGAAAAGAAAAGAAAAGAAAAGAAAAGAAAAGAAAAGAAAAGAAAAGAAAAGAAAAGAAAAGAAAAGAAAAGAAAAGAAAAGAAAAGAAAAGAAAAGAAAAGAAAAGAAAAGAAAAGAAAAGAAACAGGCATTGAGGGGGAGGGGGAAAATACAGAGGAAATTAGAAATAGTAGGTTTTCTTGTGACAGTTAGTTATCAAAGGCCTCCACTGCTGAAATAAATGACTGCTTAGCAATTGTATCTTCTCTCTGTCAGCAAATAAGTGAGAAGGAAGAGTACAGTGTGCAACTGATCAAACAGGGAAATACTGTATAGGTGAAAACATACCTAAAACTTGCTTATAAAGGTAACTGAGACTTATTCCCTCTGTGCTCATGCCTGGTACTGAAGACACTGAGAGTTACTAATGCATGAGACTGTGGGAACTAGGCTATGCGATCATGGAATCATGGAATGGTTTGGGTTGGAAAGGGACCTTAAAAATCATCTTGTTCCAACCCCCTGTCATGGGCAGGGGCACTTTCCACTAGAAAAGCCAGGAAACGTTTCTTACTGTGGTGGACATGGGCATTCACATCAGTTTCAAGGGAGTTTTCAAAGTGCTTCCATTAGCTCATGTTTAACAGTCATTTTTTACTTACCTCTCTAAGGACTAGAAATGGCTCTAAGAATGAAACCAGCCCCTTTTTGATGTCTCAAGTGCCCAGCTAGAGCAGACAACTGGATCATCTGCTTTACTAGTTGTGTGTACTCCACTTTCACCCTATTTTCCTTCTACCTAAAATTCATCCTGTCTTTTCATTTGATCTTCCTACTTATTTCCCCCCTGAAGGCTCAGATTTGCTTTCAGTGAAGCCAGTATGAATGTCATATGAGAAAGTTTAAGCCTTTAGACTGTGATTTAACTAGGTACTTAAGCACATGCCTGGCTTAGCACACAAGAACCTTCTCATTGAAAGAAGCAGAAAGATTGCTACTGGCCTAATTGGGAACAAGAGCAATCTATGAACCATTAAGCAGCTGCTGAATTCCACTGCAGCAGTGGCTATATTTCAACGATAGGCTGGGTGTGAGCTCTGTGAACAGTTTATGATGTGCTTGGGATCCTTAAGAATGAAAGCACCTCTATGCCAACTGCACCCAGCCATGGAATTTACTGGTCTAGACAATGTATCTGTGAGTCCACAGCCACCAAGAAGCTTGTAAAAAGTAAAAAGATATTTTGCAGAATAAATTAAAAACTATATCTGCCCAAACTTGCAGGTAATCAGTGAAAACTATTTCTCAAGACTCTCCAGAAGAAATGGAAATTATTTTATACATCTCTCTATCACATGCCAGAATAGGATTTTAAAGCACTTCCTGGTACACAGATATCCAGGCATGCACGCATGTTTATATATAGGATATTACACATGCATCTCCTTAGTCTAGCAGGGAAAGACCCTGAATAATAATATTTTTGAGTTTGCTCTGATCTCTGTCTTCTGATGTTCCAGAAAGGAAACAATCACCAGGGGTTAACAATAAATACTTGGAAAAAATGCAAATTATTTGTTTTATAAATGCCAGAATATTAGCAAAGACTGATGAATTTATCCACAGATACTGTCCTATCTTGTTACTCCAATGTAGTATTTGATACTCCTGTAGGAGGTGTTTGATATGTAGGTGAGTGTAATATAGACATAGATACATTGTGCAGTCTGTAGGAAAATGGCTATGACTTATGTGAGAGACAAAAATGTGATGATAAATAGGAAAAGATAATGCTTGTTTTTGTAGGTGGGTGTGATCTTCTCACTGCCCTTTATACTTAGGTCAATTTATGGCCCATTTAAAGTTGTGAGACCCACACTCCTCCATTTCCTTGATCTTCTACCCACTGTAAAGTATCATAATCCATGGGATGCTAGGGAAAATACCTATGCCTTAGCTCATAGTTCAGTGAGGAACTCTGTTGTGATTGCGCTGCCTTTTACCTACAGGAAACTGTGAACCTGTGGCAGTGCCAGTGGAGCATCCTGGTCCTCTTCCAGTCCAGGCTCTTCCAAGAGACAGGCTGAGACTCATGTCATATCTCCTAAGCACAGGCCATGTCAGTCTTACTCCAGCTATACATAGCCCATGCTCAGAGTACTCAACACAAGGATGTTTTTTGGATCCATTTAAAATGGCTTTGTTGTAAATGCAGTATGAGCTAGTGGCCGTTTAAATCCCACTCTGTGCCTTCCTGCAGTAGGTTCTGGGTTAAGTAATTCGGAAATGCTGTTGTAGTGTTATTGCTGCTGCTTACCCATAAACACCTAAAAAGTTGTAGCCTAAACCAGTCATTCAACAGCCTCTGCCTTACTCATTGAAGACTGCTCATGCGATGCACACAAAAATGGTGTTAAAACTCTGAGAAAGATAGGCTGCTGTGGGTTTAGGAGATCACACAGGACAGTGTATCCTATCCTTAAATAGACTATTTTTCTTAGAAATTTAGCACTCTGTGGTTTTTTATCTAAGATCTGTGCACCATATCTGGAAAGCAAAGCTTCTTCTTTTAAAGTTGTATTTGAGGTCTGCATGTCATTTATTTTAAATCAACACAGGAAAACAGCTAAAAGAATTTCTAATTTAGGCTTTTCAGTCTAAACTTCTAAAA
This sequence comes from Chamaea fasciata, assembly GCF_029207755.1. Classification (NCBI taxonomy): domain Eukaryota; kingdom Metazoa; phylum Chordata; class Aves; order Passeriformes; family Sylviidae; genus Chamaea; species Chamaea fasciata. The sequence continues at coordinate 10,056,706 of NW_027094086.1, read as the reverse complement.
GAATACTTTCAGCCCTGCTTAGCTACATAATTTGGCACCTGTGAATACCTCTTGCCACAATCTCTTTAAGATACCTTCCTGTTTGAGCCTATGGTTACAATAATTCCCATGACAACTGTGTAAGCAGCCTGAAGAGTTACTTTTCTTGAAGGGTTTCACATGAGGTGAAACTTTCAACAGTGCTAAAAGGCATGCAGAAGCAGCAATTTCAGAAGCATCACATAAGTGCTCAGGCGGACTTATTAGAAAGAAGAGATCTGTGTCATCTTGAAATGTAATGTAATGAAACTGTCCTTTTAAGGGTTACACTTTGACACCAATAGACACAAACTGCTCATTGGTGCCAGAGTTTGTATGTGGAAATTACTAAAGTGCTGCTTCCAGTTTGCAAATGAGAGCTGGAGAAGGGCAGAAAGATCACTGCCCCCAAAGGAGTGTATCACTTCTGCAGAATGGTTAGACCAAGGAAAGCCATCTGCAGCTACTGAATGTTTTGTTATTGGGAGCAGCAGCAGTCATCATCTCTGGGAGTCTGTGGTCTCAACTTTATAGCAGAGCATTGTCTTATATGGTCCTTGACTTAACGCTTCACATTAAATAAATATCATGTTCTTTAGAGTTTAGGAAGTGTTCAAGGATGTTTGCCAAAAATTTGGACAGAAAGACATTGTCTTACTGCTTGTTGACTTTAAAGGGCACACCTAATATTTGCTTACTGGGTAAAGAAAAGGCTAATATTTAAAGGTTCATTGACTTTACAACTTTATAATTTAGAAGGGATAGGTGTTAAAGAAACTATATTTGCATGTGGGGATGGGAAGGCAAGGGGCTCTAAACTCAGAACAATTCCAGGTGTCTGAGCAAAGCATGAGCAAAGTCTTAGAGGGATGCTGATGAAAATAGCTGTGCAGTTGAATTCCTCTGCTGTTTCAGGAACACCAGGAGAAATAGTAGAGCATTCTCCTGCACCCTTCCAGTCACCTAAACTGCTTTGAGAAATGCATTTGCTTATTTCCCCATTTTCCCAATATACCACCGAGTTAATTCTCCCTGTGGCCCTTTCAGCCAGTCTTGTGTATTTCCAAAGGGTCCCAGTTGAGGGCTGTTGACTAAGTTGCATTGTTACTCTTGTAAAATCTGTTGTTTCTTTGGCTTGCCCTAAAATTCTCAAGCTGCCTCTGATCAGTGTTGCTCAAGTTTTTAGGCAGAATATTTTACTTCTGCAGCATGTCATGTGCTCTTATTTTTAGCTTGTTTGGGCAATTCCTAAAGTGTTTGTTTCTAGTTTAACTAGTTTCTTAATAGCTGCATCTGTTGGGTTGGGGCTCAGTTCAGGAAAAACAATGACTGGATTTTATTGTTTATGAATTCCCTAAGTGCATAGCTCTGCAAAGATAACTAGACAGAAAGTCACAATTTTAAAACACTATTTCTAGATGACTTAGGCTCTATTCCAAAAATAATTAGGCACTTAGAAAGCTGATTTTCTATGAAAATCAAGACCATGCAAGAGACCTTTGACTGGAGATCTCAGGCTTGGAAAATTAACGTATGAATATTTGGAATTCTAGTCCTGACTGTGATTCAGTAAAGGGCATCTTGTAACCCACTCATTACAAGTAGTCCCATTAAACTCTGTTTACCTCACCATGAGTGAACTGGATTATGACCTCAGTGGGGACACCAGCAGTGAGCAATTGAAACAGATGGATGGGACGTTAAAAGAGGCAATATTATAATTGTATATGACTATTATCTCAGGGTCTGCTTTTGTTCCTGTATCAGCAGCCTGGTAAATATTAATACTGTTTCAAGTAACTAGTAGAAGATAAGTTGGCTTGATGTGCTTAGTTACATTTTTCACTTGCTTATCACTTTGCTAAAGTGCAGTTGTTTGGACTAAAATTGTTTAGTCTGTTTCAGGTTCTTTGTGGATAGTTTTGTTTGTTTTTTCTTTCTTTTTGGATTCTTTGAAAATGTGATGTGGAGAAGGTTTGTGGGGTATGAGGATGGGGCCAATGCTTTTTTCTTCACCCTAGAAGTTTTTTGCTGGGAAGCCATTTTGAAGAGCGTCTTTGGCCCTTACTGGCTTTGAAGCAGGGAATAGAAATTTGGCAAAGGATGGACTTGCTATGCAGAGCCTTTTGCTCTCTTTATAAAAACATGGCCAAATCATGTGTGTCTGAAAAGAACGGCTTTCCACAAGCTGAGACCTTGTTTAAGGTCAGGGGAATCAATTTTCTGTCTTGACAGAACAAGCCCCTTTCCAATGGTGAACAAGGACACCCATTACCAGAGCTGCAAGGTGGGGCAAGACTTCTTTAGAACTGGTCTTCCTTGTATCTTGTTCCCTGGGACTGTGGTGGCAGTAGTCACTGAAAATTAGGAAAGATGATTGCCTGGTCTGTCAGAGTTCCCTCTGCTGATGCCCTGCTCGGACTGTGTCCAGATGAACCAAGGATATGAGTAGAGATGAGAACAAACTGTCCAGTACCTCTGTCAGGAGGAATAGATGAATCTCACTAGGAAGTCTCAAATGTGAAAATATTGTAACTGCATTGGAGGTTCATCCAGAAATCAATCTACTTGCCAAAATCAGTGTCCACTTTGAATCAAAATCCCCATATTAATTTTTGACATCATATTGAATTGTCTATGCTACTCTCTTAAGAGTTAAAGAAGAAAGTGGATGTTTCACTCTTCAGAACTTCAGAGAAAACCTGGTCTGCAGCACTTGCTTCTCTCATCTGGAGTTTTGCCAGCTCATCAAAGCTAATATCCCTCCTTTTGCAAATAAATGCCAAGGGATCTTTAATTAGCTAAAATGACCAGCAGTCAGGATCTTGATTTCTCACTTAATCTGAAAATAGCACAGTGTCCCTTAGCACACTGCTAGAACATTGGCACTATGCCAACATAGAGAATATAGTGCCATTTACTTAATCATACACCTCCTGCAGTTTCTCCTACATTTCTAGTTGAGTTCATCTCAACGGCTCGAGAAGGGCATTGTAGTTTCTACAGCTTGTGGTAAGGGAATTCATGCTTTCTTTGACAATTGTTCGTAGGGCTGTTTCAGATCTTTTGGATTTGTTCACTCGAACGTTAATACAGCAAACTCTAGTGGTCAGTATGGTGCAGTGGAAAGGAGTGAAAAAGGCAGCCCCAACCTATCCTCTGCTATGATTTATTCACAGGTGAAACTTGGACTCCACCCCTTGTACTTGTTCTACACCACAGATTGCTGTTCTTAGCTCAACTCTTTAACACCTGCACCAACACAGAATAAAGGCTGAGCAAGATGTTTCAGGAGTCTCAGTGAGGGGTCCCAAAAATGTCTGCAGGTAGTCACAGGACCACTGCAACAGCAACCTGTATGAGTGTGCCTGCAGCAATGCTCCACTCCCACAGCTCCCAAGAATAGATGGGAAAGCTCTAATATTGTGGATTGGCTCATCCTTGTTTTATGTGCTAAGTCAAAATTGACAAAATTTAACAACTTCAAAGAATGCTTTGAAATATCTCTCATCTTCAGGTACTCATCAGTGGGTCACAATAACATACCAAATGCTGGCTTGAGCACTGCTTAAAACAGGTAATTGCTGTGTCCTGCAGGAAAGACATCCCAGTGCCAGTGAAGGCAGTAGAGTGGGTGCAGCAGAAAGCAGAATATTGTGGTGGAATTGGACACAATGGGAACATGCTGCCAAGGGCCAACTTCCTGGCTTTGCACAAAGACTTGTGACCCATTTTAGCTGAGATCCATTTGGTTTTGATTTTAACTGGCAGTGTTAAAGTGAAAAAAAAAAAAAAAAGGCTGTAATGAAAGCTGGATATTCTGGTATAAATAAATATAATCCTGTCTAAATTAACTGAGACTGGCCTAATTCAGACATAGACATCTACATAAATGTAGATACATAAATGTATTCAAATAGTTCTCTCCTTACCTATAACTCATATCTTGGAAGAAACAACAATAGGCTGTCATGTCACTGTTAACTAGAGTCTGAATGTGATGACTCCACAGCTGCCTTTTAGTTCCTTATATTTCTGGGCTGGACAGTGCAAGACAAGTTCATTCCATGCAGGGCAGGGTATGGGGAGGGTGGGGGTTGGTACAGTTTCCTCCTATTTTGCTGCTTAGCAGCTTGTCCTGTTCTCACTAGCAGTGCAGTTCGGGGCCTGTTTTCCATGGCTTCTGACTTGCAGCATAGGTGTGACCAACCACACATTTCAATTTCTTAATGCTTCTGCTCCACACTTGAACAATTTCTTCCCATGGAATCCCACTAGTACCAGTGAAGTTTTTCTAAGGATAGAAACCTCAAAGCACCACTGTGAGTAGAAAAGGAAAATATTTTTATGCCCAGTTTACAGGCAGGGAAGTAGAAGTTCTTAAATTACTTCCTCAGCATCATCATAAAACTAAGCTTACATGAAGAACGAGTTAGAATGAGAGCACAGAGGTTTTCTCTTCCAGTTCTGTATTTATTTCCATGTTTTTCTTTCAAGAGACTCTACGTTATAATTAAATGAACAACAAATATGATTAAAGTAAGTGGTTCAGTTGGGGTTTTCTGGAACATTATATATAGAGACTGCTCTCAAGCAAGAGTGGACTTTTTCTTTTTCTTTCTCTCTTTTTTTTTTTTTTTTTTTTTTTTCTGCAGCAAGCCTCCATTTCCTGCTTTCTTTGAAAAATTGTACTATGAACTATCAAGAGGTCACACATTCTAGCATTCAACAGTAGCTGCCGAACTTGCAGTAAATATTCCCTTTAAAGTAACATCTTGCGTGTTTCACTTCACACATGGCCTCTGGGGCTTATAGGTCATGCACAAATACAATGGTGGTCTTTCATGACCACAAGAGTTTCTAAATTGCTGTGTTTTGCATCCTCTCCATCTATGTGACTTATTCTGGTCTCATAACTTTACAAAGAATGACCCTAGCATATTCAGAATTTTGCAATTCACACCCCTCTCCCCTCAAATGTGAAATCAATTGGTTCACAGCTCTTTGCAGCATTGCATGTAATTCAGTTCAGGGGATTACTAATGCTCTTAGAGGTCTTTTACAAGCTAACTTATTCTGTGATTCTGCATCTGCTGTAAGTCATACCAAGTGTCCATCTAGCCCACTGAACCCCTGCTAGCAATGTCCATGCAAGGAACTATTGAGGAAAGTAAGAAAAGGGCAAATACACCAAGTCTCTGCAACCTCCCATCTTCTAGGACAAATGAATAATTGTATAATTTTCTGACCTGAGCTGCACTGAACCCAGAACCATAGGTGTGGCAATAGAAGGTTATTAAGAAAGGATTGGAGGTAATTTTGATGAGTATAAAAACCAGGTGTTCGGTTCCTACTGGACATGGAAATGATTGATTGGATAAGAGTAAAAAATGGAATTCATAAAAGCTCAGGCCCTTCCTTTCCGTGAGGTTTTGAGGCTACAGGAATCCATGGCTACAGGATTTGGAAGATCAGAATTACAAGAATAAAGGCCATCTGTGCCGATTGAGAACTACAGGTTTTTTATGCAATATTAATATATGCTTAAATCTTAATGTATTTGTTCCCCCAGAGAGACTAAATGACGATCTGTAATTTTTTAAACTTAAAATTATTAATTTAACTTCAAATTATTTTATGATTTATTTTAAATCAATTAATTAATTAACAATAATTTATTATTATTAATTTAACTTCAAATTATTTTATCAATAATCACTTAAATGATAATTAAGTCACTGCAAACTCCTTTGGTTCAAGGATTTCTAGCACCCATTATTCTGAGTGCTTGTAACTATAAGCATTGATTATCTACAAGATCCCACACAGGCCAGTGTTGATCCTGATGTCTGATGTGTAGCTGTTTGCAATACTTTTAAAGAAATGGCTGGTGACATTTACAAATGAGAAAGTACATGGATGCCAGCAGATTAGTACACTGGTCCCTTGCTTTGAGCTTTGGTATCAAAAGAACTGAAAACTTTTAAAAAATGCAAGTGAAACCAAGTCTTACTTGGAACCACAAAGCATCAAAGTTTGATCTATTTTTTGCCTCTTTTCTTCAATATTTAGGGCTTCATACACAGGAAAAGTTTGCATGGTGTTACTGCAAATTCAAACCCAGTTATCAGATCACACTGTACGTCTACTATGCAAGTGTGATAACGATAAGATCATGAAAAACCCATTTAGGGTTTTTCAAACCATGTTCTTGTCTTCCCATGTAGTACTCTATATATCCACAGTGGGCCTTTCCTCCATTCACTCCAGCAAAGAAATTGTCCATAGCACAAGATTGCTACAAGGCCTCAAGTGAGATCAAGGAGTATACTTTCTGGAGAAAAAGTTTATAAAAGCTATGTATTAAAGAGGTTCATGGCTGGTGAAACTCTATGTATCTAGTTTTAAACCAAATAACACAAAAAATACTTTCCCCATGTAATGTTATCGAAAATCTGGCCACTGACTTCTTACAAGTCTATCAGAAGATAAAACTGTTAATCTAGTAATCTGATTTCTTTGTATTATTAATTTCCTTTACATCTCTCTACATAAAAGCAAGTATTTCAGAAGGGAAGTCCTTTATTTGAAAACTTTGAGTAGAAGAAATCATTGTTTTGTGGTTAAGGTATACTTATATATTTTTGTTTGTTTGTTCAGTACCAGTACTGTTCAAAAGTGTCCACTATTTTTCTTCTGAATTTGTTCAATATCAGTTTCTCTTAAAGTGACTCTACAAAGGCTTCTTTGGACCCAAATTTTCTTTCTACAAAAAATTCCTGGTTGGAATTTCATTCTTAGTCTAGATAATTTCTCTGTGTTCTTACTCAAACCAGTCTGTCATCACTCTCTTTCACCACAACACAAATTGCTCCTGTAGCATCATATCTACATCTGTTCTTTCTGTAGGAAGCCAAAAGAAAATGACAAAGGCTTACCAACATCCCTTAAAACAAGAGGTATTCTCCTTGTTTCTTCTCTGTCTTCCTAACACAAGTGGTCTTCTGAGTTGCTAGAGATCCCCATAATTGCTAAGCAGGTCACATTTACAATAACCCATAAGTGAAAAAATTATACCTAGTGGCTTGAGTTTTCAGATCCAATCTTCTTTCCATGGACAATTGGAATAAGTGGCATGGACTGCAATTTTCTTCTCTTTGTTTAGGAGGGAACAGTGCTCACTTTTCAATCTACAGTTGTTCATTCTTATTCAAAAGGCATGTGCAGCAGCCCTTAAATACAGAATACCAGCATAAGCAGGTCCCCGGAGTCATCACAATGGCCAACATTGTAGATGCATAGCAAAAGACCTAGAATGGTTTAATTCCTACTAAATGAGGAAAAAAAAAAATTGGAAGCCTAAACTTAAAACTCACTTTCAAACCAGTGGGATAATAGTCTCTTTGAGAGCCAAAATTATAGAAATCTTTAAAGTTTAGATTTATTTTGTATGGTAGTTTCCTAGTTAGAGCAGCCACTGAAAAGGATTGATCCTTTTTCAAATGTTCCACCTTTCTCCTCTCATGCATTGGTCAAATAAAGCCTTATGGAATAATTCTGAGTTTGCAAACTGACCAAAGAAGCTGATATTGATTTTTTTTTTGTAAAAACAGTTTGCCTGTAAAATGCCAAACTGGCTATAATTTCAGTGTAGCTTGAATAGTTTTTCTTGTTTAGGGAATAGAAGTTGAGTTTTATATTTGACCTTCAATGACTTCCAGGTGAATATTTTACAGTTTTGATGAATATTGAACATTTTTGCTAGCAGTAGTGCCTGAAAGGTATTCATTTATAATTCCATACCATGCTGGCTTTTTATAGCATATCAGTTTTATGAATGCCAGAATAGACTTGTGTGTGATTTTGAACATCTCTGGTGTATGATGTGAAATAATAGCATGATGCTGAGTAATCTGATTGACAACCTGAGAAAGTCAATCAGGTATATGTATCTGTCTGTTTTTTTTTCTTTAACATCATCTTGGCTTCAATCTGCCTCAATTTGTGGTGAAGGAGTTCTGCATTGCAGTTTAAATAAAGCTTGGTTAAAATCAAGGGAGTAAAATTTCACCGTTAAAAATGGAGGACTACATTGTTAACACATAGGAAAAATGTGCATGGATTTTAGGGAACAGTTTTGGTTCAAATTCCACAATAAAATCTGTGTATTGGAAATAAGTGATTTGATTTTCAGAATTTCAGTGCTTCACTTACTTAATTTAAACAAAATTTTGATGATAATAAACTTAGTAGTATCAAGCAGTTTCAAACTGCAGTGAAACAAAATGTTCTGCATTGAGTTAATTTAACATGAACTGAATTTGTTTTACAAAGTTATTAATTGAAATTTTTTTTATGGTAAGTCAAACCAAAATTGTCTGAAATTTTCAAAACAAAAATTAAATAAACCCTGAAGTATTCCTTCAGTTGTAACATTGAAAAAAAAATACCGTGAATCAAACAGCACAGAGGTTTATGTCAGGTTGCTGCAAGAGAAATAGATTTAATGTACAATGCATAGTAATGTGTGGATATTTGTGAGCAAAGAAACAATTAACTCACCAAGCACAACTGCTTAATGAGGCATTTTAAAAACCCCATTGTCATAATATTTATGACATGAACTGATTTTGTTTACAGATTATTTAAGAATACTTTTCAGTATGTTTAAAATTCTTCACTGATTTGTTTTGTTTTGAATAATAGGGTTCTTCATGCTACAGATTCCAAAAGAGAGGAATTAGATCTATGAAATGGACTAGTGTGGAGTATTTTATTATTGAATATGGGCCTTTTATTACACATATTACATATCTTCTGTATACAGGATTCTATGTTGCAACATTTATAATAATATTTCTTCTTGTTTTGAAGTCAAGAACAACAGCACCTAAAATACAGATGATTAATCCTAGCACAGTCATCCAGAGCACCTCAGCCAGTTGCTTATGTTCATTAGACAGTTAATGGAGAGAAAGAATTCTCTCTGGAAGACAGGGCTGAATGTCTAGAAGTGTAGACAGGGAGCTGCTAGGTCACCAACAGCAAATGGCCAGGAGTGTGCCCCACTGCATTTCCCTGTGACTCACGACTGACCACACAGCCCCTGCAGCCCCTGCACCCTTTTCACAGGCTAAATAACCTTCACAGCAACATCCCTACTGTGTAAAAGGGGATGTGACACCAGTGTTCACTTCTCTCATGGTAGCTCAGCAACTACTAAAAGTTGGAGACCTTTTGTGTGCAGGCATGTTGATGTGTAACTTCAGCACCCTTCACCGCCAGGCTGTTGACCATTTGGGAGAATCAGAAGAAGCAGAATTACCTTCCACATCTCTTTTTGAGATTGATTACTCAGATATTCATGGACAAAATTTGAAGAAAATGAGGATTTGGCAGGGACAGGGGAGGGAATAGTAGTTAAAGAACAGCTGAGAATAGGCAAACATGGCATTCTGGTACCTGGAAGATTACACATTCAACACTTATATGATAAAAGACAGATACTGTGGGAGGGAGAGGATATTCTTGTGTCTCAGACTGTTGACTGAAAAGCTCAGTCCTATGTAGCAAGGTTAACTCCTTGCAATGGTAAGAGAGAGATAGGATGGAAGGATTCAAAACCAAAATGAGTCTAGGGAATGGAAATTAAAGAACAGACTCGGCTAAAATAATTCAAGCTGGAAGAAAAATACAATGACCATCTAGTCCAACTACCCGGCCAGTTCAGAAATGAGTAGGAGATAAAACATTATTAACTACATTGCCTAAATGCCTCTTAAACACTGGCAGGCTTGGGACATCAATCACGTCGCTAGGAACCCTGTTTCAGTGTTTGATCACCCTTTTGCTAAAGATGTCTTGACCCCAGAGAGAAGAGCTCAGCATCTCTATCTCCTCCTCCCCTCCTCAGGAAGTTGTTAGAGAGCATGAGGTCGCTCCTCAGCCTCCTCTTCTCCAAACCAGACAAGTCCAGAGCCCACAGCTGCTCCTCACAGGACATGACATCCAGCCCTCTCACTGGCTTTGCTGCCCCCCTTGGGATGCATTCAAGGACCTTCACATCCTTCTTCAGGGGTGACACCCAGACTCGCACCCAAGGCTGAGAAAACTGGGATATTCTTCTCTTTTTCCTGGCTGGTCATGCTATGCTTGGCGCACCCCAGGATGGGGTTAGGGCTCCCTGCTGGCTCTTGAAGAGCTACTGCCCAACCAGCACCCCCAGATGCCTGTCTGCAGGGCTGATCTCTTGTGCCCACTGTTACTGCGTCCCAGACGCAGAATATGGCATTTGATCTTGTTAAATTTGATCCCATTAATCATGGCTCAATGCTTAAACTTCTCCATCACCCTCTGCAAGGGACACCACCTCCCAGCTTAGTATCAGCAGCCAGCTTGCTAGTGGTGCATTCAATTTCCCCTTTGGGTTTTCTATTCCCTCTTCTTGCACTGAAGAATGTATCCCTTTATTATGCCTTAACCTGTTGTGATCAGTGGAGTAATACTGATTTATATGCAGGAGAGGAATTGTTAACATAAACCATGTAATGGTTCATGTAGTATCTGGGACAATTTACGAATCATTTACTAAATGAAAGTAGAGTACAGCTAGATAGACTTGGAACATATCTGTACCCGCCTATTTCAGGTAAATAAGTTCTGGGATCTAGTTTGCTGGACCTGTAACATCTTGGAGAAACACCAGTGTCTTAATTTTAACTCAACAGTGCCTTCCATTTGGAAGAATCCTAAAGTTCCTTTGCCCTGAGTACAAATAACTTCTCTTTCTTCTTTCTCTACATTTGGTGAGGATTGAAGACAGGATTTTTTCCCCTCCATTACAGTTTTTCCATAGCTACTTTGCACATAATGGTGCTTTGATCTGAGAAAACAAAGATTTAAAAGAGACATGAGAGGAACATCACTGTGAGACCATTAACTTCTTTTGAGCTAGGAAACAGTTTCTTGTTCTCAAGATCTTCAAAACAAACAGAAAGTCAATCCACTGAGAAAGGTGACATAATAAAAGCCATATATCTCCCCTACTTTCCCCAATATAAATTATCCTATTTTCTAAAGAATAACAATCCGGATCTTAATATGAGTGAAAAGGGCCCCCCAAACAGGAAATGCATGTTTCCCTTGCTCTGTTCTGGCACTTTAACAGACAAAGATGCTCAAATTCTGAACTGATGAGTTTCTTTGGCAGTGATTATCCCACAACAGTATTTCATTAAGCAGTATGGGGGATTTCCTCTTTACTTCCGCTCCAGGCTTACTCACAGATACCACAGATGCAGATCTCTCAAATGACAGCCTTTTTTTTCCCCCTTCCTAAACCTCCAAGAATTTAAAGATTCCTTTTAGAATAATAAATTTCCCTTTTATTGTGACTCAGACTTATTCAGTCCAATCCAGCCTGTGCAAACACACATGCAGCTTTAAATTAGCATTTTTGAACAAGCTGGGTTTCTTTGGCTGTTTGCTGAGACTTGGCAGTTTAGTTCTTTGAGGAAAAAAGAAAGAGAGATTCACGTCTATTTATGGCTTGATTTTCAGACATGCTGAGTACCTCCTGTGGACTTGGAGAGCTGTTCCTCTGGAAATCAGGTCACTGATGTGATGCTGGAAGGAGAAAGCACAAGGAAAAAGAAGGGCTCTGATTTTCAAACACAAATGTTTATATGGTTTGGGGAAGAGAAAAAAATGAATAAATAAACCTGTTTTAAAATGTCTTATTCGGAACTGTGACTGAGCTCCATATTTCTGACTGAGTTCACAACTGAAAAATGCCTGTGTGCACAAAAGCACTGACAGACATCTATTTTGTAGCATAAGCAGAATATGTCTCGCTTCTTTCTCCAACCAACTTGCTAGTAAATCACTAAAAGCTTTCCCAGTGCAAGTCCAGCACTGGCTGGAGAGGTTCGTGTTCTCCCACCTATCTCAGGGGCCTGTCACTGCCTCCAGCCAGAGGTTCTTGTCCTCTCAGCAAGGTGTGGAGCTGCTGCTCAATGGAAGCAATCACTAAGTTACTCAGTCTGAATAGACCAGCTCATACATTTTAAAAACTAGGTTCTTCACTAAAATGCATTAGGGAGTGCACATGTGACCTGCTCAGCTGTGGGATCTGACCAGGGTGGTGTTCTTCACCAGAGGCAATATCTTGTCTTTCTTAGTTTTTCTTAAAAGGCTCTTTTTAATCCAATTGTGGGGTTTTTTGGGTTTGTTTTTTTTTTCTTTCTCTCTGTGGCACCCAACATTAAATCACAGTGGCACTGCTTTCTTTTATTTATTTTTATAAATCCAAACTACCAAAGAATTTTAAAAAGGAATGTTTTCCAAAACTTATGATAGTCAGATTATAAAGGAAACCTAAAATTTACGTCCCATGTATGGTATATATAATTACATTGCAACAATGTCCATTTCTTATTAAGCATCAAAAAAAGTTGTATATACATTGCAGAATTTAATTCCCTCACCCTCTGCTAAGTCACTGTTAAAGGTGGAATTTCCAAAGGCACTTAAGTTCCTAAAATGATAATTTCTTACTTTAAAGGACATTACATTTTCAGGTATATTGTTCTAACAGACTCCAATTAAAAATTAATAAACAAATGTAAACCAACCTATATTTTTGGGATATATAACATGTTTTAGCCTTTTTATATTTGGAAGGTATTAATAAAACTGTGGTGGTTTTATCAATTTTCAATGCAATTTAGTGTAGGCATATTCCTCCAAAATAAGTTCAGTGATTTCTGTTCTTTATGAACTCTCAGATACCCCACGGTGTCAATGAGAATCAAGTATTCAGACCCCCCCAACACCTCTAAATTCTGCAGCTAATATTTAAATTCTGTGACTGTTTTGTAGGTCAAGTTCCCTTAATTGGAATTGGAACAATTGCTATGAAGGAAAAATATTGGGGGAAAAATAAAACAGTGAGCAAATTTGTTGGTTTGGGTCTCCCTGCAGGAGATAAGTCTAGTAATTTCATTGCCAATAGATGCCAATAGGATAAAACACCTTGTGAATTGTTTTTTATTGATCAAAAGAAAAAAACAACAGCCTCCCCCCCAACAAGCAAACAAACAAAAAAAAAAACAAACAAAAGAGGGGTTTTTTTGCCAACTGTCTGCAATTATGCAATTTTTAGGATTCGGAACAAGAGCCCAAGTGGGTAAAACTGGTTTTGTGTGTCTGATCTGTATCCTAGTCCTACCAGGTGGGTTTGACACAAATTCCATTAAATAAGGGGTGAGTGGAAGAGTAACCCTTACATTTCTATCACCTATCATATAGCACCCATAGCCTTTTTTATCAAGGATAATAAAAACATTGTAGAGATGTCTTGTGGAAGTTGCTTGCAAAGCTCTTTAAACAACATTATGAGAACTAGAAAACCGGTTCATGACAAAAGAGGAATGAGATAAGACAAACATTGTCACGTTGAAAAGCAATTTATACTGTAGGATTAAATAATCCACCTGAAATGTTCAAAATCAACAAATTTCAAAGCAGAAATTTCAGTAATTTCAATCTGAACTGGATATACAACTTTAAAAATAGAGCTTCTATGTATACAGGATACTCAAAAGATTGTTGTTCAAAGTTGCTCTCTTTCATTTGTGCAAGAGCATCCACTCAGTAGGCTGGACTGGTCCCTGCCCAAAGAGCTCTCTCGCAGTACACAGCTGTGCAGAGATCAGAGAAGGGCAGCAGCAACAGGGATTTACTAGGCATGATATCTTACAGATGTAGGGGTCCAAACAAGAAGTCAAATAAAAGTAATTGGGGGAAAATGAGTATTGTTTATGTTTGAAAAGACACCAATATCTTGATCTTTAGGCAATAAATCAGATCTTTAGCTACTGATACATTTTAAACCATACTTACATCTGTTTATTGACTAAAATGGTTTTGAGCCAAACTCTGCATTTCTTCTGGCTTCTGTCATTGTTTCTTTCCAGGAAGACGTTTGGCTGACTGGGTGACTGATTGGTAAGAATGAAAATGCAAGATGCATGTAATGACAGGGTTAGGAGGGCTGGGTTTTCCTCCTGGTTTTACTCTGAGAGTCTGTGTGATTTTGGACAACTCAGTGCAGCTTCCACAGCTTTGTTGCTCTTGAAGATGAAATTCCAGATGTTTTTCTTGAAATAATTCCAGGCATACAACACCTGGAAATACTGAACTTCCAAGCAAATTCCACTTTGTTATTCAGTTTCAGACAAAACTCCAGACAAAGCCAAAAACCTCTCTCAGCCCAGTCCATACTGTATAACTAGAAAACAGTTTGATTGCACTTTATTTCTCAATATGAAGAAAATCATAATTCTTAGAAATGTTGTTCTCATATAGTATTTAGAAATATGGCCAAATAAAGAACTTAATTCAAATATGAAGACTGAAAGATGGCCTGAGATTATTTAAAACAACATCATGTCTCAAAGTTTGAAAGTCTCTGTCCAGGCCTAAAAAAGGCTATTAAAATTATGAAGTCTTTCCAAAAGGTCTTACTAACACTTTGTCACGCTTCTTGAAATCTTTTCTGTTTGAGAAATCATTTGTTGTTGATGATGGTTTTTTTATTATTAAACATTGAACGCCTCAAGAAAGAACTCATGTCAGGTTGAAGAGGCTGGATGTAATCATATAAAAGGTAGGATTCTCCTTTTTATGGTTTATGTTTTTAATATTTCTCCACCTCTTAGGAACTATTTCTTGCCTACTTGAATTTTTCTCTTCTTTATTCAGTAGAAATTTTGTCCTGCATCTTAATACTTGTGACTGTCGTATTATCAATGCTGTGCTCATACTAACACTCAAACATCTTTATATATCTGCTCTTGAAAATTCAGACCTATGAAAACATATGCAAAAAATCAATCAATCCAAACATGATATTATACTCACTTTCTTCAGGTGAGATCTGATTTTTTGCTGTTTCTTTTTATGGTCCCTGCTCATTGCAGAGTAGTTGGATTAGGTGATCTTTAAAGGTCCCTTCCAACACAAATTATTCTACGATTCTGTAACTTTTGGGGAGTTAAAAATTGTATGGTATTTTTCCAGACATAATATTTGTAGTTTGTAGACAAACCTTCAGCAAACCAGTCTGCCTCACCCTGAGCAGTGAAACATGGTGTGAAGCACCATACCTTGGGTAGGTGCTCTTGAGGTATGATTAAAGAGTTCTTCCTGAATCCGTTCAGGCTGGTGGTCCCAAAGTCTGCTCAGGAAAACCCCATCACTTCACTGGATGGCCTCAGAGCCCAACCAAGCTTGGCAAAGCACAGTTTCCAGTCATGACAAGCAGTGCTCATCATTACAGATGTTTATGCTTTTTCTCCACACACCCTGATCATGAGTGAGATGGTTAACCTTGTTGCTATTTGAATTGAGATCACCAGAGTTCACTTAATGCTCACTGAAAAGCATGGAGATAGTTCCAATTTATATTATTCTCTGACTGCTCAGGCAGACATTTTTGTACCAATTATGATCTCTTCAGCTAGAAGTTTACTCTAAAAGACCCTGGAACAGAACAGTACTATTGACACAGAAAACTTAAGTACTTTGTGCAGGTCTAGACATAAGAAAGAAAATTGTGAATAAAATAAAACAAATCCCAAAACTTTTAAATGCAGCAAGAGCTTAAAATAGGAGTTAGAGGGGAAAAAGGAAATCTATGAATCCTAAAATTAGAACAGGAAGTTTTTGAAGATTATTTATTTTTTGTAATTATAGTTCAAAGAAACATAATTTGAGTTACTTTTCTGCTAGAATATAACAAACAGAACCATTTATACACTCATTTAGTCTGGTTTAGTCACATTTCTTACTAATTTTTCAGTGCAGATCCTTCCCCTGAATGGCTTCCACAGTTTGGGCTACTTATCTGCAGGTGGTAAAATATTTGCTGCTTTGAGATACAGAGTGATATTACCCACTCTCTCCACCCACATGTCTGTGGGTTCTGAAAACCAGTCAGCCAAGACAGGTTTGTTTGTATGTCTCCAGTCTCCTCACCCCCCCAGCACTCCACAAAAAAAGGAAGGGTGGACTGACCTTCTTTAAGTGAGCAATGATGTAATGGTGCTTGTTAATAGAGTCTCAGGGGTATCACGATTGCAGGACTTTCCATTAGAGTTCCTTTTCTGGGTCTTCTCCAAGAAACAATTCCAAATATAATCACCTCATGTGCTGCAATGGAAGCAGGCCCCCAGTATCACTCCAATGTTTCAAATCAGACAGGCCTAGAAAATAAATGAAATTTTGCAGTGTGTTTTAATAGTGATTTCCTGCAGTACTTTTCTATATCTTTCACTGTCACAGCTCCTGATGTTTTTAAGAAAATATCGAGTTGTTGGAGAGGACAAGGGGAAAAATGCACATAAAATTTTGCAAAATAAAGGGAGAGAAATGCTAGAAATAACAGATTTTATGAGGTTCCACTACTGTGTTCCAGTTTCCTGTTACTGCAGGCAGTAGGAACTCATATAATCCCCTTCACAAACTGAGCAAACTCCACCCTCAATCTCCTAGGATTCCTTTGTACTTATTTTGGAAAACTGTTTAAGAACCTCACTCCTGTGAATAGTAGAAACCTTATTGTTACTGACCTGTCATTGTTCAAGACCAGATTAATTTTCTGTCTCTGTCATTTTCAACTGATTTTCCATATTTTACTAAAACAGTTCATTGTCTTCATGTAATCTCCGTGGGGGTTTTTTTTGTTGGTTTGGGTTTTTTTTCACCTTTCTCATTCATGTTGTTTCCAGACTTCATGTCATTAGCAAATTTTACTAGTCTCCTGCTATTATATTTTTGCCATGGTTTCTGATAAAAGTAATTAGTAAGATGTATTTCAAAACTATTTCTAAAGGAACTCCCAGTTTAACGCAATTCATGGGTTTAGAGTTTTCAACTACCTCCTTACTGGATTTAGGATTCATTCATTTATTAATTTACATGTTTTCCAGTTTACTTTATGGCTTATAATCTTGAAAGACAAATAAATTTAATCGACCAAATTTTCTTAATCTAAAAGTCATTCCTCATTAAAAGATATGGAACTATTCTGGTTAATGTGTCTTTGGTAAATTCAAATGACATCTCTTGCATAATTTTAAATATTTATTCTACAACACTGCATAGTTAAGATCGGAGTAACTTAAAAATATTCTCTTAATCATTTGATATTTTCTCACAAAATTGTTCTCAGGAGAAGAACTTTAAAGAAGAAAAGTGGTGTTTGTCAGTGATGTTTATCAGCTGGTAAGAGAATGGATAGAGGGCCTCATCCACAGTATATGTAAGTCAGCTGGAATCTTTCCACTGACTTAATCTGCAGGTCAGTCTTACAGTAGTCTAGAAAATCACCAGTTATTTTTAAATTTTATTATCAGCAAAAACATTGTGGCCCAGCTCTTGAGACATTTAAGGAATACACAGAGAATTATAAGACAGATTTTTTTTCTGGCTATTTAGTAACTAATTTTCCCATCATTAGTTCTAACATTTTCAATATTATTAAGGAATACATTACCCTCATATCATGATTAACCATCTAGTCTGAAAAAATTTCCGTCTTTAACTTTCAAGACTTGAATTTCAGAAAATATTGCTTCTGGACTGTATAAATCAAAAACAAAAGAAGTACTGCGGGATTATGACCAAATTCTTATGGAGCAGTCATAGTAAAACAACACTTATTAAAAAAAATAGCTACATATTATTAAAGAAACATTCAGTAGCTAATGCAATTATTTGGGCTTGGAAATAGTGTCGTATCATTGACTCATAAAAACACTGTCATTTGGTCATATTTAGAGCATTTAGGTATATCCATAAGTCATGTTTAGAACAGGCATGTTTCCTTTAAGTTTGATGTTAGGAATTTTGTGTTGCTCCCTTAGGTAGTTAACACACAGCATTGCAGTAGTCCATAGTCAGAAATTCCC